>NC_090921.1:943748913-946740822 GCF_040938575.1 Ambystoma mexicanum
GGGGGGGTGTCCCCGCTTATCGCAGGAATTGCATTGTAGGAAGCCAGAGTTCAGTTCCATCTAGTTCTCTATTCCACAGTATAAAAAGTTCATAAAAGTTGGTTTACCAGTTTGCACATGAAAGTGCAGCGAGTCGGGTTGAGCGAGAGTTGCTTTATCTTCTACTCCAAGTCTGGGGCAGATTGGAAGATGCACTTGGAAACAGCTTTTTGTTCTATGTGGGTATGTTGGTGGTGAAAACCTCCAAAAAGGCAGGGGGCGGTTGAGAAAGAAGAGTGCTCTTAATATTGCACTATAAATCGGGGGCGGGGGGGGGATTACGAGTTCACTTGGAGGGGGTTGGGGAGGCCCATTGGCATAGGGTGGCCCGAGGGTGCAAGGACAGAGGGGGATGGCGATTAATGTAGGCACTTTAAACACCCTGGTTTTAATACCCCAGGCAAACGCACCCAGCTCTTTCCAGAACTTCAGCATTTCATTTACATAACACATAGTTGGCCTGCAGTGGCGCTAGACAGCCCGACCAAGATGGAGGACTCCTGTTGAGCTCCATGTGAGGGCTCCCATAAATCCTGCAAATTGTTGCATGAAGGCAGTTCTGGTCATTCACCCGTTGGGAGTAGAGCAGTGTGTGGTGCCCCTCCCCCCCGCCACCATCCCCCGAATTGAAACAGCTGATGTGCTGACGCAGAGCTTGCCGCACGTCGGGGCCAGGAGATTGCTGCGAGGGAAAGATCTGTGGCGGGCTTCCCCCCCCTACTGGAGCTACGACAGGATGGTGTCCCCCCAGCCTAACTAGCGGCCCATTCAAGTGGATGCGAGATTGAAGCAGCAGGAGTGGGAGCCAGGGCACTGTGATAAGCAGTCCAGACTCAGGCCCGTAAATATGGAGAGGACAGACCAGGTGGTCTTCTTGCGGGAGTAGTCAGAGGAGAAAAGGAAACAGCACATCACTGGCATCACTGGTCCGGAAGGCAGCCATATAATTAATGTGCGGGAGATAAACAAGACATTTAAGAACGATTACCAAACCCTATATGCAAACTCAGACGCCAGAACTAAGATAGATGTAGAGAGATATCTGAATTAGACACCTCTGCCCGGTTTGGACCATGAAGCGGTAGGGAAGCTAAATCACCCAGTCACACTAGATGAGATTGTGGAGGTTATATCCACACTTGCTTCTGGGAAGGCCCAGACGGACTGGGGATAGAACTCCAAGACCTACAAGGACATACTAGCTCCACACCTATTGAAAGTGTGGGAGGAGTCGTGGCGCAATGGTCAACTCCCATTTTCCCTAACCGAGGCAGTGATAACAGTACTTCTGAAACCAGACAGACATCGCCCGCCCACCCTCAAGGAGATTTCCTCTTAGCTTCAGTGTTAAGGAGAATTCTCATTTCTGTGCCAATTCCCTTCTACCTTGGAGACCTCCAGCTCTTTCGCTGGACTTAAGGACTTTTATCATGGAGAGAGTGAGACTTTTTTCCCCACTCATAAATGTTTCTTTGATTTGAACCCTGTGTTTCTTTTGGTTTTGGAGTCTGACAAACTCCATAGGCATCATCGTTTTGCATTGTGACACAGCACCTTCAGTGCAGTGTCAGAAATCGTTTGGATTTCTGCTAAGGTTTAAATACTTTCTCGTGGATAAACTGTTTCCAAGAGTAGTGAAGTGAAATTGACTTTACTACCTTTTTCTCTTTGTGGACCCAGCACATACCATCTTATGTGGAGTGCTGGTGTTAGGGAGAAGTCTCATAAATGTGCCAATTTCCTCTACCCTGGAGCCCTCTAGCTCTTTTGCTAGGCTTTGGGACTTTAGAAAACAAAATGGGGGGGTTCCAGCCACATGCCAAATATTGTATGCTCCCTTCCTAGTTGGAGTCATTACTGTACTGTATCAGTTATCATTTAAGAAATCTAGTGCTTCACAAGTAAGCCAAGTATCCAATAAAAGGGTTAATTTACTCTGGAACTAAATTCCATACACACATCTTGAAACACCACTTATTTGTGCTCAGAAAAAACTGCTTTTATTTAGCAGGTCCAGTCCTCTGGCTGGATTTGCACCAGTTGTATTCATGTTTCAACAAATGGACACAATATCAATTGGTCTTGGCACAATACTAATCCACATCATAGCGTATAAATCAAAAGGTGTGTTAGTACGGTTTGTAAAATATTACATCATATTCACAGTTATATGAAAACACAAAAACAAAAAAGCCCTTTAAGACAAAACAACAGTGTTCACACATTTCAGTGTAGTAACCTGCATAGTTTCCACAGTAATCATACATGCAAGTAACCTTATGTTGATCAAAGTTGGAATCGAATTGTCAACCTTGTCTTCAGGGAAGAAAAGAAGCCAAACAAATAATGCAGGCTAGTTTAAAAAGTTTAGATTAGTTACAAAGCTGGGGGTAATTCAAGTAACCAGCTTTTAAGTGGGTTACAAATTCCCACAGAGTACCAAACCACTGGTCGCTGGGGGTCGCGTAACTATTTAGCATGGAGGAGTCTCGTTCGTTATCGGAATTAACCAGACAAATCGCTCCACCAACTAAGAACGGCCATGCACCACCACCCACAGAATCGAGAAAGAGCTATCATTCTGTCAATCCTTTCCGTGTCTGGGCCGGGTGAGGTTTCCCGTGTTGAAGCTTTGGGACTTTGACTTCTGCGTTTATTTCTTTTGGTTATGAAGTTTGAGACAACTCCATAGGCATCATCTTTTTATTTTTGTCACAGAGCACCCTCAGTGTAGTGACACAGGGAAGCCTGTCCCAGGGTTTAAACACCTTCTCTGTGATAAACTACTGTTTCCCAGAGAATGTAAAGTTAAATTGGCTTTACTAGTCTTTTTACATTTCTGGAACCAGCACACACCATCTTCCAATAGAGCGCTGGAGGGATTACCTAGTATGCCCCATTTCTAAAACCTCATGTAGCAGTTAAATGCTACCCTTTCCTATCGAAATGGCTGTTGTAAAACCACTGCCAACAAACTGCCATGATTTTTTCCAAACGCGAAAACCGGTAGCTAAAAATCACGAAAGCCATGTTTTTCAAGATGGCGTCTGAGCCCCCTTTGTTTAAAGAGGTCCCGGTCTTTAGAAGGACCTTTCCAAAAAGAAATGGCGAATAGAGTTGGTCTCTACACGCCAAACCAGGTTTGGTCCCTTTGTTCCTATACCTTTGGCGGGCTTCAAGACTGTAGACCACCTCTAGCACCAGAGTGTCTGGGGTGGCCAGAAGTGGGGGAGATGCCCGAAACTCCCTGTGCTTAGTCTCCTAGGAGACCCATATGCACTCTGGCGTGATTGGCTGGCTGTCCGGCAAGGGCACCCACCCTGCTGGGTGAGGGGCAACTAAGCTGGAATGAAGGAGAAACCTGAATAAAAAGGCGAGTCTCTTGGATTGAAAGGCAGAGTCGACCACTGGAAGGAAGGAACCGAAGACTAGCTGGAAGAGGACAGCTGCTGCAACTCCTGGACCGTTGGTTTGCCCGGTGAAGCCCTGCTGCAGGTCTGAATCGTCAAGTTCATCGACAGAGAAGCCATTCAAGGACGACTTCTCCCTTTGAGTTGGTGGGACCAATCAACTCATAAGCCACCTGGACACCGTTCTCAGAGCTGGTTGTATTTTCCTCAGCGTGCTGCAGGAAACCTAATAGCCAGGGAGGAGGACACCAGTTTGTGTGCTTGACTACCGGAATATCGCCAGCTTTGCGACCAGTCCCCGTGCAGTGCAGGAGTCCCCCAAACTCCTCCCTCTTGTCCACACGACTGAGGCTCAGAAACAGCGAGATCTGCAGGAACTGCCAGGAACAGAAGTCTTCAGCTGCATCTTTTTCTTCAATCTAAGGTACTGTGAAAACCCGACGAGAGAACTTACCCCTCACTACGAAAGTGCCTGAAACTTTGACAATTTACAGGCCTAGTCAGCTTTTGATCCGACATACGAACCTTTCTTCTATGAAATACTTCTGAGAAAGACTTTTCCGTTTAAACTATCAGGACCGTTTTTTCTTATACAAGACTCTAGCCCATTGACTTTGGCCCATCTATTGCATTGGAACTACTCCTCTGGTGAAATCAAACTATTTGCACTGTTTAAGAGTAACTCTAGTATTCATTTTATTAATTTATGCCTTTTTGCTCCTACTGCAAATGCTGTGAATGCCATTTCCCTCCTCCTTCAAAGTAGTTTAAATGCCTCAGAACCTGATAGCGTGAAGTACTGTAGTATATTTTCATGTGATATTGATTGCCTCCTTTTAGTGTAGGTTTTCTAACTGACTGTGTAATAAATAAGTTTTACCAAGAAACCTTGAGTAGAAGAGTCTTTGAATACCTGCGATTGTAGACTTCTGTGTAACCTCATTACAAGCTCACATTCCCTCGAGATAAGCCTGGCTGCTCAGCTCGCTACCAAAACTGTGTGGTACAGACTTATATACCAAAGGTTGGTTTTGCTTACACCTGTAGTCCTAGTTGTGTGTAGTGGTCCCAGAGGGTACTGCATACAAACTTTGCCTAACACTGGGGGGTTACTTCGTATCCCCGGTGTCTACCGTCTCATGTAAAATAAAATGTATGTTACCCTTACTACAATTAATGGCTGGTGGCAGTGGTTTAATTTTCCTACCATTGTGCGTTCCTACCGCAAGCTGAATCCTCAGCTGCAGTATTGCACCCATGGGTGCCCATTTTGTCAAAATGGCCCCAGTTTTTTTCTTCGCCATTTCTTGTTTGTAAGGTCCTTCTTGATATTTACTCAGCGCCAAACCAGGTTTGGTCCCTTTGTTCGTTTGGCCTTTGGCAGGATTCACGGGTAAAGCCCACCTCTGGCTCCAATGTGCCCGGCAGGCAGGAAGCGAGGGAGGTTCTCAAAACTCTGTGCTTAGTCTCCTTGGTTACAGGAATGCACCCATAGGTGATTGGCTGGCTGGCTGTCCCTGGAGGACAGCTAGGCTGCAAATTAATGGGAGAAACTTGCATAAAAAGGCAAGGTATTTTGCAAGGAAGGCAGAGTCGACAACTGGACGAAGGAACCGAAGAAGGAACTGGAAGAGAACTTGCTGCACCCTCCTGGACCGTTGGTTTACCCGGTGAAGCCCTACTGCAATGCTGAAGCTCCATATTTCAAATCGACTAGATAAACCTCGAACAGACGGCTTCTTCACTTGGGTTGGTGGGACCAACTGACCCCCCAAGACGAACTTGACTGGAACCCCTCTCCCGGCTGGCTGTACTTTGCTGCGGCTGGAACAGAGTTCCAGGGGACAGGAACACCAGAATAGAGTGCATCATTTTTAAGCCGGACCAGAGATCCTCCGGACTCCCTCGTAGCAGGACTGCCCAAGGCTGAGCCACCTTAACAGAGTGCTAGACCCCAGAAGCAGGGGGAGCCCCATAAGGTGTCCAAGAACCGCGGTGGTGCTATTTGCGAGTAGCTGAAACCGTTAAGTGTCGCAGATCTCAATTGTGCCCATTGCTGCCGCCGACCTTCAAACCGTAGTGCAGGAGTCCCCAGAGGTCCTCCCTCTAGTCCCCACGACTGGATCTGCAGGAATACAACAGGAACAGAAGGCAGCTGGATCCCTTTCATCAGACTCAAGTTACTGTGTAAATAGGGGTACTTACCTCTGGTTGTGTGTAGCTTGCTTGTTCTCACTAGAGACTTGCATTTGCTGCCTTTTGCAGAGTTGCTTACATCTGTGCTTCTCACAAGCCTCCCTGCTTGTGGCCCAACAGTGATTCTTTTTGCTACAATAACATATTTCAAGTAACTTTGGGTCTCACCCTCAGTTACTAGGGGAATCCAGACGTGGACCCCTTGCTCACTATTCTTAGAGAGACGCAGCTACAACCTACTGATAAGGTTCAACCAGACCAAACCACGTGTCTGGGGTTGCTGTTGGTACTCTTGTTCAGAGGAGAATTGCCTAGCATTTCGGTGCTTGACTGCCCCAGGGCAGGACAAAGACTGATATGTTTAGGATATTTCTCCTCTGTGAAAGATAGTGAGCTCAAGAATCTGGGTAAGGCTCTTGTAACGAGGACTCATGTCTGGCAGAGAGTCTCCCAGGACCCCCTTGTTATTTACAATAACATTGTGCAAGACTTTAGTGCTATTGTGCAATAAGTGCCACAGTTTTCCTAGACTTTGCTAAACTGACATTGGCTGTCCTGGCTCCCTGTAGACTCCTCTTACCCTTCGACTTTATGTTGATCTGTCCCTCACCTTAACTTGTATAGCTGGGATAGGGTTCACCTACATTTCATTGGGGGATTGTAAAGTACTTAACTGCTTGGAGAAACTTGTTAATCATCGTTTCCTTCCTTAACCTTTCCCTTTTCCCACAACTCCAGTATTGCATTTAAGTGTAAAGTGATATACATGTCCACAGTGTCCTAGCTATTGAAATCACCCGAGGGTGTAGGAAGTGTGTGTGACATCCCAAAATGTTATCTACTTAACTGAAACTGTAGAAGTGTATTTTTGAATTGCATTTGATTGTTGCCAATTGCCTCTTCAAAAGAAGGTTTTTTTTATAACGTACTTAAATTAATAAATTATTTAATCAAGAAATCTTAAGTATAAGTGTTATTTGAATACATGTCACTGAATCTCTATGTTGCAATCCTACAGCTCACATTGACCCCTCTTGAGTTAAGGCTGGCTGCTCTTGTGTAGTACAGGCCTATACCAAAGGTTGGGTTACCTATTGCCAAGAGGACAAGGCTGGTGTAATCTCCCACAGGGTTACTACATACAATCTTGCCTAACAGTCCACTATCACTAATAAATGCAGACACAAAAATATTTGCGAAAGCCCTTGTGAATAGACTCCTTCCATACATGCCAAGCTTAGTACACCCTTACCAATCAGGTTTCATCCCGGGTAGATCGACTGCATTAAACCTACGTTGCCTATTCAGGACAATGTCCCAGATAGACCCACGACCATCCGCTGTTGGAAGTCATACTAGATGGCGAAAAAGCTTTCGACTCAGTTTCTTATTTAGGGTACTGAACCGATTTGGTCTGGGGCCGGATTTATACATTATGTGAAACTATTGTACACAAACCCAACAGCCACAGTACATACCAACCAGAATTATTCCACTCCTTTTGCACTGGCGAGGGGTACACAGCAGGGATGCCCTTTTTCGTCCCTTTATTTGCTTTGACAATAGAACCACTTGCATGCTGAATTAGGGACCTCCACGGCCACAGAGGTATACATATAATCAGGCCCCCCCACAAGTGATCTCACTTTACGCAGATGACACCCTCCTATATCTTTGAAACCCAAACATTAAGCCCATGTTGGATGAGGTTGGGGTATTCACATTACACTCTGGTTATAGAATCAGCACAGCTAAATCAGAGCCATTTCCATTAAAGGATAATACAAGGGAACCAAAGCTTCACAGGCTACAATGGGCTCCGACCACCGTTGAATATAAAGGGGTCATGGTGTCGCAGACACAAAAATCAATATTTGAAAGAAACCACGAATACAAACACACTAGAACTTCAACTAAATTTGTGGACCGAATACCCAATCTCATATGTTAGAATCTCACTTCTGAAAATGGTAGTGGCAGCCAAACTACTATATTTCTTCAATACGACCCCAATATGGCCGGGGCGGAGGATTTTTACCAGATTGCGATCACTGGTCATACAATTCATATGGGAGGGTAAGGTTGCTCACATGAAATGGGAATCCATCACAAAACCATATGACAGGGGCGGCCTCGCAGCCCCAGATTTTGAACTCTATTACTTATGTGCAGGGGATTAGTATGTAACAGATACTGATCACCACACAAGAAACTGAAGGTTATGGGGCATCCCCGACTGATCTTGGATCAGTTATACCAAGTGACCATTACATAGACTAGTGTTCATATGACCCAGTGCGCACTAAGGTGAATGCGTGCAACCAAATATATAGAAGATTGGGCATGGCTGCCCGTACTAAAACAGCATTCCATTATGGAACTGCCTGGGGCTCTCTCCTACATTTCATATAGATATCCAAACAGTGTGGGACCCGGGTAAAGAAATAAAACTAGGGTTCCTTTACCCAGAAGGCAGGTTTGTCAACATAGAAGAATTTAAAACAAAGATGGGCGACAACCCGGTGCGGGTGCTGCAATACTATCGCATGCGCGCAGCTGAAAGTGGCCATCATTCCCACAGGAACCGGAACCTAGCAAATGGATTGAGATGGTGGTGCGGGCCGGGGAGGGGGGGGGGGGTTGGGTGACAATCGTAAGGGTCTATCATCTAGAATATGCGCGAAGGTACAAAACGGTAGTGAAAAACACAGCACAGTTAGACTGAACTGGGAAAGAGACACTGAAACCTCTATAGAGGAAACTAAATGGCAGAAGTACTGCCTTCTCACAAAAGAAGTCTTGAACTTGCGGTTCCGACTCATACCATTTAAAAGTTATACACCAGAGAAAATTGCACGGGTCTCCCCCCAAAACTGAGAATAAATGCCTGAAATGGAGGAAAAAGCCAGTAGACGCAATACATATGTTCTGGGGCTGTCCAGAAATATCGTAATTTTAGCTAAAAAAGTGGCTGAGGTGTTACACGAAATAACTGACAGATCCCCCTCCCCCTCCCAACAATGCTCCCCCTCAGGTACCTATTCGGAGATATTAGGAAAACTAGGGTAACAACCAGACGATTCTTTAACATGGGGTGCATTATAGCTAAAAAATGTAATTTATTAAGATGGAAAACAAATTTAGCGCCGACAATACAAGATTGGTTTAAAGAAATGACCTTTGCAAATGAAAGGGAGGAGGGATATGTGGGCACTGTTCCAACAATGTGCAGACCCAAAGAAATGGGGCCCATTCGTGAATACATAAATGTGGAATAAAGCTGCACCGGAATCATGTTAACACTGTATTGAGGCAACATGAGATGAAATGTGTTTCCTGTATTGAAATGATGTGCACACGTAGGCTGAGTCAGAAGTGCCGTAGAAGTGTACCATGTCGGTAATGTGCAGAGTAATATGCAAATACTATGTTGTCTCCCTGTACCCTATGCAAGCAAGTTAAATAAAGTTTTTTTTAAAACACTCCAGGTTCTCTGTGCCCAGTCTGGATTACGACTATTTGTATATCTAGGGCTCTCCAAAGCCCTCCAGTCTTATGATGTCCTTAACTCCAGAGTTTCTCATGTGCGATGGCCCCCATCCAATATATTTTATTTCTGGCTCCTGTAACCCGTTTGGGCTTCACCAGCCACGCATAGCAATATTGTGGTTTTCTAGAGCTTGCCAAAGCATGCTTAGTTCAGCTGGACGCCTACACAGGTCCAGCATTCGTGGTTCTCTGGCTCCTGTAATCCTTTTCACCTCTACAGCACTCAGTGACAACTGCTCATCCCTCTCCCCAATGTTACTTTTTTAGGAGCGTTCACTTCCCTTTCTCAACCCGGATCAACAGTTGTCACACTTCTCATGCGATTGTCAGTGATCCGATCTCTCTGCTGAGGTCTGGTCTTGGTGTCAGTTAACAGGACCCAGTCCCATCACGGCTTTGGTGTGGTCACGCCATTAGGCGAGATAGTACTTCCGTCGTCCCCATCTCGTTCTCTGCCCCGACTTCGTTGCCTCTCGGGACACCTGCCTTCGGGGGTCACCCTTACGATCAGCTCAGTCTCCATGCCAACGCTGGCTTCACGGTCTAGAGTGGCTCTGCCCCTCCAGGGCACTGTCCTGTCAGAGGCTCGACTCTGTGTAGGATTCTTTGTCCTCCCATTCAAGGACCCTCGTCTTTGTGTTTCTTGCCACAGACGAAAGGGGTGTGTAGTTTGCATTTGTCTGTTGAGTTCACGGATGAATCCAGCATTACCTGAAGCCAAAATAAAGTGTCATTATTAGTGGAATCCAAACCGGCTTAACAATCTTTTCGATTCCCATATATGCAGTCAATATATTCTTGAGAGGGAGCTCCTCAAAGGAATGGGAGTCCTTGTCCTCTGTGGTGGATCAGAAGGACACAGACTACTGAATACATCTTAACTATATGTTTATTAATAGAACAAGAAGGCCTATCTTTCCCCATCACTTTGGGGTGTTCCCTACATAGATTACGAAGGTGCTCGACAGTCATGAATCAATGTCCAAAAGAATCAGTCTGCTGTCTAGCTGACCCTACCACTATTATAAATCAACTAAGGTCCGGAGAATGACTTCTGCTGGTGGCTGTACGTTTGCACTGATGCTCCCTTATGTTAAAGTGCTGGTTAATATTCAATCCGTAAATAGTTTGCCATCCTCTGTATTAACTCGTGTAACTCCCTTAGGGGATTGGTAGTCTTGCTCTCCTCTTGTATATATTTTTTTCTTGCTCTTGTAGGTCTCCTCTTTCTTAGAAGGCATTAAATGTTCTTGTAAAATATTTATCCTAGGGACCCCTTTGGGCTTTACTACACAAGTATGTCTTTCTGTTATGCTCCACTCTTGTTTCTTGGCTGTTGGGGTCATTTGCCACTTTTCCCAGGGTAGTAATACTTCAATTCTACTCCTCTCTCCGATCTCTGTACTTCTTTTTATCACATAAGTTATTAGCTTAATATATATATTTTATTGATTAAAGGGTATTTGATACAGTGGATAGAAATATTGTATGGACTAAATTGAGAGACTAGGATCTTAGTCCAATCATACCCCGTGCAAACATTGAGACATTTTGGTTGAAACCAGGTTGTCCTCTGGCACAGTAATTGAACAATCGATATGTATTGGACATGGGGCCCACGTGGATGAAGCTCGCAGTTTACCCCACGAAGATTTGTAATTTCCATGTACCATGGCTCGCCAACACAGTTTTAATGGCTAATACACTGAAAGGCCTGAAACATTGTCTGGACAAATTATGTGTATATTCAAGAAGGAACAATAGTATAACCAATACTAATAAAACTAAAATAATGGTGGTCCACTAAAGAGCTGAAAAACAAATATAAATGGTGGGTGGATAATGACCAGATTGAGGTCGTACACTTGTGTTTATATCTAGGCATAATAACATACTTTAAATGTGCAGTTGTTGAAAAACGATGTGTGCTTAAAGATAGAAAAACGATTGGAAATTCTGAAAGTCATCAAATAAATGGTGGATGTTCAATTGAGGGACTCATTAAACTGTATGGGTCATGCATATTGCCTTGCCTTAGAAATGTGTACAGTGAAGCAAATCAGTTGGTTCAAACAATTGGAAGGAAGATTAAGGCGATATGCCCTTGGTCTCCCAAATAAAGTGTCCCAATAGAAGATACACAGTGCAAATTAGGTTTGCCATCCCTCCTTACTTTAGAGAATTACTATGGGTATTTTCTATTCACAGATGTGGACAAAAACCAATAATGCAGAATCGATGCACATTTTAAAAATATTATAGGAAGAAATGTTGATTACATAATGTCAGAATGGAAAAGTTATGTTTTCTCGTTCTTTGAAGACCTAGGTTTTACCCTTGAATCAGATAGCCCATGTGTGTGATGAAGAAGCGAATCAAAGAATTAGCTAACATATGGGACTGTAATTCAAATGGGACTACTCTCAGTAAGTATACAAAATAAGAATGTTCTGTTAAACATGGTTATCCTGTGGAGAGCCCATGCGCGTATCTGGTTAACGATTTTGATAGTAATGTAAGACGATTTATTATGAGACCGACTAAATTCACTCCCCACTCTTTCAGCTACTGGGGCTTGTCAGGGCCTCCCGTACAAATCTGTAAAGCTGAAATTGAAACCCCCTAGACATCTGTTAAAAGAAATGTACACTAGGGGTACTGTAATTTATGACAGTCTAGATAATTTTGAGTATGATCAAACATTGAGTCAACTATACTCGGGGCACAGTACAATTTCACAGTGTATTATATGTGGCTGGAAATTCAAAAGTAGTATTTTATGTATACCACATTAATTACACTTTATCTGTTGTTTTTATATAATTGACTATTGTATTGCATGTAAGGTTTTCTTACTAGGGATTTCATCTTTCCTTGATATTGATGTACTTTAACGCATGGGATTTTGTGTGCGATTGTTAATGTGTATTTAAATGAATTATAATGTATGTATGTTATAAATTATATTTTGTTTTTGATGACTGCTATAAGCAGTAATTAACCATAATAATAAATAAAGTTAAAGAAAAAGTACTGCATTTTATTCTGATTCTCACTGACCCTATACTAAGGTACTTCAGTGCCCATTTTACAGGCTGCCCCACACTAACATATTTCAGAGTCTCCATCAGCCTTCACACCCAACTTAGCAAATCTGCATCTAGGCACTGCAGCGTAAAGTGTGTTGCTCTACAGTTTGGTTTTCCGCATGTAGGCAATCCTAGACAAAGGCATTATGCACTGTACTATACTGTGCTTCCTCTTCATCTAGAGATTTCCAGTGAAAGGCACACTGCACTGTACTATTGTGGTTTGCATCTAGGTGGCCACTGACAAACCAATCATGCTGATTGATAGTGTTCTTCATCTAGGTGTTTCCAGGTGAACATTTTACTCATATTCTGTAAGTAGGCGGTCCCAGACAAACCTACAGAACAGTACCATTTTATTTTTAAATCTTTTCATTGAGGTTTTTTAAATAAACAAGAAATAATAAAATGAGCATAACACAAACAAAGAAAACCAACAACAGGGCAAATAGTATAAGGGAGTGAGGGTAAGGGGTAGTTAGCGGCTATAGCGGAACGAGAAGCGTAATATTCAAATAATGTATGCGTTGATCACCGCAACCAATCTCTCCACCATACAGTGTAGCAAGGGCCTGAGCACACCGTCCAGGAAAAAGCGATTCTGCGTTTACACAAAAATACAGGCCAGGTCCATGACTTGAACTATGTGCTTCGTTTTATCCGGGTAGAGATATATACCAAGCAGGCATTCCATAGGGGTCGACCTGTATCGGCCCACACCTGCAGCCTCCTCAGAGTGTTGGATTTGGAGCTCACCTCCACACCATGGGCATCCAGGGGACGCCAGTTTATTAAAGGGTGCAAGCTTATGCAGAGTCATGTACATCCTGTTAGGACATTAAACTGCAGCAGAAGTCGAGCATTCCTAGAAACCTTTTTTTACGAACAGCAATGCCGTATCCCATTGCCTATCTTCTAACACACATTCTAAGTTTGCACCCCGAGCAATTCTGATTCATGCAACTTGGGCACTCATACCCGCAAGCAGGCTCAAAGATAGGCGTGTTACAGGTTTCCACCCATCCTCCATACTGTATAATGTGGACAGTATGTCCTCACACTTTTGTTCCTCAAGGCATACATGGGCCACTGCACCTTAGAAAAGTTATAACTAGCCCAGAACGGAGAAAGGTTGGTGACTGCCGGCGGCCCGTCCCCCACCCCCTTTCCCCTCCTTCGCAGCTATAGCAACAGCGACCGGAGGCCGGAGAACTGCTGGAGGAGCCCAAGAGGAGCGACAGAGCTCGGGAGCCCGCTGGGAGCGGAGGAACAGCAGACGCAACAGGCGCAGGCGGGTGGCGGCAGATGATGGGGAGAGGCCGCTCCACAGGACATCGGATGCCGGATCGGGAGTACCTCCCCCCCTGCCCTTAACGAGGTGGGGACTGGTGGGGGGGCGGCGGAGCGGCTCGCAGTTCGCCAGCTGGAAGAGCCCAACACTCCACCATAGTCGGTCCTTGTGTGTAACCAAGGGCTGGCTGGAGATACTAATGCAAACCCACTGTGCAGCCCCACATGCTTTGAAACACAGCACTCTGCCGAATAACGTCACTCACAATTGGAACTGCCAAAACAGAACACTTTGGGGTCTGCACTACCCAATCGCCCCAAGATCAAAACGGGGGCAAAGAAGCCATTCTATTTTTTATTCTCTCGAATAAAAGTCCTCAAAATCATCACTCCTGCACTTCAATATAGTGCTAATGTAGCAGATGCCCTGGTACATTGGGGAGTGCCTGGTGCTATTAAAGCAAGAAATGCCCTGCGAATGAAACAACACCACCAGTGCGGAAGGCGAGCCTAAGACAACTGAGCCCTCTAGAGGACACAGTCGAAGGGTAAGGGAGCAGAACTAGGAGCCCCCAATGCGGCAGGCAGGCACGGCAGAGACCCCAAGACCCGGCTGAAACTCGTGGGACCTCAGGGGCGCCTGAATTGGACATCACTAGTGGGGGCCATCAGAGCCTTACAGGGGCAGAAGACCCGAGAGTGCTCAACTGGCTGGTGGTCAAAATTACACTGGGGCAGTGCAGGCAGGAGGAAGCCACAAACACGCCGGCGGCGGTGCTCAACTCTGGGACAACAAGGGAGTGCATTCCCCCTCTCCCACTCAAAAATATGGCCAAGCAACTAACAAAATCAAAAGGTGCAGCGTCAGGAGACATCAAGGCGATGATGCAATCAGCAGAGACCCAAAAACACGGCCAACTGCAAGCAACATCCCAAATACCCTCTCCACCAGCGGAAGACCCGTGTGAGCCCAATGACCCTCCAATCCGTAAGTCGGTCCTTCTAGCGATGCTACAGGAGCTGAAAAAGGATATCAAAGACAGCGCATCCGACTTAGCTAAGTCCATCGCGGACCTCAATAAAAGGGTCATGGCGGTTGAGAGAAGGGTCGACGAAGTGGAGACAACAGTGGCCGACCAAGGGCAAGACCAAGAAGAGCTAGCAAAACGGGTGCAAGAACTTCAAAAGATGGCGCGAGTACAGAACAGGCAGGAGGATGCCGAAAACAGATCTAGGAGAAATAATATACGGATCCGGGGCATACCGAAATCCGTGGCGGATTTTGAGTTTCAGCAATATGTGATAGATCTGTTTCGACACCTTCTGGACACTGGGGATGACAGACATGGTACTGGACCGGACGCATAGCGTCTATTCTACATTTCAGCTTAACAAAAACCTGACCCCAGATGTATTGACCCGGATACACTTATTCCAGCTGAAAGAGGACATCATGCGGGCTGCCCGTAAGAAGGAACCAATACATTTCCGGTCCACACCTATCCAACTATATCAAGACCTAGCGCAGGCCACCCTCCTCAAGCGGAAACGCTTGAGGGTCGCAACAGATTGGCTGCGGACCAGGGGAGTGCACTACCGGTGGGCATATCCGACCGGGCTCCGATTTGAATGGGGGGGGGGAGGGGGCAACGGTACATGATCACAAAAGTAGAGGAAATGGGAGAACCTTATTGGGGGAGGGAGAAGGCAAGGAAGGCACTGGCACAGAAAGTACCCCATCAGGAAGCAGGGGGGGAGGGAGAACACACTGGAGAGGGAACAATGGAAACCTGCGCATCCCTGCCTGAGGGGCCGCAACAAAGAACCCAAAGGAATAACCATGGGGAAAGACCATATATTGTGACCCTACGTGATGAGCAGTTTGAAGGCTAGCAAAAGTCCTGCTCGGGACTCCGGGCGGGGGGTGGAAACCAACAAAGCAATGTTTGGTTCAGGGGTGCAGTTTGTGGTAGCGGGGGGCGAACACTCGAAAACTTCCACGGGCTTTAGAATAGGGGGGAGGTCTACACCCCAATTTTCCCAGGTAGGCACTGGACCCGGTGAGTTGTTGTGGCAAGTCCACAGTGAATGTTCAATGGGGAAGTTCAAGTTTGGGGGTTAGGGAGTTGGGGGGGAGGGGAGTTTGTTCACTAGGAGGGTGGTTACACATGGCATACATGAGATATCCAAAAGGGCGAAAGGGCTTAGAAAACTTAAGATCAGCACAGTATCAAAGCATAGGAATGACTGAATTAAAATTTCTCACGCTAAGTGTCCAAGGACTTAACTCCCCAATTAAACGAAAATCCATGATGAATAGGCTTGGGGACATGCGGGCCTCGGTGGTATGGATGCAGGAAACACATCCGCTCCCAGAGGCTAGGGCACAGGGCTTTTCCTATGCAATACTTGGCTTCTAGTGGGACAAAAAAAAACACAGAGTGGGCATCCTCTTCCGGCTACCTCCAATGACCGGTTCAGGCAGGCCCTAGCAAAATTCATTAGGGACTTAAACCCAATAGAGATGTGGCGTTTTTTTCGCCCACAAGAAAAAGCATACACCCACTATTCTGCGGTGCACAGGGGCTACTCCCGGATCGATATGGTGCTGATCTCGGACTCGCTAATCTCACAAGTCACGGGACTGGAGATTGGATTGAGGTGCCCATCAGACCACGCCCCGTCCTCTTAAAGTTGGAACCGTTGCGCCCACGGCAACACCCCCATAAACCATGGTGTCTAAACGAGGTGATCCTGAAAGATGTAGCCCTCAGAGCAGACACAGAACAGGCCTTTGGAAGCCAAAGTGGCAGAGGCCGAAACGGAGTATAGAAATAGGGGCTTGCAAAAAGCATGGTGGGAATTTTAAAAAGTTAAGACAGCCCTGGAGGCCCATCTGGTGGGCGAAGCTGCGCACCTCCTCATGCGAACCAAACAATCTTACTATATAAATGGGATAAAGCCAACAGATTCCTCACAGCCAGATTAAGACAGCAGAAAATCTCGAATCGCATAGTCCAACTTAAAAACCGGGAAGGGAACCTGGTGGGGAGGAGGGGGGGGCAGGAAATAGAGGAGGTGATACATTCATACTATACCGAAAACTTGAAAGGGGAGGACCTGGAGAAGGAGGTGCAGATAGCATTCGTAAACCGGATAACCCTGCCGCAAATTAGCGATTCGGACAGGCAAATGCTAGAAGCACCTATAACGGAGGAGGAAGTGGGAGAGGTTATAGTGGCACTGAGAGGGAATAAATCCCCCAGGTCCAGATGGGCTAAGCAATGTGTATTACAAAACGTTTAGAGCTACTCTAGTGGGCCCCCTAAGAAAGCGGTTTAATTCCATCCAGGATTCCAGGAGGATCTACGGAGATTTAAGTCTGGCGACCACAGTATTACTTTTAAAACCGGATAGGGACCCGGTGGACTGTGCGAGTTACCGCCCCATTTTGCTACTAAACAGAGATGCAAAAATCTATTCCAGGGTACTGGCCCGTAGACTAGCAGGTATCCTACCGGGGATAATTCAACCAGATCAAGCTGTCTTTGTACAAGGGCGACACACATACGACAACATTTGTCGAGCCATAGACACAATCAATTGGGGTCGGAGAACAGGACAGCGGTTCTCGGTACTGCCACTGGATGCCTCCAGAGCCTTTGACAGCCTACACTGGGGGTTTCTAGAGTTGACCCTTGAGAAGTTTGGGTGTAGTACGATCTTTACCCGCATGGAAATGGCCAATTTTGTACTTCCATCTACATGACTAATGGTTAATGGGTGGCTCACAGATAGCATCCCCATCCGTAAGGACACGAGGCAGGGGTGTCCACTATCGCAGTTGATCTTTGCTATGGCCATGGAGCCGCTGGCACAGAGGGCCCACGATGACCCGGGAATCCAAGGGGTGGAGGTAGGCGCAGGGTGGATCTCAAAAGGTGGCTCTCTACCCCAATGAAGTCCTCATGTTCCTGAAGGACACAGCATACTCACTTCCAAGGGCCATAGATCTGCTAGATGGGTTTGCGAGGGTCTCAGGGTTGCATATCAATTATCCTAAATCTAAGGCACTTAACTTTACCGAGATGGCAGAACAGGTGTCGGAGTGGGAGGATAGGTACCTGTTGAAATGGGAACAGAAAGCGGTAAAATTAATTTATTTATTTACATTTATATAGCGCACAAACAGCCCAGGGGCATTGAGGCGCTGTTACTTGCAATGACTTAGTTACATGATACAGGTAAGATAGCGGTTGTTGACACATTGTAAATGTTGCAGGATAACTGGGAATACAGTTCCAAGTTTGAAAGACTACACAGCTCCAATATTCCGGACCTACTGAAAGCACTGGCAGGAGACCTGATGCGCTGGGATATGCAGGAACGGTCATGGTTGGCACGGATAATGGCTTTAAAATGACCTTGCTCCCTAGGTTCTTATATGTGATAGGCGCTCTCCCAATATGCATCCCGGGCCCAGCAATCCAAAAACTACAGAAGGAGAGGATGTCCTTCATTTAGAGGGAAAAGAAATAGAGGGTCCCTAAGAAGGTAATACTCAGGCCCCAAGCTTTGGGGGGTCCCGGAATTCTGTAGATATTTATGGCCAGCACAGGTATCTCCCATGTTACAATGGTCACCTAGAGAAAATCAGAACCCATGGGCAACCCTCGAAGGAGAAGCAACTAAGGCTCCCTTGGGAAGCCTCGCCTACCTTGCAGAACGACACAGAGGCAAAGAGGGCACATTACTGGAGTCAACCAAGGCCAACCTATGGTATTGAGACAAAGCATTGAGGGGCAGGAAGGTAAAAGCGGGGTGGGGGTTCTCTCGCACAGGTCGCTCACAGCCCAGATTTCACCCCAGGGATGCTGACTGACTTTTGGGCACATTGGGGGGGTAGGGAGCAAACCCCGACACTGAAGGATCTTTAGGAACACCCCTACATTCAAGAGCTGCAAAGCCAAATTTGATATACCGGAACGTGAAAGATTCCATTATATTCAGCTCAGACACTGGATTTCCAACAGGAAGGTCCAGGAGGGGGCAACTTGGGATCCAGTGGGGCTGGAACTCACAATAAAAGAAGGCCAGCCGGAAAAAAAGGGGTGTTGAAACTATTGCTTGATAGGGTCGGGATCCAGAAGACACTCACGTATATGCAAAGATGGGAGGCTGATGTTGGGAGGCCAATCTCTGGGGAGACCTGGAGTCATATATGGCAAAGGGCCGCCAAAAGATCCAAATGCACCTCAATTAAAGAGGCAGCATACAAAATTTGTCTGAGGTGGAATATGACGCCAGCACGCATGCACTCCATTAGCCCGGATTACTCCATATACTGCTGGAGAGGCTGCGGACAACCTGAGGATTTAATTCACATGTGGTGGTCCTGCCTGGTGGCAGAGATATACTGGAAGGCGAGTCTGAGCCATATCGGCGCGATAACGGAGACGCAACTGCCTTTTGAACCGGTGGTAGTCTTACTGGTGGAGGCGGTCGAGGGGTGTTATGCGAACTCTGGGTCCAAAGCCAGCCTTATCACTCATTTGCTAAGCGCAGCCAGAATCACCCTGGCGCAAGCATGGAAGAACAAGCAAGGGCTGGTAGTGGCCATGTGGTGGGTGAGACTAGGGGGGGTGATGGCCATGGAAAAAGTGCCAGCAATAACCCATGGTTACTATTCAAAATACCTAAAAACTTGGATGTCACTGCATGAATTCATGATGACAAGGAGCAGATGTACTTCAAGCCTAAATTACTTCGCAAAATACCCGTTATTTGAAAGTGCAAACCTTGGGCCGAAAAGGCGAAGCAGCCCGGAAGACTCAGGAAAGCCGAAATATGTAGCATTCCAGCCAAATGTTTGGAAGTTATGTTTTTGGTGGGAGGGGGGTGTTTAACAGTTAAAATGTATTGAAACTCTCTAATGCATACATGTTTGTAACTAATGCTCTTGAAAATGTAAATAAAGTTGGTAACACTTTTTTTTTTTTTTTAAAAAGAAAGGTTTGCAAGCCTCATGTACCCTAGGAAGTCTCCCTCGTTTATTCCATACTCCTCCACCTCAGAGAAATCCATGAACACTCCATCCTTAAAAAGGTATCCCCCCCCCCCGGTGGCAAGGCCCAACCATTACCATTTCCTTCATAAGGGAAGATCACCACGGTCTCGGCATAGGCTTGCAGATCGGGGAATAGTCTGAGATTATGCGTGTCGTAAAACCAGGATCAGCCTCATCCTACTCCAGATCCTCCACCATGGATCCAGTATATACGGCCTATCAAGGAAGTAGCCATTCGTGATCCACAAAGCCTCCTTAAGAACTATCGGCTTCACAGCACCATACAACGAGGTATCCAGCGTTATATTGTCCGCCAGGTATTTAGCCAGGTGCTGTGCCTGAGCAGCTAAGTAGTATAGTTCAAGCCACAGCAGTTGGACCCCACCGTCCTCATATCGCAGCTGCAGCGAGGATAGTGCTATTCTATGCCTCTTCCCACCCCAGAGGAAACCACTTATGAGGGAATCTAGCGATTTGAAAAAGGAGCACAGGATTAGTAAAAAAAGTACAATATGGGAGGCATCACCACCATTTTAACTAATGCAACTCTCCCTTTACAGCACTCACTGTATTATCCTTGTGCATACGACTAGCCTGGTGCCATGTGTTGACACCCAAATATCGAAACAGTTTCCCAATGGATCACCAATCTCGGGAGGTCTTCTAGACTATTTGTACAAATTCTAGCAAGAGGGAAGATGCAGGATTTCTCCTTGTTAAAGGAAATGCCAGTGCGCTTTGCAAAGTTGTCCAACACCACCATCACCATAGGGAGGTTATGTGCAGGGTCATGCATGTATAAGATCAAATGGCACGTCTAGTCAGGTAATATCTCTATCTGCAAACTCAGATCATAGAAACACTGCGAGTGGCTCCAATGCCAGTATATATAACATTGGCGACAGGGCAGCCCTGTCTGGTGCCCCTACGTATACTCCAGGCCGTGGAGAGAGGTATACCTGGGCGCACTAACCACAGATGCAGAATAAATCAGTTTGACCCATCGAGAGAACCTGGTGCCAATTCCGAAGCCATCAAAGGCAAGAAACAGAATCAAAAGCCTTGATGGCATCTAAGGAAAGTACTGCATATGGAACGTCGTGATCTGACGATGACGTACTGGAGCCTATGCAGATTTAATGACGTGCTCCTATTCCGGACAAAGCCAGTCTAGTCACAATATACTTTAGATTCAATAACACATTTTAGCCGACCGGCCAATAGTGCTGTTTGAATCTTAATATCCTGATTTAGCATTGACAAAGGCATATACGAGTCGCACAGGTAATGTGACTTTCAGGGTTTAAGGACCAGTACTATCATGGATTCGCACATAATATCAGGCAGGAAACCTGCCTCATACGCATCCACAAACACTCGAAAATCACTGGCACCAGCACGTCAGTATAGGCCTTAAACTCAGATGGTAACCCATGCCTGCCCAGAGTCCTACCAGATTGCAGTAATAATAAAACACTGCAACTCATCCTCAGTTCTGGGCATTCCAGGGCTGCAGCTTGTTCCTCTATAGCCTTAGGCAGATTGAAATATGCCAGTGTGTATTGAGCCTCATTGATATCCAACACCCCACTTACACCATAGAGCCCATGGTAGTATCTGCTGAAAACATTAATGAGACAGACAGACTTACAAGTCGCACCACATTCATCACGAATTTCAATAATTGTGTGCCTGGGTTTCTTGCTTTTGAACAGCCACACTAGCAGTCAACCAATCTTGTCTCCCTCTCCATGCATTCTGGAATTATATGTGCCATAATCAATTTTCTGAAGGTGTTCCGAGGATTTAGTACACATTCGACGCAAGGATAGCAAGACATCTCTTCATGTGGGCCCTCTTCACTGTCCCCCTCAATCTCCTGTATATTGTCCTACAGCCTACCCAAATCTGAGGTTAAAGTTTTCCTAATGCCCACCCCCCTGCCTTAGCGATCGCCTCACCTAGCAACCACCACCATAAGGGACTCCCATACCATAGTCTTACTGTCCACACTACCCACGTTAACGCCCAAGTATTTCTGTAAGGCATCTGCCAAGTGGCCCCAGAACAAGTCATCAGAGAGGGCCTGCACGTGCATACGCCCGGTTGGAACCAGAGCAGCCGAGCTCAGGAGGGCCAAAGAACCAATTCTCAGAGAAAGCTCAGAAAATGACCTGACAGCGTATGCTGCACACTCAGACTCAATCAACCATTACTTCCCTGTAAATCAATCCTAGTGTTGAGGAGTAATAGGGGTTACAGAGACTATCCCAGTTGATAATTCACCAGATGTCAACCAAGGAGAGGTCCTGCAGCATGGTATGCAAGGTCCTGGCCGCACGGGAAGGCTACACATATCTGCAATCTGATCTGTCTAATGTTGGATTTGGTGTGCAATTGAAATCCCCCCCCCAACCCCCAATATCCAAAAGAGACACCAGACGTCAGCCTTGTATATAAGGAGCGAAACACACTAAACCAGGACTCTGTTTCTGCACACCAGCTCTACTGTAGCTTTTAGTGTCTCCTGGGTCAGCTTTGTAGTCCAGACCTGCTCCTCATTGTCCGCCACTCTGGAGGACAGCAACCACACATCCTTGTCGTAAAAGGTTCACGTCTATCTTGACCTCATCTATTTTATACTCAATGGAGGTGCGCACCACCTCAATCAGTGCCAGTACTTTTACCTCATATTCTGGTGGCCAAGGAACATTAGTTTGTGGCGCACCCTTTGGCCCAAGAAGGGGATCTTTCAGAGCGCACTTGGGTCCAAATTAACCCATAATAGTCTTCTTTTGGCTCCCCTTCATCTTAGTTTCTGGCATGTTGAGGTCGAGGGAATCCTTGTAGATCCCTGGCCGTGTGGTAGAGGTAGTCAAAACAGGCCACACACAATTCTCGGAACCCGTCAGTGCAGCCTCACACCTGGGTAGCAGCCCACAAAAGATGTCTTGGGGCCAGCTAGATAGCGATGCCATCCAAGTATTCGTGTTGGAGCACACAGTGGGCATGAAAGAAAATCGTCCCAGCAAATTGCAGCAAGTGGGCACACAGTTGCAAGAACATGCTGGTGCAATCAGAGACAAGAGGCAGTGTTAGCCACCTAAAGAGGATTATGTAAACCTGTTGCACCAGGCGATCTGTTCTGCGCCAGAATAATATCACAACACACCCTGTCGCGCAAAGTACAGGGAGTTTTGGGCACTTCCCTTACTTCCTGCCCCTGCCAGACACTCTGGAGCCAGAGGTGGGCTTCACTTGTGAATCCCACCAAAGACAAAACTAACAAAGGAGTTGTGTTCTAAGATGGCCGTGATGCTGGAACACCACGGCCGCTGAGCTCCCGTCCCGAGGCCCTTGTACCTAGTCTCTAGGCCGGCCTTGCCCTCCCCAGGCGGTGACTCCTCAAGGAGATAAGGTACGGGAGTGGCTGTGTTCCGCCAGCGGCGAGGCGAAAGTGAATCGAAGTCTAGGAGCTGCCGGCCCCCGGAAACGTCAGGGGAAGCGGACTGCTGCCGGCGCCGAAGCCGGGCGTCCGGCTGTTGCGGTCCTAGCTGCCTGGGTGCAGGGGAGGCACTTGAAGCCCGCCCGGACTCCGGATCGCGCCTTGGGACGGTGCACCCGTCTCCTACTGCTGGGGTAGTAGTGCCCCCGCAACGCGTCGTGAATTGGATGAACTGTGCCGGCCTAAGCGTGACCGGGGTCTGCCTCCCTGGTCTGGTCACCTTTTGATATTGACACATAGGAGTTCAGGAATGCTCTCAGTAAATTGGCAGGGTGTCAATTGGATCTGGCCTCTACTTACATGGTGAGAAGCATTCTTATTGTTTGCGCAGTGTAAGCACCGGACCTGCTGTCCCTTAAATCTGGGTCCTTAATTATATAACTGCGCTTCACATCCCCGGCAGCTTTTGGGAGGTTAAGTCTGAGTCACTGTGGGGGGAGGGGGCGCCTATAACCTCTTGGGTCAGTCGTCCGTCTTCACCTGCGGGTCCCGCTCCTCACTTGGCCCTGCATTGGAACTGGCGCAACACTGCACCCCATAACTACAGTGCTGAACCTATCCAGAAGTGCACCGCTGCGTACTGGACCGTATGGAGCGCCTGCTGTGTAGGGGATTTGGGATCTCCACGTGCCACTCTTTGCCCTCTATGCACCCACCCCCCCACCCACCCCCACCCCCCCCCGACATGTCAAAAAGTAAATTTAAGGGCAGTCCCTTCAGAGGTCTCGGAGTAGAGTGCAGGAGAATGCCTTGATTAAAATATGGTCTAAGGACTCTGAGGACGCCCGCGACGGATCTGCCCTCTTCAGTACACCAACAGCCGGTTACTCAGTCCGTGCTGGAGCTCCTGCTGGCAGACATGCTTGAGAAGATTACTGCGGCTGGCCAAAAGCAGATGGATGTTCTTAGGGAGGACCTGGCAGAGGGCCTCCATGAGATCAAAAGGGACATTAGTAAGATAGAAGAGAGGGTTGATACTAACGAGAGGGCGATCCAGGACCTAGCCGAATACGCAAGGAAGACTGACTCCCTCCTGGAAACATTGGCTATGGCTACGCATAATCTGGAGCTTCAGGTGGAGGACTTGGAAAATAGGTCCAGGCACTCTAATATCCGCATCAAATCCCTCCCGGAGGTCTCTCAGGAGTTAAACCTTCCCCAAACTGTGAAGGGCATATTTGCGGACCTCCTGGACGAATCTGGACCGGAGGATCTCACCTTTGACAGGATACATAGAGTGGGTCCCAAGCGTGCGGATCCAGGCGCGAGACCTAGGGATGTCCTTGTGACCTTGCATAGCTAAACTGTGAAGGCGCGTATTCTTGCTGCAGCGCGAAAAGCCAGCCGTCTAACTTACAATGGGACGGAGATAGTGCTGTATCAGGACCTGGCGCAATCGACTCTAATCAAGCGACGACGAATGGGTCCGGTACTATCCCATTTAAGAGCCCAGGGGATCCGATATTGGTGGCTGCATCCTTTTGGCTTGGCGTTTGATTGGGAAGGGAAGTTTCAGAAGATCACCTCCTGTGAGCAGGGTTTTGCTCTGTTGGGGGTGCAAGAGGATGCGAGTCATCTACTCAGCCTCCATCCCAGGCTCCCCTTCGCAGAGGGTGGGAATGGTCTACGGCTCGCTCTAAGAAGTCGAAGAAAAATGGTAAACCGCGCCTGGGGGACCCACAGACAGGGGGGCGAGCATCATTTAGTCTTGATTGGGTCTGCACAGGTGCGGGGTCCTGCAGGGGCCTTGCCTAATGGAGCTTTAATTGCAAGCCTAGGATGGGCATAGAATCAGAATGTATGTCTTGTGAAGGCCTTGTTCATCAACACAGTTTTTAACGGCTGAGGGAGGGAGGGAGGGGGCGGGGGGGAATGGGACTCGCATCTTGGAATGGGATTGGGTGATCCCGCGTTGGAACAGTTGGGGGACAATGCATGGGGCGACTCTGGAGGTTCAGATTCGAGGGGGGCCGAGGCCAGTTGTCTCACATTGTCAGAGGGAGGGGGGGGGAATAGAGGGGCAGGGAGGGTGGGGGAAGACCAGTGCTACAGTAGCTATTAGGAGGGCTTCGCAGCTCCACCAGAAAGGGAGACCAAGGGTGGGCTCATTGGGAAGCTAACCAGCCTGAGCGGGAGAATTGGCTCTTTCCTGTCGAGGCATCATGCATAGCAAACGGGTATTGAGGATCTTCTCCCTCAATGTGAATGGCCTTAATTCCCCAATCAAACGCAAGAAAGTAGAGCGCTAAATTAGGCGCGAATGACCAGACTTCATCACGCTCCAAGAGACCCACATCCGCACAGCGGATCGGGGTAGGATAAGGTTTTGGGGCTACTCCAGATAATTACAATCTACTCAACCCGAAAAGAGAGCGGGGGTCCTGCTGGCCCTTAGATTTGGGCTGGATCTACATGAAGCGAGGGAATTGGTAGACGATCAAGGGAGGTTACTGGTGGTATCCCTGGTGGGGGAGGAGCAGCCACTAACGGTGGCAACGATATACGCCCCGAACGCAGCGCAAAATAGCTTCCTCCGAACCTCACTGGGGAAGCTTGAGAAGTTTGCCAACTCCCCCATCATCCTTAAGGGCGACTTCAACATTGCTTGGGATCCAGTGACTGAATCTGTGGGGAGACCTTCGTATGACCTGAAGAAGAAATTCAGCGATTTGGCTCTGGTGGATGTGTGATGAGAACTGCAGGGGGACCCAGGGGGGTATACCTTCTATTCTCATGCCCACCGGTCCCATTCTAGAATCGACCATGTATGGCTGTCAACCAATCTCCTGGGGAGGGCTTTGGATATCTCTATGGGTGCCACTACTTTGTCTGATCATGCCCCCCTGACTATCCCTGAAAGCCATCGGTAGACCCTAGGGGCTGTGGAAATGGCGTTACCCTATTGCCCTATTTAAGGACGAAGTATTGGTGTGCGAGTTGGAGGAAATGGGGCGGTTTTTTTTCTGAGAATCCCGCAGGGGACACCCCCCTTCAGGTTAGGTGGGATGCTTTCAAGGCAACCATTAGAGGGACCATAATATCGATCAAGGCGAGAAGGGTTAGGGAACTGAGAATAGAGGAGGTGCGTTTGGAAGAGGCTCTTAAGGGAATAATTGCTAAAATGGGGACGCATCAGACCCAGGCCACCAAAAGGGAGTATAGGGCGGAGCAGGCCCAGCTCGAACTAATTCAGTCACAAGCGGCAGAGCAGAGTTTATTGCATCTCAGGCAGAAATTCTATATCAAGGCCAATAAGGCCGATCGTCTCCTCTCGAGAATGCTAAGAAAGGAGCAGAAGGAGAAGACGATATTACGAATTAAGAGGGGGCACGGCTCCACTAGCACCAACAACGAGGACATTTTAGGCGAATTTGCCCGTTTCTATTCCGCCCTGTGTGCGTCCAACAATCCGGCGCAGTCGCTCCAATCCCGTTACTTTGACAGGGTTACTCTTCCCTGTATTTCGCAAGAAGAGAGGGAGGCATTGGAAGCAGTTATTACGGAAGATGAGGTCAGGGGTGCAATTCGAGCGCTACCTAATCTTAAATCCCCGGGTCCAGACCGTTACGTAACGTAGCAGAGTTTTACAAACACCATAAGGAAACTCTAGCCCCTATTCTAACCACGCTCTTCAACCAGATAGGACAGGATAGCGCAATCTCAAGAACTATGGAGGAGGCGAAAGTAGTCCTTATACACAAAAAAGGCAAGGACCGAACAGAGTGCGCCTCCTATCGCCCTATAGCGCTAATTAATGTGGACTTGAAAATATACTCCAAGATCCTGGCTAAGAGATTAGATCACCTTGTCTCTGGCTTGATTCACCCGGACCAATTAGGTTTTGTAAGAGGAAGGCAGACCACCGATAATGTTAGGAGGTTGCCCCACTTAATAGAGGGGATTCCCCGCTCTCCTGATGGCAATTGACGCAGAGAAGGTGTTTGATCGGGTGGAGTGGGGATTTCTCTTTGCTTCAATGCTCAAGATGGGGTTTGGGCCCAAGTTCATGGATAGGATCAGAGCCAACTATAGGAATCCGACCCTTAGATTGGCGATTAACGGGCAGCTATCAGATCCGGTGCATGTAGAACGAGGCACCAAACAGGGGTGCCCTCTCTTCCCCATTGCTGTACGCCCTCCACTTGGAACTGTTCCTCGAAGCGGTCCGTTCCAGCCCCTCATAACAGAACTCACTTTCGCCGGCAATGAGCACAAGATCGCAGCTTTTGCCAACGATCTGATTCTGTCCCTGCCCTGTCCGAGCACGGCCATTCCGGCTGTGGAGGTCGAGCTAGCGCAGTTTGGTAGGGTGGCGGGCCTGAAAATAAATCCTTCTAAAACTGAGATTCTTAATCTCCCAGTCCCGTCCCTAGTTTTGCGACCCTTACAGGACTCCTCTCCTTATAGGTGGGTGGACCACTCAATTACTTAACTGGGAATAAAATTGACGGCAAGGGAGGAACAATTGTACCAGGCGAACTATCTCCCCCCCCCCCCACCCCTCTCCTGGAGGAACTAAAAAGCAAGATGATCGATTCCGGCACACGTTCCCCCGGCATTCTTCCGGTCCTTAAATAGGGCTGTCAGCTGATTTGTATTGGCTAATAGGTCTCCCAGGGTAGCGGCCAAGGTGATTAGAACCCCCACGGAGCGGGGAGTGTTGGGTTTACCGGACTTTAGGGTGTACTTCAGGGCAGCCCAGCTGAAGGTCCTTCGGGACTGGCAAAATGACGATCGGCGGAAGGTATGGAGGTCTATGGATAGGGCGGTTCTGGGGGAGGATCTCGAAGGGGTCCTGTGAAAGCCGAAGCAGGACAGGCCACACCGATTGTACTGCAGCGAAATCCTGGCCTTGGTAGCCCGCACCTGGGACGAGGCTGTGCAGCAGGCCCATTTGACGACACACCCATCCCCCTACACACCACTATTCTTTAACCCGCAGTTTACCCCAGGTCTCGTTTTTATTGCTTTCCAAGCCTGGCACCAGGGGGATGTAGAATGTTGCGGGATATGTTTGGAGGAAGACAGCTAAAGCAATTTGAGCAGTGTAAGTCAGATTTTGGTGTGGGGGAATGTGAAAGGTTCCGTTATTGCCAACTTCGGCACTGGCTTAATCACCCCACCGTTAAGAGCGCAGCGACCCGACAGTTGACCACCTTTGAATCATATCTCAGTAGGGAAATAGGGGACAAGCACTTGATTTCATCCCTATATAGGCATAGGAATGCAGGAGAGGACCCCCCAGTTCGGTCATACATGAAAAATTGGGAGCTAGCTACTGGGTCTCCAATCGAGGATAGTGAGTGGGCTTGGCTGTGGATGCAGATTCCTAGATTAACAAAATCCCTCCAAATAAGGGAGATGTGGCTTAAGCTGCTCACCCAGTGGCACCTAACTCCCGCCAGACTTCATAGAATGTTCCCCAGAGCCCCCCCCCTCTTTGTTGGAGGCAGTGCGGAGCAGTGGGTACGTGGGCACATATATGGTGGGAGTGTCCGCAAATTGAGAGCTACTGGGCTGGGATTGGCCTTGAGATAAATCAAGTTCTGTGCTTGGCCCAAGGGAGTACCAGGGGCCTTGCGATACTCGGCCTGGGGGGTTCACTGGCCTCCATCAAATCTAAGGCGGGCCGCAAACTTTATGTAATTATGATGAGGACAGGGGCAATGGTACTAGCTCACCGATGGAAAGCAAAGGATCCCCCACAGGACCACAAATGGGTGGCAAGGCTGTGGAGCTTGCTGGCAATGGAGTGGCTCATGTATTCTATTCAAGGGGAGCATTTAAGATTTAAAATGGACTGGGCTTCTCTACTGACTTATTTGATGGATGGGCTGAGGCAGTGTTGGTGCCCCCGAAGCATGAGACTATTGGGGATCATTACTGATGAGCCCGGCGAAGTGGACTCGTAAAGGAGCAATCTGGTGGGGGGCTAGCTCATCTTCAAGAATCCAAACAATGGTAGCGGGGCACCTCCCCGGCCGGGGTGGCGCTTTTTGAACTGGTCTTCTCGAGTTTAGGGATGGGTGGAGGGGTGGGACTTGGGGGTTTCCGTTCTTTGTTGTTGGTTGTCTTTTTTTTCTTGAAATGCCAATAAAAACTAAAGAGGGAAAACAAAAAAAAACTAAAGAGGGAAAACAAAAAAAAACGAACAAAGGGACCAAATCTAGTTTGGCGCGCAGAGTAAATCTCAGGAAGGACCTTTACAGCAAGAAATGGCGAGAAAAGGCAACCAGTGCCATTTTGACAAAATGGGCACCCATGGGTGCCTTACTGCAGCTGCGAACGCAAACCATGGAAAAAACACACAATGGTAGTAAAAAGTAAACCACTGCCACCAGCCATTAATTGTACAAATTAGACAAAGGTGATACTATGTAACCCCTCCAGCATCCTATTGTAAGATAGTATGTGCTGGGTCTAGAAAGTAACAAATGTAAGGAAAGGAACAAGTTACTTACCTGTAACTGTAGTTCTCCAGCATGGGTCTGGCATGGATTCACATGCTCATGAATATTCCCAGTCAGGCCGGGAATCCTCGGTATAGAAAAAAATCAGTATCAGTTTCGTTTCTGATCTGTCTTTCTTAGTAGTAACCAATCACTGGTCACTGGGTCATACTGCCCCCAGCCAATGACTGCCCTCTCCCTAAGCCCCGCCGCCGGCAGCCATCCTCAGATTTGGTAGCACGTAAAGTGGCAGTATGACCAAGTGAAGAGCCGCAGAGGGGTAGGAGGGAGGGTTCGCATGTGAATCCATGCCAGACCCATGCTGGAGAACAGTTACAGGTAAGTAACTTATTCCTTCTCCAGCATGGGGTCTGGCATGGATTCACATGCTCATGAATAAGAGAATCCATAGCAGTACACACATGCACAACCACGGGAGGTGGCAACATGCTCAACATTAAGCAATACAACAACTCAACATTAAGCATCACTTACCTCCTCACCAGGCTCACCTTAGGCGAACAGGTTGCGCAGCACTGCTTGGCCGACCCTGGACTCCTCCCTGGAGTCCCGATCGATGCAGTAGAATCTTGTGAAGGTGTGCGTCGACCTCGACGTCGCAGCCCTGCAGATGTCCAGCAGGGGCACACCAGACAGGAACGCCGTGGTAGCAGCGATCGCTCTGGTCGAATGGGCTCTCGGACGGCCGGGCAGCGGTCGGTTTGCCAACCGGTGACAGTGCATGATGCAGCCAGAGAGCCATCTGGAAATGGAAGTCTTCGAGAGAGCCTTCCCTTGATTCACAGTCCCAAAGTTCACAAACAGCTGTGACGTCTCCCGAAAACTCTTTGTGCGGTCCACGTAGAACTTCAGCGTTCTAGCTACATCCACCGAGTGCAAAGTCCTCTCGGCCAGCGACGAAGGCGACGGGAAGAAAACTGGCAACACCAAGGGCTCCTTGAGGTGGAAGTCCGACGGCACCTTGGGCATAAAGGAGGGGTGTGTCCTCAGCACCACCCTCGTGTCATGAAAAGTCAAGTATGGAGGCTTGCAAGATAGGGCCTGGATCTCTCCCACTCGTCGTGCGGAGGTGATGGCCACGAGGAAAGCTGTCTTCCATGACAGGAACTTCAAAGGCGCCGAATGCATAGACTCGAATGGGGCCCCCATGAGCCTGGTCAGCACCACATTAAGCTCCCACGCCGGGGCAGGAGCCTTCACCGACGGGAATGATCGGAATATTCCCGTCATGAATTCTTTCACCAGGCGATGAGACCACAAGGACGCCCGTCTCGTAGTCCTGGTATATCGGGAGATGCAGCCAGATGTATTTTGATGGAGGCGTGAGCCAGTCCAGCTTTGGCCAGCGACAGTAGGTACGGCAGTGCTTGAGGAGCCGTAATCCGCAGAGGGTTAATCTTCTGTGCACGGCACCAGACAGAGAACCTCTTCAATTTATGTCCGTAGCACTTGAGAGTTGAGAACGCCCTGGCCTTTGCAAGAACCTCTCTGCAGTCGGCCGGGATGTCGTAGCCTCCAAACTCCAGTGCTGCAGGAGCCAGGCCTGCAAGTTCAGCGACTCCAGGATGTGGTGAAGAATGGCGATTCCTTCTCTGGTGAGAAGGTCTGCGTCCGTCGGCAGCTTGACTGGTGTGGACGTTGACAAGTCCAGAAGGTCCGGGAACCAGATCTGTCTCGGCCACGCCGGTGCGACGAGGATCATTCTGCACCGGGACCTCTTGAGCTGGTTGATGAGCCGGAGCAGCAACGGCAGTGGAGGGAACGCATGAAGAAATAGGCCGTCCCAGGGGAATGAGAAAGCATCGCCCATGCTCCTCGGCTGGGGGAACCTGCTGGCGAACCTCCGGCACTTGGAATTCATCGCCGTCACGAAGAGATCGATTTGGGGTTCACCCCATCGTCGGAAGAGTCGATCCACTTGATCCTGGCGTAGTTCCCACTCGTGGCACGAGCGCAGCTCCCTGCTGAGTGAGTCGGCGATCATGTTTTTTATTCCTGCCAGATGAAGAGGCACCAGAAACATCCCTTGGGCGACGGCCCAATGCCACAGATCCTGGGCTTCCTTGGATAGGGCCGGGGACCTGGTTCCGCCCTGCTTCCGGATGAAGAACATCGTGGTGGTGTTGTCGGTGAAGATCCTCACCATCTTGCCCTTGAGGGACGGAAGAAAGGACCTGAGGGCCCAGAACACTGAGTGACTTCTCCTCCGGGAGCCAAAGGCCTCTCGCGTGAAGATCTCCGGAGTGCGCTCCCCAACCTTCCAGGGAGGCGTCCGTCGTCACCGTCACCTGGTGAGCTGGGGTCTGAAAGTCCGTGCCCGCCGACAGATGGGAGCGGGTACCCCACCACCGGATCGCCTGACGGAACGTCTCGTTGAGGGATCCTGTCCTCAAAGTTGCCCGTCGACTGGACCCAGCGGGCATCGAGGAACTCTTGTAAGGGGCGCATCCGAAGCCTGCAAAGGCGCACCAGATAAATGCAGGAGGACATCACCCCGAGGAGGGATTTGATAGATCTTACCCTGGCCATGTCCGTGGCCAGCAGACGCTGCACCTTGCCCAGAATGGTCCTGGTCCTTTCCTCTGACGCGAGGCCAGCCGCGCCACTGTGTCGGGCTTGGCTCCCCGAAACAGGGCGACTTGCGACGGAACCAGGTGGGATTTTGGAAAGTTGATGGAGAATCCCAGGTCCGTGAGCAGCTGAGCGGTCTTCGCAGTGTGCTCCACGGCGAGCTCCCTTGTCCTTGCCCGGATGAGCCAGTCGTCCAGGTAGGGTTAGATGTGGATCCCCTGTAGGCGCAGCCGCGCCGCCACCGGTGCGAGGCACTTGGTGAACACCCTGGGTGCCGACTTCAATCCGAACAGGAGGGCCTTGAACTGGTAGTGCCGCCCTTGGACCACGAACCTGAGGAACTTTCGGTGTCTTTTTAGAATGGGGATGTGGAAGTACGCATCCTCCAAGTCCAACGACGACAGGAAATCGCCCTCCTCCAGCTGTCCCAGCACGTGCTGGGGGTGACCATACGGAACTTCTGTGCCTTGATGTACTTGTTCACTCGTCGCAGGTCCAGGATGGGGCGCCATCCTCCGGTCTTCTTTTTTACGAGGAAGTACCTGAAGTAAACTCCGGAACCCCGAAGCCTCTTTGGGACGAGCTCAATGGCACCCTTCTTGAGCATCGCCCTTACTTCCAACAGTAGTTGAGGGACGTGATTTTCCTTCCTGGCCACGGGTGGAACGCGAGGGCACTTCTTCTGAAACTCGAGGGCGTGCCCTTGGGCCAGGGCGTCCAGCACCCAACGGTCAGTGGAGATGGACTCCCACACGCTGACGAACCTCGCCAGCCGGCCTCCCACCGGGGTGCTTCGGCGGGGGCCCGACCCCACGGTCGGTTCAATCTTGTTTGGAGGCCGCCTTGCCTCCTTGACCTCCCTGTTGACGACGACGGGCTCCACCTGACTTGCCGCATCCCCTGTAGGCTTCCTAGGACGAAGATCTTGCCGTTTGGCAGTACGTGGAGGAGCCACTGCCGGATCCCTTGGAGGCACCTTGTCTGCCTCCGGAGCTCCGAAAGGACGGCTATCGTTGTTGGAGCACTCCCAGTGCCCGGCCAGTTTCTGTGTCTGTCTTGATGGCCTGAAGGGACCGCCTTCCCAAACAGGTTGTTCCCATTGAAGGGCATGTCCAAATCCTTGGTTTGTACGTCCTGATGGAAATCCGTGGCCTTGAGCCATCCTCGTCGTCTCAAGCAAACGCCGTTGCCCAACTGACAGAAACTGGTGTCGGCGATGTCTGTTGCCACCGTGATGGCGTGGTCCGAAGCAACCTCACCCTCCTGTAGGATTTCAAGTGCCTCAGCCCTTTTGGCGTCCGGAAGGAAGTCCAACAGAGGGGCGATTTTGAACCACAACTCCCTGTCGTCGCGGGCTACGATAGCCAGGGCGTTGGCCGCCTTGATAGTCGTCGCTGCGGATGAGATGATCCGCCGTCCCATCGTGTCCAACTTACTGCCCTCGCCGTCCGGCTGGGAAGTTGATGTCGAGGCCGATGCCCCCCCAGCTTTCTTCTTTGCCGCCGCCTAGACGAACGAATCCAGGGTAGGTTGCGCCCGAAGGCACAAGGGGGCAGCGTCGGGGACCCGGTACTCTTCTCGTACCGGTCCCTCTTTCTTTACCGGCGCCGTGGCAGGGTTCTTGAGGAGGGTGAGCCCCTCATCCCAGATGTCATCAAGAAGCGGTACGGCGAGGACTGTCTTCCTTTTAGCCTTGCGCCGTTGGTAAAGGAACCCTTCCTTCTTCTCTTCTGGGCAGAGCTGGAAGAGCTTGGACGCCCTGGAGATCATGGCATGAAAGGATCCAATCTCGTCGGCGGGGACGCCCGAGCAGGGGGGGCGACGGGGGACACGTCCCGTCGTCACCTCCGTCGTCATCTGTACCTGTCGTAGCCGTGTCCGTGCCTGTATCATCCCCGTGGGTAGTAGACCGGGGGGAAGGCAGAGCAGGCCGCAGAGGTGGGAGTGGTGGCGTAGGATGCGTCGTCCTCTTATGCGGTGGACTCTCCGAAGGTCCTGGCTCCGGTTCCCCCATCGGGTCTGGCTCAGGTACCTCCGTCAGGGGGGGGGGGGGTGGGGAGGGGCAACCTTGTCCTCATCTCCGAACATAAGGACTGAATCGCTGACAAAATGGCCGCCGAAGTGTCCTGCGGTGCCGGAAACGACAGGCGCGAGGGCTCTTGAGGAGCCTTGTCGGGATCCCTCCCGATGGGCTGGGCCTCTTCCACGACTTCGATGAGCTCTTCTTCAGAGGTCGTGTCCGTATCCACGATGGCCACCAGCCCCTCCCCCACCTTTTCCAAGGAGGACTTCGTGGGGGTCTTCTCAATGGGCCTGAAAGACAACTCCCTCCGCGGTGGCAGGGAGACTCTGGGTCCTGAGGGCGCCTCCACTGGTGTAGCCTCCACAGGCTGAGCCAGGGCCGCGGCGACATCCTCAATCGAGGTCTTAGCAAGGTAAATTAAGGCCATCGTCACCTTCTGGACGCCTGGGGCCTTCACCTTGGGGGGGAGGATCCGAGCCTCGCTCCCCCTCTGCCGGAATCTTCGAGATCGACCGGGGCCTCTCCAGAAGCTTCACCGGGTTCTCGGACTTCCTCTTACCCGAGCCAGAGCGTTGGCTCGTGGTTGATGGCGCCGGGGAGGATGCGCCCTGCCTGGCAGCCAAGGAGCCCGACCGTTTAACTCTCCCGGTGCCCGCGGACTCGCGGTGCTTAGCCTTTCGTTGGGCCCCCGTCGCCGGGGTGCCCTCACAGGACTTAGAAGACCGCTCGGACTTTTTCTTCTTCTTGCCCGACGTGCTCTTCCCTTCCAGCCAGTTGGCTAGACGGAGGTGGCGATCCTTCATGGTCCGCTCCGATATGTTCCCACAAAACGCGCAGTCCTTCTCCCTGTGCGTCTTGTCCTCATGGAGACAGTAGAGGCATAACGAATGCTCGTCCTCCTTGAAAACATTCTGAAGCCGGCATCCAGGGCAGGTCCTGAACAGCTTCCCGGGCGTCGAGCTTCCTTTCTCCTGGGCCATGTCCGGGGTAGGCCTCGGAACTTCTGGAATCCAAAAGCGTAACTCGACAAAATCTTCACCCTTGAGGGGCGTAGAAAACTCCGAAACAGATCCCCGTTGATCAGATGTAGAAACGGTGGAGCTTGAGGCTCTATTTCACCGAAAAATGAGAAAAATATCCTGAAAAAAGCCCGAAAACGCAGCAAAAGCTCGAGAGCTACAGTACGAGGACTCCCAACACTTGAACGTGCGGTAAAAATCTGAGGATGGCTGCCGGAGGCGGGGCTTAGGGATAGGGCAGTCATTGGCTGGGGGCAGTATGACCCAGAGACCAGTGATTGGTTACTACTAAGCAAGACAGATCAGAAACGAAACTGATTTTTTTCTATACCGAGGATTCCCGGCCTGACGACGGGGAATATTCATGAGTATGTGAATCCATGCCAGACCCCATGCTGGAGAAGTCAATTTCACTTCACTGCTCTAGGAAACAGTAGTTTATCCAAGAGAAGGTATTTAAACCTATGGCAAATCTGTAAGACTTCCCTGTGCCACTGCACTGAAGGTGCTGTGTGTCACAACGTAAAAAGATGATGCCTATGGAGTTTGTCAGACTCCACAAACCAAAAGAAACAGTTCAAATCACATACAATTTAAAAAAACATGAGAGAGTGGGGAAAAAGTCTCACTATCTCCAGGTTAGAGATTAAAAAGTCCTAAAGTCCAGCAAAAAGAGCTGGGGGTCTCTAAGGTAGAGGAGAATTAGAACGTATCTGAGAATTCTCCGTAACACTTAGAACAAGAAAGTGCGCAGAATAAATACCCTTGTTTACCTCCGGTGGTGGAGCAGGTCAAATGGTTCCCTTCTGTAGCTGCATTTGTATCTCGTCTTGTAGAATCTGTAGATGTTCTACTGGAATTCTTCTGGGTCTCTGCAGTTCTTGAAACTATATGCAATACCAGTTTTGTACCGTTCACAGCACCCACTTGTCTGAGGTGATCCCCCTCCCATACACGGGTGGGTTATGTTATGCAACCCCCTAATGTGGTGATATGGAAGGGGTCCTGGAACAGAGTCATTGTTTGTGGAAGCAGGTGAACCTCTTGCGGTTTGGCCTCTTGCTCTGCCACTTCTGGATTGTCTCGGAAACTAGTACTGAGAGGAAGACAATTACCCCTGGTTTTCCAGGATCATGAAGGAAGAACCTGTACCTCAGGAGTAAGTTGTCTGTGCTGCAGACCTCAAGTAGCTTTGACCACAACAGATCTGCAGGTTTGACTGTGTACCCTTCTGCTGAAAAGGATGGGTTGAAATCTGGTTCAATGTTTTCAGTGCTTTGTAGTCCTTTTTTTGCAGTTTCTAGGGCCTACTCGACTGCTTGGTCAAATTGTACCTAGTTTTCTTTTGGCATATTTGATAGAGTAGCTTGAGTTTCTGCCCTGAAGCCAGAGTTCTGAGCCAATCACCTCTTTATGAAAGGTTACCTCAGCAATGATTCTCCCAACAGCATCTGCTGTGTCTAAGGCATTTAATAGCACTGCACTAGCAGTCGGTTTACCTTCCGATAAGGCTTTCAGTGATTTGGTTATGGGCTCATGGACATTCGCAATAAGTTCTTCTACATGGTCCCATAATGCTCTATTGAAACTAGTCATTAAAAGGTTTTGTTAGTATTGAGCATTTGATATGCTGCAGAGGTTGCCACCTTTTTACCCAGGGCAAAAAACAAGTTACTTACCCCTGGTAACGTTCTTTCGACTGGATGTTCCTCTCACGTATTCCTCATCTTTGATAATCGATATGCAGCTTCAGCTGCTTCGGAAAACAATTTCGGCAGAGGGGATATTGTGCGTCGAATTGATGTTCCTCGAAGGCCTCCGTCTCAAGGACGAGGTCATTAAAGACATATACAGCACGTGCAGCGGCTGCTTGCTTCAGTTCAGTTTTTTCTTACAGTAGAAATACCCGCATAACCATGGGAATGACCATACTCAGCCTTGAAAGAACGAAAGCTGTAAGAGCATGAGAAATTCTACTGTGGTGTAGGTTGGGAGGGCGATGAGGAATACGTGGGAGGAACATCCAGTCGGAAGAACATTACCGGGGTTTAGTAACTTGTTCTTCAAATGTATGGTGTCCTCCCACGTTTTCCACATCTTTGATCGACTCCCAAAGCAGAGTTTGATTTGGTGGAGGGAATAGAATTGAGAGTTTAATGGTTTTCATGAACCGAGTGCAGGACTACTCCAAAGCTCCCATCCTGTCTGAGGAAGATTCCAGGCAGTAATGCTTTGTGAAAGTGTGAATAGTAGACGTTGCTGTTTCAAATACATTTCATCGGTACACCCCTTTGCAAGGCTCTAGAGGTAGCCATGCCCTTGGTGGAATTGGCACTTACAACCTTCAGGAGGATCCTTTCATACCAGCCTGTAGCATTCTGAGATAGCCAGAATTATCCATCTGGATAAAGTCTGTTCAGTAACAGCATGACCCAGTTTGTGGCCCTTATAGCCAATGAAAAGTTGATCATCAATACAGAGTTTTGACAGTCTAGATACATAAAAGCTTAAAGCTCTGCAAGAGTCCAACCTCTGTAACCTCTCCTCCTTGTTAGGATGAGGTGGGGGATAGAAGGAAGGTAAAACTATGTTCTGCCCTACGTGAAAATCAGAAATGATTTTGGGTCAAAATGAAGGTTTAACCTTTATAACAACCCTCTAGGGTTGCTTGGAAGAAAGTGCCTGCAACTCCCACCTCTCTTGTTGAGGTAGTACATTGCCACTGAGTTGTCCATCATCAGGACATTCTTTCCCCGTACAACCGGCACAAAGGCTTTCAGCGCTAGTCTGATTGCCCTCAGCTCCAATAGTTTAATATTGAGTTTGGACTCTGATGGAGACCAACGACCGCTGACTGTTAGATCGTTGGCGTGGGGTCCCCACCCCGCGAGTGAGGCGTCCAGCACTACTGTGATCTCTGGCCATTGTTGCCAAAAAGGTTCTCCCTTCAGAATGTTGTCCTCGCAGGCCCACCACAGAAGATCCTGTGCGACCCTGCCTGGAACCTGAAGTCCGACAATTGAATTCTGAGAGCCCATTGAAGGGACCTCATTCTCAGGTGGTCTTCTGGCACCAGAAAAATGCATGAGGCTGAGCAACCTAAAAAAATAAATAAATAAACCCAACCCCTTCCCCCAAAAAACGAACGCCGGGAGACACTGGGCATTTTGAAATTTGGTGACCATCTGTAGAATGTCTTGAGCCCTCACCTCGGGTGGCGAGCTCTTTCCCCAAGGATGTATCCAGAACAGCTTTGATGAACTGGAGTTTCTGAGAAGGCGTCACATGGGACTTCTTGCAATTGAAGGAGAAGCCCAATCTGTGAAGGAAGTGGCAGGTGACGTTGAGCGATCCAGGTCTTGTTTGGGAGAACGCGCCCTGATCAGCCAATCATCTAGGTAAGGGTAGATGCAAATTCCCCCGCCCCCCTTCTCTGGAGACTTGCTGCCACTACTGCCATCAGTTTGGTGAAAACCCTTGGGCGGAGGTCAGCCGAATGGCAAAACTCGAAATTGATAATGAAAACCGCCAACTGCGAACCTCGGGTATTTTCTGTGCTTGAGATGGATTGGCACATGAAAAGAAGCATCCTGCAGGTCCAGTGACACCATCCAATCCTGGAGTTGGAGAGCCTGAATGATCCGAGAAAGTGTGACCATCTTGAACGTGTCCTTCCTGAGGAACTTGTTCAAGCATCTCAAGTCCAAGATGGGTCTCAGCCCTCCGTACTTTTTTGGTATTAGGAAATTCGGGGAATACAATCCCTTGTTCCTCTCCCCGACAGGCACCTGTTCTATAGCGCCTTTCTCTAGCAGGGTTAAAATTTCCTGCACAAAGAGCGGATCTGATATCCTCAAAGAGTGGTTCGTCGGTGGATTGTTCTGAGGTTTCTGTATAAAAGGAATGCAGTAACCGTGGGCTATGGTTTACAAGGCCCAAGCATCCGAAGTAACGTCTCGCCATTCTTCCAGATGCTGAGACAGTCTACCCCCCCCCCCCCAATGGTGAACTGTGACTCAAGACCTCAGAGATTTTGAGGCAGCTGATGCAGTGGCAGCTGGTAAAGATGCCCCTGGTTGAGCTGGCTTTGCACCTCTCCCATCACGAGGGAATCTTCTTTGGCTCCTTTGACCACCAGCCATTCCTCTCGCCCTTCCAACCGAGGAGTAGCAGCGAAAAGATCTACCCCTCCAAAGTTGTCAACTAGGTCTAAAAGGCCTTTGAGGTCTGCAACTTCTCTCAGCCTTATTGCCAAAAAGGTGAGACCCGTCAAAGGGCAAGTTGAGAAGTCTGTATTGGACATCCGGTGCAAAATCAGACTTCCTCAACCACGTAAATCTGCGCATAATGGTGCTAGTAGCCATGGCTCTGCTGATGCTGTCAACAGAATCCAGACCCGACTGAAGTGACTCACACATGGCTTCTTTGCCGTCTCTATGGCCAAGAACCAGTCTCATCCCCTTCGGGAATGTGCTCTGCCACCATGGAAATGTAGTCCCATAGAGTGAATGTAAATTTTGCAAGGGCACACGTGGAGTTGGCAGATTTGAGTGCCATACTCCCTTGCAAAAAATACCTTCCTTGCCCATCCATCTACTCTTTTGTCGTCCCTATCTGGAGGGATGGTAAGGTAAGTCACTTGCTTAGAAGTTGCAGTAGCTGCCTGTACCACCAGACTCTCTGGAGTGGGGTGTTTAGACAAATATTCAGGGTCACTACTGAAGGGCAGTACTTCTTGGTCAAGTTTTTATTTACAGCCTGATTGGGTTCCGGTGTTTCCCAATTCGTTGCCATCCTTTTTTGCAGAGCAACGTGAAAAGGTAATATAGGATCTGACTGAGGACCGTTATCCAGGATGTCTGTCAGATCAGCCTGTTTGAATGGCAATGGAGGCCTACTCTACCCCATATAGTCCACTACCTTGGACATGATTTGTCTAAGATGCATCAGCAAGCTCCCCAGCCTCTGGTCTCCCAAACTCCAACTCTACCCCACTGGCTGTCTGCAGGTTGTCATAAGGTCTCTCAAACCGCGACACTTATGAAACTTTCTGGTACATTTTGCGTACTAAATTGGAGGCCAAATGGAGCCTTGTTATCTGGGGCTCATTCTACTCCTATATAGAAATAAGGGACTTAAAGTAGTCTTTTCTTGGAAGAGGCTATAGGTCTTCTCAGGTATGAGGGTTTATTGAACAATGGATTCGATGCTAGAGGAGCCGATCATTGGCGCCATAGGTTTTGGCGGGGCGCTCTGCCTCAATGGCGCAGCTGGCAATGATGGCACAGCTGGTGTCGATGCCTTTGGCAAAGTTGTCGAGGGTTTGGCTGGCATTGAAGGCGGTGTCGACCTTGAGTTCCGCTTGAAGCTCGACAGAGCCTTCATTGTTACGTCATCGGATCGAGACCTTGATGGCTCCCAATAAGGATCAGGCCTGCGTCCCTGGCTCGAAGGCATGCAGGATTTAGGTTGCGCCCTTTCCTTCCGGGCTTCTTTCGAAGTCCCGGTAGGAGCATGGCTTGGAGGCTTTTGTTTTTCAAATATCTTAACGCCTCCCACTCAGCCAGAGTGGATTTTATTTGTTGGGCAAGATACCCTCTCAGGGGAAGCGCCCAACAAAGGTCAAAGAAGGCGTCATATTGTGCCTCTTAAACTTTCGACAATGATAAGGAGTGGTGGGAGCCACTCCTCGATCTCGACCGCTTAACCTTCTTCCTCCAAGGAGAGTCGCCTCTCGACTCGAAGGTTTTTTGGTTGGGCTAGGAGTTTTGGGGTTTCGACCTACCGTCAATTTCCCTTTTCGTTCCTTCAAGGCCTTCCCTGTCATTGACTGGCACTTGAAGCAGTCCTAGGTGTTATGATCTAACCCGAGGCACCACAAACATACACAATGAGGATTGGTCAATGACATTTTTTTCGAACCACAATCAACACTTTTTGAACCCGGTCTTCGGGATGGTCAGTGTCGACAAAGACATTCTCAATTTCTCAAAGTAATGAAGTCATCACGAAGTGAAGAAGCCCGCCATATTTCTCGAAGCGTTAGCATTCACAGAAAAACTGAACTGAAGCCAACGGGCACTGCACGTGCTATATATGCCTTCAATGACATCATCCTCGAGACAGAGGCCTTGGAGGGAAGTCGAGTCGACGCCATTGACACAGCGGCCTCTGCCGCAAAGATTTTCTGAAACAGCTGGATATGGAATACCAAAATGTGAGGAATACGTGGGTGGACACAATCCTTTCAAAAAGCGTTTTGCTTTGCCTGTCAGGAAGAGTCTTTGATGTAGCCAATGGGGTACCTGCTCTTTTACGTGTTGTAGTTAAGACTAAGGAATCTGGTTTCAAATGTCCCTTGATATGAAGAGGGTCGGTAGGGGTGGATTTGAACCTTTTCTCAACTCGTGCATTAACTGATTTTGTTAACACTGGGGTTGTTAGGCAGGGTCTGGTCATCAATTTACAGATTTAAATAAAGAGATGTACTGGCCAAATTGTTTTTTTACTCATTGATATAGTCTACAAAATCTGTGGCATCCTCCCATTCATGTTTAAACATTTTGAAGTAATTGGCTACTTTTCTAAGCAGATCATTAAGTAGTATATGGTCAATGAAGGGTAATGTGGAAATGGGGTCATCGACGTCTGGTGGGGCACAGGGAGGTCTTCCAGGTTTGTGCCGGTGTCTTCCTCAAAGTCACCTTCTTCCTTGCTCCTTCTTCCTTGCCTGTTTACATATTTCTATCTCCAATGGCTCCAAGGGCAGTGGGTTCAATCCTGATTTTTTGGAAGGTACCTCCTCTTCTAGAAACCTTTGTTTGTGTTTAACTGGTTGTTTTGGCTCCAAGGGCAGTGGGTTCAATCCTGATTTTTTGGAAGGTACCTCCTCTTCTAGAAACCTTTGTTTGTGTTTAACTGGTTGTTTCCCTAAAAAAATGTCATAAATGAGGCCATTCTGTTCATAGTGACCTCAAATCTTTTTGTCCATTCCCCTGATTAACCTAGGGAACCCTGCGGTGGAAAAACTATTCTGTGTTTTTACTTGTTTCTGTGTCCGTTTCTGCTTTTTAGTACTGTCAGATAAAGTAGAGCTTCAACATGAGTGGTTTTCTTTTTTTCAACATGCGTCGAAAAATGGTCGTCTTCGGCGCATGTGGTTTTGGTTTATTTGTACTATGCTTCAGTGTGGAGGGGGGTGTTGTGGAGTCCTTTGCTTGACTGACCCGGTAGTCACAAGGGCTACCAGTTACACAGAGGATTTTGAACCTTTGTGTCTGAAGGGCAAAATGTGTTTTCTACATGCAATGTGTTAGATTTGCTCGGCGTTCCAGCGGAGTGTGCCAAAGTGTTCCTGTGTACTGTGACAAATTGACAGTATTCGCCCCTTCTCCCCATGGGATAGCCACCCCCTTTGAGGCTAGGACGGCAAATCCACTGCACAAAACCCTCTCTAGGGGTCTGGACAAGCAGGACTTCACTGGGAGTGATGCCCCTCTACTAGACAAGGGCTCTCATTCCCACAAGAAACTCCCTATGCAAGCAACACTATCTGCCTATTTGGGATTGCGTTCCATCCCAAGTAATTGTTTCCCTCTTGTCTGGCTTCAGGTAATGCTGGAGCGAATACAACACATGAAGACAAACGGAACGCCCCTTTGTGCGCAAACGGGTATGTAACAGGGACGAATCGATCCACAAGGAGGAGAGAGTCGCACGCAAGGGAAGCCCTCTGATGTAGCTGTGCATTTTGCAGGGGCAGAGCAGTGTGGAGGCACGGAGCATGCAGAGGTCAGTGAGGAAGATCACGTTAGAGGGCTGGTGTTCCGAGTGCGGGCCAACTGGCTGTCCGAACTGAGTCCAGAAGAACGTCCGTTGTGGTGGTGTGACCACGGGAAGTCTGTGGTGGGCCTGTAGCCCAAACTAAGCTGAAACCCTGAGAAACTGGAGGAACAAAACCTCCCTTCAACAGTATTAGAGCCGAACCAGCAGCCCGAGCTAGACGTCTGGAGCAAATCTGCAGGGGAGTTGAGAAAGCAGAGGCAAAGCCACAAGGAAGCCACTCAATCCAGACGCTGGGTCCCCTAAACCCAACCCTGTAGAACAAAAAGGTACCAGGTAGAGCTAGAAGAACAAGTTACTTACAAACTAACGTTCTTTCGATTTGATGTTCCTCCCACGTATTCCTCATCTCATGATAATGCATCTCCCAGCTTTGGAAAAAAAAATGTTTTTCACCAGAGGGTGCTGTGTTCGATGCCGCAGAGTCGTAGTGCCTCGAGGGCCACCGTTGAGCGTCAACGTCATCCGCTGTATAAAGGGCTTGAGCAGCGCCCATTACCTTAGTTCTGTTTTCACTGTGTTCATGGTCGCATCAGCTGATCAGGTTTTAAAGTCCTCAGGCTCTTAAGGAAGTAGAGTGTAACTGGCATAAACTGTAGGGAGGGGAAGGTTGGGAGGGTCGATTAGGAATATGTGGGAGGAACATCCAATCAAAATAACCTTACAGTTGGTAAGTAACTTGTTCTTCGAATGGATTGTGTCCTCCCACATATTCCTCATTTTATTATAGACTCCCATAGCAGTGGTAATTTTGGAGGTGCGAGTACTAGAAATTTTAATTACTGAATGAAGATTTTGCAAATAGTCCTCCTTGGTAGAGTCCAAGCAGTAATGCTTCACAATGGTGTGCATTGACGACCAGGTGGCCGCAGCACAAATATCCTGCACCAGGACACCACTCTGAAGAGCCGTGGAAGTTGCCATGCCTCTAGTTGAATGATCCCCTAATCCATCTGGAGGCTCTTTTCCAGCCAATTTATAGCATTCAGAGATTGCTAGAATTATCCATCTGGATAGAGTTTGTTTAGACACTCCAAGGCCCAATTTGTGTCCAGTATACCCAACAAATAGTTGGTCACATTGTCGAAGATTTGCTAATCTGGAAATGTAGAAACTGAGAGCCATTTTGGGTCCAGTCTATGCAACCTTTCCTCTTCCTTACTAGCGTGAGGAGGAGGATAAAAAGAAGGTAAGGTAATTTTTTGTGACAGATGAAAATCAAACTATTTTATGCAAGAAAGATGGTTTGACCTTTAGAATAACTTTGTCCATATGGAAAATGGTGTGCAGAGGCTTACAAGACAGCGCCTGCAACTCACTTACCCTGTGGGCTGATGTTATAGCCACCAACAGAATGGTTTTAAGAGTGAGAAGTCTTAATAGGCAAGAATGTAAAGGTTCGAAAGGGGCACACGAGAAATTTTAAGACTAAATTCAAATCCCAAATAGGCACCTGAAAAGGTGGCGGGGGGGTACACATGTGTTATCCCTTTCAAGAATTGAATTACTAAAGGCATTTTAAAATAGGACACCTCTTCCAAGGAACGCTTAAAGATCGATAACACTGCCAGATATCCTTTTATGGTGCCAACTTGGAGCCCCAAATTGGCTAAGTGTAAGAGAAAAGAAAGTACTTTTTTTAATTGATTTTAATTGTATTACAATTTTTACAAAAAGAAAAAATCCAGGAAATCCATTCGAAAGAAGAAGTTTCTCTTTCAGATAAAAAGTCCTCCAGATTCCATAAATATTTCAATGTTCTTCTTTAGGTTGAGTTCAGTAAATGTTCCTAAGTTCCCTTTGAAACAGTCTTGTATTCCTCAACCAGGCCGATTTCTTTAAAAAAAAGAGAACTACGGCCACCGCCCAATCAGTTCTCTCACCACTCTTCAAACGGGACCACCATTCATCTTCCTCAACTATCGTTGAGGATCCCAGGAATTTCAGTAAGTAGATTTCTCTTGCTTCTTTTGTGCATTTACATGTCAGCAAAAGGTGGCGGATTGTTTCCCGGTGATGGATGTCGCAAAAGCGACACTGATCCGTTTCAGAAAGACCTCTTCTAAATTGCGTCTCGTTAGTCTTTAACAAGTTCAATCTAATTCTAAGAAATGTATGGCACAGACATTTGTCTGGGAATTTTTTAAGGTAACCTCTGACGTCGTTGATTTTCTTAGGAACTTGGGGAAAATTCTGAGTTAATTTATAGGACATTGCCGTGTCTTGTGTTTTAATCCAGTCCAATTCTGTATGTTTTTTCGCCACCTTAGTTGGATTTTGTATTAGAGTCTCCCCCGTCAGGGCCACCTCTTCAAGGACCTTTACACTGCTGTCGGCCCATGTTGTTAGCGTTTGTTTTTCCCGCTATCTAGCTCTTTAGTCAGGATCTCGAAAACTGGTGCTGTTGGTTTCATTATAACTTTTCTGAAGAGCATCATGGTGTTCCTGTGGATAGACCCTTTCATGGAGGATAAACCTAGTTCTTGCCTAACTAGGCATATTGGGACCGACATCGGCAAGCCCAGGACTTTCTTCCAAAATAGGCCTTCAAGTCTGTCCCATAGGTTGCTTGAAATTTGCAGCATTGCTTCCGATCCGTAGATTATACACGGGACTACTTTCGCTTTGAAGAAAGACAGGACTGGTATCTTGGAGTATTTCCCGAACTTACTGTAGATCATCCTTGCTTGGACTATCAGAGTCTTTGTTTTGGCTATTAATGACTCTTGCATTGGGCGTTCTATGTTGCTGTTACTTAGAGTTACTCCCAAATACTTGAAGCTCTTTACAACTTCTATTCTTTCGTTCTCCACGTTGGATTTTTCTTTGTTGGCTGACCTGGAGGATGTTTCGAATGCCATGATCTTAGCTTTGCTCTTGTTTAGTTCCAAGTCATTCTCTTTTAGGCATTTAAGCAGGGCGCCCAGCTGTCTTTGAAGCCCCACCGCTGTTTGATATAACAGGATAATGTCATCCGCGTACAAGAGTCTCTGGATCTTTTCACCCCTAATGACAGAGGGAAGCAACTGATGGTACTGAACTCCTATTCCACATCTGCTATGTACGCGTTGTAGAGGGCCGGGGCTAATGGGCAGCCCTGCTTTACACCACAAGCGGTGCATATTGCCTTCAAAAGAGCTCCCTCGCCGTTCCGGTAGACTCATGGTAGTGTCCTCATATAACGCCTTTATTGCGCCAAGATTTTCTCCGGGCAGTTCTTACTGCTCAATTTTGACCATAGCCGTACCCTATTGACTCAGTCAAATGCCTGCATTAGGTCAACTAAGGCCATGATAATGCGTGGGGCTCCTTGTTGAACTTTTGCTTTGAGGTAGCATAACAAAAGAATGTTAGCAGCGGTGCTGATGTTTCACACAAAGCCCTTCTGAAACCTGTCTGTGTAGGTGGAGTTTTTTTTTGCCAGCTGTAGAGACTATCCAAGGCGACATCTAAGAGCGCTATGGGGCGATAGTTCTTTGGATCTTCTTCATCTCCCTTTTTGAAGATAGGGACGACGTTTGCAGACTTCCAAGAAGGAGGGACCTTGTTGTTTAAATCTGTTAAAGAAGAAAAATCTGTCCAATCATGGGGGTGCAGTTATTTGCGTTGGTTTTTAAGTCGATATTTGATATGCCGTCCGGCCCCGGTGCTCTCGAGTTTTTTAGTTTCATGATTTTGAGTTTAATTTCCCACGCTGCCTCTTATAGCCTAGGGCTTTCAAAAAGTTCACTCTTGGGTCTTTTATACAGAGACTCAAAGAACTCCACCCATTTTCCTTCACTCACTTTGTTCTGCTGATTATTGCTGATCTTTGTAGTTGTCAAATTGATGACCAGAACCCTTTGCTGTTTTTTTCGTCGCGAGTGTTCTCATAATTTTCTCGGCATCTAGTTGCAAAAGCCTTGCGCGATGTCTCAACCAACCTTTACAACGTCGTTGGGCTTGGCGGAGCCTTTAGGTCGACTTACCTGACTTTGAAATTTTCGCCATTCGTTGAAGTTTTTTCAAGATTGCTCTCTGCAGCACCAAGTCTCTGTCATAGCTGTGTTTGTGTATTTCGAGATTATGATCTCCTCTAGGCTTTGTTGTATGGTATGCCTCCAGTAGCGGAACGTAATCTAGATATGTGGGTTTGCTTAAAGACCCAATTGTGCCCTTTGAGTTGCTATTGTAGGCCCTCGTGATGGTACTGATGCTTTCTGCCGTTAATTTCAGATGGTTCCCTCTAGGGCCCGTTTCTAGACCTTGTGTCAGGCGATCCTGCCCTGGACCTTTGGTCCACCAAGTAGTTTTCAGTATATTATGGTCACTATGGGCAGTTTCTTCCACTCTAAAGGATTTGATCAGGCTCAGTAGGTTCCTTGAGACAAAAGGTATAGTTGATTGTTCTTTTTTGGTCGACTCTTTGCCACGTTGGAATTTCCTTGTTTTTCTTAGATCTCAACCAATGTAGATTTTGGAGGTCCCATTTGTCCAAGCCGACCCCAGATGCCCCCCACAAAGGAATTTCTGTGCCCCCAGGCCCCTGTACCCTCTTTGCGTCCCCTCTACCCGCTCCTTCCTGGATCCCTGCTCCCGCCTCCCATCCCGCCCCCCGTTCCCCATTGGCTAACTGGGCCCGTGGGCTCGGGTCTAGCGACCCGCGGCAGCCTCCCTGCTTCCTTTACCATCGGGAAGCAGGTGAGTGCTGCGCAGGGCAAGCCGACCCCAGATGCCCCCCACAAAGGAATTTCTGTGCCCCTGCCCCCCCATGCCACCATTTTGGGGCCAGGAGGCCCTTGCTGCCTCCCTTCTGCACGGCAGCTTTCCTCCCTCAGTCCCGCCCCCTTTGTCCTCCCCTTGCCCTGATTCGTCCACCTCCCCTTTATCCCCGACTTTCCCAGGGCAGCCCTCTGCCCAGCAGCCCCTGTGGCGAAGGGCCCCAATGCAACGGGCGGCTCCTACAGAGGCGGCTCCAGGATGTGTCAGCAGGTGTCCGCAAGGGACGCCAAGGAAGCCAACAAACACCAACAAAAACCGTGAGTGTGGCATGGGTGGGGAGTAGAGCAATCACTCTACTCCAGAAAACCCCCGCCACTCTATCTTACCTACCAATAACATAGAGTGCCATCATACTAGCATGTCCACTCCTTGATGGAATTGTGAGTGTTAGCATGTCCACTCTTAGATGGAATTATGAATGTTAGCATGTCCACTCCTTGATGGAATTGTGAGTGTTAGCATGTCCACTCCTTGATGGAATTGTGAATGTTAGCATGTCCACTCCTTGATGGAATTGTGAATGTTAGCATGTCCACTCCTTGATGGAATTGTGAATGTTAGCATGTCCACTCTTTGATGGAATTGTGAATGTTAGTATGTCCACTCTTAGATGGAATTGTGAATGTTAGCATGTCCACTCCTTGATGGAATTGTGAGTGTTAGCATGTCCACTCTTAGATGGAATTATGAATGTTAGCATGTCCACTCTTAGATGGAATTGTGAATGTTAGCATGTTCACTCTTAGATGGAATTGTGAATGTTAGCATGTTCTTAGATGGAATTGTGAATGTTAGCATGTCCACTCTTAGATGGAATTGTGAATGTTAGCATGTCCACTCTTAGATGGAATTGTGAATGTTAGCATGTCCACTCCTTGATGGAATTGTGAGTGTTAGCATGTCCACTCTTAGATGGAATTGTGAATGTTAGCATGTCCACTCCTTGATGGAATTGTGAATGTTAGCATGTCCACTCCTTGATGGAATTGTGAATGTTAGCATGTTCTTAGATGGAATTGTGAATGTTAGCATGTCCACTCTTAGATGGAATTGTGAATGTTAGCATGTCCACTCTTAGATGGAATTGTGAATGTTAGCATGTCCACTCTTAGATGGAATTGTGAATGTTAGCATGTCCACTCCTTGATGGAATTGTGAATGTTAGCATGTCCACTCCTTGATGGAATTGTGAATGTTAGCATGTTCTTAGATGGAATTGTGAATGTTAGCATGTCCACTCTTAGATGGAATTGTGAATGTTAGCATGTCCACTCTTAGATGGAATTGTGAATGTTAGCATTTAGAAGTACGCCGGATAGCCCTCTGAGATAGATACACTAGAATTTGCATTTAGAAGCTGTCCCCAATTAGCCTCTCTGTGAAAGTTGAATTTAGATCTGTCACCACCCGCATTAGAACTGCTCCCACCTCCATCTAGAAGTGTACCCAATTGCAGTTGAAGTTGCGCCGGATAGCCTCTCTGAGAAAGTTGAATTAGAATTGTTCCCTCTTGCATGTAGAAGTGTACCCAACGGCATTTAGAAGTGTACCCAATTGCATTTAGAAGCTGCACCCAATAGCCTCTCTGAGAAAGTCGAATTTAGAAATGTCCTCACCTGCATTAGAATTGTACCCAATTGCATTTAGAAGCTGCGCCCAATAGCCTTTCTGCGAAAGTTGAATTTAAATCCGTTACCACCCGCATTAGAACTGCTCCCACCTGCTCCTGGAAGTGTATCCAATTAGAGTTGGAAGTTGCGCCGGTTAGCCTCTATAAGAAAGTTGATTTAGAACTGTTCTCTCTTACATGTAGAAATGTACCCAACGGCATTTAGAAGTGTACCCAATTGCATTCAGAAGCTGCACCCAATAGCCTCTCTGTGAAAGCTGAAATTTAGAACTGTTCCCACTTGCATTTAGAAGTGTACCCAGTTGCACCTGAAAGTTTGCACCCAATAGCCTCTCTGTGAAAGTTGAATAAAGAACTGTTCCCACTCGCAACTAGAACTGTACCCCGCACCTCCTCAGAGAAAGTTGAATTAGAATTGTACCCTCTAGCAATTAGAAGTGTATCCAACAGCATTTTAGAAATATACCCAATTGCATTTAGAAGCTGCACCCAATAGCCTATCTGATAGCTGATTGTAAAACGGTTCCCACCTTAATTTAGAAGTGTACCCAATAGCATTTTAGAAGTGTACCCAGTTACACTTGAAAGTTGCACCCAATAGCCTCTCTGTGAAAGTTGAATTCAGAACTGTTCCCAGCAGCGTTTAGAAGTGTACGAGGGTGTGAACTAGACGATGATAATGACTGAACGAATGTGTGGAGCGGACGAATATGAGGAACGGACGAATTTGTACAACAACGATGCTTAATATGCTTTGGAATGAAGGAAACACTTGAAAACATACATCATACCACACCCCACGCTTACTCTCCCTCTTACACCACCACTCATCTAGAACACAGAGATACTATGACACCATTCGGTATAACTGTTCTCATATCCACATCTCCCTCTTACTCCACATCACTCTAAGTAATCATTGCTGGATTCACACCCCCTAGCCAGGCATTCTCCTCAGGCCTAACGCAGCCACACTCGTTCTGGGTAAAACCGACCAGAGCAAACACATACTCCTGACCTCTCAACCACCACACGTACAACTAAAAAGCAGCTACCACTCGATTTCCACACCAGCTGCACACATACCTAGTGCGCACACGCACTTTTGGACTCCCTCTACTCTCTATACTGACATGAACTTCGGTTCCCAAGGGCGTTCAACCTACCAGCGCCTTCAGACCATACCAATGGTATATAAGGCGCTATATAAATGCAAAAAATAACAATAAAATAAATAAATTAGATTTTCCCATCTTTTACCTCTCTCCCCAATAGATGAAATTGCCTGGTTTGTTTGTTTTTCGCTAGGCTCCAGGGAGCAGTTCAGGTCTCAATTTGTTATAATAAAGTTCGTTAGATAGATTTTGTGCTCTTCTTCCAGCAATTTCTCAATTTGTTCTAGGTATTGATCAGTGTCAGACTCAGGATTCCAGTACGCATTGATGATTAAACATTTTTGGGAATTCTTACCCCTTGCGCCCATGTTCGTTAGCCACCCTAGTCTGGTGGCCTGGATGAAGGGAGAAGGGAGTACTTCAGCGAGACGTTCTAGACCGCTTCCTGATCCGACTGCCGTCAGAAGGCCTGCCCTCAGCCGTCCGGCGTTACCCTTCTGCGCAGGGGTAAATGTTATAGCATAACCATCCAGGTGAGGCTTCGACATCAGCCATGTCTCCTGTAAACATAGGATGTCGAATATTCCAAATTCACGTCTGTAGCCATTGTCAAGTGGGAAAATCCTTGTGTATTCCAGGAGCCCATAAGGAGATGGTGTTGGTCGTCCCTCTCCTCATTTGGGGGTACTCCATGGGTTTTAAATACTCATGTCTGTTTGGACTGAGTTGCTGGCGCTTTTTCTTCTTGGCCAACCTCGCTCCTGGCGATTCATGGAAGGCTTTGAGCTACTGTGATCCTTATTTTTTCTCCAGGGCCTTTCGGCCATCTTTCCGATTTACTTGAAGGTTTTGCATCCACAAATCCGTTTTTTACTTTATTACGTGACCCGCCTTCCAACTCCCTAGTGTGTTGCTTTCGGTTTTCCATCCTCCGGTGACCATGCTGTTCTCTTCGTGATGAAGTTTAGGTGCTTTGGCAGGATCCGTCATCCTCACTAGTGGATCTGGATTGTCTATGCGTTGCCCTCTCATTGTCAATAGACAGTCTCCTTTTTGGTCAACTAGGCAGGCTCTTCTCAGTTAGCTGGTCGCTCTCTGATATTTCTATCAGGTCGTAACCCAAGTGCCTTAAATTACGTCTCTTTCGTCAAGACGTTCGACACTATTACGGATGGAATATGTAGATAGGCCAGGTCTATCTCTCACAAGGTTCAATGATTTTAATATCTTGTGGAGTCAGTTGCCGGTACTTCGTTGAAGATGTTCAATGTTGAGATCCAGCTTAGCCTGAAACCATCCTGTTTTTTTCTTATTCTCTCCATTCAGAAAACTTTGCAATTGCGCTTAATGCGTTTGCTCATAGAGCCCCTTGTCTGCTCCTCACTTGAGTCACACGATACTTGGCATCTGGTCTGTTCTCTCGCTTCGTTATGGCGATTTGGATTGAGATGGTTTGCTGGCTTGTGATTTTCCTCGGCCTTTCTCCGCAGTGGTAGTCTTGGACTGTTTCCAATACTACATTTTTCTGGTGCGGGTATGTGCTCTTTTCTTTTGAGTCTTTGGCGAGCAGGGTTCTAGGGCCTTTCATTTTTCTTCCAGTGTTCTATACAGATCCTCGCTATTCCTCTCTTCTCTATGTAACTTGGTCTTTGAAACAGCTGCTCCTGTATCGTGACGTTATTGACTACTTTCTCCGTTGTTTGCGGTATGTCCGCTTCCGAGTCTTCGACTGTATAGGTACTTAAATTCATTAAAGCCTCGATAGAGCCAGATTCCTCTTCCTCTTTCTCTTCTTCGGAGAATTTCCTTTTTCTCAACGTGGGTTTCTTTTATGGTGGTTGGTCGTCGCTGTTCTGATTTTCCGCTTTGCAACGGCAATGCGCCTGTCCAGATCTGGGGGGGGAGGGGGGGTCACAGTTTTTAAGACCACTCGCTTGTCTTCACCAGTTTCAGGCTTCTGCCCACTTTTGACTACTTTCTTATCGGCGATTTTGAATTTCTTCATAAAGAAGCTGTCAAGTTCTTTCGGTTTTGAATTTGCCGTTTTGTTTTGAGATTTAGTACTTGGTATAGTTGGGGATGTTGCCCGAGTTATCTCTATGTCGTCCAGGTTAATGCAGCCATTGTCCTGTATACTAGAATTTTTTGCCCTTGCTACTTGCTCGCTGTTTTTAGAAAGTCTGGGTTCCTTGTACTTTGGTCTCCAGATCCAGTGCATAAGATGTCCCTTGCTCCCTTGTACTTTCTTGTCTCGCTTCTCTGGACAGTATGTGTTTTTCTAGGTATAAAATGTTGGTGTGCATTAAAGCCATAACGGTTGTTTGATCTCTTATTGACTCGTTCAAGGCTTCGTAAAGTTTACCAAAAGGGGCAAGAGCAATTGTCACCGTTGACATAATTCCCATTAACTCTACTTTCTTGTGGGGGGTGTCTCCAACTTCCTTGAGAGGTGTTTCTACCTCTTTCGTTCCTGCACGGGATAGGACAGGTGTCGGGTGCGTTTAAGATCGACTTGTTAGCAATGTTGCCAGTGTTCATCACTTCCCTACCTTGTGGAGGGATCAGGGAAACCGGACGCTGAGTGGGAGGGCAGTGAGAGGGGGGGCTTCGCCAGTATGCTTTACCTGCTTTGACCCTTGGTCAAGTCCAAGGAGATGTCCCTTTTTGGATGGTAACATTCAGGTCAGGATTCAATGCCTCCGGCCCTTTGGCCGGTGAGATTGGATGTGGAAGAGCCACAGAAAGGGGGGGTTCCCAAAATGCCATCGCGCTGGCGTTCCTGACGTCACTGAAGGACCCCTGGATGACAGATTTGGATCCTCCTCCCCTTGTGGCATCTTGGGAGTTGGCGCTGGTGTAATTACCTCTTCCGCCGCCACCCCTTGTGATCTCCCAGGTGTTGGCGCTGGTGTAATTGCCTCTTCAACCGCCACCCAACCTTCTAAGAGCTCGGTGTCTGTAATTTCTTTAGGCGGCAAGGGCGTACCTTCACCCCTTTTCTTGAAAAAGTCTGCGCCATAGTTGAAGATGTTGGGATTGACTCCTTTGTTCTTAGGACTTGCGTCTCTATAATATGGTGTTATTGAGTTTTTCCCTGTTTTTTGTTTATTTTGTTTAGAGGCTGTTGTAGCATGTTCCTTTCTTTTTTCAGCTTTATCCCCCTCAGGATTAGCAGGCCTCCAGCAGGGAGCAGGCTCAACACCCGGCAGTTCCACCTCTCTGGCTCCCTCCCTCAAATCCAACGTGTCTGCACACACTGGAGTCTCTTTCATAAGCCTCGCTCACAGTCAGCTGTGCTGCTCCGAGCCACACCTCCTCCTCTCCTGGGCTGGCGGGCGTGTTACAGCATTCACCCTCCCCCCGCTCCGTCCAGCCTCCTCCCTCGTCCCTGACTCTGGAGAGAGCCCCATCTCCTCAGGGCGCCGGCCCTCCGCCGGGGTGCCCGGAGGCCCGCCGCCACCCGGCGTGTGGATCAGAGCTCTAACGGTCTCCCCCTGATGCCGCAGCACCAACAAGCTCGGCGGCCACATGGGGGCCGCAGCCTCCTCCAAGGACTCCACCCGCACACCCGAGGACGCGCTCTGCTGAAGGCCACCCGTCAGCAATTCCCCAAGGGACCCCACCAGCATTTCCACCGTCAAGGTGAGCGGGCGCACAGGGGGCAGGATTTAAATTTCTTTGCTGTTGGGAGTTGCGAGATTCATGTGGCTAGCGGGTGCTTTGCCTTTGTCTGGTGTTACTGGTGCCCTCGGGAGCATTGTAATCGGTTCATTGGGACTGGTGACCAGTGGACCACCCTCACACGCGAAAGACGTGTGAACAGTTTCATTGAAGTCTTGAGTTGGCCGGCTCACATTTGTAACGGGTGATTTGTCCTTGTCTGTTTTAGCTGGGGACCTCAGGAAAGTTGTAGTCGGCTCAATGGTACCAGGATCCAACGGCCCACTATCCCCCAATGTCTCAGTCACCTCCCTCTGCAGCAAGGGAGGGATAGCGATTCCTCCCAAGTCAAAGGCTGCCTTCTTCACTGGGGTGCTTGGAAAGGTTGGGGGCGGGGGAGGCGCTAGATACCAGTTTAATCGGGAAGTTCACAGTGAAGTTTGTGGTGGTAATAATATTTGCATTGATAGCCAGGGGCTTTAATACCGTCACTCGCGGTATTCTCCGACTTGATGCTGAGGCGGGGGACCCTATGCCCTCCTGTTTCTTACCTCTCCGCCCCCCCGGAGCCCGATTTTCTTTATCTTTGTTCTCCTTCTCATGTGATGAAGCGCCATCCCGACGAATGCAAGAGCTTCTCAGGCAGCGCTCCTCGTGCTCCTCCACTGCTGACCTGCCTGTCATGACTGCAGGACAGCACCACTCAGCAACCACTCCGCGGTCAGACTGGGCTTTTGAACCCTTGCTCCCAGTCAGTCAGTAGTATAGGCAGTGTAGAAAGACTGCCACAGATTCAGCCAGGAAAGGAGTGACTTTCCAAAAGAAAGTACTGTTGGAGTATTACAAAGGAATGGATCCACATTCTTATCCCTGCACCAGTTACTGAACTTGTTCCAACGACACTGGTACATGGATTTTGTTGCTGGCCTTCTGGCCGAAAGCCAAATCTCCATTACGTCATCCGGGAAGTCCCAATCCTTATATCTCAGCCTCTCAGAAACCATGCGTGAAAGCAGAGTGTCTTGACCTCTGGATGGAGAACCGGACCTTCCTCTTGCGATAGAAGATCCTCTTTGTGGAAGACGTATTGAGGGCAGATGGACATGTCCAGAAGGTCCGGGTACCACGTCCTCCTGGCACAAGCCGGGGCAATTAGGATCATGGTTTTCCTTAACTTTCTCAACCTCCTGATCACTTGAGGAATCATGGGGACAGGAGGAAACGCGTAAAGGAGTGGAAATACCCAGTCCACTACGAACACGTCCCCTAGAGCTCCTCTTTGGGGGAAATTCCCTTGAACAGTACAGTTCGCATTTCCGGTTGCCATCAGTCGCGGATAAATTCACTTGAGGGGTTCCCCAAAGGGCGAAGATCTCTTGAAGGACTTCCTGAGCTAGTTCCCATTCGTGGGCGACTGCTCTGCCTGCTCAGAGCATCCACCACCGTGTTCAGCTCTCTAGCTAGGTGACCTGCAGATAGAGAGATTCCTTCTTGCATTGCCCAGAACTAGAGCTGCATTGCCTCTCTGCACAGTGGGAGTGATCCTACGCCGCCTCTTTTATTGAGATAGTACATGGCCACTGTGTTGTCCATTATTAGGACATTTTGTCCCTGTACAGAGGGCAGAAAGGCCTTCAGCGCTAGTCTGATTGCGCTCAGCTCCAAAAGGTTGATGTGTAGTTTGGACTCCGATGGAGACCAATGACTGCTGATTGTCAGATCGTTGGTGTGGGCTCTACACCCCGCGAGTGAGGCGTCCGTCACTACCGTTATCTCTGGCCATGGTTGCCAAAAACGCTCCCCCTTGAGGATATTCTCCTTGCAACCCCACCATAGGAGATCTTGAGCCACTTTGGTCGAGACTTGCAGAAGATCTGACATCTCCCCCGAAAATTGGGACCATTGAGTCCCGAGGGCCCATTGAAGGGATCTCATCCTCAATCTGGCCTCTGGCACCAGAAAAATGCAGGATGCCATGAGGCCTAGCAACCTTAGAAAGTCGATTGCCGGTACATGTTGGGCATTTTGAAACTTTGTTACCATCTGCAGAATGTGGTGAACTCTCTCCTCGGGAGGCAAGGCTTTCCCTGAGGAAGTATCCAGGACTGCTCCGATGAATTGGGAGTCTTTGGCTTTGAATCATTTGTGACTTCTTGTAATTGAGGGAGAAGCCCAGACTATAAGAAGTGGCAGGTCAAAGCCAGATGTTACTGGGCTCGTTCGGGTGAACTTGCCCTGATTAGCCAATCGTCCAGATAAGGGTAGACGTGAATCCCCCTTCTTCTGATACTCGCTGCCACCACCACCATCAGTTGGTGAAAATCCTTGGGGCGGAGGTCAGCCCAAAAGGTAGAACCCGAAACTGATAATGAGAACCACCAATTGCAAACCTCAGGTACATTCTGTGCTTGAGATGGATTGACACATGAAAGTAAGCATCCTGAAGGTCCAATGAAACCAGCCAGTCCTGAAGCTGAAGAGCCTGAAGGATCTGGGTCACCATCTCGAACTTGTCCAAGATGGGTCTCAATCCTCCATCCTTTTTGGAGATGAGAAAATAAAGTAAGTACTAACCCTTGTCCCTCTCTGATACAGGTACATGTTCTATTGCACCTTTCTCTAGCAGGGTTAAAATCTCCTACACAAGGAGCGGGTCTGGAATTTTTACAGAGTTGGCTCCCGGTGGATGATCTTGAGGTCTTTGATGAAAAGCAAGGCAGTAACCCATGGGTCACTATCTCTAGTGCCCAGGCAGCTGATGTAATGCCCCGCCATTCGTCCAGATAACGACCGATTCTGCCTCGCACTGGGGTCTTGTGGGTGAAGACCTCGAAGTGGCTTTGCAGCGGCTGCAGCAGTGGCTGAGGAGGTAGTAGCCGCTGCTGTGGCTGTTCTAGCACCTTTCCTTTTCCACCATGAAAGGGTTTTCTCTATTGGCCTCTCTGACTGGCCTGCCCCCTCCCTTTTCCAAAAGAGGAGTAGAAGCGAAAGGGGCGACTCTTCCAGGAAGATGAGCCAGCGTAAGAGTGTTGTTGAGGCTGCCTTATAGCAGCGCTAAGTGATTTTGCTGCCGCTTTTTAGGTGGGCAGCTTCTCCAAGCTCTCGTCCGCCTTGCTGCCAAACAACCTCAAGCCGTCAAAGGGCATATTAAGTAATCTAGACTGCATATCAGGTGCAAAGCCAGATTTCCTTAGCCATGCAAACCTGCGTAGGACCGTGCTAGATGCCATGGACCTGCTTACACTATCTGCAGTGTCCAGTCCTGACTGAAGTCATTCCTCCATAGCCTCTTTACCATCTTTTACTATAGCAAGGAAACCATCCTGTGCCTCACCTTCTGGGATGCTTTCAGCCGCTGAGGTCATGCAGTCCCACAGGGTATATGTAAATCTTGCTAAAGTGCAAGTGACAGTCGATTTAAGGGCCATGCTGCCCAAAGAAAAAAAACTTTCCGGGCCCCAAGCATCAACTTTACCATCCCCGTTTGGTGGTATTGATGGGTAAGCCGATTGCCTAGTGGAGGTTGCAGTTTGAACCACTAGACTTTCAGGGGAGGGATGTTTAGATAAATATTCTGGATCTGATAAAGATAGCCTGTATTTTGGTACAAATTTGTTTACTGCTGGAATAGAATCAGGAGTATTCCAATTTACCATCACCCTCTTTTGAAGTGCTTTATGGAATGGATGAACAGGTTCTGTTAGAGGACCTTCACTCAGGATGTCCGTTAGGACATCCTGGTCAAAATCTGGGGAAGCTGCCTTCCAACCCATAAAATCAATGACCCTTCCCATAACTAGGATCAGCAGGATCTGTAGGGTCTGGTCTTTCAAAATCCACTTCAGGTGAATTGTCTAGGCCACTGGCATTTTGGAGACAGTCAAAAAGATCTGTTATTTTGGAATTCGGGTCCACTAGTTTTTCAAGGACCTGTCTGGCTCCAAACCCAACTCCAGCTGAAGTGACATCCTCTTCAGAGGTGTGTTCTTCAAAAATGGATGACATGGATCTGAAAAATTCCTGTCTGGGTTGAGGATGGAAAGCTTTTTCAGGTAAAGAGGGTGGCATCAACTTAGGCATGGGTAATGGTGTCGACCTGGGTATCGGGATTAATGAATGCCTCGATAAAGAATAGGCTGGCTTTGAAGTTTTCATTTCAAAGGCGGCTTCGATACAGTCAAAGGCGTCAACGCCATTTTCATTGGCGGTTTCGACGCAGTGGTCGTCGACTGTGTCGAGTTGAGTTTCGCCTTCGACTGTCGATTCCGCTACCACTGATTTTTGCACCAGAGGTTTTGACTTGGTACGAGGAAATTTCCCTGGATGACACTCGCGACTTTTTTTCGGCTCTCGCGCGTTTAGATTTTGATTTCCCTCTGTCACTTTTAGAGTGGGTAGAGGCATGATCATCACGCAGCAACTTCAAGGGGGTCTGGGCCGCTTTCTCGAATATTTTAAGCATCAAAGCCCTAAAGGCCTCCCATTTTTCTGGGGAATCGTGCTTGGGTGGATAAGTAAATCTCCTCTCAGAAGAGGAAGACGACCTGCGACCTTAGTCGAAGACAAGGAGGATTTCCCCCGAGCGACTCTTGAATCTCAACCTCCTCGACTCAGGTCGAGATTTTTGAGTAGATTCATACAAATCATCTTGTCTTTTAGAAGACTTGTAAGTTTCCTCCCCCACCGCCAGCTTACCTCTACGTTCCCTAAGAGCCTTATTGGATATGGCCTGACACGAACCGCACTCATCAACCCGATGGTCTGGGCTGAGGCACCAGAGGCAATTCCGATGGGGGTCGGTTATTGACATTTTCCTACCACACTTTTTGACATTTTTTGAACCCTGTCTTGGGTGTGGTGGATGTAGATGACGAGGACATAGTCGAGGAAAAATCTGATGTGCCGTTCGTAACACGAAGCAGTTGCGTCGGAAAAACGGAACTGAGGTAACGGGCGCTGCTCGAGCCCTTTATACAGCGGATGACGGTGACGCTCGACGGTGGCCCTCGAGGGACTAGGACTCCGCGGCCTCGATCACAGCGCTCAAAGCTGGGAGACGCATTATCATAAAATGAGGAATATTTGGGAGGGTACAATCCATTCGAAAGGGGGAGACAAGCGGGACTACAAGTTATATGTGGAAGTAATTGCAATATTGAACAAGGGATAGAGAGAAGGCACAAATGTGTATTTGAGGAGACCACGAGTTACCAAGTAATAACCGGGAAGAAAAAATGGAAGCTATCATTAAGAGACATGGAAAACCATTCCGTTTTAAGTGCAAGTAATCCTCTTCAATATCAAAGTGAGAGAAAGGGGAGCCCAGCGGACAGGCCCCAGGATTGGCCGTGCCACTCCATCAGTAAGGGTATGAAGGACTCTTAATGAAGAAAGGATCAACTGTAAAGAGCCTAAAGAAATATACGATAATGGGGTATACAAGTCTACATCGAAAAGGATAGCAGGAAGGATAGACGGAAGGACTCTCACTCCCTGGGCCTATCTACATATGAACATACAGGCAGAACTACAGATACTAATGAAAGTGACCCTGAGAAACGGAATCACTAGATCCTACCAACCTTTTCTGCCTATGTGACAAAAATCAGAGATGCCTCAGCCTGCATTTCAAAAGCCGCCCAACAGTTTGACCGCCAATCTTTAAGTTATTTTGGCTTAAAAAGCTTACACAACAAGCATTTGTCCTCCCAGAGGTCCCTTGGAAACAATTTCAGACCCTATATGCAATTAAACTTTGTTGCACATGGGGCAAAATTTAAAGGGGCATTTTCGAGTCGAAAGCTGGAGTACAGCGAGATAAATATTAATGGGTTGCAAGTGTTCCCCCACTCCCTACTGTTAAGGCTGGAGCCTGTAGGTAGTTGAATGCAGATTTCCGAAGCCGCTATACGCCGCAAAAGATGGCCGATCTTGCGGTCGTCATGCTTAGTCGAGAGATATTGCCAACAAACTGTTCGTTAGAATACAATATATTCACATATATCACAAGCAAAGGTATCACTTTGAGAAACACTGCAGAGTGTGACTAACCCAATGGCGGAAAAAAAAACAATCTGAATACCTCGTTGCATGAGGCATCATGGTACAGGTCACAGTAGGGATAATGCTTTAAGAACAGCCAACCACGACCAAATCTGATGAGAACGATTCTGAACTAAAGCCCCCTGGTAAGACGGAAGCTCGAAAAGGCCCACAGCAACCACTAACAAAGGCAGACAAAGCCCAAACTGCAATTGCACTGGCTATTGGTGTGGAAAAGCGGAACCAGCCAATTTGGGGAGAGGGAGGGTTGAAAGGGGATAAACGTCATTTGCTATACTGTAGACAAAGGGGCGCGGGGGGTAGTTATAAACGTTAAAACTCATGGACTTCCTATAGACTTGAAAAGAGAACCGAAAAGAAGAACAATGATAAGATTTCTGTATACTGTTTCTCAAATGTATGCTTGTAACGAGTCCATGAGAAGAAAATAAAGTTGGTTAAAAAAAAAAAGAAAAAGGAGTAGCCAACCACAAACCTATGCAAAGCATGTGATTCTAAACATATCCACAAACCTCAGAAATATAAATATATAAAATTGATCCAAATTCAAAAATGGTGACCAACAGTGAAAATATCAAACTTGTTTTCTAGGGCGTGGAGCTGCTGCTCCCGGAACACCCCTAGCACACTCGGTGCTAAGATGCGTGGCCGCTTTGCCTTCTGAGCCACTGAATTTCATAAAAGTAGTAACGACCCGCCGGCGCCGGCCACCTTCAAGATGGCGGGCGAGCACTTCGGCGGGGCTGGGGGGGGGAGGTGTAGGAGGGGCGGAGAAGGCATGAGGGGCGAGTGAAGGCCGGCGCCCCCGGAACCCAGCACCATCACTTCTCCCCCGCGGCACTGGAGGGAACAGGGCGCCCTTGGACGGCGGGCGCATGACCAGCGGAGGCGCTGCCCTCGCCCACTGCACGGTGAGCGGAGGAAGCCCCCGAGCAAAGTGACCCATCACTGCTCCCTCCCCCGCCCGCCTGCCTGCCCGCTCACCCAGTCTGAACTCCCGGAACACCCCAAGCACACTTGGTGCTGGGATGTGCGGCCGCCTTCTCCTCTGAGCTGCTGGTACTCAAAAAAGGAATAACTGCCCGCCGGCAATCACCAGGTTGCCGGGCGGGCGCTTTCTGCAGAGGGAGGAGGGGCGGAGAAGGCATGAGGAGAGAGTGAAGCCCGGTGCCCCCGGAACCCAGCACCATCACTTCTCCCCCGCGGCACTGGAGAGAGCAGGGCGCCCCTGGATGGAGGAGGGACCCGCGCACGGCGATCCGTCACTGCTCCCTCCCCCGCCCGCCCAGTCTGAGCTCCTCTGAGCCCCATACAAAGGATTTCACAGCTCCCGCCTCCGATCCGCGCACACAGCGTGCCGGATCCGTTCTACGGGGCCACCTCATCTTTCCCTTGGACTTGCTGGATCGGAGGTGGCAGCGGCACGCGGGCTGGGGGCCCGACTCCGGGCCTCGCAGCCTTTCATCCCGCGGATCCTGCTTGCGGCGGCGGGGGACATGTGGCCTCGGGCCCCACTGAAGGCCCGATGAGTTTTGCGGGAGGGGGAGTCGGAGGGGCTGGTGGGGGCTGGTGAAAGCTTGGTGAGTGCCACAAACAAGACATCACCCCCTGAAGCCCGGGTCCTGCTTGTACCCTGTGTCCCTTATCGAAACCTGGACTTTGACTGCTCCCCTTCCCCCCTGCTTGCCTGTTTCAGGCTGCAACCCATTTGCCGCCTGGGTTCGGCCGGCCCCCGCTGCTGACCACCCGTCGCCGGCAGCGACGAGCACCATTTGAGTCACCCGGGTGCGGCCTGGGAGCCCACGCCTCCTGCTGCTGGGGCCGCGTCCTCCCCGATTTCTTTGGATTCCTTCCTGGGGCGCCTCAGCCCACTCCCTGAGAATCATTTACCATAACCTACGCCCTGAAAACAACCCGAGAACTCGACAAACCGCTATGATAGGAGACTCCAGCGTTGGCGGTTGCGCCTGGCCCTCCACTCCGCCGGCAGGTCCTGAGAGACTCCGCCGGCAGGTCCTGAGAGACTTGTGATTTCGCGGTCCTGGCCTCTTGGGGGAATTCGCCCCCTCCCGATACAGGAAAGCACGATGACCAAGCATCTGAAATCCGGCAAGAATCCCGATATAGCTACAATACTGATGTCCTCTGAAAGATCCAAAAAACAAGACACCCAGGATTCCCCCCTTCAGGAGACCCCAGAGGACAAGGGAACCCTGGCAACCAAGAATGACAGTCGGGCATTTATGGTGGATATTAAGTCCGAATTCAGGTCATATATGACAGAACTATCTACTAAACTGGAAACCACCGACCGAAGAGTGGCGGAGGCCGAACAGAGATTTGGGGAGGTCGAAGACCGGACCCAAGACCAGGCGTCCACCCTGGTGGAGGTTCAACGCGCAGTCAAACTTCTCCAAGATAGGGCTGAAATACTTGAATTTAAGCAAGACGACCTGGAGAATAGGGCCTGATGCAACAACCTACGCATTTGCGGGGTTCCGGCGTCAGTCCCTGATAAGAAATTGGCAGAATATGTGGGCAATTTCCTTCAAGCTCTTCTCCCAGACCTGGAAATGTTGCAGCTCCTCCTGGACCGCACGCATAGGCTGCGCCCTCGACGCGGCGTGGAGTCAGACGGCCCGCCAGATGTCATCACCAGGGTGCACTTCTTCACCACAAAAGAAGCCGTCTCTGCAATCAGTCGCACCCTATACGAAATATCCTTTCAGGGCTCGCCTCTCCAAATTTATCAGGATCTATCGGCCCTCACCCTCCAGAAAAGACGAGCTCTACGACCCCTGGCGGTCTTCCTACAGGACCAACAAATCCGCTATAGATGGCTCTTCCCCACGGCCCTACAGTTCACGTATAAGGGCACCCAGAGGAGAATCAGCCACCTGGAGGAGGCCAAGGAAATCATGAATCCATCCCCACCCGAGTCCCGGTCCCCCCTGGCTCCCGAATACAGCACCGACGCGGGCCTCCTAAAGCTAAACAGAACTCTTGGTCAAAGGTCCCGAGGTTCAGAAGGAAGAGATAGCTGAAGGCGGGATCACGGACAACCTTTTGGAAACTTGAAACCCCAAGCAGCAGGAGCCCGAGCTCTAGCCCCGGGAATCAGGGGCCTATCTTCTACTTGGCTCAACCGAACGATCCACAGCCGACAACATCCGCAGGGCCCTGGACTTGGTGGACCTGGCTTCCCGAGACTCATAGGGTTTGGTGCTCATGGCTTTAGACGCGACCAAAGCGTTTGGATTTGGCCCGGACTTCTGCACTATGATCTGGGCTAATTATAAAGCTCCCAAAACCTTGCTTAGAATTAATGGAAATCTCTCCGCCCCCATTACATTGACCTGCGGAACCAGACAGGGATGCCCGCTGTCGCCGCTCCTATTTGCCCTGATCATGGAACCGTTTGCCCAACGGATTAGACGAACAGCCTGATCAGGGGCTTCCGAGTTGGTCCCTCGCACCATAAATTAGCACTCTACGCGGACGATGTCCTCTTAACCATCATGGACCCCCCGCAGCTCCTTGACAGGCTCTAGCGGAAATACATAGTTATGATAGGGTCACAAGATTCACCATCAACTTTAACAAGTCAACGGCACTGGGGATAGGGATCTCCCAGAGGGAGCGAGAGGTCTTGATTCCTGTGTCCAATCCAATGGAAAACGAAGTCGATCTCCTACCTGGGGGTCAAGGTTCCAGCCAACCAAACGGACACCCATCACGTGAACTTCCCCCCCGCTCTTCAAAGAACTGGAAACAGACCTGAAACACTGGGCGACACAGGAAATCTCTCTAAAGGGCCGGTTCACAGCATGTAAAATGAACCTGCTCCCGAGATTCCTGTACGCATGCTCCGCCCTCCCCGTCGCGATTCCGACCCCGGCACTCCAAAAACTGCAGAGGAAGATGTTCCAATTCATTTGGAAGGGGGAAGAAGGCTAGAATCCCCAAAACCACGATGCTAGGAAACGCAAAACTTGGAGGCCTGGGGGTCCCGGACCTGCAGAACTACCAGACGGCAGCTCAACTATCCGGCATTCAAGGGTGGCAAACACTCACCAATCCCCCCAGGTGGGTAGAGCTGAAACTATCACGCTTGGCTCTCCCCCTACACTTTCGCCCCCATATTCCCTCAGCGGCAAGGCAGCAATGGCATGAACTACTGTTGGCTACCAGGCACACTGGCCATCTGGGACAGAACTCGGAGGCAAAAAAAGATTCCAAGAGGGCTTAACCCCTCATCTCCGGTGTTCCTAAACCCCACCTTTTCACTGGGAACAGCTCCCCGGAATTTCAAAAATTAGATAGCGGGGGGGGTTGGAGACCTTGGGACAACTTTGTGTGATTTAAATCTGTATCGTCCACTGCCTATATGCCTGCCAATTTGTAACTAAGAGCCTCTGGCACCCGTTTGTAATCTTAAATATGTGTATCCTCTGTAACAGCGCCTCAATGCCTTTTGGGCTGCAAGTGCGCTTAACAAATGCAAATAAATAAACTCTTCGAGGGAGGACAACCGCATTCACATACCTCCAACTGCACCAATGGTGCTCCCACCCGCAGACACGCCAGGCAGTAACTCGCCCCCCCACGCCCATAGAACTAACCCTCAGGGACTTGCCAACCTGGGGCAGAATTTCCGTGCTATACAAAAGCCTCCAGAGAGACTTTCTTGCCTTCAGGACCCGATCTATGGCACAATGGGAAGCAGACCTGGGCCACCCGGTGGAAGATCAGGCCTAGGTGGACATCTGGACTCGCGCTCACTCGTCGTCTGCATGTATTACAGAGAAACGCCTACAAGATCTTACTGCGATGGTACTATCCCCCTCTTCGTCTCCACCACATGAGCCACACTTTGGATCCGGCCTGCTGGAGGCGATGCGGACAGATAGGATCCTTCTTCCACATGTGGTGGACCTGCCCCAAAGTCCAAAGCTTCTGGAGACATGCTTAGGGGCCATTGCCGACATCACACAAACAATTCTTCCTTTAGACCTGGAGCCCATCCTCCTGGGCCTCCCGATACCCGGGACCTAGCCAAGAACAGGCCCCAAGGCCAAGCTCCTGTCCCAATGTTTACTGGCGGGGAGAATAGTGGTGGCCCGCACATGGAAATCTGGTGGTTGAAGTTATGGGATGTGCTGATAACAAAAAAAGTGACGGCCGCCAGAGCGGGCCTCCTCCACTTCTTTCGGAACATTTGGAACCCTGTTCTTGACTTCGATAGAGACTTTCCGGCCCTGACTTACAAACCCCAATTGGCCAGGAAAGTCCTGGAGGACGAAGATGCCCCACAGGAGCAAGAATGAAGGAGGGGACCCTTGAAAGACTTGATAATCTTAGGGGGGGTGGGGGAGTGAAAAGACGGGCTTTACAATAATGCATTTTAATTATTGATAAATGTCGGTATTTTACCTTGCCTTGTTAAAAAAATAAACATTTAAAAAAAAAAAAAAAAAAACTTGTTTTCTAATGCTTTAGAGCGCGTTTTACAACCTTCAAGGTTGAAAATTAGCATTTTAACCGACTAACCTCTTACACATCTCGTTTGTGAAGTTAGTTATAGCAGGAAGCGTACCTCAACTACTTCTTACATTTTTGTTTGAGCAAACGTCTAGAAAACTAAGATAGTAAATCTCTGGTGCTAACATCATGCTGTTTCCGGTTTGTTAGAATTCACACTGAAGCAATTTTAAACGTGGGCGCCCTGTACAATAGCAATGCATTTTGCCCAGTTTACAGAAATCCACTTAATGTGGAAGGTTTGACATAATATGCACATTGTAATGCATGGTCGACAGCAGTTTTAGATACATACAGTGAGGTACAATGAGGACGTCATTGTGTGTGAGGTTGTGGGCTAGTATCAAAGGTAAGCACCAGACAAATGCATAATATCCACCAAAAAAAAAAAAAAAAATATGATATATATATTCGTCCTACATCTAGAAGCATCACAGGTATATTGCCCTGCACTTTAATTCAATATTTTGGATACAGGTGTCACAGACAAAAGCATATACTTTTCTACATACTATACTTCTAGAGGGCCCCAGGGCAGCACTGTAGCATTGCATTATGCACCAAGTACTCCAGACCCAGGACACTACCCTCCACCATTCGATTTTGTGTTGTATACCTGAAGGCTTTCTAGATGCAGCATATTATGCGGCACTATATTTCTCGTTGGGCCCAGGCACATGCAGGTCAAGTGTACCACTGTGACAGAAGCTATCTGCGCAAAACTCCCAAACCTGTGTCAGAAAGTGAACTCTGCTAATTAGTCCTCACATTCCATGCTGAAAAGTAGAGTGCACATGCTTGCTCTCGACTGGGCCGGGCCTACTGACACCAGCCAACTACCATGTACTTTGGCAACACGGCAGTCATAGAGTAACATGAACATTCCTGAACACAGCCTGTTTGAATACAAATTAATTTTAGTCATGGACCACCCTTAAAAGTGGGCACCCATGACACAAATTATATATAAAACTTTGCCTGGATGAAGTAGAACGCCATTATAGTATGCGTTGGGAAGCTACAGTTATGTCCAAAGCCCATTGAAGTATCTTTATTCAACTGTCTCAAAGTTTGGTGTACCACTGTCTGGAGCTGGGATCTCAACAGTATGTTAAGCCATCCCTAAATGTGCCCTTGGTTCTCTCCTTGGAAGACATTCCACTCACCCACTTCAGAGGACCCTTTGTTGAGCCCCCAGAACACACCTAGTTTAAAGAGCTCTTATGACATAGAAGACCCACACTCTCTACCTTTTTAAGACTTCTACTGGATTTGAACATTGTCTTTTGCAAAGTGCTCCTTTTATCCAAAATTCTAAATATTTGACATCTTCCTTTACAAGAGTGGGTTATTAGTGTTCTTAAATTATGCATTTGAATTTTTAGTTCAATAAAAATGTTTTTAAAAATAAGGGACTAATATTTATAGAACCTTCATTGGATGTTTCCTTTAGCTTGGTACCATAGTACTATTGGTTGGGTGCTTCTTTCCTAGCTCCTATACCTCCTGAAGACTTTAGCCTGCACTTGGCCACGTTATCGTAAGAGGCAAAGGAGATGTACCGGTCAGGTTGTGCCGGTTGGACATTTATGATTGGAATCACTGCTGGTTCAGTAGTAGTGTGGGGCTCAGTAAGTGTTTAGAAACCTGTACTCATGCAGAATAGTTATTTAATCACAACTGCACAATTGCTATTTTGTCCTCAGCATCTATAAACTTCCCAGACCAAAAGCATATTGCGCTGCTCATTGATAATGGGCCAAGGAAGTAAAGCCAAACCAGACAGACACATCCAACTGCACCCAACAGCTTGCATTCACACCACCAAGAAACAAGACCCACAGGCTCTGGGGATGAACGATCACAAGCAAAATCCTTCATGTCTCATAATACCTCTCTGACCAACCAACTGGGGGAGAACCACAGGAAATTGGAAACATAAGGACCGGTACCCGAGAATACCTTGGAGCTAACCAAACATGAAACAAACGATAACCGGGCTAGAACCCCAGCTTCAAAAACATGGCTCATCATGCAACAGATGTTAAACATGGCCATAAAACAAAAATATATCTATACATGCACAAACATGTCCAAAAAGCAGGTTTCATTCCTAAAGCTGCTTAGCTGCTACATTTATACAGGAGGGTGACGAAATAGACAACCTCAACTGCGCGTGCCCTTCTGAAGAAATCGAAGGTCACGAATTTCCCACCCACAACAAGGGTCGAACACTTGACTGGATACTTACAGTCACCCAAGTCACCATCGAGTCGACTGTACCATTCCTGCATCAACTTTACCCTCATTAACAGTGAGAGATGTGCCCCTAAGACAACACACTCGAAACAAGAAAGCTCACAGCTGACAACCTATCCCCTCGCCTTAATGACGCCTTGGCCTCCCACTCTGTTGCAAGTGACAACCCATGTCTTCTTGCTACTATTGACCACGAGTGTCTCACTACAACCATCCATGCAGTACCACTAAAACACAACGTGCTGACAAGAGAACTAGTTTCTGGTTCGACGACAAACTAGTCGCACTTAGGCGGACTAAAAGATACCCTTGAACATTTTCACAAGCAATCATCTCCCATAAAGCTAATACACATAACACCTGCATTAACAATGCCACTTCGAATACTAAGGAGCTTTTCACTAGCCTTAGAGAATTGGAAAACCCTACCCCAACCACCACACCGGCCAACACCATTAAAAAGTGGTGTACCACTATCCAAAACGCGTTAGCCTCAAAAATAGAATTATTACAAAAGAAAATACTCACAAAAAGAAAAATCCTAGCGGACAAAAAGATCCGCAAGCCTTCCCTCAAACCAACCAATGACTAATAAAATTCGCTATTCCATTTTATGCCAGTGACTCAAGATGTAGTACAAGATACCATCTCTAAAACCTCCAACTGTAAAGGGAATAACTTCCCAGCATACTTAGTCAAACTATGCGCCGCTACTCTCACATCTATCATCACTCATTTTGCAAATGCCTCATTCATCACGAATACGGTTCCAGCTAGCATAAAAGAAGCATGGGTTACTCCACTTCTGAAAAAACGATCATTGGACTCAACAGTCCCCCCCCAACTACCGGCCAATAAGCACAGTTCCATTTCTGCTCAAGATCATAGATAAAATAGCATACACCCAAATTGAAGCTTACCTAGAACATAACCAGCTCTTGGGGGCTAGACAATCGGGATTTAGACCTAACCATAGTACCGAAACAGCACTCCTCGATCTGAAAATCCAAGTGGACACCATCAGGAACACAGGTAAACTCTGCATACTACTGTTAGACCCATCGGTAGCATTCGATTTAGTGGACCACAATAAAACTTTGTGCCAAACTATTGAATGACTTTAGCTTCTCAAGACGCTACTCTCTGGGTTAAATCTTTACTAGCCTAGCGCACGTCTAGAGTATCCATTGACAAAGAGGCGGCTGATCCCATACCAGTTCCCATTGGGCTACCCCAAGGGTCCTGTCTCTCGCCTACTCTATATAACGCATACACCAAGCTTCTGTTCTCGGCGCTGGACGCTATGGGTGTCATGTACACCAATTTCCCAGATTCTCATACCAATCACAGGGAACTACGACCATGACACTCTAATCATTAACAAAATCTATGCAATAATACAAAACTGGATGGCGCTGAATAGTTTATACTCAGACTTAGAAGGAGGAGCACCCGGCTCAGCGTAACTCACCCTGGGGAAGAACACCCTGTCCCTATCCGGGGTGCCTATCCCTAGGTGGCGCGTGGTGTATCGCCCATTTAAAAGTAATAGAGGAGAGGACTGTCCCTAACCTTCTATACTGGTGGCTGTGTCTAGTGGCAGACACTATATACAAAAATAGCAAATATTGGTGGTGTTTTCCAAATGGGTAATGCAGCGAAAGACAGAACTGTAGATTAGATTCTGTAGCTACTTTGTCTAAATGGAGACAACCTGGGAGCCAGGTGAACTAATTGTATTCCGTCCGAACTGTACAACTTTAACATAGCCCCCCACATCGGCTCTACAGGCTCTCATAGCCCCGATCATCCACGAGGCCGAGGCATACATCAGTGCCCGTGAGGCATCTTTCCTGTCCCTGCCTCACCCCCGTATTCCAGCCATGTATGCGTTACCCAAGATCCACAAAGATATTGTTCCCACCACCTGGGTGACCTATTGTCTCTGGAATCAGCTCAGTGTTGGAACCCGTTACAATACGTAGATTTCTTCATTAAGAATCAGATCCCCAAGATGGCCAGTTACGTTAAAGACTACACCAACATGCTGACTCTACTAGACACCCTCCAATACAACCAGAAGATGAATGGCTTGTCACTATTGACAGAGTCATTATACACTCGAATACCCCAACAGGAGACACTACAAATGCTGAGTAGACTATTACACTCAGGAATGGAGCTCCATGGAGTTCCACCTAGCTGCATTCTGCAACTAGCCGAATTAACATTGAACAGAAACTATTTCCTGTTCGAAGGCACGTTCTACCAACAGATTTCAGGAACGGCGATGGGGGTCACCTTTGCCCCCAGCCTCGCCAACCTTTATGTTGACCTATTTGAACAACAGCACATCTATCCAAATACCAACCCTTACCTTGCCCAATTGACCGTGTGGCGCCAGTATATAGATGACATTTTTGTGATCTTCAAAGGGCCTGAACAGGATTTAGTTGCTTTCCATGCCTGGCTAAACTCACTGAACCCGCACCTGAAGTTTACCCTTGATAAAAGACAGACACAAGACCCTTTTTCTTGACCTGGCTATCTCGGCCGTCAACGGAAACCTCTCCTCGTGTGTGTACAAAAAAAAACACGGATAGGAACTCTCTACTTTGCTATTCCAGTTACCACCCTAAAGCACTTAAGGACAACCTCCCTTTCGGGCAGTTTCTACGCTTTAGGAGACTGTGTACACAGACTTCCATCTACACCACACAAGCTAGACAACTCCAAAACCAGTTGGCCGAACAGGCATCATCAGGGACACCTACAAAAGAGCCAGGAACATCCCTCGGTCAGTCACCCTACAGCAACACCCTAAATGTGAAAAATTCCACAGGTTTCACAGCAGTCTTCGGCTATTCCCCCCTTCGCAATAAAACCAAAAAGGAAGTGAAGAGACTATGGCTTATCTTGAACACAGGTAGCAACAACATACCTGCCCCGCTTTTCACTCTCAAAAGACGATTCAACGCGAGAGACAAGGTTGTGAAGACTCTGATAACCGCCACACCCGGAGGAGAGTCAAGCCAACGGATCCTTTGGAACCTCACCCACCAAGGGACATTCACCATGCAGAAACTGCTTTATGTGTGCCCAGACCTCTAGGACCACAGAGATGGACATTGGCTGGAAAACCCCCTGGAGACAGAACACCTTCACCAATTGCAACACAAAGGGTGTGAGCTACATGATCACCTGCCCATGGAATCCAAGCTACATAGGCATGACCACTAGGCCAGCACACACACGCATGATCGAACACAGATCATACATCAGAACAAACAAACTGACTGCACCCTTAGTGTCACATTTTTCAGCTGAGGGACACACTGCGGACCAATTCAAATGGACTATTATTGAAAAAAACAAAAAACAAATAAAGAAAATAAAATCGCACCACCTCGAAGAGGTGAGAACTACCAAAACATTCTGTTTAGGAGAGAACAGATGTGGATTTTTAGGCTAAACACGTGCTCCGTAGGCCTACATGAAAACATCCAGTGGCATGACCTAGCGTTGTTGGCATAATTTGTCCTTTGCCCAGACATGCGGTCTTCACTCAGCATCTACGCAGGGTATTGCCATTCCATCTGGCTGTACATGAGCTGTACTCATCCACATGCCACCTTCCTGGCCCACCAGTTTATTAATTTTTTCATTTTTTTTCATGGTGTCCAGGGTGTGCCTTCAACCCACACCACCCACATTGGGTCTACACCCTGGATCTCCCACTGGATGCTGGAATCCCTACCTACTTTAGCCATGTCTGTTTCCTTCTACTTGAGCCATGCCCGTTTTTCTCTTTCTCCTCCCCTCCCCCCCCCCCACTCTGAGCTGCACGACCGTGCTTTTCAGTTGTTTTTAGTGGCGATTGGGCTTCCTTTTTGGAATTAGGAAGCATCTGGCTCATTGTTAGGCCGTTACCTAGACGCCCGCTCGCGTCACTTTGACGCCCACGCAAGCGCGCTCCTGGTAGGTCTTGAGAGGCGATCGAGCCTCTTTTCTGTTTACAGGGCGTTTCCAAAACGCCCACTGGCGTCCAATAGTAGCTGGCGCGAGCGCGCTCTAGCCTTGTGTTTATAGGCAATTGGTCATTTTTTTGTATTCATATGCCTGCAGAGCTGTACACTGCAGTACAGCACCACGCACGGAGCAGACAGCTACATGCAGCAGGTAGAGTCAACCCATCCTGTTAACACTTTGTGGCAGTATTTTTCAACAGCCCTTTGCTTACCTGCCATGATCATTTACTATTTTCCAATTTGTTATTTTTTGTAGTTGCAGTATCTTGAAACTACCTTCAACAAGAGCTCCTCCTGTCCTCCATTACAGAGGTACCTCTTTTGCCCAGTCACACCCCACTGCATAGCATGCTCCACCTCCATTTTGGAAGCCACCACACTTCCTGCCCACTGGTTTTGCTTCATAATCCAAGTGCCCCAAACCCACCACCCTAAACCCCCCCCGCCCCGGTGACGGCGAGACCCATTTCACTGGTGTCCACGCACCCTTCTTACCACTCCTGTAATCTTTGGCCCATTCATTTGGTTTCCAAATCGCTCACTCGGATGTAGGATGACCACCATAGGCATTTACTAGTTATTGCCGAGTGGTTCCCTAACTCCCTCCCTTGCTCTTCCCCCGCCCCCTCCCCCTCTGTAGTCTCCCCACAGGAGACAACGGTACCTCTCAATGGTACCTTCAGTTCAGCATTTCTGAACTCCGATAATTCAGTTTGCAGTTCGACTAACGGTCCTGATGAAGATTGTTGTACCCACCAATGCCATTGAAACCGGTTGACCACTTTGGTCACGAGGGCTCTCATGACCAACTATTGATATCTCCCACAGTAACAGAGAGATACTTCCTGAATATCTATTTGTTTGCACACTCACATCCACTGAGTGAGCTGTTTTTCTTATAAGAGCCACTTTTAGGCCTCCAGCTCTTCAGCCGTTTTAACCATAGTGTTTGCTAGTGTGTTTTTCCAGTTGTACTTTTTGCATTCCAACTACTGTGACCCAAGGGCTATATTAAAGCTGTACACTTCGGATGGAATACAATTAGTTGACCTGGCTCCTAGGTTATCTCCATTTAGACCAAGCAGCTACAGAATCTAATCCACAATTCTGTCCTTCGCTGCATTACCCATTTGGAAAGCACTACAAATATTTGACATTTTTGTATATAGTGTCTGCCACTAGACAGAGCCACAAGTATAGAAGCTTAGGGACAGTCCTCTCTATTACTTTTCGGTAGGCGATACACCACGCGCCACCTAGGGATAGGCACCCCCGATAGGGGCAGGGTGTTCTTCCCCAGGGTGAGTTACACTGAGCCGGGTGGCCCTCCTTCCAAGTCTGAGCGTTCAATTTACTTCGCCTTGCATTTATGAATGTTCTTGAATGACTACCTTCCTATAAAACCGTTGTTTTTGTGCTATCGCATTGTACCTTGTTAACGGTTAATAGGACGCAAATGGCTTGTCCGTGTCCGATAACTTCCACAAGATTTCCATGTTTGTTTAAACACGCTGAAGATTCTCGTTGTGGGCTCCCAACCTAAAATTAACACTCTCCACCCTGACTACACATCAATTAATATTGATGGCACTCGGATTCCAGTTTCAAGACAGGTAAAAACTAGAAGTCTACCTAGACACCAGCCTAACCAAGACAAAATATGTAACTGCACCATCTTCATCCACCTCCTACACCTCCAAACTAATTGCCTTAAGTCGTAAGTTGCTCACGCCCAGAAACTGCATTACACTAGCCAGGGCACTGATAATATCTAAGTTGGACTACTGCCATGTACTCCTACTAGGGACGTCCAATGCTAACCTAGGCAAATTACATCACATGCAAAATAAAGCGTTACGTGCAGCCCTAGGGCTAAAAAAATCTCACATCTCAATATCAGGAGGGAGACCCACTGGCTACCCATCAAGACCAGAATTATTTTCAATTCACTGTATCGCCCACAAATGTCTCGCTAAGAAAGCACCCTCCTACATCAACAATTCAATAAGCAAAAGAGAACCCAGTAGAACACTCCGATCTAATTAAAACTCGATCCTGGTGGTTCCGTGCTACAAAAGCTCTAGAGCGGGCAGTAGTAGCTTCCTAGTCATGGCCCCAAATCTCTGGAACTCCCCGTTTGATATTTAATGGAAGGAAGACTCCTTCAGAGTTTCAAAAACAACTAAAACTTGGTTGTTTAACCAATTTTAGTATTGGGACAACCTGATATCCATAGTCAATAAGCCACCCCACACCAACCAGAAATCAGCACCGTAAGCTGATTCAAGTAACCTGACCTATGTAACCCAAACAATGTATCCTCCTCATGATGTTGATTGTAACTATATGATTCTTACATGTGCCTTAAATGCTGTTGAAATTCTACTAGATGTCCAACTACGCCGCGATACCTCAGGGTTTGGGCGTAAAACAAATGCAAAAATAAATAAACCAACTGGAGCCAATTAATTAATTTAACATTGGATTTGGTGAAGCTCCCAAGCTTTGCAATCAATGAACCATGTGACAATCTGCACATCTACTCTAGCACGGAACATGGAACACACATGGCACCCAATGACACGGACAAAGGACCCAGGAGCAAAAGACAAGATATACTGCAGCCTCAAACGTCTGCTCCATCTCCAAAACACAGAACAGAGATTCACGAAATTCTTAACCAAGTACCATCTTTTACCAGAAACCTGGCTGTCAAACAGCTACAAAGTAACAGTGCACAAATACATCCTCAATAAATTGAAACGAATCCAAGTCAACCTGACTGGCAAAGCAGAATAGTTTTCTGTGGCAGAAAACGAACACCTTAAAATCTCAACATCACACAACATGGACTTTCAGTACTGTCAAGGACTTGTGCTTCACCTTGCAATCGAGCATCAAACCAACCTCTCCTTTCTACTTATTTACAAACCACCATCATACAACTTAAATTTGTAAGAAAACGTCTTACATGTAATCGCAAACCTGGGCTACAATACAAACACCTAAACATCCATGGAAACATTTGGGTAGAGAAGCAAATCGGAACAGCACCCAGAAGCCAAAACTCCTACATGCGCAGCTTTTACCTCAAAAAATGGTGAAACTATCAACACATTCTGAGGACCACACCCTTGAAACAAACTTCTTTGAAGCTCCAATAGCCACCTTCTCCCAACTCATTCAGGTTTTATGTAGTGATCATCTGATCAGGGGTTAAAATTTCACATTGCAAGCAACTAGCCAGCCATGAAAAGTCACAAAACTGCAACACAAACTCTACGGTACATTAAAATTCCACACATAGAGCACACTATTCCTTACCCACCAAGAGTCAATTATTACTAGCCAGCGGCAAGTGCACATTTCGAGCCCCGAATTAAGGATTCTTTTTAATATCAACACGTCAAAGAGTAAATCCCCATCTTGTAAAGGAAAAACAAATCAACTAGATAATCCAACATGGAACAGCTACAAATTACCTCATGGAAGAAACTAAGCTAAAGCCCAGTTATCAGGATCCCTTAATACTAGAAGAAACCTTGGTGACACTCGAAGGGAGTAGTTTCTTACCCGTCACTCTATTTCGCCAGCGTTGGCATCTTCATGGATTCACATGCTATGAATATTTCCTGGTCGTCAGGCTGGGAAACCTCTAACTTTAACCAAGCATTTTCCTATGGAAAACTTCGACACTTTAGTGTCCTATCAACGTCTTTTTGGCTGTTTTAGGCTACACCAATAGGACGTCTGGTATAAATAGCCCCACCCCGTGGTTTCCCTTCAGATTTTAACCCCCTAAGTAGAGGAAACCTGAATCAAGGTTTGCCTGCAGGGGCGGCCGGCGGGCGCATATGAATACATGAAAGATACTAACGCTGGAGAAATGGAGTTGCAGGTAAGAAACTACTCCCTTCTCTAGCATTGATCTTTCATGGATTCACATCCTGTGAATAGGCAACATAGCAGTATGACCAACCTCTGGCTGTGCATGACCAACCCCATTCTCCGAGGCCATAACTACGAACAGAAAGGATAACGTCTAACATGCATAATAACAGAACCATCAATTGATAGAGTAAACCAAAAACCCTGGATACTGCAGGACCTACCTTATTGAAACAGGCGTTGGGAGGACCGCCAGTCCCACCTGCCCATCTTCCATATGTTGCTGTCCCAGACAGTAGCGTCTGGTGAAGGTATATGGCACCGCCCTCAAGAAGCCGCCTGGCAAATGTCACTAAGCGGCATACCAGCCCAGAGCGCTGACATCCTTGTAGAATGGGCCTTAGGAGTACCCCTCAAAGGCTTGCCAGCTTTCCAGTGACAAAACAAAATTGTGGATGAGACCCAACGGAAAGTCCTTGCTTGGAAATGGAGTGTCCCTTGCTAGAGTGCTCAAAAGCCACAAACAACTGTTTAGACTTCCTAAAGTCCTGAGTATGTGCCAGATAAAAATCATCGTCCTTTTGATGTCCAGGGAATGCAGGGCTCTTTCTGCTGGTGTGGTCGCCTTAGAAAAGAAAGCGGGCAAAGCAAGTGTAGCGTGTTTGTGAAACGCTGAAGGCACTTGGTGTAAAGTGCAGATTAGTAGACAGGAGAACCTTATCTCTCATGAATCGCAGGTATGGCGAGTCAATGACCAACGCCTGAAGCTCCGAAATCCTTCTGGCAGATGTGATTGCAACCAGAAATGCGACTTTCCATGAGGGGGAACTTCAAGGATGCCGTCGATATGGGCTCAAACGGCGGTTTCATGAGGGCAGAGAGAACCACATTGAGACTCCATACCGAAGTAAACCTTTTCTCTGGTTAAGCACTTTCAGACGTTTTCCCCCCAATCTGTCACTAAACAGGAGTAGCATGGCACCGTCTGGTGAAATCTGCAAACGGCCGCCAAATGTACTTTGAGTGAAGACAACGCCAGTATTTTCTCAGGCTCTATCTTGGGATGAGGAATACGACAGGCACGGTTTGTTAATGTTTACTTGTGTGTAGGTTAGAAGTGATAATGCTTCTATTCAGTGTGAGTTTCTTAGTGTGTCACAAATTTGATCAGTGACATGTAATGCAATGGTACAGAAGAATCAATATCTGGTTACAGTAAAGGAGACTATTTTTGCCTAGATTCGTTTTGTTGAAAGATACCGCGACTCACAAGTTGGACACATCTGCTGTAGGCAGAGCATTGGTCTGGTTAAAGCAGTTTATAAAATATTTTTCATTAATTTATTGTACTGAATATCCTTTTGAAACTAGAACAAACTGGTATATATTACCCCATTTATGAAACATTTAGATGGCATGGCCGCGTTTATTCTCACACCACAGTCCATCCACTCGCAGCAGTCCATCCACTCAACTTTCTTCACTGAACTGTTTGCAATTCATCTTGTGTGTGAAATAAATAACATGATTTACATGAAATGAGTGTTGTGTAACCCAAACAGGCTGATTTTCAGAGTATGCCCAATAAGTCAAGTGAGAGAAGAAAAAAAAGACAGAAAAACTGAAGCGAGGAGCTTGCAACCTGACAGTCTTTAAAGAGGGGAAGCATTTGAGGGCATGGCTTAAAGCACAGGCAATGCGGTCACTTCTTTGATAGCCTCCGTGGGAAGCCCGGGGGAAAATGCCTTTGTTGCCAGTTTTGGAGACCTGCGAGCCCCAATAACTCCAGGGCATGGTGCGCACAAGTGGGGAGAAGGACTGGGGAAGAGTGACCCTACAGGCGACCTCCCGGGAGCTGAATTATATGGAAAGATAGCTCTGTCACGTCCGGAGCAAAGCTTCCTCAAAAAGGCACCGACCCGCCAGGAGAACGCTGCTCCAGTCACCCAGCAGCCCCCCCCCCGGACCAGGAGAACGCCCATGGGGAACGCAGGCAGTAAGGTAAAGAGACCGCAGGAGGAGGTGGGACAGTCACAGTTTGAACACTGCCACGGCTTGCAGTCGTTCCCCGGGGTGGTGGGGGCGGCCAGCTCTGCAGAGCCTTCCCGCCTGACTGGGAAAACTCAGCAGCAACTAGCATCTGACTAGAGAGGGGGTGAGGAGTCCCTCCTACCCACCAGCCCATTTCCAGTGTGCGGGAACAAGAACACACAAGACCTGTGGCCGCTGGGTGGGGACCAACATAGACAGTGCCAGCCGACATCCCGCAGCCCCTGCCTCCTGGGGAATCGAGAAGTACAGGATTCCGGTGAGGCACTCCAGTAGAGCAGCCATTCTCAGGGCCCAATTCTCAGGATTCTGGACTCTTGTCACCCCGGAGGCTGGAGCTCCAAGACTCCTGGTCAGAGGAACTTGCCTGATTCAGCGGGTGCACCCTCCCTGGCCTACTGAGGTTGAGGCATTAGCACCGCTGCGAGGGGCCACATCCAGGCCCTAATGGGGCACACTTGAAGGGAAGCCCCTGACAGCACTAATTACCACAGCCAGGTCTAAACAGAAGCCTAAAAAAACTGGATATTGCCACCCTCCTGCAACCGCCAGACAGAGGCAAGAAAGTGGAAGCTGCAAAGACCCAGGCGCATTCGCCAGAGCAACCCACTGGACAATTAGGCACAAAGAAGAAACTACAATCTTTTATGTCTGAAATTTAAGCAGAATTTCTTAGCTGCATGACGGAAATCGACAAAGGTGGACCGCCTAGATTAGCAGGTCCTGGAGATGGAACAACGACTCAGGGACAGAGTGGTGACGGGGCCCCGAAGAAACAACCCCAATTCAAACGGGTGCCCACCTCATTTTCAGATAAAGCTCTGTATGAATACATAAGTGAACTCTTCCAAACGCTGCTTCCTCACCTTGAAAAAAATTATAAATCAATGCTTCTCGTGGATCGGCCCCACAGACTTCGTGTACCTGTAGGGGTTTATCCTCAGACTTTACCCCAGATCACACATGTCCACTTCTTCACCATTAAACAGGAAATTCTGACAGCTAGTCGGCCATAAGGCGAGTAGACCTTTCAAGGGGCACCTCTGCAAATGTTCCAAGATCTCGCAACAGTGGCATTACAGAAATGCAGAGGCCTTAGACCACAGACGGCATTCCTGCAGGACCAAATGGTCCGATGATGATTTCCCACCACACTAGTTTTCCTTCGGCGAATACGACTCGGACAATCAGCACTCTGGAGGAAGACGAAGACATCATACTGAATGCCACTCCTGATAAAGAGGCAGGCTCTCCCATGAAGCCCCCCCACACCACTGAAAGGGGACGGTTCCAAACCAAAGCCCTACACCTGGGCTAAGTTAGCCAAGGGACAGAGACCCAAAGCATCCCAGCAACAAACTTGACCACACACCGACAGAGCCTTGGCGGGCCCCACTCTTCTTTCCCGGCAGCACACATGGAAGTAAAATTCTTCTTGCCTCAGGCATCCCATGGCTCATGCCTAGGCAGACGGGGCAAATTCCCCTACTTCAGTTCTACGTTATGGTTACAGTTCACAAGTTGGACTTCATTTTGGTTTCACCATTTTAAAACCCGGTTGCCGCATGGAGTTGGAACCCAGAGGTACTCACATGTTGAATGAAGCCCATCCGCCCTCCATCCATCCATCCATCCATCCATTTTAGACCCGGATTGCCGACAGATGCTTCCCCCCCACCAAAAACATACCTGTGTCACGCTTAATGTCAAAGGCCGGACCTCCCCAGTGAAACGCAAATCAATGTTACTACACCTGAAAAACCCAAAACGGATCAGTCGCACTTTTACAGGGAACTCACCTTGCCCCACCAGACATTAATTGCCTACGGAACAAAACAAAAAAACAAAAAAAGGAAGTCAGGGTGGAGGAGACAGACATTCTCATTTCTAGAGAGACTGCGTTCACGGAAGTGGAAAACTTTGTTGGATCCGGAGGGTCATTATAAAGGGGCTAAAGGGTTACTATATGGACAACTCTACACTCTAATCTTGATGTATGCCCCCAACGAGGGACAAAAGTCATTTCTACGTGGGTTGGAAACTGTTCTCCTTTTTTGGAAGGCCAGATAATAATTGGGGGCGATTTCAACAGGGTCCCATACCCCCTGATCGACAAAACTCATTAACCCACTTCGAAGGCTTTTAAAATTGCTGTGGGTGTCTGCTTAATTTTTTCAGGGCCTTGGGGGTGGTTGACACCTGGAGAGTGCTCAACCCTAGTGATATAGGGACTTCTACTTTTCCCATGTTCACCGCACCACCTCCCGAATTGACCTTCTGTTGGCTACCCCCCACCTTCTGCCATATGTTGATGAGGTGAAGATTGAGCCCAGGATCTTATCCGACCATGCCCCTGATCGGATGACGGCCCGCATCTGTGACGCCTGCGCCCACCCCTAAACTCCAATGGCATTTATTTGACCCCATTTTGAACATGCCACTAAGGGATGCAATAGCAAAAGCTATTTGCAATTACTTTCAGGAGAATCCGGCCAATCTCACGTCGGTGACAATCACTTGGGATGCAAACAAGGCAGTCATGAGGGGCGAACTCATAGCCCTTACAGCAGCCTACCGAAAGTGTAAAAGGGAAAAGATGAGAGAAGTAGCTGAGGCAGAGGATAAACAAAAAGGAGGTCCCCCAAAAAAAAAAAATAATAATAAGTCCCTGCAGGTGGCCCGTAATAAACCCAAAGCACTGTACGTGGATAAAACATCCCAATCCCTTTTAACCACAAAGAACAAGTTACTCTTACCTGGTAACATTCTTTCAATGGGATGGTCCGACGACGTATTCCATATCTATGACAGTAATCACCACAGCTGTGCTGCTTCGGAACATTTTCGGCGTCTGCGTCCTGTGTCGATGACGTTGATGCGCCGTCCGAGGACCTCCTCCGACGGCCGATGTCACCCGATGTGATTAGTAGGACGCACTACGCCCGTAGCCTCAGTTCCGTTTTTTCCGCGAACGTGTTCGCTTCGTGAATCTCGGTACACCTCGACTCTTTGGAGTTTGTTGTTCATCTCGGTTCTTTGAACCGGTTTGTGTACGATTTCTTTGTGAAGAGGTCTAGCTCGTATTCAACACTGCATCCGGGCTTTAAGAAGTGCGGGGACTGTGGGTCCAAGATGTCGGTCACGGACTCGCACAACGTCGGCCTCTGGTGCCTCGGGGAGGCCCATGACACGGATGACTGTGTCGACTGCCAGTCGCTCACATCGAAAGCCTTGCAGGAGCGCAAGAAGAAGTTGTCAGTAGGTAAGGTGTCCAAGCCCCGGAAGTCGAGGTCTGCGGGGCTTCCGACGGACAGACGACTCGAGGGGCGACACTCCGCGTCGTCGTCGGAAGTCCAGTGGGTCTCGGTCCCGGAGTCGGTCTCGCCACTCCTCTGCCTCTTCGAGGCACTCCTGGAAGCGCCGTCATCGGTTGCCTTCCCCGTCCTCATCTGAGGACTCCGCCCGTCGGCGGGTCGCTTACCCCACCAAGCATGCGACACCGGAGGAATGGGCTCCCTTCGGGAAGAAAATGTTGGCAATTCTCGAATCGCAGGGGACTGTTCCGTCCTCGCCTCCGAGTGGGGTCGGTCGTGATCAGCCGAGAGACGCCGCTCGCATGCCTTCGGGCTCAGGTGGTCGTCACGATTCGTGGGAAAGGTCCCCCTCGGACAAGGGGAATCGTTCTCAGCATGCCTGGTCCAGGTCCCGGTCCTGAACGCGCTCGAGACCGCGTGAACCTGTGAGGTCGTCGACGGACTCTCTTGAGGCTCCGCCTCCGAGGAAGTAGTCGATGCCGTCGGCGTCCAGGTCGTCGAGGAACACGCTCGGGGCTCCGCCTTAGAGGCCTGTGTCGAAGCCGCCGAGTCTGTCGACGCCAATTCTCTCGACGTCAGTGCCGATTCACTCGACGCCCTCAACGCCTCCCGGGGCTGTGTCGACGGGGGTACCCCGTGGCTCGGGGAAACCACCTAGGAAGGCTCTGGCCAAGGTCAAGCATGGCTTTGGTTCCAGTTCTGTGCCTTCTTACCGCCATCTGGAATTCATTTCAGAGGTGGATGAGAGCTCCGATGATGGCATGGTGCCTGACACGGTGCCTGACGAGATTCTATCGGGCCATAGCCAGTTTGAGGACATGAGGCAGTCCCTGCATGATGCTAGTGGGCTGGACACCTCTCCGGAGGTGGAGTTTTGTAGGCCTGAGCCTGGCACTCATGCCGATTCTTCGTACCGGCGACTTATGTCACGGGTCTCCGAGTACTTAGGATGGTCTGGTCTGCTCCCCCAGGGGAGTTTGTTCAGGATGACCTTATGGATATCCTCGACATTGGTCCACCAACTGACCCGGTACTGCCATTCCATATGGCTCTCCAAAGAAGGGTGGCAGCGGCTTGGACTGCTCCGGAGAGTCTCCCGGCAGTGAGCAAGTCTTTGCTGCGAAAATACCGCCCAGCCAGTAGTGACCCCTGCTACTTGTCCAAGCACCCTACTCCGGAGAGTTTGGTGGTGCAGGCTGCTACTGCCCCGGCAAAGCAGGCGTCGTACCCTACCATCCCTCCTGATAAGGACAAGTGTTTTGACGGCTGGGCGAAGAAAGTGTTTTCTGCAGGGGGTATGGCGCTTCAGGCGGCCAACTCCATTTGTGCCTTGTCTCGTTTCACGCACACTCGGTGGAACTGTGTTTCCTTGGCGGCTGAACATATTCCCGAAGGGGATGAACGGGATGGTTTCCTTGCCATGGTTCAGGATGGCAAGGATGCTATGTGTGAGGCCGTTCAGTCGGGTTTGGACATGGCAGATTGCGTCAGCCGGTCCATGGCGGCGAGCACCGCGATACGCAGGTTTGCGTGGTTGCGGAAGTCGGGGTTTGCTCCTGATGTGCAGGCCAGGCTCCTCAACATGCCCTTTGACGGGGAACATCTTTTTGGCAGCAAGGCTGACGAGAGCCTTGAGAGGTTGCAGACCTCCAAAGCTGCAGCAAAGTCGTTGGGCGCTGCAGTTCGACAACCTCCGCCTTTTCGTCCTAGGGGACAGCAGTGGAGGGGAAGTTCCTTTCGTTATTACTCATCCTTTGGTAAAGTGAGATGAGCTGCCAGTCAAAGGGGCCACCGTAGGAGTGCCAGAGGTGGAAAACAAGGTACTCGAGGTGCCAAGGCCGCTCGGGCTGTTGCTTCTTTGCCCTCAGGCAATGCCGCAGCTGCTTCAGCTCAGTCATGAAGCCATGTCCCATGGTTCATCGGTTGGGGGAAGGCTGGCGCAGCATGTTGCAGAGTGGCGCGCCATTACTTCAGATGTGTGGGTTCTGGAGATCATAACCCACGGCTAAGGTCTTCCTTTCCGGCAGGGGCCTCAAGACAATCCACCAGGGAATCACTCTTTGACGAGTCCGGATCCGCTCCTTGCACAGGAAATTCAATCCCTGCTGGAGAAAGGCGCCATAGAACTGGTGCCTGTAGCGGAGAGGAACAAGGGATGGCATTCCCCTTATTTTTTGATTTCCAAGAAAGACGGGGGATTTAGACCCATCATGGACTTTCACGGTTTGAACAAACTCCTCAGGAAGGACAAGTTATTAACGACTCACATCCTTGATGAAAAACATACTGGTGGAACCAACTTGCTAGTGGCAAAACCATGAAAACATTGATTGCCGTGGTAAGATGATTCTTTCAAAGCCTGGGCCTGGATAATGCGGGTAAAGACGCTCCAGAACAAGGAACAAGTACACAATCCTGGCAGGAGATTTGACATTTCTTAATAAAAAAAGAAAATGAAGTTTCAATCAACATTATGGACACACAAATCTTGTAAAAACTGAATTAAACAGTTAAGTCAAGAATAAAAAAAGAAAAAGGAAAAAAAAAAAAGGATGAAGGCAAGAACTGAATGGAAAGTAATGTGTTCAGATTGTATGGCAGGATTGGGTTCTTAGATCCAAGGTGTAATTTCCCTGATAGCACAAAGATTTGTTTTTTTTTATGCCCAGGAAGGTCCAGTTACGTGGAGGGTTAAATTGAGACCTGATGGTTTATGGGTTTGCAGGGAAATAAATAGAATGGGATAGAATGTATCCCGAAGGCTACGACTTGAAATGGCACTAGCAAATAGGATTTCGTGCAAGAAAGCAGGAAAAATGGTATTGGATGCATGGAGCATGTGGGAGAATAAGGATTTTTACTGCCGCTTCAAATGAATGCTCCTTTTCTCTCCCTCCCCATGCCTTAAAGTGTTTATGGAAAGCCTTGCACAATCTTTTGGGTTCTATAGGTTTCTGTCACATGGTCTGAATAATAAAATATGAGTTAGTCATAAAGTATACATGTATTATGTGAAGTACCTCATGACCGTCAAGGGAAGAAGATCACGTGTCAAAAGGGTTGCACCTTGTGAATGTATCCAATGTGGTTTTAGAGTTGGGGGAGGGAGGGATGAAATTACTTGTATTAGTGGTAGCTAATGGCGGGTTGGGGGGATGACATAACAAAATATTTGTTATTAGGTAAATTGTCTAACTGGGTATATAAACAAACTGTCATTCGGAGAGAGTCTGGTTAGTTTTCAGCTCAAAAAGGAACTGACCATCCCCTCCCGGTCGTTAGCTTGCAATGCACATGCATTTCTGACAAAAATGCACTTGATTCTTCGTCAGAAGCCATTCTTTCGCATTGGAATGCTCAAGTTATTTTCTTTCATTTGGCGACAGGCGACGTGATGTCCAGGCTTTCTGCTGTTCCGTGTCCTTCTGTTCTCTGGACTGCGGCTCTCATCTATGCAGTGATCAAGCTTTCTGTGGACAGTTTAAGAAATTGACTCTTTCAACGGCCGAGTGTTGCAAATCCAGTCAGGCAGGTTTTGAAAAGGCACTGGTGGGAAGCTTCGGAGAACATCTATTTTTTACATGAGTGCATTCTGGGCAGAAAAAACAAAGAGGGGGGGGGCACAGAATTTTTTCTTTTTTTCCTTTCTGGAATTGTACAGGGGGATGTGGAGTCAGAGAGGTTGCGTTTTGTTTGGAGTCAGGAGGTTAATTGAACTGAATGAAAGTGGCAGATTTTACTAGGAGTGTGAATGATTTTTTACCTAGTTTGTTATTTTAGAGGTGTGAGGTGGTATCCCCACCAGCAAGTCCATTGTGAAGTTTGCCACGACACCCTTCAGTTTGCTTGTCTGGAGCCCTCACCTATGGATGAGGTGGCATCTTTATAGTAGGTCTACTGGTAAATACCTTTCTGGATTATACCCTTGGCACCCTTCACTTTATCGACTGTGCAGACTGAGCCCTCGCCATCGCTTTTCTCAGTTAGTCGAAGTAGTGAAGAGATTCTTCCTGTAGTCAGGAAAAGACAATACTGTAGTAGAAAATACAGAACTAGTGATGGAGAGTGAGCAGCGGTACTGTAGCAAAAAAACATTGCGCTTCTTTTATGCTTGCGTGAAGGAGATATGTCAGAGATTTGATATGCTGTCTTGTGTAAAAGGAAGAAGTCTAAATAAAAGTGAATAGCTAAGGGAGGCGATTGTGGTGTAAGAATGAGGCAAGTGATTGTTAAAGGGTTAAGTAGGAGGAAAATAATTGGCTTTGTGGCGGGAATTATAATATTGTTGGTGTGCCGCAGGATCTGCTTTTGTGAGGTTTACTTTTTAAAATAAAGATTGCACAGTGTATGGAAACTGCTATAGAATATGGGCCAGTCAGATAATGGGAAGATTTTGAAGTGGGCTCCCTGAGGCCTCTGGGTGTGTGGTGCCTTGATAGACATATTAAAATAAAATAAGTAATACAGAGAATAGGTACAGGGAACTAAAAAGGCAGGATGTTTTAATGTTGGGCCAAAGAGGGGGTTTTCAGGAACGTGTACACCTATTTTGATGGCGTAATATAAAGGGAAGCAACTGGAAAATACGAGTCCCGTTTCTGTGATCATTTTTTGGCTCTTTTTTAGTAGAAGTACCCTTAAATGACAGAAAAGGCTAGTATGAAGACAGCTTTGCTCCAAATGCTTACTCGTGTATGCATAGGTATACAAGAAGGGCATAGGATTAAACAAACATACACATGCATAAGAGCGATCACTCATGCACAAACACATATCGGCAAACCTATGCAGACATACTGGACGTTGCAGAAGTGTTTTTGTGGGAATTCCATGTAGAGTATATATTGACCAACCCTGAATATCATGGGAAGTGGGTTTATGGAACACAGGAGCACGCAGAAAGGGGAAAGGTATTCCTTTTCTCAGCAGTCCAGTTTTTCAATTGCCCCATCACTCACACATGCTGTACTCAGTAATGTAGTTGTAGGTTTAAAGGAGGATTATTGGTGCAAGCATGTAAGAGCATTCCAAATGAAGGAAAGTGAGTGGTGTGGTAGACAGTCGCAGGCATGGGTACAAGTGGTAATAACATGTACACCAATCACAAGGAAAGTTGGTTGTGGGCACACAATGGGAGAGATTGATTTGGAAGACAGGTTTTCTTTTGGTTGGAGTGGAGGTGGCATTGTGTGTGCATTTGGGAAACAGGGCACTTAGCTTGGGCATCTGGTTTCGTGAAGAAGGTGCAATGTGGATGTACGCGGAAGAAGAGTTGAACGGCAGGGTAAATTGGCTGTGGTTTATAAAGGGCAGGGTTGGAGGAGGTGTGGAGAAGTGGCAGTGAGGTAGAGACAGGGTTTTTGTTTAGATGGATTATGAGGTGTTAGTGTGTTGAAGAAATAGATTTTCTCGCATACCTCCTATTTTCAAACGCCATGTGGGCACATTTTTTGTTGATTTTCAAGAATGTAGAAGCTGAAACGAGAAGCCAGTTTGTTAACACGGATAATGAGAATGATTGGCTTACCTCCGGTCAGTGCTAAAACTTTAGTATTCTAGATTTCAGAGTTCTAGATGTTTTAGAATTACGGAGAGGATTTAAAGGCAAGTTTTTAGGTTTGGTTGATTTTTTATTTGCGTTAGGTTTGTATTGCGAAGCTTGGAAAAATATACAAGAGGCCTATAGTCTGGTCATACGTAAAATAGGTGATTTATATCAGGATTTTAGGATACATTGGGGCCACACCCTTATTATGGATATTAAGCATCATTATAGATTATTATAGATTTAAAACTCCATGTGGGGCCAATGTTCAAGCATGTGTTTTTTCCACAGCATGGGCAGAGATTGAAACATATTGGGGGCAGACACTACAGAGCAGCTCACCTTTCCATTTATGTTGATCTTGGGGTTAGCGTTCGATTTGGGGTGGGGGTGACCCAACAGGCCCATTTGCAGTAGAGAGGGGGGGGGGGGGGAGGTTCAGACAAGGACCTTCTTATTCAATCTCTATATCCAAGAAATCATAGAATGGCTGCTTAGAGATTGCAAAGACTGCCCTAAAATGGACCAAGAGAAGACCCAGCTCTATTTTATGCAGACTATGCCGTCCCCATATCTACAACTCCCCAAAGCCGACAAAAAATATTTTTAAAAAGTGTAAGGAGCTTAAGCTAAATATCAATAAATCCAAGGCCATGGTGTTCAAAACCACCAACTCAAAATCTCATCAATTAAAATAAAAATGGAAGCAAACAGTCAGGTGTTAGAGCAGGTTAAGTATTACGACTACTTAGGGCTGAGATTCCAAAACTCTGGTGGTTGGTCCGAACAAATAAAAAAAAAAATCCTCCATCGTCCTGGAAAAGGTCAGTGGTGCCATACTATCTTTTCATGTGAAACATGGTAGTGGAGTCATTTCCCCAGCACTAGACCTCTTCCTTAAATAGGCCCTTCCTGCTGCCACCTATGGCCCAGAGCTCTAGGGCTACTGCGAAATCTCTAAAATCAGTACTTATGAGCACAAGTTCTTAAAGAAGCTTTTAATGTTACCTCCCAGTGCGCTCCCTCAGCTTTGGTTTATTTAGAACTCGCCATAGTCCCTCCGCTCCACTGATTTGTGCAACACCAGCCTTCTTCTGGGCTAGATTATGGAACCAACGTGGCTTGGAATCCTATCAGGCGGCATTGTTGCGCTTCCTCTTTGGAGGGAGGAAAAAGTGTAAAATGGATCTCTAACGTAAAGACTGTTCTCAAGGATCTGGATGCCACAGTTCTACAGCCAACCCCGATAGCCTCCACCACGTCTTCTATATAGAATTTGAAGCGTGCCCTAAAATCCAGGAGCAGCAAATCTCGTGCGATCAATGCCACCCGTCTAAAGACAGGTTTGGATTATATCGAGCACAGGATGGGCCAAGGTTTCAAACTTTATCTTGATGTCATTTCTCCACCATTCAAAAAATCTTTATAGATTGGATCGCTGCATTCAACAAAAACTGGCGTGCATCCAATACAAGTGTATGGCACCTTTGTGGGGCTGCAAATTATATCATTATGCACTTACTGTTGATTTGTAATGGTCTTTTCTCAATTTAGTAAAAGTATTTAACGCCAATCCTGAGAGGCAGGGGTTTGTTAGGCAGCAGTGGCTGAAAGATTTGAGTCAATGTGCCGACCTGCAAGTAATTTTTGCAACTTCACGTTTTATACACAGGGCCTAGTTACTAAGAAGCAGGAGTCTGGGGTTGACGGAAAGAAGTGCTGTAGTTAGCCTATAGGGGTGAGGCTGTAAGACGCTCTCCTCATCCCACACTGCTACTGGTCCCTTTTTGAGTGACTTACTCCCTGAGGTTTTGTATAGGCCCATGTACATGATAATGCTGTAGCGGTTCATATGAACTCCATTTACTTTTTTTAAAGTTCGGATTTTAGCAGGTCCCTTGTGCCGCTGTAGATTTTCTTCCTCTTACTAGGTCACCTAAAGTGCAACTGAGACTGGATTACATCCATCAAGGCAATGTTTTATTATATATTGTTGAATTTATATGTACTTTTATGGCTCTTTTGCCAAAATGAAGTTACTGAATGAATATCTTGTTATGGAGCAAATATTTTAGTAAAGACAGTGGCAGGCATTAAAAATAAAAAATCATGTATTCCAGCAGAATATCCATCTTGCTTTATATCATATCAAGGTGTTGCATGTGACCAGCCCTCCAGATAAGGAGCGTATTGGGGCTTTTTACGCAGTAAAATAATGTAAAAAGGCCACATTTTATTTTTATTTTCGTACCATTTACGCAGGCTGGCCACAGTACTTTGAGAATTCCCCTATTCTTTCTTTCCAGTAGATGGCACTGGAACACATTTAGCAAATGCTAGCTTTGTGTGACCTGCTGTGCCATGTTACTGTAATAGGAGTAGGATGCACACTTTTGGGCATGGTGGAAAGGGCATGTGCTTAGCACAGGAATCGCTGCAAGCAGTTGCTTTTTTAAACCAATTCTTCAAAACGCACAGGTTCTGTCTGGTGAGTTTGATTAGGGACGGGGACCAGCCTGAAACGGAAATACCAACAATGTCACGCAAGGCCCTGGATTTATTTGGCTGAATCTGAACGGGGTTAATTGCTACCACTCATGTTCGATTCATGGAGAAGGGACATAACATGTTTTTATTTTGGATGTGGTATGTTAATATTGCCTCGACAAAAGCCCAATCTTTCGGGTCTCTTTAACAGGATCATCCCCCAACTCTCTTAAAAGTGTTCTTCATGGATTATCTTCCGTTTAAGGAGAACACTAAACATGTTTAGAGCTATGGCATAAATGACAGGGCTCTGCAGCGGCTAATGTAGCCTGCACAATTGTCCATGTCCCTCACATATTAGTGCTGTCTCTAGCAGACTGGAAATACAGCTTCTGGGTGGTGGGACCTGTGTGATATCTACACAGCACAGCGAACAGTATTAACCGAACTGAAGCACCCAACAGCACATCACAGCTCTCTTGCACTTTTCAAACTCAGGGCTACTAACCCATCCTACCCTTTTTCCATTCAGTTCCGCCAGGGTGCCAGGGGAACACTCCAGTGGTGATAGTGCACAGTATAAATAGCCTTTAACATTAATGATTTATCCATCTTCAGTGATGGAAGCAGGGCCTTTAACCAGACCGCTAAGTGTGACCCTAGCAAACCCATTCATAGCTCTGCAACACCGCGCAGCACAATTATTCACACAATACCGTGCATTTACAGCTGACTTTAAAAGTGCAGTAAATCTCTTCAAAGGTCAGGCAATTACAAAGAGTCTGACATAGCAGCCTCACAAGAGGAATCTGCAAATCCAGGTGATACAGGCGCTTGAACATCAATAACAGGTGGATACAGCCACTGTGTGACAGTTTCTCCCTGAGCCCCTCCTTCCTATTGGAAAAGCCAATCTTCCAGTAAACGTGTGTGAGCAGTTAACTGTTAAACACAGGCACATCACAGTGCAGCAACAATGCAATTCTATATGGGGTGTATAGAATTGCATGGTTTCTGCACTGGCCCTCCCCCAGTCTCATAACACTGGATTTGACAAGCAGACAGACAGTCTCACCAGCCAGTCAGTGCACCAGAGATTCTAGTATAGCGGACTGTGGTAGAACCACCATTACATTTTCTCCCCTGTTGCCCCACACTCTGCAATGTCCTGTTATGGTAGGATATTGAATCTTTCATTGCACTCCATCTGCCCTTTTCACACTTTCTAAGACCTTCAGGATCTGCAAGAAGTGGGTGTTTCAGACTTAAATTGAGAGAGTTAACTAACTTTGAAGCTACAATGGAATAGTCTCATTACAATGAGTAATGTAGTTAGATGCCCCTACAAAAGTTTGCCACTCCTCAACCGTCTCTGAAGTTGGTGCCCCTCCCAACATTTGAAGGGTTAGCCCCCGCCTAAATTTTAGCCTAGGTGCACCCCTGGATGTGCGCACTTGCATTTTGTTAGGAAGAGAGGCGAGGGAAGCCTTTCCCCAAAACTGGCAGTGTTAAAGTTTTACTGTATTTGTTCAGAAAAATGTACTTGGTACCAACGCAGTAAAACTTTAAAGCGGTTACTTTCAAGAAAGACTTCCATCACCTCTCTGCATATTGCGCTTTAAAATATACTATTCGATAGTATGTGTTGGATAAGTTTTACTCTTGCAGAGGAGAAAACACATTTTTTACTCTTGATATTGCATTTACTCTCTAATCTGAAAAAGCATGCGTAAAATACTCCCACCTCAAAATCTTATCGGGAGCACTGCATTTGACACAATGCTAAAGTGTAAGGTTGCCTTTCTAAAGTAAAGAGTGGCTGCCATAGTGGCTAGACTACCAGGTGAAGGGGAAAACCAAAGACAAATAGAGACTGGTGCTTTTAATTTATCACAAACAGGTTGCATCTGCGAGATGCAAGTCGTTACCTGCTCCCTTGAGAGATAGCACACGACAAATGACACTTCAAAGCCCACAAACTTGGTCCTGCAGGATTATACATATACAACACAACGTGCAGAAAACATTAGTAAAACGGTGTGCAGTCATTTAAAAAGTAGTGCCTTATCACAGTGGAACAATGCACAGAAAGCTAAAGAAAACCAGCACAAGTTGCAAACCAGGAAAACCTTAATGTTGAAGACAAAACTAGCCTATGTATCCAAGTGTCATTTTATAAAGTAAAATGTTGGTACGTGTTCAAAATGAATAGCAGCACAAAGTAAATCTATTTAACTTCATTGGCAGTGTTTAAATTGCAAAAGGATTCTTACTTAGAACACGTAGTCTCATTAAAATGGAGGTAAATAGGCTTTAGAGGCATGCAGAAACGCTCGAGTCTCTTGAGTTGGCATGGGCAAGACAGGTTTTACAGTGAAATCACTAACTCACTTCAGCCATGCATACAGGTTCCCATGTGAAGTAGGCATCCCATAAGCATTGCCTTGACTATCTTTAATGTATAACCCGGGTTTGCCATTAATCATGAAAATCCTATTACAGTCCCAGAACACAAGGCCATGTGAATTGGCTCTCCGAGTTAATGATCATACCCCCACCTGTGGAAAATCATCTTGGAAGACGATCTTATAAATACAACTTAAAATCCACAAATGCAATTTCTATGGTATGCTAGCTGATAATCAACAATCCTACTCTAATAGGCCTAGCTTTAAACAGACCTGACACTTACATGACCACCTTTGAACTCAGGCTCCTGAATGGCCAGCCTGAAGGTTAGTAGGGGCCTGTGTCCGCAGACCCTAGCTAATTATTAACTGACAGGCATGCTAGCATCAGTGTTTCACTATTCCAAGAAAATAAAACCCAAAAGACTGGGACTTTTGGATAAGCGATAAAGTGGCATTGAAAGTTAACATTACAATTGCATATAACAATCATATGGAATGGGTACATGGTTATCTCGAGATTCCCTTCCATCTAAATTAGCTAAATTTGAATTTCCTATGTTTGTTAAAAATTAACAACATTATTGATCCCATAATTAAAATTAACTCCACAAATTTATGTTGCATATCCAGATGTGCGTGTGGGCCAGAAGATTTTTTCAGTGTTTTTACCAATGTGTCATGTTGCAATGAACATATAGAAAAGAAACAGATTTAGAATTCAATGCTACTCTGAGTTTGAAGAACGCAAGTGTGAAATAATCATGACAAAGCATTGGAAAATGAGCCATTATAAAAATCTGGAGCACACAGGGAATGGGGAACTCACTCTGGAATTAAAAGCTGCAGGGAAGAACAACATCTGTTCACAACGGGTGAGGGTTGAATCTGGACACCACCTGGAAAAATCGGGTCTCGTCTATTAGGAATTCTGAACCAACTTTGTTTGAGGCAGACAATGTTTCCTATGGAGTAAGGATGCCTGCTGGCTTGAAATTCCCTGGGAACACGAAGTGTCTGCTGGTTTCGCGTCAGGGTTCTTCAAAGCTAATATATAAAGAAATCATCCAAATGTAATTAGATAAGTCCCCTAGAATCCTTGCCCTGCTCAGTTCCTGGAACAGAATAATTTGGTCGTGGTTTCACTACGTGGTGCAACTTCCAAATAGAATACCTTAATTATGTGGTGAAAAAATGTACTTTGCTTTTTATTGTATTTACGGCCACGTCTCATTGATATAGCAACTAGCACTCTTCTTGACATAGTCACAGGGATATTGCGCGCCCAGCATGCTTCATGCCTCCCAAAAACTGCCCCAGAGATATAGTACACTACTTGCTGTTTGTAAACTTTGAACTCCCTTCTGAAAGGATACTTGCCAACTCATTTTGTCGCAACTTTAGTACTGTTGTCTCCTCAGCTCACTCAAGGGTTGACATTCTTCTCTAAGCCTTTGGCACCTGCAGATTCGCCAGCCGGCAATTACCCCAGATTTCCTTCCCTTGGCGTCTTGTTCACCTAGGCCTGTTCTTCCCGCTGCTCCCAACAACTGCTGCTTTGTGGTCCTCCTTTCCTCTGCTCAGGCTAACAGCTGCCCCAAAAATATCCTCCATGGGCCCTTCATAGGGCATATCTTCATGGTACATAGGTTTCATTTCCATTTATTGATCAGTGTCGGTTTGGCATTCTTCGGCCTTTGCCGATAGGCTTAACCACCACCTTGTGGTATGGATCTCACCTGCAGCTCCATCTTGGTGCATCTCGGAGATTAAAAGGGCCTTTTTGTGGCCATCTCTGAATCAAGAAGAAGTACACACTCAGAACCCACGTCCATGGAGGCTCTCCAAGTTCACCCTGCGCTATGCTCTAGCAATTCTCCTCTCCTCCTGTGGCCATGATGCCCAGATAGTCCAATCTGGCACACGAGATCCTGCAGTGAAGGCCAAGCCACCAACTGAAACAAAGCGGCTCCTCCCCTTAGGTAAGGCTCTACTAGGGTACTATTTAGCGTTTGGGATGGCTAGTCTCTAGTTGGCTTAATCTTCCAGGTCCTGTGTTCTCCAGGAATGTGTGCAAGGGTCCCTGCTGGCATCCAGGACACTGCAGCATACAGTAACAGTCTGTGCATGTGTGGCCAGGCCAGCCCAGCCATTTCCACAATGGGACATGGGGTTCTGATCCCTCTCATGATACAGGGGTCCCTACTAAAGACCTGGTGTACAGTTGGGACAAGCAAAGTCAGAGATAGCTGGTAACCACCCTTCTCAGAGGGTGCTTGATTGAACCGGATGAGGCACGTACTTAGAGGGAGACTCTACAACTCTCCACCCTGAATCACCTCTGGGTAGCTTGCAGATATAGCCCAAAGTCCCTGCTAGCCTTGCTTTCCTGTATTACAGTGCCCATCATGCTCTGTGAGGACAGGATCATTAATCTAAAAATAAAATGTGTTGGGGCCAGCACAATTAATACATTTGTGAAGCGGTTGGCATAAGCAAATATGTGGTCATTTTACTGGTGAAAATCTTGGCATTGCACCAGTATGATAGAAATCATATTTAATAATTTCACTTGGCACCATTTATTAATTTTACTTGGCAATACAGTTACCCCCGGGTTTGGTGCGCCATACAAATAAATCAAACAAACACAAACTGTCAGTCAGCACGATACAACAAGCAATAATACACATGTGCCACAAAGAGGTTCACTACAGTATGTGCCGTCTCACCCACACCTGTCTACTTGCAGGCTAGCTGGAGAAGCTTTGAACTGGCAGTTCAACCCACCCCAGCCAGCTCGTTGTGCCACCTAGTTCCCTTCTTTCTGGCGCTGGCAACAGCAGGTAAGTCTGCAGGGAGCGAGCAATGGTGCCTTAAGGGAACATATTGAAAACCAGCCTTAGTGTGTTCCCTATTGAAAACTGTAAATGACAGGCAAAGTGTGCATAAAGAGGTAAGCAATAGCATGTGAGCTAGGTTAAAATAGATAAATAAAAAAAATTGATTCCATGATGGTCGCCGCAGTGGAACACTGAAGCGGTGCTCTCCACCCCCACAGGCTCAGAAAGCTCTTATAATTGCAGATAAAACCCATCCCCGGGCAACAACTGGCATTTGCACGTAGCAGAGGCAAGGGCCAGATAACCAAACACTGCGGCAGCCCCAGCGCACTTTGCCAGAGGCGGCGAACATTCCTCAAACAGAACACGTCGGAAGGAGGAGAAACCAACACTGCGTAGAACAGCGGGGACACCTAGATCACAAGACAAAGTTGGCAGTATCCACAAAGCAGAAGCCAGTAACCTACCCATGCGACCCCCGCGGTGCAGCAGAAGCAGCAGCGGGAAGCACTCTGGCTGTCCCGGAACTGAAGCGGAGGTCCAGTCAAGGCCAAAGCAACCCAGGGAGCACGGACCACTCAACGGGAGGAAGAACGATAAAACACACAACAGCAAAAACCATTAAGATGCTAACCCCCCGTCCCCCCTTGCATCCGCACCCTCGCCAGCAGACCCGGGGATTACAAGTAAAGCGCAGTGAGTCCCCATTTACACCCCCCCCACCTGCCCCCCAAGGAGAGGGAACGTGGAAATCTGCAACCCAAGGCACTGTCCCCTCACAATCCCGCCCGCAAGAGGAGCGAAGAACTAACAAAGGGCGATCAACAGGCTGGGCCCCTCAAAGGAGGCAGAAAGAGGCCACAAAGGCAGACCCCCCCCTCCTCCCCCCAAGAGACCCCCACTAGAACCATCAACCAGGAGAAGGGTTGGAAGACTCCAGCCCGGAGCACAAGCTCCATACCAAATTGAACAGAGCCAAGAAGCCTTCACTGCTGGGAAAGACATAACAGGCAGGGTCAAGGTACTAACACCATACAGAGGAGGGGACCTAGCTAATAAGAGTGGACCAGGCACCACAAGAGCAGCAGGGGGACAGGGGAAAGCGAGACACGGACGCTGCCTGCAAGGCCCCTCACATTCTGGCCCACCCAACCCAAAGAACCAAGAGGAACAAAGCAAATACAAAACCCCAGCAAGGGCCCACTCTCCCACCCAGCCCTAGAGACACACCAAGACAAGATATCAAAAGAACAGAGGGGAAGAAACCCAGACCCCTGCGAAAGGTAACAAAGAGACCCACGAAGGAGCAATACAGAAAATGTGCAGGAAGGAAGGGGTAGCGCAGCCCGATACCGACCAGCAGGTAGGCAGGAAGGAAGGAGACCCCTCAAGAGGAGACACAGGAGGAACCAAGGGCCACACAAAAAATCCTTCAAACCTTTGGGGACAGGATGGCGAACACTAGTCAATCCGAATTGGACATAATGAGAGAGTACCCGACCAGGGCTCTAAAGGCAGTGAAGGGAGACCTGCAAACGCTGGAAGCGAGAGTAGACAAATGAGAAAGCCCTGCAGGAGATGGCTGATGACTGTCACAAAACGGAAGAGGAAGACCAGATGGATCACTTAGCCAGGACCACCCACAAGATGGAGATGCAAACAGAGGACCTCAAAAATCAGCCAAGGAGGCGAGGCAGTGGGAGACACCGATGTACCACAGACAGTGAAACAAAACTTCAGACCTAGTGGACGCAGCAGACCCAGCTGGAATCCTAGTGGACCGGATCCACAGAGCGGGGCCTAAAAGAAATGAATGCAGAGCAATGCCAAGAGACGTCCTGGTAGCCATGCACGAATACACAAAAGAGAAGAGGAAAAAAAAAAAAAAGGCACAGCTCCACTATACAACGAGAACTCTCCCAGCTCATGCTCACAAAAAGAAGATTTATGCGCAGGAACGAACGAAACATCAAGTACAAATGGACCTTTCCATTTGGCCTCGTGTTCAAACTCGATAATAGGCAAAGGAGAATTACCTCGATTGAGGAAGGAGCAGACATCTTGGGCACAGAAGTCGACTCGGCCTGCAGCGACACTCCGAGCCTAATAAAGGGCCATCCAAAAAGAAAGGCGTAGGAATGGCCCACCCAAGAGTCAAAGAGGTAAGCAAGAAAGAAAAAAGGGGCCCGAACAGCCCAAGACACATACCAGAGAAGGGCCCACAGGAAAACGAATCCCCAAAAAGGTGCTCCGCCACATAAACGCAAGTCAGTGTGAACAGGCACTTAAACAAGAAACACCCGGAAGGGAGAACACAAAGCAAGCATTGGGGGACGGAATGAAGGGGGGAGGGGGCTTTTGGTCTCAAAACATGGGTCGGGGAGCACTGGGGGAGGGAGGGAACACAACCCCCTAAGAGAATCGGGAGAGGCTAGAAACTGGTTGAGCCGTACCAGCAAGGGAGTGGAGGGGGCGAAGGGGGGGAGGGGGGGGACCAGGTCCTGGACTGACCAAGCACACCCACAAATCAAAGCCAGCACCTAGAAAACCTGCAAACAATGGCTAAGGAAAAAGCATTAACAATCATAAAACTGAACATTAAAGGCCTAAACTCACCAATAGAAAGGAAAAAACTAGAGCACTATCTGTCAAGGGAAAAACCCAGACCTAGTCACCCTGCAGGAAACCCATTTTCAAGAGAAATATAAGACTATCGGGATACAACCAAATCCAAAAATCAAATAACTCGGGGAAAGAAAGGTGGAACTCTAATTGCAGTGAATAAATCTAGACCTCAGGACGATAGAAGCAAGCAGAGACACTAAAGGGAGGTTTGTCACAATACTCCTCAAGGGGATGGTGGAAATAATTATGCTGGCCTCCATCTAAGCCCCCAATACTGGACAGGACCGATTTATTCAGGTCGACCCTACACAAACTAGAGGGATTCGCTAAGGGGAAAATAATTCTCACAGGCGATTTTAACGTAGCTTGGGACCCAGCTGGAATATTTTACTCCCACAAAAAACCCTCAGAAGAACTGCAGGGAATAAATTGACAATTTGTCACTGGTAGACACCTGGAGGGAAAAAGAGGCAATGCCAGAGGCTATACCTTCTACTCCCATGACACAGGCCAGCATCAAGTTTAGATTACATCTGGGTTTCAAGATCCCTACTGGGGCAGGTGGCGGATGTTGAAGTGGGAACTATAACCCTATCTGATCACACCCCCATCATACTGAAAAAAGTCACTAAACACATCAGGGCTTTGGAGATGTAAATATCTAGCACACATCTTCAAAGACGAGACCCAGAAAGGGGAATTAAGGGAGGGTATAGAGATCTTTTTCCAAACTAACAAAAGTCAGGAAGTAAGCCCACTCACAATATGGGACGCTTTCAAGGCCACCATACAGGGAACAATAACAGCGATAAAGGCCCGGAGGGACAGAGCGCAGATGCCTAAAGGAGGCCCTGGAAGCCAAACTGAAGGTCATCATGCTTAAGATTGCATTGGGGCCAACAGGGGAAATAAGAAGGGAATACAGGGCAATCAGAGGCCAACTCAATATCATACCAACAACTAGAGCAGAACGCTCCCTAATGCATCTCAGACAGAAATACTACATTAAAGCGAACCACGCAGATAGGCTTCTAACAGTGCTGAGGAAAGAGGAGAAAGATAGGTCCATCCTAAAGATCAATACACCTGGGCCGGGGGGAGGGGAGTTCAGAACAAACATTCAACATTCATCAGGAGGGAATTCACAAAACTGTAATAGAACCTATACAAAATCAGACGACCCAGAGAAACAACACCAGCTAGATTACCTACAAAACAGACTTACCAAAAATATCGAACCAAGAAAGGGCAGACCTAGAGAAATAAAATCACCATAGATGAAGTCTGCAGAGCCATCACGTCACTCCCAACCAATAAAGCCCTTGACCCAGATGGCTTTACGTCGGACTTATAACTATACAAGGAGGACCTAGCCCCTCGCTGGGCCTCACTATTCAATAAGTTCAAGGTAGGGGGAGGGATTTCACCATCAATGGAAGAGGCAAAAGTCGTATTGTTGCCCAAACCAGACAATGTGGCTCATGCAGACAGATAGCGCGCATCAACATGGACGCTAAGATCCTCACTAAAATTGTAGCAAACTGCCTAGAAAACCTCCTTCCCAAACTTATAGACCCCGACCAACGGGCTTTATACGAGGAGACAGACTCACGACAACACTCGAAGAATCGCCCACATCATAGAAAAAGTCAACGCACACACACAGACACCAATAGTCGCACTAGATGCGGAAAAAGCCTTTGACAGATGCGGAAAAAGCCTTTGACAGAATAGAGTAGCAATTTCTATACCACACCATGTACAAAAGGGATTCAGAGAAGCCTTTATGTCCAAAATAGCGGCGAGCTACCAAAACCCCTCCCTACATCTGTTAATCAATGCAGACCTGTCCGACCCAGTGGCAGCAACGAGAAACCAAACAGGGCTGTCCCCTGTCCCCGCTCCTATACGCCATTCATCTAGAATCACTCCCAAGTAAAATAAGTCTATCAATAGAAATAGAAGAGATCCCGTTTGGGGGAAGGAACACAAGGCGGCAGCCTTTGTCGATGACATGCTGTTAACATTAACTAACCCAGGGAAATCCCTACAAGCAATAGATAGGGAGCTGACTGTCATGATCCCTGCCACCAGCCCTCTGAGGCACCAGGCTGGAGCCGGGCCACGATCCCCTGTGTGGCCCTAAGGGCCTCTCCATCCTACCAGTCAGAGCTGGCGTCTGTGGCGCCAGGCTCACACAACTCTAAGAACAACTTGGCATTGGACTTGTAATGTATTGTGGGCAAGATGGATGCCCCTACATAACCCATTTCCTTGAACTGAGTATGCGGTCTAACCTTTTGGGTGTGGTCCAACCCAGGAAGCCATTTAAACCACACCCAGGCAGGAAAACACGCTTTGCGTTTCTCTGCACCTGCAGCGTGACACTCACCGTGCTCAGATCTGTCTCCTGAAGGCCTTCGCCTTTCCTCTGCATCCCGCGCACCTGCAAGAACAAGAACAGTATTAATATTCTACTTACCTCGGGGAGTATCCAGCTTCCATCCATCGCTCCTCCGGTCCTGTGGGTAGCTACGGCGGTGTCTACTCCATCTCAGCACGCCGCATCCTAGGGGAAGATAAACGAATGAAAGAAAAGACATTAGTAAGCATTCTTCATATCCTAGCTTACTCGAAAACTGCAAGAAGAGTTAAAAGCTTACCTGAATTCGAGCCGCTCAGGGCGCCTTCAGCTCCGGAGCGCTGCATCGACCTGCAAGGGGAAAAGACATTACAGATTAGCACGGAAAGCATAAGGAAGCGCCGCACATCGCGCTTACTCACCGCACCTCATTCTCTCAGCCGGCAGCTACGCTGGGACATTGCAGCACCTGCAAGGGACACAGAGAGAGACATTGGTCAATCTAAGAAAGAGCGAACAGCGCAACGCATCGCGCTTTCACTCACCGCTCATCTTCCCTCAGCAGCACGACGCCATCTCCAACCTCTCCAACACCTAAGGGAGAAGAGACACGTTAGAGGGGACAAGAGTCAAGAAAAGGACAGTTCATTAAGAATCATACAACCTACCGGTTGGGCTGAAGTTACAGCAAGCCCAGTCTGTTGGGCCCGCACCAGTGAAGCAACTAGGCCGCATAGAGCCCACCTTCAGTCGACGCACCCCTGCACCGAAGAGCAGGATGGAGAGCGCACCACACAAGAAAACAAGGTGAGGAGTGGATAAAGTGGAAGGTTTGGTCCCCAAGGGAAGAGGGGGGGTCAAGCAACCAGAGACAATAGAGTTAAACCCCAGCAATCCTGTGTTTCAGGCCCAGTCTCCAGTCAAACAGATTCCAAGGAAAGGTTCGAGGTCATAGGAAGTCCAAACAGACTGAGTGGCGTCCCCATGGATACCAGGTGAGGGATGTGCTTCTGAAACTTCCTATCCAATCCACATTAACCGAAAGCTGGGGTCTCCCTAAAACCAAAGGTCATAGCCCTTGTGGTTACTACAACTGTTGTGCACAAACTAGCAGAACCAAAGACATAGATCTGGGTTTAAACAAAAAATGGGAACAAAGAGTGTTGACCAATTGTAATTCCTCAATGGTAGTGTATGCCATTTGGTGCCCTTGTGATATACTGTATATTGGAAAAACTGAAAGGAAAGTTAAAGTGAGGATAGGAGAACATAAAAGCTGTATAAGAAACAACACCATTAATGCACCGTTAGTGGGCCATTTTACAAGCCTTGGACACAAACCTGAAGAACTGAGATGGACAGTTATGAAAATTGGACTGACCCAGGACCTCAATAATGACAAACGAACACTAAGTATACAAGAACAGAAAATAATTTTTTTAACCAAAAGCTATCCTTTGGGGTTGAACGAAAATATTGACTGGAGTGTTTTTATTAACTAGCACATACTGTACGAGTAGAATCTATCAGCATTGACCCGATCTGAACATGCAGATTCATTTTGTGCCAGAGATATATCTCGTGTAATGTTATAATGCTTAAGAGATAACCCTTGCCATTAGACAAGTTGTGTATGCAGATAAAGGCAAAGGCGTTGAATGTACAACAATTACACCAGTACCTCAGGACATATATTGACTTTTAGACTGTTTTTTATTAGTAATATGATGTACTGTAGTGGATCAGAACGATGCATATATATTACCTTAAAAACTATCGGTGTATATTATCAATTGCTGCACATACACGAACGTACCTGCCCACAATACATTTGACACACAAACTAACCCGACACTACCTCCACCCACTATGATAACAGTAACCAATAATAGCAATGGTTTCACAGCACTCGGTCTACAGATCGCAGTCGAAGCCACGCACAGACAGCGTTCTTCCCGTCTGCGACTCTGCAGGTACTTGCGCCACATTAACTCGCGTTTCAGACGTTTCCAACACCCGATGCAATGTGTGCCTCGGGCTGCACGATTAGCACGCTATTAACTACTGAATCAAAAGGTACATCTGAATCTTAGCCCATATCAAACACGAGTCTGCTGGCAACCTAACACTCGTACGCCTCCGATATTACAATGTGTCATGGCAGCTACCTCCACTCTTGCAGCGTACTATTCACAACTGCTAGTACTCGGTTAGAGTTTATGCACTTCTATTCCCTAATTACTGGGCCTCTCTCCCAACATATTTTAATATAATACGTTATCGCTTTACATGAACCATCTAGTATTTTACTTTTAATTCGTACGTGCATCCCACCGAAATGCCGGAGGACTACGTATCTTCCTGTATAAGTAGTAAGTACACACGGCGGTAAGACAGAGTGCCCATTTTTGCACATTTATTCCCCGCTTGTGACGTTAGGTTGTTGGCATTAGGAGATATGATTTACCATTTTAAAACATCTTTTAGTAAATAGCAGCTTATAGAGCATAGCTTGCTCTATATTTACTCCATCTATGCCCACCCGCTGAGACACCTTTATTTACTTTGCAGGACTATACTTAAAATCCTGATCTCCAGTACTCTATAACATCTAAGCGAGACGGAGAAGATCAGGTCTCTATTCGACTTTGAGTTATTTGTCAAGTAAGTCCTAATCACAACATGAGACTCTTCCCTACCCATATTCACCTTCTGGTGTACCGTCGAAGACCATGTAATTAGCCAGCCTTTCACGTGTTGGGATTATAGGACCATGTGTTCTGTGTTTTCTTGTCTACAGGGACCCCCTAGGACTGCTACACTGGGAATCTATGCAACTACCTAGGAACGCTTACTGACATTAAGAGACGGTAAGCCTCCAGAGTGAAATTAACTAAAATAATGATCAATGCACTCTATACAACCACCCTAATCTAAATGTGGTCCGTTTCCGTAATTAGGTTTGGCCTGGATTTATCTCCTTGCACCAATGTCAGGAGTCTGTGGAACATCAACTCTATAAGATTGTCCACCGGAAAACATTAGCTAAACCTTCACACTGCAACAACTGCTTCGACTTGCCAAGTCACCTACAAGACCACTACGAATTGGTGCGTGGGCTTTGGTCCACCCCAATTTACACATTCCCCTGAAGAAGTTCCTGACACTAAACCCTAAGGGACATAGGAACGAAACATGTTGGGCATTTATAGATACTAATGTAAAGTATCTCAAGGAGTATCAAAAATACTGGAAAGGTGCACTTTAGGTACTTTTATGACTAAGGCATCTAGATTTGAGTCACCTGTTAATGAAGGTCTCAGATGTTGTAATTGTGTGGCCTGTTCTAACAAAAAAAAAAAAAAAAACGGCATTAATACCCTTATGTCATTTTGTATATATGTACACTTGATGTAAACAAAGTATCTATAAGAGAGAGATACACAGATTTACAGCACATTTTGCACATTGCCAATTGTTGGTGATTAACACTTAACACTTTCTTGAGCACTAGTCACTGTTAGTTTTTATAAGTCAGAGTTTATGTATTTGTTTTTAAACATTACATTTTCTATTAAATATTACTCATTTTAACAGCATTATTTATGAAGTCAGGTTGTATTTTCCTTGAACTTAGACTAGCTACTGTTTGAACTGTTCTTGCAACTGTGATAAGACTAGCTACTGTTTGAACTGTTCTTGCAACTGTGATAACCCTAACACTATCCAGAGAATTACTTGCACAAACCGATCATAGGTGTGGGAGCCTTGTTGTTTTTGTTCTTATTCAAGATATGTCAGGTTTGCTCCATCGGAACCTTTACCTTTACCCGATTTCCCTCTAATTATTGTTGAGGGTTACACTGGGCCACTTCGGAGAGGTTGCTGGTCTAAAAATAAACAGAAACAAATCCAAGATAGTGAACCTGTCTACACCATCGGAAAAGGAGAGGGAGCTGAAATCCAGGTTCACATATCCACCCCAACATAAAATACTAGGGAATTCATATCACCAGATCTATTGCCCAAGTATTCGCAGCCAACCACCCCTCTCTCCCCCTTACTGGCGTCCGAGTATGCTTCATAACTGGGACCCCCACACCATCTCCTGGATGGGCAGAATCAATGTCCTGAAATGGTCCTCCTACCAAATCTGTTGCATTTAGGGCCATTCCCATAAAAATCCCCATGTCGTATTTCCAAGCAATGCGCAAACATACAAAGGCCTTCATTTCGGATGGCAAGAAACCAACAAGTGATGCCGTTACCCAGGAACAGGGGGAAATGGTGGAACAAGACCTCAAAGCCTACTACCACGCAGCACAGATCAAAGTTATAAGGGACTGGGCAAGGGACCACAGTGAGAAAAAGTGGAGAGAAACATAGGGCAGTGGTGGGAACGGACCTCAAGGAAGTCCTATGGATACACAGGGTAGATAGACCCCGCAAAATACACAGCTCTCTTCCAAGAGCTGCAATATTGATTCAAGAGGTTACTGTGTACGCTGTCCAAATGTGGATATTACCAAATGAAATTTAATAACAGAAAAAAATAGAGGCAAACATCCTCATCAATATGTGCTCATTGGCCGATTAATTTCAGAGATTAATTCCATCTTCAGGGCCGAGCGCTAATCAATTCAAACCGAAATAGCATGCACCTACATATGTACATGTAGTTTGCAGCCATATTCAAAAATTAGGTCCACACATACCATAGCAGTCATTTGGCTATACAAGTAAAATGGAAAAAAGGAAAAAAAAACAAAAAATACATCAGGAAATGTTATGTACAGTCTGACAAAAGGAATAATAAACAAAAGAACAGAAATAAGCAGTACCTTAGCGTGGGGACCTTTTTGTTTGCCAATGTAACATGCATGCATTAAATGCTTGTAAATACATGGAAGATCGTGCAGAACAACCAGGGAGACAAGGATTACCTTGGTAGATATTAGTGCGGGCCACAGATGCTGTAGAGTTAGTGATCTGTAAGAGATACAGGTGAAAAGGTGTGAGGGAAGGCTCACATTGTTGGATAGTGCAAATCAAATTCGGAAAATGACTAACCTGCAAGAAGCGGCCAAAAAGGTTTTGAAGAGATGGCGTGCGCCCGCGCCATCTTTTTGTATACCACCATCGGCCCGGTAACCGCAGGGTGTCGTGGCGTCACATTGCCAGGGGTGTGGTAGCACCCCTGGCGCCTCGCATTCCGGCCCTTCTGTGGGGGCACAGAATGGTCGGGAATTGCAAGAAGAGGGCATAACTGAAGCTTAAAGTGGTCGGCACCACATTACTAAAGATGTATATTTGAAATCCAAACATTCCGGGACAAAGCAGGATCTGATGCCAGAACAAGGTAAACCAAATGGAATCTTAAAAGAAGGGTGCCATAAAAAATGGCGATCAATTAGGGTGCCATAAAAAATGGCGATCAATTGTCATGAATCGCTCTTTGCGCGATCGGGCCATTGCCATGAAGTAGGTAGTGACATTCAATAAAGAAGTGTTCCTTTAAGAAATGTGGGAACAAGAGGTGGAAAGGGCAAAGAGTATGATAAGAGGTGCCAATTTTCACTGCACTAGGTAACATATGTAGTACACAAGGTCAATCAAAATGATACAAAGATGTACCAGTCTGATAGAAGGATACAACGCTGTTATGCATAGGAAATTCACAAGAATGATAAACTCTGAACGTTGACAGTTGTTAACCGTCCAGGGGTATACATATGTACCCAAATGGAATCAAATAAAGCATAGATGAATTATCTCTTCATTCATGCCATGATCGATCCAGTAGGTTTCCCTCCTGTCCAGCTTTATGTTCTCATGTGGATTTGATCTCATCACAGTTTCTAAGATATGAAATCGGATTTGCTATACGTTATGCCTCTCTTCTAGCTAGTGTCTAGCTACCGCAGAATTGGGAATTTTGATTCCTGATACAGGACCTATGTCTATTCCACCCAAGTTAGACAAGCGTTTTGATTGACCAATATAGTAAAGTCGACAGGGGCATTTGAGTATATAATATTTGAGGTATCACAAGTAGCATAGAGCAATGACATTTTTTCTCCTGTACGCAGGTGTTTAATGGAGTTCCCTTTTGTTGTTGCAACTGTGGATTTGTCACCAAGGTAGGGAAATGCACCAATAAGTGTTTTGTACTTAAGTCGGTGGTTTGGTGGAGACCAATTGATCTCTCAAATTTCTGCTCCTCCGATATGCAAACACTGGAAAATCCTTGAAGAGATGTTAGACCCTGAGATCACAAGTTAGGGTCCTCCAGTTTTTCTTAATTATAATTTTAATTCTGTTACTTTGAATCGAGAATTTCAATAAGTACACAAGTGGTGGTGCATATGTGGTCTTCTGTGTAAGTAAAGTGGTTCCGTTCTATTTGGTCAATTTTGGTGGTTGCTGCTTCCACTTCCTCCATTTTGTACCCACAGGTCATTTAGTGATGCTAAACATCTTGAGCTTTGATAACTACTTTTTTTGCAGCAGCCAAGTTGCAAATTATCCACATTTGGAGAGCATACACAGTTATATCAATATTGCAGCTCTTGAAGGGAGCAGTGCGTGAGCATCTGAATAACTGTGGTTCCACCCAGTTTTTCTTGTTACTTTGAACTGGAACACCTGCCCATGAGAGCTCAACAAAAAGCTGTGCGATTCTGGAGATGGCCAGTGTACTGCTAGTAGCCCGCCAATCGAAATCAAAGGAAGAGCCCACAGAACACGAGTGGGTAGGGAAGTAATGGGACCTGGTAGCTATGGAAAGGGTACCATACTCTCTTCGGGGAGACCACCAGAAATTCCTTATGGACTGGAAACTAGTGATGCAATTCCTTATGAAGGACTCCAGAAAAGCTTGGTGCCCAAGGAAAAAGTAATTAGTGGGAGTAATCCGAAGGCCCCCCTTCTCCCCGGGAAACCGAGATGTTAACAAATCGACGGAAGGTGAGGAAGGCAGGTCCTAACAAGGGTAAGGCCAGATGGGGGACATGGCACAAACTGAAAGAAGCAGGGAATCAACTGATAGCCAAGGGGTCAGGCAAGGACATCATGAAGAAGTGGAATGGAACAACCAGGACCCGGGGAGGGAAGTTTTTTGTTTTTCATTTAAAATCTGTTTAAACAAAATGTCAATAAAAAAAGTTAAATGGAAAAAAAGAAATATGAATGCTAGTCAAACTATCTTTTAAAATAAATCGTCTCATGTAATGCACAAGCAACAGCATCTGCGTGGTGCAGATCTGCTAATGCCGCTTGATTTGAACCTGCTCATAAAGAGCACACATGACAGAAGAGGGCACAGCCCTGTATCCACTAAAGCACTTTTTCCTTAATTGGACAGATTTGCTGAAATATAAGCAGGTCCGGTCGCCCTTTGCCTCACAATATGAAAGCAGCCTAACTGGCAATGTGAAGTAAGCATTTCTTTTTAGATTTTATTTTGGTAGGTGGGCACAGACTCTGAAAGGTTGTACTTTGTACCACTTGTTAATTTCTTGGGTTCCTTCAACACATGGCGCCTTCTGCCGGTCTCTTCTCACCTTATGAGCATCAGACAAGGAGCAAAATTCAATGAAGTAAATGCACAAGCATCAACAGGTGTTTGCAACCATCTAACCTCAAAGTAGTGCACCCCGGCCCAATTTATGCCTGGCTAGGTAGGGTTAAAGTGATCACCCCTTGGGGAATATGGGGAAATAAAACACTGACAACGGGTGAAGATAATTTATAAGAGAATGTCCATATTTTTTTACTATGGGACTTAGCTGGGTCTCAAAAAGGACAATGGACTATAGAATTCAGCCCCACTCTGGAACTCCGATAAGGAAAAACAATGGCCAGACCTCCTCTGCCCAGAGAATGGAACGAGCAAGGGTGAGCACTTAAAAAAACAGAAGAATAAATGCTGAAGAGAGTGAGAGAACAGAAGGCAGTGTGAAGAACTCCCAGGGGGGCGGTGGCGTTGAGGTCTGCAGGGCTATGATGACTGTATATTACGGACAGCAAATGCCAGGTGCAGCCCAGCATGAACTGAGCACCCCGGGCTTTGTGCCGAGTGCAGCCTGGGCACCCACAGGGCCTATCAGGCAGTCGGCCTGCAGCCCGGGTGAAGACAGGGCCGCCCAGCCACGGTTTTGTGAGTAAAGCGGCCCGGACCAGGTGGTGGGGCTTTGTGGGCTGCCAATACACCCCGAGGCCAGCCAGGGTGGGCCTGGAATATCTGTGCTCCCAGACCACATATGTCAAGAGCAGCCACAAGAATGCCACTGTGCTGCTGGCCCTCAATGTCAGGTGGGAAGGGGAAAAAGTCCCAACCGTATCTTAGTGGCGACATGGGTAAAGAGGTGCAGTATAGAGAGCGCCAGAAGGCAAGCCCACCCATCAGCGCCGCTCAGGACAACAGAGGGGGCAGCTTCACTCCCTACTCCCCAACAGTGTGAGAGTTAAAACAGCCGGGTTGTGGTAGTGATAATGCAGCACCACCTTGAGCCAAGGACTCTCAGGCCACAGTGGTGATAACGGGGCCCCCAACATGGGCATGGCCGTCACAAATATTTTAAAAACAAACACTGGTAGTTATAGCGATGCCCTTTGTGGGTACAGGGCAGCAAGTGAAAGAGTACTCTCCCTAGGGCGCTGCATGATGAAGACCTCCCCTGGGCCTCTCGCAGTGGTGGCTATTGCAGGGCCTCATGTGGGCATGGGCTGCTGCCATGCACAAGACAAACTGGGGAGGGCCAACCCCTCCAAAGAAGCAGAGGGGGACAGGTTACATCCAATCACACTCATCAAGGTACCGTTTGGCTGTTAAAGCCCTAAAGGAACCGATGGGTGATTCAATGTGGCCAACAGGTGCAGCCACACCCTATTTAATGTATACATGTATTTAGCTATAGATGTACCAAGTGTTGGGAGGGTTTACTTCTGTTTTCCCAGTGTTAGAATTAATGTGAGGGTAGATAATTAAGCTCAGTAGGGGAAACTTAGATAAGAGGTTTATGAAGTAGGCGCCATAGTGTGTTTGGGTGAGACTAGATGGTGTCCTGAGGCCATCCAGGAGACGTACCTCCACCGGAGACCACCCTATAACCCCCTCCACAAGAGGGTGATGCTGATAGTGAGGCAGGGTCTGTTCTGTCGATTCACACAAAGGGGTCATTAGAGGGAACCCCCGAAGAGAGGCTATCGGAGAAGGACCCAAAAGGAGAGTCATGCCAGCACAGTGGACTTTAAAAAGCAGCAGGAATGAGGACCTTGGTATCACTGGTATGGTAAAGAACTTGCGGGGGCGGATAGCTAGTAGTGCAAGGCATAAAATAAGCATTGTTGCATAGCAATTTGCTTTGCAATTCTGTTGATTTGCTAATTAAACAAAAACTTCTGTAGCACAGGTTGCTATATAAATTACCCTGTTCAATGAAAGCACAGCTCACCCTGCATTCCTCTCTTGCCCTCAGTGGTCTCTCCATCTTCTTTTCCCTGTTCACTGCAAGTCCAAAGGGTCTAATGGAGAGAGCGAGTGCAACAGTAATAATGTCCTACACTCTTTAAAGTGTCAAAGGCCATTTAAAATGGCATCAGTGTCACAGATAGTGGCTCCGAGTACGAATGGTGATAAATACCAGTTTCATGGGTGTACAGGACTGAAATGATGTGCTTGGACCTACCTGGCTTGGGGTTGAGGTTATTAGCAGCCCTGCACTCCCACGAAAGTGGTATTTAAGGTTATATTGAAAATCATATCAATGACTGTCAAGGGCCATCTTGTCCACCTGAAGTTGACAATTACCCTGCCTGCTGCAACACCATACTACATACTTAGTCTCAGGCTGTGACTTTCCTTTAGCACTATGTGAATTTTTTGATTTATGAAACATCTGAACTTCACCTTGCAGAACAAATGATAGGTCAAGTTTGTGGATCATACAATATATGGGGCACTGCCCTATGCATCATCGACTGGACCCAGCTGCACAGAGTCTTGTATTGAAAACCTGTTTTCACAGCATTTTTATCATAACGATTTATTTATGTGTGTCCATTCATGCAGCTTACCTTTATATTTTACAGAGACCCGTCTCACTAATGTCTCACTTAAGCAGTACCCAAAAATGCTGTATTATTGCTCATTTTATGTCCTGGGTACAAATACCTTCTGGTGACATTAACAATATTAATACCAAATTGCTAATCAAATGTGTTTGTTTGCTAATCAAGAAATGTTTAATTAGCAAACTCTGCTAATCATTTTTTGGAAACTAATTTATGCCTTGTAGTGCAGGCGTCATTTAGTTGCAGGTTGCCAGCGCCCCTTTCTTTGCAGCTAGTGTGGGAGGCGGTGGAGGGGGGGGGGGGGAAGAAGAGGTGTAGATTGGTCCTCTATGGCCTGCGGGTTGGAGTGTGTACTAGCTCCCAGCCCAGGGTAAATACTAGGGTGTCAGTAGGATTTTATAAGAGTGGCCTCCTTTTCTTTCAGAAATGTAGCAGATCATCTACTAAAGTATGTAAGTATATATTGTCAATGTCTTAATTCACAGCAAGTGTCACTTTGCAGAACAACACAGATCAGTTTCCAATGCCCACCTATTTAACATTAGCTGTTTGTCCAACCCATCTCTGTAACTTAGATATAATGTTGGTTTCATTTATGAGCCTTGGGTATTTCACAAAAATGTAAAATGGGTAGGAAGATTCCCAGGGAGACGGGTTTCCGAAAGACAACACATATCGATGCAGATGTTGCATCTTTTCTACCAAATGTAAAATAAATATTTGGGTGGGAGACTTGAAAAATTAACAGCGTATAAGACAGTGACCACAGTAAGAAGGGCTTTATAAAATAAAACAAGCATTGGCAAAGCCACCAGTTCTGGCTTTGATGGGAATTGCAGAGAGGGTCTATGAGGAGTGAGGCAAAGAAGGGGAGAGAAGTAAAGAAGGGAGAAGGAGGGCAGGGAAGAGGCATAGTTAATACTGAGGGAAAGAGTGGCATGGTGCACTAGGAGGCGAATCAAAACTTTTTCGAAGCAGTTCAATTGATGTACAAAAACCTCACGTCTGCAAATTAATCCAGTACAACTTTTGAAATAGCAAAGTGGAATCTCAGCAGGACACAGCCTTCAAGAAAAAAACCTGAGATAACAGATGCTATTTTACGACAGGGGTGTAATATGGCAAGTTGGCTGCGAGTAGCTAAGGCTATTAAACTACCAATTAACATTTAATAAATAGTTACTATTGTTTTTATTTAAATATTATGGGTCCTAGTAATGGAATGTACCTGATAAATCACTGCAAGGTCTTTCTTGATAGCATTTCATGAAGTGTAAAGCCACTTCTCTCCAAGCAACTAAATTAATTAGAAACCTTGTAGTAGTTTCTGCAATTTCTAAATCTTGACCCTGCTTTCAAATGAAAAAATAAATTAGACATGCCCAGCGTATGATAAGTGGGCACCACTCTAACAGCAACTGTTTCAGATGCTCTATATAAAAGGAAGAATTCAGTAAGATGTCCAAAACATTTCTGGACGAGGGTACAAACCCAAAGAAGTTAGGGATTTTCAGGAAAGAGAAAGGGTCTTCCCACCCCCATAGGAGATACCGAATGAGAAGTAAATGCTAGAGGATGCGTGCGGGGAGCAGCGGGAGAGGGTGCATGCAGAGAAGGGTGCACGATCAAGCCAGGGAGGCCCTATAGCAGATGTGAATGTAGATGCCATCTTAGATGTGGCAGCACTTTTGGAATTTCGGTGAATAGTATTCCAAGCTCTAACAGCAGATCCCTTGCGTTAGGTAAGATTTACGTATAAATGATAAATCGGTGACCTTTCCAGAACGTTTTGCTTTAACTAGGTAACTATTTTACATTGTACCTAGGTGAAGGGGAATCTCCCCACCCCCCTCAACTAGTCTATTACTCTTCTTATGGGTGACCTGTTTATGTCTCGCCATGGTGTATGGTTGATGTTTCCTACAACTTTTGGGCTTAGGCTGGGTTGCCCTTGTTAATTTCTCTTTCATGTTCTTGGGTGAACTACAGTTCCCAAGTAGTAACGAGGGATTTGCATCTCACTTTACATTTTATATAGTGAGCCAGCACACCCCACCTTATGTGGAGTTCTGGGGGATACAATGTATCCCCTTTCTTACTTACCTGTTAACATTTTGTTACAATTGTGAGTTTTACATGAATGGCTGGTGGCAGTGGTTTTACCTTCATGACTTTCAATATATTACCAACCAGCTGTTAATTCAGCCTCAGTAATGCACAGAAAGCACACCATATTTCTAAAACGGTGGCCTTTTTTCACCATTTCTTGTGTACTTGCAGTTTGAGGTTTTCCCCTGCCATTCTATGTGGGAACGATTCTGTGTCCGTTTTGTCTCCGGCAGGAATCCTGTGGATTCCCCGCCCAGGCTCCAGAGTGTCTGGAAATGCAGGAAGTGAGGGAGGAGTCCAAAACTCTGCAGCTTTTTTGTCGTCCACCTTACCTGAAAGGGAACAACTCCCAGTTGGGTGGTGGGAGGGGGGGGGTGGAGGGGCTGTCCCGATCGGACAGCCAATCCGCCCCCTTTCTGTAAAATGCACGTTCTTCCAAATTCTGAATCTTGCTGAAACTTTGTGGGCATTTTGCAGGACCTCCAGATGTGTGAATCAAGTCCAAAACGTCCCCTCAGAGTTCTGGTACTTGCAAACGATGTGAATCCGACCAATGATATTATGTGCTTCTGTAAAGGGTGCCAAATCCACAAAGCCGCATCCAGCAGCAAGGAAACTCTTGCCTGGAACCTTCTTCCATGATCCTTGCTGTAAAAGTCCTTCCAAAGTCCTATCTTCCATCTTTTAGATGGAGGAATACATCAACCGGGTTTTTGGGTGCATATCCTGAAGTCTTCCTGCTGCAACACCTTCTGTGCTGAGGTACTGTGTTGGCTGGGGTATTTACTGACCTGCGAATCCGGTGTATCCTTGGGGTGCTACTGTGATTGGGAGATCTCTCGTCCAGTTCACCCAAACCCACTGCTGGAATCCCCCTAGTGTGACTTTTCTGAAGTCTCTGGACCCCAACTAACTTTCAGATTGAACTACTTACTTGTATGCCCAGTCTTCCTCAGAACTCCGACTTTGCCTGCAGGTGAGCCCTATCTCACTCTGCCTACTGCTGGCTCCTAGGCCACTAGGGTCCCTCTTCTGCCTCGGAGGGAACTAGAACTGCGAAAGTCTAGATAATTTAAAGGGTCTGCCTTGATAAGTATCTTGAAATGTTTACTTACTTGTAAAAACGTTAGTTGGTAAATAGTTACAAAAAGTTATTACTTACCTTAGATATATATATACTTTTCAGAATGGCAGAACAAGATTTACTTACATTGAATAAAATGTGTGCCTTCTTAAATAAGTATTCTCAAAGTCATACTTTCGTTAGAAACCGTCTAGCCATTCTAACAGAAAGTAGATAATGTTAACTTACTCACCTGTAATGCTGATGGTTCCACTGTATTATTTCTGTTAGGATAATTGTCACCAATCGGGACTTACTTCCTCTGACTTGCTGTTAGCCTGTCCAGAATATGTCTGCCTAGTCATACTTACCTTTTAGGTTACTGGTAGCTCCTTACAAAAGTATATAGGAGGTTTTACTTAACTTGCATAGCTGGGTGCCATCCACAAATAAGTTAGAGTTATTGCTTCCCTTAGTCTGTGAACTGAAAAGCAACTGTAATTGAATATTACACCCACGGTCCAACTCCCCAGGAAATCCTGAATCAGAGTTATAGGTTGTTACTGTTCCTGGAATAAGTGATTCACTATTCTGAAAAGCATATTGTCCAGTTGACTTACTATGTGATTTCTTGCTGAGCATCACGGTACAACTGTTCGGGTCTACTATCCTTGTATTACTTACTGCAAGTAATCTAAAAGTAACTATTGGTTTTGACTTCCCTAGAACTTCTGTTAGGGGTTCTAAATAAGGTTATATGCTTTGATATGTGTGCCTTCAAGGATAGTGTGTTTTTAGTGTGTTTTTATAATTGTGGTTATGTATAATGTGATCGTACTTGTGCCTCCCCCACCCCCACCCCCAGAAGATTTATCGGGGCCTACTTGTATTTAAATAAACCATTTTTTCTTTTTTACAATACATCGTGTTTCAGCGTTTCTTTGGACCATGTTTACTATAATTTATTTGTACTGATTCTACAGCCCTCTATCCCTCCTAAGATAAACCGGGCTGCTCGGTCTACGCTACCCTATACTAAGGTCCTACAGCCTTATACTAAGAGTGGAGTCTTATACAGTCTCAGTTGAATGGTTTTACTAAACCCCTAGTTGGACTTCAGAAAAAACGGTCTTAACACCTTGCATAAGCGTGAACCTCACCCCCACCCTGGTCAGGTCTCAGAGTCCAAGAAATCCTTCATTGTTCAACAAGTTACAGGCCCCTGCTCCCTGGGAGGAATGCGCCCAGAAAGGCCTTGAGAAGGGGGCAGCGTGCCTCTTGGCAGTACCATCCCATGAAGCAGATAGAAAAGCCCTCCTGCCCCCATCTATCCCTGATAGAGAATTACAACTTTGCAACCGTTTCATCCTGAGACCCCTGTATGCCACAGGAGCATCCAGGCCCAGACCACAGACCATAAAACCTTTACACTACTCAATCGATCACAAAGATCAGAAGGCAAGGCCATCGTGCCTTCACAAGTGAGTCACGTGATTTGTGCAGCAAAGTGAGGGTGGCATAAACAATATAGCCCAAAACGAAGGTGGAGGACCTTGGGAGCTGCGGAGGTGCCTGGGTACGAGAGACGTGTACGAGTTAGTGTGACCTCGGCTCTCCCGAGAGCTCATCCCTGTATCTGCCAGGTGTAGGTCTGCCATGATAAAGTAACATTGTTTTTGTTAGGGAATAATTGTTAGGCCAATCTCCCCGCGGATGACGAGCATGCCAGAACCCACGTGGACGTAGATGGAAGGATGAAGATGGGCCAATGGCCTGGCATCCCCTATGGAGCCAGCCCTACATGTATAGGTACTGTCCAATTGGGACTGTAGAATTGTATCACCTTTAGTTGTGTCATCAATAATGTTGTACGTGCTTATAATATGCCACATGAGCAGACGGACCTCAGAACGTTCCACAGCAGCAGAGTCCTTCGTTGGCACTTCTTGTTTGGAAATAAATACTCGTTATCCTTGCAAGAGTGTCTTGCGTCTTTTTCTCTCGCAGGTTATATTTTTTCTGGTGTGAGCGTGCAGGGGCATGCCTTCAGGATGCTGAAACTAAGACAGTCACTAAAACGAGAAATTCATTATTGCATGACAAGAAACAAAGTTCAATCACTTAGTTGTTGTTAGCAAATACTGCATACAAACGCAAAGTCAAAAAGAGTCTTTTGAGAAATTGGAATATCTTATGGTGTGATAACAGAATAAGTGACCTTGTTAGTGACCTTTGGGTATTTGCACATGAAAGCAGCAGTAACTTGATTTACTTGTCAAACCCAAAAGGCACAAAGAAAAAGAGGACTAACAAAAAGGACAGGTACTTTCTCCATGTTTGAGTTACTGCAATTGCAATAACATTATTAAAAAGGAAATACATTATTCCATCCCCCTAGTGCAGAAAAGATAATGTAAAGGAATGTTGCTACAGGTGACTCTCTAAATGTAGTGTATGACAAATGTCCTTGCGGTAAGTACTATGTAGTACAAAAAAAGCTGCAAACCCATAGGATGAAACTAACATTGATCCAACATAAGACTGAACAAACCAGCCTCATCGGTAGCAAGACATTTGAACACAAATGGGCATCAGATTTCAGATACTGGAGGTAAGATGACAGCTATCTGACCACGCACCTCTGCAAAAAATTCGAACAAAGACTTACTGGATTGACAAGTTACGCACGCCAGCAATAAATTGGAACAAAGGAACTTACTAGATTGACAAGTTATGGAGCGCAATACCAGATGGTATAAACGAGGACATCAACTTTGCATGTTATCTCTGAAATGTTCCCAAGAATGTGCATGCATACTTTTACATTTTATATGGCAAAGGGTAAAGTATTGTCAAAGATGTTACCGATTACTGGATCATAATTCTTTTTTAGTTACTATGCCTTTGACTTAATAGCTTATAGACAGCACAAGCCCTACACTTGGTGAATGTTAATGATAGTGTGCGATTAGACAATGAGCTATTATAAATGTACACATGCAGAACCTCAGTGGTAATTATCATGACATCTTGCTCAGGAGGGAACAGATCTGGATTTTTCGGTTGAGCACATGCAACCAGGGACTGAATGAAGCCGTTCAATGGCAGGAATTAGCCGTCATGTCACGCTAATTATGGTACTGCCACTATATGTATCTGCACCTTAGAGATTGAATCAGATAGTTTGTTCATAATAAACAACATTATATCTTGAGTATCCGGTGTAAGAGCAAGAAGAGAAAAACAGGTGAAAACATCCTGTGCTTTGACCAACACAAGCAGTTCATTTTCTGCTTCCCTTCTCAGTCTGATTCTTTAAACACCGAGTATCGGCTAAGGGACGACTTGTGCCCCTGAGACACTCTAGAACCCTTGCCAAAAGGGTTCAACAATAAACATACACCAATTTTGTGCAACACTCCCACACATGGCGTATCCTTGGGAAACGCTGCAATAGAGTTTCACACATTTGCGGTACTGTATGATGCACGGACTATGCAGTCTGCTCAAGCACAACTGAGGCCCTTGCAAACTTGCTCTGTAAACATTCCAAAAATTGCAGAGCATCTGACAACAGTAATCTTCAAATATATGCTGCGATGAGCAATAAGTAACATTAGTTCAGACATCAAACAGTTATGGAACAAGAGTTCCTTGTTCCATTACAAAATAGCCCCTGCGCTCCATGGACGAGCGATGCTACACTAATGAACCACACCCTCTATGACGAACGTGGAACTATTACAATCTAAGTCCGCGTTCACCCGCAAGACGCTATTTTTTAGCAGATTGAGCAAACAGCGGCCGATGTACACACATCCAAGTGTCACAGCAATGTAAGTGATCATGATTCTATGAGGCACGTATTGTACCAATACTATGATCACCTTTAGTATCTTGACAGCTGGCGACCTGTCTTTCTATCCTTTAGAATTACAAGGCGCCCGGCGAGGAAACTAGAAGCCGGTCCTTTTGGAACCACGCTGTTCCCCGCTCCATACTGACCACCAATCAGAACTAAATTGGTGATCATTTATTTGCTTGTTGAATTAAAAACATAAGCCAACTGAACAAGAAGCAACTCTATATAGGCATTACAACGAAGCTAGAATTCAGATACTTACAAATGTATTTTAAGTTTGTCACTTTCTCCCCTTTCCCTTCCCGCCCTGGGCACTAGAGAATGCACACAGCAATTAAGAAATGTGGCAATGCAAAGTCTTTTCAAGATTAGACCTAGATAAATACAAGATCATCTTAACAATGTGGTTGTAACTGTGCTAAATACAGATAGTATGACGCTATCGGGACACTTGCACCAAGCTTTCTGGATTTGTGTCTCGGAAGTGCTCGTCTGCACTGTTAAACACAGGGGAAGATGGCATAAACTTTATACACCATTGAAACCGGTCGACCAACTGGTCATGAGGGGCCTCATTGTGATATCCCAGACAAAAAGGAGGGATAGGTTATACAAATCATAACTATACTCACATGCAGTAAGCCTTTTAAGGTGTCCCAATCACATGTGATCTGTTTTAATGCATTCACTTTCGAGCACAACCAATCATGTTCGGTATATTCTGATGCCTGTGGGTGAATAAACTAATTACACAAATCCCAAGGCTATAATTTGCTTTGCCAGTCAACCGCCTAGGATCTAATAACCAGTCCCGTTTGCACAAATAGTCGATTGGTTGTCTCTAGTTTCTTTTTAAATCTTACAAAATTTGGCACAACTAATTCAATTGGCAGCGATGAGGGACAGTTTCCTTTTCTACTATCCCTGTTTGATAGGCAGCGCACCATCCACCACCTAGGACAAGGCACTTCTGGCAGGGTCAGGGTGTTCTTCCATTAGGGACAGTCAAGGCATTGTTTTCCACTTGTTCTCCTTGAACTATGTGACAGCACAGTCTATATTAATCTTTTCTCTCGAAGAACCGTTTATGTTGTGGTAAAAGACTGTTGGATAAAAGGTTGGGGGGGGGGGGGGCATTTTTTCCCCAGTAGGTTTTCAAAATGACCCTGTTGTAATATTTACACACTCAGAACCAACATGTGCGTGACACACAATATCTTCCATGTTTTAATTTTCCACTCCATCTGTGTGGCTGGGTTAATATCAGCATAAGATGGCAAGGGGACGATTTTGTAAACCATTTCTCAACACTAGATTCTACTACCTTATTTCCGACAGCTCTAATTGGTCATTGCATTTGTTCCAGTACTTGTTACCATGTCTCTGACTGGTACTTTCTACAAAAAGGTACAGCTATTGATGAGAAATGGCAATCTTGGACACTCAAAGTTATAAACTATTAAAAGTAGCAATATTTGCATACCGTTTTTTTTAGCACATGCCATCATGCAAATATACCCTATGGTTTCTTCTCTTTACTGTCTAATACAAAATACTTTATAGCACACTGGCCATCTGTTAGGAAGTAGCAAGTCACTTTCAAAAATGATGTTTGGAAACAACACGTAATAGCGGCGACATCGCCACGTATGGTGAAGCCGTCTGTTCGTTACTAATTACAGTGTTTACAAAAGGATCACCATTGCGCAATGATTTTGAATGTGGCGGTTGTATACAGATAGTTTAATACTATGTATATTTTTGGGTGTGTATGCCTCTTCCAAAACTTTGAATTAGTATTATGTAAACACAATCGTTGATATGACAATTGTATTTTGTTTCTTTGATTTGAAGCTTTCATCTACAATTATGCTTTACTGTTCAACAAACCGATTTCCAATGCTTACCTTGCAACATATTACCTATACATAATCATGACAGCGAATTTACCAAAAAAAACACGTCATAACATGGCAACGTCATCACACACGATGACGTCACACATCTTCGGTTTACAAATCATACATATAGTAGACACCTTAGTGGTCCCTTGAGGTTTGCTGCAACTCCTCGTGGAGCATATTATCAACAAAGAAGGGAGCGTTAACTGCACTATCCCGCCTTGATTTAAGGATTATGAGCTTTTTGACAGATTGATTATTTTGACCCTCTGCATAATACACTAGGAAACATTGTATTGTATATTTTTTGTTTGTGAGCATCTTCTCATCAATACTATTGTTTCAAGACGACAAGGTAGTGCATATGTTTATGTTTGCATTTTTATGATAATAAAGTATGAATTGTTAGGTTGGTCTACAACACACAGTGTCCCCGGTTGTAAATGTACTTTTATTTTTCTTTATTTACCTTTTGAGGAACAATTAAATAAAAACAAAGTTATATTTCAGGATAACAAACATTTCAAAGCAACAAAATAATGGATGGGCAATCAACATGAAACTTATAATAAAATCAAAATATAGGTTTTATGAGCAAATGTATTACTTGAGTCGCAGTTGACCACTTTACATTGTTTGTGCCTGTGCTGCTGGTGTTTTGCTACTCGACAGTCTGCCTTGACTGTCTACTGAGAAGAGGGGTTAAAACCCCCAAGCAAGAGCAGAGCGCAGCAGAGTCAGCTGAGTTGCAGTTCACTGCATCCAACGGCAACTCAGAACTGCAATATTAGCCGTTTCAAGAAAGTCTCGAGAGCTGGATTCTATGGAGTCGAAGGGAGAACTACCTCGGGGGAGAACACGGCTCAAGACCCGTGCCCAAGGTGAGATTTCACTCCCATTAGTGATTACCTACAGCGAAGTTGCTGCGGCCTCCCTCCCCTCCTCCTCCTCCTCCTCTTTGGTAAAAGCAGCTGTCATAAAATGTCTACCATCCGTGGCTCGCCGTGACCTTTCCTTAGTGGGGGCTCCTATTATAGCTCTCCCTACGGCCTCGGTCTCCCGGCCGTCAGTGCCAAGGCTGGATGCGACTGATGAGGAAATGTTGGGCGCAGAGGGTAGAATCCCCTCCTCTTGCCGTGTGACAGTGTCAAACTTTGCGTCCAGGGAGGGAACCTTCAATCTTGTCCCTCCTGATCGGATCACACTGAGCGCCTCCATTTCAGATGACAATCCGTTAGTGTATGGGTGAATGTTGGGGTCAAGGATGGCATGATGGGGGGCCGCAATCTGGATGCTCCATGTGGGGGCTGTCTCTGTGACGACTTTCTCTGTCGTGACACCCTTGTCACTGCAGGAGTCTATTTCTATGCCCAGGATCAACTCTTCTGATTCTACTGCACAGCGCGAAGACCTAGCAAGAGTCAGAGGGTGCACACTCATATCTGCGGGTGCTGTCAACCTCCGCCCTGGCTCTACGGCTGTCACAAAATATTGCCTAATCCAAGCCTCTGAACAATAAGGCTAATTGGAATGTTCATAATAATCCTGCACCTATGGCAGCTTTGATGAAAGAACTTGCCTCTCCAATCACTGGAGGGGGAATTCAAATCTGATAACTCCATCACATGGGAACGCTGCAGACCTATTGGGCCAAATGGTCCCGATTGCACTCGATGACAGCGTGGGAGAGCCAATTGTAGGAGTGGTTGCAGAAGGGGCGGACAGGGTTCCTATGAATCCTTTTGATGACAGTATGGGAGACCAAATCCTTGGGGTGGCCACAGGAGGGACCGATAGGGGTAACTCATCTGCAATTGAAACAGACCTGCCTGCAACCTCGAACATCAGAGGATCTCCTTTAGTTTCCGCCATTTCACAAGATTCTTTATCCGATTCAACTAGATATGATTCAGCATTTTCACCACTCAATCATCCTCACGGGATGCAACCCCTTCAATGCAACAAATTCAATCACTGATCAGGTCAGCCTTGTCAAGTCAGCCTTGTCAACCGCCCTTGCTCCCTTTATCAAGCTATTAATGAGGATTTCAAGGATCAAGCTACCATGTTGGCGATGGTCCATTCTAAACTGATCTACTTGGAGGCATCTTCCACTAAAATCCATGCTTGACTGGATTATGAAGCCGAACAATCCAACAAGTGGCAAAGCAGATTATGTGGCATGGCCAGCGGTGATCAAACGGATAGGCGACCAATGATGGAATCTATTTTGGGCTCCCAAAAATGGATCAAAAGCTTGCTGGCCACTCAAGACAAGCGACCTGTCTTCTCCTGTGATCGGGTCATAACGCCCCCGAGTAGAATTGGAGGACCGGGGATACACCGGCCTGTGCAACTGCAAGGGAAAGGGTCATCAAATAATGGAATTTGTATTCAAGACCCGGAAATATTGATCCCAAATAAGGGCTTGGATTGGCCGCTATTCCTTCCCAGGATACCATCATGATGTATAGTGGGGTTGAACTGTACGCTTCTGAGAAGTTATCGGTGTTAGTGCCTATGACCTCGGATAAGCATGACTAATTTCTACATCTTTGGAAAAAAGCAGAAACCGTACAAAACTGCCTTAAGTCAGTCGGAGAAAAGACAAAAACGAATGCCTCTCTGGCCTTTAAACACAACTTGAAAAGGCCGCAGCTTCTGGCGGATTCTCATCGCTCTATGAGGCCTGAGGCAATAAAGGCAGGTAATGTGCCAACTCCCCTCGCCAACGTTCAAACTAGTGATGGGGCTGCGGTCCAACAGGTGGAAGTAAGAGCATGTCAGCATTTTAGATCCTGCCGATAAACATTCCATCGAGGAGATCAAATGGCTAACATACTCAATTCATCTGAAGAGACGCTGACCAGGAAGGAGCTACAGTTGGGAGGTTCGAGCTTTGGACGTGATGAGGGACCCTTCATCTTTAACCCTTCGTGCAACTCTCAAGGCAAAACAGCCCATCTTGTGCCGCTCAGATGAGGGGAATTACCTGACCTTTGCGGAGCGTCAGCAGCTGGTGGAACAAGGTTACTGACAATGTTCCTGTTTTTGTAGCACCCAATACCAGTAGGTCCCGATCGGGGAAAGATTCATCGACAGGTGGCAAAGGCAAAGCCGAGCCCCTTGTGCTCTTATTAGAGCGCCTTGATCCGGTTAACGACGTTCTGATATTAAACAGATCCAACCTGATGATCCTATTTCACCATGTACCTCCCCTTTGCTCAAAGTCAAAAGATTTCCTCCGCTTTGCTCAAAGTCAAGAGATTTCTTCGTTGTGGAGTTTATTCAAGAGCCAAGACCAGACCGTGCAAGATTGCATGTAAGATCTGAACCCATCAGGAAAATGATATGGTCTGCAGCTCCCTTACTTTGGTCATTGAACTTTTCGCTTACCCAAGTTGAAAAAGAAAAAAAAAAATATATAAGAAAAACAACATCTCCGATTCCTTGCTTAAACCAAACGGTAGGCTTTGGTGGGCCCAATCATCCTCACTTGGTCCAGCCAACGCCTCGGCAATTGGAGAAGCCAGAGATAGGGATTCCAATGCTAACTTTTACTAAAACCGCAATGACTGCGATTAAACCAGATTTGCCACTGAAAATCACTTTCTCTAGGAAGCCCAAGGAAACCCAAATTGTGGAATAGGACAATCCTCAAGAGCATCCATCACTGGGTGACTGGTCGTGGACCCATTCGGCTTTGGGCGCTTCTAATAAACATTAGCGTACTGGGAGCAACAGGATGAATTTCTCACTCATCAGATCCTGGAACACTAGAGGCTTGCTCCACCTTATGAATTAAACTCTTATGGATCGGTCCCAGTTTGACATCTTACTTTTCGAAGAAACCTGGTTAAGTGAACCTCCCTTGTGTGAAAATTACACTTTAAAAAAAAATCCAGCCTTAATAAGGGAGACAAGGAGAGGCCATACTCCGGATTGCTGATAGAATTTTCAAAGATAAGTATTTTTTTGATCCAAGACATTTTGCCTAGCCCCTGGGTCCAAGCTCTTATAGTAAAATGGTTACACGATGGTTTGAAGGAATCCATAGTGACTGTTTTTCTATTGGAACCCTGCTAAAATTGGCTGTGAATACATAAAGAGGTTGAATCCCTGGTGGTAGTGGAGATCGGGACTAGTGATCATTCCCTCCTTAAAATCGGCTGGGCTAACCAAACTACAGCAGTAGGTGAGAACAAAACTCTGGGAATAGAGATCTCCCAAGGTCGAAATCGACTTTGTCTCTCCCGACAGGATGTTTTAGAGGTAGCCTCCTGGTTATACTCTAGATTGGAAACATCAAATGGAGCCCAAAATGATGTGCTGCTTCTGGCCAGATATGAGCAAGTGCAGGGTCTCAGGCTTGGACCACATTTTGTTCAGAAACACAGGTTCAATAACAAATTAGTGAACGAACACAAGAGATACAGAGCAAACCTGAAAGCTTTTTAAAATAGACCTTTAATTACTCGAGCGCTGAGTAAAAGAAAGCACCTGCAAAGTTTCAGAGCGGAACGATAGCTGGAGGATGGGGAGAACATGTTGGAGATTCTTAGAAAAAATGGATTAATAAAGTGGGAATGTGTCAGGCAGCCTTACCTTACTAACAAATCCGGTCAATGAACAACAATGGCTGGACCATTTTGACCGATTGTTAATGAATACGGCAATTGAGCCCCTTCCCTGGTGGACCGGGGAGTCCCGAGACTGAGCCTGGAATCTAGGAAAGCAAGAAATCACAGAGGCCATTTTAAAACTTAGTACCTCTAAGGCTCCCGGTCCCGATGGTTTATAGAACTTTGCATTAAAGCAGGCACCTGAGGAATGAGCGGAATTTGCCCACATTCTCTCTTGCAAAGTTCTAAAAGAAAAATTAATCCCTCCCTCGTGGAAAAAGGCTGTCATTATCCCCAATCTTCAAGAAGGGGGTACGAACTGACCCGGTCAACTATTGCCCTATAGCCATCCTTGACAGTTTGGGTAAAGTCTTCGCTTACATTCTATTGAAGCGTCCGTCAAGGAGGGCTACGGACTCAAAACTCCAAAACTTGAGGCAAACAAGCTTTGTTAGAGGTATAGGTACAGGCCCGAGAGGAAGTGCCCGCCAGAAGTGCCTGCCTGTTACACCTGTGGAGGACCGCTGCTTGGGGAGCGTTTACCGAGGATTTGGACTTATTGGACTTTGCACTGTTGTGAGCCACGCCCCTGCAGCGAGCCTTGCTCGCGATAAAACATCCGGCACACGTGCCCTTACGCGTGCGCCCGAGCGGAAGTGCTCGCCAGAAGTGCCTGCCTGTTACGCCTGTGGAGGACTGCTGCTTGAGGAGCCTTTACCGAGGATTTCGACTTATTGGACTTTGCACTGTTGTGGTGGGTCCTATGGCTGGGTGTTTTGTCCCCACCTACTAGCTGCATTAGCTGTACTGCTGATTCTAACTGACCGCGTTGCGGTCAGTCTTTGGTAACACCTACTCTCCTTGGTAACAGCTACTTTGTTCTTCCTTGAAGAGTCACGCCCCTGCAGCGAGCCTTGCTCGCGATAAAACATCCGGCGCATGCGCCCGAATGGAAGTGCCCGCCAGAAGTGCCTGCCTGTTACACCTGTTGGGCCGGCGAGCAGGAGGCTGGTGATGGTGTTATTTTAACTTTGCTTTCATATTCTTATCTTTGTGTCAGTTTGGCATGATTAGGAGGCTCATGTCATTGTGTGAGTAAATGCCTATTGAATAATTTTTTTCACTCATATGTTTGTGTATGATCAACTGCTGCCTACGCCGAAGGCATCTGTTCTTGATCTGGTCTTTTGGTCTTTTGTGAGTTATTTCGTAGGAGTGTTAAGGACCCCCCTCCCCCTCTTTTTTCATGTTGAAATATTCCAGTCTGGAGTCAACCCAAATATAGTGTTGTATTCATTAAAAAATGTTTTACTTGGTAAAAGGATTTGAACTTAAATTCACACTATAATATCTTGGCGACGGAATAGTTTTGAATAGGTTTACAACCGTCCCGCCCCAATTTGCCCGGCTACGAGGAGCTCTAAAGGCCAGGGGGTGAGATTATATAACATTTTGTCGGCACCTTTAATCTTTACCCCGGTCAAAAATACATTACGGATGGCAATGAATATGCCACTGCCGCCTTCCCCTCCGGAACCAAGTGATTCTATGATTCTGGATGTGGTGGCAATGGCGCATTCTTCCATGCTTTCTACCGGAGGTGCTGCTTTAAGTCAGCAGGATGTTGCCTCCAGCTTGTGCCTGTTTGGGAATATCCCGGAGAAAAATGCAAGCAATGATCCAATCACTTCCTTTCTAGATACACCGCCTGACTTTTTTTCGGCGGATGTTGATTTGCAGGATCTCTCACAACACAATCATGAGAACTCTAGCTCGCATGAATTTGAAAACAGGGGACAGACTTTGGAACAGAATATGAATATAGCTGGGATTTTGACACAAATATTACAAGAATTAAAAACCCATTCTTTGGGCTTTACAGAATTAAGGATCCTGACCAAACGTCAAATAGTCTAGTCCAAAATAAGCTCTGATATTTTGGAATCTCTTCCAATGAAGCCGACTACGCGGCTGTTGGCTTTGGGCCCGTCATTAGATAAGAATTCTGATAATAAAATTGAGCCCAAAGTACCTGTAGTGGTCCCCCATTTATTTCGCAACCTGCCGATCCTATCCCGTCAGAGCCTAAGCCTCAACAGCAAACTAAGTATTTTTTGGGTGGTAAGAAGGAAACCCTAGCTCAAAAAAAGAAAAATGCCCCAAAAAATATGAAGAAAAAAAAAAAAAAAAAGTTTCCCTGCTTCCGCATATAATCAACGTAACAAACTTGCTAAGCACACCTGGAGAAATTTTATTAGGGAAGAAACGGATCAAGTACAGATAGTACATTTGTAAGGGATTGATCTGCAAAGTAGTGGAAATGGTGCTTATTCTACCCGAATAATTTCTTGTCAGATGAAATGACTCAAACGGACTTCGATTGATATGTGATGTGCCTTCAATCTGAAGTTAATTACTATTCCTTTACGAAAGAATTGACGACATCTGTGGAAAACTCCCATTCAATTTTGCCTCAGAGAGAAATTTGTGGTCCAAGTCTAAACTGAATTCAGGAAATCCTAACCCTGCCCAGTCTATGGAAGTAACAGACCCGAAAAGGGATGGAAGAGAGATAGGGGAGGGCCAGCACAAACAGAATAGTGTGGGCACCAATACAGTGGGAAAGAACAGTGTGGTGGTCTTATCTTCTCCGCAAGTGATGTCTTCAGTAGGCCCAATAATAAGGGAGGTTGGCCCCACCTCCAAAATCGGTCTCAGAGGCGTTACTGATAGGGATAGGGGATAATGCAGACAGGTCAAATATTGATTTAGCACAAATGATCAGTATTGCGGTGGAAGAAGTGATGAGGGGGGAGATTCCCATGTGACAATATCCCTATAGCAAAAGAGATTGGGAGTTATATAAATAAAGGAGACTTGGAGGTTTGTAAGGAGCAGCAAATCTCGAGGGTAATGGAGGATGTTGAGAAATCTTCCTCTCCCATAATTAGGAAAGAAGCTGAGATAGCCAAATCCTGTGACGAGCCACAACCTCCTGTTCTCCCAGCCGCCTTATCCAGTGTAACACTGGGGGTGGCTGATATAAGGTCTCCCCAACTTTCTATGCAACCAACTGTCTTACCTAGAGCAATGTTGGGGGAGGAGGATTCAAGGCCTCCGAAATATTATATGGAAACTGATCTGAAGGATATAGTATGGAGGAAACCATGTCATCTGGATTTCCCAGAGTATTCTTTTTTACCCCCCGTTTGACTGTGGGAAGCAACCTTCATTGAATAGGAAAATAATTTTGACATTTATTAATGACATTCCCTCTCTGGTCGACTTGGCCTCTGCGGACATTAAGAGGGTAGACTTTATTCATCCTTATTGTTTCGATCATGTGAGGGTTGTATTTCATTTGCAGTTGGCGTTTCATAAAGTTCTAGCCGAACTGGACCAATTCAACAGAAGAGGTTTCGATGCATTAATATTTGGTGATGAGCTGCAACAGCAAGCTGACTGTGATACAGACCTTTCTAGGCCTCTCTATCCAGGGGGGGTCATACCAAACAAAAGCAGTAGAGAATGTCTCGGAACAAGAAACAAGCTGGAGATGGTTGGCGCTGAGTCTACGAGACTCGGTTTCAAAGCTCCAATCTCTCAAACAGCAGTTTTAGGTCTGGAGAATATCCTCTCACTAATATCCTGAAACTCAAGAGGGAACTCGTATCCGACTTCCTCCATCGAGCTGTGCTGTGAGCTAAAATCCAAACATATAATCTGTATCCAGGAATCCTGGATGACTAGTATAGCATAATTTGATGGATTTGAATGTGTACATCTGTTAGCTATAAAGGGTTCCATTGGTCGGCCATCAGGTGGCATCCTCACAGCCATAGAGATGAATTGTGGTTTGCATGTGATTGAAATCTTTAGAGAACCTCCATTTGCTCTGGGCACCTTGCTGGGGATTGAAGATAATGTACAGCTGTCTCATATCCTATGATGGAATGTATATTGGACTCAGGGGTATGATCTTTATGCTCTCCTTTTAAAAATGGAAATAATTATGGAGAACTGTTTATCGAATTATCCAGGAATACAATTACTTGTTATGGGCGATCTAAACACCAATATGAAATCTCTGGTTGATATAGAAGGTCCGTTGGTAGTGACTCTAAATATAATTATAGACAGGCCATGTAGGAATGTTTCTCCCTATTTTCGATTATCCGATAAGAAACATGACTCGAAAGTGTGGAATATGTTTTTTAAATCTTAGGGTCTGAGATCAATGCATCAGCAGTTACGGAAGGAAGTAAAATATATAACGTGGTCATCGGGGGATAAGGTTTCCGCTATCGATTATATTTTTGCTTCTGAAGCCATATTCAATTTAGTGGAAAACTTAGAAATTTGTAATACGCTGATGAGTGACCATGGAATGCTCGAGTTGGATCTGTTTTTTGTTAGAGGGGTTGATATCCCAGCCCTTATGCCGAAGGATATAGCTCTGAATCAAGGCAAGAACAGGATCATTTGGCATTCGGGAAATGTTGAAGCTTGTAATACTCTCTTCCATAAGGATTACATCACGACAACTTGAAGAAAAAGGAGTAAGATTCTCACAAGATCAGGTTGGTCAGTATTTAAAACGCTTATAGATAAATCTTTGAAAATGCCTCGTAAAACAAAAGCCGCTAAACCACATATTCACAAATTTGATACAAATGTCCGACTAGTTAAAATTTTTCTTCACAGATTATTAAGAAAGCTGAAATCTTTACAAATTTCAGCAACTGATGAGAGGGGTTGAGACATTTGAAACAACTTTATAAAAGTTGGTTGAGGGGGGCCATAAATGTATAATGTACCAAGCAAATAATGAAGAAATGCTCATTGGGGGTGAGGAGCATGCGAAGTTATTGAGGGAGCGGACGGAGGGGACGGCTAAATGCTCAAGGGGCCTCGAATGCAAAACGGGCACCTTCTGAGGCACAGGGTGCGCAAGCACCCCGTCGTGTACGATTACACGAGCCCAACCGGTCAATCCAGGGTAGAGATACCAACTAACCAATACCACTAACAATTTCCTTCTCTGCATACACCTCTCAAACTCCAAACCAAACACAACCACAAACCTCCAGCACAACAAACCGCACAAACTTCACTACACTGCAACAACAAAACAAAAACACAGACTCGCACATCAGCACACGACGACTACCAGCCGCATACACCTCAGGCCCAGCCGACAGAACCACCGGGCTGAGGCTGCCAACAGCACATCACTGCAATCTTGCACTTCTCCAGCCTTCACCCACTAACCCACCTCTCCCTCCCTCTTTCAGAGCCGCCAGAGCACCAGGGGACCACTCCGGTGGTGATAGTGTGCGGTACAAATGTCCTTTAACATTAACGTTAACTGCTGTTACACATAATTCAGCACAACAATTTTTGCGCCTGGTTAATAGAACTTCTGTTTCAAGTCCAGAGAGTTCTCTTAATCCAATTAATGAATGGGATTGGGCGAAATATATATCTAGACTCTATGAAAAAAGTGGATTAGGTATTCAAACTTTAAAATCTCTGTCTAGTGTCCAATGGAATTGCGACTTCTCAATTGCTGAAATACGGGAGAGAATTGCATTGTCTAGCCCTTCTAGGGCGGCCGGACCAAACGGCTTATCAAATATTCTATTGAAAGGGGGCCCAGACACATGGGCCAAAGCATTGGCAATCCTATTTAAAGACATAGGCCGTACAAAATCCATACCACAATTTTGGAGTATGTCTTTGCTTGTGCCTATATATAAACACTCCTTCAAGAGATGGGCTGGAAAAAGGGTGCCTCTCCTGTATACCTAGCGAGTATGGATCTTTCCCTAGCGTTCGATCTAGTGTATCGTGTAAATCTTTGGAATAAATTGGCTAGATTTGGTATGCCTTCAGAGATCTTGGCCGTATTGGTACATCTTCATGAAGGCTCGAGTGTTCAGATTCGACTAAATAATGATGGCCTTCTTTCAGCCCCAATAAAAACTTTTAACGGTTTAAGGCAGGGATGTATCTTTGCTCCGACTTTGTACAATTTGTATACTGCAAACATAGGCCAACACCTGCAGAATGCTGCATTTATTCAGCCTTCTCTTGAAGGCAAAAAAATGCGTTTGTGCTCCTAAGCTGATGACTATCTACTATTTGATAGAACTCCTTTGGGGATCCAGCGTTTATTAACTGCTTTTGTTGCCTTTATGACTGAAAATGGTTTAGTGGTTAAATGCACTTAAGTCAAATGTTTTGCGATTTACTCTGAATCAAAAGCTTTCTCAGAGAAACTGGTTCATAGACAAGACGAGGCTGGGAATTTAACACAGTATGATTTATCTTGGCCTGTTTGTAAGTGATACTTCACATAGCACTCTAACCAGAAACCATTATATGATAAAAATTAAAGCCTGCATTATTCAAATGCGTATAGTGGATCGTAAATTTGGGGCCTTGTCTGGTCTACCGCTCTTGAGATATTATAAATCAAAAACTATTCCTAAAATTACATAGGGTATGGAATTTCCATTTATAAATGGTAAAATATAGCTGAACAAATTGGAAGCTTATATCCTTCGTAAAATGGTTTATTGCCTACCGAACTGCATACCTTTGGTGGCCATACGCAATGAATTGGGCCTTCAATCATTAAAAAGCATTGTCGAATGGAAATGTCTAATGTTATTTCGGCTAAACAGAAGAATGTACCCTTGCTAATATTTATTTTCATATTTTTTCTTTGAAAGTTTATTATTTTTATGAGGTTTCCGGATTGCGGAAATCCTGAGGTAAAGGTCAACCGCTGTTCTCATGTGTCCACCCAAGTAGTGAAATTGCTCTATGTTTCAAAGGACAAATATTACAGTGATGCTTCCAGTGTTTGAGAAATAGGTAATAGATAACCAATATAATTTAGGAAGAACAAAAGACAATCACTTCCTACTTCCAAGAAGAAGGTCAAAATCATATTTTTAGATTAACACAACACATAACCGGAAATCAACAAGGTTATAATCTCAACCAAGGGTATAACAAAATATAAGTACATCCACATGGTACAGAAGACAGTTTTTTTGGGGAAAGATTACAGTATACATAGGTATTTTAACACAATTATATTCACAGAACAAAAACAAGAAACACAAAGAAAATTGGGTTTAGTTCATTTCATTTCACTAAAATGACTGAATCATAGAATAGAGTGCAAAAAGGACATATGCATGATACTGGTTCAATAGATAGACAATATCATTGCCCAAACTGTGGATTCTGTTCAGTGGTAGTCCCTTTTTGCAATTGTTAATTTCAAGCAATTAATGCTGCAGGGTCTTTGATACAAGATATCTTTTTTATCCTTGCCAACGTGAGGTTTGATGGTTGGAACCGGAATATAAGTTCCAAAAGGATCAGGGATATATGCGTTTGATTTAATTCCCTGTCTTCATCACGTTTCGGCGGTATTCTATTGCGATAGGTCCGCCTTCATCAGGGCTCCTAGTTGGGGACCCTGTGGAAAATATATGGATATCGAGTAAGTGGGGTGGATGTGGACAAGCGGGTGCCCCTTGTATTTAGGGCATTAAACAAAAATATTGTAAACTCTCGGCACCGGTGGCCGGCTTACCTGCCGGTGCTTCAGATCCCAGAGGTTCGGGTGTAGGCCACACAGGGAGAAAATCAGGCGACAAGATCATGCATCTGTGTGAAAACTGAGAGCTCTCAGGTAAAGTCACAGTTACATCTTGGTGATATCCTGCGCAGAGTTTAAAAAGAAAAGAAAAGGGGAACAGAAGCTGTAGATGGGGTATCTTGGCCCCAAGTTATGTGGTACTAGTAGGTAATGGCCGAGTAGTTACATGAGTAAAAGAGAATGTTAAAAAGTAGAGGGTAATGCTCTACCAATTTTAAGTACCTGATTGTAATGGAACAGCACCGCTTGGATAAAATTTCAACTCTGTCGGTGCTTGCGGAACGTGGTTATTCACAGTGGGCTGGCGACTGTTGCCTGTGTGAAAAAGGCAGAACAGAAGACCAGAGCTCATTTACTTGGAGAGTGTTGGGATGGTGGTTAAAAAATCCTGTGCGCCAGAACTGTAGCTTAATGTTATAGCTACTAGTGCTTTGATCCAGAAACAAGATAGCGTGAAAAGGTGCTCCCAGACGGAGCGCTGTGCGTTTGGATGCCTGTGTGCATTCACAATGCCGTGTGCATGTGAGGGATGCAGAAGCAGTGCGGCAGCTGGTCTAAGGTGTTTAAACCCAGTCGTGTGAGTCGTGTGCCAAAAGAATGGGCTACGAGTGAAAATGGAGAGTGGGGAGCGGGCCGGTTACATGGAGTAATGAAAACTGCAGGACGTGCCTGGGGAAAAAGAAAAGAATCCCATCTCACGCTTACCTGCTTCACTACTTTGCAGAACTGCTGCATGAGTCAGCAAACATCCGCTGGGAGAGGGAGAAGCTGGAGGCTCGTCTCGCCCGTCCCGTCTGGTTCGAGGGTGTGTGCAGACTGTGTCTGCCTGCTCAAAATTGCCGGGGCCGTGATGATCACGCATGCGCTAAGCCGCGTAGTTCATCATTGTCATGGCGACCCGAGACGAAATCACTCGAGCATGCAGGGGGAGATGCTATCAGTCCCCAGCCTGCCTCGGTGTAAAGAAAGTGTTGCTGTCAGCCTCATGTGGAGTCGTGGGCTGAGCAAAGGGACAAAGGAGAAATACATGTCCCGGTGCATATTTTTTAGATGACAAAAACGAAGAGAAGCACGAGATCGGTTAGTCTCAAATTGTTGATTGAAACTAGTGTGCAGGGAGTCATCAAGTTAGTTAGTGTCATACTTGCGGAGTTATGGGCTGGCACGGGTGGTGTCTTATCACGTGATGGCAAATGATTGAAGTATTGCCAGTAGTGAGGAATGTGAGGCGGGGGGGGTGGAGATGGAAGGAGTGAAAGAAAGGGGGGGGAGAAAAGAAGACAGGAGTGGGGTGAATTGTTGATAAGTGTGGGTGTGGAGGGTCTAATCAATAGTGGTGGCCAGAGACGTTAAGCAAGCATACGTCATAATTGTTATATTACTGGCTGAAAGATTTCATTGAGGCCATGGTGGTAGGTATTTAGTCGATGTATCCACCTGGACTCTTTCCTAAGGAGGCTTTGTTGGATGTCGGGGCTCCCCTTAATTTTCTCAACCACCCACCAGAGGAGATTGTTTGGTGTGTGGTTTGCCTCCATGTAGTGTTCAACTAGGGGTGATGTAAGGTTCTTACACCTAATTCTAGATCTGTGTTCCGAGATCCCGATATTGACTGCTCTTGTGGTTTGACCTATGTACCGAAGTCCACAGGGGCATTCGATACAATAAATCACGTTCTGGCTTTTACAGTTTGTGAGATCCCTCAAAATCCATTTACGTTGTCCAATTTGGAAACTACTCATTTTCTTTGTGAATTGACAAGCCACGCAATTGCCACATGGGTGATGGCCCTGCAGTGGTCTTAATGTTCATGTGGGGTTCTTGTTTGGCTGGAATTGGGAGTGTACTAAGTGTTCCTTAATGTTTTTTGCTCTTTTATAGGCAAATCTGGGAATTGGTTCCTGTGGAAGGTTGAGGCGTGCTATGTGCCAATGTTTGCTGATGATCTTCTTTATTTGTGATGTATGGGTACCAAAGGTAACACAGGTGAGGCGATCTTCTTTGGTGTCTTGGGTATCGCGTTGTAACTCGAGAAGGGTTTCTCTGTTACTGTTGCGTGCCCTTTTCCTGGCTTGCTCAAGCTGTTTTTTAGGGTAACCTCTTACTTTTAGGCGGGTGGTCAGATTGTCTGCGTGGTGATTAAAGTCTTCAAATGTTGTGCAGTTTCTACGTATTCGAAGATACTGTCCATATGGAAGGTTGTCCTTAACGTGTGCAGGGTGGTTGCTGGCATAGTGCAGTAATGTGTTCCTGGATGTGGGTTTGCGATATAGATCACATGTAAGTTTACCATTTTTTTGTTGAATGGACAGGTCCAGGAACTTGATTTCAGAAGCACTGTGCTCAATGGTGAATTGAATGTCAATATTACATGTGTTGAACCAGGCCCAGAAGGACATTAGTTGGGGGGTAGTACCGGTCCATATGAAAATCACGTCATCTATGTAGCGGTACCAATGGCTAATCTGGGGCTGCCATGTGTTAACGTTGGAGAGTACAAAATCTTGTTCGAATTTGGCCATGAACAGGATTGCCAGGCTGGGAGCAAAAGCTGCGCCCATGGCGGTACCTTTTGTCTGTAGGTACAGTAAGTTGTCAAAAGTGAAAAAGTTTTTCCGTAGTGCTATTGACATTAGCTCAAGGATAAAGTTGGTAGGGGTCCGGTCAGTTCGGAGCTCGGCGGTTAGCCATGCCCTGATGCATTCGATCACTTCCTCCTGCGGTATACTTGTATAAAGGGACTTAATGTCCATAGTTACCAAAAGTTGTTTGGTGGGGTCAAAATCTATGCCCTCGAATATGGTAATGGTGTGTGTAGTGTCCCTAAGGTAGGTGGATGTACTTGTACTGATGGGTTGCAGGAAGAAATCAATGAATTTGCAGAGTGGTTCAAGAATGGAGCCACAGCCCGAGACTATCGGGCAGCCTGGTGGATTAGCAGGATCCTTATGAATTTTTGGAAGTGCATAAAAACAGGGGGTTCTTCCTCGTGGTTTGATTAGAAATTCATATTCTTTTTTGGTGATCCAGTCGCGCTGTAAAGCGAAATTTACGGTTTCTGAGATCTCGACAGATTTCTCGTGTTGGATCTTTACGAAGGATAGTATAACTCTCTGTATCATTGAGTAGTGCCAGCACCATATCTTTATACTGGTCAATGGTCATAATGACTAGGCCGCCACCTTTATCTGAGGGCTTAATGATTATCTTTTTATTTTTCTGTAGCGACATCAAAGCACGTTTTTCAGCCGAAGTCAAGTTGTGTTTGGTCTTGATTGTTTTAGTTTGTAGTTTAACGAAGTCATTCAGGATACATCTTTCAAAAGTAAGGATTTCAGTGGGTATTTGGCTATGTTATTTCGGAACATCTTAAGTAACAATGGTATTAATCTGTATGCTTATCCAAGGCACCGGTAAATCAGTATTTATGAAAAAACTGGTAGAAATGTGTAAAAATGTATTGAATAGTGTAGGGGGCTTTGTTGAGTACTCTTACTTCATCCAAAAAGAGTTAAGGTTTTATGACAAAATAGTGACTGGGCCTGTAAAATGCAGAAACTAACCCAATTTAAGCTGTATGGCCACATGGTTTCTTTTTATAAGTGTATGGGTTCACCAGAACCGTATTTAAACTAATTTCCGCAGAAAGCTTGGAGGAACTCATTCATGAGATTTCGTTTTAATGGGTTATCTACCGGAGAAATCAGGTCAGTGAGAGCCAAGTCTCTTGAGTCAGTAATCTTGTGTAGACATTGTAGCAGCACAGATGTTATTGAGACATATTTTAATTGACTGTCCTGCCTTGACTCAGTGGATGCTGAGATGTTTTAAGCGATTTGTACCAGATGCCTCAAATGTAGATTTGAATGTATTGTGGAAACGCATGCTTTTTGACAGCAAAATTCCTCTACAAATGGCGGTTGTTCGATTTTTAAAACTGGAATGTGCATTGGTTTAATTGAGCTGCCTTATGTAAGAGCAGTCCCCAAATTACGTGTATATTTGATAATCTATAAATTTAAATTTTGTTGGATCAAAACATATGCATGTAATTCATTGTTAAGATGCCAATGTGGTCTTATTGGAAAGTAACCTAGGAATTTAGTATGTAGAATAGGATTTCTTTTCTTTTAATTCTATGTTAATGTATTGTTTTATGAATTGATTTGTATTTTTTGTATGAATTTTGTAAAGGTTTCTTTGAAACCATATACAAATAAATTAAATAAAAATACTGGCCTGAATTTGTTCTTGCTGAACCTCCTAAAGCTCCAAGCCATTAAGGGCAAACATAAGTTATTTGTTGCCTTCGTAGACTTGGAAGAAGCATTTGACAGTGTGAACCGGGGAATGCATGTGGTCTAAGTAGCGGGATTGGAAATGCCCCGATGAAATACTGGAACCAATGTAAGTAGGTCCGCCTAGACTCCCAAGGATCATTATCCAAAGTAATTAAGGTTAATGGGGTGCTTAAACAGGGCTGCACCCAGGCCCCCATTCTCTTTAATCTTTATATCTCCAATATAGCTAACTCAAAATGTGGTCCGGGGCTTTCCTCCAAAACTTCATGGAATCCCTATACCATGGATGATCTGCTGCTAATTGACAAAATGCCAATAGGTCTTCAAAGGCGTCTAGATGCCCTTCATTCCTCTATGCGTTTGAACGACCTACGAGTAAACGCAAAAAAGTCAAGGATTCTGGTATTTAATGGGAGACTTCGAGGCAAGTCCACTCCAAAATACCAATGGCAAGTAAACCAACAACCGCTGGAATGCGTTGACTCGATCATCTACCTAGGTGTCTGTGTCAAGAGTGTAGCGGAAACTCCTTGGACCAACCTAAGATCGAAAGTTAAAAATCTGGTTGCTGAGGGTAAAATTTTACAGCGCAGATTTTCCATGACCCCATTGATTACATTATACAACCAAAAGGCCATACCAATTCTTTCAAATAGGGCGGAAGCATGCTTAATCTCACTTGGCAAATCTGGGACCTTCTGGAAGGCTTTACTGGAAGCAAATTGTACACCTCCACAAGAGCCTGCCTATGGACTGTATTGTTTTGAATTAGGCTTACTACCTCTTTAGTCAGTTTTGCTGTGAAAATCCCTCCCTCTCTCCTTCAGAAATCCTTGCTGGCTCATATGATCCCGCAGTTAACCATCCTGCGAGACATTGCTACGTCATCCAATTTGGACTATTTATCTACATGGAAATGTATTGATTGTCTAACAGAACTGGACTCCTCAGTGACAACTTTAATCTCCAAACCAGTTTTGATCAAAAAGAAACTCCATCAACAGGATTGGATATGGACTCAGGCCAAAAGAAACAAATTGATCATTTTGAAAGATGATGTCCTCGAGTAACACTTGAAGCAGGTACCTAAATACCTGAAGATAATTCATTGTTCAATTGTGCAAGGACATTTTTTGAGAACTTGTTTAAGCTTATACCCCACAGGGGAACATTTGGCTGCCAGGAAACAGTTGAACGCGGGCCGGTCGGCCTGTAGATTCTGCCTGAACCCTTCGGAGAAATAATCGTTGAAGCATCTGTTAACACGTGTGGGCTGGACAGACCGTCGGTCGCCATTTCGGGGCCCTCCAATTGCAACATCCCCAACATTAGGTGTAGATGATTGGTGGTTAAAATTTCTAATGGGAGAAAGTCATATGTTGGTTTTTGCTCTGGTTAAGTTCCTTAATGTAATTCCCTGAAAACCTAGGTATAAAATGGGGAAACCAGTATTGTATTTTTGAAGTCACAGGAGAAATGTTGTGGAGGGTTTGGGAGAATTGTATTTATTTTCCTTTTTGATGTGTTTAGTTGGGAACAATGTTAATTATATAGTTTTTATGTTTTTTTTTTTTGTTTTGGGTTGTTCCTGTACATTCTGGTGTTTTTCTCTTCCGTGTTAATTTTGTATATGCAAACTTGGAGGGCATTTTTATCCTTGCATTTAACTGTTAAAGGATTGAAATAAACCAATAAAACAATATATAGGTTTTATGAGCCACAATTGTTGCTTTGCTTGTAGACTGGTATGACATGCCATAGTGAAAATGACTTACTAGACAGTGCACTATAATTATTTGACACATAATGATGGACACGTCTGTATTACTTGTAGAGTCGGCCCCGATGATGGACAAGCTGTCCTGAAATGAATTGCATACCTATTCTGCCTCCCAAATACTTGCAATGAAGCACAGAGGATAATATAGATCTTTTAAAAACACCAAAGGAGTCAAGTTATAGTCTCGGTCTATCTATCTAGACCATTGTTACCAGGTGAATGTACTGTAGTATTTACTACTAGGGTGGATCCAGCCACTGGAAGGGATCCCCCGTTTTTGTTAGCATGTTTGTTATTACCTAGCATAAAAAGCATGTGTCAAATGTATGCATAAAGGTTTTATGCATGCTTTTTGTGCCATATTTTGTATGGCGGAAAGGGGGCACAGAATGAAATTGCCTTTTCCACTGCCCCATTCCTCTCTGTCAAACAAAGGCGCAAGCATGAACCCGAGCATGCTAGCGCATTCTTAAGGAATCTGCCTGATTTTTACACAAGCAGATTCCAAAGGATCTCATTGAAAACACCACCAGCCGTACATAAATGGCAGGTGGCATTTACTCAACTTGCACTACAAAGTTAAAAAACGAAGACGTACCGGTGATAATGCCATCATTTATGACTTTCTTTTGCATGTCATAATGCAAATGAGTAACTTTGAATCAGGTGAACTTGTGTGCACACAAGCAGGGGTGGATTGGCCTATAGGGAACTGTGGAGATTTCCTGGTAGGCATCGGCACCCTGGCCCTCTTGTGATGCATTTCTCCATAGGAAAAGAGGAGGGCTTGTTGAAATCGTGTAATATGGGGCCACTTTCAAAATTGCTTCCAGGGCCTCTTTTGGTTCCCAGTCAACCCCTGCATACAAGGCCAACTATAGGGTTCCCTCAGTGTATTTAAGTTTTTAAACGAAATGAACCCCTGTATTCTGCTAAATGCTGAAAGCACAGTGCTGCCAAATACATGGTTATGCAATCATTATTTTGCATTCTAGGGCTTGTGGCTTTGTAGATAAAGGTAGCAGGGGGCAAAAATTCAAACTGCAAGCTACTAGCAAACCATTAAAAATTCACTTGCCATCTCTATTCAATACATATACACAGAACACCATGTCTTACTCACCAAGAGTCAAATATCACTATCCAATGACTAGTGGCGAGTGCACATTTTGCACCTGAAGTTAGAATGACATGTTTTGGCTTAACATGTTTCTGTGAGCATTTTCATAGTCAGGTTGCTTTACTATGTGATTTGTAATTGTTAAGTAAACAGTATTACTGTTGCCCTCGAAATCCCAAAATGTTATATTTTTTCTAAAAAGCACTCAGAAGGTATGTGGTTAAGTGCTTAATTTGCAGAGGGTGGTTAAAATCCCTGGATCCTTGATTAACCAGAGTGTGTAGCCTCACTGTGACTTATTGCAGAACGTAGAGTACTTCAAGAGATTAAGTTAACACTATTAAAAAAAAAAAACTGCCTTACAAGGGGATGGATTTAAGGGACAAAACCAGGTCTCATTATGCTTCTCCGTTAGTGGACCTTCCCCATGGGATCACCACTTAGAATTGCACTATTGTTGCAGTGACCCTCCCACAGTTCCCAAATCACTTTGACGGACAGAAATACATTGCACCAGAGATGAATGTATGTCTGCTGTGGAATAATTTCCTGCCCTGCTGCGGACAGTCACTGAAGTTGGCTGGACTGTTCAGAGTGCTCCCCCAATTGACAATTATTGAAACTCTTTGCTATGCGCGTGTTATGATATTTTATTGGGTCTTTTTTCGTCGTTTCTTGTAGCTTCAGGATCTCAAAGTGGTGGGCGAGAAGACTAAACCGTTGGAGTAGTCCACCATCCCCCTTCCATGGAGCAGGAGCTCCTCCCGACCCTGCAGGAGCAGTGGTCCCCCTTGCTGCAGTCATCCTGAATTGCCTACGATTTTCTGGCAAGCGTCTCAGCACTCGAGCGAGAATCGCATGTCTCGCTGCTAATTCTGCCTATTGAGATGCCCTGCTGCAAGAAAACATTTGCAGCCTCTATGCTGTGATCGAGATGCCAACAGCTGCCGGAGACCCATTGCCACCATTACCCACCATGAGGAGTTTTGCACCTTCAAAGATGCCCGCCCGCAATCTTTCACAGACCTCCAGTGCTTAACTGAGCCCAGCAGAGTATGCTGAGCACCGATTGGCTATTGATCTGATCTTAGCCACCTATCGTGAGCCGGTAGGCGAAGCCAGCCCACTCCTACCAAAGCCCAGGGAAACAAGGCCAATACATGTCCTAGCCTGTCATCAGCCTTCCTCGCATTTCGCCCAGAACCTCTGCCCTTTTTCTGGCCCACTACCCCTGTGACCATCAGCATCGGGTACTGAACCCTCGCAAAGACTAACTGCCACTGACTCTTTGATACAAACATGTTGCCGTAAGTCTAGAATTTCTATTATTGATTACTTGCGCTACACTGCCTTGTTTTACCTATGCTCCAGTAGCTACCTGTGCTATCTATTAGTATATTAGTAGTACCTATGCTGCAGTAGAGTTTAGGTTCACTCTGCACCTTATGCTTGTCCTCATATCCATTCATTGCAAAGAACTGTAAAGGTTTAACTTGTTGTCTGCAAGCCACAATATTGCCCACCATGATTGTAGCTCGAGCAAAGCGCAATGCCTCTCTAGTACAATCTGCATCGAGCCTAGCACTGCCTCCCATCTAGCCTATCCGATTAAGGTTTCTCATCCTAATATTCACCTTAACCTAATTACATAGTATGCCTAGCTTGTATGCACGTGATGAAACTGTATTTTGTAGCTCCCAGTATTCTGCTAACCAAACTGTATGACTTGCCTACTGTGCTGAAACTGCTGTATCCTGTAGTTCTCTTGGCAAACCGCATCTAGCCCCCCTGCCAGAACTGTTTTTCTGCACTCACACAGCTAAACTATGTGATATGCCTTTGTTGCTCTGTCCTAGGCCATATCTGCCATTTTGAGTGTACCTATGGTCGCTTATAGGCCACATTTGCACTCTTGACTGTGCCTCTTGCTGTTCGTAGGCCACATTTTTTTCCATGCTCCTTACCAGGCTTACTTACCACTGTGAACATATGCGTGTTAGCACATTGTATTGCCCACCACAATCTGTGACTACAGCACTTGAAGTTAGAACCTCTGAATAGTTGCTTTACCCTTATCCTAGCCCACTGTGCCCTAATCGAGTGACCGCCTACTGTGCCAGCCTTAGGATCTTGTGCTCTCAACCCACTTATCTATACGACATATTATATAGTAATACATCCTCAACTCTAGCAGAATGCATTTTAGCACAACCCTATTAACATACACCCCACTGCTGTTATTACAGCTTATACTGGCAACTATGGACCAATTTAAACATGCACCCTGCCCTATTCTCCACAGAAACACTAGGCTTCGCGCTAGACTCTCCACCCTCTACGAACCGCAGTTACCTAGCAACCCCTATTTGAATCGCCGTACCATACCCAATAACCAGACTACGAGCTCAACGCAACCTAAACCACAATTACCTGCCAGCACCTTAATGAAAGAACACATCCCAATTACTTCTAACACCAACTGTCTACCTAAAAAAATATCCATAACAGAAGCACTGATCAATGCTAGATCAGTCGTGGCCCACGCCACTGAAATAGCTGACCTCCTTACCTTAGATAACCTTGACCTCCTAGCAGTCACAGGAACCTGGCTACATGACGCAGAAGGTCTCTCCCTAGCAATACCCAAAGAATACCAACTACTAAGACTAGACCGCCCTAACGCCAGAGGTGGTGGCTTAGCCATCATTGCCAAATCCAACCTGAATGTAAGGTTAACAACACTGCCCATCTTAAAATCCTGTGAACTCCTGGCCGCTAAATTACCAATATCCCCTTGCCAAACCCAAACTATTTATCTCATTTACAGGCCAGCAGGGCCCTTAGGCCCTTTCGAAGAGGAATTATCCAGCCTCTTAGCAGGCAACACAAAAAAGTCATCCCAGACAATGATCCTTGGCGACCTTAAACTAGGTCTTAACGACCCAAATGACAAACAAGCGCAAACAATCGCTACCATGCTTGAAGGGCATGGCCTCACCCAAAAAGTCCTCACCCCTAACCACGACAAAGGGAGAATACTAGACTGGGTAGCCACCTCCAACTGCCCTACTACTATCACTAAAATTACACCCAAGCCTTGGACTGACCACTTCCTACTTAACACTCAACAAGATGTCCAGAATTGAAAAAACAATGGCACCATCTGTTCCCACTAGATCCAGAAAAAACATCACACCAGTCAATATCCTACCCCTGCTCCTCCCAACCATCAATGCCTTGCCATTTGATTCTGACCCAGACACCATGGTTAAAATATACAACGACACCATGGCCATAGCCATGGACACCATCGCCCCACTGAACAACTGTAAAAGTAAAGAAAAATCCCACCTTAATACTTGGTTCACCCCCCCCCCCCCATCTAAAAGAACTGAGACTGGGAAAAAGGAAGCTTGAAACTGTATGGCAACACTCCCCTACAGCTGAAAATAAACTTAAACTGAAATTGTGCGCTACACATTATAAGAAAGCAATCATCCAAGCTAAAAAAGAAGTCTATAACGACCGAATTTCCAAAGCATGCTCCAATACAAAGGAACTATTCGCGATCTTGCGAGAACTCGAATCCCCCATATCACCACCTGATAACGTACCCAAAGATAAGCAATGGTGTACAAATATCCAAAATGCCCTTGCTAATAAAGTAAAAACACTACTAACAAAAATTGCTATAAAAAAGCCTCGCTCCCTCTTAGTGAAATTCCCAGCACGCCCACGCTCAAACCTAGCCTAACACCCTTCAAATTCTCTAAAGTTTCCACACATGAAACTGAAAAAATCATTGCCTCACTAAAACCATCCAATTGCAAGGGCGACTACTGCCCAGCCCAGATAATCAAGGATGCCGCTAGAGACCTTGCCCCCTTCGTCACTAAACTCATCAATGCCTCCTTCTCATCTAACACCGTCCCAAGTAGCTTAAAAGAGTCCTGGGTTCTCCCACTGCTTAAAAAACAAACATTAGACCCCTCTGTTGTGTTGCTTCTTCCTAGGACAGGGAAGTTTCCTGTCTGAGATGTATTGTAAGTAGCTTCATACATCTTATGTTATCCTTTATGGATGTCATAGAATGTTGGTTCTCAGTTTCTTGTTTCTGTTCTAATATTGTCAGTTGGTGGAGAGAGCTGAAGGAACGGGAGCCCTTTAGCGTGGGGGTCTTCTTTCTCCTTACTAACCTAAATAAATGCTTATATGAAACTTACCTGCCTCTGCCGCATCTTCATAACACCCTCCATCCCCACCAACTATAGGCCCATCACTACTGTCCCTTTCCTCCTGAAGATAATTGACAGAGTGGCCTATCTCCAAATCCAAAAATACCTAGAGACCAACCAACTCCTCGGCACTCGTCAATTGGGCTTCAGACCGCAACACGGCACTGGGACCGCCCTTACAGATCTCAAAGCCCAAATTGACGAGCTCAACGATAAAGGAAACACAGCTATGCTACTCCTCCTTGATCTGTCGGCAGCTTTTGACCTAGTGAACCACGCAGTACTCTGAACACACCTAGCGTCAGCCACCCACTTCTCAAGTGAAGCTATAGCCTGGATCCAATCCTTTCTCGACAACAGAAGCATGCGAGTCTTCTCCACCTTAGACTCTGCAGACCCTATCCAGACAACACCTGGAGTCCCACAGGGCTCTTGTGTCTCGCCAACAATGTATAATATCTTTACTAAACCTCTATTCGACAAATTGGACAGACTGGGTGTCACCTACACAAATTATGCAAACGACACCCAGATCCTCATCCCCCTTTCGGGCAATTTCACTACGGATACAGCTTTAGTAAACAAAATGTACACCCTCATTCAGGCATGGATGGCAACCCATGGCCTCTGCCTGAATGATGAAAAAACAGAGATCCTCATTCTAGGCTCACCCAACAACCTAAAAAAACTTGATTCCAACTACAGCTCCTTCAATATCGATGGCAATATAATCCCCGTCGCCAAAGAGGTGAAAACCCTCGGTTTCTATTTGGACTCCACTTTGTCCCTAAGGAAACAAGTGAACTCCCTGGCCTCATCCACAGCCTATACCGGTAAACTTATTAAAGCATGCAGACCCTTCCTCTCACCAGCTAGCTGCATTATCCTAGCCAATGCACTAATCCTCTCAAAACTGGATTACTGCAATGCTCTTTATGCAGGCACAAATAAATACATCATCAATAAACTTTAAACCCTACAAAACAACGCACTCAGAACGGCCCTGAACCTCCCAGCTAGAGCACATCTCGAATGTGCGGAGAAAATACAACTAGCTAAAAATTAGCGATAGGATCACCTTCAAAATTGTCACACTAACATTCAAATGTCTGAACAATGCAGCCCCCCCATACCTTGGGGATAGAACAATAAGAAAAACAACTGCACGACCAACCAGAACAGCCAACTCTTTCAGCCTCCAAACCCCTAGATTCCAACTAAAAAAAACAGGAGGTAATAGCTTCCCTGTGCAAGCAGCCCAGTACTGGAACGCCCTACCAGTTGAACTAAGAAGGGACCAGCCCTACAACAGCTTCGGGCACCATACCCTCACCTGGCTTCGATGCAATGACCTCTGAAACCGGTGAACTTGAGCATTGTGACCTGATGACACACATACCCCTCCACTCTTACATGTAAAATGTACATAATGTATTTACTGTATATAATTTGTTACCTTTCCACCCTTACATGTAAAGAATGTACATAATGTAATTACTGTATACAATTTATGTTACCAACAACCTGTAATATGCAACCTGTAACCAAGTTCTAAGCATTCTTGTTATTCTGTGCGCCCAGCTACCCAAGGGTTTTCGGGCGCCCTATAAGTAAACAAACAAACAAAAACAAACTAAAACAAGCCAAGGATGCTTTGTTAGAATGTTGATGTGTGCAGATCTCAAAAGATCAGGCTGTATGTAGTGTTTTTTAGATATTTTGTGACTGTTCTAGAGCAGTGTTTAATATGTTCTACAGATTACTAATTAGACATTTTGTATGTGGTTCACCGTGGTAGATGTGAAGAGTGGTGCTTAATGAGTGTGGAAAGTTGCATTTGTGGTATTGTGGCTTTTATGTTATTTAGTGTAGACTTTTGTCTTCGGTTGATGGTTTATGTCCCATTGTTTAACCCATGTTGTTTTGCTGCTGGAAATGTGTCGAGATTTTTTTAGGCTAGTTGAAGGCAGATGAAACTAGGCCATGACAAATTCAGGGACTTTTACATTCCGATTGCCCACTGACACCTCAAATACACTACAACTCTAGTACCACTCAGTCTTACCTGGGATTATTGTACAATGCAGCTAGATATGCACAATGAACTAGCAAATGACAAACAACCACATAACACATCCAAAAGCACAGCTGTAGCATGCTGCCAATAGCATCAAAAAGTGCATTTTGTATTTAAAATGCATCGTGTTTTTGGGTAATGATGTTTTCCCAACGTGTATTAATTACGCAGTTGGTTAATAATTTGACACTAGTTACCAAAAATATTCGTTTGGGACAACGAGGATGTAGTACCATACAAGTAAATTTGCCCCACCGACAGTCTCCGAAAGTAGCCTTTCCCCTACCATTTGACGCATTAGGTCCGCGGATGGTAGAGGTTGGATGATTCTGAGCCAAGTATGTCTTCTCACAGGAAAATTAGTCTGCGACAAACAAATCTCTTCACTTAGCGATGTTTCAATGGGAGGGCAAGTCTTTTGAAGGGGAATGCGCTCTGTGATATATAGGTATCTGCTCATGTACGCCTCTAGGCTTATAAGTAATACAACCTGAGGTGACAGACAGGTAATTTTCAAAGAAAGCACTATAGGCCACAGCCCAGACAAATCTCTTCTCACAGAAGATCCGATCTGGGTCATACAATCATGTTTCGTGACACACATGGACTGCGTTCTGGATCAGCCATGCCTCTCCTTACAAGGGATGGGCCCTGGACCACTCATGCCTCTTCAAACACGGGATGAGATGTGCTCAGTCATGACAGAGGATGCGATTGAATTATCTTCTCACAGCAGAAATGGGATCTGTGTCAATCGTGTCATTTGGACAATCATGTTTCTTTCCGTAGGACATAAATGATCTGGTCAAAGTAGTTTCTCCGTTCAGGAAAATACATGTTTCTCCTTAGCGTGGCTGATGTGCTGCGGACCAGATGTGCCTCTTATAAGATGTACAGTACGCAATGGGCATTCTGTCTGGAACTCTTCACAAGGAAATCCGGGGGAGGAACGACTCATATCAAGGCTTGAATTCCAACCCTCATTAAAACCCTGGGGCAGTATTGTGCGTCCCGTTGCCTGCCTGCTTAATCAACCCCTGCATTGCCCACTCCACCCTAGATACCTCTCTGTCTCCATCACGTTTCCCCATCTCTGAACACTCCACCCTCCTGTGCCTCCTACGTCGACCTCGCCTCTCCCTCACTGTCCACACTCTACCATCGGCCCCTGGCTCCCTGTCAATACGCTCCTATCTCAGCAACTCTTACCATAGGTTCTGTCCTTCATCATCTTCGGCTTCCCCCTCCAGCAGCCGCTTCTCGACCGCGGCCGCCATGTTACACTGCAGGATGGGACAGTGACATCACCGGAGCACAAGGACCCCGCAGACACCGCGCCCAACGCAGTCACCACGCAGCACAAGATTTGCGCCTTTCCGGTGTCAATCTATAACAGCAGTAAGGCCACCACAGCACCCACGCAGCTCAGTTATCCGCTCAGGCACAGACAGAGACACCACAACCGGGCGGCGGCTCCATCCAGGAGAATGAGATCACTCAACCCTGAGGACCCGCCCTGAAAGTATGGAAACAGAGAGCGGACTGACTGTCAAATATGTCAATTCTGCCGCTTATTCTCGGTACATTTAGTGCTTATTTCATGCCTATTCGCACGTGTGGTTTTGCCCTGTTGGCACACGACTCTTGCAGTTGAATCCACGTGCATGGGTTTTGACGTGCTATTAGTTCCTCTCGTACTATACGACTTTTATATTGATATACTTTTGACCAATCAGACTGCAGCTTCGCGCATCAGACAGGGTGACTGACACGTTGGGCGAGTCTACCACATCTTTACTGCATAGCAAATATGGTATCGCACGTTGTAGAGGCTGAGGAGGGATAATGAGCGAGGGCAAAACACAAGATACAATACAGATTTTCAATACTATTGTAATAGAAAGTCATGATTCTATTAAAGACACAGGAGAAGCATTATGCTCATCTCAACTCTACTTCTCCAGCAGCCAATAAAAAAACGCGATTACAACCACCAAACTGTCAAAAAGAGCTACCATTCCCATGAATTAAGCACATTTTGTAGTTTGTTGTTAATCTGTCCATTATAACATCCCCTGACTTCCTTCTGTCAACTCTTTATCTGATCTATAACTGAAACCTGCCTCCCAGCCGGTTAAAGCCTGAACATCAACGAAAAATATCTCCTAGTGCTCATGATCCTGATGCTTTAGCCTCTGCACCTGTCAAAACATTACTGTTGCAACCCGCCATTGACTGGGTGGGCAATTGCATAAATACATATCAGACATGCAAGCATTGTGTAATAACTTGGAAGCTGATGAACACCCGAGCCAGCAGGTAAGTTATTAAGTAGATTTATTGTAGTTCAAAGCCAGGGACAAAACATTGGCATGTCCTTTCCAAGTCAGCATAACTCCAACTGCCAAGCTTAGAACCCTCACACACCAACACTCCTCTCACACTGACATCACTACATTCCATTCAGCAGTGATGTCATCCACTCAGCTTGTAAGACACATTACAACACATTGCTTCAACATGATCCGTTTTTTCCATTCAAACCATGACACACTATAATCGCGATTGTTAGGGTGGGATAATCCTTCGCCTTGTGTCTTTAATAGAATCATGACTTTCTATTACGATATTATTGAAAATCTGTATTCCATGTCAAGGCTCGGAGGCTCGGATTATGCTTCTTTAAAGCTTACTCACCACCAACGTAACAACTGGTCGATTGGTTGGAAATAAAAATTCTTAAAAGTCGACTCGTTCGACCAGTCAGCTGCCTTCAAAATGTCCTCAAAGTGAGCCCCCATATTGAATGCTGTAGACGCCATGGCACCCCTAATTAAATGTGCTCTGTATTGTTTTATATCGTTGCCAGCATGACTCATAGATAATTTCACCCATCTTGCCAGGATAGCTGTAGACATCGCCGTAAAAAGGTTTCATCACAGCTATTAAAAACTGAGATTCTGGATTCCAAGATGGCGGCTTGCTATGGTGGACGCGACAGAGCATGCTCCGTCCCCCTTCTGCAGCACCTCACCGAAGCAAGCACAATCCGCCCACAGAGACCCGAGCCCCAACAGTAGCAGGGGGTCGCGCAGACTTGAGGCACCCAGCAGAGAAAAGCCAGCGCTCCAAAAAAGGAACAGGGAGTGCAGGACAACCCTGGGCTAAATTCCCGAGGGCGTAGGAGAGGCACTCTGTCTTCGCAGGGCCCCCCGAAGTACCGCGGCTCCCACCTGCAACTCCTCGAAGCAGAATACCAAAGCGGACTGATCCTAGAACGGATGGAAGGCACATCATGGGGATCAAGCAGCGCAGCCCTACACCTTGGGGCGCCCAAAACCACAACAGCCCCGGACAGAACTGGGTGGCGACCCGCCTGCCGAGAAGCCGAGCCGCAGCACAAGCGGGCAAGAGGGCCGGCACCAAGGCGCCAGGAAGGAGAAGACGTGCGTCCCTCGAGAAAAGCGAAGCAGCTGGGTACCGCAGTACAGAACTCCCCGTGGTGAAGAAGATCTAAACCAGCCGAGCGGATATGACTCAAATCCGAACGGGGAGACAAACAAGGCGGTCCCTCAGTTAGGGGGACTCTGAGGTTGGCATTGTGCCGGCTGCATACCTGCTACTGTGGCGCAGGGTCCCGAGCCCCCCACTAGCTGCCCAGAACAAGCAAAGAGCTGCGCAATCCCTCACGACCCACAAGGAGCAACTCGGACGGCCGTGGAGAGGGCGAAGAGGTGACGCCTGCGAGGAGGGGCACAGATACCGGCAGATGAAGGCGCTCTCCCCACCAAAAGGGAGAGCTTGAAGAACCCAACCTACAAGAGGAGTAGGACTGAGAAACTAACCAGCCCCCGCAGGCCACAACCAACTGCATTGCAAAAGCGCACATTCCAACCTTCAAAAAGGGCACTAGCAGGTCCGGTCAGAGGTCCCCACATCACACCCAACGTTACTGCAAAGGCACACACTCCAACCTTCACAAAGGGCACAGGCATGTCTGGTTAGAGGCCCCCACACTCCAGGCAACAGGTGAGGTGCTCAAACCTCGCAGTTACTGGGGCACAGACTCCGCAGACGCTCCTGCAAATCCTCATGATAACCCAGACAAAGCTCTGGCAACCGCCTACCACCCAGGAGGCGTACAGGCCTCCCCCCCCCACACCTGAAGCAGCAGTCGGTGGGGACAGCAGACTAGGCTTTCTTCCCCAGCCTCCGGCCAGAGATGGGAACCTCCCGCTGCAGGTGGACGCCAAGCTAGGGTCTGCACCGGAGACGGAGGCACAAGCCGCAGGAGACCCGGCATGCAGATGTACTGGAAGAGACCGCACCGGCCCAGAGGAAAACTAATCGAGCCCTAGATGCCGCAAGCACGCTGGCCCATAAGTCCCACTCTTGAAGAGGCCCCACACCAGCAGGAACATAATCCAAGTTGGACATGGAAGAGTGGCGGAAGCCCCAGGGGACAAGGCCAGATAAAGCCACGGGTGTCAGGCACAGAGACGTACTGCATGCAGCAGAACAGCACAATAGTGCGGGCACGGGAAGGGGAGACTGTGGCAGATTGGAGAAATTTCCCATCTAACTGCACACCAGAGCACCCAACTAATGTTGGGAACCAGAGAGAAAGCATCAGCGTCAAAAAAGCAGCCCCCTACTTCCTTCCTGGACGGCTCCATCCAACGCTGCTGATACCGAAGACGGGGACCCCCAACACACAACCCTGGAAGAACTGACCTTGCAGGCAGGGGGGCCAAGCTCTACGACTCCTACAATGGCAGCCACAAAGGAGGACATGGAAACCTGCTTCCAGGAGTTCCAAAATAAGATGACCCAAGCATTCCAAGCACAATTTACAACATTTAAGGGGGAAATGAAGCAGTCTATTGTGAAAATTAGGAGGGACATCAGAGAGCTGGGAGAACAGACGGATACGACAGAACGAGCCCTACAGGAGGTTGTGGAGGACATCCGCTCCATGGACATAGCCCTTAAAGAACTAGCAAAGGCCATGCACAATATTGAGCTGCAGTTCGAGGACCTGGAGAACAGGTCCCACAGATCGAACATTCGTATCTGGAACCTACCTGATTCGGTGACGGACCTAGATCTGAAAAGCACCGTCGCTCGAATTTTTGACAGCCTCCTGGACACGAAACATGACAGTGGCGTCCCGATAGACAGGGTCCACAGAAGAGGCCTGAAGAGACAAGAGCCAGGCTCTAGACCGTGGGATGTGGTGACAGCGCTGGCTAGATACCCGCAGAAGGAAGCAATCCTTTGTGCAGCCCGATCTGCGGAACCCATTCATTACAAGGGGGTGGAAATCCACCCCTTTCAAGATCTAGCCCATGCCACCCTCCTTAAAAGAAAAGAAATGAGACCTCTCCTGAGGTACCTGCAAGACAAGCAGATCAGATACAGATGGACATTCCCCTTCAGACTCGTATTTCGCTGGGAAAGCAACAACACAGGGTCACTTCCCAACAGGAGGGACTCCAAATCCTCCACCTGGGCGACAAGGTGGGCACTGCCGACCCGAGGAGATCTTCAAGACGCTCCCGCCGCCTTAAACCCTGGGAATGGATGTAGGTTTACTCTGGCCGCAAGCGACCCCCACCGCGGGGCCCCCAGCACACGACTCCTTAGAAGAATGATCCGGGGGCTAAAGAACACTCATAACTGGACTCGGGGCTTGACCCAGCTCTAAGAACTCAGATGAGCTTATCAACACTCCAGACCACCACGTTGGGGGACAGGAAGCGCGAAAGGCTGCTCTTTTGGAATCCGAATGCGGGCTTTAGGATGCCCCACAGATAGGCTCTGGGAAATAAGGCGGTCCAACCCCCACTCAAGCAGAGGGGGGGCATAGGTGTTGAGACCCGCTACAGGGCGAGAAGGACGGAGGTACAGTCAAGGGATAAGAAAGAAATGGATGGTAGAGGGTTGTTGTGGGGAGGGCTCAATTTGGGGAAGATCCCTCAGGATAAACCAATCCCAGAACACTGAAAGACACGAATACAGACACACCCTCACATATGCTTAAACTACTCTCCCTGAACTTACAGGGACTAAATACCCTGATGAAACGGAGAAAACTTGAAAGGCTATTGGCGTATCACACACCGGACATTATAGCATTGCAAGAAACTCACATAAAAAAAACAGACTCCCACAGCCTAAAACAGAGACGATTCCAATCAATCATGCAAGCGAATGCCAAGACCAAAGTCGGAGGCTACTGGTCGCGGTTAAAGCTGTGCTGGAAGTTCAAATTCTAGCCACAAAAGCTGACAGGGAAGGAGGATACCTATTTGTAGCTATGGAAGTGGACACAAGCATCATTACGCTCGCCAAGGTCTATGCTCCCAGCACAGGGCAGTATAGAGGTGCTTTCAGACCTAGAGGGGTTTGCACAAGGGGAGGTGATTCTGATGGGAGATTTTAATCTGGCATGGGATCCCAATAGGGATAAAAGTACTTACGCACTTCACCCTGAAGCCCCACCGTCACCAGCCATACAAAGGAAGATGGAGCATCTGGCACTGCAAGATTTATGGGTAACATTAAAGGGAACAGACCCGGGATACACCTTTTATTCCCATGTACACCACACATTCTCCCGCATTGTCTGCATATGGGGGTCACCCACACTGCTTGGCAGAACACAATCCATAGACACACTTCTGATAACCCTCTCAGACCACGCACCAATTGTAGTGACACTTAGCCTGCACAGCCCTCGGGAAGGGCCTGTGGTGCTGATCCTATCCGAAAGAAGCACTGACAGATACCGTCCTACGGGGGAAGTGGAATCCAAAATTAGAGACTATTTCGAGCTAAATGGGGTAACGGGAGTCTCCTAACCTATGATCTGGGATGCCTTTAAGGCCACTTTAAGGGAAGAACTGATCGCCCTCTGGGTGTGCTGGCGAAAGCAACAGAGAGCCATGGAAACCCAACTGGAAAACGATCTCCAGGATGTAATGGGTAGAATTAAGCTTAATCCATCTAGGAAACTGCAGAACGAAAAAGGCTGAATGGGGCCTACTAGCGCTAAAGCACAAATACTACATCCACTACAATAATACGGATAAACTCCTGGCCAGACAGCTGAAGCAGAAAGTGGCAGTCCAAACAATTAAGGGGAACTTCACCCCACGGGGGAAAAGGGTTCACTCCACCCCCGACATATTGGCCCAGTTTGTCACCTTCTACACAGATCTGTACAGATCGGACAACCAAGACAACGCACTCCAGCAAGACTATCTTCGGCCACTCTCACACCCGAAGATTACCCTACCGGAACATAATGCACTAGAAGCAGACATAACACAAGAGGAGGTACTTCAGGCGATGAAACGCCTCCCGCCAGGCAAATCCCCTGGACCAGACAGGTTCATACCCAGGTTTTACAAAGCATATCAACACATCCTGGCCCCCAGGCTAATAACGCTCTTTAACTCATTCACTTCATCAGGAAGCATCACCCCCATGATGGAAGAGGCCAAAATACTTCTCTTCCCCAAACCAGACAAAGACCCCATGCAATGTAGCTTGTATAGATCCATCGCGTTAATCAATATTGATGTGACAATTGACACCAGAATCTTGGCTAACAAACTAGAGGCCCTACTGCCACAACTGATCCATCCAGATCAATCAGGATTTATCAGCCATAGATAATTACATGATAATATAAGGATGGTCTGCCATATGCTAGAAATAACTAAAAAGAAAGGAGAACCAGCATTTCTCCTCTCCTTAGACACAGAAAAAGCATGTGACAGGGTGGAGTGGGCCTTTCTGTTTAACACATTGGGGAGATTGAGCATATGGCCAAAATACACAGCCATGGCAAGAGCAAATTACAGGGAACCGACTGCACGACTCCTAGTAAATGGAGAACTATCGTGCCTGATAAAACTGGCCAGAGGCACCAAGCAGTGCTGCCCCCGTCACCACTCCTATTAGCTATATATCTAGAGCCATTCCTAGCCACAATCCGCACCAATCGGGACATCAAGGGCATACAGTTTGGGAGGGGCGAGCACAGGGTAATGGCATACTTGGGTGAAATGCTCCTGCCCTTCGCAGAACCAGAGCAATCCCTACAAGCAGTGATTGGAGAGATCCAGAGATATGGCAGGGTAGCCGGGCTGAAAGTGAACCTGGCAAAATCAAAAATTCTAACCTTAACTCTGACCGGGGATAAACTAACCCAAACACAACAATCAACTCAATTCAGATGGGTCCAGACAAGCGTAAAAATTCTGGGCGTGAAAATAACTCCAACTCTACAGGGACTTTATATGGGGCAAATTACCCCCCAGCCCCGCTTATAGAACGACTCAAGAAACAACTTGGCAACTGGGGCCCCCTCTTGACCTCCTCGTTAGGCACAATAAATATGATCAAAATGATGGTCCTTCCCAGACTGTTGTATTTCTTCCAAGCCCTCCCAATTGCAGTGCCGGAATCATTCTTCCAAGCAATATAAAAAATGATAAATACATACGTCTGGAATCAAAGGCCCCCTCGTGTGGCAATGAAGCTGCTCCAGACACAGACCAAAAGAGGGGTACTAGGTATGCCAGACCTTTGCATGTACTATAAAGCTGCCCAGATCAGAATCATAAAAGACTGGCTGGCTCTGGACTCAGGGAAGATATGGCGCCAGGTGGACCAGGCAGTGGTCCTCGCCCTGTTGGGGGAGTGTTATGGCTCCACAAAGAAAACCGCCCAACCAATATGCACAGATCAGCCATTACTAGACTGGTAGAGAAAATGTGTGACTCGTTGGTACAAAGCAAACAATTTCCTACATTCCCCTCCCCCTTCACTCAGATCTTTGGTAATCCACAATTCAACCCCGGCATTACTGCCGATGCATGCAAGAAATGGAAAGAAGTGGGATGCACAAGGATAGGGGTTATGTTCTATGGACAAGATATAAAATCATTCTCCCAGTGCAAGGTCAACATCGGGCTCTCTGAAGCTGGTAGAATGCAATATCTTCAGCTAGGTCACTGGCTAATGGATCCCCGACAGCAGGAAGCAGCCATTCGGCCTCTCACCCCATTTAAAAAAAAATCTTACCTCTAACCCAGGGGACAAAAGATTGATTTCTAACATATATAGAGCTAGACGCGGAACAATCTACCACCACAAAATACACATATGCATGGGAGGCTACGGTTGGGGAGCCCATCCCACTAGAAGACTGGCGAGACATTTCGAAACTAACCCAGCAATGCAGATTAGGGAATTCTGGTACAAGCGTATGACACAATGGCACTATACTCCCACTAAGCTGAAGCACAATTATCCCAACACGACAGAGGAGTGCTTGTGGGGATGCAGTGGGGTGGGGGACTGGCAACTCATTTGGAGGGGGTGTCCAAAACAGGAAGGATACTGGAAACTAATCGACCACCACATACACACAATCTTTATAATGGGAACGGCTAGGGGGCTTAAGGAAGGATTATTGTACCTCAATGTACAGGGCATGAGACAATGGGAAAAACCAACCAAGAAGGCCCACGCAATCCTCTCATTGGCAGCTCTCTTGGTCATCACGCAGAAGTGGAAGACTAAAGACCCCCAGTTGAACAAGACTAATTGATGAAGGTATGGCAATTCATCTCGATGGAATGGATGACTTACTCACTTCAGGGTAACCAATCCAAATTTGCAATAGACTGGGAAGAGGTGATGAACTTCCTACATGAAGACTTCAGAAAACAGTACGGCCCACATACTCTCTGTATACTGGAAATCGTTAAAAATACAATGAACTACAAACTCAAGGATCAGTGACAGGGGAGGGAGAGGGGTTGAAGGGGGAGATACAGTTCTCTACAGTTATGTGTTCACATATTAATTTGTTTAAACCTGCAGAAAATCAAATAAAAACATTTAAAAACAAAAAAATGAGATTCCCCTGCTGGTCTGAATTAAGCAGACATATTTTCATATGACTTCAGACATTTGACCGGACATAGTTTAGGTCGATCCGGAAATGCTGCCTCGAAGAACCTCAATACCTCACTAACGTCCGTTAGACATGAATATTTCAGAGCTGGAGGTTTCATGCCCATAGTCCTATAGGGGTTCTCTCTGTTGCATGCCACTGCTTTTTTTCTGTATGGTCGATAATGTCTCGAACAAGTCGAACAAGCTTGCACAACCTCCTGAAAGTCCTGTCTCCACCATACCACCATCTCAACCTAAACAGATTGTCATCTGTTATCTGCTCATTTCCCTTTGTGCTGGACCCATTACTTGTACCTGCAACATTGTCAGCTTCCTTTATGTGTATAGGGTCACAATGACCAAGTCTTTCAGTTGCTTTCTCTCCTCCCTGGATAAGTGCAATCTTTCTCTGCCAGGAGGTTCCTTTGTTCTGAGCCATATATTACCATCTAATTGAAAACACCACACATAATCTGGATGCTCTCTCAATTCTGCTGCATTTCATTGCAATAAAGGAACGCTCATCCTCATCCTGTTGCCTCGTCAACTCCTGAACATTCGTCTGAAGGGATTTTCCCTGTGTCTCCCATCCACCATGCAACAACACTGATGCATTTATCTCCTCATTTGTAAGCACAAGATCTGCACCTTCCCGCACTCCTCTCATGGACAGATTGCCTGATGTGATGAATTTCCATGGAGTCTTCACTGAACCCCAGAAAAAGCTCTCCTCCCATGTGGCCAGGGGATGGCAGCCACTACCTGATCCTGACCCTGGGGGTGGTATTATGAGGGAGGTTCACATGGGAGGAGATGGCGGTCAGGTAGATGTGGTGACCCCATCAGGAGAGATGTGCTATTCTTCCCTTCCAAATGAAGAAGACTCTATAATTCCAAAATTCCTGATGGCCTGTTGTCACTACACAAATCCCTACAGTTGCAAAACCCTAAGATTCCTTCCTTCCAGACAATCTAGACAGAATACCACTTGCACCTCATATGTACATAACACACACATAACACCTCCTGTCTCTGATGTTTTTGTGCTAACCAAAAATCCCAATGAAATCACCATAGAGGTCCTATGAGTCCTATGGACTCCAGCTCCCATAAAGCCTCAAGTACTGAGACGAGGAAGAAGGAGTTAATATAGATCAAAAGAAACACTAAGCTGGACATGCAGGGTAGTTGTTGTAATGAGATCCATCTGTGCAGGACATTTAAAAATGGTGTCCGCATTTGCAAGAGAGAGTAGCAGAACAGAAGAGGAAGGAAGCAGAACTACGGGAGAAGGCAGAAGCACGGGAATGGAACGAGTTGGTGTGAGCAGGTGTTCTCAGATGGCCGCTTGCAGGCATTGCTGACCAGAATGGAGATACAGCAGCAGTAGCCAAGCTACTGGCAACAGGGTCGAGTCCAGAAGCAGCAGGCTTACCGGCAGATGAACACAGAGCAAGCGGAATAGCTGAGAGAAGGTCTGCAGAGCAGAGAACGCCATCCAAAGGTGAAAGCTTCACTGCAGCAATGGTCGGAGGCACTTCCAGACACTGGTGAGTCAGTCCAGAGATGTTGGGGACCCCGGGGCATACCGACAGGCATGTGAGCCATTAAAAACGTATTTTGGAGAGATTCCAAGATGGCCGCACACTGGTAGTACCGCGGCTCCAAGCTACTGACTCTGAGAGGGATAAAAGCACATAAAACAGCGGATATAGCCCTCCCCGGGAACCGAAAACAAAAGCCATCCTCGTCGGAATTAATTAGCTAACCGAGGAGCTCAATAAGAATTCCCAGAGTGCCCTAACTCTGCAGGCTCCAGAGGTTGAGGAACTACGAGGTCCGGAGTTGCCTGCCGACGCGGGACAGAATCAGAGGGCAAGACCGCCAGAGAGCACACCCCAGTGGGCCGCCGTAAAACGCCAGGGTGGGGGCGGCCCAGAATCCGATAGGAGAGAGCGGCAACCCAAGAAGAGCAGCGCACCGGTGGCCCACCTTGATACCAACACCGCTGGGCAATCCACGCGGGTCACGGTGACAGAGGTATTTGTAAGCACATAATACAGCAGATACAGCCCTTCCCGGGAACCAAAAACAACAGCTATCCTCGCCGGAACGAAGTAGCTAACCTGGGAGCTCATTACATTAAGCACACCCTGGGTGCCCAGACTCCGCAGGCTCCATGGGGTGCGGAACTACGAGGCCCGGAGCGGCCAGCCAACACCAGACAGATTCAAAGGGCAAGACCACCGGAGAGCACACCCCAGCGGGGCCTCCGTAAAACACCAGGGAGGTGGCCCGTTGTCCGACGGGGGAGACCGACAGAGGAGTGCAGCGCACCGGTGACTCACCTGGATACCAACACCGCTGGACAAGCCACACGGGCCATGGTGATGGAGGGAACCTTAAGCCTGCCCCACAGACAATAGGAAGTGCCTGCCGACTATCCCTAGTGATAGTGAAGTGCCACAAGAGAACCGGCGGATCCCCCTAACGAGGGCAGGACCGGATGTTAGGGAGAATTCTCATTTATGGCTAATTTCCCTAACCTAGTGAGTCCCTCAGCAGCTTTGCTGGATTTCTGGGGTTAATTTCTTTCACCTAGTAAGAGTGTGAGCCTTTTTCCCACTCTTACAGTGTATTTTTTGTGTGTGTTGTACTTTTTTTGCTCATGGGCTATGGAGTGTCACCAACTCCCTAAGCATCATCACTTTACTTGTGTGTCACAAAGCACCCTTAGTGCAGTGACACATGGATGTCTTTTAGGCTTCTCATGTGAACTCCATTTCTGGGGATGACTACTGCCCCCCAGAAACATGTAAAGTCACCATTGGCTTTACTAGTCCTTCTAAAATACATATCCAGTACAAACCATCTTACAATGGAGTACTGGAGGGGAATATCTTTCTCCTGTCCCCCTTCCCAACTCGACATGGCTGGTGGCAGTGGTAACTATCATTTTTGCACGGATTCCCGTGTTAATGTTCTGGCTGTGGTGACAGACTTCAACATAAAACCCGCTACCCCATATCATTTTTATCTTGGGTCCTAGCGTGGTTTTTCGCCATTTCATGTTGGAAAGGTCTTTCTTGTTGTTTGCTTTTCGCGCCAAACCAGGTTTGGTTTCTTTGTTCGCCGTCCTTTGGCGGGCTTCTGCACAGAAGCCCTCCTTTGGCGTCTGGGGGTCTAGGTGGGTTGAATGTGAGGGAGGGGTTTAGTAACCCCCTGCACAGGGTCTCCTTGGAGACCCAAGATGCACTCTGTGTCGATTGGCCGAGGTGGTTGTCCGGGCCGGACAACCCCCCTGCTGTGTGATTGACAGCCAGGCTGTGTGAATGGGGGATTTTGGCATAAAAGGCAGACTCTTGGCCTGGAAGTCAGAGTCGCCACTGGAACTACAAGAACCGAAGAGAAGCAGAGAAGAAGACGGCTGCTGCAACTCCTGGATCCCGGTGAAGCCCTGCGGCAGTCCTGAGCTATCTACCCTTCAACGACAGAGAAGATCCAGCCCGGAGTCTTCTTCCCTTTAGCCTGGTGGGATCAACCAGCTCACCTTTAACAGCCAGAGAATCCGCTTCTGGGTCAAAATCGCTGCACACAGCTGTAGTGGTCCGGATAGCCATCAGAAGAGCTCTCTCCTGTATTTAAGGAGTGCACCTTTTATTCATCGTTGCTTTGCTGCTGCTGGCCTCATCCCTGGGTAGTGCAGATCGCCCCAGACGTCCTCCTTCTTGTCCCCACTACTGAAGCTTCAGGAACAGTGAGTCTGAAGGAACTACCAGGAACAACTGCCGTAGCAGCAGCTTTCTTCATCCGAATAAGGTACTGTGTTCATTTGGTCGTTCTCTCCATCCGACCTTGAGGAATCGGGGTGAACCCTTTTCCTTTCCAAAGCCTTGTCCTTTTTTCCTTCCGTCTTATAACTTTTGCTTCCCTTTGACAATACCTAGTACTCCTGGCAAATTTTAATCGTGAACTGTTCTAACTGTGTGATCCTCGACAACAGAGACCCTGCTCCATTTGACACTGGCGCAGGCCTATTGACTTTTTTTATACCTCTTAGGAAACGTCCTCTGATTCTATTGCCTTGACAAAAGTATTGCCTATGATTTTTATCTACTATTCCCTTGTTTTAATTCTATGTGCTAAGTGTGTTTGACTTCGGGTGCATTGCTTCTCGCGGGTACGTGTTATTTTCGTAAGACCGAACTGTTATTACTGTCAAAAATTGATCGCGTATTAACCCACTGTAACGTCTTTGTTTCGAAACACTGGTCTGTCAAATTCTAATGTACTTACCTTGAATTGACCTGAACAAGAGGAATTGTGTGTAGTATATTTAGAGTGTGGTTTTATTTAATAGAAGTAAAGTGTTTTGCGAACAGATGGTTTAAAAATAAATGTACTTATATTTTTTACCCAGAAACCTTGAGTCAGTCTTTGTTTCAGTCACCGTAATTGTAGTCCTTTGTGTAATATCTACTGCTGCTCATTTGCTCTTGAGATAAGTCTGGCTGCTCAGCCATCGCTACCACTTTACTGTGTAGTACCGGCTTGTATCAAAGGTGAAATTGTACTCTCACTTGTAGTCTTAATTGTATGTAGTGTTCCCTAAGGCTACTGCATATGATTCTGCCTAACACCAGAGGTGGGACTCAACACCTCCATCACTTCTACCATTCATGCCGGAATCAGGTGGGTCCTCCCCTTCGTCCCTTAATGGGTCCCCCACAGCAGTCGGGGAACTGGTGCTAGGTTGAGCAGCAAAGAAAAGGGGGACGGGACCACCAGACACTGCACGGGCCGCCTGAGCTCACTTGGAGGTAGGATCCCATCCTGCACCCCACCGCCCAACACACAAGACTCCCCTCTACGCTGGGTCCGCGGGGCACCAGCTCCCCATTCCCACCAAGCAACGTACGCCCACACAGCAGGGGCAGGGCAGCAACTGGCCAATGCTACCCACCCCCATATAGTACATCCACACAGACCTCCAGCCCACGGAAGGAAGACCAGAGGAGAAGCGGCCCAATACGGGCTGAGCAGACTGATAGGCAAGCTTACACTACCCTACCCGGCGACATCAAGCTCACATATCCGAGATGGGGAGGCAGCGGGGAAGGGGCCACTCCGGACCACCCGGCCAAAACCACACACGGGAGCAGAAGACACTCTAAACCCCCAGGCAAGGGCCCCAGGCCCCCGGGACAACTACACCCAACGCTACATCACTTGAGCACCCCTTCCTGCTCAGGCCTCGGGCCGGGCAACCCTTGCAAGGAGAGGCAGAAGGAGCTGACAGGGGGGCAATAACCAACCCTCCTCGCCCCTCCCTTATGAAGGGGACCCAGCAGGCACCCCCGCGCGTCAACTATATGACCTAGGAAGCGGGAAGACCTTTGAACAGGACGCCCACCTTGACCATCGACCAGCACACCTGGATCACAAAAGGCCATAGACAGACAAGCATGTACCTCACGACACCCCTGGGGGTACGCTGGGAAACACACCTAAGCACTTCGGGGAGCACAACTATAAGTAACCTTCAGGGAAAGTCATCCGAACAATCTAACTGAACCCCCCCCAACCACCCACGGGCCCGCTCCAAAGATACAGGCCGACGATTGACATTGGCTCAGGCTGAGATTAGCATGACAGGACAGAGCCCAATCCCAAGCAACACAGCCCCAAGATGTCAAGAAACAGGAATAAGGAGTCCCCAGCTGCGTTAAAGAACACAGAGAAAATGCAGGAAGGGCCCTTGTATAAAATATGGGCCAAGGAAACCGACCAAGCGGGGGGCCAACCAGGGATCGACTGGTCTGTAGAACAAGACGCAGCCTCCACACAAGAAGACCAGGGTAGACCAGTGACCCACGCCTCACTAAAGCTATTCCTGGAGGAGATGGAGGAAAAAATCACGGCGGCGGGACAGAAACAAATGAATACCCTGAGGGAAGACTTGGCATAGGATATACAAGAAATACGAAAGGACATTAACAAAATAGAGGAAAGAGTGGACACCAACGAGCGCCCCATACAGGAACTCTCAGAGGACATGAGGAAAGCTGATACCCTTCTGAAAACTTTGGCAGCCGCTACCCATAACCTCGAGCTACAAACAGAAGACCTGGAAAATTGATCCAGGAGATCTAACATCAGAGTCAAGTGCCTACCGGAGGACACACAAGACCAAGACCTACAGCAGGCCCTCAAGAGCGGCTTCTTCGACCTGTTGGACGCAGAGTCTGGGCAGGAGATCCAATTTCACAGAATTCATAGGGTGGGCCCGAGAAGGTTGGAACCGGGGGCGAGACCAAGAGATGTCCTGGCGGCCTTCCACAACTACACCATCAAGGAACAAATTATGGCAAAGGCAAGAAAGGCAACCCACATCACTTACAAAGGAGATTAAATCTTCCTGTATTAAGACCTGTCACAAATAACCCTCACCAAAAGGAGGTGCATGGGTCCTTTCCTGGCCTTTTTGAGAACACAGCAAATCAAATACAGATGGTCACACCCATTTGACCTGAACTTTAATTGGCAAGGCAAGCAACACAAAGTAGCGAAATGTGAGCAGGGAATGAGTCTGCTGGGAATTGAAGAGAAAGACTACCACCCTCGACCAGCAGACAACTAACCAAGCAAGCGACCGCAGACCATGGGAATGGTCCACGGTGAAACACAAAAAAGCAAAGAAGGGGCAAAGGCACACCAGCTATAAGTCACCATCGGCCAGCCAAGAAACGGGAGGCAGAGGAAGTCCCTCCGGAGACTGATGCCAGAAGGCAGAGGGGTGACATCCCCTAGAGTGCTTGCCCGGGGAGGGCGCAAGCTAAGTGCAAGTGCTTAAACATAACTAGAACAGATATATGCAGCTAGAGGAGGGGGAGTTAGGGGGGAATCCTGGAATGGGATTGGGATATCCCGCGTGGGTCACTTCTGGGGCTGACCTAGGGCTCAACTCTCGAGTACACAATTCGAGATGGGGCCAAGTGCCAGTTGAGTCTACCCAGTAACAAGGGGAGAGGGTGGGGTGTGGTGGGAATGGGGACAGGGAAGGGGGAGGAGAAGGGGAGGAGTATCCGGGGGCAACGCGATCAACAGGGACCAACCGTTCACAGGGGGGAGAAGGGCCAAAGGGCCACCTGCAAAAAGGCAAAGAGGCATGACGAATCACCTATTTTTCGGGGGGACACCAATGGATACCGCAGTAAAACTGAAAATCATATCCATGAATGTTAATGGGTTGAACTCACCTGTCAAAAGGAAAAAGGTGGAAAGTTATCTTAGACGGGAACAATTGCACATAGTCAGGCTCCAGGAGATACACATCTGCACGCAGGGCGACAGAAGACTACTACAGGCTACCCAAACAGATAAGAAAGGGGGGGTGGTGCTAGCACTAAAGGATGGGCTTGACTTAACCATCAAAGCCAAGGAAGCGGACGATCAGGGGAGATACCTAGGAGTGAGGCTAGAGGGGGAGGAGAGAGGCTTACACGGTCGCAACGCTTTATGCTCCAAACACGGGCCAGGATTTATCCAAAAAACACTTATTCGCCTGGAGAGATTCTCCGACTGCCACATCATACTGACAGGGGACTTCAATCTGGCTTGGGATCTGACAGCAGACAGGTGCAGGCACTCCATCCGATCCCACGCCCGCTCCTCCGGGGACCTCAAGCAGAAGCTTCAAGATCTGTCACTGGTAGACACATGGAGGGAAATAGAGGGGGACAGGGCGGGTTACACCTTCTACTCGCATGCGCACCGGTCACATTCATAGATTGACAATATCTGGTTAGCCGGGGCGCTGCTTGGGAGGGTAGCAGACATCAAACTAGGAGCCATTATACTCTCAGACCATACCGCAATAACCCTATTAATACAAAGGAACTGTACGCCCTCTGGCCTGTGGATTTGGCGCTACCTGATCCCGCTATTTAAGGATGTAAGATTAATCCGTGAAGTAGCAGAAGAGTCAGAAGCATTCGTAGAGCATAACCAAGTGTAGGATACCACTCTGCAAACATGGTGGGATGCCCTTAAAGCTACACTAAGAGGGAGGATCATAGCTATAAAAGCTAGGAGGGAAAGGGAGATGGAACTGCAAGAAGAGCAGCAGAGGAGAAGTTAAAGGCAGTGATGGCCAAGATGGGCTCGGCACAAACGTTAGCTATAAAAAGGGAACAAAGGGCATTAAGAGGGCAACTGGATCTCATCCAGACAAGGGCGGCAGAACGGAACTTACTGTGCCTTAAGCAGAAGTACTACATCAAGGCCAATAGGTCGGACTGCCTTCTGGCCCGAATGCTGAGGAGGGAGGACAAAGATAAAACAATCCTGAAAATTAGGGTAGAGGGTGGTACGACCGTCACGAACAACAAGGACATAGAGAGTTTATAAAATTCTACAGTAAGTTATCCAGCTTCAATAACCCTTCACCAACAAGGCAAGATGCCCACTTAAACAAAATTGTGTTGCAACAAATAACACACGAAGAGAAGGAAGTATGCCAGTGCAATACTAACAACGGTGGGAGAAGCATGGGACCACGCAATAAAAACATCAAATATCACCACCGACCCCTCACCTTATACCCCTCTGTTCGACAACCCACAATTTAGACTGGGGCACAACAGGCGCACATTTGAGGCCTGGCAACAAAGGGGATGCAAAAGGGTCAGAGACATGTTCAAGGAGGATCAGATTAAATCCTTCGAACAATGCAAGGCAGACTTTGACCTGGGAGAAACCCAAAGGTATAGATACACCCAGTTGCGACACTGGCTCCTACACCCCGTCCACCCCATTAAAGTAGCAGGGACCCGACGGCTAACCCCTTTCGAGAGGTATCTAAACACAGATCCTGGGGACAGGAGAGTAGTCACACAAATTTACAGAAACATAAAGGAGGGCGAAGACTCACCAACGAGAAGATATATGAAGGGGTGGGAAGAGGCCACAGGGCACAAAATAGCGGAACTGGAGTGGGTAAAACTGTGGGGGCAGGTACCAAAACTAGCGAGGTCCCTACAAATAAGAGAGATATGGCTGAAGCTGATATTTCAATGGCACTTAATCCCGGTGAGACTGCACAGAATTTACCCGGGGGACTCACAACTATGCTGGAGGGACTGCGGAGGGGAGGGCACCTGGAGCCACATCTGGTGGAATTGCCCAAAGCTAGACCTCTACTGGAAAGGGATTCACGGTGCAATTGAGCAAGTGCTGGGAGTGAAGGCAGGAGGGAACAGGGGACTAGCGATGATTGGACTGAACGGAACACTGACGGCTGTGGACTCGAAGCCCAAAGGCAAACTCTACATCAATATGATGATGGCAGCAGCACTAGTACTGGCGCGTAAGTGGAAAGCCAGGGACCTACCACAGGAACATGAGTGGGTAGAAAAAACTGATCACTGGCAGCCATGCAATGGCTCACCTACTCGCTATAAGGGGAGCATAGCAGGTGCAACACAGACTGGTCAGACCTATTACGTTACTTGAGAGAGGGCGCGCGCCACACTTGGTGTCCCAGGTCCATGACCCTAGTGGCCATGATAGATCGGGCAGTAAGCATTTGGGGAGAAGATACCTGGTCTCAGGAATGTCATATTTTGGCTCACCTTGTTCAAGAGTGTAGGTATCCGATGGTCTTCTTTTCTTCTCTTTTAACCCCCTTTTTTCTTCTGAGGATTGTCTTCTGTCGAAGGGAAATGGTCTGTCCCTACCAGAGGCCACAATGCCTGCCATACAGGAAACCAGGCTGGACAGAATGCACCCCTGAAGGTGCACCATTCGGGGGCAAAAGACAAATATAAGAAAAACCCCCACAATGTATTGGGTCCATAGGTTACAAAGTTTGTTTGTGGAATATCTTGACAGCAGGTTCTTAGGTAGGATCCCGGATGAACTTGGAATAATGCACAGAGTGCAACAGGAAAGTTGCAAGCAAACAATGTAGGTAATCAAAAGAAATCCAGAGGAAACAGAAGACAATAGGCTCTAAAAATAGCAGTGCCATGCAATGAAATGGAAAAAATAACAACAAATGGCACATGCAACTACACGATAACGGGAGGTCTCTCTCAAAAGAGTGTCGGGTTGCATGATGGAAAAAGAGCAGCACAAAGCACGCGCAGCTACCGATGAAAAGGTAAGCTCAGAACATAGCAGTGCCATGAAGAAAATAGAAACAAAAGACAGCAACTGGCACGAGCAGCTACCGGCAGTGCGCGGGTAGCAAAAGAAAGGGAAAAAAGACAGGGCGCTATTGGAACCGGCTAACAAAAGGAAAGCAAGTAAAAAAAGGAGGAACAGAGGAAGAATGGACTATCGGAAGAAGGCAATGAAAGCAAGGCTGAAGCCAAAGAGGACACACTGGCATCTTAACCCAAGAGAAGAGATAGAGCAGGGCTGCAACGCGAGTGCCCCTGCATCCTCAGGAAAGAAATAGCGCACGTGAGACGCAATCTTGGCTGGGCAACTAGGCCAGTACTTTAGGACGTTCAGAAGACGTCTCGGAACATTAGTGTGGCCAGGCTTCAATCAGCGCCAGATCGACCAACGCTGTGCTGTGACAGTATACCACCTCCTTCTCCGGGGGCTTCTTAGAACCTGATAAACTTGCTTCCAATGGCACGCTAATAGGGTTACTTACTGACTCAATCTCACTCCCACTAACCCACTCCTGACCTGATGTCCTGGCTTGATCCTCCTCCAAATCCTCAGATGAGATGTCCCTTCTTCTTTCTCTCCAAGTCTCCTTCTTGGATTTACATTTGTTATGGGATCGGGCTCCCCTGGAGGCCACTTTGCCAATTTAGCAATCTTGCTCGGCAGCTGGGACCCCAGGGAGCCCGCCCCAGGCCAGGGAAAAGCAGGCACCGAAAAACTCTGGTGGTGTGACTGGAGCGGGTGTAGTGTCAGAAGTCCTTGTTCGAATCTTCTTATGAGTGTTTCCGGTTGGTCTTGTGTCCAATTAGTATCTGGTTGAGTTAGCCTCCAGTGGTATAGTACATGCAAGTTCCAAACAATCCGGGAGATCCAGATACACACTACGTGAAGTGTGGATGTTTCGGTGGTATGCCGATCACAAAGCAGAAACAATAATTCCTGAGAAAGTCTCAAAGAGAGTAGGTATCATTTCCGCGTACGCGGAAAAGAAAGGGCAAACAAAGAGGGTGCCACTCGAGCAGCAGCTGGTAAGCACTGGAAACACAAAATAGTGGATCCAATAATGGAAGGGAATACTTAAGCCGGGGCCGCGCGAGCAGCGGCAGGAAAGCAAAGAAAGAGAGGAAGAAAACAGTATGCACCGAAGAGGCGGTGGAAGGTAGGAGGCAAACAGCAGAAAACAAGAGGACAGGACCGAAATAATCTTTGTACACGAAGCGTAACTGCAACACAGAAAGCGAGTTGCAACGCTCCGAGTCAGTACACAGGTGTGCGGATATAGGATGCTAATCTGCCATCTTTGAAAAGACTAGACCGTTACTCCTAGAACGTAACGGAACAGGTAAAGTCTGCTAACATGTTCGCCAATGATCCCAGACCCTCCATGGTCAGATCATGACAGGGTTACATAGCTTCCAAGTATGGGAGGTATGGAACCTTTGAAGTAAAAGGGGTGTGTGACGATGAGATACTGGTTCCCAGAACATTTCTGATACTGGGTACCACTTACAGTGAACTAGATATGATATGATATGATAGGTTATTTATAACACGCTTAAGACCCAGAGGTTTCTAAGTGTGGACCCAGGCATCGAATCTGTGTCGCTCCGCATCCTCTTGCTTCCAAGGCGAGAGCGTTGCCGCTGAGCCATCCTCCCGAGACAGTGTTCCTCTGTAATACCGTGAATCACAACTCTTGAAGACTTCATATTTTTCTGTTTCTTCAGAAGGAGGTGACAACTCAGGTTTCTTTCTTCTATTATACTGGTCTGGTACATACAGTCATAATAAGGAAGAATGAAAAACTGGATGGATGCGCTTCCATATCTTAGGTAGACATAACTTAAAGGCCACTGGTTTTATTTTGGCATGAACCTCGTAGGGTCCTACGTATCTGGAGGATAATTTAGAAGTGTGTATCCAGCGGGGAAGATATTTGTTAGAAAACCATACCTTAGATCTTATATCCCACTGAGGGCAGTCTTTTCGATGCTTATATGCGTAAAACCTGTTCCTCTGTTTGCTTAGTTCTAGATTTTTGAATGCATCATTATGAACCTGGACCAGGACGTTCAGCATGGAATCCACAGCTGGTACTCGTGAAGGTGGAACAACAGTAGTGGGTATATGTCTGGAATGAAGCCCTGCAACACAATAGAAAGGACTCATCTTAGTTGTGGTATAGACAGAATTAGTATAGGTGAACTCAGAAGTGACTAGCAAGTAAACCCAATCATCTTGTCTGGATGACATAAAACAACGGAGATACTGTTCCATTGTATGGTTTAACCTTTTGGTCTGTCCGTTTGTCTGAGAATGGTATCCAGAAGAGAGAGACCTTTCTGTACATAAGGATTTACAGAGTGTCTTCCAAAACACTGATCTATATTGTGGTCCTCTGTCAGACAGAATGGTCATTGGATTGCTGTGTAGTCCGAAGATGGCCCTGAGAAAAACTGAAGCCATCTGTTGGGCAGTAGGTACACCAGTGAGCGGAGAGAAATGAGCTATCTTACTGAAGGAATCATTGGTAACCATTATGGTAGTACAACCTTGAAAGGGGGTAGATCCACTACGAAATCTGTGGAGATGTGTTCCCAAGGGACCCTGGGGGTTGGTTCTTGAAGTAATCCTAAAGGGTTTGTGGTGGTGTATTTGCTCTGAGTGCAAATGGAACATGAAGAGACATATTCACATACGTCTGTGTGGACAGAAGGCCACCAAAAATAGCGGTTAATCAGGTATATAGTCGCAGCTATTCCCTTATGTCCAACAGCCTTGGAGTCATGACACTAGAATAGGATCTGTCTTTGCAAGGGAGCACTAGGAATTACTAAGAGATTATCACAAAACAATAATCCATCTTCCTTTGTGATAGATGACTTGGATAGCTTGGTTCCAGGAATCTCATAGCGTGTTGTTGCCTCTGAAAGAAAGGCATGGTATCAACAGTAAGACAGACACAAGTGACCACAGTTCAAGGGTGTTTATTGAACTTCAAAAACCTATTGACTATCCTTATCTCTAAATACAAATAGTGTGGGAAACTATGTTTTAAGAAAAAGAAAGAAGTGTTCACAAAATGATATGTCAGGATGTTCTGGCCGTTGACCTCCCTTCACCACGTTTTCAGCAGGGGACGAGGCGGTACAACAGAGTTTAGCACAGTCTCTGGCTTATCTAGCACAAGGATACAGTTCCATCATTAGCATCAGGGCCTTCCGTGCCCAAGTCTCTTTGTGCCTTTCAAAGTCTCTTCATTCAGAGAGGCTGATGTGACAAACAAACAATAAGTTCTTTTCCTCTTTCAAATGATCACAAGTAGTCAAGTTCTTAGGTGATTCGCTATTCACCTTGGATCCCCCTCCGCCGGGCTCAGATCCTTTCAACTCAATGTTTGTACATTATTTATGTATCTAATTCCTCATAGGGTATTCTTTTTCGGGTCACTCACGGTTCACCCCAGATCCCCCTCAGCCGGGCTCAGATCTCTGATCCCCCTCGGTCGGGCTCAGATTCCTTTTAACACAATGTTCATAACTTTACACAAACTTGCTTTAACCCAAAAACTTTTAGCGGATCTCCCTCCGCCGGGCTTGGCCAACTTCCTATATGATTTCATCAACTATCGAAGACTTTCGAATGTGCACAGAATTTTTGCTTGACCCGTTGCAGGGCCACATAGATTTCACAATTCTTTATCACTCATCACATTTGCCACCTTTCAGCTGGATACCTAACAGAGACATTCGAATGAGCACCCACATGGTGCCGGATCACCCTGTCTACACTATCGTACCTTGGCTTCAAAGTTCAATCACACATCTGCTGATTAATTGTGTTTGCGTTGCTTGCCACATACACTTCATACACTGTTCTCTTCAGTTTTCACTATGCAATGTTGCCGCTTGCAACCTTGGCTTCAACACAGATCGGTCTGGTATCAGTCTTCCCAACTCACTGGCTGTGCTAACTTCACTGGCGCTGCTTTGTTGTAGAACCCAAAGACAGTACCACAGCGGCAAACAATTCTCCCTGCCTTAACTATCGACATGGGAGAGCCCCAGGTACCTCTGTAAGAAAGGCATGGTATCAAAGTAAGTCAGACACAAGTGATCACAGTTCAAAGGTGTTTATTAAACAGTAAAGGGGGTAAGATAAACGCCTAATCTAAACCTAAATCTAAGATGGGAGTAAGGTACGACCATCAAATCATAATAATACAGTCTTATTGGAGTTTAGTCAAATAAAAGGGCCTATACTAAGAAAACCTATTGCCAATCCTTACTGCTATGTTACAAAAGAGTGTGGGATAATGTTGACAAGAAAATAAAAGAAAGAAGTGTTCACAAAATGTACCAGCACAAGGTTACCGTTCCTCTTCCAGTATCAGGGCCTTTTGTGCTCGAGTCTCTTCTCATGCAAAGTCTCTTGCTTCAGAGGGCCTGATACACCAAAACAATAAAATAACAAAAGTTCCTTTGGTTACTCTTTATGGTGGACAATTATTGTTCACCCTTGTATCCCCCTCAGCCGGGTTCCAATCCTTTCCTTTACGATAGCTTCCCTCAATCAGGCTCAGACCATCAACTCACTGTGGACATCCCTCAGTCGGGTTCATGCTTGTCATCAGAATGTTCGTTGGGATCATACTATTTACCCCAATTCGCAGGTGTCCCTCAGTCAGGTTAACGTTTGCCAATTTCTCACAGTACACCTAGTTTTCACAATGTGGGATTCACTTCCCTTAGCTTTCTCCTGGCTTCCCTCCCTCGGGTTCATACTGCCCTTTAGATTAAAGATCCTCACCTTGTAGTATTCGAGAGTCTTAATGTCTTTTTAAACAATTGTGCAGCTTATTCTCTCCACTTTACGGTTTCCCAAAGCACTTGCCAATTTACATCTCGCAGGTTCACTTGGTTATTTTATTGCAGATGCTGATTTCACAAAATCACATGGCATTCCCCTCTTCCGGGCGCAAACACCACTTTCCCAGTTCCTTTCGTTTCGTGCATACTTTCACAGCGTGTCAAAGACTTTCGACTGTACACAGGGTTAAGGTTGACCCCTGTATGACCCCTTTGTAGTTTTGCTTACCAAAAAAAGTTCAATAACTTCTCTGTCTTTCAGGAGAGGGATACCAGCTAGAGTCTTTCAAATGAGCACCCACGTGGCGCCGGACAACTCTATTTCTGGTACTGATTTCACTTACAAAGGGCCTATCTTCTTTCTTATTTTAATCATATTTTTAAAGCGCACATCAGTCCTAGGGCATTGTGGCGCTGTTACAGATATACATTGCTGGTTACAAAGGAAGGCTCAAAAATTACATTACATTTGCGATTAATCTTGGAGTTACATAGAAATTGCACTTGCGGAGTAGCTTGTGGTTAAGTAGGGCTGGGAGTGCAGAGAGGCTGAAGGTGTAGTGTGGGGTTATGTGAAGAGTGTGGTTTTGAAGGATTTGCGAAAGGAATATAGAGAGGTTTCTGCTCTGAGTGCGTTGGGGAGGGCATTCCAGAGTTTAGGTGCTATATGCGGGAAGCTAATGCCGCCGGCGCAGGTTTTTTTTATGGAGGGTACGCAGAGTTGGTTAGCATGGTGACTCCTTTTGGGGCGGGCGGAGATGTTCTTGGTATGGTTTCTGATGGGTAGGATGGGGCGTTGAGATTGATGCATTTATGCGTAAGGGTAAGGATTTTGAAGTTGATCTTTTCCTTGACTGGGAGCCAGTGGGCATCACGTCTGTCCTGAGATATATGGTCACTTTTAGGAATGTGAAGTGCGGCTCGGAGCGCGTTATTTTGTACTATTTGCAGCCTGTTTATGTTTTTAGTTGAGGTGCCTGCCAGAAGGGCATTGCAGTAGTCAAGTCTGGCTCCTATTGTGGCTCTGTCGATGGTTAAGCAGTTTTGAGTGGTCAGAAAGTGTTTTCTGGCAACTATAAGTTTGATGGTGAGAGCAGAGGTGGATGAGATGGCGCTGATCTGTCTTGTCATTGAGAGCGTTGAGTCTAAGTAGACTCCAAGGGTCTTAACTGATGTGTAGACTGGTATATTAGTGTTGTTGATTGTGAAGTAAGTGTATTTGGGGTCGAGTTTGGAGTACACATACAATGTTGCCACTGCAACCTTGAGTCTAACACAATCCGGTCCACTATCTGCTTATTCCAACTCACTGGCTGTGCTGAACTCGTTGGCATTTTCTTTGCCGCTGGAGTCAAGGATGGTACCACGATGGCAACCACTTCTCCCCGCCCTGGCAAACAGTACCGCTGACATCCGACACACCATTTGGCAGCTGCAATTCCTGGTTTTATGCTTCTTTAATCGAAGGCTTCACGGGCCTGGGTTGAAAACGGCATAGGGCAACCCCCTCCTTGTCGTCCTTTCAGGTCTCGGCACCTTTCGCTTCAATTTGAACTGCCATGCTGGAATGGCTGCTTCTTCATGCGTTCGGCCCTGTTCGGAGTGTGCTTGTATGCTCCACCTTTTATCCCAATGGGGAAGGGAAAGGGTAGTTAGGTGTGTGTAGTTGTCGGTGATTGCCTGACTCTGCCTGACCCTTGTGTTGGGACATGTCAGGTAAATGGCTTGGGTATTGGTCCATCGTCGTTCACGCTGTGACAAATTGTTTGTGTCGGAAAATGGGCGGGGGGGTAGAGTTGCTGAGTATCCTACAAGGCAGGATGGGGAAAAGGTGTTGTAAGGAAGGGGATACTGCGTCACACCATTCGGTGTCCCACTTCCACTCCCAGAGGACCCCGCATCCAGGTGATCCTCCCTCACTAGTCCACCCCCAGGAACTGGATCCAATAGCGATGGCTGTGTCTTGGCCACCTGGATGACAGATCCCCGGGGACTAGTCAGTGAGACACCTTCAGGTTTCTCACATACTCTTCCCCTATGCAAGGTGGATATGCCTGTTCTATGTCCAGGTTGCATTTCGTTAAAACCTGGGAGAGAACAATGATGAGAGATGTCCAAGAACTCTTGCATATTCCACAGATTTGTTGCGACCGGTGTTGGTAGAGGTGTAATGATCTCACTGGTTTCACCACAGTAGCATGGGTTTTAAAGAGTTGTTTCAGGTCTCCTAGGCTCTGAATTTTCCCAATCCCATATGGGAGAATTTTGGGAGTAGTAGTCTGTTTGCCAACAGCTCTGGGGTAGGAAATCTCCAAATGGAGGTGGAGTTTCCTGTAGGAGAGTAGAAAAGGTAGGAATTCTCACCCCAGAATAACTTCCTCAGGGAGCCCAGGGATTATGGCCGTAGATATTTCACAGGATTCGCTGTGGATGTTAATGTGCACAGGTATCTCAGGGTATACCTCATTATCCCCATGTACACAGGTAAGCCTAACTAGCTACTACCTGCGCAAAGTGTTTTGAGCAAAGTGTTCCGTCAGTGTCAGCGAAGCAGAGGTGTTTTGGTGAAAGCGACATACAGACTCTCAAAACTTTGCAGCGAGCCTGGTGTTGTTCAATTTACAAGAAGGAGTATGACATTCTGCTGAAAACCCCTGGGCCAATGTGAAGTGCCTGCGCAAAGTGTTATGAGCAAAGTGTTCCGTGTTTGGTGGTCGGCTGGGTGCCTGAAGCCATCGGAACTATTTTTGGCCCCCCTCATCTTGGAGGATTGTTGAAGGAGATTGTGTGAGTCCTTACTTGAACAGTGTGTATATGCGAGCGGTGTGTTAGAACGGAGGGATTTCTAATGAACTCGCCCTTGATGTGTACGTGTGTACATGGGACCTGGTAAGTGGAGACTGTTTACCCGCCTCTGCCCCAAGTAAGGCTGAGATGTTTTGCCAGGTACTGCCCCCTTGCAGGGCCAATTTAAATAAGCATATAAAAGGAGACACAAGAAAACTCATGTCCCTTCACAGCGAGAGATTCGTCCGAAGTTAAACCTCTGCCAGACTGGTTCAGTAATGAAAACCCACCAGCTCTCAAAGGCCGCAAGTATATCTGTGGAGACTGCACTGGAAATAGTGAGTGGGGTATCGGTCGCTCGTAATATGACAGCATGTAGTGGTCTCTCCAGTCTGAAAGGGGGTAATGCGAGCCCGAGGCTAAACTTGAGCCAGACTGAAAAGGAATCAAATTCTTGCCAACTATTAAAGGCTGCATCTATACCTATGAAGTCTGCCCCGGAAATGGCAAATGTGAAAACACCCGCCTCAATCCAGTTTGAATGGGGGACTAGAGGAAACTAATAGGAACAGATTGAACCAGGGAGCAAACAGCATGCTGGAGGAGTTGCCCTTGGCAGGGCGTGGAACGGAAGGGTGTGACAGTCCTAAGGTGGGGGAGGAGGCGCCTTTCATCAACAAGACCCCTCCCAAGAACATAGCTAATGTTAAGGATCTCCCCCTCCCCCCAGGATTAAATTGTCTTCAGCAGTGGAGATCCCAAGCAGGCAAGGTGAGGAGTCTGAGCTACTGATAAAGGAGTGCCAGTTGGAGATCTTGGGCCCCTTGAACCCTTGTAAAAAGCTCAGTTGTCAAGAGACCTCTCTGAATTAACAAATAGAATCTCTACACAAAAAAAGAAGAAGTTTGGCCTCTATTTAGAACTGGCTTTCAGCCATAGAGGCCAACATGTCCCGGGAGGACCTGAACTTAATGTATGTGCAGCCAACTGAGCTGAGTGAGCCTCAAAGGATAAATCAGGTGGCGGGAGAGGTACTTCACCATCGAGAGAGTGGGGACTCTGCTTTTCCATTGCTACCCCCAGGCCAACAGACTAAGATCTACTGGCTCAAGCTGCCCATAGAAACTTCTCTTGGAACGTTTCAACGAACTCCTCCGACCTAAGTCAGGACGACTCGGCCTAGGGTAATCAGAGTGTTGTGGGCCAAACTCAGCCAATGAATATTGACTTGTAGGAACTTCAAAGACTAACTTTTGGCCTCCCTTTCAATTCCCCTGACGCCTTTCACTAAACTATATGAGTCTATCAATGACTCTATGATAGATCAGGGAACTTTGATTGCGATGCTCCAGGTAAAACCTGGCGCACTAGAAGGTTTGGCAACAAAAGTGAAAGCCCGACTGGACAAAGACGCAGAAACGTCTGCTCAATGGCAAAATCGCCTGTGCGACCTAGCACGAAGGAAGTCGACCGACAAATCTACATTAATGTAGGCCATCCTCAAAGACTGCAAGTGGATGCGTGCTGCCTGGAAAATCGAACAGAGAAGAGCTAGTCCTTCTAGGACTAAGGGGGATACCCCATAAAGAAGCTATGGTACCTGAAGGATCAACTGCCAAGTACTATCATCCAAGGAAAATAAGCAAACATCTTCTCTATTTTCTCAGGCAAAGATACAGTGGGGAAGAAAGTGGGTAAAGGAAAAGAGTAAATTAAAGAAAATAAGTAAAAAACCTGATTGCCCCTGAGGAAAAATAGATCTAATGGCTTGAGGGCTTTTTTTCAGAATTTAATAACTCTCCCCCCACTGTCAATAAGCATATCTCCCAAAAGATCAAGAAATGAATTGACACTGCGACATGGGGCAGTGGTTAACGTGAATGAGCCAGCTGTAACATTGGAGGTGAATAAAGCCTTTGCTGGTGGAGAACAATGAAACAGGGAACGACACATGCCTCAGTGACTTGGTCGAGATAATTGAACAAGACAGAGAGGATGAGGATTGAAACAATCTCTCCAACTCAGAATGGGTTGAAATAGAAAGACCGGCCTCCCAGGTTGAGGCCGCTCAAGGTGATTGGCCAAGGGAGGACATCAGACCTGTGCCCAAGAAATCAAACATGGTTCTGTGGGACAACACATTCCTCACTAAAGTTTTGAAATCTGGCTCAGGAAGCAAACCAGAAAATTGGGACTGGCTGGGGCAAGCATTGGCCAGCAGCACCAAGAAATAGATTAATCCCAAGGAGGTGGGCCCACTGGCTTGGATCGGCTCATGGAACACAAGGGGGTTTAAACCTTTATTCACAGAAAATATGAAGGCCGTGGTTAAATATGACATTATTTTCCTGCAAGAGACATGGCTTAGGTCAGTCCACTTGTGCGATGAATATGAACCTTTCTTAAACCCGGCCGGTAAGGGGGTAATTGGGAGAACCTTCTCTGGCCTATTGACTAAAAGTGGACTCTGGATATTTGGTGATTAGCCATGAAACTCCAAATCCTTATGTCCAAGTATTAAAATTGTCTAGGCAAGTATTGGGTAAGCAGGAACTCCTCCTTTTAATGAATGTCCATTGGCGGGTAAACTCATGTAAATAAGTCAACTTTGTTCAATCAGTCATAAAAGTGGTGGACCAGGTTTTGCTGGAATGGGAGAATGGCACCATGATCTTGTGTGGGGATCTAAACATACACCTGTTGGATGAGAATGGTCTGCCTAGAAAAGAGAAAGAGTTGGAAGGAAGGGCCTTAGAGTGGTTTCTGGAAGTAGGCCCCAGGGACTTACACATGTTAAACGCACAGACAGTGGGGGACATCCCAGGAATGTGTACATGGGGCAGGGGCTAAAGAGATTTTGCCTAGATTATTGTTTTGTTTCCGGCAACATGATTGACAGAGTGAGAAGATTTGAAATAGTGAGCAACTCGTGAGTGATCACGACCTGGTAACTATTGCATTGGAAACCAGGGAAATAATGAACCCGGTGGAAATACCCTGGCCCAGTAATAGGTTAAGGGTGGGAAAGAGGGAGATTGCAGCGATTTGTGAGCAATTTAAGGTGGCGGTTGAAGGTGATAATATCTGTGTTGAATATAATTGGATCTTAAAAGAATTCACCCAACCATGGAAGAGAGGCACTAAGGTGGAGCTAATTCCTAGGCATGCTTACGACCCATTGGTTAGCAGGGCTAAGAAAGAACTGCCAGCAGCCCTGAGGAGAATCAAAGCGGAAAAGGATCAGGAGTGCGCAGAATTGATCCGGTTTTGTAAGCAGAAGTTTCTAAATTGGCTCTTAGCAACCAGAAGTCAGCCTTTGCAGTCCAAGGCTGAACAGATGCTAAAGGTGGTCTGTAAAAAAATACTAGGGACCTCTGGGAATTGCTCAACAACAGGGGGTCTTTTAGGGCTGGCATTATGCTGGGCCAAGTGAGTGAGTCAAGTTGATTCTCTCATTTCTCCAGGCTGTTTTCAGACCCGGGTGACCTAGTGAGTATGGAGGTGAGAGAGATAGTGACAATAAGTGGAGAATTGAAATTGAAAGGGAAGATCTGGAGGTGAAGATAAAGGGGCTCAATTCCTCAAGAGCTGCGGGCCCGGATGTTATTTCAAACCAGCTCCTCAAAGAAAATCCAGAGGAGTGGAGCCGGCTGGTTATGCTGGTCTTCAACCAGGTCCTCGTATTAAACAGGTGGCAGATACCTGGCGAGAGGTGATAGTTGTCCCTATTTTCAAGAAAAGCGACCGGGTTGATCCTCAGAATTATCATCTGATCGCCCTTCTTGATTCTATGGGGAAGCTTTTTGTCTCAATTCTATTACGTGATTTGACAGAGTGGGCTACTAAGACTGGAAGGCTGGACCCCCATCAAACAAGATTTGTAAAGGATGTGGGAACCTCTCTAAATCTCTTTGTAATTGGAACCTTAAAACAGGGAGCACTGGAATCGGGGGCCTCTGTCCATATGGCCTTTATGGACTTGGAGCAGGCCTTAGATTGTGTGAATAGGGTAAAGTTGTGGGCAAAATTAAAAAACTGGAACTGCCCGGCAGATTTGTTGGCTGCGATCCACGCACTTTATTCAAATACATTGGTGCAAGTTAGATTGGCAGATATAGGAGTGCTCTCCGGAAAAATCGTGACTGATCGGGGCATGAAGCAGGGCTGCGCCCTGGTCCTGCTGTTGTTTAGTTTGTATGTCACTGACCTGGGAGAATCACAGGCTGCAGGGAGGGCCTTTCCACCAAAAATACATGGGAAATCTATACTCTGGGTCCTTTATGCAGACGATATAAGTATTTATGGATCTTACTCCAGTTGGTTTACAGAGGCGTCCTGAGCATGTCGTCCACTCGTAGGAGATTGAGTAAAGACCGTGTTTGGTGGGTGGAGGATGAGAGAATGGAAGTAGTTGATGCTATGGTGTACCTGGGGGTGATCATTAACAAGAACATTGATGACAGAACCCATTATCTCTCCCTTCGCACCAAGACCAATCGGCTGGCGGCCCAGGGTATGAGAATTCTTTGCAAGTATGGTAAATTCTCCCTCACCCCTTTACCCCTTCTATCGCCAAAAGGTGGTGCCCATTCTTACCTATGGTTCTGAGGGAATGATGAAAATGTCCTGGAAGATTAGGGCTTTATTAGAAGGCCTGTTCTGAAGAAAGTGTCTTAAGTTACCTAACTCATTGTCGATGCCTATTATAAAACATGAATTGAGACTGCAGTCTTTGGAGTCTATTGCCCTGTGGAAATCAATTATGCTTTATAGAAAATGTAGAATGGCCGAATATGGAACACCCTTTGAAATGTTCAACCTGATGTAAAAATCCCCTGATCCATCCCTGCGGAGATAGTGGGAGAAGATTGAGGGAATCCTCGTGGATAGGGACAAGCTACTTACTAACGCCATGAACAAAAAAAAAACTTCAAGCCCAAGATTGGGTGGAAAGTGTCCGCCGAAGAAACCTAGACCCCTTGAGACCCTGTTTGGATAGGGGAAAAAAGGGGGTTGAATTAGCCTCCACAATATCTATTTAAATTCCCCTCCTCACACTATAGGCACCTGTTGTTTAGGGTGAGATTAAATATTCTGGCCACAGGAGAGGTGGAACTTGAAAGGAAACAAATTCCACAGGAAGCCTTGTATTGCAGATATTGTGGATCTTCAGGGACCGTAGGAATCATGTAGTCATTGGGTGACCTCTATCTCGGCCCTAAGAGATTTGCGTAAGAAAAATGTGCAGGGCCACCAAGGATACAGGCTTACAATACTTGATCAACAGTGGTGGTAATGTATGTTGATGGGGGAGAGAATAAGCTTATGCCTGGAAGCTTTGCAATTCATAGAAGCCTTCAAAGGAGGTGATACGAGGGTAGAGCCTGTTTGAAATAAGCAGGAGGGCGTGGACCCTCTGAGAGCTGTGAAGTATTAGGATGTCGACTACTAAGAACTGACATGTATGCCCTGTGATAAAGATGGCTGGAAATTATGCTGGTAAATGTTGTATTAAGGGGGAGTAATGCTTTCTGAAAGGGTGTTGATGGAAATACTGTTTAATTTTAAGTGAAGATGGAATTAGGGGAGGAATGTTGAAACCTAAACACCTTCTTTTATGCTTTTTCTTTTTGATATTTGCTGGAATGTGGAAGGAAATGATTTAATGTAAATGGTTAAAAGACACCAATAAACATTTTAAATGTTTAAAAAATGAAGGCCCTTACTTGTCTCCCATTTATCCAGGCCTTTTCGTATGTAAAGTCAGTGGAGGCTTCACATAAACAGATACTAAAGGTCTCTAGCTCCTCTTCTGGTTCCTCCCATTCTGCACCTTTTAAAGAACAAATTTCCATAGGTTTGTCCCGGAGATTCTTTGGTCAGTTCCTAGCTACATGTCTGGTTTCTCTACAACAAAAACAGACAGGAGGACGTGGTCTACTTCCTTTTATTTCCTCCCTTCTACTTTCATCCTTGGGTTTGGGATCCGTTCTTTTAGGTTCTAGCTTGTCTCATGTCATCCCTTCTTTAGTTCTGTATGACCCGCCTGGTTTATCTGTTCCTTGTGGTTGAGGTCTGTGGATAGGTTTATGATCATTTTGTTACTCCCACCGATGGGCTGAGTGGAATTGTTTAGCAGCATCAGAGTTATTTTGTGCAGTCTCAATGGCCATGGCTAAGGTAGGTCGATTTAACTGTAGATCGGCTTTTCTACAAAAAAGGGGGTAAAGAATTAGTGATCTCTTCCAGGGTTAGGACCTCTGTCAATTTGTCTAGGGATTTGTTATTAATCCATAGAGCCACTGTGCTTTTGACACATTTAGCCATTTCCAAGGGGTTTCTCATGGGTTTAACCCAGTGGCCCTCAATTTCTGCCTATAGAAATTGCAGGTCTGCCCCACTCTTTTAAACAGACCCTCCTTTATGGATAGAAATGTGGCACCCTGTGCAAGATTAAGTAGTTGATAGGAACTTTTGCAGTTCTCCTTTCAACAAAGGGCCCAAGTAGCATATTCCCATCCCAGTTGTTCTGCCAGGCGCTCAAAGTTCAGAAACAATTTCCCTAAATCTTCACCTTCAAGATATGGCTCAAGTACCCCCTGAGGTAATAATGGTCTTGCCTACAATTCAATCAGTTTAGTAAAATGTTTCTGAGGTCTAGCTTCGGCTTGCATCTGATGGGCTGCTAACTGGGCAATGACATTGGCTAGGTCGGACATTTCTTCCGGGGGTGTAAGGGTTCCTTCTATATGATGGTTCAGAATCATAATAGAAACAACTCTCAACGCTCAACGTCTTCTGATACTTCTGATTCTGAGTCTGCCAAAAGAAAGGATTTAGGTTGGTTAATCTCTAACCCTGATGGCCCTGTGACAGCTGACAGCTGACAATTGGGTGCCAAAAAAAAGTTTCAAAGGGCGGGGGGGTGGTGGGAGTTGGATCAGAGCACTAGCTCTAATAAAAGTAAAGACGGGTCAACCTTTTAGTACTATTTGATCCCACTGTTGTATATTATAACGTGAGAGAGGAAGGGTGTCCAATAACACCTGAGTCTTAAAACACAAGTATTGCTGGCCAGTTGGGATCCGAAGTTGGCAAAACAACACCTCTTTTAGTGTGGATACACAGTCAAAGTCGAGAACCTCAGCAATTTTGTTTTTCCCCTTCTGGTGGTACAACAATGATCAGCTGAATCATATCAGTTAATGGTGTTTATTAAACAGTAAAGTGGGTGAGACAAACGCCTAATCTAAACCTAAATCTAAGATGGGAGCAAGCTACGACATCAAATCATAATAATACAGTCCTAGTCAAATAACAGGGCCTATACTAAGAAAACCTATTGCCAATCCTTACCGCTATTTTACAAAAGAGTGTGGGATAATCTTCACAACAAAAGAAAGAAGTGTTCATAAAATTATAAGTCAAGATTTTATGGTCAGAGTCTCCCTTCCCCACGTTTTTAGCACGAGATAAGGCAGGTTGACATGTCCCAACACCATGGACAGGCAAGGGCAGGCAATTACGGATTATTACACACACCTGACTTCCATCACACTTCCCCACATGGATAAAAGGCAGAACACGAAAGTACACTCTGAGCGAGGCAAACCACACGAGGAGACAGTAGTTCCAAGATGGCCGTTTAATACAAGGAGGAAGTTGGCGAGACCAGAGAGAGTTGCAAGGACTGAAGTAACTGTAACCTCTCAAGACAGTTACTTTCGTGAGCCTTGGAAAGTAAGAAAACGAAGACCAGGAACTAAGGCTGATCAAACCTGCACAGGGTGTCAGAGGTACCCGGGGCTCTCCCGCGTCGATAGCCAAAGCGCAGAGGAGCGATTCCCGCTGTGGTATTGTCCTTGGCTTCTACAACAAAGTGGCATCAGAACAGACAACACAGCTGGTGAGTCAGTGAGAATGATACCAAACGAGCTTGGCAACATTGTACAAAGAGAACAGTGTGTGAGGCGTTTGCAAAGAGCGACGCTAATATAATTGGAAACCAAAAGGAGTAGTTGAACTTTGGGAGGCCAAGAAAAGATGCCATACACGGAGTGGTTCGGCACCACGTGGGTGCTCATTTGAAAGTATCTGTTGGGTATCCAACTGATGCTGAATTGTGTTAAAAAGGAATATTGAGATCGAAGTGGTCATGCAACGGGTCAAGCAAAACCCTGTGTACATTCGAAAGTCTTTAATAGTTTAAAGTACATCACAATTGGTCCGAGCCGGTTGAGGGAGACTAATTGAGTGGATGAAAGGGATATGAGCCTAGCTGAGGGGGATCCGGAGTGAACCTTGAGTCTCCTGCGAAAGAATGATCTGAACATAGTTTGAAAGGGATTTGAGCCCAGAAGAGGTGGATCCAACATTGAACTTTTTTTTTTCAAAAGGATTTGAGGTTGGATGAGGGGGATGCAGAGGGAACACCCAAATTGAGTGCTGGAAAAGGAAAATAACATTGTTGTGTTGTTTTAGTATATCAGGCCCTCTGAGTCAAGAGACTTGCAAGAAATAAAGAGGCTTGGACACAGAAGGCCTTGATCTGTGAAATTTGAACTGTATCCTTGTGCCGCAGAAGCCAGAGTGTGTGTTTTGCTTGAGTGAGCCGCCTTGTTCCGTGCTGAAAACGTGGGAAAGGAAGGCCAGCGGGCCAAACATCCTGACTTATCATTTTGTGAACACTTCTTTCTTTTTCATGAACATTACCGCACCTTATTTTGTAAATTAGTGGTAAGGATTGGCAGTAGCTTTTTTTTAGTACAGGCCTTTTTATGTTGACAATACTCCACTAGGACTGCATTATTATTATTTGATGGTCGTAACTGAAAAGACCGGAGGAGGGGTCTGCACTTCCGCTCTCTATATGGTAGAGGGGAGGCACAGAGACCCCTGCCAAGATTCTCTATTACGGTAGCAATGAACGAGCAATCAAGGCCTAGCTTCTCGGGAGGTAGCAATGGACGAGCAATCAAGGCCTAGCTTCTCGGGAGGTGATGCAAGCTAATTCTTAAGTACAGAGTAGTCCCCAAGCCCCCACGAAGGAATGTCCACACACTGTATCGGTTAAAGCACAGTCTTTATATAATTAATATTCAAAGTCATATACACAATCACGATAACTCACTTTGTACTCCGAAAATCAACAATGGTAAATATGTAAAATTCTAAAGTGGTACCACTAACGTTATTAGATCTTATTAAAGTGCATACGGTCCGAATGACACACAGATCAAAATAAAGAGGAAACCAGCAGTAGAGAGAGGAAGGAAAGCAAGATGGTTGAGCAATAGGCAGAATAATGGTAGCTACCGTTAAACACAGTTCTGTGTGGAGATCCCCCCGCCTGGGCAGCCTGTAGAAGAAAATACAAGCCCAGTCCATATATTGTTCACCCTTAGACTTTCCAATAGTTCTGCAACCCCAAAGTACCTTGGCGTTGTAGCGTTCCGCATCGGGGAAAGCGACAACCCTTCTTGAGTGTCCTCCCTTTCAGGCAGGAGTCACGGTCGTCGAACGTCCGACGGAGAACAGGTCGAGCTACGACGGTCAAGTGGCCGCGTCGTTCCTAGCGGTGCTCGTTGACGGGGAAACGTAAACGTCCTGCCAGGAAGAGGCGTGCGGGGCACCTTGGTGTCGATAGTTCTGGACCGCAAAGAGTTAAAGAACTGTGGCCCAGCAAGAGCGTCGAGTCATCAGCGTCTCTGTGGTCTTTGGATGGCTGGAAACCCACCAGTGGATGCTCCTCGGCGCGTCAACAGTCAGCCCTTCTCCAGCAGGATACAGCGGCGACGATGCGGACAAGAGCGTCCTTGGATCAATGAAGTTTCTTAGGCAACGGCAGCACGGCGGCTCCAGTCGGTGACGGCGGTCGATGACAGTGACGGACAACAGTCCGGGTGGTTCTCCTTGGAGTTCCGCGGCAGTCCCCGTATCGGGTCGGCAGTCTGTTGAAGGTCTGTCTACCAGGGAGCCTAGGCAAAGATCAACTGTGCACGATGGTCCCTCATAGCTCGGGAAGAGGGCGCCTTACCAGGTCCTCTCTGGGTCAGTTCTTGAAGCACAGCAGCTTTCAGATTGTGAAGGAGAGCAACAGCAATTCTTCTCGTCCAGCAGGGCTCAAGGTTAAGCTTCACTCCAGTTACTCGTCGTAGTGGACTTCAGCTTCTGAACACGACTCCTAGCAGTGAGAGGTCCCCAGATATACTGTTGATCTTCCATTCATTCCGCTGGGCCGCACTCAAGCATCCAATCATGACTACGGATGTCAGTCCAGAAAAAGTAGACACCCCTCGATCATAAGGCAATGCACTTTGTTGGCCGAAGACCAACCGCCTCATGCCCTTAGTATTAGAAATATGTAGCCATAAGCTTGACTAAAGTGCGGCCATTTTAAGGTGACTGAAATCGCCATTTTGTTTTCTCTAACGTTCGCCTTTTGCTTCATGTCAAAACTGCTTCGCTGAAATATTATTTTGCTCTACTGATGCATAATACAAGGCCGCGAGAGACATGTTGAAACATAATGCAGTAACCCACAAATCCTTGAAAGTAAGCAGCGAGGCATTCTAATCAGTACAGCAGGTGCCAACTAGTCTCGGAAACACAGTAGAAATGCTAGAAGCGAACATCAAATGACTTGAATTATGCTCTTCTTTGCTCTTCTTTGCGGCCCCCCTTTCCTGAGCCCTGTAGAGCTCAGGGGAGCAAGTTGACCGCCATCACACAAATAGAAACCAGGAGATAGCAAGGCCTGGAATGTGTCTCTCCCCGACGCGCAGCTCGTTCATGAAAACAGAAGCATTGCGTTCTTTTAAACAAAGACTTATGTCTGTTGGCTCACGAAATTGCAAACTGTTACCAAATAAATGTTTGAAAGTGTCATACTCGTCACCATTGTCAATCATCATGCCCAATTCAAAGGAAATGTATTAGGGGCGGTATGGAGGTGACATTACTGATTGTAAGATACTTGCTTTGTATATATGTAACTGTTGTACAATTCCCTCGGCTCTTGCGTCCCCTGAGGTTTGGCAGCACCCGTCGTGGGACGTGGGACCCAGTTGGCCAACTGAAACTATTGTGCTTTGCAATAAACCCTAGATTTTGGGAATACAGCTTTGTGTCTGGCGTATCTATTCGTATGTGGTGATTGTGCCTTGTTTCCACATGCGAGGGTCCCTCAGGGGCCCCTTCACGGGCATTCATGCAGGCAGGCAGCCAATCAGGCACACAAGGTATTCAGGCCATTCACTTCTCTCCAGACACTCACAACAAGTTATGTGTATTGGGACAAGTACTGAGCCATTCAACACTCCAAGCTGCATTCATACCGGTTTCGGGCAGGGCTGTCTCAACCATTGTGTCAAACACCAGATACTAGACAGTCACAACATAGAATGTATATTCGCCACACACTCCATTCACCCAGGTCCCACCCATAGGCGTACCCACAACATACGGTCGTTGAGAAGGCTCCAGCCAGTCTGGTCGGCACTTCCCCACACTACCATATATGGAACTTCCACCCAACAGCCAGTCAGGGGGAAAGGACAGAGGCAGGACTTCCCGGGACATTGAGAAGATCAGGGTTACAGGTGATGGAAGGCAAGAGGCCATGGGGGCCATTTTGTCTCCATCAGGAATATACCGATTCCAATGACAGGGCCTGGGCATCCCAAAATGGAGGACGCTCAGGGCACCCGTCATTTCAGCACAGAGCTGCCACCCGCCCGTACCCTGCTCTGTGGGTCACACACAGGTGCCCAAAAACATACACTAGGGGCATAGGGTTGTACCCCTACGCATGGATGCCATAAGGGTATCCCATGGGTCTGTTCACCAAACCAAAAGAGAGAGAGCTGCACCGCCAGGAGTCCCACACGACTCCTGCGTGGAAAACACGACAGAACACACAATAAAAAGCAGTAAAGGACAAGGATACGGAGGCCCTATCCCTCCAATGCATTTCCAGCATCACAGTGGCCCCCCCCAGACTGAGGTGGAGGGTGCCTAATCTCCCACGGGATAGGCACCCTCATCCAGACGGTCAACATACCGTCTGGAAAGGCCATCTGCATTATCGTGACTCTTCCTTGGTCTGTGCTCAATGGTAAAGTCTAGTCCTTGCAGACTAATGGACCACCAGAGCAGTTTCGGGTTTTCACCCTTCATCTGCATAAGCCACTTCAGGGGCTTATGATCGGTTTGAACCTTGAAGGTAGACCCAGCAAGGTAGGGTCTAAAACGCCTAAGGCTCCAAACAATACTAAAACATTCCTTTTCAACAGTAGCCCACCTAGGTTCCCTACCCTCAAGTTGTCTACTGATGAATATGATCGGATGTTCTCTTCCTTTGTCATCTAACTGGGACAAGACAGCTCCAATTCCGGTGTCGCAGGCATCAGTTGGAACAATAAAGGGCTTTCTGTAATCCGGCGCACACAGCACAGGTGCCCGAAACAGACTTCCTTTCAAGCCATCATAGGCCCTCTGACAGACTTCAGTCCAATTAACCTTCCTAGGTTGTTTGGGCGAATTCAACGCTGTCAGGGGTGCAGGTATAGTTCCATAGTCTGCCATGAAATTGCGATAATACCCAGTGAGGCCCACAAAGGCTCTCACCTGGGTTTGAGTAGTGGGAGTCTCCCAGTCCTGTACATCCTGTACTTTACTGGGGAGAGGTTGGATTTGACCCCCCCTACCTCACGACCAAGATAGGTGACTTTCCCCTGAGCTATCTGCCACTTGGTGGCCTTGATAGTGAGGTTAGCCCTCTTTAACGCCTGCAACACTTTATCCAGATGAGTCAAATGCTCTTCCCAGGTGGAACTGTAGACGGCAATTTCGTCTAAGTAAGCCAAAAGGCTTCCAGCCCACTGATCGCCTGTTGACTAATCTCTGGAAAGTGGCAGGGGTGTTCTTCAGACCGAAAGGCATGACCCTTAACTGGTAGAGTCCCTCTGGTGTTGAGAGCGCCGTATTTTCCTTGGCATGGTCCGTCAGAGCTATTTGCCAATAGCCTGAGTTAAGGTCGAAGGTGCTCACAAATTTGGCAGCACCTATGGTGTCCATGAGCTCATCAGCCCGGGGCAAAGGGTGCGCGTCAGTTTTGGTGACGGCATTGACTCCTCGGTAGTCCACACAGAACCTCCAATCCTTGGTACCTGCCTGGGAACTTGCCTTGAGGACAAGGACCACGGGACTGGACCAGGGACTGGTTGAGGGTTCAATAACACCCAGATCCAACATCTTGGCGACCTCCGCCTGGATGTGGTTCTTGACGGTATCTGACATACGGTAGCACCTGCTTTTGACAGGCACACTGTCACCATTGTCAATCTCGTGCCTACACCACGGTGTAAGGACTGGTGTCAGTGAAAACAGAGAGGCATACTGCCGTAGCAAAGCCCGGCAAGCCTTCTGCTGCTCTGTCGTCAGATTGGGAGAGAGATGCACTCCCTCTACGGAGCCATACTGAGGGTTGCTATGCAGCAAATCAGGAAGGGGCTCACGCTCATCCTCTTCTTGCCCTGAAGCTAGCAAGAGGCATGAGACTTCGGCCCGCCTATGGAAAGGCTTGAGCCTGTTAACATGGAATATCTGAGGGGCTACCCCAGAGGCTCCCATGTCAACCAGATCATTGACCTCGCCCATCTTGGAGATTATCCTGAGGGTTCCAGTCCATTTATCCGCCAAAGCCCGAGGCTTGGTAGGCTCCATCACGAGGACCTCCTGTCCCGGAGTCCAAACCACTTGCGATGATTTAAGGTCATGCCAGTATTTATTCAATTCCTGGCTGGCCTTAAGATTCGCTGTTGCCTGACCAATCATCTGTGTCATCCTCCGTCTGAGGCCTAACACATGGTCCCCTACTTGCTTGGCGGCACCTGGAGGGGTGGCCTCCCAACCTTCTCGGATCAAGGCGAGGGGCCCCTCACGGGATGTCCAAAGAGTAACTCAAAGGGGCTGAAACCAACACCCTCTTGAGGTACCTCTCTGTAAGCAAACAGCAGGCATGGCAGGAGAAGATCCCACTTCTTCCTGAGGGCTCTTCCAAAGTGCCTAACATGCCCTTGAGAGTTTTGTTAAATCTCTCAACCAAACTGTTGGTCTGGGGTGGTAAGAGGTGGAGAATTTGTAAGTTACCCCGCATTCTTTCCACATGGTTTTCATGTAACTCGACATGAAGTTGGATCCTCTATCAGAGACAACCTCCTTAGGGAATCCAACACGGGTGAAAATGCCCAGGAGAGCCCTGGCAACCACCTTGGCCGTACCGTCCGAAGGGGTATAGCCTCAGGGTACCTGGTGGCATGATCTACCAAAACGAGGATGAACCGATGTCCACCCGACGGTGGAGGGTCAAGGGGACTGACGATGTTGATGCCAACCCTCTCAAACGGTGTGCACACCACTGGCAACGGTTGCAGTGGGGCGATGACTCTACTTCCAGTCTTGCCAGACAGCTGACAAGTTGGGCAGGTCCTGCAGTGGGACTCCACTTCTACTCCCATCCGGGGCCAGTAGAAATGGGCAGAGAGCCTCTGCTTAGTCTTCTTGGTACCAAGATGACCAGCCAAGGGCACCTCATGCGCCAACTGCAGCAGGAAGGGCCGGAAAACCTGGGGTACCACCAACCTCTTGAGGGCACCAGGTGCAGGCTTAGTGGGCTCACTAACAAGGAGCTCACCCTCCCAATAAATCCGAAATGTCCTAGGCATGTCTCCTTGTGCCTGGGACAGGACCTGTGTCCTCAGACCCTCGAGAGAGTGGCACTCTCTCTGTCCTTTACAGAAGTCCGCCCGGGAGGGTCCCCCTTCAGCCAACAAGCATTGAAGGTCGGGATGATCCTCTGGGTTAAGAGCCTCTCCCACAGGAAAGTCTTCTGGCTCATCTCCCACAGGAGTTGAGACGGGTTTTACCACTGGACCCAGCCCGTCCGGAGCATGGATCCCAATGGGGGCTGTCGGAACAGCAGGAGGAGTAGGGGCTCCCTCCACAGAGGCGGCCTTCTTACTCCTCCGTTTCCTTCGTGCCTTGGGTTTCCCCATCGGCAAGGATACCGGGCTCGCAGCCGGACCCTGTGTGACCTGCGATCGGGTGACTACCACAGCAGCCATGGGTAGACCATCCGTGATCATCCCCAACTCGACCAAATCGTTTCCCAACAAACTGTTCGCAGGCACGTTGTTCTGAACCAGGACCGGAAGCTTTGCTGTCTTGTCTCCAATCGTACAGTTGACTAAGGCTACAGGCGATAATTTGGGAGGTCCACCAGCTAACCTGGTGGTTCTCAGAGGAGCACCTACATAGTCCTCTGACTTGAGCAGGGTCCTGTCCACCACTGTCATGCTTGCCCCAGTGTCTCTCAAACCAGTAGAAGGCTGGCCATTGAGGAGGACACTTCTCAAAAACCTACGAGTGTTTTGCGGGATAGTCGCCAGTACTTCTGCGTACTGGTCCCAGTGTCATGCCTGCGCCATGGGCGCATACATTTACGATCAATATGGACTTTATTTTCCATTTGTGAGACTTTGGTGCTTTTCTATTTTTCCCAACAAACTACACTTACCATAATGCACTTGGCTATAACCATCTATTCCTGGTCATTCCTATTCGTCATCTTCGGAACTACAATCCACAGAAGCCCTAGGGATCGCCTCTGCTTCCACCAGCTCAGGAACAGAGAGGGAGGTGGCCGATTGTCTGCAGGTGTGCTTATCCAGGTGCGACCAATTAGCCTGCCTCTGTGCTGGGCAGGGCGGTATAAAAGCTGCTGCCTGCAGGGGCTCAGTCTCTTGCATTAAGAATCCTTCCGGCACCTTGTTGCTTCGAGCTACGGATCTTGTATGCAGTTCCTCCTTACTCCGGCTTTGGATCCAGTGCCCTGCCGGGCTCTCTACATTGCAGCTGATCACGCTCTGCTGCTTTCCAGCCTCCGCCCTTGCCCTGCCGGGCTCTCTGCTTTGCAGCCGATCACGCTCTGCTGCTTTCCAGCCTCCGCCTTTGCCCTTCCGGGTTTCTGCCTTGCAGCCGATCACGCTCAGCTGCTACCTTCCGCCCTGGTCTTCCAGGCTCCTGCTCTGCAGCCTGCATCACTCCGGCTGCCTACAGCCCTTGTCCTCTGGGCTCCTTGCTCTGCAGCCTGCCTCACTCCGGCTGCCTACAGCCCTTGTCCTCTGGGCTCCCTACCTTGCAGCTTACAGTCTTCTGCAGTCTTCTACAGTCAGCGGCCCTGCTCCTCTGGGCTTACTCCTTGCTGCCGGTCCTTCTGGCTCCTTGCCGCGCAGCCCACTTCTCTCCGCTGCCAACAGCCCTTGTACTCGGGCCTTCCTACCTTGCAGCTGATCAGGCTCCGCTGCTTGCTACCTACAGCCTTTGTCCGCTGGGTTCTCAGCCTATCAGTCCTCTACAGTCCTCTGCAGCCTTCTACGGTCAGTGGCCCTGCCCCCCAGGGCTCACTCCTTGCTGCCCCTCCCTTCTTGGCTCTGTGCCGTGCAGCCTGCTTTACTCCACTGCCTTAAGCCCTTTCTCTCTGGGCTCCCTACCTTACAGCCCTGCTCTTGTGGGCTTGCTCATTGCTTTCCTGCTCCTCTGAGTTCTCAACCTTGTTCCTTACTGTCCTCTGCTATCCAATCCTGTTACACAACTTTCCCTTCATTTCCTTCGTTTGCTATCGACTTCCTTTTTCCTGGATTTGTCTGTTAGTATCTTCTCTTGTACTGTTTGTAGACCCTTCTGTACAGAGCTTGTCTGTTGGTTTCCGTCAGGCAACCTCTGCCCCTTCCCTTGTCTCGTTTCTATGTTACAGACACCCAGAGCTGTTGTTCCAAGCCATGAGCAAACAGCGAGGGCCTCTTTTATAGCAAACTGTGCAGAAGGCTAGAGTTTTTCCTAAGGTCAGTGGAATACTCTTTTCCTATATCTGCATACACCCCTAGAGGGAATCCATTCTGTTGTACCTTATTCCTTGCTACACTTGCCTACTCTTCGTTCTCATTACTTTTGCTGTGTGTGTACTTATCTGTCCACCTTACTTCGGCACAACCACCGAAACCCTTCCTGGGTGTCCTGTGTCACTCTTAACAGGGTGCCATCCTGTGACACCCAGGCCCCAAGGGACACTAAGGAAATCTCTACAGGAGCACCAAAAGGTGATCCCAGTAGAGGAGGGGAGAACGGGGGCCTCCACCTCAGGTACGGAGTAGGGATAGGTCAGGCTGACAGCCTGGACTCCAGGTGCCTTACCCTTACACTTGGGGTCACCCCTTCAGTGATCCAGAGCCCCACAATCCCAGCATGTGCCGGGCATGCGGGGTACGGTACTGGAGCCACTGGGATCCTGCTTTGCAGCAGGCGGACCACTACTCTTACTCCCACCTACAACAGATTTATCCCCACTTGGTTTTTGGGTCTTTGGAGAGGAAGGTTTTGGTTTACCCGACTGTGATTGCTTTTGGGACTCCTCAGCTTTCTGAGAGGCCCCCTTTTCTTTGTCCTTCACACTGGAGTCCTTAGGGGACACCCGGTGGGGGACCCACTTGTCAGCCAACCTAGCCAGCTTAAAGGGGTCCAAAATGTTCTGGTCAGCAACATACTGATGCAGCTCTGGCGAACAGGCTTACGAAAAATGCTCCAAAAACAAGAGGTGAGACAATTCAACAAACGTTTTCACTTTGTAACCATCAATCCACCCCATCATGTTCATGTGCGCCGCACTCACCCAGTCAACCCAAGACACATTGGGCCTCATTAGGACCCAGGCGGTAAGGGGTTTACGGCGGCGTAAACAGCGCCGACCCTTACCGCCTGATTCCGAGGTCCCTTAGCGCCATGGAGGTTTTAACATCTGCTTTTAGCAGGTGTTAAAATCCATGGCGCTAAGGGACCGTGTTGTTAATTACGCCACCGTAATTTACGGTGGCGTAATTAACGCCTTCCCCACTCCCATTATGCCCTATGGGGCAAAAATGGGAATGGGGAAGGGTAAATGGGTTAATGGGGACTTACCGCCCCACTCACCTCGGAATGGGGCGGTAAGTCCGCCAACCACCATGGCGTAAACATAGTTTACGCCATGGTGGTAAAGGTACGACCCAGGCGGTAACTTACCGCCTGGGTCGTAATGAGGCCCTTTCTCTCGTTTCTTAAAATCCCTGAACCATTTAAGATATTGGGTAGGCGTTTTGCCACACTTGGCGATTAAAGCAGACTTCATGCACTCATACTGACCCCTTTCTTCCATACTCAGCTTCAGAATACAGTCATATCCAGTTTGAGGCACTCTGCTTAACAAACACTTAGCCCAATCTCTCTTATTAACGTTGTGAATTGCACAAGCCATTTCAAACGCTTCAATCCATTGGAGGATATAAGAACCCTCCGCATACACACCAACCAAATCTTTCATAAACTTGGTTGCTGGGGACCTGACACTCTCAACTGGTTTCGCTGAAGTCTCCACTCAAGCTTTCTCTAACTGGATACGCTGACATTCAGTGTCCTTGTCTCTGAAGTCCAGATCCCTATTTTTGAGTTCCACTTGCTGTGCCAACTCCTCTTTCTTAAGCTCAGCATCTAGTTCCAACTTGCGATATTCAAAGGCTAACTTCATCCTCAATAACTCAAGCTCTAAAGTACTGCTGGGGTTCGGAACAGAGGCAGCAGGAATGGTGGCATTCCCAGAATCAGTTTCGGCGACAACCCCTGGGGTAGAGTCCTCATTGGTTGCATCCCCCCCTTCAAGAGTTTCACAATCGATCTGGTAGTCCACCAGGGCAGCTATCAGCTCAGCCCTAGACTTATCCACAAAGTCTAATTCCCTGGCTTCACAAGCACTCTGGAGAGCCTCTAAGCTCATCAGAGTCAATTTACCATTCGCAATAGATTCCATTGCCTGTAATGCAGTTATCTTGTACACAACTAAACCTTAATCTGATAAAGTGCAGATATCCTTCGTAAGTGGCACGGTTATACACTGAGTCTTAAAACCATAAGCACCCCACCGCTGCCAACAGCTGTAAAGACCGGAGGGGGCTCTGCACTTCTGCTCTCTGTATGGTAGAGGGGAGGCACAGAGACCCCTGCCAAGATTCTCTATTACGGTAGCAATGGACGAGCAATCAAGGCCTAGCTTCTCGGGAGGTGATGCAAGCTGATTCTTAAGTACAGTGTAGTCCCAAAGCCCCCACGAAGGAATGTATCGGTTAAAACACAGTCTTTATATAATTAATATTCAAAGTCATATACACGATCACGATAACTCACTTTGTACTCCGAAAATCAACAATTCTAAAGTGGTACCACTAACGTTATTAGATCTTATTAAAGTGCATACGGTCCGAATGACACACAGATCAAAATAAAGAGGAAACCAGCAGTAGAGAGAGGAAGGAAAGCAAGATGGTTGAGCAATAGGCAGAATAATGGTAGCTACCGTTAAACACAGTTCTGTGTGGAGATCCCCCCGCCTGGGCAGCCTGTAGAAGAAAATACAAGCCCAGTCCATATATTGTTCACCCTTAGACTTCCCAATAGTTCTGCAACCCCAAAGTACCTTGGCGTTGTAGCGTTCCGCATCGGGGAAAGCGACAACCCTTCTTGAGTGTCCTCCCTTTCAGGCAGGAGTCACGGTCGTCGAACGTCCGACGGAGAACAGGTCGAGCTACGACGGTCAAGTGGCCGCGTCGTTCCTAGCGGTGCTCGTTGACGGGGAAACGTAAACGTCCTGCCAGGAAGAGGCGTGCGGGGCACCTTGGTGTCGATAGTTCTGGACCGCAAAGAGTTAAAGAACTGTGGCCCAGCAAGAGCGTCGAGTCATCAGCGTCTCTGTGGTCTTTGGATGGCTGGAAACCCACCAGTGGATGCTCCTCGGCGCGTCAACAGTCAGCCCTTCTCCAGCAGGATACAGCGGCGACGATGCGGACAAGAGCGTCCTTGGATCAATGAAGTTTCTTAGGCAACGGCAGCACGGCGGCTCCAGTCGGTGACGGCGGTCGATGACAGTGACGGACAACAGTCCGGGTGGTTCTCCTTGGAGTTCTGCGGCAGTCCCCGTATCGGGTCGGCAGTCTGTTGAAGGTCTGTCTACCAGGGAGCCTAGGCAAAGATCAACTGTGCACGATGGTCCCTCATAGCTCAGGAAGAGGGCTCGGGAAGAGGGCGCCTTACCAGGTCCTCTCTGGGTCAGTTCTTGAAGCACAGCAGCTTTCAGATTGTGAAGGAGAGCAACAGCAATTCTTCTCGTCCAGCAGGGCTCAAGGTTAAGCTTCACTCCAGTTACTCGTCGTAGTGGACTTCAGCTTCTGAACATGACTCCTAGCAGTGAGAGGTCCCCAGATATACTGTTGATCTTCCATTCATTCCGCTGGGCCGCACTCAAGCATCCAATCATGACTACGGATGTCAGTCCAGAAAAAGTAGACACCCCTCGATCATAAGGCAATGCACTTTGTTGGCCGAAGACCAACCGCCTCATGCCCTTAGTATTAGAAATATGTAGCCATAAGCTTGACTAAAGTGCGGCCATTTTAAGGTGACTGAAATCGCCATTTTGTTTTCTCTAACGTTCGCCTTTTGCTTCATGTCAAAACTGCTTCGCTGAAATATTATTTTGCTCTACTGATGCATAACACAAGGCCGCGAGAGACATGTTGAAACATAATGCAGTAACCCAGACAGAAATGCCCGGTTGCCTCCCTCACAAATCCTTGAAAGTAAGCAGCGAGGCATTCTAATCAGTACAGCAGGTGCCAACTAGTCTCGGAAACACAGTAGAAATGCTAGAAGCGAACATCAAATGACTTGAATTATGCTCTTCTTTGCTCTTCTTTGCGGCCCCCCTTTCCTGAGCCCTGTAGAGCTCAGGGGAGCAAGTTGACCGCCATCACACAAATAGAAACCAGGAGATAGCAAGGCCTGGAATGTGTCTCTCCCCGACGCGCAGCTCGTTCATGAAAACAGAAGCATTGCGTTCTTTTAAACAAAGACTTATGTCTGTTGGCTCACGAAATTGCAAACTGTTACCAAATAAATGTTTGAAAGTGTCATACTCGTCACCATTGTCAATCATCATGCCCAATTCAAAGGAAATGTATTAGGGGCGGTATGGAGGTGACATTACTGATTGTAAGATACTTGCTTTGTATATATGTAACTGTTGTACGATTCCCTCGGCTCTTGCGTCCCCTGAGGTTTGGCAGCACCCGTCGTGGGACGTGGGACCCAGTTGGCCAACTGAAACTATTGTGCTTTGCAATAAACCCTAGATTTTGGGAATACAGCTTTGTGTCTGGCGTATCTATTCGTATGTGGTGATTGTGCCTTGTTTCCACATGCGAGGGTCCCTCAGGGGCCCCTTCACGGGCATTCATGCAGGCAGGCAGCCAATCAGGCACACAAGGTATTCAGGCCATTCACTTCTCTCCAGACACTCACAACAAGTTATGTGTATTGGGACAAGTACTGAGCCATTCAACACTCCAAGCTGCATTCATACCGGTTTCGGGCAGGGCTGTCTCAACCATTGTGTCAAACACCAGATACTAGACAGTCACAACATAGAATGTATATTCGCCACACACTCCATTCACCCAGGTCCCACCCATAGGCGTACCCACAACATACGGTCGTTGAGAAAGCTCCAGCCAGTCTGGTCGGCACTTCCCCACACTACCATATATGGAACTTCCACCCAACAGCCAGTCAGGGGGAAAGGACAGAGGCAGGACTTCCCGGGACTTTGAGAAGATCAGGGTTACAGGTGATGGAAGGCAAGAGGCCATGGGGGCCATTTTGTCTCCATCAGGAATATACCGATTCCAATGACAGGGCCTGGGCATCCCAAAATGGAGGACGCTCAGGGCACCCGTCATTTCAGCACAGAGCTGCCACCCGCCCGTACCCTGCTCTGTGGGTCACACACAGGTGCCCAAAAACATACACTAGGGGCATAGGGTTGTACCCCTACGCATGGATGCCATAAGGGTATCCCATGGGTCTGTTCACCAAACCAAAAGAGAGAGAGCTGCACCGCCAGGAGTCCCACACGACTCCTGCGTGGAAAACACGACAGAACACACAATAAAAAGCAGTAAAGGACAAGGATACGGAGGCCCTATCCCTCCAATGCATTTCCAGCATCACAGTGCCCCCCCCCAGACTGAGGTGGAGGGTGCCTAATCTCCCACGGGATAGGCACCCTCATCCAGACGGTCAACATACCGTCTGGAAAGGCCATCTGCATTATCGTGACTCTTCCCTGGTCTGTGCTCAATGGTAAAGTCTAGTCCTTGCAGACTAATGGACCACCTGAGCAGTTTCGGGTTTTCACCCTTCATCTGCATAAGCCACTTCAGGGGCTTATGATCGGTTTGGACCTTGAAGGTAGACCCAGCAAGGTAGGGTCTAAAACGCCTAAGGCTCCAAACAATACTAAAACATTCCTTTTCAACAGTAGCCCACCTAGGTTCCCTACCCTCAAGTTGTCTACTGATGAATATGATCGGATGTTCTCTTCCTTTGTCATCTAACTGGGACAAGACAGCTCCAATTCCGGTGTCGCAGGCGTCAGTTGGAACAATAAAGGGCTTGCTGTAATCAGGCGCACACAGCACAGGTGCCCGAAACAGACTTCCTTTCAAGCCATCATAGGCCCTCTGACAGTCTTCAGTCCAATTAACCTTCCTAGGTTGTTTGGGCGAATTCAACGCTGTCAGGGGTGCAGGTATAGTTCCATAGTCTGCCATGAAATTGCGATAATACCCAGTGAGGCCCACAAAGGCTCTCACCTGGGTTTGAGTAGTGGGAGTCTCCCAGTCCTGTACATCCTGTACTTTACTGGGGAGAGGTTGGATTTGACCCCCCCCTACCTCACGACCAAGATAGGTGACTTTCCCCTGAGCTATCTGCCACTTGGTGGCCTTGATAGTGAGGTTAGCCCTCTTTAACGCCTGCAACACTTTATCCAGATGAGTCAAATGCTCTTCCCAGGTGGAACTGTAGACGGCAATTTCGTCTAAGTAAGCCAAAAGGCTTCCAGCCCACTGATCGCCTGTTGACTAATCTCTGGAAAGTGGCAGGGGTGTTCTTCAGACCGAAAGGCATGACCCTAAACTGGTAGAGTCCCTCTGGTGTTGAGAGCGCCGTATTTTCCTTGGCATGGTCCGTCAGAGCTATTTACCAATAGCCTGAGGTAAGGTCGAAGGTGCTCACAAATTTGGCAGCACCTATGGTGTCCATGAGCTCATCAGCCCGGGGCAAAGGGTGCGCGTCAGTTTTGGTGACGGCATTGACTCCTCGGTAGTCCACACAGAACCTCCAATCCTTGGTACCTGCCTGGGAACTTGCCTTGAGGACAAGGACCACGGGACTGGACCAGGGACTGGTTGAGGGTTCAATAACACCCAGATCCAACATCTTGGCGACCTCCGCCTGGATGTGGTTCTTGACGGTATCTGACATACAGTTGCACCTGCTTTTGACAGGCACACTGTCACCATTGTCAATCTCGTGCCTACACCACGGTGTAAGGACTGGTGTCAGTGAAAACAGAGAGGCATACTGGCGTAGCAAAGCCCGGCAAGCCTTCTGCTGCTCTGTCGTCAGATTGGGAGAGAGATGCACTCCCTCTACGGAGCCATACTGAGGGTTGCTATGCAGCAAATCAGGAAGGGGCTCACGCTCATCCTCTTCTTGCCCTGAAGCTAGCAAGAGGCATGAGACTTCGGCCCGCCTATGGAAAGGCTTGAGCCTGTTAACATGGAATATCTGAGGGGCTAGCCCAGAGGCTCCCATGTCAACCAGATCATTGACCTCGCCCATCTTGGAGATTATCCTGAGGGTTCCAGTCCATTTATCCGCCAAAGCCCGAGGCTTGGTAGGCTCCATCACGAGGACCTCCTGTCCCGGAGTCCAAACCACTTGCGATGATTTAAGGTCATGCCAGTATTTATTCAATTCCTGGCTGGCCTTAAGATTCGCTGTTGCCTGACCAATCATCTGTGTCATCCTCCGTCTGAGGCCTAACACATGGTCCCCTACTTGCTTGGCGGCACCTGGAGGGGTGGCCTCCCAACCTTCTCGGATCAAGGCGAGGGGCCCCTCACGGGATGTCCAAAGAGTAACTCAAAGGGGCTGAAACCAACACCCTCTTGAGGTACCTCTCTGTAAGCAAACAGCAGGCATGGCAGGAGAAGATCCCACTTCTTCCTGAGGGCTCTTCCAAAGTGCCTAACATGCCCTTGAGAGTTTTGTTAAATCTCTCAACCAAACTGTTGGTCTGGGGTGGTAAGAGGTGGAGAATTTGTAAGTTACCCCGCATTCTTTCCACATGGTTTTCATGTAACTCGACATGAAGTTGGATCCTCTATCAGAGACAACCTCCTTAGGGAATCCAACACGGGTGAAAATGCCCAGGAGAGCCCTGGCAACCACCTTGGCCGTACCGTCCGAAGGGGTATAGCCTCAGGGTACCTGGTGGCATGATCTACCAAAACGAGGATGAACCGATGTCCACCCGACGTGGGAGGGTCAAGGGGACTGACGATGTTGATGCCAACCCTCTCAAACGGTGTGCACACCACTGGCAACGGTTGCAGTGGGGCGATGACTCTACTTCCAGTCTTGCCAGACAGCTGACAAGTTGGGCAGGTCCTGCAGTGGGACTCCACTTCTACTCCCATCCGGGGCCAGTAGAAATGGGCAGAGAGCCTCTGCTTAGTCTTCTTGGTACCAAGATGACCAGCCAAGGGCACCTCATGCGCCAACTGCAGCAGGAAGGGCCGGAAAACCTGGGGTACCACCAACCTCTTGAGGGCACCAGGTGCAGGCTTAGTGGGCTCACTAACAAGGAGCTCACCCTCCCAATAAATCCGAAATGTCCTAGGCATGTCTCCTTGTGCCTGGGACAGGACCTGTGTCCTCAGACCCTCGAGAGAGTGGCACTCTCTCTGTCCTTTACAGAAGTCCGCCCGGGAGGGTCCCCCTTCAGCCAACAAGCATTGAAGGTCGGGATGATCCTCTGGGTTAAGAACCTCTCCCACAGGAAAGTCTTCTGGCTCATCTCCCACAGGAGTTGAGACGGGTTTTACCACTGGACCCAGCCCGTCCGGAGCATGGATCCCAATGGGGGCTGTCGGAACAGCAGGAGGAGTAGGGGCTCCCTCCACAGAGGCGGCCTTCTTACTCCTCCGTTTCCTTCGTGCCTTGGGTTTCCCCGTCGGCAAGGATACCGGGCTCGCAGCCAGACCCTGTGTGACCTGCGATCGGGTGACTACCACAGCAGCCATGGGTAGACCATCCGTGATCATCCCCAACTCGACCAAATCGTTTCCCAACAAACTGTTCGCAGGCACGTTGTTCTGAACCAGGACCGGAAGCTTTGCTGTCTTGTCTCCAATCGTACGGTTGACTAAGGCTACAGGCGATAATTTGGGAGGTCCACAAGCTAACCTGGTGGTTCTCAGAGGAGCACCTACATAGTCCTCTGACTTGAGCAGGGTCCTGTCCACCACTGTCATGCTTGCCCCAGTGTCTCTCAAACCAGTAGAAGGCTGGCCATTCAGGAGGACACTTCTCAAAAACCTACGAGTGTTTTGCGGGATAGTCGCCAGTACTTCTGCGTACTGGTCCCAGTGTCATGCCTGCGCCATGGGCGCATACATTTACGATCAATATGGACTTTATTTTCCATTTGTGAGACTTTGGTGCTTTTCTATTTTTCCCAACAAACTACACTTACCACAATGCACTTGGCTATAACCATCTATTCCTGGTCATTCCTATTCATCATCTTCGGAACTACAATCCACAGAAGCCCTAGGGATCGCCTCTGCTTCCACCAGCTCAGGAACAGAGAGGGAGGTGGCCGATTGTCTGCAGGTGTGCTTATCCAGGTGCGACCAATTAGCCTGCCTCTGTGCTGGGCAGGGCGGTATAAAAGCTGCTGCCTGCAGGGGCTCAGTCTCTTGCATTAAGAATCCTTCCGGCACCTTGTTGCTTCGAGCTACGGATCTTGTATGCAGTTCCTCCTTACTCCGGCTTTGGATCCAGTGCCCTGCCGGGCTCTCTACATTGCAGCTGATCACGCTCTGCTGCTTTCCAGCCTCCGCCTTTGCCCTTCCGGGTTTCTGCCTTGCAGCCGATCACGCTCAGCTGCTACCTTCCGCCCTGGTCTTCCAGGCTCCTGCTCTGCAGCCTGCATCACTCCGGCTGCCTACAGCCCTTGTCCTCTGGGCTCCTTGCTCTGCAGCCTGCCTCACTCCGGCTGCCTACAGCCCTTGTCCTCTGGGCTCCCTACCTTGCAGCTTACAGTCTTCTGCAGTCTTCTACAGTCAGCGGCCCTGCTCCTCTGGGCTTACTCCTTGCTGCCGGTCCTTCTGGCTCCTTGCCGCGCAGCCCACTTCTCTCCGCTGCCAACAGCCCTTGTACTCGGGCCTTCCTACCTTGCAGCTGATCAGGCTCCGCTGCTTGCTACCTACAGCCTTTGTCCGCTGGGTTCTCAGCCTATCAGTCCTCTACAGTCCTCTGCAGCCTTCTACGGTCAGTGGCCCTGCCCCCCAGGGCTCACTCCTTGCTGCCCCTCCCTTCTTGGCTCCGTGCCGTGCAGCCTGCTTTACTCCACTGCCTTAAGCCCTTTCTCTCTGGGCTCCCTACCTTACAGCCCTGCTCTTGTGGGCTTGCTCATTGCTTTCCTGCTCCTCTGAGTTCTCAACATTGTTCCTTACTGTCCTCTGCTATCCAATCCTGTTACACAACTTTCCCTTCATTTCCTTCTGCTAGTTTGCTATCGACTTCCTTTTTCCTGGATTTGTCTGTTAGTATCTTCTCTTGTACTGTTTGTAGACCCTTCTGTACAGAGCTTGTCTGTTGGTTTCCGTCAGGCAACCTCTGCCCCTTCCCTTGTCTCGTTTCTATGTTACAGACACCCAGAGCTGTTGTTCCAAGCCATGAGCAAACAGCGAGGGCCTCTTTTATAGCAAACTGTGCAGAAGGCTAGAGTTTTTCCTAAGGTCAGTGGAATACTCTTTTCCTATATCTGCATACACCCCTAGAGGGAATCCATTCTGTTGTACCTTATTCCTTGCTACACTTGCCTACTCTTCGTTCTCATTACTTTTGCTGTGTGTGTACTTATCTGTCCACCTTACTTCGGCACAACCACCGAAACCCTTCCTGGGTGTCCTGTGTCACTCTTAACAGGGTGCCATCCTGTGACACCCAGGCCCCAAGGGATACTAAGGAAATCTCTACAGGAGCACCAAAAGGTGATCCCAGTAGAGGAGGGGAGAACGGGGGCCTCCACCTCAGGTACGGAGTAGGGATAGGTCAGGCTGACAGCCTGGACTCCAGGTGCCTTACCCTTACACTTGGGGTCACCCCTTCAGTGATCCAGAGCCCCACAATCCCAGCATGTGCCGGGCATGCGGGGTACGGTACTGGAGCCACTGGGATCCTGCTTTGCAGCAGGCGGACCACTACTCTTACTCCCACCTACAACAGATTTATCCCCACTTGGTTTTTGGGTCTTTGGAGAGGAAGGTTTTGGTTTACCCGACTGTGATTGCTTTTGGGACTCCTCAGCTTTCTGAGAGGCCCCCTTTTCTTTGTCCTTCACACTGGAGTCCTTAGGGGACACCCGGTGGGAGACCCACTTGTCAGCCAACCTAGCCAGCTTAAAGGGGTCCAAAATGTTCTGGTCAGCAACATACTGATGCAGCTCTGGCGAACAGGCTTATGAAAAATGCTCCAAAAACAAGAGGTGAGACAATTCAACAAACGTTTTCACTTTGTAACCATCAATCCAACCCATCATGTTCATGTGCGCCGCACTCACCCAGTCAACCCAAGACACATTGGGCCTCATTAGGACCCAGGCGGTAAGGGGTTTACGGCGGCGTAAACAGCGCCGACCCTTACCGCCTGATTCCGAGGTCCCTTAGCGCCATGGAGGTTTTAACACCTGCTTTTAGCAGGTGTTAAAATCCATGGCGCTAAGGGACCTTGTTGTTAATTACGCCACCGTAATTTACGGTGGCGTAATTAACGCCTTCCCCACTCCCATTATGCCCTATGGGGCAAAAATGGGAATGGGGAAGGGTAAATGGGTTAATGGGGACTTACCGCCCCACTCACCTCGGAATGGGGCGGTAAATCCGCCAACCACCATGGCGTAAACATAGTTTACGCCATGGTGGTAAAGGTACGACCCAGGCGGTAACTTACCGCCTGGGTCGTAATGAGGCCCTTTCTCTCGTTTCTTAAAATCCCTGAACCATTTAAGATATTGGGTAGGCGTTTTGCCACACTTGGCGATTAAAGCAGACTTCATGCACTCATACTGACCCCTTTCTTCCATACTCAGCTTCAGAATACAGTCATATCCAGTTTGAGGCACTCTGCTTAACAAACACTTAGCCCAATCTCTCTAATTAACGTTGTGAATTGCACAAGCCATTTCAAACGCTTCAATCCATTGGAGGATATAAGAACCCTCCGCATACACACCAACCAAATCTTTCATAAACTTGGTTGCTGGGGACCTGACACTCTCAACTGGTTTCGCTGAAGTCTCCACTCAAGCTTTCTCTAACTGGATACGCTGACATTCAGTGTCCTTGTCTCTGAAGTCCAGATCCCTATTTTTGAGTTCCACTTGCTGTGCCAACTCCTCTTTCTTAAGCTCAGCATCTAGTTCCAACTTGCGATATTCAAAGGCTAACTTCATCCTCAATAACTCAAGCTCTAAAGTACTGCTGGGGTTCGGAACAGAGGCAGCAGGAATGGTGGCATTCCCAGAATCAGTTTCGGCGACAACCCCTGGGGTAGAGTCCTCATTGGTTGCATCCCCCCCTTCAAGAGTTTCACAATCGATCTGGTAGTCCACCAGGGCAGCTATCAGCTCAGCCCTAGACTTATCCACAAAGTCTAATTCCCTGGCTTCACAAGCACTCTGGAGAGCCTCTAAGCTCATCAGAGTCAATTTACCATTCGCAATAGATTCCATTGCCTGTAATGCAGTTATCTTGTACACAACTAAACCTTAATCTGATAAAGTGCAGATATCCTTCGTAAGTGGCACGGTTATACACTGAGTCTTAAAACCATAAGCACCCCACCGCTGCCACCAGCTGTAAAGACCGGAGGGGGCTCTGCACTTCTGCTCTCTGTATGGTAGAGGGGAGGCACAGAGACCCCTGCCAAGATTCTCTATTACGGTAGCAATGGACGAGCAATCAAGGCCTAGCTTCTCGGGAGGTGATGCAAGCTGATTCTTAAGTACAGTGTAGTCCCAAAGCCCCCACGAAGGAATGTCCACACACTGTATCGGTTAAAACACAGTCTTTATATAATTAATATTCAAAGTCATATACACGATCACGATAACTCACTTTGTACTCCGAAAATCAACAATGGTAAATATGTACAATTCTAAAGTGGTACCACTAACGTTATTAGATCTTGTTAAAGTGCATACGGTCCGAATGACACACAGATCAAAATAAAGAGGAAACCAGCAGTAGAGAGAGGAAGGAAAGCAAGATGGTTGAGCAATAGGCAGAATACTGGTAACTACCGTTAAACACAGTTCTGTGTGGAGATCCCCCCACCTGGGCAACCTGTAGAAGAAAGATACAAGCCCAGTCCATATATTGTTCACCCTTAGACTTCCCAATAGTTCTGCAACCCCAAAGTACCCTGGTGTTGTAGCGTTCCGCGTCGGGGAAATCGACAACCCTTCTTGAGTGTCCTACCTTTCAGGCAGGAGTCTCGGGTCGTCGAACAACCGACAGAGAACAGGCCGAGCTACGACTGTGAAGTGGCCGTGTCGTTCCTAGCAGTGCTCGTTGACGGGGAAACGTAAACATCCTGCCAGGAAGAGGCGTGCGGGGCACCTCGGTGTCGATAGTTCTGGAACGCAGAGTTGAAGAACTGTGGCCCAGCAAGGGCGTTGAGTCGTCGGCATCTCTGGTCATTGGGTGGCGGGAAACCCACCGGTGGATGCTCCTCGCGCGTCGACGGTCAGGCCTTCTCCAGCAGGATACAGCGGCGACGATGCAGTGAGAGGTCCCCAGATATACTGTTGATCTCCCATTCATTCCGCTGGGCCGCACGCAAGCATCCAATCACGACTACGGGCATTCATGCAGGCAGGCAGCCAATGAGGCACACAAGGCATTCAGGCCATTCACTTCTCTCCAGACACTCACAACAAGTTATGTGTATTGGGACAAGTACCGAGCCATTCAACACTCCAAGCTGCATTCATACCGGTTTCAGGCAGGGCTGTCTCAACCATTGTGTCAAACACCAGATACTAGACAGTCACAACATAGAATGTATATTCGTCACACACTCCATTCACCCAGGTCCCACCCACAGGCGTACCCACAACATACGGTCGTTGAGAAGGCTCCAGCCAGTCTGGTCGGCATTTCCCCACACCACCATATATGGAACTTCCACCCAACAGCCAGTCAGGGGCAAGGGACAGAGGCAGGGCTTCCTGGGGCTTCGGGAAGATCAGGGTAACAGGTGATGGAAGGCAAGAGGCTGTAACGCTCACCTGATTCTCGCAGAGGCGCCGGTCTTGACTGGGCGACTACCGTATCTTCAAAGGTGATGTGTAGCACCTGGTTGGCTCTTTGGGCTGGACCTCTGTGCACTGTATGCCTGACGTGTAGAGTAAGATGTCTGCAGATAGAAAATATGGGGTTAATGAACTGGGGTTATTGGGGTGTCCCTATCTCTTTCCTCTTCTCCTCTCCTGTAGACCCCCAAAGGTTAACGCTCTCACCTTAGGTAAGTGAATGCCGAGCTCTCCATCTGCCTCGGGGCAGGGTGCTGTAACCAGTTTCTTCACTGGATAGGTAGCGCAGGCCTCTTGACTTCAGAGGACTGCTGTCCGTCGTTTACTGCACGAACGGTAAGTTTCGAGTCATTCAAATGTCTTTAAAGTCTTTAGTAATGATGTCTCTAGTTTTGCAGGGTTCCGGCGATGGCGGATGACGGGCTGAAGTGAGTTGAAGATGGAGCCCGTGTGATGAATAGAAGCGCCTGGAAGCACGTAAGTAAGCGCTTGTTGCCTGCTTCACTATGCGCTCTAACTGTCTTTTTATTTTGCAGGTACGAGTTCGGAGCGGCTGCAGGGTGCCGGAATACCCACTGGATTAGATGTGGAAAGGAGTAATGGCACGTGAGTATTAAAGTTCCCCAATGTCTTTAAACGCACCTTGTTTTGTCTTTCAGATGCCGGAATGCAGTGTGAAGACCTCCGGAGCGCACGAAGAGTAGGTAAGCCTTTGCCTTTCAGATGCCGGAATGCTAACCTGTTCTTTCTTGTCTTTATAGGTGTTGCTGAAGACTGGATTCAGGATGGTAAGCCTTTGCCTTTCAGATGCCGGAATGCTAACCTGTTCTTTCTTGTCTTTATAGGTGTTGCTGAAGACTGGATTCAGGATGGTAAGCCTTTTTCCTTAGGCCCTGGACCGGATGCAGAAGACACGATGAGCGTTCTGCTGCAGAGGTTGCAGAATAACGCAAAGCAAGATTCATCCACCCGGTGTGGTTTAAATAGCCTCCTGTAGTGCTTAGAAGTCTCCTTCCACAGCCACGCCTAAGTAAGAAAAGAGTTCCTGGTAAGAAAAGAGTTCCTGCCTTCCAGAAGAGTTCCAGTGTTCTGAATCTAGGGAGTGGCTCCAGCCCCACCCAACAGGAAAAGTAGTTCCAAACAGAAGAGGATCAGAGACTCAACTGGCAGGCAAGTAAGCAGCATGGTCTGCTGAAGGTAAGTCCACCCAAGCATTATGAGCCCGGCGCTTCCAGCGCTGGGACTGGGCATATTTATGAGCCTGGTGCCACTGGCGCCAGGACTGGGTCCAAAAGGTCCCAATTGGGACTGGTTGGCACTCGGAACCTGGGTTATGGATCTGCTTCCAAGGGAGTTGGGAAAACCCTGACCTTTTGGAAGCAGAGATCATGACAGTACCCCCCCTCAAGGCCCCTCCCAAACCGGGCTTCTCCGGGCGTTTTGGCTTGTCAGGAAATGTTCGGTGAAATCTTTTGATTAGGCGAGGAGCGTGGACATATTCAGCAGGTTCCCAGGATCTCTCTTGGGGGCCGTAGCCTTTCCAGTCAATTAGGTAGAATAGTTTAGATTTGGAGATCTTGGAGTCCAGAATGCTTTTGACTTCAAACTCGAGTTCTCCATCCACTAGGATAGGTTTTGGAGATTTGGTTAGTCGGGTTTGAGGTTGCACGGGTTTTAATAGAGAGACGTGGAAGACCGGATGTATCTTCATGTGCGGGGGCAAGTCCAACTTGACCGCTACTGGGTTTACTATGGTAGTGATGGAATAGGGACCAAGGTATCTTGGGTTGAATGTGCGTGGCCCTTTTAGAGATAGATATTTGGTGGATAACCAGACTTGATCCCCTACTTGATAGTGAGGGGCTTCCTTCCGATGTTGATCTGCTCCTTTCTTGTATTGTTCTTTAGCCCTTTGAAGGTGAGAAACAGCTTCCTTAAAGGCTTGGGTGATTGTAGAATGCAGGTAGTCTACTGCTGGTGTTTCAAGATCTTGGAGGGGATCCAACTCCGAGGTTCGAGGGTGACTGCCGTACAAAAGAAAAAACGGGGTTTTCCCAGTTCCCGAATGGACAGAGTTATTGTAGGCATACTCGGCTATCCAAAGGATATCTTGCCAAGTTTTTTCAGTTTGTTGCAGCATGCAGCGTAAATACTGTTCCAGAGTTTGATTGGTCCTCTCGGTTTGTCCGTCGGTCTGAGGGTGGTGACTGGTCGATAGTCTCACATCAATTTGAGCCGACCGACAGCAACTTCGCCAAAAATGAGAAATAAATTGACTACCTCGATCCGAAATTAGAACCGAAGGAAAACCGTGCAGTCGGACGATGTTTTCGAGAAATTCTCGGGCCAGAGTTGCTGCTGTTGGCAAGCCTTTGAGCGGAATGAAATGCGCCATCTTGGAGAATAAGTCCACGATTACTAGAATCGTATTGTATCCGGAGCATGGAGGTAGATCGGTGATGAAGTCCATAGAAAGCGTATGCCAAGGGCGAGGTGGGATGTCAATAGGGCGTAAGAGGCCTGCTGGTCTTTCCTTTTGACTCTTGTTTTGGGCGCATACTCCACAGGACATTATAAAGTCTCTGATATCTTTTTTCCAAGACGGCCAACAGAAGTAGCGCTTGATCTTTTCTGAGGTCTTGGCTATACCGGGATGACCTTCCATTAAAGAGTCGTGATAACAAGAGATTACTTTTTTCTGTAAATCTGTGCTGGGTAGGTATAATCGTTCTTGGAAATACAATAAGTTGTCCTTTACTGCAAAGTCCTTTCCCTGCAGATGCCAATTCTGTATGTCTGCTGGAGTTACAAGTTGCCTGGCTTTATCCTTAACTTCCTCTATGGATTCTGTGGCGATTACACCCAGAATTCTTTGTTCGGGAATGATTGGTACAGGTTTAGGGTTGACCAAGTGTTCTTCCACTCCCATCCGAGAAAGGGCATCGGCTTTACCGTTCTTTGTACCAGGTCGATAGGTAATTATGAAGTCAAACTCGGCAAAGAATAATGCCCAACGGAGTTGTCTAGAGGATTGGGCTTTTGCGGTCTTCAAATATTGCAGGTTTCGGTGATCCGTAATCACAGTAACGGTGTGTCGGGCCCCCAGCAGATAATGCCGCCAAGCCTTAAAGGCAGACTTGATAGCCAGAAGTTCCTTGTCAGTAATCGTGTAATTGATTTCAGGAGGCGAGAATTTGCGGGACCAAAATGCCACGGGATGCAACTGATTGGTTACCGGGTCCTTTTGTGATAGAACTGCCCCCATGGCAAGGCTTGAAGCATCAGTTTCCACAATGTAGGGGAGTTCGGGGCGAGGGTGTTTTAAGATTGGTGCAGAGATAAATTTAGTCTTCAAATCCTGGAAAGCTTGTTCCGCCTCGGTAGACCATTCAAAACGTTTGTTTTTCTTTAACAAGGCAGTGATGGGCTGGACTATTCGAGAGAATTCGGGGATAAACCTGCGGTAAAAGTTAGCGAAGCCTAACATGCTTTGCACACCTTTTACGGAGGATGGTGATGGCCATTTGAGAACTGCATCGACCTTCTTTGAATCCATACGCACTCCGCCAGGTGATAATATGAATCCCAAGAATTCAACTTCAGTCACGTTGAAAACACATTTTTCCAATTTAGCGAAAAGTTTGTGTTGACGCAATCTTTCGAGGACCATTTTTACGTGTTTCCGATGTTCAGATTCCGATGAAGAATAAACGAGGATGTCGTCAATGTAAACAACAACACATACATCTATGAGCTCTCTGAGGACATCGTTCATAAAATATTGAAAGGCGGCTGGGGCATTACAAAGTCCGAAGGGCATGACCTGATATTCAAATAGCCCATACTTGGTGCGGAAGGCCGTCTTCCATTCATCGCCCTCTTTTACTCGTACCAAGTGGTAAGCTCCTCTAAGATCCAGCTTTGTATATATGCATGCTTTTCTGACTTGGTCCAGGAGTTCAGGGATCAAAGGTAACGGATATCTATTCTTAACGGTGATCTGGTTCAGGGAGCGATAATAGATACAAGTTCTAAGGTCTCCTTCCTTTTTTGGAACGAAGAACAAAGCTGAAGAAGCAGGGGACTTGGAAGGACGAATAAACCCATTTGTCAGGTATTGATCCAGGTATTGTCGAAGGTGAAGGTTCTCAGGCTCGGTGAGGGCATAAATTCTACTACAAGGAGGAGTAGATCCAGGTATCAGGTCTATCTGGCAGTCATAAGACCTATGAGGAGGTAGAGAGTTAGCCTGATCCTTCCGGAAAACATCTTGGTATTCTAGGTATTCGGGAGGTAACTGGGGAGTCTCTGAAGAAATTGCGGCCAGTGCAACACCAGGTGGAGGGTGACAAGTAGAGACACATTCTGGAAACTGGACCGTTCTTGCTCGCCAATCGATCAGAGGATTGTGTTTCTCTAACCAAGGTATTCCTAGAATAATCTGAAACTGAGGGGCCTTGATCACATCGAACACGATCTTCTCATGGTGTCCATCTTGACTTACTAGCGTCACCTCTTGAGTGGTATGCGTTACTGGCCCGGAGGCTATCGCCGTACCATCCACCGTAGTAATGACGTCCTTTACAGCCTTGGGACAAAGAGTTAGATTCATCCTCAAAACCATTTCATGATCCACATAATTGCCGATGGCACCGCTGTCGACGTAAGCTTCAATTGCATGTAATCGATCCGGATTATCAGGGCTAATGAGGACCATAGGTATCACGAAATGCGAGGTCACGGAACTGGTTTTCACGCTCGGCAAGAGGACCTCTATTCTTGTCGGGCGAGGTCGTTTCCCTGCTCAGAGTTTGTAACTTTGGTAACTGCAGCTCCTACTGCCTTCTTGGCAGGTTTCACCGGACAGTCTCGAAGAAAGTGCCCTGAGTTTCCGCAATATAGGCATAATTGCAACTGTTTCCTCCTTTCCCGCTCCCTTTGTGTTAGAGGACCTTTCAGACCCCCTATTTGCATGGGTTCCCCAGAGTCTACTCCTTTGGAAGGAGTTGGCGGTTTGGAAAATACTCGAGCATCAAACTTGGAACGATCGGCCTTCCTGTTCTGCAGCCTGTGATCTATTTGAACGACCAAGTCTATATAATCCGAACAGTCTTGTGGGGGATTCACTACTTGGGCTAAAACGTCTTTGAGCTCTCCACGTAGACCTCTATAAAACAGCGTAATCCTTTTGTCCTCAGGCCATTGAGTTTCCACTATTAGTCTATTGAAAGATGCAATATAAGCCAAAAGGTCTTGATTACCCTGTCGCAACGAAAGAAGCTCATTGTCCAAGGCCTGCCCCTGTGAATGTCTTGCGAACAGTTTTTCCATACTAAGCTGAAAGGCTTGAAAATCATGGAGAACCGGATTATCTTGATTAACTAGAGGGATCGACCAGTCTGCCGCATTGCCACTAAGGTACGAAAGTACAAAAGCTACTTTTGCTTGATCAGTTGGAAAGGCTGCTGGCCGGCATAAGAAGTGCAACCAGCACTGATTGATAAATACTGCAAACCTCTTTGGGTCACCAGAAAATCGTTCGGGCGGAGCCAGTGGTACATTCCCAGGTAGGTTGATCTGCACTGGATTCATAGAGGATGTTGAAGGAAGATTTGCCCCTGATGCGGGTAACGGGGTCTGTCCGGCTTCTGACTGTAGCACTTGTCTAGCAAGATTGTCTGTTCTCTCCTTGGAAATAATTAGTTCCCTTCTTAGAGCATTCGTTTCCTGACGAGCTGCATGCACTTCTGCCCTTAGTTCCCCAAGTAACCGGGCTAGGGGGTCAGTATCCGAGGTTTCCATAGCGCCTGGGCGAGAGTTTTGCGGTAGGCTTTGCGTTCTGTAACGCTCACCTGATTCTCGCAGAGGCGCCGGTCTTGACTGGGCGACTACCGTATCTTCAAAGGTGATGTGTAGCACCTGGTTGGCTCTTTGGGCTGGACCTCTGTGCACTGTATGCCTGACGTGTAGAGTAAGATGTCTGCAGATAGAAAATATGGGGTTAATGAACTGGGGTTATTGGGGTGTCCCTATCTCTTTCCTCTTCTCCTCTCCTGTAGACCCCCAAAGGTTAACGCTCTCACCTTAGGTAAGTGAATGCCGAGCTCTCCATCTGCCTCGGGGCAGGGTGCTGTAACCAGTTTCTTCACTGGATAGGTAGCGCAGGCCTCTTGACTTCAGAGGACTGCTGTCCGTCGTTTACTGCACGAACGGTAAGTTTCGAGTCATTCAAATGTCTTTAAAGTCTTTAGTAATGATGTCTCTAGTTTTGCAGGGTTCCGGCGATGGCGGATGACGGGCTGAAGTGAGTTGAAGATGGAGCCCGTGTGATGAATAGAAGCGCCTGGAAGCACGTAAGTAAGCGCTTGTTGCCTGCTTCACTATGCGCTCTAACTGTCTTTTTATTTTGCAGGTACGAGTTCGGAGCGGCTGCAGGGTGCCGGAATACCCACTGGATTAGATGTGGAAAGGAGTAATGGCACGTGAGTATTAAAGTTCCCCAATGTCTTTAAACGCACCTTGTTTTGTCTTTCAGATGCCGGAATGCAGTGTGAAGACCTCCGGAGCGCACGAAGAGTAGGTAAGCCTTTGCCTTTCAGATGCCGGAATGCTAACCTGTTCTTTCTTGTCTTTATAGGTGTTGCTGAAGACTGGATTCAGGATGGTAAGCCTTTGCCTTTCAGATGCCGGAATGCTAACCTGTTCTTTCTTGTCTTTATAGGTGTTGCTGAAGACTGGATTCAGGATGGTAAGCCTTTTTCCTTAGGCCCTGGACCGGATGCAGAAGACACGATGAGCGTTCTGCTGCAGAGGTTGCAGAATAACGCAAAGCAAGATTCATCCACCGGGTGTGGTTTAAATAGCCTCCTGTAGTGCTTAGGTATCTCCTTCCACAGCCACGCCTAAGTAAGAAAACAGTTCCTGGTAAGAAAAGAGTTCCTGCCTTCCAGAAGAGTTCCAGTGTTCTGAATCTAGGGAGTGGCTCCAGCCCCACCCAACAGGAAAAGTAGTTCCAAACAGAAGAGGATCAGAGGCTCAACTGGCAGGCAAGTAAGCAGCATGGTCTGCTGAAGGTAAGTCCACCCAAGCATTATGAGCCCGGTGCTTCCAGCGCTGGGACTGGGCATATTTATGAGCCTGGTGCCACTGGCGCCAGGACTAGGTCCAAAAGGTCCCAATTGGGACTGGTTGGCACTCGGAACCTGGGTTATGGATCTGCTTCCAAGGGAGTTGGGAAAACCCTGACCTTTTGGAAGCAGAGATCATGACAGAGGCCATGGGGGCCATTTTGTCTCCATCAGGAATCTACCGATTCCAATGACAGGGCCTGGGCATCCCAAAATGGAGGACGCTCAGGGCACCCGTCATTTCAGCACGGAGCTGCCACCAGCCCGTACCCTGCTCTGTGGGTCACACACAGGTGCCCAAAAACATACACTAGGGGCACAGGGGTGTACCCCTACCCATGGGTGCCATAAGGGTATCCCATGGGTCTGTTCACCAAACCAAAAGAGAGAGAGCTGCACCGCCAGGAGTCCCACACGACTCCTGCGCGGAAAACACGACAGAACACACGATAAACAGCAGTAAAGGACAAGGATACGGAGGCCCTGTCCCTCCGATGCATTTCCAGCATTACAGTAACTTGCTCCCATCTGAAGATTTAGGTTTGGATAGGCGTTTATCTCACCCTTGTGAAAGTTCAATAATCACCCTTGAACTGTGGTCACTTGTGTCTTTCTTACTGTTGATACCATGCCTTCCTTACAGGTGTTCCTGCTTGTCCTTCCCTTATTGCTTTAGAACTGCTCCTATTTCTCCATAAGCAGCATCGGTTTCAACGATAAAGGGAAGTGTTTGGTCAAGCTGGATCAAAACAGGAGAGGAGCAGAATATGGAATTCAGGAGTCGAAAGGTTTGTTAAGCATCTTCATTCCAAACAAACCACTCAGCTTTTTTGAGACGAGAGATTATAGGCAACATAATGTTGGAGAAGTTGTGAATGAAGCGCCAGTAAAAATTAGCCAGTCCAAGAAACCATTGTATCTCCTTCACTTGGGAAGGAGAGGGCCCTTGAAGGATGGCAGAGGTCTTTCCGTGATCCATTTCAATACCCTTGACCAGTGAGGATAAACCCAAGGGAGGGTACTGATGATGCTTCATACACACATTTCTCTGGTTTAACCTACAGTTTGTGCTTACACAGATGGAGCGAACCCTCAGTGAGATGTTGTTGATGTTGAGATCGGTTTGAAGAAAAAACTAGAATATTGTCTAAATAGATGATAACTGAATGATATAACAGGTCACAGAAAACCGTGTCCATAAAGCACTAAAAAACCGCTGGGGATTTAACCAGCCTAAAGGGCATTACCTGGTACTTGAAATATCCATAGGGTATACTAAAAGCTGTTTTCCACTCATCGCCCTGGTGGATTTGGAGTAGATGGTATGCTCCACGTAGATTGAGTTTCAGCTGCCCCCTGAACTGCCTCTAGTATATCATTTATCAACGGCATTGGGTATCGATCTCCAATGGTGACTCTATTTTGGCCGTGATAATCAATACAAGGTCAAAGTTCCTTGGTGTCTTTCTTTGGAACAGAAAAAGAGACGCCCCAGGCTGAAAATCTCGACTCACGTATCAGACCATTCCTCAAGTTGTTATCCAGGTACCGTCGAAGAGCTTGTTTTTCAGGTCAGGACAAGGCATGCATTCTTCTGAAAGGAACAATGGAGTCAGGAAGAAGATCTATAGAACAATCTTCCTGACGATGAGGAGGCAATTCACGGGGTATCTGGTCATTGAGGAACTGGCATTTTTTTCTGGCCTCTGGCAATGGGGACATACAGGGACATTACAACCTTGGTGGACCCTGTATGTTCTCATTGCCAGGGGCCGGAATCCATTACTCCCCATTCCCATTGAGCCCTATAGGGCTCAATGGGAATGGGGAGGTCGAATGCACAAGTACCATTCAGAATAGTGCCGGTGCATCCGACATGCTGTGCTTGCGGGTGCCGCTGTGCCCACCAGGTCCAACCTGACGGGCAGAAAGGCACCCGCGAGCACAACTCGTAGTTTGCCAGTCCGGGAACTACGATACCAGCAAGCTTACCGATACCATACTTCCCGGACCGGCAAACTTGCAAGCAGGCCCATTGTAAAACTCTTGCTATTTTGCAGGAATGCAGAGTATTCTTATTACAGACGCTGTTTCTTGTAAGGGTGTGGCCTTGTTAGAGTCTCTTCAAAACAATGTGAGATACAATGGTTACATACAAACTCCTCAGTGTTCCTTGCCCGATCTATAGAGGGATTATGCCTGCGAAGTCACAGTATCGTAAAGAAAATGGAAAATGCACAGCTCTGAGGAGATGAAAAGACAGAGTCTCTTGGTGGTTATCGATTATAACAGACATTGCTTCAGTTTTGTGAGTGATGTGACCTGAACATAAAGATCTACCATCTACTCCTTCAACTGGTTGTGATTTCTTCTTTTCTTCAGTGGGAATAAGATTTTTCTCAGCCTAGAGAGTGTCCTTAAATCCACCCTGTATCGTGGTCCCTTCTACAACTGAGGTCTTTCATTTCCCTGTCTCCTGGGTGGAACATCAGGACTGTCTCGTTATAGATGGCCCTCAGGACCACAAAATAAGCAGAGACCCAAATCCTTCCATCTCTTTCTTTCCATAGTGGTTAAAGGACCTCAGGCTATTCCAATCTGCATGCGCTCCTCACGAGACAAAGTATCCGTTGAGGAGGACATTGTTGGAGTAAGACCAGCCATAGGCCCCCTGCTTCTCTTCCGTTCGCCCCTTCGTTCTGTTAGGCAGTATTCTATTTGTAAGACCATGAATACCAGCTCAGAAAACGAGGCCAGACACGAAACAAGAGCCACTTCATTCTTAATGTCTTCATTTAAGCCTCTCCTGAAAACTGTGTATTGAGCAGACTCATGCTTTCCTACCTCGACAGCGATCTTCTTAAAAGAAGAAATATAGGTCAGAACATCTGTAGTGCTCTGTCTAATGTCAAGGAGAGTCTCACATGCTGGATAGGCCATTTCAGGACATTCAAACATGTCCTTCAGTTGTTGTACGAATGCAGAATAGTCAAGAAGTACTGGGTTGGTTGACATTACAAGTGGGGTTGCCCATGCTAAAGGGTTACCCGTCATGTTTGATATCATAAACCCAACTCGAGGTCTGTCAAAAGCAAAGGTGGTAGTACAGAAGGTCAATTAAACTGTGCACGCATCTAGGAATTCACGTACTTGTTTGGGGGATCCATCACATTTTCCTGAAGCCAACCCTAAAGGAGGCAGATCTGAGGATTGATTGTCTCTAGCAGCCTTCATCTATCACAAAGTTGCATTCTCCACCTTCACATTTTGGACTTCCAAGATAAGTCCTTGTACTGCAGAAACCAGTTCTTGAATCTGTTCCAGAATGGACATCTCGTCTTGGCCTTGCAAACTCTCAGGAATGTCCTATTTTGGCTCACCTTGTTCAGAGTGTATGTATCCGATGGTGTTCTTTTCTTCTCTTTTAACCCCCTTTTTTCTTTTGAGGATTGTCTTCTTGAAGAGAAATGCTCTGTCCCTGCCAGAGGCCTCAATGCCTGCCTTACAGGAAACAAGGCTGGACAGAATGGACCCATGAAGGTGCAGCTTTTGGGGGGAAAAGCCAAATGCAGGCGGAAAATCCCCCAAGATGTATTGGGTCCGTACATTACAATGTTCTTGTGTGGAATATCTTGATAGCAGGTTCTTAGGTAGGATTCCGGATGAACTTGGAATAATGCACAAAGTGTGAAAGGAAAGTTGCAAGCAAACAATGTAGGTAGTGAAAAGAAATCCAGAGGAAACTGAAGACTATAGGCTCTAAACGGAGCAGTGCCATTCACTGAAATGGAAAAAATAAGAAATGGCACGTGCAGCTACAGGAGAGCGGGAGGTCTCTCAACAGAGTGCCGGGCTGCGTGATGACAAAAAAGCAGCACACGGCACGCGCAGCTACCGAAGAACAGGTAAGCTGAGAACGTAGCAGTGCTATGAAGAAAATAGAAACAAAATGCAGCAACCAGCACAAGCAGCTACCGGCGGAGCGCAGGTAGCAAAAGAAAGGGTAAAAGGCAGCACAGTATGGGAACCAGCTAACAAAGGGAAAGCAAGTTTAAAAAAATCAGGAACAGAGGAAGAATGGATTATCCGAAGAAGGCTATGAAAGCAAGGCTGAAGCCGAAGGAAATACACTAGCTGTTGCCTAGGGATCTAGGCCTAATGAAGGACGCACACACAGAGAGATAGGAGGAACTTCTTTATTCTTGTACAACCAAGCAAGGACTGACGCTTACCGCGCACGTGCCCCATAACTCCCTTGCCCAGTCAAACTCTGCCTTTCCAACGGAGGGGGCTCATGAGCGTTAACCCGTTGAGCCCCGGGTAACACTACCCCCGAACAATATGTCCAAACATCAACTTGACACTCTGTGTCCAAACAATAACTCAACACTCTTCAACAAGTCTCATCGGCTTCCTTATGAGTCGTCTCAGCTTCTCACCTCGAGTCCCAGGATCTGGCTCCTCTTCAGTCGCTCCACTCTGGCTCATGTCCCCGGGGTCTCCTTCCGGGAGAAACCATTCATCATCCCTCTGCATCCTTGGTTCTGGTGAGAGTGCCCGCTGAGGTCCTTCTGTGTTTTCTCTTCTTGCGTATTGCCTGAACTGCTGACAGTTTCTGGTGACGGCCCTACTCTGGTCTTCAGCCGTTACCATCGTCCCTTTCACTGCAACTATCCTCATGGGGCTTGGAGCAAACCGCGGGTCTGTCTTTCTAGCCGTCGGTTGTTGCACCAGGACTTCATCCCCTACCTGGAACTCCGGCGGCACCACTCCTCTCCGTGCATCGGTACGGAGCCTCGCATTTTCTTTTGCCACTGCATCTCTCTGGAGCAGATCATGGTCAGCCGGCTCTGCCTGCGCCGTACTTCTCGGGATGCGGGTTCGCACCTCATATCGGAACATGAGCTCGGCGGGCGTCTTATTCGTGACCTCATGAGGAGTGTTCCTATAGTCTCTTAACAGACGGCATAGCGCTTGGTGTGTATCGACTGCGTCAAGCCGTGCCCTCTGTATAGTCTTCTTGATCGATGCCATGAAGCGCTCGGCCATTCCATTTGCCTGGGGGTGGCGAGGTGTGATCTTCATGTGCCTGAACCCCAGGTGCTCTGCCAGTGTCCCAAACTCATGTCCACAGAATGGTGGTCCGTTGTCGGACTTGACCCATTTGGGGATCCCCCACTCGCTAAAAACCTCTTCTATCGTCGCCGCCACTTGAGTGAACGCCGTGGAATTGACCACCTTGGCTATCGGGAACCTTGAGTGCTCATCTATGAAGAGTAAGATGTAGTCACCCGCTTCGGTCGGCCCGTAGAAATCCATGGCTACTCGTTCCCATGGGTGATCAGGTATTTGAGTATACTGGAGTGGGGGCGGCCGTTCGGCAGGGGCTGTGCACTGACAGGCGTGGCAGTTCCTAACCCACTCGTCAACGGCTGCATCCAGGAGAGGGAACCACACGTGGCACCTGAGCTGCTTTTTTGTGTTCTCGGCTCCTCTGTGGCCTTCGTGGGCTATGCTGACCACCTCGCTCCTGAGTGTGGCGGGGATGACGATCCTGCACCCTCTGAGCAGAATATTGTTGTCCTTCACCGCAAGTTCACCATGTACTCGGGCTAGCCGCTCGATTTCTTGTTTGTTCACCCCCGGGTGCGCTAGGATGGCTCTGTGGTGGTCTTTCCATTTGCTGGCCGTCGTGAGGCTGATCGCCAGGGCTGTCGTTGGATCGGCTGCTGATGCGGCGGCTACTCTTTCAAGGGACAACGCCGGAGGCAGCGATTGGGCTGCCACATATTGCACATAGGCGACGTCACCCTTCCGCGCGAGCGGGGCCCCTACGGGGTGTCGTGAGAGGTAGTCCGCGGGGTTGAGGTCGCCCCCCGGGCGGTGTACAATGTCATAATCGTATTCCTGGAGGCGGATGCCCCACCTCTCAATCCTCGGCGGCATCTTGGTGTGCGGGTTCCCAAACAGTGATAGAAGTGCCTGGTGGTCGGTGATCAGCGTGAACCTTTTGCCGATGATGAAGTTGTGGAAATGTTCACACGCCCAGACTGCTGCCAAGCTCTCCTTCTCGGCCTGGGAGTAGGCCAGCTCAGGCGTTGACAGCGCTCGGCTCGCGTATGCAACCACGTGTCTGGGGTTAACATCCGCGCCACTGGTTTGGGCCAGGATGGCACCGAGGCCTACGGGGCTGGCATCCACCACCACCTCGGTGTGCCACTGTGGGTTGAAGTATGCGAGACGGTGAGCTTCCGCGAGGGCTTGCTTGATATCCGCGAAGGCCTGTTGGCAGGCCGGTGTCCATTCGAACGACGACTCCTTCTGCAACAGTTTCCTCAGCGGGTCTGTGATGGAGGCGTAGTGGGGGATGTACCTCGCACAGTATCCCGCCATGCCGAGGAACGAGCGGACGTCCGCCACCTGCCGGGGCTCGCCGAGGTTGGTGATCGTGTCGACCTTCTCGGGGTCGGGCATCATGCCATCCTTGGAGAAGATATGTCCAAAGAACTTGAGTTTCGTTTTACTGAACCGGCACTTCGAGATGTTAAGCGTGAGGCCGGCTCTCTGAAGGGCTTCGCACGTGTCGTGTAGTGCCCTGTCATGGGCTTCCTTGGACGATCCAAAAACGAGTATGTCGTCGCTGTAGTTTAGAGCCCCTTTTACAGGTCTGATGATCTGGTGTATTGCCTCCTGGAAAATCTCAGCGGCCGATGAGATTCCAAAGTTCAGTCTCCGGTATCTGAAGAGCCCATCGTGAGTCGCAAACGTGGTGATGGGCCGGGAGTCAGGATGGAGCTCCAACTGATGGTATCCCTGATTTAGGTCCAGTTTGGAGAACATCTGGGCACTATTCAGCAGCACGATCATGTCTTCGATACATGGTCCCGGGTGTCTCTCCCGTTGTATTGCCGTGTTGGCCACCCTCATGTCCACACACAACCGGATCTTTCCCCCTTCCTTGGGTACCACCACAAGGGGGGACACCCACGGCGTCGGCCCCGTCGCCGGTTCGATGATGCCGTCGCGGAGCAGTTGCTGGAGTGCCTCCGATACTGTCTCCTGAAGGTGGAAACCAACCCTTCTGGGGTGCTGCGGCACTGGCCGTACGTTGGGGTCGATGTGGAGCTTGATGGGAGGTCCCCGGAGCTTTCCTAGCCCCTCGCAAAGTTTTGGGAAGGCACTCGCGATGTCGTCTTGTGAGACGGGCGATTGAGTCTGCTGAGAGGCTATCGACCCTACTACGTTCCCCGGGCTGGGGTTGGCTGCTGCGGCGGTGATTACGTCTCCCACATTCACGTGGATCTCGATCAGCCCCAGGTGCGATGCCGTGTGATAGCTGAGGAGGCATCGACTCCTGGCGAGGGATCGTATCATGTGAATGGTCGCCTCCACTTGCCGCCCATTCAGGAGAAGGCACTGGGTGAATTGGCCCACCGTCTGTAACGGGGTGGCGGCTCCCCACTGGAAAATTCTGGAACGGGACGGATTGAGCTGTGGTGGGCATGGTATGCGGCCATAGTCTTGTTCACCCATGATGTTCACAGTGGCCCCAGAATCAATCATAAATTGAAATTGGCAATTCCCCATTTTGAGCGGGATTTGCGGGGCCTCCCTGGCCTCTTTGTTATCGAGTATAAGGTTCACAAACTCGTCGTGGTCGTATTGGTCCTGCGGTGCGTAGTAGGCCATCGCCTGGTCCTCTTGGTAGAGGGTCTCGGGCCTGTAGTCCGCAGGAGGATTGTCATATTCGTCCGTGAAGTGTCTAGGCTGTTCGGCCTGATCGTACGGTGGGGCATATCCTGCCGCTTGGTATTCATCCATCGCTCTGACGTAGCGCCTCTGCCCGAGGCCCTGTTGGTATGGTCTTGGCTGACTGTACTGTAGGGGCTACGGCCGGAAGAGCATTCTGGGGGCCGCCTGGGGTCGCATCGGGGGAAAAGGTACGCCCTCCCTGCAAACGGAGTGAAAGTGTCCTTCTCTCCCGCAGTTGGTACAACGCTGAGACAGGGCTGGGCATGACCCCGAATGAGGGAAGGACATCCCGCAGCGGTAGCACTGTCTTTGTGGACGCGGGGTGGACGTCGAAAAGGTTGCCGGTGATCTGTATGGCTGAGGGCCCCTGTCTCCTTGACGGGGCGGTTGTATGGCGGCTACAAGTTCCCCCATGTCTGATTTTGGGGTTGTTGGAGTGTCCCATGGCTGAGGCCTGCGCATCCACTCTCTCATGGATGCGGGCAAGTTCGCTCACCTCGGGCATGGTGAGCGGTTTTTTGAGTAGCTGTTTCTTGAGAGCGGGGGAGAGGCAACCTTCGATCACCCTCAGCCGAATGGCTTCCTCTAGTGAGAACGCATCAAATTGGCAGTTTGCCCCTTTCACTCGTAGGCGTGTGATGAATTCGTCGACAGTCTCTTGTGGGAGTTGGGTGCACTGGTTGAACAAGTATCTTTCGTAGTCCCGATTGACCTCGATGATCAGCAGTTTGTCCAAAGCACCAATCAACTTGGGAAACGTGTCTTGGTCTGTGTCCGGAATAGCCTTCACAACCGTTTTGATTTCCCCCCCTACCAGGTTGAGGAAAATGTCTCTCATGTTGGGGGAGTCTCCGTCGCCGGATCCTCTCACGAAATGACGAAAATCATCCATCCAGTCGGTCCACCTGGGGCCTTTGGTGGCTTGAGGAATCATGGTGAACGGCGGGGGCAGGCGTAGTTGTATCGACTTCGCCACCCACGGTAGTTGAGGAGAGCCCTGGCTGGATCCAGGGTTGGAGGGTGGGGTGCTCATGGCGCCTGGGAGACTGGGCCCGCACGTGTGTAGGCGGCGCGTGGGGCGAGGTAGTCGGGCCTAGAACGAGCCCACGTGCACCCGGCGTCCGGCAAAGGGGTCCACCGCTTCTGCCGATTCAGGCCCTTTTCCGGCCAGGCGTCGACGGGCAGGGTATAGGATGGAGGCGCGGGCGGGATCGCTTCCGCGGAGCTTCGGAGGAGGAGGTCCGGCGAGGCGGATCCGGCGGACTGCCGTGTTGCGCGGAGGAGGAGCAGGAGGAGGAGGATCGCTGGGTTGCCCACCACGCGGGGGTGGAAAGCAGCGGACTGCTGCAGGAGGAGGACTCCAGTGTGCGGGAGAAATCCTCGTCGCCAAATGTTGCCTAGGGATCTAGGCCTAATGAAGGACGCACACACGGAGAGATAGGAGGAACTTCTTTATTCTTGTACAACCAAGCAAGGACTGACGCTTACCGCGCACGTGCCCCATAACTCCCTTGCCCAGTCAAACTCCGCCTTTCCAACGGAGGGGGCTCATGAGCGTTAACCCGTTGAGCCCCGGGTAACACTAGCGTGTTACCCGACGAGAAGAGATACAGCAGGGTTGAAAAATGAGTGCCCGTGCATTCTCAGGAAACAAATAGGACGCGCAGGACACAATCGTGGCTGGGCAACTAGATTGGTACTTTAGGACGTTCAAAAGACATCTCAGAACATTAATGCGGCCATGCTTCCATCAGTGCCAGATGGACCAAGGCTGTGCTGTGACACCGGGCAGAGAAGCATACTAGGGGATATGCAGACCCCAGAAAGTGATTCCTGGCAGGGGAGTATACCTGGTAGTCCATTGGAAATACACAAAGGACACATACATTGTGGGCAGAACGTGGCATGAGAGTATACCAGGTGATCTGTAAAAATCAGATGAAAAGAAGTGCTGGCGGACCAAGTCAGGCAAGATGAAGTTAAATTAATATGTTGATAGTGTTGTAAGATACCTGGCAGGAGAGTATGCCAGAGGATCTGATAGACTTACTAAAGGCTTCCTGACAGGGGAGTATACCAGGCGGTTCTCCGTAAGAAGTTATTGTTTTAAAACATACACTTTCACCATCCATAAGGAACTACTGTTTTTGCCACCCTTAGGAAGTGATTGCTTGAAAGAGACAATTTTGCTATCCTTAGAAGGTGGCTGCTTGAAAGAGATGTTTTTGCCGTCCTTGAAAAGTGGTTGTTTGAAAGAGACACTTTTGTCATCTCTAAGGAGTCATTATTTGAAAGAGACACTTTTGCCATCCTACCTGAGACATCCAGGGGAAGGGAATTACCATCTGGATCCAGAGATTATTTTGTTGGATTTATTTACTTGCTTTTTAACCAATTTGTGCAAAGCCTGAATCAGAGACGTTTTCCTTACACTGGCCCTCATTCCGAGTTTGGAGATAAGTACCGTCCATTACCAGCATGGCGCAAATAGCGTGGCCGAGCTGGCAATATACCGCTAAAAGCGCTCAATTACGAGTTCGCTGACACAAGCTTTGCACCATGATGGTAATGAACGTAGCGGCATGCCATAAAAATGCCCAAAAAACCCCCTACCAGCATGAACTGCACCGTAGCGAACACTACCGCCATAGAGAAACGCAGCATTAGCGGTGACTGTAAATAGCGGTCACTGTTATTTACGGTCACTGTTAAAATGCGGAACCGGAAATAGCGTCATCGCACAGGAACTGGAAGGAGCACGGCGGTCATCTTTAAAAACACAATCTATTGCCATCCTCACCAGACAGGACCCCTGGCACACTGTTGACCTACTGGAAAGTTACCACCACTACCGAGGAATGCCCAAAGAAGGGAGCTGCCTGCCTCCGAAAGGAGCGGTTCAGCCCAGATGAGCTGAAAATGCTTGTGGATACCCTCCACGAGCATGCTGAGACTATTTTCAGCAACGACATGCGGAGGGTGGCGGTGCTTAAAAAAAATGATATCTGGGCACTGGTGAAACTCATGGCGTGTAAAGGGGATACCCTCTTATGCTCCGCTCGGCACAGCCAACCGCTTTTCCATGTTTTATGCAGCCCGCACAAGTTAGAGAAGGAGCGCTCCTCGCTCCAAAGGCTCTCCGCTGCTCACCTGCCACCGGAGCCCAACTTACTCTGGGGAAAGCTTCTAAACTTCCCGCTTCCCACCGCGACCTCTTCAGCTACGGTCTTCAGGAGGAAGGCTTTCAAAAACAATGCTTCCTGCTGCCCAACCTCTGGAATCAAGGTCTCTGAAGGTAGAGACCCTCTCAGAACCGGCATCCATTTGGCACACAGCAGCGGCTCTGGCATCTCTGCTCTCCTTCAGCTGCAACTGCAATGTGGAGTTATTACAATCAATTTACCTCCCACTACTGCTCTCTATGGTCTGAACCTGAGGGAGCCTTTAATGCCTCTTAGTCTCCCTCAGGTGTGGGTCATTAACACTATTAGGCTGCAAATTGTAGTCCCGTGCCTCTGCATCCCTATTCTTCATCCCAGTACTTTGAGCATTGTGGGACTTGAAATCCCCAATGTTCCCATTTCTTCTTTTGAAGGGAATATTGCTATCAACTTCATTTCTATCCTTACATTTTCTAAAGGAGTGTTATGAGGATTTAATGAGTGATTTGGCGTTACAGGGGAATTAGGGTTTTCAGAATCTGAGATTTCAATGTTTGAAGACTGACCTTTAACATTCCCTTGTTGATCACAAGAGCTTTCAGCTCCATAAATGTAAATGATTTGAGGAGGGGAATTTTTACAGTTTCTGCCACCATTAGGATAGTTAGCTCTGGGAAAGAAAAGCTCCCTGCGACAGCAAGCCATTACATATTCCGGCATCACTGACACTTCCTCCTCTGAGGAAGACACATACTGTGTCCCTCCCAACTGAGTCCTGCTGTTCCCCTGGGGACCTTCTCCTCTCAGGTGATCCTCTGGGCTAACACCACAGTCAGGGTCGGGATCAGGTAGCGTCTGCCTTCCCCTGGCTACCTGGGAGGAGACTTTAGGTAGGGTTTTTGTGATCACTCTGCAGGATTCATCACAGCAGACTGTTCTTTAGTTGAAGTTTCCTAGGTGGGGACACTTTCTTTAGGATAGGGACAGATAGGCCCTTATCCAACACATTTATCTTAATAAAGATGTCTGCTGTTGAAAACACTACCACTTTGCGTCCGGCTCTCATTTCCGACCCCTCACACTGCTCTAGTGTTGACCTTTACAAAAAGTATCCTGTTCCGATGCGCACATATCTTCATAACATTAATTTTATCAAATTTACTGGCGAAAGCTTTCATCTGTCTCCTGTGATGAATCTCAGGAATTTGTCCCTTCTCCCCAAGGGGGAGCCCCCCCTTGTGAGGCTACGGAGGTGAGCCTACTCCGTAATACCCTCCCTATGGGTATAGGCAAGTGGGACCTCACTGGGAGATTTTCCCCCTTTGGGGACAAGGACTCCCTAAAAGTAATCTCATTCATACCTCTAAGAACAATGAAAGGATTTTGAAGAAGGAAGCTGACACGAAGGTGACATGGATTTGGTTATAGACTTTTATTTGTATGAGACAAATCCCTCACTATCCCTATTTCTAAGAGGGATTTATCTGTCTCAAAACTAATACTAAATTATCCATCAGAATGTCAGTCAAATCAAATACCACCATCCTGTGTCACAATAACCTACTTCTATCCCTCACATTACAACTAAAGGATAATCTAACAAAAAGTTCCTTCTCCAGGAGAATCTCACCTTCCCCTAATACTTCGATAATGTTCAAACAAATGTTCTCTTGTAGCAAAATTATGCCTGGGGGACTGACTCCCTTTCCCTGGTTTGCGGATTTCACACATTCTTTCCAAATTCAGCAGAATGGCTCCCTTCTCCAGGTGTAGATCGATAAAGTTTCCAATAAAACCAGGGGGAATGACTCAATTCCCCTCAGCGTTTCAACAAGTCTCAGTTCGGTACCAGAAGAATTACTCCCTTCTCTTGGTATTGCTTGGCACAATTCACAACAAGCGCAGGGGAAGGACTCCCTTCCCTTGGCGTCTCTAGAGTATGTTCCAAGAGCTTTGGACCCTTTTCCAGGAGAATGACTCCCTTCTCTTGGTGTCTCAATAGTTCTTTCTCACAACCCTCAGCTTGAGTTACACTTTTCCACTCTGTTTTGTTGTTAGCAAAGTCCCAAATCCTTCTTTGCTGATCACTGGACTCAGTGCCACCACTGCAATGAGGAAGTTCTCCTTGCTTGCTCAATTTCTTTTTGTTGGGCTCCCAGAACCTTCTCTGGTGGTCAGTGGGTTTATTAGTGCCACTGCGATGAGGAAGCTCTCCTTGGATGCTTGGGTTATACTGGTTGGGTTCTCAGACCTGTCTCAGGTGACCAGTGGGCTTATTGCCATTACTGAGACAAGGAAGTCCTCCTTGCATGCTTGGTGTGTCTTGGCTAGGGTCCCCAACTCTTCTCTAGTGGTCAGCAGTCTTATGGTTGCCACTTCGACGAGAAAGTTCTCCTCGTATGCTCAGCTTATCTTGTTTATAGTCTCCAACCCTTCTCTGGTTGTCAGTGGGTTTATGATTGCCACTGCGATAAAGAAATCCTCCTCAGATATTTGTTATGGCAGTGTTAGGATCCCTGACCCGCCTAGCTTCCATCCCCATGTCCCCTCTGGGTGTCTCCCACCTCCCCTTACCTTCTAGCCGATTCCGGAATGCCACCAGGACTAACTTGGACTGGGGTTCTTCTCTTTGCCATACCAGTATTCTGGCTCTGGTGTGCTGCTCGGCTCTTCACCCCTACTTCTTCTTTGGATCTGCAATAGCTGGCCCACAGAGAACGTATGCGTTGCCTTGCTTTCGTCCACCGCACTTCTCCAACTCTGGTCTGCCCATAGTGTTTGAAACTCCCTCTGGCTTCTGTGCCTGTTGCTTCTTCCGGCTGGGTTTGACAGCTTGGTTAGTCTGTCGTCCCTACTTATACAAGGTTGCCAGTCCCACCCTAGCTGAGATAAGAGTCCATTGTTCTTGTTGATAACTTAATCTTCATGCCTCCTCAGGGCTACCTCGTACCAGTACTAGCACAGTCAATAGCATTAATGTCTCCTGTACTCTTCTTCGTCCTAGTATTTTTGGCTTTAGCTTTATCCCCTGTATCACAGCAGTACATAGGTTTGCTTTCATAAAAATGGTTCTGAACCGTGGGGCAGGCTAGAGAATGTTGGAGAGTGACAATATTCAATGGGCTGTATCCCAGGTGATCATCCTTGTCGCCAGAGGGGGAGCCTCTTCCCATGAGGTCCTCCTGCATTAAACCACCCCTAGCAGGACTATTGGGTAGCGGCCACACATCCCTAGCCTCATGGAAGTGAGGACACTGTGAGGGGTCAGAAATGTGAGGGAGACAACTTTGTGAAGGTTTTCAAAAGATGCCATTTTATGAAACTTAAAAGGTGTGATAAACACCCAACTATACCTACCCTAACAAGGATGTTCTTACCTATCAAAATAACTAAAGGAAACCGTCGGAAACACTCTAATAAAAGGATTCTATCCCTCACACTACATACAACAAACTCAACAGGATAATCAATGCCAATTCACATATAAGAAAATTAACAGTTCTGTTCAAAACCTGCCGTTCCTCCTTATAACCTGAGTGTGTTCCACTTCCCCAGATTCAATCAGGATTTCAATCAACAGTTCAAAGGAATAAGGAAATCCTGTCTTACAACAAAGTCTTAATAAGGTTCTTCTCACTCCAGTATGTCTCTCACTGGTACTTGAACAACAGTTCAGAATGTTCAGGAAGTCTTTTATCTCTCCACTGATGGCAGGTGGTAGGGAGTACCACACAACTGCTTCTCAGAAAATAAATGTACTTCCACAGTTCAACAAAAATACTTCAGTCAGGGTATCTCTGCAACAGTCCTCAAACTATTTGCATCTGCAATATTACTTTGTCCAGATTATTCCGCAACGGTTCACCATGAGCTTTTGTGGTCTTAACACTTCTTCTTTAACACTTTTAACCATGTCACAGTACTACCAAAGACTTCTGCCTGGTACACTCACCTGCCAGGTTCCCACTACAACGTCCTTTTGTTCTGGTGTATTCCCCTGCCAGGACTAATAAAGCGTTGAACACTACTACAAGTACTTCTGTGGACAGTTCTACTTCACAGAACCTATAAAGTCTTTTGACTCTTCACAACTTTAGCTTTGACTACTTCTTCGGGGAAATGATGAGACACATTGGTGCTGTTTGTTCCACACTCTTGATTGCCACGTGTAATGAAGGTTAGGCCCCTCTCCTCCTGAACACCTTCTGACAGAAAGATAGCCTTATTGCCGCTCTTGTTTTCCCACTCGTGCATTAACCAAGTGCTGACATGGGCTTTCTCTCCTGCTCGTCTTTGGCTTAGGCAATGATTAAGGTCAGTTCCACCTATTTCTTCCTCTGACAATAGGGTCTATAAACAACTTGCTTCTTAATAGCCACCTCTTGGCTTTGACAATGTTGGTTCTTTTTAAAAGGATGCATTATTGCACTCTTTCGGGTTTGGCAATGGTTGTTTATATTTGTTTATAAACATATTGCCCCTTTGTGTTGTTGACAATTGTTCTGACCTTTAAAACCTTAATGACATTCTGCTGGTCTGCTTGCCAAGTTCTTATAGTGCCACTTCGCCACTTTGCATTCGCTTGGAATGCAAAATAATGATCTTTCCGCTTCACGTCAGTTCGACATACATAATGCTTACGTTTTTCCCACTTTTCTCTTTTTTCATTTGTTCGATATTCAAAATACCCGGATCAGGCCAGCGGGCGGTTACAGAGCGCTCCTGGGTACCAATACCCAAATGAACTCACCGGGTTTGATGTACGCGTCCGCTCACCTTGCTGCCTTTGGCTTATCTGCTTCTTCTGCTTCGGGGGGCTCGGACAACTGCTTAGCTCCGTTTTCTTGGCCCATGCTGATCAAAACAGGAGCATTTCATGCTCCAAAGGCTCTTTGGTGCTCACCTGCCAGTGCCACCAGGCCTGCCTTTCTGGGGAGGAAGTCTTCTAAATGACATGCTTCCCGCCGCGCTACCTCTTCAATCACAATCTTCAGGGGGAAACATTTTACAAATAACGCTTCCTGCTGTGTGACTTCTGCAACCACCATCTTTAGAAGGAAAGCTTTAACAAATAACGCTTCTCGCTGTGCGACCTCTGCAACCACGATCTTCAGGGGGAAACGCTTGTACAGATAACACTTCCTGCTACGTGACCTCTGCAAATCAGGTCCCTGAAGGAAGAGTCCCTCTCAGAACTGGCATCCGTACTGCAAACAACAGTGTCTCTACTCTCCTTCAGCTACAACTGCAATGTTGAGCTACTACAACCACTGTTGGGGTGGTCAGGAAAGGTTCCCATGATTACAAGGGGTTCATGTTGTGCGCGCCGTATTAATAATTGGGGGTGGTGGAAAACTGGGCATGATATTGCAATTTCATATGTATCGAAGTGTAGTTAATTATGGATGAGATATGTTACTTTAGATTTACTGTTGTCTAGAATCAGTGCTTTAAGTGGGATTGGAAATTGAGGGGGGGCTCTCGTTAGGGGGTGTGGCCTAAGGATACAACTCTAATGAGAGTCCCCCCTCGATTAAGGGCTGGGAGGGGCGGCTGGTAAAAGAGGTGGAGCTGAGGCACACTGGCATTATTATTGAAGGGATGGGCGCACCAAAAGATGTGATACCAGTGTGCCCCAGCACAGACGCAGCAGGCATCCCTTTCATTCAAGGAGCCCACTTTAACCACGGGCTCCTTGAATGAAAGGTCTGCCTGCTGCTGGTGTCTCTGTACTTGAAACAGGAGGAGGGGTGGAGGGACAAGTCTCTCCTTTTGTTCCTGAGTAACTAATCATTACACAGCATGAAGCTGGTGATGACTATTTACTCGGAAACAAAAGGAGAGCTGGGCAGTCCAGCCTTCCTCCTGTTTCGACTACATAGACATCAGGTAGCCCACACTGCACAGTTATAACTGCTGCTTGCAGGTGTCAGCATTTCGGTTTAGATGCCTTTTCATTTTTTCTAATCCGAAGTGCTGACACCTGCAGGTAGCTTGTGTAACTGTGCAGCCGCTACATGGGCTGCCTCAGGTGTCAGCGTGGCTGGGGCTAGTTGGGGGTGGGCCATGGCAGGGCCCCGGTTCGGATGTCCTTTCACAAGGCTGGTGGGGCTCTGCCCTGGCTGGCCCCCGGCCCACTTAAAGCCCTGTCTAAGATTGATACATATTAGCTGGCACGCGCATAGAAAGATAAAATGTCAAATCCACCAAATGTCAAAACATACATGCACATTAATACAAATAGATGGGGAATTCATACATCTAATATAGTGGGCTTTTCACAAATGAATCAAAAACACTGTAGTCGGGGGCTGTTTTCGAAAATGAAATTTGAAACTGGTTCTGTGAGGTTTTAGAAGCCAGGTATGAGGCAGGCCTGGTATCACCAGTCAGACAAAGATACACGTTTCAACACCATTATTAAGCTTTGAATGGGGGTTGGAGACTTCCTAGCTGGCCCTAATTCTATAATGGGAGTAGTCTCAACCATCAAAGTAAAATAACATAGTCCATGTCAGTCAGTCAAACATTAAAAAGTCTATGTCAGAAACCTACATGTGCCCTCACGCTCTACAATAACTAAGTGTGGGAAAATGTATTAGAAATAAAAAGAGTGTATCAAAAGAAAGTCAGAATGGCAACGAAGTTGATTCACAACTCCCTTCCTCAAGTATAAGTCAATGGGCCTCTTTAATAGTTCCTTAAAAGTGGGTAGTAGGCACAGTTCAAAGAATTCAGAAAAGTCTTTTAGGCTTCCCTTTGCCTGACTCAACATTAGTTCAATATTTATAACAGTTCTCTTCAGGCTTCCCTCACCTGTTTAACTTAGTTCAATATGTATCACAGTTCTCTTAAGTCTTCCCTCACCTGTTTCACAAACACAATTCTTCTCAGGCTTCCCTCGCCTGGTTCACATAACACAATTCTTTCAGGCTTCCCTCACTTGGTTCACATAATACTGTTCTTTCAGCATAAGTCCCTCAGGTTTCCCTCACCCGAGCCTAGGCCTTCCAAGACAAACACAGTTCTTTCACCGTAGGCCCCTCAGGTTTGCCTGACCCGAGCCTAGACCTTCCAAGACTTTACCTTCTTTCACTTTGTTGTGGGTCTCTCTTCCTCAACCTTCTTGGTTGTCAATTTCAATTTCATGTTGAAGACTTTTGAAACTTCACAGCCCCCACTAGGGCCTATGCATGACCACTTCGACACAAGGCATTCTGGTTATTGTAGTTCCTCATATTCATACGTGCCCTTCTTAGCACTTTGGTTTCATGTCCGCCCTCTTTGCAGCTCACTTTCACTTTAAACATTGCCCTCCTGGCATTGGTTTCATGTCTGCCCTCTTGGCATCTCACGTTGATACTTTAAATATTGACTCTTGGCATTTTCTGGAAGTCTCACTTCCATAAACAAACCCTTTTGGGATCACGGCTTATTTCCTTGTCAGACTCCATGTTCGACTTGATTTCAACATCCATTCAGTTTTACGCCTTCTTTCTGAGGGAGATTACAGTTCACAGAGACGTAAGATAATGCGACTCTCTCCGCAGGACCACTCTGCTACTTTGTATTTCACAAACACCAATCGTATCTTTGCTCTTCTCGTGTCTGCTGTCAGACGCATTGGCTTGCTCGCTACAATGTTATTCATTTGTGTACTCACAAACCGGGCTACCCTTCACATGTGCGTAGGCGCGTTATAAATGGCATATCATATCATCAAGGACTCACCAGCTGTGATAGACCGTTCTTCTTTACTATCGCGTCCGAGGTCAGGGTCTCTCCCCTTCCCTTCTCAGACCTTCCCGGGCACTCCTGTCGCTCCGGGGAAACAAGTCACCTTCGGGCACATCAAAGAGAGGAGTCCTCCAGCTGCTCGGCTTTCTTCTCGACACCTCTTTGGTTCCTTGGAGATACGACTCCCTCGCCTTCTCTTGCGCTCGCTCGCAATCTGTCAGCATCACGGGCCATTCGTTCTCCGCAGCCTGGTGTTCAACAGCTTATGCTCATCTACTCCTTCTTGTACCCGATCTCGCTCCCTTTGTCTTTTCTCTTTTTTTAATATATATTTTATTGTTTTTAACCAAAACACAAACAAAAACTTGCCCCGCCATCATCATATACAATATCAACAGCAGTTTCACATAGCATGTCATAAAACTTACCAACATCACACCCTATTCCCTCACCCACACCCCGAACTCTCACCCCCCCCATTGCCTGCTGCCCAACTTTACTATAAACACTCTATATTTCATCGAGTAGGATCCATATTTACTATTGCTTGGGTCTATCCATTTCCACTTCTTCAGTGGAAGCCTCAGCAAACAGAGTGTGTAATAAGACTTCCCATTCACTAATTCCTCCAAAGGCTTCCACACAATCTCTTTGCCCCATCCTCTTCCATACAGCAGTTTCGCCCATTCCCCACCTATACATGTCCCTCCACCAGTCCCCTATTCCGCGTCCTTTGAGCCATTTCCATGCCATTGCAATTCTGCGTTTAGCCAGAATACATACTATATCCATTAGCTTGGCAATGTGTTTCCGGCCTTTGGGGCGTGGAGAGCACCCCAATAGGCATGCACTCAGAGAAAGCACATCCAGTTCTACTCCCCCTTTTTGTAATCTGTTTGCCACGTCCTGCCAAAATATATTCCCACCACTGGACATGCCCAAAACATATGAAGCATTCCTGCTTCCATGTCATTACACCTTGGACATCCTTGGACATCCTTGTGCTGTTGCTCCCGGGAAACTTGGAAATCCACAGAGGAGTCATGTACGCTCTACGTGTCACAATAATTGTATAAGCTGTAATCTTGCATTTCTTGACACCTTCTTGTGGTATTCCAAAATCCTCCCACATTGTGTTCCTGCAAAGGTAACTCCCATGTCCTCCTCCCATTTGCCCCTTAGTGCCAGAGGGATAGCTGGCCCGTTAGACAGTAGTAGGTCGTATATCCGGGATATAGTGTGCCCTGCCTCGGCTATGTCATACAGAATATCGACTATCAAAGGTTTCTCCATTAATCCGCTGTATGCAGGCCACCTACGCAAAGTTTCTCTCTTAATAGCGCTATGTAACATATATTGTTGACCTGTGTGTATACCAGTCCGTCTTACCATTTCAAAGAAGGGCACAAAGTCAGTGTTCTGCAACAGATCCCCTATGGTGGCACCCCACAGGCTTCCCAATACTTGCGTATGCCCTTGCACACCTGAGGCAAGGTTGACATTACTGACACCAGAGTAGTCTGTGCCGATACGGGGTCTGTCAACCCCATCACTGCCAGAGCTCTATCCCAAACCTTTACACCTAGGGACACTAGATGTGTCCGGCGGCTTCCTCAAGGTTTCGCCATCCACAGTATCTCCTTTAAATAATAACACGTTCCAGTAGATTGCAACAGCTGTGTGTCCGGCATAGGGTTCTCCGCAAGCGAATCCACCACAAATTGCAGTTGCCCCGCTATATGGTATGATTCAAAATGCGGGACTCTGATAACCCCCTGAGCATGTGGCTTGTATAATGATGCTAATGCTATGCTACTCTGCCCATTCTGCCACAGAAAGCTTCTGCTAATGCTCTCCAATTTCTTAAAAAAGGATCTAGGTATGTAAAATAGGACGTTCACAGACAAGTGCAAAAGTCTGGGCAGTGCCACCATCTTCAGCATTGCCACCCTCCCGTTCACAGACAGTGGCAATTTAGTCCAGAACTTCATGGAGCTCTGAATACCCTCCAGTGCGTGTAACGTGTTGTGTATGTGCTCTTCCTTCAGATCATGGTACACGTTAATCCCCAGGTATCGAAACGTGTGTTCTTTCCACTGTAGGCCCAGTACTGGCAGCGCAAACAATGTCATGGCCTCTAATAGCAGCTCCAAGTTGTCCTCCGGGTTCTGAATATATAATAAAGTGTCATCTGCATACAAAAATATCAGGTGCCCGGTCCCATCTATTTCAATACCAGCATCTTTGTATTCCGTCCTAAGCTACTGGGCAATCGGCTCCATAGCCAAGACGTAGAACAACTGTGATAACGGGCAGCCTTGCCTTGTGCCTTTTCCCATCTCCCACAACTCTGAGATACATCTACCTGTTTTAACTCTAGCCATTGGTCTAGTATACACCAGTTGGACCCACTCAATATACGCCTGCCCAAATCCGAATCTACGCAAAGTCGCATAGAGCCAATCCCATCTCACTGAATCGAACGCTTTCACTGCATCCATTGTGGCTATAGCACACAGAGTGTCCCAGGATGCTGTCCTATCCATCACATGGTGTAATCTCCTCAGGCTCCAGGTCATACTACGGCCAGGGACATAACTCGTTTGGTCAAGTTGCACTAACTTATGTATCACTCTTTTCATTCTAATCGCTAATATTGCCGTCAATATCTTACTAACTTGATTAAGCATCAAGAGCGGACTATAAGACGTGCATTCTGCTGGAGATTTATGGGATGTTAGGAGAGGTATAATGAAAGATTCTCTCAGACTAAGTGGAAGTACCCCTGCCTTATAGGAATCATTGAAGGAGCAAGTGGGGGGCCAGCACTTGTGCATACTCCTTATAGAATTCACTAGGTAGCCCATCTGACCCTGGTGTCTTCCATGTCGGCAAACCCATAATCGTGGTTTGTATATCCTCTAGTGTACTTGGTGCTTCTGGACCATCTTTTTCTTCTTGCGTCAAGCTCGGGAGCTCGATCTCACTCAACACATCCTGCTTGACACCAGGGGCTTCTCTTGGTACAGTTGTTGATAAAATTCACAGAACGCTTCATTAACCCTGTTTTGGGTGTAGCATAACTCCCCTTGGCCAGAACTTATCGAACATATAGGGCTCTTTTGCACTTCCTTCTTATACAGCCATGCTAGCAATCTTCCAGGTTTATCCGCTTCTTTATGCTGCTTCTCTGTGTATTTGGCAAAACTGTGCTTGCTCAGCCTCTCCCAGCATTCCATGCATTTCGCTTTAATTCCCTAGACTTCGCATTACTGGCAGGATGTTGCTTGTGGGACTGCTCTAATTCCCTCAACCGTTCCTCTGCAGAAGTTAGTTCTTGGCTTATGTTTGCTTGGACAGCCATAGACCCCGCTATAGCGGCTCCTCTAACCACAACTTTCAATGTTTCCCAAAAGGTGCCCGCACATGGTACACTAGCCACATTATACACCCCATAGTCTGTGATGCAGTTTTGAATGCTATCATGCAATGGTGGCAGGGGGGGTCGCTCAGTGATCACTCCTAAGTCTCCATGTAGGTATGAGGACCCTAGGGGCCACCTATTTCCACGCAGTCTGAGTGGAGCATGATCTGACAGTACTCTGCCTTCATACTGAGCATGCGTGAACTGATGGACCAATTCTTTCCCTACGAAAAGGTAATCTATCCTAGTATTTACTGTATGTGGCACTGAAAAATGGGAGTAGTGTCTAGTATCTGGGTGCAGATCTCTCCAGGTGTCTTCCAAGACATAGGAGTCCAGTAGCATCTGTAAAGCTCTGGAAGGCGGAGCAGGTTTAGTATATTTAGTGTCCGACAAGTCCAGGGTCGGGTTTAACGTACAGTTGAAGTCTCCCCTACATCTCATGTTACTATCCTGATAGAGTCCTAAACTTGGGTACACAGTCTGAAAAAACTTGGCAGCACTATCGTTAGGGGTATATGTGTTAACTAAACATGTACATATTTGTTCCAGGAGGACTTGTACTAACACCATCCTGCCCTCATTATCTTTTTTAATGTGAGTAACTTTGAAAGGTACCAAGGGCGCTATCCATATCAATACCACGCGATTGTAGGCGGAATACGTAGAACCAAATACTTGCCCTATCCATTTACTAGCTAATAGTGACTGTTTCTCAGCCCTAAAATGCGTTTCCTGCAGAAAAGCGATATCCACCTTCCTTCTCCTAAAATATGTAAACACTCTATTCTGCTTTACATAAGCATTCTAACCCCTTACATTCCAAGTTAGCATGTTTATGGTTCCTGCCATTTGCTTCTATCCCCTTTTATTCAACCACTCCTCTATGACATACCTATAACCATCTGCATCCATTTTCATGATGCTCCGTCTTGGAATGTAGCACTGCACATTTCTTTCAGCAAACATGCAGGCAACCCGTTCCTGCCATAAACCGTTATGCTTACCTTGTCTCCGCGGGGGCGTTGTATGCTGTGGTCGCAGGCATCTGCTTCTCGGGGTTCTGCTTCTTGGTAGCTGACAGCTCCGGTATCTCTTGCCAGCTCCAGGGGGAAAAATCAGGTCCTGCGATGGGGAAGTCACAATAAGTTAGGGCTGCCAAGGGTGTTAAGTATTTCCCCTCTCCCACCAGGAACTATGTCCCCCTAGGTTTCAGGGTCAATATCCTTTCCTTTACTAACCTTATGACTTTTGTAGGCAAGCTCTCTGTCCTGCTTGCTTCCGCAGGGGCGCGGTCTCTGTGCTCTTGTATGGACTGAACCTAGTTACTTCACTGGTTCATGTGGCAGTATGGCTGTAGAGTCTAGCCCAGGCCTGCTGCGGCACGACTTCTTAGGCCGTGTTTGCCTTGCTTCAATGTTTTTTCCTTCTTGTGTTAATGTCATTTTCTGTGTCTGTTTTAGTGTTCTAGCACCCAATCTTTTTCCTGGACGTTTGTCCTCATGCCAGGTAGTGGTTTGTTAAGATTCGTTGTTCTTTTCTTATGTATCTAACGTCCCTTTCTTGTGTTGCAGGGGTCAGCGCTATTCCAGGAAGCACTAGCGTTGAAGTGGCTCCAGTAAGAGTGTCCTGCGCAGCTATTTTAATGTTCCAAGCTGATTGGTAAGTATATGCGCGTGCCCGCTTGCTACTGCAATTATTATGGTCTTACTTTGTTGTGCGCTGACTGTGTCTTTTTCTTTTTCAGGTGCCAGTGTTTGAACGGAGATGCAATGAGGCGAGCTGCACAGGATGTCGGCAGAAGCTGCTGCTTGATTTCTTTGGCGGGCGAAGCAGTGAATCTTCAGGTAAATTGCTCAGGATACAGGGTGGGCAGCGTGGGTTGTGTCCTGTACTGATGGTTTCTTTTCTTGTTGCAGGATGCAGGCGATGGTGAGCGGCAGGCTGCAGGCGATGGTGAGCGTTATGCTGCTGGAAGGCAGAATAACGCGAATCACGTATATAGCCAGCCACACCGGCAGCATCAGCCACACCCAAACACTAGTGTGCACGGTCAGACAGATGAAAAAGAGGCTGTGGCCCAGTGCCCTCCATGTTGAGTTGTCTGGAATCTTGTTATGGCCCAATGTTCACCATCTTTACTCCGTGATGAGCCTGGCGCCAAAGGTGCCAGGACAAGGTCCAAGAGGCCTTTCCTTGTCTTCCAGGCATAACTGGAGCAGCCCCTCGGAATACCGCCCCCACAGCAGCACGGATGCCGGGCTGCATGTGGGTCCCTGGTTCATTGACTGTGACAGTACTCCCCCCCAAGGCCCCTCTCAAGGCTGGGTTCCGTTTTGGTCCGGGTTTGGCTGGATGATTGCGATGAAAATGTTTTACCAATCGTGGAGCATGGACATGGTCGCTGGGTTCCCACGTCCTGTCCTGGGGGCCGCACCCTTTCCAGTCCACCAGGTAGTATAGTGTGGACTTAACCACTTTGGAGTCCAGGATGTCCTTCACTTTGAATTCCGGTTTGCCGTCTATTATTATTGGGGCCGGAAGCGTGTTGATCCGAGTGCCAGGTTAGACTGGTTTCAGGAGAAAAACGTGGAATACCGGGTGGATTCGCATGTTCGGGAGCAGGGCTAGCTTCATAGCCACAGGATTAATTATTGCCTTGATGACATATGGACCTAGGTATCTGGGGCGGAAGGTTTGAGTTCCCTTCACAGGGATATGCTTGGATGCCAACCAGACTGCATCCCCGACCTGGTAAGTTGGATCTGATGCCGGTGTTGATCGGAGAACCTTTTATGCTGTTCCTTGGCTTTAGTCATGTGTTCAATTGCTAGTTTGAAGACCCGGGTGATTGTGGTGTGTAAGATAGTTACAGCAGGCATTTCAATGGCCTCAGGTGGATCGAAATTGGAGGTGCGTGGATGTCGTCCGTATAGAACATAAAACGGGCTCTGTCCGGTACTAGTATGTATCGAGTTGTTGTACGCTTCTTCCGCTATCCATAACATATCTTTCCAGTTTCTTTCTGTCTGGTGCAGCATGCATCTCAGATATTGCACTAATGTCTGGTTTGTCCGTCGGTCTGGGGATGATGACTTGTGGATAATCGGACATCGATTTGTGAAAGCTAACAGCTCTTTCTCCAGAAGTTTGAAATTAATTCACTGCCACGGTGTCATGATCTCTGCTTCCAAAAGGTCAGGGTTTTCCCAACTCCCTTGGAAGCAGATCCATAACCCAGGTTCCGAGTGCCAACCAGTCCCAATTGGGACCTTTTGGACCCAGTCCTGGCGCCAGTGGCACCAGGCTCATAAATATGCCCAGTCCCAGCGCTGGAAGCGCCGGGCTCATAATGCTTGGGTGGACTTACCTGCAGCAGACCATGCTGCTTACTTGCCTGCCAGTTGAGCCTCTGATCCTCTTCTGTTTGGAACTACTTTTCCTGTTGGGTGGGGCAGGAGCCACTCCCTAGATTCAGAACACTGGAACTCTTCTGGAAAGCAGGAACTCTTTTCTTACCTAGGCGTGGCTGTGGAAGGAGACACTTAAGCACTACAGGAGGCTATTTAAACCACACCCGATGGATGAATCTTGCTTTGCGTTATTCTGCATCCTCTGCAGCAGAACGCTCATCGTGTCTTCTGCATCTGATCCTGGGCCTAAGGAAAAAGGCTTACCATCCTGAATCCAGTCTTCAGCAACACCTATAAAGACAAGAAAGAACAGGTTAGCATTACGGTCTTCAGTGACAGCTCTTCACTTACCTGGTCCATCGGCTGTCACCAACGCCTCGCGCTGCATTCCGGCATCTGAAAGACAAAGGCTTACCTACTCTTCGTGCGCTCCGGAGGTCTTCACACTGCATTCCGGCATCTGAAAGACAAAAGCTTACCAACTCTTCGCACGCTCCGGGGGCCTTCGGCGCTGCATCCCGCATCTGAAAGACAAAACAAGGTGCGTTTAAAGACATTGGGGAACTTTAATACTCACGTGCCATTACTCCTTTCCACATCTAACCCAGTGGGTATTCCGGCACCCTGCAGCCGCTCCGAACTTGTACCTGCAAAATAAAAAGACAGTTAGAGCGCATCGTGAAGCAGGCAACAAGCGCTTACTTACGTGCTTCCAGGCGCTTCTATTCATCACACGGGCTCCATCTTCAACTCACTTCAGCCCGTCATCCGCCATCGCCGGAACCCTGCAAAACAAGAGACATCATTACTAAAGACTTTAAAGACATTAGAATTACTCGAAACTTACCGTTCGTGCAGTAAACGACGGACAACAGTCCTCTGAAGTCAAGAGGCCTGCTCCCCTTATCCAGTGAAGAAACTGGTTACAGCACCCTGCCCCGAGGCAGATGGAGAGCACAGCGTTCACTTACCTAAGACATCTTACCCTTCGAGTCAGACATACAGTGCACAGAGGTCCAGCCCAAAGAGCCAGCCGTGTGTTACACATCACCTTTGAAGATACGGTATACGCCCAGTCAAGACCGGCGCCTCTACGGGAATCAGGTGAGCGTTACAGAACGCAAAGCCTACCACAAAACTCCCGTCCAGGCGCTATGGAAACCTCGGATACCGACCAGCTAGCCCAGTTACTTGGGGAACTAAGGGCAGAAGTGCATGCAGCCCGTCAGGAAACGAACGCTCTAAGAAGGGAACTGATTATTTCCAAGGAGCGAACAGATGATCTCGCTAGACAATTGCTACAGTCACAAGCCGGACAGACCCCGTTACCCGCATCTGGGGGAAATCTTCCTTCTACATCCTCTATGAATCCAGTGCAGATCAACCTACCTGGGAATGTACCTCTGGCTCCGCCCGAACGATTTTCTGGTGACCCAAAGAGGTTTGCAGTATTTATCAATCAGTGCCGGTTGCATTTCTTATGCCGGCCAGCAGCCTTTCCAACTGATCAAGCTAAAATAGCTTTCGTGCTTTCGTACCTTAGTGGCAATGCGGCAGACTGGTCGATCCCTCTAGTAAATCAAGATGATCCGGTCCTCCATGATTTTCAAGCTTTTCAGCTCAGTATGGAAAAACTGTTCGCAAGACATTCACAGGGGCAGGCCTTGGACAATGAGCTTCTTTCGTTGCGACAAGGTAATCAAGACCTTTTGGCTTATATTGCGTCTTTCAACAGACTGATAGTGGAAACTCAATGGCCTGAGGACAAAAGGATTACGCTGTTTTATAGAGGTCTACGTGGAGAGCTCAAAGATGTGTTAGCCCAAGTAGTGAATCCCCCACAAGATTGTTCGGACTATATAGACTTAGTCGTTCAAATAGATCACAGACTGCAGAACAGGAAGGCCGATCGTTCCAAGTTTGATGCTCAAGTATTTTCCAAACCGCCAACTCCTTCCAAAGGAGTAGACTCCGGGGAACCCATGCAAATAGGGGGTCTGAAAGGTCCTCTAACACAAAAGGAGCGGGAAAGGAGAAAACAGTTGCAATTATGCCTCTATTGCGGAAACTCAGGGCACTTTCTTCGAGACTGTCCGGTGGAACCTGCCAAGAAGGCAGTAGGAGCTGCAGTTACCAAAGTTACAAACTCTGAGCAGGGAAACGACCTCGCCCGACAAGAATAGAGGTCCTCTTGCCGAGCGTGAAAACCAGTTCCGTGACCTCGCATTTCGTGATACCTATGGTCCTCATTAGCCCTGATAATCCGGATCGATTACATGCAATTGAAGCTTACGTCGACAGCGGTGCCATCGGCAATTATGTGGATCATGAAATGGTTTTGAGGATGAATCTAACTCTTTGTCCCAAGGCTGTAAAGGACGTCATTACTACGGTGGATGGTACGGAGATAGCCTCCGGGCCAGTAACGCATACCACTCAAGAAGTGACGCTAGTAAGTCAAGATGGACACCATGAGAAGATCGTGTTCGATGTGATCAAGGCCCCTCAGTTTCAGATTATTCTAGGAATACCTTGGTTAGAGAAACACAATCCTCTGATCGATTGGCGAGCAAGAACGGTCCAGTTTCCAGAATGTGTCTCTACTTGTCACCCTCCACCTGGTGTTGCACTGGCAGCAATTTCTTCAGAGACTCCCCAGTTACCTCCCGAATACCTAGAATACCAAGATGTTTTCCGGAAGGATCAGGCTAACTCTCTACCTCCTCATAGGTCTTATGACTGCCAGATAGACCTGATACCTGGATCTACTCCTCCTTGTAGTAGAATTTATGCCCTCACCGAGCCTGAGAACCTTCACCTTCGACAATACCTGGATCAATATCTGGCAAATGGGTTTATTCGTCCTTCCAAGTCCCCTGCTTCTTCAGCTTTGTTCTTCGTTCCAAAAAAGGAAGGAGACCTTAGAACTTGTATAGATTATCGCTCCCTGAACCAGATCACCGTTAAGAATAGATATCCGTTACCTTTGATCCCTGAACTCCTGGACCAAGTCAGAAAAGCATGCATATATACAAAGCTGGATCTTAGAGGAGCTTACCACTTGGTACGAGTAAAAGAGGGCGATGAATGGAAGACGGCCTTCCGCACCAAGTATGGGCTATTTGAATATCAGGTCATGCCCTTCGGACTTTGCAATGCCCCGGCCGCCTTTCAATATTTTATGAACGATGTCCTCAGAGAGCTCATAGATGTGTGTGTTGTTGTTTACATTGACGACATCCTCGTTTATTCTTCATCGGAATCTGAACATCGGAAACACGTGAAAATGGTCCTCGAAAGATTGCGTCAACACAAACTTTTCGCTAAGTTGGAAAAATGTGTTTTCAACGTGACTGAAGTTGAATTCTTTGGATTCATATTATCACCTGGCGGAGTGCGTATGGATTCAAAGAAGGTCGATGCAGTTCTCAAATGGCCATCACCATCCTCCGTAAAAGGTGTGCAAAGCATGTTAGGCTTCGCTAACTTTTACCGCAGGTTTATCCCTGAATTATCTCGAATAGTCCAGCCCATCACTGCCTTGTTAAAGAAAAACAAACGTTTTGAATGGTCTACCGAGGCGGAACAAGCTTTCCAGGATTTGAAGACTAAATTTATCTCTGCACCAATCTTAAAACACCCTCGCCCCGAACTCCCCTACATCGTGGAAACTGATGCTTCAAGCCTTGCCATGGGGGCAGTTCTATCACAAAAGGACCCGGTAACCAATCAGTTGCATCCCGTGGCATTTTGGTCCCGCAAATTCTCGCCTCCTAAAATCAATTACACGATTACTGACAAGGAACTTCTGGCTATCAAGTCTGCCTTTAAGGCTTGGCGGCATTATCTGCTGGGGGCCCGACACACCGTTATTGTGATTACGGATCACCGAAACCTGCAATATTTGAAAACCGCAAAAGCCCAATCCTCTAGACAACTCCGTTGGGCATTATTCTTTGCCGAGTTTGACTTCATAATTACCTATCGACCTGGTACAAAAAACGGTAAAGCTGATGCACTTTCTCGGATGGGAGTGGAAGAACACTTGATCAACCCTAAACCTGTACCAATCATTCCCGAACAAAGAATTCTGGGTGTAATCGCCACACAATCCATAGAGGAAGTTAGGGATAAAGCCAGGCAACTTGTAACTCCAGCAGACATACAGAATTGGCATCTGCAGGGAAAGGACTTTGCAGTAAAGGACAACTTATTGTATTTCCAAGAACGATTATACCTACCCAGCACAGATTTACAGAAAAAAGTAATCTCTTGTTATCACGATTCTTTAATGGAAGGACATCCCGGTATAGCCAAGACCTCAGAAAAGATCAAGCGCTACTTCTGGTGGCCGTCTTGGAAAAAAGATATCAGAGACTTTATAATGTCCTGTGGAGTATGCGCCCAAAACAAGAGTCAAAAGGAAAGACCAGCAGGCCTCTGACGCCCTATTGACATCCCACCTCGCCCTTGGCATACGCTTTCTATGGACTTCATCACCGATCTACCTCCATGCTCCGGATACAATACGATTCTAGTAATCGTGGACTTATTCTCCAAGATGGCGCATTTCATTCCGCTCAAAGGCTTGCCAACAGCAGCAACTCTGGCCCGAGAATTTCTCGAAAACATCGTCCGACTGCACGGTTTTCCTTCGGTTCTAATTTCGGATCGAGGTAGTCAATTTATTTCTCATTTTTGGCGAAGTTGCTGTCAGTCGGCTCAAATTGATGTGAGACTATCGACCAGTCACCACCCTCAAACCGACGGACAAACCGAGAGGACCAATCAAACTCTGGAACAGTATTTACGTTGCATGCTGCAACAAACTGAAAAAACTTGGAAAGACATCCTTTGGATAGCCGAATATGCCTACAATAACTCTGTCCATTCGGGAACTGGGAAAACCCCGTTTTTTCTTTTGTACGGCAGTCACCCTCGAACCTCGGAGTTGGATCCCCTCCAAGATCTTGAAACACCAGCAGTAGACTACCTGCATTCTACAATCACCCAAGCCTTTAAGGAAGCTGTTTCTCACCTTCAAAGGGCTAAAGAACAATACAAGAAAGGAGCAGATCAACATCGGAAGGAAGCCCCTCAATATCAAGTAGGGGATCAAGTCTGGTTATCCACCAAATATCTACCTCTAAAAGGGCCACGCACATTCAACCCAAGATACCTTGGTCCCTATTCCATCCCTACCATAGTAAACCCAGTAGCGGTCAAGTTGGACTTGCCCCCGCACATGAAGATACATCCGGTCTTCCACGTCTCTCTATTAAAACCCGTGCAACCTCAAACCCGACTAACTAAATCTCCAAAACCTATCCTAGTTGATGGAGAACTCGAGTTTGAAGTCAAAAGCATTTTGGACTCCAAGATCTCCAAATCTAAACTATTTTACCTAATTGACTGGAAAGGCTACGGCCCCCAAGAGAGATCCTGGGAACCTGCTGAATATGTCCACGCTCCTCGCCTAATCAAAAGATTTCACCGAACATTTCCTGACAAGCCATAACCCCTGGAGAAGCCCGGTTTGGGAGGGGCCTTGAGGGGGGGTACTGTCATGATCTCTGCTTCCAAAAGGTCAGGGTTTTCCCAACTCCCTTGGAAGCAGATCCATAACCCAGGTTCCGAGTGCCAACCAGTCCCAATTGGGACCTTTTGGACCCAGTCCTGGCGCCAGTGGCACCAGGCTCATAAATATGCCCAGTTCCAGCGCTGGAAGCGCCGGGCTCATAATGCTTGGGTGGACTTACCTGCAGCAGACCATGCTGCTTACTTGCCTGCCAGTTGAGCCTCTGATCCTCTTCTGTTTGGAACTACTTTTCCTGTTGGGTGGGGCAGGAGCCACTCCCTAGGTTCAGAACACTGGAACTCTTCTGGAAAGCAGGAACTCTTTTCTTACCTAGGCGTGGCTGTGGAAGGAGACACCTAAGCACTACAGGAGGCTATTTAAACCACACCCGATGGATGAATCTTGCTTTGCGTTATTCTGCATCCTCTGCAGCAGAACGCTCATCGTGTCTTCTGCATCTGATCTTGGGCCTAAGGAAAAAGGCTTACCATCCTGAATCCAGTCTTCAGCAACACCTATAAAGACAAGAAAGAACAGGTTAGCATTACGGTCTTCAGTGACAGCTCTTCACTTACCTGGTCCATCGGCTGTCACCAACGCCTCGCGCTGCATTCCGACATCTGAAAGACAAAGGCTTACCTACTCTTCGTGTGCTCCGGAGGTCTTCACACTGCATTCCGGCATCTGAAAGACAAAAGCTTACCAACTCTTCGCACGCTCCGGAGGCCTTCGGCGCTGCATCCCGCATCTGAAAGACAAAACAAGGTGCGTTTAAAGACATTGGGGAACTTTAATACTCACGTGCCATTACTCCTTTCCACATCTAACCCAGTGGGTATTCCGGCACCCTGCAGCCGCTCCGAACTTGTACCTGCAAAATAAAAAGACAGTTAGAGCGCATCGTGAAGCAGGCAACAAGCGCTTACTTACGTGCTTCCAGGCGCTTCTATTCATCACACGGGCTCCATCTTCAACTCACTTCAGCCCGTCATCCACCATCGCCGGAACCCTGCAAAACAAGAGACATCATTACTAAAGACTTTAAAGACATTAGAATTACTCGAAACTTACCGTTCGTGCAGTAAACGACGGACAGCAGTCCTCTGAAGTCAAGAGGCCTGCTCCCCTTATCCAGTGAAGAAACTGGTTACAGCACCCTGCCCCGAGGCAGATGGAGAGCACGGCGTTCACTTACCTAAGGTGAGAGCGTTAACCTTCGGGGTTCTACAGGAGAAGAGAAAGGGAAGAAGAGAGAGACATTCAATAACCCAGTTCATTAATCCCATATTTTCTATCTGCAGACATCTTACCCTTCGAGTCAGACATACAGTGCACAGAGGTCCAGCCCAAAGAGCCAGCCGTGTGTTACACATCACCTTTGAAGATACGGTATACGCCCAGTCAAGACCGGCGCCTCTACGGGAATCAGGTGAGCGTTACAGGAGGCAACGTATTGGCCTGTCCTTTTGGAAAACATCTTGATAATCAGCGTATTCTTGCGGCAGAGTACTGGTCAGGCCCAGCATCACTCCTTTCCTTGTTCTCCTGGGAGAGATCCCACTTGATAACAGTAACGAACACACTCGTTAGAGAAGGTTACACCTCTGGTGCACCAGTCTATTTGGGGATTGTGGGTCTCCAACCAAGGCATCCCCAAGATCACCCGGAATTGAGGAGCACTGATAAGGTCAAAGACGATGTCTTCCCGAGTTACTTTGTCCGTGCAGAATGTTACAGGACCCGAGGATAATTGGGTGCCGTCGACTGCCGTGACATTTTCTGTGGTCGTCTTCTGACGGAGGAGAAGTCCTATCCTGTTTGCCAGGTCCTGGTCAATGTAATTGCCAACTGCTCTGCTGTCGATGTAAGCCTCCAGGCCATGCATCTTAGACGGTTGTTGGTGACTGATCAAGATCACTGGTACGACTAGGTGCAAGGTCTGTAGTTCCTTCTCCTTGCTCGACAAGCGGACCCCTATGCTTGCCGGGCGCTGGAATTTTCCGAATCCTGTTCAGCGTTCTCTTTGTTGGTGGCCCCGACTATTTTCCGAGGGGGTTTTACGGGACATTCTCGGAGGAAGTGGTCTGATTTGCCGCAGTATAGGCACAACTGCTGCTGTATTCTCTTCTCTCTCTCGGCCTTCGTAAGGGGCCTCTCACTCGCCCGATTTGCGTAGGCTCGGGATGGGTTTCAGGTTGTCGAGGTGGGGTCTCCCTCGGGCGCACATAAACCGTACGTCCCTCTGATCGGGCTCGATCGGTCTTCCGGTCTTGTAGTCTATGGTCTAACTGGACTGCCAGTTCGATGAAATCTGCGCAACCTTCCGGTGGATTCACTACCTGAGCCAAGATGTCTTTTAGGCCTTCGTAGAATAGCGTGGTCCTCTTCTCCTCTGGCCAGCCAGTCTTGTCTACTAGCCTATTGAAGATGGCAATGTATGTCAGCAGGTCTTGACTGCCCTGCGGAGCGACAGTAGTTCGTTGTCCAATGCCTGGCCCTGGGTATGTCGGGTGAACAACTTCTTGAGTTCTCTTTGAAACGCCCTGAAATCCCACAGTAAGGGGTCATCCCGGTTAACTAGCGGTATCGACCAATCCGCGGCACTACCACCCAGGTATGACAGCACAAATGCGACCCTTGACTGGTCGTTTGGGAAGGTTCCGGGTCTGCAAAGGAAGTGCAAATGGCACTGGTTCATGAAGATGGCGTACTTACCAGGATCCCTCAAAAAACGCTCGGGCAGGGCCAGCGGAACCCCTCGGGGAAGGACCAGCTGTACCGGAGGGAAAAAATTGGGTAGGTCCCAACATTTTTTGTTTTAGGGGAATTTAAGTAGTATAGGGACCTCTTATATGGAGTTGAGAGCAAACAAGGCTGCTAAATTACCCCTCTCTAGTCTACCTTTAGAAGGAGTCAGAAGAAACAAACACAACTGGATAGATTATCTGATTCATCTGTCCAGGTAATTATGCCTAACAGGTAATCATTTAAAACACATTTTAATCTACATTTAATTCAATACAAAATCGTGCTGTGTGTACTGTCCAAAGGCATCACAAACATTTAAGAAGAATTTTATAAAAAGAACAATTTCAGGAGAAAAACAGTCCAGAATTATCGCATTTTTATACCATTATTAACTTGTGTTAGTAGGTGACATTCATAATTCATCACATTGACAACAAAATTTGTTACCAAAAACTAATAATGGCAGGGGAGAACTCTTAATGTACAGCGTTAGCTGAAAGTTCGTTTGAGAAAAGACAGCTTAGTTTGGGTGTCTGTGGGATGTCTACATACGTTTCGGCTGAACAGATGTCGTCAACACCTTCCCTGGTGTTCCGCTGTTTATATTATGGCCTTCTTCAGGACGGTATGTAGTTATTGGTGAGTTGACAAAAAAGTTCAATATCAATCCCCGATGTGTCAGATAATTGTTGGAAACTAAGAAATGAAAGAAATTCATAGGATTGTTTAGGTCGATAAAAACATATTTTAAAAAAAAACCTGAATGGCAATTTTCATTTAGTGTAGAGGGTTTTCTTCTACAAAAGTTTATTCTACTGACCTTTTTTAATCATAAGGTGGTTAGACTAGAGCATTTGTAATTTTCACCAGGATGTCACTTCCTTCTTGGTGATTGCTTTTTGTGCGTTGATGGATTTCCTGTTTTCATTGTTTATTCCGGTTGGTAATTACTCAGAGGTTCTTCAAAATAGTAGCGCTGGACCTGTCGTAAGATAGGACCCCCATTTTATGTTACTGTGCATCTTTTGTTACAAATTTCAGTGGCCTAGAAAATAATTTTTCTGCGTTATCTACTGACCTGCATAGATCCGGCAGACTTTTTGAAGATTGCTGCGCCGTTATTTGGGTGGAGATAGGGCTGGAAAGTCCACGCTTAAGTGGGTTAGAGTTCGAAGGAACCTCCGTCTTGCCTCGCTGCTTCCTCTGTTTTGGAGACACAGAAGGACGATGTTTCAGTTATGTTAAACGATCGCCTCACGAGTGGATATGCACTTGGACGCTTATGGGCATAAAAATACCTCGTTTGGAAAAGATCGTGGCCCCAATCTCAATTTTTTACCTCTCTCTTCACATTCGATCTGTGATGGAGAGATCTTTCGAGATCCCCTAACTCCCCCCTAACTCGAGCCTACACCGCTTCACCATCACCGCTTCACCATCTGCCATTGTTCCATCTGGGGGTACCCTCTCCTCTGCACTCCCAATGGAGTCATCTTCTTCTGGGCAGGGGTCTGGGTGGACCCAGACAGTGTGGCCACTAAGTGCCTCCAGGCCATCAATGTTTCTGCTACTTCATCCCCTCCCCTAATGACTACCTCACTCCATATCACTGTTTCTGCTTCCGCCCATTTCTGAAGGTCATGCCACCAAACTTCCACCTTAGGTCTGTTATTTGCTTTCCAACCCATAGCAATTCTGCGCTTGGCTAGTATATAGGGCAGGTCCTTAAGTTTACTCACGTGTTTCAACTTGCGCAGCCTAGAGAACCCCCCTATCGTGCACGCCCATACAGATTCCACCTCCAATTTAATCCCCTTCTCAGTTAAGAGGAGGGCTATCTCGCTCCAGAACCTTCCAATTTCCGGGCATGCCCAGAACATATCTATCATCCTTGCGTTCATCTCCACGCATTTGGGGCATGTTTGTATTCCTGCGTTTTTGAAACGAGCAATCCTCTGGCGAGTCATGTACACCCTGTGGGTAATATATAACTGGATTTGTTGTAGCCTCGCGTTTCTGGACACTTTTTTGTGATATCGCTGCACCCTCACCCACAACCCATCAGTCATAGGTTCCCCTGCTTCCTCTTCCTAGTCCCGTCTCAACTGGATTACCTCTTTTCCTACCCTTGACATCAGTAGTTCATAAATCCGTGAGACCTCGTGCCCTCCATCTGAGATGCCATACATTTTTTCTATGGCCGTGTCGGGCTGACCATCTAGCGCTATTTCGGACCAAGTATCCTTCACCTGCCTCACCAATCTAACATAAGTAATGAACTGTCCCGGGTGTAGCCCAGTTCTCTCTACCAGCGCATCGAATTCCAACGCCTTCCCATCTTGCCATACATCTCCCAGCGTCGCTATGCCAATCGGTTCCCAATGCATGTAGATTATCTTCCTACATTGCTCGTCTACTCCAGTTAATGCCACTAGCAGCATTTGTGGGGACCTCGGGGTCGGGTTCTCCATGACCTGGCAAGCCCTGCGCCAAATCTTCCACCCCAATTCCAACATTCCCGGGCACCCCTTTAGCTCTGACTTCTGCAGCCATATCCACTCTTTTAAGAAAAACGGGCCACATTCAGACCTTAACAGTCTAGACTCCTATGTAGCGTCTTCCGATATCCACCTAGCCACATATTGTAACTGGCTGGCCAAACAGTAAACCTCAAAATTGGGCAATTTGATGCCCCCTTGATCATACATGTTTTGTAGTTTCAACAGCGCTATTCTGTTCCTGGTGTTATGCCATATGAACCCTCTACATATGCTTTGGAGTTTAACGAAGAATTGCTTGGGTATCATGTATGGTATATTCCCAAAAAAGTGCAGCAACCTAGGCAGCACCACCATCTTCAACAATGCCACCCTTCCTATCATGGCCAGAGGGAGCTTAACCCAGAATCTCATACTGTTTTATATATTAGTTACTGCCTTTTCTGTATTGTATTTGTATTCAGCCTCCGCCGTGTGATAGATATCAATCCCTAGGTACCCAAAGGTTCTAGTCTCCCATTGTATCTGTAATACTGGCAGTTCTTCCCATGGTATCCCTATGTATCTCCCCAGTGGAAAAACACACAATTTGTTGGGATTCACTGTGATGCCAGAAAGCATTGAGTATCGCTCCATTACTTCCAGAATATATTGCAGGTTCTCCTCAGGATACTTTAAGTACAACAATATATCATCGGCATACAATGATATTAGGTGTGGTCCTCCCTTCGTGTTTATCCTGACCTCTTCATATTGTTGCCTTAGATATATCGATAGGGGTTCCAGTGCTACGATGAATAGCATTGAGGACTAAGGGCATCCCTGCCTAGTACCCCTACTGAGTTGCCATCGTTCTGAGATGATTGCTCCCGTCTTAACTCTAGCTAGTGGCGCACTACACAGTAGTTTCACCCACTTCAGGTACAGGGGCCCAATTCCATATTCTTTCAGGGCTGTCATCATCCAAGGCCATTTGACGGAATCAAAGGCCTTTACTGCATTTAATGAGACTATTGCTACCTCATGCGAGACTCCCTTTGTTTGCTCTATAACGTGATGGAGTCTTCTGAGGTTGTTGGATATGCTTCTGTGTGAAACATGTCCGGTCTGGTCGGGATGTATAAGTTTGTTAATAACCGGTCTCAGCCTATTTGCTAGCACAGCCGTGAGTATCTTACTGTCCTGGTTCAGCATGGATAGCGTTCTATATGACCCGCAGCCCATGCTTGGCTTGTTAGGCTTAAGAAGCAGGATTATGATCACCTCGCTCAGGGATTCTGGCAGCATCCCTTTTTCTAACGCTTCATTTAACATTGCTAATAATGGGGGGAGCACTTCCGCCTTGAGTGTTTTATAGAATTCGCTGGGGAGTCCATCCGCTCCCGGGGCCTTGCTAGTAGGTAAGAACCTAATCACCGCTTCTAGCTCCGCCAACGTGATCGGGGCCTCCAGGTTCTCTCTATCCATAGGCCCCAATTTAGGTAGGCCAATATCCTCCAATGTTTCGATCATCTTGATCGTTTCACCCCCTTCAATGTCTCTATACAGTTGTTGGTAGAATTTTAAAAACCCACTGTTCACGCCCTCTTGGGTATCATGTATTTGTCCATTCTCACCCTTTACTGCTCTGATTGCTGATCTGAGAGTCTCATTTTTATATAACCAGGCTAACAACCTATCAGGCTTGTCCCCCCGGCATGCTGCCTCTCTATGTATTTCTTAAAGTTCAAGTTGCATAATCTCTCCTAGTGCACTCCACATTCTTGCTGCAATTGACTTATGGTTTCGGTCTCCACCCGGGAGATCTTGCCTTTGCGCATAATTGCCTCCAGTTTCTCCTCTGCCTTTTGCAGCTCCTGTATTATTCCACCTTGCAAACCTTTGGATTTAGATATAGCTGCCCCCCTGTTACGCTCACCTGGTTCCCACGGGGGCGTCGACCGGAACTGGGCCGCTGTTGTTCCCACCAGCGTGACGTGTAGCGCCGAGATGACTGACTGGACTGGCCCGCTCAGCCTAGTTTGCTTGGCTCGCAAGAATATTCTTCTGCAAAGGAGAAGAGGAATTAACCACCCGTGGAATTGAGTGTCAACCCACCTTCCCCACTCCCGTTGTCTTCCCACAGATCACTCTTGATGTCCCCTCCTTAGTCTCACCTGATGGTTTGGAAGGATGAGCTCTACATCCTGCGTCGACCGCAGGGGCGCGTTGATGACCAGTTACTTCACTGGTGTAGAGGAATTGGTGAGTTCCAGTATTGACTCTAAAGTCCAATTGTTCATAAGAGTTCAAATGTCTGATCTTCACTCTGTCCGATTCCTTGCAGGTTGCCGATTAATCCACTCGAAGATTTCCAAATGGCAATTGGTAAGATTCAGGTAAGTCTATTGTGGTTTTCCCCTTAGGGGCCGGGGTACGGCGATGAAGCAGAGTTGACTGCGCCGACCCGAGATGAGGTGAGTACCGCCCGTGGTAAATCAGGTAAGTCCTTGGGGGTAGCTTGTATAGCCTTAGAGAGTCCCCTTGCTCACCTTGCTGTCTTTGTCTCCTTAGGTGTCGGAGGGCGGCCGCGAGATGGAGAGAGCGAGATGGAATGCTGAAGTACCGCCAAGCAGGTGAGTTCAGCCCGCCGCCGCAGGAATGCGAAGCAATGCTTCAAAGACTTCTGTCTTTCAGTTCTGTGGCGAAATGGATCAGGATTCAGGTAAGGATTAAAGTTAAAACTCCTGTTCTAACCTTTATCCTTCTTTTCTTCTTGTTTCAGGAGTCCCAGGACTGAAGCGGGCGTGGCTGAAGACTGGAGCTGCTGAAAACACGGTGAGCGTTACGCTGCAGCAAGCAGAATAACGCGAAGCACGTGTGGCTGTCCGGGCGTGGTTTAAATAGCCTTGGAAGAACCAGGTAAGTATTCTTCCACAGCCCCACCCAAGTAACAAAATAGTTCCTTCAGTAAAATAGTCCCTCCTAAGCCTCATTTGGCTTGAGTCTTCATGCAGCATGGTCTGCCTCAGGTGAGTATGCAGCATGGTCTGCTTCAGGTAAGTTATCAATAATGAGCCTGGCGCCCATGGCGCCAAGACTGACTTTATCTTTATGAGCCTGGCGCCATAGGCGCCAGGACTGCACCCAAACAGCCCCTAACTGGGGCTTTTGGGCATGCTCCAAGTGGCATGATGCCACGCTTCAAGTGTTTTTCTCAAAGTATTCCACTATTTCCATTCTCAAGTCCTCTCTGAACATCGAGTCTTTCAATGTTTCAGCTCTAAGTTTCCACGTCGGGATCCTAGCTCTGGGCAGCAAGTATTGCCATGTTAGAAGCAGCGGCGAGTGGTCCGAGAGGACTCTCGCTTTATATTTCGACCGCACTAACTCCCCCTTCATTTCTGGAGCAGCAAACATATAGTCTAGCCACGTGTGTAGGTTGTGTGGGGCCGAATAATAAGAGTAGTGCCTGTCATGTGGGTGGTGTGTTCACCAAACATCCTCTAGATTAAAGTCTCTCAATAGGGTTCTCAAGGTCTGGCTGCAGGGGTGGGTTTTTCCATCTTCCCATCTGATCTATCCACCCTCGGATCTAATGTGCAGTTAAAGACTCCTTCCCATATGACCGCCCCTCCGATGTGCAGGCTAATCTTGCTATATAGGGTCCTGAAGTAGCTTGCAGCATCTTGGTTCAGGGCATATGTGTTGATAATACACAGCTCTCTATTTTTTATCAGTCCCTTTATTAGCACCATCCTCCCATCTGATCCAATGGTCATCTGCAATAGCTGAAAGGGAACATGTGGTGCTATCCAAGTGATGACCTCTCTGGCGTATGCTGAATATGTTGCACCTATGGTGGTCCCTCTCCATTTCCTACCTATCACTTCCTGTTTTTCTTTCGTTAGGTGAGTTTCTTGCAACAAGGCAATGTCGATTCTCTGCCTCCTCAAATACATCATAATCTTATTCCTCTTCAAGTAACTATTGAGCCTCCTGACATTCCAGGTCGCTATCTTGAGGTCTCCCATCTTATCCATTCCTGGTACCGCCTCTATCCTCCCTTAGCTTCCGTTTCATGCGCAATGGTGTATAGGTGTAAACTCACTCCTTAACTGTTAACCCCCCTGTAAACTTCCCAACTCCCACCCCTCCCCCCGCCCTACTCTTCCCCAACTGATGCCCAGCTCCATTCTTGGATCTTAGGCTACCCCGGATCTAGCCCCTTTCTGGCCTATGCCTGTCATGATCCATGCCCCTGACCCCCTCAGGTATAACAGCCCTCTGGCAGCAGTTGAGCTAAAGACCTTCAAACTGGCCCCAAGGGTCTTAAAACTCCATCAGAAACATACATGGAGTCAGTCCTGGCGCCTTTCAAACCAGCCTCATTATCACGACTAAAGCAATACCCGTTTTGGACCTTAATCCAACATGGAGGCCTATTACACAGCTCAGTTCTTTAGAACCAAGCCATGCGGTCTAGTGTTTTGGGTGTGGCTGGACCTGGAACTGCTTGGCCTAGAACTACTTTACCTGGGCTATTTAAACCACACCCAAACAGCAGAACACACTTCGCGTTATTCTGCACTCCTGCAGCAGAACGCTCACTGTGTCCAGCTCCTGCTCACCTGCTTCTCCGGCGGCTCGATCCTGAAGCCCTAGTTCCGGATTTCATTAATAACCTGGAAGAACAAGAAGAGCATAGCGAGCAAGAACACTTACCTGTGAAGTAACCGATCTTGAATCCATCCTGCGCTTTGCTTACCTCGCCCATCTCCGGAGTTCGCCGTAACCTGCAAAGGTAAAGAAACAGGGATAGCATTAACAACAATTCTTACCTGGGCAAGCATCGATTCCTGGCAGCACCCAGCGCTTCTCTTACCTCGCCCATCTCTGGGTTTCACCACAACCTGCAAGGGAGAAGGAAGAAGACCAGCATTAACAAAGCACTTACCTGGGCAAGCAGCGCTTTGATCGCTCATCACTCCGGAACATCACAGCAACCTCTACAAAGAGAAGAGAACGCAGGTTAGCAATTAACACCAATAAACAGTGCAGCGCTCTGCGCATCAATAACTCACTGTGGTCTTCGCCATTGGCGCAGCAACTCCAAGATCGCAACCATCCCTGTGAAAACAAAAAGAGACATTGTTCGGGAACAGCGTAGTGGAGCAATACACCGAGAAGACAGAGAAAACAGAGGGCAAGAAAGAGACAGAATAAAGACAGAAAAGACATTATAACTCACCTGGAAGACAGCAAGCAGAGTCGGAGTCACAGCCGGTCTGGACCTCACATAAGGGCACATGGACCAGTGAAGCAAATAGGTCCACGGAACGCCTGCACCAACCACGCACCCCTGCACAGAGACACAGGACGGAGAGTTCAACGCACATAAACCTAAGATGAGCAATAACCCCAAGGGAGGGGATTTGGACCAGAGGGAGATGGGAGTCCACCCATCACAGAACCAGTATCTTAACCCTCCATTCTCCTGTTATAGGCGCTACCCAACGTCTGGCACATAACCAAGCAGAGAGGGGTCCAGGACAGCGCTTTGACCTCCATCCAGTATCGTGTGGCGCCCCTGTGGATACAAGGTGAGATTAACAGAACGCAAAGACTCAATTAAAATATCCACCTGGGCGTCATGGAAACATCAGAGACTGACCAACTAGCCCAGTTACTGGGAGAATTACGGGCCGAGGTGCACTCCGCCTGGCAAGAAACCAACGCCCTTGGGAGGGAGTTGATTGTCACCAAGGACTGCACCAATGAATTAGCCAGACAATTGCGCCAAACACAGGTTGGGCAGGCTCCGTTGCCAGAAAGTATTCTGTCGGTTCCAGCCACATCCGTCAATCCAGTGCAGGTGGTCCTCCCTACGCCAGTTCCTTTGGCCCCACCGGAACGTTTTACGGGGGACCCAAAAAAATATGCAGTATTCATGAACCAGTGCCGCCTCCATTTTCTTGGTAGACCTGGAGCCTTTCCTAACGATCAGTCGCGGGTTGCCTTCATTCTGTCATATCTGAGTAGCAGTGCCGCGGATTGGTCCATACCGTTAGTAAGCCAGGATGACCCACTTATTGGGGGATTTCAGGGGGTTTCAACAGGAGATGGAGAAGCTGTTTGCCTGACATACCCAGGGCCAAGCTCTGGATAACGAACTTCTGTCCATCTGCCAAGGCAGCCAAGATTTGTTAACATATATCGCCACTTTTAACACACTTGTCGTTGAAACTGGGTGGCCTGAGGAGAAACAAACAATGTTATTCCATCAAGGATTACGGGGGGAATTGAAAGACGTCGTAGCTTAGGTGGTAAACCCACCAAAAGACTGTGCAGAGTTCATCAACCTAGTGGTGCAGCTAGACCACAGGCTGCAAGATCGAAGGGCAGATTGAGCCAGAACGGAGAATCGAGCTGTGTTTGGACGCTCAAAGGAGAACAGTCCGCGTTCATCAGAAACGCTTCGGAACCCATTTAAATTGGGGGGGTACGGAGCCCATTAACCAAGGCCGAAAGAGACAAAAGGAGACAACAGCAATTATGCCTGTACTGCGGGAAATCAGGTCACTTCCTCAGAGAATGTCCCGTAAAACCCCTTAGGAGAACAGTTGGAGCTACAGAGAAAGAAGAAGGAGAACAAGAGTCGGAAAACTTCCAGGCCCGGCAAGCATAGAGGTCCGTTTGTCGAGCGAAGGAAAAGAGCCACAGACCTCACACCTTGCCCTGCCTGTGATTCTGATCAGTCACCAACAACCATCTCGGATGCATGCTGTGTTGGCATACATCGACAGTGGAGCCATTGGTAACTACAAAGACTTAGGCCTGGCAACAAGGATGGGGCTTCCCCTCTGTCAGAAAACGACAATTGAGAAGGTCAACACTGTCCACAGCACGGAGATAGCTTCTGGTCCTGTAACTCAACGCACAGCAGAATTGACCCTTCTGTGCCAAGACGGACATCGACCTTATCAAGGCCCCTCAATTCCGGGTGATTCTAGGGATGCAGTGGTTGGTGGCTCACAATCCTAACATCGACTGGCGAGCCAAGAAATTAGCCTTCTCCAATGAGTGTGCTCATGTGTGCTACCAAGTGGAAATGCCATCGTCTGACCTAGAGACACCTGTCCAAAATAAAGAGGCGTTGGTACTAGGTGGGACAAGTACACTACCAAGCGAATACCGATTTCCAAGACGTTTTCCAAAAAGAACAGGCTAATACCTTATCCCATCACAGGCCATATGACTGTCAGATCGACCTCGTACCTGGTGCACAAATCCTGTGTAGTCGAATTTATACACTCACCGAACCTGAAAATCTCCACTTGAAATCATATCTGGACCAATACCTGGCAAATGGTTTTATCTGCCCGTCCAAATCCACAGCAGCATCACCCCTATTCTTCATACCCAAGAAAAAGGGGATTTGAGAACGTACAAAGACTACTGAGCACTAAACCAGGTAACAGTTAAAAACCGTTATCCTCTACCCCTTATCCCAGAACTGCTGTACCAAGTCAAGTATGCCCAAATTTACACCAAATTGGATCTCAGGGGGGCATACCATCTTGTGCGTGTAAAGAAAGGAGACAAATGGAAGACCACCTTTTGTACTAAGTATGGGCTGTACGAATATCAGGTGATGCCCTTTGGGCTTTGCAACGCTCCCGCCGCATTCCAGTACTTCATGAACGATGTACTACGGGAATTGATCGACGTATGTGCCCTAGTTTACATCAATGACATCTTGGTGTACTCCTCCTCTAAACAGGACCATGTCAGGCACGTTCGCTCCGTCCTTGCAAAACTCTGACAGCACCAGCTATACGCCGAACTTGAAAAATGCTCCTTCCATGTCACCGAAGTCGAGTTCCTTGGTTTTGTCCTCACTCCCAGAGGCGTCCGGATGGATATGCACAAAGTAGACACCATCCTTAGCTGGCCATCACCGTCTTCAGTCAAAGGTGTCCAAAGTATGCTCGGCTTTGTGAACTTTTTTCACTGATTCATCCCGGGTTTCTCCCAGATTGTGCACCCGATCACTTCTTTATTACGAAAAAACAACAAACTGTTCCAATGGACAGAAGAGACGGAGAAGGCCTTCCAGGAACTCAAGAAAAGATTTACCTCAGCCCTGGTGCTACGTCACCCCAGATCTCCCACATGTAGAGGAAACAGATGCCTCCAGCATGGCAATGGGGGCTGTTCTTTCCCAAAGCGATCCCGAAACAGGCCAGTTACATCCCGTGGCCTTTTGGTCGCAAAAATTTACTACACCTGAACTTAACTATGCAATAACAGACAAGGAACTCCTAGCGATTAAGGCAGCCTTTATGGCTTGGCGGCATTACCTCCTAGGGGCCAGACATATTATCACAGTAATCACTTACCATCGCAACCTACAATACCTCAAGACAGCAAAGGCTCAATCATCCCGTCAACTCCGATGGGCTTTATTCTTTGCAGAATATGATTATATAATCACGTACCGACCTGGAGTCCAGAACGGAAAAGCTGACAGCCTATCCCGCATGGGTATTGATGAGAACGCATTTTCAACCCCAGACCTGGTGGCCATTATTCCAGGTGACAAACTACTAGGACTTACAACAACGTTATCTCTGGACGAACTCCAAAAGGAAATTCGGCTCCTAATGAACACAGAGGCTCTACAAGACTGGACCACTCAAGGTGAACATTACACAACAAAGAACCAACTCCCGTATTTCAGAGGGCGTTTATATCTACTGAATAAGGCACTACAAGAACAAGTAATTTCTGGTTATCACGACCCCCTGATAGAAGGACATCCAGGAATTGCCAAGACCCTAGCCAAGGTGAAAAGAAATTATTGGTGGCCGACCTGGCGAATGGGACATTACGTAGTTTATTCTGTCATGTGGTATTTGTGCACAGAATAAATCCCAGAAACAAAGACCTGCGGGCCTTCTTCAACCCCTGGAAATTCCACCTGCACCTTGGCACACACTCTCCCTCGATTTCATCACAGATCTGCCTCCCTGTCAACGGTTCAACACTATCCTAGTGGTTGTTGACCTATTCTCTAAAATGCCCCATTTGATTCCACTTAATGGTCTACCAAACGCATCCCGTCTGGCAAAGGTGTTTTTAGAGCAAATCGTATGATTACATGGTTTCCCCTCTGTCCTGATTTCTGACTGAGGGAGTCAGTTTGTGTCTAACTTCTGGAGGAAGAGTTGTGCAATTGCCCAAATCGATATTCGTCTGTCCACTAGTCACCATCCCCAAACTGATGGCCAAACGGAACAAACAGATCAGACACTAGAGCAATACCTACGGTGCATGTTAAATCAAGTGGAAGAAAGCTGGAAGGTTGTGCTGTGGATAGCTGAATATGCCTACAACAACTTGTTACACACCAGTACCGGGCAGAGTCCATTCTATACCGTATATGGAAGGCACCCACGTACTTCCGAATTAGATACCCCCATGGCCTTGGAAATGCTTGCGGTGAGGACGTTACATACAACGATCACACAAGCCTTCAAAAAGGCAGCAGAACACTTGAACCAAGCCAAAGAAAGACAGAAAAGATTATCTGATCAATACCGAAGAAAATCCCCTGACTACCAAGTCCATAAGAGGAACTCGAACATTTCATCCCAGATATCTAGGGCCCTATACCATCAAGGCTATTATAAATCCCGTAGCAGTAAAACTAGCTTTATCACCAAATATGCAGATCCATCCCGTATTCCACGTGTCACTCTTTAAGCCTGTTCAGCCTGGAACTCGGGTCAAAACACCACCAAATTCCGTACTGGTTAACGGAGAACCTGAATTTGAAGTCATGGACATCGTAGATTCTAAACTCACCAGGTCCACCAGGTCCAAGTTATATTACTTAGTGGACTGGAAGGACTGACTATATTACTCAGTGGACTGACATTAACCTGCATGCACCGGGTGAGGAGGATGATGATGATGATGGAGGAGGAGCAGCACCCCTGCCAGTTCACGATGCACAGGATGGCCGTGCTGTGATCACTGATTGATGATTTCTTCTGAACCACAGGGATGCTGATGGGTCTGTGTTACTACTGCACTGGGCACTGGGATCGTGTGGATATATACACAGGGTGTGTGGGGAGTTGGGCACTGTGCGCTGTCAAGAATTGAATAAACACACACAAAATGAACAATGTCCAGTCATGAAATGATTTTTAACACAACGGGTGTATTGGAATATTAACAATATAGTGGTAGGACCCTCCACCTCACACACACCCTCCCCCTCCACCCTCCCCCTAAAACCCCCAACACCCCATACCCCCAATACCCCATATACCCCCAAACACCCCAACCCCCCCAACACCCCAAACACCCTCAACACCACCTCCCCCACTCACCCATTGTCATTGCACACACAATGTTCCATTCAAGAGTTTTGCAAGGTGGCACTTGGCACATGCAGGGTGGTCCTGCTACTTCCGGCCTCTCTTCGGGTATGTGGGTGGCATGTCCGTTAGGCGTACTGCGCCTGACCATGCGCTGTTTGTTGCTGCTGCATATTCTTCATGATCCTGCCAAGGACCTCTGTAACCGCAGCTAAGCTGTCCCTGATCACTATGGTGTTGGCATTCATGGTAGTGATGGAAGACGCATTTGCCTCCTGAATCTTGCGGTGGGTCTGTTCTCCCTCTGCCACATACTGGCGGACCAGTTCAATCAAACAGTCCTGCCGGGCCTCAACCCTTGTGAGGCGGGCCTCCATGTCTGTGGGGGCTGTGGAGGTGGAAGGAGCAGTGGCAGGGTGGCCCAGTGCTGGACTGCCCTCTGATGGTGTGGACAGATGTGGACTGGCCAGTAATGTGGCATGCTGTAGCATGGGGCATACTGGTGTGCCCTGTGTGGAGTGCAGGGGGGTGGGCTGGGGACTGGGTGTATGCGGACATACAACATGGATATTGTTGTCCATGTCAGAGAATTCCTCTGCGTGGCCCTCCATGTCGCTGAGGGGGGCAATGGTTTCTACCTCCCCTATGGAACTTGTGGTAGCTGACTGGGTTCGATCACCCTCTGCCTCTGCAGGAGTAGTCGACTCCATTGTGGCTGTATCATCGCCTGGTGTCCTCTGCTGCCCTGGCCCGTACTGCTGGCCTTTGTTGCACTCTGGGCGTTGTTGATGCCCTGGAGGTGGAAGGTCCACTGCCTTCTTGCCTGGCCCTGGTACCCTTAGTGGATGTAGTGGCCTTTGGGGCTGACTCCTGGCCACCACTTTCTGCTTCTGTGCCTGTGGGGGTACAAGATATCCAGGGGATCAGTGATGGTGGTACGTGCAAGATGCATGATTTGGTGCTGTTCAGTATTTCACATTTCATGCATTGCTTTCTTGTAGGTGTGACGCTCAGGGTACTTGCAATGTGGGGGTGCCATTTGGCATATGCCGTGGACTCTCATTTCTGGACTGTTGTGTTCTAGGTGGCATACCGTTGTATTGCGGTCTGTGTGATGTGTGTCATGTGATTGATCCCTGTGTGTTGGGTGTCTGTTGGTAATGGTATTGGCACGCAGCATGCATTTCATTGTGCCAGGGTTTGGGCCACCATCTGGACATGGTTTTGTATATCTGTGTATGATGGCCCATGCATTGGCTTGGTTCACTTTCACATCTGTTGTGATGCATCATGCTTTAGTTTACTGGGGTTTACGGGGTCACTCACCTCCATCTCCCGACGTCGCCACACCTGTCTCCATTTCTCCAAAGCCCTTTATCGACTCCATATTTATCATGGTGCTGCAGGTCTTCTCCCATCGCATCATTTTGGTGGGTGAGTGGTCCCCGCCGCCTGTGGCCATGGCCTTCCTGCGGTTTGATGCTAGTATGTTTCGCACCTGGAGACGTAGATCGTCCCGCCTCTTTTTGCAGTCTTTCACCGTGCGGGGGGTGGTGCCAACCGCTGTCACATTCCGTGCCACCTCCTCCCATATTTGTTTTTTTCGCAGTTGGGCTTCGCGTTTCAAGTTATGCGCAAACACCTCATCCGCATGGGCTGCCAGCGTATTCGCAAGCATGTTGAGCTCCTTGTCAGAGAAGCGCTTCTTGCGCAAGCGGTGGGTGGACTTCCGAGTTGCCTTTGACATGATGGGATGATTGGGCCTGCTCTCCACTCTGTAGCACTGCTGTGTTGAGAGGATTGCAATGGATTGTGCTTTTTAAGATGGCTGCTGGCACATTTCCCATTCCCGCGCGATGATGTTACTTCCAGGTCCGGTATTACGAGCCCGGTATTTGCATGATGGTATTGCCGGGTCTGTTATTAAGGGGCTGCTCCTGGGCAGAGGTGGCATCGGCGGGTCTCGTGATGGCGCTATCAGGGGTTTGGGGGACCTTTAGCGGCATGGCGGTGCAGCCATTACTGGCATGGGGTTTCGCGCGTGCTCGCGCTCTCGTAATCAGCCGCTATTAGTGGTGGCGAGGGTGCACGGATGCGCTAATACCACCATGCCGGTAATGACTACAATTTTACCGCGATTCTCATAATGAGGCCTATTGTTAGGGAACAGCGTAGTGGAGGAAGACGCCGATAAGAGAAAACGGAGGGAAAGAAAGAGACAGAATAATACATTATAACTCACCTGGAAGACAGCAAGCAGAGTCGGAGTCACATCCGGTCTGGACCCACCATAAGGCCACACGGACCAGTGAAGCAACTAGGTCCACGGAACGCCTGCACCAACCACGCACCCCTGCACAGAGACGCAGGACGGAGAGTTCAACGCACAAAAACCTAAGGTGAGCAATAACCCCAAGGGAGGGGATTTAGACAAGAGGGAGGTGGGAGTTCACCCAACACAGAACCAGTATCTTAACCCTCCATTCTCCTGTTATAGGTGCTATCCAATGTCTGGCACATAACCAAGCAGAGAGGGGTCCGGGATAGCGCTTAGACCTCCATCCAGTATTGTGTGGTGCCCGCGTGGATACCAGGTGAGCGTAACAACGCCAGTAGTCGGTACACAGCAGGGGGCTACCACCCTACTGGTGGTACAACTAATCTAACTACGGGGGGCAAAATTACATTCCCTTGTATCTCCCGACTTAATGTCCCAGTTTGTTGCCCTCCTTGACATATGCATAACATTGCCAACGTGTATATTCAAGTCCGAAAAGTCCACATGATGAGTGCACTTGATGGTCAGTATTTACTCTCCTTCTTACATACCCAGTGCTCCCTCTCAAGTTTTAGCATTAACCCGCCCCCTTGTTAATATTAGGGCCGCTGCATAAAATGCATCCAGGCAATCAATATCGATACGTAGGTTCACTTATCCTGTCCGCTCAGAACCGGGACGTCTGCTTCCTCCAGGCAGCCTTGAGCGTCCAACCACCTCGCCGTCTCTTCGGGTGTCTCAAAAAAGAAAGCCTTGCCTTTGTGCAGGACCTTGAGTTTCGCGGGCTACAACAGCATGTATTTGAAGCCAGATGTTCTCAGTCGACTTTTCACGGCCCCAAATGTGAAGCGTTGTCTCTGTACCAACATGGTGTAATCCGGGTATGCAGTGACAGTAGCTGACGCTCTGTGTATCGTCCCCCCCTTTTGAAAATATTCCAAGATCTTCTCCCTATCCTTGTAGTTTAGTATTTTAGCGATGATTGCTCTGGGAGGGGCTCCCGGTTGGGGCTTCCTAGTCTGGACTCTACGCTCTTTCGATTGTGAACCCTTGGGTGAGCATGCCTGCACCTATCTCTTGAATCAACATGTTTTCCACGTAATTTGTCGTGTCTAGTCCCTCCTATCCTTCAGGTAGTCCCACCACTCGAGTGTTGCTGCGTCTTGCATTCCGCCTCTTCCGCCCTGTTTGCCAAGTGGCACACCTGTTGTTGCAATATGTGAATCTCTTTGGCGTTGGCCGTGCTGATGTCCGTGTTGGTTTTTACTGCGCTTTCTAAGCCGCTCGTGCGCTCCGCCAATGCCCTTACATCCTGTTTTAGGAGGTTGATGTCCACACCTATTGCGTTGATTTTGATTTCTAGCGCCGTTTTGAGATCCGCTATGGCTCATCCAGTTTACTCCCCCGTGAGGATTTCAGCTCCGCTATGGCGTCCACGATTAGATGATCAGTAAGCAGTGTGGCTGATGTCCATTGTATGTCATCTTTTACTTGTATGGACGTATTTGGTGATTGTGGTGGTGGTTTGGCGATGATGTCCATCGTGGGCTGTTTCCCTTTATCTTTATTGCTCTTAAGCGCCATTCTCTTTGTCGTCTGTTGGCCTCGACTGCTTGCCCTCCAATGTTATGATGTCTCAGTGCAGCTCAACCGCCGACCCGTTGGTTGCCTTTGCTCTTGGGGAGGCACCTTAGGTGGCCTTGTTCTTGTGCTCTGTGTCTCGGGGGAGTATATCTTCTGGCACCGGTCTCTCTCCGTGCCCTGCAAGGGGTTCGCTCAATGCCGTCCAGGTGTTGGTGTAACTGGTTGCTCCTCATCTGCCAACACCTGTGTTCGGAATAACCTGTGTCTCCGTGCTGGCGGGATTGTATTATCTTATACTCCAGGCTCTCAAGCTAGGCACAGACCTCAACACACCAGTCGCCTTGGGCCCTAGGGTTATGTAAGTGTATATATTATCTTCCGCTCCACACGACTTCCCCCTCATATGTCGCCCTCATATGTCGATTGCCCAAGACAACTGTTCATGCACCTGATATGGCTTTCTGCGCCCAATACTTCCATTCCTGTACCTTTTGTGGTGGGGTACACTGTCCCTTTTCCGATCTTTTATTCACTTCTTTGTCTTGTCCCCAGGCGGGCAGCCACGTACAGTCCACCATGCGTCACACACCAGGCATCCGTTTTTGTTAGTCTCTTGGTGCCGATGCGGGCTTGATTGGCTGCATGGCCTTGTCCACCCGTCTAGCTGCCCTGTGCGCCATGTTCCCCTTTTGTGACTCGTGCCTGAGCCCTAATTCATCCACACCTCTTCCTACGGGCTGCGCCCCATCAGATTTCTCTGTGTATCTTGCATGGTATAGCCTATTTTGCCCTCTGCACCAGGTCCGCTATGTTGAGTAGTGACAGCGTCTCAAGGTGCAGTCGTAGAGTTTGCGTGTAGTGTGCCGTATCTACCTTCTTGAGTGACTTATGCTGTAGTCTATACAATGGGGGCCCACTCGCTCTCTGTATATTCAGGCTGGCAGCAGCCCTTTCCAAGCTTTTGGGATCTTAGGGTGGCTTAATCTGAAGTATTGACCTCTGTTGCATTTGCCATCTTCTTACTGCATTGGTCGACTAAGTTGTGTGCTCATGTTTGTCCCAGCCCCAAGAGCTCAATAATTTTGTTCCTCACGTTTCCGTATCAGGGTAGAGGTTTATATGGGTACATTACCCTGTTGTAATAATTTCTTATCGCACGAGCCCTAGCTCATTTCACTGCTTCAGCCTGCGCCCCTGCACACTGTGGCGCGGCCCCTTGAAGGGACGTGCACGCGGCTGCGTGACGTTGCAATCCGCCGCGTGCAGCATAAATAAAGGGGCGTTCCCGGCCGCGTCAGTGCGACAGGGAAGCCCGAGACCGAAGGACGTGTGTGGTGTAAGTTCTTCGGTACTGGGGGCTTACGGCTACAGGTGGGGGTCAGGACAAACCCCCAACAGTGGCGACGAGTGGGGGATGATGCCTGGGCTCGGCGGTGACGAAATCTGCAATTTTTTCCCTGGAACGAAATCACAGCATTTCGTTTCATGCCGTAGGCTGTGCATCACCCACGCGGCTGGCGGCCATTTTGTATGTGGGGCCGTGGAACTTCACTGAGCTCCGGTTTGGGCGGTGAATGGCATCCAAGCCTAATTTTTGGACATACTGCTAGCAGGCAGCCATACCTGCATACCCATGCCCTGATTTTTCTTCAAATCTTGGGTCTCCTACGTCGAGTGCAAGCAAGGAGAAGGGCTACAATGGCTGGGCCTTCATAGCCCAGATCTCTTTCCTGGCTCAATTTTTGGAACATCTGTGCCCACAGGGAACTGCTGCAGCTGGGGTTCTGATCACTTCTTCATCCCCTTCATCATCAGACTGCAGAGCTTTCCTCTTCTTCATCCTCTTCATCATCAGTGAAGACTGCTGCAGTGGTGGACCCTCCATCTTCTTATTCTTGGTTCTTCTTAGTGTCCAGTTGCTGTGTTTGCGCATGAGGCAGGCTGGAGAGAGAGGCACTACACCATCATCTCCTTCGCCCCCAGGTTGGACATTTCTTTTGCCTGGGTGGGGCATCGGTACTTCGTGGTGGTGGTGAGTGTTGAGTTGCGGCCCCCAAGGTCTATGCTGGGGGTGCCTGTGCGCTCAAACCCATGAATGGGGCTGATGAACAAGACGGTGGGCTGTCAACAGTTCAACAGCCTCGCCAGGATGACAGACAAGCAGCAGCTCAACAGCAAGCCCCTCCAGCTCCAGCAGTGGATCAGGCTCCATTGCCTCAGGTGCCACCACAGGCAGTAATTCCACAGCAACCCCCTCAAGCTCTAGTTGGAGGCCAAGCTCCTGTGCCTCAGGTGCCGCTGGTGGTGCAGCCGATTACCCACAAGGACTTCCCGTCATGGCTCAAGCACGAGCCCATGCGGCCCTGCAACCCATCCCTGAGTTTGACGTGTTGGGCCCGCCATCCAGCATTCGGCCCCAATGGAAGAGGTGGGTTGATCGCCTCGATATGTACTTTAGGGCCGCACAGGTGAGGGATGATGACAGCAGGCTGGCGACTATGCTGTATTCGGCGGGGCCTTCGGTCCAGGAGATATTTGAGTCGCTTCCACCAGGGGATGGCTCCTATGATGCGGCAAAGACTGCCCTCCAGGCTGATTTTCTGCCCCTTGCCAACTTGGACTATGAAAGATTTGTAATGATCTCTGCAAAACAAAAGGAAGATGAAACGCTGGACACCTTTTATGGACGCCTCAGGCGCCTCTCGTTGGCATGTGCGTGGGGCGACACAGAGGACATGATACGAACTATGTTGGTCCAGGCGTGCTCCTCGAGCAAACTCAGTAGACAGGTCCTGAGAGACCCGGGCCTCGCACTGCCCTGCATCCTTGAACTGGGCCGGTGTCACGTGGTGGCTGAAGCTCGAGCAGCGCGGATGGAGACGAGGTCCCGCTCAGTCAAGCCTGAGGAGGTTTGTGCCATGTGGCAAGGTGGAAGAGGCTTCAGAAGACCTGGGGTGGGACCACGTGACAGAGCTGGAAGAGCGGGTGAATCTTGCCAGGAGTGTGGGTACGATCTTCCCCACCCGACTGAGTGTCCGGCGGCGGGAAGGACATGTGGTAGGTGCAGCCTGCCTGATCATTTTTCTCGGGTGTGTTAGGCAGCCCTGCCCGTGATGGTGCCAAGGGGCCAGGCACAGTCCGGGTTCCTGAGCCAGAACCGCCCACCGAATGTTGCCCAGGTGGACCAGGGCAAGGAAGAGACCCAGGTGGAGGAGGCAGACGAAGAGGAGGCAGAGAACATTTTCTTTGTCTCCAGTGTGGGAGTACTGAGGGGGAAAACAGGAGACAGCCGAGATGTGTGGTGGAGGTCAACCACTCGCCAGTCCCGGTCCTGGTAGACACGGGTGTGTCAGTCAATGTGATGGCCCGGGGACATTATGATGCCATGGACGCGCCCCCCAAGCTAGTCACACCGAAAGCTTGCATTTTTGCTTTTGGGGGGCTGGAACCGATCCCACTTGATGGGGCATTCGTGGCGAAGGTGGATCATGATGGCTCACAGATCACTGCCCGGTTCTACGTAACGCCAGTAAGCACGAACACTCTGTTGAGCTGCGCTGCAGCTGAGGCCCTCGGCATTGTCAGTTTCGCATACCCCGTGTACCTGGAGGACATTAACGACCTGCTCGATGCCACTCTCTTTAATGGCATCGGACAGATGGCTGGTGACCCGGTGAGGTCGCATATTGACGAGTCCGTGCAGCCCATCACCCTGAAACACCGCAGGGTTCCATTCCACCTTCGTTAGAAGGTGGACAGGGAACTGGACAACCTTGTCAACCTCGACATAATTGAGAAGGTGGAGGGCCGGACCCCCTGGGTGTCTCCGATTGTCATGGCAAGGAAGCCCAAGCAACCTGACTCTGTCCGTATCTGTGTTGATATGAGGCTGCCGAACAAGGCCATTAAGAGGAAGAGGCACCTCACTCCAACGATTGATGACATCATTGCGGAGGTGCAAGGGGCTTGTTTCTTTTCTAAGCTGGACCTCCGGGCGAGCTATAATCAGGTGGTCCTCCACCCAGAATCTAGGTACATCACCACGTTCACCACCCACCGGGGACTCTACCGCTACAAAAGACTTAGCTTCGGAGTATCCTCAGCAGCAGAGGTTTTTCAGAATATCATCTGAGGCGCCCTCGCAGACCTTGAGGGCGTTCTGAACATTAGTGAAGATATTTTGGTGTTCGCGAGGACAGAGGTGGACCATCTACGGAGGCTGGCAAAGACATTCGAGAGACTGCAGTCACTTGGCCTCACCCTTCACAGGGAAAAATGTCAATTCCTGCGCCCCTCCATCAAATTCTTTGGCTTTGTTTTCAAAGAGGGTGGTGTGTCGCCGGATCCCAGGAAGGTCCAGGACATCAAGAAGGCACAGCCACCCGAGTCGGTGTCCGAAGTGAGGAGCTTTCTCGGCATGGTCACTTACTGTGGGAGATTCATTCAAAATCTCGCCTCCAGGTCTGAGCCCCTCAGGGCCCTGACGAAGAAGGAATCCACCTGGCAGTGGGGCCCGCTTGAGCAGGCGGCGTTCAAGGACATCAAGGGCGCCCTGACGGCTGAGGACATCATGGCGTTTTTCGACCCGGCCTTACCATCGGAGGTCATCATGGACGCCAGCCCATTTGGCCTGGGCGCCGTGCTAACTCAGATAGATCGTGACGGGGGTGTCCGTCCAATGGCCTACGCCAGCAAGGCGCTGTCTGAAATGGAGCAAAGATATTCGCAGATCGAGCGTGAGGCGCTGGCGGTTCTCTGGGGCTGTAGGCACTTCAGGCTCTATGTCCTGGGGCGCCCGGTGACGGTCATGACGGACCATAAGCCCCTGCTTCCCATTCTCGGAAGGTCATCCTCGAAACCACCGGCGACGATCGAGCGGTGGATGCTCGCTCTTCTGGAGTACGGGGTCACCTTGGTGTATCGACCGGGGGCGAACAACGCAGCGGACTATCTCTCCCGGCATCCAGGAGCGCATGGGGGAGTATAATATGACACATGTGCTGAGGAGGCCGATGATCATGTCCGAATGGTGGTGGAGGCGGCCACGCCCAACGCAATGCCCCTGGCCGAGCTGGAGGCTGCTGCTGCTGAAGATGAGTGCTTCCAAATCCTAAAGCATTCCATGCAGCAAGGCTCCTGGAAGTCGGTGCTGGAATCCTTTGCAGGGCGGACTCAAGAGGCCAAGACAGGACTGGAGCAGCTGTGGAAGGTCAGGGAGGAACTGTCATTCTCGGCGTCGGGCCTGCTGCTCAGAGGGGACCGGATAGTAGTCCATCAGTCCAAGGTAAAGGATGTGATCACCCTCGCCCACCATGGACACCAGGGCGCGGCAAAGTCCAAGGCCAGGCTACGACTGAAGGTTTTGTTCCCTGAACTGGAGAGGAAGGTGGGCGATTTTGTGGCGCCTGTGTCTGGTGTCAGGCTGCATCTCCCCTACAGCGAGAACCCGTCATTGAGGCAATGCCTCGGGGCACACGGCCCTGGGAAGTGGTCCATGCGGACTTCGGATCAACAACCATGGGCACTCACTTCCTAGTGATCGTCGATGAATACTCAAGGTATCCGGAGGTGGAGTTTGCGGACTCAGTGGCCCTCGAACATGTGGTGGTGGCCGTGGAGAAGGTGTTTTCGGCCCATGGGTTCCCCCACATGCTGTGCTCTGACAACGGGGCGCCCTTCCAGAATGAACGGTTCTCGGAGTGGTTGGAGAGCTGCGGGTTACAGCATCGGAAGATAACCCCCTTGTGGCCGAGGGCAAATGGTGAAGCCGAAAGGTTAATGAGGACACTGAACAAGACATTCAGGATCGCACAAGGCCAGGGACAGTCCCTCCAGAGAGCCCTCTATCAGTTTCTGCGGGTGTACCGCACCACCCCGCATGCGTCCACAGGGGTGGCTCCAGCTGAGGCTTTGTTCAGGTGCTGCCCGAGGGGTCTGATACCCGAGGTTGGGGAGAAGGAGCCGCGGGTGATCGACAACCAGCAGGTCGAGGTGGACCGGCGGTTGAGGATCAAGCAGGAGAACGTGCGAAGAGGGCTCCGCCCGCAGCGGCTGGAGCCAGGTGACGAGGTCCTCATCCGCAACAGACACCCCCATGGAAAACTCTCCCTTCCTTACGAGCCGGAGGCGTTGGACGTTGTGGCCGTCAAGGGGTCTATGGTGACTGCCTCGGACGGAAGGTCCGCTGTTACCTGGAATGTCAGCTTCTTCAAGAATGTCAGCTTCTACCGAGAACTGACCCACCCCCGGAACCGGATTTAATGGTGTCAAGGGTCTAATTCCAGAACCAGCAGAACCACGCAGTTTTGCGCACATCAAAATGGTCGCCTAACCTGCCACCCACCAGTGCAAGCATGATGGACCAGGAGTGCCATGAGTGAAATGTGTGCCAAAGGAAAAACAGCAGTACCGGTGGATAAAAAAAAAGCGCTTTGAAATCACCTTTGTTTCTCTGAAATGCAAGCTAAAAATGCCTATTTTAAATATTGCAAGATATTCAAAAATCTCACTGAACACCAGCAGACATTTGGCAGAATGTAGTCTTGTGTGCATACAAAATCTGGAAAGAGAAAGAGCCCAAAACAATGTTTATAACAAAACTGGCTGAGCTGTGGATGTCAGCAGCCTAAGTTAAATTGGACTGAAAGCCACTAAAATCTAAATGTTTAAAATAAATGAGTGACCTACTGTTGAGTGTCACATAGTTTGCAACTGTTAAATGTCATAGTTTTGAACTTAGAACCAGCGTTCTAGCTGCATGTGTAAAAATTGCAAGTTTGGTTAGAATGTAGAATACTGGGAACCAAATTGATATTTAGCTGAAGCCTGGCTTGAAGAGAGTGAGCAAGCTGAGCTTGGGGGAAGTGGATAAACCAGAAATTCCACCATGTGCTTTGGAAAACCACACCCCTTTGGGGCCAGAGCATAATTTTAAAAAGATGGATAATTCATAGTGCGGACTTGTAAAAAATTATATAAATAACATCATCATTCTTGTGATTTTTCTGTGCACATTTTAAGAGGTGTTAGAACTCTGTACCATGTTCTGAGGCAAAACCCCATGAATTATGGAGATTGCAGACACGGGGTTCACGCTAGAAAAATGAAAATTTACTGAAGTATGTGTAGAAAGGCGGTGTACATGTGTGCCATTTTTGGTAAACGTCCGATATTGGTAAACTAACTAAAAACGAAAATAAGTTGTCATTTTTTAATGCAAGCTCTGAGAAACATCAGAGTTGGAACAGAATGTACAATAAGTAATCTGTAATATGTACATGTAATGTCAACCACTTGTGTATCTGGGAAATATGTATTTGGATGAGAAATAGATTTTTGTGCAATTTGACAAGGGGAGGATCCTCTGACCATAAACCTACCTCATCACTCTGACTCACAACCCAGTTCCCCCAATCAAGGGAGAGAGGAGGAACTGGCCAATGATAAGTTGAGAGGGTTGGGCATGCAGAATGAGCCGACCCACCCACTTTCTAAACAAATAAAAGGAGACTGTGCAGGACAGGTAGGGACATTCAATTTCCATTTCCTTGCGGAGCACGCTGACAGACGACTTCACATCCAGAGATCCGGGCTGACTTCAGCAAGACAGAGACTAGAACTTAGAACTCTGACTCCAGAACTCAAAGCAAAGGCCTGACCCACAAGATGAGTTCTCTTCAGCAGGCCTCCAAACCTAACCAAACTATTCACAGCCGGGCGAGCTGTTTGAATTCTTTGCCAAGAACTTTTGCCAGAACCGGTAGCAGACCCAGAAGGCAGAATTATCCAGAGAGACCAGACCCAGACCAGATCGCTGTGCAGTGCTGAGAGCTGACCCAGATCGCTGTGAGCAGAACCAGAGAACCAGTACCCAGTGGCGAGAGAACCGCAGCCAATCCTGACCCGATCCATGACGAAGTCGCATTCCTTCCAAAATATAGTGTGAGTACCCAGCCAGAACTGTGCAAAAACCAATCTCTTAGTTTAAAATAATCTAATTCAAACTATTTTAACCTATTGAGAACTGCATCATAGAAATCGTGTCCCTTCTTTTGATTCAAAGCTGCAAAACTGTCATCTGTCATTCTGAAACTTCTGACTTGTTACTCCTTATACTTCCTCCGTAATTGCGCCCGACGCACGCGACTAAATTGCCGCGATTTGACATTTTGCTTCATTCCAGCCACCTGTAAAAACATTGGTCTTTTGCTTTCTTTTGCTGAAATTCGCTTGCAACCTGACAATCATTCATAGAGCATTGCTAAAGTGATCCTGAACTAATTTAAAGTAGCTATCACCCACCCTGAACCTCCTATAGGGAATTAAAAGCAATTTGAGTATATTTTTCACTTCATTGCCACCACATTTAAAAGGATTTTGCCTGTGTTTAAAATCATACCTGTTTTCCTCTAAGCTCAGCTCGCTGGGGGGAACTGGAACTTTGTATTGCATTTGTGTGTATTCCTGAGAATTGTGTGTGTTACTTCATCTCCTTACATTGCATAGGGGGGAGTGAATTGTCAAAGAAAAAGTGATCACATTATCTTTTGCTGAAATCATATCAAGTTTATTTCTGTACTGCCTTTTATTCATATTTGCATCTCCTTGAAACCATAAAGCATTCTCTGATACCCTGTTCCCCTGTTCCTAGTCATAAGTCACCAGAACTGTGCTATTGTAGGATTACCTATTGCTGATTACTGCTCATATTCACAAGTGTTTATTATAAAAGTGCGATATATATATATATATTGTTTAATTCTCAAATAAACCTTTTAAATTTACAAAACAAACTTACTTCTTGGCTCAGTGGGGTCAGGGGGATTCTAAGAGAGGGGTGTTATATAAGGGTTGTCATCCAGAGTACACGAACTGGACATAAAAATATATAAATAAGGGCTTCCCTTGAGCAATCCCAGACAAGGCACTGACTTAGCGGGACTGCTTCATTGGAGTCTTTGACAATGGAGATGCCTGACGACAGAGAAGGCCCCTGCAGCGCACCTGAGTGCCCTGTCAGGGGAACGCCGGCAGAGAGACTACCCCTTACCAGAGGAAAGCGGGAGGTACCCCCAGAGGGCCGGGCGATTGCGTGCTGGAACATTTGTCGGATCGACCTGAGTCCGGGGATTGTTGAGTAAGGGGACCCAGGTGGTTGATAATAAAGGGGTGTATGGGGAAAAAGTTTGAAGTGTTGAGTTAAATAGAGTTGTTTGACTTGCAGTGTGTATTATTAAAGTGTTTCTTGTTGTTCCTCCCGAAAAAGGAGGAGCGTGGCGCACGTGGTGGGGTGACGTTGCACGCCGCCGCGTGCAGCATAAATAAAGGGGGCGTTCCCGGCCGCATCAGATGCGACCGGGAAGCACGAGACCGAAGGATGTGTGTGGTGTGAGTCCTTGGGTACTGGGGTTTTACGGCTACAGATGGGGGTCAGGACAAACCCCCAACACACACCTCCTCCTCCTTTCCGCGGGCCAACAGCAGGATGTGCACACATGTATCCACGTTCGGTACAATGTATCCTTATCTCCTTTGTTAGGGCTATTGTGAGAGAAGCCCTGATGTTGCTAGCTGCAATCTCGCACTTGTGAATGTTCCGCCTGTCCGGCACTGGGCGCTTCACGGTGTTACGCCCAATCCTTTGTCCTATTATGGGCCAAGCGCCATCTTGTTTTCTCCGCCTGTCTTTCGGTGGGCTTCTGTCAGTGCATCTGTGCGGTGCCGTTAAAAGGCTTACTCGGTTCCGTTCCATCGTTGTAGTTATTTTTGCCGTTCCAGCCCTGGCTCGTCTCACCGCTCCTGCGTGTACCTCCGTACGCCTCTTCTTACTTCTGCAGGCTGCACAGCTCTATGTGCACCCGTGTACCAGCGTACGGTACTGTGTATTTTCCTCCTCTCCGTCTGGCTTGATGTTGTAGGCAGCCACAGTTTTGCCAACCGCAGTCTTGCTTCTGTTGATATTTACCGCGATGGACCCTCGAGCGTCTTGTGCTACAGGCTCTCTTGGAGAATCCCGGTCACAGCTTTGTGCCTCATCCAATTCTGTGTCAGTGCTATCTTCGCTGCACAGATGTGTTGGTCGCCCGTCTTCATAAGCACAATATTACCACCTGGGGGCATTTATTCCATCGATCAACACTCCTCACATGCCCCGCATGTTCCTGCGCACGTAGCTTCAAGGCAAAGTGTTTTTTGTCATTAATGCATCATATTCTTGCGAGGATCGGTGTCGGATCACGGGAGCCAAAGGGTTCTGTGACCTATTCCATGGCCCTGTTAGCCACGCCCCCATGCCCCGGCCATCTTTGTTCCTGGCACCGAGAGAGGATTCTTAGTTGAACAGTGCGTTCCTCGGCTGCAACAAAACTACAATGCTCTCTCTTTCAGCTGGGCAATCACAAAGTATTCGCACACATTTCCTGACATTTACAGACCTTATGTTTGCATTATAGAGTGCGTTTTGCTTCAAATCATGTTGAATCAGGTGGGAGCCTTCCGAGTAGCTGTCCAACTCCATCGGCCTCTCCCTTTGTCTTTCTGTGCTCCACCTTTTATACTCTGTGTAGCCATCAATGATTTTTGGGTGTGTGTGTGAGTGTGACTGAGTGTGATCAAGTTTTCTTTTGTGAACCCACTCCAAAGGATCCTACGCTGCAACAGTAAGCCTTATCTTGACACCTACTGTTATAGGCAAACTTTGCCGACTGATTTAAAAATGTATGACAGATATCTTTATTATGCAGATAACATGTGGGTTATGCCTCCGCACATGACACGTGTGCCATACCAGCAGGTTAGTGATACTTACCTTATCCATCAGGATTACTTTACACTGGGCCATCACCTCGTATGGGTGTCCTTCACAAAGAACATAAGAGTCCACGCTTATTGATCGCACGCGACCTAATTGCTCCATAGTTTAGCCACATTTGAGAACAAGCACAAGCAGCATCAGTAACACAACCTAAAGCATTTTCATGGCAATTGCATCCAGATTCTTGGATAAAGGTCATAATTGAAAAATAATGCACTTATTGACAAGAGTAATGATTAGGGAGTGCGTTTAGAGATTAGGATATGATGACTTGTACTTTATTTATGTTTTCTCATCTTTTATCATCTCTTTTATTACTTTTTATCTCTGATTACTCTCATATGTTGTTTTCTTTGTATGTTCGTTACATGGCCAATTGTTATGGTATTGCTAACTTATGCTGACAATTTAACTGTGTGGTTCACATATACCTGGATATGTTGATGTAATTATGCATATTAATGACTGTTATCAGATGAGTACTATAGACCCTGAAGAAGGACCAATATGGTTTGAAATGCATTGGTCTGACTAAGCATCTGCGCTATCATTTTGAAAAATTAAAAAGACACAAGAAACTGAAACGCTGGTTTTCATCATTTTGCCGAACAAGCATAAAATCTTAACAAATATTCAAAAGGGTTTACAAATGAGAAAACCAACCACACAGTGGATGATAGTGTGTGCAACCCACACCGAAGGCTATTGAGCCTAGGTCTTTTCGTTCAGCTTCACATTTTGAGTGCACAGTAAGGAGTACTAAATTGTGGGTCTGCACCCCATTTACATGTTACAATGACTCGTTTCTGATAGACCAAATTGTCAGTACAGTAATCAAAATACGCAGTGCCAGCTCAAGATTTGAAGATAATGAATGCCTGGCCCTGCCTGACCTCATTTGTGGGACAGGGCCATTGACTATTACTAGTGGTAATCTTCCTAGTCTTCCTCTTCCTCGTCTCAGTAGTTGGGCTGATAAAGAAAGGAGGGGAATTATGGGAGTTGTAGTATCCCATAAAGGTAGAAGGATTTTGGGGTATACCAACATCAGGAAATGGGGGATACCATGTATCACCTTCTGCTGTTTCCTCCCTACTCCCCAGGCACCCCCTACCCAGGTGTTCCCTCTTGCGTGTCCACCTCCAGGGTCGGGATCCAATAGCAATGATCCTTTCCTGGCCACCTGAATAAGGGATCCCTGGGGATTGAGTCGAGAAACACCCTCAGGTTATTCACACAGGGGATGGGTGAATGAGTAACTTTGCAACCTTTGCGGTTAGCACAGCTGCTGGAACCAACCATGAATGTTATGGTCTGATAAGTATCATAGACAGTAGATGCTTGGTGCTTGAGAGCGTGACAGAAGGGGTTTTGTTATTTATTTTGGTAAGCAGTAAAGCGCGGGGTAAGCCAATGCCCAAGGCCACCCAGGAGTTTCAATTGCGCGATAAAGTGGCAGTAGTGTTGTAGATTGGAAAGTTTCAATGGAACAGTGACCTGGGCAATGAGATAGTATCGCTAACCCAAAGAGAAATTATTTACATAGCCTTCCTCATATCGCTTGAAATATTTACATGGACCATGTACAAATTAAAAGTTAAGGCTATAGACATTAGGCCAGTTATTGCTAGAAATGAATTACGTTTCAATGCCAATGTTTAACCATGTGCTCATGTCATGACCTATCACGGACGAATCCTAAGAAGAGGTGTGTTTTACATATGGTCTGAAGATGACAATTAAGATAAAACTGACCAATGAAAACATAGGAATTGGGAAAAGATGGGGTTTCTGTGAAGAGATTTTTGTCCAGTCATATGCGGGGGTGGATTGTAATAAAGTATCTGGGAGTGTTTTATTTTAACTGTTGCAAAAATGTACACAAGATGTGAACTGATGTGGTTTGTTCAGATTTGGGTTAGTGTGGTCCTACAACACCATCTAACTGCTCCCCGGATAACTGTATAATAAAACTTGCTTTATGTACAAAGCGTGCACTCGTTCCTCAGGTGGTGGAACTGGTTTGGACTGAGGTAATTAGGGGTCTTCCACCACAAATTTGGTGAGCCAGGTAGGAGTGCAGGCTTTCTGAAACATTGGGGGTGTTCTGTCCGAACCACTCAGTTGCAGCACCTCACTGCGGGGACCATTCTTCCATGCACGGTGAAAAAGAGGTCTGTGGATGCCATATTGGTTAAAGGTCCGTCTGCTTCCCAGAGATGTGGTGCCGTGGCCGAGCTGTGCAGGACGACTTGACAGAGTACCACATCGGAGCATCTCAGATCCACGTTAGTGCACCTTTGGAGTGTAAAGCAAGAGGGGAAATAAAGCTAAAAAATGTAATTTAAGGTATTTTTTGTAAGGTTAGATTGGGAGTGCGGGTGTGAAATTAGTTGAGGTTTCAGGGATTGGAAAAGTGGATGTTTTGACAGAGTGATTGAACTGTTCTGTGTTGTAAGTCTCTTGTATATATTTTTTACCTAGTTTGATATTTTAGAGGTGTGAGGTGGTATCTTTACCCTGCACGCAGTGGTTTAAAACAAAATGTGGGGGCCCGTGTTAGCCATGCTGAGGCCCCCCAACTCGGCAACAAAGCACTGGTTGCCCCACACTCTGGGCAGGCCTAGATTACCATGCTTCCACAATACGCACGAACGTGCTGCTGCAGGGGTACGCTGGACACTGCACTAGGAGAAATATAAATATATGTGTTTTAATGCATTATACAGCACACTTTCTGAGAAACATTGGCTAAAAGGCCAGAGTGTTTGAAATTGTTTTGTAGGGTAACACCAATCTAAAAATCCAATACATGCAAGTCACCAACAGTGCACATTAATGCTTTAATCAATATAATGCGTTGCTATTAAAATGCCATGCCACAATGAAAACATGTCCAACTGGCTGCACAATGTAGACCAGGCTAGACACGTAATAACATATTACAGTAAAGCATGCCAGGCCAAATTTAGACATGCCTAGACTGGCTGCACCAAAATACCAGTCGAAGCAATAACACTTACCGTGGTTATTTTATCACAGATACCCAGAAAAATATACAATGCTGCAAGTAAGAAATGGGTAGATTGGCAGCACGCAAATGCCAGTCTAGTCAGGTAATTACACTTATCAGGACTGCTTTAACAAAGATGGCCAGTTAAAAATAATTCAAGCCAAACTGGCTGCACCGAAATGCCTCTCTAGCCACTAATACCACAAAGCAAGCCTGCTTAGCCTCGATATAGATGCCCATTATCATTTATCACACAATCTCCGTCCCACCCCACCCTCTACACCCCCCGCACATCCCCTCTCCCTCCTACCCCCTGCCCCAACCCCCAAGATCAGCTTCTCGGCCCAGAATTACCTCCAGGTCCCTTTTACTTGTCCCAGTGCTTACATATGAGGCTCCTTGCCTTATAATAAATACTGGGATGAGGAAGAGTGTGAGTGGGAGTAGGAGTAATGAAGATTACAGGTAACTGAGCCAGGCATTACCTCCATGTCCCTCTACCTCATCGCAGTACTTGTGTATGAGTCAATGTGCTTCATACACAAATACTGGGATGAAGAAGCATAGGGCTTTGAGTAACGAAGATTACCAATAAGTAACCAAGGGATTAAACACAAGTAGTGGCGTAACACCATTGAGCTGGCTTTGCTTCAGCCCTCGCCCCACATGACATTTTGGGCTCTGTTGTCTCAACCTGTCTGACCGACAGCTGTTGCCGGACAGAACAGGACCCAGATGTTAAACGGCACCTGGGTTTCGTTGTTAACAAAGGCCCAACATTACTTGCGTAAAGCATTTCACTGTTAGTACCTGCCTTCAAATGCATATTTTTTTAGGCAATTGAAATCTTGATGTGGGTTTAGTACTTCCGTTCCAGGGAAGTGATTGGAAGGGTAGAGAGGGGACAGGAGACCTCTTATTCTCACAGCAGTCCATAAGTGGGGTGACTTAAAGGAGAGAGTTAACTGCTTGTAACATTGAAGCTGCACTAGGATAGTCTTATTAGAATGCATAAAGAAGTAAGATACCCCACACAAATATGTTTGCCTCTGCCCCACCATCCGTGAATTTAGCACCTCTGACAACATTTGAACGGTTAGCAGTCCCACCCGAAATGTAGGTTGCGTTGTGCAATGTACACAAGAACACACACCGTTCAACATACACTAACACCCAGCTACCCATACATTTAATTGTGTACCCTTTCACCATACAGGCACACCCATGCAGCCACCCATACATTTAAGTGTGCACCCTTTCACCATACAGGCACACCCAGGCTGCCACCCTTACATTTAAGTGTACACCCTTTCACCATACACTTGACACGCACACCCAGCCACCCATACATTTAATTGTGCACCCTTTCACCATACACTGACACAGGCCACCACCTATACATTAAGTGTGCACCCTTTCACCATAGACTCACACAGGCAGCCACCTATACATTTAAGTGTGTACCCTTTCACCATACACTCACACAGGCAACCACCTATACATTTAAGTGTGCACCCTTTCATCATACAGGCACACTCAAGCAGCCACCCATACATTTAAGTGGGCATCCTTTCACCATACACTCAACATGCACACCCAGCCACCCATACATTTAATTGTGCACCCTTTTACTATACACTCATACACGCACACGCCATGGGGTTGAAGGGAGCCCTATTACTTCAAAAAGAAATAGTTTCTTTTTGAAGTCACTCCGACTTCATAAATAATGTATTTCCGTTAAGGGCCAAACCATAATGGAAATAATTTCTTTATGAAGGCAGAGGGACTAAAAACAAAAATAATTGAATACTTTTTTTTAGTACAAGGGGGCACCCTCCCAGGTCATGTGTTGGTGGGTCCCACCGCACCTCGGGAGCTGCGGGGCCCCCCGTTACACCAGTACCTGCATGCCCAATGTGAGGCTTGTCCTGATACTCTTTAGTTTGCTTATCTGGTTGGGCTGAAGGTGGGGTGGTATCTTAGAATATCTTAGGGTAAGTCCAATCTTAGATACCTTTCTAAAGTAGGCCTTAACATTCTTTTGTATTAGTCGTGCGGGCAGAGCCCCCAACCGCGATTTTCTTGGTTAGTGGAAGTAGTCAGGAAAAGACTGTTTTGTAGTAAAGAAGGATGTACTAGTGATAAAGAGAGCGAGAGCAGCGGTGCTGTAGTGGAAAGTATTGTGCCCCTCCTATGCTCGAGTGGTGGGGATATCTAAAAAATATTGTCTGGCAAGTGTTTTTGATAAGATACCGTCTTTTGTGTAAGGGTGAGAAGTAGAATTGAAGTAAATAGCTGAGTGAGGTAATTGTGGTATAAACGGGGTTCTTTGGATGAAAATGTTTTGTGCCTCGGGTTCAGCTCGACATTTGTTCTGTGAAATCATTTTTTGATAACTTGGAGAGGAGTATGGACACTCCATTGAATTATTTGGGCCAGGTGTTGCCCGGCTATAAGGCGAACATTCGAAAATACCACAGGCAGTGATTGCGGGAAAATAAGGGGAAAATTATCAATACTTGGCCTATTGAGAGAACCTATGATACAGTGATATTGGGGAACCTGCATAACTTTTTAACTACAAAGCACAAGGGCTCGAAGTTAGAGAAGTGGTTAAACATCATGGAATTGAGGAGGATGTATACAAAAGGCGGAAAGGGCCAAGAAGTTGAAATCGTGGTGGGGACTCCATAAAGGAGGGTGCAGGAATTCCTTCTGCACTGCCCCATTATGGATACTATCCTTTATCACCCGCAGAGGGGTATGCAGACCCTGAGTTTGTACCACCATTTACCCCAGCAACAACTCTAGTGGTTGCAAGAAAGACACAGGTAACGCCTTCATCAGTTACAATTTCTAAGAACTGGGATTTTTTTAGGAAAGTGAAGGGTTGAAAATGGAGAGTGGGAAGGGGTTAACTCCCCCGACTGCTGGGTTAGCAGATAGATTAAGGGTTGAGGAGCAAGAAAGAGTGAGGCCAGTAGACAGAAGAGCGGAGGAAGGATTGAAAATGAGAGAGAAAGAGGAGGTAAGGCCTTTTCCTGCTAGGACAGAGGTAGAGGCGCAAGAACAGGAAAATATGTAGTAAGCGCTATGGTTAGCAGACAAAGATTTAGTACTGCTACAGCGGTAAAGAGATGAAGAGCGGAAATTAAAAGACAGTTAAGGGATGTAGAAGAAGGAAAGTGGAGACATGGGCAGGTTCTTGTTAGATTGGACAACTCAGTTATCAGAATGGTTGAGGTGGACAAAGAGAACAGAGATGCTGCCACAGGTACAGGGGCTGAGCAGGGACGACAGGAGACGGGACCCTATGGTAGTGCTGAATAGGCTTCCATGCCTGTAGAAGGGTCAGGGGATGTGGTAGCCGGAGTAGAAGATGAAGAGGATGGGAATCAGAAGTCAAGCAGGGAGACCAGGGTGTAGTCACCATACTTCCCGCTCCAATAGCAGTGATAGAAAGCACACCATGTGGCCATAGGACAGGCCACGGTACTTCCATGGCTGTCGCAAGTAGTGGAGAGATGGGGAAAGCCCCAGAAATAACAGGTGTTACTCAGTTTCTGTTGCTCCAGAAGGGTCTGGGAAGGACATATTATGTCCTGTGGTCACACATGGACCGGGGTAACTTGATGACGACACTCCCTTTGCTCATTGCAGGGGCGGGGAAGTAGCTTTATGCATTAGAGAAACACTGCCGGTGACATGTTGGCCATAGGGGATATGAAGAGCTTAATCATGAGCCTAATGGGGGAGTGGTCAGACGAGCTTTGGAAGAGGTTGGGGTATCTGTGAGTTTAATTAAATACAAATACCCCTTTATTTATTTATTTATTTGTTTATATAGCGTTAAAGCCCGCGGGCATCAGAACGCTTACATATAGACTGGACAACAGAAAAAGAGACAGGACTAGGCAAGAGAAGGCCTAAGTTAACTCAAATTGATTCAGTATGTTACCAGGATTTACTTAAAAAGTAAGGTTTTCAGTTTTTTTCCTGAAGGTGAGGTAGTTAGGCTCAAGTTTTAATGAGGTGGGTAGGTCATTCCATTTTCCGATGGCTAATGTCGGGAAGGCCTTGCCAAGGCCATGTTGTTTTTTAGTTATAATGGTTTGTAGTTTGCCTGTATTTGATGATCTGAGGCTCCTGGGTGGCTCGTACCATTTAAACTGTTTCTTGAGGTAGGCCGGGGCTGCGCCATATAGGCAGCGATGTACCGTGGTAAGAGACTTGAAGGAGATTCTCTCCTCCATAGCCAACCAATGGAGGGCTTTCCTCTCTCCGGAGATGTGTTCTCTCCATGATTTTCCAGCGATCGTTCTGATGGCGTTGTTTTGGATGGTTTGACATCTTTTCAAGCACTTACTATTGGCTCCCAAGAGTAGGGAGTTTCCGTAGTCCAATCTAGACAATATAGTGGCCCTAGCGATGATGATGCTGTTCTTTTGGTCTAGCAATGGCCTGATCTTTTTAAGGAGGATCTGATGGTACTGACAGTTTTTTTTAAGGTAGCTTGTATGTGCTTCAGCGCCTAGAGAGGCTTGAAGATACACACCTAGGGTCTTTACTTTTGCTGATATTGGAATCTGGATGTTTTTGATGGTAAATGAGTTAAAGGCAGGGCTCAATTTTTTTCTGGCCTGTGTAGATCCGAAGATCATGAGCTCAGTCTTAGAGCCATTTAGACACATCCAGTTTTCTTTCATCCAGTGTTCGATGGTGTTGTATAGGAGAGAAAGTTTATCATTGTCTATTTGGTAGTTCCCACTGAGTTCAAATACCAGTTGGGTATCGTCAGCGAAATTGGTAAAAAATATACCCATCTGGGATAGCATGGTGCAAAGGCATCGCATATAGAGGTTAAAAAGTAAGGGGGAGAAACTGGCTCCCTGAGGGACCCCACAGTCGACTAATTTGGTGTTAGATGCTTTGTCTCCCCAAACAATCTTGGATTGTCTGTTTTGCAGAAATGAGGCAATCCATTCGATGGCTCCTTCTGAGCAATTGCCAGATTTTTTGAGGGCCTCACGGAGTTTGACATGATCTAGCAAATCAAACGCCGGCGAGAGGTCCAGCAGTATCAGTAGCCCTGATTTGCCTCTGTCCAGAATGGAGAGCATTTCAGTTTGGAGGTCTAACAACGCCGACTCAGTGCTGTGGCTGGATCTAAACCCAGATTGTTGTGGGTGAAGTAAGTTGTTTTCGTCTATAAAGCTTTGAAGTTGATCAGTAGCTATTTTATCCATAATTTTCAACAGAATATTGCAATTTGTGATGGGGCTGAGGTTGGCAGGGTCCTGTTGGTTAAGGTCTGGTTTTTTTGGTAAAGGAGTGACCGTGACTGTTTTGATGATGTTGGGTACAGTATGATCTCTGAATGAGGCATTTACCATTCTTGTAAGAAATCCTTGCGGATTATGTATCCCAATACGCCTGATATCAATTCAATTTGAACTAAAACAATGACATTGGATGATGATGATGATCCTGTCAAGCACATCCACTTAATTCAAGAGATGTGGAGGGCAGAAAGGGGAGATGCATGGGACAAGAATGTGGCGATTCTTTACCACATGCTCAAGAAGGGACTTCCTAAAGAAGTCCAGCATTATTTAGATAAAGTGGTAGGGATAGAGGCTGAGGGCTGGCCGGAGATTGAAGCACATATTGTGCATGTTTGCAAAAGAAGACAAGAAAAAGAGATGGAGAGTGTAGAGCAGGCACAAAAAGCAGAGGCTAAACTTGTTCAAAAGAAATTGGTAAAGATTTATCTAAAAGGGGCAGTAATTACACATTCTATGGAGGGGCACAGGGGAAATCAGGACAACTGAGACAAAGTGAACCGGGTATAACACAGGGGTGGATGGACGGGTATATCCCTGGTCCAAGGCCAATGAGAGGGCTTCCAAGGGGCAGGGGAGGATTTCCACTGGGAAGTGGGTCATTTGACAGGCTCTGAGAAAAGGGTCCACAATTTAATGGGCCAATGGGAAATAATTCTTTTTTTTGAACACTTTTGTTTTAAAACGAATACCGTTACATAACACAAGCTGGTATCTTAACAACAATAACAACACCCGTCTACTATTAACCCTCTATAGCTACTAACCCCGAATGTCCCTCCCTACCCACCCTGGTTCCCTCCCCCCAAGTCACCATTAGTACCGGCCCATGGTCCGTATAGTCAATAATTTCCTATGCACAAGCTGCCATTGGTGTATCCGCTTCTGTGGCTACCGTAGCGTATAGCTTTTGTATCAAGGCGTCTCATGCCATAACCTCCTCCCCAGAGGAGGTTGAGCCAAAGTGCATCGCCCCCTCCAAGCCTCTGTCTCCGCATGCACCCACTTCCTTAAATCTCGCCACCAATCCTCTATATTAGGTCCCCTTTGGGCTGTCAATGCCATAGCAATCTTGCGTTTGGCTAAGATGTATGCCAGATCCTTCCTTTTGTGGATGTGCTTCGCTCGTCTGGGACGTGAGAATCGGCCTAGCAAACAGTCCCCTGGAGATTGTACATCCACTACCAACCCACCTTTGCTCATTCTGGCCGCTATCTCCTGCCAGTATATCTGCACTGTGGGGCATGTCCAGAACATGTGTAGCATACCCGCTTCCTCAGAGTTACACCTAGGGCAGTGTTGTATTTTCGCCCCCGGGAAACGTGATATCCTTATATGGGTCATGGATGCCCTGTGTGTCACAAACAGCTGAATTAGTTGTAGCCTAGCATTCCGGGACACTCTCTTATGGTATCCTAGAACCTCTTGCCAGTGTGTGTCCGAAAGAGGGGTGCCAAGGTGCTCCACCAACTTGAGTGTCACCATTAATGGCGGGGGGTCCTCCTGTTAAGAACAACTCGTGTATCCGGGATATGGTGGGTCCTCCCTCTGAAATGTCATACAGGACATCCACGGTTGAGTGCTTTTCCATTAGCTTACCAGTATGAGCCACCTACATGTTATCTCCCTTTTTATGGTGCAATATAGCAAATATTGGCCTCAGTGTAGTCCTGTGTGTCCCACCAACTTGCTGAAGGGCCTGAAGCATGTGTCCTGCAGCAAGTCGCCTATTGTTGCTACCCCCTGGGGTTCCCACTTTGCTTGTAACCCCATTCTCACTTGTGTAGTGGACGGTGCCACCGATACCAGGGGGTCTGCACCGAAATCGGGTCTGTCAGCCCGATCTGTGCAAATGCCCTGTCCCACATTTTCACCCCTATGTTACCAAGTATGACCTCTGACTTGTGCGGGGCCCTTTATTCCACAGCAATTCCCGTAGGTAGAAGTGTGGCACGGTGAGTTGAAGCATCTGTGTGTCTGGGGTGGGTTTGTTTGGTAGCCAGTCTACCACAAATAGCAGCTGACCTGCTATGTAATATAAATCGAAGTGAGGGATCCTAATTCCCCCCTTCCTCATAAGGTCTACGTAGGGAGGACAGAGCAATCCTGCACCTACCATTTTTCCACAGAAATCCACCATATACCACATACCAAGTCTAGCATCCTGAAGAAGGTTTTGGGCACGTAGTACGGAACATTCACAAAGTAGTGCAATAGCCTAGGCATAACCACAATTTTTAACAGCGCTGCCCTACCCATTAATGAAAGGGGAAATTTACTCCAGAATCTCAGTGTGTTGTTCACGTGTTTCGACGCCAGGTCATGGTATATATTAACCACCAGATATCTGAACATACTGACGGTCCATTGCAGTGCCAGGACTGGTAGCGCGTCTAGTCCCTTTTTAGCTCATCCTGCTATCGGGAACAGAGATGACTTGTCAATGCTGATCGTAATCCCTGACAACTGTGCAAACAGCGCCAGAGCGTCCATCAGTAGCTCTAGGTTGTCTTCTGGGTTCTGCATGTATAACCAGGTGTCGACAGCATACAAGGATATCAAGTGACTCACGCCGTCTATGAATATGCCCTCCTCTGAATATTCTGTCCTCAAGTATTGCGCTTTTGGCTCCATGGCTAGGATACAAAGCAGGGGGGGACAGTGGGCACCCCTGCCTGGTACCCTTTTGTAGCACCCATGAATCTGAGATGAATCTACCAGTTTTTATTCTGGCTGCTGGTTGGGTCTCAATCAGCCGTACCCATCTCATAAACTTCTGCCCAAAGCCAAACCTGCGGAACGTTGCTTAGAGTGACTCCCACTTCACTGAATTAAATGCTTTCACAGCATCTAGCACTGCTACTGTACATGGAGTCTCCATGGACGCCGCGCAATACATAACATGATGCAACCGCCGCAAGTTCCAAGTCATATTTTTGCCTGGCACCTAGTCTGTCTGGTCGGAGTGTATGATCGTATGGTTCACCCTTTTCAGTCGATTCGCTAATGTAGCGGTCAATATCTTGTCCTGATTGAGCAGGGACAAAGGCCAATATGAGACACACTCTGTCAGCAGTTTGCGGGGCTTAAGGAGTGGGACAATTACTGATTCCCTCAGGCTAAGAGGAAGAATTCCCTCTCCGTAGGCATTGTTGTATGCATCCAGGAGTTGACGGGCCAGTTCTACAGTGTATTTTTTATAGAACTCGCCGGGCAGGCCATCCTAGCCCAGGGATTTGCCTGACGGCAATGACTTAATCGTACCCTCTATCTCGTCTTGCTTGATGGGTGCCTCCAGACTATCGATCGCCTCTTGGCTTAGGCAAGGGAGGTCTATCTCGCTTAACACTTCTTGTATGTGTACCTGTGACATCTGGTTCTCGTCCCGATAGAGGGTATGATAGAATTCCTTAAAGGCCGCATTGATTCCTGCTTGAGTATGGCAAAGATCGCCTGTTTGCGCGTATATCGAGTGAATGAGACTCTGAGGTTTCTCCCTTTTATATAGCCAAGCTAATAGCCTATTAGGCTTTTAGCTTGGCTTATCTCCTTCCCTATGCTGTCTCTGGACATATTTAGAGTATTTAAGTTTGCCCAGCCGTTCGCACCATTCCACACACCTCTCTCTGAGCACCACTATGTCTGCGTCTGTGCCATTTTGGCCCGTCTGGGACTGTTCTAGCGTCTGCAGTCGTTCCTCCACAGAGGCCAATCCTCTGCATATCGTAGCCTGAACGCTGATGGATTTCACAATGGCGGTGCCTCTGATGACTACCTTAAGGTCCTCCCAGAGGGTTCCCGTCCTAGGGATACTGCCAACATTAAGCGCAACATACTCTGTAATGCTCTTTCTAATGTGGTCCCGGAAGGGGGCATCCTGAAGAGATTCGGTCCTAAGTCTCCACATGGGTTTTGGGGGCCTAGTGGGTGCATACTGCCATTGTAGTCATAGCGTGGTTTGATAGGACTCTTCTTTTGTACTGTCTGGAATCTCACAGCCAATGAAGAAATAATCTATTCTGCTATGGACTGTGCGTGGAGCAGAGAAATGTAAGAAGTGCCTGGCGTCCGGGTGTAGTGTACTCCAAATGTCTATTAGATCGAATGATGTCCATAGTGTCTGCAGGGACCTAGTAGGAGAGTTAGGTTTATGATATCTAGTGTCCGATATGTCCAGTGCTGGATTCAGAGTGCAGTTATTGTCCCCTCCCCTTACGATGTTGCTGCTTCTGAAAGGGCTGAGTCTGGGGTACAACGTTTGGAAAAATGCAGCAGTGTTGGGGTTAGGGGCATATGTGTTAATCAGGCAGACATCCCCGTGTTCCTTTGTTGTCAGTCCTAACCTGAGTGACCTCCAATCGTAATGTGGGTGCTATCCAGATAAGGACTCCCCTAGCGTATGCAGAGTATGAGGAGCCAAACACCCGCCCACTCCATTGTCTGGACAACTAGGCTTGTCTATCAGCCATCAAATGTGTCTCCTGCTGCAGGGACAAATCTATTTTACTTCTTGTTAGGTAAGAGTGGACCCTGATCCTTTTAATGTAGCTGTTCAAACCCCTGACATTCCAGGTAAGTACATTTACGGCACTAGCCATGAGCATACGCGTACCCCAAGCAGGCCCCCCCACCTCTGAGTCGTTAAGCATCCCACATCTATACAGGGCAATGGTCTATGCAAAATAACTATCCCAAGATTCTGCATGGACTCCCTTACAGGTGAAACATAACCCATTTTAACTTCTCCAACTTCCCAATCTGCAAACAATCGCCCAGTGTACAGGTACATGCTCGGGTAGTCTCTGCTTCTCGCAGGAGCCTCTGGTGTGTAACCTGAGGATTGTGTGCGGCCAGCTGGCACAAACACAAGTGCCCTCAAAAAAGAAGGAGAGAGAGAAAAAAAAAAATAAGCGGGGGGGAGGAGCCCCGAGGGCCTGGCATCAGCAGATATGGGTCTGGTCACCCTCGTTGGGCCAACGGTCTCAACACAAGGAGAGTCTTACCTTACGGTGTACAACATGAAGGGGACTGAAACATCAGCACACAATAATGGCCTGTTGCCCTGTGGGTCTCAGTCTGCTCACGTGGCTAGACAGGTCAATGCCGGCGTGGCCGCAACTGGGGCCACCCTGTTATTTGTTCTCCATTGTCTCTGTGACTCCTTGGTGCCCATCCAGAGCACCAGCTCCTCCCATGGCAGGGCGTATCTTTTCTCTATCCATCCACGCTTGTACTTCGCCCGGGAGTTATAAAAACAGTGCACAGTTCTTATACATGACCCATAGGCATGCTGGGTATATCAGCATATATCTCAAACCAGCCAACTGTAGCCTTGATTTGGCTGACGCAAATTGGGCTCTTGACTTCAGCACCTGGAAGGTGTAATCGGGATAGACCGCAAAGTCTGCTGAGGCCCTCCGTAGTACCCTACCCTGCCTGGAGAAGGAGAGGATCTTTTCTCTGTCCTTATAATTTAGGACTTTTGTAATTATGCGTCATGGGGGGCACCCGGAGGCGGCTGTTTAGTGAGGGCTCTATGTTCCCACTGAATTGTGAAGGCTTGTGTGAGGAATTTCCTGTAGGAACAGATTTTCAACGCACGTAGTGGGGTCATTGCCCTCCTCACCCTCCGACAGGTCAACAATATGAAAATTGTTTCTACGGGCCCTCCCTTCTGCATCCTCCACCCTACTTTCGAGTAGGCTGACTTTCTGCTGTAGTACATGCACATCTGTGCTAGTTTTCCGAGCCCCTCAGTGTTGTCTTTGGCTTGGGTTTCTAGGTTCATGGTTCGCTCAGCGAGACTTCTGATATCCTGACGTAGTAGCCCCACATCAATCTTGACAGCTACAATCTGGCAGCCCAATATAGTCTTAAAGTTTGCCATAGCTTGTTGCACTTGATTGTGCTTCTCCATGCCCCCCCCTCCTCCTCCTGCGATGATGCCAGGTCTGCTGTGGATGCCTGCCTCTGACTTTGGCGTAGTTGTCTAGAGTCGTCTGGGTGGCTCTCAGTTTGGCTGCTTTTGAAGGCATTCAAATTGTCGTGTATGCACTGGCAGCGTGTAGAGGGTGCAGCCAGCTCTGCGCGCTGCTCAAAAGTAGTCAGGCACCTGTTGGGACAGAACACTCTAAATCTTTAGGCCAAAGGGCCAGACCAACAAAGGACGGGCCGCCTCTGAGTGACTAAGATAGCTTTTAGGTTCCATGGGGTCGGCCATGCCACTGCCTGCGTTGTGGTTACTGTGACACTGTACTGTTCGCCTGTGCAAGAAATATGTGCACTTGCCTGCACCCCAGGGTAAAGCTCTGTTACCAGCTGAGGGTGGATGACCTCAGCGCAGCCCTTATTACGTTGTGATTAATTCTCTTGTCATTGCTAGCAGTGGGTTAGTCTGTGCGACCGCTCCCAGGTCTCAGCCAGGATGCAGACCTTGTTCTCGGGAGCCAGGCAAATCACTGCCTACATGCCCCTAGGTAACCCATGTGGTCTTCCTACAATGCAGCCACCACCTACCTTCCTGACTCAGTTCGAGGGAGTACAAGGTATTTCCTCTCTCTGTCGTGGCCCAGCCAGAGCCAGGCAGGCACCAGGCCAGGCAAGTCCACTTTATCGGGGACTGCTTTGTTGCTGCGGGGCTCTATCCACACTCCTTCCTCCTTATGCTGCAGTTTTTGATGCTGTCTCCATCAAGGGCCCTCTATGTGGGTTGCGCGCTCTGTTGGGTATCTCCATCCGGATCTCGGTAGCCCAGCCTGACTCACCGACCTCCGCCGCACCTGATGGGCACTGTGCAACCTCCTAGCGCTAAGCCCCAGCAGGGGCCACATTTCAAGGCTCATGGCTCGCAATGCCTGCGGGCCTTTTTACTCCCAGCACTGCCTCCAGGCTCAATCGGTTGTGGCTCTCCGAGCTTCCTCGTCTCCCGGGGGGTCTGCTCCTCACTGCCGTAGTGCAGGAGTCACCAATGTTTCATACAAGTTGAGTCGAGCAGCCCCCAGATGAAGTCTCTGTCCCACTGCGTTCTGTGACAGAGGGACCCGGCTCCTCCTCAGTGGCACGCCTTTCTACGCACCTCAAGTCGCCTCTGCGTGGGCACGTCCGCCATCTTGCCGCCCCTGAGTGTTCCAAGACCGTCGATAGCAGTCGTCTACGGCCACTGCTATGCCTCAGATTTCGTGTGGGTGTTCCCTCAGCATTCCCACATTTGCATGTGCCGAGGATCTCGCCCGAGCACGGACAAAAAGGATCACTGTTAGGATCTGCCTCGGAATCTCTAGTTAGCGGCCAATGGGAAATAATTATGGAGGATTTTATGGGATTCCGTGTTGGTCATGTGGAAGGTTGGGACACGTGTCACTAAATTGTTGTGGTGGGCCACAGTATTTCAACACAGGAGCACAGCAGATTCAATCCCTGATTCTGCCATATGCCCCAGGCTCTATGCAATCACAGCAGGCATGGGTTTAACAGAACCCAGTGACTGGGGCTGCACAGCCCTTTGGGATCTGTGAGAAATCTGAGGCTATTCTTACTCCTACTCCCCTTGGATCCTCCATGCAGGTGGTCAGGTAAAGGCCATCGCTATTAGATCCTTACCCTGGAGGCAGAAAGCGAGGGAGGATCACCTGGATGGAGGGTACTTGGGGATTGGGAGAGAGATACCTTTAGGAGAGACATGGCATCCCCCTTATCCGGGTGATAACCAACTTAACCCTTCCCCGACCTTTATGGGTCATTATAAGGCAGTTTTCCTTTATTCCCCTCTTGGGGTAACTAACAGTATTGAGACGAGGAAGAAACAACTAAGAGTTATGAATAATACACACTTTCCTCACTCTGGTTATGAGATGAAGAAGAAGCAACTGAGAGTAAGGGATACCATTTCCTCTCACCACTTTGGTACTGGGGCGAAGAAGAGGCATGAAGGTCAGGCATGCCCATGTAATCAGGCCCAGGCAATATTGGTTAATGGTATACATCTGCAGCCCATTAAGGGACCACAGGTGTATAAAAGGTGGAAGGCTGAAGCACAAAAAGGAAGCAGGAAAAGAGAAAGACACAGAACAAATATCTGTGCCGAAGCAGGAGAAGCCGAGACGCCAACCAAAACCCCGGGAGTCCTGACGGTGTGATTGTACATGACGGAGATCCCACAGAATGGGAGGCGGGCAGCAAGAGCTGCCGAGTAGCGGAGGCAAAGATGCGCACGAGAGCCAGAGAGGGCTGCGTGAAGCAGCCGGCAAATAGGGTTTCCCACTCAGGGAGAAGCCGTTGACAGGAGCAGAGCTGCCAGGTCTGGGTAAGTGTCTGGGATGCTGGAACAACCAGGGCGCTCCAAGGGACTGTTAATGGAGTAGTAGTCCATAGTAACAAGCAAAGTTGCCTTCATTGAATACCGAAAAATATGAAACAAGTAAAGTTACCTTTATTGAATACGGAATCTAATGAAATACACAATGTTGCCTTTCTTGAACACAGAATTTAATGAAAGAAGCAAAGTTGCATTTGTTGATTAATACATTGAATGAATCAAGCAAAGCAGAATTTTTGGAATACCGAATTGAATGAAGGAAACAAAGATACATTTATTGAATAATGAATTGAATGAAACACGCTAGGCTGCACTTATTGAATATTTAACTGAATGAAATAAGTTAAACTGCATTTATTGAGCGCTGAACTGAGTGAAATAAGAAGAACCTACATCTATTGGATACTGAAATAAAGGGAAGAGCAAACCTGCTAATTGTTGAATAATGAACTGAAAGCAATTAGGAAAATAATTTGAATGAAAGACTCTGAGGGCCTAGTTGGAGTCAATGTTGAGAAACCAATTGTATATTAAAGTAGTGGAGCTACATGGGAGAATCTCGGTGTTTGGCTGAATATTGAACTACTCAAGAAGACCTGGAAGGTTCCTGGGGGCGTGACCTGTAATGGGTGGACCGTGTGGTCTAAAACTAAGCCAAGACCAGAGAACCCCTACATGCTAACAAGGAGGTTTGCTATTGTGGAAGAAGGAAACCAACCATTGGTGCACACCAGACTTGGGGAAGGGAACCCTGAGTTGTAAAATGATTGAAAGACCAAATCAAAGCTCCAAGACACCTCTGTTTGTATCATCTTTTGACGTTGATGCTGGGGAAGGAAACCCTGAGACGTGCTGCCTGAAACTGTATTGAACTTGGGGAAGGGCATCTTGACCTTTTGTTCAAAAGTTAGGAAACAGAAGGATTGCCTATAATGAGCAGGACCAGTGGGCAAAGGGGAATTATTATAACAAAGGGTGTCCTGCCCAGGTGTGTTCTTCATGCATCAGTATTGCATGGTAATGGAGTGAATATGTGTTGAGATTGCTATTCCAAATCCCTTCTTGGAAGGACTCTTAGTTTTTTCTTTACATAGATTAATACGTAACAATTTGTACTTGTTCTTTGGCCTTTTTGAATTGGCCCATATTTATTTCTTTTTTTGTTTAGTTCATCTTTTTTGTAGCACTGCCTCAGATGCTCAAAACGTTTGGTTTAACATCATGGTACATTTGGCGATTCAATCTTAGTACAACAGCATGTTATAACAGTCTATAAAGCAAAGTACATACAACATAAAACATTTGTGAACCTCACAACAGTAGGCACAGATGCATTCAAAACAATTTACAGTTGACAACAGGGTCCCCGAAACCATGTTATACAGATGAGAACATACCCCAAACAAGCAGAAACTGTGAGCAGTTAGACAAGGTCAGTGGAAGTGAAGAGGGCACTCAGGTAAAGCCTCCACAGGTTGTTACCCTTCTAAATCTAGGACCTCTGGTCCTAATCCTCTTTTTTAGAAAAACTATCTTGTTTAGAAAGATTATGTGCAAACTAACACACAAGAACTTTCTCTTACAGACAACACCAATGCAAGGCGCAGATGAAGACTCCTACGCCACTAGCCGAAACATCTAAGGTCTAGGACAATCCACTATCGACACCAGTTACATATGTTCTACACTATTAATAGTGACGTTGAACAAGGATTGGTCAGGAAATATTCCTGAGAAGATGAACATTTGAATTATTAGTAGTTGTGAAATTCAAATCTTTTTTTTATAATTTTTGATGTACAAATGTGTTGTTCACAAATGTTTTATGTTGTAAAATGCTGTTGTACTAAGATTGAATCACCAAATGTACCATGATGTTATAACTAAGTGTTTTGAGCATCTGCGACAGTGTTACAAAAAAGATTAACTAAACCAAAAAAGAAAGAAATATAGGCCAATTTAAAAAGGCCAAAGAACGAGTATGAATTGTTACGTATTCCTCTACATAAAGAAAAAACGGAGTCCTTCCAATAAGGGATTTGGAATAGCAATATCCAACAATCCATTACCATGCAATACTGATGCATGATGAAAACACCTGTACAGGACAAAATACTTTTGTTCAAAAGTGCAGAATTGTATTGCTTCAAGTACAAAAGAAGGTGAATTGATCCTTATACTGAACTTATTGACATTTGGGAAAAAGAAGTTGAAGAGTAAGCCAGAGCTGGAAATAGCTCAGAACTTTACTTTTAGAACACTGTTTAATTTATGGTTGGCATCCCTATACATTGTTTTGTATGTAATGTATAGGGATGCCAACCATAAATCTTTTTTTTTTCCCCGGTGCTAATATGTACCAGGAGTAAGACTGCCCACAGGGTTCTCTGATGTGTCAGGTCCTGTCTGTTACCACCTATCCGGAAGAGTAACCCTGGATAGGTGTGCAGGTAGGTGATCGAATGTTCTCATTTATGGTTGACATGGGACTACAAAATCTTTCCTTAAGGGAGGTGAGTTCTCCTTGTCAAGCAAAACAATGGACACAAAGGTATTTTCTGGGGCTATCCTGTTGGTTCCTTATACTGAAGATCTTCGTATTAAGGTAGGTAGCCAACATGTATCAGCCCCTTTGTTGCATTGTAAGGACACCCCAGCAAATATTTTGGGAAGGGTCATCCTGAGCAAGCAGATGTCGATTGCTTTCACGGAGAAATGTATTTTATGCTTGACTCCAGGATTGTATCTGGTAAGGGAAGCAGCACGATTTCAGGCCTATTGTAGTGACAGCGCAATCAGAGGTGTTCCCATGTATTCAGCATTTTTTGTTTATGGGCTGATGGTTTTCATGAGTTGGGTCCCGGGTATTTGTTATCAGACTTGGCGGGTACCAATTGAGTTTTTACTCAATCCTGATGTGCCACAGGAAGTAACGGCAGGCACCATTATTACGGTTCTGCTAGAGGCGGTAGTGATTAAGAAAAACAGAATGGTTCTCTCAGGCACAGATGAGGAAGGCAGAGAGTGGCGCACAGTTCTGTGCATCGAGTTGACCTGGTCACTGAGGGACGTGCCCGACAAGCAATTGTTCAAAGACATTGAAGACACAGGAGAGATGGTCTTTGAAATTGAGGTGCCTTGACAGATAGTGATAGAGCAAAGGGAAGTACCACAGACCATGGTCATCGTTAGAAATACATCACCATTTTGGAAGGAGGATTTGGGAAAAGTGCCGGACCATTTGTGTACCAGCAATCCTCATGATGTGGGGCTGCTAAAGAGTGCTGGAGCAGGGAGGATAAAATTGAAACTGATATTACCACAAATTAAGCAGTACCCCATGTGAGAAACCTGAAGATGTCTCCCAAACTAGTCCCCGGGATCTGTCATCTAGGTGGCCAGGACACGGCCATCGCTATTGGATCCAGATCCTGGGGGTGGACCAGTGCAGGAGGATTACCTGGATGGGTGGTCCTCGGGAGTAGAACGGGAACACTGATCGGTGAGTTGTGGTATTCCCCTTCTCATAACCCCTCTTCCCTATCCTATTACATAGGATACTCAAACACTTTAGCCCCCCCTTTCTCGACACAAACAAACAAGGATAAAAGGTGGAGCATGAGAGCTCAAGACGAGCAAGGCAGACCACACGATGAGAGAGCTACCTCCGCACGGCAGTTCAAGAGGAGGAGAAAGACGGCGCAAATCGAGAGAGTAACAAGCAGAGAAGCGACCTTGCCCTTGCCGAGCCAGGCCCGTGAAACCTCCACAGAAGGAATTGTAAGACTGCGAACAATAGCTATTGTGTGTTGCAGCAAATGTCAACGGTACACAGGGCCCTCCTTTGCTTATAACCAAGCTGGGAGAGACGCTTGCCACTGTGGTATCAGCCTTGACTCCAGAGACAAGAAAAGCCAAGTGTTTCATCACAGCCGGTGAGTCGAGGGGAGAGCCGATAAGAAACCGAACTGTGTTGAACAAAAGTAGCAAATAGCTAATTGAATAAGAAACCGAACTGTGTTGAACAAAAGTAGCAAACGGCTAATTGAAGAAAGTACAAAGAACTGTTAATACAAGAGGGTGAAACTAACTACAGCAGTCAGACACCACATCAGTGTTCACTCAAGAAACTCTGGGAGATTGCCCTATTGTTGAAACTACCATTACAGAAGGCCTTGGGAGAGGCGTGAGAAAGGGGTCAAAGTGGTCATACAGGGGTCTAGTAAAATCCTTGGTACAGTCGAAAGTCTTTGACCAGCAGATTATTGTAAAGCAGGAAGTGAATCCTGCATCGTAAAAACTGTTCAAGGAATTGTGTGATTGGCAAAGTTGGCAAGAGTGAACCCGATGGAGAGATGCCGATAAAAAGGGGCAAAGCCTGATGCCTCAATGACCATTTGTGCTGACAAGGGTGAACCCGAGAAAGGGAGATTCACCGAAAGCTGTTTAAAAAGACATTGAGAATGGTGAATGTAACGGAGAAGATTATTGAAAACCCCTTAGAATCCAAGCCATAGTGAACCCGGTGGTGGGAGGCTAACATTCAAGGGGGGTCTAAGCCCAGAAAAGTGTGTCCCAGGGGTGAAGAGGCATCACCCAATGTGCCACGGAAAAGGAACACTTTTGTTTATTATTTACATGCAGCAGGTCCTTGGAGGCAAGAGACTTTTTGGAAGAAAAGAGACTTAGCCGCCAGAGGTTCTGGTACCTGAGAACGGAACTGTAGGCTCGTGCTGATACAAGCTCGAGTGTGTGCTCTGCTCCAGAATCCCACCTTGTCCCATTCTGAAAACATGGGGAAGGGAGACTCCCGGTTACTACATCCTGACTTATCATTTGTGAACACTTCTTTCTTTCTCAAGAACCTTATCCCACACTCTTTTTGTATTTAGTTGTAAGGACTGGCAATAGGTTTTTATTAGTATAGGCCCTTTTATTTGACAAGACGCCACTAGGACTGCCTTATTTGTATTTGATGGTCGTAGCTTGCTCCCATCTTAGATTTAGGTTTAGATTAGGTGTTTTACCTACCCATGTATGCAGTTTAATAAATGCCCTTGAATTGTGATCACTTGTGTCTGTCTTTTCTGTTGCCACCATGAGTTCCTTACATGTGGAGTCAGGATGGGATATGACTCAATTGAAACTAATTGGGGAACTCTATAATTTAAATACGTAGTCAGAGAGCCTCTAAACTTTTCATCCCCACCAAGGAATCAATAGGGTTTGATATCTGTAACAGTAATCAAGCTGTTATCCCCCCTGGGAAGAGAGGAATGATTTCTACCGACTTGATTTTAATATCCCCTCTGGGGTGTTACACAAGATTAGCCCCGAAATCTGGCCTAGCATGGAAGTTTGGGATAGATGTCTTAGTAGGCGTTATTGACCCAGACTTCCGGGGAGATGTGAAGGTTCTCCTACAGAATCATGGTGAGATTCCCTTTGAGGTACGTCGTGGAGTTCAAATCGCCCAGGGAATTTTGGAAAGATCTCTATTTCCTTCTTTTAAAGAAACTGAGCCAGATAAAACAGACAGAGGAAACTTAGGCTTTGGGGAAGCTGAGAAATCCCTTAACATTGAAGGAAGGGAGAAGAACCTACCCTCTATCCCGACCTAGCCTTCGCCCAACTAAATGATCCAGCTCTTGCTGAAGCTTTTTTACAAGCAACTCCAGAGAGAGAAGGCCTAGATAAGGGAAGTAATTTTTTTCCTTAAAACAAGGATTGCTTTATAGACGAGAGACCAATAGGGAAGGTCTAGTAAAAACACAACTAGTAATACTCAGGAGCCACCGGAAGGTCATACTAGAGATCGCGCGTTCCCATTTTACCGAAGGGCATTTAGCAGAATCTAAAACACGGGCGCATATTTGTGGGACATTTTTACTGGCCAGGTATTCAGTCTGATATAAAAACCTTCATCCAGACATGCAAAATCTGTCAAAAGACCAGCACACACATCCCATTACCTACCCCTCTGAATCTGTTGCCGATCATAGTAATCCCCTTTTCGAGAATTGGTATGGACATAATAGAGACATTCAGGCTAGATTATAAATATGTCCTTATAATAGTAGATTATGCAACCCTATACCCAGCTGCTTTCCCAATGTGAATAATACCACCCAGCAGATCCTCACACACCTTCTGCCGTATTTGTCCAGGGTCGGTTTTCCCAAGGAAATACTAAAAAACCAGGGCTCGAATTCTATGAGTAAACTTATGGCAGAAGTCAAAGAGCTATTACTTTTTTTTTTAAAAAAGCTATTACACATTATCACCTTGCGAACTTTGGTGTACCATCCCCAAACCGATGGCCTGGTAGAAAGATTTAATAATACCCTGAAGCTAATTTTACGAAAAATGATAGATAAGGATAGGAAAGATTGGGACTGAATGATCATGTGGGCACTATTTGCATTAAGGAAAACCCATCAAGCGTCCACAGGTTTATCTCCTTTTCAACTACTCTATAGTAGAGAGCCCCGAGATGTCCTGGACATACTCAGGGAAACCTGGGAAGAATGAGAAGAGGCCCCCATTTCCATCTTGTAGACCGCCACCAGAATGCAAGAGAATATGAGATTAGTTTGAGACTTCGTTTTTACTCATATGGCAAAGGCCCAGAGCCAAGAAAAATCTGCGTATGACAAAAAAGTGAATCTAAGATCATTCTCCATAGGACAAAAAGTACTAGTCCTCTTACTCACCTCAGAGAACAAACTTTCTCCAAGTGGCATGGACCTTATGAGATAATAGAGTGAACAGGAACCTGTAATTATAAAGTAGCCTAACCGGACAGAAAACAGAAAGTCCATTTGTATCATACAAACCTCTTGAAAGAATGGAAAGAGAACCCATCAGCCACCCAATGCAAAATACTAGCCTGCCTGCTTACTGAAGAAATAGATAACTTTTACTTAATTTCTCCCGAGCTATCTGTCCAACAACAAGAAGATCTAAAAGACGTAGTTGTCTCGTTTCCGCTGTATTCTCAGAAAAACCAGGAAGAGTAAAGGCACATACCACTATATTAGAACACCTAAAGGTAAAGTGGTTCATTTAAAACTGAAGGCTGCAGAAGCCTGCAAACCGATAGTGATTGAGGAAGTCAACAAAATGTTGAAAGTCAATATCATTGAGCCATCTTCGAGTCCATGATCCTCTCCTATTGTGTTGGTTACTAAACCTGACCGTTCCTGGAGATTCTGCATAGATTTCCGTTAAGCCAATGCCATTTCAGACTTTGATGCCTATCCGATGCCACTCATCAATGACCTAATTGATAAACCTGGATCAACCACCTTTCTATCTATCCTAGATTTAACCAAAGGGTATTGGCAAGTTCCTGTACATGGGCCAGATAAGGAAAAGACTGCATTCTCAATGCTGTTGGGACTGTTCCAATTCAAAGTCCTTCCTTTTGGATTACGCAGCACATCAGCCACTTTCCAAAGCCTCATGGATCAGATCCAACAACCCTATTCCGATTTCTGTGGTGCTCATATTGACGACATCATCATTTAAAGTAAGACGTGGGAGGACCATCTCTTCCACCTTTATACCATCATGAAAATCTCAGAAAAGCTGGCATAACTGCTAATTCAGCTAAGTGTAGATTGGCCCAGTCAGCCGTAAAATACCTTGGCTTCTTCGTAGGGAATGGGAGTATACAGCCCCAACATGAGATGGTAAAAGCCATCTTAGACACACCAACCCCAAGACCAAAAGAGATCTTAGAGCTTTTCTCTGGTTGATAGGGTATTATCGTAGATTTATTCACAACTTTTTAGACAAAACAGCCCGGCTGACTGATAAACTTAAGAATGCTGAACCCCAAAAACCTCATTGGAATGACGAGGACGAGATGTGTCACAACAACTTGAAACAGACTCTTTGCCAGACCCAATCCTGAAGGTAGTTAACTTCTCTAAAGAGTTTGTCTTACAGACAGATGCCTCCCTTATAGGGTTAGGAGCCATCCTGTCCCAGTTTTGCAATGGATTAGAAAATCCAATATTATTTACTAGTTGCAAGCTGTTCCCACGTGAAATAAATTACTCCCTGTTGGAACTAGAGGCCCTGGCCATCAAGAGGGCCATCATCCATCTTAGATACTACCTATTAGTACGAAAGTTCACTCTGGTTACAGATCATTCACTTCTAGTTTGGATTAGCCAACGCAAAGGCTGTCACGACCCTCACCCAAAACCCACTCTGGCAAACCCATTGGCCAGGTGGAGTCAGTAATCGGGCCTCTAGAGCCTGGCATCCTCTTCAAAAGTCCTCATGGGGCCAATCCTGGAGCCTATGGCACCAGGCTCATACACCATGAAAAACAATCTGCTTGGGAACTACTCTATTGTATTGTCAGCCAACATGGTGGCATCCACATAGTTTGGTTCCTAAGAACCAAGCTTTGCGGTCTAGTGTTTTGAGTGTGGTAGCTTAGGGACTACTTTATCAGGACTATTTTGTTGGGGCTATTTAAACGACACCCGAGCAAGACAACACGCTTTGCGTTACTTTGCACCCTGCAACGTGACGCTCACTGTGTCCAGCTATTCCCTCGAACCTCGAACAAATACGGAGAAGCAGACCTGCAAGGAGACAAAAGGAACATCATTAGCAGCAGCATCTTACCTGCAGTCTTCATCTTTAAATACTCGCAGCTAGTGAGAACAGCTTCCTCGAATCTGCACGCCTCCCGGACAGAACAACCTGAAAGAGGAAGATAGAGGCAACATTAAAGAAAGCAGTAAAGACATTTACAAATTACGAACTGGTCAAAAGGCTTACCTGGCTGGTCGCCTCTCGGCTGGCACCACTCCGGACATTCCAATCGTGCTGAAGAACACCGCGATCTACAAGGAAGGAAAACGCAGGTTAGCAAAGGCAAGACTTTGCAGCGCTGCGCATAGCACTTACTTACCGCATCATAACGCTCTTAATGCGCCATCATTTACCAGCAGGGCTCAACCAAGCCAGTTCGCCGCACTGAAGCTGCGCATACCTAACGGAGAAAAAAGAGACATTTTAAACAAAGAAAGGCATGCAGGAGAGCAACAAAACTAAAGAACAGCAATAAGACCTACCTGAACAATGTCAAACGGGCCGGCATCAGTGAAGTAACTGGACCGCACTCGCCCATGAAAGACAACGCGCCCCTGCAAAGAAGGCATGACGGAGAGCACACCTAATTCTACCACAAGGTGAGGAGATGGCGCCAGAGGGACTGAGATCATACGGGGGTGGAGGGAGGATACTTACCCCAGTCGGTCAGTCTTGAACACAGTCCTCCTGTATTTTCAGGCAGAACCTTCCCCGCAGACCACATCAGGGCAAAGCTGAGAAGAATACCAGCGAGTAACCCGGCTGGGTGGCGTCCCTGTGGATACCAGGTGAGCGTAACAAAGACTCCAATCCTCGAGTCATGCAATGGTTTCTAGACCTACAACCCTATTGTTTCACTGTGGAACACAAAAAAGGAAAAGATACGGGAAAAATTGATTTTCTTTCCCGGTTCCCCTGTGAAATAAATGTTGCTACATCGCATGCAGGAAGGGTATGTGAGAAACCTGAAGGTGTCCCCCAAACTAGTCCCAGGGATCTGTCATCTAGCTGGCCAGAACACAGCCATCGCTATTGGATCCAGTTCCTGGGGGTGGATCAGTGCAGGAGGATCACCTGGCTAGGGGGTCCTCAGGGAGTAGAATGGGAGCACTGACAGGTGAGACATGGTATTTCCCTTCTCTGACCCTCTCTTCCCTAACCTACTACGTAGGATACTCAAACACTTTACCCCCCACCCATTTCTCAACACAAACACTTTCATACACCACAAAAGATGACGGACAAACACCAGAGCCATTTACTTGACATGTCCCAACACAAGGGTCATGCAGAGTCAGGCAATTGACCAGAATCACACACACCTGGCTGCCCTTTCCATCCGCCTCAGGGATAAAAGATGGAGCACGACAGCACAAGACGAGCAAGGCAGACCGCACAACGAGAGAGCTACCTCAGCACGGCAGTTCAAGAGCAGGAGAAAGGTGGCGCAAATCGAGAGGGTGACAAGGAGAGAAGCGACCTTGCCCTTTTTGAGTCATGCCCATGAAACCTCCATGGAAGGAACCGTAAAACCGCGAACAATAGCCAGCGTGTGTTGCAGCCGGGGAGAGACTCTTGCCACTGTGGTATTGGCCTTGACTCCAGAGACAAGAAAAGCCAAGTGGTTGATCACAGTCGGTGAGTCGAGGAGAGAGCCAATAAGAAACTGAACTGTGTTGAACAAAAGTAGCAAACGGCTAATTGAAGAAAGTAAAAACAACTGTTAATACGAGAGGGGAAAACTAGCTACAGAAGAAACAGGCACCATGTGGTTGTTCACTTGAGAAACTCTGGACATTTACCCTATTGTTGAAACTACCGTTACCAGAAGGCCTTGGGAGAGACGCGAGAAAGTGGTCAAAGTGGTCATACAGGGGCCTAGTAAAATCCTCTGTACAGTCGAAAGTCTTTGACCGGCAGATGATTGTGAAGCTAAGGGAAGTGAATCCTGCATCATAAAAACTGTTCAAGAAATTGTGTGATTGGCAAAGATGACAAGAGTGAACCCGATGGAGGGATGCCGATAAAAAGTTGCACAGCATGATGCCTCAATGAACATCTGTGCTGACAAGAGTGAACCCGATAAACGGAGGTTCCCCGGAAGCTGTTTAAAAAGACATTGAGAATCGTGAATGTATCAGAGAAGATTATTGAATACCCAGTGGAATCCAAGCCATAGTGAACCCGGCAGAGGGAGGCTGACATTCATGGGGGGGTCTGAGCCTGGAAGAGGGGGACCAAGTGGTGAAGAGGCATCATCCAGCGTGTCACGGAAAAGGAACTCTTTTGTTTATTATTTACATGCAGCAGGTCCTTGGAGGCAAGAGATATTTTGGTAGAAAATAGACTTAGCCGCCAGAGGTCCTGGTACCTGAGAATGGAACTGTAGACTTGTGCTGACAAAAGCTTGATGGTGTGCTGTGCTCCGGAATCCCACCTTGTGCCGTGCTGAAATTGTGGGGAAGTGAGACTCCCGGCTACTACATCCTGACTTATCGTTTGTGAACACTTCTTTCTTTCTCAATAACCTTATCCACACTCTTTTTGTATTTAGTTGTAAGGATTGGCAATAGGTTTTTCTTAGTATAGGCCCTTTTATTTGAGAATTTGAATTTGAAACATTTGTAATGCGCTCACAACGAACTTGATCGGATCTTGGCGCAGATGGTACCATATATTGAAAGAGGAACATTGATCTGGAAAAATAACATCAGGAAAGGCGGATGCTGAAAAAGACCCCAGACGCTGAGTTTACTTAAAACGATAGGTTTTTAAACCTGCTCTGAAACTCAGCAGCGAGTTTGCCTGCTTTAGGATTAACGGAAGACTATTCCATAGTCTAGGCCCTGCAACTGAAAAGCACCGGTCTCCTCTTGATCTAAAATTCATCCTGGGAATAACAAGAAGGATTTGGTCATCAGACCTAAGGATCCGAGTAGGTCGATAGCGCTTCAATTTATTTATCAAGTAGACTGGTGCCAATCCAGCTAAACATTTGTAAACCAGACACCTGATTTTAAATTTAATCCGGTCTTCGACCGCTAACCAATGTAGTGATCGCTGGAGGCCTGAAATATGAAGTGTTCTTAGCTACATCGAACACCAGTCTTACACCCGCATTTTGGGCTTTTTGGAAGTGATGAATCTGTTTACTTGGCACTCCAATCAGAGGTCCATTGCAATGATCTAAGTTGGCATTGACTAGCGCCCCGACCGCAACAGCGCAATCAGTAGAAGGGACGTAGGGTAATGTTTGACGCAAAAGGCGGATGTTGTAAAAGACCGATTGGGCTTTGGCTGAGACCTGGGCACTACATCCCAGGTCACTCTGCCAAATACAGCTTGGGTTCTTTAACTTAGTAGAGTACTTAAGGCTAGTTCCTAGAAACTGAGGCAGTGGAGGACATCTATTTCCTTCAAGAAGGTGCTTCCGACCAAACAGGATCACCTCTGTCTTTTTAGGATTTAGTTGTAACCAATTTTCTTCCATCCACGTTCCTATTTCTTCTAAGCACCTACTGACCAGGTCAAGAGCTTCCTCCACTTCATCAAGCCTAATATATAGCTGTGTGTAGAATGAAATCTGAATTGATATTTATACAGAATATTCATTAGGACAGGAAGATAGATGTTAAAAAGGAGTGGGGATAGTGCTGAACCCTGCGGCACACCTCTGACCTGGACACCCTGTTGATGACCAGTGAGGAATGATGTAAACCACTGTAATGTACCTGGGTCCGTATTTACCAGACTTTTCAGACGGTTCACCAAAATGCCATGATCTACCGTATCAAACAAGGCAGATAGATCGAGCATCACAAGCAGGCAGAGTTTACCTGCATCCCCTGCCTATTGTCACACTTCGCCTGGAATCTCACCTGTTTATCTCTTGTAGACTGGGTCAGGGGTTTTTCTTTATTCCGGACAGCTCGGATCTTGTAGAGACACGGTCGCGTATCCTCCGTCGCCAGCATGCAGGTGGATCCGACCAAGGAGAGTGGGCATTCAGCTCCAGGGAGGAAGGAATGTATGCAGAGTCTCGGAAAAAGGGGGAACCAGGAAGGAACCAGGACGGGAGCAAGGCGGAAAGGAATAACACTAAGGGTGACAAGGCCCAAGGAAGGGCAAGCGTTAGAGGGCTACGAGGAATTGGGGGCTTGAATTAAACCTAGAAGGAGGAAGTACTAAGTGCGAGCGAAAGTACAACACACTTGCCGAAGTTTGGAAAGTTAGCGTTGAGACGCGCAGCGCTGCGGGGCATGTCTCCTTTCAAGGATCTGGCGAACTGTTGGCACCACTAGAACGGTAGTGATGCTCTAGCGTCGGCCATGTTGGGTGTACCTTGGAGGGAATGTAGCAGTGTCTTATGGACCATGTAGCCCAAAAGGGACTGAAACGTCGAATCATGACACCTGTAGCATCTCATCCCAGACAGCCATCAGTGCCGTTTCTGTCCCATGCAGGGGGCAAAAGTCAAATTGTAAGGGACGAAGCAAGCTATGGCCCTCAATGTAGTCCTTTAGTTTTTTGGTGACTTCCTTTTCCAATATTTTACCTGGCCAAGGAAGACCGGCAATTGGACGATAATATTATAGTCCTCAGGGTCCAAACTAACTTATTTCAACAACGGGAACACAACTGATAATTTCAAGGCATCTGGAACCAATCTCTGGGTAAGTGATAGGTTGACAAACTTGGTCATGAAAGGAGCAAGTTCCAAAGTAAGTCGCAACTAAATCGGGAATTGGGAAGAGGGAATCATGTGTAGGTTTCAATTCAGACAGGAGAACAGTGATATCATCCTCTGGAACATGTTTAAAACTAAACTGGATTGTCCCCCCAGAACTTTCTTCAATTTGATTAACAGCCTTAAGTTGTGAAACATTATCTAAATTTCTATGGAGGCTGATATTATTTTGAATATTCTAAATTTTATCTCTGAAGAAATTATTTAAGCTATTAGCATGGGTTGTAGATGAGGCTTTCACTGGTGCATATATATTAGGATTAACAAAATCTGTAATTGTTTTAAATAATTCTTGAGGACGGTTTATTGCTGTTACAATTTTAGTTGATATAAAGTTTATTTGGATGTGAACACTGCTTTTTTATATTTGGTCAATGCTATACTCGCTAGCCTGGAGTGTTCCATTGACTTAGAATGATAAAATCGGTTTTCATAGTATTTGTGTTCTTTCTTTAACTTCAAATGAGCTCTAGTATACCAAGTTTTAAAGGGCTTCTCAGTGGCCATATCACTCAGGGGTGAATATTTTGTACAAGTATGACTCAAAACATGGGTGCCCTCCCGAAAGAGAGCATCACAGTCATTGAGCTGAGTACAGTTACTCAAGGCTATGGTAAGCTCCGTCCCAGGTATAGCATCCAAATCTTTTTTTTTCTGCACAAATTTAATACCAACAGGGGCTCGAGACAGACACCACTAGGACTGCCTTATTTTTATTTGATGGTTGTAGCTTGCTCCCATCTTAGATTTAGGTTTAGATTAAGCATTTTTGCAACCCATTTATACAGTTTAATAAACACCCTTGAACTGTGATCACTTGTGTCTGTCTATAATGTGGCCACCATGAGTTCCTTACACCCATGTCTAGAGAGGCAGACAAATGGATTTATGAGACTGTTAGGGTGTTGTTGAAGCAAGGCATAATACAACCTTCTGTGTCCCCATGAAATAGAGCCATCTATCCTGTGAAAAAAGAGAAGGGGTCCAGTTGGAGGATGGTCCAGGATTTGCGCCCCCTCAATAATATTGTTGAGCTGGAATTTCTGGTGGTACCAAATCCTGCCACCATTCTCTGTAACATCCCTACTGGGTCGACCCACTTCACAGTAATTGACTTAAAAAATGAATTTTTCTCTGTTCCATTACACCCCAATTCTCAGAACCTCATGGCGTTTATTTATCGTGGTCAGAGATTCGAGCACACAAGGTTATCCCAGGGGTACTGCATATCTCTGAGTGTCTTTAACCGGGTGGTTGAAATTGATTTGGGGAATTTATATGTGTGCAGTACCGTAATTCAGAATGTGGATGATCTATTAAGTGACTCAATAATGTTCCTCACCCTGCATCTGGAGAAGGGGTCCAAAGTGGACAAAGAAAATTGCAGTGCTGCCAGACAGAGGCATTATATCTGAGGCAAGTAATATCACCTGCAGGAAGAAAGGTAGTGCCGGAGAGAGCCACTGCAGTTCAGAATACACCACAGCCAGTCACAGTGAATCAGATGCAGCAGTCTTTACTGCTCTGTAGCTATTGTAGATCGTGGATATTTATTAACTCTAGTTATGTGAGGCCCTTACTACTGGGACTCAAGTAAGCGCAGAAGGTGAAAGATCCGATAGCATGGTCTGAGGAAATGGGGACCAGCAATGCTCCAGTCTTGGAAACCCTGAATTACAAGAAGCCATTCTTTCTGGTTTCCCATTCAAATCGGTAGGCAATGACAGCGGTCATGACCCAGCAAACATCGCTAGTCCACAAACCCTTAGCGTATTACAGCGGACTCCTAGCCTCAGTGATGTAGAGACAGTTCACTTGTGAACAAGCTCTAGTGGCAGCGGTTTTTGTGATTCAAAAGTCTTCAACCATTACTATGGATTGCCCAGTGACACTGTACGTGGAGTCCAAGTTAATGACTCAGAGAGTTTCAGGGTATGAGGTAATTTTGTCAAATGCATCAATTTATCCCATGCAATGTCACCTAGTCAATCCTGCGACATTTTTAGCCGCGCCAGTGCAGCCTGAGGACATTGTTCAGGATTGTGCCACATATGAGGGAGAAGAGGAAGAGAGAGGTAATGTGAAAGAAGATGCCCCGGAGGAGGGTCAGGTGATTTTCGTTGATGGGTCTTCAATCATCAACCAGGAGACAGGAGAGAGGCATGCAGGTGCAGCTGTCGTGGGTCTTGTGGAGGGGGAGTACTGGGTCAGACTGAAGCGACGGTTGCCTTCTCATTACATTGCACAAGCGGCGGAACTAAAGGCACTCATAGAGGTGCTGGAAATGAGTAAGGGGAGGGCAGTCACCATTTATTCTGACTCTGCATATGTCACATACACCGTCCATTCTGGTTTATCGAGATGGCAGAGAAGAGGGGTTAGGATGTCTGACGGATTCCCTGTCTAGTATGCTGCACTGCTATGCCTATTAATTGAAGCGTTGACCTTGTCAGTGCAGATAGGGTTAGTTAAATGCGAACTTCACTAGTTCAACAGCTCTCGGGAATGATGCTGCAGACAAGGTGGAGAAGAAATCAGAGTATTTATCTCTCACAGATTCCCAGAAAATGGAAAACGTGTCCCAACAGTTACCAGCCCCTTACACCGGAGACCCGGTGCTCCAGATAATAGAAATGCAAGGGAAAGCCCCTAGAGAAGAACAGGAGTTCTGGAAAAAGAGAGGATGTGTTCTCTGACCCACACATCTGCGTTGTTGACAGAACGTGACGGGGAAGGTAGTAATGCCTGTAGAGCTACTTCTCTTGGCTCTAGAGCAACTACACTAGCCGTCACATACTTTTCATTTACACATCACAGCAGAGCTCCAGGAGGACTGGTTTATCCCCAACTTACAAGAGCAGCTAAGTAGATTTGTAGGGAATTGTGTAGTATGCAAGGAGTTCAATCCTGGAAATACCATGAGGTCGGTGAGGGGGGTTCTTGCCCAGGCCCTGTGCTCCATTCAAGGAGCGCCACATTGATTTCATGGACATGATCACAAGGTGCAGTAACTTTGGATATTTATTTGTTGTTGCTTGTCCATTCTCCTGGTGATTTGAGGTTGGTCACTGCATACCTCCTGGTGCTAAATCAGCAGCAAGATTCTTGGTAAGGGAAGTATTTCCAAGATGGGGAATTTGTGAGGTCCTAAAATCCGATAATGGAACCCACTTCTTTAATGCCTTCTTCGACAGAGATTACTTCGTTGTTGGGAATAAAACATAGGTTGTTCTCAGTGTACCACCCAAGACCACAGCGGTCCTAGGTGAGGAGTTTAGGGAGTGCCTTAGGGCGTTAATTAAAAGTGTTTTAAGATAATATCTTCACAGGTTGTGTCTTCTGACCAACAGACAACCGAAGAAAACGGCAAAACTGCTAATGAGCAGCACAAGACAGAGCTTCTCCCTCGGGACTGCATCTACATCTGCACCTTTGTACGTTGTTGGAACGAGCAGCGTTTCCATGGGCCACACCAAGTAATCTATGCGACTCTGACTGCTGTGAAGGTGGGGGCAACACAAATGGGATTCACATCAGTGATACTCAAAAGGATACCGGCAGCCCTCCACCGGCACAGGAGCAGGCATAAAAGTTAAGCACTCCCTAAGGATTCACTGTTCATTTCAGTGCTAATGGTGGTGCGAATAGAGATCTGGAATTTAAATAATTTATCTAGAAAAAAGAGGTTTGTACATTTTGTGAAAATTAACATTTTTGTGGTTTCTATGGTCTTTATGTCATCATGTTTGAAGATGGCAACTAGTCTAAATGCAATAAATGAAAATGTTCTAGTTTTATAAACTCCAAAGAGAAAATGTTAAGAGTAAAAAGAAATGTTAACAATGGTCTCTTTGATAATGATGATGATGAATTAGATCACACAATTAATGCACGTGGTTTCGCAGCGGATAACGTATGCTATAGCTCTAAATAGGATCTGAAGATGACAAAACTGACCAATGAAAACAGGAATTCAGAAAAGATGGGGTTTCTTTTTTTTAATAAAACAATTTTTATTTGTTTTAATAACATAACAAAAACAAAAAAAGAAAAGATTGGTCACATAGAGTCAGAGTTATCATGACAGTTCTACAGCCAACCTCCACTGCCTACTATAAGAGGCAAATCTCTGCTCTCACTTCCTCCCCATCAGGAGCAACTAATCACCCTCCTCCCACTGCTGCCAGATATTGTCTGCGTTCTCCGAGCATCCCCGTGCAGTGTATATGTGTTGTTTGAGGGAAACACAAATGTTTACGTCGGCCACCCATTGTCTTTACTGAGGACGTTGGGGGGCCCCCATTTCATGGCAATGTTCCGTTTTATCAGACCAACCGCTGTGGACAAAAGCAGTTTTTCATAGCGATTCTAAGAATTCGCAGCCCAAATCCCCAAAAGTAACAGCTTAGGGTCCCATGGTATCTCTGTGCAGAGTGTCTTGGCTAGCTTGTTACAACATGCTGTCCAAAGTGGCGTACCTGCAAACATTCCCAAAGACTGTGAATAAAAGTGCCCTCCTGCACCTTTGAGAAACCTGAAAGTGTCTCACCCACTAGTCCCTGGGGATCTGTCATCCAGGTAGCAAAGACACGTCCTTCACTTTTGGATCCAGTTCCTGGGGGTGGAGCAGTGTGGGAGGATCACTTGGATGAGGGGTCTTCGTGCAGTGGAAGTGGGACACCGGATGGTGAGATGCGGTATTCCCTTCCCTGTAACACATTTTCCCCATCCTACCAGGTGGGATACCTAGGAACTCAACCCCCCTTTCCCGACACAAACACTTTCTCACGGACAGCTCACCGTGAGCGACAACGGACTTACACATGTCCCAACACATGGTCAGGCAAGGTCAGGCAATCACTGATCATTACACGCATGTGACTTCTATCACACTTCCCCACACGGATAAAAGGCGGAGTATGAAAGCATATTCAGAGCGGGGAAAAGCACACAACGAAACAGCAGTTCCAAGATGGCAGTTTAAGACTAAGAGAAATACGGCGAGACCAGAGAGGATTTCAAGGAGGGAAGTACCCTTGACCTTTAAAGACCGTTACTTTCACAAGCCTTTGAAAGTACGAAGCCTAAAAATGGAAACTAAAGCTGAGAAAACAAACACTGTGCATCAAAGGTGCCTGGGGCTCTGTTGCACCGATAACCAAGGTGGGGATCAGAGATTGCCGCTGTGTTAGTGTCCTTGGCTCCTACAAGAAAGAAGCACCAGTAAAAACAGCACAGCCAGTGAGTCGGAGAGACTGATACCAAACTAGCTTGTGTTTGAACTAAGGTTGCAAGCGGCAACATTGTATGAAGAAATCCAAAGTGGACAGTGTGTGAATCGCATTTGATAAGCGACGTGAATATAATTGAAAACCAAAGGAGTGAATGAACTTTGGGAAGCAAAGTGAAATACCATATATAGAGTGGTCCAGCGTGGGTGCTCATTTGAAGGTCTCTGTTAGGTATCCAACTGAATGACAATTGTATTGTTAAATGAATGTTTGTATCAAAGTGGTCCTGCAACAGGTCAAGCTAAATCCTGTGCACAATCGAAAGTCTTTGATAAACCAAGGTGAACTACAATTGGTCCGAACCAGGCGGAGGGAGACTAACTGAGAAGGGGAAGGATCTGAGCCAGGCTGAGGGGGATCCGTGGTGAACGGTAAGTCACCCAAGAAAACAAATATTCTCTGAGCTTTGTGAAAAGTTGGACTTGAACCTGATTGAGGGGGACCACAGTAACAATTGTAAAATAACAGGGATCTGAGCCTGGCTGAGGGGGATCCAGGGTGAAGCACTCATGTTGAATACTTGTAAGCAGAAAAGAACTGTGTATCTTATTTTTGTACAAATAGACCCTCTGAATCAAGAGACTTTGATGAGAAAAGAGACTTGGGCGCAGAAGGCCCTGTTACTGGAAATAGAACTGTATCCTTGTGTCAAAGAAGCCAAAGGGTGTGCTTTACTTGAGCGAACCGTCTTACCCCGTGCTGAAAACATGGGCAAGGGAGGCCAACAACCCAATCATCCTGACATATCATTTTGTGAGCACATCTTTCTTTTTCATGAATATTACCCCACACTATTTGTAAATTAGTGGTAAGGATTGGCAATAGTTTTTTTTAGTATCGGCCCTTTTATTTTGACAAGACTCCACTAGAACTGCAGTATTAATATTTGATGGTCGTAGCTTGCTCCCATCTGTAGATTTAGACAGGCGTTTATCAGACCCTTGTGGAAGTTCAATAAGCACCCTTGAACTTTGGTCACATGTGTCTGTCTTACTGTTGATACCATTCCTCCCTTACACACCCCATATCTCAAGTATTGGGGGCCACCAATACAACTTCACCGAAACCGTGAGACCCGGGGGTAGTAGACCCTGTGAAGAATGTTGCATTGCACCAGATGGAATCTAGGGGGAGATCGCAATTTCCCTGGGAAACATCAGGGCCTCCACCAAGTCCTCCAGTTCGATAGGTCATACATCCGCCTCCTATCTGGTCGCAAGACTGAATAACTCTGGTGTCGCAAAAGCAGATATGGCTTGGTGTAAACTGGAAGTGACCTTAGTGGTTATGTATTCGAGGAGAACATTCCTTTCAAGTAGGGAGCATTGTAGGATTTCCAGGAGGTTTGTGAGCTCTGTGCGCAGTGGATGTGACAGTTGCAAGTAATGATACTGCTCTGCATCTGATAAGCCAAACATTTGCTGCATCACTGCGAATGGAGTAATATTCCCACTGCCCATCACATCGCCAAAGGTCTTGATGCCTGCATACACCCACCTTGTCAGTACCAGCAGTTTATTCAATTATAGTGCAGCAGGATATTTTCTCAGAGCGGCTGAGCCAGGATCAGTTTATCGTCCCACCCAATATACGCCAGGTGTGGGTTTCCCTCCACACCTGTACCGTGTGTTGAATCATTGACTGAGGGGAGGTCAGCCGCGCCTGCCGGTATAAGTAACGGAGCAGAGTCACTCCTTCCAGCCCCGTCATTTCAGCCCAAATAATGGGCAGTCCAGGGTCCCCATGTAACATATCATTAACAACGGCCAGCTGACTCACCCAGTTGTAGCATCGTATGTGTGGTAGCCCGATTCCATCCTCCCAGACCAGCCGCTGCAGCGTGGTCAGGGCAATCTGTGGTTGTGTACCACCCCATAGAAGTTCTGAGATGGCAGAGTATATTCTTTTGAATTCTAATTTAGGGATTTGTAGGGGAGCGTTTTGCACAATATATAGGTACCATGGCAGTGTGAGCATTTAAAAAGGGCAGTCCTCCCTAGTAGATACAACGGGAGAGACTTCCAATGCTGGACGTCTCTAAGAAAACAGTCCGTGATAGGGTTCAGATTATGGGTAAGGAACCATGTGTGATCTACATTGATATGGATGCCCAAATAGCAAAAGCCTTCCTTCTCCACTCGGAATGGGCAGTTTAAGGGTAGTGCTTGGTTGGCGTCCTGAACCGGGAAGAGTATGGATTTACTCCAATATACTCATAGCCCACTAAATATTTTATATTCCCATAATCGCTGTGCAATAATTGGGCAGGAAAGAGTTGGGATACCTAAATATATCAGTAAGTCGCCTGAGTGTAGCAAGATCTTATCTTCCCAACCCATTGGCCAACGATAACCTGCCCATGATGAGTCCTGTCGACGTTGTTCAACCAGAGGCTCGATAGCAATTGTGAATATCAGGGGGGACAGCGGGCACCCGTGTTGCATGCCGCGCCCTAACAAGAAGGTTTTGGAGGTCCTTCTATTTACCCTGACCTCTGCGACCAGCGACTCGTAGAGTAGGCGGACCCAGGTCAAAAAGTTGTTTCCAAATCCCATTTTATCCATGATTTCGCATATACTGTCCCAATCAAATGCTTTTTCAAAATCTACCGCTAGAAGCGCTAATGGTTAGCGTATGATGGGGGCCTGTTCGATTGCCAAGTGCAACCACTGAATATTCATTCGGGTGGATTTGTCTGGCATAAATCCACACTGATCTGGGTGATCAGAGATTATAGGCAGCAAGCGGTTTGCAAGCACTGTGGCAAGAATATTCACTTCCCCATTAATCAGTGCAGTGGAATTGGTCTAAAAGACCCACAGAGTTCTGAAAGTTTAGATTGCTTGGGAAGGACCACAATGCCTGCTTTCCGGAAGTCTGGTGCCCTGCTCTCTGCAATGATGAAACATATTATAAAAAGGGTTGGCCACAGTCCTCCCCATTCCTCTTCCATGCCTTAACTGGAAGCCGTTGAGGTTGAGTGTTTTCCCAGAGTGAAGCTGGGTAAATGCATTGGCATTTTCGTCTTCTGTTATGTAAGCCTTGAGCTGTAAGCGCTGGGCCTCCGACAATCGGGGGGAGTCAGGTTATCAAGTATGGTGGCATCTTGCATCCAAACGGGCTCTGTTAGATCTCTGTGGAGTATTCGGCAAAAGCCTCAGCTATACCCTTGTCCGTCCTCACTATCTCCCCCTGGGTACATCTTAGCTCCAGGACTTGCCGCTGACCCTCGTCCCTTCACTTGAGCCATGCAAAACTTTTCCATGCATTGTCACCTGACTCATAAATGCGACTGCACACTTCCCAGTTGGCTTGTCTGGCGTTATCCAAGGAGATATTGCAGAGTATTTCTCTGGCCGTGAGGAGCGATCAATGTGCCTCAGGAGAGCCTAAGGTCAGATACTCTGTCTCCCCACTAGTGGCTTTGTCTTCCGCTTCTAGCACCCGCTGAAGCTGGGTTTTCTTCCAGGCCGAGATCCATGCGATAATTTCCCCCTTGAGGACCATTTTATATGCTTCCCACAGTGTTATTGGGCTGTCCACAGAGCCGCTATTGATGTCAAAGTATTCAGTGGTCTTAGACTGTATGCGTTCTATGAAATCAGGGAACCCCAGATAGTATCCGTTTAAGTGCCAGCTCCGGATGGGCATTTCATTGTTCATTGCAAGTGGTCCGAGAACCTGTGAGTGAGATACTGTGCGGCTTTCACCTTGTTTGCATCCTGTCACAGGAGGAAGAAGTAATCCATCCTTGAGAGAGAGGCATGGACCCCGGAGAAGAGTGAGAATCTGCATTTGTCTGAGTGCAGATCCCTCCAGACGTCGCGCAGACCCAGCACCGACGAGAAGGCAGAAAGCTTTGTGGGCATGTCGGGCTTCCTACCTGTAAGGAAGGCATATAATCAAGAATAGACAGACACAAGTGATCACAGTTCAAGGGTGTTTATTAAACTGTATGATGGGTGAGATAAACACCTAATCTATACCTAAATCTAAGATGGGAGCACGGTACCACCATCAAATAATAATAAGGCAGTCCTAGTGGCGACTTCTCAAATAAAAGGGCCCATACTAAAAAAAAGAAAAAAATGATTGGCAATCCTTACAGCTAATTTCAAAAATAGTGTGGGATAACGTTCACAAGAAAAAGAAAGAAGTGTTCACAAATGATAAGTCAGGATGTTATAGCCGGGGTCTCCCTTCCCCATGTTTTTAGCACGGGACAAGGCAGGACCTTTGAGCACAGCACACTCCTGGGCTTCTCTAGAATGAGCTCACAGTTCCTTGTATCAATATCAGGGCCTTGTGTGCCCAAGTCTCCTTTATACAAAAAGTTTCTTGGTTCAAAGGACCTGATATATTTAAACAAAGAAACAAACAAAGGTTCCTTCAATAAATCTTCATGGGGCGATTACTCTTCGCCTTACAATCCCCATCTGCCGGGGTCCGATCCCTCAAACAACGTGGGCCTCACTCCGTCGGGTTCAATGCGGCCATTCATTCACAATGTAACATTCAAGCATCTCAATGTCTTTTTAAACAACCATTCAATGTGGACATCCCTCAGCCGGGTTCACGCTTGTCAACACAATGTTCATAGGTGCCTTCCTATTCACCTTGATATGCAGGCATCCCTCAGCCGGGTTCATGTCTGCCAAATATATCACTGTTCACCTAGTTTCAACACCATGGGCCTCATTACGGGTCCGGCAGTAACCCTGCCGGTGCTAACGGCGGGTTGCGGCTGCACCCGGAAACACTTAGCTGCGCCTGACATCCCAGTGCCACAGGCTCATTACGAGTCCGCTGGCCGGGAAGTCAGGTTCAGGTATTTTTGTTAATCCCCATTCCCATAGAGTCCAAGAGGACTCTATGGGAGTGGGGACACGGCAGCACTGGCAGCATTGATAATGGTGCTGGTGCTTACGTGAAGGGTTTGCCTACTGTGTCCGCCACGCTCGGCAGGGTCAGACCTGTCGGGAACAGCGGCTCCGGCAGGCAAACACGTAGTTTGCCGGTCCGGAAACAAGGGTGTCAGAGGCTTTGAGGTCTGGGTTGAAAAGGTGAAGGGCAATTCTCTTCTGGTCGTCCTCTCAAATCTTTCCGCCTTTCTCCTCTTCTTCAACTGCCGGTCCGGTATGGCTGCTTCCTCGTGCATTGGGCCTTGCTCGAAGTGTGTTTTCGTGCTCCGCCTTTTATCCCTTTGGGCAAGGGAAAGAGCCGTCAGGTGTGCATAGTTGTGGTTAATTGCCTAACTCCGATTGGCCATTGCGGTGGGACATGTCAAGTAAACGGCTTTGTTGTTAGTCTGTTGTCTGTCACAGTGTGAGAAAGTGTTTGTGTAGAAAGGTGGGTGGGGGATAGACTTTCTATATATCCTACTGGGCAGGATGGGAAAAAAGTGTCATAGGAAATGATATCCCTCATCCTAGGGGTTGTGGTGAGCTTGGAAGGGTGGGTTTTGTAGTGTTTGTGAAATGAGTGGGAGGGATTGTGGGAACTATAGTGTTTTGTCACAGTTGACTGGGAGCTCGGAAAATGATAATCAGAGGGACGGGGAGAAGAATGAATGGGAGTACTTGGGTAGGTGACCAGAAAATAGGGACTCTGGGAGATGTAGTTACCCACGGTAACGTTGTTCAGGTTCCTAATTGGTTTCACAGACAAAGAGGGGTGGTTGGATTTTGATAAGGGAGAATTACTCTGGAGAAATGGGTTTAATTTGGAATAGCCTATAAAGGTCTCAAGGACTTTGTCCTCCTTGTCCTCTTCCCTGATGGAATACTGCGTCTCACCTGGTGCATTGCCCCGAGCATAACCTTGGGCTCCCCTACCCAGGTGATCCTCCCTCGCTCGTCTGACCTGAGGGTTGGGACCTGAGAGCGGCAGCCCTTCCCTGGTCACCTGAATAAGGGATTCTTGAGGTCTACTCAGGAGAATACCCTCAGGTTTCTCACATACCCCACAGGAGCGTGTGTTCTAGGGTCACATCCATAACATCGTGGAAGTCTCCGCAGAGGACCACAGGTCTACCTGGTGCTTTGTGAGTGTGTCCAGAATGTCAGTGAGTAGTTCTGCGGAGAGTGGTATAGGGGCATACACTGCCAGGATGCCAATGGAAGCACCCACACTTCCCTGATTAACAGGACAAATATACCCCTGGGGTCCTGTTGTAATGGCAACATCCAAACATCCTAAGAGGAAGGTGCCTATGAATTACAATCAGTACTCCCCTGGCCCCAACAGAGAAGCCAGAGTGAAGTGAGTTCTTGTAGTTCGATCTATGGAAAAGTGTGCATGTTGACCCAGCCATGTGCGTTTCGTTGAGAAGGGCTACTCTTCAGCATCCTGCTCTTGTCAAATAGAAGTGAAAGCGGTTCAAAGAGCACCACTATGGCTCGCAGTCATCGCTCTGTAGTATGGATGTGGGAGTCCAAGAAACAGGCAAATTGCCTCCTAATTCAAATGCTTCAGCATCCTGCTCTATGTAAATAGAAGTGAGTGAAAGTGGTTCAAAGGGCACCACTACCACCCCGCAGTCACCAAAAAGGTAAATCGCCTCCTGATTCTGTGCATATTAAGTCTCCACTAATACACCTCATTTTGGTCTTGGGGTTAAGATCAACATTTATTTAGTTTAACTGTTTTTTTTTAACACACTTAATACCATACCTGAGTTCGGTTTCTAAGAGGAATCAGGGATTCGAACCTCTGTTGCTCTGCATGGTCTTGCTTCCAAGACCAGCATGTTGCCCCTGTGCTATCCCTCCGTTCAACATCATGCCATGGTACAGAGCCACCCTTCTTCATTAATAGTCCTAGAGTAATGTTTGGCACCTTCTCTTCATCTTCCCCAATGTTGCAAGTAGAGGCAGAGAATGTTAGTGGCCTCCACCCTTAACCTGTTGGTCAATCTCCACACCCCCATTTACTCAGGACCTCCTTCTGAGATCTGTGCCCCTCGGGATGCTCCATACAACTCAACACTCCTTGTCAACTACACAGAGACTCACCACAAGGTCTGAGTCCCCTCTGGGACATCTACAATCAATGCAATACTCCTTCTTCAACTCACCACGAGGCCCAAACTCCCTGCAGGAGGTTCACAACTAAAACAATATTCCCTATCCAAAAAGCGAACATTCACCATGATGGGCACTTCCTCCCTAGACACAGGTAAAGAATACAATATTATGGTTTATAGTCATAAAACCGAAGTTCGAAATCTCAAAAAAAAAAATCTCGAAAAAAAAGGCCGAAAAAAAAAAATATCAAATTTTTTTTATGACGTTTTTTTTTCAAAATGGGGGGGGTTCCCCCCCAAACCCCCTTTTTTTCTATATTTTTTTTATTTTAACCCTTTTTTTTACTTTCCTGACCCAAAAAATACATATATATATATAAAAAAAAAAAAATTCGATATTTTTTTTTTCGGCCTTTTTTTTCGAGATTTTTGTTATTCGCGATTTTTTTTCAGCCTTTTGACCGACCACCAATATTATCTGTCTAGCAAGCAGGCCCTCAGGACGAGACTTGAATCCCCACCGGGACGTACTAAACTAATACAATATTCTTTTTTCCATTAAAGGAATAGTGTGCTCAACAATTGTATGGTCCCGATCGTTCGGGCAAGTCGTTATAAGCATACTGATCAATCGTAAAAATGATTCCGATGCAGTTTACCTTAGTTTTCCTCACTTTTACACATGCGAAAACGTGTTGTGCTTCGCCATCTTGTGCTTATCTTATCCGTGGATCGATCGCCCTAAGTTCAAGTGCGCTCGTGGCAATAAATCAAAACACCCGCCCCTGAAGCTGACATCACTTGTCCCAATGATCTGCTCCACATATTTTCATTATGTTCGTGGCCATGTCAAACCGGATATTAAATTATGCCTCTTATTACAAACGATTTGTATGCATATTGGCCTACGCCAAGTTGCTTAAAATTGTACGCGAACAACTCTCTACGGCAAGGTCTTGACGTTAGAAATTAATGTAAGCCGCCATCTTGAATCAAGCTTCCATTTTAGGTTAGAAACCGCCATTTTGGGGTTTTATACAAAGTCACCCTGTAATCTAAAATGGCCGTCTCGTGTGTCCTTGTTCTTGCCTTAACCTCTCCAACCTCTGTAGGAGAGTTAATGTCCAACCTGCCTTCAGGCTACATGTTAGGGTCATGTAGACCTCATCCTTTGTTGACCTCGGGAGCAGGGGATTACTTGAATTAGCAAAGTTAAACTACAAGTATATAAGGACAGTAATGCTATCCAAATATAATATGTGAAACATTTGTTTGGTCTGTATTAAAACAGCATGTAAAGAGTGTAAATGTTAAATTAAAGAATAATGAAGTGTGTTAGTAAATATATTCAAAAGTAAACCGCATGCACGAGATATGTAAATTAGGGAAGTGAGCCTGGCGCGACCCTAACCCAGTGTATAATTAACCTGTAAGAGGGCTGGACATCATTTTACAAATTGTATAAATGCGTCGATGTCCAGCTAGGAAATTCTGTCACTGCTTACATTGAACCCTGCTGGTGGTCTCTGTGATGTATTGACAGCCAAATAGCTATTTGTGTACTTTGTTGAATACTATTCAGTTTTGTAATAAAGATTCTGGGAATCTATATAAGCCTGTGTCAGTGTATTTTCCTTTGCTCGGTGTAACAGCCGTAATATTGTATTTTTTCTGATTCCACAGATGGCGCCCGAATAGGGACCCTCAAGATTGACTTCGTCTCGTTGAAGGTTGGCTCGGCTATCGGACCGGGATCGGACGGTGCCAACAGAACCGGCCACTCTAAGACGAGAAGTGAATTCCTCGACGAAACCGCACAATCCCATCCCTGGACGGTGAGCTGTAGCCCGAGACGACGTCTTGACGAGGGTCCATATATTTGAGGTGGGTAAATTTGCCGAAAATCACCAGACACCGGGATCGGACGGTGCCAACAGAACCGGCCACTCTAAGACGAGAAGTGAATTCCTCGACGAAACCGCACGATCCCATCCCTGGACGGTGAGCTGTAGCCCGAGACGACGTCTTGACGAGGGTCCATATATTTGAGGTGGGTAAATTTGCCGAAAATCACCAGACACGTGGGTCCTTTGCATTGTACTAAGTAACCCGATCGAGCCTCCCAGTCCTTTGGTCAGGTGAATCGTGTCCCGATTCTTAATCTAACCCTGACAAATTTAAATTTGGAGCATTGTACTCACGAGCACAATTATTTAACCAGGTAACACCAGAACTTTGATATGCCTGGGAAATTGTCTGCCTGCTTTAGGGCATTTTTCCGCAGCGACAGACAATCTTTGGAAGATAGCCGTCTCGCACCACAGGAGGGGTCGCCAGCATGTACTATGTACTGTAAGAAAGGCTTTGGTAGTATAGCATTTAATGACATTTGGCACAGACAAACCAGACATAATTCTAATCTCCGGTAGCCAACCAATGGTAGTTTTGAAATCCCTCGTATAGAATATTTAGAGTCTGTATTAGTAAAGAAAAAGGCTAGGCCTGCAGCATTTGACGCGTTGCACAGTTGGAAAACAGAAGCTTTGCAGGGACAAAAGAGTAGAGAGAAACGTATGCGTCGACATATGACGAGTGTCGAAAAGGCACGGTTATATGATCAAAATAAACAATTGGAGTCAGTTAGGAACACGGACAGGGCATTTCAATTAGGCATTCAGAAAATCTACCCTTCAAAAGATTTTCATACGTCAGACGAATTGATTAATAAACTTTTGCATGAACGAAGGCCCGATGCCTCTATGCCACCTCCATACGTCCCTCCTCCTGGCACTTTGCCTCTTCCTGTTGTAGTTCCTCCTTCTATAGTTCCTCTGGTCCTCCCTGTTGTTCTTCCTGTTGTTCTTCCAGCCGTCGCCCCTTTGCCTGCCGCCTTGCCTTCACCTGTGGTTATTCAGAATGTGCCTACTCTTGCTCTTCCAAGTGATCCTGCATCGCTTGTAGTAGACCAGGGAGCAAGACCAAGGGTTGTGACTCATAATATTGTGTCCCCAGACAAGAGGAGTGAATTGACTGCTTGGGCTAAACATTGTATGGAGAAGGGTGAACAAGCTGATGTTTTTTCCACACTTGAAAATTTAAAAGATATGCCTGAGAAAAATGTTTTTATCGAAGGATTAGGGACTCATTTAAGTATAATGTGGAATAGACTAAATGATGTAGATTTCCCACAAGGGTTACGGGATTTGAACGCCTTAGCGTTGTCCAGAGATACTGCGGAGAAGGTATATGAGCATGTTGAGAGGATTTTTGAGTATAGGAAGGAGTTGGAAGAGTTACAGAACGAGGAAGTAGATGGTGACAGTTTAGGTATTATGAACTTACAGAAACGGTTTTCTCCTCGTCGAGAATTAAAAGGTGAGGAAGCACGAATTTGTACAAAAGACGCGATAAGATGGATTTCAGATATGTCGATAACTCCAGATGAAGTATATGACACATATAGTCAGTATACGTTAGAAATGCAAAAGAAAGTGATACAGGTGATGGGTAGAGCACCTGCAGAATGAGTGTGTAAGAAGAAAGATTTGTTGTCCCGCAGAATTGTTGAGTGTTTATAAGAGAGCTTTTTCGATTGATAATTCTTCGACTGCCTTAGCGCTTGATTTGGCTCTGTTGCTTAGTAAGCGTTCGGAGCTGCCTACTTCTCAGTTGCCTATGAGAGAGGTCCCTCCGACAATTGTCCCAAAAGTTGAGATTGCGGCTGATGCTGCACGAGGTATAGTAGCCGGAGAAATTCCTGCACATTACGTTTCACAGTTTGTTCGCGTCCCGTTTTCAAGACAGGAAGTGAACACCATAAAGCGATCTATTCCTGATATAAAAAAAAATACGACCGGATTGTATAAAGAAATAGAGTCGGTCTTACAGTCGTCGGTATTCACTTTAAGTGATATTGACCTATTATTTCCCATACTCCTGCCAGTTGATTTGTGGAAGCAGATTAGGACTATAGATGACATACCTGGGTTGGGAGATACATGGGATAACATGACTATGCTGGACAGAGAAAGACCAGCTGGCGAACGACCACCTCAAGTGATATTAACTTTGCCTGATAGAATTATTGTAAAATTGAAAACTATGGTTCCAGAAAAAAGAATCATTTGGGACAAGCTTACGGCCTGTGTCCAAGGAAAGTCTGAGGGTGCTACCGATTTTTTCAATCGGTTCGAGCAGGTATTCTCAGATTTCAGTTGACAAGACTTGGGCACAGAGTCAGGGAAAAGGTTGTTTGTCGACAAATTCGTACGTGGATTGCTGCCTGACATCCAGTTACAGATTATGTCTTCTGAAAGCGCTTGGCAGGCAAAGTCCCAATCAGAGGTATTGCATATGGCTCAGTACTACGAAAATCGTGTAAATACTGAAAAAGAGAAACTTGAGGAAAAAAAGGGTGACTTGAAAACGAAAGTTTTATTGCAGCAGATTGTTAGAAACCCTAGAGGGGGTAATTAATTTAGAGGTCAGTACATTCCACAGGGAAGTGCGCCCTTGGCTCCGGTAACTATTAACCAGTGTGCCTATTGCCCGCAGGAAGGCCACTGGCGCGCACAATGTCCGACCTTGCAGCAAAGGTCATTTGGGAACATGGGTAGACGATCCAGAGGTCGCCCAGGTGCAGGGGGCACTGGCAGAGGTCAGTTTGCACCAGAATCACAGCAACCTCCTTCACAAGATAAGCAAGTTTCAAATGTGGATAATAGAAACATTTTTGATCACCCTCTGCCGTGTACCTCTCCGAGGAGCTTCCTTTTGATAATATTCTGTTCCGCTAGGATTGCCCGAAGCAGGATTTGGAACCTATGCCTATTCCCGTTCATCAGAAAGGCCTCTACCTTGAGATGGCGGTGGGAAATAGGAAGCATCTATTTTTAGTAGATACGGGAGCACAGAAATGTTCCATTGATCATTCACGGGTTCCAAATATTCCCCTGTCAGGGCAATCCAACGTTTCTGTAGGGTTTTCAGCCACACCTGTAGTTTGTCCGGTCTCTTTGCCGGTACCGATAACACTGGGTCCCTTCACGGAACAGTGTCCATTTCTACTTACCACAAACTGTGGGGAGAACTTGCTGGGGCTAAATTTGTTGAAGGCATTACACGCAGTAATTCATTGTTCTCCGGATGGAATTCGGCTAACAATTTCACCTCAGCAATCATTCGCCTCTCAGTTTTTGACGCGACCTTTACCGCCAGAATTTAGTAATGTTCCAGAATGCTTATGGGCAATTGATGATAATGATGTGGGCATTCTCCAAATTGAACCTGTTAATTATTTTGAAACATGGAATAAAATTGCCTCGCATCCCGCAATATAAGATCTCAGTTGAAGGCGAACAGGCTTTGAAATGTATAGTTTCTGATTTTGTACATCGTGGAGTAATTGAGGAGATTACGTGTAGCATATGTAACAGCCCTATTCTGCCAGTATACAAAAAAGGTGATAATGCGATTCCCTTTCGTTTTATAATTGATTTACGTGCTATTAACAAAATTGTGGCTCCTCAATTTCCTATTGTACCTGATGTCACAACGATACTAACTACGATTCTGGCTTCTGCCACTCATTTTAGCGTTGTTGATCTTAAAAACACGTTTTTCAGTATTCCCATACACAAGGATAGCAGGTATTTGTTTGCGTTTACCCTAGGTGGACGCTCGTTTACATTCACTGGTGCACCACAAGGGTACACTGAGAGTCCAAGTATTTATAGTAGGGCATTGAAAGAGCAGCTTGATACCCTCGAGTTGCCTACTAGTTGCACGTTACTGCAGTACGTAGATGACCTCCTCTTGGCGGCTGATTCTGAGAGTGCCTGTAAAAAAGGCACCGTGTTGTTGCTTTGTCATCTAGCAAAACATGGCCACAAAGCTTCACTTAAGAAATTCCAATATTGTTGCCAGGAGGTCGCCTATTTAGGCTATCTCCTGTCAAAGGAGGGAAGACGGTTGACACCTGAACGAATAAAGACCATTTCTGGTATGTCTGTCCCAAATACGCAAAAGGAAGTTAGAGCCTTGATAGGTATGGCTTCTTATTGTAGATTGTGGATCCCTAATTTTTCGTTAACGATTAAACCAATGCAGGCTTTGACAAAGAAGGGCATTTCTTTGTCATTGCCATGGACCTTGGAACACCAGACAGCATTCGATTTGCTCAAATTCACGCTGTGTTCAGCGCCGGTTTTAGGAACTCCGAATTATGATAAGGCCTTTGTATTGTTTGTGCATGAACGTGATGCATGTGCTTTGGCTGTGTTAACGCAGGAACATGGAGGGAAGAATAGGCCGTGCAGCTACTATTCCTCCGCCCTTGATCCTGTAGCATGCGCTTTGCCAAAATATTTGCGCGCTGTTGCTGCTTCTGCTGCATCTGTAAACCAGAGTGAGGGAATGGTCCTGGGTCATGCGTTAACCCTAATGGTACCTCACTCTGTAGATATTCTATTGAATAGAACTCAAACGCAACACCTCACTTCTGCACGATTGACAAGATATGAACTGATCTTGTTTGCCCCTCACATTCAAATTCAGAGGTGTTGCGTATTAAATCCGGCTGAACTTTTACCTGTCTCACAAAATACTTGTCATGATCTCTGCTTCCAAAAGGTCAGGGTTTTCCCAACTCCCTTGGAAGCAGATCCATAACCCAGGTTCCGAGTGCCAACCAGTCCCAATTGGGACCTTTTGGACCCAGTCCTGGCGCCAGTGGCACCAGGCTCATAAATATGCCCAGTCCCAGCGCTGGAAGCGCCCGGCTCATAATGCTTGGGTGGACTTACCTGCAGCAGACCATGCTGCTTACTTGCCTGCCAGTTGAGCCTCTGATCCTCTTCTGTTTGGAACTACTTTTCCTGTTGGGTGGGGCAGGAGCCACTCCCTAGATTCAGAACACTGGAACTCTTCTGGAAAGCAGGAACTCTTTTCTTACCTAGGCGTGGCTGTGGAAGGAGACACCTAAGCACTACAGGAGGCTATTTAAACCACACCCGATGGATGAATCTTGCTTTGCGTTATTCTGCATCCTCTGCAGCAGAACGCTCATCGTGTCTTCTGCATCTGATCCTGGGCCTAAGGAAAAAGGCTAACCATCCTGAATCCAGTCTTCAGCAACACCTATAAAGACAAGAAAGAACAGGTTAGCATTACGGTCTTCAGTGACAGCTCTTCACTTACCTGGTCCATCGGCTGTCACCAACACCTCGCGCTGCATTCCGGCATCTGAAAGACAAAGGCTTACCTACTCTTCGTGCGCTCCGGAGGTCTTCACACTGCATTCCGGCATCTGAAAGACAAAAGCTTACCAACTCTTCGCACGCTCCGGAGGCCTTCGGCGCTGCATCCCGCATCTGAAAGACAAAACAAGGTGCGTTTAAAGACATTGGGGAACTTTAATACTCACGTGCCATTACTCCTTTCCACATCTAACCCAGTGGGTATTCCGGCACCCTGCAGCCGCTCCGAACTTGTACCTGCAAAATAAAAAGACAGTTAGAGCGCATCGTGAAGCAGGCAACAAGCGCTTACTTACGTGCTTCCAGGCGCTTCTATTCATCACACGGGCTCCATCTTCAACTCACTTCAGCCCGTCATCCGCCATCGCCGGAACCCTGCAAAACAAGAAACATCATTACTAAAGACTTTAAAGACATTAGAATTACTCGAAACTTACCGTTCGTGCAGTAAACGACGGACAGCAGTCCTCTGAAGTCAAGAGGCCTGCTCCCCTTATCCAGTGAAGAAACTGGTTACAGCACCCTGCCCCGAGGCAGATGGAGAGCACGGCGTTCACTTACCTAAGGTGAGAGCGTTAACCTTTGGGGTTCTACAGGAGAAGAGAAAGGGAAGAAGAGAGAGACATTCAATAACCCAGTTCCTTAATCCCATATTTTCTATCTGCAGACATCTTACCCTTCAAGTCAGACATACAGTGCACAGAGGTCCAGCCCAAAGAGCCAGCCGTGTGTTACACATCACCTTTGCAGATACGGTATACGCCCAGTCAAGACCGGCGCCTCTACGGGAATCAGGTGAGCGTTACAGAACGCAAAGCCTACCACAAAACTCCCGTCCAGGCGCTATGGAAACCTCGGATACCGACCAGCTAGCCCAGTTACTTGGGGAACTAAGGGCAGAAGTGCATGCAGCCCGTCAGGAAACGAACGCTCTAAGAAGGGAACTGATTATTTCCAAGGAGCGAACAGATGATCTCGCTAGACAATTGCTACAGTCACAAGCCGGACAGACCCCGTTACCCGCATCTGGGGGAAATCTTCCTTCTACATCTTCTATGAATCCAGTGCAGATCAACCTACCTGGGAATGTACCTCTGGCTCCGCCCGAACGATTTTCTGGTGACCCAAAGAGGTTTGCAGTATTTATCAATCAGTGCCGGTTGCATTTCTTATGCCGGCCAGCAGCCTTTCCAACTGATCAAGCTAAAGTAGCTTTCGTGCTTTCGTACCTTAGTGGCAATGCGGCAGACTGGTCGATCCCTCTAGTAAATCAAGATGATCCGGTCCTCCATGATTTTCAAGCTTTTCAGCTCAGTATGGAAAAACTGTTCGCAAGACATTCACAGGGGCAGGCCTTGGACAATGAGCTTCTTTCGTTGCGACAAGGTAATCAAGACCTTTTGGCTTATATTGCGTCTTTCAACAGACTGATAGTGGAAACTCAATGGCCTGAGGACAAAAGGATTACGCTGTTTTATAGAGGTCTACGTGGAGAGCTCAAAGATGTGTTAGCCCAAGTAGTGAATCCCCCACAAGATTGTTCGGACTATATAGACTTAGTCGTTCAAATAGATCACAGACTGCAGAACAGGAAGGCCGATCGTTCCAAGTTTGATGCTCGAGTATTTTCCAAACCGCCAACTCCTTCCAAAGGAGTAGACCCCGGGGAACCCATGCAAATAGGGGGTCTGAAAGGTCCTCTAACACAAAAGGAGCGGGAAAGGAGAAAACAGTTGCAATTATGCCTCTATTGCGGAAACTCAGGGCACTTTCTTCGAGACTGTCCGGTGAAACCTGCCAAGAAGGCAGTAGGAGCTGCAGTTACCAAAGTTACAAACTCTGAGCAGGGAAACGACCTCGCCCGACAAGAATAGAGGTCCTCTTGCCGAGCGTGAAAACCAGTTCCGTGACCTCGCATTTCGTGATACCTATGGTCCTCATTAGCCCTGATAATCCGGATCGATTACATGCAATTGAAGCTTACGTCGACAGCGGTGCCATCGGCAATTATGTGGATCATGAAATGGTTTTGAGGATGAATCTAACTCTTTGTCCCAAGGCTGTAAAGGACGTCATTACTACGGTGGATGGTACGGAGATAGCCTCCGGGCCAGTAACGCATACCACTCAAGAGGTGACGCTAGTAAGTCAAGATGGACACCATGAGAAGATTGTGTTCGATGTGATCAAGGCCCCTCAGTTTCAGATTATTCTAGGAATACCTTGGTTAGAGAAACACAATCCTCTGATCGATTGGCGAGCAAGAACGGTCCAGTTTCCAGAATGTGTCTCTACTTGTCACCCTCCACCTGGTGTTGCACTGGCAGCAATTTCTTCAGAGACTCCCCAGTTACCTCCCGAATACCTAGAATACCAAGATGTTTTCCGGAAGGATCAGGCTAACTCTCTACCTCCTCATAGGTCTTATGACTGCCAGATAGACCTGATACCTGGATCTACTCCTCCTTGTAGTAGAATTTATGCCCTCACCGAGCCTGAGAACCTTCACCTTCGACAATACCTGGATCAATACCTGGCAAATGGGTTTATTCGTCCTTCCAAGTCCCCTGCTTCTTCAGCTTTGTTCTTCGTTCCAAAAAAGGAAGGAGACCTTAGAACTTGTATAGATTATCGCTCCCTGAACCAGATCACCGTTAAGAATAGATATCCGTTACCTTTGATCCCTGAACTCCTGGACCAAGTCAGAAAAGCATGCATATATACAAAGCTGGATCTTAGAGGAGCTTACCACTTGGTACGAGTAAAAGAGGGGATGAATGGAAGACGGCCTTCCGCACCAAGTATGGACTATTTGAATATCAGGTCATGCCCTTCGGACTATGCAATGCCCCGGCCGCCTTTCAATATTTTATGAACGATGTCCTCAGAGAGCTCATAGATGTGTGTGTTGTTGTTTACATTGACGACATCCTCGTTTATGCTTCATCGGAATCTGAACATCGGAAACACGTGAAAATGGTCCTCGAAGGATTGCGTCAACACAAACTTTTCGCTAAGTTGGAAAAATGTGTTTTCAACGTGACTGAAGTTGAATTCTTGGGATTCATATTATCACCTGGCGGAGTGCGTATGGATTCAAAGAAGGTCGATGCAGTTCTCAAATGGCCATCACCATCCTCCGTAAAAGGTGTGCAAAGCATGTTAGGCTTCGCTAACTTTTACCGCAGGTTTATCCCCGAATTCTCTCGAATAGTCCAGCCCATAACTGCCTTGTTAAAGAAAAACAAACGTTTTGAATGGTCTACCGAGTGTCAGAATGCACCAAAGTATCAACCGAAAAGGATACAATATTCAAAAGGATACAGGAGGTAGGGTCTTCCGGATCCCTGTTCACCCGACTTGATAGTCGTGAAGTCAACAAAGACCTTCCAAATGATACAACCCTCTGGCTGATAAAACAGGCAGAGCGATGGATCACTGGAAAGGGCGTGGGTAAGGTATAGTAATCCAGCCTAGGACAAATTAAAGTATCATGAATAACTGCTCCAACCTGAGTATGATGAGTTAGATAATGACAGGAATGATCACACTGACCTGTATCTCTGGGTAGAACAATCCAGAAGTCTCTTGATGGATTTGAAATGAAGAACAAAACGACAGGGAAGGGAAAATTAGTAAGGGAGACTTATCCCGGACGGAACGAGGCTCACGCTAGATACGGGTTGAATTCACCACAGGATAGCGTCCAAAGTTCAGTTCTAAGTCACTTCCAATAATCCTTGAAAGGCTTCCTTCCCACTTAGGGATCAATCCTTCTGTTAATTCCACAGATGCAGGAGTTAGAAGAAAATAGTGTTTGAAGACAACGTGAGCGTGTGGATTTACACGCGGGCAGGAATCGCGCAGCCTGGGCCAGCCGCGTGTGAAGACAACGTGCGCGTGTGGATTTACACGCGGGCAGGGTTCGCGCAGCCTTGGCCAGCCGCACTTGAAGACGAAGAGCGCGTGTGGATTTTACACGCGGGCAGGATTCACGCAGCCTGGGCCAGTCGCACTTGAAGACGAAGAGCGCGTGTGGATGTTACACGCGGGCAGGATTTACGCAGCCTTGGCCAGCCGCGTATGAAGACAAAGAGCGCGTGTGGACTTTACACGCGGGCAGGATTCACGCAGCCTGGGCCGGCCGCACTTGAAGACGAAGAGCGCGTGTGGATGTTACACGCGGGCAGGATTTACGCAGCCTTGGCCAGCCGCGTATGAAGACAAAGAGCGCGTGTGGACTTTACACGCGGGCAGGATTCACGCAGCCTGGGCCGGCCGCACTTGAAGACGAAGAGCGCGTGTGGATGTTACACGCGGGCAGGATTTACGCAGCCTTGGCCAGCCGCGTATGAAGACAAAGAGCGCGTGTGGATTTTACACGCGGGCAGGATTCACGCAGCCTGGGCCGGCCGCACTTGCAGACGAAGAGCGCGTGTGGAATAGCACGCGAAGGGATAGCTCCAGGAATCAGCGTGTGGCGGAACACACGCTATCGAAGGCCCAAAAGTAGCTGTAGGAATATACCAGGATGTAGATCAGAGGTTCAGCTACACGACGCCAATAGAGACGATCAGAAGCAGCGAGTGAAGTTTCTACGCTGCTTAAATACGTGATACCGTAGTTCACGTGACGAAGCAAAAGTCACGTGAAGTTAGCGACGTGAAAAGTGTAAACGTCGTTTTCCCGGTAAGTATCGAATAGCCTCCATTTGGAGTAGAACGGTCTAGCTGTTCTACGAGCGTAGCGTCCAGCATGCATGACACCGAGGCGGAACAAGCTTTCCAGGATTTGAAGACTAAATTTATCTCTGCACCAATCTTAAAACACCCTCGCCCCGAACTCCCCTACATCGTGGAAACTGATGCTTCAAGCCTTGCCATGGGGGCAGTTCTATCACAAAAGGACCCGGTAACCAATCAGTTGCATCCCGTGGCATTTTGGTCCCGCAAATTCTCGCCTCCTGAAATCAATTACACGATTATTGACAAGGAACTTTTGGCTATCAAGTCTGCCTTTAAGGCTTGGCGGCATTATCTGCTGGGAGCCCGACACACCGTTACTGTGATTACGGATCACCGAAACCTGCAATATTTGAAAACCGCAAAAGCCCAATCCTCTAGACAACTCCGTTGGGCATTATTCTTTGCCGAGTTTGACTTCATAATTACCTATCGACCTGGTACAAAGAACGGTAAAGCTGATGCCCTTTCTCGGATGGGAGTGGAAGAACACTTGATCAACCCTAAACCTGTACCAATCATTCCCGAACAAAGAATTCTGGGTGTAATCGCCACAGAATCCATAGAGGAAGTTAAGGATAAGGCCAGGCAACTTGTAACTCCAGCAGACATACAGAATTGGCATCTGCAGGGAAAGGACTTTGCAGTAAAGGACAACTTATTGTATTTCCAAGAACCATTATACCTACCCAGCACAGATTTACAGAAAAAAGTAATCTCTTGTTATCACGATTCTTTAATGGAAGGACATCCCGGTATGGCCAAGACCTCAGAAAAGATCAAGCGCTACTTCTGGTGGCCGTCTTGGAAAAAAGATATCAGAGACTTTATAATGTCCTGTGGAGTATGCGCCCAAAACAAGAGTCAAAAGGAAAGACCAGCAGGCCTCTTACGGCCTATTGACATCCCACCTCGCCCTTGGCATACGCTTTCTATGGACTTCATCACCGATCTACCTCCATGCTCCGGATACAATACGATTCTAGTAATCGTGGACTTATTCTCCAAGATGGCGCATTTCATTCCGCTCAAAGGCTTGCCAACAGCAGCAACTCTGGCCCGAGAATTTCTCGAAAACATCGTCCGACTGCACGGTTTTCCTTCGGTTCTAATTTAGATCGAGGTAGTCAATTTATTTCTCATTTTTGGCGAAGTTGCTGTCGGTCGGCTCAAATTGATGTGAGACTATCGACCAGTCACCACCCTCAGACCGACGGACAAACCGAGAGGACCAATCAAACTCTGGAACAGTATTTACGCTGCATGCTGCAACAAACTGAAAAAACTTGGAAAGACATCCTTTGGATAGCCGAATATGCCTACAATAACTCTGTCCATTCGGGAACTGGGAAAACCCCGTTTTTTCTTTTGTACGGCAGTCACCCTCGAACCTTGGAGTTGGATCCCCTCCAAGATCTTGAAACACCAGCAGTAGACTACCTGCATTCTACAATCACCCAAGCCTTTAAGGAAGCTGTTTCTCACCTTCAAAGGGCTAAAGAACAATACAAGAAAGGAGCAGATCAACATCGGAAGGAAGCCCCTCAATATCAAGTAGGGGATCAAGTCTGGTTATCCACCAAATATCTACCTCTAAAAGGGCCACGCACATTCAACCCAAGATACCTTGGTCCCTATTCCATCACTACCATAGTAAACCCAGTAGCGGTCAAGTTGGACTTGCCCCCGCACATGAAGATACATCCGGTCTTCCACGTCTCTCTATTAAAACCCGTGCAACCTCAAACCCGACTAACTAAATCTCCAAAACCTATCCTAGTTGATGGAGAACTCGAGTTTGAAGTCAAAAGCATTCTGGACTCCAAGATCTCCAAATCTAAACTATTTTACCTAATTGACTGGAAAGGCTACGGCCCCCAAGAGAGATCCTGGGAACCTGCTGAATATGTCCACGCTCCTCGCCTAATCAAAAGATTTCACCGAACATTTCCTGACAAGCCAAAACCCCCGGAGAAGCCTGGTTTGGGAGGGGCCTTGAGGGGGGGTACTGTCATGATCTCTGCTTCCAAAAGGTCAGGGTTTTCCCAACTCCCTTGGAAGCAGATCCATAACCCAGGTTCCGAGTGCCAACCAGTCCCAATTGGGACCTTTTGGACCCAGTCCTGGCGCCAGTGGCACCAGGCTCATAAATATGCCCAGTCCCAGCGCTGGAAGCGCCCGGCTCATAATGCTTGGGTGGACTTACCTGCAGCAGACCATGCTGCTTACTTGCCTGCCAGTTGAGCCTCTGATCCTCTTCTGTTTGGAACTACTTTTCCTGTTGGGTGGGGCAGGAGCCACTCCCTAGATTCAGAACACTGGAACTCTTCTGGAAAGCAGGAACTCTTTTCTTACCTAGGCGTGGCTGTGGAAGGAGACACCTAAGCACTACAGGAGGCTATTTAAACCACACCCGATGGATGAATCTTGCTTTGCGTTATTCTGCATCCTCTGCAGCAGAACGCTCATCGTGTCTTCTGCATCTGATCCTGGGCCTAAGGAAAAAGGCTTACCATCCTGAATCCAGTCTTCAGCAACACCTATAAAGACAAGAAAGAACAGGTTAGCATTACGGTCTTCAGTGACAGCTCTTCACTTACCTGGTCCATCGGCTGTCACCAACACCTCGCGCTGCATTCCGGCATCTGAAAGACAAAGGCTTACCTACTCTTCGTGCGCTCCGGAGGTCTTCACACTGCATTCCGGCATCTGAAAGACAAAAGCTTACCAACTCTTCGCACGCTCCGGAGGCCTTCGGCGCTGCATCCCTCATCTGAAAGACAAAACAAGGTGCGTTTAAAGACATTGGGGAACTTTAATACTCACGTGCCATTACTCCTTTCCACATCTAACCCAGTGGGTATTCCGGCACCCTGCAGCCGCTCCGAACTTGTACCTGCAAAATAAAAAGACAGTTAGAGCGCATCGTGAAGCAGGCAACAAGCGCTTACTTACGTGCTTCCAGGCGCTTCTATTCATCACACGGGCTCCATCTTCAACTCACTTCAGCCCGTCATCCGCCATCGCCGGAACCCTGCAAAACAAGAAACATCATTACTTAAGACTTTAAAGACATTAGAATTACTCGAAACTTACCGTTCGTGCAGTATACGACGGACAGCAGTCCTCTGAAGTCAAGAGGCCTGCTCCCCTTATCCAGTGAAGAAACTGGTTACAACACCCTGCCCCGAGGCAGATGGAGAGCACGGCGTTCACTTACCTAAGACATCTTACCCTTCGAGTCAGACATACAGTGCACAGAGGTCCAGCCCAAAGAGCCAGCCGTGTGTTACACATCACCTTTGAAGATACGGTATACGCCCAGTCAAGACCGGCGCCTCTACGGGAATCAGGTGAGCGTTACAAGGGGACAATGGGACCGGGACGGGCAGGGTCGAGCAGAAATATAAGAATTGTGGGAGCAGGTTCATTTTGCAGGCAAGTAATTTGCCCTAGTAATGATATTTCTTGGCGGGCCCATCTCGTCAGGTCGTTTTCCAGTTCCTTAAAGAGGGGGAGAAGTTCAGTTGATATACTTCTCTCAGTATAGCTGGGATCTGTACCCCGAGATAGTCTATGGATGTTCTACTCCAATGAATGGAGCAGAGAGGTTTGAAAGAATCCATCTCCTCCGTGTTTAGGCCCCCCCCCAATGCTGCAGACTTCCCATAGTTGATCGTGAACTCTGCGACCCTTCCAAATTCATGTAATTCCTGAAGGGAGTGCTTAAGTGAGAGCTGGATCTCTGTTAAAGTAAGCAGCACATTGTCTGTGTATAAGGAGAGTATATGTTGTGTGGAGCCCACTTGTAATCCCTTGATGGTAGGATCATTTCAGATCTGCTGGTCTAGAGGTCCCATTATCAGGGCAAACAGTAGGGGGTAGAGAGGGCAGCCCTTTCTTGTCCCGCAGGTCAATGGAATAGGGGATGTTAGGTCCTGGTTGACACAGAGGCTGGTTTTTGGTGTGCGATAATTGGTCAAGACCATTTTACAGAAGCTTGGCCCGAATTGAAATGCCTCGAGGGTCAGGCGTAGGAAGGCCTAGTCTACTTTGTCGAATGCTTTAGAGGCGTCCAGGGACAGTAATGCCAATATGCGTTGGTCAGAGGCTGCTACCTCTACTAGATTCAGTGCTCGCTGGATGTTATCCCCCGTTGATCTACCCCCTATGAATCCAGTTTGGCCTGGATCAATCAGCTTGGGCAGAATTGTCACTAGTCGATTGGCTAAGACCTTCGAGTATATGTTGGCATCTATGTTGAGCAAGAAGATGGGTCTGTAGGAGGTGTAGTCTTTAGGGTCTTTACCAGGTTTCAGTAAGAAGATGGTCAAGGAGTTATGCATTGACAGGGTTAAAGAGCCTGGCAGACAAAAGGAGTTAAATAGCTTGGTGAGAGGGGCCAGGAGTTGTGGTCGTAACAGTTTGAAAAACCTGGTTGTGAATCCGCCCTGGTTTTTAAGGACTTAATAACCGGATCCACTTCCTCAGAAGCAGTTGGGAATTCCAGGGCTTCCCTGTCTGCCTTTGTGAGATGAGGTAAGGCTGCCTCTTCAAAGTATTGCGTTTGTTCCCTTGCGTTACGAGGGGATGATGACATAGTGTCTGTTACATGGGTAGCAGCTAATTGTACTTTGGCCTCATCTGAGTGATGAATCTTGCCCTAGGGGTCTCGTAGGCCTGCAATTAGGTTCAGTTCAGCTAGTTTTGCTACCAGGCATTTGTTCGCTTTGTTATTTTTGGCGGAGTAGCTTCGTTTGGACTTGGATAGGGAGTGGGCCGTTTCCTCTGCATAGTGAGCTTCCAATTTATTTTGGGTGATCTGTAATGTCCGGTGGGCCTTGGGTGACCAGCCCTTTTTATATTTGCCCTCGTCCTCCACTGCACCTTATTCTAATTTGGCTCGGGCATCCAGTTTCCGTTTTCGGTATGCTGCCGCCTGAGATATAAGCTCCTTCCTGATCACTGCTTTCATGGAGTCCCATGTGTTTGCGGAAGAGTTATGTTCTGGGGGGGTTTCCTGGAAGTAAAGTCAAATGGCTTTAGAGTTGGTGTCTCTCAGCGCCATATCATTCAGAATTGGGTCATAAAGGCTCCATTGGGGTCTGACTGAAGAGGCAGTCATAAGGAATAGAGCTGATAATATGATATAGGCATGATCTGACAAAATCTTCGGGCCAATTGCTGTCTTGTCTATATAGGACATAACTTGGGGAGATTTCAGGAAGAAATCAATTCGAGAGGTTTGGTGAACCTGTGAGAAGAAAGAGAAGTCCTTTTCCGCTTGATGTAGTATTCTCCAGGCATCGACAACCCCCAGGGATTTTGACATGTGAAGCAGCCCTGTTGAAATTTTATAAACTTCGACTGCGGGAGTGGGTCTGGGACCCTGTTAAAGTCTCCCCCAATGATTACCTGACCCTCCATAAAGGGGAGCAGTTTAGCTTCCCGGTGCAAGTAGAAGGCTTCCTGTCCTTCTATCAGCGCGTACACAGAGGCTAGGGTATATAATTGCCCGAAAAGCATACCTTTGACTACGATGAAGCGCCCCTCTGGTCTGTACAGCATTTCCAGTTCTCTGAATCCAACTCCCCTCACCAGGAGGGTTGCTGTGCTCGCTCTTTTGGAGCCATTGGAGGCTAGGAATTGTTGAGGGAAGCTCCTGTCGCGGAGGCGTGCAAAGTCCGATGGAAGAAGGTGCGCCTCTTGTAGAAAGACCACTGAGCTATGTAGATCTTATAGATGTTTCAGGGTAGCTTTGCGCTTTGAGGAAGCATTTAATCCTTGCACGTTGAGAGAGACAAAGTTCAATTTCTGGTGTAGCGGCGGTTCCACATTAGGGCCTAACTCCTCCAGGTTGGGAGGGGGGTCTGGGTCAAGCTCTTCCGTCATTTCATCCAGTTGGCATTTTGCTCCCTAACTGTGACCGTTTTTCTAACTCAATAGTCCATAAACAATGTTGGAGAGGTCTCACAACTTGGGGAGACCGCTCTGAACTTGAAATCCAGAACTTGAAACTGGAGTCATGGTGTTTACCCAGTTGGCCTTTCCTTTGGGCGTCATGTTGCGGCTGGCTGGGCATCGGCCGTGTGGATCCCAGCGAAACAGAATTTCATTTCCATGAGGTATGGTAATATAGAGGTGAGACGCCATGTTAAATTGTGGGGTGAGAGTCCCGAAGGGGAGAATTTCACGTTTGGTGGGGGGGTTGGGTATTCCAGGTTTGCGACCCTTTACCATCTTTGCCCAAGTGTTACGTTCTGGTTTGGGGGCTTCTACTGGAGAGGAGAAGGTGGATCTAGCATAGGAGCCCCCTACCTCTGCCGGGGCAAGTGCCTTTAAGATATTCACTGCATCTTCCAGTGTGCTGATGATGCGAGTTGTACCCTGGTAAGTTAGCTCTCCTTTTGTCTGGGTTGCGGACAGAATCTCCTGGTTCGTAGTGAAGAAGTGAACCTGTGTGATTACATCCGAGGGCCTATCTGAGGGTCGGTCCTCCGGGTGCGCAATCTATGGGTCCAGTCCAGGATCAGTATCACCTTCTCCATGTGTGGAAGGAGAGTCTGGAAAAGTTCCCCTATGTATTCTGGGAGGGCGTGATCTGTAATTGAAGTGGGTACCCCCTTAATCCAGAGGTTGTTTCTTCAGGCCCTGTTCTCCATGTCCTCCTGTTTTCCAGCCATTTCTTCGCTTTTCACTGCCAGAATCTGGCTTCTGCCCTGGAGCTAGCGAGGCCTGATCTGTTGCGTAGTGTTCCACTTCGCCAAGCTGTGGTTCCACTCCAAGGACCTGTTGGCCTAGGTGATCCACTTTAGTTGAGATTCCTGCCATGCAGCTCTGGAACTCTGCCTCAATCTCTGACATAAAGGATAGTAAGTCCTCCTTTGTTGCCAGCTGTCCAGAGGGAGTAGGGGGGGTTCTGGAGATTGAGTTGGGGTTTTGTCAGCCTCCATTTTGTTATGTTTATCCTGGGAGTGCAGAAGGGTGGTGATGTCAGCATTCTTCTGAAGCTTCCGATGCTTTGACATGGTTGGCGTAGAGGCGTAGATCTGGAGTCTTTTCTGGGTGTTTACTGTGGGCTTCTAGCCAGGTGTCCTGCAGCAGCTAGGTTTTGTATATGTTTCAGGGCCCTCTGTTGGGGGGGGGCATTTGATTTATTGCAGTATTTTCCCCCTGAATCCGGGGTGAGACAATAGCTCGGAGGTAGGCAGGGGGGTTCCGCCCCCCCCTCACCCTCCGCTGCCCTGCTATGAGATGGTGGATGCCTTCCTCCCCTTGTCCCACTCTTCTTAACTTTCTATGCCTCCCCCCACTGCACCTGGTGTATGCTGCAAATCTGGCAATTGATGTAACTCCAGGAAGCTTCTGTTTCCCCCACAGGGTCTCCGTTCGGGTTTCTCCCCTCTCTCTCACACTTTTCAAGCGGGTGTCTCCCTGTGAGCGGGTGCTGGAGGAGGCTGGAACTCGGCTGCCACGATCAGTCTTATGGCAGCGGCCATCTTGGATTTGCTCCGCCACCGGAGTCGACAGTGCTTGAATCAGGACTTCCTCAGCTCCCGAACAATTATGGTTCTCCCCATTTTCCCCTGCTGCTCCTCTTAGGTCCCCCCATCGGGCACAATGTTTTTAAAATTTTGTAAGCACAGGAAGCAGCGTTATGTGCTTTCTCGCTGGGCTTGCACACGGAGGCTATCTGTGTTAGAGTGTTTCCCTTTAGTTGTGTTAGGCAGGGAAATCCTCATCAGGTTAGGGATAGTGATGTATTTAATATTATTTATACTTTAATAAATGGTATGTTTTGAACAATCATTAAAAAAAAGTTGTCTGCCTTGCATTGCTGACCCCTCACAAGCCCCAGAACAGCATCATAACGTTAGGAGAGGCAAGAGAGTGTCAGAGAGAGTCCCGGTAGTTTCAAACCAGCTGGAGAAAACCTGGAGAAAACACTGCTTTGCACGTGAAACAAACTAAGGAAAGGTCGCCGACATATGTTTAGCAAAAATAGTTCATGATCAAACTATAAATATAAATCCAACAAAAAGTGTTCTCCAAGGAGAAACCCTTGGATCCAGAGGATGGTTCCCTTCCCCTAGATGTTTAGGTAGGATGGCAAAAGTGTTTCTTTTGAACACAGTTTCTTGGTATCACAAAAGTGTCTCTTTATCCAATAGTTCCTTTGGTTCTTTACACTATTTATTTCTTGTTTATTTGTACAGCACTTATACACAAGTGAAGTGCTTCAAAGGGTTTCAAGGCGGGAAGGGAGCAAGGGAATACAGAAGTCATTCTTAGGCCTTGAAGTTTCCGAATGATCTAACAAAAAGTAACTAGCGTACTAGGCCTGACGGCATTTCTCCTAGTGCATGTGCATGAAGTGTTCCAGGCACAACCAAATTAGGGAGGGAAGACAAAGGGGGGACAAGACAGAACTTACTAGTCTTAATACATTTTGGTTATGGAAGTGTACCGACAGACGTGCGAGGGATGGGGGGTAAGTGTGCCCAGTCCAACAGGGCCCTGGGTTAAGTTCAGAGAGGTTACAACTCTCATGGAGTGAATGCTGCAAGTGCAGTAGTCTGAACATAGTGCAGAGGCCCAGAGGCAAGTGCAAAGACTTGTGGGGGAGCCTGGGACCTGTGAGGCTCTGAAGGTGAACCAGTGACCAGTCAGTAAAAACTGAACCGAGTTAGGAAGTGAAGGGGGAGTGAGGCAGGAGGGAAAAAGAGAGGAGGTTAGCAGGGGAGAGGGAGAGAGAAGAAGGAAGCGAAGAGGAAGGTCTTGAGGAGTTTCCGGAACGTAAGGAGCTCCGGCTCAAGCGGCGAGAGGCAGATAGGCTGTTCCAGAGGAAAGCACCTGCAGAGGATAAAGATCTACCCCCAAATCTTTGCTTAAAAAAACAACTCACCCGCAAAGAGTTGGAGGAAGACGAACGGAAGGCTCTAGAAGGAGAGTAGTTAGGAAAAGAGCGTTGAAGATAGAGCGGCCCCCAGCCCCAGAAAGCCTTGTGGACTATGCAGAGGGTCTTGAACTTGATCCTAGCAGCCATAGGGAGCCAGTGAAGGGATTTCAGTGCCGGAGATATGCAGCTTCTGGGCTTAAGGCCAAGGATAAGTCTTGCGGTTCTGTTCTGGATGAGTTGTAGTGGACAGAGAGTAGAAGTAGGAAGATTGAGAAAGAGGCTGTTGCTGTAGTCTAGCCTAGAGAGAACCAGGGCTCTGGAGACGGTGAGCCTTTGGGGGAAAGTGAGAAAGTAGAATACCTCCAAGGAGGTGCAGCTGGTAGGTGGACTTTTTGGAGATGTCTGAGATGTGAGAAGAGAAGGAGAGATTGGAGTCGGAGATGACCCCCAGATTGTTTGCCTCACTAGTAGGTGGAGGCACAGAGCCAAAGGAGGCCAGCCAGTGAGAAATTGGGAAAGCAGGAGAAATGGTCCCAATGAGGACGATCTATGTCTTACTAGCATTGAGGCACAGATCATTAGCAGCACACCACGACTGAATTGCAGAAAAACAGTCAGGGATGAGCGAGAAGGAGGAAGGGGCTGAGGGTAGCCTGAAAGAGAACTGCGTGTCATCCGTATAACACTGAAAGTTAGAGATGAAGGTAGAGATCCTTTGGGCCAGAGCTGCCATGTAGACATTGAAGAACCATGGGGATAGGTTAGATCCCTGGGGGACGCCACAAGTAGAAAGAGTGATAGAAGAGAGAAAGTTTCCACCTGGGAAGGATGGTCAGAGAGAAAGGAGGCAAGCCATGCCAGGGCCCAATCTGTGATGCCCAGGGTATCAAGGAGACAGGAGATCAGGATGTTGTGGTTTACTGTGTCGAAAGCAGAAGAGAGATCGAGAAGAATGAGGACAGTAGGAGAGTTAGAGTCAAGATTTGAGAGCAGGTCTTCACGGGTGTTCAGAAGAGCAGTTTCCTTGCCTCTGGATGCTCTAAAGCCAGACTGATGGTCATAGAGACAAACAACAGATTCAGTGTGGAGGGTAAGTTGTGAGATAGCTAATACCTCCAGGATTTTGCCCAGGAAAGGAGTTATAGAGATCGGGCGATAGTTTGAGTTGATAGGAAGGTCAGTAGAGGGTTTTCTGAGCAGAGGGTGTACAAGAGAGTGCTTGATAGAAGTGAGGAAACTCCAGTGACGAAGGAGATGTTGCAAAGGTCGGCCAAGCCTGGAGCAAGAGAATCAATGTTGTCCTTGATGGTCTTAGGAGGGCAAGGGTCAACCTGTTTGGAGGAGGCTTTCATGGACCGGACTTGTCTAGAGACCTCCTCAGGTGTGACAGGGGAGAGGGATGAGAGAAGAGGGAGGGATGGTGAGGGGGGCCCAAGAGATGTGAGTGCAGGCGTGGGTGCGGGTGAAAGAGAGCACAGGATGTCCTGTGTTTTAGCAGTGAAATGTGTAGCCAGGCCCAAAAAAAGGGCCTGTGTGGGTGCAGTAGAGAGGGACGTTGCAGTAGGATTGGCCAGTTTCTTGCAGACTTTGAAGAGTTCAGCCATGTTGTTAGATGCCGCTGATATGCGGGCTTGAATATAGACTTGTTTCTTGGAGCGAATAAAAATGTCTATATATCCTTTGAAGAAGGCGGCAGGCCAGTTTATCGGATGGTACACCTGAAGAGCCCCATTTCCATTCCACTGCTCTGCACTTTCGTTTTAGGGCAGCCAACTCGGAGTCATACCAAGAGTTGCACATTTTTGATGTCTTCAGACGGACCCTCATGACAGAGGCGAGAATGTCAAGAGTGTAAGAAATGGAGTGGTGAAAGTTAGAGAGGGCTGTGTCAGGGTGGGAGTCAGCCGCAGGAGTGGAAGGAGGAGAGTAGGTGGAGGCAAAGGCAGCCACTGTCACAGGAGGCAGTGAAAGGTGTGCCAGTGCTAGAGGTGAAGAGAGCTTCATGTGGAAAGAGAGAAGAGAAGAGTCAGTCCAGGAGAGTGAGGTAGTGAGAGGGTTAGAGAGATGGATGTCTGTGGAGACAAGAGCATCTAAGGTGGGGCCAGCGGTGGGTGTCGGGCCAGAAGGAAGAATGGAGAGAGAAAGAGTTGCAACGGTTGCGGAAAGGACCTGAAGAGTCAGGAGAATCAAGGAGGACGTTAAGTTCCTCCAGCAGGAGGAGTTGGAAGGAGGAGGAAAGGAGAGAGGAGGCCAGGTCAGCCCGTCAGAGTAAGGGAGGACACAGAAGCGAGAGAGAGCCTGCAGACCAGACATTCAAAGGAAGAGTAGGCCTGAGTGGGAATGATGAAGGCAGGGATCCACTCAGTAAAGATCAGGGCTACTCCCTCTCCAGGTCTGTTAGGCCTATGTATAGAGAGGATCTTGTAGCCTTCAGAGAGAAGGCTACAAGATCCTTTACTAGATTCAAAAAGTTCTTGTTCAAACAATATATTCTATGACATCACTTCTTCGGTTTCTTTGTACTGGATTCACAAAGTTCTTATTCATATAATAAATTCCACAATAATCTTTCTTTAACTTCTATTGTACTTTGGCGGATTCAAACTTCTCTTGTACTTTGGCAGATTGCCAGGTGTACTTCTTTAACGTCCTCATGTGAGCTCTTCAGATCTCCTCGTATACTGCCCAGCCAGGTATCATGGCTCAGTGTTCAAAGTCTTTGGTATAAGGAACAAGTTACTTACCTGTAACTGTTGTTCTCCAGCATGAGTCTGGCATGGATTCACATGCTCATGAATATTCCCTGTCGTCAGGCTGGGAAGCCTCAGTATAGAAAAAATCAGTATCAGTTTCGTTTCTGATCTGTCTTTCTTAGTAGTAACCAATCATACTGCCCCCAGCCAATGACTGCCCTCTCCCTAAAACCCGCCTCTTCCTTCTCCAGCATGGGGTCTGGCATGGATTCACATGCTCATGAATAAGGGAATACATAGCAGTACACACATGCACAACCACGGGAGGTGGCAACAGGCTCAACATTAAGCAATACAACAACTCAACATTAAGCATCTCTTACCTCCTCACCAGGCTCACCTTAAGCGAACAGGTTGCGCAGCACTGCTTGGCTGACCTTGGAGTCCCGATCGACGCAGTAGAATCTTGTGAAGGTGTGCGTCGACCTCCACGTCGCAGCCCTGCACATGTCCAGCAGGGGCACACCAGACAGGAACGCCGTGGTAGCAGCGATCGCTCTGGTCGAATGGGCTCTCGGACGGCCGGGCAGCGGTCGGTTTGCCAACCGGTGACAGTGCATGATGCAGCCGGAGAGCCATCTGGAAATGGAAGTCTTCGAGAGAGCCTTCCCTTGATTCACAGTCCCAAAGTTCACAAACAGCTGTAATGTCTTCTGAAAACTCTTCATGCGGTCCACGTAGAACTTCAGCGCTCTAGCTACGTCCAGCAAGTGCAGAGTCCTTTCAGCCGGCGACGAAGGAACGGGAAGAAAACTGGCAACACCAAGGGTTCGTTGAGGTGGAAGTCCGATGGCACCTTGGGCATGAAGGAGGGGTGCGTCCTCAGCACCACCCTCGTGTCGTGAAACGTCAAGTATGGTGGCTTGCAAGATAGGGCCCGGATCTCTCCCACTCGTCGTGCGGAGGTGATGGCCACGAGAAACGCTGTCTTCCACGACAGAAACTTCAACGGTGCCGAATGCATAGGCTCAAATGGGGGCCCCATGAGCCTGGTCAGCACCACGTTGAGCTCCCAAGCAGGGGCAGGGCCCTTCACCGGCGGGAATGATCCGAACAATCCTTTCATAAATTCATTCACCAGTCGATGAGACCACAAGGACGCCCGTCCCGTAGTTCTGGTGTATCGTGAGATGGCGGCCAGATGTATCTTGATGGAAGCGTGAGCTAGTCCAGCCTTGGCCAATGACAGTAGGTACGGCAATACTTGGGGGGCCGTAATCCGCAGAGGGTTCATCTTCTGTGCACGGCACCAGACAGAGAACCTCTTCCATTTATGTCCGTAGCACTTGAGAGTTGAGGACGCCTTGGCCTTTGCAAGAACCTCTCTGCAGTTGGCCGGGATGTCGTACCCCGCAAACTCTAGTGCTGCAGGAGCCAGGCCTGCAGGTTCAGCGACTCCGGGTTGTGGTGAAGAATGGCGCCTCCTTCTCTGGAGAGAAGGTCTGCGTCCGTCGGCAGCTTGTCTGGTGTGGACGTTGACAAGTCCAGAAGGTCCGGGAACCAGATCTGTCTCGGCCACGCCGGTGCGACGAGGATCATCCTGCACCAGGACCTCTTGAGCTGGTTGATGAGCCGGAGCAGCAACGGCAGCGGAGGGAACGCATAAAGAAATAGGCCGTCCCAGGGGAACGAGAAAGCATTGCCCATGCTCCTCGGCTGGGGGAACCTGCTGGCGAACCTCCGGCACTTGGAATTCATCGCCGTCGCGAAGAGATCGATTTGGGGTTCGCCCCATCGACGGAAGAGTCGACCCACTTGATCCTGGCATAGTTCCCACTCGTGGCACGAGCGCAGCTCTCTGCTGAGTGAGTTGGCGATCGTGTTTTTTATTCCTGCCAGATGAAGAGGCACCAGAAACATCCCTTGGGTGACGGCCCAATGCCACAGATCCTGGGCTTCCTTGGATAGGGCCGGGGATCTGGTTCCGCCCTGCTTCCGGATGTAGAACATCGTGGTGGTGTTGTCGGTGAAGATCCTCACCACCTTTCCCTTGAGGGACGGAAGAAAGGACCTGAGGGCCCAGAACACTGCACGGAGCTCCAAGATGTTGATGTGGAGTGACTTCTCCTCCGGGAGCCAAAGGCCTCTTGCGTGAAGATCTCCGGAGTGCGCTCCCCAACCTTTCAGGGAGGCGTCCGTCGTAACCGTCACCTAGTGAGATGGGGTCTTAAAGTCTGTGCCCGCCGACAGATGAGAGCGGGTACCCCACCACCGGATCGCCTGACGGAACGTCTCGTTGAGAGGGATACTGTCCTCGAAGCTGCCCGTCGACTGGACCCAGCGGGCATCGAGGAACTCTTGTAAGTGGCGCATCCGAAGCCTGCAAAGGCGCACCAGAATGGTCCTGGTCTTTTACTCCGACGGCGAGGCCAGCGCGCCACTGTGTCGAGCTTGGCTCCCAGAAACAGGGCGACTTGCGACGGAACCAGGTGGGATTTTGGAAAGTTGATGGAGAATCCCAGGTCCGTGAGCAGCTGGACGGTCTTCGCAGTGTGCTCCACGGCAAGCTCCCTTGTCCTTGCCCGGATGAGCCAGTCGTCCAGGTAGGGGTAGACGTGGATCCCCTGTAGGTGCAGCCGCGCCGCCACCGGTGCGAGGCACTTGGTGAACACCCTGGGTGCCGACTTCAATCCGAACGGGAGGGCCTTGAGCTGGTAGTGCCGCCCTTGGACCACGAACCTGAGGAACTTACGGTGTCTTTTTAGAATGGGGATGTGGAAGTATGCATCCTCCAAGTCCAACGACGACAGGAAATCGCCCTCCTCCAGCTGTCCCAGCACGTCCTGGAGGGTGACCATCTGGAACTTCTGTGCCTTGATGTACTTGTTCAGTCGTCGCAGGTCCAGGATGGGGCGCCATCCTCCTGTCTTCTTTTTTACGAGGAAGTACCTCGAGTAAACTCCAGAGCCCCGAAGCCTCTTTGGGACAAACTCGATGGCACCCTTCTTGAGCATCGCCCTTACTTCCAACAGTAGTTGAGGGACGTGATTTTCCTTCCTGGCCACGGGTGGAACGCGAGGGCACTTCTTCTGAAACTCGAGGCCGTGCCCTTGGGCCAGGGCGTCCAGCACCCAGCAGTCGGTGGAGATGGACTCCCACACGATGACGAACCTCGCCAGCCGGCCTTCCACCGGGGTGCTTCGGCGGGGGCCCGACCCCACGGTCGGTTCAATCTTGTTTGGAGGCCGCCTTGCCTCCTTGACCTCCCTGTCGACGACGGGCACCACCTGACTTGCCGCGTCCCCTGTAGGCTTCCTGGGACGAAGATCGTCTGTACATGGAGGAGCCACTTCCGGATCCCTTGGAGGCACCTTGTCTGCCTCCGGAGCTCCGAAAGGACGGCCGTCGTTGTTGCAGCACTCCAGTGCCCGGGCAGTCTCTGTGTCTGTCTTGATGGCCTGAAGGGACTCATCAACCGCCTTCCCAAACAGGTTGTTCCCGTCGAAGGGCATGTCCAAAACCTTGGTTTGTACGTCCTGGCGGAAATCTGTCGCTTTGAGCCATCCTCGTCGTCTCAGGCAACACTGTTGCCCAACTGATGGAAACCGGTGTCGGCGATGTCCGTTGCCACCGTGATGGCGTGGTCCGAAGCAATCTCACCTTCCTGTAGGATTTCAAGGGCCTCAGCCCTTTTGGCGTCCAGAAGGAAGACCAACAGGGGGGCGATTTTGAACCACAACTCCCTGTCGTAGCGGGCTACGATAGCCAGGGCGCTGGCCGCCTTGATAGTCGTCGCTGCGGATGAGATGACCCGTCGTCCCATCGTGTCCAGCTTCCTGCCCTCGCCGTCCGGTGGGGAAGTTGATGTTGAGGCCGATGCCCCCCAGCTTTCTTCTTTGCCGCCGCCGAGACGACCGAATCCGGGGTAGGTAGCGCCCGAAGGCACAAGGGGGCAGCGTCGGGGACCCAGTACTTCTTCTCGTACCGGTCCCTCTTTGCCGGCGCCGTGGCAGGGTTCTTGAGGAGGGCGAGCCCCTCATCCCAGATGTCATCAAGAAGTGGTACGGCGAGGACCATCTTCCTTTTAGCTTCGCACCGTTGGTAAAGGAACCCTTCCTTCTTCTTCTCTTCTGGGCAGAGCTGGAAGAGCTCGGATGCCCTGGAAATCATGGCATGAAAGGATCCAATCTTGTCGGGCAGGGACGCCCGAGCAGGGGGCAACAGGGGACACGTCTCGTCGTCGCCTCCGTCGTCATCTGTACCTGTCGTAGCCGTGTCTGTGCCTGTATCATCCCCGTGGGTAGTAGACCGGGGGAAGGCAGAGCAGGCTGCAGGGGAGGGAGAGGTGGCGTAGGACTTTCCGAAGGTCCTGGCTCTGGTTCCCCTGTCGGGTCTGGCTCAGGTACCTCCGTCGGGGGGAGGGGAAACCTTGTCCTTATCTCCGAGCATAGGGACTGAATCGCTGACAAAATGGCTGCTGAAGTGTCCTGCGGTGCCGGAAACGACGGGTGCGAGGGCTCTTGAGGAGCCTCGTCGGCGACACCGCCGCTCTCGTTGTTGCCCTCGTCGGGATCCCTCCCGATGGGCTGGGCCTCTTCCACGACTTCGATGAGCTCTTCTTCAGAGGTCGTGTCCGTATCCACGATGGGCACCTGCCCCTCCCCCACCTTTTCCAATGAGGACTTCGTGGGGGTCTTCTCAATGGGCCTGAAAGACGACTCCCTCTGCGGTGGCAGGGACACTCTGGGTCCTGAGGTCGCCTCCACTGGCGTAGCCTCCACAGGCTGAGCCAGCGCCGCTGCGACATCCTCAATCGAGGTCTTAGCAGGGTGAATTAAGGCCATTGTCACCTTCTGTACGCCTGGGGCCTTCACCTTGGGGGGAGGGTCCGAGCCTCGCTCCCCCTCTCCTGGAATCTTCGAGATCGACCGGGGCCTCTCCAGAAGCTTCGCCGGGTTCTCGGACTTCCTCTTACCCAAGCCAGAGCGTTGGCTCGTGGTTGATGGCGCCAGGGAGGATGCCCGCGGACTCGCAGTGCTTGGCCGGGGCGCCCTCACAGGACTTAGTAGACTGCTCGGACTTCTTTTTCTTCTTCTCGCCTGACGGGCTCTTCCCTTCCAGCCAGTTGGCGAGACGGAGGTAGCGATCCTTCATGGTCCGCTCCAACATGTTCCCACAAAACGCACAGTCCTTCTCCATGTGCGTCTTGTCCTCATGGAGACAGTAGAGGCATAACGAATGCTCGTCCTCCTTGAAAACATTCTGAAGCTGGCATCCATGGCAGGTCCTGAACAGGTTCCCGGGCGTCAAGCTTCTTTTCTCCTGGGCCATGTCCGGGGTAGGCCTCGGAAATTCTGGAATCCTCCAAAAGCGTAACTCAATGAATCTTCACCCTTGAGGGGCGTAGAAAACTCCGAAACGGATCCCCGTTGATCGGATGTAGAAACGGTGGAGCTTGAGGCTCTAATTAACCGAAAAATTAGAAAAATCTCCTAAAAAAGCGCAAAAACGCAGCAAAAGCTCGAGAGCTACAGCACGAGGACTCCCAACACTTGAACGTGCGGTAAAAATCTGAGGATGGCTGCCAGAGGCGGGGCTTAGGGAGAGGGCAGTCATTGGCTGGGGGCAGTATGACCCAGAGACCAGTGATTGGTTACTACTAAGAAAGACAGATCAGAAACGAAACTGATACTGATTTTTTCTATACCGAGGATTCCCAGCCTGACAACGGGGAATATTCATGAGCACGTGAATCCATGCCAGACCCCATGCTGGAGAACTCCAAGTACCTGATGTATCTACCTACCAGGACTTCTTTCATGTGCTTCCCAGATTTCCTGGTATACTTCTCTGGCAAGTATTTTGTAACGTGGTTAAACTTTCCTCTACAAGTTTAGCGGATCTCCGGGTATTCTTCTCTGCCATGAATCCTCTTACGGGTTCTTCAGATCCCTTTGTGTACTCCCCTGCCAAGTATCTTCTCACAGTTTTAAAGTTCTTATATTTATACAGTTTCAAAATGCCTGGTATATTTGGTTGCCAGGAATGATTTAATGGATTTCTTAGATCCCCTGGTATACTTCTCTGCCAGCTATCCTTCTGCAATGTTAGAGACTTTATACAACCTTGGTGGATTGCCTGGTATACTCCCCTGCCAGGAATCCTTCTCTAGGGTCTTTCAGATCCCCTGGTATACTTCTCTGTCACACATATATTTCCCCAAATGTCAACTGCCTGGTGTATTCCTTTTACCAGGATTTTATTGGTTTCACTGTCCTTTTCACTATGCCACAGCTGCATCAACTTTGTTGTGTTTCAATATGTTTACTTACACTTGGTCCAGCTTACCTCCATATTGACATATCATGCATAGGTATTTGTTCAGTTTATGTTGCTGCACTTTATCTTGTCTGTTATCAAATATTCCTCCATTTGGGCATGGCTTTAACATTGGGCTTTGTCTGTATTTAAACCACCTTTGAGCATTGTCCATGATAGCAGTATCACATAATTCATTCACTTGATTGCATGCATGTCGGTTCGCCCAGGGTCTCCAATGGCTCTGGGCAGACTTATTGGTAGTTTCTAGCGTTTCTGACTTATGGCGTGCTTTTTCAGTTAAACTTCCTCCTTGGGAACTTCCTCTCCAGTAGAAGCCCCCGAACCAACACGTAACACCTGAGCAAAGGTGGCGAAGGGTCGCAAACCTGGAAACTAACCCCCCCCCAATCAAACCTGAAATTCTCCCCTTCGGGACTCTCACCCCTCAATTTAAAATGGCGTCACACCTCGAATATTACGATAGTGCATGGAAATGAAATTCTGTTTCGCTGGGCTCCACACAGCCAGTGCCCAGCCAGGCTCAACATAACGCCCAAAGGCCAACCGGGCAAACACCCCAACACCAGTTTCAAGTTCTAGTTTTCAAGTTCAGAGCTGTTTCCCCAAGTTGTGCAGACATCTCTCCAGCATTTCCTGCAGCTCCACGTTAATTCGCTGGCTTCCCTCTGTGGCTTGGACTTGAGAATGCGGCTTCCCGTTATGACCGTACCTCCAGGAGTTCTGCTGCAGCCCCCAGAGCTTAGATGGTCCTTCAGATGTGCCTGCTGTCTCTCTCCTTCCTTCACACCATGCCATGTGTGACTTGTGTTTGCAAGCCGCCGCATGGATGTGCCCGTTCTCTCCCTCTCTCTCTCAGCTTTCTCTGGCATGGTTCTCTGCCGTTCTGCTGCGTTGAGTGCGGACACCATTTTTAAATGTCCTGCGCACTTGTCTGCACATTAGGTTTTGGGCTTCGCTTAGTCTGCATCAACTCCTCCCTCCTCTTCTTGTTGTCTCAGTACCTGAGGCTTTATGGGAGCTGAAGTCCATAGAGTCATCAGATTTCTAAAATTATGTTGTTCAAAAGTTTTATATAGAGAAACATCAGAAACAGGAGATGCTATATGTGTGTTGTGAATATTTAAGGCATAGATAACATTTTGTGTAGAGTGACACAAAGCAAGGGGTTTCTGATTGTTACAAAAAGGGGGATTTGTGGAATAACATGCCATCAAGAATTTGGGTATTATAAGGTCTTCTTCAGGAGGAAGGGGAGAATACCACATCTCGTCTGATGGATTCACCACCTCCCACTGACAGCTGTCTCCTTCCACGTGATCCTCCCTCATATATCCACCTCCAGATTCAGGATCAGAAAGCGACTGCTGTCCCCTGGCGACAAGGAAGAAGGTCACTGCAGCAGAATCAGTGATGACTCCACCAGATTCATCACAATTCCTAAATTATAAGAAGATTGAAACTGGTCACTGGATAAATTACACAGGGGCCAGTGAGGAGAAAAGTGAACAGAGAATAATAATAACTGAGACAAGAAGAGATAAACACTGGGTGAAACTGATATCAGAGGGAGAAAGATTACCCACTAAAATTGGGACGAACAGTGGAAGACTTTCAGGTGCCAAGAGACCTAAAGCGAGGGCTTTGAGAAACCAAGGGAAAACAAATTATCGGAAGTGGAAACATCCCATAAAGAATTTAATGAACTGACCAAAGTTTTAAAATGGTGATGGGTCGGAAAAAAGTGAAAGGTTGACTAGGCTCAAGCGGGCAGCTGAAAGGCTACAAGCACTGCTGGGTGTTACTGAGTGCCATGAAATGGGTGTGGCCAGGCGGCAGGGCACCAATCTGAATGGCCAGCTGGGGGTACGGCGAAACTCCACTGTATCAACACAGTCAGCTATATGTATATGATAAGTAAAAAGGTGAAATGGGACATTGGCATCGGGTGTGTGTCTCTGCCAGGCTTTGACTTCGTAAATGAGCAGTGCTTACTTGTACAACCCGCCAAGCTGATTCTAAATTTATATTTTTTTTGTGAGACTTTGATGTAAAGAGGAACACTTTGATCTTACTAATTGTTTTACAATTTCACCTCTGGATACGGTGATGATTCGCAAGGTAGTGTCACTTCTGCCCAAGGGGGAGCACTTTCCCATGAGGCTAGCGAGGTGCGGCTGCTACCCAATGGTCCCCCAAGGGTTGGTTTAATGCGGGAGGATCTTATATGGAGGGACTCCCCCTTGGGGATAAGGGCAATCACCTAGGGTATAGCCCGTTGCCAACGTCACACCCCAACCTTCCCTAAGTAGATACATGTATTTGCGTAGCATAGGAGAAATAGCCACAACAGAAAGTACCAGTACAAAGAAGAGCACAGAATACATAAAGATTACTGAAGTTTCAAGTCCTGTCGGATGACCGAGGATGCCGAACAGCAGAGGACACTGATGAAGCGCTGAGGGAGTTCTCCATGGGTCCAGCTGGAGCGGACCCACACTTGAAGCAGGAAGAGACCCGAGCAGCCCAGTAGAGTGCAGAGCCGCGGCAGTGCTTCAGAAGCAGAGGAGAGAAGCCTGAAGAGCCAGAGCGATGCGCCCCAGTCCCAGGAAGCCCTGGTCATGTACAGAAGTCCCAAAGAAGGTACGGGGTACGAGAGACCTGGAGCGGACACAGGGGTGCATGAGAGGTAAGCTCGAGAGGCTCTCTGCCAACGCAGTAGCAACAGTCAAACTACTGGGTAGGGTGCATCAAGCATCCAAGGAGAATTTCCTCGTTGCAGTGGCAGCAAGAAGCCCACTGACCACCAGAGAAGGATCTGGGACCCCAATATAAGCATATTGAGCATCAGAGGAAAACTGTGTTGTCGCAGTGGCAGCAACCAGCCCACTGACCACCAGAGACGTGTCAGGCACCCTAACCCAAGTGAAACAAGTATCAGAGGAGAACCTTCTTTTTTAAATGTTTTAATTTGTTTTATGTGTGTATGGTTACAAGAACCATTTACAAAAAAGTTGGATAAAATTAAAGAACCAACACACATTTGGGCCACAAACATTCACAACACATTACATTAATGATATAAATATTAAGTCATTCATTATAATTCTCATTTGTGGTTGCAAGCCCAAATCTATTCTTAGCCACCCTATTTCTTTCATGCCTGATGATTGTCCAGTCCTCCACAAGCCACTAATTTCATTAGAAAGCAACTTATAAAGGCAATTATTTCTAAAACTTGTACCACATTTGTTGTTAGTGCTATTTTGTGCCCAGAAATCAATCTGTCCCAGAACATTTCTGAGATCAATCCCTCCTCTATATCCACAAATCTCCTAAACAGGGCCGATCTAACTGGCCACGTGCCCTCGCATTCCAACAACAGATCTTTTAATGTTTGGTTTAGTGGATTTTCACATATATTACACGGTTTGTGGGCTACTTCACCTTGTCTTCGTCTGGCTAATACCACTCCAGTATGTGTTAGATTCAGTGGAATTCTAAGAAAATGTTTCCTAACATTCCAATTGGGAAATTTTACCAAATATCTCTGAAGGTAACCTAGTTTCTTGTCGCCTGTCAAATATGAGTTTGGAGAGGCTGAGTTACTCAGGGCTTCAATTGTTACGATCCAGTCGCTCCTCTCCACTGCCCTCTGTACTTTTAGAGGGTTATTGATTACGGTTGCAAGATCTATGTCTGCTTTTACAAGGGTCTCTTTGACGCATTGCTCCAAATTAGAGAGAATCTTTGATTTAGAGTGCTCAAGATAAGCCTTGATCTCACTATATAAAGTATGATCCTGTGCAGTAACAATCTGGCGGAAAAGAGACGCTAATTTCCAGTCTGCAAGGGATCCTAGAGATTTTAAGCCTAGTTCAAATCTTAAGCTCGAGGTTGAGGTACTCATTGGGAGCCCAATAACTCTCTTCCAAATGAGGCCCTCCAGTTTTTGCCAGTTTGTATGCCAAAGCAGTGGTTTGGCCTCTAGACCATAAAGAATCACTGGAATAGCTTTTTGCACATAATATTTGATCAAGGGGGAGAATCGAAAATTTACAATATTTGGCAAAGACCTTTTTCATTTGGGGGATGAGCTGCATGATTTTCCCATTCACATCCAACTCTACTTTATGTATTGCTGGTGATGCATAAACCTTACAGCCCAGGTAGGTTACCTCTTTGACCCTTGGAATGATTGGGCCCTCCAGAATCCAGTTAGAATAGTGGATCTTTTTTCTCGCGTGCCTAAAGAAGACTATCTTAGATTTAATTGGATTAATAGATAGTCAATTTTTCTTAGCATACTCACCTAACCTACTTAGCAGACACTGCAGTCCTATTGCTGTCTTGTCCAGCAAAACTATATCATCAGCGTAGGCCAGCCAGTGGCTCCTCCTCCCATTTATCTCTGGACTGGCCAACGCTGATGGTTCTAGAAAGATGCCAATGTCTGCCAAATCCAGGTTAAAGAAGAGAGGAGCCCCCCAAGCAACTCTGTCTAACTCCTCTCTCCACTCTGATGAGCTCTGACAAGTGTCCCTGGTCGTCAAGTCGCACTCTCAGTTTGGTGTCCCTATGTAATTCGACCAACATTGACAACATGCCCTCAGGGATGCCCCAATTCCTTAGTTTATTCTAAAGATGGTCCCTGTCCACCTGGTTGAAGGCCTTTGAAAGGTCCACCCATGCACCATATAGTGGGAGGTATCCTTTTCCCCTAGTGTTTTCACTAATCAGGCTCAGCACTAGCCCATTCAGGGCAGTGGATAGACCTCGTCTGAACCCCGTTTGGTGGCAAGACAGAATATGCGGTCTTTCTACCCATTTTGTGAGATCTTTTAACAAAAGTTTCATAAACACTTTGCTTTCCATATCAAGGAGAGCGATCGGGCGATAATTCGTCAGTTGTAACCGATTGCCCCCTTGAAGAATGGGATGACTATTGCAATTTTCCAAGAAGGAGGAAACCTTTATCGCCTAAGTATCTCTTTAAAGAGCAGATTTAACCACCTGAACCAAAGAGCTATATTGTTCTTCAGAACTTGGTATGTTAGCCCGTTCGGGCTGGCAGCTCTTGAGACAGATGACATAATATCTAAGTCTACTATGTCTTTTTAGTCGAATGATAAATGCCAGGGTGCATCCAAATTAGCACTATGAGAGTTTTTTTCTGGATTCTCAAAGTTTTTTGTCGGGTAATCGACCCACCTGGACTCTGGTACCAGATTGCATTAAGTGTTGTTGGAGTGAGATTCCAACTGGCTGATAACCAACAAGAAATTTCTGGAGTTGTTTTTATTTACTAGTTGCAGCATCAACTCTCCATCTTGTTGCAGACGTAACATTTTTGGGGTTACTGACCACTCCTTGTACTCTTGATTTAATTTCTCAGACTTTCTTCTATGACTCTCAGGGCTGTGTTGCAATGTCTTCAACCTTTGCAGCCTTTGCCTAAGCACCTTTTTTTCACCCAGGTTTCTTCATCAAAAGAGTAGAGATGAGGTTGTTCCCCCCAATTTCTGCCACACTAGAGGAAGAGTGGACCAAATGAATTTTACAAATTTAGCCGGCTAACAATTTTCTATTTGAATAGATTCTGGGATTCTTGCAAAGTTGTTATTTAGAGTTCTTCCTTCTTTTCCCCTTTTTACTTGTTATCTCTTGTGGATGTATGTCTGATACTGTAACTAATAAATCGCAGAATAGCAACTCTAATTGGGAGGGATCACTCCTCCCGTCATGTTTTATGGACAAAGATGAGCATCCAGAAAATAAACCTGTTGACCAAAAAATGTAGTCCAGTGTAAATGATGACTGCCCACGATGCCATGTTGGGGTAGAGGGGTTATCCCACCTAATTGACCCATTTGTCATCTTCAAACCCCATGAGTCCATAAAGTCCATCCAGTTTTGTCCCCTTCTGGAGATTCTTTGTGGTTTTGTTGGTTCTTTCTCCCTTAATGAGTGGACACACTGGGTATTTAGATCTCCTGCAAAAACTATGTGAGCTCCCCCAAAATCTATTTTGATCTTTTCCAGCAAAGAGGACAGTAATGCAAAAAAAGCCTGAAATTCAGTCCAGGCGTGGTTCCAGTAAGCATTAATAACAACAAGATCGGAGATTGGTGTGTCAGATCTTAAGCAGACTTTACATGCCTGTATTCCCATAGTACAATTAAGTATAAGAATTATTTCTTTAATTGTAGAGTTCTTATATGCCATCAGGAGGCCACATGACGGCCTCCCTTTGGCTTTTTGTATTGCGGGTAAAGTGTGCATTGTATAGCCTTCAATTTATATTGGCAGTAGTTTGTTTGTGGCTACACCTCTTTGCGCCAAATTTCTGATCTGAATGAATCAAAGTACGTAGTCAAGTTTCTTCAAGCATATTTTCTTAATTTATTTGATATATATTCTGCCCATATGGATGACACGTGTTTCTGCGTTTCTTTGACGCCCTTTTCAAATCCGGGCTGAATGCAAACGTAACATGTAATAAAACAAAACACAAAATATAACATATGAAATAGCATTTTAGCATATTATGTAACACATTTAGTAGTTAAAAAAGTGACCTAGGCTGTGTAGTATATCCTTTGAGCATTCTCAAATTACATGAACACCTGAAAGTGCAGCACCTCTTAGTTACCTCAAATGGTTAAAAATAAATCCATTACAGTGACTATGTTAGTTTTTAAAATTAAATATGTGCAATCCGAAAAAGAAGTAAGTATGGGATGGCATGGATCTAATAATTTTTGGCTGTCAGAAAAACATGTAAATTTGTTTTCTTACCCTTATTGAATGTAATACGAATCTCCTTTCTTTATTTCCGGGAATTAGTTTTTAGTTGAAGTATATCACGGTAGTTCCAGGGTTAAATCCCACCTAAAACAAATTTGATTATTCTATTATGCTAACATTAGCCTTTTAACCTTCTATCGGATTGATTCTTTGTGCATGATTCCCTTGCATATATTTAGACACATTTTAAACTCTGGTAAGCATGACTAGTAACATCTTTCTCATTAAATTTATATAAAAAGTGTTATTCATATTTGCAATCCTCCAATTGCATTACATATCCTTGATCTCATGCATTCTGTTACTCTAGCGGTCACTAGGAATTACTTTTTCAGTTACAACGACTAGTAATCGATTTGCTCCCTATTTGTGTTTACCAAAACACCCTGTCGCGTGAGTTTGAAATCCCAACAAAAATATATTTTATTTATGCCACTCGGCATCAAGCATGCTGGTTTCTACATTGAGCATGCTTGTAGCGGTGGTCTTTCCACCCCTTAAAAGCCCTTACCTACAAATTCACCTGCTCATGCCTCAAGCGTCGGGGGTCCCGTTGTGATTCTGACAAATCCTTGTTCATAAAGAGTTACAGATTGCTAGTCCCTCTTTCCTTTTGTTCATTTGCAAAATTCGGCGGCCATACTTCGGGCTGAGTTTTAGTACGTAAGTCCTTTTTTCCTTTTTGGTGTTTAAAATGGTCTGTTGCATTTGTGTTTAGTGTAACATTGGTTTGGATTTAAACTTCCGTATTTAACTTGCGCGGCGGATCTGTTACCTATTATTTATGTCCAAATTATACAAAAATTAAAATTAAAAGAGTAACTAGTTTTACACTATGTTTATTAGTATTTTTTACGCAATCTCTTTGTATTATGTATACCTGAGACAGTTTCCTGTTGGGAATGATGCATTATGGTAACTTTAGTTTTCTTCATTGACCATTATTTTTTCACTATATTTTATTAGCATTCTTTTCACAATTTCAGAATGGTGCATTGTGGTACCTATGGTTTGATGTTACTTTCGCCTCTCTCATCTGTTTAACTTTCATCTGAATAGCGGTTTCGCCCATATAGGATCTCCCCATGTGTATATCTAAAGCATATACTTTAGCAGTGCACATTCTTCTCACAATTTCAGAATGGTGCATTGTGTTACCTGTGGTTTGATGTAAATTTCACCTCTCTCATCTGTTTAACTTTCATCTGATTAGCGGTTTCGCCCATATAGGATCTCCCCATGTGTATATCTAAAGCATATGATTTAACATTGCACTATTCAATAATATTTTTCTTTACAACAAGTTATAATCGAACAAAATGTTTTATATTGGGTTGACAAGCCATGTTTCCTGAAATAATATAATGTCGTTATTTCCAAATAGTTGTTCTCTCTTTTTTTTAGATTTAAAAGAACTGGAACCCGGCGTATTCCAATTTATCAGACAATACTCATTTTGTCTAAAGGGATGTTACACCTACACCCAGTTTCTGAAGCATTTGGGTCAGTATTTCTGGGAGGAGAGTAAGAGCGTTTTCTTGCTTAGTGTCTCGAGTGTCCCTTCTCCTCCTGCTAAAACCTGCCTCCTCCAAATACACCCCAGCCCCCAAAAGTTCTAATTTGTGTGAGTTTAAGGCTGAGTGACTTGCATTTTTGGCTTCTTCGGGCAATGTAGAGAATACTTTTACTCCCTGTCTCTCTAATTCCTTTGATGCTTTCAGAGTAGCATTTTGTGCCTTCCTTGAAGTGAGACCAATATCCACAATGTAGAGGTTTTGCTCCCTGGGGAATAGCACATAATCTATATCCTCTGTCGACAAAAGATAGAGATTTGGCACTTTTTTGAAGTAGGATAAAATTACACTTCTGCTTAAAGACTTGCGTTGCTTGGTCTTTTCAAGTAACGTTAGCCAAACTTTCGGAATCGCAAAAGCATATGTTTCCTCATTGTTGCTCTTCATAGGAGATAGATGCCTGATCTGTGCACAATGAGCTGTGCTTTCTTTTCCCATTGAGACAGGAATCTCTATTGACTTTCCAGAACCATTCCACATTCCAGGAATAGAGGACTGCTTTCCTTGACCAGTCCCCACCTCTAGGACAGTGGTAGATGTACCGGCTCTTCCACAACTATGTCATTTTTTTTGCTTTGTTTTAGAAAGATTGGGGCCAGTTTCATACTTTCCCCCTGTAGGTTGCTTTTTGTCTTGTCAATGGAAGTTTTCTGATTTAGAGCAGGACGTTTTTTCTGTAGAAATATTGGGGCCCATGGTATCCCTGTTGCTGGGGGGCCTAACTGATCCATGGAGGTAATTTTTTTCTGTCGGTCTTTCTCTGTTGTTTTAGTCATCTCCAGATTTTCTTTGTTGACAACCGCACCTGGCCTCCTTAGGGGTTGCTCCGGTAGGTTCGTTTGAAGACCTACACTCACGTTTACGATCTCGATCGCTTTTTGCAGTGCTCCTTTTTGATCATTCTTTGTCTTCTTTAGTTTTTTTCCTATTTGGGCTGGTTTGCAATCTCTGGAGTTTACTTCTCGTGTATCCTCCCTGGCTGTCTCTACAAAGTTTAATTTCTGTTTTGACTCTGACACTTCTCGTAATGGTTTCGAGATGGTCTTGACAAAGGAGTTTGCCTCTGTTTTCTTAATCCTTGAGTTCTTCTGATTCTTTGGTTTCTTGAGCTCTCTCTTAGTTAGTGGGCAACTTGTTCTAGATCTCTTTTTTCTTGCTTATCTACTTTTCATTTTTCTTCTTCCTCTAGAATTCTGATGATCTGCATCTGTCCAAACGTGTTCCGTCTCTTCCGACGCCAGTGGGGTCACCTCTACTCGAGTTTGCTGAGTTTCTGTTCCTATTTCCACAACCTCCTCCACTACATTGGTCAGTCTTCTAAATTCCTCTAATGTAGATTCTGAGAGGGGGTATCATCAAATGGATAGTTTTAGTGATTTTCCCTCCCCACCTCTCCTGCTCCTTCAAGTAGGATCAGTGAGGTCTCAGATGTTCTAAAAGCTCTTGTAACAGCTGGTGGGAATCTTCTGCCTCTCTATTTTTCACTTCAAGAGATCCTTGAATTGCCAAAATGCCCAGCCCTTGTTTGGCCACTTCTAGCCTAACATCCTTCATGGTGGGCATGATAATGGAATTAATACTGTTCCCAAACCACACCATTGGTGATTCCCAGTTCGCTGTTTCTTTAGTAAGTTCTAGGAGTATCCCTGCTTGGGATTGGACCTCCATTTTAAGGAGTTCAAACACTGAAACCAATGAGTTCAACACAAAGTTCAGAGCTGAAAGGGTGCCTTCATTAGTTTGTGGTTGGACAGGCTTTTCATTGGTACCTGAAGGGGTCGTTCTCGATGTATACTTTCCATTCTCCTTTAATGTTCAGGAGAAACGTCTTGTTGCGTATTAAAGGCCTCCCCCGGGGACCAAGTTCTTGTAAAGCACTCCATAATAGTTGTAGAGTATTCTGCCTCCTCCTCCAAAAAGTCTTGACTCATTGGGGGCGGGACCCATTCAGATACCACCTCCCACTCTACATCGTTCATGCTCTTGTTTCTTTTCCTTCTAAAGTGGTCCTTAATTCTTTTTTTTATTTTTTTAGTGGTGACTGTATACTCCAGTCCCAGTTTCCAACAGTGGACCAATTTGGACTGTGCCTCCTTATCAGACCACCCCAATCTTGGAGTGTGCATGAACTAGGGCCTGAATCGTTAGGATGGAATTAAGCGTGGTGTGAGCTGTATAAACTGCCAAAGAAGAGTTTCCAGGCACAGCTGGTAGCTCCGCCTAGGACCCGACCCATTCTGGTGTTCTTATGGTATCTATGAGTGTTGTACTGTGCAGCTTCATTGCTGACTCGCGCCATCTTGTACCTTCACTCAGGAATTAACTGGCCAAATGGGGCAATGGTGACACAAGGGACGTAGGAGCACAAAGCTTGAACTCACCCCCCAGAGTTAACATGAATGTGTGTTTTTATAAGTATAACAATTTCAGGCTTTGATCTTATAATTCTTGCCTCTGAAACTTGGAGTGCCGGCCCAAAATGTCCTCCTATAGTACAGACCAAAGATTCTTTGAACGACTCCCCGGCCGCTCCGCGATGGGGGTCTGTTTGGTATGGTGATTAAGATGAACAGCAAAAGAGGACTGCACAGCTCCAGCAAGCAGGTAGCAGGTAACAGGTAGCAGAGTCTACCCAAAGACTCCGCCGCTGACTCTTCTGAGAACCTTCTCATCGCAGATGCAGCAACAAGCCCACTGACCACTGGAGAAGGGTCTGGGTCCCCAACACAAGCATATTGAGCATCAGAGGAGAACTTTGTCATCACAGTGGCAGCAACAAGCCCACTGACCATCAGAGAATGGTCTGGGGCCCTAACCCAAGTGAATCAAGCATTAAAGGAGAACCTCCTAGTCGCAGTGGCATGCAACAAGTCCACTGACCATCAGAGAGAAAGCATTCTCGTTGCAGTGGGAGGGAAACGTCCACTGGGGCACTGAGAAGGACTTGTGACTTTGCCAAAGCCAGAAGAATGAAGTCATTCCCCCTGGCTTGGTGTGAACTATATTGGAGTATGTGAACCACTACCAGGAGAAAGGAGTCATTCAATGGGTTCCGAAAGTTGAATGCTGCAAAGGTTAGTTGGACCCACAAGCCAGGGGAAGGGAGTCATTCCCCCTGGCATCCTTTTTGCCATAGAACATTTCTGGGAATACCACCCAACTACCGGGAGAAGGGATAACTTGTCTGTAAGACTTATTCTTTAGCTGTAGACTAAGGGATATAAGTAGGTTGTGACACTGGACGGTGGAGTTTGATTTCAATTGACATTGTGGCAGACCTTTAGTATTAGATTGAGGCAGGGAAACCCCTCTTAGAAGATAGGGATAGTGAGGGTTTCCTTTCATGATAAATAAAGGTTTTGCCAACCAAAATGCCACCCTTGGGTCAGCATCCTTCTTCAACACCCTTACAATACATATGAACAAACAATTTCTTTCCAAATGAACTGCCTTGTGTGGCGAGCCAGAAGAAGGAGTCGGACAACTTAATGCCATGATTTAACAGGTTTTATTTAAATAAACGTGCAGCGACGCAGACGTGTACGTCAGTGATAGAACCCGCCCCCTCACCTCCGACATATTGGATAAAGGACAAGAAGACACTGTGCATGACACTAGGTATCATTCCAATACCACATCGGGTGTATGAGAGACGTTATGCACTCAGACAACCGTACAAAATGTACCCTCGAACTGAGGGGGTAGCAGGAGATTTGCAGACACCAATGAATATCGAAGAGCTGTAAAAGAAATATGGCAGATGCAAAGTGATGTCATAAGGAGAAGACACAATGACGCACTGAAACAATGTAAGAGTACTCAAAGAATGAAGATGTAACTGAGGAAACAAGAGTACGCCTACATACAAGTGAGAAGAAACCATATATATATATATATATATATATATATATATATATATATATATATATATATATATATATATATATATATCAGGGAAAAAAACTTTGTTAAAGGGACGTTATGGTTAAGTTGCACTACTAAAAACCTATGAAATAAAAAAAAAACGTTAACGGGATATTATGGTTCCAAGTAAAACCGAAAAACCCTTGAAATTCACCAGTTATGGTAAGCTAAGCAACCATAACTCGCGCCGCCATTGTGCACTGCTAAGACTAACACCCAGGACATGAAAGATGACATCACAAATGTCAAAAATGACATCACTGATGACATCACATGTCAATTTATTTTTATGAAAACTCTGTAGAAGGAATTCTTATTATAATGTTTACCAAAAAGTGTCAAGGATAATTGGAATACATATAATGTGCTACTCAGTGCATTAAGCAATGCATTGATATAAATACCATTCTATTATGAAGTTCTATCCAGTACACTAAGCTACATACATGATGAAGGTGCAATATTCATAATATTGCCATGTTCAATAGTGAAATGATAATTGCTGTGTTATTAGAGTTTTGCGTGCTGTGAAACATGTAACAAGTAACTAATAAAACCCACTTAATAGATAATTGCATTATTACAGACAAAACACAAAGAGACAACAACAGATATAAATATGAGTATATACAGGGAAATTAAAGTAAGAAAAAAATCAGCAGTAGCAGAAGAAAGTGTTCATAACCTAACTGATTACCTTTATGTAGAGAAATAATTGCTCTGTTTCAAAGCTGCTACTTACCCTATGCATATGTATTACATGATTTGATTGGACCCTAAGGAAAGTAGTGTGAGTACAATGTATACAAATATGAGCATATACAGGGAAAGTACAGTAATAAAAAAACAACAGAACTATCAGAAAGTGCTGATAACCCTACTGATTATCTTTATGCACAGAAAGTATTGCTATCTTTCAAGCTTGTGTCTTCCCCGATGTATATGTTTCATATGATGTGGCTGAACCCTAAGGGAATTACTGTGAGAACATACTTGAAGGATAAGTCTACAAATATAGTACGTTTTCAATTTTTTTAGTTCCTGTTACTGAAGAAAACCATGTGGCATAGATATGTCAATAAAGGAAAAAAGGGGGAGCCAGACATGTGATGTCATCAGTGATGTCATCAATGACATTTGTGATGTCATCTTTAATGTCCTGGGTGTTAGTCTTAGCAGTGCACAATGGCGGCGCGAGTTATGGTTGCTTATCTTACCATAACTGGCGAATGTCAAGGGTTTTTCGGTTTTACTTGGAACCATAACGTCCCGTTAACAACATTTTTTTTTTTAATTTCATAGGTTTTTAGTAGTGCAACTTAACCATAACGTCCCTTTAACAACATTTATTTACTGAATTTCATAGGTTTCTAGTAGTGGCACGTAACCATAATGTAAACAAACATCTGACTTCATTGCACACCTTCCGAAGAATGCCACATGACCATATGCTGGCGCACAGCATGGTGACGTATTCGAAAACCCGTACACACTTCACAATAAGATCTGTGCCTCGTGGACAGTGTGGAAGTACATTTTGTACTGCTGTAGAAACTTGCAACTTCAACATTTCCCTTGCAGAACTCCAACACCTATTCGTACTCAGCCATTAACAATCTAGTACACGTACATGCTTTTAGCAAAACTACTATTTATCTTAAAACAACATCAGCTAAGGCCATCCCTCCTCCCTAAGAAACAGCACCACTGCTGTAATGAAGGAGCATGAGAAACACGGCCCGTACCTTACAAATAACACACGCACAACATTTCCCCCCGTCCACCTACCTCTCCATATTACTATTGGGTGCCTCTTTCCTCAGTTGCGTCCACAACTTTCGTTCTTAGCTGTCCTCCCAAAAAAAAGCATCCATAAACAAAATAAATGTTCCTTTATGATACACCTGTCGCAGTTAAAAAATGAAAGTAAAAAAAAACACAAAGACTCCATCTACTTTATATTTCGTTGTAAAGTACATAGACGCAATAAGATTTTCCAACATTTCCATTAGCAGTTTGTGTTATACTAATGGGAATATTGTAGAGGTTGTCCTCCGTTCCAGGGACTGGAACGGTGGATAAAGGGCCAGCAGGCCAAGTTATGAGCCCAATCGAAGCGAGAGTGCATAACGAGGTCTCTGCATCATTACCCCCCTTGGACTCCTAAAATGGGGGATGAATGCCATTAACAATCTAGATTTTCAAAGTAGTAACCCGTGCTACTAAAAAAGATGATTTTTTGTCCTAAACCGGGACGCCAAACAAAATCCTTTTCCAAGATGGCCACCATAGAAAGGGAAGGTGGGTGTTCCATACAGGGCCCTTCTTCGCTTTCCATTGCAGCCTACAAAAAGCAGAAAGGTAACCCTGTGCCATATTACCATGAGCACATTTTTCTTCCCTTTCAAATGTATCCTAATGTGGAACAACTTTATCACAAAGCCAGTCCCAGGTGGACATGGCCACTTTAATGCTATGTTTTGTCCCTTCTGGTAATGGACAGTAGCCACATTATCTGGATCATGACCTTATACCATGGCCCCGACATTCTGCCCACTACCCAGAGCTACAGCCTACCCCTCAGTGACTGAAGCTGTACCGCTATTTTTTTTAACTACATTATGACACTACATTATGACACTTGTCAAATACGAAAAAACACTACCACATCTCCAACACCATGCTTTTCGGTCGTTCCCAATCAGCCTTACGCAAATGTACTGTAAATCCACCCAGGTTTTCTTTTTCAAAACTGTCAAAAGAATACACAAATGATTCGTCATATAAGGTGTGCACAAAATCCCTACAAACTTTGTAAAGTCATTCGCAATCACGTAGGAAATATTCCAACCATCAGCATTAACCTTCATCTCCCCACACATTAGTTCATAAGTTTTACAAGTGCAAAGATCAGAGAATATTATTATCCTGAGGGTTCGACCATGTATTTTTTTACAAATGTTGATCTATCGCAAACATTTTCAGTGCACCTTACCTCATTTTTGTCTCTTTTAGAAACATACAAAATCTGACAGCAGAGCGCGTCCATCTTGTGCTAATCTTGTCCATTGCTGCATTTGGCTAAGATAAATTGCCCTGACGTCACTAAATCATATGGGCCGCCCCTGATCCTCACATAACCAACCCTAGTGATAATCAACACCTTTCTCGGTAACGTTCCTCTCCAGCGTAGCCAAATGCGCCCATAAGCACCTACGTGCCGTGATGCAGAACCTGAAAATGAACACACATTGACTTACAACATAGCACATCACAACTTGAAATAATAAACCGGTTTTTAAAAGAAAACAGTAACACTTTACAATTTGTAAAGTACTTTTATTTCACCATAAAGTGTCAGAGAACATCAGAATATTCCCATATGCAAGCAAATTGCAAAATTGTTTCTGCGCTCGTGATTGAAAATGTTAATCGTGAGGCACACGTTGTTCTTTTCCCATACACAAAGAACCGCTTCAGTCGCACAATGAATTCCAGGGCGTTGGCATGAAGTTGGGCCTAGACCACCATAAAAGATGTTATGTTACTCCTAAGCGCCAGTGCCGCGTAGGGACACTTGGGTCCTGCATGATCATCCCAAAAAATAGTCACGGTGATCCAGGCGTTTACGAGTATGTGCATCTGCCGTTGAAAAAAATCCATCACTGGGCATCTGGAATCCATGGCAATCACAGTAAGGCAGCATGTAACTATTTGCAAAACATAACAGAAAATACGTATCAATACCCAACCTTTATTACAATACATCTATTGATTTCTTAATTCCGCATACAGTTTAAACTAACGATTACTACACACAGCAAACAATTTAAAAAAAGACAAAAAGAACGTGGAAACTGATACACAAATCGATGTGGTCATACATGACATTTTAAAGAAATATTAGCGTTGAACATGGGTGAATCTAGTGATGGTCTAGAAACACAGAATCTGCACTCTCCATAACTACAAACAAATGACAACTACACAGAAAGATAGTACTTCAGTTACATTGCCAACATTAATGCTCAGGTAATAAAAAATTAAATCTCGTTCCGGTGTAAAGTCGTCAAAAGCAAATTTACACGATATTGACCGTCTCCATTCTCTTCGTAAAACTCAGAGAGCAATGTGCTTGCACAAAAGAATCTTCATAAACTGATATTACATGTGCCTTATAAACGTTTAGAATGCATAACCTTATCAAATGTTCCTTTTTGCAAACTTTCACTCCCTGCATTCTTACTGAATTTTGCCTTTCGCTCAAGGTCAAAAAACAATTGACCCTTATGGGTTCAGTCGGATGCGTGGGCCTCCTGAGCTCGCAACCAAAAAAGCAAAGCTAGTGACCTTCTCTCAGAATCTAAATACATTCTCACTTTGCAACAACATGTCTCAACGCATTAATGAGAACTGGTACTCCCATACACTTGCAGACCCGCTCTTTCCATCAAACAGTGCAGGTGGCTGCCTCAGATTTCAAACTCTAGGGCGCCAGTCTGGCTGCAACATTATTTTAAATACATTGTAACACAGACACAGTAATTCTTCGCCTGCTGCCACATCCCATCCCCGCCTCATCAACCCTCACCTTCCGAGACAGTATTTGATAAGTTTAACAAGTGCAAGGTTGTGTTGTTTTATATGTTTTAGCGGCGATGTCGGCGTACACCAAAACACGAATGAAAGATGGCTGGCGCATCGAAACAATCTCACGCACTTCACGCTCTTCAACATCCAATCAGCGAACGTGTGACATGTCCGCGGACATGACGCTGCCGATTAGCCAATCAGTATCTTGTCCGCGGAGCGAACAGGGAAGTGTGACCGCGGAGCAGACATAGATATCACACATTTTTTGGGACCTACTGTTTGGTCATTTAAAAAAAAAATTGACAGATTTCCACCAAATTTACAAAAGCACGCTTTCGGAACCAAGCTCCTGCCGCAAATTTGGTGAACATTTGTCCAGCGGTTTGGGTTGTAGGCGTGAGCAAACTTTTCCCCCATTCAGTCTATGGGAAAAAAAGACATTTTGGGCTTGAAGGCTTGGCTGATGAGAGATGGTAGACTAATTGGGCAAGTTGGCAGTAGTCTGATGTTGTTGTCTGCACCTGGGTTTCGTTTCGCTTACATGCTGCTAACAAGCCACATGTCCAAGGTTGGCAGAGAATGCCAACTAATCAGAAGGGCTATGCAATGGTGAGCATACATTGTTGCAGGGGCCAGTCCGCTGTTATGCTGTTATAATCTGTATTATACGTAATTAGAGGGATGTTCAAGGCATGCCTGCCAGAGGAGGGGCAACAATTATGTTACTAACATTTATAGAAACTATAAGTAGCTATGTTCCTCTAACCAATCCCTCCGTCCGATAGGTTTTATTATTTGCCACGTAAGATGTCATAGCTGACGTTCTTCGAGGTAATAAGCCTTTATATGGTCAAAATAGCATGAAGAGTGTGTGGATTACGATTTGTTGTTCACCAGGTTTCCCTACTTTATTGAGCTGATAAAGTAGTATTTTATCATATTCTTTGAGTCTCTCTGGTTATTTGGGCCTGAGGTCATTTATTATGGTAATTCCATTCTGCGCATAAGAGTGCTCAAAGCTACTACTGCACAAAAGGAAAACACCTGTCATGCCCTATTTCTAAGAGGGAAATTCCCTACCTAAAATGCAAAACGAATGGTGCTTGTCAAGGTACAACAAAAAGTCTTCCATCCATATCCTAACTATAAACTAGCCCTGCCACTTAGACAAATAAAAAGAAAAGAGGAGTCCAGAACATGGTCTCTAGGTTAGGCTTCTGCCTTGCCCATCACTGGAGCTTTCTCAACAGTTTCAAACAGTTCATACCATTCTTCCATATGCTTTCTCTTGTAACATGTTCCATCTCAGGTTTTAGTGTGTGATGTAGGGACTGGCTTTCTCAGATTGTTTCAGTTTTCAAAATCCTGTCCGTTTCTTTAGCTTACATATAAAGCAATTGTTCTCATTTACTTCCACCTGATTCACATAGGGTCCTTGCCCCATTTGCTTTCTCCAATTATCATACCTTTGTGGGTTTCCCAAACTGGTATACAGAGGAGATATGCTGTTGTCTTTCAGATTTACCAGGGTGCTTGCCACTCTATGTTTCTCAAGCTCCCTTAACCTTGGAGGTTCTTCCAAATTACAACCAACATACTTGTGTTCCTTCTCTTCTAATCTGTATAGAGCGCTTCACCATTAAGCTTTTCAGGCTTCCTTAAGCTTGTTGTTTCTTTCAACTTGCAGTATTCTTTCTTTCAATCCCCAGCCCCATGCCTGGGCTTTGCTCATCTGGGACTCTCAGACACCTGTGATGTCATGTACTTTCTGTAGGGGAGGCATGGTATCACGAGTATGACACTGATACAATGGATACAATTTGTAAATTCTTTATTGAAGATATTGGGGCTGGAGAAACTCCTACTTTGCCCTATGACTACGATTGGAGTAGTCTTGATCATCAAACGATAAACAAAGCAGTCTGTCCAATGAAAATGGCTTATGATAACTAAAGCTAATGCCTCTTGTACAAAAAGTGTAAAAAGGAGAAATGTATGAAAAGGAAAAATCAGTGTTCAAAAGAATAAATGTGGTTGAACCAGCTCTCCTCCCCACGTTAGACCTCACGGAGTAAGGCTGTCCATGTAGGCAGGATGTCACACTCTGGCTCGGTTTTCAACACAATGAGTAGTTCCAAAATGTGGATCGAGGCCCGCCTGGCCTTTCCCGGTTAAAGTCTCTTTTCCTGACTTCCAAATAATGTTTCAACAAAAGGTTCACATACGTCCCCCTCTGTCGGGCTCAGACCCTTCACAATAAAGTTAAAGAAAACTTGCAGGGGGGCTCCATTTCACAAGCTATTATACTTCGGGTCTCCCGCTGTCGGGCTCGGACTACTTTTGGATGTTGAAGACTTTCGAATGTGCATGGCTTTCCTTACAGACCACCACAGGACCACTTCAACTCAAAGCTCACATTTCAACTTTCACTCTCGCCGTCTTTGGGAGTTAATCTTGCTTACTTCACTTTTGTTGTTCATTCGCTTTGTTGCTGCAAACAAGGTACCTTTGATGGAGACTTTCCAGTGGGCTACTTCCTTTCGCCGGACCACTCAGTTACTTAGTATCGCTGTTCTCACAGCTGTCCTTACTTCAAATTTCATTCACAGGTCTGCCTTTCTTTGCGTCTCATCCACACATGTGCAGCCTTCACTTGCGATATAATGTTGGTACTTCAAACTTTAACACACACCGGTCTCTCAGGTCGCTTGCCAACTCACTGGCTGTGTGCGTTCCTTTCGTGGTTTTACGATTTCCAATTCACGAGTCAAGGTTAGTAACACAGGCTTGCCCTCACCTCCCCAACTCTGCTGTTCATCCGGAAGGGTCGCTGGCATCCTTGAAACACAATGCAGCCTTCTGATGTGGCATCTGGCCTTCTCCACCTGTCTTTCACAGCCTGTCGGAGGTAACAAACTCCAGTAGGGAACTCTTGGGGTTTTCAACCCGCTGCTCTCGTCCCTTGGTCCGTTGCTCTGCTGCAGTAGGTTTGCCTTCGTCCCGGGAGTTCTGTTCGTACTCGTGTTCCGCCTTGCTCAAAGTGTGTCTCTAGGTTCTGCTTTTATTAGTGTGAGGGGAGCTAATTGGTATCAGGTGTATGCAGAGTTTAGTCACTGACTTTGCCTGGCCCGATTAGCGGGACATGTCCAGTATGATGTGAGAAAGTTAATGTCGATAGTCTCAAACTCACCCTCTTCCTTGGCGCAGTGCTTGTGTACAAAGGGGGTTGGGAGTTGGGACCTCGGAATATCCTAAAAAAATAGGATGGGTTATAGGAACACAAAAATGGGGGAATACCGTGTCTCACCATCAGCGGCCTCACCCCCACTCCCCGAAAACCCCTCACCCAGGTGATCCTCCCGCACTGGTACCACCCTCAGGAACTGGATCCAAAAGCGATGGCCGTGTCCTGGTCTGCTGGATAACAAGTCCCTGAGGAATAGCGGGCGAGACACCCTTTGGTTTCTCACATTTATTCTATCAAAGTGTTCAAAGTTTCTTTCCCCAGCTTCATACCAGGGTTTTGCTCATTCTGGACTTTCAGGGACCCGTGATCTCATATGCTCTCTTGCTTCAAAGTGTTCATGGGCTCTTTACCTAGCTTTACCCTGGGTGCTTGTTCGGTCAGGACGCTCAGGCTCCCGTGGACTCGTAGGATCTCAAACTCAATATACAATGTGTGTTCCCCTCAATGGTATCTTCTCAGTGGAAGCGTTTCTTTCCCTGACACAGCGTCCCTCGACAGCTGCTGTCTATTGTACCGTATGTGGAACCTGAGGATTCGTCCTTCCGCACTGGTCTGGTCTTGGCATCTGTTGTTAGGACCCTGGCCTACCGGTGCTTCGTTGCGGTCACACCACCAGAGGAAAAAGGGCTTCCCCGTTGCAGCCTCTCTGTCCGAGTCTGACTATTCGAATTGGGACGCCAGCATTCTAGCGCTCTGCTAGGCTCTGGCTTCCCACCTAACCATCGGCTCCGCATTCGGACTTGGCTATACCCTTCAAGGACGTCCCTTCTGCAGCGGTGCATCTCTGCGTCGGACTTGCTCTCTGCCCAATGTAGAAGATTCTTCCCCGTACACAGTCTTCCTGTGTTTAAGTACCTCCTCACAGCAAGAGGGTGTGTATTCCTCGTTGACTGAAGTGCTGCAACACATACCACCATTACTTTGAGATAAAGGAAGAAAAGTGAAATGAAGAAAAGTTAAAGATTTGTCACTGTTCGATGGCATGACGATTTTAGTAAAGATAGTCTTCTCTGCATCCATATAAGCATACATGTGGCCTCATTACAAGTTTGCCAGTCCGGTAACAACAGTGCCTGTAAGCTACCTGCACTGTTGTTACCGGACCGGCAAAAAACAAGTTCTGCGAGCGGGAGCCTTTCTGCCCGCTAGGTCTGACCTGGCGGATGGAACGGCACCCGCTGAACGAATTTGAAGGATGCACCGGCACCATTCATGGATGGTGCCGGTGCATCTGACCTCCCCATTCTTATTGAGTCCAATGGGACTCAATGGAAATGGGGAGTAACAATTACCGGCACCCGGCAATGGGGATTTACCGGGACTACCCGGGCTGTAATGCCCCGGTAAATACCCATTGCCGGGTGCCGGTAAATTCATGACTCCGGTGGCAGGCGTGCCAGTATTTACTGGCACGGCTACCGACAGGGTCATAATGACCCCCACAGTGTTCTGGTCTGGGAAGTCTGTAGTATCGAAGACCTCTGGTACTCCAGGTAAGTTCTTCGGTTCTTTATTGTCCTTGTCCTGTACTCCTCAACAAGACACGGGGATGGTAGGGGACACAAGATCACAAGGGAAACACCAGGCTCACCCCCACACCCATCTTCTCTGCTCACAGCTTTCTCTCTCTCACCAACCGTCACCCAGCAGAATACTTCCACCGCCAACATTCCTCTAGCAGATGACATCACACACACTGCTACTCTGCAAGCCATATTACAACACTTCTCCTCCCCTAGGAAACACAAAAGAACAACTAAGGCAACATGATCAGCACCAAACCCTAACCATCCAAACACAGCACAGTACCAGAGGTTCCGCACACAGCGGCCGCCCATGCCCAGAACCCCTGGCAACTTTAATTGAATAGGAAAAAGGAAACCATTCACAGGCCAAACCGGACCAAGTAGAAAATGCCAACGGCACACTGACTCCAAAACACAACTCACCAAATCCCTCGGTTAACAACTTGAGGCCTCAAAAATAATAAACAGAGCACTTACGCCTGTCCTGAGCTGCCCCTAAGGACCTAGGACTGCCACCCCTAGCCACACTATTGTTAGATAAGACTAACACAACTACCTAACCAAACTTACCCACCAGCGCACTTAATACCTTCCACTCCGGTCTGCCACCCCGAAGTATCAGAGCAGCCCCTCTGAGCACAAACCAACCGCCCCCTAGGGGAGCAACAACAAATGCCCAACAGCAACCGAGGGATCCACGCAACGCAACACAACCCTGACCGCAGTAAAAAGAAGAACCGCATCCACAATACAGCCCCACTACCACAAAACCGTTGGCCATTTCCTCCTTCTAACATTACACCATTTCTAAAGTCCCAGTGACAACCTGATTTACCAAACTCGGAATCAGGAGGTCAACTGGCAAAGTTAAAACCCCCAACACATAGTGACCTACCTCGGCCATAAAACCGCACTATGGACGACATGAACATTTAATACAACTCAGGCATAGCAACCATACTGAAGTTAAAACCAACGCTATAAACACACTACAGCAAAACAACTGCCCTGAGAACAACACCCATACCAAAAGTGACCTATCCTGATTACACATCAGGCACTAATGACCACAACACCAATGCCAATAGTGACCTACCCTGACGACACATCAGGCACTAATAACCACAACACCACACCATATCCACCACATCACTCCAACCACACACTCAGGAATAATCTACAATTGGAACCAAACACCATAGCGACCTACTCTGGGACCAAACCAGGCACTATGAATCCACAGAAAAACATTGCCCTGAGTTACACCACAAACACCATAATCCTGCATCAGAAACAAAACATCATCACCACAATATCACCACACACACTCACTCATCTCACGAACATAACACGACATGAAAACATAAGATATTGTGCAATTCATACAATTATCACGTTTGTGGTGAAATTTTGCATCACAAATACATTTAATACATGCAAATTAACATTGTACTGTAGACCACCACCCTCAAATCCAATAGATATTCCAGTATTGGATATACCACCCACAAGTCCAAAATCCAATGCAACACCCAGTACTACAGAATAATACCCAAACCCGTTGGCTAACCATGCCACATTGCTACATCACCATCAGTCTCTATGAAAGCACCACCCACAAATCCTTGCATCCCGCATAAGGAGTAATCCCTCTAATCCCATGGAAGCACCACCCTAAATAGTGACATAAGCTAAGAAAATTTCTAACTAGGCCTTGACACAGACTATGAGGCCACAACAAAACACTCCACTGGGAAGGGACAACGGCCTGGACGACATCTACCCCTTACACTACCATGAGTCTACCCTACACCCCACGGTGGGCCACAACATCAACACAACAACACACTGGCCCAAAACACTAACCTGCAAAGAACAGTAGTTCAACACTGTTCCAATCCATACGGTTCCTTGAAATGCCCAAACGCGAAATCCAGAAGGTGAAAATTACACACACCACTTCCAGCACTGACACATGAACTCTCATCGCACGATGCACCGTTCTCTGCTGGGCTTCCATCACCAGGACCAGGACGACACGAAGAACCCCTCGGAACGGGTTGCAATATCCTCTGCTGGCAGACCCCACCAGGACCAGGACCATCCACAACCCTGACCGCATTGCTGGAAAGGAAACATCCACGGCATCACCTCCATCGCCATACTTCTGCATCATGTGATCATCCCACGTGAAATCTGGAAATAAACTACGAAACTTGGCGTTTACTTCAACGCCGACGTGGGCGAGACACAAATCACAAGTACACCAACGGCCTTGGCGGTGATTGGCTCGCGCAAACGACCTTCATGGCGACGTCATCAATATGTCCCTAGGCTCCGGACTGTCCACATCGCCCCACGTCCTCGACAAGCCACTTATACTGGAGGAGGAGGGCAGGCTAGGCAAAGGACCAGGCGTACATAATCGTCGGCACCATTCTTCCTTGCTCTCTGCCCTCGCCAGGACATCCCAACGGGACGCGGAAACACACCCAGGATGGGGACCAGGTGTCCACAACCGCCGGTACATGCCTGTCAAGTCCCTCTGCTCACCGCCTCCTAAAGAGGGACACAGAAAACACTTCGGAAAACGCCAAATGTTCGACTCCAGCCACGCTGCTTACCGTCTCCGAAACGGAGACCACCGCTCCATAAGGCAGCGCCAAGTGCCTGCCTCCAAAATGCTCCGCACTAGGTTGAAGGCCCGGGGGCTCCAATAGGCTGGGAACCCCTGCACAGCCAAAGTCAGGCAGGAACTCCAGGCACGACACACACCGCGGCCCGGATGTTAAACACAGGATGTTTGCTCAGCAACTTGGTCCGTGGCTGGACTCGAAAACGCAGGAGGCTATATCGCCAACACGGACCACCATTTCAGACTCAGGCCATCATATGGCAATATCACAGCCATCGCAAAGGAACTGCTGCGCAGCTAAACTCCAAACAGAAGCTCCCGGCAAGGTACAGACCCGCCTGGGTGTGGGGGGACATCACGGGGGCGGTGTTCCAGGAGTGCTGCACCCCCCCAGCAGCGCCATCAGGAAGGCAATCCACCTACCATCCCATCCTCGTTGCCAGTGTAGTTCGAAGACCTCCGGTACTCCAGGTAAGTTCTTGGGGTCTTTATTGTCCTTGTCCTGTACTCCTCCACAAGACACAGGGATGATAGGGGACACAAGATCACAAGGGAAACACCGGGCTCACCCCCACACCCATCTTCTCTGCTCACAGCTTTCTCTCTCTGACCAACCGTCACCCAGCAGAACACTTCCACCCAAACATTCCACTAGCAGATGACCTCACAGACACTGCTACAGCCAGATACTCTGTAAGCCAGATTACTACAAAGACCTTCTCGGACTGGGAGTCCTTATCCTACAAAGGGGAGTCACTCCCAGTGAGGTCCCACTTGCCCAAAACCCTAGGGAGCGTTTTGCAAAGCAGGGTCCCCTACGTAGACTCACAGGGGATGGCTCCCCTTTGGGGAGAAGGGACAAATTGACCAGATTCGTCACACTTGCAGAGAATCCCAAAATAGCCCAAAAGACCCCCAACCCTCTGATGAATTGAGGGAATTTGTCCCTTCTCCTCCTGTGAGGCTAGGGAGGTGAGCCTGCTCCACAACACCCTCCCTAGGGGTTGAGGCAAGTGGGACCTCACCGGGAGAGACTCTCCCTTTGGGGACAAGGACTCCCATTCCCGTGAGGAACTATGTGATGCCCTACACATGATGGACTATTTGGGAAAATCTAATACACAAAATAATTACAAGTTCCAAGACTGTGATGAGGAGAAAGTGACCTTATGCTGTTAACAGAAAGAAAGAGAATGGGATTCTAGAACCTGCAGCTCCAGGGAATGGCAGCTTGAGGACTGAGCTCCCGAGCCCTGTACTTATCTCTATTTTTTAAAAAAAAATATGGCTGAGAAAACACCAGAGAAACTACAGCCTTCCAAGAGGCAGAAGGGGGAAGGTGACAAAGTGAATGGAGGGAGCAGAGAAGACAAAGTTTTGGGCATGCTGACCATAATGACTGCTGACATTGCTGAAATCAAAGCCAAACTGTTTGCTTCAGAAGAGAGATATGTTATGTTACTTTGCATTTATATTGTCGCCTTATGTACCATTGGTATGGTCTGAAGGTGCTGGTAGGTTGAACACCTTTGGGAACCGAAGTTCAAGTCAGTAGAGAGATTAGAGAGAGTCAAAGGTGGTGTGAGCACCGGATATGTGTGCAGCTGGTGTGGCATTCGTGTAGTAGCTGCTTCTTAGCGGTCGGTGTGGTGGTTGACAGATCAAGAGTATGTGTTCGTTCTGGCAGGATTTATCCAGACCGATTGTGGCTGCGTTAGGCCTCAGGGGAACACCTGGCTGGGGGGGGGTGTAACCAGCAGTGTTTAGTTAGAGTGACGGGGAGTATGAGACAAATGTTGGTATGAGAACAGTTATACCGAATGGTCATAGTATCTCTGTGTTCTAGTTATGGTGAACTAACTTCCAAGGTTACCTCTGTAGAGACTCATTTAACTGTAATTGATGAGGATTCAAGGAGGATGGCTGAACAGATAAGAGAGCTACAAATATTAACAGAAAAACTGAATTTGAAATGTTCTGAGCAAGAACATTTCTCACGTAGAAACAATGTGCGCATAGCAGGATTTCCAGAAAACATTGAACAAGGATGTCCTGCAGAGTTTATGGAAAATGCTTTATTCAAGATGCTTAAATTGGATCCAAAGACCCCACTGGAAATTGAGAGAGCCCACAGATCCTTGGGACCCAAACCTGCTATTGGACAGAGAACAAGACACTTTATTGTTAACTTTTTGACATTTCCAGTGCGAGAACTAATTCTGAGAAGAGCTCGTGAGTTGAAAGACTTGAACTGGGGTGGAAACAAAATTATGATCGTTGGAGAGCTTAGTAAGGATGTTGTAGACAAAAGGAGAGCATTTAATGTGGCCAAGGATAAAGCTAGAAGTAAGCATCTGAAATACTATATGCTGTACCCAGCAGTGTTGACTTTTCTTTAAATGGACAAACTCATTCATTCACTGACTTTCGTAGTGACGAAACCTTTCTCTCTGATCTGGAAGCTGAACCCATGGAAGATTCAAGCACACAGAGGGATGGATTACATGGAAAAAAGAAAAGATGAGGCCTTTTGTGTGTGGTTTGCTACTGTTGGCATTTATTTTGTTTATTTACTTTATTTATTAACTATATTTCATAGTTTTCATCTGCTTTAATTATACCTTAGTCAAATGCAAATGCTGTTGGAACTTGTTTTTGTTTGGATTCGTAACTCAATACTCGGGACTTCTCAACCGAAATATTGAAGAAAAGGACCTAATCAGCGAGAGGCAACGTGATACAATGTGATGTACGTGACGTGCATGATGAGGAAAGCGTACAGGCTCGCCGGGATCTGAACGTGTTATTCTTCATACGCTCAATGACCATGGCGGGCGTGGGCGCAGCAACTGGGATATGATCCTATGGCGTGGCCGCGAGCGCAGCAACTGGATATTATCCTTGGCTGGAGTGGGCTGCGCCGCTCTGTATCCATGCACCGAGCACTTGCTCTTTCCCCACTACCGATGCGTCTTCCTCTGAATATGGTGGTAATGAGGTGAGGAGTGGATGTGAGGCTGGGGTCCTTGTAACGCACTTCAACTATGACTGCGTCGGTCAAATTGTGCCAGCTATGTATGCGTACACCCATATCCAACATCCTATGTTCCTAAGCCATTACATCCGAACTGACATAATGCGGCGCCTGTTATTGGTGCTCTAATTGTTACGCTCACCTGGTTCCCACAGGGGTGTCGGGCAGAAGTGGACAGCCGCGGTCTCCACCAACGTGATGCGTAGTGCAGAGATGACTGACTGGACTGGCCCACCTAGCTTCGTCTGCTTGACCCGTAGAAGTAGTCTCCTAAAGGCGGAGAAAGGGAATTAGCCACCCGTGGAGTTGAGTAATAGCTCCTCACTGCGTCCCCATTTATCACCTCTGATATTCCCTTTCACCAAGCTCACCTTATAGTTTTGAATGATGAGCTCTCCATCCTGTGAGGAACGCAGGGGCGCGTTGATGGCCAGTTACTTCACTGGCTTGAGGATATTGGAAAAGTTCTAGACAATCTTGGCTCCAAAACTCCTGGCGAAGGGCCGTAAGTATATAGTTCTAAAGAGTTCAAAAATGTCTGAATAATCACTCTTGTCCAATTCCTTTGTTTATCTTGCAGCTTAAACACAAATGAAGATAGTTCTGTGGCAGCTGAAAGCGTTCTGGTAAGAGTCTGTGCTATTCCACACTGTCCGTTAAATGATGCCAAAGTTTAACTCGCTGCTGTCTCTTTTCTTACAGGTGCGGCGTAGGAAGGTTTGGCGTGCTGGTGAATAATACCTCCGGCGGTAAAATCAGGTAAGTATATGGTGGCAAGAGATTGTCCTTATTTCTTTCCTCTCGGCTCACCTTGTTGTTTTCTTGTCCCCCTTAGGTGCTAGAATGCGGCAACTTAATGATGGAGACAGCACCAGATCGTAGAGATGCTGCGAGGAACAGTGAGTATGGCGCGGCGCTGCTGCTGGCGATGACCCGTGTTTAAAATAAAGTCTTTTTCTCGTGCAAAGATGCGATGAATCCGGAATCAGGTAAGAAACCCAATAATGTTCTTGTTCTAACCTTTCTTCTTCTTTCTCTTCTTTCTAGGAGTGCTGGACTCGAGGCGGGCGTGGCACGAGGCTGGATGCTGACTGCAGGCACAGTGAGCGTTATGTTGCTGGATGCAGAATAACGCGAAGCGTGTGCTGCCCTTCGGGTGTGGTTTAAATAGCCTCTAAAGTAGTCCCAGGTAAGTATTCCTCCACAACCACACCCGAGTAACAAAATAGTCCCTAGGTAAAGTAGTCCCTTCTAAGCCTCACATGGGCTTGGATCTCTTGCAGCATGGTCTGCATCAGGTGAGTTTTAACATATGAGCCTGGCGCCTATGGTGCCAGGACTGTTCCCCCATATGAGCCAGGCGCCATAGACGCCAGGACTGTACCCATATAGCCCCTAACAAGGGTTGCTGGGTTTTCTCTGGGTAACATGATGCCTGCTTCCGGGGTTGCTGGACTTGGTCTGGATGCCTGGGGGTAAGCATCATGACAGCACTCCCCCCCCAAGGCCCCTCCTAAAGTCGTTCTTCCCCTTGGTCCTGGTTTGTCTGGGAAATTCCGGTGAAATCTTCTCACCTAGGTGCATGAACGTGGTCACTAGGTTCCCAGTCGATTAAATAAAAACGTTTTGACTTCACCATTTTGGAGTCCACGATACTTTTAACTTCAAATTCGGGTTCCCCGTCTACAAGGATGGGGTTAGGTGGCTTGGTTAGTCTTGTTCCAGGTTGTACTGGATGGAAGACGGGGTGAATCCGCATACTAGCAGGTAATTCCAATTTGCCGGCAAACGGGTTGATAATGGCCTTAAAAGAGTAAGGTCCCAAATATCTAGGGTTAAAGGTCCGCGTTCCCTTTAAAGGTATGTGTTTTGTGGCCAACCAAACTTGATCCCCAATCTGGTATTGTGGAGCATCACTTCTATGCTGATCAGCATTTTTCTTGTATTTTTCTTTCGCTTGCTTCAAATGTTCAGTTGCTTCCTTAAAGGCTTGTGTAATAGTAGCGTGCAGATGGTTCAATGCGGGCATTTCTAAGTGTTGAGGTGAGTCAAGTTCTGAGGTTCGAGGATGGTGCCCGTATATGGTATAAAAGGGGCTTTGTCCAGTTCCAAATTGTACAGAGTTATTGTATGCGTATTCGGCAATCCATAGAATGTCCTTCCAATTACCTTCAGTCTGGTGTAACATACAACGCAGGTATTGTTCAAGAGTCTGGTTGGTCCTCTCCGTCTGACCATCGGTCTGGGGGTGGTGACTGGTTGATAACCTCACGCCGATTTGCGCCAATTGACAAAATTCTTTCCAAAAATGTGAAATGAATTAACTACCTCGGTCAGAGACCAATATGGAAGGAAATCCGTGTATACGAACAATGTTTTCGAGGAACTCCTTGGCCAGGATTGAAGCAGAAGGTAATCCCTTTAAAGGAATAAAGTGGGCCATCTTGGAAAAAAGATCCACAATAACTAGAATGGTGTTAAATCCATAACATGGAGGTAGGTCTGTAATAAAGTCTAACGATAAGGTGTGCCATGGTGTAGGCGGGACATCCAACGGTTGTAAAAGTCCAGCAGGTTTTTTCTTCTGACTTTTGTTTTGGGCGCAAATGCCACACGACATTACAAATGACTTTATGACTTTTCGCCAGGTGGGCCACCAGAATTGTCTCTTAATTTTAGCTTCAGTCTTTGCGATACCTGGGTGCCCTTCCATCAGGGTGTCATGATAATTGGAGATGACTAGTTCTTGTAGTTCCTTGTGTGGCAGAAATAGTCGCCCTTGATAATAAGGTAGATCATTGATGACTGAGTAGTCCGGGCCTTTCTTTACCCAGCCCTGCAGGGCTGTTGGATCGAAGAGTTGTTGGATCTTTACCTGAATATCCTCTAGTGTCTGTAGAGTAGTTATGCCAAGAATTCTTTGTTCTGAAATTATAAGTACTGGTTCTGGGTTCACATATGCTTCTCCCATCCCTATTCGGATAAGGCGCCTGCCTTGCCATTTTTACAGCCTGGTCGATAAGTGATCACGAAATCGAACTCGGCAAAGAACAATGCCCATCGAAGTTGGCGTGACGATTGGGCCTTGGCTGTTTTTAAATACTGCAAGTTCCGGTGATCGGTGATTACAGTAATGGTATGCCTGGCACCGAGAAGATAGTGCCGCCAAGCCTTGAAGGCGGATTTGATGGCTAATAACTCTTTATCGGTAACCGCATAGTTTAACTTGGGTGTCGAAAACTTTCTGGACCAGAATGCTACTGGGTGAAGTTGACCAGTTTCAGGATCCTTCTGGGACAGGACAGCTCCCATGGCTAAACTGGATGCATCAGTTTCAACTATGTATGGAAGTTCAGGGCGTGGGTGTTTTAATACAGGTGCAGACGTGAATTTTGCTTTCAACTCTTGGAAGGCGTTTTCAGCTTCTTCAGTCCACAAGAAGCGTTTGTTTTTTCGCAAGAGTGCTGTGATAGGGTGTACAACATGTGAGTAATCTGGAATGAATCTGCGGTAGAAATTAGCAAATCCGAGCATGCTTTGTACTTCTTTAACTGAACTGGGTGATGGCCACTTGAGAATTGCGTCCACCTTTCGAGAATCCATTCGTACTCCTTTTGGAGTCAGGATAAATCCAAGGAATTCAACTTCCGTAGCATGAAAAATGCATTTTTCCAATTTTGCATATAACTTGTGCTGGCGTAATTTCTCTAGGACTGCACAAACGTGCTTCACATGGTCTGATTCTGAGGAGGAGTGCACTAGAATATCGTCTATGTATACGACCACACAGACGTCAAGTTCACGAAGGACATCGTTCATAAAATACTGGAAGGCTGCTGGTGCATTGCACAACCCGAAGGACATCACCTGGTATTCGAATAACCCATACTTAGTGCGAAAAGCAGTCTTCCATTCGTCGCCTTTCTTCACACGTACCAGATGATATGCCCCTCGGAGATCTAATTTAGTGTAGATGCAAGCGTCCTTTACTTGGTCTAGTAATTCGGGGATCAGAGGCAATGGGTATCGGTTCTTAACCGTGATCTGATTCAATGCACAGTTGTCAATGCACGTTCTGAGGTCACCTTCCTTTTTTGGCATGAAAAGCAAAGCTGAAGATGCAGGGGACTTGGATGGACGAATGAAGCCATTGGCAAGGTATTGGTCCAAGTATTGTCGTAGGTGAAGGTTTTCAGGTTCAGTAAGGGCGTAGATCCTACTACATGGAGGTTGTGCACCGGGTATGAGATCAATTTGACAGTCGTATGATCTGTGAGGTGGTAAGGTGTTTGCCTGTTCATTTTGGAAAACATCCTGGAATTCTTGATATTCCTGAGGTAACTGCACGACTGGATTAGCGACTGCAGCCAGGCCTTCGTTCAAGGGTTTTTTCGGGTAACAAGTATGTGCACAATCCGGGAAGGTTATTCTCTTCTCTCGCCAATCAATACAAGGATTATGTGTTTCCAACCAAGGTATCCCCAGTATTATTTGGAACTGCGGGGCTTTGATTAAATCAAACACAATAGTCTCTCGATGCCCATCCTGACCCAATAGTGTCATCTCTGCGGTGGAATGAGTTACAGGCCCAGAGGCAATTTCAGTTCCATCGACTGTGGTGATGACATCCGAAGTGGTCTTTCTGCAGAGAGGTAGATTCATCCTAGAAGCCAATTCGTGGTCCACATAGTTTCCTATGGCCCCGCTATCAATGTATGCCCTTACTGCGTGCATACGTGATGGTTGCCTTGGATCTATTAGGACCATTGGTATGATAAAGTGCGAGGTCTGAGTATCCTTCTTCAAGCTCGGCAAGCGGACTTCTACGCTTGTCGGGCGTGGTTGTTTCCCGAGTCAGACTCCATATGGCTTTTATCAGCAGCTCCTACCACTTTCTTGGGTGGTTTTACAGGGCAATCCTGTAAAAAATGTCCCGAAGTTCCACAGTATAGACACAATTGCATTTTCTGTCTCCTTTCTCTTTCCCTCTGAGTCAAGGGTCCTTTAACCCCTCCGATTTGCATGGGTTCTGAGGCATCTGCTCCTTTGGGGATAGCGTTGGTTTTACCAACACCCGGTTCTCGAACTTGGCTCGGTCAGCCTTTCTGTTCTGAAGTCTGTGATCTAGCTGGACCACTAAGTCTACATATTCAGCACAGTCTTGAGGTGGGTTCACAACTTGAGCCAAAACATCTTTGAGTTCACCTCGAAGTCCTCGATGAAATAACGTAATGCGTTTTACCTCGGGCCATCCAGTTTCCACCACCAACCTATTGAATATTGCGATGTAGGTTAAAAGGTCCTGGTTACCCTGTCGTAGAGACAAAAGTTTTTTATCCAGGGCCTGTCCTTGGAAGTGCCGGGCAAATACTCTTTCCATGCTCATTTGAAAACCCTGAAAATCCCGAAGAATAGGGTCATCCTGATTGACTAGTGGAATTGAACAATCGGCTGCACTGCCGCTGAGATATGATAATACAAAGGCTCCTTTGGCTTGATAGTTTGGAAAGGCTCCAGGTCTGCATAAAAAGTGCAAGCGGCATTGGTTCATAAACATGGCAAACTTTTTCGGGTCCCCAGCAAAACGTTCCGGCGGGACTAAAGGAATGCTCCCTGGTAGAACCACTTGCACAGGATTGCTTGATGAAACAGGAGTTAAATTCCCCCCGAGTCCAGGTAATGGTGTTTGCCCAGTTTGGTTTTGCAATAATTGTCTAGCAAGATCATCAGTGCGTTCCTTAGAAACAATAAGTTGTCTCCTGAGGGTATTAGTTTCTTGACAAGCAGCACGTACTTCAGCCCTAAATTCCCCTAACAATAGGGCCAATTGGTCAGTTTCTGAGGCATCCATGACACCCGGGTGAGGATTTGTAGAGAGGCTTTGCGTTCTGTTACGCTCACCTGGTTCCCACAGGGGTGTCGGGCGGAACTGGACAGCCGGGGTCTCCACCAACGTGATGCGTAGTGCAGAGATGACTGACTGGACTGGCCCACCTAGCTTCGTCTGCTTGACCCGTAGAAGTAGTCTCCTAAAGGCGGAGAAAGGGAATTAGCCACCCGTGGAATTGAGTAATAGCCCCTCACTGCGTCCCCATTTATCACCTCTGATATTCCCTTTCACCAAGCTCACCTTATAGTTTTGAATGATGAGCTCTCCATCCTGTGAGGAACGCAGGGGCGCGTTGATGGCCAGTTACTTCACTGGCTTGAGGATATTGGAAAAGTTCTAGACAATCTTGGCTCCAAAACTCCTGGCGAAGGGCCGTAAGTATATAGTTCTAAAGAGTTCAAAAATGTCTGAATAATCACTCTTGTCCAATTCCTTTGTTTATCTTGCAGCTTAGTCCCAAATGAAGATAGTTCTGTGGCAGCTGAAAGCGTTCTGGTAAGAGTCTGTGCTATTCCACACTGTCCGTTAAATGATGCCAAAGTTTAACTCGCTGCTGTCTCTTTTCTTACAGGTGCGGCGTAAGAAGATTTGGCGTGCTGGTGAATAATACCTCCGGCGGTAAAATCAGGTAAGTATATGGTGGCAAGAGATTGTCCTTATTTGTTTCCCCTCGGCTCACCTTGTTGTTTTCTTGTCCCCCTTAGGTGCTGGAATGCGGCAACTTAATGATGGAGACAGCGCCGGATCGTAGAGATGCTGCGAGGAACGGTGAGTATGGCACGGCGCTGCTGCTGGCGATGCGCCGTGTTTAAAATAAAGTCTTTTTCTCGTGCAAAGATGCGATGAATCCGGAATCAGGTAAGAAACCCAATAATGTTCTTGTTCTAACCTTTCTTCTTCTTTCTCTTCTTTCTAGGAGCTCTGGACTTGAGGCGGGCGTGGCACGAGGCTGGATGCTGACTGCAGGCACGGTGAGCGTTACTAAGGATGTTGATGCTGGAAGAAAAGCTTTGGAGAGGTGGAAACAGGAGTTGGGTTGTGATATTACAGAAAAGGAGTGGCAATCCATGTGAGGTGTAGGGTATAGAAGTAGGATGGATCTCAGGTTGAGATTGATTCATTTGAAAGTGTTAGGGCATCTGTATTGGACTCCATTGCGTATGTGTAAGTTAGGACTGGCTGGTGATGACTTGTGTTGGGGATGTGGGAAGGGGAACATTGATTCATATGTTGTGGTATTGTTCCCGGGTGTTAGAATCTTGGTTGGGAATGATAGATAGACTGTAAGCAATCTTATCTATACATTTTCCCAGGATGCCTATGCAGGTATTGCTTTTATCAGGTAAGGGGCATTGTGCGATTGCTCGTCGATATGGACAGTGGGTTGATAAAGCAGTGGTTGCAGTGAAGCAAGTACTGATGGTGTGGAAGACGAGGAAGAAGCCTAGAGTAGAGAATTGGATTAATGATTTGTTAGTATTATCGAACTTTGAGTGGGTGATGTTTGTGAGGCAAGGAAAGGAGGATAAGTATCAAGCCCTTTGGAAGCTGTTCACAGATTTATATGGTGACTGTGTATCTGAGGATTAGTAGTTGCTCCTATTGGATCCGACTACCTGATAATGTATATGTGCATTAATTGAGGATTCCCCCAGTCTTGTTTTTGTTCTGTTTTGTGTAGCCTGTGAGGTGTCTTTCTCTTTTTGTATTGTTCTGTGTTGTAATTTTCGATATATAAGGTTGTGATTAGGTGTTTTGTTTTGGTAGTGGTTAACAATTTGTTTTGAATTGTCTGTGATGTTTCAATATTTATGCATACTTTGGATTACTTTTATTTCCTTGCCTATGTAATGCTGAGTGTTGTGTTTTATACTCTGTTGAACTTTGGTGATGTATATGCTCATATGGGGGAACAGTCGCTGGAGACACAGGAAACAATTTGGAATTGCCACAACGTATCTGCTGAAATGGCAGCAGCTGTCTAGTTGTTTGCAACATGGCACCCTATTTCAGTACCTCTGTGATATCGGACCGGCGCATCGCAACCCTCATGCGTGTTCTTGCTTGAGTAGACGGTGTCTGTTTATTTTCTTCTGCTTATTCTCTTCTGTCTGTTTCATTTGGTTGCTGCCTGTCCCTTCTGCTCCAGTTCTTGCCTGTTTGTCCTTGCCTGCCAGATACCCACTCTTCATTCTCCATTATCCTGGCGTTACCTTCTTGATTGCCAGGCTGCTTCAACTGTCCAGAGTGGGGTTTTTATGCCACTGGCTTTTCCCCTGATTTTGGGTTTCCTTCGGGACTCCACCTCGCTCTGCCCATATATGTATTTACACAACAGACTAGCAAGGTGGCGAGTGGACAGGATCGCCCATACCTATTCTCCGGCTGCCTGCACCTCCGCAAAAGGATCTACAAATTGACCAAGAAGCCTGGATCCCAGGTATCTGAACCTACTTTAGACGTAAATATTGAAAACTTGCAAAGCCCAGAAAAACAGTGCTTCACCATGGCGCAAATGCAGGACGTTATCAATGCTGTACAGAACCTGACCTTGGAGGTCCAGCATCTGAAGGCAGAAAATGCCAGACTCAGATGCAGGTCGCTAGAGTGACTCCTCCAGTAGAACCCCCCTTGGGTGGTCTATCTTTTGAGAAATATGAAGGATCACCCAAGAAATTGCGTGAATTTCTGGATGCATGTAAGATTTATTTGACTTTCAAACCCAAAGCCTTCGCTACTGCCAGAGCTTACGTGGGATTCATCATCTCCAATCTAGTGGGAAACGCTCTTGCCTGGGCTTCTCCATTGGTTGTTACGATAGCCCACTACTTTCCGATTAACCTGCCTTCCTGACTGCAATGAAAGAGATGTTCGAGAGAGCAGAACTAGTTTATGCTGCACACAAATCCTTGTTGGACATACGACAAGGATCAATGGACGTCTTGGCATACGTAGCTCAGTTCAAGGGGGTGGCTGCAGAATCAGGATGGCCCGACACCGCTAAATTCACAATATGTAGAAGGGGTCTGAATGATGAAATCAAAGACGAATAAGCTTGCATGCTTACACCTGCTTCTTAGAACAACCTCATTTCCATTGCTCCACAATTCGAATTCTGTGGAGCTGAATAAAGGGATGAAAGGAGACAATACCAAAGTCAATGTTCCCAAGCCGTTTCTTCTCCTATGCTTGGCGCCACCTCACAGGAAGAACCGAGGCAGATTGGCACTAGCCAAGGCCCATTATCCTCAGAAGAGCGAGGGAAACAGAAAGAAATGGGGCGTTGCATGAATTGCTGCTCTAAGGGTCATATGCTATGGGATTGTCCTCTAGTTCTGCAACGGCGTCAGGGAAACGCCAACCCCAGTCCTCGTGGGTGCCAAGGCTGGGGGTTTTGAGGCGAGTTCCCAGAATCCCTCTACTACAACAGATGCTTGGAATTGTTCTTTACTGGTACTGCGAACGGTTCTTATCCTGTCTGCGACTAAGTATTTAGAAGTTCTAGCCCTGCTGGACAGCAGGGCTGCTGGGCACTTCATGAAAGATTGGGCCAAGACCAATCATATTCCCAAAATGGCCAAAGAGATCCATCAGCCTGTAGAAGGAGTTGATGGCCAACCACTCTGTTCGGGCCCCATTATCGAACAGACTACTCCTGTCAGATAATGCCTCGCTCATCATCAAGAATTGCTCTAGTTTTATATTATATGTGCTGCTCACTTCCCCATCATTCTAGGGATTGCCTGGCTTAGAAGACACAATCCTGGGATTGATTGGGCTAACTGTGAAACTACAAAAATAATGGTGCACTGTGTTACTGAGATTCATCTGAGAAACTACAGCAAAATTGCTATGCTATGGGACAAACAAACATGAAAAGATCACAAAATAAGACACAAAAGGAAACACAAAAACCCAGTAATCGGTCCAATTCGAAACACAATACACTTTATTCATCTCTTGCATTGCATGATAAAACCACTGCAAATTACTACATTAGCAAGCAAATCTGCAACCTCTAAACACGGGTGCTGAACTACTGCAACATCCCCAGCCCCTCCGGCCTCTCTCCTACTCAAGCTCTCAGCTGAGCCTACTGCATTTCTAGCATAAGCAAATAGCAAACCATAGCATTTCTCAGCATTTCCCTGTCCACACACACCTCTCTCAACCCCTAATGGGACAGCTCCTCTTCCCACTAGCTCTCTCTATCAGCAGTTCCCCAGCCACACACTCAAGACTCCCACCCATCAGAGTCCTCATTCATCCAAAAAACAGAGACTCCCCTCTGATCTATTGAGTCGTCTGCCGCTCTCTCCTAATGCAGAACACTCCTCTGATCTCTGCACCAACTCAATCAGCCTCTTGCAGTCTCCTGCTCTCCTGACAGACAGAAAGCATCTACTCAAAAGAGACCCCGACAGTTATCCTTTGCAATGATGCACTCTCACTGCACAGTAAGTATGTTCATAGGAGACGGCATGTCTGCCTACGTACACTTCTACACTTCGTGCGTGCAGACATTTGTTATGGCAGGGACTGTACCAGTCACCGTGACATGTCTCTTTCTAAGAACAAGCTATCACTAACATTCTCACATTAAGACATTGCCTTGCAGTCTCGTTTGCAGAACCAAAACATGAGTTCCCCTATTAAGCGAAGCACACATTCCCTCTGGCCTCCATCTCTGCCATCTTCCTGGGCCAAACAGATACTGGCAAAGACAATTGTTTTCATTCCATTCCACACTGTGCAACAACAATCCTTCCACGCACGATTCAGAATGGACAGAGAGAGAACAGCTTCTCTCTAGCACCTAAAAGCACTTCTATATGATATACTAAAATGACAAGTGTATAATTGCATATAAATGCATGGCTATCAACAAACATGGAATCATAATGGCTTAAGCAAACCCATGGTGTTAATATGGCTGATTCCTAGTGGAATGTGTAAATTAATACATGGTCAATGGATGAATTACTGACATGATAACTACCATACACATATGTGGACTAACAAACAATAGCTTACATCTTGATTCTGACTTTTATAACCGTGAATACTATCTTCCAGCTACTCACTACTATAAACCGGCAGGTGTCTCAACATGTCAACTTCCTAGGTTTGCAGTTACCCATGTGGATCTTTCTAATATACCGAAAGAATACCAAGTCTACAAGGACCTATACCTTGACTCCACCAGTAGAGAACTGCCTCCACACCGACTGGAAGGTTGCGCCATGGATTTAACAGCTGATGGAGTCATACCCTTCGGGAGAATGCTCACTCTCTCTTTACCCGAGAAGGCTACTCTTAAGGAGTATCGTGAGATGAATTTACAGAACAGCCTCATAATGGAATCTAAGTCACCGGCAAGTGCCTCGCTGTTTTTGTGCCCAAAACGGACACCAGCAAGTTAAGACCTTGTCTGGATTATCGTAGGTTAAACAAGATTAACAGTCAAAGACAAGTATTACATGCCATTTATCAAGAATATTTTGGAGGCCGTTCAAGGGGCCAGACTTTTTCTCTAAGCTTGATCTCAGGGGTGCATACCATCTCTTAAGAATTTGCTCAGGAAAAGAATGGAAGACTGCGTTTAGGACCCCCTTTGGGCACTTTGAAAATCAGGTCAAGCCCTTTGGCCTCGTAAGTGTCCCTGCGACCTTCCAAAGTTTTATGGATCATATCTTCTTTGACATTTTTTTTTTTAATTCTGGCATCGTTTACCTGGAAGATATCCTGGTGTATTCTACATCCTCTGAACAACATAGAAAAAACCTCCATGAAGTCCTACAGAGACTCCAGGAACATTGCCTACTAGTTAAGCCTGAAAAATGTCTGTTTGAAATCACTGCTATCCCATATCTTGGGTTCATTCTTTCCAATCAAGGGATTATTATTTATTATTTTAGGTATTTATATATTTGTAACGCGCCAATGCTCGCAAGCATCAGGGCGCGACATTGACACGTGGACAGAGTGATTTACAGAATGACAATCAAAAAGAGAAGGCAAGACAGCAGTGTCGGATTATGCATTAATATGGCATAGGTCGAAGATTATCTAAAGAGAGTGGTATTGAGTTGTTTTCTGAACATTTGAAAATTGCTTTCGAGCCTGAGATGGCGAGGTAGCTCATTCGAGTTGGATATGGCTTTGGTAGCAAATGCTCTGCCTAAGCCTATAGCTTTTATTCTAAGAGGGCCTGGCTCAAGCAGTCCTTGCTTTTCCAATCTAAGGCTACGGCTTGGTTCATACCATTTAAATTCTTGCTTGAGATAGGCCGGGGCTGTTCCGTATAAGCAACGATGGACCAATGTCAAGGATTTGAAAATTATACGTTCTTTCATTGCTAACCAATGGAGATCTTTTCTGTCACTTGTTATATGTTCTCGTCTGGATTTGCCTGAAATGGACCGAACTGCATTGTTTTGTATTATTTGGCAGTGTTTGATGCATTTGCTACTGGCACCCAAAAGCAAGCCATTTCTGTAGTCAAGACATGACAGAATGGTGGCTCTAGCTATTGTGGCGCTATTTTGTTTGTTCAGTAGAGGCCGATGCGGCATAAAAGCCTTTGGTAGTACTGGCAGTTCCGCTTAAGATACGAAGTTTGAACCTCAGCTCCTAGTGAGGATTGTAAATAAATTCTGAGTGTCTTAACTTTGTCTGACACTTCGATAATGGTGTCCTTTATGAGAAAAGAGGAGTAAACTGGGCCTAGGTTGTTTAAGGCTTTGGTTGATCTGAATGTCATTAGCTCTGTCTTGGAGCCATTTACACACATACAATGTGACTTCATCCAATTTTCAATGGAATTATAAATGGCTGAGAGTCTATTGTTGTCAAGTGTATGGTCACCGCACAGTCCTAATATTAGTTGTGTGTCATCTGCAAAATTAGTGAAATAAATCCCAAGTTGTGAAAGAAGTGAGCAGAGACAGCGGAGATATAAATTGAAAAGCAGTGGCGAGAAGCTGGCTCCCCGTGGAACTCCACAGTCCACGGGTCTAGATGTGGTAGAATGTCCACCCCAGGTAATTTTGGAGTTTCATTTTTCAGGAAAAGATGCAACCCAATCAATGGCCTCTTCAGAGCAGTTTCCTGCAGTGTCCAGGTCCTCTCAGAGCTTCCGATGATCCAATAAATAGAAAGCTGCCGAGAGGTCCAAAAGGATTAGTAAGCCTGCTTTTCCTTTGTCCAGGATGGCAAGCATTCTGGTTTGCAGGTCTACAGGGCAGATTCAGTGCTGTGTGCGCTTCTGAAACCTGACTGTTGCGAATGTAAGAGATTGTTCTTGTCAACGTATCCCTGAAGTTGGTGTGTGGCTATTTTGTCAAGTATCTTAACAAGAAATTACAGTTTGTAATTGTTCTAAGATTGGAGGGGTCTTGTTGATCCAGACCTGTTTTTTTTACTAAGGGAGTGACTGTGACAGTTTTTATTTCCACAGGGACTTTTCGGTCCCTGAATGACGAGTTTGTCAAGCGGCATAGATAAGGAGCGAAGGCTTCTGCATTATCTAGGATAAATTTAGGAGGCAGGATGTTCTCAGAGCATGATGTACAGTATTCAACATGTTTTTGATTTTGATTTGAGGGATTTGTAACGCGCTCTAAACGGACCTAACCGTATTATGGCGCAGATCGTATTAATAACTCGGTAAGGCTAGGACAAAGTATATTCTTAAGTATATTTGAGAGCAAGAAAAAGATCTAATTATTATCCAGTGGGCACATTTTATTTGAACAAGAAGGTGTTTAAGGCCTTCTGGAAATTAAGCAGGGTGTCTGAATTCCGTACTTCCCTGGGTAGACTGTTCCAAAGTCTGGGACCATACACCGAGAATCTTCTATCCCCTCTAGAAACAAATGTAGTTGGGGGGATGATTAATAGTGCTTGGTCACTTGAGCGAAGGGGTCTTGATGGTTGATAATATCTAAACATTTCCTTAAGATAGTCTGGTGCCATATTATTCAGAAATTTGAAAATCAGACAGGCTATTTTAAATTTTATACGGTCTTCAACTGATAGCCAATGGAGTTGACGGCGGAAAAATGAGACATGGGCTGTTTTTTTGAGCCCATAAATCAGCCTGACTGCAGCATTCTGCGCTCTTTGCAGTCTGCTGATTTGTTTTTTCAGAATGCCCACCAGTTTACTATTACAGTAGTCCAGGTGAGCATTCGTAAGTGCACCCACTACTTGAGGATAGTCTTCCTATGGAATATAGGGACGTATTTGTCGTAGGAAGAGCAGGGAATAAAAGATTGCTTTTACTTTGGCTCCAACCTGGCTTTCGCTACCCAGATTGTCTTGCTAAATACAGCCGAGGTTTTTCACCTTTGTGGAGAATGTAAGTTCCAATCCTAATAGCTTAGGAAGAGGTTGAGTTTTTATTGCGGTCATGAGGTGTTCCGGACCAAACATAATGAATTCTGTCTTGGAAACATTCAGTTGCAGTTGATTAGATGCCATCCACTCACTGATTTCCTGAAGGCATTCTCCAATTTTGATAATGGCTTCTTTAACCTTATCGATTGTGATGAAAATCTGAGTGTCATCAGCGTAAGACTGGAAACTGATTCCATGACGTCTCAAGATTTCCATGACTAGTCGAAGGAATAGGTTAAACAAAAGAGGCGACAGTGAGGTGCCCTGTGGGACCCCACAGTCCACACTACTAGGAGCCGAGGTGAAGGCACCCAGTTTAACACATTGTTGACGTCCCTCCAAGAAAGACCTGAACCATTGGTAGCTTGTTCTGAAACTTTTCCAATCGTCCGCAGTCGCTCCAGGATGATCTCATGATTGACCGTGTCGAAGGCAGCTGACAGATCAAGCATCACTAAAAGTGAAAGCTTGCCCTGGTCAGCTACCCTCAACAACTCATCATAAACTAACAGCAATGCTGTCTCTGTACCAAATTTAGGACGGAACCCCGACTGCAGGGGATCAAGGAGTGATTCCTTTTCAACAAATGCCTGAAGTTGGGAAGTCACCACCTTTTCCAATATTTTCCCTGGCCAGGGGATACCTGCAATGGGACTGTAGTTTTGAAGGACTAAAAGATCCAAATTCGATTTTAAGAGGTGTTAGTGTAGTGTATTTGAGCATTGATGGTACTAATCCTTGATCCAATGATTTGTTAATAGATAATGTAACAAAAGGCACAATTTCCACCGCCATACGTTTAGCTGCTACCGCTGGCAGGGGAAATAGGCAATCATTAGTTGGCTTCAGATTCTTCATCAGTGCACTTCTTCCACTGTTACATGGTGAAAGTTGAATTGATTTCGTGAAGCACTAACTTGATCACATTGCTTATCATCCACAGAATTTAACAACTTTGAAGAGAAAGGAATAGGATCTAGGGCTGCAATGTTATTCTTGATCGTAGCAATTTTCTCCAGAAAGAAATTATTAAAGGCATTAGCTTGTACCAGGGATGCAGGAATGGAAAGGTCACTACAGCTTGGATTATGAAATTTAGAGATGACTGAGAAGATTTCTCTAGAGTGATTACCTGCATCACTTATTTTTTTGTGGAGAAACATTCGTTTTGCCTCAAAAATTGCTTTTTTGTAGAGCAGAAGCGCCCTTTTGGCTTTAATGTTATTTTCTTCCGAAGTATACCTTTGCCAGGTTCGGCCTGTCAGACTAACTTGCTTCCATAGAGGAATCAAATTGTTGGTAAACCATGTTTTAGAAATCTTCTGGCGCTTAGGTTTTTTAGGGGCCTCTCTAGAGCAGATTCCCTCCATTACTTTAGTTCCGGTAAGGAAGAACTCTTCACTAGGCAGTGTATTATCGATCTCTGAAAGTGCATTCATCACTTCCTGTGAAGATATTTTATCTAGATCTTTAAGGCACCGAGAGAGTATCCCAGCAGCCTCAACAGGACCTTGAGTATTTGTTGATTTGGCCACTAGAGCAAATTGTTGAAATAAATGGTCTGGTCAGTAGATTGGTGTGTTGTTAAGTAGTTCAATACAACTACCTCTTGTTACTATCAGATCAAGGCAATGACCCTTATTATGAGTAGGTAGTATACCTAAAGGGCTAAGACCATGGGTGTCAAATAACATGTCTTCTAATGAGACAGGCGAGAACTGGAACTTGGATATTTTAGGTTCTGTGATTTCCTCCTTGATGTGAGGCAGAGGTGGTGGGTCTGTCACTTTGCAGTTTATTATGGTTTCTCTGGCTTTTTTTATCATGGAACCCCGGAAGGTTGAGGACATCCTGAAATGGCCCACACTGACTTCTGTAAAAGATGTTCAATGCATTTTTGGCTTATCTAATTTCTATCAGAATTCATTCCCAATTTTTTGTTAATTGCATTTCCCATCATCAGATTGCTAAAAAAGGGATTCCCTTCAACTGGATCAGTAAGGCCGATGACGCCTTTGAGTCTCTAAAAAAACCTTCTGTACTGAACCTATTCTTTCCCAGCCCGATCAAGAGAAATCCTTTATAGTGAGAGCAAAGCCTCAGGTTGTGCCATTGGAGCAGTTCTTCTCCAGGCTGATCAGGGAGGAGTCGAACATCCAGTATCTCACTTGTCCAGAACCCTCACCTCCAGTGTGAACTACTGCCTACTGGAAAAAGAACTACTTGAAACACTTGTGTATAGGCGCGTTACAAATGCCATATCATATCATATCATATCATACTTGCAATGAAACATGCATGTCTCGAGTGGAGCCACCTAATGTTAGGGGCCAAGCATGCCTTCGAAATCATGACAGATCACAGGAATCTGCAAGTACTCCAACAGCTTGAATCCAGAAACAACCGTCAGGCTAGAGGGGCCTATTTCTTTTTGCAGTACGACTTTTTTATTACGTACATACCTGGAGGGAGCAACATTATTACTGATGCCCTGTCTCACAGCTTCTCTACTCCGGATGCCAAGGCCATATCACCCAAAGTCCTCTTAAAAGACAAGCTCTTTGTGTATGCCATCACTTCTTTCATAGAATATTGAAGAGAGGAAATTGTCAAGACCAACACGATGGAACAATTAGATCTACAAACACGTTCATGACAGGCTAGTCTTCAAGTACAAGTTGTTAGTGACCTCTACCCCGAAATTAGAACAATTAATCCTGTCATAGTGTCATGATTCCATAATAGCTTGTCATCGTGGAGTTGCTGCTGCTTATCCTTTGGTGTCAAGCATATTTTGTGGTCTTCTATCCACAAGGATGTCCAGGACTATGTTCTCACCTGTCGTATCTGTGTACAATGTAAAACTATCTCCTCCAAACCCTTGGGCAAACTTCACTAACCACTTCAACCTAAGGGTCCTGGGCAAACTATCTACTGACTTGGTGGCGGATTTTGCGCAGATCAGACGGATGTACAGCCATCATGGTCACTATTGACTCATTTACTAAGGGAGCACTTTTCCCTTCTTCCTGGCCCTCCTTTAGCGCCCCCCCCCGCAGATGGCTGTAGGTTTTTCTCTGGCATAATTTCCGTCTTCATAATCCCGGATCATAGATATCAGTACACATCTAATTTTTGGACGTCCCTTTGTGAACAACTTGGCATATCCAGGGCACTTTCTTCTAGCTACCATCCCCAGTCTAATGACCAGACTGAATGACTTAACAGAACCATGGAGCAATATTTACAGTGTTTTTCGACGGCAGTCAACGATAGCTGAGCCGAACGTTTCCCTACAGCCAAATTCACCTATAATAACACAGTGCATATTGCAACTATGATAAGTCAGTTCTACTGTTATAGTGGGTACCATCCGCAACTTCTTCCTCTTGTAGTGGTCAACAGGACCACTATGTTGTCTCTGGGTGCTCTTTTGGATAACATAGCTCAAACCGGCCTGTATCCACCTTGAAGAGACTTGTCATTGGATCAAGCTGTATGCCAATCGAAAAAGAGGCGAAATGCCAAACTGGTCACTTGGCACCCATGTGTTTCTGTCTACCAAGTACCTGCCTAGATGATTATGTCCTTCCAAACTTTCTCAACAATATTTGGGGGGTTTTCGGATCGTCCAAAAAAATCAATACGGTTACCTATAAACTGAAACTACCTACCTCCTGGAAAATGATACACCCTGTATTTCACGATTCATTACTGAAGGAGAATCTCCCTGACCATTTTAAACGACAAAGACGTTGTTGTCCACCTCCTGCTCCTGTTTCCAGGGAAGATATCTACGAGATATTAGGCACTCCAGGTACTGGAAGGGTGGATTGAGGAGTCAGGAACGAAACTCGGACATTGCGATATGCCAGTATTTAAATTGGCCTTACTGTTAGTGCTTCCAGCAACATAATTGGTCTTGACAGTACTCCCCCTCCCTCTTGCAGGCCCAGGTTTTGTAGGGTGATCACAGTGGAATTTGCGAAGGAGTCGAGGAGCATGTATGTTTTATGCGGGCTCCCAAAAGCGATCTTCTGGGCAATACCCCACCCAATTGATTAGATACCATGACTTCTGTTGTTGTAAATGTGAATCTGAGATGGATTTGACTTCATATTCTGGGACGCCGTCTACTAGGATGGGCGGGGGTTTCTTCTGCCTGATGGATGCAGGGGTAGGCTTAAGTAATGCAATGTGGAAGACTGGTCGAATTCGTATCTGCTGGGGCAAGGTTAGGCATACTGCTACAGAGTTTATCACAGCTTTGATTGCGAAAGGCCCTATGAAACGAGGTTGGAATTTTCGTGGTCCCTGTAAATGAAGATTATGCGTTGCTAGCCACACTTTATCCCCTACTTGATAGTCAGGGCTTGACCTCTGTTTCTTGTCTGCATTTTGCTTATAGGTTTGTTTTGCTGTTAGATTGTTTGAATTGTTCACCATCGTCTAATTGTTTCTTGCGTTTTAGTGCTGCTGGAACCATGGGAGTTTATGGCTAGGGTACTGGTTGAAAGTGTGGGTGATGTCCATACGTGCTGAAAAAAGGTGTTTGCTTAGTTGAAGAGTGTATCATGTTGTTGTAAGCCAATTCAGCTAACCAGATAGTCTCTGTCCAAGAATCTTCATTGTCATGAGTCATGCAACGCAAGTGCTGTTCTAGGGTCTGGTTTAAACGTTCTGTTTGTCCATCTGTCTCTGGGTGGTAGCTGGTGGATAGTCTTCGTCACATATCAATCCCCACAGTCTTGCAGAAGGGTTGCCATAGCACGATGTGAACTGCGGGCCTCTATCTGAGACAATGAGTTGGGAGAACCTCTGGAGTCGTATTATGTGTAGCAGAAACAGGTCAACTAAAGTGCTTGCAGATGGTGTGCCCTTACACGGAATAAAATGTGCCAACTTGGTTAGGGAGTCGATGACTACAAGTTTTGGTTGTAAATTCTTGACTCTCTGGGAGTTCCACTATGAGAACAAAGAAATGGTGTGCCAGGGCATAGGGGGTGTTGGTAATGGTTGAGGTTTCTCCGCTGGTTTTTGATGTTCGGTTTTATTCCTTAGGCAGTTTTCACAGCATGTTATATGTTGTTGGACGTCTTTTCTCATGTGAGGCCACCAGAAGTGTCTGCTGACCAACTCTATTGTCTTAGAAGTTCCAGGGTGTCCTGCAAAAGGTGAATTGTGATAGTTTACTACAAAATCAAAATCTGCGTAGTACATTGCCCATCGCAGTTGCTGAGGGCTTAGGAATTGTAGATTCTGATGATCCATAAATATAGTGATGGTATGTGGGGCCCCCATTAGGTAATGGTGCCATTCCTCGAAGGCGGCTTTAATCGTGAGTAACTCTCGATAATCAATTACATAATTCTGGTCTGCGGGCAGTAGCGTACAGGAATAAAAGGCCACTGGATGCAGTTGCCCCGTATTGTCTCGCTGTGAAGGTATATCTCCTATAGCGTAACTAGATGCATCCGTCTCCACCACGTAAAACGAGTTGGGGCTGGGTGCATTAACACAGGTGCTGTTATAAAGGCCATCTTGAGTACTTAAAAACTTTCTTCTGCAGCTGAATCCCAGTCAAATCCCTTTTAAAAGGTACTCCTTTCCTCAGTAATTGCGTGATGGGCTGAATCTTTTTAGCGAAGCCGTCTATAAATCGCCGGTAGAATTTGGCGACCCCAGTACAGTTTGCACATCTTTCACAGAGGCAGGAGGCGGCCAATCAATTATAGCCTGCACCTTCTTTTTGTCCATAGTGACTCCATGGGGCAACAAAATGAATTCCAGGAATTCCACTGTTGACTGATGGAACTCACATTTCTCTAGCTTAGCATAAAGCTTGTACTCCTTCAACCGTTGTAGCACTGCTTTCACGTAGTCTCGATGTTCTTCCATGTTTCACGAATAGCAAATAGATGAGTATGTCATCTACATAGACGACTGCAAAGACGTCCAGATAGCCCCATAATTCCTTGACCAGGAAATGTTGAAATGCGGCGGGCGCATTACAGAGCCCCGAATGGCATTACCTATATAGTCCGAACTTGGTCCGGAAGGCAGTCTTCCATTCGTCTCCCTGTTTCATGCGCACAAGATGGTATGCTCTGCGTAGTTCGAGTTTTGTGTAGACCGTTGACCCTCGTACTTGATCTAATAAGACGGGTATTAAAGGTAGGGGATACCGGTTCTTTACAGTCTTCTTTGGCACAAAGAATAAGGCCGAGGATACCGGTGAGGTTGAATGCCTTATGAAACCGTTGGCTAGGTTTGTTTTGATATACTCCTTCGGGTGTTAATTTTCTGCTTTGGTCAACGCATAAATCCTGCTGCAAGGTAGAATGGCCGCAGGCTCTAGATCAGGGTTGTCCAACATGCGGCCCTCCAAGCCATTTTATGTGGCCCATGAAGCCCAAGAGCACAGACAAAGCATTTGGGTTACTTTTGTACGTTTTGTATTTATTTTATATGCAGCGAGCATTGTGGCTGCAGTTTCAGGGTAGGAATTGTAGTCCACACACATTACGATTTCCATTGGCTGAGAAACAGCCAATGGAAATATTGTTACCATGCAAGGAACGTTGTAGTAGTGGAAATAAATAAAATAAATAACTGCCTTGCATGATAACAGTATTTCCATTGGCTGTTTCTCAGCCAATGGAAATCATAAACATGTAATGTGTGTGGGTGGAGTGACGGGCCCACAGCGCCACATTCACACATCTGTGTTGCCGAGCAGGTTCACAGTGCTACGTGTGGAGCAGCTGAGGCCTAGTTCTCCTTGCCTCCAGCAGTGGGAAGTACTGCCTGCCATATTTTCTGACGTATGTTTGCAGCATGCAGTGCTTTTGAGCCTCCGAGATACTGCTGGCCAGATACACCGAAACAAAAGTATCTGGCCAGCAATATCTCGGAGGGTCAAAAGCAGCGTGGGCTGCCTTAATGTTTGAACATTCCGCCTTGGGAGGGAGGGTACAATTTGCATCACTTTTTGAAAATAACCTCCCCCTTGGGTGCTGTTCAAATTGCGTCACAAAAGGAATGAATTCCCACATCATTTTACTGCATGTGGGAATAAATTCCTTGCCAAAATGGCTAGGCAACACAATCACGCCATCCACACCCGGAAAAGCAGCACAGCAGGTAAAATGCCTGGGGCTCTATCCAGTTTTTGTTTTTGCAACTGACAAGTGCTAACCTGGACGAGGCAAAACAGCCCTTGGGCGGTGTCCGTGCCCCTGTCGGAGGAAGGCCAGCTGCAGGAGTGAATTTTCAGAGCGCATAACACCGTAGCCCACCAGATCCAAGACACTGTGGGCTTTACAGCAAACACCATGAGGTCAATTCCCTTCCCGGTTCCTACAACATGGCCCTCAGCTCAGCTGGAGTGATCCATGTACCGGCGCACTGGCCACCCCTGGGCGCTGGGAGAGGAGGGCACCCGGCCATGTGTAGTTGGAACAAGTTACTTACCTGTAACTGTTGTTCTCCAGCATGGGTCTGGCATGGATTCACATGCTCATTAATATTCCCAGTCGTGAGGCTGGGAATCCTCGGTATATAAAAAATCAGTATCAGTTTCGTTTCTGATCTGTCTTTCTTAGTAGTAACCAATCACTGGTCTCTGGGTCATACTGCCCCCAGCCAATGACTGCCCTCTCCCTAAGCCCCGCCTCTGGCAGCCATCCTCAGATTTGGTAGCACGTAAAGTGGCAGTATGACCAAGTGAAGAGCCGCAGAGGGGTAGGCGGGAGGGTTCGCATGTGAATCCATGCCAGACCCTTGCTGGAGAACAATAGTTACAGGTAAGTAACTTGTTCCTTCTCCAGCATGGGGTCTGGCATGGATTCACATGCTCATTAATAAGAGAATACATAGCAGTACACACATGCACAACCACGGGAGGTGGCAACAGGCTCAACATTAAGCAATACAACAACTCAACATTAAGCATCTCTTACCTCCTCACCAGGCTCACCTTAAGCGAACAGGTTGCGCAGCACTGCTTGGCCGACCCTGGACTCCTCCCTGGAGTCCCGATCGACGCAGTAGAATCTTGTGAAGGTGTGCGTCGACCTCCACGTCGCAGCCCTGCAGATGTCCAGCAGGGGCACACCAGACAGGAACGCCGTGGTAGCAGCGATCGCTCTGGTCGAATGGGCTCTCGGATGGCCGGGCAGCAGTCGGTTTGCCAACCGGTGACAGTGCATGATGCAGCCGGAGAGCCATCTGGAAATGGAAGTCTTCGAGAGAGCCTTCCCTTGATTCACAGTCCCAAAGTTCACAAACAGCTGTGATGTCTTCCGAAAACTCTTCGTGCGGTCCACATAGAACTTCAGCGCTCTAGCTATGTCCAGCGAGTGCAGAGTCCTTTCAGCCGGCGACGAAGGAGACGGGAAGAAAACTGGCAACACCAAGGGTTCGTTGAGGTGGAAGTCCGATGGCACCTTGGGCATGAAGGAGGGGTGCGTCCTCAGCACCACCCTCGTGTCGTGAAACGTCAAGTATGGCGGCTTGCAAAATAGGGCCTGGATCTCTCCCACTCGTCGTGCAGAGGTGATGGCCACGAGAAACGCTGTCTTCCACGACAGAAACTTCAACGGTACCGAATGCATAGGCTCAAATGGGGGCACCATGAGCCTGGTCAGCACCACGTTGAGCTCCCACGCCGGGGAAGGGGCCTTCACCGGCGGGAATGATCGGAACAATCCTTTCAAAAATGCCTTCACCAGTCGATGAGACCACAAGGACGCCCGTACTGTAGTTCTGGTGTATCGTGAGATGGCGGCCAGATGCATCTTGATGGAAGCGTGAGCTAGTCCAGCCTTGGCCAATGACAGCAGGTACGGCAATACTTGGGGGGCCGTAATCCGCAGAGGGTTAATCTTCTGTGCACGGCACCAGACAGAGAACCTCTTCCATTTATGTCCGTAGCACTTGAGAGTTGAGGACGCCCTAGCCTTTGCAAGAACCTCTCTGCAGTCGGCCGGGATGTCGTACCCTCCAAACTCTAGTGCTGCAGGAGCCAGGCCTGCAGGTTCAGCGACTCCGGGTTGTGGTGAAGAATGGCGCCTCCTTCTCTGGAGAGAAGGTCTGCGTCCGTCGGCAGCTTGACAAGTGTGGACGTTGACAAGTCCAGAAGGTCCGGGAACCAGATCTGTCTCGGCCACGCCGGTGCGACGAGGATCATCCTGCACCGGGACCTCTTGAGCTGGTTGATGAGCCGGAGCAGTACCGGCAGCGGAATGAACGCATAAAGAAATAGGCCGTCACAGGGGAACGAGAAAGCATCGCCCATGCTCCTCGGCTGGGGGAACCTCCGGCACTTGGAATGCGCCGCCGTTGTGAAGAGATTGATTTGGGGTTCGCCCCATCGACGGAAGAGTCGATCCACTTGATCCTGGCGTAGTTCCCACTCGTGGCACGAGCGCAGCTCTCTGCTGAGTGAGTCGGCGATCGTGTTTTTTATTCCTGCCAGATGAAGAGGCACCAGAAACATCCTTTGGGCGACGGCCCAATGCCACAGATCCTGGACTTCCTTGGATAGGGCCAGGGATCTGGTTCCGCCCTGCTTCCGGATGTAGAACATCGTGGTGGTGTTGTCGGTGAAGATCCTCACCACCTTGCCCTTGAGGGACGGAAGAAAGGACCTGAGGGCCCAAAACACTGCGCGGAGCTCTAAGAAGTTGATGTGGGGTGACTTCTCCCCCGGGAGCCAAAGGCCTCTCGCGTGAAGATCTCCTGGGGGGCGCTCCCCAACCTTCCAGGGAGGCGTTCGTCATCACCGTCACCTGGTGAGCTGGGGTCTGAAAGTCTGTGCCCGCCGACAGATGAGAGCGGGTACCCCACCACCAGATCGCCTGACGGAACGTCTCGTTGAGAGGGATCCTGTCCTTGAAGCTGCCCGTCGACTGGACCCAGCGGGCGTCGATGGAACTCTTGTAAGGGGCGCATCCGAAGCCTGCAAAGGCGCACCAGATAAATGCAGGAGGACATCATCCCGAGGAGGGACTTGATAGATCGTACCCTGGCCATGTCCGTGGCCAGCAGATGCTGCACCTTGCCCAGAATGGTCCTGGTCCTTTCCTCCGACGGCGAGGCCAGCCGCGCCACTGTGTCGAGCTTGGCTCCCAGAAACAGGGCGACTTGCGACAGAACCAGGTGGGATTTTGGAAAGTTGATGGAGAATCCCAGGTCCGTGAGCAGCTGGACGGTCTTCACAGTGTGCTCCACGGCGAGCTCCCTTGTCCTTGCCAGTTGTCCAGGTAGGGGTAGACGTGGATCCCCTATAGGCGCAGCCGCGCCGCCACCGGTGCGAAGCACTTGGTGAACACCCTGGGTGCCGACTTCAATCCGAACGTGAGGGTCCTGAACTGGTAGTGCCGCCCTTGGACCACGAACCTGAGAAACTATCGGTGTCTTTTTAGAATGGGGATGTGGAAGTATGCATCCTCCAAGTCCAACGACGACAGGAAATCGCCCTCCTCCAGCTGTCCCAGCACGTGCTGGAGGGTGACCATCCGGAACTTCTGTGCCTTGATGTACTTAATCAGTCGTTGCAGGTCCAGGATGGGGCGCCATCCTCCTGTCTTCTTTATTACGAGGAAGTACCTCGAGTAAACTCCGGAGCCCCGAAGCCTCTTTGAGATGAGCTCGATGGCACCCTTCTTGAGCATCGCCCTTACTTCCAACAGTAGTTGAGGGATGTGATTTTCCTTCATGGCCACGGGTGGAAAGCGAGGGCACTTCTTCTGAAACTGGAGGGCCTGCCCTTGGGCCAGGGTGTCCAGCACCCAACGGTCGGTGGAGATGGACTCCCACACGCTGACGAACCTCGCCAGCCGGCCTCCCACCGGGGTGCTTCGACGGGGGCCCGACCCCACGGTCGGTTCAATCTTGTTTGGAGGCCGCCTTGCCTCCTTGACCTCCCTGTCGATGACGACGGGCACCACCTGACTTGCTGCGTCCCCTGTAGGCTTCCTGGACGAAGATCTTGCCGCTTGGCGGTACGTGGAGGAGCCACTGCCGGATCCCTTGGAGGCACCTTGCCTGCCTCCAGTGCTCCGAAAGGATGGCCGTCGTTGTTGCAGCACTCCCAGTGCCCGGGCAGTCTCCATGCCTGTCTTGATGGCCTGAAGGGACTCATCAATCGCCTTCCCAAACAGGTTGTTCCTGTCGAAGGGCATGTCCAAAACCTTGGTTTGTACGTCTTGGCGGAAATCGGTCGCCTTGAGCCATCCTCGTCATCTCAGGCAAACGCTGTTGTCCAACTGACGGAAACCGGTGTCGGCGATGTCCGTTGCCACCGTGATGGCGTGGTCCGAAGCAATCTCACCTTCCTGTAGGATTTCAAGGGCCTCAGCCCTTTTGGCATCCGGAAGGAAGTCCAACAGAGGGGCGATTTTGAACCACAACTCCCTGTCGTAGCGGGCTACGATAGCCAGGGCGTTGGCCGCCTTGATAGTCGTCGCTGCGGATGAGATGACCCGTCGTCCCATCGTGTCCAGCTTCCTGCCTTCGCTGTCCGGCGGGGAAGTTGATGTCGAGGCCGATGCCCCCCCAGCTTTCTTCTTTGTCGCCGCCGAGACGACCGAATCCGGGGTAGGTTGCGCCCGAAGGCACAAGGGGGCAGCGTCGGGGACCCGGTACTTCTTCTCGTACCGGTCCCTCTTTGCCGGCGCCGTGGCAGGGTTCTTGAGGAGGGCAAGCCCCTCATCCCAGATGTCATCAAGAAGTGGTACGGCAAGGACTGTCTTCCTTTTAGCTTCGCGCCGTTGGTAAAGGAACCCTTCCTTCTTCTTCTCTTCTGGGCAGAGCTGGAAGAGCTCGGATGCCCTGGAAATCATTGCATGAAAGGATCCAATCTCGTCGGGTGGGGATGCCCGAGCAGGGGGCGACGGGAGAAACGTCCCGTCGTCGCCTCCGTCGTCATCTGTACCTGTCGTAGCCGTGTCCGTGCCTGTATCATCCCCGTGGGTAGTAAACCGGGGGGAAGGCAGAGCAGGCCGCAGAGGAGGGAGAGGTGGCGTAGGATGCGTCCTCCTCCTCTTATGCGGTGGACTTTCCGAAGGTCCTGGCTCCGGTTCCCCCGTCGGGTCTGGCTCAGGTACCTCCGTCGGGGGGAGGGGCAACCTTGTCCTTATCTCCGAGCATAAGGACTGAATCGCTGACAAAATGGCCGCCGAAGTGTCCTGCGGCGCCGGAAACGACGGGCGTGAGGGCTCTTGAGGAGCCTCGTCAGCGACACTGTCGCTCTCATCGTCGCCCTCGTCGGGAACCCTCCCGATGGGCTGGGCCTCTTCCACGACTTCGATGAGCTCTTCTTCAGAGGTCGTGTCCGTATCCACAATGGCCACCTGCCCCTCCCCCACCTTTTCCAACGAGGACTTCGTGGGGGTCTTCTCAATGGGCCTGAAAGACGATTCCCTCCGCGGTGGCAGGGAGACTCTGGGTCCTGAGGTCGCCTCCACTGGCGTAGCCTCCACAGGCTGAGCCAGGGCCGCTGCGACATCCTCAAACGAGGTCTTAGCAGGGTGAATTAAGGCCATCGTCACCTTCTGTACGCCTGGGGCCTTCACCTTGGGGGGGGAGGGCCCGAACCTCGCTCCCCCTCTGCTGGAATCTTCGAGATCGACCGGGGCCTCTCCAGAAGCTTCGCCGAGTTCTCGGACTTCCTCTTACCCGAGCCAGAGCGTTGGCTCGTGGTTGATGGCGCCGGGGAGGATGCGCCCTGCCTGGCAGCCAAGGAGCCCGACCGTTCGGCGCTCCCGGTGCCCGCGGACTCGCGGTGCTTGGCCTTTTGTTGGGCCCCTGTCGCCGGGGCGCCCTCACAGGACTTAGAAGACCGCTCGGACTTCTTTTTCTTCTTCTCGCCTGACGGGCTCTTCCCTTCCAGCCACTTGGCGAGACGGAGGTGGCGATCCTTCATGGTCCGCTCCTACATGTTCCCACAAAACGCACAGTCCTTCTCCGTGTGCGTCTTGTCCTCATTGAGACAGTAGAAGCATAACAAATGCTCGTCCTCCTCGAAAACATTCTGAAGCTGGCATCCAGGGCTGGTCCTGAATAGCTTCCCGGTCGTCGAGCTTCCTTTCTCCTGGGCCATGTCCGGGGTAGGCCTCGGAACGTCTGGAATCCTCCAAAAGCGTAACTCGACGAAATCTTCACCCTTGAGGGGCGTTGAAAACTCCAAAACTGATCCCCGTTGATCGGATGTAGAAACGATGGAGCTTGAGGCTCTAATTAACCGAAAAATGAGAAAAACCTCCTAAAAAAGTGCAAAAACGCAGCAATAGCTCGAGAGCTACAACACGAGGACTCCCAACACTTGAACGTGCGGTAAAAATCTGAGGATGGCTGCCAGAGGCGGGGCTTAGGGAGAGGGCAGTCATTGGCTGGGGGCAGTATGACCCAGAGACCAGTGATTGGTTACTACTAAGAAAGACAGATCAGAAACGAAACTGATACTGATTTTTTCTATACCGAGGATTCCCGGCCTGACGACGGGGAATATTCATGAGCATGTGAATCCATGCCAGACCCCATGCTGGAGAACTTCATACTTTAAGATTGTGCTCACATTGCATTTCTTCAATTAGGTTGACCTTTGGGTGATCACTTTTCCCCATTTTATCTGTTGAATTGGATTATGCCTCTCTCTTTAACACAGAAGTAATGAATGTGTATTACAGAGATAAGCTGGCATATGTATTGGGCACACTGCACAGGCAGGATCAATCATTAACACAGAAGTAATTAATGTGTATTACAGAGATAAGCTGGCATATGTATTGGGCACACTGCACAGGCAGCATCAATCATTAACACAGAAGTAATTAATGTTTATTAGAGATAAACTGGCATATGTATTGGGCAAAATGCACAGGCAGCATTAATCATTAACACAGAAGTAATGCATGTGTATTACAGAGATAAGCTGCCAAATTTATTGGGCACACTGCACAGGCAGCATCAATCATTAGCACAGAAGTAATGAATGTGCATTAGAGATAAGCTGCCATATGTATTGGGCACACTGCACAGGACTCATTAACACATAAGTAATGAATGTGTATTACAGAGATAAGCTGGCATATGTATTGGGCACACTGCACAGGCAGCATCACTCATTAACACATAAGTAATGCATGTGTATTAGAGAGATAAACTGCCACGTGTATTGGGTGCACTGCACAGGAAGCATCAATCATTGCCACAGAAGTAATGAATGTGTATTACAGAGATAAGCTGCCATATGTATTGGGCACAACACTGCACAGGCAGCATCAATCATTAACACAGAACTAATGAATGTGTATTACAGAGATAAGCTGGCATGTGTATTGGGCACACTGCACAGGCAGCATCACTCATTAACAGAGAAGTAATGAATGTGTATTACAGAGATAAGCTTCCATATGTATTTGGCACACTGCACAGGCAGCATCAATCATTAACACAGAAGTAATTAACGTGTATTAGAGATAAGGAACAAGTTACTTACCTGTAACTGTTGTTCTCCAGCATGGGTCTGGCATGGATTCACATGCTCATGAATATTCCCCGTCGTCAGGCTGGGAATCCTCGGTAAAGAAAAAACCAGTATCAGTTTCGTTTCTGATCTGTCTTTCGTAGTAATAACCAATCACTGGTCTCTGCGTCATACTGACCACAGCCAATGACTGCCCTCTACCTAAGCACCGCCTCTGGCAGCCATCTTCAGATTTGGAAGCACGTGAAGTGGCAGTATGACCAAGTGAAGAGCCGCAGAGGGGTAGGCGGGAGGGTTCGCATGTGAATCCATGCCAGACCCATGCTGGAGAACAACAGTTACAGGTAAGTAACTTGTTCCTTCTCCAGCATGGGGTCTGGCATGGATTCACATGCTCATGAATAAAGAATACATAGCAGTACACACATGCACAACCACGGGAGGTGGCAAAGGCTCAACATTAAGCATTACATCAAACTCAACATTAAGCATCTTACCTCCTCACCAGGCTCACCTCAGGCGAACAGGTTGCGCAGCACTGCTTGGCCGACCCTGGACTCCTCCCTGGAATCCCGATCGACGCAGTAGAATTTCGTGAAGGTGTGCGTCGACCTCCACGTAGCAGCCCTGCATATGTCCAGCAGGGGCACACCAGAAAGGAACGCCGTGGTAGCTGCGATCGCTCTGGTGGAATGGGCTCTCGGACGGCCAGGCAGCGGTCGGTTTGCCAACCGATGACAGTACATGATACAGCCGGAGAGCCATCTGGAAATGGAAGCCTTCGAGAGAGCCTTCCCCTGATTGACAGGTCCAAAGTTCACAAAGAGTTGTGACGTCTTCCGAAAACACTTTGTGCGGTCCACGTAGAACTTCAGCGCTCTAGCCACATCCAGCGAGTGCAAAGTCCTCTCAGCCGGCGACGAAGGCGACGGGAAGAACACAGGCAACACCAAGGGTTCGTTGAGATGGAAGTCCGACGGTACCTTGGGCATGAAGGAGGGGTGCGTCCTGAGCACAACCCTCGTGTCGTGAAAAGTCAAGTACGGGGCCTTGCAGGAAAGGGCCTGGATCTCTCCCACCCGTCGTGCGGAGGTGATGGCCACAAGAAACGCTGTTTTCCACGACAGAAACTTCAACGGGGCCGAGTGCAGAGGCTCGAACGGAGGTCCCATGAGCTTGGTCAGCACCACGTTGAGCTCCCACGCCGGGGCCGGGGCCTTCACCGGCGGGAACGATCTGAACAGTCCCTTCATGAATTCTTTCACCAGACGATGAGACCACAAAGACGTCCGTCCCGTGGTTCTGGTGTATCGGGAGATCGCAGCAAGATGAATCTTGATGGACGCGTGTGCCAGTCCAGCTTTGGCCAGCGTCAGCAGGTACGGCAGTACCTGGGGAGCCGTAATCCGTAGAGGGTTAATCTTCTGTGCGTGGCACCAGACAGAGAACCTCTTCCATTTGTGTCCGTAGCATTTAAGAGTCGAGGACGCCCTGGCCTTTGCAAGAACCTCTCTGCAGTCGGCCGGTATGTCGTATCCTCCAAACTCTAGCGCTGCAGGAGCCAGGCCTGCAAGTTCAGCGATTTCGGGTCGTGGTGGAGGATGGCGCCTCCTTCCCTGGAGAGTAGATCCGCGTCCCCCGGCAGCTTGATTGGCGGGGACGCTGACAAGTCCAGAAGGTCCGGGAACCATATCTGCCTCGGCCACGCAGGTGCGACGAGGATCATCCTGCACCGTGACCTCTTGAGCTGGTTGACGAGCCGGATTAGCAGTGGCAAAGGAGGGAACGCGTAGAGGAACAGGCCCTCCCAGGGGAACGAGAAAGCATCGGCCATGCTCCTCGCCTGGGGAAACCTGCTGGCGAACCTCCGGCACTTGGAGTTTGTCGCCGTCGCGAACAGGTCGATCTGGGGTGTGCCCCACCGCCGGAAGAGGCGATCCACTAGATCCTGCCGTAGTTCCCACTCGTGGCACGAGCGCAGCTCCCTGCTGAGTGAGTCGGCGATGGTGTTTTTTATCCCTGCCAGATGAAACGGCACCAGAAACATCCTTTGGGCAACGGCCCAATGCCACAGGTCCTGCGCCTCCTTGGACAGCGCTGGGGACCTGGTTCCGCCCTGTTTCCTGATGTAAAACATGGTGGTGGTGTTGTCGGTGAAGATCCTCACCACCTTGCCCTTGAGGGACGGTAGGAAGGACCTGAGGGCCCAGAACACTGCACGGAGCTCCAGGACGTTGATATGGAGGGACTTCTCCGCCGGGAGCCAAAGGCCTCTCGCGTGCAGATTTTCGGTGTGCGCTCCCCACCCCTCCAGGGAGGCATCCGTGGTCACTGTCTCCTGGTGGTCTGGGGTCTGGAAGTCCATGCCCGCCGTCAGATGCGCGCGGATGCCCCACCACCGGACTGCTCGGCGGAAACTCTCGTCGAGTGTGATCCTCTCCTCGAAGCCGCCCGTAGTTTGGATCCAGCGCGCGTCCAGGAACTCCTGCAACGGGCGCATCCGGAGCCTGCACATGGGAATGAGGTAGATGCAAGAAGACATCATTCCGAGGAGGGACTTGATGGACCTCACCTTGGCCGCGTCGGAAACCAACATCCGCTGTACCTTGCCCAGGATGGACCTGGTCCTTTCCTCCGACGGGGAGGCCAGAAGGGACACTGTGTCGAGCTTCGCTCCCAGAAACAGTGCGTTTTGCGCGGGTACCAGGTGAGACTTGGCGTAGTTCACGGAGAATCCCAGGTCCGTGAGAAGTTGGACGGTCCTTGCCGTGTGATCCACGGCGAGCTCCCTCGTCTTGGCTCGGATGAGCCAGTCGTCCAGGTAGGGGTAGACGTGGATCCCCTCGCGGCACAGCTGCGCCGCCACCGGTGCAAGGCACTTGGTGAATACCCTGGGTGCCGACCGTAGTCCGAAGGGGAGGGCTTTGAACTGGTAGTGACGCCCTTGGACCACAAACCTGAGGAATTTTCGGTGCCCCTTTAGGATGGAAGTAGGCATCCTCCAAATCCAACGACGACAGGAAGTCTCCTTCCTCCAGCTGACCCAGGACGTGCTGGAGGGTGACCATCTGGAACTTTTGCGCCTTGATGAACTTGTTCAGACGTCGCCGGTCCAGGATGGGGCGCCATCCCCCCGTCTTCTTCTTCACGAGGAAGTATCTCGAGTAAACTCCGGAGCCCCGAAGCCTCTTTGGGACGAGTTCGATGGCGCCCTTCCTGAGCATCGCCTTTACCTCCAGGAGAAGTTGAGGGACGTGAAGTTCTTTCCTGGCCACGGGGGGGACGCGCGGACACCTTCTTTGAAACTCGAGCACGTGGCCCCGGGCCAAGGCGTCCAGAACCCAACGGTCGGTGGAGATGGACTCCCACACGCTGACGAAGCTCGCCAGCCGGCCTCCCACCGGGGTGCTTCGGTGGGGGCCCGACCCCACGGTCGGTTCAATCCTGCTTCGACGAGGCTTTGCCGCCTTGACGACGACGGCGGGGTCCGCCAGACTTGCCTCGTCCTCTGTAGGCCTCCTGAGCCGACGAGCGGGCCGCTTGACGGTAGGTGGAGAAACCGCCGCCGGAACTTTTGGAGGCGCCCTTGCCTCCGCTGCTCCAAAAGGGCGTCCGTCGTTGTTGCAGAACTCCAAGGGCCCGGGCCGTCTCGGTGTCCGCTTTAATGGCCTGAAGGGAATCGTCCACTGTTTTCCCAAACAGGTTGTTCCCATCGAAGGGCATGTCCAGGACTCTGGTCTGAACGTCTTGACGGAAGTCCGTAGCCTTGAGCCATCCACGCCGCCTAAGGCAAACGCCGTTGCCCAACTGGCGGAACCCAGTGTCGGCGATGTCCGTCGCAACGTTAATGGCGTGGTCCGAAGCCACCTCACCTTCCTGCAGAATCTCCAGGGCCTCTGCCCTCTTGTCGTCCGGCAAGAAATCCAGCAGGGGAGCCAGTTTGTACCAGAGCTCCCTGTCGTAGCAGGCCACGATAGCCAAGGCGTTGGCCGCTTTAATCGTCGTCGCCGCAGACGAGATGACTCTGCGTCCCATAGCGTCCAATTTCTTTCCCTCGCCGTCCGGTGGGGAAGTCGATGTGGAGGCCGCACCCCCCCCCCCCGCTTTCTTCCTGGCCGCCGCGGAGACGACGGAGTCCGGGGTAGGCTGCGCCCGGAGGCACAGGGGGGCCGTGTCCGGGACCCGGTACTTCTTCTCATACTGGTCTCTTCTAGCTGGCGTCGTGGAAGGGTTCTTGAGGAGGGTGAGGCCCTCATCCCAAATGTCATCCAATAGAGGCACTGAGAGGACCGTCTTCCTCTTGGCCTCGCGCCGCTGATAAAGGAAACCTTCCTTCTTCTTCTCCTCAGGGCAGAGTTGGAAAAGCTCGGATGCCCTGGTGATCATGGAGTGGAACGATCCAATCTCGTCGGGCGGAGAAGCCCTGATGGGAGGCGACGACGGTACATCCTCGTCGTATACCTCGTCGTCCGTACCCGTCGCTGCCGTGTCAGTCCCCGTATCATCCCCTCGGGTGGACGGGGAGGAGGGCTGGAAGGGGCGCGACGGCTGAAAAGGAGGCGGAGGGTGGATCCTTCTTTTCTTGGTAGGGGGAACACCAGAAGGTCCCGGTTCTGGGTCCCCCGACGGGAGAGGTTCCGTCGGCAACGGTAGCCTCGTCCTTATCTCTGAGCATAAGGACTGTATAGCCAACAAAATGGCCGCCGAGTTGTCTCGCGGCGCTGGCAGAGGGGAATCCGACGGGCGATCAGGGGCCCCGTCGGTACCCTCGACGATGTCGTCGTCACCTGCGTCGGGATCCATCCCGACGGGGCGGTCTTCTTCCACGCCGAGGCCATGGCTTAAGACTTCGACCAGCTCCTCCTCCGAGGTTGAGGCCGAATCTACGACGACGCCCTGCCCCCCCTTTTTCTTCCCCACGGGGGATTTCACGGGGGTCCTATCGATGGGCACAAAAGAGGACTCCCTCCGAGGTGGCAGGGAGACTCTGAGCCCCGAGGTCGCCACCACTGGTGTAGCCTCCACAGGCTGAGCCAGGGCCGCCGCGACAGTTTCGATAGAGGGCTTGGCCGAATGGATTAAGGCCTTCACCACCCTAGGTGCGCTCACCGCCTTATCCTTGAGGGGGGGGACACTGCCTCGCTCCCCCTCCGCCTTCGAGCTCGACCGGGGCCTCTCCAGGAGCTTCGCCGGGTGCTCGGCCTTCCTCTTACCCGACCCAGAGCGTTGGCTCGTGGTTGATGGTGCCGGGGAGGGTGCGCCCTGCCTGGCGCCTGTAGAGCCCGACCGTTCGGCGCTCCCGGTGCCAGCGGACTCGCGGTGCTTGGCCTTATGTTGGACCCCCGTCGCCGGGGCGTCCTCAAAGGTCTTAGAAGACCGCTCGGCTTTCTTCCTCTTCTTCTCGCCGGACGGGCTCTTCCCTTCCAGCCAGTTGGCGAGACGTTGATGGCGGTCCTTCATGGTCCGCTCCGACATGTTGCCGCAACACGCACAGTCCTTCTCCACGTGGGTCTTGTCCTCATGTAGGCAGTAAAGACAAAAAGAGTGTTCGTCCTCCTTGAAGACGTTCTGCAGCTGGCATCCAGGGCAGACCCTGAACAGCTTTCCGGGCGTCGAGCTCCCCTTCTCCTGGGCCATGACCGGGCCTGAGAAACTTCTGGAGTCCTCCAAAAGCGTAGCTCGACGAAATCTTCACCCTTGAGGGACGCAGACGAATCCGACACGGGTCCTCGTTGATCGGATGGAGAATCGGTGGAGCTTGAGGCTCTTTTGACCGAAAAAACAAAGTTTTTGAGAAAAAACGTGAAAAAATAGCACTAACGCTCGAGAGCAATAGCACGAGGATCCCAACACATGAACGTGCGGTAAAAATCTGAAGATGGCTGCCAGAGGCGGTGCTTAGGTAGAGGGCAGTCATTGGCTGTGGTCAGTATGACGCAGAGACCAGTGATTGGTTATTACTACGAAAGACAGATCAGAAACGAAACTGATACTGGTTTTTTCTTTACCGAGGATTCCCAGCCTGACGACGGGGAATATTCATGAGCATGTGAATCCATGCCAGACCCCATGCTGGAGAAGCTGACATATGTATTGGGCACACTGCACAGGACTCATTAACACATAAGTAATGAATGTGTATTACAGAGATAAGCTGCCACATGTATTGAGTGCACTGCACAGGCAGCATCAATCATTGCCACAGAAGTAATGAATGTGTATTACAGAGATAAGCTGCCATATGTATTGGGCACAGCACTGCACAGGCAGCATCAATCATTAACACAGAAGTAATGAATGTGTATTAGGGATAAGCTACCATATGTACTGGGCACACTGCACAGGCAGCATCACTCATTAACACAGAAGTAATAAATGTGTATTACAGAGATAAACTGGCATATGTATTGGGCACACTGCGCAGGCAGGATCAATCATTATCACATACATAAAGAATGTGTATTACGGAGATATGCTGCCATATGTATTGGGCACACTGCATAGGCAGCATCGGTCATTACCACAGAAGTAATGAATGTGTATAACAGAGATAAGCTGCCATATGTAGTGGGCACACTGCACAGGCAGCATCAATAATTTACACAGAAGTAATGAATGTGTATTTCAGAGATAAGCTGGCATATGTATTTTGGCACACTGCACAGGCAGCACCACTCATTAATACAGAGGTAATGAATGTGTATTACAGAGATAAGCTGGCATATGTATTGGGGAAAATGCACAGGCAGCATCAATCATTAACACAGAAGCAATGCATGCGTATTACAGAGATAAGAAGCCATATGTATTGGGCACACTGCACAGGCAGCATCACTCATTAACATAGACGTAATGAATGCATATTACAGATATAAGCTGCCATATGTATTGGACACACTGCACAGGCAGCATCAATCATTAACACAGAAGTAATGAATGTGTATTACAGAGATAAGCTGCCATATGTATTGGGCACACTTCACAGGAAGCATCACTCATTAACACAGACATAATGAATGTGTATTACAGAGATAAACTGGCATATGTATTGGGCACAATGCACAGGCAGCATCAATCATTAACACAGAAGTAAAGAATGTGTATTAGAGAGATACACTGCCACATGTATTGGGCACACTGCACAGGCAGCATCAATCATTACAACAGAAGTAATGAATGTGTATTACAGAGATAAGCTGGCATATGTATTCGGCAAAATGCACAGGCAGCATCAATCATTAACAGAAGTAATGCATGTGTATTACAGAGATAAGCTGCCAAATGTATTGGGCACACTGCACAGGCAGCATCAATCATTAGCACAGAAGTAATGAACGTGTATTAGAGATAAGCTGCCATATGTATTGGGCACACTGCACAGGACTCATTAACACATAAGTAATGAATGTGTATTACAGAGATAGGCTGGCATGTGTATTGGGCACACTGCACAGGCAGCATCACTCATTAACACATAGGTAATGCATATGTATTAGAGAGATAAGCTGCCACGTGTATTGGGTGCACTGCACAGGCAGCATCAATCATTGCCACAGAAGTATTGAATGTGTATTACAGAGATAAGCTGCCATATGTATTGGGCACAACACTGCACAGGCAGCATCAATCATTAACACAGAACTAATGAATGTGTATTACAGAGATAAGCTGGCATGTGTATTGGGCACACTGCACAGGCAGCATCACTCATTAACACAGAAGTAATGAATGTGTATTACAGAGATAAACTGGCATATGTATTGGGCACACTGCGCAGGCAGGATCAATCATTATCACATACATAATGAATGTGTATTACGGAGATATGCTGCCATATGTATTGGGCACACTGCATAGGCAGCATTGGTCATTACCACAGAAGTAATGAATGTGTATAACAGAGATAAACTGCCATATGTAGTGGGCACACTGCACAGGCAGCATCAATAATTTACACAGAGGTAATGAATGTGTATTTCAGAGATAAGCTGGCATATGTATTTGGGCACACTGCACAGGCAGCACCACTCATTAATACAGAGGTAATGAATGTGTATTACAGAGATAAGCTGGCATTTGTATTGGGGAAAATACACAGGCAGCATCAATCATTAACACAGAAGTAATGCATGTGTATTACAGAGATAAGAAGCCATATGTATTGGGCACACTGCACAGGCAGCATCACTCATTAACATAGACGTAATGAATGCATATTACAGAGATAAGCTGCCATATGTATTGGGCACACTGCACAGGCAGCATCAATCATTAACACGGAAGTAATGAATGTGTATTACAGAGATAAGCTGCCATATGTATTGGGCACACTTCACAGGAAGCATCACTCATTAACACAGACATAATGAATGTGTATTACAGAGATAAGCTGGCATATGTATTGGGCACAATGCACAGGCAGCATCAATCATTAACACAGAAGTAAAGAATGTGTATTAGAGAGATACACTGCCACATGTATTGGGCACACTGCAGAGGCAGCATCAATCATTACAACAGAAGTAATGAATGTGTATTACAGAGATAAGCTGCCATATGTATTGGGCACAACACCGCACAGGCAGCATCACTCATTAACACAGAAGTAATGAATGTGCATTAGAGAGATATACTGCCATATATATTGGGCACACTGCACAGGCAGCATCGATCATTAACACATAAGTAATCAATGTGTATTACAGAGGTACGCTGCGATATGTATTGTGCACACTGCACAGGCAGCATCAATCATTACCACAGAAGTAATGAATGTGTATTACAGAGATAAGCTGGCATATCTATTGGGCAGACTGCACAGGCAGCATCAATCATTACCACAGAAGTAATTAATGTGTATTACAGAGATAAGATTCCATATATATTGGGCACAACACTGCACAGGCAGCATCAATCGATTAACATAGAAGTCATGAATGTGTATTACAGAGGTAAGCTGGCATATGTATTGGGCACACTGCACATGCTCAGGCAGCATCAATCATGCTTTGTAAAGGACAATGTTGGCCTAAATTGGGAACATCCAGGATAGACATGTTGCTACAGAGGCATATTTTGGGCACAACCAGCATGACAATGTGCTATATCAGTGACAGTGCTTTCTTACACTGTGGACACATAGATCATCAAAATGTGTTGTGTTGTAAAATGTTCTTGTCTGCTGTTGGTGACATGGAATTTTCATGTTCCCCTTTAGAACTGATTATAAACGTATGGCTTTTTGGTCGATTTTTCTGATGTAAAATGCACCATTTTAATCCCATATTTGAAAAGAAATTCTAGGAGGGGGCACCCCCCAAACCCTCCCTAGACCCATAGCTCCCTCGATACACTCGGTCGCCCCCCAATATTTCAGAAAAATATTAACACATACACACTGAAAGAAATCACAAGTAACTGACCTCAGATCATTTGATGGAGGGGCTCCCTCAGATACTGCCCCTGACACAAAAATCTATCTTTGGGACTGCATGACACATCACTGCCTGTGATGATATTGTGTCAACGGTCATACATTATTGCTTTTTAATATACTGCTTTGGGTGAGGTTGTTGACTTTTGGCTCGCCGGCCCACTGGGTGACAAAAGGTTAATGCTTCGGCCCCACATTCAAAAAGGTTGGACAAGCCTGCTCTAGATCAATTCGACAGTCGAAAGTCTGGTGTGGTGGTAAGGTTTCGGCGGCAGATTTACTGAAGACATCCTTGTATTCTTCATACTCAAAAGGCAATGTGCTCTCTATGTTCCTGATTGTGTGTTTGATCGGCCCGGCATTAGCTTCCATGATGATACAATGCTCAACAAAGTGGGTTGCCAGGAACTGTACGATTCCCGAGGCCCAGTCCACTGTTGGATTGTGAAGCCTCAACCAGGATAGTCCTAGGATTAAACCAAAATGCGGGCTACAATTACATCGAACTGTAGTTTCCTGGTGTTTTCCCCACCTTTCCAATCACACAGGTTGTGTTTGCTTAGGGCCTGATATCAGTGGGGAACCATCCACTGACTCGACCTCCTCTACCTGTTCTTTATCTACCAATGGAAGACCCAACCTCTGCACCAGCAGCTCATCAACAAAGCTGCCGGTAGCTCCGGAATCTACCATCAAGGACACAGGAACTTGTCTATTCCGCCAACTTAGATGGCCTGCTAGCATCACATGGGAAATTTGGGTTTGGTGAGTGTTGGCTAGGGCTCTTGCGGTGTCTTTAGATGTGCTTGCCTGGACCACCCTCATGGGCAAGCGCTGGCGTTTCCCGACGACTCTCTTAGGCTTTGTGGGACACTCTCGAACATAGTGGCCAGATTTCCCACAAAATAAGCACAGTTCGTCACGTCGTCTCTTCTCCTTCTCCTCTTTAGACAACGGCCCCCGTACAGACCCTATCTGCATGGGTTCTTCAGAATTTCTCTCAATTACCTTGGTGGGCTTCTGCTGGTCCAAACGTACTAGTGGCCTAGGTTCCACTTCCGTTGATCTTTCTTCCGTTCGCTTTGCCTCTGGTCTAGGCGTAGCGCCAGATCGATAATTGTGGAGCAATTATCCAGCTGAGGGTCTACTTGTGCTATTAAATCCTTTAGTTCGTACCTTAATCATTGATAAAATAAAGCCATTCTTTTTTCCTGTGGCCAGTCTGTTTCCACTGCTAACCGATTGAAGGTGGTCACATAAGTTACCATATCCTTGCCCCCTTGGCGAAGGGTTAACAGCTCTCTGCCTTGATTAACAACGCTGACCGTTGACTGAAGATTTTGCCAAATTCCTCCAGGAACTCATCCCAACTGTACAAGAGTGCATCATCCTTGCGTACCAAGGTTGTAGCCCAAGATGCAGCATCCTTGGCCAAATATGAAATCACAAAGGTGGTACGGGCTTCGGCAGTCTGAAAGGAGAGCGGGGGCTCAGTGGAAACTTGGACTTGTACCGGAATGGGGGAGGCCCTATTTAACGGGGTGGCTTGAGCTAGGTTCTGTGTCGTCAGAGTATGTACTTTACCTTCCAGGTTTATGTAATCCTGCTAGTCGCAGTCAGCTCTGCCTTGAGCTCCTGTAACAGGGTCAACATATCATCCATGACTTATCGTGCTGCCTGGCCGCTTAATTACTCATGGGCTCGCACTTCTGTCAGGTTCTTGCCCAGTCTTGCGCAGAGGCAGCACGAACGCCCACCTCACCATTGGGTCTTGGCAACTGGGATTAGCAAATACCACAGGCCTCCGCAACCCGACGGGGAAAGAGGGTTAGGATCTGCTGGTTGGATGGGTTGAGGGATTTGAGGGTAACCGGAAAGAGGGTTAGGTAGAGGTTGTGGATGGGTAGGGAGTGTTAGGGTAAACATGCTCCTCTTCTCCTGTGGCCCCTCTTGCGTTATATGATCTCCGCCTTTGCATTCTCTTCATGCCTGACATTCATTTACACAATCACCCATGGGCTGCCTGGAAGCCTTTTCCTGGAGCTTCATACCAGGAATGCTGTAATGATTATTCTTCTAGATGTGTGTGCAACCAGAAGCGCTATGATACTCAACTAATCCAGCATTGCTTTGTGCCGTTCTAAAATGGGCTACATCTAGCTTTTGCACAATTCAAAATGACATTAACATTTCTGTGAGAGTTTTATAATTGTTGCATTTCACAAAAAATTAGGGTGACAAATAAAAGCTACTTAGCTGCAGATTTCTTTCCCCACTGCACCATGGGAGCGAGTTTGTGCTGGCCATGGATTGTCCTGAGGGTTCCACTAGAAAATACCAAAGAAATAATGAGTATGCGCGGAGGAAGCTGTCCGTAATGCAACAGAGGAAACTATGTTCGTTTTACAGGTTTGTGCCGTCACTCGGTGGTTAAGCACTGCGACCTTGCTACCCAGGGTTGCTGTCACCATGGGCTTATATTGTTCCTCAATGAGTTTGCACGGCAACGTTCAAAATCTTTCCCCTAAAGCCTGAGCATGCAAAATCATGCAGGTCAAGTTTCTCCCTGTTTCGCACACTCTGCGACTTGCCACATACTGTGCCTCAATCGCGTATTGCATTCAAAAGTAAGCGTGTGTTGTTAATAGCCAAAAACAACACGTGGGTTCAGCGCTGTTCACATATCTGATTAGGTGAGCAGGGCCTGCGGTTTGTCAGGCGGGTGAAAGCCCTGCTGTGGTTTGCCTGCAGGAGCTCCTCTAACACATGTCCGATCCCTCCTGAAGTCTGTAGTGCGAGCGGGACCTCGTGGGCGTGGCTCGTGCATGCGCGCACTCCAGGGTGTGACTCTGTCCTGCCGGCAGGCTCATGCTTACACAGGCCTGCTGGGAAATGTAGTTTCTGGGCTCTTCTTGGTCTCCCAAGGCTTTCTCTGCAGCAATGCAAACAGAGAAGCCTTCTGGAATACCTAATCTTGGGCCTTTTACATTGCGATATGCCAGTATTTAAGTTAAGTTAGCCTTACAGTTAGTGCTTCCAGCAACATGCTTGGTCTTGACAGGGAGGCTGTGTTCTGCAGGTCCCTCATAGTTAGGGTTTGTTTAGGCTGCAGAAACCTGGGTTGGCGAGCTAAACTCTGTGTGATCTGGAAAGTTGGGTGATCGAGGTCGAAGGATGGGGGAAGGCAGCTAAATGCATTTGGCCAGCGATAATATCAGATGGTCAGTTTCTGCCAGGTTGACATGAAGTGCTAGTGGTTTATAGGTTTACGACTTGGTGCTATTGAGAATAGGAGATGTAATCTTCCTGAGAACATGTGTGTTTGTTCTTCAGTGACCAGGTAATCCGGCTACCTGGCAGGGTCGACTTGGGGCCAGGTAATAAACCCAGTGCAAGGGGTGCTTAAGGGCAGAGGTGGCAAATAGTTTATCGGTTTCAATCGGGTTCTGAGGTAAATGACCAGGATGTGGCCAGAGGCGATGCAAGCTGAAACGGTATTCGTAATCGATTAGTTTGAAACAAGAGATACCAGGGATGCCAGCAAGTCTAGGTGGGTAAGATTATTACCACTGGTTTAAAGTAAATGTGTTTATTGCTCTCCCTGCTCATATTAATGAAGTATTCTTGTAAAACCCAGGTGCATCACACCGGGTTAAGAGGCACCTGACCAGATGGAACTTGTAATAAATTAGGATTGTTCTAGGTGAATATGTAAGCATGTGATGATGTCACGACCAACTATGGAAAGATCCCAAAAAGTAGTTTGCTGTAAATATGAGCTAATGCAAATGCATATTGAAGGGTATGGTAGTTCAGTGAATGTATCCAATGAGAGTGTGGGAATTTAGGGGGATTAGATTTCCTTGTACAGGGTTAGTGAATCATGTTTGGGGGGTGGCTTTGTGACAAAATATTTGGGAGGTTGTTAAATGTTTTAACAATGTATATAAAGTGTAAACTTTGAGTGGTTTGAGGAGAATCGGGTTAGTTCTGTCTCTAAGGAGTCGTCTAGCCCCTCCTGGCCGTTTGCATACAATAAACTTGCTTTATGGACAAATGTTCACTCCCTTCTTGTGAGGTGGGCCTATTTTGAGTATGGAGATAGGAAGTCCACCCCCCCACACCACATAGGATGAGGTTGCCGCCGGGAAGTTAGTGATGACTCCACCGGATACCCTTCCCCTTAAGAACAGGCTTTCTGCACAAGGGCTATAACTTTGGTGTTGATCAGGGGTTCCCTCTACATAGGAATTGTTATTTCTAATTTTGGTATCCCACTTCCAGATGGGCCCTTTTGGAATAAAACCAACTTTTTCCCAGTAATCGAGGGGGAATAAGGAAGGAAGGTTTTACTAGTAGTCTTCTGTAGGATTTCAAAACTTGGGAAATCAGTGCCAATTATGTTTTCCTCCAGGAGCCCAGGAATAATAGCAGCATTTATTAGGGTGGCCTCCCCCTGGGCTCAAATGGTAATTGGAGCCCTGTGATATACATCCTCGTCTCCATGGACACAGGTAATTTTTATTGGAACTCCCCTTCTAACGTCCCTGGTCAAAACTAAGTTGGCCCTTATTGTTGTTTGTTTGCTGCCTGAGTCAATTAAGGCTTTTGCTGGTGCTCCATTTACTGTGGCGGAGTCATGGTCTTCAGGGGTGCAACTCCACAAACGAAATTGCTGGCAGTTTCAATATCCTTTTGTTCAAGTAAGCTACCTTCTTCAAAATCCTTTCCTGTCATGTAACCGATCTTCATTGATTCCTCTTTTTTGTTGAGGGGCACTGATTGGCTAAGTGTCCTAACTGTCCACAAGAGAAACAAATGATGGAGGTGGGTCTAGGAATGTGTCCCTCCTCTGGCTTTATTGTCCCCCTTTCTTTACTGGTCATGGGTTTTCTTTCTCACCTCCCTAGATCTTTTAATACTGGTTGATGGGAGCTATATTGGCTCCCATCTTTTACAGGGAAAGGAGAATGGGGAAACCCCTTTTTATCATTCCTGGGTTACTCATTTCGATGTAGGCCTTTTAAATGTTTATTGGCTTCAGCATGATTTTGCGCTGTTTCTATAGCGAGGGCTAAACTAGGTCTGTGTAACTGAAGGACTGCCCTTTGTAGATAGGGTGCAATGAATTTACAAACTGCTCAATGACCAGGGTTTCCAGTATTTCAGGTAAGGTTTTTTTTACCAAGCCTTAACACCATAGTATTTTGTACTCAGGCCCCCAAATTTACAGGTGTTTCTTCAGGGTTTAACCATATATTTCTTGGTTTTTGTTTATAGAAATTATCTGTTTGGCCCACCCTTTGTAACAATCCTTGCTTTATTCATCAAAAGCAAAAGTAGCAGTACCCAAAGGATTTATTTTATTTTATTTATTATGTATAGTTTTATAAGGCGCCGAAACCTGCGGGCATCAGGGTGCTAACATGGAGACAATAGACGAAAAAAAAGTGACACAGGACACACAGAAAGAGGAAGAACCAACCGTCTATCCTAGTGATTACTTAAAGAGAGCAGTTTTTAAAGCATGGCAGAACTTCAGGTTATTTCGTTCCAGTCGTCGAGTTGTTGGGAGTTTGTTCCAGATTTTGCCCACTCTAACAGGGAATGATCTACCTAGTCCCTTAAACAGTTTGTGGGTAATGCTGTTGATTTGGCCCTGGTTTCCTGAATGCAGGGAGCTGCTAGGCACGTATTGTCAGATTAGTATTTTCAGATAGAGAGGACCAGTTCCAAAGAGACAACGGTGTACCAGTGTGCTAGATTTGAAAGCAATCCGGTCGTTCACCTTCAGCCAGGGTAGGTCTCTTCTACTGGCCAAGATATGTTCTCTCATATGTTTTAAATAATGCGCACAACGCTGTTTCTGGATTGTCTGACATTTAGTCAGACAAGTAGTGTTTGCCCCTATTAGGAGCGCATTGCCATAGTCGAGCCTTGAAAGGATAGCGGCTTGGGCAATAGTGGCGCAATTCTCTTGATCAAAGGCCTGATGTGTCTGAGCAAACGTAGACGATACTGACAATGTTTGTTTATTTGATTGACATGGGCTTCGGCACTCATTGAGGATTCCAAAGTGATGCTTAAAGTTTTTACTTTGCCTAGGACCGGGATTGTCAAGAATCAAAAGGAGGAGAGGGTATCAACACCCTCCCCGAACCACAGAAGCCGAATAGATCGACCCTGGTTGGCACAGGGGCCTGGATTGTTTAGTACAACAGGTAACCACGTGGCAGCCAATGGGGGAAGAGGGATTAGGGAGAGGTTGTGGATAGCTAGGGGGAAATGAGGAAAACCGGAAAGAGGTTAAGGGCAGTGTAGTTGGATAGGTTTGGGGGAGGTTTGGGAGAAAATAAGCACATATATGCCAAGACACCGGACCTATTCTCACCAAACCTTGCATGTAGTTTGTACCAAACTCTCACTAGTTATCTTCAACCTAAACCCATTGCCACACTGTAGTAGCAGGGAATTCCTGACATGTGAAACATGAATATAGCATGAGGTTCAAAACATAGAAGCACAGCACATATAACGTAGTGTAACATAAAAGCACATCACATAGTACTTATTCCACATGGGAGCTCATTGACTAGCACTTAATGGAGCATAGCAACACAGGACATGAAATGGTTTGCAGCATGTTGAACATAGAGACATTCACAAGAGCAAGCGGGATGGCACACACAAGGGGTTTCCCCTTCATGAAGTAACAAACTCATGGCCCTGTGGGCAAGGCACAAAAAGCAAACTAAACAGTTCATCACATTCAGGGTTTCCCCTATCGCCTCATGCAATGATGGTGAAATTTCAACTAGCACCTCATGACACTCTTAGACGTGCTTTCCGCATTTCCCCAGTGGTTTATAATGTCTGAGAAACATATGCACAATGCCTGCCTATAAACGTTCTATCCAGCTCTTCACCAAGAAGCTGAAAGTCATGCAGCCGTAGCCCCTTCACCTCTGCAGAATCACACGTGCGCCACGCACACCTTAGGTACATATCATGATTATTATACACACAACTAGTAGGCACTTATCTGAGCGTCCGGAGCCCCGTGAGGCAACCCGGACCAGAAGACGTAAAGCGCAGCACATGCCAGACCGTCCCTGCCTACCACTGCCGTGGCCCGGGTCAAAGATAACGCTGCATTCCTTTGGCGTTCCTCCCAGCACCAGTTTCCCTCAAAGGAACCGCTGTGGCCTAATCAGACACAGCTGGACAGATGTGCGAAGCCCGGACTACAGCTTCTACCCAGGGCTGCTGGGAAATGTAGTTTATAAGCGCTTTACATGAACTGCACGCCTTTTCTTACCCCAACCCCAATTCCTGACAAGGATGGCATTGTTCTCGATATTAAAGGTGGTGAACTCTGCGCTCAGCTTAGCGCGAGCCTGCCAGGAGCCAAAAATAAGGAGTTCAATTTTACTGCCGTTTAGGCACATCCGGTTCATAGTTATCCATGCCTCGATGATATCGTGAATGCCTGAGATTTTACTGGAGTCCTTACAGTAGTTTTTTTTTAAAACCTTTATTTTTCGCTGTTGAGTACAATACACATCAGATCAAAACATTCAATGAGCAAGTATACCAGCATAGACCCATTGGTCACATATCATTACATTATTTCTACTATACGTATTAGATCCATTTTTTGCAGTTATGCTATATCCCCCTTACTTATTTTCGTTCTGTTTGAAGGATATTGTTTTATGATTCTGGTTACAGCCGCTAGAACAGCTCATGAGGAGTCTTCCGAGTCCTCTTCTTGGTTGTCTTTGAGGTACGTTTGTAAAGATGCCCAAATGTCTTTCGGTCTACTGGTAGGATTAACACTGTTCACAAATCGCTCCTCTGTGTCCTGCACATATATTAAGTCTCGGAGCCGTTTCTCCTCTGTAGGGGCGGCCTTAGATTTCCATAGTTGTAGTATGTTTCTTTTCGCCCCCACCACCGCCACAAATCTCTGAGTTTTTACAGAGGCCTTTCCGATATAGCCCAGGAGATAGTTGTGTGGGAGGGCTGGGATCTGTAACCCTGTAATGTCGCTTATTTTTTCAGCTATAGCTTGCCAAAAGGATTTTATTGGGGGACATTCCCAGTACATATGTATAGAGTCTGCATTATTATTGCCGCATTTGTGGCAGGCTGTTAGGACAGCAGGGTCATACTTGGAGATCTGTTTGGGAGTTATAGGTAAGTGGTTTCGAATTTTAAACTGAATTAACCTGAAGTTTGAGTTCATGGATATCTCCCTGGTGTATCGGCAGTATCTGGACCATTGGGCGTCTTCTATGTCAGTGTGCAGGTCCCGTTTCCATTTACTTTTCATTAGATTCCCGGATGGGGTGTGCCCCTGGGTTGCTTTGTACAAGCTCGATACCGAGCCAGTGAATCCTTCCGGGGATAGCAATGGTTCGGTGGGGCTACAGGGAAGGGCGGCCATTTCTTTTTACATGCAGCTTTTAATCTACAGTACTGTAGCATGGTGACGAGTCCCTTCCCTACTTTATTATGTACTATATCCAGTGTTGCGAAATTGCCCTCTGGGAATAGGTCTCCTATTTTCATTTTCTTTTCCGGGTCCCACTTACGCTGCATGGCCGTGTCAAATGTTGGCTCTAGGTCGGGATGGTGCCATAGGGGAGTGAGTGGCCAATATGGGTTATCACAATCCACTGTGGCGAATAGCACCATCCCGGCACGGATTGTGGAACTAACCGGGTCTACTTCTTTTATATTGCCCTTCCTGATTGTGTATGGCATTGCCCGGATATCTGCCAGGGCTACAGCGAATTTCTCAGTGCGCACATGGGCATGATTTCCAGCTGTTTCTCCCAAGTATTTTGCGAAGTGCGCCTGTGCTGCGTGGAAGTATGACATGAAGTCAGTGGCCGTCAGTCCCCCAGTTTCTTATCGCTCGCAAAGCCTAGGCCATTGTAGTCTCACTGATTTCACAGCCCATTCAATATTGACAGCTAGTTTCTGTAGCCTCTGAAAGAAGTCCCTACCCGGCCAAATGGGTATCCCACAGAACTTGTATAACAATTTGGGTACTACCACCATCTTGAGCAAAGCCACGCGGCCATACATGGATAACGGCAGCCTGCCCCAAACTGCGAGTTTGTGCTCTAGGAGTTTCAGATAATGCTCATAATTATTGGCATAAAGGGTCTGTTTGTCGGTGAACATTATTATTCCCAGATACCGTGCTGTGGTGGGGGACCATTTAAATGCCTCTGTGGCCGGATATTGCTCTGTGGTTGGCATTAGTGGAATTATTTCTGATTTCGTCTGGTTAATTTTATATCCAGAGTACTTGGAGAATGTGTTTATTTCCTACATTATTGGCGGTAGGTGTACTTCCGGGTGCCTGATGTACACCATTGTGTCGTCTGCGTCTAAGGATAGTAATTGGGGGTTACCTCTAATAGGAATGCCCCTCCACATGTGTTCATGCCTGACCTTAGCGGCCATACCCTCTATTGTAAGCGCGAATATGAGTGTAGCTAGCAGGCAGCCTTGGCGGGTGCCCCTGCCTAGTTCAAAGGGAGGGGACAGCGTGTTACTAGTGCTTACCATAGCCACCGGATTCTTGTACAACATGCGGATATAGCTCTTGAATACTGGCCCAAACCCCATCTTGTCTAGCATTGCAAACATATAATTCGATGATACTGAATCTAACGCTTTTTCAGTTGCGTAATTGCGGCAGCTTTGGCTTTTGGGTCTAGCTGTGATGTAATTGCAAAAAATCTCTGCAGGTTCAATGTCGTTGTGCGGGTAGGAATAAACCCTGTCTGATCTGTATGAATTAGCTTGTTCATGTGCGGGAGCAGTCGATTTGCCACTGCCTTCGCAAAAATCTTTGTGTCGGGGGTTTAGCAGTGACAATGGGCGTTATGATGCCGGGTCCTGCGGGGGTTTTTGAGGTTTAAGGACAGTTACGATTGCTTCCCTCATGGTGGTAGGTAACTTTCCCCGTTCAAGTGACTCCTCCCGGGTCTCCAATAGTCTCGGGGCCAGCTCAAATTTAAACACCTTGTAGAGGTCGAGCGGGATGGCGTCCGACCCAGGGGCTTTACCTGCATGAAGGTCTGAAATGGCTTGTTCGATTTCTTTCATTGTCAGCGGGAGGTAGAGCATCAATCTTTTATCATCCCCTAATGTCGGTAATGGGAACGAGTCCATGTATGCTAGGAGGTCTGCCTGGGGAACTGTGTCCGCATTTGCATATAATTTGGAGTAGAATCGCCGGAACACTTCTTTTATTTCATGTGGTGCAGTCTGCACGTTCCCATCCTTATCATTGATGGTGGTAATGCATCTAGAACCCTGTTCGGATCTGATAAGGTTTGCCATTGCCTTACTTGCCTTGTTCCCTTAGCCATACTTCCGTGCCCTTTTGGGTTGGGTCATATAAAGGACTTCTTGTTCTGCAAGCATTTTAAATTCCTCCAGCCGCTCTTGCATCTTTTGTAGCTGCTCCTTCCCAAAGGGCCTGGTATGTTGGGCCTCTAAGTCCTTCACTTCCCGTTCTAACTGGGATAGGTTTTTCCTTATTTCCCTCAGGGTGCCGTATGATGTCCCCATCAGCTGGCCTCTCAGCCACACCTTGAACGTCCCCACACAGAGCCCAGGGTCCGATTCGTCCTTTAGTATGTCTTGTGGCATGCGCCATATGCAGGTGGTACATTCCGAGTTTTTGGGTAACATTCTCAGGAGAACCGGAGAATGGTCCGACAATGTGCGTGGTAGGATTGTGCACGGATCCATCTGTGGCATCAGTTCAGGGGAGCACAGCCAGTAGTCGATACAGGAGCTGGTACCATGTACCCCTGAATAAAATGTTTAGTCCCTCTCGAGGGGGTGCAGTTCCCTCCATATGTCTGTCATGGGTAGGGTGACCATTTCCTGCTGGAGCGTGAGTGCCGCCCTGGTAATTGGCCTATGGTTTCCCGCAGATCGGTCCATCTCTGGGTTTAGAGTCAGATTGAGGTCTCCACCCCAAATCATTTTTGCATCACCTATCGGTGATATTAGTTCCAAGATGCGAAGGTAGAACTCGGGACAGTCTGTGTTTGGGCCACACGTATTAACTAATATGACTTCCTCATTATGCAGCTGGCCCCACATTATTACATAGCAGCCCTCTTCATCGGTTCGAACCTTGAACATCCGGAAGTTCACTCTCTTGTGTATTACTGTGAGGGCCCCATGCACCAACGATGAGTAATTCGTAGCCGCTTTTGTGTGACCCCAGCTTTGTGCGAATGTGTCTGTAACTTTCATAATAGCGTGCGTCTCTTGTAGGAATAGTATATCCACCTTATGATGGGTTGCATATGCTAGTATCTTTCTTGCTTTTATTGGTTGTGCCAGACCCCGCACATTCCACGTGAGTAGCCTTACTCCCTGCATCTCCTGCGTCCTCAGTTGTGTTATTACAGGTATGTCGCAACCTCATTCTCCGCTGAGGTACTATCATGTTTCTTGTTCCGTACTCATTTTTTTTAGGTGTTGCGCTTCGTCTCTGCATCTGACCACATCCTACTGACTTAGCCGGATACTTGTTCGTGATCAGAAGGTGCGCATGTGCTTCTTCTTCGTCTCCCCCACCAATCCCACCACCCTAATACTGTTTCGGCGGGACCTTGATTCCAAATCTTCGCACTTCGTCTGTACTATCTTCAAGTGCTTCTTGATGGACTCTATATCTTTGCCGTGGATAGCTACAGTGTCTTCAACAGTGCTTATCCGGTTCTCCGCCTCTAGTACACGAGCATTCACTTGCTGGAGATCCGCCTTGATGGACGTGATGGTGGTACCAATCTCATCCAGTTTCGAATTTACTGGGGCAAAACCGTTCTGCAGTGCTACCATGTAGGGGCCCGGGGAGTCCCCTCTTGGGCTCCCTGGATCTGGGGTGGTGGTCTGTGATGATCCGTCTATTTGGTCTCCCATGTTGGTACTAGTGAATGCATCCATGGGCCCCTTCTTGTTGTGCTTATTGTCCCTGGGCATATTGTGCGTGATGTAGACTGTGTTTTAACGTGGGCCCACCGGCCTTTGTTGTGAGTGGTCTTACTGTACCATGAGACTTCTGTGGTCGTGCTTAGGGGTTTAGTAGAGCTGTGCTGCAGCTGGAACTTGTCCACCCCTAAAGGTCCACCAGCCACGGCGCTTCAAGGTGTCCCCCTTTGATCAGCAGGGTATGTTCTTGCTGGGTATTGCGGGGGGAAAGGGCTCAATGTTGTTACCCGTGGCCAGTCGCCACCCGTATCCTCTCGTGTCAGCGGTATGTGCAGCGGTTTAGTTTGTCACCCGCCTCTTTAACGGAGGGTAGGATAAGCAGCGCCACCAGTAATCATCAGGGAGGGGCACACGGAACCCCAGTCCCGCCCGAGGGTGCAAGCCTCTTCTAGCCCTCCTTTGATCTTGGGCTATATGGGGTGTGTGCTATCGAGGTCCCAGTACGCTCGCTGCCGCCAGGGGAGGGCAGCAGGACACGCCGTCACCTACCTCTCCGTTCGGTATATCAGCTACTCTTAGGCCCCTCTGTGTGCCCAGGCGTACGCTGTACAAGGCAGGGAGAGTCAATGCAGTCTCTCATGCTGTGCGGCCCCAGCTGCAGTCCGAAGATGTCCTTGCCCGTGCAACGCGTAGCCCTCCTTCCTTATCTCACGCTTTTCTGCACGGACTGTATGTAGACAATGGGGGGAGGCCCTCACCGGCGTTCGTCAGGCCGTATTGGGAGTGCGGGGGGGCCCCGCCCCCGGCAGACCAACTGCTTGCTTACAGCGCACACGGCGGCTGCCGGGGAGGGCTAGCCTGCACCCACTCCTGCACTGGGGTCATCCTAACAGCTGTACCGCTGCACCTTACGCCGGGATCTTCAACGCCCCCCCACAGCACCATCCGCACTCCCCCGTCTTTGCGTCCCATGGGCCTCAGAGGATGGGTACCAGACAGCCTGGGCCCAGTCCGCACACTTGTGTGGGTGATTCAGGAAGGTAAGGGGGGGCCCTCGACCCGGCTGGCCAACAGCTCGCTCACAGCGCACATAGGGCCGCCGGGGAGGGCAGCCCGCACCCATGGCCACACACGTATGTCCCCGTTGCCCCACTGGTGACGACCACGGGCCGATCCTGTTTCAGCCCCCGCGGTCACCTTCAGGATGTTCCCCCGCCAGCAGTCCAGTCTGCAGTTAGCTGCGTATCGGTGGGGGAGGAGCAGACGGCCTCACCAGCTCCTCCCGCTCAATCCACCGCCCGGCTCACCAAAGCAGATTTACTCGTGTTTTGAGGGCTGCCGTTACTTCTTTCCAGAGTCGGCCGGTCCCATGGGGTTGTCGCTATCCCCTCTGCTTCAATTAATGTGGAGTTAGGTCTTGGATATGTAGGATTTTCATCAGGATTTATGGATGTCGGCGCAGCTACTCTGTCAGGCGGCCATTTTCATTGGCTCGGACAGCGCCCGCCGTCCTTAAGAGTAGTTGCCGCTCAGCTCTAGAACTAACTGTGTGTCATCAGCGTAGTTAGTAAAGACTGTGCCAGAGCTCTCCAATAGGGCACAGAGGGGTCAGAGGTATAGATTAAAGAGCACAGGTGACAAACGTGCACCCTGTGGTACTCCACAACTAATGGGAGCTAGAGATGAGAAAGTGTCTCCCCAATGGATTTTGGACATTTGGTTGGCAAGGAAGGAGTGAATCCAATCGACTGCCCCCTTTGAGCAGTTTCCTGCCTGTTCGATAGCTTGCAGTAACCTGTCATATTCCAGCAAATCAAAAGCAGCAGACAGGACAAGCAACATCAGCACACCAGCTTTTCCTTCATCCATTATCATCAACATATGGGTCTGCAGGACGATAAGTGTTGTCTATGTGCTATGGCCTTGCCTGAAGCCTGATTGTTGTTTGTGCAGAATGTTGTTATCCTCCACAAAGCGTTGGAGTAGCCCTGTAGCACACTTATCAAGGATTTTCAACAAAAAGTGGCAGTTTGTGAATGGTCTGAGGTTACGCGATCTTTCAGTTCCAGACGATGTTTTTTGTATCAATGGGGAGACTGTCTCGATTTTAATAGCTTCGGGGATGTAGCAGTCTCTAAAAGAGGCATTGATCATGCGGGTAAAGAACGGAACAAAGAGTTCTTGGTGAGCCAACATGATCTTTGGGGGGTTAGGGAGTTTTGGCGCGCATGAGGTGGGTCACATTGTGGTCAACAAAACTCTCATATCTGAGTTGGTAACTGGGATAAATGCTAATCTCTCCTGTTCTGGTAGCTCAATATGGTTTGTTTGGAGCCTTGCCGTTGGGTCCGAATGGGAAAGGGCATGGCTGATTTTCTCTCAGGCTTTCAGCATTTTATCTTCAAACGCCTTTTGCACTCCTGCACAGTCGGCTGCTGTGGGCTGGATGGTGATGGCAAGAGCCTTTGGCTTCCGGAGGGATCTAAGGATTTCAAAGACTTTCCCTGTGGAGTTGTGTGCACTATTTATTTGATTGTTATAGAAGTCTTTCTTGGCGTCTAGGATGTTTAGTTTGTAAATTCTTCTGCTGCCTTCCAGTTGTTTTTATCATCTTCTACTGAGGTAGATATCCTCCAGCTTCCTCTTGTCCTTCTTAAGGATTTTAAGAATGGTACCATTTCTGGTGGCCTGAGTTCTTTCTAACCAATTTGGAATGAATAGGAGCCAATCTAGCCACCAACTACTGAAAGGTGGATTTAAAAGCAGACACTTATGAGTCACACAAGTCATTATCCGACGTTTGGGCCATAAGACTTTGTGTACTGGTGCTAATTATTGTAGTTCCTACTTAGTACTTTTTGGGGGTTGTTGGGAGTTTATGGTAATGGTCTCTGTAGTGAAATGTAGAAGTCTATGCAGTAATGATCAGACCAGGTACAGGGCACTGTGTTGACGGTATCAAAATTTTGGGACACCACCCACTTGAGTACATTATTTTTGTCCGAGGTGGGTTTGTTGTTGAGGACGGTGACATTAAGGTTATTGAGAGACCTCTCTAGGTCTAGGGATTCCTTGTCCCTGGGGTTACATCTCCATCGATTCAGCCCCCCCACGAAAAGAGTGGATCCGCTAAAACCACTCAGTAAACTACCAATTTCTTTGTTGAATCCTGGCATCACTGACAGAGGTCGGTATATCAGGATGAAACGGACACAATTCTGATTGGTGGGTGTTATTTTAATGTGCAAAAATAAGTATCTCTGACAGGATATGGGGACTGGAAGAAGTTGAACTGGGTCTTAAAGATGAATACAAACGTGTCCATGGTCCCTATTGCCACAGAAGATAGAGTAGCCCTCTGTGACAGATGTGTCAATCGTAAGACCACTGGAATCTAAGATCCAAGTTTCCGTGAGACACATGATGTTGATGTCTCTATCCAAGATAAGGATGTGGATGTCATGTGCATGTTTTTTAGTGACCTTGTGTTTAGGAGACTCAATCCGACAGGGTGGTTTTATTCTACGTACCCGTTCAGGTCATACCCATTTAGGTTGTGCCAGAGGAGCGTGTGAGAATCGCGCTGGGGTTGTTTTGCACCGGCTGCACGGATTTCGGTCCAGGGGAAGCAGGTGTGAGCAAGGGGACATGCTGGCTCACGCTGTAATCAGCCTTATCCAATCTCACCTGTACGTATTTCACAATGCTTTCCTCCCTGTGGGTACGTTGGAGCTCAAGCAACAGATTGAACTGCTGCAGATAACCCATCCCACCAGTAAGACCCAAGTTACGAGGGAGACCGTGTATCGCGTAATGCTGAAAGTGAATCGAAGTAGGCTGGGGGCTGTGGTAGGGTTTTGAAGGAAAGGGCAACTGCAGACCTTACCAAAGGGCCTGGGAGCCCGACGCCGAGCACATCGATGAATGCTGAAGACCAGGCCTGACTCAGGTGAGTCAGCGCAGGTGCGCCTGGTCACCTAATTTGTCAAGTGCTAGGGCTGCTGGGGGATGTAGTTCCCAGACCAGCAACAATAGTCTAAGGCTGGAAAAAATAAACCTAGATGCTGCTTCTAAAGTGAGTATCCAGCCACTCACATGCAGTGATCTGATATGATTTAATATTTTATAGGAATTTTGTAGCTCGCCTTTTAACAGAGGAGGATCCCCCCAATGGATTCGAAGCACAAACCTCTCAAAGTTGAGAAAGGAAATTCCCAGGTCTTCCCCTTCCTTGAAAGGTTGTAGCACCACATGGGGAAATATGGGTCTTTGTTAAGAGGCAATAATTTGACGGTCCTTCGTCAATTGTGGTCTCTTTTCCCCTTTATGCATGTCTCTACTTTTTATTATTTCGTTCACCCGGTCGTCCGGCAACATATCTCCTTGTTTCCTTCTATTACCTTTCACCGCGACTAGCGCATTTGCAGCATCTCCCCCTTTCTACATCTATTGTACTATTTCCTTGACTTCCCACGCACACGTCTTACAGCCTTCAGTGTACCTCCTCACCTGATGACAAAGACAGGAAGACCAGGGTTCCCTTTCAGACCTTCTACATCACTCCCTTGTATCCTGAGTACTAGGATTGCCAATGCAGTTGTGACTCTGGTTGAGGCTGGGCTGAGAAATAACAGAAATCAGCGGCTTCGTCGATTTGAATACTTAATTAGATATATTTCTGTGGAGTGCTTTGCGTGCATTTGGATGAGCTTTGTACGGCTAAATGACTCCTCTCAACCGCTTCTTGGCGCTTGTGTGCCGAGCAGAAATTTTAATGTGGAGGTTGGGATCTCCACTCTAATATATACCAAAAAGGTTTTGAGGAAGTTGCAAAGCTAATACGTTTCCCCATTGCAGATTAATAGTCACAGTTAGTCCATTAAAAGGTATCACAACTCTAAATGTTGTCATTTATATACACACAGTTTTGGCATACACACACGTGAGTGGGTTGTGGGAATGTTGTGGATATCTTCTCAGTAAAGCTAGTATTCCAAACACTTACAAAAGATGTCCTCTTCATTATTTTGGACTGAACATTTCAAACGAACACTGACATCTAGTCTCGGTGTACAGACTGGGACACCGGGGAGTAAGGGGGAGGTGGTGTGTCATGTTCACAAAGAGCAGATGCAGGGGCGAGCAAGGGCGTGGGGGATGGGAGTTTCAGCATTCTGCACTTCGTGGAAGGAGGGGGCTGGGAGCAGCTGTCACCGGCCCTTCTGTTCCCTCAGACTCAGCCCTGCCGAGGAGGGGAGAGCATCCTCTGCCCTGCCGCTCCCTGGATTAAAAAGATCGTTTCCATAGCTAAGGTCAGTACATCATCTTTCCTTTTCCTAGCGTGGATGCACTTTATTCCTGGAAGGGGGTCATCATGTTGTATTTTATGCGCCAGATGGAAAGGCGGCCGCGGCGTGCCGGAGGGCAAGCGCTGACTGGATGCAGCCGCCCTGCTTTGTGCTCCCTTTGTTCTGTTCCACGTTCACTCCCTCTCGGAGTCGATGCATCGCCCTGAAATCCTCCACAGAATGGAACCGCGGCACACTTTCTAACGGTCTTTTCCGTTGAACTCATCATCTTCATATGCTCCTGCTTTAATTCGCTGGGAGTTGTACAACTTTTTTTTTTAAATGATAGTCAATCCTACTATAAAACTGTGGGTTTAGGGGGAGTTTAAAGCTTGCACACATTCTTTACATTGTTTGAAAATGTGAGAACATTATGGTGGATCCGAACCTTCCAGCAGCCGTTGAGCATTTATTTGTGGCTTCAGACCCTATATATATATATATATATATATATATATAAAAATGTCTTCAAACAATTACATTTCATTAAGGGCTGCTGCAGTTTGTAATTGTAAACTCTCTCCTAGTAAAAGCTCACACTTGGAGTCCATTTGCCAAAAAGCGACGCGTTAGTCAGCTTTTAGTCATTGTGATGGAGGGCTTGAGCAGCTGTGGTTAATGGCCGGGCAGGCGGCTCGGTAACTGCCTCCCCCCTGCAGACAATCACTGTAACCGAATCAATGCTCAGCTGCTGCTCGCGACTCCTCCATCTGTCCGCGGCTGCGTGGAGGAGAAGAGGTGATTTGGTCATCATGGCAGAGCGAGTGTGGGCCTCTGGTGTGGCGCAACAGAGGAGAGCTGTTGTCATAGTTTTGGGGCTTCTCCCACCTAATGGTGATTAGAATTCCCTGTGCAGAGGCATAAGAGCTCTCAAGTTGTTCAATTTTCGGCGTTGGTATTATGAGCCACTTCAGGGTTTTCTCTTTGGCTTCTGGTTCTTGTAGTGCTGTATTTACCGATAAGGAAAACGCAAACTCGATCCAAGAAAATGTTTGGAAGCTGGTAGCATGAGCTAGTCGCTTTCTATTGAGACGGAATGTGCAGGGTGGTGTGTGAAAAAGAATGTGGATTACTGTTGTGGTGTATGACTGTTTATAGGAAGAGAGATGTTGTAGTCTGGTTCTGTTTCACTGGCCATGAATGCGTGTTTGAATGTTGGTGACTATATGATGGACAGCTAAGGAGAATGTATAGTGTGTGTGTGTGTGTTCCATGAATGTTTGTTGGGGGCCTGAGCTGGGTGTGAGAGGATGGCTGGTGGTTTCTGTCCCTTAACTGTCACTGAATATCCATTGATGTCTACTTAACCTTGTACATACTTACAAGTAACTGGAGTTGTACATATGACTCCACATCTGGTCTGTATACTAATCAGGTGAGCCTCACCACTACCATAACATTGCCAGTTCCTTGTAAGTATGTACAAGGTAGGTAGACATCAATGGATATTCAGTGACAGATAAGGGACATAAACCACCTGTCATCCTCTCACACCCGGCCTAGGCCACCAATGGACATTCATGGAACATTCACACAGTCAACATTCTCCTGAGCTGTCCATCATACATTTACCAACGTTCCATCAGCATGCATTCATGGCCAGTGAGACAGTACCAGATTTCTCACGTTACAACAATTGCGTGGTTTCTGTGTAACTGTTAAGAGCAAAGCATGGGGTCAATTATTAGCTGCTACCACCTCAATTAATGGCTGCGGGAAGTTTGAAAACTATTATCCGAAAGTCATCAAGTGTGATTCCTAATGGACGCCCATCATTTTGTGCTTCCCGTTTTACAAATTAATTCATTCTGGGACTTACTTTTCTGTTTAAGTGTAATCGTCGTTAATTGGACTAGACGGAATTAGTGGGGTTTATCAGCGTATGACTGAAAGCTTTGCATAGCCAGTGATATGGAGCCCCTCGGTGGCACCACACAGCTCCAAAATACCAATACGTCTATCAGATGAATGGGTGAGCATTAAGAACGGCAGCCGATGCATGGTGGGATATTCTGCCAGCAACTCCCATTGTATTTCCACAGCACTGTTATACACCCATTGCTTTCCAGTGGTGGTTTTCAAATGGAAGTCCAGCTCGACTGCAGCACTCTGGACAGCTCCAGCAGGCACCGAGAAACGCCCAATTGCCTTAACATCCCCCCCTCAGGTGGAGGTGAAATGAATGTAGACGATCACGCTACTGGACAAATCTCCAGAGAACCCAAACACCACCCAACCCCGTTACAAAGCATTTGAAACCGTTTTCTTTTGAGAAGAACGTGACACTTTTGTTTGTGTTACTTATGGTAAAATGTCATACTAGCAATAGCAAAGGGCACTGATGGTCTTTCCGATCCCAGTGCTACAAAGGCCTTCATCCCGATTGGCATAGGGGCACATCATAGACACATGACCCACTTCGATCAATGCCATGATGATTCCCTTACTACTCCCCTCCACCCCCCCCAGGGTTCCTGAAATAACTGCCACTTGTGGCGCTCCCTCTGGCCACCAATGTTCTCTTCTTGTCTGGTGATATCACCAGGCAGCGTGACTCTTCACTGCAGGGCTGAGACTCGTGGTTTGGCTGATGTCATACAGAAATTAAAATGTTAATGTTAAAGGATATTAGTACCGTCTGGTGAGTTGAACGCAGACAACGCCCATAGAAACCCAGGTATACTTGCACTTCTACAAAGCATATTAACAAAATCAATTCCTTTTTACTATTACACTTCAAAAGAAATTAGTATATTCTTTGATTCATGGTTTTGTTCTGGGATGCTATATTGCTTAGAAAAGTTGCTGTATGAACACTAGGTGTCAGTAATAGCCCAGGGGCTGCATAGTAGTGTGTGTGTGTGTGTGTGTATGTATGTATGTATGTATGTATGTATATATATATATATATATATATTGCATGTGTTATTGAAAGTATCAAGTCCCAATCAGGATTGTTTATTTAGTTGTTAAGGGATTGTAATGTAGTTTTAATGTATGTGAAATTGATTCTATTTTTGTATAAAAGCTTTAATAAACCAGAGATACAATACAAAAAAAAATATTTTTATTTGTATTGTATCTCTGGTTTATTAAAGCTTTTATACAAAAATAGAATCAATCTCACATACATTAAAACTACATTACAATCCCTTAACAACTAAATAAACAATCCTGATTGGGACTTGATACTTTCAATAACCCATGCATTTTTTTTATATATATATACACACACAACGGATATCTCCACAAATGCTGGGGGAAAGTGCCAAGCCTCATATACGTTCTATGCCAACAGTGCTCATAAAGGAGGCTAGTGCCACCACTGTGAGCTAAAACTAAAAATCAAGCGAGATTTTCTAGGAACTGTGGGGATCTCGATTTGCACAATTACAGGTAATCGGAGTTGAACGTTTGTGTAAGGATTTGCACAATTTCCAAGGTGTCCTAATGAGCCGTCTTAAACCGAATTAACACACCCAACCAGAATAGAAAGCATATTTTTCTAATATTTAGTGCCCTTGTGTTTGGCAGTAGGAAGCAGAATTATCACAGACACAGAGCTTATCTAACAAGGGCCGCTTTAACGCCGTACACCAGAGCTTAAAATAAATAATGGCATGCTCTGGCCCCATCGCCTAAGAAGCACGGCTTGACTGATAATGAAACTAAGATATGTATATGGCTGTCTAATCCACCTCTCCTAAACACAACCAATGGTCTGAGTCTAACTCTCCCCATTGATTTCAAGGTCAATCTTCTGGAATCTTTAGCTCCCGAAAGCACTTATGTTTTCCAGTTCCGTACGTGTAAAAAAAAACACCCAGTCCTGTTTTTCTTGGAATTCTGGGATTTGTAGTTCAGTTGTACATTTAAAACTGAAAAGACACAGCAAGACGTCCAATAATTCTAAGAAAAAAACCAGGCCTGACTGGCTTTCTCAGGCATGGCTCTAGAAAACTTGAGATCCTGGCTCCCACCTCTGAGGACCCCATGGCTGCTGCGACCTCGGCACCCACTCTTCATCACCTCACAGGATACCTTGCATGAACGCTACACCTTTACCCTGTCTGCACCGAATGAGAGATGGCATGTCTTCCTTACCTCACGGATATTCCTTTAATTGGCCTAACTGCAACCAGTCATCCTGTTTGCACTGAAAAAGGTTTGGCACGTTAATTATTAAACATAATTTTGTTTAAAGTGAAATGATCGTTAAGGGTTTTTTTTTTAACCAAAAAAAGCTAGATTAATTCAAAAAAATATAAACATAGCGCACAGGTTCAAATAATGTCCTCAATATTTTTCCAACTTTCAGAAAAGCTATCTTTCAATTGAGCTATTTCTGCCATTCACGAATTTGGCAGAACATTCCTGTAAATTAAGCAAATGTAAATCTAGCCCAATAAATGACAAATGCATCCAATGTTGCCTACGCCTATCTGGGGTTGTCATCTCACAAGTGCCCTTCATCTCCTTATGCACTTTACTCCTGCGGGTGCCTCTTGCCCCAGTCGAATGAGAGAACCAATCACACCATTGTTTCTGGTCAATACTTCTTAATCTACCTTGACTCCTTTCGGATGCTTTTGATCAAAAACAACACCGGTATCCTGCATTTAACCCAGCTTTTCAAGGTACGTAAACGCCAAGACAGCTACTCTCTTTTAGCCAAAACAAGATGGTGGGTCGTTGGCCCTGCCCAATTCCACCCTTCCCCGGGTCCAAAAGATCTTCTCCTTATAGATGTATCATCCCAAATGTTCCCACAATATTACTTCTATCGAATCTGGTAGGGGATTAACTGTTAATAGCACATGCAGATCATTATTGGCCTCTTCTCAGCCAATCAGAATGTTAATAACTACTGGTATTGACTGCATTCTGTCTTTGGGAGCAGACCGGGATACAACAACCAATTTCCAGGCAAGAGTTTTTCAACAAGGTACTTCCTCTCTGGGAGGACCTCTTTTTTAGCTTCAACATGCTATTTAACACACGAAAGAGAAAGCTAAAATATTCGAATATGCTTTCACTTTCTTATACATTGTCATGTAAAACCTGTTCCAGTTCAACCAAGCTTAACTTAGAAAAACAACGTCTCTCAATTTTACCATTATCTTACTCTCCACTGATGTTGGAGTTCATAATCCCAAAACCATTGATGGTAAAACTTTATGCACTGTGTGTTGTGTTGAGGCGTCAAGCGACCTACTCCTATACCTTGTAAAGAAAATCCAAAGGTATCAATGCTCAAGTGCCCTCCGCTGCCCCAAAGGTCACCTCTTGACAACACCTTAATCACATGGAAAAGCAACAAAACAACTCGATACAACTAAGAGGTTCTCACAACCCCACAAACATTGCCATATCACCCTAAAAACACAGCTACCCTGAGATCCTTGATCCCTGTAACATCAAAGCCCGCTTCCATACATCTACTCAAGAAATCTTACACCTTCACAGCCCCTACGATGAAACTACCCTCCAGCTGCAGGCCAGCCTTCTGGATACCTGTAATGACAGAAACGCTCCCCTGGAGTCGGCCCCTCCTTAGTTTTGGGCATGTACAGTTTATATCAAAGAAACAAACATGTTCTCTTAACTGCAATTGGATACAACTACCCTTATTAATGCGAGAGAACTGACCACGTTTCCACGTCTGCACCAGACAATGACCTCCCAACATCCCCCTCAGCGCACTGTCACTGAAAACATTTTCCTTAGCCTTCCTGCATGCTCTAATTGCTGACAGGGGCAATAGTGTTTTCGGCGGCACAGGCACCCTCATGCTCTTAGTAACTAGTTTTATTTGCATCTGATATGACTGCAGGTCTACAAGAGGAAACAACTGACAGACCGTTTTCTACAGTACTAATGTGAATAATTATCTACACTGTTTGGCTATGAGCTCATAAATGATGCATTGAAACACAAATACCTTGTGCAGTCTCTGAACTTTAGTCTTTTGCGGACTTCCTGGTCCACCAAGGGTCTCTGCTGGCTGATGGATGAACTTGACCTTATTAGTGGCTAAGGCCCAAGTTCGCCGGGCCACTGCCAACACTAGAAAAAAGAATGGCACACATGCAATACTGAACCTCGTCTTCTTTCATCTCTCTGTAGACCAAGGAGCCTTCTAGAACCCACCAGCCACTCCTGCAGCACCTGGAGGTATCTGCTCCTGCTTTTCCAGCAGTTCACTCAAAAGCCACATCAACATTCTATTGTATTCGTTCAAAAATTCGTGCCATACTTTGAAATTTGCTTTCCACCCCTCTAATATGCACCTTGTGGTGTGGCCTACAAGCAGAGCCGGCCTTAGGGGGGGCTAGCCGGGCAACCGCCCGGGGCGCCACGCCCCCCAGGGCGCATTAAACCCCCACCACGCCAGCTGGGGGGAGTCTTTCAAGGGCTCCCCTGAGCTGGCGTTGTGGGAGAAGGAGCGGCAGGCAGCATTTTGCTGTTAAAAGTGCCTGCCACTGCGGGTGCCTTTAACAGCAAAAAGGCACCATTGGTCCCCCACCACGCCAGCTCGGGGGAGTCTTTCAAGTGCTCCCCTGAGCTGGCGTAATGGCAGAAGGCGTGGCAGGCGCCTCATTGTCATTGAATGGACCCACGGCGGCGGGCTCATTCAATGACAATGGGGTGCTAACGCATCCTATTCATTTCCTTACCTCCTCGCCAGAGCGAGGAGGTTTAAGGAAAAAAAAGAAAAAAGGTGGGTCCTCCTGGCCCCGCCCCCTGTTAACCAGGGGCGTGCAAAGGCCGAGGGGGGGCGCCAATTCGCCCAGGGCGCTGCTGCCCTTAAGGCCGGCCCTGCCTTCAAGCCCCCATATATTGGAAAACGTATATGCCTGCAAAATGCGCATGATATCCAGACAACTTTGAGTGCACAGCTGAGATGCCACAGAAGCTTTTGCAGCATATGAGGTTTAGGGCCCAATTCATAGAAAATGTAAATGCCGCAAAGGCACTTTGCACTGAAAAAGTGCACTTTGCGGTGCGCAAAACTAATTTTACTGATTCATGGATGGGACTTTACGTGGGTCGGCACTCACTTTCCGCTGGTCCTTTCCTACTTTGCGTGGTGCTGAGCGATTTCCGTGACACACTGCGCAAAGTGTGGGGAGGGCCAGTGCAAAGAAACAAATAGGGGGCGGAACCCTCATATTCCCCATTCCTTGCGCAAAATAAGGATGAACGAGGAATAACATTGGCGTGTCGAGGACCGCCCCAGGTAAAAAAAAACATGCCCAGTCAAGTGCAAACATAACCCAATTCATGGATTATTAACCACAACTTCCCGGAGCCAAAAGGCACACACAAACCTTGTGATCTCACTGCCACATGATACGCAACGTACAAAGCGCAAAGTATACGTATATAAGCACGCAATGCACACCATTAAAGTTCCACTTCCAGGATTAATCCAGCTGTAGTGGCAACAATCGTCCATTTTCAGGAAAGGAGGAGGGTGGTGAGGGACAGGATTTTCCATCCTCATACAACTCTTTTTGGGATGCCAGCCAACAAGGTGTATGCAAGCTACAGATTCACTCCCCATGTCATCCTAGACCTGATCAGGGAGTGGGAGGAAGACTTGCATCACCCACAATCTGCTCCAATGCACTCACACCACTGGAGGAGGTGCAGACAATGCTACATTTTTGGCTAGGGGCTCATTCCAGCACACCGTATTGCACTGCAGTACATCACGTGCGTAGGCATATATACATGCATGCACACCGCAGGCAAGGCAGAGTGTGTGCCAGGGGTTTTATGCCATAGCACACGTCCCATGGGTACTGGGAGCCATTTATTGCACGCATTTTACACTCCAGCCCCCCTGCCGCCAAGCGACCAAGGACATGTAGCACAACCAAAAGCATTGGTATTCAATAAATGCACAGGTCATCTGTGATGCAAAGGAAGTCATCATGCATGTGAATGCAAATTTCCCCTGAAGCACACACAATAGCTTCATTTACTGCCGTTCACCACTATACCAGGCCCTGGCATCGGGAAACTTTGGCAACACCTCGCTCATCAGTAATTATCAACTATAACGCACATGCAAGCAGTCACATGACACAGAATAGCAGACCACGACAATCAATGCAAACAACCATTTCCACATTTGCCGGGGTGACGTGCCTACCCACTCTCACCATTCCTGCTGACGCAATTCAGTAATCCTGCCACTCCAGCTGAGTTAAGGTATAACCCAGCACAAGTAGCCACTAGGGGTATAGCAGAGCGCAGATTCGGGGAGCTCAAGTCATGCTTCCACTCCCTTGACCACTTGATGCTTATTGCTAGATGCCCCACCAGTAGTATGCAAGATCAACGTGGCATTTTATGTCCTGCACAATGTTGCCACATGGTATGGCATACCAGTACAGCTGCAGAAGGGACATCGTCCTCAGCCACAGGTACTACCCATCCCCTTGGCAGGCCAAAGGGCACAGGGAAAGGATGCACGGAATCAGGTCGTGCAAACGTACTTCACCTGAACAGCAGCCCCTCTGGCGCACACACATTGAAGCCACATCTGTGATTCCCTTCAGTGATGAATTGGGGCTAATCCACCTTGCCCATAAGTACACCCTGAGAATGTGTGTCTGGGAGAGGCAAACTGTGTGTCCATAGCCATCAATCAACTGCACAAACCATTGACACAGTCATAGTAAGTGGAAACAACAGTAACCCTGTCGTTCACACAAAAGGAAATATATAAGTGTGTCAGGGAACTGGCACTGGAGAATTGCTTACCCCTCACTACTCTAACCTCAAAGATGGGTTGGAAAACTTATTGTCACACATATATACATTTACAAGACAGCATTAATCTGTGCAGACAGCAACTATAGACAGCCACATGCGTGAGCATACATGAAAGTAATTTTAATTGGGGATGTCAAACATATTAGAAGGCAACTCGACTAATACATCAACAGATAAGAACGCGCACAAAAATGAAAGTACAGTGTTTTGTGTGGGATCGGGCCTACTTTTTTAGTTCACACAAAAGGACAGAACACAATCAATGAATCCTGTAATCCCTTCCACATGCTCGCCAACAAATGTGCATTCAGACACCCAACAACACACAGGAGAGCACAAGTAGAAAGGCACAGCATATAATGTAAGCATGAAAAAACAAGTGTGAGGAATACTCTGGCCACTCTAGGTATGTCCCATCCCAATATACATGTGGAATGCCTACTCCATTCCCTGCCAACAATACAGCTCACACAACACATTGACATAAAAATAGTCATACAGACTGAGAAAAGTGCAAGTTCAGTTTAAGAAAGATATCCATCTCATCTCAGCTCTTTTCCCTTGAGTCTGGTCCGGCTGTGCCCAGTCATGTAGCAATGCACTTCTCTGTAGGTGTTCAACCTAGCCTACACTGCTGAGGCATGGCATGCAGGCATTCCGCAGCCCTGTGTCCTTGCATAGCAGCACCCATCTCCTGTGCAGAATGCTTCAGAAGAAAGTAAAACACAAGGTCTGAGCAGGCAGCACATCCCTGCACCCAATGACACTGTACACTGTGCTCCCTTCAGTGCCATGGAAAACTGTAAGCAATGACCTGCCAGCCTCCCATCTCCAGGTCTCCCTCTGCACCCATGCAGTTGGAACTGCTCACCTCAGGCCAACGCACTGAAAAACAACCCACACAGTGACAGCATCCCTGCCTGCAACACCACCACTGTATGTCCCCGAGTGCCATGCAACAACTGCAGGCAATGACTCTTCAGCCTCCCATCTCCGTGTCTCACTCCACAACCATGCAGCTGGACCTGCTCACCTCTGGCCTATGCACATAAATACACCCGACACAGTGAACGCATCCCTGCCACCACAGCCGCCATACCATGTGCTCCCCAGAGTGATATGATATGATATGGCATTTATAATGCGCCTATACACAAGTGTTTCAAGGCGCGATTGCCATGAACCAACCTGCACAAAATACGCACGTGGCTCCCATCCACAGCATTTCATTCTATATCACCTTGTCAGCTTGCATATGATATGATGTGATATTTTATTTATATTGCGCTCATACACAAGTGTTTCAGAGCTGGACCAAGCAAAGGGAGGGCAACCGGGGGGAACAAAATACAATCTTACTAGGCCCAGTGACATTAAGAATGCGCAAGTGCATGGAAAAGGAGGAAAGTGTATGGAGGGGGAGAAGTGGAAAGTGCAGACAGAGGAGAAAACGGAATAAATAATAAGTGGGATGAATAAATAAGTGCAGACAAAAAGGCGGTGCAGCCAGACATGTGGCAAGTGCATGATTAGTCAGATAGGGTATATCTGATAAGTGCAGCGTAAGAGTGGGGGACTGTATGGGTACAGATACAGATCCTAGTGCCAAGGGTGGCCAGAGGCAGTGCAGGAGGGAGGCAGGGTGTGCAGGTACCTGGGCCCGAAGGACAGAGGGTGGCCAGGTGCACGGTGCAGAGAGTGAGAAACAAATCAGCAGGGGAGAGGAGGGGCAAATGCAGAAGCAAAGAGGAAGGTCTTGAGGTGCTTCCTGAACCGGAGATGGTTCTCCTCAAGTTTCAGGGTGGCCGGGAGGCTGTTCCAAAAGGAAGCCCCAGCCGAGGACAGAGATCTGCCCCCAGCTTGTTTCTTTGAAAAACGCCCGACCCTGAGGGAATTAGACATAGAAGAGCAAAGGGCTCAAGAAGGGAGGTATTTAGATAGGGATAGTTGAAAGTATTTCGGTCCCTGACCCCAGAAAGCGTTGTGGACAATGCAGATGGTTTTAAATGTAATCCTTGCATTCACTGGGAGCCAATGAAGGGATTTCAGAGCTGGAGAGATACGATCCAAGGGCTTGAGGCCAAGGACAAATCTCGCAGTCCTGTTCTGGATTAGTTGTAAAGGGCAGAGAGTGGAGGCAAGTAGATTTAGAAATAGGCTGTTACAATAGTAACATGTTACAATAGTAACATAGACATGCAGTGCGTAAAGTAAACTAACTTGACAGTCTTGAAGGGTCCCGTATGTAACAAGGCAACTTGACAGCTATGGTCTACCCAGTGGCATCAAACCCCAGGCTATCCAGGGCCCTGCCCTCGATGCCTTTTTAAATTTATTTATTTATTTACATTTTTATAGAGCGCTACATGCCCATAGGGCTCAAAGCGCACAGAAAACATAACAAGACAAACACCAAAGACGCAAAAGGAAAAGAGATTCATAACAGGAGCAGGCAGCAGAAAGGGAAAACTAGATTAGTCCAGGCTGAGATTAAAAAGATGAGTTTAAATTGCTTTCTTGAAAGATGTAAGATTACCAGCTTGATGCATAGAGGCAGGAAGTAGATTCCACAATAAAGGTGCCTGAACATCAAAGCTAGTCCCTCCCAGGCAGGCAAGTTTGAATCTTGGCTGGAAAAAGGTTGGCACCATAGAGGAACGAAGGTTCCTAGTTTTGGCTTTACACGATCTAAGAGATAAGTCGGGCATGATTGAGAATGGCACTTAAAAGCCAGGGTCTGGATTTTGTGAGTAATCCTTTGTTTAATAGGAAGCCAATGCAGTGCTTTCCTGACAACGGAAACGTAAGCACGTCACGAAAGATCCAAGGTTGCTTGCACCGCGTTATTCTGGGTTACTTGCAGGGCCCGAATCTTGAGAGCTGTAGTACCCACCAATAGGCTGTTAGAAGTGAAGTCTTGAGAGCAGTGGCTAGCAAGGCACAGTTCTCAGCAGTGATAAAAGGACAAATGTAATTTATGTGTTTTTGTGATGAGACCACATGTGGAGCTAATGTAAGAGACATGAGGCCCCGTGGATAGTTCCTCGTCAAGAACTACCCCCATGGTCTTGACTTTCTTCGAGAGGGCAATAATATTGCCCACAATCCGAAAGTTAGAATACTCAGGCGGCAACTTGCTGAGACCTGCTTTAGAAGCAACAACCAAGAGTTCTTTTTTCTTGAAGTTGAGTGCTAATGCATTGCATGCCATCCAGGCCTCGATGGCGTTCTAGATGTTATTTATAGCACATAGGTCCTGCTCATAATTACCACTGAGCTGAAGAACAACCTGAGTGTCATCGGCGTAGTTCATATACCGGAGACCCAGGGCGGCTTAACCGGTCAAGCAGGGGCCAGATATATATGTTGAATAGAATCAGAGACAAGCAGCAGCCCTGGGGGACACTGCATGTTTGGATGACAGGTGAGGAGTGATCATCCCCAAAGAATACCTGGACAGTCCGGGGTCCCAAAAAGGAGGATATCCAACTGGATGTAAAAGTGGAGCAGTGGGCGACTTCCCCAAGCCTAGTCACTAGTAGAGCGTGGTCTACTAGATTGAAGGCCGCAGAGAGGTCCAGAAGCATCAGCAGAGCAGGATGACCTTGTTCCGCCATGCTGGCCGTAGTAGATTTGAAGTCTAGCATGGCGGTTTCTGTCCCATGCTGTGCTCTGTAGCCAGACTGTCGCAGGACCAAGTTATTATGTTCTTCAATGTGTTTTTGAGATTGCCATTTTATCCAAGATTTGTAGTATAAATGGCACATTAGTTATGGGCCTGTAGTTGTCAGTAATGGACAGATCCAGATTGCCCTTCTTGAGCAAGGGTGTGACCTACACAACCTTAAGGGAGGATGGAACTACACCCTCATCAAACGAGAGGTTGATGAGTTTCGTAAAACAAGGCACCAGAAGGTCGAGGGAATCCTTAAAGATATCATTAGGGCAATCATCCCCGGGGCAAGAGGTGGATTTTAAATCTTGAATGGTCTTGCGCACTTGTTCTTCAGAGTAGTAGCAGAAAGGAAAGCATGGGATATTATTGGTATTACCAACGGGCCCGTGCTGTGCGTTTACCAAGGCTGCAGGTTCAAGGGATGGAGTTTGAATATTCCTGATGGTTTCTTTGTGGGAGGCAATTTTAGTCATGAAACAATTGTGAATCTCTCGATACCAGGCAGAGTCTTTAACAAGATTGCCATTAGTGCGAGGAGAGTCCTGAAATTCAGCTAGAATTTTGAAGAGTTTCCCGACATTCGAACTGACATTTATGATTCTTTTATTAAAATAGGTGGCTTTGGAGGAAATTATCATAGCCTTGAATTTCTGAACCGATTGTTTATATGCAGTAAGGCTAGTTTCATTAGGGTTTTTTCGCCAAGCTCTCTCTAAGGCTCTTTTGGCTTGCCTGGCAGAGAAAATATCCTCTGAGAACCAGGTGTTCTGATGCGGTTCAGGTTTGATCGTTTTCACATTCAATGGGGCTATGTCGGAAATAGCTTCATTTATGGCAGCGGATAAATGTTCCACAAGCGAAGACAAGTCCGAAAAACTGGCAAGAGGCTGTAGTCGGGAAGATAGTAGGGCAGAGAAATTAGCAGCGGTGATGTTTTTTAGATTGCGATATACGCAGCAATGAACACAGTTTAGTTGGAGGGGCTGGTAAGGTAATGGTAGCTTGAATCAAAGCATGAACAGACATGCACATGTAATTGAGAGAATGCTATATTTTGAGTAATTAGCAAGTCTATTTTGCCCGCTTTTTTGAGTGAGTAATTCTATCCATTGTCTGAGTCCTGTGGATATTGGAGAGTCTAAGAGTGCAACCCCCTGCTTGTCAGGGGGGTTATTGCCCACTAATTAAAGTCCCCATTATAATAAGTGGGTTCCTGGATTTAGATATGAGAGCAATTAATTCAAACAACTGTTCTTCAAATTGATGGATTGCCTTGGGAGGTCTGTAGAGGGTCAGTATATTAAAGGAAGCATTGGGTGAGGTTCTTATTTTGACCCAAAGGGATTCACACTCTTTGGGAGAAGTGTCTGGGATGATGTGACAATCCAGGGTTTCCTTACACATAAGCGCCACCCCCCCACCTTTGCTGTGGGTTCGATCAGCCCTAAAGATCACATACCCATTAGGTGTAGAGAGTGTGGCTTTTGTGGGTAGAAGTGGATTAAGCCATGTTTCAGTAAGGACAAATACATCAGGGCTGTGTTCCGCGACATAGTCGGCAACTTCTACTCCATGTCTTACTAAAGAGCGTTTATTTCGCAGGGAGAGTGAAAGCACCAACGCGGGAGCGAGATTTATGAGCTTGGCGCCGTCTGAATTCGATCTGCATTTGCAACACATAGTGGCTAGAGGCAGGACGAAAGAGCTTAGTCCTCCAGAGTGGGTTGGGTTCCCTGTGAGGAACTCTGCAGAATAACGTTGCTGGCACACTGCATTAGAGGCAGGTGCACAATATCTGGTTCAGCACCGCTGGAAGGCCAGGGCACTGGCTGGGACACCTCTGAGCCATGCCATCTGGAGAGGCCTGTCAAAACTTCTTGCCTGCTCGCCTAGCCATCCACTGCAGAATAAAAAGAAGTACTTTTTTAATGAATCCTGCATGGAACTGTGAAACATGACAACCATGGTTTACTGAGCAGTGTCCTCTGCATGCCTGTGGTGGGCCCCTGGCCCTGCAAAGCTCCAATGTGTTTAGCAGCTGCCTGCCCTGCCACAGTACCTGCAACCACCCCCCAGGACCATAAAACCACATGGGCGTTCACTCCTGTGGCCATGCAGAGGGAGTCGTTCTGTGCCAGGAGCTGTGCCTGCTTATCTGGCTCATTGGAAGATCTATCTTGTGCCCTGGCCTGAGCTCCATGATGGCTGGGTGACCCGCCCCCTACCCTGAGAACCTGCCTCGAACGTGGGTCGATTGTTTGCCTGGCCAGCAGTGGACCGGGGCATCCTGCTGGGGTCCTCACCCCTGACCCCTGTATCGCATACAGGTCCGCTGTGGCCCCTGGCCAGCGGATACTGCTGTCCCTTGGCCACAGGGTCACATGGACCTTCCTGCCCAGGACCATTGGAATGCATATCACTACCACATGGCTGGTCTCCTCTGCATTTCAATATGGGTCCAAAAGGAAGCAGGACGCTCATGGCCAGAACTCCCCCCCTCTATCACCCGGGGTACACATGATAAGAGAAAGCTCACTCACCTTCCTCCCGATTACTGTACACAGTGTGCAAGGAACCTGTCTGTGCCCCACTTGGTTCTTGCTGCACCACCTGTTCTTGTGGTGAAAATACTGTGCCAGTGGACGCTACCTGCCTAACACCATCCATGTGGTGTGTCCTGAATAGAAGGACTTGGGACCCCTGAGGAATGCTTTGGAGTTGGCCTTCTGTACACCACATTCCCTGCCCACGCCGCTGGACGTGTATGCAGTGCTGAGCTCTTCCATCCCCTTGTGCTGTCACTGAGGTAACTTTGGTCAGTTACTTCATCCCAGGTTAGCGAGATGGTCACATTCCGCATCTACCCACATATGTTCTGAGACCATACTGGGTGAGCAGAAACTTTGGGTGGCTAAGCTTGATCCCAGCCCTGTTGGGGTGTTGGCCTAGCAAGGTACTTCTTGCATTATTAAGTGTGTGCTGTCCTGATCTGCAACAAACACCACCTGGGTAGTGCTTGCCTGATGGATGTGGTTGCGAGGCCTGCGCCCCACACCCATCCCATGCTTGCAGCTGTGGAACACCACAGAAAGCCACATGTGTCACAGCTGGCTGCCCTTGGGTAGGGTAATGTACGTTGGGGGGTTAGCACACCATAACTACCATGTGCATGCTGTGGGCGAGCCTCACTTGACCCCACGAGGAGTGAAACTGTGAGTGCAGGAGTCCGTGGAAACTAGTAACTGTACCAGGTCCATGGATCCAGTGACAGTGCTGATCTGCGTCTGAGCTTAGAGGAACAAAGGCAACAGGGACCCTGTGACAGGTACAGTTGCACCCCAGGGAGTACCCTGGGACAATTGATGTCAAAGTGACACTCAGACCGCTATAGCCTCAGGAGGAACATGTAGCTGTAAGGTGAGATTGAAGTGATGATGATCAATGTGTCATACAGATCACACATTCGAATTGCAGCTTTCTGCATTTTTTCATTGATGCGTGAGCTGAGTGATTCACAGACAGCTTTCATCCATCCAGATGTCGGCCAGAACCTGCTGGTCTAGGAGAGATTGGGGGGGAGGCAGCGCCAGCCATTCTGCATGCATGGCGAAGTGGACCCATGCCCTTTTCAGCATTCACACTTGGGAGTCCAACAAGACCATTGTGGAACATAACCAACGTGGTCCTGGTTCACAGCCTTTTAAGTCTGCCTGCTGTCCTATGTGTCAGCCTGATAGGCCTTCACATAGTGACTGTGGCCAGGGCTGGGACAAATAGTAGAAATTACAAGTGTAGCAAATATAACATACGGATGTGGTCCTGGACTCGCCACGGCTGCTGCCACCGGAATTGCCCTCCAATGATTTCCCGTTAAAGGATGTGAACTGAACACATTCCATTCACAGGGACTCAAAAGAATCCTGTGACATCGATTCAAGTCCCTACCTCCCCAAATTGGAAATGGCTAATTGGCATGCCTGCTACCTTCCTTGGATGTGGTGGCTGTTTGTCAAGCTCACTCAGTGGAAATGAAACATGATTCACCCTCACCTGGTAGGAACAGGAAGTTGACAGGCAAGACATCACTATGTATGTTTTCCATCACAGGGTGGTGAAAACTACCAAGTGTAGTTTCAGTCACCGAAGCGGACATGATATGGCATATTGGTCTAGGTCTGATTAATGCACACATCCCTGGAGGTCAGCATTTGTTGGCATGTATTAGCTATAAATTCACCACAGAAATCAACATAACAGAGCCAGCCATCAAAGGGTACATAATTAACTCAATGGGCCACATTACAAGTTTGCCAGTCCGGTAACTATGGTACCAGTAAGCTTACCAGTACCGTAGTTACCGGACCAGCAAACTACGAGTTCTGCTCGCGGGTGCCTTCCCGCCTGCCAGGACTGGCCTGGTGGGTGTACCGGCACCCGCAAGCAGAGCATGTCTGACGCACCGGCACCATTCACGAATGGTGCTGGTGCATCCGGCTTCCCCATTCCCATTGAGCCCAATGGGGCTAAAATGGAAATGGGGAAGAATCTAGCCTGGCATCCATGAATGGGCAATTACCGGGTCCGGCGGGCCGTAATGACCCAGTAATTGCCCATTCGCGGGTGCTGGAATTTTTCGCAAGTTTGGCGGCATCCTGCTGGTTTTACCGGCAAGGCTACCGCCAAACTTGAATGAGGCCCAATGTGCCATTTGCACTGTCACTGTACTAACCATGTAGAAAAACGCACGTATGGCTCACTCATTGAGACGTGCATATGCGACTGGCTGGATCCTCAAAGTAGCTGCACCTGCTTGAGCACAGCAATGGGGTTTCCTTGCACCCACCTAGGGCTGGTCTGCACATCCTCACGGACATCTGAGGGACGGAAGCAACAGAGCATGCAAACCCCAAATACTTGTGGTGGGGTGTTTGGGGGGAGACAGGTCAACCACACGTGCACCGACAGGCCAGCCTGCACCAGGGGTTGTAGTGGAAGAGGAGAGACTGGCCTCAGGTACAAACAACTGAAAGTGTGAGGGGTCACACCACGTGTCACCACCAGTGTGGTGACAGGGGGGGGTGTTGGCACCCCACAGAGCGGTCGTCCTGAACTGGTGCTCGGTGGCGAAGGCTGAACAACATGGTAGAACAGGCCTGCACTGTGGCAAACGACACCCAACCCCGTCCACTTTGAACTGGCCACCAATGAGCTTCCAGGATGCTCAGCCTCTGCTCTGCCTGTAGGGGGAGACACCCATGTAAGGGGGCATACCTTCACACAGTCTCAAGGCGGATGGAATCCATGTTTTGAAACTGCGGCCATGAATGTGGGAGGCACGCCAGAATGATGGGGAAGGCTGTGTGGATGACCACAGTCAGAGCCACGTTTCAGGGCCAGGGATCAACCGACCCGATGAGCGTATGTTGTATGCGCAGATGGATTGGGTCAGGCAGGTTAGACCGAAGAGTATGAGCACCAAAGAATACACCAAAATCGGAACTCAGGACCAGAGTAATCGCTGGCAGTGAAGTAAACACAATGCCACCAGAGTACGTTAGGCACTCTGGACACATTGGTTAGTCTGCCCTGGGCTGTGGGCACAAGGCGGTGCAGTAATGGAAGGTATATAAGTCTGGCACACACACTGTCAGGTTGCCCGTGGTCCTGTGGGGTACCCTTGTATTCAGGGGAGGAAGCAGTGCAGTGCAGCGAAGAAGCAGGGACAGGACCCCCAGAGTAAGGCGCAGACCCCAGCCAGTCACCATTAACACCTCCTCTTCTGAGAGCGAATTGGTTGGGGGAGCCCAAGTACCATCAGGCGAGGCTGCTGAGTGTACCTCAGCAGCTGTGGGACAGGGTGCTGACACACAGGGGCCATCAAGGGCAGAAGACTCTGGAGTCATCATGTTTGATGGAGGTGGAGGCCATTGCAGCCCAGCCCATATGGTCAGGTGGGGGCATCAAGCAGGGTGTTCATGCTGCACCCCTGGCCCAGGGATATGAGGGATGTGCAGTCCATGGTGGAGGGTTCTGCACAACCTCCTGTCCATGGGCCATCTGCTGCAGCAGTGACCAGCTTCCTGGATGCCTCCACCCAGACCGATGCCCCGCTTGCGGCTGATGTGTCCATCCGAGATGGGGTGCTCCTTGCTGGCTGGGGTCACGAGGCAGACCGCATTGATTCGCTATGCTGTTCAATCTTCTAGCCAGGAGCTTGTACAGCATCACAATGAGTTGTGCTGCTTCCTGGCCCAACTGGCAATTGTGCTGCTCTTGGGTGGCATCTCTGGGCTGGCCAGAATTTCTCCCTCATCTTTCTCCCGTGTACCAGTTGTCCTCCAGGGAGGCTTCCATGCCAAATACCACCACAGCCCCCTGTGCACCCGTCCCAGTACCACCGCCCAGTCTGGTTTTGCCTATGTCCCTGCCATAGGTGGAAGTCCCAAGAACTCCACATGAGGTGGTCACCTTGCCTGCCCAAGCACCGACACAGGAACAGGCAGCGGAGGGTCAGCTAGCACTTCAGGGCAGTGCAGGTGTCGTACTCCCTCAACCAGTGTCATCACAAAGGAGGGGGTACACTCAGAGGGCTCACACATCCAGGCAGCAGCAGATGGTGGCAGTGAGGAGGTGCATTCTACAGGGCATTGACACTCGGAGTAGGTACAGTGGCCAACATGTACTGGAGATGAGGCAGAGGGAGCACCTGCGGCTCCAGACTCGTTGGTCTTCAATTTTATTTTCAAATATTTGTACTGTGTACCTGTCGTGCCGCGAGCCGCTTATCCACCTATACTACTCCTGAACTGTAAGTACACTCCTACGTAGTAATATACTCCCCTCCGGAGCATAACTATCCCTCGATCCCAGGCTCTGCACATTCACGGCAAAGAGCCCGCGCCATCTCATTCTGAGCCCGATACCTGTACTCTCTGCTCTGAACTTTCTCCCCTGTTGACTCGCCCGGATTCTAGGGCACTACTCTTCGTCTGCCTGCGTAGCACTGTAAGCTTTAACTGCAATAATGTATCTTTTACCGGTCTCCAATTAGCACGTTGATGTAATCTGTACCTTGCCATCAATGTATATGCTTTATCTAACCAGCCTGCTCGTAAACAACACTACCACGGCCACTATTTGGCACACATGATTGTACAATTTACCCTGGATGTCACTAACGCTGCCTTAGTATATTTGCACTAACAATGACTCTAATGCACTTACTCCTTGATCTACACTGTTTTGACCAGCATCTATGCTCCAATTGTTAAAGAGCTGCACACATGTATGCAATACTCATCAGAATCTTCTCCACTGCGCTGCCCTGAGCACAAGCCCACTGCTAGCCAGGCCTCTGCGCCCTCATAGTACCCTAGTACCGACCTCCTCTTGAGTAGTAACTCCCGCACTCACCATGCCAGCCAAAACTACCAGCCCTAGTGTGTCCAGCAACCTAGATAGCATAGCATGCCCATGCATCACCCCACAGTGAACGAATCGCTTCCACACGCAGAAAGAATACACGCACACTCTTTTTGCCAGCCTTCTTCTATGCCCCCCGGCCCTACACAACTTCACACCCTCTCATTCTGACAAGAATATAACACCACTCAACATCCTACCAGGCAGCACTCGCACCTACCCAGAGCCTCCCCTTAGGACTTGCACACACCCCAGGCCTACACCAACTCTTGGGAAGCCACTCAGGACACAGTCTTACCACTACCAAACTGAAGTCAGATACCCCGGCACCAACCTTGCACAGCCCAAAGGCCCCACCTACCGCCACTCAAGGCCACAATAAGAAGTCTCTCCCACCACAAACCTCTCACACGCATCTCAACTGCGCACTGATTAACGCTTACTCTCTCCCAGCCGACGCCATTGATATTCACGACCTGCTCATTGAGCTGGATCTTGATACCCTCACCCTCACAGAAACCTGGCTAGATGCAGCTTCAGGCCCCTCCATCTGCCTGGCACTCCCACCCGGCTATACCATGTTTCATAAGGACAGAACCACCAACACCAACAAGGGAGGTGGTCTGGCGCTTATTGCCAAAGACTCTATCCCCATTAGACAAAACAGCTGATGAACACACTGATAAGGTAACTGTCAAACTTCCCTATCTCCCAATGACACTATCACCATACACGTCATCTACCGCCCCTCTGGCCCCTTACTAGATTTCCAAGCCAATCCACTCCACCAGGTTGGGGAGAATCTAAAGAACAACACCAAAGCAATTCTCCTAGGCGACTTTAACCTAGGTCTTAAAGACCCTAAAGACAAACAAAGCAAAGCCCTTGACAAAGCACTCCTCGACATGGGCTTCTTTCAAAGAGTTACAGACCCTACCCATGTCAAAGGGCGCATACTGGACTGGATAGCTGACCACAAGTGTGCCGTGGATATCCACTCCAAAACCCGCTGCCCCTGGACATTCACCACCTCGTACACTTCCACATCCCCACCAAATTCAAGTCCAAACCTACCAAACCAGTACTCCTAGCTATGGCTAGATATTCCAGGCCCCTCACTAAGGACAGACTAACCCTCCTCCGTAAGGCATCCCCAGCACTAAAACCCCCATTCTCCACATACCCCGTAGCGTTGGCAGACTTGTATAACACTACAATCAAAACAGCCTTGCACACCATCCCACCTCTAATAATGAAAAAAGTGAATATTGGGAAACACTGTAACTCATGGTTGCCACAAGAATTATTAGACCTAAGATCCAGGAAGCGATTGGTGCTCACCACCTGGAAATCCCATCCATCTCCCACCTCTCTAGAGGCATACAAAACACGTGCCTCACAGTACAAAAAAGAAATCACCATAGCCAAATCCTCATCCTACAACTCCAGAATTGCCAATGCTAAATTAGAGTCAAAGGAACTGTTCGCTATCAAGTGCTGGCGTCGCCGCCAACAAACACCCAGGAAACAGTGAAAGATAAAGAATGGTGCAACAACCTTCAAAAGGCCATGATAAAAAAAATAAACACCCTGCAAGAAAAAATAAAAGCCCACCTGAATGCCCTCCCGAAAACCAACACAACCCCTTCTCCGGACTGTCACCTGGCCAAAAAAAGACAGCCAACCATTCCCATTCAGAGAAGTTACTAAAACTGAAGTCCTAGCCCTCCTGAATGGCACCAAACCCTCCTCCTGTAAAGGGGACACCTGCCCTGTGACCTTCATTAACGACTGCACAGAACCTCTAGCTACTTTCCTAACTGCATTTATCAATGCCTCGCTCTCCTCAGGTGTCGCCACCCCCCCCTCCCTCAAAGAATCATGTGTTTGTCCGCTTCTAAAAAAAGTCCCTTGATCCGGACCAACCAAACAACTACAGACCAACAACCACTGTCCCTTTTCTGCTAAAGATAAGGCAGCTTACCAACAGATTCAACACTTCCTGGAATACAACAATATCCTGGGCAAGAGGTAATGAGGTTTCTGGCCATGCCACGGGACTGAGACCGCCCTACTAGAATTAAAAATGCAGTTACAGAAAACTATGGATGAAGGGAAACCAGCATTGCTCCTGTTCCTAGACCTGTCTGCTGCTTTTGATCTTGTTGATCACAAGACTCTCTGCAAACATCTCAAAGACACAGCACAATATTCCCAACAAGCCACCTCCTGGATCACTTCCTTCTTGGATGGAAGACTCATGAGAGTATTCTCTGACCAGGATTGCACGAACCCCACCCCAATCCACTGCAGAGTCCCCCAGGGATCCTGTACATCCCCCACCCTCTACCGCATTTTCACCCTCCCTCTCTTCAACGACCTTGATGATCATGGCATATCGTACACAAACTATGCTGATGATACTCAAGTACTTCTCCCACTCACTGGCCCTTACGCAGCCACACTCAACAAGATCTACGCCATCATCCAGGCCTGGATGGCGGTTAATGGTCTTTGTCTCAATGGAGACAAGACAGAAATATTACTGGTATGGTAGGTCCCAAACAAGTCCTCAGCAAATTGGATAGCAAGTACGCATCTTTCAACATTGACAATATGACCATCACCACTGCAGCGGCCGCAAAAACTCTAGGTGTATACCTAGATTCCACACTCTCCATGTCACGACAAGTGAACGCTATTGCCTCCTTTGTGGCACTAACCACCAAGACCATAAATGCTGTCGAACCCTACCTCTCCCCCAAAAACTGCCTGGCCATAGCAAGAGCCACTGTGGGAGCTAAATTGGACTATTGCAATATCCTGTTCCTATGCACATCATCCAAAAACATGAATAAACTACAAACCACACAAAACAACGCACTAAGAGCAGCCCTCAGGATCCGCAAGAGAGAGCACATCTCCCAGGCTAGACGGGACGCCCACTGGCTCCCAGTGACTGAGCGCATTCTCTTCAAAACTCTCTGCATCACACACTCATGCCTATCTCAAACGGCCCCTTCATACCTATCAGAAGCTATTCACTGGGCCACCTCAAACACACCTAAACGGACCTAACACTGCAACCAGCTGTCAGGCCCAATTTTGAGAAGGCACAAAGCAGGAGGCTCAAGCTCTAACAGCACACAGTTTCAGTCTCCTTGACTTGCACCCTCGCTGACAACCTTCACATCACCCAACCCCAAGCCTGTTCTATTTGGGTCGCTAGCAGGGGCTTTGCCACCCCTCCCTACTTAAGTTTGTACAGGTTAATATGCACACACGCATTGTAAATCAGTCGGACCAATCTCTGATTCATCATACTTCAGTCCTCCGAGGGCATTTTCTTTCAGCGCTTTGAGGATATTGCAATGGCACTATACAAATGCCACATTGCATCAAATTGCATTAGTATCCCACATAAACATTAAGTAGTTAAACTATTCGACAGTATGGAGTCCTGTTGTCATGCAGCTTCAGGTGGTCTACCAGGGAGTCATGGTGGAAGCTACAGTCCTGGATTCAACAGCAGTGCTTCCAGTTCATGTTAGAGGAGGATATGTGGCAGGTGTACTCCATGGAGGAGCCAGGAGAGTGGAGTCAAAGTAGGTTGTTGTTCCACATTGGATTAGTAGTGGAGCAGACAAGTAGGGGCTTTCCGGGGGTAGTGGGCAGAGGTGAAAGTGGGTGGCGGGAGGTGTGTGGACTTGAGGGGGCAGCCTGTGTTAGTAGGCTGAGGTGATTAGAGATTTTGGGTGGAGAATGGACTAGCAGAGGACTGCTTGGGGTAGTGGCCAGAGTTGAGTGGGGGTGGTGGGAGGTGTGAGGACGTGAGGGGGCAGCTTTGGGTAGTGAGCCAATGTGAATGGGGATGTTGGGTGGAGAATGGACTAGCAGAGGGCTGCCTGGGGTGGTGAGTGGGGGTGGTGGGAGGACTTGAGTGGGTTGCCTGAGGTAGTGGGCCGAGGTGAGTGGGGGTGTTGGGAGGAAGGCAGACTTGAGGGGACTGCCTGGGGTATTGGGCAGAGGCGGGTGGGGGTGGTGGGAGGATTTGAGGGAGCTGCCTTGGGTAGTGGGCATAGGTGAGTGGGGGTGGTGTGAGGGGGAAGCCTGGGGTTGTGGGCCGAGGTGAGTGGGGTGGTGGGAGGTGTGAGGACTTGGAAGGGCCTGCTATGACTTGAGGGTGGGGACCACAGTTTAGGTGCCTTGAACTTAGTGGTGGCGGTCTGCAGTTTCGGCAGGGTGCTGGCTTGCGTTACGAGGGATGGTTCGCGGTTTCGGCGGGGTGCTGGCTTGCGTTGTGGGGGACGTACCGCCAGGGTGCTGCTTTAAGTTACAGGTGGGTGGTGGGGGGGTGCAGTCTCGCTGGGCTGTTGACTTGAGTTACGGGGGACGGTCCGCTGTCGCCGTGGTGGTGGATGGTGGTGCAAAGCCAAGAGCAAAGGTTGTTTTTTGGTGCTAGTTTTTGTTTGCGTGGGGGCATATGTGCCCCAATTGTATGTTCCCCTTTACTCTAAAAACCATCCATTAAAAAAAAAAATACTAACGGTTTCCAAAAGTGCACAGGGCTAAGGAGCATCGATTTGGCATAGTCTTGTCATATAAATGTGGTCCGTAGTGTGGTTCCAAGAAGAGCTGCCGATGTTGGCCATTTCTTTGACAACTTTAAACTCTTTTCTTTTCTTCACTCTCTATGGCCACAGTACCCAATCTGAAAGACTTTTCCAAAATGAATCCCCAATATCTTTGCCCCTTTTAGGACGGGCATAGGTGTAATCATTCTGTCAACTTCTTAAGTGATTCAAAGTAGGTGCACTTCACCAACAATTCGCAGTGATTCCTTTGGCCATTGTTCTCTGTGCCATACCATCTGAATCAAACACTGAGCAACAAGGTGGCAGTTCCCACACGGTGCATTCCTACATCATACATGCCAACCCTCCCAATTTAGGCTAATAATACCCCCAATGCATTCCTATGGGGAAAATGCATTCTCCCGATTTCGGTGCTGAAATCTCCCTCTCAGGGGCTTCGGAATGTTGCCATGTCTGCTACATGCATAAACAATGTGCATTAAGAACTGTCCATATGACCGCATCCCACGGCCAAACTTGCTCATTGGACCGGTTTTTTAAAAAATTTGTTTATTTATTTTTTTTATTTCTTTTTTATTTTTGTGTACGTAAATTCGTATTGTTGCAGGTAGAGCAACCACTTCCCTATTCTGGCTGGGGGGCGTGATGATGACCCCATGAATATTGGGATGAGGGGCTTGTGGTCTGTGTAGGCCCTGAATTTCCATCCGTAGAGATAGATGTGGAAATGGCAGCATCTCCACAACACTGCTATGGCCTCCTTCTCGATGTGTGAGTATCGGTGCTCCGTTGGCGTTAAGGCGTGGGATGCGTATGCAATGGGCTTCGTTTCCCCTGTTCGAGACACTTGAACAAGGATGGCCCCGAGGCCGACAGGGCTGGCGTCGACATACAGTTCTGTTGTTAGTGTAGGGTCATAGTAGGCCATTGTCATCTCGGCCGAGAGGGATGTTTTGATGCGATCGAACGCCTCCTGGCAGTCGGGGCACCAGGCCCATTTGGTGTTCGATCTGGTGAGTTCTCTGAGTGGCTCGGACCTCGTAGCCAGGTTGGGGATGAAGCTCCCGCAGTATGTCGCTATTCCCAAGATGCTGCGTACCTCTGTGGGTGTTGTTGGGAGGAGGACTCCTTTATGTCCATTACTTTTTGTGGGTTGGCCGACACTCCTGCGCTGTTAAACATGTATCCGAAGAATGTGATCTCCTCCTTCAGGAACTCGCACTTTTCCCTGTGAATGGTCAACCCGGTGGTCTCTAACCTGCTGAGCACCATCTTGAGGCGACGCATGCGTTTGTGCCTGTCGCTGGCGTGGATGAGAATGTCATCGCTGACGTTCAGCACTCCGGAGATAACCTGTATTACCTCCTGAATGGCCGCTGGAAAACATCTGCTGCTGAGGAGATGCTGAAGCTCAGTCTTTTGTATCGGCGTAGGCCCAGGTGCGTGGAGAAGGTATTGATGTTTCTGATGTTTGTTAATCTGCTTAGAATCACATGCTGTGCATAGGTCCGACATCCAGTGGTCACTGCGGAGTATTGCATTTTGTTTTTCGTAGTCGAAAAAGGGACGTCGACAAGGCGTGTCTGAAACACTATCCCTATAGTGAGGTGCGTTGTACCCAAAATCCCTCACGCGTCGAGGTCCCTCAGATTGTTTTTTTCTGCCCAGCTACTGGTCGCCTTTACGCGGAGCTCCTCGAGAGACATTGCAAATTTCATCTCCTCGACCCTTGGTCGTTTTCTCATTAATATTCAATACATACCCCCTCCCTCGACGCAGTTGTGAAGCTGTTCTCCGCCGAGCAAGATCTTCGACGGAGGGTCGAGCGGAGGAGATCCTTCGGCGTTGCCGAACACGTGGCCTGGCCTCGCAGGCCATATACAGTAGGGAGAGTGGGGTCGTGGGACATCTCTGGTTCTTTTCTGAGAATGCCTTTCCCTTTCCCCTTCCTTTCCCTTGGGATTTATTACCTCGGCTATGGAGAGGACTCCCTTTAGATTTTGCCCGCTTTGCAAAGGCAAATTTACTTGGAAGGACAAGCATTCACGGTGTAACCGCTGCTTGCCCCTCGATCACAAGGAGGAAGGTTGCGCGGCTTGTCGGCTTCTTAAGCCTAAAACTCTAAAAGACCGTAGGGTTAAAAGGTGGGCGGCCTACGTGATGTCGAAGGCCGAAGGTTCACCCGCCGCTGCTACCACCGACAGTGACGAGGAACGCGATAACACGACCTCCGCTACGGAAGTCGAAAACCCCTCTAAGGAGCGCTTGCGCGCTTCGTCGTCTGTCCCCGGCCCCGACGGGCTCGGCTCACGCCCTGCTTATGGGGATGAACACCCCGGCGACATTGACGCACACAAAAACACACAACCCACGGCTCTTCTTCGTCTAAGACGAAGAGAGCTTCGGCGCCCAAGGAGACGCAGGTTCCACCGGCGGCCTCCTCGGACCGTTCGGGTTCGAAGCCCCTCTCGCAACCGCAGCCGCGACCAGCGACTGGGCTTTCGGCAAATAAGGGTGCCGCCCCCAAACCATCGGCCGGCGCCTATCAACAGAAGGCGCATACCGCCCTAGAGCGATCGACACCCGTAGCGTCAAAAACGCAAGCTTCCGCCGACAAACAAGTCGCCGAGAGCTTGGCGAGGATCGTTGTAGCCGACGCCCAGAAGCGTACCCCGAAAGTCACGTCGAGCGCTACGCACAAGTCGAATGACACGCCGAAAAAGCCCGAAGGGAGGCAGGGACTACCCCCTTCAGTCGGGGGGTCACCCAGCACACCTGAAGGTTTTTCGGAGGGCGACGGGACACTTTCCTCGACGCTTTGGGAGAGGTCGAGCCGCTTCCAGCTAGATGACTCTATTTTTCCCCCGCCAGACCGCTCTGGGGTACCCCATGAAACCATGGAAAGACTCCACCTCTGTATGGAGAGGATGGAAAGGTTTATGAATACCCAGACCTCTCAAACTCCCAAGAGGACTAGAGAAGGGCCTCAGGAGGACCCCAGGGCCAAAAATCCGAGGCTAGTCGATCCCCAGGTGGACACAGCCTCAGACTTCCATAACGTATACGACCTCACTGGGGAGGAACAATACTTAGAGGAGGAGGATGATTTCATGGACGATGAAGAAGGACAGAACCAGGAGGAATGTCTGGAAGACAGGCCAGACATTATAGAAGAAGGCTTCGGAGAAAACACTGAAGAAGGACCTTCGCACCCCTGGCAATCCCCATCAGTATATTCCGACACTGATGTCCTAAACCTAAATCCTCCTGACAATTCACCGGTTAGGAACACGTCTCCAATTGACGATCAGCCCACTTTCAATGCACTGTTGCGCAGAGCAGCAGCACATTTCGAACTGGACACTGGGGAGCTCTCTCCAGAATTAGACTTTGTGGAAAGAGTAATTAAAGAGAAACCCCCGGTCAGTCAGACCATTCCCCTCCTAGCTTCAGTGAAGAGAAGAATCATCCCTTCGCTGGCCACTCCCGCATTGATCAGAGGGGTCAATCCGAGAATTGAAAAACTTTTCACTCCTTCTCCCTCAGACCCGCTCTACATTAGGGGACATTCCATTCCGTATTCCCTAGTAGTATCTAATACTAGAAAGAGGGCAGGGGTACCACTTTCCACCAGTGAGGCACCCCCTGACAAGGAGGGCAAAAGGCTATATGCCCTTGCAAAAAGAGTAACTTCCTCGGCTGCCTTCTCAGCAAGAATTGCGAACAACAATTCTTTGCTTGCTAGCTATGCAGACGCGCAGTGGGCCAAACTGCGCAAGGATGCCGAGGAAGCACCGGAGCCTTTACGTACACGCCTACTTTCAACTATTGGCGAAGGAACCCAGGTGAACCAGAGCATTGTAAAAAACTCTCTGGACGCGGCAGAAACAGCGGGACGTTCCCTGGTGCAGGGAATACTCCTAAAACGCCATGTATGGCTGCGCAACTCAGGGTTTAAACCGGAGACACAGGCGTCTTTAATAAATAAACCTGTGGAAGACTCTAACCTCTTCGGGAAAGCGGTGGATGAAGCTCTAGAGATGGCTAAAAAAGAGTTCGATACTATCAAGACTCTTGACCAAATCTCTAAGCCCACTACCAAACGCGGCTATGGCAACAAACGCTTTTTTCGTGGCCAACGCCAACAACAACAACAAAGTCAACATCAACAATACCCTGCCACCAATTACCAGACCAATAGTGGGCAGTACAGCCAAAGAGGCCAACGCCGGGGTAAAGGGAGAGGTCGGGGATCTACCCCCAGAGGCTCCCAAGCCCCCAACAACTCCAAGTGACGCGAAGGTTCGCGTCCCCTCCCATGCAACACCGGTCGGGGGCCGGATAACATCCTTTCTTCCTGCATGGGAGGAGATCACGTCAGACCGTTGGGTACTTTCCACCGTAGCCCACGGATACTGTATCGAATTCAACAGTTCCCCATCCTACAGACCCCCGAGGAGACGTCGCATGACACCGGAACATCTTGCCATCCTTCTCCAAGAAGTACAACAACTGCTGGAAAAAGGAGCCATAGAGGTCGTGCCTCTATCTCAGGTAACGGAAGGTATTTATTCAGTGTACTTCCTTGTACCCAAAAAGGATCTAACCATGCGCCCTGTATTAGATCTGCGCCCAGCGAACAAGTTTATCAAACCCCAAAAGTTTCGTATGGTAACCTTACAGGAAGTGATCCCACTGCTTTCTCAGGGAGATTACATGACAACATTGGACATGAAAGATGCATACTTTCATATTTTAATGTTGCCAGCGCACAGAAAATACCTCAGGTTCATGATAGAGGGCAAACACTACCAGTTCAAAGTGCTACCCTTCGGCATAGCATCAGCACCAAGGGTATTCACGAAGGTGCTGGCAGTGGCAGCGGCCCACCTGCGCAGGTTGTCCATCCCAGTTTACCCTTACCTCGACGACTGGCTCATAACAGGGGATTCTTACGAAACATGCTTCTCCAATACCCAAAAGACGGTAGACCTTTTGTTCCAGTTGGGCTTCTCCATCAACGAAAAGAAGTCCAGTTTAGACCCCAGTCAAATCAAGCAATTCCTAGGGGCTCTAATTCAAACAAGGGACGGCCTCGTCTTCCCCTCCAAAGAGAGGGTCCAAAACATGCTGTTTCAGATCCCTCAATATGTGACCGGTCGAAAGGTGACGGTACGCAAAGCAATGCGCTTGCTAGGAATGATGGCGTTGTGTATTTATTTGGTACCTCACGTGCGCCTGCGCATGCGCCCAATGCAAGAGTGGCTCAACAGCCAGTGGTGTCAGGCCAGCGGACTATGGGAGGATCTAGTTGTGGTCTCGCAAGCCTTGGTTCTCTCGCTACGGTGGTGGACAAAGGAGAACATGGAAAAAGGGAAATCCTTTGCCACACCCGCGGCGGAAGCCACTCTAACCACAGACGCATCCCTCACAGGATGGGGGGCGCACCTATCCCATCAGACTGCTCACGGAGTGTGGACTCCGAACGTAGCATCCAAACACATAAATCTACTGGAGCTACTAGCTGTGTTCAAAGCGCTAAGAGCCTTCCAGGAACACCTACAAGGCAAAACAGTAATGGTCCTTACAGACAGCACCACAGCCATGTACTACATCAACAAGCAGGGGGGCACCCACTCTCCAGGCCTGTCCAAGCTGGCCCAGAATATATGGAAGTGGGCTCTCAAACAGGACATGTTCCTACTATCACTACATGTACCCGGGGAACTCAATCTGCTGGCAGACAGACTCAGCAGAGATTTCCCCCTGCCCGAAGAGTACGAATGGCGCCTGCACGAAGACATCGTCTTCGACGTCTTCACACAATGGGGATTCCCAGAAATAGACCTGTTCGCAACCCTGGAAAACTCACAATGCCTAAGTTACGCCTCCAGGTACCCCCAGAACCAATCCAAGGGGAACGGTCTGTCGATGCAATGGTCAGGGAAATTTGTTTTACGCTTTTCCCCCGACTCCCCTTCTCAACAGGGTGGTGCACAAGATGCACCAGGAACAAGTAACCATGATACTAGTGGCCCCAATGTGGGCCCGTCAACCATGGTTCGCTCACTTGATGGAGATGTCTCTATCTCCCCCAGTGAGACTCCCCTGCCCGTACAACATGCTGTCTCAGGACAAGGGCAAGACTCTGCATCCATGCCCCCAGAACATGAACTTAGCAGCTTGGCTCCTGAAATCATAGAGTTCGGACATCTACAGCTCCCGCAAAGATGCATGGACATCCTCAGGGAAGCCAGAAAACCTAACACTCGCCACTGCTATTCTAACAAGTGGAAAAGATTTGTCATCTGGTGCAGGAGTAAAGGCATCAACCCTATTGACTGCTCTCCCACACATGTTGTCCTATACCTGACCCACCTTTTGGATTCGGGTCTAGTGTTTAACTCCATTAAAGTCCACCTAGCGGCACTTTCTGCATACACCACTTCCCAACTCAAGGTGTCGTGGTGGAGGATCCCTGTTATAAAAGCCTTCATGGAGGGAGTAAAGAGAATACACCCCCCGATAGCTGACCCAGCTCCCGGATGGGACCTTAATGTGGTACTTACCAGACTCATGGGCTCTCCATTCGAACCCATGCACAAAGCATCTCTTAAACACCTCACTCTTAAGACTGCTTTTTTAATAGCTATCACCTCCATCAGGAGAGTAAGTGAACTTCAGGCTCTTTCTATTCTAGACCCCTTCGTTACAGTTCACAGAGATAAAGTGGTTCTACGCACTCACCCTAGGTTTGCCCCGAAATTTATTTCTAAATTCCACGTAAACCAATCTATAGAACTACCAACGTTCTTTCAAAATCCTTCCAATTTGGGAGAAAGGACTCTGCACACACTAGATGTACGCAGAGCGGTCATGTTCTACATGGAAAGAACCAGACCACTGAGGAAGACGAATCAGTTCTTCGTCTCGGTGGCAGCAGGAAGAGAAGGAGATGCGATTTCAAAGTCCACTATTTCTAGATGGATTGTTCAATGCATCACTCTCTGCTGTACTCTTGCTAAGAGAGAACTGCCCTTTAGGCCAAGAGCACACTCTACTCGAGGCACGGGGGCATCCATAGCATTCATTGCAAATGTTCCGCTTGAGTCCATCTGCAAAGCGGCTACATCAGAAGACAATGCATTACTTACCGTAAAAGCATTTCTGATGGTTGTATCTGCTTAGATTCACATGCGCCCACCCTTCCTCCCCGCTCGGATGGAAGGAACATAGACTTCCTTTATATCTCTCTCTCTTTTCTGTACTCACTCACGTCTAGAAGGCTCCCTCAGGGCAGAAAAATACAAACAGAGGGACCTCGACGCGTGAGGGATTGTGGGTACAACGCACGTCACTATAGGGATAGTGTTTCAGACACGCCTTGTCGACGTCCCTTTTTCGACTACGAAAAACAAAATGCAATACTCTGCAGTGACCACTGGATGTCGGACCTATGCACAGCATGTGAATCTAAGCAGATACAACCATCAGAAATGCTTTTACGGTAAGTAATGCATTGTCATCTTGAGTCACAATGTAGATTTAGCTGATGGTACCCAGCGTTGAGGTCAATCTTCGAGAACACTTTCGACCCTGTAAGGTCTGTGATGATTTCATCCAGTGTGGGGGTAATGTACCGTTCACGCTTGATTGCCGCATTTGGAAGGCGTATGTCGATGCAGATTCTCACTTTCCCCGGCTGCTTCGGCTTCTTTGTCACTACCACGAGAGACACTAGGGGTCGGTCCCGTTACCTCTTCAATGATTCCTGCTTTTTCACATTTTCGCAGTTCCTTCTCAATCCGGTCCCTCATGTGGAATGGGGTCCTTCTGTGGCATACTGCTCGGGGCTGTACTGACTGGTCAATGTGGAGCTTTATAAGTTTACCTTTTAGGCATCCTATGCCCTTGAGGATGCCCGGGTACTTCCCCAGGAGACTGGTGATGTCCGATGAGTCAGCTCCATCACAGATGAAACGGATTAGTCCCAGGTCTTCCGCTGCATCGCCACTGAGTAGGCATTAGATTCCTGCATTGACGATGTATACTTTTGACTGGAGGACTCGATCACCCGTGCTTAGTGTTGTTCTGAAACGTTCCTCCACTGGCAGTGGGGTTTTGCATCCGTAGGCAAATAATAGTGTGTCAGTTGGGTTGAGGCCAGGACGGGGACGCAGTTTTTGGAACATTGTTGCCGGCATGACGTTTACTGATGCTCCAGTGTCGATTGTCATTTGCGTCTCCTGGCCTTGTATGGATACTAGGCATTTGCGTCTTCTTTGTCTCTTCGCTCGACACCTCTGTGGTCAAGTGCAGAGAACAAGTATACTTTCCACCTTCTACTCGTCTGTCCACTTTCCGCATTTTTCGCTGGGTCACCATCGTCATCACCGGATTCGTCAGGGTTGACGAGTTGGCAGCCTCCACGCGGCAGGTGTTGGCTTGTTTCTTCTTTTTGGGGGTGCTTTTGTCCAGTTGCGGTTCGGGGCGTTGTGATTGCTCGGATGATCTGCAGACACGCGCGTAGTGGTCCTTCCGGCCACATGCTCCGCACGTGGTACCTTGTGCAGGGCAGTTTCATCTTCCGTGCCACGTACCTCCACACCATCCACACTCTGTCGGCCTGCGATCCTTGATTGCCACCGTGGTGAGTTGTTTGTAACGTTGAATTCCTCTCTCTGTGGTTGGCGTTGGCAATTTGAGCTATTGTCGCCGTTGTCGGCATCAGTTGGAGCTTCTGCAATGTGGTGCCCATGTATGCTGCCCTCGCGTGCAACAGTTCTCTTTGGTGCCCATATTCGAGGATCCTGGCTAGGGAGATGCCTTTCTCGCTCAACACCACTCGGCGTAGTTTTTCGGAGTGCATGCCATTTGATAATTTGGCGCCTTATCTCCTTCTCAACATTGTCGATTTCACACAAGAGTGCGAGTTTCCTGAGTCTTCTGTGGTAGGTGTCGAGTGTTTCCTCCTCCATCTGAACCGTGGTGCAGAAGATGAATGTTTCATAGTCCGGGTTCAGTTGTGGCATGAAATTGTGCTGTGAGCTCGTCTTTGGCCAGTTGATAGATGTCTGACCCATCACCGATTACCAGTGAGTTGAAGATGCGCAGGATGTCATCGCCCACGTTGAGCAGAAGGTGCAACCTCATCTTCCTGAGCGTTGTGATGTCTTTGCAGTCCATCGCCATCTCAAACTTCTCGATCCACAATAGCCAAAGGGGCCCACTGACGATGAGTCGGTGTAGGGCTCGAACGGCCCCAGCGCCATTGTCGTCCCACCATGAGGCTGAGAGGATGGTGCTGTAGGTGTCAGTGACACTGCAATCCTTGACGGCGTGCTGGGTCTGGCCAGACCAGTCGCCATGTTGTTCCGGTGCTGGCGTTGCCGCCGTCTTCGTGTGTGTTCGAAAAAGCACTCCTCACCTTCGTAACCTTTGTGTCGATGGGGCCTTCAGGTACCCAACAGCTCTGCTCCGTTGCCTTCTGCGGTGCAGTGGCGCTTCCTGCGACACCTGGCTTGAAGATGGGTCTGCTGGCAAACCGAATGTTCTCCTTTGCCTCCTGCTGGTTTTATATCTTGGTGGTCTTCAAATGTTGGGGCCTTGCAGGAGGAGATGGCTGATGCAGAGAGAAAAAAAAAAACTTTTTTTGGGTGGGGGTTGGGTCCTGCACCGTGTGTCCAAACATTCGCCCGTGCTGAGGGCTCGTGGACCGAGTTACAGCTGTTTGTGCTGTCATATTGAGTCCGTCCCTCAGCGCCAGTGTTCTGTTCCTCCCTGCCGGTGCGCCGGCTGAAGGGAGAACAGAAACTGGGCCTGCGTGGGGCCCTGACTGCGGAGCTGCAAAATTATACACACGACACGCGTTGTCTGTGGTGTGCCCGTAACTGCCGGCACGTGGGGCGGGCCCTTTATTTCCTTGTGCCTTACGGCACCGCGCTGGCGGGACGTAAGGCGTACTCAACAGGAGGCACTAACCACAGAAGCTGTATGCCCGTGCAGTAGTTGCAGTCTATATTGACTGCTTGGGGTGGTCTTGGTTTCACAGTGTGATGGGTACATTTTCTACTGCTATCCCATCCATTCCCTCCCAGTTGACTGAATGAATGATGTAACTAATCCCTTTGTTGTTCAGAATGACTGCATTATTTAGTATATCGTCTAGTCCAGAGCAGTTCCTGGTGTCATCTAGCTGTTCGATAGTGCAGAATGAGTGCATCATTGTGAAAGCTTTGGAGAAGCAAGAAGAACTCTTCATTTGGGAGAGAGTTGATGCAGGTTGCTTTTAAAAACTTGCTGATCGGGATCATTTTCACCATTAAATGCAGGTGTAAAAGCAAGGCATAATGCTTTCATGCCTCCATTGGTGTGCTCTTCCAAGGTGTAGGAGGGCAGCAAAGCTGAGTTTGCATCTCTGCTTTGCTTTTCTTGCCCGTCTTAGAAGTACACCCGATTTTTCACTAAGGCATAAGACTAATGGACTCCAATGGACTACCCAGCAAATAGCAGGAGGAATCCATTATAAAACGCTGCCTGCCACGCGTAATTTGCAGGCAGCATTTGATTTCTCACAAAGCGGTGATTAAAGGTGAAGAGTAAAGGCGATTTTGCCTTGATTTACTCTTCCTGTTTACACTTCACTTTGTGAGTGTTGAAAATTGTTTATAGGGGACCCACCAGCTAATGTCGGTGGTCCTCTGCAGGTAGTTTGCATTTTTATGTTAAATGACCTTGCAATGCGATTTCCATTTTTGTGCTGCATTAGCTAGTGTTCGTTATATTTGTTGTGATCATTTTTTATTGCTACTAATAAACAGACTGCCCCTGTAACTGTGGTTAAAGAATGCGCTCTTGATGGAGCCACATGTTTAAAACTTACCAATGCTCACAATCCACTAAGGCTGTCAATAAAACCAGCATTAGAAAAACCAACGGGCCTGGCTTTGTAAAGGGTAAGATGTATTGGTAAAGCCCTCGCAGGAAAGAAAATGTCTACCCCCAAGTTTTAGAAAGCTAGACCTACTGGCTTTGCCAATTCTGGTTACATTTACCAGACAAATCTATTGTCTTCTTTAGTGCTGGGTGAGCTGACCTCAACTTACCTTGAACGCTGTTGGTGGGCAGTGTGATGCTGGAAATGCATTGGAGGGACAGGGCCTCCATGTCCTTGTCCTGCTCATGTCCTTGTCCTTATCATGTGTGTTCTGTGTTATTTTCTGCACAGGAGTCCATATGATATCCCTGGCAGTGCAGCTCTTCCTCTTTTTGCTTTGGTGAACAGGCCCTTGGGAAACCCTTATGGCACCCATGGGTTGGGGTACAACCCTGTGCCCCTAGTGTATGTTTTTGGGTACCTGTGTGTGGCCCACAGAGCAGGGTATGGGCGGGTGGCAGCTCCATGCTGAATTTGACAGGATCCATGACTATACATCGGCAAAACGAAAAGACAAATTAAAACTAGGATCGGAGAACACAGATGCAACATCAGAAATCAAACACCTAATAAACCTTTAGTGGCCCACTACATGAAGTTAAAACATAAACCAAGTGAAATGTTTTGGTTTATAAACCAAACATCTCAAGCATCAAAAAGAGGGGACAATAGAGATCTGGCCCTCCGGAAGAGTGAACAAAAGTGGATTTTCGACTTAGATACTGTGAACAACGGTCTGAACTATGCAGTCGAATGGGGCATCTTTTTCTAACTTCTAGATCTCCCTCACCCATCCAACTGATGTATATAAATATCTGAAACAAGCTTATGAAGGTGTACTATAAAATTCACCAGTGACTACATCATGAATCTAAGCCCCTAAGTAGGGGGCGTGAATATCAAGCGGATATATATGAGATATATATAACATCTTAAATAAGTTTGCTGAGATGCACTATCGATGTCATTAGCGATTGCATTAAGAATCGAAACCCCTAAGTAGGGGGCGCGGAAAAAGACGTCCTCAAAATAACTCTGAGAAATATGCCAGGTATAGAATACATCTCACGGCTGTAGAATCTTTCAGTAATTGCGAAATCAGATGGCACCAATTCAAATCCACACAATATAAAATAATTTCTGAATAATTCACTAATTACCTTGGTGTTTGCATCATCTATCTATTACTGAGTGAAGTAGCATTCCAATTTGCACTCTCGCTCATGCATACCACTTCAAGATGGCGGCACTGAGATGCATTCAAAATACGGTACATTCAACGTCTCCCAATCACAAACTCTGACTACGCTCTAGACCACGCTGCATTACGGTGCGTTATCACGCTCACACATGATCACCTGACCACATAAACATGGCAGGGAATAACTTGCGGCTCCTTCGAACTGTCTGACCACGAAGGTGCACGCGAACGGAGATCTGAAAGACGCCCACGCATAAATATTGAAAACGAGATCAACTATCAGGTAAACAAATGCCGCTGCACCATAGCCACTTGTATTACAAATATAGAATCGATTCAGCAACTACTGAGTAACTAAACACAGGCGGCAAGAAAAACATGCAGAAATATGGTAACTTGTTTTCCATCGGGGACTAATACAATTACAAACTCGCCCGTTCACTTTATTCCTCAGGCAGACGTTCACAAAGTTGAAGTCAATGCACGCGGGCCCTCAGAATCTCCTTTAGAAACAGAAAACAGCATCAAAAAGCTGTGAAGAAGCCTAAGCAAGGAGGTATGCTAATTAATGCATCTCTGCAAGAGAAACTTCTTTTTAAAAAAACCAATGTTTTTCAAAAACATATCAGACAACCCTGTGTCTGTTTTCCTTCCCTCTGTCTATGCCATAATAGGTTGAGAGCCTCAAAATAAAATGCAAAAACGCATCTGTCTTCCGAATTGTTGAGAAACAGATTTGAAGCTACCAAGTGGATAAATTGTCCAAATTTACAAATTCATGATACAGGAAATTACGGCCTGAAAAAACTATCAAATACTTTAGTCCAACCATCTCAAGATCAAAAGGTCAGTGAAACTGCTCATATAGGGCATGAAATTGCCCGATTAGAAATACATTTAGCCAAAGATAATGTTTTTTTTAAAAAATCACCTTGTTTTTGAAACTTTGCACAATCGGGGACGATTAACCAAAAAAGGACTTCAATTTCTTTTCGTTTCTTTTTTTAGAGTCTCCTTTTCAATTTCAATCAAATGGAGACGGGAGCATTGAACGTACTGTCAATTTTTTAGAACAACACACTGTCCTGAAGAGGGCTTTAAACCATAACAGCGGAACACCAGGGAATGTGTTCACGGTACTCTGTTAAGCCGAAACATATGTAGACATCCCCAAGACACTTTAAACAACGTTGTCTTTTCTACACAAAACATCTGTGTAACTTGTGTTTGCACACTGATAGTTTGCTCCTTTGTTAAAACAGACAACAATAATAACATTTTATGTTTATGCATAATCGTGTCTGTCATTGACTAATCTCAGCCATAATTGGCATTATTGTGCCACCACTCGGGATTTGTTTTGCCTAAATTGTTTGTTCTAAATTGTTTTTTTCAAATGTACTCTGTTTTTAATATATTTGTAAGATGGTAATGTCTTGTGGAAAGCATATACCACACTATGTACTGAACTTAATTATCGATTAAAATGTGGTTTTAAACATTTGTATTTCTCTGGTATGACAAAGTTGCCTGTCAACATATATGTTTAGTGGGGAAATGAAATAGATAATTCACCTCAATTGATTTAGTTTCTATTTGACTAGCATATAAGGTGGACTAAAAGAGAGCTAATTGAGCATTGTTCTTGTTGTATACACTGTATGAATAGTCCCCTTTTTTGCTCAATCCCCCTTAAACAAAAAACCCCGGGACTTACCCATTTCTCTCCCTGAGTATCCTCCATTTTGGGATACCCAGCCCCTGCCATTGGAATCAGTTGATTCCTGATAGAAGGCAAGATGGCCCCTGTGGCCTATTGCTTTCTATTGCCTGTTACCTTGTTTTCCCAAAGACCTGGGAAGCCCTGACTCTGCCCCTTCCCCTGACTGGCTGTTGGGTGGAAGTTCCATATATGGTATTGTGGGGATGTCCAGGCCAGACTGGCGGGGGCCTTCCCAGTGACTGTATGTTGTGGGTACGCCTTTGGGGTGGGACTGGGTGAATGGAGTGTATGACCAATATGCATTTCATGCTATGGGTGTCTGGTTTCTGGTATGTGACACAAAAACGGAGACAGCCCTGCCTGAAACTGATATGAATGCAGTGTGGAGTGCTGAATGGCTGGGTACTTGTCCCAATCCACATTCCTGGTTGTGGGTGTCTGGATGGAGAAGAATGGCCTGAATACACTGTGAGCCTGGTTGGCTGCCTGCCTGCCTGAATGCCCTTCTGAATGATTGGTTGCCTGAGTGTGACCCAGCAGAGTGAATGAGAGACCAAATAGTATATCTGGGGACCTCTCACTGATGGAAATTGTTCAGAAGCTGAAGTTGACGCTTGATGCTTATCCTTGAAGCCCAGCTGGAAGAAGAAGACTTGCTGCTGCATTTGCGTCGACCCGATCTGAAAGCTGTCGAGTTTGCAGAGGACTGATCCGAGAGAGGACCTTGCTAGGAGACCTCTTCCCGAGCTACGAGAGAACATTGTGCAGACCATTAACCTTCGCAGAAGCACCCTGGAAGCCAGCCTTCGAAAGACTGACGACCGGAGTCGGGGACCGCTGAGGAATCTCGAAGTAAAGCACCCGGACATCGAGGCCATCGAAGTCCATTGCCATCGACCAGGGTTCTGAGGATTGCTGTAAACACTGGAAGCCCGTCAAAGCTGTGTTGCCCAGAAGCGGGGACCGCTTGACGCCGGGCTACCGACGACCGGAGCCACAACGCTCCATTGCCTAAGAACACTTTGAATCAAAGACTCCCTTGCTCATCACCGTGGACGCTTTGTCCCGCCGGAGAAAGTCGAAGTCGCCGACGAAATGAGGAGAATCCGCTGGTGGGTTTCCCGCCACCCGAAGACCACAAAGACGCTGACAATCAGACGCCCTTGCTGGGCCAAAGTTCTTCATTGACTATTTGGGGCAACAAACTATCGCCGTCGAGGTGCACTGCATGCCTTGTCTTCGCAGGATGTCCACGACCGATCATTGACGAGCACCACCAGGACCGAAGCTTCTGTCTCGATACCATCAAACCTTTACATCAAGGACTCTCAACGCCAAGGTTCACCTTCTTTGCAGACTATCGATGATCCGTGGCTCCTGCCTTAAAGGGAGTCACGCAAGAAGGATCTGTTGCTGACCCATCAAAGAAATCTGCTATACCAGGTACATTGAGGTGGTAGAACAATTACAGAAGGAACTAAGACTCTGCTAAGACAACATATGGACTGGGCTTCTTTATTATCTTATTTACAGGTTGCCCAAGTGGGGGGCTCCTCACATAGAACTGTCCTTATGGTAGGGGCCCAGTATTCTGCCAATTGCTTAACCAACTTGTTTTGCTTCCAAAGTCGATTGCTGGTTCACTTTATTAATTGATTTGTATGCCATTTGAAACTATCTGCAGCTGATGCATTTTAATGGAATCCAAGCAGTAATTGTGGTACCTCCATAGAGACTGTATATATTTATCACTTTGGAATTGCCTGAGCCCAAAGTGTGTTATTGTATGTGTACATAATCAAAGCCTTATTTATATAAAGAACTGTGTAATCACTAACATAGTGTGTAGACATTCCTTTGTGGGGGCCTGGGGACTACACTGTACTTAAGAAACAGCCCGCATCACCTCCTGAGAGCTTAAGCCTTGATTGCTCGTCCACGTTTACCAAATAGAGAATCTTGGCTGAGGTGCTCTGTGCTTCTACTTTGCCATTGAGAGGGCAGGAGTACAGATACCCCCCTCCAGTCTTTACAGGCAGTGCGGCATCTTTCTCCGTAATTCCTTTCTTTGCATGCAGGTTTAACACTGCCCTGGCCTTTAGTGGCAGGTGGTGAACTAGTGGTGGAGCATAAATATTTATCACAAATTGACCCGAATAAGCAAAATGGTGGGCCCCGGCTGGCTACCACATAATGCACCAGATGACAAAGCCTACTACTTCCGGGTTTCTATCTGCAATCTGTCTTTTTAGGGATTGATGACTAATTCTCATTGAAGGCTCACTGCAGACCCAGTGTCAGATTGATTCTGCAGTTAACCTGGAATTTGAGAGGAGTGCATGGTTAGCATTTATCCGACCATTATGAATATGTGGTAGTAAGGCACTGGACAGCTGTAACTTGTCTTGGCAATGCATGTTAGCAAGGCTAAACCACCCGGAATGGATTATTTTGAAGTAACAAAATCTAGTGGAAAGAGAACATTAGAGTAGAAGCATCCAGCTATACTTATGCATATTGAGACTGGTTGTTTAATGTAAGTACTTAATGGAGGAACATGAACAAATTAACAATGTAGTAGAAACGGGCAGGTATGAATAGGAAATTGGCAGGAGTAATGAATAGCAAACACAATAGACACTTTACCAGTGACTAATTGATAATTTTGTTTGCTGCATCGTCTGCCCAGAGATAACAGAGTCCTTAGCAATCCATGTTCTATCAGTTTGCTGACATTTAAAAGTAGAGTTAAAGTGGTCCAAGTGTGCAAGCCGCAAATAGGCTGTCTCCTGAACCTACTTGCTCCCATTTTGAAGTTGTACCATTGACAATAGGTGTGTACTGCATGGAAACAGATAGAAGTCACAGACAAGACAGCATAAATTGGCAAGTGTCATGAAGCAAGAAAAGGTGAGCAAGACAAGTGGTATATGAGAGGGCTCAAGGGAAAACCCAGAATATACTGACACAAGTCTGGAAAAATGGATACTGAATAGTGGGATGGTCAGGAAGGCAAAGGACGGCAAATGGCCTGGGAAACAGTGCTGAAAATAGTAAAACTGTATTCTGGGAACATAGCAACGGCTGGGGTGTGCTGAGCGATGAGGTTTGGACCGGGTAGAAGCGGCTAGGGTAGAGCCAAGACACTCAAGTGATATGCTAACTGGAAGCCCCACTGTTTCCTCCAACCTCACAATATACAACAAATGCCCTAGAGAAACACATTAAACAAAAAGGCAATCATCGTATTGTATCAAAATGCAATGTCATAGGTTTTACTATAATACTACAAAGACTAATAGACACACGAAAAAAGAAACTTTGATAATGTCACTTACTTGTAGTCCTGGTTTAATGAAGGCATGCTAGTCCTTGTTTAATGCAGCCATGCAGCTTGCTGTTCAGGGTATGATGACCATTGACGTTCTAAAAAAGTCAAACTGTTTCTGTGTGCCAGACAAGCATACAACATGGAAATAAACAACACAATTCAGTTTCATTGTTGTCGTGAGAGGAACCCACATGACTATCTCCATAATGTTATAACTCGATCGTTCCCTTTCAAACCATCACCTGCAGGTTACACGCAGGTTCCAGCAGCAGGCGTCTAAACTATTAAGCATGCTTATCCGCTTTCTATCACGCAGAGAGATTTTAAAGTGAAAAAGAATTCTGTACTAGCTGCCAGTTTAAAGAAAATAAAAATGTTGTCATAATGGCACTTTTGGAAATAATTATTCAAACCAAAAGAAAAATCTGTTGGCTCCTCTACAAAGAGTTCCGTGGTTTGACATTAACTGTGCAGCCCCGATATTGTCTGCAAATTCTGATCTGGTGGGGATGTCTATCAGCCAAATGGAGCTGGGGGCGAGGGTGTGGCAGGCTTCAGATGCATTCTTCCCAGTTGTTTTCAGGAGAACATATTCTGAACACCTGTCCAAGGCAATAGCCACCCCAGCCACAAATGTATGAAAAAGGATCTACTAGCCAACAGAAGGCCCAGGCTTGTCCAAGAAAATGAATAGCATAGGAGGCGAACGGCTCTCAAACTGGTGATCGTGCTGGAGGGAGTGAGCGCTTAAAGAACACTACAAAGGAACAATCCCTTCTTAGGCACATGTCGAGTAGAGAACAAAACAACTGTGAATGTTAGAGAAAACATTTTTTTAAAGTGTTTTTATTGGCATTTTCAAATAAACAACATTACCCCCACCCACCCACTCACTCTTCTCCACACCCTCCCCAGGGGAGAGTCAATATTACATACTTCGATTGTACATATAGGCAAAAGGTATTTTTGCTTACATAATATTCAACATCCTTAAATTATGTGGATGTCATTGTTGTACAATGTCACCATTCAAGTAGTCCAAAACCACCGCCCACTCTTATTGACAGTTTTCCTGTTCACCCTGAAGGTTATATGTCATCCACTCCATGGCGATGAACCCCCACAGTTTAACTAACCAGTCTCTTACCCTGGTGATCTTTTCTGCTTCCAAGCTTTTGCAATAACCAACCATGCTGCTATCACCATTAACTTAAAAGCTTTGTTTAGGGTGTTGGCGGGTAAACAAATATCTGGATCGAACAAGTCACACATCCATTCCCTATGTGTCAATGTCCTTTTATGGGAACCTACATTTCTATCTGAATTGTGACCTCTTCCTAGAATTTCCTCAAGATTGGGCAATCCCACCATATATGTCTCTAGTCCCGTATCATTCCACAACCTCCAACATTTTCCGTAATCGTCGGGAACATTTTAATCTTTCAGGGGTATAATGCCATTGGTACATAATCCTATACCACGCTTTCCTGAACTGAATTGACCTTGCTTGTCAATTTGGGGATGTTTGTCCATAAATGCTCCCAATGAGTTCTCAGGAGATTCATCCCCAAAGTCTTTTTCCACTTATGCATATATCCCAAGCCTGTCTCCTCTCCTCTTCCATCAATATCGTGAACATCTTAGACACCATTTGCCCATTACCTGCATGTATGGTAATTCATTTTTCAAACGTGGTGAGCTCTCTCCCCCCTGACCCAGCTAACCAATGTCTCAATTGATAGTACTCCAACCTATCTTTCTCCGAGAGACCAACAAGCTGTTTACAATCCTCAAACATATAAATATCTCCTCCCTCTATCATGTTACACAACTTTATACACCCTATTTTCTACCATTGTCTAAACGTTCCCTGTATCATCCCTGGATGGATTTGCGGGTTTACAAATAGTGGAGTAAATGGGGATGGATGTGTAGGTAGACTTCCCTTATCTAATAACCAATCCCATATATCAAATACCACTGCAAGTATCTGGCAGGCCTGAGTAATTGAAGGCCTGTCTTGTCTGTATAGCCATACTACCCATTCCAAAGGACACCCAGCCACCGCCCTATACATCTTTAACCAAGGTTTCTGGTCATCCCCCATAAACCATTCCCAAAGTATATGTAACTGTGCAGCCACATATTTTACAAAATTCAAAGACCCACTTCCCCATCCTCTCTGGGTGCCATTAGTGTTCATAGTGCAACTGCCAGAGTTTTGTTCCGCCAAAGGAATTTCATAACCTCTTTATTTAATGCCTTGAAATAAGACCCTGGAATCTTAATTGGCAGAGCCTGGAATTTATAAAGTACTCTAGGTAGAGTCACCATCTTAATAGTAGCTACTCTTCCTAACCATGAGATTTGTAGCAGAGTCAATTTCCCCAGATCTTCTTTTACCTTTTGTAATAGTTGTGGGTAATTACTATCAAACAGCTGTGAAACCGTCTTTGTTATGCTGACCTCCAAATATTTAAAATGGCTATCTGCCATTATAAACTGAGAATAGGAGGGTAGTTCCTCCTTCTGTTGTGCAGATAATCCCAATTCCAAAAGTTCTGAATTCCCCATGTTAACCTTAAGGCCTGCCACCCGCTCAATATCGGCCAGTTATCCCAACAGTGCTAGTATTGATTGGTCGTGATGTATCCGTGTCAACAACATGTCATCTGCAAAGGTGACAGTCTTGTGTTCCTCTCCACCAAAGGGAATGCGCCGTATTGTCACCGTCAACATGATTCTATGCAAAAACAGATATATTGCAAATAGAAGTGGGGATAGCAGACACCCCTGTCGTGTTCCCCTACATATTTCTATACTATGAGAGACATGTTTATTAATTGCCAACCGTATCTTAGGGGCCTGATAATTTGGCCGCACCATGCATATAAACTTGGTCCCCATTCCCAGCTGTTCCATCCTGGAAAATAGAAAGGGCCATTCCACACGATCAAACGCCTTTTCGGCATCTAGTGACACTTGAACTGCAGGGATCTGTTTAAAATTAACTGTTTCAATTAGGGGGGTCACCCTCCTAATGATATCAGAGGTTTATATACCCAATATAAACCCCAATTGATCAGTATGTATCAATTCCGGGAGAAGCAGCACTAGTTTGGCTGCCAAAATGCTTGTGAACAACTTTGCGTCGATGTTCATTAAGGCGATGGGTCGATATGACCTGCATTTCATCAGGTCTTTCCCTGGTTTTTCAAGCACCACCACCTTCGCCTCTGACATAGTTGGTGTCACAGCCCCATTTGCCACTATCATATTGAAAAGTTCTAATAACTTTGGGGCCTACTGCCTAAAATATTTTTTATGAAAAGCAGTTGGGAACCCATCTGGTCCCAGTGCTTTATTTATTGGCATAGCTCTTATTGCTGCTACCACATCCTCATCCTTATCTAGATCACCCCGCTCCTCCAGTTATTTTTGGCACATTTATATCCCCCATATAGCGTTGTATCTCCCGACCATCTGGGTGGCTCGACGCATATAGTAATTCGTAAAATTGGGCAAAGTTCTCAGTTATTGCCTCAGTATGTATTATCAACCCATCTGGCTGCGACAATCACTGTATCAACTTAGCTGCCTCTAATCCTTTCAATTGTCGGGCCAAAAGTTTATCCGCTTTATTAGCACGGATATAGTATCTTTGTTACTTTGTTAAGTTATCAGCAAGGATCTCTATGCTCTTCTAGTCTATTCAGCTATAACATTCCTTCAATTTATTAGCTAGAGCTCTTGTTCTATGATTTGCTATAGCCAATTGGATATCTCGCACTTGATCCTCAAGGTCCCCTTCTATCTTTGCCTTCCGTTTCTCCCGCTGAGCCTGAAGTGCAATAAGTTCTCCATGCATTACCGCCTTGAAAGCATCCCATGTCCTTTCAGGCAGGACTGATTGATTGCTATTAGTAGAAAAATACTCTTCTATTTTACCTCTTATCTCCTCTATACTGTTCCCTTTCCCCCACCTCCACTCCTATCTGTCTTAGGGTCCCATGCCAAATTAAAATCACCTGTATTATTTCCCCTCTTGCAAAGTTCTCCAGCTTACTTACAACCTCCCGCAGGAATCCCACCTGCCCTATATCAGGTGCATAAACTGTTGCCAAGGTGATCAGTTTATATTCCAATTGCATCAGTAGAAAAAGATATATACCTTCTGTGTCCGCCTTGTACCGCACTACCGAAGTCCTTGATGTATCCCTGAGTCCTATCATGACCCCCAAAGTCTTCCCTACTGCACTGGATTGATATATTCAGGAAAATGAACGCAGTCTCCCAGTTGATTTATCTACCTTCTTAATGTGTGTCTCTTGTAACATGACATCCACTTTTTCCTTTTTAATTATAGCTTCCACTTTTTCCCGCTTCACGAGGGAGTTTAATCCCCTAATATTGTATAATATGACCCTGGATACAAAATATACAAAAATGATTCACTGTCACGATTGAAAAATTCCCCCGTATTGATAGTTGCCTTTTCCTCTTTTCCTCTGCCCCCCCAAGTTCCCCCTATCCACAACCCATCCCCCCAACAAACCATCCCATGACCAGGCCTACGATTCTATGATACCCTTGGGAGACATCCCCCAAGCTAAGGTCTGGTAAATTACCTGAGGTCGCCCACACCAGGAAGTATCCTACCACCTCGCTTGGATTCCAAGACATCCTCCACTAGCCCTAAGCTCCTGGCTTTCCTAGATACCAACCACTGATTGTTTAACCACCTCCCTTACTGTTTTCATGGCAAACCTTCTTTTAAGAGGTTCCTTCTCCACCCCCTTCCGCTCCTACCCTTGCCCTCTCCCTAATGAACCTTTCAAATTTACCCCTCGACCACCCTTCTGCCCCGATACCACAGACGAGTCCCATTGCCACGTCCCTCGTTGGGAGGAGGGCCTCTATCGTCTCTCTCCATGCCCCTCTTCTTCCTCCATATTCAGCAATCCTAGTCCTTTCGCAGACCATGTTATCCGATGTTGTACCCCTTCCAAGGTAAAGCGCAGCCCAAATGGAAACATCCATTTATATGGAATCTGTTTTGTAATCAAAGCATGTGTCACTTGACCCATATCCCTTCGTTTTTGAAGGGTCACCAATGCCAAATCTTAATATAGTTGAATTTGCATCCCGTTCACTGTAATATTCCCCTCTGTTCTTGCTGCCTGCAAAATACTCTCTTTCAAACCATATGAAGTTACTGCAACCAAGACGTCTCTAGGTCTAGTGCCAGGTTCTCTCCTCCTTGGGCCTACCCTCTGAACCTGGTCGATCCAAATGTCTTCCAGTTGTATTTCCGTCAACCAATTTCCAAAGCATTGTTGAACCGTACTTTTCAAATCCGTGTCCAAGATTGTCTCACTTAAACCTTTAATTCGGATGTTAGACCTCCTTGAGCGGTTCTCCAAATCCTCTGCTTGTAATTCTAGATTATGTGAGACTCTCGCCAGATGTTCTAACAGTTCACTGTTCTGCCGTACCTAATTCGACATCTCTGCAAGGCCTTGCTCAGTAACATCCACCCTTCTGCCCAGCTCTTTCATTTCCCATTTAACTTCCATTAAGGAGGTTCTCAAATCTTCTTGCAGCAAGGTGAATTGTTGCTGAAAGTTAGTTGTAATTTTTTCTTCCGTTTCGCTTAGGCATTCTTTGAGGTCTTCCTTGCTGGAACCATTTCTTCAATTTCCGGATTATCCTCTCTTTCTTCCACAGAGTCACTCTGTTTATTTTTATTTCCTGTTGCTGTCTCACCACTTTGCTTCCAGCACCGCTCGAGCTGACCTTCCTGTACGACTTGAGGTTGCCTCCTTCTAGCCTGGGTGCCCTTATCTTTAGGTTTTGGCATTAGGATCCGATAGCCCGCACTCTCTCGTTTTATTATGCGTTTTTCCTCAGAGGACAACTTCAGTAAATTTCAACAAAGAGTTGTGTAAAAAGGTACACTGACATCAGCCTGTAAAATGAACTTGGAACAGTGACACTGAATGACCATCACAGCCTGGGCCAAGTGTATGTTATTTATCTGACACACTCAATGGTTCTCGCAAAGATCCGCTGCTGGACCAGTCTTTGGTGGTCCTGTCATGGAATGTGGCAGGAGTAAAATCTAGGCCTGCCAGCCCGGACACCATTGGCCTCATTACGAGTGTGGTGGTCTGGAAACAAGGATGCCGGTAAGCTTACCAGCACTTTTGTTTCCGGACTGCCACACTACGAGTCTGCAGGTCTGACTTTGCTGGGCGCAAGCAACGGTGCTGGTGCTTCCGTTTCCCCACTCCCATGCAGTCCTATGGAACTCCACAGGAATGGGGAGTTATATCTGCCGCCTGACTTCTGCTCCGCTGGGAGTTGTAATGTCCCGGTGGCACCAGGAAGTCAGGCAGAGAATTCGGGCCGGCGGCACGTTACCGCTGTCCTATAATGAGGGCCCTTGTCTCTTTTTGAAAAGATGGACATAAATTCTCCTCCAGGAGACGTGGTCCCAGGAGGCAGTATGTGTGGATGGCTTTGTGGCTTACTCAGTGTTGGTTCAGAGAAATAAGAGGGGGCATAGTTTTGGAGGTTTGTGCACACTGCTAAACTTGTGAGTAAGCCATTCCCTCTGGAGCCCTTGCACTCTTTTCTCCAGGTGGCCAGAGTATGTAGAACTGGCACAAATTATCTAATGTTGGTTAATGTTTACAATAGCCCTCGTTTCCAGTATCTGTTAATGGTCGTTTCCCTGATGATATCTCTGGCAAGCCCACCTTTTCTTCGGCATTGGGCGTTCCACAATTGTTTACTTTTGTGTCCCGGTCAAATTCTGGGGCATAGTTGTAGTTTGTGGGATTTGAAGTGGTGGGCGATATTTGCAGCGATCACTTTCAAATCAGGCTTGAACTTAAAACTCTGAAGTATGTTCCGTTTGCGCAGCTGTAACTTTCTGAGGTGTTTTGGATGTCTCTAGGCAGAGGCTTCAATGGCAGGCCAGTGAGAAGGATGCCCTGCTGTGAAAAGCAGTCCAGACCAATCGCTGTGAACTGGAAATTTTGTTTGCGGGGTTGGACGACCAGAGTGTTATTTTGACTGAATTCATGTCACTAGTGTCCAATTTAACTGACATTTTTTCCATTGTGGTGGGCAGAGGGAATGGGCTAGCCAGGTCGGGTTGGTTTGACTTAGAAGGCAAAAGAGCAACATCTAGGCTACTCACTGTATTAAAAAAAATCTGTCATTTTTGGTGCTGGGTCTCTGTATAAGAATGCAATTGCCAAAAGGGAAAGACAAATTGAAGTTGATGCATGGGACGCCTGGGTCGGAGTGTCTATCAATAGCGGCACAAAACCTTTTTGGGAAATTGTGAATAATAATCCGTTTTATAAATATAAGCCCAAAGCTTTGGATGTTTCGGTCTCTGACCGCGCGTGACTGGCCCATTTCTCATCATTTTATAGTGTGGGCTTAGGTGGAGAACCTTCTGGGTACTACCACACAGAGGTCCACTCAGGGAACATGGAGGTTACCAATGAAGAAAAGATAGTGTTAGCTGTGGGTGAAATCTTAATAGCCATTAAGTGCCAGCATTGTGATAGGGCACCTGGCTCAGATAATGTCCCAGCTGACCTCTTTCTATCCGAACCCGACCTGTGGGCACCAGTCTTGGCTCTGGTTATTAAAGCAATCTGTGCAGGGGGTATGATCCAAGCGTCCTGGTCGTGCGCCATTACTCAGCCCATATATAAGGAAGGGCCACAGACTTTAAAAGCCTCCTATAGGCCCATTTCCCTTCTGGATTCCCTTTTTAAAATCTCTTGGCGTGCCATCCTAGCAAGGTTGGAGACCTGGCTAGTAACATTCTCTCATCTTTAAAGTTAGGGTTCAGAACAGGTCTCTGTACTTCCGACCAGTCCCTGAACTTCTATCTGGTGATGGCCCATTCGATGTATGTCAAGAAAGAGCCGATCTATCTAGCCTTCAGGGATCTGAGCACTGCATTTGTCAAGGTTAATCTCGCCAAGCTTTGGCACATGTTTAGATCCATGAACTGCCCACAGGCTCTGGTTAAACTGCACTGTACATCCTAGGCCCATGTGAGGAGTGGCGCTAATGGGAGATGAACTGCCTCTTTCCCACTGGAGTTGGGGGTGCGCCGGAGCTGCATCCTGGCCCCCCTGCTCTTTTGCCTATACATCTATGGTTTGTATGACCCATCTATTAATGTCCATGTTATGCAGAATCCTGTGCAGTGCCCTTAGGGACCACTACACACAATTAAGACCACAAGTGGTAATACAACTTCACCTTTGGTACAAGCCTGTACTACTATGTTAAAGTGGTAGCAGTAGCGGAGCAGCCAGGCTTATCTCAAGAGTATATGAGCAGTAGCAGAGATTACACAAAGGGACCACAATTACGGTGACTCAAGCAAACACTGACTCAAAGTTTCAGGTAAAAAAAATATAAGTATATTTATTTTTAAACCATCTGTAAAACACAAGACTTCTATTAATTCAAAACCACACGTAAAATACACTACACACAACCAATTCACTTGGTACAGTATAACTCAAGGTAAGTACCTTATGTTTTAACGGACCAGTGTTGTGAAACAAAAGATGTTACCGGGAATACATATGCGATCACGTTTTGACAGTAATGACAGTTCGGTCTTACTAAAGATACGCGTATCCGCAGCAAGAAATGTTACCAGGGCAAAAACACATTTAGCACCTGAGTTAACGGGCAAAAATCATAGGCAATACCTTTGTCAGGGCAGACAGAATCACAGAACACTCGTTGACAAAAATACAAGAGTCAATATGCCGGAGCCAGTGCCAAGTGGAACCGGGTTCCTGTTGTCGAGGATCACACCGTCGGACAGTTCAAGATTCAACGTTGGCAGGAGTACTTAGATATTGTCAACAGAGGAAGCAAAAGTTATAAGAAGGAGGGAAGATAAGGACAAGCCTTGGAAGAGGAGAAAAGAGATTCACCCTAGTTCCTCAAAGCAGAACACAGTACCTTATTCAAGGGAGAAGCTGGTGCCACGGCAGTTGTTCCTGGCAGTTTCCTGAAGACCCACAGTTCCTGGAGCTTCGGCAAGAAGGAGGACGTCTGGAGGGGCCTGCACCACACAGGGATGAAGCCAGCAGCAGCGACGGTGTATAAAAGGTGCACTCCTTTAAAACAGGAGAGGCTCTTCAGGTGGCTATCCGGACCACTACAGCAGTGTGCAGCGATTTCGACCATGAAGAAGATCCTCTGGCTGTGGAAGATGAGCTGGTTGACCCCAAGAGGCTCAAGGGAAGAAGACGCCGAACTGGATCTTCTCTGGTCGTCGAAGGGTAGATAGCTCAGGACTGCAGCAGGGCTTCACCGGGACGGGGTAGTTGCAGCAGCCGTCTTCTTCTCCGCTTCTCTTTGGTTCCTTGTAGTTCCAGTGGCGACTCTGACTTCCAGCCCAAGAGTCCGGTCTTTTATGCGAAAATCCCCCATTCACACAGCCTGGCTGTCAATCACGCAGCAGGGGGGGTTGTCCAGCCCGGACAACCACCTCAGCCAATCATGGCAAAGTGCGACTTGGGTTTCCTAGGATACCCTGTGCAGGGGGTGACTACACCCCTCCCTCACATTCAGCCCACCTAGACACCCAGGCGCCTAAAGGAGGGCTTCTTGGTAGAAGCCCTCCATAAGACAATGAACAAAGGAGACAAACCTGGTTTGCCGCGCAAAGTAAAACACAAGAAGGACTTTAACACAAAGAAATGGCAACTAAACCCGACCGGAGCCAAAAGAAAGAGTATTTGGTCAAGCGGGTTTATGTTCGAGGTTAATATAATAGCCTAAAACAGTACCATATATAGTATAAACGCGGTAGAAAAGTTACAGTAGATACCACTGCCACCAGCCAAGTCTAAATGTTAAAAGGGCAAAACAAGGCTCTAGGAGGTACAGATAAAAAGGGCTAAGGAGTAACCCTTTCCAGTACTCCATGTAAGATAGGGTGTACTGGATCTGTGGTTAAATGACTGAGTAAAGTTAATGGCAACTTTATCCTTTTCTGGGAGACAGTAGTCAGCCCCTGAAATGGAGTCGGTGGGAAGTCTAAAAGACAACCCTGTGTCACTGAAGGCGCTGTGTAACGCACAAAAGGGGGCTACTGAAGTGGTGTACTCCAGAGTCCACAATCACAAAAACAGAGGAAATCTAGGTGTGTGTTACTCTTCCTTGTGCATTTCAGCTACTGTGCTATGTCCAATCTAGATGTTGCCCTGACTTGTGCATTTTAGCCATTGCGATATCCCAAATCTTGGTGTGTGTTACTCTGCCCTGTGATATGTCAAATCTAGGTGTTGCATTGCCTGTGCATTTTAGCCTATTGTAATTTGTGCATTTTAGCCTACTGTAATTTGTCTCATCTAGATATCACTAGGTGTACTCCAGCCTAATTATAACACCTCTGCCTGGTGCACTCCGTACTATTGTATTTAATGCGCTTGACACCCAAACTCAGCTGCACTGTATTTTGCAATGCCGCTTCCGGCCATCTAGCCATATCAAAGCATTTGTACTTACTGGGCCGCTCTGGCTATTGTTACCTCCATCTCTTCTAATGAGACCCAATCTTGTCCCATGTCAACAAGTTCATAGGTATCCCACTCAGGTAGCCAGCACTACCATCATGCACGTCAGTGTGCTCCTTCAACTACACTACATTCTAGCCCCACACGTTACCCCAGTCACTCAACTACCCACGGCAACTACCCTTACCCTTGGGGTTGAACCTGATTTGCCACCTAATAATTTGGCCTGCTCAAACCTACACCACCCAGCCCTACCAACTATGACCATGACCCCTAGAGTCCCTATAATAAGCCCGGCAGCAACCACCGCAGGTGTCCACCACCCTAGCAACCAGCCTGACCATACCTTAATGACCCAGCTCTATGGCTGGAACACTTTGCTACCAAACCCACTCCCAACCAACCCTGCCCTCTCATTCTCCGAAACAAGAGACCAGGCACTAGATTACGCATACGACACTCCCGCACTAATGCCACCAAGCCAATCTTGCATACTCCACCCAACCCACCCTCATCCACCGCTACATGCAAAACCTCTACCCCAGGGGTTAAACTGCCTGTGTTCAAGGGCGCCCTTATCAATGCTAGATCTCTCTCAGCACATGCTCTAGACATAGCCGACCTCATCACCACTGCTGACCTTGACTTCATCGCCATATCCGAAACTTGGCTACATGCCGCATCTAGCCCCTCCCTATCCCTGGCTTTACCGCCTGACTATGGCATCACGCGCTGTGACCGCACCTCTGCCCAATCCAGAGGCGGCGGCGTGGCCTTCAGCCACAAAAACTCCCTTGACCTAAGAGTGGTACCCGACTCTAAACTCGAATCAGCTGAACTGCTGTCAATCAAATTGTCACTAACGCCCAACCAAACGGCCACCCTTCACCTTATCTATAGGCCCGCAGGTCCGGCACCTACCTTCGTCAGTGAAATTTCTACTCTCCTCCTTGACAAAACTAAAAACAACTCACAAACAATCATCCTAGGCGACCTCAACTTAGGTCGTGGTGACCCCAAAGATCAATTGGCAATTGATCTGGAGAATGTTCTAACAGATCTCGGCCTCACCCTGTACATCCAAGAACCGACCCATATCAAAGGCAGGACCATTGATTGGTTAGCCGGCTCCAACTGCAACATTCAGGTCCTCAACAACTCCCCTTGCTTATGGTCTGACCATTACATCATAACTTTTAACATTGAAGCTACCCCGCGGGCCCCGACACAGATAGCCACAGCATTCCCCACTCGTCGTAAAAAAAACATAACTAAGGAACAACTCCTGCCACTGCTACTTCCTTCCCTCAACGCAGCTACCAACTCATGTTCTGATCGCACCTCCCTAGCAGACACCTATAACCAAACTATGCTCACGGCGATAGACTCTATAGCACCCATCAAACCTAGGAAGGCCAAACCACGAGCACATCTTAACTCATGGTTCACTCCACAGCTAAGAATCCTCCGCAAAGCTAAACGGTGTGCGGAAAATCACTGGAAAAGCCACCCGTCTGATGAGCATAAAGATGGCTTCCTTCTTGCCTCCCTTACCTACAAAGATGCCATCATCACTGCTAAAAAAGAGTCGCTTAACAATTGTATTTTGCAAGCCGATTCTAACTCCAAGGAACTCTTTAGAATCCTAAAAGAGCTCGAAACCCCTGTCTCCCCTCCTGACACATGCACGAAAGATAGTAATTGGTGTGCTAACATTCAAGCAGCCTTACTAAATAAAATTTCCATGCTTCAATCCAAAATTAAAGACAAGCAGGACAGCCTGAAGCTTGACAAACGCGCACTCTCCCCAGCTAGGTCCCTCCCGTCAGACACTGCTAACACCATACCTTTCACCTTCTCACCGCTTACTGTTACTGAGGTAGAAAATATCATCCTGAGAATTAAACCATCCAACTGCCAAGGTGACCCTTGCCCAGCTCCCATCATTAAGGACTATGCCCATGATCTAGCTCCATTCATTACGGCCTTCATCAACTCCTCCTTTATAACATGTATTGTCCCGGACAACCGTAAGGAAGCGTGGGTGATCCCGTTACTCAAAAAACCTTCCCTTGACCCAAGTATACCTACGAACTTCCGACCGATCACTACAGTACCGTTTTTGCTTAAGATGCTGGACCGCGCAGCTTACATTCAGATACAAAACTACTTGGAATCCAACAATCTGTTAGGTCTACGACAATCCGGATTTCGGCCCAGACACAGGACTGAAACTGCTCTAATAGACATAAAAACCCAGATCGAAGTACTGAAGGACAAGGGCAAATTAGCAATGCTATTACTCATCGACCTCTCCGCCGCATTTGATTTGGTCAACCACCAGATCCTTTGCAGGCACCTCCACTCTACTGCCAACTTCTCCTCCTCCGCTGCGGCCTGGATCAAATCCTTTCTGAGCAACAGATCCATGTGGGTCTTTGCACCATCCGCAGCCGCGGACCCCTCCCCTATACACTGCGGCGTACCTCAGGGTTCTTGCGTGTCACCTACACTTTACAACATCTTTACGAAACCACTCTTTGATGTGCTTGACTATCTGGGTGTCTCCTACACTAACTTTGCGGATGACACCCAGATACTCATTCCCATCTCAGGTGATTATCTAGCTGACACCAAGGCCTTCAATGACGTCTACCTGGTCATCCAAGCCTGTATGGCCCAACACCAGCTATGTCTGGAGGACGATAAGGCGGAGTTCCTTATCCTGGGTACCGCACAACACCTGAGCAAACTGGAGCCGTCCTATCAGTCATTCACCATAGACGGTAATACCATACGAGTCTCAAAAGACACCAAAACGTTAGGCTTTTTACCTTGACTCCACCCTATCCTTATCCAGACAAATAAATGCAGTTAGGTCTGCCTCTGCTTACACGTGCAAACTTATTGCAGCCTTTTAGACCGTTTCTTACCACCCCCAACAGTGTCACACTAGCTAGAACCCTCATTATGGCAAAAATTGATTATTGCAGTACTCTTTACTTGGGTACCGGCCAAGAGAACTTGAGCAAACTCCAAACTACCCAGAATAATGCCATTCGAGCGGCCTTGAACATCCCCCGCAACCACCACATTTCAGAAGCCAGAACCAACTCAAGGTGGTTACCTGTCAAACAGAGAATCTCCTTAAAAACACTTGCCCTAACGCACAAATGCCTGGCCAACAAAGCCCCGATCTATCTCTGTAGTCGGCTATCTCACCACTCTACCGTCCGACCACTAAGATCTGCCCAGACTCATTGTCTATCGATCCCTAGGTTTAAGCTTCAAAAAGCGGGGGGCACCAGCTTCCCTGTCCTAGCCTCTAAACTATGGAACACCCTCCCTGCCACTATCAGAGCTGAAGATTCTTTCAACACCTTTTAAGACCAAAACCAAATCGTGGCTCTTTGATCAGCAATAAGACATGCTATGCGTCTGTCTCACATACTCTGGTCTGCTTCCTCTGATACTATTTCTGGCCTGCTACCGCCGTACTGTTACTGTACACCCTAGGGTATATCCTCTGTTACTCCTAGTGGCACTGTAATCTTTGTAATATATGTAATTAGAAAGATGGTTAATATGATGTTACTGTAAATTTTGTAATGTAATTTATTGTCTGTATTTCTTTTTTTGCAACTTTGTACAAATTGCGCCCTGATGCCCCCGGGCCTGATGGTTTGCGTGTTATAAATAAACAAAATACAAAATACAAATACAAATACACATGGGAAAACATGGGTAAGAGTGGGGGAAAAGCTCACACTCTTACCAAGTGGAAAAAATAAACTCCAGAAATCCAGCAAAGCTGCTGGGGGACTCGCTAGGTGAGGGAAATTAGCCATAGACTGAGAATTCTCCCTAACAGTCCACATCGGATGTCCCTAGGTTGAGCAGTCGACCTTTGCTGCTCTTGGTGCACGCAGACGATGCAGTCAATGGCACGTCCCCCTAGAGCAATGCAAAGGCTTATCCATGACTATACCTCATTTATGAATGCTTTGGACCTTGGGGTCAATGCTCAAAAGTCATCTGTGATGGCATGCTACAGGGGGGAAGCATACCCTGAGGTTTCAAGAAATGTACTTCAAGGGAGCACAGATCCCTAGAGTGCATAGTTTTCATTATTTGGGGGTCAGGTTTTCCTCTAACTTTAACCCCGACCATCATGTGAACAAACAAAACAGTGAGATTCAAGCAGGCCTTGGGTGGGGTAATCGGAGCCATGGGTATGTTTAAAGCCAAATCAATTGACTTGGTGTTAAAGACGTATAATGGAAAAGCAGTCTCGGTTGCCAGGTTTGGTATGGAGCTGTGGGGCTACAGCAATGTTAACTCTATCCAGGTGGGAGAGAAAAAATATTTTAAGAAAGCTCTGGGCATCCCTTGTTCGGGTACCAATTTTGGTGTACATCTAGAGCTGGCCTGTAAATGTATTAGTGACGCAATCTCAGCACAGCATGTTCTTCACTGGCTCAGACACTTGGGCAATCCCAAGGCTGTTTTGACTAAGGAGTTGACTAAGGAGTTAATTAGACATCTGGTTATTAGCACCCTGGCGGGGAGAACCAGCCAATCGGGTGGCTAGAAATGCGGCCATAAACGGTTGGGAAAAGCCTGCGTTCCATCTCACCTATAATTGTAGATATTATAGAAATTGCTATTGCGAATATCCCATATCGGTCTGAAAGTGAAGTTGTCTAAATAGCTAATCCGATATTCACCGGGAATTCAATATCTGTTCCCTAAGTGTCGTCATATAATGTGTGCAAGAGCCTAGACTGTTGTAAATAGTTCTCCTGATTCTCACCCAACGTTCAATTGGAAGAACCTGAACTCAAAGGCAATCTGATGATATTACATCAACCCTTACAATGGGTGAACATTCTGATGTCTGACCGTATCACATTACATGCGTCAATCTTTATATAAGTTGTATAGTTACATAACCCTACCTCCTTAGAGTGTACAATCTAACAGTCTGTTCAAGTTATTTTCATCCTAATTACGTAGTAGGAGGTATCGAAGTATGGAAAGCCCTACAGTTATTATACGCTATTCATCACCACTTCATGGACATAACTATGTAGTGCATGCTCCTATGTAGCTGTTCCGAAGGTATGGACCCAAATTAAATTCTTCATACATGTCCAAGGTGTACATTCTGACCATTTATTCAAGTTATGTACTCACTAATCACCCTGTTAGAGGAGACAAAGCTTGAGGAGTAATGTTGTTACTGTAAGTTATTTGTCATGAATTCAAGGACATGGTTTAATGACGCAATCTCCTGTGAAAGTATTCCAAAGGTATGGACCCAGATAGAATTCTTCATTCATGCCCAGGGGGGCCACTGCATCAAGATGATACATTCAATGCAGTTCACATTGTACAAGCTTCTTTATCATATCACCTCTAGGGAGTGGATCCCATAGCTCCAAGATCACGCATCTCATTTGTGCCATTGCGTGGTGATTGCCCCAAAAATGTCTACATACAGGTGACTTCACATTTGCTGTTCTTATGTTGGACTTGTGTTCCATCCATCGGTCTTCAGCTTTACGTATGGTCTGTCCTACGTAATACTTCCCACATGGGCAACGTAATGCATAGATAATATTTTTACTATTGCATGTGGCAAAGTCATGCAATTTGATTTTTTTTTTTACCCGTGTAGGGGTGTCTAATATGGTCCCCTTTGATAATGCTTGAACAATGTTGACAATTTAGACAGGGATATGTACTTGCTCTCTCTTCCCAAAGTATCCCTTTTGTAGGTTTCTTGGGTCATTCTGCCCTAATAAGCGTATCTCCCAGATTCGTTCCCCTTTTATACGCCATCATAGGTGGTTCTGGAAATAGGCGATTTAAGGTGGGATCAAGTTTTATGAGGTTCCAATTTCTTTTAATGAACCTACTAATCGGGTGGCTTTGTGCCGAAAACCGTAGAGTGTGAATCATTTTGGCGTTTTCCTCTTTGAGACCTGGTCTCAAAAGGTCAGCGACAGCCTTCTCAAATAGGTCAGTTGGATAACCACGATTTTTGAACCTCTTGGACATGTCATATTCTCTTTGTAAGTTATCGGTACTGGAGATTATTCTTTTCTATCTCAAGAACTGACTGTATGGAAGGCTTATTTCAAATGTTTGGGATGGAAGCTCTTGAAATGTAATGTGTTGTTCCCATCCTTAGGCTTCCTGTAAATATTGGCGAGTAGTTCTCCTTCTCTGTAGGTTACCAAGACGTCCAAGAAATGTAAACTCGGGTCTCCTACTTCTTGTGAATTTAAAATGCTCATGGCAATTGTTTAAATATTCAACAATCTCATAAAGTCCTAGTCTGGTGCCTTTCCGAATCGTATGATGGAATACTAATCCTTAAATGCATAATCCAACGTATCGGAAATATTTTTGGAAATGACTCCTAAGAGTTTGGCTATTTATTGGCTTGTAAAAGTGTGCCCATCTATATGAACTTTTTCTATTTACTGTTCATGCTCAGTCCATGTGCCAGGACTGATTTTATTCTCCCCCAGACCTTAAATCTTTATAATTACTATCACTACTCTATTTAAAATTCTTTCTTGAAATCTGAATAGAAAAGGTGTGCACTGTGTAACAGTGTTTTCTCTTAGTCCATAGTCCCGTTTCCTCCATACTTATGGGGGTCGTCCTATGGGGACAGGCCGTACCACTTTTGCAAAGCACAAAAGTAAAAATGTTCCCTTTAAGAAATGTAGGTTGCACGGTAGGTTGCAGTTCATGGGCGTGGCTTTCCCCACGGACTCCTCCTACCGACAACACCTGTCAGTCCTTGGATCCGGTAGACGGGACACCTGACTAACAGCCTAATTAATGGGGGGCAGGTCGTATGGTGGGACTATAGACTAAGAGTACCATCCCCTTTCCTCCATACTTATGGATCATTACATAGCCCTAATCCCCTTGTGGGGTTAGCAATAAACTAGGAAAACAGGTTCTGTAGTACTGCCTGGCCAAACCTGGCTTCGGCTCTTGTTGAAGTGACCATCAGTAGTGTTTGCAAAAAGCAGACTGCGAAGACCAAGTGAAAGTGTGTAGCTCTGACCCACGCTGTTCGTCTCAGATCTACTCCAATATTGACAGCTCTAGTGGTATCAATGTGGTGAGCCGCAGATTCTCTCACGTCTTCAGCAATCAATTTTGCTTCCGCTAAATCAGACTTGAATGCTGCTATTCTTTCTTGAAGAAGCTATTGCTTGAAATTGGCAATTTTCAACCAAAACTTGTGGTTAGCGGCTGACGGGAGCGCATCCGAGTTTACTTTAAATGAAGGGCTGCATTAGCATACACTGTTTTGCCATAGGTGTCCAGCCGCTTATCTCTAGAAAGTGAATCAGAATTCTGTGTGCCAAAAGTTGTATTCTGCTAAGTTTTCCTCAACATTGTTTTTGAAAAAAGCTCTCTTTTTGTACACCTTCGATCCATGATCTCCCAGGCAAATGCAGAAACCCTGGCTAGAGCCATAGTGGGAGCCAAAATGGACTACTGCTGCAGTCTGTTGACTGGCATTAGTAAAACCGAAATAAATAGACTGCAAGTTATTCAAAACAGAGCAGTGATGGTGGATCCAGGTCTAACCAGACGTGACCATGTCACACCAGCCAGAACAGCTCTACACTGGCTCCACGTAGCGGCCAGAATCCATTATCGCCTTCTACTCATTACCTTTAAGAGTTTGGGTATTATGTCCTGCTACTTGAATGAACTGATCTTGCCGAAGAGTACCCCACTGTCTCTTAGGTCACAGGAAACCAAAATGCTTATGATTCCGAGATGTAATTCCAGGAAAGCCAAAAAAGGAGCTTTTGCCATAGCAGCTCCGACAGCCTGGAATTGTTTGCCGTTGGACCTTAGGCTAGAAACTAAACTTGAGCCTTTCAAAAGAAAGCTTAAAACTTGGCTGTTTGATTAAAGTTGTTTTCTCCTGTTTTAGCTTATGACTTCCCCTGACTGCTAACTTCTTTTTGTTTGTCGTGTTGTGTATTGTCTGCGCCATCATGCCTACTGGTTCATTGCTGCGCATTATAAATTAATTAAAAGTAAAGTAACGTATCTAGCCTCTATTTTACTAACAGAGGGCACCAAATATGGGGTCTTTCAAAGATTTTTGGCTTCAGCCAGTAATTTTTCTGTAAAGGAATTCCCGTTTTGTCGGATTTGGTGATTGAGAACTGACAAAACTCAGGGCTCCCTGTCCAATTTGCATGGAGAGAAAAGCCCAGGAAGTCTTGAAACCCAACCACCCTGTTATGGAAAGCTCTCAGAGACCAAGACATTTCCTTTTCACTCTCATTGTCATCATTGACTATGGTGTCCACCCGAGTATGTTGAGGGGGAGTCTTAGCCGATTCGGCAGCTAGCGGGGTGGCATCTTGAGGAGTGTCCGGGCTAGCAAAAATTGATTTGTCCAACACAGGATGGATAGAAACTGTGTCGCTGGACAAGCCCATTTGAACAACACATGCTGGAGCATAGGGCTGTACTGGAGTAGGGCTCGGTTGAGGAATAATGTCCTTTATTAGATTTTTAAAATAAGCCAAACCTAGGGTCTGAGTGAATGATTCTTTGGAATTTTCTGAAGAATTTATCCTCAGACAAGGCTGAAGATGTAGAGACTGTTGGTGTCCAAATGGCAGTAGAGGCAGGTGCCAGGTACCAAGTTCGCTGTCTGACCGGGGGAGGTGCACCTAACATGATGGAGGACGATGGCACTGGGTAAGAAGTCGACCAAGTAGTCATTAGAGACCATTGACCCCTTGCACATTTGCTCTCATTTACTCTTGGAGGGATATAAATGTAATGAGGCACCAATGTCACCACATGAATAGAATCTGGTGAAGATACCTCAGAATTATCCTCTGCCGCTCGCGACACTGATGATGGTTTTCATTTTCCATGCTCCTTAGCTGCCATTTTGAGGGAAAACTGTTGTCCCTGTAACTGCGTCACCACCCTAGAAGGTTGTGAAAGTGCCCCACAGGTCTTAATGTCTGAAGAATCTGCAATCTGAGACACTTTTCTAATGTTCCGGCACAAAAATTGAGTCCTGTATTGACACACACTGACGTCCTTTCCTTAAATCTGAAGGAGTCTCTTTCGCATGCTCCCATCTCTGGCAATGCAGAGGTCCCTCTTAAATAGTAAACAGATTTGAAATTCTGCTGCTCACACTGGCACAAGTGCATTCACATTGCTCCTTTCCCAATTCCTGGATGCAGAACTTCAAAAGGCCATCTCCTAACTGTCGGTCTCTGAATTACTAGCCACCAACTGAAGCAGGGTCTCCAGTTTGATGGAGGTGGTTTAATCTTCATGTTTATTAAGACACAACTAGGGACACCGTGACCTGCCCACCCATAACTAGGGCCGCCCAACATAGCACCCCCCCCCCATATTTAGAACTCCTGCTGCGCACCCTTTCAAGATCCGACCAAACAGCATGGTCCTCACCTAACAGCCATAAACAACCTGGACAAACAACAAGGTACACACTAGCTTCAACCACCCACCTGCCACTGTAACCGCAAGGGATGTCAGACCTGACCGATGAGAGAAGGCGAGATGGACAGATGAACCGTGGGCTAAGAACACTGGTAAATACCACTATGCGGCAACCAGAGAGTCAGTCCAGAGACCACACCACATCGACCTACTTACTAACCCATCTCCTCTTCCTGCTACTCCAACATATCCAATGCCACCACACTAGAATATGGGCTAGCCACACTACACATAAACACACCAAGAATCAATCTAATGTTCACACCCTACTATCTCTCTGATATTCTGGAAGCACACCTAGAGGGAACCCCCCCTGACACATAGTCCATAAATCCATCAACCACACAATTGCACACCAACACAATAGATAGTCATACTCCAACAGACGTCTGCAACTCTAGACCCTTATGGATACAACTAACTAGTGCGCACAACCAACATTCAACCCCAACATCACATGACACACACACCAACACAAACACTAGCACATATCTGAAACACCAAGACATACCCATACGGTTATAACACACAGAGCCTCCTGAACCAACTCCCACATGCAAAACTACGCTCACAGACGCCAGTTCCTCTGGGTTCTGAACCTATCCTTTCATCCTATCGCCACTAACACTCCCAGCCTCACTCTCTTGCAGAGCCACGTGAGCGCATGGAGACTGCCCTTGGGTGGTAGCGGTGCGCGGTATAAATCAACATAACAATAACTTCTTCAGTAATTGCAACATCGCAGAAACCTATCCTCCAGCTCTCCCCATGGTGCAACAGCTGATCACTCTTCCATTCTCCAAATGTTTTTCTCAGAAGCTCCCCTCTCCTAACACTCTAGATCTTAACCAATAGTCCACTCTTAAATCACTCTACTAATACATCATCACTACTATGCTACACTACACTACTGAAGGGCACACAAATAAAAGGGCAATTACTGTTTGGACCTGTTCGGACCGCGTGGACCTAGGGCCAATGTCTGCTCAGCTATCACCCATGCAGGAGACCTCGCCAACCTCATCCCTACACATGACACCGTCTTCAGACCTGGCTGACACCCACATCCTAGACGTCCTTGTCCCCGATGGCTACAGCAACCAAGACAGGCGTAGGCCTTGCAGTCATCCACAAGACCTTGTGGCCCTACAGCAGACTTAAAAGTCAACAACACTGACTGCCTCTAATTCCTCTCTTGCCACGTCCTACTCTTCCCCTACAGACACAGTCACCTTCCATCTCATCTACAGACCACCCAAACACAACACCGCCTTCATCTAAGACTTCACTGATGTGGTCACCACTATGTCCTTCACGCATGCCAACATCAGATTCCTAGGCGACTTCAACCTCCCAGGCAACAAGCCCACCAAACCCATGAAGGAAGCTCTCCTCTACCTTCTCCACACCCTCAGCCTCATACAGCACACAAAGAACAACATACGTGAAAGGTAACATCCTCAAACTAATCATCACTGCACTGTCTTCCCTCCACTACAGCTCTCCTCTCCCTTAACTGTTCTGGCCACCTAGACATGCCTTTCAACATCCTGCACATCACCCCAGTCAAGCACTCCCAGCAGAAACCCATCAGACAAACCTTCGGGCCCTTCAAGAACTTCTCGGTGGAAGTCCTCACGGAAAACTATGGACACCTCCACCTTACATAGGCCGAACACCCCCAACCGGTCGGCGACTCTCGACTGGAAGCAGTGAACGCCAGCCTCTCAGCCTCCATCGACTGGCACATACCTCTCAAACAACGCACCTGCAGTCTGAAACTGTCAGCACCCTGGTACATGCAAGAACTCAACCTCAGCAAGAAAGTCATCAGGAAACAAGAGAAAACCTGGCACTCCTCAAGGAACTCTGAGCAACCTGCCGACAACTAATCAACACAGCCAAGGCCTCCTACTATCAGAACACCATAGCAGAAGCAGACAACAAAAGCAGCACCCTCTTCAAAGTGGTCAACCTGCTACCCGACAATGCCATACCACACTCTATCGAAAAATCCATTGCCATCAACACCTTCTTCATCAACAAAATCAGCAGGATTCGCCAGCACATAGACACCAGCTCTGCATCCACAGTCCCACCTCATGTCCCTCCTCGTGAAATCTCCACACCCTGGACAGCATTCAAGACCCTCTCGACAGAGGACCTGGTAGAAACCCGGGCCACCCTCAAAGCCACATCGTATACAGATGACATCCTCCCAGCATCCATTCTCAAGACCCTCCCTGCAGAAGCTTTCCTTCCCTATCTGGAGATCATCAACAGCTCCCTAACTCAAGGCACCTTCCCATCAACCCTAGAGACAGGACAAATCCTCCCTCTACTAAAGAAACACACTCTGGATCCCAACAACCTAGGTAACTATCGCCCCATCACCCATCTTCCCTTCCTAGGTAAGATCATCGAGAAAGCGCTAGCCGCACACCTGCAGCAACACATCGACACCAAGAATCTCCTTGAAACCTACCAAACCGGGTTCAGACCCAGATGCAGCATGGAGACAGCAACCATACAGGTGGTCGCCAACACCGTAAACATCCCTGACGACGGCCACCCCTGCCTCCTGGTTCTACTGGACCTCGCAGCTGCGTCCGACACAGTAGACCGCCAGGCGCTTATGAACATCCTACATCGGCGCATGGGAATTGGCTACCTTGTCCTATGCTGATTCAAGTACTACCTCCCCAACTGCCAGCAGTTTGTTCAGATCGACTCCTCTAGATTGCCAATGCTACCAGTCAGCTGTGGGGTCCCGCAGGGTCCCATCCTATCCCTAGTGATCTATACGTGGAGCTGCTGCGAGCCCTCCTAGCTACAGAAAACCTCCACATCCGACAACACACAGCTATACCTCAAGATCGACTGCATCAAGGACATCCATAGGCTCAAAACCTGCCTCTCGCTTAACCATTCTGGGATGTCCAGTGCATTCTTGAAGCTCAACCCCTCCAAGACTGAATTCCTACTGCTCACCAACAACACCGAACACCCAAAGATACTGCCCTGGCTACCAAACATGAACTCTGAGGGCTTCACACCCAAGCTTGCCTCCTGCACCAGGTACCTCGGGTTCCACATCGACAAACACCTCTCCTTCAAGACACACATAGCTAAGAAAACTCAGACAGCTTGGTATCCGCTCTCCCTCCTGCAGAAAGTCAAGCCCGTCCTCTCTCCGGACAGCTTTAGTTCCACAGTTCAAGCACTGGTCCTATGCCACCTGGATGCAGGCAATGCACTCTTCAAAGGCCTCCTGTCATCCTTCCGTGAGCCCCTGAGAAGTGCCCTACACGTGGCCGCACACCTCAAAAAGGGTCTACACAGATACCATCAAATCTCCCCGGCCCTCATCGACCTACACTGGCTCCCACTGCATGCATGAATCACCTTCAAGTCTTGCTGCATTATCTATAAGGCAGCTGCCCTCGAGTCACCCAGCTACTTTGCAGAGAAACTCTGCATATCCAGTGGACAGCGCACCACCAAAGCCAGGACACGTGCAGACTTAAAATCCACCGCAGCAAAGACTATGGAACCTCCTGCCCGTCAGAATCAGACTCCATCCTAGAATTCAGAAAATAACTCAAGACCCATCTCTTCAAGGTGGCTCTCCTCCTCAACACCTAAGCCATCACGTCGCTGCTCGCGTCACCTGACTTGCTAGATGCCACCCGCCTCTCTCCTTCCTGCCACCCGGTAAAGCTGTCCCCCTCCTCTGTGGCCCCTTTGCATCCTACCCCCCCCGCTGAATATCGGTTCTGTTGTTATCTCTGAAAAGCACTCTGTTGCTTCTCGAATATATATATTTATAATAACACCTCTCACCCTAGATATTCTCTCAAAACAAGCCTTTCACCCACCGTAGAACCCAGTAAAGTTAACATTGACGACTCAAACTCCTGCCCCTAGGCATTCGCCCTGTATTTTCCTTAAACCCCCATTACCCATCTGCGTTTTAGTTTACTATCTTTTGGTGTCTGTGATGTATATTTCTAACTGTTTGATTCTTTGGAAATGTTGTGTAGCTATAGTTTTATCTTTTTTGTTCCTCCCTCATGTTGAAACGCCTTGAATCGAACAGCATTGCATGTGGCGCTCATACAAAGTACAATAAATACATGAAATAAATAGAATCGCTTGTAAGAAGGAAAAAGTTGATAAGGGCACCTTTTTTACATTTTGTACAGAATCTCAAGCCTCAAAACGTACATTTATATTTGGCAAGGAGTTTTTTTATTGGAGCGAACAAGTAACTTGGTGCATGCCTAGTTGACTCTCATCCTCCCTGCCTCTCTGTTCATGTTTGTTATTCTTCACACAAGTGCCCTTTCAGCTTCTCTTTTTCCCTCAAAGCAGAAATAATGCTTGTAAAGGAAAACAAACATGCAGAGAGACTATAGACCCAGCCTGAAAAATGTTGATCGCTAAGTTCCGATCTGGACAATTAATGCTTCAATGTGTTTTGTGTTCAATGTAGTAATTTACTATAGAGACAGGGTGAGAAACCTTTTGAGAGATCCAAGCCTGGTATGGGCTTGCACAAGATCCAACCCCTCAAAGGAGTAGATTGGTGAATGCACTACACCACTGACCAGATAGATCCAAGAGAAATTGCCTTGGGCAGGGGGGCGCGGGGTTGCTTTAAAGACGATGACCTGAAAATAGAGCCAGGACGAATTGTACTCAAGTTAGGGAATCCAAGCACATGATGTGGGCGCAGCATCATGAAATATTTTACAGTGGAGCTGTTGGCATATATTTTTGGGCACATCGCTGCACACTAGCTCACAGAGATACCAGGAGTGTGTGCTTTGGGCGAACAGGGGCAGGCAGTGGGTGGGAATGGCTGTTAGGGATTAGCATGACAATAGGAAGTAAGTGGGTGGGTAAATTACCATACAATGCCCAGTGCAATAGGTTTGGCCTATTAGCCAAAACTAAACTATTAGCCACAACTAAAAAGAAGTTAGTAGGAGAAGACGGAGAACAAAACAGCCATGGGATAGAAGGATAGAAACAAACCGGTATCTTTTACAGCTAGACAATAATACCACATTCTAGGTGCATATGCAGTACTATTCATTTAGAATTGTCCTTATACATGGGGACTCAGATATAGGGAGCTTCTTGGTTCAGCCATGCAAAAAGGCTTAGGTGAGCAAGTGAATTTCAGGGTCTTTTTACACTTTAGGCAGACTTCCAGGTATCTCCAATTCTGCACTAGGATGTGCCATCGTTTGGGAGAGACGTGTTTCAGAATTCTTCCTCTGTGGCAAACTTTATTGATTTTACACACACACAACGTTTTTCTGCATATGTTAATCTCTTGGTTTCTTGTAGGGTTGTAAAGCATGGTCACTTCTGATAGAAGATGAGCATGAGAAAACTCCTGCGTCTTGATGTCGGCTAATATTGCCTGGTTTAGCCTAAGGAAAACATTCAGAATCTAAAACTGTATAAAGCGTGGAAAGACCAGCAACGCTCTGTCTTCTTAAAATCTCTGATATCTAGGACAGTACTTGATTTTAATATCTTTACCTTCGAAGACTGTCATTAGCCTCCAGCTTGTTTTAAATGAAAATGAAATGGGTGAATGCTAAACCATTAACAAAGTTGTTTTCAATTCTTTCATTTACAGAAAATGGGAGCACGACTAAGTAAGAAGAAAAAGGGGTGCTATGGTGATACTTCAGATGACAAAGGTGAAGAATCTTCAGAATCTCCAACAATTGAACAACAAGAAAATGAAACAGAAGCTGAACAAGGACAGAAGTTCGCAGACACAGTGAGTGGGGGCCAGGTAGACAGCAGCACATTGCAATCTGAAGAGAAGTCTAAAAGTGAATTAAACGATCAGGAAACTGGAATCCAGGAAAAGTCAGCAGACAAATCTACTCAAGAACATACAAAAGAAAGTGAAATCCCCCTTATGAGTCCTGATATGAAGAGTGCAGCAATTGAATTGGTTGCAGCAAATGGCCAGGAAATGCATTCAGAGCCCACTGTTGTCTCTAGTGTAACAGCAGAACAGATCTCTGAAAAAATTGAACCGGTCACTGCCAAAAGCAACACCAAGCAGTTGCAATCGTTTCCAATTATGCAAACTAAAGAGAAGTCTGAAATTGAACATGCAAAAGATCCAACAGCACATTCACCTGCAGAAAAAAACGTAAGTGAGACATGCTCAGAAACCACATCAGAAATTACATCGAACGTTGCCTCTGTAGAAATCCACAGTTCCAATGGTGGCGTTGAAAAGCCTACCAAATGTGTGATGGGCGATGAACAAATTATTTCAGATGAACCTGTGTGTTCTTCTGCCACAGAAGATACTAAGAATGCACAATCTGCAACAAATGAACAAGATTCTCCTTGCTCAAACACAGAAACTCTCTTGCAGAACGACACCGATTCTAATCTCCAAGGTTCAGAAATTCGGGACAAAGACACTTGTCCTGACCTGTTGCCACAGGCCATGAATAAGTCTGAAGGCGACACCAAGGACATTGGGCAGTCCAGTAGCAATGATGATGCAGACCCGGTCAGCTGTGATAATGCATACTCCAATAATCAGGGTTTGGATGATGGCAACAAAATTGATAATCATGAACTTGTGGCTACAGTATCACCTCATTCTGATAATTTAGTGGTGTCACCTACGTTACACAAGGATGCGAGCATCAACCGTGAGTTACTTGAGCCAGCCCAAGAAATTAAACTGGAGGACAGCAAAATAGTGTCCACTGAATGCACGAACATAGACAACAAATGTAGTGTGAAAGGGAACGCGTGTGATACTATGGTAGAAGATAGCGTGGCAACTGAGAAGGATGACTGTTCAACCAAAGCGCATGAGGCGGCTCCATTAGTTGAAACATTATGCTTGCCCGAAACCAAGCCAAACATTTGCTTGGCCCAAAAACTGGAAGCCCCAACTAGTTTAGATGCATGCCTGGCTCAAGCAAATCTGGAAACCAAAGGTGAGGCTAAATCTAGTCTTTGTCAAGCAACAAAATTGACCACCCTTGAAACGGATGGTTTATTGGCTCAAACCGAAGTGGCTTCCATAAATGAGCAAGCCGAGGACTCGAACGCAGAGACAGAGATCTCTGTGGCACCAATGGTGATGGAATCAACAACTGAGCCAGAGGCACATGTGGAGACAGGTTCCCCTGCAGAGGTGGTATGCCATGAAGATCCAGAAGAAGAGATCTCTTCATCTCAAGCAGAGTCCTGCATGGCCCCAAAAGAGGTAACATCCTCAATGGAAGCATGTGCTGTTCCAGCAGAGGAGGCCTCCTCCTCTGAACTTAAAGCCTGTGTGGTCTCAGAAGAGGTGTTGTCCCTGGATAAAAAGGAACATGCTGTGGTAAACCTCAAGGTTGCATTCTTGAACGAATCAGAGAAAGATATGCCTCTTACAGAGGTGGAATTCCCAGTTGAACAAGTGAATGGAGTGTCTTCAATTGAGGGTACCACGCTGCCTGGCCTAGAGGAGTGCATGGCTCAAACAACGGTGGCATCCACTGCTGAGCCAGAGGCGGGTCTGGCTCAAACAGAAGTGGCACCCATTGCTGAACCAGAGGACATTATGCCTCAAACCGAGGTGAAATGTACTATTGCACCAGACGAGCATGATGTGGTGCAAACAGGGATACTATCCGTAGCTAATGAAGACAGTATTGCTAAAACAGAAGTAACATCTGCAGCTCAATTAAAGGAGGGTGTAGTAGAAGAGGCTGTATGCATAAACAAATTACAGGATAGTGTGGCTCAATCACAGGTCTCATGCCAGGCTGAAATGGAGGACTGTCTTACCAACAAAGAGGTGGCCTCCCCATCTAAACAAGAATCCTTTGTGATCCCAGAAAATACATCATCTACTGCTAAACCTGAAACGTATGAAGCCCCAGCCGAGATGGACTGCTCATCAGAATTAGACATTTGTGAAATAATATCTGAGCAAGGAAAATGTGAGATTACTGTGAAGCAGACACCAGAACTGGAGACACATGCAACTCCAGTTGAGGCATCTACACCCAACCCAGAGATGCACAAAGGCTCAGCCCAGGTAGCCGCTGTAATTGAGGCTGATGCTTGCAATGCCTTGGTGAAGCAAGAAGATGCACTGAAGCCTGAAGAAGAGCAACCATCATCAGTGAAAACTTGCACTGACCCACCTGTACCCGACATTCCCCCCGTCACTGTTCAAGAAACGGAAATCCATTTGGAATCTATATCTGTAAATAAAGCAGAAAGTCCAAATCATTCAGACATTCAACTTTCTTCTGAAAATGTTATCTGTGAAGAAGAGCTAGCAAAATCGAATGGAGTAAACAATGAAGTCATACTTACCAATGATTCTTGAATCTGGCATGAACAAGCAAATCAATAGCTGGTTGAGAGAATTAGGCAATGAAAAGAGGCATCAATTTGATAAAGGTTTGAGTATCTGCAACGCAATGATGAACTGAACGAGAACGGAAATGCAGGCAATCACGCTGGCTTTTCATAAACTGCAGCTGAAATGAGTTGAGGGGAAATGGAATACATGCCTACGAAAATTAAATAAATTGAAGAACCACCTTAAGGAATCTAAAAAAACAACTCAACCAGGATGAGAAGCTAATAACTTTGCACAAGCAAACATGAAAAGAAAAAAAAGCCAATAAAAATGAATAATGCATACCTTCTTTATTCCGAAAAAAGCTGGATTTGTCTGACTTTTTTTATCAACACATTATTGAGTTTTGAAGATTACTAAATGAAGAACCAAAGTTTTCGAGGCTGTTTACTGATCGTCATAGTATCATTAGATGTGTATCAACAGAATATGGAGGATGCAATAAAATCAAACAGGGGACAAGTAGCATACATTACTAGAAGCGTTCAAGCTAATCCAACCTTTAGAAAAGCTGGTTACCAGTATGAAATGATCCCAGAAATAAAGACTGATCCAACTTTGTTTCGCACGTGCCTTGGTATTTCTTAATGGGCAGTTAATAGCTAGGAAATGGAATAACGTAGTAGTACTTAAGAGATTGGTGTAAGAGGTGCTAACAAGATGCGTGTACAGGCATATGTTTTTCAGTTGCTGTAAATAGTAAAAGGGTGAGAGTCATCAACCCACAAATGCTGAAGCTGCAGTAAGGCAATCAGAAGCAGGTTCCTTGGCCGCATCAACAGATTAGGGAGTGGTGTTTGGCTCTAACATTTTCAATGTTGTTCTCATTGAATGGGCGTGGGGGCGGATGCCAAAATGTTACGTAGTCTGAGGGAACATTAATCCACCCTGTTTCCAGGACACCATGACTTAGGGGGCAGGGCATGAAAGAGAGTTAGTAATAAATCAGCACTTTGGGAAAGATAGGCCACTGGGGTAGGTTGGAATGAAATAACAAAAGCTTTAACAGAGGCGGACATGTTGCACTGGCACCTGGAGAAAAACCAGTGGCATTATTAACATGTTTGGGTTGCAGAGTGGGTATTTCCCACTGCACGGATTTAAATTGATTTAATTTTAATGTGTTCTAGTTTAAAACTTTACACATATCAAAATACAATTTTAATTAAACAGTTTACATAACATTGTAAAATCTTACATTCCTCACATACTAAAAATCAATACATTGATTATCCATAGTCTTAAAAATACTAAAATAAGTTGTAAAATTCTATTGATTGACCATACAATAAATGTTGTGAAACAATGAACCACACTCTATAAAGAGCAGGATGCAGATTAAGGGCCTCATCCAAGTGTGCCGGTCGGTTATACACATACTGATAATTCTAATTATCGCCACACTTTCCGGACGCAGCACTACGAGAGGCAACCACAGAAAAAATGTTGCCAACCACTGTGACACTGTTGCTGGTAGCACAGGCAACGGAAACAGGGGAACACACGGAACGCATAGCCGGAAACACTGGCACTACAGAAATAAGGTGTTATCCCGATCACGGATCACCCGGAGACACAGGCACAGAAATGCCGGTTGTACCAGCAAAACAGTCCTGGGAACACCAGCACTGCGGAGCAGGCAGTAAGCAGGCCCAGGTGTGCAGGAACAGGCCACAGGTGCCCCCAATCGACCCAGCTGCACACAATGAGCACAGGGACTGCAGAAAAGGACCACACCCACACCACACGCCCTCCAACAGAACCATGCTGCCACTTGTAGCAGCAACCATGGTCATGGAGGTGCTTCATGCATGAGTGCAGATCTATGTACAGGAGGTGGAAAACTGGCAACAGGCTGACAGGCAGAGGAGAAGGATGATGCTAAGGAACAACGGGCAGCACGCCGTGCCACTAAGGTGTGCACCCATACCCAGCACAAGGGCCACACCCTGGACCCTGACAGACAGGCAAATACACATACTCTACTGCCTGAACAGGGAGACCATCCTCTCAATAGTCAACCTCATCCAGGATGACATCCAGAGCGTCATTGGAATCCGTACTGCCATACCCCCACTGTTGAAGGTGGTGTCCGTGCTACATTTCCTTGCCACGGGCACATTTCAGCACAGTCAGTGAGCTACATGGAATCTTGCAGCCAATGTTTTCGAAAGTGCTTGTGCATGTCCTGGATGCCCTCCTTCGTCATATGTCCCAGCACATTGCCTTGCCAACGACGCAGGCACCGGCACTGCCACCAAGATCCGGCTCCATGCCCTTACCAGCATTCCCAATGTGCTTTTGGCACTTGACTGTACACATCGAACTAGTGGCAGGGCACGCCACACAGGAGGTGTACCGTAACAGGAAGATGTACCACTCCCTGAATGTGCAGGTTGTATATGATGAGGATTTGACCATCACACATTGCTTGAGCGTGTGAGTTACTGGCTTGGGTTTTCGCGTGTATGGCAGTGTGGACCTCTTCTCACCACACTTACCGCTGGAATGCTTGGTGTACCGTCTGGTGCTATTCATTCCACTCACTGGGTTCACCTTTTGCTCCCTCTCCTGTGGTCCTTTGGCTTATCCACGACGGGGCAGCCTCGTTCCTCACGACTCCTTCCGTCCAGACCTGTTGTGCCAATGGATGACCTCCCCGCAGGCTCTCAGTTTCTTGCGCTGTGCTTTCCCGTCTTCTTGCGCCGCAACGTGGTGGCATAATCTAATGTGAGCCGTAGGACACCCAGGCTGGACGTGACTGGGCTTCCTGCCCTTCCGTGTACAGTAAAAACTTGGCCTGGGGCCCTGCCAGAAGCCGTCGGAAATGCACTGAGTCCTGTTTTCCTGCCACCTGGCCCACCCGGACAGCAGCCGTGCCCTGCTGTTGTACCTTTTCTCAGTTCAAAAGCCTGGCGCACGCCTTGGACCTCTTGGCTATGCGACTGCCATCAGGACTATCCCCTTTCTGCCCGCTAGGTCCTTGTCCTCTCAGTCTCCAGACCACTGCCACAGCTCTGGGTGCCCCTCATACTGCACCCACCATTCAGGTCATCTATACAGTGCACCCGTCTGGTGACAATGGGAGATCCGGCGTGGGAATTGTGCTCCCTTGGAGTCCCTTTACTGGATGCACTATTCCTGTGCTGGTCCAGTGGGCATATATCAGTAAGGCTCCCCATACAGGCCCTCAGTTCGCTACGTGTTATTAGGCTTTTGCAATTCTGGGCGTTCAGCCAACCCTTTATGGTTTGTGTCTCGGCTCCTCACCTGCTTGGGCTCCGGTGATGGCTTATCATGTAAGTGTGCAGACCCTGCAGGCTTCACGTTGCGTTTCCTGCGCAATTGCTTATACGCGGTACATCTGGTTTTCCGGTGCGCTGTTTTCTGCACCCGGTCCAGGGTTAGCCTGGTGATTGGCCTCCAAAATCACTGTCCAGTCTTTCTTACGGCGTGGTGCTCCGTTGCCTGCTTCTCTTAGCCGTTTAGTGCGCTTTGCTTGCTGTCTTTTCCTCCGGGCCCGTTAGCGTGTGTTACAAGTCTTGACTCCCCAAGCGGTGTACGGCAACAGGGGCTATGCACACTGTACTTGTGGCACTCTGCCTGTGGTCACATTCTGGTTCTTGGGCCCATGCTCATCTGGGGGGGGGGGGGTGCAGCTCTCCCATTCGCTATGTGTCCTGCTACAGCAATCAACCTTATGCATGCGACTGCGCAAGCCACCAGCACTCCGCCGTTATGCTGCCGTCTACCTCGGTCTTCCATCCACTTGTCACTGCTTCTTGGGTCAGAAGGCAGGCTGGCTTGCCACTGTGCAGCACTCCGTGCTACCAGTGGTGTCCATGGCATGCACGCATTCGCACACAACCCATTATTCCCTCACAATGCCATTGGGCACCTTGGCATGTCTGCAAGTTTTCTGGGCGCTGCTGCTCATTTATTTCGCTCTGACGTCGGGGGCCCGGGGCAGCCGCTCACATGCACTCTCCTTATTTACAGACCACCACTAGCTGCAGTCAAGTCGCATGGACTGCGCTCCTGTTTCCTCCACTCCTAGCTGCTAGCCACCGGCGTACATGCCGTCCGGGTTTCTGTGGTGTTCCTTTGTTCTACGCCCCCATCTTGCTGGTTACACATCCAAACTGCAGCTCTCACTCTGAACACCTCCAATTACTTGAGCAAAGCACCTCGAGTCACCAGCCTGCATCTAGGTATGCTCGCCCAATACGCCAATGTGGTGCTTCTACTTTCCAGTTGTAGATGTTCCCAAAACCTCCTTTTCAGCGTTATTGCATGTTCGGATCACAGGAGCTCATCAGGACCCGGCCTACTCCATGGGTCTGTAGTCATGCCCCCCCATCACACATTGCTGCGCACAATTTCCCAGATCGACACGTCTCAATGGTCCTGCGCAAGAGCACGCTGCGCGGGTACATGGCGCGTTATGTTGGTCAGCGTACCTGGTTATTGGGTGAGTAAAATGATCAACACAAAACCACATTGCATGTGTACTGGAAACACTACGGAAGCAAGGTGTTATCCTGCTCACGGATCACCCGGAGACACAGGCACAGAAATGCTGGTTGTACCAGCAAAACAGTCCCGGGAACAGGCAGTAAGCAGGCCCAGGTATGCAGGAACAGGCCACAGGTGCACCCAATCGACCCAGATGCACACAATGAGCACAGGGTCTGCAGAAAAGGACCACACCCACACCACATGCCCCCAATCACACATTGCTGTGCACAATTTCCCAGATCGACACACGTCTCAATGGTCCTGCGCAAGAGCACGTAGCGCGGGTACATGGCGCGTTATGTTGGTCAGCGTACCTGGTTATTGGGTGAGTAAAATGATCAACACAAAACCACATTGCATGTGTACTGGTTGGGGGGGGGAATGTTCACTGTCAGTTGTGCATGCCTCACAGGAAGGATGCGAATGCAGTGACACAACCGCATGCAGGAGTGGGTTCCCACGACTGGCATGTAACACATGAGTGCATGGTATGGTATGGTAATGTTTATTTGTAAAGTGCCTATACACAAGGCAAGTGTTTCAAAGCGCTCAAGGAGGGAGGGACCGAGGGGAAAGAACAACAGTCATTCAGAGCCCTTGCAATTCTGAATGATACAAGTCTCAACAGGCAGAGTAAGTGCATATAATGCATTTAACAGTGTAGATCACAGAAAGTAGGTCTGACGATGATTCTGCAGTTTTTCCAAGTGCATTGGGGCGCCACCATGCAAGGAGGCGAGAGACGGAAAATAGACGATCTTCAAGGCATGGTACGTTCAGATCGTGCAAGTGCGCAGATGGCACAGGAGAGTGGGGAAGGGAACAAGTGCAGGGGGGGAAATCCAAGTGCTCCCAGTTAGTCAGAAACTGGGTAAGTGCTTAGAGGTGCCATTCTCATGGGTCAATGAACAAGTGCAGTAGCAATGAGGCAAGTGCCGGCCCGGAGGCAAGTGCGAGAGGACTGGCGAGGGTGCCAGGGACTTGTGAGACTCTGAGGTACACCCAGCCCTCAGTCGGCAAGCTGTGAGGAAAAGGAGGGAGAGAGGTTAACAGGGTAGAAGGAGAGAGAAGGAAGAGAAGAGGAATGTCCTAAGGAGTTTCTGGAACTTAAGGAGATCAGGCTCAATACGGAGGACGGCAGGGAGGCTGTTCCAGAGGGAGGAACACACCTGCACAAACTGGGCATGGATGGACAGGCACATGTAATGCACCACAGGTACCACCATGCTTCACTATCATGGCACAAAGCACAGCAAGACCACACCATGCCCCACTCGCAACTACTAACACCATCTTGGTATACCGATGTTGTGACCAGCATAACCTGTCACTGGGATCTGCAAGGTGTCACATTGCCAGAAAGGGCACAGACCCAGATGCATGTGTCGCACATCCATCATGAATGCACTGCACTGTTACCGCAGTGACGTGTCCCTTTCCATGCAGGTGACTCCGGATACCCATTATTGCCATGGCTGAAGACCCCTGTCGGGCATCCACAGAGCCACTTTACGAGGACAATACATCAAACCTTCAGCCTGTTGAAGCGATGGTTCTGTTGCCTGCACCACTCTGAAGGGGCATTGATGTACAGGCCATTGAAAGTAGGCAAGATGGTCCTGGCCTGTGCCATGTTGCACAACATTTGCAACAGACGCAACATCCCCCTGCCCCCCTAGACATGGACATGCCCTCAGCAGATGAAATTACAGCGAAGATGAAGCAGCTGCAGACATGCGATAACAATGTCACATGGATGACATGGATGGGCATGCAGCCCGTAAGGAACTGATAAGGAATTAATTGTCCAAGGGCACACACTGCATGTGAAAACTGTGCACCAATTAAAAAACTTGAGCACAAAGTGATTGTCTAGATGTGAATTCTAATGCAGCACCATGTGTAATAAACATGAAATGTCAACAATGAACATGTGGCCCGACACCCTCACTCAAATTCCCACCCACTACCACCTCATCTAAACCCCCAACTAACCCCACCAACCACCCCCTCACCAACTGTTAGGGAGAATTCTCTGCTAAGGCTAATTTCCCAAACCTAGTGAGTCCCCCAGCAGCTTTGCTGGATTTTTGGGGGTTATTTTGTTCTCCTGCTAAGAGTGAGACTAGTTTTCTCCCACTCTTAGACATGATTTCAGATATCCTTTGACTTAGTAATGTGTTTAATGGGCTATGGGGTCTTTTACTCCATAGGGTTTCATGTATTTTTGGTAAGTGTGTTACACAGCACCCTCAGTGCAGTAACACAAGGGTGTCATAATGACCCCCAAACATATACTCCATACCCTGGGACTGACTACTGTCTCCCAGGGCATGTAAAGTCACCATTGGCTTTACTAGTCTTAAATTGTGAACAGAACCAGTACAAACCATCATATTGTGGAAGTATTGGTAGGGGCAATTACATTGCCCCTGGGTCTGTTTTGCGACGGGGCACTGTGCAGTCCCCCCTCGTCGAGTTTCTGGCTGGTGGCAGTGGTTACCACGCAAAATATTCCACCGGAATATTTCCTATGGGATTTTCCCATTCATTTTAAATGCACCACTTTTTGGTGCAATGTTAAAGATACCGCCGGGTTATTTATTAAATATTTATTCCCGGGTTGGGTCTTTTTGCCAGGACTCGGTTTTAAAATGGCATTTTAAAATCTGCGGCATTTACTAATCCTCATCCTCGACGTGAACCCTGATACCTACAAGCCGCCATCCAACCCCCAAGCTTTAGAAGGGTGCTGTATCTCTTCCAAAAGCACCGGATGCCTTTTGGCCTTTGTTGTCTACACGAGGCTACCTGCCATTCCAAGATGGCCGCCTCGAGTACCTGCACCCCCTCCAGCCATCCGCGCTTGTAGCCACCAGCCCTGATTGGCTCCCTTTACCATCAAGAGGCCAGACCGAGCTGCAGGCTGTGGCAGGACACTACGCCCGACCCCCATCTGCCCTGCTCACCACCAACACGACCCCTGGCTCCTGGACCTACCCAGACTATCCATTGGACCTGACCACAGCTGCACACCATATCCAACTGGTGTTCTGCCACTGTATTACATCTCAGATAACCCACATGTGAACGCTGGGTACCTGCTACTGCACATGTAAAGTTAATTGCACCCAAACTATGCTGACTGCTAGCTAACCCTATTCACCTGTTACACCACCACTTAGTAGGTATTCTTACTGTATGGCCCTCAGCTACACATGCATATGCCTCCACTAACTACTGCGCTACACATGATAGCTGCATTTAAACGTTTAAAGGTGTATTGCCTTTTGAATGCTGCATCTAGCCTGCCATTATAATGTATCATGACAACAGCTTCTAGCCTGCCCATGATAGTTGCATTTAGCCTGCCCTTGAAAGCTGTATTTTGAAAGTTGAATTTAGCCTACCTGTGATAAGCACTTAGCCTACCCATGATAACTGCATTCAGCTTGCCCATGATAGTTGTATTTAGCCTGCTTATGATAGTTACATCTAGCCTGCCCATGATAGCTGCATTTATTTTTAGTTAATTGCTACTATCTCAAATTTAGGTGTTCCATCTAAGTCATTTCCCCATTGCTTTGAGCCACCTTGTACATATGTGCTGCCTACTGCTTCTGAGTCAAATGTACTGCCCATTGTATTTTAGTCAATTGCCACCTTCTCAAACCTAGATGCCGCCTACTATACCTGAGTTATCTGTCTTATTCGCACATGCTCCAACCTTGATTAGGCTGGAGTACATAGCTTCATTTTAGATCAAACTGCCACCTTTCCACGGTGACACCACAAGATGCAAACCTTACAAGCCACATTCGCCCTTCTCACATTAACAACATTCCTAGTCTACACACTTAGACTCACCCCCACCATTGAATACACTACCCTTCAACGCTCAGCCCACTCCCCTGCCATGACACAGACTCAACCCCAACCATTGATGAGTCGTAATGACCAAACTGAAGAACCTCAACAATATAGGACCTTCGAATCTAAACCATGCAACACCATATCTAGAAATACTAGACTCCGAGCCAGACTTGCAAAACTTTATGAACCACGCGCCAGAACACTGACAGCATCTAACTGTAGCAAACCCACACCTAATAGGGGTATAGAAAGACCATACAGCCTAAACCTGAAGACACAGCATGCACGTATGCACACTTCTGTCACGACCCAAGAAAAGATATGCACATCCCCATCCACCAGCCCACACCTAAAAGGTGCACTAATTAATGCTAGGTCCTTGATTGCTCATGCCATTGAAACTGCTGATCTTACCCAGACCGAAAACCTTGACTTCCTGGCCATCACGGAATCCTGGCTACATGCCGCCCCAGGACCAGCCATCATGTTAGCAATCCCCAACGGCTACACCATCCTAAGAGCAGGCAGAGGCGAAGCCCGTGGAGGTGGCATAGCCCTTATTGTTAAATCCAACTTATCCACCAGGCTAGCTCCCTCGAATGACACTAAATCATGCGAAAGCCTAACTCCTAAACTAGTTATTAACAACTCCCAAACCCTCACCATCCACCTTATTTATAGACCGCCAGGCCCTATTGGAACCTTCGAGGAGGACATCTCTACCATTCTATCGCATAACCTAAAACAATCATCACAAGTCATCCTGCTAGGGGATCTTAACCTAGGCTTCAATGACCAAAACGACCCACAGGCAAGCAGAGTGGCTAACTTACTCTCTGAACTAGGCTTCTCACAAAAAGTATTTCACCCGACCCACAACAAGGGTAGAATACTTGATTGAGTGGCAGACCATAACTGCAATGCCTCCATCCTATCGATCTCCCCACTAATTTGGACAGACCACCACCTTATAACATTTGCTCTAGAAACGGTCAGACCTACTTCTACCTCAGTCCAGCCAGCACCATCCATCCCGACCAGGAACAAGAAAAACATCACCCCAGATAACCTACTCCCGCTCATCCTCCCCACACTTAATTCACTACCAGATAACCTGGACACTGAAACTCTAGTGAATGAGTACAACAAAGTTATGTCCTCTGCCTTGGACATAATTGCACCACTCAAAGTGAGACGCAGCAAACCCAAAGCCCACCTCAACTCCTGGTACACCACCCATCTAAAAACTCTTCGTACCAAAAAAAGACAATACGAGGTCACATGGAAACTACAACCATCTGAAGAAAATAAGAGCACCCTGAGAGATGTATCTACCCTCTACAAAAAGGAAATACTGTCGGCTAAACGGGAAACTTACAACACTAGAAAAGCCCAAGCCAACTCTAGCATGAAGGAACTCTTCATTATCCTAAAGGAAATAGAATCCCCCATCCCAGTGCCTGACAACTGTGTCAAAGATAAAACATGGTGCACCAACATTCAGCAAGCCCTAGCTAACAAAGTGACAACTCACCAATCTAAAATTGCCACGAAAAAATCCTTGCTCAGTCTCGATACTAAGCCCAAAACAGCTATCACCTCTCCTTAAAATAACATCAACAATACTCGCTTCAAGTTCTCTAAAGTATCTATTATTGAGACAGAAAAAATCATATTGTCACTCAAACCATCTAACTGCCAGGGGGATCAATGTCCAGCCCAACTGATAAAGGACACAGCTAGAGACCTGGCTCCCTTTATCTCAAAACGTATTAATGCCTCATTCGCAACAGGGTCCATACCTAGTAACTTAAAAGAATCTTGGGTACTCCCATTGCTTAAAAAACAGACGCTAGACCCTGCCATACCCACGAACTACCGTCCAATCACTAGTGTGCCATTCCTTTTAAAAATTATAAAGTGGCGTACTCACAAATACAGAAACACCTTGAAACCAACAACTTACTAGGAGTACGGCAGTCTGGCTTCCGTCCCCAGCATGGGACCAAAACTGCCCTCTTAGACCTAAAGGCGCAAATTGATGAGCTAAGGGATCAAGGCAAACCAGACCACAAGGTCCTTTGTAGGCACCTGGATATAGCCGCTCATTTCTCAGAAGAAGCCACAAATTGGATCCAATCCTTCCTCAATAACAGGACCATGAGTCTTCTCTACCACTGCGGTAGCAGACTCCATCCCCATCACTTGTGGTGTGCCCCAGGGATCTTGTGTTTCTCCTACACTCTATAACATCTTCACTAAGCCCCTTTTCGATGATCTGGACCTTCTTGGTATCACCTACACTAATTATGCAGATGATACTCAGATTCTCCTACCACTTACCAGTGATTACGACAAGGATTTGGCCTTGGTGAACAGAGTGTATCTCATCATCCAGGCATGGATGGCCACTCACGGACTCTGCCTGAATGATGACAAAACTTAAAATCATCATCCTAGGCACACCTCCCACCCTCAAAAAACTGGGCCCCAACTACTCCTCTTTTAATATTGACAACAACCAAATTACAACCGCCCACGCGGTAAAAACTCTGGGCTTCTACCTGGACTCCACCCTCTCTTTCAACAAGCAGGTCAATGCGATGGCTTCTGCAACTGCCTACACCTGTAAATTGATAAGAGCAGGCAAACCCTTCCTATCAAACAATAGCTGCATTACACTCGCGAGAGCGCTCGTGTTATCAAAGCTGGACTACTGCAATTCGCTCTATATTGGGGCTAATAAGGAAGTTATCAAAAGAATTCAAATTTTGCAGAACAACGCGCTTAGAGCAGCACTTAGTATTCCCAGGCGAGCCCACATCACCGAATTCAGACGAGCCAATAACTGGCTCTCTACTCAGGATAAAATCCAACTAAAAGTCGCCTCTTTGGTCCACAAATGCCTTAACAACGCTGCACCGCAGTACCTATCTGCGAGATTCACGAGATTAAAACCAACAAGACTCACCAGATCTGCTAACTCCAACAACATATCTATACCTAGAATTAAATTGACTAAAGTCGGCGGCTGCAGCTTTCAGGTGAAAGCAGCTCAACTCTGGAACTCCCTACCATCCACCTTGAAGACTGACCAACCTTACCTCACTTTCCGACACAACCTCATAACGTGGATCAAAAATGCAGACATACAATAGATCATCCACTGCCTGGACTCATTCAATCCCTAGGAGTTTCTGATTAGGACTGTAAATACATGCTTCCTCATTTTCGCCTTCTGTATATTCCTGTATATTTTGTTGTATATTATTACGTTATATGTTTCTTGTTGCTCTATCTGCCATGTGATCTTGTAACTAAGCTTTAAGTTGTCTTATAAAATGCGCCCGGTGACCCCTGGGTCTGGTGCGCAATATAAGTAATAAAAACAAACACAAACAAGCATTTGTGTTCGCCTCTGTAACTCCAACCCAAGTCGAGCCCTTTGTTCCACTTTTTGGTGGGCTTCTCCACAGAAGCCTCCAATAGTGGTGCCACTCTGTCTGGGTCTACAGGATGTGTGGGAGGGGGGTTTAGGCACCCTGGACCGAGTTTCCTCGGCAACTCAAGTAGCACTCTTGTGTGATTGGCCCAGTGGTGAGCCGCCCAGCTCACCACTTAGCATGTTTGAGTGACAGCTAGGACTGATGAATGGGGGTTTTCTGCATAAAAGCAGGGCTTTGGGGACTGGAACTTCAGAAGTCGCCACAGGACCTAAAGAATCTGAAGAGGGTGAAGCTGAGCCGACCTGCTATGACGACACCACCGGTGGAGCCCTGCTGAACCGTCTCACCACTTCCCGACGACAGAGGAGATCTCCATCCCGGAGAGTCTTCTTCCTTTGACTGGTGGGGATAACCAGTTTGCCCGCCTTTTCGCCTTCCCGGATCATCTCGTGGCCGCCTTGCCTGTGCCAAGCACTCCGGCAACCGGAATACCATGGTTTACCACTACCGCAAATAAAAGGGTAGTACCTTTTAACCGGAGAACTCCGCGGCTGGTTTCTTCCCTGGCAGTGCAACGACCTTCAGCTTTCCTCCACGTCGAGATCTTCTCTTCCTCTGGACGATGCCGCGACTTGCACCCGCTGCCAGGAACAACTGCCCCCGCTGGAGGATCCTCTCCACTTTCAAGGTACTGTGTCCGCCTGGCCTCCCTCGCAACGGTCTGTGTGGGGTGTCTCTTAAATCCTCAACTTACCACTTGGGTTGGCCCTAGGCTGGCTAACTAAACTTTTCTGAGCTGAACTAATTCCTTTTTGAAGTCTCTGCAAGACTTTTCAAGACTCTTCAACTGTGTGATCTTGGGCGCATTTGTGCCCTGCTCTCTCCAAGAGTGGGCCTGGCCTATGAACTTTTGCTCACAAGTAGACTTTGACTTTCCTGCCTTGCTGGGGTACTTCTAAAAGTATTAGTGTTGTGTGCTGTTCTAATTTCTGCCTTTTCCCTCCCTTTTTTGATAACTTATTGGGAGTGCCATCTTCAGTTAAGCACTCACCTCTGTCCGGAAATTAGTGGTGTTAACTAAGACTTGTCTAATAAGGAATAAGGGATGTACATGTAGTAATAGTGACTGTGTTTGAACTTGCTTGCCATATTAGTGTTAGTGTATTAAATAAAGTGTGTCTTTAAATAAATAATGATATACCTTGAATCCAAAGCTCTGGTCAGTGTTTGCTTGTGCTACTGTATTTTGGTAGCTATCTTGTATACTCTATATACTGTCTAACTCTTCTTGAGAGAAGTCTAGCTGCTCAGCCACAGCTACCAGGTAAATCTGGGTGGTACAGACTGCTACCAATTGGGTTTACTGCCAACTCTTTTGCAGTGGTCCCTAAGGGAACTGCACAGGTTTCTGCCTAATACCAACCAACCCCCTCCCCGGATGAGCCTCAAAAGCACACCATCACGATAACACCCTCTGGGCTGTTACAGTGTCACATATCTAGTCATAATCCAGCTCATTTCCATAGCTTCTTCATGCCTGGCTTGCCCCTCTGAGTTGAGCCCGGCAGGCGCAGGGATCTCCGCCCAGGCTTCTCTGCTGAGAGCTTGCGGACGTGGTGGTGGTGGTATAGGGTGCTCATGATCCCGCAATGTTCCTGTGTTCCAGTGCCACCTGCGGGAAAAGGGCGAGTAACTTGGGCATGGACAAAATGGTCTAATTCCCTTTCCCAGAGCCTTCGTGCTAGCAGGACTGTTGCACTAGTTGATTGTCCCAAGGCACGCGCACAGCGCCGCCTGGTGGCCTGCACACCCTCCCGGATCAGCCTTGCCTCCTCCCGCATTAATCTTGACTTGAGGTGCTGTTTCATGAGCCCTGCCATGTGTTGGTGGCGTTCCTCTATGCGCTGTAAGCACGCGTCCATGTCCTTGATGCTGGGGAACGGCAGGCATGGTGGGCTGTGCATGTCGAATGGGCTGAATAAAGGACGTCCGTAGGGGATGCTGTTCAGACGTGCCCTCTGTTGTGTCCCCAGCATCCTGTCCATCATCCTTATCAGTTGACATGGCCACGTCCCTGGGAGGCTGGTGTGTGCGGGGAAATGGGTGTGCTGTCAGCACAGGAACTGCAGGAGTCATGACGTCATGACCTGGGCTGCAGGGAGGTGGACTTGTTTAAATACTTGGGGGTGAGCATTAGACACACACCGGAACAAATGCACAAACAACACAGCAAAGGTGGTGCAGGGCTTGAGGAAGTCATGACATTCTGGTCCAAGCTGCCACTGTCACTGTTAGGTAGGGTAGCCATCACCAAAATGATTATTCTCCCGAGGTTCTTGTACTTCTTCAACAATGTGAACTGCTATGTTAGGGCGCCCTTTTTCCGTTCCTTGGAGGTGCTGCTCCGAGAATTCTTTTGGGGCGCTAACCACCATAGACTCTCACTAGCAACATTATATATAGGAGGGGTGAAATTGCCAAACCTTGAGAGATATTACCTGGCAGCCCAGCTCAGTCATGCAATTAAATGGCTGGCAGAGGAGTCCACCTCAGAAACAGTCTTACTGCAACACCTGGTGGCTCCCATCAAACTAAAAGAAATACTATGTGTAACACAAAAGGGCCCGAAACACATCCCACTGATGGTGACACTGGGTAAGAAGGTATGGAGAAGGACACAAACCTTGCTGAAACAAGAACACCCCTACTCACAAGAGGGGCCGGCCAATAGCGGCAGACACATGCAAAGACAGCACGGACATGGCTGTGGTGAGAAAATGGGAGGGAAAAGGGATATACACATGGGGCGATGTATATGAAGACGGGATCTTCAGGGAATTTGATTCAATGCAAGAAAAAGAGGCGCTGCCGAGCGGGCAATTTCTCTGGTATCACATAGTCCAGGAAGTGGCCAAAGAAAGGTGGGTGGGCTCACCAGAGGAACCACAGGTGGACCCACTACTGACCCTGATGTACAATTTAAATGACGGCTGGAGGCCGATTTCTCGGCTATACAGCACGCCGATAGACACACCTAACCCCAAGGGTACAGCTCTGAAAGAGCAATGGGAGAAAGACCTGGGTGCAGACATAACAGAGAAAGAATGGGAGAGAATACTGAGCTTTCCTAAAGCAGTATTGAGGAACCAGTGCTTCAAACTAATACAACTGAATGTGCTGTACCGTACATACATGACCCCGCACAGGATAGCTACGTTTAACAAGGAAGCGAGTTCACAATGCCCGTGGTGCAAAGGCAAGGATGCTGACCTGCTGCACATGTTCTGGGGGTGTGTCGTGTGCGAAGTTTCTGGGCACACATAGAGCGAGCTTGCAGGGAGGCTGGAGTAAAGAGGTATGAGTGGTCACTGAAAGGATGCCTGTTGGGGGGGTGTGGCCTGGAGCTCCGGCAATGCAGACGCTCTCCTAGAGGTCTCCGTGATGGGGCTGCTGCACAAGCGGTTCTGGTCAAGTTCCAGCCACTAATACCATGACAGAACCCTACTTGCGACGTCGGAAGCCCTGCGGCACGCAAAGAAACAAAAATCGTGACTGACAGCCCCCAGGAAGCCACACAACGAGCTTTCAAACTCTGCAGTCCCTCCGCCGCCTCCTTCCAAAATGGTGGGCGTAGTTGCCAGAGCCCGCAGCGATGCAAGGCAAAGTCTCGATGGTGAGCTTCCTAAGCCCTGAAGGCCCAAGCTACGTTGTCTCCCTCTCCTCTTGATCATGCCCCTGGAGGAACCGCGACCCCCGTCTGGGGACCCCGCTTACCGCCGGACACATTGGCAGCTCCGAGCCAGTCAGCCCTGGGCACCCAGCACAGAACACAGCGCTCTCGGAGGAGGGGCCCTCCCAGCGGCGCCTGGCATTCGGACTGCGAGTCCCAGCGGGGGGTGAATTGGTGAATTGAGGTGCCAGGGTAGCGGGGTGAAGTTCCTCCGCCCCCCCGTCTCAAGCTCCGAGAGTCCGCTCCACCAGCTGCGAGGGGAGCAGCAACGTTCTGCGCTTCTCGCGGAACGACGGCCCAGCATCGAGCCCGCTCCTCACGCCGGCTCTCCATTCCCCCCACTCGAGTGGAGGGGGATCGACCTGGGCCTGGGCCTCAGCCTGCGCTACGCAGTGCAGCTGCAGGCCCACCCAGCCCAGGCTCTTCTCGTGGGGCAGCACCCCTGAGACCCCAGAACGGACCCAGTCCGCAACGCTGCACCCCGGGGGGGGTGGCCTTCCTTCCCCCAGCAACTTCCCGGTAATGGCTCCTGACTGCGGCGGGCGGCCAGCTGGCTGTGAGGAACCGCAGCACCCAGCCCTCTTCACAGAGCACCCTGCCTTTCCAGGTTCTCCAGCCTCACATTCAAGCCACCATAAGGCATAGATATCAGAAGGGACCCTCACTGCCACCAGGGACTTCTCATCGCCTGAAACAAATTGAGCCCTCGCACTCACCCCGAAGAGGATTCACTGAACAGGTGTGCGCCTGTGGCTGCTCCGCTCCCCCTTCTCACTCCACTTCCTTCCTGGGGCACCCCTGCCCACTCTTCTACCCCCTCTTCCTCTGTCTGCACTAAGGAGCCAGGGACGACATCCCAATCCCACACTTCGCTTGAGAAACCAAAGTCCCCCTCTCCTCCCCACCCCGCTCTGGGAGGCCTCAATCAACAGAAGCACCTACTCCCACACAGTACTAACCAAGGAACCGGCATCCTCACCCCAATAACTTTAACGCTCTGACCTCAGACAATAGCCTACCCCACTCTACATCCCCAAGAGACCCCTGGGTCACTTACCCTACACCCGGACTGGCGCTATGGTGAAGCAATTAAAAGCTGGTAAGAACTCCGATGTCGTTACTACGTTCACGTCGACTGACAAGGGAAAGAAATGCGACCCCCCCCCCCAAGCTTACCCCACAGAAAACCCAAGAGGATAGAGAAACCCTTGCCACCAAAGAGGACATACAGGCTTTTATGGCTGATATTAAGTCTGAATTTAGATCCTGCATGACAGAGCTTACCACAAAGCTAGAGCACACCGATCAAAGGGTGACCGAGGTGGAACAAAGGCTGGGGGAGATAGACGACCGCTCCCATGACCATGCTACCACATTGCGGGAAATCCAACGCTCGATCAGAACCTTGCAGGACAAATGTGAAATCCTCGAATACAAACAAGAAGATCTTGAAAATAGGGCCCGGCGCAACAACCTCCAAATTCGAGGGATACGTTCCTCTGTCCCGGACAAAAACCTGGCGGAATATGTGGGGAACTTCTTCCAATCCCTGCTCCCACAACTGGACAAACCTCAACTCCTTCTGGATCGCACTCACAGGTTGCGCCCACGTCGGGGAGTGGACTCGGGCCGCCCCCCTGACGTCATAACTAGAGTGCACTTCTTTACCACAAAGGAGGCCATCTCGGCAATCAGCCGCTCTCAAGACAAACTCTCCTTCCAGGGTTCACCTCTCCAGATCTACCAAGAGCTCTCTCTACTTATACTCCAGAACAGGAAATCTCTCCGGCCTCTGACTCTCTTCCTTCAGGAGCATCAGATTCGATACAGATGGCTGTTCCCGACCGCCCTACAGTTTTCATACAACGGCACCCTACATAGAATCAGCCACCTTGAGGATGCCAACAAAATCATGCACCCATCCTCGCCCAAAGACGCCACATCGCAGAGATGGGAGGACACTACTGATGCAGGAGCTGTCTCCCTTCTGAAACCTAGGCGGTCCTCCTGGTTGAAGGTGTTATGAAGCAGTAGGAGAAGATAGTCTGGTGCAGGACCGTAACCTTCGGAACTCTGCCTCACATTCTCACTGACTTCCCACCTCCGTCCCAAAGGAACTTCACCGACCTTGACCCAGTTTAAGAACAGCTATAACCAATGCAGCGGGCTCCATTCGCGGCCCATGCCCATTTCCAAGGTACATTCCACCTATGAGTCTTTGGAATCCCACATTACTCTTACTTACTCGATTGGCCCGGTTGGCCAGGGGAAAGGCCGAACCTACAATGTCGGCCCCCCCCCCCCCACCAGTTAAAGTTACGGCCTCCCTTTGGGGGCTCGTGTTAAAACCCCAAGAGCAGGGTGAAGCATTCCTAGCATTTCTTCGAGATGGTTGCTAATTCACACCCTTCCGACCTCTCCCCCACAGACGTGACAGCGGGGAGGGACCTAGCCCAGGAACATAAAACCTAAAATTTCTCTTCCTCAATGTCAATGGACTGAACTCCCCCGCCAAACGCAAGTCAATTCTACAAAAGCTTCAGGACGAAGATGCAGCTGTAGCTCTGCTTCAGGAGACTCACCTACTACCGGTAGACTTTGAGTGTCTCCGCTCCCGATCTTATCCGCTCCAGCTCTTCGCCTCAGGAGGCTCTAAGAAGGGAGGCACTGCAATCCTCTTCAGCAGGGGTCTGAACCCCCACCCAGGTCCTGGAAACAAAAACATGCCCGGAAGGCCAATTTGTGGCAGTCAAATGCCTATTGCTGGGAGACCAATACACTTTTGTCTCAATATATGCCCCCAACTCTGGGCAAGCAGCCTTCTATGACCCACTGGGCTCCTCCCTTTCCCTCTTAACAGAAGGCCAAGTCATAATTGGGGGAGACGTCAATGGAGTACCAGACCCTACAAAAGATAAATCTCACCCCCCCCAACCCCGGAGCCTTCACTCAGGTGCTCAGTCTCTTGCGCCTGTTCAGATCTATAGAAGTGGTGAACTCGTGGCGGGTGCTCCATCCCTCCGAAAAAGACTACTCCTTCTACTCCTACGTTCACCGAACCTTCTCAAGGATTGACCTCCTGCTGACATCCCGCAGATGCTTGCCTACGCCAATGATGTATCTATCGGTCCACGGATTCTGTCCGATCACGCCCCAGTAATCCTGGAGATCCGAGCACATGAACCCAAGTCCAACTCTCCGTGCAGATGGACTCCTTACTATCCAATTCTTAATGAAATGCTGATAAGGGACATGATTGCAACAGCGATTAAAAACTTCCTCCGAGAAAACCCGGTCGGAGACAGCTCCCCTGCAAACAGTTGGGTTGCCTTGAAAGCGGTGATCAGGGGAGAAATGATCGCACAGGGAGTGGCATTTCATCGGAGTATGCAACAGGCTCACTTGATCCTCGAGGAGGAATTTAAAGCAGCGGAGGAAACTCAAAAGAAAAAAGGCTGGTCCCCTAAGACACATCGAGCCATCAGCATCGCCAGAAAGAAGCTAGAGGCCCACTATGCCGAACACACTGCACAGCTTTTGGCTAAAGCTAAACAATTCTATTATGTGAAGAACAATAATGCGAACAAGCTGCTTGTGGCTAAATTGGCTAAAGCAAAGCGTAGCAGCACCATTATCGGACTGAAAGACCCACATGGAGTGATACAATACGCAGAACTGAAAAAGCAACAGCTAGCAGCGGACCACCTGGCCCAGGTAATGATGGCGCCACTGCGGGACCTGATTAAACAAAAATAATACCTACAGGATGTGGCCCTCCCCCGACTACACAACTCGACTAGGGAGAGCCTGGAGGCTCTGATCACAGGTGAGGAGGTGGAGGAAGCCATTAAGGATTTTCCTCTAGGTTCTACAAAATGTTTAAACCCTAGCTGGTTTCCTTCCCTACCCCCCCCTGTGGCGCTCTTCAACTCTTTTAGGGAAACTGGTACGGTGACCCCCTCAATGCAAGAATCTACCACCATCCTTTTGCCCAAACCGGGAAGGACCCGAGAGACCCGGCTTCCTACAGGCCAATAGCCCTGCTGAATATTGATGCTAACTTATACTCCAAAATTCTCGCTAACCGCCTATCACGAATACTACCCGACATAATTCCCCCCCGATCAGGCAGGCTTTATTTTGAACAGATCGGCAGTAGATAACATCCGCAGAGCCCTGGACCTGGTGGACCTTGCCTCCAAAAGCTCTCAGGGGTGTGCTGATGGCCCTAGACACCACCAAGGCGTTTGATAGGGTGGACTGGTCCTTCATGAGCTTTACTCTGGAGGCCTTTGGGTTTGGACCGGCGTTCCAGGCGATGGTCCTGGCCAACTATAAATCACCAAAAACCTTCCTTAGGATCAATGGCTCACTCTCTGCTCCAATCCCCCTGACCTGGGGAACCAGACAGGGCTGCCCGCTATCCCCACTGCTATTCGCACTTATCATGGAACATTTCGCCCAGAAGATCAGACTGAATACCCACATCAAGGGCCCCTAGGTCAGCCCATCTCAGCACAAAATCGCCCTATACTCAGATGACGTGTTGCTCACAATCTCGGAGGCCCGCCCCTCACTAAAGCATGCCCTGACTGAAATAACCAGCTATGGGTAGGTCACCGGCTTCTCCATCAATTTCAACAAATCGGTAGCCCTGGGTGTAGGCCTCTCCCCTGAGGAACGGGAGGCACTGGTCCTGATGTGTCCAATTACATGGAAGAGCTTTTCCCTACTTGGGGTCCAAGTACCCGCGAACTCGAAGGACAAATATCATGCCAACTTTCCCCAGCTCTTTAAAGAATTAGAAGGTGATTTTGAAGCACTGGGCGACCCAATAAATCTCACTGATGGGACGCATAACGGCCTGTAAAATGAACTTCCTCCCAAGATTCATATACGCCTGCTCCTCCCTCCCTGTCGCAATCCCAGCACCCGCCCTCTGCAACTTGCAGAGGAAAATGCTCCAATTCATCTGGAGGGAAAAGAAAGCCAGGATTCCCCAAAAAACCATGCTAGGCAACGCAAGATTGGGCAGACTAGGGGTCCCCGACCTGCAATCCTACAGGGTGGCAGCGCAATTAGCGCACATTCGCGTGTGGCAAATAACCACCGACCGTCCTAGATGGGTGGAACTAGAACAATCACGGCTTCCGCTCCCCTTGCGGTTTCTTCCACACATTTCGCCCTCTCTCAGAGAACGATGGGAAGGACTCTTGCTGACAACTAAGCACACTCTGAACTCCTGGGACTGGGCGCTGAAACGTAAGGGAATCCCGAGGGGACTGAGCCCCCTGTCTCCAATTTTCCACAATCCGACTTTCTCGCCCAGAGCAAACCCCTGGAACTTCCAGAATTGGATAGTGGGAGGCCTCAAAACCTTGGATCAGCTGTATGCGGGAGACCTACCTCGCACCTTTTTTTTTTTTTAAATATGTTTATTTTTGAACAAGGCAGGAAACATTACATACATTTGTAATCAACATTCAGTATGCATTAATACACAAGAGTGTTGCTTCCCCTTCCCCTCTCAGAGTTCATTTAGTAGATCAGTCTCCCTCCTCTTGTTCTCGCTCCTGCGGGGCGGGCCAGCTCTCCAAGACCCTCCTGGCCAGTTGGGGTTTATATGTTAAGGCTGGAAAGTCACGGTCGAATTCAAGGATCGGGTGCCAAATGTTCTGGAAGCGATGGAGAACGCCCGCCCTGGCCGCAGTCACCTTCTCCGCAATGAGTACATCCCACAGTTTCATCCACCACAGGGGCAGGAGCGGGCCCTCTACCGACTTCCATGTACGGGCCACCACTATTCTGCCCGCCAGCAAGCAGTGCGATAGCTTTGGGGCCCTTGCGCGGGTAACTCCCCGGAATCGGGGCGCCTAACAGGATAGGTTCAGGTTCTAGTGGGAGTGTGATGTGTGTCATTGCTGCAATGGCCGCCAGGCATTCTTTCCAGAAAGTTTGGGCCTTGGGGCAGGTCCACCACATGTGGAAGAAGGATCCTACCTGGCTGCATCGTCTCCAGCAGTCCGGGTCCAACGCCTGATTCATGTGGTGCAATCTGGGATAGTACCATCTCAGTAGGATTTTGTGGGCGCATTCCCTATTTGTAACACAGGAGGAGGCTGATTGGGAACGGGTCCAAATGTCCACCCAGGACTGGTCCTCTATGGGGTGTCCCAAGTCTGCCTCCCATTGCGCCATGGCCCTGGACTTGAAGGTGAGAAAGTCCTTTTGGAGGAGCTTGTATAGTGTTGAGATCTTACCTCGGAGTGGAAGGTCGTTGAGAGTGAGTTCTATGGGTGTGGGCGGGCGTGTTTCTGCTTGACGAATCTGTGGGTGGGAGCACCAGCAGTTGGAGGTAAGTGAATCTGTCCGTTTCTTGAAGGTGGAAGTTATCCTTACATTGTTCGTAAGAGTGCAGTTGTCCTCCCTCAAAAAGTTGTCCTATGGTCTCCAGGCCACCCGTAATCCAGTTTTTGAAGTTCCTGGGGGCCAAGCCCGGGGAAAAGGCAGGATTCATAAAGACCGGGGATGAGGGGCTGAGTCCCTGGGGACTTTCTTCTGCTTCAGCGTCCTATCCCAAATGGCCACAGTATGTCTGGTGGACAGCAATAGCTCCTGCCATTGCCGTCTGGTCGCCGGTGAGATGTGGGGAAGAAAGCGTACGGGTAGAGCTAGACGTGACTGTTCCAGGTCCACCCACCTAGGACGATTTGTAATTGTTTGCCATGCCTGGGTGCACGCTAATTGGGCCGCCATATGGTATTTCTGAAGGTCTGGGACTCCCAGGCCACAAGGTTTTGCGTTCCCCATCATTGAGTCCTTTGGTATTCAGGCTTTTTTCCCCCTCCAAATAAAGTGCAGCATCTTCCTCTGTAGGTTCTGGAGTGCTGAGGTCGGGATCAACACCGGGAGGGCTGAGCATGCATACAAAAATCTTGGAAGCAGGTTCATTTTACATGCAGTGATCCTTCCCATTAGGAAGATCTCCTGGGAAGCCCAGCGCTTCAAATCCGTCTCCAGTTCTTGAAAGAGCGGGGGAAAATTCACTCGGTAGACCTCCGTTGGTTTGACAGGGATCTGGACCCCTAGGTAGTTGATAGCCTTCGTCTTCCATTGGATCGGGCATATTGGTATCAAGTCTTCTCGCTCTCTCGGTGAGAGTCCGACCCCCAGCGCTGTTGATTTATTAAAGTTGATAGAAAAGCCTGTGACCTTTCCATAGTCGTTCAGTTCGGCCAGGACGTGGGTTAACGATCTGCGGGGGTCGGTGATCGTTAGCAAGACATCGTCCGCGTAGAGGGCCAGTTTATGGTGCGAAATCCCTACTTGGAAACCCTTGATTGCATGGTTCAGCCTAATTCGTTGAGCCAAGGGTTCCATGATCAGGGCAAATAGGAGTGGGGACAGCGGGCATCCCTGTCTCGTTCCGCAGGTCAGCGAGATGGGGGTTGAGAGATTGCCGTTGATTCGGAGTAGGGTTCTGGGGGATTCATAATTGGCTAGAATCATCGTGCGGAATTCCGGGCCAAAACCAAACGACTCCAGGGTGAGCCTCATAAATGTCCAGTACACTTTGTCGAATGCCTTGGTTGCGTCTAGCGCTATAAGCGCCATCTTTTTGTCGCCACGTGTGGCTAGTTCCACCAAATTCAGAGCTCTGCGGATGTTGTCTGCCGTAGATCGGTTCTTCAGGAAGCCGCATTGGTTGGGCTGAATTATGTCTGGGAGGATGCGGGCTAGGCGAGTCGCCAGGATCTTGGAGTAAATATTGGCATCAATGTTGAGGAGAGCGATGGGCCTATACGAGGCTGGGCATCTCGGGTCGCCTCTGGGTTTGGGAAGCAGGATGGTGATGGACTCTTGCATAGATGGAGTTATCGCACCGGTCTCTCTAAAGGAATTGAATATTTGTACCAGTGGGGCTAGTAGCTGGAGCTTGAAGACTCTGTAGAACCTGGTTGTGTAGCCATCCGGGCCTGGCGCATGGGATTTCAGCGATTTTATAGCTTCCTCCTCTGAGGAGATTGGTGCCTCTAGGAGGTCCCGCGTAGCGTCCGGGATACGGGGGAGTGCTGCTCCATGAAGGTATTCCCTTTGTTCTTTCAGATCCTGTGGTGGAGCGGTCATTATCTGTGTCAGGTGTTCAGCTGCCAGGCGTTGTTTGTCCTGCTCTGCATAGTGGATTCGGCCTTGTGTGTCCCAAAGCCCAACGATTGTATTGTTTCGTTTTGCTTTGGCTAGTTTGGCCACCAGTAGCCTGTTAGCTTTATTGTTTTTGGCGTAATAAAATTGCTTTGCCTTGGCCATTTGATGTGCTGTATGTTCAGCGTAGTGGGCCTCAGTCTTCAGGGCTCGTTGGGTCTTCCTGGACCACCCTTTTTCTTTGTGGGTCTGCTCTGCTTTCCGGAGGTCATCCTCGAGGGTCAAGCAGGTCTGACGTCTAGTTTTATGGAAGGTAACACCTCGTGCTATCAGCTCCCCCCTCACAACCGCCTTCATCGTGTCCCATGTGTTGGCGGGCGATGTGTCTGTTACGGGGTTCTCCAGAAAAAAGTTCTTGATTGTGGTGGCAATCGAGTCCCTAAGCGGCATATCGTTGAGAATAGGATCATAGATCGTCCATCTGCGTCTGGCTGGGTGAGGAAGGACCTGAGCTCGGAATTCCAAGGACACTGGCCCATGATCCGACGGAATCCGTGGGCCTATGGAGACCTCTTTGAGGAACGAAAGCAGTTGGGGAGAAACCAGAAGGAGGTCGATCCTCGAAAATGTTCTGTGGACGTGGAAATAGAATGAGTAGTCTCTTTCAGAGGGGTGTAAGACCCTCCATGCATCCACCACTTCCAGGGTTCTGAATAAGCGTAGCAGCGCCAGGGCCAAGGTGAGGTCCCCGGATGATGGGGGATGGGACTTGTCAACTGTAGGATCCGGCACACCATTGAAGTCGCCGCCGATAATGACTTGGCCTTCCAGGAAGGCGCGGAGAGTGGTGCATAGGGCCTCGTAGAAGGCGGCTTGAGCTGAGTTGGGGGCATATATCGACACAAAGGAGTATAGTTCCCCAAGCAGCAGGCACTTGACGGCAACGAACCGGACCTCCGGACAAAGCTTCGTGTCAAGAATCTGAGGATCCACCCCTTCCCTGAAGAGAATAGCTTTACCACCTTATTTGGCATTTCCAGATGCGCCAAATTGTTTCGGGAAGAGATGGGAGCATAGACGTCTGAAGTCGGCTGGCAATAGGTGTGTTTCCTGCAGCATGGCCACCGTGGCCCCATCATTGTGAAGTTTCTGTAATATAGATTTGCGTTTAGCTGGGGAATTTAGGCCTCTGACATTCATTGAGATGAATTTCAAAGTGGAATGGTCTGAGCCGCTGGGCGTAGGGGTTGGCACTACTTGTGGGGGAACGGGGAAAGGGGTTGTATCAGTCAACATCTCTTTTATCTTGCATCTGCGTGTTTCCATGCCATTGAGTTTTTTGCTCCAACCTCCAACGGAGAGGTGGCGAATTAACTGGAGGGGGGGCAGGTTTGTGTGTCCAGCACCCCCTCTTGGCCAACGTGGCCATGTAACTGTCCGTAGCCAACATGGCTAAACTTGTGAGTATCGTCTTCCAAGGACGCAGATGGATTAGTCCTCAGAAGCGGGCATGGGCCATGGGGTGGGGCCCGCCGCCACGATCAGTGGGGTCATTTTGTTCCTTAAAGATGGTAGGATTCTTCGTGTAGCTATTTCCTCTTTCTGAATCTCGGGACTCTGGACCATGAGTTTACTTTGGTGGTGGGTGATTTCGGGAGGTCTGGGTCGGAGGCCCTCTCTATGTTCACGGGTCATCGCGCTTCAGCAGGGGTCGGGTTCATGATCTGCTCAGCATCCTCCAAGTGGCTGATTCTTCTCTGGGTGCCTTTGTAGGCAAACTGGAGAGCCGTGGGGAAGAGCCACTGGTAGCGAATTTGTTGATCTTGTAGGAAGGCTGCTAAAGGTCGGAGAGCTCGTCGCCTCTGGAGCTCGAGAACGGACAAGTCTTAAAAATTTGGATTGGGGTGCCTTGGAAAGTTATTAGATCACGGGATCGGCTGATTGCGGAGATAGCTTCCTTTGTCGTGAAGAAAAGAACCCTGGTAATGACATCGGGTGGGGGGTCTGTGTCCACTCCCCGGCGAGGGCCTATCCTATGAGTGCGGTCCAGGAGGAGCTGTGACTTCTCGAAGTCCGGGAGAAGAGCTTGAAAGAGGTCCCCCACATATTCTGCAAGGTTTTTATCTGGGATAGAGGTCGGGACCCCTCGAATGCGGAGGTTGTTATGTCGGGCCCTGTTTTCTAGGTCCTCCTGTTTAAATTCCATTGTTTCACATTTGTCCTGGAGGAATCTGATTGAGCGTTGGATCTCCGTCAGGGTAGATGCTTGGTCCTGGGTCCGGTCTTCCACTTCTCCTAGCCTCTGTTCAGCAGTTGGTACCCTTTGGTCGATGTTCTCTAGTTTGGTAGAGAGCTCCAGCATACATGATCTGAATTCCGATTTAATGTCCGCCATGAAAGCTTTGATGTCATTTTTCGTGGCGAGGGAGCCCTTGTCTTCTGGAGTCCCCATGGAGGGGGGATCGGGGGGTCTTGTCTTTTGTGCTTCTCAGACACCAATAGCATCGTTGCAATATCTGCGTTTTTTCCGGCTTTGGGTTGTCTGGACATGTTGTTCCCCCGGGCAAAGCAGGGGATCAATGTGCTCCGGAGCCGGGAGGGAGGAAAGTTGGAGCGCTAGCACAGCAGGCAGAGGGGGGGGCTGGAGAGGGTGAGACGGGGTGCCCCAGGAAGATCCTCTCATGTGTCCGGTGAACGGGGAAGGGGAAAGTGGGCCCCGCTGGGACCTCCAAGTTGTTGAGGGTGGGGGGGCCTCGATGATCCCGCAAACGGAGGCACCCGGTCGGCGCCGTCAAAGCTCCACCTCCTCCCCCGGTTCGCCTCCGCCCTGGGCCGGGGCCTCTTCAATCGTCAACAGCACTGCGCAAAGTCCTAACCACTACCTCCGGCCGTCTGCGGCGCCGTGCGAGGCTGCAGATAAGGTCGCTGGGATGTCCGTAGGAGCTCCCCCTCGCCAGCTCCCAATGCTACTCCGCCGATCGCGGCTGGGATCGGAGGGGCCGTTATGTCGCGGCTTCCACGCTGGCCGTAGGGATCGGGAGGAGGGAGCTGCGAGTGCGCTGGAGAGAAGATTCTCGGTGGGCCCCCAAGGGTAGGAGCTCCTCCCCCTCCTCTACGCCAGGCCGCGGCTTCTGCTGTTTCCTAGGCCCTCGTCCGCCATCTTGGAGGGAGGAGCGGGCGGGGAACTCAAAGACTCGTAACTTCGCGGCAAAGCCCTAGAAAGCTCCCGGAGTGCGGCCACCACTGCCGCAGGCTTTCATCGAGCCCTGGCTAAATCGTCTTAGCCTATTCGTGGCCCCAAAATGTCACGGCAACGGGCACCCCACGGAGGCCATCAAGGGTGCGACTGCACTGTTGGCGCTCCAGGCCACGCCCCCTACCTCGCACCTTTGAACAATGTAAGGAGCAGTTTCGACTCCAAGAAAGAGACAGATTCACATACATTCAGCTACGTCACTGGTGCTCCCATCCCCAAACTCTCCAAGCAGCCACGCGCACCCCCCCCCTAGAACTAACTCTCAAGGACCTCCCAGCCCGAGGCAGGATCTCCACTCTATACAGACTTTCTTGCTTCAAAAACCCGATGTATGGCCTAGTGGGAGGCTCATCTGGGACACCCGGTTGAGGACCAGGACTGGATGGATATCTGGACCTGAGCGCACACATCACCCGCTTGTGTCACCAACAGAGAATGCGCGTACAAAATTCTGCTACGTTGGTACTACTCCCCCCTCAGGCTTCATCATATGAACCATTCTCTCGACCACGCCTGCTGGAGAGGGTGTGGCCGACCGGGCTCCTTTTTCCACATGTTGTGGGCATGCCCAAAGATCCAACAATTCTGGAAACTGTGTTTAGTCACCATTGAACAGATCACCCAGACGGCTCTCGCTCTGGAGCCTGAGCCCGTCCTCCTAGGGTTCCCGGTCCCCGGGATCTACCCACGCTCCAGAAACAAAGCCAAACTGCTGACCCAATGCCTCCTGGCTGGGAAAATAGTGATAGCCAGCTTCTGGAAAGCCCCGGACGGCCCCTTCATGTCCCAATGATGGGGGAAAATATGGGACATTCAGATCGCAGAGAAGGTAACGGCGGCAAGGGCTGGATTCCTCCATCGCTTCCAGACTATTTGGGTTCCAGTGTTGGATTATGACCTGAAATTTCCAGCATTGACCTATAAGCCTACCAATATCCGGTGGGCCTTGAGGGACCGAGACGCTCCCTGAAAGGGAAGCATAACCGAAGCAGACACAGAAAACACAACCTAACAGGAAGCGACCCCAGACTAAGGGCCATGAGGGAAGGCGGTTGAGGGATTGGAGGGGATTATTGGATTTGTTTTACATGACTTGTTTATGTTGTACAGTTATCACCCTGACTTGGTTTAAAAATAAACATTTAAAAAAAAAAAAAAGAATGCCTGCTGGGTGCCAATCCCAGAATCAGCAAACACAAACGTGGTTAGGTTGATGGATCAGCAAAGAAGGAAATAGCAAAGAGAACTATCGCCATTTCCTGGAAGAGTGCTTTGGGATCACAATATGGAAAATGTTGTAAGGATTTGAAAGGTGGGCAGATGCAGAGACCAAGGTGTGGCTGGAGGGAGCGAACAGATCGGAACCCGATGGTAACGACAAGTGTGTAGCATTGAAAGCGTTGATCTGGGACATGGTTCACCCGTCCGACGTCAAACCCCCATGAGTGCACCAATTAAGGCAGGAGTCACCCTTGATGTGCCCAGCTAAACATTCCAAAGCATCCAATTGACACTGGCCAACTGGGAGACACGAAGAGCACAAATAGAACTGGGCCCCAGGCTCGGACCATTTGCCCCCAACCAATGTTATAAATAACACATGGCACGTGTAGGAAGTTGTTTGTTAGTTGTTATTTGTTGTTATTAATCTAAATGCAGGCATGAAAAAGTGGAAGTTGAATTACACGACTGTAACTATATAAATGCCAATAAAAACTTTAAAACATTTTTGACCAGGGCTGTAGGCTGTGCCTCTGTCGGGGCTGCAGGAGTTGCGTCAGGGGCAGGCGGCCTGCTCACCGAGCCTGTGCCTTGAGTGTGCGATGCTAGTGTCACCTTGGTACCGGTACAGCATGGTGTGGCTCTCCTCCTCTGTCTACTTCTCCTCGAGTGGCTCATGCCAGTTGCATCACTGTCAGATGACGTGCCTATGGGGGTGAAAAGGGCATGACGTTATACACCTCTGTGCCAACCTATTGCTTTGCTACATGAATTTCAGACAGTGTGTGGCATGGTGTCAAGGGGTCATGCAGTGGGACATTGCATGGTACATTAACGCATGAGTCACTGGGCGCCACCAGCAAGGAGGTGGAGGTTGATACAAGCAACACAGCTGTACTTGTCCTTGTGTTGTCACATTGGATTTGCAGGGGACAATGCCCTGCAGGTGAGGCTGGTCCGGGGGTACCGGGATGTGAGGGGGTGTGTACCAGTGGCTGGGGGCTTAAAGGGGCCAGGCACATGTTGATGGGGGCCAGAGGGGCAGGTTCAAGTGATTCAAGTGGGGCTGGGGAATACATTGCCAAGGATGTGGATGGTCCACGTCCCAGCCATCCAAGGGTGGCCGTGGGCAGTTGCTGGTGAGGGATGCTGTTGTTGGCTTATTGTGGATGGGCTGCCACAGATGTCACACATGGTGGACTTGGCACCAGACAGCCTTGCGTGTGGGGCACGGGGACATGCACTTGGTATTACCATCACAGGGGGCCTGTACAGTGATCCCATGGCTTTTCGGAAACAGTCTCAGAGCTACTGGCCTGGGTTATTGCACTCAACATTGCCCTGGATGTGCATTAGGGGGTGAGGGTATGTGACGGCACAGTGAGGGTGGGCTGCCACAGTTGTTGGGGCATGAGCAGTGGTGACATTGGCCATATGGGTGTAGGTGTGGTATTTTGTTTTTCTTTTTTAATTAGTTTACATATAACAAACGAGAAAACAGTTCCAAGGCAGTGCTCATACTGTGTCATCAATATTCAAATCATATTACTACCTAATTCAACTACCCCTCCGTCCCTTTGTTACTACTTCCCTCCACACTCATGCCCAAAAACCCTGCTAGTGTCAATGTTGTCTTTACTAATAAGGCTGGACTCCCTCTAACCTTCCTGGGGTTTTGCGCTCATCTCCCTCTCGGTGGTCTCTGTCCCGAACAGGGCCTGTAGCACCTTTTCCCATGCTATAATCCTTGTTATATTTTCTCCTTGACTAAGCTGTACCGCCCCCCCCTCCACACCACTGTCTCAGCTGAAGCCCACCTCTTCATATCCTGCCCCCACTCCTCCACATCTGGAACCCTGGGGGACTTCCATGCCATAGCGATTCTGCGTTTAGCCAATATGTACGCCAAATCCTTCAATTTGGCGATGTGTTGTGCTCCGTAAGGGCGCGGGAAGCAGGTCAATAGTGCAGCTGCTGGGGCCTCAACATTCAACACCAGGCCCCTCTGTTCATTCTCGCCGCTACCTCCCACCAGTATTGTTGTACTATCGGGCACATCCAAAACATGTGAAGCAGGCCCGCCTCTTACCCTTTGCACCTGGGGCATGCCTGCTCTGCAGCACCTGGGAACCGTGAGATTCGTTGGGGCGTCATGTATGCTCTATGTGTAATCTGCAGCTGTATTAATTGCAGTCTCGCATTCTCGACACCTTCTTATAGTATACCAGGACCCCTGCCCATTGTGCATCTGTGAACGGGGCTCCCAAGTCTTCCTCCCATTTGCTCCTTATTGTTAGGGGTGTGGGAGTCATATTAGTTAGTAGGAAGTCCTATATCCTAGATATAGCATGCCCCCCTTCCGATATGTCATATAAAATATCTACCACTGCATGCTCTTTCAATTTGATATACGCCGGCCACCTCCGCAATATCTCCCCCTTAACAGTGTTAAACAACAAATATTGGATTTTGTGCAAGCCAGGGTGGTCAATTAATTCTTCAAAGGGAATACATGAGGCATCCTGCAACAAATCACATATTGTGGTCACCCCACGAGGTTCCCAGTACACCTATCTTTCGTCTCGCCTGCTACGAGGCAGCCACTACTGTGACCAGGGGGATCTGGACCAAAAACAGGTCTGTGAGCCCTATTACTGCCAATTCACTGTCCCATATCTTTACTCCCAAGGACACTAGGTGTGATCTGAGTTGTCCCTGGGGCTTCCTATTCCACACCAATTCCTTTAGATAATACTGTGACCCCGGGGGTTGCAGCATCAGTGTATCTGGAGTCATGTCATCTGCAAATCTGTCCACCACAAACTGCAGCTGTCCCGCTATGTAGTACAAATCAAAGCGTGGGACCCTAATGCTGCCCTCTTCATATGGCATATGTAACATGGAAAGTGCTATCCTGTTCCTCCCTCCATTCCACAAGAAGCATCTGCTAATACTATCTAACGTTTTGAAGAAGGACTGTGATATATAATATGGGACGTTCACAGAGAAGTGCAACAACCAAGGCAACACTACCATTTTCAATAATGCGGCCCTCCCCAACATGAAGAGCAGCAAACTTGGTCCAGAATTTCATGGAGCTTTGTATTCCTGCTAGGGCCCGTTGCGTGTTATGTACGTGCTCTGCAGCCGGATCATGGTATACATTGACCCCTAGATATCTAAATGTGGGCACTATCCCCTGTAATGCTAAAACTGGAAGCGCCCCCTGCTCCACCTTGTGCAAGCCTGCTAACAGGAACAGCGCAGATTTCTCTGTACTGATCGTAACCCTGACAACGCCGCAAAGAGCTCTAGCGCCTCCAACAGCAACTCCAGATTATCTTCGTGGTTCTGCATATACAACAACTTGTCATCCGCATGCAACGATATCAGATGCGCAGCGCCGTCTATTACTATACCTGCTGCGATATACTCCCTTCTGAGGTATTGTGCAATTGGTTCCATAGCCAGGATATAAAGAAGGGGGGACAGTGGGCAGCGCTGTCTAGTACCTTTACCCAATTCCCATGCAGTCAAAATACAGCCACCTGTTTTAACCTGTTTTAACTCTTGCTGTCGGTCCAGTGTACACTAATCTAACCCATCTAATATATGCCTGCCCAAATCCGAATCTGCGCAGCGTTGCATACAACCAGTCCCACAGCACCGAGTCAAACGCCTTTACCGCGTCCAGCGTGGCGCACAGGATCTCCCAGTCTGCCGTGCTGTCTTTCACATGGTGCAGTCGCCTCAGATTCCAAAACATGCTGCGTCCTGGGATGTAACCCGTCTGGTCAGGTTGCACCAGTGCGTGTATTACCGTCTTCATTCTGTCTGCTAGTACAGAAGTCAGAATGTTGTTATCCTGATTTAACATTGATAGAGGCCTATACAAGCTACATTCTGTAGCTGGCTTGTGGGGTTTAAGGAGGGGTATAATGACAGATTCCCTTAAGCTTGGGTGGAGAACGCTGGTCTCATAAGAGTCATTAAAGGTGTTCAGTAGATGCAGGGCCAACTTCTGGGCGTATTCCTTATAGTATTCTCAGGCAAGCCCATCTGTACCCACTGTCTTCCCTGTCGGCAGAGACCTAATCGTCCCTAGTATTTCCTCTACCGTGAGGGGTCCATCTAAACCACTCCTTTCTTCATGATCTACTGCAGGAAGGTCTATCTCGCCCAGCACCCCTGATCTAATGTAAGGAGGTCTATCTCGCCCAGCACCCCTTCTAAGAGATCTCGCGATATTAAGGGTCCCTCCTCATACAGGACCTGGTAGAATTCTTGAAAGGCCACATTAACTCCTGCTTGGTTATTACAAAGGTCACCTTCTCTCATGCATATGGAATGGATCAGACTTCGCTTCTCTTCTTTCTTATATAGCCATGCTACTAATCGGCCTGTTTTATCTCCTTCTTTATGTTGCCTTTCTATATATTTAGAATAGTAACATTTACCCAACCTCTCCCAGCATTCAATGCATTTCTATTTTAATGCTGCAGCCTTCGCTGAGGACAGTTCTCGCTTTCTTAATTGCTCTTCTGCCGAAGACAGCTCTCTGTTAATGGTGGCGCGGACGTTATCAGAACCCGCAATGGCTGCCTCCCTGACCACAACCTTCAGAATGTCCCTGAACTGGCAACACCTTCATTATATTTGATGTACTCCACAATACCTTTCCTGACAATCTCAAAATGGGGGGGTCCTGTAAAGATTGTCCCCTGAGTCTCCACATGGGTATTGGAGCCCTAGGGGGCTTAAGCCGCCACTGAATGCTCAACGAGGTGTTATCAGATAGCACCTTACCTTCATACTGCTCCTTTGCTATCAAATGGGCGATTTCCTTCCCCACAAACAATCGATTCTAGTATGCACTGTGTGTGGTGCTGAATAATATGAGTAGTGTCTAGCATCACCATGGAGTACCCGCCAAATGTCAATCAGGTCAAATGCCCCTAAGAGCGTGTTCAGTGCCTTAGCTGGGCATCTGACCTGTCGAGGGATGGGTTAAGCGTGCAATTGAAATCACCCACCCCATATAATATCATTGTTTCTGTATGGCCCACCTTGGATAGAGTGATTGAAAGAATACTGCTGCATTATGGTTGGGTGCATACATGTTAATAATACAAGTATCAATGTTTTAAGGAGGCCCTATACCAGAACCATTCTACCCTCATTGTCCGTTTTTAATTTGGGTCATCTTAAATGGTACCGTGGGCGCTACCCATATTAGAACCCCCTGAGCATAAGCAGAGTACAATGAGCCAAACACCTGCCCATTCCATTTACTTGCCAATAAGGACTGCTTTTCGGTGTTAGGTGCATCTCCTACAACATTGCAATGTCTACCCTGCTTCTTTTCAGGTATGCATGGACCCTGTTCCTTTTGACATAAGCATTTAGCCCCCTTACATTCCAGGACATAAGCAGCTCATCAGCTTGGAGAGGCTGTCTGGCCCTACCCCCACCTGTGCCTTTTGCAGCTATTTAGGAATCCATTTAAGTATGCTACTCAACTACTCTTTTTTGACACTCGGGTGGACAAACCCTAAACCCCTTTAACACCTCCAACTCCCCTAAACAATAACATCTGCCCAACGACAAGCTTCATGTTTGGGCATATCCGCTTCCCACATCGTCCCTCGGTGTACATATCTCAGCAGGGTGCACAGCGGGTGGGCGCATACAACAAGTGCCCTATATAAATAGAACTCGGAGGAGGTGGCTCTGCACGACCGTAAGTCTGGTCACACTTCGTGAAGTTCGAATTGTTAGTAAGTAGCCTCACACGCCATGTAAAACTAATCTAAAAGTCTAGACTCATTTAAAAGAGAGATAAAGTAAGAAAATTATATAGTATAATAATAATGTTAGGAAGCTCCTCAGCCAGGCAATTTATGTTCCAAAAGAGCCCGCTTGATCCGGGGCTCACAAAGTGACTCTGTTGTCGCCTTGGGCTCAGTGGCAGTCCGCTGTCTCCAGGGAAGGTCCCTCCTGCAACCCTGTCATCATACACGGTCCATTTTATTTACTTCTCCCGTGGTCTTCTCTCTCCTCTCTTCCATCTGACCTATTTTCTCCCTATCCATCCACGCCTGGGCTTCTTCCGGAAGGTCAAAGAACCAAGCCCAGTTCTTATGTATAATTGTCAATCTTGCCGGGTAAATTAGCATGTATTTGTGGCCTGCCACTCTGAATCTGGCTTTGGCAGCAATGAATTGCGCCCGGTTTTTCTGCACCTGGAAGGTGTAGTCGGGATACATAGCTAGTTTGGCAGAAGCTCTCCACAATACTCCCCCTTGCCTGGAGTAGGCCAGTATCTTCTCCCGGTCTTTGTAATTCAGGACCTTTGCAATTATTGGTCTAGGAGGCGCTCCTGGAGGCGGGCGTCTGGTGAGCGCTCTGTGTGCTCTCTCAATTGTAAATCCCTGTGTAAGGTTGCCGGCCCCAATTTCCTGGAGTAGCATGTTTTCTATATATGTAGTGGGGTCCGCACCTTCCTCTCCTTCAGGTAGCCCCACTATTCGGATATTGTTCCTCCTGGCCGTGCCTTCCGATTCCTCCACCATGTTTTCGAGGAAGCTGACATTCTGCTGCAAAACATGCACATTATCATGCGTCTCTTGTAGCTCGTCTGTGTTCTTCTTCATTTGAGTCTCAAGGATGGTGAAGCGTTCCGCCAGACCGCGCACGTCCTGTCGCAGCAGTCCCACATCTATTTACACTGCCCCAATTTGTGTCCCCAACGAGGCCTTGAGATCTGCAATAGCCTGCATAACGTGGTCATGCAATTCCATAGGGTCACCACCTGCCGCCTGTGGGAGCCCTGTGTTCTCTTTTGTGTGCTGTTGCACCACTTTAGCATAGTTTTCGATTGACACTTGCCCTGCCTTCATCTTGGCTGGTTTGGGAGGCATTTAGTCAGCTGTGCGCTGTGGTGATGGCCCACAATGTCTCACCTCAAAGTATAGGTGGCAATTGCGATGGCGTGACTTGGGGAGCTTGGGCCAGAGGCCACTGTGTTTCCAGGTTTCCAGGTCGCGCTGCTATTTCCTGACTAGTGATGAAGCCTGGATTTGGGCGTTTCCAATCCTTCTCCCTTCACTGCAGGGACATAGTCTTCTTCCCCAGCCTCCTAGGCTTCTTCCTCCAAATCTCTGAACAACGTAGCCCAGTGCAGTCGTCCCCTCTATGGAGTTGACTGGTGTACATGCACTGCCGGTCTTCTCCGGCCAACAGAGTCACTAGTGCAGGAAGAGGTGCTTTAATCCTTTATAACCAAGCTTGTGGGCCATCCGCTGGTGGGATAAATGTGCGGGCTGTGATTATGAACTGCTCATATTGCATATTACATAAGCTCCCGTTCTTCTCAGTTTATGGCAGACCCTTCGCTGCAACCTCTGATTATCCAGGCGCCACTGCCTGCTATCAATGGCCCCACCACTGAAGTGGCTATCAGGTTGCACCAGCGCTTTGTTTACACAGCAGGAAGAGGGTATTATGGCACTCTACCGCTGCCTCCCAGTGATTTGCGGGCAGCTCGTTATTGCTCTGCCCCTCTGCCCAAGTACTTCCTCAACCAAGATGGCCGCAGGGTTTCACCGGCTCTCCGCTACTTTCCAAGGGGGGAGGCTCTGTCCCCTCAACACTGCCTCCTCAATCGTACCAGAGGTGTACTGCTTCTTTTATATAGAGATTGTGTCCCGGGCCCCATAAGGGTACCTCTTGTGTCCCCCTTACTGGAGTGGGCTCCAGTGTCATCCACTTCCTTCTCCGGCACCGGTGGACCCCAAAGGAGGATTCTCCACACGCGCACCGCCATCCTTCTTTCACCGGCTCCAGATCTTCCACCTCCTCACAGCAGGTACCGTTCTGCTACCAGGGATCGGTCTCGCTACACAGCGTTTCTTCACTCGCTTCTGCCAGGATACACGTGCTCTTCTCAGTGTGACTGGTCACAGTACCGCAGACTGCACCGTCAGCTCCTGCCAGTCGCCATCTTGATTTGGGTTTTGTCCACAGCCCTGTTTTTCGGCACGCTGTGTCCAGTGCCCCATGCAGGAGACGTGCCTACGCTCTCTCCAGCACACCCCCGAGGCTTTCCCCTCCCCATTCACAGGGTTTTAGGCAAAATATCAGCTGAGGAGCTGTTCTTTTCGTCAGATCGTTAAGGATCTGGCAGGAGCTAGCTCAGAAGACGACCTACTTCATTGCAGCTAGCCACGCCCCCCCAAGGAGTGGTATGGTTTTGTAAGGGAGGCATGGTATCACACTGACAAAAAAGGTCAAATTTGTAAAACCTTTATTAAAGTTTCAATGGGGTTGGAGAAACTCCTACTTTGCCCTATAGCTAGGAGGCGAGTGGTCTCGACCATCAAATTATAAACAAACAGTACTAGTTGTGTCCGTCAAATCAAAATTGCCTATACTAACAAAACCTAAGGCCTACCCTATACCTAGTACAAAAAGTGTGAGAAGGAATATATGTATATAAAGGAAAGTCAGTGTTCAAAAGAATAAATGTATCCGAGTCAGCTCTCCTCCCCACGTTGGACAGCACGGGTTAAGGCGGTCTCTGTAAACAAGATGACACACTCTGGCTCAGGTTCTTAATACAAGGTACTTCAGAACGTGGATCGAGGCCTGCCTGGCCTTCAACATTAAAGTCTTGCTTTTCAATTTCCACAAACACAGTTTAATGAAAAGTTCACAGCGGTCCCCCTCTGTTGGGCTCAGACCTCTTACAACAAACGTTCCTGTCGGTCCCCCTTTGTCAGACCTTTCACAACATAAGTTCACAACACTTGCAGGGGTTCCCTTCCCCAAGCTTAACTCATATCCTTGAGGGGTTCCCTTCCCCTAACTTATTATACCTCCGTCTCCCTCAGTCGGGCTCGGACCGTTTCCTGATGTCGAAGACTTTCGAATGTGCGTGATTTTTGTGACAGACGTCCGCAGGACAACTTCGACTTTCCAGCTTTCATCTCACACGCCTATGAAATTTATCCCAGTGCTTTCTGGTCTGGGTAGTTCACTGTTGTATGTACTACACTTCAACATCCAGCTTTCACATTCCACTTTTCTCTGGGTTTCAGTCACCTTCACAACTTTCTACCTTTCACAGTGTGAGAAACCTGAGGGTATTCTCCCAAGTAGACATCCCTTATTCAGGTGGCAAGGGAAGGGCTGGCGCTCTCGGATTCCAACTCTGGGGAGGATGAGCGAGGGAGGATCACCTGGGTAGGGGAGCCCGGGGTTGTGCTTGGGGGGAAAACCCCAGGTGAGATGTAGTATTCCATCAGTGAGGAGGACAAAGAGGACAAAGTCCCCGAAGCCTTTATAGGCTGTTCCAACTCAACCTCCTTTCCACCCAAAGAATCTCTCTTGCCCAAATCCAGAAACCCCTCTATATCTGGTAAAACGAATAGGAACTCAAACCCTGCTGCACTAGGAAACTACATCTCCCAGAATCCCTGTTTTCCCATCGTGTATCCGAATAATCCGAATTCTCTCAGTCAATTTTCCTCACGTCCCACAGATTATTATTTCCTGAATTTCCAGTCTACTTTGACAAAACACCACTGTCTCCACTATTCATTTCACAAACCGTACCAAACTCACCCTTTCAAATTCACCTACCACCCTAGGACGAAGAATATAATTCCTCATCACACCTTTTCCCCATCATACTACGTAGCTGTTAATCAGTGGGCTGGAGATGTTAATCAGGTGTAAGTAACTGACCTTTATTTATGCAAGCAACATCACACGTACAGTTCTTAAACAACAAAAATAACCACCATTCAACTTTTTAATCACTGGCGATCCCGGCCATTGCAGTAGCATACATTCTTACTGCTGCGATTATTCCGGGCATAAAGGAAAGAAAACAAATGTTCCAACAAAGTATTCACTTTATCTTCGTGATAGCGTGGGCCAGCACCCAATTGTAACTTCTAAACAAGTTGCTGCTGAAAGTTGGCTTTGTGCCGTTTAGAAATAAATCAAAAAGATAGTTCAGAAAACAAGTCTCTCCTTGGGATGGCCGGCTCTACAGAGGAAAAAGTTCTCAAATAATTACAATGCGTCCGTTATGCAGTTGTCACAATGGACATTTTCCCATTCCTTTGTGTATATTGACACTTTTCAAGATCACGCTGCTTTCATTGGCATTGGGTCGTGCTTATGGCTTTTCTTGGTGCATGGGGCTCTGTGACCTAATAAGCCCATTGAAAACCGGCGACCTCCTCCGTCCACTCTTCACAGCTCTCGCTCTGTCCTGGATGGAACAACAACCAGAGCCTCTGAGTTCACGCATGCGGTTTGTGCGTTCTCTCCCCACCTTCTCCCTCATCTCCAGGTGTATTCAATCCTTCCCCTCTCATCAGAATCATCCCCTCCCTTTCCCCGACTTCATTTCTTGGCGTTTCCTCCTCTGTTACCCCGCTGCCCTGTTTCTCCCTTTCTTCAACCGCCCACCCCTGTTTTCTCGCTTTGGACGTTCTCTGGTCCCGATGGTAAGGAAAGCATTTACCAATGGGGTTTTTATATGTCTGAGATTTATTGGCTTTTAGGGTTCTGCTGAATTGACGGCTTTCAGAACAAGGCATTATGGGAGTAGTAGTTCTTGTAATTTTACATGTTGCAACCATCGTATTCCTGGTTCTATATACCAGTTCTGTCCTGGCCATACTGCCTGGGTTATCCATTATAGCCATGGTTGGAGATTTGTGATGATTTCCATTGGTATAGTGCCCAACCTGGTCCAGTCCCCGAGACCCAGGCGGACCAATCTCACAGTAGCATACTCTGAAACTCTACCCCCCTTTTCCGACACGAATACTTTCATACCTCACAAAAGACAACAGACTAACACCAAAGCCGTTTGCCTAACATGTCCCAATACAAGGGTCAGCCAAAGTCAGGCAATTGACCAGAATCACACACACACACACACACACACACCCGACGGCCCTTTCCTTTCCCCCACAGGGATAAACGTTGGAGCACAAGAGCACACGATGAACAAGGCAGACGACATGACAAAACAGCTATCCAAGCACAGCAGTTCAAGAGGAGGAGGAAGGCAGCGAGAACTGAAAGGGTGTCAAGGAGAGAAGCGACCTTGTCCTTTCCGACCCAGACCCGCAAAGCTTCCATGGAAGGATTCGTAAGGCAGCAACAATAGCTAGCGTGTGTTGCAGCAGATGTCAACGGTATATGGAGCACAGGCCTACACTGATAATCAGAGCAGGGAGAGACGCTTGCTACGGTTGTACTGGCCTTGACTCCAGAGACAAGAAAAGTCAGTCGGTTCATCACAGCCAGTGAGTCGAGGGGATAACCGATAAGAAACCAAACTGTGTTGAACGAAAGTCCCAAATGGCGAATTAAGGAAAGTTTAAAGGACTGTTAACATTAAGGGAAAACCAGCTGCAGAGGGGTCTGGCACCACGTGGGTGCTCATTCGAGAGACTCTGTGGTTGATCCCATGTTTGTTGAAACTACCAATACCAGAAGGCCCTAGGAGAACCATAAGGAAAAGCTCAAAGTGGTCATACATGGGTCTAGCACAACCACTTGTACAGTTGAAAGTCTTTGACCTACACGTAATTGAACAGTTAAGGGAGGTGGATCCCGCATAGTGAGAAAAGAGAAAGCACTGTGTGATTGGCAAGAGTGAACCCGACGGAGGGATGCTGATGGAAAGGGGCGAAATCTGAAGTCCCAATGAACAGTGCGTTGACAAGAGTGAACCCGATAGAGGGTTATCCACAGTGAACTGTTTAAAAAAACATTAAGACTTTTGAATGCGAAAGGTGAAATTGTTTTGGACACTAAGCCAAAGTGAACCCGACAGAGGGAGGCTTAAAACATTAAGATTTGTGACTGTCAGAGGTGAAATTGTTTTGAAGAATAGCCGTAGTAAACCCAACAGAGGGAGGCAAAAATTCGAGAAGGGTCTGAGCCCAGAAGAGGGGTACAGCAAAAAAGCAACTGGTGCACACTAATTTTTTAAGCAGAGAAAACTTAAAATGTTAAGGTCCAGCTGTGCTGGTTTCAATAAGGTAGAGGTTCAAGGAAGGAATTAGGGCCTTGGCACAAGACTCGACTATACATAAGAAAAGAGGAAAAGGATCCACAGTAGGAATCCTCCCGTCCCTTGCACACTGTCCGAGCCTGCAAACAGAGCTGTTAGTTATTCATATAGAGAGATTGCAAATGATTTTTCAACAGCAAAAAATAGGTTTCATACATCAATTCAATGAAAAGTCTATGTACCCAGTTTGTCTAAAACAAAGGTATTTTAATCATAGAACAATATATAGATAAGCAAAACAGATCCCAAAGTCCAATGTCAAAGGCTGACACGTTTCAAGGTGCTCCCTCTTCTTCAGAAGCCTAAAGGGACTGTTGATGGATGACATACATAAGGGAAAGGAAAAAAAAACATAATGCTATCGGTTACATTTCGCCCATGTAAGTTTGGTCATTTACATCAAGATTATTGTTTGCACATCAGGATAGTATGCTACAATCCCTGTGGCATCAATGTGTTCACACTAACTCCAACACTCTGCTTTAATCCATAGAGTCTTCTCCTATTGGTAAAATCTATTAGAATGGCACAAGTGCATCATGTCGGTAACCCGCATGAGGAACAATATATTACTCCTCCCGTGTATCTGCTCAGAGTATGTTCAGAATGACTATGTAACAAGGAACTCCATGGATGGTGGTAAAATGAAGAGAACCACCCATTTTATGGTTACTGGTATTAAAACAAAGCTTAACTGGCGTTCCATGTGGTAGCTAGGATACTACTCCTTATGATACTAAAGCAAATGGTCATATACTTAAGAGAGACGGTAAGGTAATCGTAGTCCCTTGTTATAGGGGTGTCTAATGTTATAACTGGGAAAAAGGATTCGCCAATGGGTGCTCAAACTTCGTATACACTACATCAGGATGCTGGTAAACTCGAGATTGTCCTGTTCAAAGGCCCCGTTCAAATAACTATTCGATATGACAAAAGAAAAAGATAGCAGAGGATAGTGTCAGGGGGGGGGTATGGTTTACAGATGGGGGCAACTAATAAGGCCAGAGAAAAACAGTGCATTTGCTTATGGGCACTCACCCTTATTAGAACATAATCTCGGGTGCTTACACAATATAGCGGTAGGGAAAGGTTTGGTGGAAGCTGCAACACGCAGAAAGAAGAACGTCGATTGCCGCACTCTGTGGTTCCTACAGTTGAGAAATATATAAATGGGCCGGTGAGTAGTCTAGTTCAATAAATAGACAAAGGAAATTCATGGACGGGATAAAAGCAAAAGTGAATCTACCTCAAAGACTGAAGCCTTTCCAAAAGTAGGTATCCAATTTCTGACGCCGTAAGCGTAATCAAGGGAACTGCCGACTCTGATAATTAACGGGACACAAGTTGGGAAAGCGGTATCAAGAAAATGCAAATAGATAGGGTTTTGTGCTATAATGTATCGTATCTGTACAAACTGCAGAATCAGGCACAAATATCTAATATCTAGGTGGGGTCCGTCGATCAGACCGAGCATGCCTGCTGAATCTAGTTCGCAGAGTGGAGAACACGAACCAAGCGTTGCACATCCATAACCACGGCAACTAAGGTTTAGATGAGTGAGGTACGCCATCTTATGTAAATTCAAGGGGTTTTGTCATAGGCAGAAATAGAAAAAGCACTCTACAGATGTATTGGGAGTTAGGGTGCCCATATTGAAATGGACTGTGTTAAAAATAGTCCTAAGCGTTACAGTGAATAATTCTTGCTCCCATGGTGGATTCCAGTCCCGATAGTGTACATGAGCCCGTTTATTAAGGTCAAAATTGGCATGTGCCTAGTTGTTAAGGTCAAACCCGTTACCCGGAGGAACTAAGTCCCTAAATAATTCTAAATTGATTGTGCCTATATTTTCCATGCTTAACAAGGGCTATACTCATGGTGTTCTCTACATTCTACATTTTTAGTATGCAAAGTACATGACATCAGATACATATGGTGTCATTGTGATTACATCATTGGGTTACATAACTTTCTAGATACATTATGATGTACATTTGATTATTCATAAAGGTCTACAAGACCACATGGTCTGCTCAATGGCCTATTTGCAATGTAAATCAATGGTGTACAGAATACATGGCATCAGAAACATACGGTGTTCGTGTAATTGCCTCACTGCGTTACGCAACTGCAGCTATTGGAAAAACTCATCAGACGAGAAATCTCGCAGAAGCTGCATGCAACGACACTTGTAGAATATTTTAAATCACAAAGGATCCCTAGGGGCCTTAGGGTCTATTTGAGACCAACCCTCTGTAGCGAAAATAAGGCGTTTGTGGCCAAGTGGGATCAAATTATCAATAAGTGTTCATTAGAATTGATTTTACTAACAATTGAGGAGTTATCTATGTTATTAACATATATAGACACTGAAATTATCTCCCTGAAAACACAACTATCAGAATTCAAATCATCACAAGAGTTGTCACAACTCCTCGAGGAAATTAATAACAAACTCAGTAGTTACAAAACGGATATTGAACAAAGGAAACTTAGATAATTTAAACGGGACACATTTGATTATTTAAACAACATTGTGTACAGTTGGCAGGAGTTCTATCAACACTATAACCAGAACAGGAATAGACCTCATCATCCGAACTCACCAAATTCCAGAAGCGACAGCAGTAGTAGTAGTATAGGTGAACATATTGGACCGGGTAGAACACAACCACAACCTAACAACCAAGGTGAAGTGTCGGGCATCCCGATCACAAGCAGGAGGTTCAGCAGACATTACAGGTGTTTTTTAGGCCTAAGAGACAAACAAAAAGAAAAACAAGGAGAGGGAAAAAGACCTCAAAAAGGAAAGAAAAAAGTGAGTGAAAATCTGGTCATCACCATTTCAAGTAAAGTGCTATTGAGGCTTATATTCAAGAATCGTCTGAGCCCTGAAGAGGGGGACCCACGGGTGAAGAATCATCATTTTGTTTATAATTCTGAACATACCAGGCCCTCGGAAGCAAGAAATCTAACCACCGAAGGTCCTGATATCGCGAGGAACGTTTTGTGGATCTGAGCCTGGAAGAAGGGGGATACAGGGGTGAAACGTCAATAACTAACATACATGCGGAAGGGAACTTTTTATTATTTTGAAGGCATCAGGTCCTCCGAGGCAAGACACATTTTGTAGAAAAGTGACTTAATCACTGAAGGTCCTGATACCTGAGAACAGAACTGTTGTCTCGTGCTGGGAACACTCGAGAAGTGTGCTGTGCTCTGGAGTGTCGCCTTGTCCCATGCTCAAAACGTGGGGAAGGACACCCCCGCCTACCACATCATAACTATCATTTGTGAACACTTCTTTCTTTCTTGTGAGCACTATCTCACATTCTTTTTGTATTTAGTTGTAAAGATTGGCAATAGTTTATTTTTAGTATGGACCCTTTTATTTGACAAGACACCACTAGGACTGACTTATTATTATTTGATGGTCATAGCTTGCTCCCATCTTGGATTTAGGTTTAGATTAGGGGTTTTTCCAACCTACCTATACAGTTTAATAAACACCCTTGAACTGTGATCACTTGTGTCTGTCTTTACTGTTGCCACTGTGAGTTCCTTACAAGAGAGACTTTCGAGTGGGCTACTTCCTTTTGCCGGACCACTCCGTTATTCAGTGTCGCTGACTTTCCAGCTATCGTTACTTCAAAGTTCATTCGCAGGTCTGCCTTTCTTCGCGTCTCATCCACCCGCGTGCAGCCTTCAATTTTGTGAAAGAATGTTACCATCTCACTTTTTCTTTAGCACACACTGCTCTCTCACGTCGCTTGCCAACTCACCGGCTGTGTACGTTTCTTTCTTGACTTTTGGTTTCATCCAATTTGCGAGTCAAGGTCAGTACCACAGGCTTGACCTCGCCTCCCCAACTCCGGGAGGGTTGCTGGCGTCCTTGGAACACAATGAAGCTTTCTTGTTCATGATTCGGCCTCCTCCATGTATCTTTTGTGGCCTTCTGAAGGCAACGACCTCCTGCAGGGAACTCCTGGGGTTCCCTACCCGTGGCTCTCGTCGCTCCGTCCGTTGCTCCAGTAGGTACGCCTTTGTCCCGGAAGTTCTGCTCTTACTCTTGTTCCACCTTGCTCAGAGTGTGTCTCTATGTTCAGCCTTTTATCAGTGTGAGGAGAGCTAATTGGTATCAGATGTATGCACTTAGAGTCAAGTGCCTGACTTTGCCTGACCCAATTAGCGGGACATGTCCAGTGCGATGTATAAGAGTCAGCATTATTACTCTCAGTCGCCCTCTTCCTCAGCCCACTGTTTGTGTGGAAAGGGGGGGGAGGAGTTGGGACATCGGGGGAATCCTATGAAATAGGATGGGTTAGGTATATGGGAAAGGGACGAATACCGCATCTCACCATAGGCTGTCTCACCCCCACTCCCTGAAGACCCCTCACCCAGGTAGTCCTCCCCTCCCGCACTAGCCCACCCCCAGGAACTGGATCCAAAAGCAATGGCTGTGTCTTGGCCATCTGGATGACCAGTCCCAGAGGACTAACTGGTGAGACACCCCTTGGTTTCTCACAGTTGGATGACTTTAGGGTGGTGGCACTGTGAGTCTGACCTATTGCCATGGTCTGTCATCTGTGGGAGCGAGATGTGGGATGGTTCAGTGGTGATGGCAGGTTGCGTGGGGAGGGGGCTCATGAAGCCTGTCCAGGGAGTGGCTGGGTTACAGTGCGCAGGTGTCACAGTGAGGTGGCTCTTTGTTTAGCTGGGAACGCGGCAGACATGGGCCGCAGGGCACGTTGCAAGATTGCCACTCTATCAAACATGTATGGGAGGGGATGGTGAGATGGTGCTGGATGGGTGTCGGTAGGTGGAAAGTGTGTCATCGGCAATTCACTGTTAGTGGGGTACGATGGTGATGGTAGGACAGGTGGGAAGGTATGTGTTGGGTGCCCGGTCAATTGAGTTGTGCCCAGTAGGCCGACACATGTGGGGAGTGATGTAGAGGTGTGGGTAGGGCAAGATTGCACTTGGGACTAGGCAGCATGCCTGCGAGTGTATGACAGGTGCGTTTGGCCAGGCACTGTCCGATAAATTTAAAAGAAGAACCTATGGAAATAGGCTGTTTAAAGGGAGAAGAGTGTGAAGAACCCAAAGAAGATATAGAGATCTTCAGCATGTTTATGTTAGTCTTCTGCTGACTTCACATATGAAAAAGCTTGGGTGAATGGGAAGCAAGTGACAGCATTGGTTATCGACGCGGGAGAGCCCTGGGTACCTCAGACACACAATGCAGGTTTCTTCAGCTTTAGTCCCCGGTCTTAGGTTTCGTATCTTCCAAGGTTCACGAAAGTATTGGTATGAAAAGGTCAAGGGCGCTTCCCTCCTTGCAGCTCTCTCTGGTCGTGCGGTCTTTCTCCTCGTATTAAACTGCCATCTTGGAACTGCTGCTTCCTCATGTGCTTTGCCTTGCTCAAGTGTGCTTTCGTGCTCCGCCTTTTATCAGTGTGGGGAAGTGTGATGGAAGTCAGGTGTGTGTGTGGTGTGTGTAATGATCAATAATTGCCTGACCATAGTATTGGGACATGTCAGGTTTACGGCTTGGTGTTAGTCTGTTTTCACTCACCATGAGCTGCTGTGAGAAAGTGTTCGTGTCGGAGAAGGGGGAGGGGTGTAGTTGAGTTCCTAAGTGAGTTTCTAAGTATCCTACCTGGTAGGATGGGGAAATGGTGTTACAGGGAAGGGGATACCGCGTCTCACCATCCGGTGTCCCACTCACACTCCGCGAAGACCCCTAATCCAGGTGATACTCATGCACTGGTCCACCCCCAGGAACTGGATCCAAAAGCGATGAGATATATCCTCACATATCCTCGCTCTTGCATATTCCACAGATTTTCTTTACTGTGTAGGTAGAGGTGAGGTGGTTTTATTAGTCTCTCTAACATAACAAACAGACTGGTCTCTAGGGGTTGACTCTGGTTTCAAGGATTCTTTATATCTTGTGGGAGATTTGTCTCTTCCCAGTCCCATATTGGAGAGTTTTGGCAATAGCAATTAAGAGTGCCAGCAGTCCTGGGGTGAAAAAGCTCTCTATAGGGAGGTGGGGGTTCCTGTAACAGTAGAAAATGTAGGGAAATCCCAACCCACAATGACTTCCTCGGGAAGCCCAGGAATGATGGCTGAAGATATTAAACATGAATCGCCTCTGATGTTAATGAACACAGGTATTTTGGGGTGTATTTCATTGTCCCCCTGTACACAGGTAACTCTAACTAGGGTAGCATTCTCGAGGTACGTTGTTGTGACCAAGACAGCTCTTATGGCGGTTTGCTTGCTACCTGAGTCAATTAACGCTGTCACTTGCTTTGCACTAACAGGTGGGTTTGTGGCTACGTTAGTGTCATGGCCACAGGCCCCAGAACACAAAAAACACACCATCTAGTGATGGGGGCAATGGGTCACTTGACTCACTTATGTCCCTTTAGGACCTATAAACACAGGGGCCCTGGCTGGACTCAGGCCTGGCGCCTTTGGCGCCAGGCTCATATAGAGATGTGAGCAGGAACACTTTATTTCAGTGCAGGAGTGCTTTTATTTTACAAGAACTTTCCAGGAGCTGAAAGCCTTTATTCCAAAGCACATCCTCATGTGCTGAATCATTGGGTGTGGCTCCCTAGGCCTGGTCTTCATGTGCTGACTCATCGGGTGTGGCAGGCAGGCTGAACCTGGTGGGCGTGGTTTCAGAAGCTCAGCCAATATAAGCTGCTCCATCCTTAAGGCCGGTGCTTCGTGTTATTGTGCACTTGCGTGCAACGTGACTCTTTTCAGAAGCTCAGCCAATATAAGCTGCTCCATCCTTAAGGCCGGTGCTTCGTGTTATTGTGCACTTGCGTGCAAAGTGACTCTTACCGCCGCTTGGACCAGTTTACTTACCTTTGAAACCAGGCGTTCTCCTGCATACTCACCTCTAGGAAACCGGTGCTTCATCGCTTCATCTGCGGATTTAACTCCTGACATCCAGTGATCTTGATCCCGACGCTGCAGCACCACACTCCGCATCCACGAACTCGGACCCTGTGAAGAAGAAGAAAGACAAGGTTAAAACATCCGTCCAAGGGCCGTGCCTCATTTGAACCCTGCGCGCCCCTAGTTAACAACTTACCAGCTACTGTACCACTGCAGCTTCGTTCCTCATTCCCTCCGGCTGTCGGCTCGAGCTCCGCAGCTTCTGCCGGGCTGGCAATTTCACCTGCAAGGGAAGAACGCAAAAGAGCAAACATCAAAAGTGGAACGGACAGCAATACAAGACAACAAACTTTACAATACAACAAAAACAGACGAGGAAAAAAAAAGGCAAACAGGAACACTTACCTGAGGTATAGTGGCTTAGTCGCAGCAGAACTGGACTACCACGTGCAAGGGACCAGTTAAGAAACTCGGTCCAGATCATACAAGCGCCCCTGCCAGAAGCAGCAGGACGGAGTGCTCGCCAAAACTAATCAACAGGTGAGCTTTCCAGGGACAGCGCCTCCTACAGGTACCACGGTTTCGGAGAAGGGGTCTGGAAGGGCATCAGGCGCACAAGCTGGCATACTCACTCCCCCTATTCTCCACGCAGGAGCAATCCCGAGCAGCATCACCTATTACCACCAGTCACCACATAAGCGCAGAGGGTGAAGTCGGACCCGAGCGACGTCACCCCCGGGAGGGCTGCAAACATGCCCCAACGCCTCCGCAGAGACCAGGTGAGCGTAACAATTAGTATGTCGAGCCTCCCGCTCACGTTGGAATTTCTCCAGCCTCTGTTTCACCGCACAATTATGTATGCACGGCTCTGGTTTCGCCGGAGCTACTTACATGTTGTATCATAGAGTCTGCAAAGGGTTATACTTCCACTTACCAGACCCAGCCCCGTCTTCCCTGTTCGTGAAGGGCATCTGCGGCGTGAGACGTCGATGATGTCACGCCGCCAAATGTTGCGTGAGACGCTAGCGCCTTGGGTCTCCATAGTTACACAAATACAAATATACTGATGCGTGCCCCCGTGCACGACATAATTGCGAGCAGAACGCCTGCACAAGCAGGTAAGCTTCATGCTGTTGGTGGTTTGCCATGTCAGTGTGACACTCGCACGGAGTGTCTGATCATTATCTTTTGGATCGTTTACAGATCTTATCACCCAAGCTTCCCACGATCACGGTACATATTATAAGGTAATACTCTTTAAATACGTTCCCCTCACCTCACATTGGTTTGAGTTTGAGCTAACAAGCACCTTATTATTATTCACAGAGACTAAAGGCTCAACTGTTAAGGTATGGTGCACACTGTAATACCCATTCATGTCATTGTTGGCTTTTAGTTTTATTAGTCATTGATTTTTTTTACCTTGGCTTTTTTTCTCCACATTTCTTTTATATATACGACACATGAACAAAATTGGTATGTATGCATTGATTTATTGCTGAATTACAACTGCGTATATAACTCTTGTTTTATTATATGTGTGCAATTCATTGCTCAGCCCTGAAGATGGAGCAAGGCTGAGAAATGGATTGGCTATGAGCCGTATACCATTAAGGAAGCTGTCTGTCCTTACATTTTTGACTCAATTAATTTAATATGATTAAATAATCCTTTGCATAACTATTGGAAAATAGTGGAAATTGCTTTAATTTCTCCACAACCTGCTAGGGATATTCAAAACTACTTGAAAATATCATTTTGAACTGTTTTTGCCATTTTAAACTGTTTTTGGAACATATGTTGCAGCTTTTGACTTGTTAGAGCAGTTTGTGAACATCTGGCCTTACTGGGTAGTTTCATCTGTTTTTTTTCTTGTCTGTATTTCTGGATCCCTGTGTCACAGGATCTGTTTATTTCAGATAGCTCCTACAAAACTTGACTTAAATTTACTATAATTGGAATCAATTTAACCTAATGAACTATTGTGGTGCCCATCTTTTCCCCTGCAACCAGTTTTATCATAGGCCATGCTAGTGCAACTTCGCTGGAAAGCTGGGACAACCAATTCTCAATCTGGTCAATGTCTAGAGATTCTAGCTGCTGATACAATTTGGAGCCAATATTGCCTATACATCGATTTGCTCTCTCCACATTCTGAGCAGACCACGATTGGTCTCAACTGCGCCTATTTTCCGTTGCCCTTCAACAGCCACACAAAGACTTATGGACAGTAACAGTAGCATGATCACTAAAACCATTCAGCTGAAAAAACATTCTTTAAACTGCTTACCAGAGGTTTTAATTAACAAATAAGTAATCCATTGTAGCTTTTTTTTTTACCGAACAACCAGTAATAGTTCCCTGGGTGGTCACCCACAGGCGTCCATTTAGCATCCCAACCTTCTCGATAGCTCCACCATATCCGCCCCTGCTTGTTTGATACCATCTGCTTCATAAAGCTTTTACCCTTAACCCCCAACCGACTCCTCATATTCGTTACAACATGTATATCGAACATTTAGGCAATACAAAGTCAATGTTTTCTCCCTTAATCCATACAGACTGTAATTCCCTCACGGGGGTGTTGTATATATTGTGCATACACAGGCATCCTTCCCACACTCACAGTATTTATTCTACCCCCCTCGATTGCCAGAATATTATTTGGACAATTTGAGACGTTTAGCCTCTGTGCCGGGAATGAGTGATTTATCTCACCAGACCCCTTTAGGGTCTACTAAGTTCACTCTTTCTGGCCAATGTCTGGAGGATATATTAGCCATCAACATCCATTTTTGTAAGCAACCAATTCTCTTGCAGCATGCACATTTCGTTTTCTAATAATATATTTAATGAGTCCATAGAACCAAGGAGATGTCTGAAACCCCTAGTGTTCTAGGGCGTTACTGTGAAAACTCATTGTAGTTTAACTGGCAAGGTAGGGAGTGAGTCTGCAAGCCATTTCAAGACTCGTTGAACATCTTCTAAAGAAAAACCCTTTCCTTGCATTTCGTTTTTGTTGCTGGAAGAAACTTGATCATTGTCGTTGCTATTTGAAGCACCAATACAAATACTAGTGTCTGGTAGGTTCTCATCAACGTCATGTCACAGTCCTTGTTGCGCATCTCCCGTTCCTCCGGGATCTGCGGAAGCCGTGTTCTGACTGGACGGCCAAACATGAGGTCAGCCGGGCACTCTCCAGTGGAGCTGTGTGGCTTGTGTCAGTATTCTTGCAAGAATTGATAAAGGACTTGTTCAAATGTCTTGCCCGTGACATGAGCTATCTGCAGTGTCCTCTTATTGCTGGACATGAACCGTTCGGCCATGCCATTGGCCTGAGGCCAGAGGGGTGTTATCTTGCGATGCTTGAATCCCATGTAATCCGCAGAGTTTGCTAAATCGTGGCCTGTGAAAGGAGGCCCATTGTCCATTTTGATAGTCTTTGGTATGCTGTATGCCGTGAGAATCCTGTCCAGGGCCGGGATGACCGCCATAGCGGCCATGGAGGGTATGATTTGGACTTTTGGGAACCTGGAGTATTCGTCAATTAACACTAGTATGTACAATCCATCTCTAATGGGCCCAAAGAAGTCAATTGCTAACTCTTCCCAGATGCCATCTGCCAGGCACGACATCTACAACGGGTGAGGCTTGGGTGGCAGAGCCACTACCCTGCATATGGTGGAATTCTGCAGTGCCTCCTCCACTCTGTTGTCCAGTTGGGGGAACCAGACCTTCTGGCGGAGCAGTTTCTTGGTAGATGCAATTCCCTGGTGATGATCGGGGGAGAGATCAATAGCGAAGTGACATGGGTAGTACGATCTTGCAGCCTTTGTGGCCGATGTGGTCTTCCGTGACAGTGAGTGCCTCTTGGACAAGGCACAAGTTCTGCACGTCCTCCTGGGCGGGCTGATCCAGGTGTTTGGCCATGTCTTGAGCATGTTTCGATCCATCCTGCCTGAAGGAACTGGGCTATTGTGGAGAGCGCAGGGTCAGCTTCTGGGAATGGCTTCATTTGATGGATGACATAGTTCAGGTATTCCTCCGCTATAGATTGTTCCTGCCAGGCCGACCCCTGCGGGTTGGGCAATGGGTAATGTGCCGGGTTTTTATCCTTCGCCCGGCCGGTGCTGTATGTTGAATTTATAATCCTACAGAAGCAGACCCCCATTGAGCAATGTGTGGGGGCATCCTGGCTTGTGGATTTCCATAAATTGTGAGCAGGGCTTGGTGGTCGGTAATGATAGTAAAAGCGTTGCTGTATAGAAAGAGGTGGAAATATTTGCATGCCCAGACTACCACCAGACTTTCCTACTCAGCCTGGGAGTACCACTGCTCTGTGTCCGTGAGGCTGCGGCTCGTGTGCGCAACCACCTGTTTGTTGTGGGGTGCCTTAGGATCGAATTATGACAAAATTGCACCAAGTCCCATTGCACTGGCGTCTGTCACTTCTAGGTCTGCTGCCGATGTGACCTCTGAACGTATATCCTCAAAACTGGCCTGGCACTCCGGCAACCAGATTAATTCTTGGCCCTCCTTGGTGAGTTCACAGAGTGGCGCGCTGATGGTGGCGTAATTTGCCAGGTATCTGGAACAATAACTGGCCAGCCCAAGGAAGCAGTTTGGTATGTGTTTTATGATCTGATGTATCTCCTCCTGGAATATTTCTGCTGCTGATGATATACCAAAATTAAGTCCTTTGTAATGAAACAAGCCCATGTGAGTGACAAATGTAGTCATGTATCGGTATTCAGGCGTCAGCTCCAGCTGGTGGTAGCCCTTGTTAAGGTCGAGCTTGGAGAATATGGTGGTGCCATTTAGTAGGTGGATCATATCAGTGATCCGGGATGCCTGGTGTCGTTTCCTCTGGGTAGCTTCGTTCGGCTTGCGCATGTCCGCGCACAACCGGATAGATCCCTCCGCTGACTTCTTTGGTACTCTGACTATTGGCGAGACCCACCGCATCGGGCCACTCGCCCGTTCAATGATGTTGAGATCTAGTAACTGGCAGACCTCCTCTTTGACTTGCTTCTGGATGTTGATGGGGATACCCCTGTAGTGCTGTGCCACCAGTTTCATCATGGGTGGATGTGCAGCCGACCTTGCAGTTTGAGAGCTTTCCCAATCCCTTGAACAAGTTCGGGAACACTTCGTCATGTATTCTTGTGCCATAATGGTGTACAGGAAATGCACCAGACCCATGTGCAGCACAGTTTTGAAACTCAGAATGCATCCACTGTTGGCTGCCGCGGATAGAACATGCAGTTGTATACTATTTGTGTGTGCACACAGTGGTGAACACGCCCTTGCAGGGGATCGGGATGTTAGACCCGTATGGGTAGATGTCCACCTTTTGAAGGCTTCAGTTTGGGGGGTTGTGTGGTTATGAGGAAGTTTGTGGGTGTATTGAGGACTCGCAGGGTTAGCATGGAGCTATGTTCTTTTGCTGTGTCATTCTGCAGTGCCCATACATATCCTCTTTTCCGTTTTCCCGCAGAGGAGCCTGACGAGTCGCTCCCGAACTGTGAGCCTGCCAGTACGTATCAGAGGTTTTGACTCGGTGTGACATCCTTATTTCTGGAGACCACTGTGGTTTCCGTTTGTGGTATTTCTCGTGTTCCCCTTCTGCTGGTTTGTATCTCCTTGTGTCACAGGTGCTTCTGCGTTCCTCCCTGTGGTATTTTGTGTGTCAACTGCTGCTAGGCAGCAAGGAGGCGTGAAGTGGGGTTTGGGGATTGTTCTTGCATACCGCGCGCAGAAGTGGTTCTCGGCACCGCAGGCTGTCCTAGTGGGGGTATTTAAAACCGCGCCGGTAGCAAGTCAAATTCGTTTTCATGGTGCTCACACCTGGCATGGGCGATAACTTCTGGACAGAGCCGCTGTCTTTATTCAATGAGAGGATTTTCAGTTTTCCCCCATTGTGAACTTGTAGGGAGATAGCAGATTTGGACCGGGCCATTGCCCGAATCTCGTCCAGCGATCTCTGTTTTTGAAGTCATTTTCTGCAAAAATCAGAGGACTCACACCCTGATATTACTTGGGACCTGAGCGCCTCATCATTTGGAGTAACGGTGAAAGGTGCAGTGTTTCATGCGGATGCGTAGTCTCATCACAAAATTGTCAAGGGTCTCTCCCACCTCTTGTGCCGTTGTGTGGAACATGTGTCATTCTTAGTCAGCGTTGGTATGTGAGGCAAAGTAGGTGGTTAGGGCCCCTTGTATTTCCTGAAACAAGCTTTCTCTTTGTCCACCAGCTCATATAGGATGTCGTGGACAGCCGCCCCAACAGCCAAAGTCAGTAAGTTATTTTTCCTCTCTTCATCCACATACCCCATTGCCCCTATGTACACTTTGAAGTCTTTTGACCAACTGACCTACCTCGGGCCCAAATTACTGGTGTCAGTCCAGTCGAAAGCCAATGGCACCTGCCATGGAATGGTTTCACTCTGCGCCATGTGGAATGTCTCTGAGGGGCGTTGCAGGGATGGTGGCTGAGATGTCTTCTCCCGACATGGTCACTCAGCCTCCTAGGCAATCATTGCCGTTGGGGCCCCCTTGTGGCACTCCTGGGCGGTGCTTCTGAGTCTGCCCTTTTGGGCCCACCGTGGTCAACTGGCGGGCTCCCCTACACACAGTGCATGTTGTGAGCTAAACTGTGCCTTGCCCGGGTAACCGTGCCCTTTATTCTCAGGGTTGGCAGTGAGGGACAAATCAGTACTCACCCCCACTGTCCTCCATTCTGCCTTCTTTGCTGTGTGGAGACTTCTTCCGTGGAAACATGCACTGCCTTGTGCAGGCGAGGGGATGTCCAGGCTGCTGCCGTCACCCCCTGCCCGCACGATTATGTCTCCGGGGGCGAGGCCTGCCCTTCAAGGGAACTGCTATAGGCCGCACTGCCTGCAAATGTCACCTTTGCTACCAGGGTGTAATACAGGTGCGCAACGCAGTGATCGTAGGCCAATCCACCTACCAGATTCACTGCCGCCCGGGCGTGTCGAGTGTGTGGGGCGCAGCTTCTGCCTTAGCCAGCGTGATTTGCCAGAGCACACGTGGTTGCGGGGGTCCGCTCATCACCAATGTCAGGTTCGGGCTACTCGGCCCTACTCTACATGCGCTGGACACCCAGCGCTGGCTGGCCTGCTGCCTGTGTTATGGGTCCGGCATTCGGAACAGAGGAGGCAAAGACGGGCCAGCTGTTCACATGTCTTTATTCCTCTAAACTAGCTACTTCCCCTCTAGGCCCGTCACTTCCTCCTTCACCCTACACCCCAACTAAGTCCCTCCCACAAAATGAGGCTAACAGGCCTCACATGCTAACACGACAGGGCTGTTGGCCCCGCCAGCTGATATCGCTGTCTTGGCTCCCAGCCTCCTCTGCAGTCCCCCTAACTGTTGCAGAGTTCTATAAACCGCTGGGCTAGAGGGTTCTGACAACCTAATTCTATTGGGCATTTGGGGCAGATGAGTGGCTTTGCTCGCGCTACGCCTCGCGTTGTTCCTCTGACACCGCAGAAAATGGCGAGCCCACTTCTCCCTCTGCCTTTGGCAATGGACCAGATGCTCTGCTTCAACCCTCCGAGGCACTCTTCCCACAGAGCCTGGGGAATCGTGTCGTGCTGACCGTGCTGTGCTTTTCTTACTGGTTGAGGTCTGGGAGATCTCTTCCCTTCTTCCAGACCCTAGTTCCGTCGCACCAGCCAAGCCTTGTTGACCCACCTCAGGTACCTTGTTGTACCCTGCCACCTCCTCTGCGGTTGATTCCCACTGCTGCCACTCTCCGAGACTACCATCTCCTCGTAGTCTCTACTCCTCCTCTAACCACACACCCGACCTAATAGTCTTTCTTCTCTTTTATTAATGACCCTTGTTGTAGAGATAAACAACGGACAAAAGTCCTGTATGTGTTCTTTAGCTCTTCATTCCTCTGGACGTGGTTTCTTCGTCTTAGTACCCCGGATGATAGGCTTTACCTTATAACAGTACATATACCCATAGGATATATCAGGGTCTACGCTATGGGGTATTGTTAGAGTATGTGGTACTTGTCTAGGTTTTGGGGTGGGGGTCAAGTCTTCTTTTCTTCTTTCTGGGACTATGTCATTTTACTCATCACAGCATGTAGAAGATGATTTGGCGAAGCTGACAGTCTATTGGAATCTTTTACCCACTCCTCTCAGTTGGCATAGGTTTAAAGGTAGCCAATCTGAGTGTTACCAAAATGTCAGAGGCCGCAGCAATGTTCTGCTGTAGAGAGTAACATAGCTCTAAAAGTGAGTTATTATCAATGTCCCCCAAGTTATAACTTTACTCTCTCCCATATCTCATGATAAGCGGGGGAATGCTATCAATTATAGTTACAACACAATCTGCTGGTTGACTCTGTTCTGTAATCAATGTTGCTGCCTCTGCATGAAAAACAGCAGTGATTTTTCCCTTGTGGTTTTGCTTCCCTTGGGCCCCAACCCCATTCACCACCGTAGCTTCAGCTCCCAGGACATTTTCAACTGAAGCTTGTTGACTATTTACTTCACCCGGGAGTCCATTCCCTTTGCTAAGATTATATCCGCTAGTCGTAGTTTTTACTTTACTGGGCATTTTATAGGACTGTTCAACCAGTTATCTCTTGCAGGAGCAATACAAATGTGTTTTGCCTCACTCCGATATGCCGAGCTGCAAACTACAAGACTGCCACTTACAGCCTCTTCTAGCCACAGGTAATTCAATTTAAATAAAGCTCCTAGTGGAGTGCTGGAACGCCATGCAGCACGCTTCCAGGCCGAGTCAGTATGAATCAATGGTATGTAGATCCGCGTCTCCTCGTTAGGGACACAGTGGACCCTAATGGCACACTTGCCAGACTGCCAAAATTGCGAAACTGCGACTACAAACGTTACACACTGTATGTTATTTGTTCAAGGGATCCCCCACCTGTTTACTGCTATTTCAGAATGCCACTGGAGCTCCCCTGACTCCTCCTGCCTTGTCCCTTGACAGGAGAGAGACATCAGCGCATACCGCTAATAATGGTGCGAATGGGACGCCCGCCACTCTTCACCGAGTAACTAAGAATGCTACTACGTGTACAGATAGGCAAACACTCACAATCTACACAATACCCAGCTCTTACTGCCTGCGCCGGCTCATGGTTCACTGAATACACCGGATCACTTACTCCACACCTCAGCAGTCTCCTGGGGCAGCAGCAGCCTTCTCGCCTGCCTGCCGTCTCATCTCCTATCCGCTCAGCACGAATGAGCGCACTAGAGGAAGGTACCAAACAATGTGTCAACGGTCACTGCAGAGGGAGGCAGCCGCTTCCAAAACAATCCTTCAGTAATGCACGATACATCTAAACCGATTTAAACTCTTGTTACAAGAGTGGAGCACTTAGTAACAGGTTCGGGAGAGATTCCTTTGTCACTTACGATAAGGATGGTTCTTGTGATAAGTGGATGCATGACTTAATTAATACATTCCCTTTTATAGTGAGCCTCTTCAAAGTTAGTCTCCTTGCAGAGGCATGAGTGTCTGGAGGATTCAGAGAAGACAATGCATTACTTACCGTAAAAGCATTTCTGATGGTTGTATCTGCTTAGATTCACATGCTGTGCATAGGTCCGACATCCAGTGGTCACTGCGGAGTATTGCATTTTGTTTTTCGTAGTCGAAAAGGGGACGTCGACAAGGCGTGTCTGTAACACTATCCCTATAGTGACGTGCATTGTACCCACAATCCCTCACGCGTCGAGGTCCCTCTGTTTGTATTTTTCTGCCCTGAGGGAGCCTTCTAGACGTGAGTGAGTACAGAAAAGAGAGAATATATAAAAAAGGTGTCTATGTTCCTTCCATCCGAGCGGGGAGGAAGGGTGGGCGCATGTGAATCTAAGCAGATACAACCATCAGAAATGCTTTTACGGTAAGTAATGCATTGTCTTCTGATGTTTGTTAATCTGCTTAGAATGCTGTGCATAGACTAGCGAGCAGTACCCGGAGTTGGCGGTGGGTTATGAGAAGGAACAGTAAAGAAAAGATGTCTTAATACTGCCTGTCCCACCTGGGAGTCAGATCTAGAGTGTGTATCTAGACAGTAGTGTTTTGTAAAGGTGTGCACAGAACTCCAGGTAGCCGCTTTGCAGATGGACTCAAGGGGAACATTTGCAATGAATGCTATGGAAGCCCCAGTGCCTCGAGTGGAATGTGCTCTTGGCTTGAAGGGTAGTTCTCTCTTAGCAAGAGTGTAACAGAGAGTGATGCATAGAACAATCCATCTAGATATAGTGGACTTTGAAACTGCATCTCCTTCTCTTCCTGCTGCCACAGAGACAAAGAACTGATTAGTCTTTCTCAGTGGTCTGGTTCTTTCCATGTAGAACATGACTGCTCTGCGTACATCTAGTGTATGCAGACTTTTTTCTCCCAAGCTGGAAGGGTTTTGAAAGAACGTTGGTAGTTCTATAGACTGGTTTACATGAAATTTTGAGATGAATTTTGGTGCAAACCTTGGGTGTGTGCGTAGAACCACTTTATCTTTGTGAACTGTTACGAAGGGGTCTAGTACAGAAAGAGCCTGTAGTTCACTTACTCTCCTAATGGAGGTGATAGCTATTAGGAAAGCAGTCTTAAGAGTGAGGTCTTTAAGAGTTGCTTTGTGCATGGGTTCGAAAGGGGGGCCCATGAGTCTAGAAAGTACCACATTTAAGTCCCATCCGGGAGCTGGGTTAGCTATTGGAGGGTGTATTCTTTTTACCCCTTCCATGAAGGCTTTGATAACTGGTATCTTCCACCACGACACTTTAAGTTGGGAAGTGGTGTATGCAGAAAGTGCCGCTAGGGGGACTTTAATAGAATTGAACACTAGACCTGAATCCAGTAAATGGGTCAAGTATAGGACAATGTCAGTAGGAGAGCAGTCAATTGGGTTGATGCTCCTATTTGTACACCAGATGACAAATCTTTTCCATTTGCTAGCATAGCAGTGGCGAGTATTTGGTTTTCTGGCTTCCCTGAGGATGTCCATACATCTCTGAGGGAGTTGTAAATGGCCAAATTCTACGATCTCAGGAGCCAGGCTGCTAAGTTCATGGTCTGAGGGCATGGGTGCAGTGTCTTGCCCTTGTCTTGTGACAGCATGTTGTATGGGCAGGGAAGTTTCACTGGGGGAGATAGGGACATCTCCATCAAGTGAGCGAACCAAGGTTGCCGGGCCCACATTGGGGCCACTAGTATCATGGTAACCTGCTCCTGGTGCATCTTGTGCACCACTTTGTTGAGAAGGGGAGTCGGGGGAAAGGCGTAAACAAATTTCCCTGACCATTGAATCGACAGACCGTTCCCCTTGGATTGGTTCTGGGGGTACCTGGAGGCGTAACTTTGGCATTGTGAGTTTTCCATAGTTGCGAACAGGTCTATTTCCGGAAAACCCCATTGCGTGAAGACGTCTAAGACGATGTTTTCGTGCAATTGCCATTCGTACTCTTCGGGCAGTGGGAAGTCTCTGCTGAGCTTGTCTGCTAGCAGATTGAGTTCCCCTGGTACATGTTGCGATAGTAGAAACATGTTGTGTCTGAGAGCCCACTTCCATATATTCTGGGACAGTTTGGACAGTCCTGGAGAGTGAGTGCCCCCTTGTTTGTTGAGGTAGTACATGGCTGTGGTGCTGTCTGTGAGGACCATCACTGTCTTTCCTTGCAGGTGTTTCTGAAAGGCTTTCAGTGCCTTGAACACTGCTAGAAGTTCCAGCAGGTTTATATGTTTGGATGCTAAGCTCGGAGTCCACGCTCCGTGAGCAGTCTGATGGGATAGGTTAGCCCCCCATCCTGTGAGGGATGCGTCTGTGGTTAGAGTGGCTTCTACTGCGGGTGTGGCAAAAGTCTTCCCTATTAGCAGGTTTTCTTTTGTCCACCACCTCAGCGAAAGTACTAAGGCCTGCGAGACCACCACTAGATCGTCCCATTGTCCGCTGGCCTGACACCACTGGCTGTTGAGCCACTCCTGCATTGGGCGCATGCGCAGACGCGCGTGAGGTACCAAATAAATACATGACGCCATCATCCCTAGCAAGCGCATAGCTTTGCGTACCATCACCTCCCGACCTGTTACATAATGGGGGATCTGAAACAGCATGTTTTGGACCCTCTCGTTGGAGGGGAAGACGAGGCCGTCCTTTGTTTGAATTAGAGCCCCTAAAAATTGTTTGGTTTGGCTGGGTTCTAAGCTGGACTTCTTTTCGTTGTTGGAGAAGCCCAGTTGGTACAAAAGGTTTACGGTCTTTTGGGTATTGGAGAAGCATGTTTCGTAAGAATCCCCGGTTATGAGCCAGTCGTCGAGGTAAGGGTATATTGGGATGGATAGCCTTCGCAGGTGGGCCGCTGCTACTGCCAGTACTTTTGTGAATACTCTTGGAGCAGAAGCTATCCCGAAGGGTAGTACTCTGAATTGGTAGTGTTTGTTCTCTATCTTGAACCTGAGGTATTTTCTGTGTGCTGGCAACATTAAAATATGAAAGTATGCATCTTTCATGTCTAGCGTTGTCATGTAATCCCCCTGTGATAACAGTGGGATTACTTCCTGCAAGGTCACCATACGGAACTTCTGTGGTTTGACAAAGTTGTTCGCTGGGCGCAGATCTAATACAGGGCGCATGGTTAAGTCCTTTTTGGGTACAAGGAAGTACACTGAATAAATACCTTCTGTTACCTGAGATAGGGGGACAGGTTCTATTGCTTCTTTTTTCAGCAGTTCTTTTACTTCTTGTAAAAGAATGGTGAGGTGCTCCGGTGATCTGCGTTGGTTTCGTGGGGGTTTGTACTTCGGGTAACCGTTGAATTCTATGCAGTATCCGTGGGTTATGGTTGATAATACCCATCGGTCTGACGATATTCCCTCCCATGCTGATAGGAACGATGTTAGGCGGCCCCCGACCGGTGATGCATGGGAGGGGACCCGAATCTTCGGGTCATTTGCTGGTATTGGGCGTGGAACCTCTGGGGCTGGAGCCACGACCTCTTCCTCTGCCACGCCGTTGGCCTCTTTGACTGAACTGGGTGTTACCCTGGTTAGAGGGCCAGTTGGTAGCAGAGTAACATTGTTGTTGGTTTTGCTGCTGTCTTTGGCCACGAAAGGAGCGTCTATTACCATAGCCTCGCCTGTTAGGGGGTCTAGATATTTGATCAAGAGTCTTGATGGTATCAAACTCTTTCTTAGCATGTTCTAGTGCCTCATCAACTGCCTTCCCAAACAGATGCGTCTGTTCTATGGGTTTATTTATGAGGGAGGCTTGGGTTTCGGGTTTAAAACCTGAATTGCGTAGCCAAACGTGTCGTTTGAGAAGTATTCCCTGAACCAGGGATCGGCCAGCAGTTTCAGCGGCATCTAGGGAGTTCTTAACGATGCCCTGGTTTACAAGTGTTCCCTCTGATATTACAGTTAGCAGACGTGACCGCAGGGGTTCCGGTGCGTCCTCTGCCTCGCTGCGCAGCTTGCTCCACTGTGCATCTGCGTAGCTAGCTAATAGGGAGTTGTTATTAGCAATTCTAGTAGAGAAGGCGGCGGAGGTCGTGATTCTCTTCCCAAGTGCGTACAGCTTCTTGCCTTCTTTGTCAGGTGGTGCTTCACTAGTGGATAGTGGTACCCCTGCTCTTTTCCTTGTGTTGGTAACTACAAGGGAGTCCGGAATAGAGTGTCCTCTGATGTATAAAGGGTCAGAGGATGAAAGGCTGAAGAGCTTTTCTATTCTAGGGTTGACCCCTCTTACTAAAGCTGGATTAGAAAGGGAAGGAGAAATTCTTCTCTTAATAGAAGCCAGGAGTGGAATAGACTGGCTAACAGGGGCTTTTTCTTTAATAACTCTTTCTACAAAGTCTATGTCTGGAAGAGCTTCCCCTGTGTCAAGCTCAAAATGCACTGCTGCCTTGCGCAATAGTGCATTGAGGGAAGGTTGGTCATCTATGGGAGAGGAGTTCCCAATATGTGAATCCTTGAGAAGAGAAGGGTGAAAGGCATCAGGGTCTGAGTGCACTGATGGGGATTGCCACGGCTGCACTGACGGGGATTGCCAGGGCTGCGATGTAGCTGTATCCTCTTCGAAATTAGTGTAAGGATCTTCTTCGAACCCCTCTTCCTCAAGTTCTTCTTCTTGCCCACCCAAACACTCCTCATCTTCCTGAAGGTATTGCTCCTCCTCAGTGAGGTCATATACATCTGTGGAAGGGGGAACCAGCCTAGGAATCTTGACTCTAGGGTCATCCTGGGGCCATTCTCTTTGTCTTTTGTGAGTGGGTGGGTCTTGGTTTCCTAGAAACCTTTCCATTTTCTCCATGCAAGAATGGAGTCTTTCAAGGGTCTCATGGGGTACCCCTGAATAGTCTAGAGGGGGGAAATCTGTGTTTTCACCTTCGAACCGCTTCGAACGCTCCCACAACGTCGACGAGAGGTTACCGTCTCCTTCTGAAAAGCCCGCCGGTAGTTCAGAAGCGTCCTTAGATGAAAGGGGCAGTTCTTGGCTACCTTTGTGCTTTTTCATCGCGGTATTCGACGTTTGTTTCGTCGTCCGCGCACGTTTGTCTTCGGAGACAATTCTCGCTAGGCTCTCGACAACGAGTTTGTCAGTCGAGGGCTCTGGTGTCGACGTTGTGTGCGTTGCGCGTTGTACCTCGACGGCCGCTCTATGGAGCGTTACGTCGGATGTTTTTGGGGTAGCGCCCGTATTAGATGAAAGCCCAATCGCTGGTCGCGGCTGCGTTTGCGGGTGGGGCTTGAGACCTTTACGGTCTGCGGTAGACGCCGGAGTGCCCTGCGTCCCCTTCGGCGCTGATGGATCCTTCGTTCTCGACGAAGAAGATCCGTGGGTTGTATGTTTAGCCTTATGGGGTTTATGTGCGTCCTTGTCGCCGGGGTGTTCATCCCCATAAGCAGGGCGTGAGCCGAGCCCGTCGGGGCCGGGGACGGACGTCCAGGAGCGGGAACGCTCCTTCTGGGGGTTCATGACTTCCGTAACGGACGTCGAGTTATCGCCCTCCTCGTCACTTTCAGTAACAGCGGCAGCGGGTGAGGAAACTGACTTCGACATCGCGTAGTCCGCCCACCTTTTAACCCTTCGTTCCTTAAGGGTTCTAGGTTTCAAGAGCTTGCAGGCTGCGCAGCTGTCCTCTTTGTGATCGAGGGGCAAGCAACGATTACAGAGCTTGTGCTTATCCTTCCAAGTATATTTGCCCCTGCAGCGTGGGCAGAACTTAAAAGGTGTCCTCTCCATAGCTGAGGCAATAATAGCTGGCAATAACAACCCCAAGGGAAAGAAAGGGGAGAAAGAAAGACATTCTCAAAGAGAAGATAAAAGTTCGAACCCCCACTCTCCCTACTGTATGTTGGCCGTCGAGGCCAGGCCACGTGTTCGGCAGCGCCGAAGGATCTCCTCCGCTCTTCCTCTGCGTCGAAAATCTGTTCGGCGGAGAAACAGCTTCACAGCTAACGTCGAGGGGAGGGATCGTTAATAATATATTAAGTATAACAAAGGACCGAGGTCCGTGGCAAGTATTAGCAATGTCTCTCTAGGAGCTCCGCGAAAGGCGACCAGAAACTGGGCGGAAAAAAACAATCTGAGGGACCTCGACGCGTGAGGGATTGTGGGTACAATGCACGTCACTATAGGGATAGTGTTACAGACACGCCTTGTCGACGTCCCCTTTTCGACTACGAAAAACAAAATGCAATACTCCGCAGTGACCACTGGATGTCGGACCTATGCACAGCATGTGATTCTAAGCAGATTAACAAACATCAGAAAGTAAGATTCATTTTTTCCCCTGCACGGATTGGCTTCAATGTGGATGGTCGCTAAACACAGATTACCTGGCTGGGAGTCCTTTGACCAATCCACTTGTCTATTTTTCAGCTGCAGCTGGCCCGAATGATTTTTGAAATTTTTGTCGGACGGCATTGGATGGAACCAGGAATGCACTGCTATATTTAGTGGCTCAGGTATGCATTGGCCATCCACAAATGAATTTTTGGGCAAGACAGCAGGACTTGAAGGGCATTCGCGTTTTAACCAGGGGCCAATGCAATAATTGCAGGGACAATAACAATACTAAGGTTTCTTGCGAACAATGATACTTGTGTGCTATGTTTCGTACTCAACAACGCGATCCCAGGTGTTAGAGTTGCCTTACATTGATGAGCGTCTGATTTCTGATTTGTGGTTTTGGGTTTAATTAATTCATTCATTTTTGTAATTTGTATAGCGCCTTTTACCATAATTATGGTCCCATTACACTTTGGGAGAAATTGGGAGGTGTCATTATACGTGTGTGCATTTTAGCCATCAAAAGTATGTGAGGGTGGCCAAGACCCTGCTAGTCACCCTTGTCTGAATGGCATATGGATGGGCACAGCAGAGGTAAACTATGAACTAAACAGGCATGGGTTGTGTTTAAGGAGATAGAGAATTATGTGAGAAGCTACAATTCGAATTATTGTTGTTAAAGGTAGCGTAATTCTAATGGCATAGGTGTTGTGCATTAGTCTGTGTTATATGTGAGTGCAGGGTGTGTGGAATGAGCATGTTCCTTCCGCTAAGTTACAAAGGTGCAGTGTGCGAGGGGAGAAAATGGGTTAGCTGTGCAAGAATATGGCACCAATTAAGCTACATGCAAAATATGGCTAACTAGCGCAGTAGGGCTAAAAGCAAGGTATGGCTACCTTGCACAATTAGGCTAAATGCAAAATATGGTTGACTAACACAATTAGGCTAAATGAAAGATAAGGCTACTTTACAGAATTAGGCTTATTGCAAAATATGGCTACCCAACACAGTTGGGCTAAAAGCAAGGTAAGGCTATCTTAAGCAATTAGGCTAAAAGTAAAATATGGCTAACACACACAATTAGGCTAAACACATGTAGGTATATGATACTAGGTAGTAAGATAGTAAGAGTGGTGGGGTTTTACTGGAGTATAGTAATAGCTGTTCTCTCCGCCCACACCACCCTTAGCTTATCAGTAGGTTGTCTGCATCAGGCGTCCCAGACAAACAGAGTGGAGCTGCTCAGCAGGGAGCTCCCTTTTGCCTCCAGACTTTAGCTGGTTGGCTGCCCTGGGCCCCAAGTTAATAGGGAAGGGGAGGCAAGCAGAGGACAGGATGAGCACAGAGAAGTGTAGGGTGGGTAAAAACACACAGCGGGAGCAGGTCGGGGGAAGCCGGACACAAAAAGGTGCCAGGAAAAAATAGCAAAAACTGGACCAAAGAGGGTGAAAGGAAAATAAAGTGGAGGGGAGCACTTACCTGGAGTATGGACAGGAACAGTTACAGCAGGACCCGCTTGCACGGGCCTGCTGCAGGTAAAAATACAATTACAAGGAAGGCATGGTGTCAAAAGTGTGACAGGCACAATTAGTATAGTTCAAGGGTGTTTACTGAACTGAGCTTGGGTTGGGTTGGAAAAACGCTTGTCTAAACCTAACTTCTAACAATGGGAGCAAGCTGCATCTATCAAATAAAAAAAACGGTATCAGGTAATATTATCCCCACCAATAATATCGCCATATATTTATGTCGTGGGGTAAGGCCATAGACAATATTATTGGTGGGGATAATTTATGGGGTAAATGGGACTGGGGGATGTAGGGGTGTCCCCTGCTCCCTTTAAAAATATACGGGGGTTACGGCGGTGTCTCCCGCAGGTACCATGGCTTAATATTGGCGCAAAAATATGACAATATCTTTGTATGGCGATATTTTTGCTGGGATATTAACACATGGAGCCAAGAAAACACTATCCTGGTTGTGTCGTGTCAAAACAAAGATAGCCTATACTAAAAACAACTATTTCCAAAATTTACTCTAAAGAACAAAAGGGTGGGGGATGTTCACGTGTATAAAGAAACAGCGTGTAGCAAAATAAAAGGTCAAAAGGGCTGGGTAGTTCAGGACTGCTGAACTGTAGCTTCCTCTTCCCCACGTTTCAGCATGGGACAAGGTGGAACAAGAATAGTTTGGAGCACACTGACCTCTCTGGCACGAGGAGGCAGTCTTTAGAAGTTGTCAGAGTCTCTCGGCATAACGTCTCCAAACACTGTATCAAGTCTTTTCCTTCTGTCAGGCCTTTAATACCACACAGAAAATAACAAACTAAAATTTCACTTCCTTCGGTCTCCCTCAGCAGGGTTCGAACCTTCTCTTCAACTTCACAAATGGAATCTCCATCAGTCGGGCTCGGATTCCCAGTATTTTCCAATTTCATTAGGTCCTCCTCGATCGGGCTTGGACCTGACACTTTAGCAACTTCTGGTATCAAGTATAAGAATTGAAGACTTTCGACAAGGCAAGGGATTTGACTATTACCCTCACCTGACCACTTCGTTATCTTTCCATCAAAACGGCTTTTCAATTTCATAAATTCAATTTACGGTCCACCTTGGACAGGTTGTGCAACCCGGGACCTGGAGCTTCTGTTGGTGTCCCTCTTTATCAATTCACTTGCTTTATTAGGCTTTGGCTGCTCCAGCCCTTTGTCCTTACAGCACTACGATTCCCATAGTGCTTGTCACCTTCTACTGCAAGATTTCAAAGTTGAACGTACTTTAAGTTCCACAATGCCTTGCATCTTGAATTGCATTCAGTACTGTATTTATTATAGGCTTCCCTGTGGGATACTTCGTTCTTTGTATTTCTGTTGCCGTTATGCTGTTTTTCTCAATGGTCAGTTTAGATAACACATTGCACTTCATTCGGCATTCAAAGAACAAATCATTTCATTCATTCGCCTTCACTTTTTTAAATGATTTCTTGTTTTCATTTATACTCGGATACATTGAACAATGTAGATACACTTGTTACTCTGATTGATGCCTTTCAAAACCGTTCTGATTTCTCTGAGCGTGACAACTTCTTAAGTTTTGCCATTGCCCATTTCCTTTCAAACGTATACATGATTGCTGCGTGATACATAATAACTTTTTTTTAAACTGTTTTCATTGCCATTTTGGACCAAACTCAAACACATTACAACAGTAAGTCAGGCAAACACGCACATACTCGAGCCCCTCCACCCCCGTCAAGACAGCACAGGACAAAAAAAAAAACAACCAAAAAACCAAGAGGACGTCCAACTCACCATGAGGCAGTCTCTGTTCTTGAAGCAGAGACCACCGCTTCAGAGTATCCTTGCAGACACAATGGGGCACATTACAAGTATGCCGGTCTGGAAACAACGGTGCCGGTAAGCTTACTGGCACCGTTGTCTCCAGACCGGCAAACTACGAGTCTGCTTGGTGGGTTGCCTTCCTGCCCGCCAGGTCTGCCCTGGTGGGCGGAAAGGCACCCGCCTGCAGTCTTTCACTGAAACACTGGCACCATCATTGACGGTGCTGTTGTTTCAGTGGTCCCCATTCGCAAAGAGTCCTATGGGACTCTATGGGAATGGAGAACATCATAGTTACCGGCGCCTGACTTTCCGGCAGCCGGGGTTGTAATAACCCGATGTTACTGGCAAGCCAGGAGCCGGTAACTGTTTACGGGTCTGGCAACAGCCTGCCGGATTTACCGGTACGGCTACCTCCGGACTCGTAATGAGGCCCAGATGGACGCCATTCCCACTATGCGTTTCTCAGCACGGGACCCTTCCTCCACCAGCGCCAGCAGCCACAATTCGGGGGAATAATGTACATGAACATTCAGCATCTGGGAAATCATCTCCTCAACTTTATTCCCGAGAACCTGCACTTGGGGGCAAGACCAGGCCACATGATCGAAGTCTGCCGGGTTCTCACAGCATCTTTTACAACTAGGGGACTTTCTGGGTAAAAGCAATGCAGGCATGCTGGGGAATAATACACATTGTATAAAAATGTAAAATGTATCAAACTAAACTGGTTGTTTATCGATATGGATCAGCTTTTGTGTGCATACAATTTTCCACTGTTCCGTGGTCAGTATCTTTCCTAGGGAGGTTTCCCATTTGCTCACGTAATTGCCTGCATGGGTGCGTCGTTGTGACCGGATAATTTTATAAAGAGAGGATACCAGCTTGCTTGTGGTTGGAGGAGAGGTGACATACAGCACTATATGGGGGGGTTTATAGGCGCGCTTGAAAAGTCAGGCAATTTTGGATCGAAGTACCCCACAGAGTCGGAAGTACAAGAGCATAGTAATTGGCGTCCGCTCTCCTCTATCTTTCACTTCCTCCCATGACATAAACTTCCCATTCGGGCCCAATCCCCTAGAGTGTGGACCTTCAGTTTTACAAAATATTGCTGGGTGAGAGGTATACCGCTGACTTGGTATATAGCCATCAGAGGGGAGTACCATTGCGCCAATCCCACCAAACGTCTTAGTTGATCCCAGGCTCTGCGTGTGACAGCAAAGGGCTGTACCTCAGTTCTCTAGTGCCTCTCCGGGTGCCCCACAGTAGCCCCATTACGTCATTGGGTTGTAAGGTCTCCTTCTCGAGGAGGGTTTGCAGGAGGTCCGCTGAGGGGGACCACAACCAGACTGAATATTGAATCTGCGCCGCCAGGAAGTTCAAGTATAGGTCTGGGAAATCTAGTCCCCCTTGTACATAAGGTAGAGTCATTGTGTCATACAATATCCAGGCCTGTATACCGGCCCATATTAACCAGGTCCTCAGGCTCCTGAGCCGTGACCAGAAGACCGGCGGGCACCAGATCGGGACATTGTTGAAAATATATAAAAATGTTGGTAGGATCACCATCTTAGCAAGCGAGATCGTGGCTGCCTGGGAAATGGGCAAGCAGATCCACATGTCCACCCCCTGCTCCATATTTGCCACCACGACCGCATAATTGTCCTTGTATAATGCCACTGGGGATGAGGACACTGGTATGCCCAGTTACCAAATACCCTGCGGGCACCATCCGAAGGCCTCTGCAATGTCATGCCGATCGACGCTGGGCGTCAGGGGAGGACCTCCGATTTAGCCCAGTTGATCTGTAAGCCAGAGAGCGCTGCGAAATCGGAAATCTCTTTCACCATTGGTTGTAAATTCTGTTTTGGGTATTTGACATATAGCAACATATCATCCGCATACAGGGAAATAATGGAGTTGTGGGAATGAATCTTTACTCCTCTATGGGCGTGGTATTCTCGCAGTGTGCAGGCTAAGGGTTCAGCCGCTAGAGCAAACAGTATGGGGGAGAAGGGGCAGCCCTGTCGGGTACCCTGTGACAGATATATAGCATCTGATTGCATACGGTTGGTGTACACTATAGCTTTGGGGGCGGTGTATAGGAGATGTATCCACTGTAGGTAGGAGGTGCCTATACCCGTCTGATGACGAGGGAGTTCAAATAGGAATGGCTATTCCACTGAATCAAAGGCCTTCTCGGCGTCCAATCGGTCACAACAATCAGGATTTCTGGGTTCACATTATGCATTAGCATAAACAGTCTACGTAGATTATTTTGAGAGGAACGCCCGGGAATAAAACCAGCCTGATCGGGGAGGACCAGGCTGGGCATATAAAGGAGAAGCCTGTCGGCCAGGTGTTTAGCTACGATCTTATTATCAGTGTTAATTAAAGAAAGGGGCCTATAGGAGGAACATTTACGAGGGACCTTGTCGGGTTTCAACAGTACTGACACTAGGGCAGTCCTAGTGGATTCCGGGAATATTCCGGAGGTCCTTACCGCCTCATAATGTCTCATAGATGGGGGATTGGGAGAACGGGTACGCTTTGTATAGTTCGGCCGTGATCCCATCTGTGCCTGCAGCCTTACCATTGGGGAGGGAAAGGATCACTCTGAGGAACTCCTCGTCGGAGGGGCGGTTTGTTCAGATATGCACCCTGAGCTGGGTCCAGCCACCCCCGGGCAATTCTGTCCAGATATTGTGTTATTGAATTGTGGCCTGCAGTTGTCTGTGAGGTGTATAGCCGGGCATAAAATTCACGAAAGATAGCGTTGAGCTTTCGGCTATCCCAGTTGAGGTCCCCCCTCTCGTCTTCAACCTCCACTATAGTGTCTAATTGTCATTCTTGTTTAATGGCCCAGGCCAGCGTCCGGCTTGGGTGGTCTCTCTCTGCGTACGTAGCTGTCGCTATGGGGACACACAGAAATGGCTCCTCCCTGGCAGTTAGAATACCCATTCCCTCCCGTTTTTCACATAGTTGGGCCTGTATTTCCGGGGAATCGTGGAGGCCTTGTTGAACCTCCAACAGCATGATGTCACGTTCCCGGGTAGAGATGGACCTACGGATGCATTTCATGACCCCTCCTTCTTTGGCCATGCAGCAGCCCCGAATGTAAACCTTAAAGGTCTCCCACACTACCCTGTGGTCAGGACTGATCCCACATTAATTTGAAAGAAAGTTGAAATGTCTTGTCGGATTATTTCCCGAAAAACCACGGCCTCTAGGGTGTGGGCTCTAAATCGCCATCAGAGGTGCCTAGCTGGACGGTTCGGGCCTCCAAAGTGTACTAAAACTGGGGAGTGATTGGATAAGGTCCTAGGGAGGATCTGGGCGCTTAGAGTGACGTGCGCCAACTCGGGGGACAGCATGTCTATTCTGGAGGAGCTGCCATGTACTCCAGAATAAAAGGTGTATTCCCTGCAAGTAGGATGTAGGAAACACCAGGTGTCAATGAGATCATGATACTCGGCTCTTCAGGGCCGCCCTCCAGAGAGCAAGCTGGGTGGAGGAGGATCTATCCAGATCAAACGAAAGAGGCATGTTAAAGTTCCCATCCCACACTACCTCATAATTCGGGAAGGTACGCAGATGGTCGGCGCAGCGCTGGAAGAAGTCTGGACAATCGGTATTCATAGCGTACACGTTGACAAAAAGAACCCGCCATCCTGCTATTTCCCCCGCCACCAGGAGATACCACCCGTCAGCATCCCCCATCTGATCATGGAGCTTGAACTCGATGTATGTACGTAGCCACCCCTTGAGAGTGTGTAGAATAGGAGGAGCAATACCTATCGATCCCCCACCCTCCGAGGTTGGGGAGCCTGCCACTGTTGTCCAAGTGTGTTTCCTGCAGGCACAAAACATTTACCTTATGATTCCTAGCATAGTGCGAAATCAGGCATGCCTTTTTACCATCTGTGAACCCCGTATATTTAAAAAAAATGGTGTGATGCCTCCGTCCGGATCAATCGCCCTTCCCTGCTCGCCCATTGCATCCTGCAGTAGTCATGTCTAAAAGAAGTACTTGTGGTATCCTTGCTGACCGTGTAGTATCCTGTGTGGTACAGAGAGGCTGCCCTTCAATGCCTTGGTGTGTGATATCTAAGCCTATCGTGTCTTGACGTAACAATAACCCCTGAATCCAAACAACTTTTTGGACACTCTTGCCCCCAACAATCCCATGTATACCACCCCCTGTGCCAGAAACCATAACATATCGGTCACAACCCTCCCCCCTTCTTTTTAATTCAACTAAACATTGACACCAAGCAGTGTCTTTGTAGGGATGGGAACGGGGGGGGGGGGGCTGTCGGCGGCAGGGATATATCCATATAGCGGAAGGCATTTAACTGTAAATATTGAAATGATAGGTTATTTATAACGCACTTAATACCCAGAGGTTTCTAAGTGCGGACCCGGGGATCGAACCTGTGTTGCTCCGTGTCACCTTGCTTCCAAGGCGAGCACGTTGCCCCTGAGCTATCCTCCCGAGAGTATTGCTTTGAGTCCAAATGAAAGATATAAACCATATCTTTATGGGCTGTGTGGCTTAGCAGCCATGCGGTAGGACGGGTTCCCGAGAGCTCCTGCTGATCCAGATTGATCCTTTGCAGTAACGGAGGAGATAGTATGCGTTTATGCATACAAACTACCAACTAGGCACATGAAATGGTTGTGCGTATACATGAACTAGCAGTGTACCGTATGCTGTAGATATAACTGCAGAAGAGCTGTTGGAAGTGTGGGTCCTGATCAGAGGAGAAGGAAGAAGATGGCGGCCGCTGGGAGACAAAGAGCAGAACAAAGGCAGAGCACAGCAGCATGGTGAAACAGCTGCAAGACGTTGCAGGCTGAGGGCGACCTGTCAGAATCCATGAGCGGTTCTGTGGCAGGATCCGTTCTTGCTGGATCGGTGATGGTAGCATGTCAATAGTTATAATGCGCCTGCAGTAAACCTGCTGGAGAACCCACGAGTAGGCGGACAGGAAGGACGCCCACTCCAGAGGAGGCACCAGCGGAACAGAGGTGCATGGAGAAGGGCAGTATGACTGCAAGGACACCGCAGTCATTGCGCAAGGGAGGCGCCGCTGTCAGGGGGTCGGTGAGGCTTGCATTGGTGAGGGAGGTACGACCGTCGTCGGAACGAACATCATCTCCAGCCCATACATATGCAGACCCTGGAACGCTGATGGTTCGGTCGGAGGGACACACTGGCAGAGACTGTGGCTGATGGTGGTTGGTGCGAGAGTGGGTGGCACGCACTGCCCTGCACCGCAGTGCACTTTTGATAATAATCACTGGCGAGGATCCCAGACGCCGGCGCTTGGAGCGAGGAAGCACAGGGAACCAGTGACGGTGAATGAGAAGGATTTGAGTGGTGGACTTATGCATGAGACTGAAGCCTGAGAATAACAGTAGTTATCCCACACTACAGTGGGTACATGCTGCCGGTAGAATAGGGGCAAACTTGGAAAGCCCGAGCACGAACAGTGGAAATACGCAGGAGTGCAAATAACCAGGGTTTCGTGGCTGTTGGCTATGCAGTAGTACTAACGTGGAGTAATTGTGCGGATAAGTAAGGACCCCCTCGTGACCAGGGCGCGTAAGTGATGAGGCACCCTTGTTGGGAAGCTGGATGCCGAACTGTAATGCACACCATTCAATACGTTGTGTGGAAAGTCACAAGGGCGGGTTGCATGACACAACCTGGAGCCACCTGAGAAAGAAGCCACTTGCCCGCAGACGACATCAAGGCCCTGGATGCAATGAAGTTTTCCATAGTGGACATAAGGTGAGCACGGCCCTAATCGATCTAAGGGACGAAGGTGGGACATTGAGCGCAAGCAACCCTGAGGAATGCTGATAACGGAGGGAGGCTGCTGAGTGATGTGGGCAATGGTATGACACGGAAAGCCACGAATTGGGGCTGGGCTGCATCTAATAGTGCCTGAATTCTGGGTTGACGGCGCAAGGAGGCGAGAAACAGCAAGAGGCAATATTAAACTCAGTGTGGGGCCAATAAAAGAGGAGCATGCCGGGGCACAAAGGAACACACTGCTAAGGGACAGAGCAATCACACACTCATGCAGGCAAGCAGGGCGGGGATTCCCAGAGAAGAGATGTTCAGTGACCAGTATGGTGCAAAGACCGAGCAGTATCTGGTCCGTGGAGGAAGCAACCTCAAGGGTTGTGTGAATATCATAAGAGCTAAAGCGGGTCTTGCGACAATTACGACCCAGAATATACCGGAAGTCCTCAGCAGTAGGGTGCATAAGTGCAAACACAAGCCCCGAGATGCCAGGTGGCCGCACACCAGTGGAGAACCGGAGCAAAGTATAAGGGGCACCAGAAAGTAGAAGGTCTACAGAAATGACACCCGCTATAAGAGCACGAGTCACCACAAGCCGAAGAATGAGTGAATACTCAGGACAACCAGAAGGGATATCGGAGACAACAAGTAGCAATCAGTGTAACCTTGTAGCTGTGCAGCAACTCCTGCCGGCACATATAGTGCAGCAGCAGGGAAAGCAATAAGGAGTCCCACTCGGCTAAGACCAAGCTCTAACAATAGGACCAAAGGGTGCGAAAGACCGGAAAGGTGGGGATCACAACAGCAGAGCCCAGAGCAGAGCTAAGGCACACAAAAACAAGGTGAAGCAACCCGTCAAATCAGCGCAAACATCCGAATGTACTCAACCACCGTCTGCGGCGGCACAGGGAGAGCAGGCCCATACAAGAGGGGACCAACCAGTCCTGGAAGCCAATGCAGCTTTAAAGATTGCACTAGAATCTAAGATGGACGCCATCAGCCTGGATGTAAACCTTCTGAGGCAAGATGTGAGGTCACTGGCTGAACGCACAGGGGCCCTTGAAAAAGAAATGACAATGAACACGAGTAATTTGAAAGCCAATTCCAGTGAGATAACGGTATTGCAACAACAGGTGCGGAATCTTGAAAGCAGGGCGGAGGAAGCGGAAGGGCGAGCGAGGCGGAACAACGTACGGATTATCGGGCTGCCGGAAGCGGAGGAAGGAGCAAACCTGACCAACTATATAGAAAATATGCTGCTGTAGGAAATAGGTCCAGGAGCCCTCACCCAAGGGTTCACAGTGGAGAGAGCACACAGGGCCCTATTGAGGAGGCTGCCACCAGGTGCTCTGCCTCGGCCCACAATAGCTCACATACTAAACTACAAGGACAGGAAAAAAATTCTGGAACACTTCCGCAAAGGAGGAACGATTCAACGAGCATCAGCAAACATCACAGCTTACCTGGATTACACCTTCCTGTGTGTAAAAAGAGAGGCTGAACTTTACATCCATCAAGAGGAGGCTACGAGAAGAGAATCTCAAGTACATGCTGTTATACCCAGCCAGACTAAAAGTGATACACAAAGGCCGTGCCATCTTCTTCAAGACCCCTGAAGATGTGCCTAAGTGGATGGACATGGAGAATTTACCAACCGAAGCAGAAGATCAGGTGATAGGTGGAAGTGACAAACCCGAGGGTACCGAGAAGTCCCTGCATGACTACGAAGTGACCAGCCAACGGTCAGCAAACATGGGAAACAGGGTCACAGACAAACACAAGTACCAAAATGTTTAGTTTTAGGCTTTAATTATGTGTTCTTTGGTAAAAAGCAGGTGCTATCAGTGTAGTGCCCAGGCTGGTGCACATTAAGAGGGAGGCGTCCTACACCTGAAACTAAATTAGTTTACTTTAGGATACTAGCGGGTACGTAGCCTCCTGCCGCACTCCGAGCATCCAGACAGGCGTCTGGAGCAGGGGTGAGACGCGGGATGCCTCAGCACAAAGTATTGAGCTGGGCAACTGCTGGGAGGGGAAGGCGTGGGGAGTTGGGGTAGTTCGATGAGGGGTAGCCTACAGAGCCGCACAGGGTAGATACTGTACATGCAACAGACGGATACACTATGCTAGCAAATCTATGCAAGATGAGGGAACTTAAAATAGTGTCCTGGAACGTCAGGGGTTTAAACAGCTACATCAAACGGAATAGAATAATGGCTTACCTGAGGCGCCAGAAAATCGATATAGCTCTCCTGCAGGAGACCCACCTCACTAGAGAGGAGCAGGACACCTTGGCGAGAAAGTGGGGTGGTACAACTCAAGGCTCGGCATATTCGGCATAGCCAGATGGTTCCTCATATGGGTGGCACTGGCGGTCCCATTCAGAGTACTCAAGACATTCCTAGATACAGAGGGTAGGATGATCGTAACACAGGGACTGGTTATTCATATGTACGCTCAGAATCAGGATACGGTAGCCTATTTTCGGTCATTATATCCTAAGATTAGTTCCTATAGAGACGCACATTGATATGGGGAGGAGATTTTAACTGCACACTTAACCCAGCGATGGATAGATCGGATGACAAATTCACACAGCCGGCCCCTCCAGCGAAAGCCCTGAATACGCTGTTGCGTGCTCTTAAATTGTCCGACGTATGAAGGGCGCTGCACCTGCACGATAAGGTATACTCACATTGCACTGCCCCTAAGGATCTCTACACGAGGTTGGATAATGTGTTCGTAGGAGATGAGACCCTGGGGGAATTCAAGGAGGTGGAATACAAAGCAAGGGTGCTTTTGGACCACGCTCCTTTGGTGGTCACGTGGCAGTTTCTTTCCCCTTGGGCTAGGATCCCGACATGGAAGCTGAGAGGTGATTCACTCAAGGATGCAGGGTTCTGGGAACATTTAAGATATGGGGCGAAGGAATACTTCAAATATAACACCGGTAGTGTGGAAACGGCAGGCACGTTGTGGGAGGCCTTTAAAGTAATGGTTAGAGGGACGGCAATATCGAAAACAAAAGGAATACAAAACACTATAGAGAGAGACCTATGGGAAAGGGAAGCCATACTGGAGACTATTGAAAGGTAGAACATAGGTCTGAAGAAAAGGCCTGTGGGGTTTCCTGCCTACAGCAAGAGTGTCTGGTATATTGGAATAGGCTAAGTCTGCTAAATTATGGGAAATATGTCGAGAGACAACATGCAGAAGGTGATAAAGCCCGACGGCTGCTGGTCTGGCTCTACAAGAGCGAAACTACGGTGGCATATAGGGAGGGGGTGATGTGTGAGACGCAGGAAGGGGTGAATAAATGTTTTTACGACTGTTACTGGGAGCTATACGCAGACACGTCACTGTGTCCCGTGTCGGAGATAGAAGAGGCACTCTCACAGATAGACCTCCCCAAACTAGACGCAGAGGAGGCCAGTAGGTTGGAGGCCCCCACAAATCTAGAAGACCTGGAATGGGTTATACAGGAGTGGCCGACTGGCAAAGCCCTGGGAGTGGATGGGTTGCCAGGCAAATTCTACAAAGAATATATGACAGAGGTCATGCCCCCATTGCTAGCTATGTTTAATGAGACGTTAGACACAAGCATACTGCCTTGGACAAGAGAGTCAATAATCATTCCCCTACTGAAGCCCTATAAGCCTGACACTGATTGTGGGTCATACACACCCTTCTCACTGCTCAACCAAGACGGTAAAATCCTTACAGCCCTAATGGCCAACAGAAATATCAGAAGCAACCTTAGGAGGTTACACCACATAATAGATTATACCAAGGGTAATATACAGCAACTGGCAGTGGCCTCACTCGATGCAGTCAAGGAGTTTGACTCTGTCAGATGGCAATGGCTGATAGCAGTATTGGAAAGAAATGGTATGGGCACCACATATATCAAATGGGTAGAGTTGCTTTTTAGCGAATCGACAGCGTGGGTCAAAACAGGCAGTATTATCTCAGAACAGTGGTGGTTAAGTAAAGGCACACGAAGGGGCTGTCCATGGTCCCCAATGTTTTTCATACTGGCATTAGAGCCACTGGCGGTGCGCCTGCGGAAAAAATATCTAGAGGGGGGTATTGATAAGCCAGGGGTTCAACACCCTATTTCCCTATACGCGGATGATCTGCTCCTGTACCTACAACATCCCGAAGCCAATTCGCAATATATTCTTGATGTGTTGGAGCGTTATGCAGGCTTATCGGGCATAACAATTAACACGCAGAAGTCGTGTTTGTTACCCTGGTGGGATACAGGATTAAACCGGAACATAGGTTGCCGGTGCTACCGATTAGGTGGGAACGCATACATTCAGATACTTGGGAGTGGATATTTTTCACAAACCCAAGACTGAGCACATGCATAATACACTGAAGGCAGTAGACAGGATTGAGAACTCTATGACCTTCCGGGTAAAGTTGCTGCTGTCATTGACGGGGCGTACTGCACTGTTGAAGATGGTGGTGCTCCTGAGACTTCTTCACTTCTTTGCTATTGTCCCTTATGACGTCCCAAAAGCCTTTTTTAAGAGACTAGACCGTATATGCCGGAGCTTCCAGTGGCATAACTCAAGGTGCAGGGTGGCATTCAAGAAATTCAAAACCCGTACAAACAAGGCGGTATAAGAGTTCCTAATTTTGAGGTATACTTCGTGGCTAGCCAGCTTCAGTTTGTGGCTAAATGGCTGTCTGACAAACAGACCCAAGAGACACAGCTGCTACAAATGACATGTGCCCCATTCTTTTTGAAAGAAGTGATATGGACAGTTACGCCGAGAAACTTGTGGCCTTCTTTGTTTCTGAAGCTGGGCACGGCGATGAGGCGCAGAGCTTGCCGGCTGCTGGGGAAGGTAACACCATATTCCCCCCAGATCCCACTGGTGACACTTAGAGGGGAGGATACACAACTGAGACTAAGGGCCTCATTACGACCCTGGTGCTAACGGAATGAAGGGGGCTGGTACGGGACCGGCCCCCTTCATTCCGTCAGGGGTGATTACGAGGTTCCCTTTGCGGGACCTGGATCAGAAGTCTGGTAAAACGTCTTTTCAGGCGTCTTTTCCGGGTCCCGCAAGAGGTAGAGGGAGGTAACAACGGGACACTTGTAATGTGCCCGGTGTTACCAACGGGACACTTGTAATGTGCCCGGTGTTACCTCCCTCCCCATTCCCATTGAGCCCTATGGGGGCTCAAATGGGAATGGGGAAAGGTTCCTGCAAGGAGGACTTACCGGGTCCTCCTATGTCGTAATGACCCAGTAAGTCCCCATGTCGTAATGACCCAGTAAATCCCCATTGCAGGAACCTGGTAATGGAGCCCGGTTTGGAGGCAACCATGGTGCTAATCGCACCATGGCTACCTCCAAACTCGTAATGAGGCCCTAAATGTAAGAAGGTACTGGGAACCAATGGGATTGGTGACAGTGGGAGATGTGTTAAGTGAAGGGAGACCGATGAATTTTATGGAACTTGCGTCAGATACAGGGGTACAATTGGGCCAACAAATTACGCACACTAGTCTGCTTATTAGCTTAAGGCAGAAATGGCCAGATATAAACGAGGCACTACAGGAAGATGAGATGATAGAGACGTTTTATAATATTTCAGATGGCGGGCACGAAGTGTAAAAAATATACAAGTTACTGATGGATAGACCAGGAGATTTGCTAGAGCAGACCAGGCGTAGCTGGGAAGCAGATTTACAAGAACAAATGTCAGACGAGGTATGGAGCAGAGCGAAAGCTTATCACAAGAAGGTGTCCAGGAACGCAAGGTTACAGCTGATCCAGCTGTACGTGACCCACAAGGCGTATCTAGGGCTGTATAAAATAGCAAGGTTCAATAACGCACCAGAACAATTCTGCCCGAAATGCGGATTCAATAATGCAGACCTAGTGCACATGTTCTGGGCCTGCACAGAGATAAGACATTACTGGGAGGAGATGACCCAAGCTTTAGCACGGATAGACATTACACTGGATACGGGATCTCCCAGAGCCTGCCTGTTGGGAGGCTTTGTAAGACCGAAGCGGGCGAGGCACGTGAGCAAGTTAAAAGATCTGGCATACATACTGGTGAAACGTAGAATAGCGATGGGTTGGAAAGCACGCAAGGGCCCTGTGAGGATGTGAGCAGGGTGGCCGCCGGAATGCGGGACGCCCGGGCAGAGGAGCCCGCTGTACCTCGGCCGTGTGCGGCGCTGATAGGGGGCATTGGGGAGGTGTCCCTGTCTACAGGAAAGCCTTGTCGGCGTTCCGCGGCGGTGCCGGCGTTGCAGCCGCAGCGCCGCGTGCGCCCACGAGGACCCGGGCCACTAGCGCTGCTGCTGAGCAACCCGGGAACACGGCGTGCATCGGCGGCGAGCGGCGGCGGGGCTTGGGAAGTCGAGAGCCCGGCTCGTGCCGACCGCTCGGCGTCGGAGGAGCGCCATGCACGTGGTCAGGAACCAGACAGGGGGGGCAAACCAGAACCCCCTCCTTACCTCGAGCAGGGCAGCAGCATGGGGCCTCGAGCAGGACGGGCCTCCGGGGAGCATGCCTCAAAGGAGACACCATGTTGGGGGGGCGGGGCCTATGGAGAGGGCGTGTGTCAGACACGACCCAGGTGGGATAGCAACCAGGGAGTGGCTGACAACAGGGAGGGGGAGCTGGGACCAGGCAGCCAAGGGAAAGGAGGAGGAGGGGAGGGGGCAGCTCTACTCATAGAGGGTGGGTACCTAGGGTCCCCACCAATCGGAAAGGGGGGGGAGGGAAGTTGTCCCTGATTGGCCCTCTTTCCCTCCAAGCACCGGGTATAAAGGGGACTGGCCTAATGGCAGTGTTGTTGCTTTTTGCAGGGAGAAGGAGAGGAGAGTGAGAGCAACTGGTGGGCCTATCCGGGTCCGTGAGAACAGGAGACACTTCAAGGGGAGAGGAACTCCTGGTGCCTTTTACTCACAGTGAAGTAACTGTGGGACGACCTGGAGTACAACCACCGTGGTTAAGACATTACATTTAACCAGTGTGTAATAAAGGTCTACAAAAACTCCACCTCGGCTACTGTCCTCATTTCCACAAGTGGCGTAGTCGGCAGGATTAACGAGAACGCGATGGAGAAAATAATACAGACACTGTCAGAGGGGCAACAACAGTTACAACAGCTCTTCCAACTTCAGGCCCAGCAGGCGGCCGCTGATCGCCAAGCCTTTCAGCAGGCAATACAAATGCAGGGTACCCTGCAGTCCACATCTCAGGACAAACATCAAGAGACGATAAAACACCTGACGGATGCAGTGACCGGCACCCGAAACCAGCCCATGGTCCCTTCCGCAGTGTTGCAGAAATTCAAGGAAGGCGAAGACCCGGCTTTCTTTTTCACCACATTCGAGAGGATCGCCCGAAATGCACAGTGGCCGGTGGACCGCTGGGGCCAGTATGTCGCTCCCCTTTTGTCTGGCATCATGCAAGGTGCCTACCAGGCCGTTAACCCAAACGGAACCACGCCTTACGCTGAAATCAAGAAGGCAGTGTTGGACCGGTTGGGACTTGACGAAGAAGCCTACAGAATGAGGCTACGCGACACTAGACTCAAACCGGGGGAGAACCCCCGACAGCTCTTCTACCGCGTTAAGGACCTCACCGAGAAATGGCTGCAAGCACCGGGAACAGGCCTACAGGATGTGTTAGATAAAGTCACCCTGGAGCAGTTCGTCGAGGCCCTACCCCCTCCGATGCAAAGATGGATCCGACAACATCACAGACCCACCCTATCTGAGGCTGTGGACATAGCATCAGCCTACCAAAAGGCCGGGGGGGCGGGTAAACCCTTTGGAGTCGGTTCTTCCAATCGCAGCCCAATGCCACCGTTGGAACCCCTCATAACCAAGAGCCTGCGAGTAGTGCCTCCCAAATGGAGAGCAATGGAAGAACGCCCTTCTAGACCCGAGGAAAAGAGGAGCGGTCCCGACCCGCGGCCCACCCCGTTGTCCACGGGATACCGGCAACCGCAATGTTATGACTGTGGCGAGTGGGGCCATATAGCCCGGTTTTGTCCCCGGAAGAGAGGCGCCGAGCCGATGGAGATCGGATTCATGAGGACGGAACAAGGACCACGATGTCAAGGTCTCTACGAGATGGACGTCCGGGTAGATGGGAACCCAGCCAGGGCCCTACTCGACAGTGGAAGTCGGCAGACGGCGGTACTACCAACCATAAGTGATTCTCCTTACCTCACCAATGTTAGTATCCCAATTCGGTGTATACACGGGGATGTGAGGACCTACCCCATGAAAACCATAACAGTAGAGGTGGGCCCTAACGTTGCAGAGATGAGAGCTGCCGTCCTCCCCTCCTTACCCGCCCAGTGGTGATTGGGACCGATCTGCCCCACTTCCACCAGACTCTCAAAGCCCTAGACCAGGGATGGTGGGAAGAAGCACCCTTTGCCAGGGAACCCATGCCCCCGAACACCCAGGGACGGGAGAGACCCGCTAGGAAAAGAAGGGAAGCTCGCCTTGCTAAGTGCGCATCCATGTATGCCACCCAACGGATAGCCTGGAACCCCGAGGACCATGAGGATTCCATCCGGGGAGAAACCCTGACAGACCCTACCTTAACACTTGCCCGCGAAAGGGCCATCACAGATGGGGACCCAGACCTGACCAAGGGAGCCGGTTTTACATCTAGACAGGGCCTGCTCTATCGGGTCTACCAAGAGGAGGGAGGAGCACAAAGGGAACAACTACTCCTGCCCAAAACACACAGGGGCATTGTCCTCCAGTTGGCACATAATCACCCGTGTGGGGGCCACATGGCCTCCCTAAAGACACAGCAGAATATTCTAAAACGTTTCTACTGGCCAGGGGTCTATGGGAAGGTGGCGAAATTCTGCAAGGGATGCAAAACCTGCCAGCTGACGAGTGGGGAAAATCCAGCCAAGGCATCTCTACAGCGGATGCCCTTGATCACCATACCCTTTCAAAGGATAGGTATAGATCTGGTAGGCCCGCTCGAGCCAGTCAGTCGTGGATATCGATACCTGCTGGTCATTGTGGATTATGCCACCCGGTACCCCAAGGCCTTCCCCTAAAGGGGACGTCGGCTAACCAGGTATGCGACCAACTCATCCCATACTTCGCACGGGTAGGCCTACCCACCAAAATCCTCACCGATCAGGGTACAAACTTCATGTCGGCTGTCATGCGACAAGTCTGTGAAAGACTACAGATCAGACGGCTGCGCACCTCGGTCTACCACCCCCAAACGGATGGGTTGGTGGAGAGGTATAACCAAATGATAAAGAAAATGATGAAAAGGGTAACAGGCCCGGAGGGGAAGGACTGGGATAGGGTCATACCCCTGATCCTAATGGTATTGAGGGACACTCCCCAATCCTCGACAGGATTCTCCCCGTTCGAGCTGCTATTTGGAAGGCAACCCAGAACAATCCTAGATCTGGTCAAGGAGGACTGGGAAAACGCTAAGGAAACTTCCCTCACCGAGTACGCCGAGGACCTTAGGGAACATCCGTCTACCTTGAGGGGACTAGCAGAAACCCATCTAGGTATAGCCCAAGACCGGCAGGAGAGGGCATACAACAAGGGCTGTCGCCTAAGAAAGCTAGAACCAGGGGATAAGGTACTGGTGTTGCTACCCACCAGTACGAACAAAATGTTGGCTCGGTGGAGAGGTCCTTATGTGGTGAAGGACGTGGTGGGACCAGTGAATTACAGGATACACCAAATTGACCGGACCCCATCACATAAAGTCTACCATATAAACCTACTGAAGAAATGGACCGAGCCTGCCCCGGTCGACGTTCTGGCCACGGTGATCTACGCAAACCGGCCAATTGGATGCGGTGCAGTGGGGGGAAACACTCACGGAACACATGAAGAACGAGATCCAGGAGACGCTCAACCCCCACCGCAACGCCTTCTCCCATTTACCTGGAAGGACCAGCCTAATGGAGCATCGTATTGAAACCCTAACCGGACACATAGTCCGGCTGAGGCCTTACAGGATCCCAGAGGCCCGAAGGTTGATCATTAAGAAGATCGAAGAAATGATTAGGCTGGACATCATTGAACCATCAACCAGTGCGTGGTGTTCTCCAATCGTACTCGTACCCAAGCCAGACGGGGCTGTACGATTTTGTATGGACTTTAGGCAGCTCAACATGATATCTCACTACGAGGCCTATCCCATGGCCAGGATGGATGAACTGCTGGAAAGGCTAGGTGCTGCCCGTTACCTCAGTACCTTGGTTCTCACCAAGGGATACTGGCAGATCCCACTAGGGGAATCTGACAAAGAAAAGACGGCCTTTGCTACGCCTCAGGGGCTCTTTCAGTATAAAGTACTACCATTCGGGTTGCATGGGGCTCCGGCCACCTTCCAGAGGCTGATGGACGTCCTTCTGCAGCCCCACGACCAGTACGCCGCAGCCTACCTGGACGACATTGTGATATACAGCGCATCATGGAGTGACCACCTGACCCATCTACGCGAGGTGGTCGGCACCCTGACCCAGGCCGGACTCCATATCAACCCAGGGAAATCGGTCCTAGGGACCCAGGAAACCAAGTACCTCGGACATATAGTCGGTGGCGGAGTGATTCGACCACAGGTGTCCAAAATCGAGGCTATTCAGGGGATCCCAGTACCAACCAACAGGAAACAAATAAGGGCCTTCTTGGGGTTTATAGGGTACTATAGGCGCTTTATTCCCGGTTTTTCTTCTCTGGCTGCGCCGCTGACCGAGGCGTTAAAGATCAGGGGTTCCCCGGACCTGTCGACCAATCACGCAGCCATACTGGCCGTCGAGGAGCTGAAGCGCAGTATATCATCCCACCCGGTGTTGGTATGCCCTGACTTCCGGAAGCATTTCTTCCTGCAGACGGACGCCTCTGGCATGGGGTTGGGGGCGGTCCTGACGCAGGAGGTGGACGGGTTCCTACGGCCGATCTGTTTTGTGAGCCGGAAGCTCCTTCCGCATGAGTTAGCGTATTCCACGATCGAAAAGGAATGTCTCGCCATCAAGTGGGCGGTGGACACCTTACGATATTACCTACTAGGGAGGAAGTTTACGTTGTATACCGACCATGCACCGCTGCAGTGGTTGGCGAGACACAAGGACACCAACCAACGGGTTCTGCGGTGGTTCCTGTCCCTCCAGCCCTTCGACTTCGTTACCTTACATAGACCTGCCAGCTTCCAGCTGGTGGCGGATTACTTGTCCAGGTGTTCGATCCGGCCCGACCGGCCTGGATCTGTGGTGGGGGTATGTGAGGATGTGAGCAGGGTGGCCGCCGGAATGCGGGACGCCCGGGCAGAGGAGCCCGCTGTACCGCGGCCGTGTGTGGCGCTGATGGGGGGCGTCGGGAGGTGTCCCTGTCTACGGGAAAGCCTTGTCGGCATTCTGCGGCGTTGCAGCCGCAGCGCCGCGTGCGCCCACGAGGACCCGGGCCACTAGCGCTGCGGCTGAGCAACCCGGGAACACGGCGTGCATCGGCAGCCTCCGGCGGCGAGCGGCGGCGGGGCTTGGGAAGTCGAGAGGCCGGCTCGTGCCGACCGCTCGGCGTCGGAGGAGCGCCATGCACGTGGTCAGGAACCAGACAGGGGGGGGCAAACCAGAACCCCCTCCTTACCTCGAGCAGAGCCGACCCCTAGCAGCAGCATGGGGCCTCGAGCAGGACGGGCCTCCGGGGAGCATGCCTCAAGGGAGACACCATGTTGGGGGGGCGGGGCCTATGGAGAGGGCGTGTGTCAGACACGACCCAGGTGGGATAGCAACCAGGGAGTGGCTGACAACAGGGAGGGGGAGCCGGGACCAGGCAGCCAAGGGAAAGGAGGAGGAGGGGAGGGTGCAGCTCTACTCATAGAGGGTGGGTACCTAGGGTCCCCACCAATCGGAAAGGGGGGGAGGGAAGTTGTCCCTGATTGGCCCTCTTTCCCTCCAAGCACCGGGTATAAAGGGGACTGGCCTAATGGCAGTGTTGTTGCTTTTTGCAGGGAGAAGGAGAGGAGAGTGAGAGCAACTGGTGGGCCTATCCGGGTCCGTGAGAACAGGAGACACTTCAAGGGGAGAGGAACTCCTGGTGCCTTTTACTCACAGTGAAGTAACTGTGGGACGACCTGGAGTCCAACCACCGTGGTTAAGACATTACATTTAACCAGTGTGTAATAAAGGTCTACAAAAACTCCACCTCGGCTACTGTCCTGATTTCCACAGGCCCGGAGGGGTGTTTATTTATAAAATTGTTTTTAAAAAAAAAAAATAATCTTTATAGGCTGTTATGGGAGAACCAACTGGCACCCCTACAACATGAGGCCTAAATCATCAAGCATGGCAGAGTACACATAGATAAAGCATAGAGGCGGTCAGCGGCCCGGGCTCTAGGATATCCGTGGCGAACTGTTCTGCAGTCTCTGGCGTCATGAAGAATGAGACCCTGCCTTCGTGTGCCACCCTGAGCCTGGCCTGGCCGGATACAGCATCGAATAGCGAACCCCTTTCCTCCTGAGTAGGTTTTTGACTGTCTGAAATGTTTTCTTCTGATCCTGGACCCGAGGACTGAATTCGGGGACCAGGCGTATCGTCACAGGCTCGCATGTTAGGATTTGTTTCTCCCTGGTTGCTCGAAACCAAATATCTTGATCTCGATAACTGAAGATCCGGGCTATGATGGCCCTTTCAGGTGCCCCGGGAAGGGGTTTAGACACCAGGGATCTATGTACGCGTTCCACCATGAACATGTTTGTGACCGGGGATTCTCCAGGACTTCCAAGAGAAGTTTCTCCACAAATATCTCCATATTGTCTATAGGGGTGGACTCCAGGACCCCCATTATCCAAATATTATTTCTTCGAGATAATTTTTTGCTACCACCTTTTTGACCATTTGCTGAAGGATAGCGACTTTGCGCTGTAGGGCTGCACCCTTATCTTCCCCTTCGCCTTTTCTTTGTTCAGCCTCAGTGATACGGCCGCAGACTTTATCAATCTGCAGGGCGGATATATCTATCTTGCATGTTACGTTGTCTATTTTTGCCCCCAGATTGTCTGTACTGGATTTGAGAGCCAAAAGTGTCTGGTTTAAGGCAGGGATATCTAGCTGAGTTGGTTCCTGTATCAACCCAGGTGGGGTGGGATTCTAGTCAGTCTTTTCGAACTGGTCCATTTTGGCTTGTTTTTAAGGGTTGTCCAAGGTGGGGGGGGGGGTCGTAGATGGCAGAACCTGTGTTCCCCTGGTGTCGTGGCACACCCAAGGGTATCAACACTAATGTGTGTCTGCTAGTTATTAGAGTGCCCTATATGAGCCGCAGGGTGCTGGGTAAAAGGCTCTGCAGAGATTAGACAATGATCAATGATGTGTCTTCCCCAGTGGGTGTCAGCAGAGCGGCCTCCTCAACACTAGCATCAGGCGAAGCGCCTCGGTGGTCAGTATGGCACCCAGTTACGCCATGCCAGTGTACGCGGGGAGGGATGCACAAGGTTACCCCACTGTGCTGACGCCCCTGTTGGGGGGGACAGAGCCCTGTTAATACTCTGGAAGGGGGGGTGTGCCACCAGTTTGGTGATGAGGATGGCTGGGCCAGTAGCAGGATACGTCTGGGGGCCAGTGGTACCTGTCACGGCTGCCCGACTTCGTCCTGTGCCCAGGACACAGCCAGGTGTTGATGGTGTTGAGTGGAGGGGGGGCTAGGGTATCCGAGATGAGGTCGCAGGCGATATGGCGGTGCCCTGCCACCCCCGCCACTGGTACTCACAATTCCCCGTCTTCTGTTCTCCGGGGCCGATGGCGCCTCATAGCTGGCGCAGCAGGTGCCTAGGGTCGAGGCCTCGCCATACCCGGTGACGGGGAATCCGGGCCAGCGCTGCTGCGTAGGAATATCGCCCAAGTCCCTAGCAGCTGCTGGGGCATCGGTTACGTCCCTCAACGCTGCCTGGCCCTGCCCGCAGGTGTTCAGGCAGGCGTTTTGTCACCAAGTCTTAGGCAAATGCCCTGCGCCTAGAAGGATTTGTGTAGTGTTGCACGGCTCACAGGTCAGAAGAGATGGCTCGTTGGGTAATGCTCAGGAGTTGGTCCGGATGTTGCTGCCGCCTTCCGCTGCCAACTTCACTGTGTTTTAGGGCAGAAAGACCCACCAGAAGCAGGATCCACATGTAGGATATCTCTGACTTCCACTGAGCCCTCTCAGGCAGCGGCCATTCTCCAGCCATGCAACAGCGCCCCCCATACATAATTATTTTTAATGGCCGAGGCTTTTCTCACGTTTACCTTTCCAGATGGATTTCTGTCTCCGAAACTCACTGGCGAGGTCGTGGAAGCCTCCGGCTTGCTTCACAGTTTCTGACACATCTTGCCAGCCTCTACGGGTTTTTGTTCTGCCCCTGAGACCCTCCCAGAAGGCAGGCACACCGTGGAAGAGCGAGCACACTTCACAGCCACGGGAACAACCGAAGGAAGTCTCGACCGAGCGTCTCCTTCATTTGCCTTGCTGATACTGCAGGGAACCTCTGTTCCACACCAATCCTCCACTCTGCTCCAGCAGGTCCTGGTCCCTGATGGCTTCCAGTTCTGCTCTGCACGTCTCAGCTTCCCTCTGTGTCTCACCTCTCTCTCCCAGTGTGCTCTGATGCTCCGCTTTTTATCTGTGTGAGACAATTGGGAGGCAGGTGTAAGTTGTTCAAAAGGAATGCCTGACTCTGCCTGTCCTCATTAGCGGGACAAAATGGAGACTGCCCATAGGAATCGATGGTACAATCTTCATATATCTGATTCTCCTGCTCCTCGTCCGAGTGGTTTTAGAAAAGGGCAGAGGGGAGGAATTATGGGAGTTGTAGTAAGGATTTTACTCTTTCCTCCTCCTGAGCCTCCATGAATTCTTCCTCTTGATTTACTGGACAGAGCTTTATCTCGTGGCTCCAGTCTCCACAAAAATAACACTGTTTAAGGGGAGAGGTTCACCTCCTCTAAGGAAGTAGTAGAGGATATCTTTTTCAGGTGGCTAAAACATTTTTTTGGGGTGTTGTTATTCTCAGCATGGGATTTCCCTAGTATCTCTTCCTCTAGATTTTCCGGATTCTCATCCCTTATTGTAGGCAAGTTCCTAAGATATTTCCCTACGGAAGAGGACTGGTAATACCTAAGCTCCGGATGATCAATCTGGGGGTAATCAAGGCTGCTAGCGTTTTCAGTTGTTCTTGTGGATAGCGGTTCCCCCACACTTTCGTATACAAGGTTTCCTAGAATCTTACCCCTATTGATCTTCATGGGATTACTCAAAAAATTGAGTACAACTACTCGTAAATTATCTCCACTAGCAAGGAGAGGTATTATTTTTAAGTCCTTTTTGCTGTAGGGCATCCTATAGACCACCATGCTACTGGGAAAACTGATCTGTAGGTCTAATGACATCATGATTTTATCTCTCCCTCGTACTAAGTGGTCTTGGGGACAGCTGAGATGATACACATTGCCTTCCACCACTTTTCTCTCAGAAAGAATCGCTTGGGGTAGTTAAGGGATGGAAGGTGATTCCCATTCTAAAGGTGGAGTCTCTGTGAGGTTCCTTCTGGTTTTTCATGTTCAAGAGAAAACGCTGGGTTACCACTTTTTCTATAGATTTTTCCCTCTTGATGGAAAAAGGGGTTTGGGTATATTGTCTGTCTTCAAGGGAAAAGGACTTAGAGAGAGCGGTGACTGATCTGCTCTTGTCCTAACACTCTTGGTAAGGTAATGGATCTTGAGGGATACTGGTTTTAATCTTGTGGGATGTCCAACTTTTACCAATTGAGTCAAATCCCATTTCTTACACCATATGTAAGGAAGGCATGGTATCAAAAGTACGACAGACACAATAAGTATAGTTCAAGGGATGGGGGGCGTGGCTTAACAGCCATGGAATAGGCTGCTCTTCCCATGGGCTCCTGCAAATCCAAGACTGATCCTGACGCACAAGAAGAATGGAGAAGGCTGAAATGAAAGATAAATACACTTGCAGCTGTCGGAATGCAGGAAGCGTGTATTGAGCATCCTACGGAATGAAACAGATAAGCAGAACTGCAGTTATGGACCCATAAGTACAGAGACTCGGTCTCGTGAAGACGGCATCAAAATGACGGATGCCAACAAACAAAGGAATATGCCGGAGCACTGGACTGGGCGCTGACAGAGGCCACCGATCCACGTAATAAGATTGGGACTAACCTGCGGGGGAGATTGCATCGCATTCACATCGTTGGAACCTACTGCCTACAGCTGACGACTACAAAGTGTATACTGCGGTGATACATTGCCTCACGAAACAGACAGCCCTCCTGCAGTAGGGATCACGAACGGAAAGGAGTGTTTATAGAAGTGGGCTCCCGGTCGCCGTTCCGAGTGAGTCCAGCGCGTAGCCGGACCTGCATAGGGGTGATACGAGGGCCGCAAATAGAAAAAGTATGTCAGCCCGAGCGATCGGGTGACTGAGGTGCGGACAGACCACCGATTACGAGGAAGGCGGCACCACAAAGACTATAAAAGTGATTACACGGAACGGAAGATCCAGAGAATGCATAGAGACCCTCTGCTTCAACGATCAGCACAAGGCCACATATAGCTGGCAGGCGTCTCCCGGAGCTGGAACGACGGATACGTGACTGAACCTGGTGAGCGCCTCAGGCATTGGGGACACCAGCTGCAGAGAGTGTGCATGTAACGCAAGTCATAATGACTGGCATGGAAGACATAATATGAGCAAAAAAGGCGGCGTGTCTGTAGAAAGGAGAGTGCTGCTTGCCATTGATGAGCTCTTTAGCATAGCAAACAAACATAATTGTGGGCAAGCACAATGCCACCATTGATGGTATAATGCCAACCAGACCTAAGGAGGTGCGGCCCAACCACAGGCAAAGCACCAAATATGACCATAGGATGAAGCAAGAACCAAGATGGGTGCGATAACAGTGAAGCAGAGCGTTGCCCGGTGCGACCGCTGGTGACGGCACTGACCCGGCGTGAAATCGGCACGCGATATAAGCATTGAAAGGACACGCTGCTCCGGAAAACAGACGTACGGTCCGGATGCCATTACATGTGCAGCGGCACGCTATGAAGGGGGTGGAAGGGTTCAACCAATAACGTATGGAGAAAGGGCAACACCAGCAGCTGCCAAGGGACCGCATGACGAGCAGCAAAGGCAATAGTGCGGCAGAGTAAGACGGAGGTGAACCCTCCAATAAATCACGGAAAACAGAAATCTCCTGGAGGGTGTGGCGGCGCCTGGGATAACACCCCCCCTAGCGGAGCTCCAGAATTAAAACAAATCAGCAGCAGACCACATAAGCCTACGAAGGTAGCCACACTGATACGGGCAGACTCAGAAAGCAACACACTCCACTGCAGAGCGGTGAAAGGCGCACATGTTGTTGTACATGCTGTAGTGCTACATGTGACACACAGTACAACTTCAGGCCCGGTCAGGCGCAGCCCAGGAACAGGTTCTGGGAACACTGCTTAGACACCAACGCATACCAGTGAACACTGCTAACTATAGCAACCAAACGCCAACGGAAGAAGCAGGCGCGGGAAACACTGAATAAGAGACCAAATGGGTGCGAAAGAACACACTGTTAACCGCCAGTCCACGCAGGGCTCACATATCGGCTTTAAAGAAGCTCCATGACAACCAGGGATGTGGGCAAGGGGAGGTATCGGATAATACAGCACTGTGTGAACCAGCAAGACAGCGAGAGAGATGACGTCCAAAACCAATAAGGTTAAAGGGAAGCAAACTAAGATGGACATATTCACCAAACCGTCACAATCACCAGATGCACCCACACACGCAAAAGGAGACACACAAGAGACATCCACCCCACTGTGGGACGATCACCAGATACTAGAAGCCATAGCTGAGCTTAAAGCCTCATGGGAGAGCAAGATCGACCCAGCCATGGCGGAATTAAAAACCGCTCTGGAATTCAAAATTGATGCAGTCAGTGTCGACGTTAACCTTCTAAGACAGGATGTGAGAACGCTGGCAGAGTCCACGAGCGGCCTGGAAAGCAAAGTGAAGGCCAACACGGACGTCAGCATGGCTAACGCCAAAGAGGTCAACATACTACAGCAACATGTGCGCAATCTAGAAAGCCGAGCAGAGGAGGCGGAAGGGCGAGCGAGACGCAACAACATACGTGTGGGGGGCCTACCGGAAGGAGAAGAAGGCCCAGACCCTACGAACTATGTGGAGAACATGATAATCCAGGAGATTGGGGCTAGCAAGTTCTCCCAGGGGTTCGCGATTGAAACGGTGCACAGGGCCCAGACAAGGAGGCCTCAAGCTGGGACACCTCCCCGTGCAATCATAGCAAAGATATTAAACTACAGAGACAGGGAAAAGATCCTGGAATTTTTTCGGAAAGGTGGAACAATAACGCGGGCGTCGGCGACTGTTACCACATACCCAGATTACACCATGCTGGTGCAGAGACAGCGCTACAGCTACGTGGTGGTGAAGAGAAGACTTCAAACAGCCGGATTCAAATACATGCTTTTGTACCCTGCAAGACTCAAGGTCCTACACAAAGGCAAAACACACTTTTTCGACACCACAGGAGGAGGCGGCATGCTGGATGGACGCCCAGGGCTGTCCAGAGTCTGGAGACGGGCAGGAGCGAGATGGACAGGATAAGTGATACGGCGCCATGCTCGATATTGTTGGGGGCGAATGTAATTGCAGCGGTGATACAGGAAGGGGGTGCAAGGGACACGTCAGAAAAGTGTGAATGCTAATTAACGGACACACTCAAAAGGTGGACTTGTTGGACTGGAATATAGTAGTGCGTACGTTAAATATGAGCAGTAAGTGCGCTGTGATCTAGGGCCAAACACAGGAGATACTGGATGAAGACGACCTATCCCCAATAGGTAGAGTAGTTGAAGCGCCAGTAGGGCGATATCTCCCTGCTGTGCCCCGAGTACTGGCAATAGCCAAGAAAAGGGCTAGATGCGGGGGTGCCTGAGATCCAGGGATGGAGCTGGTCATCAGTTGGGATGGGTGGGGAGTAGGGAATTGGAGATTGAGTTGGGGCAGAGAAGGGAGGGCGGAGGGAGGGAAGTTGGGGAAATTGCAGTGTTAACGGGTAAAGGTAGTTTGAGATGGGGAACAAACTTACATACACGAGCGTCAGCGCTCCAGAAAGAGGTTGAAGATATACAAATGGGGGGAGGGACGCGGCCAGAATATGGGGGACCTTAAGGTAATCTCTTGGAATGTCAGGGGGCTCAATAGCTACCTAATAAGGAACAAGGTCATGATGTATCTAAGAAGGCAGACAATAGATATAGCTCTAATACAGGAGACTCACCTCACAAAAGAAAAATTAGAGGTGATCCAGAAGAAGTGGAAGGGGACGGTCATCGGTGCAACATATTCGGCGGTTACCAGTCAATTGGTCGAAAACATTTGGTCGACAGGACAATTGGTCGACACCATTTGGTCGAATGCCAAATGGACGAATTTTTTTTTTTTTACCCCTTTTTTGTTTTTTTTTGGGGGGGGTCCCCCCCAACCCCCTTTTTTTTCTTTTTTTTTTTCCCCCACACGAAAACCCACAAAACACATGTATATATAAAAAAAAAAAAAATTCGACCATTTGGCATTCGACCAAATGGTGTCGACCAAATTGCAGTCGACCAGTTTGTTGTCGACCAATTGACCGGACACCATATTCGGCGTATGCCAGAGGGGTGATTACTTGGGTAGCACCACATGTCCCATTTAAGTTAATACAGTCCACGGTTGAAGAAGATGGGAGGATGGTGGTAATACGGGGGCTGGTGGAAAATAAAGAAATATGCATTATAAATACATATACCCCGAATCAGGACACAGTGACATACTTCAAGACCCTATACAATAAATTGAGCTTGCATCTGGGAGGGGCGGTGATCTGGGGCGGTGATTTTAACTGTACATTAAACCCGCAGGTAGATAGGTCAGATGATAAACAAGACAGGCCCGCCCTTGCTGCCAGGGCCCTGCAGACTCTGTTGACAGATTTCAGTCTAGAGGATACATGGAGGGGGCACCACCCACAAGAAAGACAATATTCACATTACTCTGCCCCACAGAATCTGTACACAAGACTAGACCACATGTCTGCCACGCAGGAGGCGATGGAGGAAATTGTACAGATGGAATACAAGGCGATGGTCCTATCGGACCACTCGCCTTTGGTCCTAACATGGCAATACCGACCTCCAAGGGCCATGATTCCAACGTGGCGACTTAGAGCTGAAGCATTGAAAGATACAATGTTCAGGTAGGTTCTGCGAGAGGAAATTATAAATTACTTTGAGACCAATACTGGAAGTGTTGAGTCGGCCGGTACACTATGGGAAGCTTTCAAAGTGGTGGTGAGAGGGATAGCTATAGCCAAGTCTAAAGGGTTGCAGGGAGGCATATTGAGGGAACTGCATAAGGCAGAAAATAAGCTGGAAACAGTCCTGGGTAGGGGAGGTAGCACTAAGGAGGACGCTGAAGCTATAAGCCAACTGCAACAGGAGTGGGCAGGACATTGTGAAAGATTATGTAATCTGAACTATAAAAAGTATGTAGAGAGGCAACATGCGGGTGGAGACAAGCCAGGGAGGATGTTGGCATGGTTGTATAAAAGCGAGACCCCCAGACCTGCGATTAGAGCAATAACGGGGGAGGATGGGCAAATAGTGGACACCCAAGAGGGCGTAAACCGAGAGTTCCATGAATAGTACCAAAGATTGTATGGGGATGACTGGAGGACACACTGGAGGACATAGGTATGCCAAGAATAAGCGCGGAGGAGCGAGAGGACCTATAAGCCCCAATCACTCTAGAAGAACTAGAAGAGGTGGTAGTACAACTAGCCACTTGTAAGACCCCGGGGGCTGACGGACTTCCCAGTGAGTTTTACAAAATGTATAGAAAGGAGTTGCTTCCCCCGCTGCTAGCACCGCTAAATGAGGCATTCGAAACAGGGCGGCTACCAGAATCCCTGAGAGAAGCGATCATTATTCCCCTCCCCAAACCCAATATGCCAGGCAAGGATTGCGGATCGCTTAGACTGATATCGATGCTGAACCAAGATAGCAAAATGCTTACGGTGGTGTTGGCAAACAGAATGAAACGGATCATTAACAAATGAATACACCCTGATCAAACAGGATATGTCCCGTGCAGGAACATATCCGACAACTTCAGAAAACTTCACCGGTTTAAAGAGCATACAAAAGGGGACTCGGGTGAGATGGCAATAGTATCGTTGGATGTAATAAAAGCCTTTGACTCAGTCAAATGGCCATGGCTGACTGTAGCCTTGACTAACTATTGGATAGGGCAGGGGTGCTTCAAATGGGTCAAACTACAATATAGTGCACCGCTAGCCAGAGTCAAAACGGGGGCGATCATTTCGGAAAGGTGGCAACTGAGTAGGGGTACTAGGCAAGGATGCCTGTGGTCTCCGATGCTGTACATCTTTGCACTGGAGCCCCTGGCGATATACTTGAGGCAGAAGTACGAGGTAATAGGGATTAGCATAAAAGGAGAGCCGCTATATGCTGCTGTATTTACGATGCCATGAAGAAAACCTCCAATATATCCTGGAAGTGATGGAGCGATTTGCTTCGCTATCTGTCATAGCAGTGAACCCCAGAAAATCATGCATATTCCCATTGGGGAGGTATGTAGGAGTCCATCTAGATAAATTACAAATCTTGCAAATACCATGGGAGTCAAACACGTTCAGATACCTGGGGATAGACATTCATCACACGGTAGAGGCATAACACTAGCATAACACTGAGAGAGCGGTAAAGAACATCAAAAATAGTATGAGGTTCTGGACTAAGCTCCCTGTGGCAATGATGGGAAGAGGGGCGCTGCTGAAGATGGTTGTATTGCCGAGATGCTAAAAAAAATGTGGGAACATACCATACCTGATACCGAGGAGATTTTTTATGAAGCTACAGAGCATATGGAGGGAATTTCTATGGAACGGGACTAGGAATAGAATAGCCCTTTGGAAGTTGCAGAACACGCACGATAAAGGGGGTATAAAACTGCCAAACTATGAGATCTACTACTTAGCTAGTCAACTACAATATGTGGTCAAATGGTTATCAGAAGACCCAACCTCAGAATCGAGATTGTTGGGACTAGAGAGTACCCCATACTTCCTGAAAGAAATGATATGGCTGCCCAAATTAGATGTGAAAGAGCGCTCAAAGATGTTGGTACTGGGATGGAAGGTATGGTGTAGAGCTTGTCAGGTCATGGAAAACCCAGCCCCGTGCTGTTGGTTGCATTGATGGGAGGGGATGGGCAACTAATGAAGTCGATTAGGAGGCAATAGGCACCGGTGGGAATCGTAACACTGGGAGACACATGGCAAGGAGGAGAGATAAAGGTATTTGGGACGTTGGTGGAGGAAACAGGGTTACATGAGGGGCAATATATCACATATAACAGAATGGTACGGTGGATCAGAGATACATGGTCAGAAATATTACTAGAAGAGCAACCTGACGCTGCCATAGAAACGATATATGATATAGCAGAAGGAGGGCATGAGATATCCAGACTATATGAGCTATTGATGTCCAAAGTGGGGAAGGAAGTGGCACAATTGAGAAATGACTGGGAAGAAGAGGCTGGGATACCCATGAGTGACGGGATGTGGGAACGGGCCCAAGGGTACCATAAGAAAATATCTAGGAACGCGAGGCTACAGCAAAAACAGCTATACATAACCCACAGGGCATATATGACACGCCAGAGGATAGCTACATTTAAAAACGCAGAACGACAAACATGGCCCAAATGCCGGGAGGAAAACGTGGGGATGACGCATATGTTTTGGGCATGTCCTGAAATTGGGAAATTCTGGGAAGAAGTAGCCCACTGGCTAGAGGAGAAAGGGATCAAGATAGATGTCGAATCAGTGTGGGCATGCTTGGTAGGAGGATTCCCTAGGCCACGCCAACTAAAACACGTGAGTAAATTGAAGGACTTGGCATACATACTTGCCAAGCGTAGAATCGCCATGGGATGGAAGGCATGCAATAGACCTAGGATAGAAGTCTTGTGGAAAGACCTTCAGAAATGGTATGAAGTTGAAAAAGCAGTGTGGCAAGAAGTGGGTAATAGAGGAGGGGAGGGGAGGAAGAGGCAGAAACCCTGACAGCCTGGAAACATTTAGTGGCCACACTGTACGGGCCCACCCAGGACTGGTCGAGCGACCAGGACTCTGTTGAGGACATAGAAAAAGGAACCCCTTTGGAAGAAGAAGATGCGGACTGCGAAGTGGAGTAGGCTCGAATGGGGGTGGGGGAAGGGGTAAGCAGTAGACACGGAATGATATATGCACATTTTGAAATGCTAAGACATGTACTGCAAGGTTTTGTTGTATGTTGTTTGTTTGGAATAAAATCAATAAAATTGTTTTTTTAAAAAAAAGTATAGTTCAAGGGATGGCAGCGTGGCCTGCAGCCGATGGAGTAGGAGTGCTTCTGTGTCTGCACGCACCAGATCTTTAATGATCAGAGAAATTGACAAACATCAAGCCTGATGAGAAGCCCACAAACGTGAGAATTCGTGAGTGAATATCCCAAGATCACTTGAAAGAGAGTGAAGGTTTGCCTGACGCTGAGTTAAAAGGACCGAAATGCAGAGGCTGCCGCAGGGATCCGTAACCAAGATGGCGCCTGCTTAACAAAGGAGGCAGGGGTATCGAAAGCAGTGTCTGGAGGAACCGAGAGGACGGAGGGAGCCAGAGCTGGTGGACGGATTGCAGGTGCGAGACGGTGATCAGCAAAGTGTGCCAGCATCCGGGATAGACGAGGAGGGACGTGGATGCCTACGCGAGCCCAGAAGATAGAAAGCGAGTGAAGAGGCACGACGGTGGATGTGGATGCCTATGCGAGCCCAGCGGGTAGACAGCGAGCGAAGAGGGACGAGGGGGGAGCCCCCACGGCAAGGAGGCAAGGCTGACAAAATAAGGCAAGTGCTGTGCGTCCACTCCAATAGAGTCGGGTCCCCCCAAGGACCTGGGCACACACAGCGACCCGCACACCAAGCAACCGACGGTTGTGGACCACAGTGGAGCATAAAATAAAAGCTCCGTAGGAGCGCTGAATGGCAGGGAAGGCCATTTGCTCACTGCTGCACTCCGCTGCATCTCCAAGCAACATGGAGCAGCAAAATCAGGCTCTTTAAGAGTGCGAGCGAATTTGGAGCAGGCTGAGACAAGAAGTGCCCGGCCCCTGCTACATGAGGGCAGTGAGCCTCAGTAATTGAAACAGAAGACGGCGGGGAAGCAAACGATTTGAGAGGAAAGCCCAGGGAGCCTGAGTGGGGAAAAGAACCACAAAGAGGCCAGTGCATACTGAAGGCAGGACTGCTTAATGGAAGAAAAGCCGGGTGGCAGTAGGCTCAAACAGCAGGCGAAATGTATATTTGAACTTGGACTAAAAGGAGGCATAAAGAAAACCCCTGTGGCATTGAGAGTGCAGAGACCGGATGAGTCGACAAACAGCTGCTATTGGCTCTCGCCCACAGAGGGGGACATGGACAACATACAAACCTGAGGTGAGTAGTGCAACTGAAGCAGTGCCCCAACTATAATTGGGCAGAAGTGCACTACATCCCAAATGTTGCAGTAAAGTGGGGTGAAAACAGCTAAAGCTGGGCTGAAGAATTGCACATATAGGCACATGCTGTACTAGTATTGAAGTAGCCACAAAGAAAAAATAAAAAGCACACAAGAAGCAGCTGTACAAAAGAGAAGTTGCAGGTCACATAGTCAGGGGCACACTTTGCAAGGACCCAAGAGACAGGCTCCTGCCACGGGCAGGCATGGGTAACACCTTGAACATGTACCAACTGAAGAAGAGGGCAGATTGCTCAGATGCCTCCTAAACTGGCCAAAAGCAAAGCGAGCCAAGCTACCTTAGACGGCTTCGCTAAACGAAAGCAGCAGGCATCCAGCGGAGACCAAGAACTGGTGACAGACAAAGAGAAGGGAGTCCTGGAATTGCACAACCAAGTAATGCTAGCAATAGCAGACTTGAAGGCCTCCTTGGGGTACAGATTGAAGCAGTGCAGCTGGATGTGGGATTATTGTAGCAGGACATGCAGAGTCTAGTGGAGCGCACTACTACGCTGGAGTTGCAGGTTAAAGAGAACTCAGGGGTGCTCAGAAGCGCACACTTGGATGTACACGTGTTGCAACAGAAAGTCAGCCTCTTGGAAAAAAGAGTGGAAGAAGCTAAAGGACGGGCACGGAGAAATAACATCTGCATAGTGGGTTTGCCAGAAGGCAAAGAAGGAACTGACCTGACGTTATACCCTTCACTGGCTCCCTGTGGCTGCAAGGATCAAATTCAAGACCCTCTGCATTGTCCACAAGGCTTTCTGGGGCCTGGGACCTACTTACCTTCAATGCTGCCTTCCTAAATACTGTCCCTCTCGAGCCCTCTGCTCATCTACCTACAACCTTCTGCAAGTGAGCCGGTTCTCCAAGCAGAGATTTTGAAGGAGATCCCTTTCCTCAGCAGGTGCCTCCCTCTGGAACAGACTCCCTCCGTCTTGAGCCTGATATTCTTAAATTCCGGAAACTCCTCAAGCCCTTCCTCTTCTCCTCTTCCTTCTCTCTCACTCTACCCTGATAACCTAGCTCTCTGCTCTTCCTTCTCTCCCTACTTTCCACACAGCTTAATGACTGGCCACCTGGTGTACCTCAGAGTCTCACAGGTCCCAGCCACCCCTGCCAGTCCTTCTGCATTTGCCTCAGGGCCCTCCATACCCCCGCCCCACTGCACTTGTAATAAAACCATGAGAGCTTTCTCTCAGCACTTCACCAGTCTTTACCGACTGGGTGCACTTGGTCCCCTACCCCTCCCTTGCCCTTCCCGCACTTGCACAATCTGTATACAGCCCTGCCTGAAGATCATTCTGTCTGTTCACCCTTGTCTTCAGCCCTTAATGTGCACTTGAAAAAACTGCAGAATCGCCATCAGGCCTATTTGCTGTATCTTAACTGTTAAATGTATCATACTCACTTAATCTGCCTGTGCAGACCGTTATCGTCTCAGAAATTCAAGGGCTCTGAGCGACTGTTGTTTATTCCCTGTGTTCCCATCCTCCTTGAGCGCTTTGAAAGATTTGCCTGTGTATAGGCGCTGTATAAATAAACATTACCATGCCATACCATAGAAAACGTGTTACTTCAGAAAATTGGGCCCAGTAATCTTACACAGGGCTTTGCAATTGGGAGAGCGCATAGGGCGCTGGCTAGGTGCCCCACCCCGGAAGCGCCCCTGAGACCGTTTATCGCTAAAGTCCTGCATTATAAAGACAGAGAGATGATACTGGGCTATTCCAGGCAAGGCAGAGAACTGAAGAGAGCCCTGGCAGACTTGGCAGTCTACTCGGACTACACGTTTCAAGTGCAGAAGAATAGAGCTCAATTTTCCACATCTAAGAGTAGTCTCCGCACAGCCGGGTTGAAATACATGTTGATCTACCCAGCGTGACTCAAAATTATTTTCAAATTTGTTTATTGGCATTTATTATTTGCAGCTGTTATATGGCATTTAAGTGAGCCTTTCACATGCGATAATATCGATATTTTCATAATATAACATTAACATTTTAATAAAACAACATTAACTGTCTTCATGTTTTGTCCGAGGGTTTCAGTTGCATGTTTCCCAGGGTGGCCGGGGGGGATAGCTAGACGTCAGCAAGAGGGGGCCTTCAGGAGAATACTTCTGTCTGCACAGGTCTCTCCTTAGTTATCTCTGCATTGGTTGTAGGCTAGCATTGTCTGAGATCTTTAGTTCATGGGGGCTTATCATCTGAGGGTTGGAACATGTTTCTAGTGAGTTCTTTTCATGCCTCCAGCGCCATACTGGAGTCATCAGTGGACCTGGCAACGCTGTCCTCCCGTGCCTTTGTCTCTGCACTCACCTATCGTTCCAGTTCTCTGTGCCATGTATTGTATTGCGGCCCTGCAGGTTTTTTCCAAGACATTGCAATGGTTCTTTTAGCCAGTATGCACGTTATGTCCATGAGTCTTACCGCATGCTTGAGTTTGGCTAGTCTGGGATAAGTTCCCAGCAGGCACTCTTCCGGGGTCCATTTATACTTGGTCATGCCTGCTTTTTCACATATCTGTCTTATTTTGTCCCACAGGGACAGTGTCTTGGGGCATTCCCATAGCATGTGAATCAAGTCAGCTTTTTCCACCTTGCACCAGACGCAATTGGGTTGCATTTGCTTATTGAATTTCGCCATTCTGCATGGGGTTAGGTAAGTGCGGTGCAATACGTTCAGTCGTATCTGCCGGAATCTGTGGTTTCTGGACACCTCTTTAGGGAATGTAAGCGCTCTGCTCCACTCCCCATCTGTCATTTCTCGACCTATGTCTGCTTCCCACTTTCCTTTCATTTCCATGCTTCGGGGGTTGGGAGTGTCACTCAGGTGGCTGTATATTTGAGATACCGGTTTCCAACCCTCCCCTAGATTGTACAGCAGCGTCATGAAAGGGTTCGTGTCTGGCTCCTCAGGCCAGGTGTCTCACTTGTGTCGTGCTGCGTTGCGGACCCTTTGGTACCATAGGAATTGGCCGATGTGAATATCTTCTTTTTCCTGTAGTGAGGCAAACTCCCTGAGGTGCCTTCATCATATAGGTCCCCCCAGGTGTAGACCCCTTTCTTTTCCCATAGTCTGATATGTTTCAGATCCTTATTTGTTGTGCATAGATCTGCATTCAATGGCACTTGTGGCGAGTAGGGGTGCTGCGAGTGGATAAGCGTTTTCGCTCTGCACCATACTTTCCTCCCCTGGGCAGCTAGGGAGGGTGTGTTTTTCAGCAGGTGTTGGGGGGATCATGGCTTGCAGCAGAGGCGTCTCAGATGTAGGTTCGTCCGCTAGCCATTTGGTCACAAAACTAAGTTGGGCTGCTTAGTAGTATTTTTCCAGGTTTGGGAGTTGGATTCCACCCTGTTTGTATAGTAGAACTAGTGCAGAGAGTGCTATCCTATGTCTGCTTTTCCCCCATGGAGAAACTGTGGGAGGACAATCATTTTGACTATCGAGGCCCTGCCCATCATTGATAGGGAGCGTTTCGCCCAGAAGTTAATTGACTTGCGCAGCGCTGGGAGTGCTGTCTTTGTGTTGTGCTCATGCATTAGTTCGGGGGTATGCATTATTTGGACTCCGAGGCATCGGAATGAGGTGGTCTGACATCGTAACCCTACTGCGGGGTGGGGAGTTCCTCTGTGTCCTTGTTTTTCAGACCCGATAAGGGGAACAGACAGGATTTTGTCTTGCTAAATTGTATGCCAGAGACCTTGGAGTAATTGTCTAGAACTTCAAGCATGGTGGGCACATTGAGGTGTGGGTTTTTAACGTATAGAAGAATATCATCTGCATAGAGTGAGATAATGTGGTCTATCCCTCCCAGTTTTATACCTTCGTCGAAAAAATTGCTTCCTGAAATAGATGGCTATGGGCTCTAATCCTAATATGTAAAGCATAGGAGACAGTGGGCAGCCCTGTCTAGTCCCTCTACATATGTCCCAGGCTTCTGATATGGGTTTCCCAGATTTCACCCGTGCTCTTGGTTTAGTATAGTGTATTTTGATCCATCTGATGAACCCTGGTCCAAAACCAAATTCCTCAAGGACAGCCATCAGCCATTGATATGATATGGCATTTGTAACGCGCCTATACACAAGTTCCAATATATGGAATCAAATGCCTTAACGGCGTCTAGGGATAGTAGTGCGTATGATTCTTTGTCTGTGTCAGTTTGCGCTATAACATGTTGCAGCCTGAGTAAGTTCATGGATGTATTACGACCTGGCACAAAGCCGCTTTGGTCTATGTGTATTATGTCTCCTATTAGTCTGGACAACCTTTTGGCTAGTATTGTGGTTAAGATTTTTACATCATAATTAAGCATCGCGAGTGGGCGGTAGGAGTCGCATTTGTCTGCTGGTTTGTTGGGCTTGAGGACCGGGACCACAAGCGTCTCTCTCATGCTTTCGGGCAGTATCCCCTTTTCGTATCTTGATAAACTTCATGTAGCAGGGGAGTCAGGGAGGACTCATATGTTTTGTAAATCTCCGAAGGTAGTCCGTCACTACCAGAGCTTTGCATGTGGCCAGGGACCTAATAGCTTCAGCTATGTCTTCAAGTGTGATGTCTGCATCCAGGGTTTCAGCTTGTGTGGGGACAGTCTGGGGAGCCCTATCTCTTCTAATGTGTCTGTTATCTGATCTTGGGGGACCCGGTCCTTGTGAGAATACAGGTGTGCGTAAAAGTGTTTGAAGGTGTCGTTTATGCTCTGCTGTGTCTCGTGCATATTTCCGTCCTCGTCTTGCAGTGTGGTGGTAGGATGTCTGGGGTGCTCCTTTTTGCAGAGCCAGGCCAGTAGTCTACTCGGCCTGTCCGCTTCTACGTGTGCTCTGTTTGTTCTAGTGGCATAGTCAAATTTTTCAAGTCTGTTCCACGCGTTTGTGCTTCTATCTCTGAGTTTTTTTAGTTCAACTTCCCTCTGATGGGTACCTATGGGAGTGGCCCCCAACCCCTCAATCTCTCGTTCCTATTGGTCTAATTCCCTTTGGAGTAGTTTCCTGATGCACCCCGCTTTTGCCACGATTTCTCCCTGTGTCACTACTTTTAGGGCATCCCACATTGTACTTATGTGTTCTACACTTCCCGTGTTCTATTCTATGTAGTTGTCAATGGAGAACTGTAGTTCCTCTCTGAACGCTGGGTCCCTCATGGCTTCTATGGGCATTCTCCACATGGGTATTGGGGGTCTGAGGCCAGTGTGGTTCCATTCCGCTAGGAGCAGGGAGTGATCCGAGATAGTTCTTCCCAGGTATTGTGCTCTTTCCATCTGGGGCAGGTGTTCCCTGCCTATGAAGATGTAATCTAGCCTCGTGTATAGGCCATGTGGGGACGAGAAATATGAATAACCTTGCATTACCAGGTGCAATTCCCGCCATGTGTCTGTCAGGTCTAGCCTGTCCGTCATGGCAGCAGGGCAATTGTTGCTGCTGATGGATGGGCCTTTTGGTCGGGGTATAGACCTGCCCAGTATTGGGTCGTGTACACAGTTGAAATCTCCCCCCAGATGAAAAGGCTATTCCTACATTGTATGATTCTAGTATACAGTGAGTTCAGATAAGCCGGGATGTTGTTGTTGGGGAGATAGGAGTTCACTATGCATATCTCTGTTTGCTCAATGTGCCCCCATATTATCACGAATCTGCCTTCCGGGTCTTTCTCAGACTTGGTCAGGTGGAATGGGAGTTGTGGGTGGATCCAGGTGTAGACTCCTGTGGCGTTCCAAATCCCTGTCCCCCCCTGTGCGCCTGGATCTTGCCATGGGTTCTGCTGTGCAGTGGGTCTCTTGCAGCAGTGCTATCTCCACCCCGTCTGCCTATTCACAGCCTGCCTCCGGGCCCGCTGCGCTCAGTCGTAGCCCGGGCCGTGTCCCTCCACCTCACCAGCAGGGCTCCGACGGAGCAGCGGTTCCCCAGCGCGTCTGCTCCTAGGCCCAGCAGGGGTCCCTCCACGTTGTCGGTGCCCCCGCTCCAGTGTTCAGCCCGGGGAGTGGGCTTGCAGTATCTCCTCCTCCGGGTCGCGGTTTTGTGCGGGCGCCGGAGGTCTAGCGACGAGTCCGGGCGCTGTCCGAGGCGTCTGCTGTGTCTGATGTGGAGGGTGTTGCACACCGCTTGTCTCTCTCAACGTGCGGCGGGGCACCCTGGCCGTCTACGTTGCTTCGCTGCGGTTTACTTGCCAGTTGCGGGCGCTGCCATCTTGGTGTCGTAGGGGCTCTACTTCTCTCGCTCCGTTTATTTGTTACGCAGGTCTGATTTCTTCTCAGAGGCAGCGTCGGGGGTAGGAAAACGGTTCCCCTTCATGTTGCTGCCGAGTTTATACCAATATGTTGTATTTTACCGGAGCAGTGTGGTCCGTTACAGGATCTCGGGCAGGAGCGCTGGCGGGTTCCGTCCTCATGCCATGCGCACTGGCCACGCCCCCGTGACTCAAAATTATATCTAAAAATAAAAGTTGGTTCTTCGACCAACCAGAAGAGGCGCAAGCATGGATGGACAGAGAGAAGATAGGATGTTGTGACGAAGGCGAGGATGATGACTGGGGGAGACAGAAAAAAAGCATGGACAGACCTGAGGCCAACAAGGTTTAAGAGCAAGTTGCATTAGACACTGCGAACAGAGATGTATACCAACAGCATTGCACTCAAATAAACAACATGTGGCTACAAGACTAGGCGACATGGGACATTTTCCAGATGAAGCAGAGAATGGGCGATTGGACTTGTGCTTAGCTTCATAAGGCGGGCTTTGCTAACAGTCAATGCTTTACAAGAGAGAAGTGGGCACCATACTTACAGCTGCGTTTATCACAACCCCCAAGTTGCATTTTTCGAGGGCAATTATTTGTTTGCCCAACTGCTGTGCACTAGCCCCAGGCAGGACAGCTCGGGGTAGATGCGAGGTGCGGTCATGCCTGAGCAAGGGCACCAAAGCTGGGCTGTTGTGTTTGGTTGGGGAAATTAAGGTAGTTTATTAGGGGTAGGGTTTGCCTGCATATACTCTGGACATAGAAGGCAGCACGGCATCTAGGGTGAGAGCACCAAAGGTGGGGAATGAGAAGCGAGAGAAAGGTGAATGGCAGGTACGGTAAATGTGCTTACCTGGAATGTGAGGTGTTTGAAAGACTATGTGAAGAGGAACAGAGTATATTTGTACCTTAAGAGGTGCAAAGTGGATATAGCTCTGATTCAGGAAACTCGCGTCACAGCGGAAAAACAAGCACTATTTGCAGTGAGATGGAGAGGACAGGTATTTGGTTCCACATATTCTGCCTATGCCCTCGGAGTCCTAATATGGATAGCGTCCTCGGAACCCTTCAAGGTCAAGCATGTTAAAGCGGATGACGAGGGCAGAATGGCCTCCTCGAACATAGAGATGTATGTTTAGTTAACACTAACGCCCCCAATCATAGTGCCACTAGGTTTTTTCAAACGCTATATCCTCGACTGGGTTCATATAGGGACAGTAACATGATATGGGGGGGAGATTTTAATTGTACGCTGAACCCTGTGCTAGATTGATCAGATGCTAGATATACCAAAGCAGCACCGTCTGCAAGGACAATGGATTTCATTGCTTTGATGGATGCCTGGAGAGAGCATCATCCAGACACCAGACACTATTCACACTTTTCAGTGCCACATAAGGTATATACGAGGATAGATTATATATTCGTAGGGCGTGGATTAACACATCATGTCACACATTCAGAGTATAAAGGAAGAGACTTATCGGACCATGCACCGCTTAGCTTGCAATGGCAATATGTGGCCTCCAGAGCCCCGATACCCACGTGGAGACTTAGAAGCGAATCACTTAGAGATCCTTTATTTCGGGACAGCAATAAAGAATATGTATTGCATAATCTGGGAAGTGTACCCAGTGATGGAACTTTCTGGGAAGCATTGAAGGTGGTAGTCAGAGGGGCCGCTATAGCGGGATCCAGTAGCGTACAGGCGACACTAACTAAGCAATTGTCTGACACGGAGGCGCAATTGAGGAAATTAGAGCAATCCAGCGGACAACACCTCGATAATGAGGCAAAATTGGGGGAAATAAAAAAGAAATGTATGGACTGTTGGGAGAGACTGGGCAAGCATAGTCTCGCTAAATACACAGAGAAACATCATATGGAAGGGGATAAGCCTGGCACGGTTGTTAGCTTGGTTATATAAAAATGAGGCACCACTGTGCCCCATACACTCGATAAACACGAGGCAGCGGGAAGTATGCTAAACCCAGAACAGAGTTAATGCGATTTATTGTGAATTTTACCAAGAATTGTATCAGGGTGGACCTACTATCAAGCACTCGCTTAACGGTGGTGTTAGAAGAGATTCAGCGACCGGTGCTGAGCCAGGAACAAAAAGACAGCTTAGATGCGCTTATCACCTTAGAAGATATACAAAGTACAATCATGGGGTTGCCGACTGGAAAGACGCCAGACTCAGACGGGCTACCTAGAGAATTCTATAAAGAATACGCTCCTGAATTGTCCCCCATTTGCTCAGTACATTCGAGGATGCTTACTAAATGGCCCCCCGACCCCTGTTCAGTCTACGAGAATCCATCATCATACTCCTGCTTAAGCCCCAAAAAAACCTGTTCGAATGTGGCTCTTACAGACCCCTCTTGTTGCTGAACCAAGATAATACGATACTTACGTCCATACTGGCGAATAGGATAAAAAGAGTGATACCCAAGTTAGTGCAGCCAGACCAGACGGGCTAAGTTCCGGGACGAAGCATGGCCTGGAATCTTCAGGGATTACACCATATAATGGACAGAAAAGCAGCATGGGAGACTCTGTGTGCCATAGCTACGTTGGATGCGGTAAAAGCGGTTGATTCAGTGAAATGGGACTGGCTCTATGCAACACTGTGTAGATTTGGTTTTGGACAAGCATTCATCAAGTGGGTGCAGCTAGTGTACACAAGACCGATGGCAAGGGTAAAGACGGATAGGAATATTTCAGATGCGTGGGAACTGAGGAAGGGGACAAGACACAGATGTCCCTTATCACTGCATCTGCACGTTCTCGCAATGGAACTAATTGCCCAGTAACTTGGGACAGAATACATAGAGGCAGGTGTTGAAATGGATGGAACCAGACATTCGTTATCTCTATATGCTGATGATAACCTTTTATATATCCAGAACCCTGAGGATAATCTCGAATTGATACTGGAAGTTATGGAGCTTTTTGCTACTCTGTCCGGGATGACAATTAGCAAGGAAAAGTCAGCGCTATTCCCGATAGCGGGGCTACGTGGGAGGGAGCCGGCAGAACTACCGGTACTTGCCTTGCAATGGAAAGTTGTCATGATTCCTGCCCCTCCAAGATGTCAGGCTGGAGCCAGGCCACGATCGCCTACATGGCCCTCAAGGGCCTCTCCATCCCTCCAAAGACCCACTTGGAGTCAGACTTGGCGCTTGTGGCACCAGACTCACTCACTCCCATAGGATAACATTGGGGATTGGGCTTGTAGTGCATTGATGGGGACAAGATGGATGCCCCCACATATTTCGGTTCCCAGAACTGCATGTGCAGTCTAGTCTTTTGGGTGTGGTTCAGCCCAGAGACACCTGGGATACCCAGAGACTATTTAAGCCACGCCCAGGCTGAGAAACATGCTTTGTGTTTTCTGCACCTGCAGCGTGACACTCACCGTTTTCGGATCGGTCTCCAGTAGGCCTGCATCTTTCTTCTGCGCTCAGCTCCTGCAAGAACAAGAACACCGTTTGGAACAGCCTTACCTTGCGGCGCTTCTGCCCATCATTCATCGCTTCTTCTGTTCTGCGGGCATCTTCGGCGGTGTCATTCCCATCCCGGCACGCTGCTTCCTAAGGAAAAGGGAAAGGAACAGAAAAAAGGCATTAGTAAGCATTCAGCAAATCTTCGCTTATTTTTAAAGACTGTACGAGCTTCAAACGCTTACCTGAATCCCAGCCGCTCTGGGGGAACTCTGTCTCCGGAACTTCTCATCCATCTGCAAGAGGGAGAAGACACTCCAGGTTAGCGTGGAAACATCTAGAGGCACCGCATACCGTGCTTACTCATCGCATTTCTTCTTCATAACCGGCATCCACGCTGAAAATGTTGTGGCACCTAAAACACACAAAAAAGAACTCAGTTCAATACAAATACGAAAGGGTCGCATCGCGCTCTCACTCACTTTCAGCGCTACTCATCTCAGCAGCACGTCGCCATCCTCGGACGCCGGCCATCATCTAGGGAAGGAAAGGAACGAAGTTAGAGAACTGTTCAAAAGACTCATTATACTTACCTGTCGGACTCTTGCCAGTGAAGTAACTAGGCAGCAACGAGCCTGCATCAATTAACGCGCCCCTGCGGTGAAAGCAGGACGGAGAGCACACTTTCCAAGAAAACAAGGTGAGCTGTGGATCAAAGGGAAGGGTTGGACCCCGGGGAAGAAGGGGTTCAAGCACACAGAGACAATAGGGACTTCAACTCTACCAATCCTGTGTTTTGGGCCCAGTCTCCAGTCGAGTAGACTCCAGGGAAGGGTTCGAGGTCGTAAGAGGTCAGAACAGGCTGAGTGACGTCCCCGTGGATACCAGGTGATCGTTACAGAACACAAAGCCTCACATCAAAATCCACCTGGGCGTCATGGAAACGTCCGAAACCGACCAGTTAGCCCACATGTTGGGGCAGCTACGTTCCGAAGTACATGGAGCCAGGCAGGAGACCAACACCATGAGGAGAGAGCTGATAGCAGCCAAAGAACGCACAGATGATTTAAGCCGGCAACTTCTCCAGTCACAAGCAGGGCATGCACCATTGCCGGGAAGTGTGCCCTCTATGCCAGCACCATCAGCCAATCCCGTTCAGATAACCCTTCCTGGGGAAGGTCCCTTGGCCCCGCCCGAACGATTTACGGGGGATTCCAAGAGGTTTGCAACGTTCATGAACCAGTGCCGCCTGCACTTCCTTTGTAGACCAGGGGCCTTTCCGAATGACCAATCACGGGTCGCTTTTGTGCTATCCTACCTGAGTGGTAGCGCCGCGGACTGGTCTGTACCCTTTGTAGCCTAAGAGGATCCTTTGCTGCATGACTTCAGGGGCTTTCAGCAGGAGATGGAAAAGATGTTCGCCTGTCGTACTCATGGGCAGGCATTAGACAACGAACTTCTGTCCCTACGCCAAGGGAATCAAGACCTATTAACATACATAGCCACATTCAATAGACTCGTAGTTGAAGCAGAATGGCCAGTGGAGAAGAGAAATACGTTATTTCATCGGGGGTTGCAGGGGGAGCTCAAGGATGTTCTCGCACAAGTAGTGAACCCCCCAAAAGACTGCTCAGAATTCATTGACCTTGTTGTTCAACTGGATCATAGGTTGCAGGACCGAAGAGCAGATGGAACCAGACGGACCCTCGCCCTATGTATGTGCGTTGAAAGGACAATATTGCCCGCACAACGGAAGGTTCAGGAGAACCAATGCAAATCAGGGGGGGGGGTCAGATCCCCCTTGACTAAAGCAGAAAGGGATAAAAGGAGACAGCAGCAGTTATGTCTGTACTGTGGAAGGTCAGGTCATTTCCTTAAAAAGTGCCCTGTGAAGCCACCGAGGAGGACGGTAGGGGCCACGGACAAGGAAGATACCATCAAGGAATCGGAAAACTCTGCAGCCCAGCAAGTGTAGGGGTCCACTTGTCGAGCGAAGAAAGTGAACTACAGACCTCCCATTTTGCACTATCTGTGGTCTTGATCAATCACCAACAACCATCTCGGATGCACGCAGTAAGAGCGTACATTGACAGTGGAGCCGTTGGGAATTACATCGACCAGGATCTTGCGGCAAAAATGGGGCTTCCGTTACGCCCTAAATCAACCACCGACACTGTTACCACTGTCGACGGCACGGAAATAGCTTCTGGTCCAGTATCCCAATTCAATGCAGCTTTAACCCTTCTGTGCCAGGATGGACACCAAGAATCTATCGTTTTCGACCTCATTAAGGCACCACAGTTCCGGTTGATTTTGGGAATGCCATCGTTGGTAGCTCACAATCCTCGAATCGATTGGCAAGCAAAAGAATTGACCTTTTCCAGAACTTGCGCCCACACATGTTATCGCCAAGAGAAACAACCAATAGACACCAGAACCTCCACCCTTGCGACTGTGGCAATCGGCACCCTACCAAGTGAATACCAGGACTTTCAAGATGTCTTTCAGAAAGAACAGGCTAATACCCTGCCACCGCATAGACCATATGATTGCCAAATCGACCTGATACCCGGCACACAAATCCCTTGTGGGCGAATTTACGCACTCACAGAACCAGAAAACCAGCACCTGAAGGCCTATCTTGACCAATAACTGGCCAACGGGTTCATCCGTCCCTCGAAGTCTCCAGCAGCCAGTCCTCTATTCTTCGTACCGAAAAAGGAGGGGGACTTGAGAACGTGCATCGACTATCGCGCACTGAACCAGATTACCGTAATAAAAACGCTACTCCCTGCCACTGATCCCTGAATTGCTTGATCAAGTCAAAGATGCTCAAATCTACACAAAACTAGACCTGAGGGGGGCATATCACCTTGTTCGCGTAAAACAGGGGGACGAATGGAAAACCGCTTTTCGCACCAAATACGGCTTGTACGAATATCAAGTATTGCCCTTTGGCCTTTGCAACGTGCCTGCAGCATTTCAATACTTCATGAACGATGTCCTACGGAGATTGATGTCTGTGCTCTAGTGTACATCGACGATATTCTAGTATATTCCGCATCAAAGCAGGACCACGTTAAACACGTCCGATCCGTATTGGAGAAACTCTGTCAACACCAGCTCTACGCCAAGCTCGAAAAGTGCTCATTCCACGTCTCTGAGGTGGAATTCCTGGGCTTTATTCTCAGCCCGAATGGAATCCGCATGGATGTACACAAGGTAGATGCAATCCTGAACTGGCCATCCCAAAATTCATTCAAGGGGGTTCAAAGCATGCTGGGTTTTGCAAACTTCTACCGACGGTTCATCCCAGGATTTTCGCAAATCGTGCATCCCATCACGTCATTGCTAAGGAAAAGCAACAAAAAGTTCCAGTGGACAACAGAAGCCGAGGAAGCTTTCCAGGAACTCAAAGCAAGATTCACATCTGCCCCAATCTTACACGCCACCCTCGCCCTGATCTCCCACACCTGGTGGAAACGGACGCCTCAAGCATGGCTATGGGAGCTGTCCTCTCACAAAAGGACCCCGAAATGGGCCAGTTACACCCTGTTGCCTTCTGGTCGTGTAAATTCACACCCCCTGAACTCAATTACGCTATCACAGACAAAGAACTCCTGGCCAATAGGTCAGCCTTTAAGGCATGGCGGCACTACCTCTTGGGCGCAGACACACAATCACCGTAATAACTGACCACCGGAACCTCCAGTATCTAAAAACAGCAAAGGCCCAATCCTCACGACAACTACGTTGGGCTCTTTTTTTTGCTGAATATGACTACGTGATTACATTTCGACCAGGGGTGAAAAACGGGAAGGCCGATGCCCTTTCCCATATGGGGGTGGAAGAGCAAGGGTATCAGACCCCTGACCCAATAGCAATCATCCCAAGTGACAAGCTCCTAGGAATCACAGCAACCATAACTCAGAAGAATTACATGAAGAAATCCAAAACCTGATGAGTCCGGAGCAATTACAAGCGTGGAGTGCACAAGGAGAACATTACATGATAAAAGATCAGTTGCCCTACCTCAGGAATCGTTTATTCTTATCAAACCAAGAACTACGAAACCAAGTCATGTCCGGTTATCATGATTCCTTGATCGAGGGCCACCCCTGAATCGCTAAAACCCTAGCCAAGGTAAAACTAAATTATTGGTGGCCCACGTGGCGTAAAGACATTATCCAATTCATCCTATCTTGTGGAGTGTGTGCTCATAACAAGTCATCCAAGCAGAAACCGGCTGGGCTATTACAACCATTGCTAATCCCACCAGCACCCTGGCACACGTTGTCCCTCGATTGTATTACTGACTTACCACCCAGTCAAGGGTTTAACACTATTCTTGTGGTCGTGGACCTATTTTCAAAAATGGCACATTTCATTCCTCTTAAGGGGCTTCCAAATGCTTCTACTCTGGCAAAGGTATTTCTTGAAGGCATCGTACGGCTCCATGGGTTTCCTTCAGTTTTAGTCTCAGACCGAGGTACTCAATTCGTATCTAACTTCTGGAGAAAATGCTGCTATATGGCCCTGATCGACATCCAGCTATCCACCAGTCGCCATCCCCAAATGGATGGTCAAACTGTGAGGACAAATTAGACGCTCATGCAGTATCTGCGTTGCATGTTACACCAAGCTGAAGGAAGCTGGTTCGACCTATTATGGATAGCTGAATATGCTTATAATAATTCCCTACACACCAGCACTGGGCAGACACCCTTTTATACCATGTATGGCAGGCACCCATGTACTTTTGAGTTGGACGTTCCGACAACCCTGGAAATGCCAGCAGTCAAAACCTTGCACACGACCATTTCTCAAACCTTTAAAAGGGCAGCTGAACACCTACTTCAAGCTAAGAATCGCCAAAAGAAGTTTGCTGATCAACACTGAGCAAAGGCCCCCAACTACCAAGTGGGAGACAAAGTTTGACTGGCGTCTAAACACGTGTCCATTAAAGGAACCCGAACTTTCCGTCCAAGATACCTGGGTCCATTCACTGTCACCTCCGTGATAAATCCTGTAGCGGTCAGACTAGCTTTGCTGTCAAACATGCAGATTCATACTGTGTTCCATGTGTCTCTCCTTAAACCTGTTCAACCTGGGACCCGGGTAGCAACACCACCACAGCCAGTAGTAGTCGCCGGGGAGCCAGAATTCGAAGTCAAGGACATCCTGGATTCAAAGTACGTCAGATCCAAATTATACTACTTAGTAGACTGGAAGAGGTATGGTCCACAAGACAGGACATGGGAGCCTTGTGAGTACATCCATGCACCTCGCTTGCTTAGACGATTTCATCAAAACCATCCAAACAAACCAGGACCAGACAGAAAAGCCACCTTGAGAGGGGCCTTGATGGGGAGTGCCGTCATGATTCCTGCCCCTCATGTCCCCAGCCCTCCAAGATGTCAGACTGGAGCCAGGCCACAATCACCTACATGGCCCTCAAGGGCCTTTCCATCCCTCCAAAGACCCTCTTGGAGTAAGACTTGGCGCTTGTGGCACCAGACTCACTCACTCCCATAGGATAACATTGGGGATTGGACTTGTAGTGCATTGTTGGGGACAAGATGGATGCCCCCACATATTTCGGTTCCCAGAACTGCATGTGCAGTCTAGTCTTTTGGGTGTGGTTCAGCCCAGAGACACCTGGGATACCTAGAGACTATTTAAGCCACGCCCAGGCTAAGAAACATGCTTTGTGTTTTCTGCACCTGCAGCGTGACACTCACCGTGTTCGGATCAGTCTCCAGTAGGCCTGCATCTTTCTTCTGCGCTCAGTTCCTGCAAGAACAAGAACACCGTTAGGAACAGCCTTACCTTGCGGCGCTTCTGCCCATCATTCATCGCTTCTTCTGTTCTGCGGGCATCTTCGGCGGTGTCATTCCCATCCCGACACGCTGCTTCCTAAGGAAAAGGGAAAAGAACAGAAAAAAGGCATTAGTAAGCGTTCAGCAAATCTTTGCTTATTTTTAAAGACTGTACGAGCTTCAAACACTTACCTGTATCCCAGCCTCTCTGGGGGAATTCTGTCTCCGGAACTTCTCATCCATCTGCAAGAGGGAAAAGACACTCCAGGTTAGGGTGGAAACATCTAGAGGTGCCGCATATCGCGCTTACTCACCGCATTTCTTCTTCATAACCGGCATCCACGCTGAAAACGTTGTGGCACCTAAAAGACACAGAAAAAGAACTCAGTTCAATACAAATACGAAAGGGTCGCATCGCGCATCGCGCTCTCACTCACTTTCAGCGCTACTCATCTCAGCAGCACGTTGCCATCCCCGGACGCCGGCCATCATCTAAGGAAGGAAAGGAACAAAGTTAGAGAACTGTTCAAAAGACTCATTATACTTACCTGTCGGACTCTTGCCAGTGAAGCAATGAGCCTGCATCAATCAACGCGCCCCTGCGCTGAAAGCAGGACGAAGAGCACACTTTCCAAGAAAACAAGGTGAACTGTGGATCAAAGGGAAGGATTGGACCCCGGGGAAGAAGGGGTTCAAGCACACAGAGACAATAGGGAGTTAAACTCTACCAATCCTGTGTTTCAGGCCCAGTCTCCAGTCGAGTAGACTCCAGGGAAGGGTTCGAGGTCGTAAGAGGTCAGAACAGGCTGAGTGACGTCCCCGTGGATACCAGGTGAGCGTTACAAAAGTGTGCACGTTTATATATATAGATGTTAATTTGTACCATTATCTTGCGGAGGAGCACAAACGTAACACACAACAGGCTCTAGAAGTTGTTAAGGGCTCTATGAAGTTCTGGGCTACGTTGCCCCTCTCGTTAATGGGAAGGGTGGCTTTGCTGAAGATGGTGGTACTGCCTAGATTGCTGCACTTTTTTGTGAAAGTCCTGTTCTATAAAACGAGACCCTATTTTAAGACTCTGGAGAGTATCTGTAGGGGCTTCTTGTGGAGACAGGAGCGGAATAGGATAGACTTAACAACTTTATACAGGCCATACGAGGAGGGAGGTGTTTGGTAAGATTTCCACAGAGCTGGTATTTCTTCATTTCCTGGTTCAACCCCAGAACTTTTCACTTTTCTAGTGGAATATTTTTCATTAATACCTCAGTGAGTGGAACCTTTTTCCACACTCACCTAATCTTAAACTCTTTTTATGGGTGTCATTTTTAAGACTCTCATTAGTGTCTTTTTAAAGTTATCATGTTTAACAACTTACTGGCAATAAGTGCTTGTTGTTGCTGCGTTGCCCTAGTGGCTCCCCATTTAACTTTCTTGTGCTAATCTTGAGTGAACTAGAGTTCCCAAGGGTAGAAATGATCTTTGGATCCCTTTTACATTTTATTCTGTGAAACCAGCACACCCCACCTTATGTGGAGTGATGGGGAGATACAGTTTTAATGTGAAAGGGGATACATTGTAACAATTATGTTACAGTGACAAGCTTACCTTTAATGGTTGGTGGCAGTGATATCTTTTACTAATGTGGTGCACCTTTACCGCGGGCTGTGATTACAGCTGCAGTAAAGGCACCTAGGTGTGCTCATTTTACCAAAATGGCCCCTGTCTTCTTTTTCTGCCATTTTTGTGTTTCTTGTCGTTTCTTGTTCCTTCCCCTGACATCCAGGGCAGGAAATTCCTTTGTGTGATTTTTTACTTTGGCGGGAGTCCCCTGGACACCCCGCCCAGGCTCCAGTCAGTCTGTAAGCACAGGAAGTGGGGCAGGAGTCCAAAACTTCCCAATCCTTTGTCTTACGTCTTGCTTCAACTGGGACAAATCCCAGTGGGGGGCTGGCTGTCCTGATTGGACAACCAGATGCCTCTTTCTTGTAAAATGTGGGGAGAGAATGCAGAGGTTGTGCTGTAGTTCCTGATAAATAGTGGAAACCTGGAAGCTGAAGTCATGTCAACCACTGGAACAGAAAATTGAAGAGGATAACGCAGAAAAAACGGCGGATATGATTTCCAGCGACCAGAGAGCCTGCTGTGTAACCAGAGCCTGCTGCAGCCCTTCCTTCCAATCGACCTGGGGTCTCCGAAAATAACGACCCAAACCCAGAGCCTGGTGGGACCCACTGACTCAAGAAGACCTGCATTTTGAGCCATCCCACGGGTTGCTGCGACCATGTGTTCTTGCAATACCCCAATACCCTGGGACCTCCAGCCACTGTGGGGTGCCCGGTCTTCCGAATTCCGAATCTCGCTGAAACTTCGTGGGCTTCTTGGTGTATCACTAGAGGCACAAATCGAGTCCAAAAAGTCCCCTCACAAGAGTGCTGGACCTTTGGAATGACGAGAATTCAATCGCGATATTCTGTCTTCTCCTGTGCTCCTTGAAAAGGCACCAAATCCGCAGAACAACATTCAGCCGCGAGGGAAATCTTGCCTAGGGCCTTCTTCATCGATCCCTGCTGCAAATTCCTTCCTGAGGTCTTGTGTTCAGTCTCCAGGACAAGGAATCCACTGACCGGGTATTTGGGGGCAGTCCCTGAAGTTCTCCTGCTGCAATCTCTTCTTCATTGCTGAGGTACTGTGTTGGCTTGGGTATATACTTACCTTAAGCCTTTTGGGTTTTCTGTGTAGTCCTGGGGTGTTTTCTGTGATTGGGAGGTCCCTCGTTCAGTGCACCCAGTCCCACTGTTAGAATCCTGCTGGGGTGTCGTCTGTGAAGCCCCTGGACCCTCTTCTAACTCTAAAAGCAAAGTACTCACCTGTTTGCCCAGTTTTCCTAAGGAACTCTGACTTTTGCTGCTAAAGAACCTATCCTAACACTGCCTGTTGGTCACTAGTCCTAGTGACCCCCCTTCTACACTGAAAACACTCATACTCCAAGATTAAGGGAAAGACTTTGAAGGGATTGGGACTTCTGCCTAGAAAAGAAATCAAGTGTTCTACTTACTTGTAAAGAGTTGGTTGCTAACTGTAATTCTAAGAGTGAACAGATACAAAAGCTCTTACTGATCTTAAATGTGTGATGCACTATTCTTAAAAGTATGGTTAGCATCTTTTCTTCCTTAGCCACTGTTTTGCCAGTCTAACAGAAAGTAGATGTGAAGGTATTTCACTCGCCTGTGATTAGGTTGTGCCTCTTTACAAAAGTAATGTGCAGGTTTCACCAGATTATTCCTGCAGGGTAATTGTATGAGTGTCCTCCAACTGTTGGTATCACCAGGTTAGTCCTGTTAGGATAACTGTATGAGTGTCCCCCAACTGGGTCTTGCTTCCCCTAACTTGCTGCTAGCCTGTCCTTAATAAGTCTACATTAGGTTGTTGCTTACCTAGAATAACTATTCAGTAAAGTGTGACATTGGGTTTTACTTTCCCCTTCATTGTGAAGTTAAAGTATGTGGGTTTTACTTACCTTGTGTTAGCTGTGTGCCTTCCAAAATAAGTTACCAGAGTTATTGCCTACCTCAATCTGGGGTTCCCCGACTTCAAAAGCATCTGTAATTGTATATTACATCCTTAGGTTTTACTCATCTGGTATAACTGTGTGTTAGGACAAAAGTAGTTATAGGTTTTTACTGCACCTAGGATAAGTGTTTCACTAATCAGCAAAAGTATATTGTCCAGTTGACTGTTTATGTGATTTGTTCCAAGAGTCACTGTACAACTGGAAGGGCTGTCAAAACACACACTTACTTGGAGGAGAGAATCAACACTCTCCCCCGAACCACAGAAGCCGAATGAATTTGACCCTCCCACCGTGTTCGGCACAGGAGCCTGAAGTGTAACACAGGACACCACGTGGCAACAAATGGGGGGAAGAGGAGTTAGGGAGAGGTTGTGGATGGGGAGGGGAAGTTAGGGAAACCGGGAAAAGGGTTAGGACAAAACCTAAGTTGGATAGGTAGGGGGAAGCACTGGGGAAAAACCCTTCCTTTCATATACCTGTATATCCTAGTTCCTGACACACTGTAACATTGACTACATGAATACCCAGTAACATAGATCAGGACACACCTTAATACGTATGCCCCTGACTTCAGAACAAACATAGAGCACAAAACATGCACATGTAGTAGCAAGCCGGATGAACACAGGACAATGGAACTTTTCCCATTAATGAAGAACGAAACACATGGCCCGTAGGGCAAGCTTGCTACTGCAATACATAAACACATAAATGCAGGTCCTTGCAGTTTAACCAGACAAACTAATACACATCATCACCCCATGACAGTGAATACTCTTGTCACCCTTAATGAGCTGTATTCGAGAGTATATGCCCCAAACATGTTCCGTAATGTCCTCGTGTCTTATTACACAAAACCAATTGCTTTATCCCCAAATTCAGCCCTTCCGTGATTGCCAAGTATCAGCTTCATGCGAGAGAAAACATATGCATCATAAGCTCCCACCCCGCAATGCCTTCTGCACTTATCTGAGTTCCGAGGGCCCCACGGGACTCCTCGGAGGATTAGTAGCACGCTGAAAATGCTGCCGCAGTTCCGCATGCAACTCAGTGCAAGAGAACGCTCGAAACCTCGTGTAGCTTTAGGGCAGAGCTTCGCCGTCCATGGTTTCCTCAGCGTTTCGCTGACATGCTCCTCACGCCAACCGCTCCTGGATTCGTAATAAGCCACACCTGTTTCACGCACCGTTGCTCTTTATGCTGTTTGTAATCACTGCAGCTGGCAACGCGCACGTGACCTTCTTCCTGATTGTGCACAGAACTACCAACCTCCCGTGGCTTGCAGGGAATTGTAGTCTTTACCTCCAAAACTAGTCCAAAAAGCATTAAGAGACAAAACGTGTGACTCCTGTGCGCTTCCAGCCCTTATTCCTCACAAGGGCCTACTGCCCTTGTATTACTGAATGTAATGTAAAAGTAACCATTGTTATTTTTTTACGCCCAAAGAATAGGCTGACCTATACTAAATGTGTATAACAAGGTTTTGACTCCCCTAGAACTACTGTTAGGTGTTCCAAATAAGGTCTATACTTGGGTCTGTGGATTTCAAGCATAGTGTTGTGTTTTTATACTGTGATTTCATATAATGTGTTATTTTTACAATACATAGTGTTTCAGTGTTTCTTTGGATCATTTGTATTACAATTTCACTTCTACTGTGTCTACTGCCCTCTCTCCCTCCTAAAATAAGCCTGGCTGCTCTGTCTACGCTACCCTATACCTCAGGTGGTACAGCCTTATACTGAGAGTGGGGTCTTGTATTGCCTCAGTTGAATGGTTTTACTAAGCCCTTAGTTGGACTTCAGAAAAACTGTCCTAACAGGAGGCATTAAGGTGCCACATTTTGAACTTTACTATTTAGCAGGGCAACTACAATTTGTAGTACATTGGCTTGCAGATGACCCTACCCCGGACACAATGATGTTGCAATCCAGTGGGCAAGGTTACTACCTGAAAGAGTTAGTGTGGATCAGGAAGCCGCACAGAGAAGTTGGTTGCACCTAGTGTCCTTGAGAATAAAGATGTGGGACATAGCAATGGCAGTGATGGGGCTAAGGGATCCTGTCTCGAGGCAGATTAATTTGGTCTCAGTAGTGTCACATCTGCCTCAAGCAAAGTTAGGCGTACATAGTAACTGGGTGGTTTGTGGGGTAGAAACCATAGGGGACTTGTTACAATACACTGCTTACCTACCCTTTATAGAACTGACAAATCAGACGGCATTAACACAGGCCAATACCTACTATAAAAGTTTTTTCTTCACACTAACCCCATCCTTTTTCATTTCCAGTGAGTTTTTTCTCCAATGTGACCCTAAAACTCGATGCAGCTTCCCTGAGGATTACCCCGGTTCCACCTTTCAGGCGCCCATTTCTGGGCTTCCGAGCCCCCCTCACGCCTGTTTTTCTTCCAATTTACCCACAGCCTACAAACTAGGTAATTCGTTTCCCTCTTTCTCTTTTAAGCAAGAAGGGCAATTTTTTATTTTGTGATTTGGGGACTGCCCCTATCAAGTTTTAATTATTCTTTTCATGTCTGCTTCCCCACAGGGTCAAATTGTTGTGAGGTATATCGCCCTGAGGAAGGCAACTTTCAACTATGTTATGAACTCATGGCCAGACAGGTGGCACTTTTGCCGAAACGTTGTTTTGATGATGTCAATTTGATCTTTTTCAATCCATTATATTCTTTTGACACTTACACATAGGCAGACCTGTCAATGGAATACAGGAAACAGACCAAACTTGGACTTGACTGCCTTCAGAAAAAAGGAAATTTCTAAAAACTTAATTGGTTGGCTTACAACAAGGCCATTTTTTTCATTTCTTTCACTATTTGCAGTCCATGTATCTAGTTTCCACGAGTATTCCCCTTTTCTTTTCTTTTGCAATTAAAACTGACAATTTTCTGTTTGTCCGATCTTTATAACCAAGATGAATCAATAATTGCCCTTTTGTGTCCTTTTTCCAAACTTCCAAACCACTCATGTTTGCAGCTATTTGTTTGTTGCTTTTTGTACCATGTTTTTTTTTTATTGTTGATAAAACATTGACTTACAGTCTACTCAAATTTCTTCCTGTAAAATAAACATCATAAATTTCTTTTACAAACTTGCCCTCCTTGTTTCCAGAGAAACTCCTAAAAATTGTGGGATACCAGTTTCGGTACATTCTTTAAAACATAACTACCTATAAGCAACTTGAGTTTACAGCAGTAGGGACTTCTTTGTTATAATTCAATACCTACTATACAACATTATTAAGAAAGAGATTGCAGGTCGGTGGCCCGTATACTGACAATTAATGGAGAAACATGCGATAGTATGATATGATATGATATGGCCTATATGTTCTATATGATGAAACGGACGGTGGACATGCCACATCCAGAATATATGAGCTCCTACTGTCAACTGGGCCGGCCTTCCCTCTACCGGTTTGTGGAAAATGGGAAGAAGATCTTGAGACTACCTTCACTGAAGCACAATGGGCAGGGATACTGGGTTATCACAAGAAAGTGTCAGAGAACGCGAGATTGCGGCTTATTCTATTGCAATTGACACATAGAGCAGATATGACAACTCTGAGGATCTTGCAGTTTCTGGGCGCAGTGGTTCAAGGATGCCCCAGATGTAAGGCAATAGATGTGGGGATGCTGCACATGTTCTGGGCATGCTTGGTGACGAAAAGGGGGGGTGGAACTGGATGCGCTTTCCCCTGGTGTATGCCTTTTGGGGCACTTTTCGTGCCACAAGGGCTGGAAACATATCAGTAAGTTAAAGGATTTGGCCTGTATCTTTGCCAATCGTAGGATGACTATGCATGGAAATCACCCAGGGGACCGAAAATAGGATATTGGTGGGAAGATCTGCACAGGTGGGGAGGGGCAGAGTCAGTGGCTTGGAAGAGAGTGGCATGGCGGGATCAGGGGGAGGATACAGGAGGTATTAACGGTTGGGAAGCCTTACAGCAAACCTTGTTCACGAAACGATGGGCGCAAGGTACGTCCATCAAATGAAAGAAAACGCTGTCCTGGTCGTGTTGTGTCAAAACAAAGATGGCCTATACTAAAAAAATCTATTTCCAAACCTTACTCTAAAGAACAAAAGGGTGTGGGATGTTCACATGTATAAAGAAACAGTGTGTAGAAAAATGAAAGGGCTGGGTAGTTCAGGACTGCTGAACTGTAGCTTCCTCTTCCCCGCGTTTCAGCGTGGGACAAGGCGGAACAAGAATAGTTTGGAGCACACTGGCTTCTCTGGCACGAGGAGGCAGTCTTTAGACGTTCTCAGAGTCTCTTGGTATAACGTCTCCAAACACGGTATTAAGTCTCTTCCTTCTGAGAGGGCGCTAGAGAGCCCAACCAAGATGGCTGCTCCCCTGTGAGGTCCTAACAGAGCTCCCAAAAAATCCTGATTTAAACCATGAATAGGTTGCCTAAGGTGACACAAAGTGAGTGCAGAAACTACCTAAAACACCCCTGACACCACAGAGTCGTTTCTCAGGCACTGACGAGCTCGCAGCTGCGAGTTCGCAGCAACGTCGTAAGAGCAGGAACCCTGTAGCTGCACTAGCGTAACATCGCGACCAGTCCAAGGAAGGCTGTGGCGCCAGCCCCTATCTGGAAGGACCCGCCTGTTATCCTTAGTAGCGGGGAAATATAAAAATGATCCAGAGGATAGTGAGTCAAGGCGTACGACACATCAGTGCACAACAACAGTAAAACTACCTCGACGGTCCTGGTCCGGAGTGCAGACACCGCGAGGGACTCTGCATGACTGATGGCCTTACAATATGGCAGTGGCAGAGCAGAGACGAGGCACGGCTGGGAGCAGCGAGTCGGCCAGAATGCCCCTCCCCCCGAAGTGACACCCGCACACCCGACTCCCCTAACAAGAGCCCGGATGAACCGGCGGTGAAAACAAACACTTGTTGACACTCTGGGAGAGAGGGGACCACTCCAGGACCGGACCGAACCAGAACTACAGCGCACCCACGCCAAGCACAAGTTTGGGAGGTAAGCAGACCCCAGAACCTCCAAATGAGATATCTTTGAAACCTGGAGCGGGAACACATATTGGGGCCGCATCAGAGAGTGAAGCTGGCAGCTGTGAGTCAAGTTCCACGCCTTTCCGGCATCAGCGTGTGGCAGCCAAGTGAAAGAGTGACCAGGTACAGCCAGAAGAGCAGCCCGGGTGGTGAACCCTGTTTCCCGCCGCCTCACTCAACCTCTCAACCACCAGCTGAGGCAGGCCCGGGCACCCAGAAAAAGGTAAGTAAAACACAGCGCAAGGAGATCGGCGCTGGGGGGAAGCCTGGGGAAAAAATGTCCTGAGATAGACCAACCGGCCCGAGTCCGAAGCACACAGCCTTAATTGAGGTGACACCAGATGTCCTTGGCCGGGGCATAGGACCTCACCGCAATACATGAAGAAGGAGGAGGCACGTCTGCAACCACACCAGTGCCCCACAATAGGCCAGGCCGCAAATGGATCAGGGCGGCAGCCTAGGCCCTCACACCCCCTAGTATAATCAAGCAACAACGACTCGCATCAAACCATAGTGGTGACTAAACACACAAGATAACAAAGCTCCTGAAGCTCCTGAATCACTGAAACTCTGTAACTCCAGAGCGGACTACTGTCAAACACGAAAACAGAAAGGAGAACAAGATAAAAGTATAAATCAGCCCCACCAAACTTGTGGAGGTGAAACGGAATCACCATTGAGAGAGCGCAAATTTTGAACTTAGAGGTAGGTGCATGAGGTACTGCCTTCCTGCATAAAACGACAAAGGACCAGATCTGCACCCTCTAACCACAGGAATAAAAACTTACAGGGGACGGACAGCTTCCGCCGAACAGCACGACACCTGTGCAGTAGTGGCAGCAACATCATCTCCTGCAAGACGGCTCTCCAAGGGAACACCGTCCAATGTGGGCACTAACCACTAGGTGTGGTGGTGGCAAAAAAGGCAGAGATTGCAGACAACGTCATTTCATGAGAGGATAGGCTGACCAACTACCCGCAAGCTTAAAACAACGAGTAGCCCACAATAGTACAGGTCTGGTCTCACGCGCAGGAATGGGAATCCCAGGTCAAGTACAACCGAACTGGGACAAAGGCACAGACCAATCAAGCCAGAGGACCGGCATCCAAGACATTAACAGGTAGGATATCCGAAGCCCTCGAGCGATCAGTTACCTGGCTCGCTCTGCCAGAGTCGAACCTGCCACTGAGACCGGTCTTGGTATCTGTCCGAAAACCTCTCAGTCACTGTTACAAACGAACGTCGAACAATGGGAAAATCCAACAAATCTCAAAGGAAGTGGAACTTTGAAGCAGGATCCGCTGCCAACACCCCAAGTACGCACACACGAACAGAACCCCTGGCAACAACCATGGAACAAGAAGGCGAGGCAGACCCCGCCCCAGATATCGACATACGTGAAATCCTGTTGGACCTCAAGTCACAAATAAAAGGAGTGGTAGCCAAGAATGAAGATTTAGATGGGTGAAATCGGCGTAATAACATACGCTTTGTGGGGGTGAGAGAGAGAGACAGACCCCGCAGAAGATGGAGGACTTCACTGAAACCATGTGTAAAAAGCTGTTTGGCGAACCCACCTTATCCCACTTCTTCGTAGTCGAGAGAGCACACCGGGTACCGGGCAGCTGTCCAGTCCCAGGTGCACCCCATCGTTGCCCCGTCGTCGCACGCTTCTCAACTACAGAAACTGCGACACAATCCTACCGCTCGCCAGAGAGAAAGGTGAACTGCACTTCGACGGAGACCAGATACAAGTTTATTCAGACTTTTCAGAAGCAGCCCAAGCATCGCACAGATCCTTCATAGGAGTTAAAAACGCCTGAGAGACAATTAAATCCAGTATTCCATGCTCTTTCTGGCAAAACTCTGAGTTCAACCTGCCGGGAAAACGCAATTCTTCACTTCGCCAGAAGCAGTGTGCAGCTTCTTGGACGAGGCCGGCTGCTGACCCTCAACAACAACCCAAGACCGGCAAGAGACAGTCGCGACAGGAGAGACCCGAGTTGAAAACCTACGGTATGTAAGAAATGCAAACCATAACGATCACTGAGCATTATGGAACTAACTAAATGACATAAACTTGAAAGAGAACACAAGAGACCGCCCCAATTTTTCTTTAATGGAACACACACCACAATTAGCACCCTGAGCATGACTAAAGACACACCCAGATGGGAACCAGTGGACTTGGCTGGGCAATAGCACCCAGACTGCAGCAATGGTTTGAAGTTATGGGGCAGGGGGGAGCGAGTTTTTTGACGGGCGAGTTGGGGGTTACCTGCGAAAGGGAGACAAGGGGGGGAAGCTCTATTGCAAGTTCACCGGGGTGGAGCGCATTGGCTAGGGAAAGGGGAACAGATGGGAAACCACGCTAAGCATGGGCCCGGCTCCTGCCGCCAGACCCTGTGGTCAAACTTCAGCAATCAAAAGAGACATGCACTTACCAATGAGGCCATACAAAAGGAAAGGGAAAATAACCTGTGTATAAATGATACAAGCCAAAACCATTCAAATTAGCAACATGGAACATCAGAGAGGGAACAACCCAGCTAAGACCTGTAAGGTATCTCAATACCTAAGAAGATATAACATTGACGCCTTCATTCAGGAGACTCACCTCCTTCCGTTCTCTGAGAGTCGATGGGCCTCCACTTGGGGATGACATAGATACAATGCCTAATTCTCATCCTATGCCAGAGGGGTAGCGATACTGATAAGCAAGAGAGTAAGGTTCAGATTAGTGTCAGATTAGTGTCAGTGGCGCAAGACAATGAGGGTAGTATGCCAATGGTCCATGGGTGCTTGAAGGCACCAAAGTGGTCCTAGTGAACACATACCACCCAAACATAGATGGCACAAACGCCTTTGACTGGTCGATGACGCATTTACTAGGGGTTGACACAGCCACGATCATATGGGGCGGAGACTTAAACACCACACTAGACCCTGAATGGGACAAATCACACACAGCCACCAACACACCCACCAAAGCAAGCTTCCAAACCCCACGAAATTTGCAAGGCCTACAACCTGATAGATGTGTGGAGAAGCAGTCACAAGGAAGTCTGTGAATTCACCTTCCACTCATGGGTCCAGGGCACCAGTTCGCGACTAGATTACTAACTAGTGTCTCATTCGGGGGGTTTCCAGTGGGGAGAGTGTCAGATACTCCTGAGAACACTTTCCGACCATTCCCCAGTCACTCTAGAGTGCATCCCCTTGGGTGGCAGAATGAGTACCTACAGCTGGAGATTCAACATCCGGTGTTTGCCCAGGAGTTCCAAGAAGAGATAACTGCTTTTCTTACCATTAATCAGGAGTCAGTGACTTCGATCAGGACCCTGTGGGAAACATTAAAATGGTACACAAGTGGAATATGTATGACCAAAGAGAGAGGGAATCTGAAAACCATTAGAAGGGAACTGGCAGATAATGAAACTGGATTAAAGGAACTAGAGTGTACATACACTGACTTAAAAGATCCTCAAACAATAGCCCCCCTCGGGGAGGAACTCGATAAGTTCAGAACCAACGCTGACCGCGAGGGCTGGTATTTGGCACACGGTCATCAGATTCGGCAATATGGCGAAGGCCAAAAGCCAGGAGCTATTCTGGGATGGCTGCTAGCTGCAGATAGAAAACCCCCACAAGCAGAATGTGTAGGCGACCCCCAGGGAAAATTAGTCTACACCGAAGGTGAATAGTAAAAATATTTAAAGCGTTCTACCATGACCTGTATAGCTCCAGGGTCCTGAGCTACCCAGAGGCTCTTTGTGGGTACTTGAACGACATAGAACTGTACTTGTCGGAGGTTAAAATGAGAGATGTTCTGAACAGACCAATCACACTCGAAGAGATCCAGGTAGCAATTAAAGAGCCACCAGGGACCAAATCACCAGGCTGATGGTCTCAAAAGAGAATTTTCTAAAGCATTCGCCCCGATCTAGTGCCGATACTATCATCGGTATACGAAGAGGCGTTAGAGAAAGAATGTCTGCCCTCCACACTACGGGAGGCAGACGTCATCCTGCTTCACAAACCGGGGAAGTCCCCTGAAGAATGAACCTTTTATAGACCGGTGTCACTTATAAATGTTGATAATAAAATCATTTTTAAGGTTCTTACCTCCAGTCTACTTCCACTGATGCCAGGCCTGGTGATTGCAGACCAAGCAGGATTTATACCGGGCGGAATACATTTGGAATCTGGCGGCTCTTCGTATCATAGAAGCGCTGGAACCATCAGCCCAGGCAGTGGAAGTCCTACTGGACGCGGAAAAGGCCTTTGACTCTGTCGAATGGCCATACCTCTTTCCAGTATTAAAGAAACTAGGCATGGGGAACTATTTCTTAAAGCTGATCTCACTCCATCCCCTAACCAGGATCACACTGGGGAAAACAAAATCAACACACATAGAACTAAAAAGAGGGACCAGACAGGGCTGCCCTCTGTCAGCCCTCCTAGTCACGCTTGCAATGGAGCCACTGGCGGCAAGCCTCAGAACCAGACAAATAGAGAGAGGCCTCACCATAGGATCCCATAAACTACTCCCATTCTTATATGCTGATGATGTGGCCCTATTTATCAGTGACGCAGAGACGAACTTGAATCCAGTAATGAGAGAAGAGCTCAAGTTTGGATCTCTTTCGGGGTTAAAAATAAATCACACGAAATTGGTTGTATTCCCCTTAACAGCTGGCACAACAGAATTCAAAGGCGATTTCGAGTTTAAGTGGGAGTCCGCAGGGGGGTCAGGTATCTAGGAATCATGCTATCCAGAAATTACGAATAACTCTACCGAGACAACTATGAGAGAGTGATAGCAACTCTCTGTGACAAAATATCTAGGTGGAGACACCTACCACTCACATTATGGGGGTGGGTCTCGATAGTGAAAATGGTCATACTGCCTAAACTACTACATTTGTTCACAAACTTACCGCTACTATTGTCAAAAGAATTCTTCCAACGCCTGTGCAGCCTAATCCTTGAGTTGATATGGCCAGGCAAACCAGCGAGAGTAGCCCATACAACCCTTATTCAGCCAATAGCAAAAGGCGGATTAGCGCTGCACAATCTAGAATGTTACTTTGGGCCGCACAGGTGCAGTTCCTGGGTCACTGGTACACCACCCAATTCATCCGTATACATGTCCAAATTGAGCGAGACCTGATAACCCCATAACTTCTTTGAGCAGCCATCATACATCACCTTTATGTACCCCCAAAAACTCTGAATATAGTGCTGACCAAACATATGAGATATGGAAAAGGATTGCACAAAAATGTGGGGACGAGGTCAGACTCTCCACATTCTTCCGGCGAGATTCATACTGGGGATACCACTGACAACCAAAACCGTACACCTCCAATCGGGGGATAAGTTAAAGATTGACACTCTAAACAACTGGTTCGTTGACGGAAAATTCTTAACAGTCCAACAAGCACGAGATCGAGGGGCAGCCTCAGCTCGGGACATCTTTATATACTTCCGACTCAGACACACGCTCAAATTACTGCTCCCTACATTCCCGACACAACCACCCGCATGGCAAGTCCTACACAGGGTAATCTAAACACAAGGAGAAGGCAGATTAGTGTCAAATATTTATAAAGACCTACTGACGAACACCACAAAACAGCCGACAGCCCAAAAGAGAGGTGGGAAAGTGCACTAGGGGACACAATAGCAGAAGAAGATTGGACATACATATTATGGCAAATGCAAAAGGTGTCCCTAAATTCAAGATATAAGCTGATTCATTTTCAACTTTGTACATCAGGCCTAGTTCTATTGCAGAGACACCACCCATCCGAATCAGCAGCCTGCGAAAGATGCAGTGAATCCCCCGCAGGATTTCTACACTTAGCCTGGGAATGTCCGTCGATCAGACAATTCTGGAACAATGTACTAGGTAAGACCTCAGCGATAATAGGTGAACATCTCGAACAAGTCCCTATGGCACACTAAAAACCTGCAACCCGCAATGAGGAGATTGGCTGGACTACTGCTATTACTGGCGCAACGACGTATAGTCATGACATGCGGGAAGGGTCGTCCTCCTACTTTACAATTGTGGCTAAAAGACTTGGCGTATTGTCACGATATGGAGTCGAACTTCATCAGAACTCGGCCCCTTCACACAAGACCTCCATATATATGGGGGCCCTACATCAACCATTTGTTAACAACAACAGACTGAACTCTGCCAAGATGCCACCGATGTATTCTGTATTCTGATTCTAGAAACCTTTCTATTTGTAATAAGTAGTGTAATAATTGTGGTATGGAGCATATTGTACAGTGACTTCATTGAGCAACTATAGGGGGTTGGCGGGAGATCAGGCAACACGCGACAATGCACTGTAATGTGTTGTAAGATTTTTGTTATCATTGAAAACGACCATATATAAAGGTTTTAAAAACCAAAAAATCTCTTCTGCCGGGCCTTTAATAACACACAGAAAATAAACTAAAAGTTCACTTCCTTCGGTCTCTCTCAGCCGGACTCGGACCTTCTCTTCTCTTCAACTTTACAAATGGAATCTTCCTCATTCGGGCTCAGATTTCCAGTCATTTCCAATAACATAAGGTCCCCCTCGATCGGGCTTGCACCTGGCACTTTAGCAACTTCTGGTATCAAGTATTAGAACAGAAGAGTTTCAATTGGGCAAGGGATTTGACTATTACCCTCGCCTGACCGTTTTGTTCTCTTTCCATCAAAATGGCTTTTCAATTTCATAAGTTCAATTTACAGTCCACCCTGGACAGGTCGTGCAACCCGGGACCTGGGGCTTCTGGTGGTGTCCCTCTTTATCAATTCACATGCTTTATTAGGATTTGGCTGCTCCAGCTCTTCGTAGTTACAGCACTACGATTCCCATTGTGCTTGTCACCTTCTACTGCAAGATTTCAAAGTTCAACGTACTTTAAGTTCCACAATGCCTTGCATCTTGAATTGCATTCAGTATGGTATTTATTATAGACTTTCCTGTGGGATACTCCGTTCTTCTTATTTCTGTTGCCTTTATGCTGTTTTGATAACACATTGCACTTCATTCGGCATTCGAAGAACACTTCATTTCATTCATTTGCCTTCACTTGTATTATATCCTTGTTTTCATTTATACTCGGATACATTGAATAATGTAAATACACTTGTTACTCTGATTGAAGCCTTTCAAAACCGTTCTGATTTCTCTGAGCGTGACATTTTCTTAAGTTTTGCCATTGCCCATTTCCTTTCAAACGTATACACGATTGCTGCGTGATACATAATTACTTTTAACAGCAGAGGCTTTTCTCGCGATTACCTTTCCAGATGGATTTCTGTCTCTGAAACTCACCTGCAGGGTCGTGGAAGCCTCCTGCCTGCTTCACAATTTCTGACACGGCTTTCCAGCCTCTAGGGGGTTTTATCCTGTCTGTGAGACCCTCCCAGAAGGCAGGCATGCCACTGGAGAGCAAGCACACTTCACAGCCACAGGAACAACCGAAGGAAGTCTCGACCCCGTGTCTCCTTCATTTGCCTTGCAGATACTGCAGGGAAGCTCTGTTCCACACCACACCAATCCTCCCCTCTGTTCTAGCAGGTCCTGGGTCCTTGATGGCTTCTGGTTCTGCTCTTCATGTCTCAGCCTCCCACTGTGTCTTGCCTCTCTCATGCTACGCTTTTTATTCATGTGGGACAATTGATGACTGCCCATAGGAATCCATGGCACATAGTTTCCTATGGGCAATCTTCATAGTTCTGATTATCCTCCTCCTCGTCCCAGTGGTTTTTAGAAAAGGACAGAGGGGAGGAATTATGGGCGTTGTAGTTTTCACCAATGATTGGAGCTAAGTCTGGAAAATTGTTGTCGGGAAAATGGGGGATAGTTCTGGTGTAGTAGTACACGGGGTGACATATGTAATTTCCTACTCCTATGTCTCCCCTCTGTATTGGTACTTGTTGGAATTGGGGAGGGGCAATGGGACAGGATTCAGAATAACCTTTAAAAGGTGGAGAAAGTGTCGGAGGGGGGTAATACCGCATTTCGCCATCAGATGTCTCACCCCCACTCCCTGAGGACCCCTCACCAAGGTGATCCTCCCGCACTTGTCCACCCCTACGGTCTGGAAACAAGCGCAATGGCCTTGCCCTGGCCACCTGAGAAAGGTATCCCCAGGGTCCAGACAGTGAGACACCCTCAGGTTTCTCACACCATCCTGGACCCGGCAAACAGGCGACTAAGCCCAACAACGTGAGCAGGGGAGGTGCGCGGATGGCGGGATGATCACAGGGGAGGGTCGGTGGGAAAAACACACAGCAGGAGCAGGTCGGGGAACACAGGGCACGAAAAGGTGCCGAAGAAGAAACCAGAGAAAAATTAGAGAAAGGGGGGAATAAATAAAACTGTAGGAGAATGGAGGGGGAAGGAGGGGAGCACTCACCTGAAGCAGTGCCAGGAACGGTGTCAGCACGACCCATTTGAGAGGTACACATTTAAAATTGCATGCTACTAGCCAAGCATAGATGTCACTTGTCCTCTTGCATCTCCATTTCTTACTCTCCAAGAGTGAATTATCACAAGTGCAAAGTCTGAGGCCTGCTATGGTAACATTTGTAAGATGAATAGGTATGGGTCATTTGCATTTTGTGTGCCAAGTCATAGCTAGCCATTCCCAAACGGGACAGTATTCTCCAATACAAAACGACCATGCTCTCAAATCTCAACATGCAATATTATCCACAAGGTTCAATCTGAAACTGCCATTCAAAACTTGTTACAATGGGGTGAGGCTTGAAGCGCCAACAATGCGGACGCTTCTGAGATAGCCTCTGTGGGAAGCCCGGGGCTTATGCCTTAATTGCCGGTTCCTGAGATCCGCCAGCCCTAATAAATCTGGGGCGTGGTGTGCACGAGTTGCGGGAAGAACTAGGTAAAGTGGTCAGATGGGAGATTCCCTGGATGCTGAACTAATCCGAAAAACAGCTGTGTCGCAACCGCCAAGAAAACACAGCTCTCGTCGCCCGGCTGCCTCCCCCAGCCCAGGAGACCGCCCCCAAGGAACTGAGGCAGTGAGGCGGGTGCGCTGGAGTAGGCGGGACAAGCCTGACCACAGTGCTGGCTTGCAACCGCTTGCCAGGGGAGGCCTGGCACTGCAGATCCTTCCCGCTTGAAGTGGAGCACTCAAGGTGTTAAGATGGATTTCTAAACTCTGACCTGGTGGGCAGAAGTTTAGGAGGCCAACCTAGTTTAGTGGAACAGGGGAACCTTCTGGACAAACTAGACCAATCTACGGTAGCCTGGAAGGCAGTCAAGACTAAGTCGCAGGAGCGGTGAGAGTGATCGGAAGCCCACAATGAGCACACAGAGTAAAACTCCACAGACTACTCTTAGACAGGTGTATATGAAAAAAAAAATTATTATAGGCCTTTATAACTAAATCACATATAAACCATAGTAATAATTAACATTTACCACACACGCCGTACACTATGTAACATATATACAAATGTGTTTCGCCTAATGCAGATAAGGGGGAGAACACAACCATGACCTATAACAGAAGAGGTAAGATAAGTAAACACAGTTATCACATTAGGCAGTTCTTCAAAGTCGATCCCTAGCCTATGCAGTCCAGCCCTGCGAAGTGGGGAGCCCTGTGCTCAAACGTACAGCAGTGCGTTAGCAATGCATGGTTGTGCGTAAGAGTGAAAACGGGTCCTCTTCAGGGAGCTGTAGCAGTTGAGGAAGGGGGTTGAGGTGATGAAGAATAAAGCCCTATTATTCGAGGAGGATCTACCCTTGCAGATAGAGCTACTTTCGGAGTTCGGGAATAGCTGGGGAGAGCAGGCTAACCCAGCTAACGTGAGTATCTTTTCAGGGAGTCTCTTGCGTAAAATAAAATAAATGACTGTGCCAGGGGGCCACCCATAAGTGATGCAAGTACTCAACGACTCTCAAAACAGTCCGGACCAAACTTTGTAAGTCTAGTCCAGGTCGCTTGTAGGTTTAACCCCTACAGTTACACGTCACTCTGGGTCTCAGCGGCTGCGAGACGGGACGATCGTCCGTGGGGGGACAGTAGCCTTTTCTCTGCTCTCGAAGAAGAAAGGAAGACAGTTCCAATGCAGCACGTCTCAGGGTACAGAGGGGCAGGTCTGCAAGGCACCTACAGTGATCGTCACAACAGCGGGTGACACAGGGAGCGCGAATGCTTGTGGCGTGGCGCACTCTCATGAATCGGGACCCAGAGGAGCTAGGACAAGTTTTGGCGGGAAGGGGTCCAGGACCACCTGTCTGGACTCGGGACGCTCCTATGCGATACCATGGGTTTAAGCTGGTCAGTTCACTGGATGGCCGAGGAACACTTCTGAAGGGGCTCTTTGCGAGGGTAAACACGAGGTGCCAAGACTGGTTGGTCCCACTACTCAAAAGGGTTGAAGCGCCCTTGTAGGCCTTCTAGGTTTGATGCAAACTCAGGGGTCCAATGGGACAACAGCAGGGTCAGGGTGCCAAACCTTCCAGCACGTCTTCGGCGGTTCCACGGGTCTGCTCTTTCGTTTCAGGATACTTGGCTCCTTCTGTAGTTCGGTGTGAACTTCAGTTGTTCGACCTGGAATGGATGCAGAACCCCTTCTCTTATCCAAGATTCGTTTCACACTCAAATCTGGGATAGCCAATGTACAAACACCAAAAAATCCTTAGAGGGTGGCTAAGGCCATAAAACAAAAGGACCCCTATGAGCGGTATTGTAAGATACTTGGCACATAGATAAAAAGTTACCAAGAAATGGCAACATAGTCAACGTTTAAGGGAAGGATCGTTTGCCAGTAATGACAGCATGGAATCAATTGCGAATCTCTGATCAAACCTTGCATGTATACATTTTAATAATGCCCTGGACCTGCTCCACTTCTTTAAAGCCTTGGGGGGGGGGCAGACACCTGGAGAGTGCTACACCCCAATGACAGGGACGTCTCCTTCTTTTTTCCCATGTCCACAGCTCCTCCTCCCGATTCGATCTCCTCTTGGCTACTCTCCACCTTCTCTCATATGTAGATGAGGCGTGAATCGAGCCAAGGTTTTTATCTGACCATGGCCCGGTTCAGTTGATGGCCCGTATATGTGACCCGGCGCCCCCTCCCAGGCCCCAATGGCGTTTATTTGACCCCATTCTGAATTACATATCACAGAGGGATGCAATAGCAACAACCATTCACAATTATTATCAAGAGAATCCTACCAATCTCACGTCAGTGGCAAACACTTGGGATGCGATGAAGGCAGTTGTTAGGGGCAAACTCATAGCTCATTCAGCGGCCTACCGAAAGCGAAAGAGGGAACAGCGGACCCAATTAGAGAGAGAGGTAGCTGAGGCAGAGGAGAAACATAAAAAGAGATGGTCCCCTAAAAATCGCTGGTCGCTGCAGGTGGCCCGTAATAAACATGAAGCTCTGTAGGTGGAGGAAACTGCTCAATCCCTTTTAACCACAAAGCAGGGATACCATGACAAGGGAAACGAGGCCAATAGATTTTTAGTTAGGAAATTGGCAAATGTTAGATGGTGCAATTTTATAAGGCACCCATCTATGAAGGTGCAAAACGCAGACGATTTAAAGCTCCAACTAGCAGCCGTTCACCAGACCGAAAACATGTTGGCACACCCGTGCGATTTGGTAGAACAGATGCAATAGATACGTGAGGCATCCCTCCCGTACCTTTCCGGTGTGGATAATGAAGCCTTAGAAGCCCCAATTACCCTAGAGGAGGTGGACTCTGTAATCAAGTCCCTGAAGCCTAGGGCCCCAGGCCCGGATGGGTTCACAATCAGGTTTTATAAGATTTTCTGGGCCCAGCTGCTATCTCCACTCACGGCTCTGTTGAACTCCTTTCAACAAACCGGAGCCACAAACCCTTCCATGCAAATCTCCTCAACAATTTTGTTTTAAGACCGGGAAAAGACCCTAAAGATTGCACCTCTTTTCCGCCAATCTCATTACTTGACATCAAGGCCAATATCTATTCTAACGTCCTGGCCAACCGGTTGTCTCGAGTCCTCCCCCAATTTATTGATCCAGACCAGATGGGTTTCATTCAGGGTAGGATGACAGGGGATAATATACGTCGTGCCCTGAACCAAGTGGAGGTGGCGGCCTTTGAACATCAGAAGCTGGTGCTGTTGGCCCCGGATGTAAGCCACCCTTAAAGCTTTTTGGTTCGGGCCCACATTCTGTAAAATGATCTTAGCCAACTATAGCGCCCCTAAAACTTCCTTACAGGTTAACCTGAGACATACAGCTCCCATACCACTCAACTGTGGAACACGCCAGGGCTGCCCCCTGTCCCCATTGCTATTCACCCTAATAATGGAGCCCCTAGCCAAAAGAATACAGAACAACCCAGTCATAGAGTCTTGTAGTAATTGGCCATATGCAGCACAAGATATCCCTTTACGCAGATGACGTGCTACTTACCTTACCCAACGCGCAAGTCTCACTACAACATTCCCTTTCAGAATTAAAATCCTATGGCCAAATGGTAGGTTTCGAAATTAATTATAACAAATCAGTTGCCCTGGGGTGGGTATCACTTCCAATTACATTCTCTCCTTAAAACCTGTCTGCCCAATTAAATGGGATAGGAAATCCATAGAATACCTAGGGGTACGCATTGCAGTTTCCCTTGCGCAGCTTTACGCGACCAACTTTCCACCTTTTTTCAAAGCATTGGAAGCTGATCTGGAAAGATGGTTGGCCCAAGACATCTCGTTAATGTGGCGAATTACGACCTGTAAGATGAATCTCCTTCCCCGGTTTCTATACCTCTGCTCGGCCCTCCCAGTGAAGATCCTGCTGAGCCCCCTCCTCCACTTGCAATTGAAGGTTTTTCGGTTTATCTGACGGGGCAGAAGAGCTAGAATTCCCAAAAGGGTGATGATGGGTGGTCCCGCCTCAGTGGTTCCAAATTTACATCACTATTATACCGCTGCACAGTTGGCATGGCTTTTTACCTGCCAGGTTCCCTCTAACAAAGGTGAAACGGGTTAACATCAAACAATCCAGGACTTCACTCCCTGCCACATGTTCCCCTCTCTGCACGAAAGTCCTGACATTTGCTGCTCTCCTCCACAAAAGCAAAAAGCATTCGTAAAAGTCTGGGACTGGGTTTTGAGGTATAAAGGGATCCCAGGATGTATAGGTCCACTCATGCCAAAATTTCATAACCCTTCCTTCACCCCGGCCTGCAGCCGGGTCACTTTGGGCACTGGATCCAGGAGGATTGCTCACCGTAGCAGACTTGTTTGACAGAGCCAGCCTCGTACACTTGAAAACTGCAAGCAAAAGTTCAATTTGACTGAAGCGGACAGATTTACATACGCCCAACTTCGTCATTGGATCACAAACCCTACATGTAAACAGGGGGCTACTCACTCTCTGGGGCCTATTGAACTCACTCTGCAAGAAGGATCTCGGGGGGAAACATATCTAAACTATATAAACTCCTACAAGAAGACTTGCCTCGCTTCTCGGCCCAAATATATGCCCCAATGGGAGGAGGATCTGGATCATCCGATGGACGACCTGCTGTGGGTAGACATTTGGACGAGGTGCCACTCTTCCTCTCTTTGTGTGACGAACAAGCAGTGTGCCCTTAAACTGGTATTTCAGTGGTACCCTCCCCCAACACGGTTACAACATATGCAGAAGGCCTTGGACGCGACGCATTGGCGAAAATTTGGAGCACAAGGCTCGTACTTTCATATGTGGTGGAACTTCCCCCTAACTCGAACATTCTGGAAAAAGATTCTTGCCTTTATTAAAGATATCACCCACATTAGGGTCCCTCTTAAGCCCGAAGCACTCTTGCTGGGGGAACCAGTTCGGGGATATACCCCAGATCCGGGAGAACCGCCAAGCTGATTACCCAACTCCTTTAGGCCGCCAAGATTACAATAGCCCGGGCCTGGAAATCTCCAGAGGGCCCAATAATTGCCTTATGGTGGATTAAAATCTGGGATATTTTGGTGGCAGAGAAAATTACGGCAGCCAAGGAGGGTAGATTAAACCAGTTATCTGATATTTGGTACCCACTCCTAGGCTACGATGCAGAGTACCCAGCATTAACACAATCGCCACAACTGCTGAGACCATTTTTACGGGCGTAGCGGCCTCCACAGGCCTCAGGTTGGAGGAGAGGGGTGGAAGGTTGGGAGAGAGGGGGGAAGGTGCCTATGTGTTTTGTTATTTGTGGTCTATTTTCAATGCTTTAAACTCGTTGCATGAAATGTCACTCCATTTTGCAACCGACTTAAATAAAGTTGTTAAAAAAAAAATGTTTGCAATAACCACTGTCAGCACACAATAGAAAACTACCTTGATCTTAAAATCTTGGCATGTGATATACCACTCACACCTGTCTGCCCCCATCAAAAACTACATGTACGACAGCCACCGCCGACCCCCTCAAAAACCACACGCACAACAGCCACTGTCTGCCCCTGAAAACTACACAAATGCGTACAGCTACCGCCTGCCCCTTCAAAACCACACATGCACTACAGCCACTGCCTGCCTCCTAAAAAACCACACGCAACAGCCACTGCCTGCCACCCTTAAAAATCACACACAAGTGACAGCCACCACCTGCCCACCTAAACAAAACCTCTCCACTGCATGCACAAGCCACCTCATGCAAAATCTACTCCATCAATTCATACCCCAGACTGATCACCTTCTAAGCACCATCCTTCCCACCAATAAGTCAGTTTATCCAACATAACCATCCCTATACACCCTCCACCCATGAAATGCAACTGATGCCGTCCACACACCACCCGCCAATAAAATATTGAGTCAACAGCGTCCAACATTTAGTAGTCTGAACCCATCACAAGAGAACAAGAATCCCTCCCACTAATGTATTTCCATCTCAATCACTGCACGGAGGACATTAACTTAAATGTAGGATGTAAGGATTAAAGTGAGTCTACATGAGTTGCGCCTTAACACCCACCAACACAGAGTACAGAACAGAACACCTACAAGCTCATCGGGCCGAGTATGCCAAACTGAATGCGCCGGATGGTGCACAGCAGGCATGCGCTGTCCCCGGAGGGTGGACTGCTGCTCATCTTGACGCATGCGCAGCAAGTTACAGCCTCAGATGAAGGCTTTTGTTGGGTTGAGAGCTAGTGTCTTCAGGGAAGCGTGGAGGTGCAGTGTATGGTATTTACTATGGTGTTTCTGGTAGGCCTATACCCAATACCCAAAATGCTTGTACAGGGAGTGTGGTTGTGGGAATCAGCCATTCCAAGATGTCTGCTACCTCTATTTACTTACATATATTGCTGAAGGATTTCTCCGAAAACTGCATTTGGTGGAGTAGTTCCTTCCCTGTCACTTGGCTCTGTGGAGGTGTAAAAAGCTGCTTTGTGACATATGAAAGATTTGTCCCAGCACCCTTATCGCTTCAATACAAGCTACTGTATTCTTGATGTGTTGTTACCAGCTTGTTGGTTTAGAATTCTGGCGCATACACTCTACAACATTTTCTTTGTGCCTGGTGTTTTTCTCCCACAAAGAGGGTCCCCTCTGGGACCAGGCCTCATAACTCTGGCTTCTACACAGCGGTGACAAAGTAGCTTCAGGGAAGGACCACCAATATCTACTTACAAAGAAGATCCGATGGGCTTTGGATGCCCTGAATCTGACTCTTTGGCACTGTGATTCACTTGAAGATTTTCATTTTGCTGCTCTAGTAGGATGAGACCGAATGAGTGACACAGTCAAGTTGTGCGTTAATATTGGGCCCACTTTTACTGTGTAGTCCTCAGGACTGGAGGGAGGAAGCACTGGAGGAGGCAAAGGTAGTGATGGGTTGCGCTGATACCAGAACCTATCTGGGTATTGAGTCATTTTCGAGTCCCAGATTGTGATTCCCAGATTGTGATTCCCAGACTTTGGGGCAGCATTCATTGGCTGATCCAGGGTAAGTTATTTTGTTTTGTTAAACTCCTGTCATCCATGACACAATAGAATGCAGGTAGATGTCTGTGTTTGGTATATGTTGTGTTTGTTGTGATGCAGAAGTAGAGCTGAGTGTCATGATCATATAAGGTGCATAGTACTCTCTGATCATCTGTGACCGGGGCAGCAGTATATGTTGAAAATACATATAATAACTTAAACAACAAAGGCAACACAGCCGCGAGCCCCTGGAGTCTCCCAAAGAGGGGTAAAGAGTTTCATGGGTGAAAAATATGGCCCAACCGGGGAACCTTGCTCATGGGAAATTTTACACATTTGTGGCAATGTTACTTGTTTGTAAACCCTTGGATTAAAGTCTTCCAATGAGCACAGGACTGGCATGAGGCAAGACACATGTGTTTATTCAAATAAACAAATGACCAGCATCCTAGCTAATATCTACTTTAATTACTGAGCTCACACTGCAAGTCACTACCAATGTTCCAAGGAACTGGCTAATGAGAAAGGAAGACTATTGTCACTTAACAGATTTAATACATGGAGTGATTGCCGGTGCCCCTAAACAGGCTCTTAGGACATTTACATTTTAGGCAGGAAAATAAAATCAACATCGGAAAAATAAGTGAACGGAAAAAGGGAGATAAAGTAACTTGCACAGAATCAATCATTTTATATTAGAAAGGGAAACCAAGATTTAGATAGTTCTTCTGATTCCAAAAGTCTGTAAATTGGAACTGGACTTCTCCTCGATTTCTTCTTTTCACCTTGCCTTTTGTTTTTGAAATAACACATAACATGTTCAGTTCCATAAACTCCAATCATTCTCATATTTGTCATAAGGTGAAGCAGATATGGAAATATATTTGGCCAAGATCACACCGTTTCGGCCAACTAGAGAAACCATGATTAGAATCAGTTACATTATTTCACAAAATAGGACCCTTGATGCCCTAGTCTGAAGTCACAGGAATGGGAATCACATGATCCCCATGAGGGCCGAGTTTATGCGTTTTAAACTATATTTATTGGAAACCTGAGTTTGTGGCCATTATGTATCATGTTACTGACATGCTGAAAACACCTGCTATTAAACATGCAAAAAGATAAAGACATGCTGGCTTTACTACATCCGGAATCAGATTGGTTATTTCAGGGAGGTTGCAAATAAGAAACTTGTAGCTAAACTGAGATGACCAAGATCACATTTGTGAAGCCAGGATTGGAATCCAAGCCGTTAAACAACTGAATCCCTGTCTTGGCAAGTCTTTTTGAAAACGTATCCATTAGACCTCTTTTTGTACTCGCTTTCCTTTTTTATCCTCTCCACCTCTTCCCTCTACCTCCCTCTTAATTTTGTCCCTCTTCTTTGGTTGTTGGGACAGAATTGAAGGATGGAGGAATGTTCAAATTGCAGCATAGCTGAAAGCTGGTGGTTTGTCAGGGCGGATTGAAGGCTAGTAGACCGTGGGGTCTGCTTGTAAGTGATGGGTTGGAGTAGTGGGCTATGCAAGTGGAGGGTGTGGCTAAAGCGGTGCTATACCTGTGTCAGTTTAGATGGTGGACTGAGAAGGGGGACTAGCTGGTGGGAGTGTGAGAAGAGTGGTGGATTGCATCTGTGTAGTTGTAAATATATACAGGTTTGGTACTTCCTCGCCCTCCTTACCCAAGAATTTTTTTTATATTTAGCTAATTATCGCTCTTGTTAAAAGATTTGGTCAGTTGGCTGCATCAGTTTTTTCAGAATGTGACTCCAAGCCTATTGTCACAACATATTTAAATTGTATGGTTTGACACTACTAATGCGCCAGAGACCTCGAATTGGTTGTGTTTGTAACATTTCTTTTTTTACAAAGGTTTTTGGGATTATAAATTGCTGTACAACCTAAAACTAGTCAATGGTGACAAACCTTTTGCCAGTCATGTCACACAAATTAACAAAACATGAATTTGTTGTACAACATCTATTTTGTTTGTTACAATCCCAATACTTGTCTTGCTGTCCAACTAATTATCACAATTTGACTTTATTGTGCATCATGGAAATTGCGTGTTACAATCATAATGTTGCCATTCCTGCCTACATGTGTTTCAACCTTCAACTACAGGTCTTCATCAGGGATTTAATAAGTCAATAAAGTCAAATTGTGATAATTAGTTGGACAGCAAGACAAGTATTGGGATTGTAAGAAACAAAATAAATGTTGTACAACAAATTCATATTTTGTTAATTTGTGTGAAATGACTGGCAAAAGGTTTGTTTGTCACCATTCACTAGTTTTAGGTTGTACAGCAATGTATAACCCCAAAAACGTTTGCAAAAAATAAATGTTACTGGAAACTGTTACTGGAAACTGTGGCAACGCTGGAAGCATGCATAGTTTCCTTTGCTTGCCATTAGCGGTCTAGTGTTCCCCCAAGATGGCCGCCGGATATAAATAGGGGGCAGAGACTCACATCATTGCGTTGTATCCATCTTAGGTGTATGCTCAACAATGCTCTTTGGTTTAACTACTGCTGCCTTTTCCCGTGTATTCTATCTATCTACTTTTTCTGTGTTTCTCATTGTTTCCTCCTGGTATCTACCACCTTGGCAGGCACCTGTTTGACCTCTCGCTCATTTTTCACCGTTCAGGGATTTCAGGTTTGCAAACTTCGGGTTTTCCTGTTACCTACATCTATCTAGTGGTTTGGGCTTTTCTTCCTATTACTACTTTGTAACCCTTCTCGTTGAGTATTTTCTCCCCGCTTCTTGCAGTCCTCCATCATCTGATCTTGTGGACGGAGCCGTAACCTCTTGTTTTCCATTTACTTCCGCTCTTTCCTCTTGTATTCCACTTTTTGTATTCCTTTCTTCGCTGTCCTTACCTTCGATCCACGTACAGCTTCCTCTCTCATCTCGTCTTTTTCTGTGTTACCGCGCGTCTGTGATTAGACCGTTTCCTGTGTATTTCTACCTCCGGTATCAGTCTCTTGTCTTCCGGAGATTGTACCTGATCAAAAACAGCCCTCCAGACACCTTCAGGCATCCCAAGGTATGGAAAGGACCCCCTTCTCGCCTTTTTCTGGTCCCTGACATAAAGAAGGGGACAGTCATGTTGCCTGTCCAGAGCCCAGTCCCAGGGGTCCAGTCCCATCAGGGGAGATCGACCTTAGAGGTTTTGACTCTGACCTAACCCCTTGTGATAGCCTGCAGGTTGGTTGAAAGACTTCCCCAAAACACCCCAATTGAGAGAGCCTATCACGTGCCCTAGCCAGACTCACATTTTCAGTACCAATAAGGAAGGCTTTCCCTTCAATGGAAACCCTTTCTGTGTGATCCATGAAGGTAGAAACAACACATTCCTACTATTGCCATTTCGCTTGGAATTATGTTTCAAGGTCCACGAAGCCCATAGATTAACACCTAGGTCAGCAGATACAATGTTTCAAGCCAGCAGTCTACCATTAGAGGCATAGATTGAGTTGTATTAATGGTTTGCACTTGAGGTTTCTTTTGCAGCTATTCTGCGCAATTTGCATACCTAAAAGGGAAAGGTATGAGAGTTAGTTCAGAGTTAGTTATGTGATGTGATATGTGATCGGTGTCCGGTCAAATGGTCGAAAATAAAAGACCGAATGACCATTTGATCGAAAGTCAAAATGGTCGAAAAAAAAATTATTATTATTTTTTTAGTTTTGTTTGGAAAAAAAATGATACAGAAAAAAGGGGGTTGTGGGGGAACCCCCCCCCCCCCATAAAAAAAGAAATGTTAAAAAAAAAAAAAAATCGACCATTTTTTCGACCATTTGACTCTCGATCAAATGGCATTCGATCATTTGGTTTTCGACCAAATGACCTACAACCTATGTGATCATATTAAGCTGCTCTTGCTGAGTTGCGATAACTGTTCAGAAGACAGGGGTCCAACAGTGTTTCTTTGTTCGAAGCATGCAGGGTTGGAGATTGGATAAACCTTAGCCCACAGTCAGTTGTCAACTAATTGCCTCTCAATCGTTACCCTAAATGTTCAAGGGCTCAATGTACCCATTAAACGCAGATCTATTATACAGAGGTTAGTTTCACTGGGAGTATCTGTAGCCCTCCTCCAAGAGACACATTTACCTAAATGAGATGGAAAAAGATTGTTGCACAAATAATTTCCCAACATTTACTTTGCATTCAGTGGTACCAAACGTAAGGAAATAGCCATTTTACTACATAGGGAGCTTCTTATTCGCACTACAAGGTGTGGCAAGTCAGAAGAAGGACACAGACTCATTAGGGACATTGTATAAGTATTCTATTGAAATAAAAGGAATAACGCCTATCCTTCCCCCTATTTTACTATCTAAGGTGCTCGTCAGTCAGTCGTGATTGTCCAATCAAATAAATCGGCCATCCAAAAGTACACTTGCTGACCCTACCACTATGCAAAACGTACTTAAGTCATTAGAAAGACTCCCTTTTCCCGAGGGTACTTCTATTACCAGACTTTCTGTAATTGATTCAAAAATAGTGTCTTGAAAATGATTCTTGAAACTGATCTGATACCACTCTTCTGAGGGTATTTCTAATACCTGTCATTCAATAGATGACTTGTGAATAGTCTCTTATGACTACTTTCATTAAACTCTTCAATTCCTTAATTGGATTACTTGGCTATCTCTCTTCAGGGATTATTATCCCTCTAGGGATTCTCTTATTTATCCATGTTTCTTGTCTGTGATTCTCAACATGTGCTTTTCCAGTCTCTTTGTATACTTTATTTAATTTGTGATTCAATTGACAACTTATCTAGGTTATATTTTATAATTTGGTGTGTGGAGAGTTGTAACAGTGTTTTCTCACTTTTTTCCCTTGTGACAAGTGCTGGAGGAGGGGTCAGCTTAGATGCAGCAGCAGCTGTGAAATATAAATCTTCCAGTCAGGCGCAGAGCGCCATGTGTGTAGAGCCAGTAGGAGAGTGCCATATGCAGTCTGCGCAGTCAGGACGAGGACGGGCAGCAAATGAGAGGCAATCTTCGGCAGTCATCCATCGTCTTCTAGATTCTCTGGGTAAGACTCAAGCCCTCATTGTCCGGTCTAAGTATACTTTTCTCACGCCTTTATCTTGACAAGTGTCCTGCTGTTTGGCTGCTCACGCTGCCTGTTTCCATTGTGGGCTGCTTTGCTGTTTTTCCTACTCACCTTAGCCAGAAATATGGGACACGCCCACCACAGCTGAAGGCACTATAGAGACTCCAGGCGTTGCACATTGTGCACACACACCTTTTTGCAAGTGGCCCACTGTTTGGCTGTGCCGCTGCCCGGTAAGGACATTGTTTTTCCCCATTTGTGAACTCACATCTGTGCGAACTATTGACTGTTAACAAGTTTGCTGGTAAGCGAGTGAGGCACTAGCAGAAAACATGCCAACATGTACAAAATCATGCGGTGTCCGGTCAAAGATTCGAATCCAAAAGAATCGAATGCCATAGGATCAAGTCAATTTGACATAAAACAAAAGGGTCAAATTGTTTTTTTTTTTTACATATTTTTTTTTTGGGTTTCCGTTTTGGAAATAAAAGTGGTTTTTACCCAAAAAAAGGGGTGGTTGGGGGGGAACCCCCCCAAAAAAAAATGTAAAAAAATCTAAAAAAAAATAAATCACCCTTTTGTTTTAGGTCCTTTTGATTCAACCCTTTTGTCATTTGATCCTTTGCATTCAAATCTTTGACCTATAACCCAAAATCACGGCAGGAAACGTATAACCTGCGATCAAAACCTAAAAGAATGAAAAAAAAAAATAAGCAATCGCTCTGTACAAGATAATGGTGGGGCGTTGCAGCTGGTTGATGAAAGAGAAGCCCAGGCTGGAAGTGACCGCAGGAGCAAGATAACTAGCTTTTTTGAAGTGGAAGTCCATTGCGCCTCCTGCTGACCCTCTGACGTTAACATCCACGGAAGGAAACCTCCAAAATCAATCTGGATCGACAGGGATTGACAATAATAATACACTACTTGAATTATGTTATTCACTCCAAAAGAGCATTAATGGACATACTGAAGTAACAGTGGAGAGTGCATGGGAGCCAGCATCCACCATGGGGGAGATGGTCCAACAGAACCCTGTGAGGCCATCCATCAGACTCTCTGCCTCACCTATGCTCAGGATAATGAAGAAGTAACACTGACAGAAAGTAGTAAAGTCACCTGCAGTGAAAGTCTGGCACTCAAGGTGACTCAGTTTGCAATAAAAGTGTTGTTAAAACTATGCAGTAAGATGCACGAGGATATCAATTTGCAGGGTATGGCTCCAAGGCGCATTTAGAAAGGGCAACTAATTCTAAATAATACTTGTGAGGAGGGCAGATCGATGGAAAAGCCCATAAATGGACAAGAGCTGGCAGGGGGAAGAACAAAAACAATTGTAAACACTTAACGACCATTAGCACCCGGGGGCGCAGTCAATCAGGTTCTGCAGAACGGGGCTGAAACCTGTAATCTCAGCCCGCGTTCCACAGAACCCATAGTCTGCCTCCCCCAGCCCTGTCCTCCCGGATCTTTTCTTTTGTTTAAATGTCCCAACCCCCATCCCCACTTACCTGATTGCAGCGGTGGCCGCCCGCCACTGCAGCTTGCCTTCTCCGGCCGCCATGGTCATAGAAGAGGGGTTTGGTAACCCAAGGTGCTAATGACCTTAACAACCTCGCTGGCGGGCCGGATCGGGCATTAACATCACCACAAGAGCTAGTAATAATGCAAATGGTAAATTTAGATGAAAGCAATGGCAGCATCTGTCTAAGAAGAAAAGAAAGAAGACCGAAAAAGAGGGCTGCAATGCTGAAATCAAAATCGGTCCCGGATGGATCGGCTGACTGATTAAATCAACTAATTGTAGAGACGGTGGTGAACCGCGCAAAGGTAACAAAAAAATTATGAAAATGCCTCAGTCATAAACTGAAAAGAGCTAAAAAAAAAAAGAACAGAATTCTAACTAGCTGGCTCATGCAAACACATCATTCCAACAAAGAGCCTGAAGTGGAAGAGGCCAAAGAGGATAGCGATATAAAAATTATTGACAGCCTGGCGGAAAAATGGATTGAAATGGGTGATGGAGCTACTCCTCTGACTGTGAAAACTGGCAGGGACATACAAAACACTACTATGATATTTAAACCTAATTTGAACCAGACCCAGGATGGTGCCCCCTCTGGTGACAGTAAAGCATTTATGATCCATAACCTGTTCCCCAGTACTGCAGAAACTTGGCTCAATAGGTCGGCAGTACTGAAAGTAACTACCTTAATTCCACAATTGCGTGTAATTAGATCTAAGGATCTGGACTATGTTGAACAACTGGAGGATGGTTTTAAACAAACCGCAGTTGTACAATGCCACTCATATAACACTGTAGAGCTTATAGAACAAAACCCATCGCACCACCCTGAGTAGGCCTGGCCCCGTGGAACACGCTTATCTCATGCCTGCACAACCGCCCACCCACATCCAACTGACAATGGCCGATAGGGACATCAGGAAAGGAGGGGTAGGAATTACATCCCATGCACCAGGATGCCTATCCTGCTGAACTATGCAATACACCACAAGAACTTTGTAGGAAACTGTTTGTTTTCTTTTTTCTTTGTTTGAAGGTTATTATTAAAACTTGGCATAAATATATGACCTGAATGGTAAAAATGACACGTTGAAATGCATTGCTGTAACTAATTAAATGCCAATAAAAACACTTTAAAATAAATAGAACAAAACCCATCGCGACTGCATAAAATGGTGTATGATCTTGAGGTTGTTAAAAACAAAGCTAACTCTACTCTTACCCATGAGGCTCGTGACAACAGAAATAGGAAATATGAATGACACAGGCAGAGAAATACACACAGTGAAGAAATGGAAGAAATGAGGAACTTTGGAGTCTGTAACGCTGTTAGTGATAACGAAGAAAGAAAGGCAGTGATTGATAAGATAGTAGAATATTTCAAGGTTGCCCTCCGGGAGTGGAGATAGCTGGAGGGTTACTGTAAAAAATGGCAGTACTCGGCCATGATATGTTAATATCCTCTCCTGGAATAACCAGGGACATAGTCATTTTGTAAAGAAACCGAATGCACATAATATTCAGTTTGGATACAACATGTTCCTACTGCAAGAGACTTGGCTATGTCATGAAATACTGGTGGATGGCTATACGCTGCATCATGAGTTGGCTGTAAAAGAACCTAAGGGGAGGCCGAAGTTGGGCTGATAATTGGCCTTAGCAAAGAATTCTCTGCAAAGATACTGATATAAAAGAAACATTCAACACCATACAGTTGAAGTTCAGTTTAGGGGGAGGAAACTGCTCTTATTCAATGTTCCCCCATGGCTAAATGGTGAATATAGACAAGCAAAACGATTGTCCTTATTGCTAGGGACTTCAATGCTCATGGTATAGAAATACAGCCTACGGCCTCCACTGGTAATGCTACTGCAAGTAATGGATATGTAAGGCCACCTAGCCAAAAAGGAAGACACTGGCTAAAGTTTGTGGTAGAGTGGGGTCTGACTATAATTAATGGTAACTGCAGGTCAAAGGGAAACATCAGCGAGAAAGGTACTCGGAAGGGCCCCAGTGGAACGGCCATATTAGATTATTCTGTTATTAATGATGACCACTTTGATCATATTGAGGAGTTGGACACTAATTTCACTGAATACAGTGACCGTGCTGTTATAGCGCTACAAATGAGTGTCAAAAGAACAATGAATACACATTAAAAAAAATTGGGGATGTGGAAATAAATGGGAAAACCGCTTTACTTGGTCAGACAAAAACATTGAGGCCGTAAGGAGATACATGAGTTATTCGATAGATGTAGAATGCCCTGATTATGCAGAAACCACTGGGGATGAAATAGTGGCTTGGTATCAACGCCTGATAAGTAGAGCGGTTCCGGTGGGTAACAGGTTTGTGTCTAGAGGTAACTGGAGAAAGACAAGATGTTTTGATCCCTCTATTAGAGCAGCAAGATGTAAGTTTAGGCAAAGCATCAGAGTAATAAAAAGACAGATTCCCGACCTGCAGATGGCTAAATCCATGGATAGGAAAGAGAAAAACATCTATAGAAACTGTTTAAAACGCTATCATGCAAATATTAAGAGCGTAAAGTGGCTGAAAATGTTGAACATTCTGACCACCATGGACTGCAAGCGTACGTGGAAAGTATTTAACAAAGAGGGATTAAAACTGAATGTATCATAAAATCAGTTGATAAACAGACATGGGTAGACTATATCTCTAAGGTTTTCAGAACTGTGGATCATCTTGATACTAAGGATGCCCCTCTGAAAGTACTCCTTATAATATGGCCGTTGACAAATTAACTATTATCATGAAAACAAAGGCACTAAAGGGTTCTCGAGCCCCTGGTCCTGATGGGCTACCAAATATAGTACTTAAAAGCGATCCTGAAAAATGGGGGGGAATCCTTTTGACTTTATTCACCAATATCTGTAAAAATTGGAAATTGACAGAAATGTAGCATCAAGCCATACTTATCCCAGTTTTCAAAAACGATCAACAAAATGATCCATCCAACTACAGATTACTCCCCATGTTGGATTCTACGGGGAAATCGTTTGGGGCCTTAGTGCTGGGTTGGTTAAATAAATGGGCCGAAGAAAATAAGATAATTAGCCTGTTTCAGATAGGGTTTAGACCGGGTTCCTGTACCACCCAGGTTGGACAGCATGGGTGCCTGCACTAAAGAAGTTTTAATTAATAAAGGCATAAAGCAAGGCTGTGTGCTGGCACCCATGCTCTTTAATTTATATATGGTGGATTTGCCACATCACCTGACCTGCGTGAGCTATTTTCCACCTAAAATTGGTTGTCATCAGGCCATATGTATAATAAATGTGGACAATGTGGTCCTTCTACATCACACTAGAGTAGGTTTCATCCATACAGCATGAAAACTATTCCAATATGCAGTATCGAATTATTTAGTTATAAACCAGGCAAAGACAAAAGAGTGGGAGTATGCATATGGATAACTTACTGATTGAAAGGGTGACAGAATACAAGTATCTGCCTAAGTGAGAAATTAAGCGCTGCAATAGTTTTACAGGAGAAAGGGAATAAAGATCTGGCCCATGTTCATTAACTAAAAAATGCACTGAGCAAACTGCAGGATTCAGCCTAAAAGGCATTATTTCCATCTATTGACAGTGCATTGTACCCAATTACTTATGGTTTAGAGGCTCCTTTTCACTTAGGGTTTGATAGCCTGAATTGGTTGTCAGGTCGGATATGGAGGAACCTTTTGGGTATGGCGCAATGTGTATCTATCCAGGCGATGCGGTTGGAGTTGGGGTTCACCTCCATAATGGGTCTGTTACTTTTCAAACGTTGCCTTCTGTATACCAACGCTATTAAGGAGCCAAAATGTCCCCTATTATCTTGGGGACTTCTCTGAAAGGCCACATGATGACAGACATGAAGCTATTTATGAATTTATGTCTGCCTTCTTTAGGTGTGTTTGTTTGTTTATTTGTAGGGTGCCCAAACCCTTAGGTAGCTGGGCGCACAAAGTATCAAGATTACTTATAGCTTGGTTACAATTGACATAAATGAGGCATATACATATAAACATATATATAGTTACAATTTACATGGCACAGATGTATACTGGAGCGTAGTGTGCTTACGGTTACTAGATCGTTGAAGCCTGAGAAGAAGGAGGAGGGGGGGAGGAAGTGGGGCAGTGAGTTATCGATCATTGAGTCGTAGCCAAGAATGGGTGTTGCGCCTAAAGCTGTTGTCGGATTGCTTACTTCTTAACTCATCTGGTAAAGCGTTCCAGTACTGGGCTGCTTTTACAGGGAAGCTATTTCCACCTGTTTTTTGTAGGCGGAATCTGGGAATTTGGAGACAGAAGGAGTTAGCTATTCTGGTTGGTCGTGAGGATGATTTCCTAGTTATTCTTTCCGTTAGGTATGGGGGAGCTGCATTGTTTAGGCATTTGAAGGTGAGAGTGACCATTTTAAAAAGAATCCGATCAGTAATTTTTAGCCAGTTTTGGTTTCTTCTTAAGTGCGATATATGCTCTCTGGATGGGAGGTTCAATGCCGTTCTTAGCGCGTTGTTTTGCAGCATTTGTAATTTGTCGGTGGAGCATTGCAGTAGTCTAATTTAGATAGGATTAAGACATTGGCTAGGATAATACAACTAGCTGGTGAGAGGGAGGGTCTGCAGGCTTTGATAAGTGTGCCAGTATAGGCGGTGGAGGAGGCCAGGGAGTTTACTTGTTTTCTTAGGGATAATGTGGAGTCTAGGTAAAAACCTAGTGTCTTCACTTCTTTGGCAACTTTAATAATATTGCCATCGATATTAAAGGCACTATAGTTGTCGCTAAGCTTTTTTAGGTTGTTAGCTGAGCCAAGGATCAGGATCTCTGTTTTATCGTCATTCAGGCAGAGGCCATGGGTGGCCATCCATGCCTGAATGAGGGAGTAAATCTCATTCACTAAGGCTGTATCTGACGTGAAATTGCCCATAAGGGGGATAAGGATCTGAGTGTCATTCGCGTAATTTGTATAGGTGACACCCAGCCTGTCCAATTTGTCAAATAAGGGCTTAGTGAAGATGTTATACATGGTGGGTGAGACACATGATCCTTGGGGGACCCCGCATGTGGTTAACACCGGGTCTGCGGATGCTGCCGTGGAGAAGACTCTCATGCTTCTATTGTCAAGAAATGATCGGACCCAAGCTATTGCTTCAATTGAGAAGTGGGCTGCCGTTGCAAGGTGTTTGCATAAAACTGCGTGGTCCACCAGATCAAAGGCCGCCGAGAAGTCAAGGAGGAGTAGCATAGCTGTGTTTCCTTTATCATTAAGTTCATCAATTTGGGTTTTGAGGTCTATTAGTGCTGTCCCTGTGCCGTACTGGGGCCTGAACCCAGATTGGCGTGAGCCTAATAGTTGGTTGGACTCAAGGTATTTTTGGATTTGTATATAGGCCACTTTGTCGATTATCTTCAAGAGAAAAGGGACAGTCGTGACTGGTCTATAATTTGTGGGTATGGAGGGGTCTAAGGTTTGTTTTTTGAGAAGGGGTAGTACCCAGGACTCTTTAAGTCTACTTGGGACGGAATTGGATGTGAAGGACGCATTAATGAGTTTGGATATGAAAGGGGCTAGTTCTCTAGCTGCATCCTTGATTATTTGGGCGGGGCAGATATCACCTTTGTAGTTAGATGGTTTTAGTGAGGTAATGATTTTTTCTGTTTCAAGAATTGAGATTTTGGAGAATTTGAATGGTTCTAGGTGAGGTTGTTTGTTACTCGGCTGGTGGTTAGTGGGGGTTTCTGTTATTATGAGCAAGGTTTTTTTTAAATCAATTTTAGTTTGTAGAGTTTTTATTTTGTTTGCTAGAGCTTTTTGAATGTTGGTACACCATTGTATATCTTTAGGCAAGCTATCCGGTGGAGGTATGGGGGATTCTAATTCGCGTAGGATAACAAATAGTTCCTTGGTGTTGGAACCTGCATTGGATATTCTTTCATTATAGATTTCTTTTTTGGTTTGAATGATTTCATTTTTGTATTCAGTGGCCGAGAGTTTGAATTTGAATTTATTTTCTTCTGAGGGTGTGTGTTGCCATATGGTTTCTAGCTTCCTTTTTTCCATTCTAAGTTCTTTTAAGTAGGGGGTGAAACAAGAGTTCAGGTGTGCCTGTTGTTTGCTTTTGCAGTTCTTGAGTGGGGCGATGGAATCTAGGATCTTAGTCATAGTTTCATTATAGATGTCTACTAACATATCTGGGTCAGAGTTGCTTGGTATGGCGTTAATCACTAGAAGGAGACCAGGTAGGATGTTATTTGTCGTGATATTTTTCCTTGATCTGGTAGGGAGTGGGGGTGCCATTATTTTCTTAAGTGTTAGATTGAAAGCAATCACAGAGTGGTCGCTCCAGGGTAGAGGTGTGATTTTAGTGATCTTAGTTGGGCAGTTTGCGGTGGCTACCCGGTGTAGGGTCCTGCCTTTGTCATGGGTAGGGGTGAAGACTTCTTGGGCTAGCCCATGTTCGTTAAGCATGGCAGCTATAGCTTGAGCTTGTTTATCATCTGGGTCATTTAATCCTAGGTTAAGGTAGCCTAGGAGCATTATTTGAGAAGATTCTTTCGTACTACTGGCTAGTAAGCTGGAGATATCCTCCTCGAACAAGCCTTGGGGTCCTGGAGGTCTATATATAAGGTAAATATTCAGAGTGCGACATGGAGATATGGCCAGTTTAGCTTATAGTAGTTCACAGGATTTTAGTGATGGTAGTGTAGAGAGTCTTAATTCTAGATTAGGTTTGGCGATAATGGCTAGTCCATCTCCTTTGGACCCATTAGGTCTGTCCATTCTTAGGAGTTGGTACTCTTTTAGTATCGCCAGGGACAGCGCTGGGCCTGCTGCATCATGTAGCCAGGTTTCTGTCACTGCTAGGAGATCAAGATTGTCTGAAGTTAGGATATCTGCTATATCTATGGCATGGGCCACAGCTGATCTGGCGTTTATTAGAGCACCTACTACAGTGGTAGTTTTGGGTAGGTGTTCAGAGTTCATGGATGATGGGGTAGGGCCGTTCGATTTAACTAAGGCAGCTGCTTGAAACTTAATTTGTGGCCAGTTTCTAGGTGCTTTTTTAAGGCTGTTATGTCGATTTAGGTATATTTTGTTAGGTGGCTTGGGTTCGTGTAGGGGGAAGAGTCTAGACCGAAGTCTAGTTTTCCTGGTCATGGTAGGGCATGGTGCGTGTTTGGTTTGCTTCATGGTTGCCAGTGTTAGGTGTATGAGGAGCAGGGCTGCAGCTACCAATAGAGAGGTGCTGGGGTGCATAGTGCGGCAGTTTATGCCTAGGGGCTTAGATGTAGTTTACACAGAATGGCTGTAGTCAAATAACCGGAATGACTAGAGTCAGTTTTGTATAGGCGGGTAGGAAACTATATATGGCGTAACTAGGCAGTTAGCATGGCAAGGCTAGGAGCGAGTTTGCAAGGGAGAGCTAATATCGGCTGTGCCTGGCATAATTAAAGATCAATTGTACCTGGCAATTAGTCATGGAATGGCTAGAATCCACTTTGCATGGAATAGCTAACATCAACTTTACATAAAGTGCCTAGAATCCACTTAGCATGGAGTAGCTAACATCAACTTTGCATGGAGTGCATAGAATCAGCTTAGTATAGAATAGCTAACAGCAACTTTGCATGGAGTGCCTAGAATCAACTTAGCATGGAGTGCCTAGAATCCACTTAGCATAGAGTAGCTAGCATCAACTTTGCATGGAGTACCTAGAATCAACTTAGTATAGAATAGCTAACATCAACTTTGCATGGAGTGCCTAGTATCCACTTAGCATAGAGTAGCTAACATCAACTTTGCATGGAGTGCCTAGAATCAGCTTAGTATACAATAGCTAACATCAATTTAGCATGGAGTGCCTAGAATCCACTTAGCATAGAGTGGCTAACATCAACTTTGCAGGGGTTGCTAGAATCAACTTTACCAAGGATGTTTAAAATCAACTTTGCGTGAAGTAGCTAACATCAATTTGCAGTTTTAACATCAATTTAGCAGTTTTGCAAGGACCGTCTAGGGTCCCCTTTACATTGATTAGTTGAATAAGCTTTGCAACGAGAAGCTAAACCCATTTTAAAATGTAGGTATAGCTAAGGTATTAGCTATCAGCGGATTAGTCAAGAAGGCGTTTTAGTCAGCATGTGATAACTGGCCTACAGAGACATAGGTAAACACTTTGCACTCGTTACAGTGTAGGAGCATATGGCATTGACCTATATGGGCAAAAGTGTAGTTGGCAGCATATGTTTGAATCATACAATATGTATACAGATGACAGTGCGCAACAGACTTTCGATACAGTAGATTTATAGCAGTGTTCAATGGTACAGTTGGTACTTAGAGTAGCTGCAGTGCCAGTACATGCCCAGTGAAGTGAAGCACACAGGCGAGTGGATGGAGCGGCAGCAAAGTCATCGGGATGCGGGAGGGCAGAGGCGGTGACCAGAGTACGTTCAGAAGCGAGTTACATGATATGGGCGCAATGCGTTACGCATCAGCAAGGTGATGGTGCTAGCTCTCAGTAATCGTCTTTCCCCGATATTCGCGGTCGCAGTGGGGAGGCGGCAAAACATGGAGGTTAGTGAATTACAGCAGCGAAGTGCATTACAAATGCGCAGCATGTAAGATGGAGCTTGGTAAAGGTGACACGCTTTACATGTAGTGTAAAAGATAAAGCTCACTGCTAGCATAGTTTTTATAATCCGTTATGAAATGGTGTTACCTTATAGTCGGGGTCGGCAACTGGTTGGGCAGCATTCCTGGCGATCGGTGTGACGGCTAGGGACAGGAAGCAGCCTTGTTTCCTGGTTCTTGCTGAGGTGGGCCGGCTTACGCCTGCCGGCGCCATATAGGTGGTAATGTAGGCACCAGTAGCCAATCCGAAGCCTGGTAACAGAACTTAGACTTGGTTGGGTGGAGGGTGCCATCTTGGAAAGTGCACTCCTCGTGGTGCTCAATTTGGAATTTAGCATTCAGGTGGCGAAATTCTATTTTAGAAGCAGATTTTCATTCGAAATGCAGGCGATGGTGCTAGTTACATACACTTCTGTGAATAGATGTGCTCCAATTAATTTAAAAGCGGCGGTCTGAGATCAGGTGTAGAATTAGCAGTCTGCTTACTGCATTTGCTCTGCAGAAGGGGCTCTCCTCTTCTGGGCTGAACACGGGTGTTGAATGGATACCTGAGTAGGAAAAGGAAGAGATCACTCTAAAGAAGGAGTTCACTCACAAACTAAAAGTCTGGGATTGGGGTCAGAATCATAAACATTTGGCCGATTTAAAAACATATAATAACTATGTAGAGTGCCAAATTACTTATCTGAAATCTCAAATGTATCTGCTACGATCTCCGGCCCCTGCTCTAAGAAGGTTTATCATGCTTCTCCATTTTAATCAATTACCAACACATAATTATTTGCACGTTAAACACAGATTTGCGCGCCATTCTGCCCAAAAATCCCCATACCTCAAACAGGGATTTTCGGGCAGAATGGCGCGCAAATCTGCGTTTTACGCACAAATAATTCCATGAATGAGGGGTTTAGTGTCACTTGGCCTAGGGTCGGTAAAGCCCTAGGTGAAAGGGGTTGCCGACTAGACAAATGTCATAATCAATTGGAGACTAATTGCCATGTATTAACATGCTGCTGCAGGTGCGGAAGCCACTACATTTCTTACTAAGGAGACTTTGTTAGTAACGTGGAGGAAATCAAGAGCAAATCCTTCTGGAGGAATTGTTTTATGGCCAGAAATAGCCACATAAACATGGCCCTGTTTAAACTCTAGCAAAGGAATGAGGTGCTATCCGATACTGTATGTTGGAAAGTGGTCATAATATTGAGGTTATATGTGGAATGGTAGATGATTTGCTATTGGTTTGACCTATTGTCATGATGTAAGGCATAATTATCAGTATTATATCAGTAATTATATATTATTATTAAATTTTATGAAATGTGAGGTTTTATATATTGATATCATATACTGTACATTTCTAAACATTTTGTGAGAAGTTCTTTGAACTGAAACGTGAATTAAAAAAAGATATTGTGCTTCCTCTTTGGCTTTGTAGAGGATGTCGAGTTAACTTCCCCTTTTCCCAGGGTAACCTTATCTCTTCTATTTCTCTTTAGGTGTTCTACCCTTCAGAAAGATGCTTTATACAATTATTGTATTTGGATTCTATTTTTCTTCCATTTAATTCTATTTCAGATTTTGAACTGGGACGAATTAACTGATTGCTATAATGATTTGTTGGGGTCTTCCCAGGTCTTCGTTTCTCCCCTTTACCTTCCTGGTGATAGGAGAATATCCATGGGAGCCTCTGTTGTAGTAGACTCTTATTAGATGTACAGGTTGCCAGTGTCGCTTGCTTTGGCATCTCTCTTCTCGTGGTATCCCATTTCTTCAAGGGGATGCAGTCATTCTGCGTTCGACCATGCCGACTGGGGTTTCCAGTCGAAAGTGGTATCGGCAACGTTGCCTGGACTCCTGGCCCAACAACAACTCCTATCCCTGGTCTCACCACCACCTTCGGATGGGCTCTGGCCCTCTTGTTCTCTTAGGCTCCCTGCTTGCCCTTGCTTCGGCGTAGTGCTTGCCAAAGCTACGCAAGTTTGAAACTCACTTCCTTTTGAGTCTCTCTCTCTCTCTCCGATTCGGTGTATGCAGCTTGGGGAATCCCGGGCTAGCATACAGGTCTCTCCTTCACCCCGGGTTGTGTTACTCAGCTCGTGGCCCTTCCAAGCGGATGTGTCTGTGTTTCTCTCTCTCCATCTTCCTCTCAGTCATCCCTCAATGGACTTGTGTTTATCCACTTCTTCGCAAGTTGGATCTGCAGTTCTAAAAGGACATATCTATTCTCTCAGATAACAATATTCGTTAGGATTCTGCTTGTCCCAGTAGGGATAATTCACAGTTCTTGGTATAATGGCTTCCTTATTCCAGTAGGAATTATTCATTTTCAGGCATTATGGCTTCCTCGTCCCAGTAAGAACGATTCACAGTTTCAGAAATGGCTTCTTCATCACAGTTTTGATGTTTAATAGAATCTGGTGTTATGAAGCATTTCATGTAGGCCACAGTATGTACTTCTTGAGGGAGTTCCTCACAGGAACAGGAGTCCCGGTCCCCTATGCGGGAGTCCCGCCCGGTGAGGTCCCACTTGCCTCTACCCTTAGTGAGGGTATTACGGAGCAGACTCACCCTCCTAACCTCCCAGGAAGGGCCTTCCCCTTGGGGAGAAGTGGCGAGATGTCTTAATTCATCACCAGGGGAAGCGCAATCCTGAGGGGCGATGTGTATTGATCAAAGGCATGCTGAAGGCTCAAGTGCTCACACTGATATCAATTTACGCCCAAATGAAAATCAGGACACTTATCTGGTTGACATCATTCCAATTATAGCCCTTTTTGCTCAGGGTGATATAATTGGTGGGGATTTCAACTGCATTGTGGACAACACAATCTATAAAACCCTACCTCCATTTTATCAAGATAAGAGGAACTTCAATGCCATTGCCAAAATGCTGCGTGATCTCTCCCTAATAGAAGCATGGAGGTTATTCATACAGGGCAAAGAGACTACACTTTTTTCTGAGAAGTGCATATAGAGGTTTAGTGACTGGATATGTTTCTACTGTCCAGGTCTCTAATCCCCAAGGTAGGTTCCATCGAGATTTTCCTGAGGGTAATATTGTATCATGCTCCGGTTCAAGCTCTGCAGGACATCGCCCCCTACTTCTCCCAAGAGATAACCGTGGTGCTTAAATTATTTTATGTTACATGATCTGGGTGTAAGAACGCACGTAGGACAAATCACAAACTGCTACAAAGAAAATAACATGGAATGGGTAGACCAGCGTACAATATGGGATGCAGGAAAAGCAGTTACAAGAGGTGTCGTTATCAAACTAACTTCAGCTGTCATCATGGCCAGACAGGCCCAACGTTTAATCGTGGAAGAGGAAGTCCGCGGTGTGAACTAGAACACAAGTACAAAGGCTCCCAGAAGGGCCTAAGGAAGTTGTGAATAGTGAGATACCAATGAGAGGCCCACCAACCTGAGAAATCACTTCTCCACTCTACTATTCAAAGGGGAAAAAAGAAAACAGCAAATCAGAACTATATTTTTAGCCTATTAGACATAAATAGGTCTACACAGAAGGAGGGAAAATGGCCTTAATGTAGAGGTTTTATTAGGAAACAGCTTCCCAATTCCCAGTGGTCCTGGATAAACTAACTAACTTTCTAGGCAAGATCAACCTCCCAAAGATCACCCAGCCAAAACTCACCAGGGCAATCCAGACAAGGGAAATGTGGCTAAAGATCATAATACAATGGCACTATACCCCGGAAAGGCTTCATAAAATGTACAGTACAACCACAAACACCTGTTGGAAGGAGTGCAGAGGAGTTGGGGATTGGAGACACGTATGGTGGGACTGCCCAGTTATCCAGAAATTCTGGGGCGAAGTAAAGACACAAATGCAACAGATATTCACAGAAGCGGGGGCACTAGGGGAAGAGGTCTGGATGTGTGGGCTATGGGATCCCCGGGGGAAACTGATGACCAGGGCACAGAAAATGAACTTTATGGGAATGCTAATAGCGGCATGGCTGGCTATAGCCCAAAAATGGAAACAGAGATCCCACCAACGATATATGAATGGATACAAAGAGTAGGGTCGTACATCGCAATGGAGCAGATTACCTACAATCTACCGGGGGAACACAATACATTCCGGACAGACTGGGGCACAGCCCACAACTACTTGCAGAGTACTACATGGAGCAATGGTGCCCTCATAAAATAAGGATCCTCAATATTTTCAGTGAGAGAGGCAAAAAAAGGACAACGCCAAACCAAGACTAGTGATGAACATGGAGCTTAGTTCCGGAGAAGGGAGGGTGGAGGGGGAGGCAAGGAGGGTTGTTTAAATTATTTGCTTTCTAATGTAATCTGTTTAAAACTCAATAAAAATATGTTTTAAAAAAAAACAAAGATTACCCAGAAAATGCGAGCGACGCTGGAATCACTAACAACTGCAATGGAAGTAGCAGAAGCAATCGAAACCCTATCAAACAGTATAGCCCTGCTAAAAGGAACACATTTGGAGTAAGGCTCTGAGCCCCTCCTCATCGGTTTTTCCCACCTGGAATATAAACCAAGAATAAGACACCTTCACAGAATAACATAGTCACATAGATACATTTATTAGCATGAAACAAAGCAATTGGGCAGAATGAGGCGGTAACATATGTTTCACTAGTGTTCTCAGACTTACTGACAATCTTTCGCTCTTTAAATATTGTTTTTTCAGCTCCGTTAGCATGACACATAAATAACACAGGGACCTTGGAAGATAGATCACTGGCAAGGTGAACAGAAAGCTTGGTGAGTAATTGTAATGAAGAACAAATAAAGGGGGCGTGGCTACGAGAGCCATGTAGGAGGACGCGTTCCAGTGGAGCTCCCGAGATCCTGAACAGATCCGGGCAAATCAGTGCAATTCGACTGCTTATTGAAAACCGACGACATGCATGCCAGCGTGTGAAGGTGCTGCCGAAGTATTGTGAACTTTTGGAGGTCATAGTAGCTACGACGACCGAGATCGGAGAAGAAAAGTCGAGAGACGCTGAGAACAAAGGGCGATTCAAAATGGCCGACATAGACTTGAGACGGGATTGAAAAGAGTCGCGGGAAAGACCTAACCAGGTCAGCGCGTAATGCGCCCACTCATCATTCGGTAGACCTGCACATCCTCAGAACCATGTCCAGTAAGGCAGTGCGACCTAAGGCGAAACAACCCACGCTGGATGACTTCACCAAAACGTCCCCGGGCTCGGACGCCACCAAGAATAAGGATGCACCGGCCGTAGGTAGCGCGACGACTTCGAGCTCTAACAAAGAAATCCTAGCAGCGATTGCGGACCTGAGAGCAGCCTGGGAATCGAAATTAGAACAGGCTGTCTCTGAATTAAAAACGGCATTCGACCTCAAAGTTGGGGAGGTCCAGGAAGACGTCAATCTACTGAGACAAGACGTTAGGGTTCTGGCAGAGCGCACAGAGTCCCTAGAAAAAGAAGTCGGCCCGAATACGGCAGACTGTGCCACCCACAAGACAAAACTGCACGCCCTAATCCAAAGGGTGGGCAACCTGGAAAGTAGAGCGGAGGAGGCGGAAGGACGGGCCCGTCGCAACAATATCCGCATTGTGGGCCTACCGGAGGGGACGGAGGGCCGTGACCCTACTGACTTCGTTGAGACCATGTTGCTGCAGGAGATATCCGGAGGGGCCTTATCCCAAGGCTTCGCAGTGGAGAGAGCACATAGAGCCCTAACGAGGAGGCCGCCTCCTGGAAACCCGCCCAGACCCATCATTGCCAAAATTCTTAACTACCGTGATCGGGAAAGAATATTGGAACATTTTCGTAAAGGAGGCACGATCAAGAGAGGAGAAGCAAACATCACGGCGTATCCGGATTACACCCTAGCTGTGCAGCGGAGCCGCATGAACTTTGGAACTGTGAAACGGAGGCTGAGGGAGGCAGGTTACAAATATATGTTGCTTTACCCTGCAAAACTGAAGGTCATACAGGCGCATAAGACTTTATTTTTCGAGACCCCAGAGGACGCCATGGAGTGGCTCGACGCACAAGGGTGCCCTCAAGAATCGGCGGACCGGCCCCAGAAGGACTCGGAGGAGCTACGGAAGACGTAAAATGGCGTCGCAAGATGGCGCGACACATGGACCCTAAGACTTGATTATAGTCGGTTCGGAACCTTCGGTATGGAAGGTCAGTTGGTTGTACTGTTTGCCACAAACATTGAGATTATTATTGAACGGGAGCCCCACGGAGCGATACTCTCTCCCCACAATAGCTTAGGTTAGGTGGCCATTAGGGCGACCTCACCCTACTGGGCTCCGTGTACGGACTGGTGTTTGCGGAGCCAGATGTGGGGGTGCCTGAGCTCTTTTGTTGAAGCTGGGCAACAGTTGGGGTGTGTGGTGTTGGGGGGAGGGTGGGTGAGGGAGGGGAAAGGGGGTTGGAGTTTAGTTGTGTGTGCGGTTAGTTTGGGAATGAGCTTATCTGCGGAGTGGCCGCAGTGGGACGCTTTCTGTGTCATGAGAACTGTTGGAGGTTCCCTTAAGGGGGGTGGGAAGACACATAGCTGCCATGGGTGACCTCAAGATTGCCACCTGGAACGTCCGAGGCCTCAATAATTACTTGAAAAGAAATAAAGTCATGTTGTATCTTAAACGACAGAAGATCGACATTGCCCTGCTACAAGAAACGCACCTGGCCCAACATAAACTAGACCTTGTAAAGAAAAAATGGGGGGGTACAGTGGTGGGCTCCCCGTACTCGGCCTATGCCAGAGGTGTGCTGATCTGGGTGGCCCCGCATGTCCCACTCAGAATTATACGAGAGGAGATAGACACGGAAGGTAGGCTGGTAATACTGAGGGTACTGATTGAGAACAGAGGACTGAGTATTATTAATACATATGCCCCCAATCAGAATACTGCTGTATATTTCAGGACTCTATGCACACGCCTGGGCTCGTGCGCAGGAGAACCGATCATCTGGGGGGGGGATTTTAACTGTGTTCTTGACCCCAGGATAGATAGGTCCGACAGGAAAGTAGATAGGCCCACCCCAGCGGCCAGGGCTCTACGGGTACTATTAGACGACTATGGACTAGAGGATGTCTGGAGATTGAAACACCCCACGGCCTTGCAGTACTCTCATTATTCGGCCCCTCAACAGTTGCACACGAGACTAGATTACTTCTTTGCTACGCCAGAAGTGACGATAACAACTATACAGGTTGAATACAGAGCAAGGGTCCTGTCGGACCATTCGCCCTTGGTGATGGCCTGGCAATATGGCCGCCCTAGAGGGCGGATTCCAACATGGCGCCTCCGGGCGGAGGCGCTCAGAGACCCGGCCTTCAGAGAAGATATTAGAGAGACGATTACAAGGTATTTTGAGGAGAACACAGGCAGTGTGGAGTCGGCTGGTACACTTTGGGAGGCCTTCAAGGTGGTAGTGAGGGGCGATGCTATTTCTAAATCAAGGGGCCTTCAGGGGGGGGTTTTAGCTGAGCTGGGAAAAGTGGAGAAAGAATTGGAGCGTGAATGTACCAGAGGGGGAGGGGACACAGACCTAGTACTCGAATTACAACAACGATGCTCAGAGCTTTGGGAGCGGCTTTGTGACCTCAATTACAGGAAATACGTAGAGAGGCAACATGCAGGAGGTGACAAAACGGGTCGCCTACTGGCATGGCTCTACAAGAGGGAAACCCCCAGGGCCCCGGTCATGATGATAGAAAGGGAAGACGGAGAGGAGGCTCACACTCAGGAAGAGGTTAACGCTGCTTTCTTAGATTATTATAAAGCGCTGTATGAGGACAAAGGGGAAGACAATCTGGATAGAATCAGGGACGCACTGGAAGATATAGAACTGCCCAGGATTAGTGCAGAGGAAAGGGAGGAGTTAGATGGCCCCATTACGCTAGATGAACTGGAAGAGGTGGTGAAACGGCTGCCTACTTGCAAGACCCCGGGCACTGATGGACTCCCGAGTGAGTTCTACAAAACGTATAGCGCAGAGATACTCCCCCCTATGCTTGAGATGTACAACGAATCATTCGAGGGAGGCCGATTGCCAGACACGCTCAGAGAAGCGCTGATCGTACCACTGCCCAAGCCTAACAAGCCGAGACAACACTGTGGATCGTACAGACCGCTGTCGATGTTAAACCAAGACAGTAAGATTCTGACAGCGGTCTTGGCGGATAGGCTGCGCAAGGTCATCGGCAGGCTGATACACTCGGATCAGACAGGTTATGTCCCTGGCAGGAACATAACTCATAATCACAGGCGGCTCCACCGAGTGATAGAAGAAGGGAACAGAAGAGATGAGGAAATGGCAGTGATCTCCCTAGACGCAGTTAAGGCGTTTGATTCGGTGAGGTGGCCATGGCTGTTTGCGGTCCTGAGGGAATATGGGTTTGGGCCAGGCTATATCAGATGGGCGAGACTACTGTATAGCCAGCCTACGGCTAGGGTGCGTACAGGATCAGTGATATCCGACAAGTGGCACCTAAGTAGGGGTACTAGGCAGGGATGTCCTTGGTCCCCGATGTTATACATATTGGCCTTGGAACCCTTAGCGGTATATCTTAGACAGCAATATGACCTGGTGGGCATCGAGGTGGGAGGAAAGAGCCATTTGATATCCTTATATGCCGATGACCTGCTGCTGTACCTAAAGTATCCTGAAGAGAACCTCCAGTATGTTTTGGAGGTCATGCAGAAGTATGCCGAATTGTCCGGCATAGCGGTTAATCCTGACAAGTCGAGCATGTTCCCTCTAGGGTACTATTCGAGGGTCCCCACGGAACGCTTACCGGTATTGCCCGTGCCTTGGGCAGCCGAGTCCTTCCGATACCTCGGAATAGACATATATCACACTGTGAGAAACGAACATCTGCACAACACCGAGGTTGCTGTGGATAAAATCCGTGCGTCTATGCGATTTTGGGAAAAACTGCCGCTAGCGATGATAGGGCGAGGGGCGTTGCTTAAAATGGTTGTCTTGCCTAGACTGCTGCATTTCTTCAATAACATACCATACTTAATAGCTAGGAAGTTCTTTACCAAACTCGACAGTATGTGCAGGGACTTCCTATGGCACGGCACTCGCAACCGAGTGGCGCTGTGGAAGCTACAAAACTTCTACGACAAAGGAGGAATTAAATTACCACATTTTGAGGCCTATTATGTAGCGAGCCAATTGCAATATGTTACACAGTGGCTCTCTGATGAGGAATCTCCCGAGTCCAGATTGGTTGGGACAGATTGCACCCCGTTTTATTTGAAGGAGATTATCTGGGTCACTAGACAAGACTTAAACCTTTGCCCTGGTATGCTGTTACTTGGGTGGAAAATGTGGCGTAGAGCATGCCGGTTATTGGAAAGCCCGGATCCGTGTTCGCCGCAGGTGCCACTGGTTGCCTTGACTGCGGGGGATGGTCAACTTAGAAAATTGATCAGAATGTACTGGGAACCAGTTGGGTTGGCCACGTTAGGAGATATATGGCAAGATGGGGCCATCAAGGATTTTGCAGACTTAGAAGAAGAAGCTGGGTTACATGGGGGCCAATATGTTACATACTTCAGGTTGGTACAGATTATCCGAAAATCTTGGCCTGAGACGGTGTTAGCGGAGGATCCGGATGCCCTGATTGACACAATATATGACATATCAGAGGGCGGACACGAGATCTCCAGATTGTACGAGGTGGTGATGTCCCGAGTGGGAAAGGACTTGACAGACTTGAGACTGGAATGGGAAATGGAGGTGGGGGTTCAGATGACGGATGGGATGTGGGAACGGGCTCTGGGATATCATAAAAAAGTGTCCAGGAATGCTAGATTACAGCAAATCCAACTATATATCACACACAGAGCGTATTTGACCCCCAAGAGAATAGCTAGGTTTGCTAACTCGAGCAGGCAAGCATGCCCGAAGTGTAACGAGGAGAACGCGGACATGACGCATATGTTCTGGTCCTGCCCAGTAATTGAAGTCTTCTGGGGAGAAGTGTCACAGAAGTTGGCTGACAAAGGGGTCTCGATAAGCATTGACACGACCTGGGCTTGCCTTCTGGGGGGGTTCTCCAGACCAAAGAACACCAGACATCTGGGGAAACTGAGAGACCTAGCGTACATACTCGCTAAGAGGAGGATAGCTATGAACTGGAAGCAATGCCGCAAACCAAGGATAGAGATGTGGTGGAGGGATCTCCAAAAATGGGCGGAGGCTGAAACCAGGGTCTGGCAAGAGGCATGCAGTAAATGCGGGGAGGAGGATGTGGGCAACCTAGTAGCCTGGAGGTCATTAATTACTGGTCTGTTTGGGGTACGAGGAGAATCTACTGCCTCGGAGGAGGAAGTCACCCGGCCACACCAGGTCGATACGGAACTACCCTGTGGATGAGCTCTTGGGGGGGAGGGGGGGAGTGTAGTGTTGTGCTTTGTTAAGTGTTTCATTGGTTTATTGTGTATAATGTCACAAGTTTGTTTATACTGTTTTCACTTAAAATAAAATAAAAATATTTAAAAAAAAAAAAAAGAACAAATAAAGACATGCAGGGGGAGGCTCAACACGTTTTGCTTTCTATCCTTACCCTGAGGTCAGGGTCACCACCATCTGGTATTTGACTGCAAGCTATTTCCTAGCTTGAGAGCAGTGCCTGCAACTTAACACACACAGAGGTCATTTTTGGGTTTTCGCTGTTCGTGGACCATGGGCAAAACTGTTGTGTTACATTTTTAACAGAGAAAGAGAACTGGTGTTCATTCAATGTATATTTCCACAGCCCCCTGCCGAGACAGTTTGTTTAATTATTTTATAAAACGGTCAAAAACTCATTAATACCCTGTCTCAATGTCCTGTATAATTTCTTTTCAGATTCAGGGGCCACAGCAGAATCTATATCTGAATCAGCAACTATACTGATTCCTAAACCAGGGAAGGACTTCAAAGTTTGCACCTCTTCTCAGCCCATTGTGCTGCTCAATGTCAGTGTGAAAATGTATAGCAAAAGCTTTCCTTCTCAACTGATGCTGGTCCTCCCGACACTGGTTGGCCCAGATCAGTACGTATTCATAATCAATAGAGCGGTATATTATATTAGATGCACCATTGACCTAATAGCGGCCTGTCCACAATTAAACTCCCGCTGTGTGCTTCTTTCCCTGGATGCACATAGAGTGTTCAACAGTATTAATTAGAAAAAAGCCATCATTGGCAAAGGAGGGCCCTCATGTTTCAAAACTCATCATGGCCAATTTCAAAATTCCTAAAACTAGAACAAAGATGAATGATTTATGGTTGAATAAACTGTATATTTCTGTAACATTGTAAATTTTGTAACATTGTAAATTCTAGATTATTGTAACATTGTAAGCTTTGCATATTCTTTCTGCTGCGCCCGGTTACCTCTGGGTCTGGCGCACATTACAAATTAATAAACAAACAAACAAACAAATTTGATTGCTTTGGAGAGGGGCACTAGGCAGGGCTACGGCCTCTCCGCGCTGGTATTTACCTCAGCGATGGAACCCTTAGCCCAGTTCATTTGGACTGAACCCCTGATTAAGGGACTGACATGTAAGAATATATCCCTTAAAGTGGCAATATACGCAGACAATATTTTATGTTTTCTATAGGACTCGCTCAAATACCTCCAACTTTTAATTACCTTAAATGAGTTTGGGGAATTGTTCCGGTTTCCACATAAATAATGACAAAACAATAGGTATAAATCATCAGAAACAATTGCCTAACTAAGTAATTTGTTCCCATTTAAACGGTCACAGAAAGCGATTAACTCTCTGGGAGTTAACATTACCACACAAATTGCTACCCTAAAGGACACTAACATTCCAGAGCTATGAAATACATCAGAAAAACTAGCACAGTGGAAGCTCCACAATATCTCCTGGGTAGGCTGCATACGCTCAATAAAAATGGCTCTATCACCAAGACTACTCTGCGTTTCAGGTGCTGTCATTTCAGATATTAATCAATCATCAGGCTGAGACGTCGTGAATGGGGTCATAGGTGTTAATAATGCACGCCTCCCTATTTACTAATGCACCAGTACCATTATGCCCTTGTCATCATGTCTGGTCTCTGTCAGTTGAAAGGGGACAGATGATGTGTCCCATGTGAGAACACTTCTAGCGTATGTTGATAATGGGGAGCCATACATTCTTCCCACTTCCTAGCTATCAAGTTTTGCCTGTCGACCGTGATGTGCGTTACCTGGAGTAATGCACTTTGTACCCCCATCCTTCCTAAATAAGCATGCACTCAAAGTCTCTTGATTTAACTATTAATGCCCCAGATAGAATGTTGTTTCGGCCGTGGATCGTTCTTAGCTTCTGCGCTAGTACTTTATTTGCTTTGTTCCCTTTGCTGTAATAGAACTGTTTGGTATATGCTAGTGATTTGGCCGTTTGGTCGGCGCAATGCATTTCTAGAGCTGTTTTTGCCTGTCTCAGAGATCTTTCTATTTTTCTGGTGTAGCGTGTTTTCAGTTCAGCTTCTAGTTGGACCACTTCTATTTCCAGCTTAGGTGTTGCAATATTTGATATTCTTTTCTGTTCCGCTCCTGCCCCGATCAGCGAACCTCTGACTACCGCCTTCATTGCGTCCCAGATGATGTTGATAGGAGAGGATTCCGTAGTGTTCTCTCTGAAGTAGTTGATTATTGTGTCCTCCACTTCTGCTCTGATGCTTACATCTAGTAATAGGGAGTCGTTTAATTTCCAATACCTCTGGGTAGGGATTTTTTGGCCTGATATGGCTAGGTTCACGGAGACTGGAGCGTGATCGGAGATCATGCAGGTATGGATTTCTGCATTCTACTGTCATGATACCTACCCCCGGGCATCTGGACCTAGCCCATCAGCCCCGGAAGCAGGCATCCAGACGTTTATTAAAACCTCAGCAGCCCCGGGTAGGGGCTATCTAGGTTCAGTCCTGGCGCCTTAGGCGCCAGGCTCATAATAGAAATCAGTCCTGGGGCATAAGGCGCCAGGCTCATAGTCATTACTTACCTCAGGCAAACCATGCTGCAATTGAATCCAGGCCAACGTGAAGCCTGGAGGGGACTATTTTACTACAGGGACTATTTTTTACTCGGGTGTGGTTCTAGGGACTTCTTACCTGGGACTACTTTTTGAGGCTATTTAAACCACGCCCGACCAGCAACACACGCTTCGCGTTATTCTGCATTTCAGCAGCGTAATGCTCACCGTGCCTGCAGCATCCTGTCTTCTGCCACGCCCGCCTCGAACATGGACATCATCCTAGAAGAAAGGAAGATAAGAACAAGAACTTACCTTCTAATCTTCATCTGTTCCCGAACTCGCTGCACTTCCGAACTGGGAAAAATACTTCAGCAATAAAAGCATTGCATCGCTAGCAGTAGCGCCCCGCCATACTTACCAGTCTTCATCTCCACGGTCCAGCGCAGCTGCCATCATTTCGTCGCTGCATCCGTGGCACCTGGGAGAGACAAGGATAACAAGGTGAGCCAGGTGCCAAAAAAGACAATCAAAACAACCATATTATACTCACCAGAGTTACCGCCCTAGTCATCTTTCATCGGCATGCAACATCTTTAACGCTGCACCTGTGGGAGGAAAAGACACTTGTTAAAGACATTTTTTTTTTTTTTTACCGGACAGCGCTGGGTAATACAGACTCTTACCTGCGCGCAACCTGCAGCACTTCAGGTGAACTCCTCTCGGTTCAAGCTGCAGGACAAAAGGGGGAAAACGAGTGAATAACAGACAATTGAACTCTATAGACATTATACTTACGGCTCCTAGCCACTTGCCACGGAGTCCAAAACATCTGGAACTCGCCCAAGAATCTTCAAACAAGTGAAGCAACTGGAATTCTACGCGCCCCTGCGTTTGGTGCAGGATGAAGAGCTCATTATTACAAACAATAAGGTGAGGGAGCAAAAGGGAATATCAGAGGTGCTTAGAGGGAACGAATTAAGCAAGTGTTTCCTCGCATCCGCTGGGTGGCTAATTCCCTTCTCGCGCTGTTTAGGAAACTCCTTTTACGAATCAAGCAAACGAAGCAAGGAGGGCCGGTCCAGTCAGCAGTCTCAGCACTACGAATAACGCTGGTGGAGACCGTAGCAGTCCAGTTCCGATCGACGCCCCCGTGGGAACCAGGTGAGCGTAACAGAACGCGAAGCCTATCTATAAATCCCCACCCGGGCTAATGGAAATCTCAGAAACTGACCAACTAGCCCAATTGTTAGGGGAACTTTGGGCAGGAGTGCACTCCGCGCGCCAAGAAACTAATGCCCTCAGGAGAGAACTGATTATGTCAAAGGAGCGCACTGATGATCTTGCTAGACAACTGCTGCAAAACCAAGCTGGGCAAACACCACTACCTGGACTCGGGGGGAATCCAACTCCTGTTTCATCGAGCAATCCTGTGCAAACGGTTCTACCATGGAGCATTCCTTTAGCTCCACCCGAACGTTTTGCTGGGGACCCGAAAAGGTTCGCCGTGTTCATGAACCAATGCCGCTTGCACTTTCTATGCAGACCTGGAGCTTTCCCAAACGACCAAGCCAAAGTAGCCTTTGTACTATCATACCTTAGTGGCAGCGCAGCGGACTGGTCAATTCCACTAGTCAACCAGGATGACCCTCTTCTTCAGGATTTTCAGGGTTTTCAATTGAGCATGGAAAAACTATTTGCCAGACATTCACAGGGACAGGCCCTGGATAACGAACTTTTATCCCTACGACAAGGTAATCAGGATCTGCTAACATATATCGCAGCCTTCAATAGGTTGGTGGTGGAAACCGGATGGCCAGAGGAAAAACGAGTTACATTATTTCATCGTGGACTTCGGGGTGAACTCAAAGATGTTTTGGCCCAAGTTGTGAACCCACCCCAGGATTGCGCAGAATATATAGACTTAGTGGTCCAGTTAGACCACCGACTTCAGAATAGAAAGGCTGATCGAGTTAAGTTCAAGAATCGGGTATTGGTTAAACCCAATGTTACCCCTAAAGGAACAGATGCACCAGAACCTATGCAGATCGGGTGGGGGGGTGTTAAGGGACCCCTAACTCAAAAGGAAAGAGAAAGGAGACGGCAGATGCAATTATGTCTGTACTGTGGGGCCTCAGGACATTTTCTTCGGGATTGCCCTATAAAACCATCCAAGAAAGTAGTCGGAGTTGCTGTTAGAAATCAAACAGAGCCTGATTCGGGAAACGACCACGCCCGACAAGCGTAGAGGTCCGCTTGCCAAGCTTGCAGAAGGACACTCAGACCTCGCACCTAATCATACCAATGGTTCTTATTGACCCAAGGCAGCCATCACGTATGCACGCAGTAAGGGCATACGTCGATAGCGGGGCCGTAGGAAACTATATGGACCACAAAATGGCTTCTAGGATGAATCTACCTCTCTGCAAAAAGACCACTTCGGATGTCATCACCACAGTCGACAGAACTGAAATTGCCTCTGGGCCTGTAACTCATTCCACTACAGAGATGACATTGTTGGGTCAAGATGAGCATCGAGAGACTATTGTGTTTGATTTAATCAAAGCCCCGCAGTTCCAAATAATACTGGGGATACCTTGGTTGGAAACACATAGTCCTTGTATTGATGGGCGAGAGAAGAGAATAACCTTCCCGGATTGTGCGCACACCTGTTACCCGGAAAAAACATTGGACAAAGGCCTGGCCACAGTCACTAATTCAGTCGTGCAGTTACCTCAGGAATACCAATAATTCCAGGACGTTTTTCAAAAAGAACAGGCAAACACCTTACTGCCACACAGATCATACGATTGTCAAATCGACCTCATACCCGGTGCGCAACCTCCATGCAGCAGAATCTAGGCCCTTACGGAACCCGAAAACCTACACCTATGACAATATTTGGATCAATACCTTGCTAATGGCTTCATTCGTCCATCCAAGTCCCCTGCATCCTCAGCTTTATTCGTCGTACCTAAAAAGGAAGGTGACCTCAGAACGTGTATAGACTACCACGCATTAAATCAGATTACGGTGAAGAACCGATACCCATTGCCTCTGATCCCCGAATTACTAGACCAAGTAAAGGACGCTTGCATCTACACTAAATTAGATCTCTGAGGGGCATATCATCTTGTACGTGCAAAGAAAGGCGACGAATGGAAGACTGCCTTTCGTACCAAGTACGGATTGTTCGAATATCAGGTGATGCCCTTCGGGTTGTGCAATGCACCAGCAGCCTTCCAGTATTTTATGAACAATGTCCTTCGTGAACTCATTGACGTCTGTGTTGTCGTATACATCGATGATATTCTAGTTTACTCCTCCTCAGAATCAGACCATGTTAAGCACGTTCGTGCAGTCCTCGAAAAACTATGTCAGCACAGGTTATATGCAAAATTGGAAAAATGTGTTTTTCATGCTACAGAAGTTGAATTCCTTGGATTTATCCTGACTCCAAACGGAGTCCGAATGGACTCTCTAAAGGTGGATGCAATTCTCAAATGGACATCACCCAGTTCAGTTAAAGGGGTACAAAGCATGCTTGGATTTGCTAATTTCTACCGAAGATTTATTCCTGACTTCTCACATGTGGAACACCCCATCACAGCACTTTTACGAAAAAACAAACGCTTCTTGTGGACCGAAGAGGCTGAAAAGGCCTTCCAAGAGCTGGAATTGAAATTCACGTCGGCACCTGTCTTGAAGCATCCACGCTTCGAACTCCCATACGTAGTCGAAACCGATGTATCCAGTTTAGCCATGGGAGCTGTCCTGTCCCAGAAGGATCCTGAAACCGGTCAACTTCATCCAGTAGCATTTTGGTCCAGAAAGTTCTCGGCCCCCGAGTTAAACTATGCGGTTACCGATAAAGAGTTATTAGCCATCAAATCCGCCTTCAAGGCTTGGCGGCATTATCTTCTCGGTGCCAGGCACACCATTACTGTAATCACCGATCACAGGAACCTGCAGTATTTAAAAATAGCCAAGGCCCAATCATCGCGTCAACTTCGATAGGCATTATTCCTCGCCGAATTCGATTTCGTGATCACTTATCGACCAGGTTGCAAGAATGGTAAGGCAGATGCCTTATCCCGAATAGGGATGGGAGAAGTATATTCGAACCCAGAACCGGTGCCTATAATTCCAGAACAAAGAATCCTTGGCATAACTACTCTACAGACTTTAGAAGATATTCATTTAAAAATCCAACAACTTTTCGATTCAGCAGCCCTGCAGGATTGGGTGAAAAAGGGCCAAGATTATTCAGTCATCAATGACTTACCTTCCTATCAAGGGCGTCTATTTCTACCACACAAGGAAGTACAAGAACTAGTCATCTCCAATTACCATGATGCTCTGATGGAAGGACACTCAGGTATTGCAAAGACTGAAGCTAAAATTAAAAGACAATTCTGGTGGCCAACCTGGCGAAAAGACGTAAAGTCATTTGTGCTGTCTTGTGGTATCTGTGCCCAAAACGAAAGTCAGAAGAAAAAACCAGCCGGTCTTTTACAACCTTTGGATATTCCACCCACACCCTGGCACACTTTGTCTTTAGTTAGTTTAGTTTATTATTTATATGGCGTGCCATACCCTGGGGCATCAGGGCGCAAACAGACAAGGATATGCTCAACTTAGTTACAAGTACATGAAAAGTAGGAAAAAAAATACAGACATCAACAATGTTACAATATAGGCAGGTAAGTACAAGGTAAGGTCAGGGTCAAGGAACAATGGGTAACAGGGTACATACTTTCTGCATAGTCATAAGGTAGTGATATACAGTTATGTACAGTGTGACATATCAGGTCACCAATGTCAGAATGATGTGCTGCGCACAGAGCTTCAATCGCATGGTAAGTAGGCTCCTGGAGCAGGGAGTGGGAGTCAAGGGAGGAGCATTTAAAGGGTCATGCAGGTTAGAGTCGTTAGATGTCATTGGCTCTCAGCCACATAGTTAGGTTCTGTCTGAAATTGGCAAAGGACTGAGGTTCTCTGATGTCATGGGGGAGGGAGTTCCTTAGCTGCGCAGCCTTGACTGGGAAGCTATGTCCTCCTATAGTGGAGAGTTTGAAGCGCGGAACTTGGAGGCAGTTTATGTTAACTATTCTTGTTGGTCTGGAAGAGGTTCTTTTGCATAACCTGTCCATGAGGTAGGGAGGTGCTTTATTATTGAGGCATTTGTGGGTGAGGGAGGCGATCTTGAGTTGAATTTTATCAGAGGTGGAAAGCCATTTGTGTTCTTTTCTTATAGCGGATATATGCTCATTTCTGTTAATCTTGAGTGCTGCTCTCAAGGCATTGTTCTGGAGGACTTGAATTTTGTGGATGGTCTGTTTATTAGCCCCAATGTAGAGTCCGTTACAATAATCCAATTTGGATGGTATAAGGGCTCTGGCAAGTGTAATGCAGCTGTCTGTGGAGAGGAATTGTTTACTAGCTCCGATAAGTTTGCATGTGTATGCTATAGCAGAGGCTAGTGAGTTAACTTGTTTGATAAAGTTCATGGTGGCGTCTAGGTAGAATCCTAGGGTTTTCACTTTGTTAGCTACTTTTATGTTGTTCCCATCAATAATGAAGTTGGCATAGTCAGGGCTGAGTTTTGATATATAGGTTGGGGTGCCCAGGATGATCAGCTCGGTTTTATCATCGTTCAGGCATAGGCCGTGTGTGGCCATCCATGCCTGAACGATACGATAGATTCTGTTCACTAGGGCCAGATCCTTGGCGTAAACTCGTGAGAGCGGGAGGAGGATCTGGGTATTGTCTGCATAGTTGGTGTAGGCGATACCCAGTTGATCCATTTCATCAAAGAGGGGCTTCGTGAAAACATTGTAGAGGATGGGTGACACACAAGATCCTTGTGGTACACCGCATGTTATAGGGATCGGGTCTGCTGAGGCTGATGGAGCGAAGACTCTCATAGTCCGGTTACTCAGAAATTACTCGATCCATGTTATCGCCTCTTTTGAGAAATGGGCAGCAGAGTCAAGGTGGCTACATAGGACTGTGTGGTCAACTAAGTCAAATGCCGCTGATAGGTCCAGAAGGAGGAGAAGGGCTGCTTGGCCATTATCTTTGCATTCGTCTATTTGGGCCTTAAGATCTATTAGAGCTGTCTCAGTCCCATGTTGCGGGCGGAATCCTGATTGGCGAGTTCCGAGTAGGTGGTTGGATTCTAGGAAGTTTTGTATTTGCATGTGAGCCACTTTGTCTAGAATTTTTAGAAGAAAGGGCACAGTTGTGATGGGCCTGAAGTTTGTAGGAATGGCAGGGTCGAGGGTTTGTTTCTTTAGTAGTGGCAGTACCCAAGACTCTTTTAGGTTATTCGGTACTGTGCCTGTGGTAAAGGAGGAGTTGATAAGTTTGGTTATAAATGGCGATAGTTCTCTCGCAGCATCCTTGATAAGTTGTGCTGGGCATTGGTCGCCTTTGCAGTTGGACGGTTTAAGTCCCAGAATGACTTTTTCTACCTCAATGGTCGATACCTTAGAAAAGCAGAATCGGGCTTCTTGATTAGGCTGTGGTGGTGGCGCTAAGCTCTGAGGGATGTGAGGCATTAGGGATGCCTTCTTGAGAGCAATTTTAGTTTGTAAATTAGCTACTTCATTTGTTAAGGCAAGTTGTATACTAGAGCACCATTTTTTGTCCTTGGTGCAGTTTTCTTGAGGTACAACGGGAGTTTCCAGTTCTTTCAGAATGCTGAACAGTTCTCTGACACTAGATTTCGATTTAGATATTCTAGTATTTTAAGTTTCCTGTTTGGCTAATAGAATTTCTTTCTTGTATTGGGAGGAGGCTTTGGAGAGGTTGAGTTTATTTTCGACTGATGGGGAGAGTCTCCAAATGGTTTCAAGTTTTCTTTTGGTCAGCCTGAGATTTTTTAGATGAGGCGTGAACCATGAGTTAAGGTGTTTTTTCGGTTTGCTATTTCTTAGTTTGAGCGGAGGTATGTGGTCGAGGGCTGAGTTCATAGCTTCATTATACTGTTCAAATAACACATTAGGGTCCATAATGTCTGGTAGTGAGTTCAGTTTAGTTATTATGACGGGCATCAGATTTTCCGCTGTCATTAGTTTTTTGTTCCTCGTAGGCAAGGGTGGGGCAAGTAAGGACTGTGCAGTAGCAGGGTTGGTCGTCACTGTGAATAATAGCAGGTGGTGGTCAGTCCAGATCTGAGGTACGAAATCCGTGATATTTACTTCGCAATTATGTTCTGCTATCCAATCAAGGATTGGACTTTATTACAGATCTACCTCCGTGTAATGGGTTTAACACCATTCTAGTTATTGTTGATCTTTTTTCCAAGATGTCCCACTTTATTCCTTTAAAGGGATTACCTTCCGCTTCAATTTTGGTCAAGGAATTTCTCGAAAACATTGTTCGAATACATGGATTTCCTTCCGTATTGGTCTCTGACCGAGGTAGTCAATTCATCTCGCAATTTTGGAAGAAATGTTGTCAATTGGCGCAAATCGACGTGAGGTTATCTACCAGTCACCATCCCCAGACCGATGGTCAGACGGAGAGGACCAACCAGACTCTTGAACAATACCTACGTTGCATGCTACACCAGACCGAAAGCAATTGGAAGGATATTTTATGGATTGCTGAATACGCATACAATAACTCAGTACATTCAGGAACCGGACAAAGTCCCTTTTATACCATATATGGACATCATCCTCGAACCTCAGAACTCGATTCGCCGCAGCACTTAGAAATGCCGACAGTGACCCATCTGCACTCTACTATTACACAAGCCTTTAACTTTTTTACTCGGGTGTAGTTCTCGGGACTTCTTACCTGGGACTACTTTTTGAGGCTATTTAAACCACACCCGACCAGCAACACACGCTTCGCGTTATTCTGCATTTCAGCAGCGTAACGCTCACCGTGCCTGCAGCATCCTGTCTTCTGCCACGCCCGCCTCGAACATGGACCTCATCCTAGAAGAAAGGAAGATAAGAACAAGAACTTACCTTCTAATCTTCATCTGTTCCCGAACTCGCTGCACTTCCGAACTGGGAAAAAGACTTCAGCAATAAAAGCATTGCATCGCTAGCAGTAGCGCCCCGCCATACTTACTAGTCTTCATCTCCACGGTCCAGCGCAGCTGCCATCATTTCGTCGCTGCATCCGTGGCACCTGGGAGAGACAAGGATAACAAGGTGAGCCAGGTGCCAAAAAAGACAATCAAAACAACCATATTATACTCACCAGAGTTACCGCCCTAGTCATCTTTCATCGGCATGCAACATCTTTAACGCCGCACCTGTGGGAGGAAAAGACACTTGTTAAAGACATTTTTTTTTTTTTTAACCGGACAGCGCTGGGTAATACAGACTCTTACCTGCGCGCAACCTGCAGCACTTCAGGTGAACTCCTCTCGGTTCAAGCTGCAAGACAAAAGGGGGAAAACGAGTGAATAACAGACAATTGAACTCTATAGACATTATACTTACGCTCCTTGCCACTTGCCACGGAGTCCAACATGTCTGGAACTCGCCCAAGAATCTTCGAACAAGTGAAGCAACTGGAATTCTACGCGCCCCTGCGTTTGGTGCAGGATGAAGAGCTCATCATTACAAACAATAAGGTGAGGGAGTAAAAGGGAATATCAGAGGTGCTTAGAGGGAACGAATTAAGCGTGTTTTTCTTCGCATCCACTGGGTGGCTAATTCCCTTCTCCTGCTTTTAGGAAAATCCTTTTACGAATCAAGCAAACGAAGCTAGGAGGGCCGGTCCAGTCAGCCGTTTCAGCACTACGAATAGCGCTGGTGGAGACCGTAGCAGTCCAGTTCCGATCAAGGCCCCGTGGGAACCAGGTGAGCGTAACATCTACAAACCAACGAAACCCCTACAATCAAGCAACGAAGTCCACCTGGAACTCAAACCATACCTTAAGAAAAAACTTGGAGGAACCTCCTTCTACCACCTAGCCACAAAAACCTGGAACAACATCCCAAAAGAAATAAGAAACACTGAGGATCACCTACAATTTAGGAAACCACTAAAAACCTGGCTCTTCAACACCTCAGACTCAAACTGAAACAAAAGGAGAAATAGGATGACTAAACCGAAAAGGACACAGACAGCCCCAGAAATGACAAGGAAGCTCCTACGGCTCCTGGACGGGTGACACCGGATAGACTGCAACACAGGCGACACGCACAGAGACAGAGTCAACCACCCCAGCCAGTCCCACCTAACATCTCCACCCACCCATTAGCTACCACCAGATACCACAGTACTGTGGAATGGTCGAGATATTGGCAATTTCACCACACTACCTGACTTCTGGACATCGACCGGTGCGCTAGCCACAGGAGTATGTGGGGAGGAGAGGGGGGATATTAGCGAGCCGGATAGAGGTAGGGGCCAGAGAAGTAAGGAGCATTGGAATATCAGATGGACCCAGATCAGGACAGAGCCAAATCAGGGGAGACTACGTAAGCCAGCGCTTCAATTCAGGATAGAGATGCCAACTAACCAACTCCACTAACAATTTCCCCTCTGCATACACCTCTCAAACTCCAAACAAAACACAACCAAACCTACAGCACAACAAACCGCACAAACTTCACTACATTGCAACAACAAAACAAAAAGGCACATAGACTCGCACAACAGTACACAAACGACTACCGGCCGCAAACACCCCGGGCCCAGCCATCGGACCCACTGGGCTGAGGCCGCTAATAGCACATCACTGCTCTCTTGCACTTTTCCTGCTTACTCCCACTAACTCAACCTCCCCTCCTCTTTCAGAGCCGCCAGAGCGTCAGGGGACCACTCAGGTGGTGATAGTGCGTGGTACAAATGTGCTTTAACATTAACATTGTTAACGCATGGGAACATCATTCCGGAGATTAGAATGAAGTATATTCTTGAATAGCCCTTATGAACATTGGAGTAGTGTGTGTAATCTCGTGAGTTGTCATTAGATAGTCTCCAGGCATCGACTGTCTCTGTTTCTCTGAACAGTTTAGCTAGGGATAGAGCCTGTGTGAAGTCTGCATTTGTGAGTCTGCATTTGTGGGGGGGAGAGTTTTGTCCAGCTGCGGGTTTGGCATGGAGTTGAAATCCCCACCGATGATCAGGCGGCCTTCGCGAAAGGCTAAGATGGTTGAGAGAAGTTCTGCGATGAAGCTGCCTTGAGATGTATTGGGACTGTAGACTGTAACAATTGTGATGGGAAGCTCATCGAAGAGGCCTTTGAGTAAGAGATAGCGGGCCTCTGGATCTCTTCTTATTGTGATCTTAGACAGCGGGACTTTGTCACTTAGTAATATCGCTACACCCCTTTTCTTCTTCCCTGATGTGGCGAAATGAGCTTTATTAAATCTCTTGAATCTTATGCGATGTTCGTCTTCTTGTAATAGGTAGGTTTCTTGAAGTAACACAATGTCTCCGGATAGTTGACCCAGTCAGTGTTCCACTGATCTGCGCTTTCTTGGTGAGTTTATCCCTTGGATGTTCCAGGATAGGATTCGTATTTCATTTGTATCAGCCATCACCTGTTCTTTTGTGTTGAGTATGCCTCAAATTTCGTCCCCCCACCTGGATCTGTAAAGTTAGTAAGGGGTTTCTGTGGTTGTATTGAAGTAGTGTTTTTCTTGTTGTTGTTATTGCCTGTTGCTGTGCTGTTCGAAAGGACATAACTGGAGATGATTAAAGTCCCAAACTTTGGTTTTGCCCTTTTTTGTCCCCCCCTCCCCTCCACCCTTCCTCCCTCCCCCTCCCAACTTTGAACTGGTAGGAGAAACGTCATCCTATTGCCACTGGGGAACTGGTGGCACCAATACGCTTGGTGTTGGCCAACTGGGCCACCGAAATGCACTTTGGCAAAGCTCAGTCATTGTTCCCGCTTTGTTCGAATGCTGGTATGTGACTTTTCTTCTCTTTTCGCGTAGCCATACTGTTAACGGCCGCATAGTTTTCCGTTTGTGGAGAGTTGAGTTCGCCAGGTCTTGGTATAATGAAATTGTAGAACCCCGGAAGGTAATTTGTCGCATCCGCCTTGCTTCTCGCATTATATCCTCTTTTATTTGGAAAAAATGTATCCTCGCCAGAACATCCGGGGGGAATGTGGATGTTTTCCTCGGGATCGTTCTGTGCACCCAGTCTAACTCCAGGGGAGAGTTGTCCGGTAGGGTGATTATGAATCTAAAGAGCTCCGATATGTAGGATTTCAGGTCTGCCTCTGGGATAGAGGATGGGATTCCTCGAACCCTGATGTTGTTCCTTCGTGATCGGTTTTCTAAGTCCTCCTGTTTTGCTTCCAGGGTGTTGCATCTCGCCTCGAGGGCGGCTATTCTGTTCTTATCGTGTTCAATTTCGAATCTTTGGTCGCAGACCTCTGATTCTATTTCGGTGGTTCGGTGCTCTACTTCCCCCACCCTTTTGTCCAAGGAGTTGATTTTCTTAGTGACTTCTTCAGCGCTTTTTTGGATTTCCCTAGTCAGTGTCGATAGTAGGTCTTGAAGATCGGCTTTTTGCTACTTGTGGTGGGTTGGGCTCAGGTACAGCCGGTGTGGGGCATTATTCTTGCTGGAGTCCTCCGGCGGATCCATAATTCTAGACCTTTCTGTGGCTGAGGTAGTCATGAGGGTGGCAATGTCTGTTTGTTTGGCTGCCTTCCCGCTTTTAGACATTTTGTCGACGGAGAGTCTATATGGTTTAGCTTCTGTATGAATATTTCTGCTTCTCCTTCGGGTGTTCAGTTGTGGTCCTGGCGCTGATCCTCCACCCCCAGATAAGGCACGTTACGGTGTGCTCCTTGGAAATATTTGGACAGTGGCGGGGAGATTAGGTCATGGGGAGGATATGTTGGTGTGGGTTCAGGCCAAACAGGGTCTGCTGTCGATTGTTCTTGGTACTGGGGCCTATGTACTTGCGGGCACCCACTCTGGGGACCCACATGAATCAGTACCAGCTGCCTTTCTCCCTCGACTCCTCACCTCGTATCCCTGGTGCTGGTGTGATGTGGTTTCTGGCGATTGCCAGTGGCAGGTGCTGTGCGGTTCCACTGCTCCAGGAGGGTCCAACTTCTTCTGGCCGTCGCTTCGAGGTGTGGATTCCTCTCCTCCCTGATTGCTACTCTGCTTTTGGCAGAGGCAGGTCCGAAGGGCTGTCGTTGCTGGTGGGTCCGAGGACCCAGAAACCTGGTCGGGCTGCCGATGAGAGCCAGATCCTCTGGCCCGATGGGCCCTGAACTGGGCCCTGTGGCCTTGGATGGGCCGGCGCCTCTGGTAGTGTGGCCGGGTGGGTCTTTGTGGATTGCTTCTGGATCCACTCTGCGGGTGCGGGAGCTGGGCAGATAGTAGGGAGCAAGGAGGAGGACCCGGCGTGTTGGGAGCAGCCTGGGCGGGTGGGTGAGTCAGTAGCCCCCGCCGTCCTGCAGGGTTAGAGTTTCCGGCACCCGCCTCGGGAGGTGGCTGAGGGAAGCTGCTCCTGAAGTGATCAGGATGGGCGTGTACTGAACTTTTCGCGGTGTAGGAGTTGGAGATTCCGATCGGGAGCCCCGCGGGTGCAGGTGAGTGGAGCACATCCAGCGGAGGGCGGTTATGATCCGGGGCCTCCCCTGTATAGGGTCCGGATGGTGGAGCACTTGGCGGGTGCAACGGTCGCCCAAGGCAGGGGCGATGGGAGAGCTGAGCTCGTTTGGCGGCTCCGACGGTTTTTTGGTGGTGTTGAATTGCCGCTGAGCAGGAGACAGCAAAGCCAGGTGTGTGACGGCGAGCAGGACCCAGCTGGTGGGGGATAGCCGCAAGCCGGGGCTCCTCCTGTGACTGCCGCAGAGATCCGCTTCGGAGGGATTCGGGGCGGGGGCTCAGTAGTCCTGGTTTATTGGTCTCTCGATGGATTCAGATCAGAAGCAGCTTATGATCGGGTGGCGAGAGGCGAGCAAGCTGGAGTTGCCTTGACCATCTAGGTGGCTCTTCGGCATCGATATTATGCCAGCCCCTCCCTCTCATGGAAGGTCTCCAGGCCTTGGAGATGCGGCAGCCTTTTTACCGCCGAGTGGGTCCCGGTGTGAGAGAGGGACGGCATTAGGTCGTATCAGCGTCGGTCACCGGGACCCACTCAAGCGGCAGCCGCAGAAGGGTTTCCCCCGTCCGAAGCTTCAATTCCGGGCTCTGACGGGCTCTGGAAGCGGCACTTTTAGTGAACAGCGCATTGGGCCAGGCGGGAGCTCTTAGGCAGACATGCCGGTCGAAGCAGCTCCAGGCGACGCCCCCCACCTTTATATACTTTACTGCTGGGCCTTGCCTGTTTCCACTTGGGTCCCAGACCCTGTGGTACACTGGCAGGGCTTCCCTGCTGTCATATGGGTACCAGACTCTGTTCTTCTTCTTTGGCGGGATACCTGCGTCAGCTGTTCTCCACTTGGAACAGCTCTGGTATACTCTCCTGACAGATTCTATCCCACATAGGTTTATTCCCAATGTTCGAAACAATTCCTCTGTTATCCCCTTTTGCTGATAGGGATGTGTTTGTGTGATTTCTAAAGTTTGTGTCAAGTTGTACAATTCCTGTTATCCCCTTTAGCTCTTCGGATGTACTTATCTTCTTAACCAAGTGTGTATCAAATTGTATGATTCCTCTGTCATCCCCTTTTGCTCTTCTGGATATGTCTGAGGCTTTTCAATACCTTTAGCTCCCTCAGTGCCCCAATAACTGCACCACCATTTCCCTACCTTTGGGAAGTCTCTGGGTGGTCTGCGCTCTCCTCTGGAGGTGGAGCGGACCTTCTGTGTTGTGCTGCACTCAGCATTCTGTCTCTCGTGGCTCCGCAGCTTCAGACTCTCCCTTGCATCTCTGGCTGCTTGTGTCCATGTTGTCAGTCTACTTTCGCCGGTCTGGCTTCTATTCTCTCTGCCACCGGCCAGGCCCAACTCGCGTGGACCTCCTGGAGAGTCATGTCTCTCCACGTCCTGGGTTTCTAGCCTTCGGGTCTCCTGCCATGGAGCGGGCGTCTTCTTCCGTGCTCCTCCAGGGCTGGCTTGATGCTTCATTCACTTCGTTTTTTATAATTGGGGCTGCCTCTTGAAAACTGTATCACGTGTGTTGGTTCCACTGTGGGCTTTTTCCTCTTTGTGCTATCTTCTTCATCTCAGTGGTATGTTGTATTAAACTTGGGTAAGTCTTCCTCTTCCTCATCCCAGTATTTTGAATGAGACCCTCTATTCTACTATAACACATAGAGGTATGGGAACCAGAAAGCCCTGATTGGGGTATGAGGAGAGTGGAGGTACCAACGGATTAGGTGAATAACAAGTTTTCCCAGGGCCATTGTCACCGGTCCCATGAAGGTTTTCCCTCCCCATGGGATCCTCGCGCATAGAACCACCCCCAGGGGACTATCGGGTAGCAGCATCACCTCCCTGGCCTCATGGGAAGTAGCTTCCCCCATAGAAGCAGTGACAATACCCTGGGATTCGTCACACATCCCTTGGTCGCCGTCTCTCCAAGTACTGCCACAAAGAAGATTAGACCTTCTTGCTAGTTGATATGTACTTTTCTTGTAAAGATCCCAGACCCAATTCCTTTGTTACTGTAGCTCGGAAAAGTTTCATACACTATGCTTCTCAGGGTTTCTTACACCCTCTGGCAACCTCCACCCATAGGTTCAGCCACGAAAATACATTTAGGGTCTTGGCTTCAGCCCTCCAGTTGGTCACAGGATTTCCAGTGTCCTTCTCTGCTTCACCGGCGCTCTGGAGTTGTCCTTAGCTTGAGGAGCGGCACTGGGGCTTCAGACCCACTTCGACATCTCCCTTCTCGCCAGACTGCGTGTTGCTGTTGTGCTGCTGTGCAGCGCTGCTGACACTTCCCGCAGCCAGCCCTTGGGGTTTCTCAGCAGATCCGGTGGAGACCGCCTCTTCAGCATCTCTGTGCCTGGGTCTGCTCCTGCTGCCTCTCTCTGCGAGCCTCTGTCCCTCACGCGGTTCCATTACGGAGCGTCTGACATTCGGATAAGTGCCATGTCTGTTTTTACGTCCATTCCCATCAAGGTCTGCAGTTGAAAGCTAGACCATTCAGGTAAGTTTCATGGGGTGTTCCCGGAGGATCCAGGCCTCTTCCTTGTCTCAGTCCTTTCTTGTGTTGTATCACGATTGTCCTCCCTACTCTTCCTCGTCTTAGTCCTTTCTAGTTCTTACCTACCACAGAAGTGTATGGGATAGGAGCATAAGGGTGAAGAGAGTAGGGGGGAAGGAGAGGTGGGGGTGTTATGTGGATACGCTTTCTCTTCAGATAGTCATCCCTAGTCCCACAGAGGAAATCCCTCCTCATGAGATCATCCCGCTAGTACCACCCCCAGGAGGACTATCAGGTAGTGGCCTCACCTCCCTGGCCTCATGAGGAGGTGCTCCCACTAGGGGAGAAGATACGACGCCCGAAGATTCGTCACAACAGTCATGTAATTCAATATCATGTGGCCATCCATTTTCTGGAAGGGGGAGTAAAGATGTTGGATTCAACACAGGACATTGGGTTAATTTAATGTTGGAAAAGTTCAAAAGAAACACCTCATACTTGCTAGAGCTTGACACAGACATGTGTTGTGTTTACGTTTTCATTAATAATTCCACCACTTAATGGGATGCAGCAACCTCTACTGGTGATCCTAGAACTATGTTTACACAGAGCTGAACTGTTCTTGCTGCAACAGCCGCTGCACATAGATGAGAGGGCATCCCTGTAACTACTGTTCCCGATACAGTATGCAAATGGTCTCTGATACTGGCTGTGAGTTTGTATTAGTAACGCCAATACAGACTGTGAAAAACTTGAAGGTGTTTCACTACTCAGTCCCCGGGGATCCCTTATTCAGGTGGTCAGGGAAGGGCCATCACTATTGGATACTGACTCTGGGGGTGGACAAGCGAGGGAGGACCACCTGGGTAGGGGGTTCTCGGAGAGTGGGGAAGAGATACCGGAAGGTGAGACATGGTATCCTCCTTTTCCTGACAGTTTACCACACATCCCTCTACCTTTAGGGGATACTACAACTCCCATAATCTTCTCCTTTCTTTATCCGCCCAACTACTGAAACGAGCAGGAGGAAGACTCAGACTATGAAGATTACCACTAGTTACATGCAATGGCCCTCTCCCACTAATAACACCACGCAGGGTCAGGCACTCAGTCACAATCACACACACCTGAAACTCAATGACGGCTACCCAAAGTATAAGAGGTGGCACACAGAAAGACACAGCGAGCGAGATCATGTATGAGAAGGAACAGCAGAGGCTTTTGAACAACAGGCTGCGGTGAACGGAAGGCCAGGCGAGGGAGTCTTATCTCTAAGAAGCAAAGCCGGTCGCGAGAGAAAAGCAGAGAAGCTGGAGGAATCCTTTCCTTGATGTGCCAGAAGGTTACCTGTTTCCCTGGAGTGACAGGAGTGCTCAGGAAGGTCTGAGAAGGAAAGGGGAGTGACCCTGACCTCGGACACGATAGCAGAGAAGAGTGAGTTACAGTCTATCACTGCCAGTGATTTCTTGAATGAAGTGAGAGCCCAGTTTGTGAAGACGCAAATGTTAACAATGTTGCAAGCAAGCCAACGTGTCTGACAGCAAACACGAGAAGAGAAAAATGCAATTGTTGTTATTGGAATGATAAAATAACAGAGTGGTCCTGCAGAAAAAGAAAGACGCATTATCGAAAGTCTGTGTGAATTGTAATATCCCTCAGAAAAGGGAGCTGACAACTGTGTTAAAAAGTGAATGTTCATTGATCAAACCAGATGGACAAACACAGCAAACTAATTACTCTAGACGGACACCCCAGACCCATGAGCAGCAAGAACCGGGAGAGGGACAGGAAGGGGAAGGGGGTTATTTCACAGGGGGGTCGGAGGAAAGTCTATTGGGGTCTTTTCTAACCTTTCTCACAATTGTTTTGGTTAACAAAAACATCAAAAACTCTCTTTGTTGATCACATGCAGAGTTGAAATGTTAAATGATACTGCAAAGGTTATGTAATGCTCTTGTTGATCACAATAAAAATATATATTTTTTAAAAAGTTAATGTTTGAAGTAAGTCGAACAGGGAGGCTGACAATAAAATAAGCCATGATCCCAAATGGGCTTGTTATGGAATAAAGCAATGAAGTATGAAGGAAGTGAGACTTCCACGAAGTGCCAAGAAGGCGTATGTGGAATAAACAGGGCTAAGAAGAGCATGTATGAAAATTAATGAGCGAAGCAAGGTGCTGAGGGAGCAAATGTGAATATATACGGAACTACAATAACCCAGATGCATTGTGTCGAAGTGGTCATGCACAGGCCTGAGTACATCTATGCAGTTTCGAAAGTCTTAAACATTGAAGTGAATTGGCAACCAAGAAGGTTGGGGAAAGGAGTCCGACGAAAAATTGAAAGAAGTTAAAGGCCTAGGCTTGCGTGAGGGAATCCTGAGGGGTCTATGGTGTAAAATTCACCTGAAATAAGGTTGTACCAGAACTGTGATTTAATTGATGTGTGAAACAGGCAAGGGAAGACTTAGAGAACAGTGTTTTGTGAAACAGGCAAGGGAAGCCTGAAGAGAACTCTGATACATATTGAACTGATGTTGAGTCAGGCGAGGGAAGCCTCAGCGACATATGTGAATTCTTTGAACTGTGCCTACTACCCAACTTGAAGGAACCTTTAAAGAGCCCCAGTGACTTAAACTTGGGGAAGGGAGTTGTGAACCAACTCCATTGCCATTCTGACATTCTTTTCATACAGTTTTATTTTCATACATTTTCCCACACTTAGTTATTGTGAAGCGTGAGGGCAAGTATAGGTTTCTGACACAGACTTTCAATTTGTTTGACTGACAGACATGGGCTACTTTATTTTACTTTGAGGGTCGAGACTACTCCCATTATAGAATTAGGGCCAGTTAGGAAGTCTCCAACCCCCATTCAAAACTTAATAAAGGTGTTGAAACTTGTATCATTGTGTCTGTGGCTAGTGTACTGGCCTTTGTATAGTGTTGCAATGGCTTATCTATCTCTGCGTACCCTAATATCAGTTGCGTACAATAGCCCACCATGCCTAAAAATGCTCTCATCTGGGTAGGAGTATGGTGGTGTTTGCAAATCTTATATACTGCTTCTTTCTTAGAGGGAGCTATGTATTGGTTACCCAGCATAAGTGTTCGATAGTACTCGCTCTGCAAAGCTGTATTTTTTGCAAAGCAGCATTGTGTCCTGTAAATGCCAATGTGGTTAACAACACCTGTGTATCCTGTTTGCATGCGTCATATGAAAGGGAGGCTAACAGTAGGCCATGTACATATTACACCAGAACAGACCTCTCTGGAAACATATCATCCAAATCTGTATGACGCTGTTGTAAGAAAAGGGTAAGTGACTCTGTGTACCCCTGGGGAAGCATCATGCATGTATACTGAATTCATTCATAAGAACATGTGAATAAGAACTGATTATATGGATGTATGGGATTGGAAAAGAAAGCTGAAAAGAGGTCTAACACAGTGAAGTATGTAGCGGTTGGTGGAACACAGGATAAGTAACAGCTGTATTAGGTAGCAGGACACACAGCAATGACTACAGAGTTTACAGAGCTTTTAAATCCTGAACAAATGTATATGTATTTTTTCATGGCTTCTTGATGGGTAACATCACAATAATGAAGAGACTGGATGTTAGTTCTGTGATACCTTTCTTCAGTAGGGATTCTATAACTGGCTCTATACTTTCCGGTCTTAGAGTGTACTGAGGAACGTGGGGCAGCCTCTTTAGACTGATCTATTTTAATCTTGGCAGCTGCTGCATTGCTGATACAGTCTACGCCATTGCCATGCACTGACCATAACGATTTAGGGAAAGTATCAATCAATTCTTGCAAATCTGGTGACCATTCATTAACTGTCTTGTTGTATTGGTTTCGTCTGTAAAACATGCAAAGTGGCTAGGGTTGCTTCTGTATTCTTACTGGAAATAACCAAAAACAGCTTGTCCATTGTGCAATGGGTGCTAAAATTTACTTTACACAACAAATCTCTCCCTAACAGGTCAACTAGAGCTGATGGACTGAGAAGGAATGCATACATATATAAGTATTTAGAACTGAATTAACCATTCCTGGCTCAGAGGCATAACAGGGAACTGGAATGTTGGATATGCCCACTGCCTTTACTGTTTCCGAAGGCAGAGTGTTTCCAGGAGGTAGTCAGACCAAATGGCCGACCGTCTGGATCCTGTGTCTACCAAGCCAGAAATGACTTGCCCATTAAATTCACACTGAACATACAGTCCTTCCTGATCTACGGGTATCATAAGGTACATAGTGAGGTCTTCTCCTAGGCTGCCTCTGTTTTGTTCTTCCAGGCCTGGCTGTGGTAGTTTACTAGGTGTAAACCTGGGCGCATTAGGGTTGGGAAAGGTGCCCTGTCCTGGAGAGGGAGAAGGTTTATTGTTCTGTGGTCAATATGGACACTCATTCTCCTAATGTCCCACCTGCTTGCAAACTAACAAGCCATATAGAGGTCAATATACGTCCCAGGTTTTCATGATTAATTCCCATATGGTAACCCTCTTCTGCTCCCTCTTGCGCACATCCACCCCAAAAACCTCCTCTGCCTACCAGAGGAGCATAGAACTGCAGATTCTGTAATCCTAGCATCATGAGTTTATTCTCAATGTTCTCTTCCTTCTGTTCTTGACCCCTACATAGCGGTCAGCCACCGTCACTAGCTCAGATAATGGTTTATTCTGACGCCCTATACAAATCGTCATTAGTTCTGTTTGGAGTTTAAGGTGTAGTCCTTAAACGAAAATGTTGGCTACTGCCTCCTGAGCAGTATTATTATGATTGGTGATACATAAATATTAGATAAACACTATCTTCAGTCATTCTAAATAATCTGACCGGGTTTCTCTTACTATTGCTAATCTTGCACCAGTCTTTTTTTCTGGGGCACACTTTGGGAATGGCAGCAATACCAAGCTTGATCTAATTGCTCTCCGACTCCTGGATCTGCAGTGGCCATTGGGCTTGTAAAGCAAGTCTCTGTCTGACCTCCAGAGGCATAATTATCCTCACAAGCTGGTTCATGTCAGCCCAGGCAGGATTGTAATACTGTATGATGGTGTGGAGCTCCTTGATGAAACAGCAAGGCTCGTAACAAATGCTGGGAATATCTTTAGACAGGTTTCTCAAATCACCTGGAATCCATGGAACATCCACGGTCACAAATAAAGTATCTTCTCTAACTGCCCCTCCCACCACTGGGACCTGCTTGAAGGGCACCTGGAAAGAGTCTCATACATAATTGCTACCTCCCCTAGTCAGAGATGCGTTGAAATGAGAACTAGGGGGTTTGGAGGTGAATCTGCGATCCATGTCCTCAGCCGCAAATGGGGACAAAGGGTCAAGACTGCTCGCTACAGTACTGGTGGTGGCTGTTACTGTGGTAAAGCGGTTGGAGCAATCGTTAGGCGGGGTGTGGTGTACTCCCGAAAGCAGTGTTGTACGAACATTGGTAAAGAAATCTACCAAATCCTCTGCTGTTTCTTCATCTTGTTTTTCTTCTACAATCTTGGTGCAGATTAGAGTAGGTGGGTGTCTGACCATTTCCTGTCACGCCATGCCGATTTATCAGATGTTTAATCTGGCCTGGTACATTTCCTCAGACTCCCTTTCCTCTTCTTAGATTCCAACATGCACTTCAATACAGATAACCCCTCACCAAACCTCTTCCCCCGTCAGAAGGCGGGAATTGGGTGTGTCTATTTTCCCCTTGTTAAATGGTGCCATTCTTTGATGAATTTGCATCTGGCACTATTGTATGTAGTAAACATATAGTGGGCAGGTGTAACCTTAATTGATTCCGGCACCTGCTTCGACAGCCCAGTGCCCTGTTCCACACAAACTGGGACTCCACTTTCTATCCGGTCCTGAGAAGGGAAGGAATCAATTACCAGAGACACCACTGAGTGGTCCTGAAAGGGATCGAGGCACTTACTCTGCACACTCCCCATCTGGCCCTTTTTACAATGGGCGGTTGTAACTTGTTCCCATATCATTAGTTTTAAACAGATCATAAAGTATAGACACAGCTCATGAAACCAGAACAAGTATATATAGGAGGTCACTTAATCCTTACCGGACCAGAATAATTATCAATAGCTTAATAAATCATTGCCAGGCCAGAGCAGATGAACTAAAACCAGTATCATACCAATTAACTATTTACTTTGATTGAAAGACCAAAATAACAAAACTAGAATCTTAAATCAGCATTATCATAACCCTGGAAGAAGTGTGCATTTTGCTTTGTCATCATGCAAACTCGCGGCTGCCCTGAGCGGAAAAGCAAACGCAGCACTTGCAATCAGCCTTCTTCTCCTGCACCTCCTGCGCACCAATCTGGAATTTGTTTTAAAAATAGGACTCCTTACCTGTGGCGCCAGGACGTTTTGAGGGAAGTGACACGCAAGTTTTTTTTTTAGTTTTTTTTTAAATTAAAAATATTTGATTTTGGGTGTAAAACACCTTTACAAAATCACTTCATTAAAATATATTTTTGATAACATATACTACAAGTATAAAGAAAAATTAGGCTTATATCTGCTCATTATAAAACATGTAATCATACATTGTATCAAATGAATTTCCCTCACTACATAGTTCATCAGTTTAGTGTTTGATCTAGTTCATAAAACACTCTTTTTCCATTTCTTTTCTAATATCATGATATAATATATAATATATAATATAACATAATCAGACGTACCGTTGCTATTATGGCCGTATTGCTCGCTCCCCACATGCAGTGTTTCCAAATACAGTTTCTTGCGAAGATAGTGTTGGCATCTGTAAATTCTTTCAACATGATTACACATATATTTTCAAAGTAGGGACAGTATAAACATAAATGTTTCAGCGATTCTAGCGATTCTTTGCAGAATCTACAATCTTGGTCACTTCTCACATTTTCATCATTATTCCAATATCTTGTTCTTACTTTGGTGTGAATCAGATCCATTCTGAATAACATGTATATTCTACGAATCATTTGACCCACAAGTTGTCGGCACACCACCCACCCCCAATTGTGCGACAGCTCCAAGACCTGGTGCCAAATTATCAGAGAAAATAAGCTTGCGTATCGATATTGGGTAATGACAAATAGAAACTGCTTTATTTGTTTACTTGCAACGCAGAGAAAAGGAATGATCGATCTACCAGAAACTGACTGCTCTAGCCTAACACACACACCAGACCCTCACCTTTTTAGGTCCCTAGTCACCTGACCAATTCGAAGCCAAAGGACATACTAAAACCCATCACTAGGGGTTCACACTGATGCATTCCATCTTCTGCCAACTCAATGAACCCTTTTCATTAGTCCCTAGTCGTTCTATACTGTCAATTTAAGGATGGCGTGTGATATATCGCTTTGGTGTAAAGCGCTATATAAACTTAATAAATACAAATACAAATATGATGACTTCCGATACTGTGATTCCAGTTCTTACTAGTCTGTGAGATTACCTGGGCCAAAATGGCATTTGCTTGAATTCCTGCCAAACAGCACTTTTCTAGTCCCATCTTTAATCCTTTTCATTTTTTTGCTTCATTAATTATACTTGTAATTCATTTTATCTAAATTTTATTTAGTTGAATCTGCCCTTCTGCAACAATAGATATTTCTCTGTTCTGAAAGATTCCTGTTGCTCGCTTTTGCCAGGTCAAAAGAGTTATTGAAAAGTTTTTGCTGCCTACATTTTTTGCCAATTTGATCCCACTGTGACATACGATGCGTTTGGCAGTAGCCTTGACCACAGCTTTGGTCCTAGTAAGAGTGAAAATGAAATTTTGCTCAAATGGCATGCACGGGTCAAAGCCTAACCATCTAGAGAATTGAGATCTGAAATTAAACGTTTCAGCTTCACTGCACTGGGTCAACTCTTTCGCCATCTTTCAGCATCAGACATAGCAAAGAGTATAATTGGTGGGAAGAGAAAGGGGTGATTCCAAAACCAGCACTGACAATAAGGCAGAAGGCAAGAAAACAACATGAGGTGGGAACCCATATAACATTTGATATGTTTGTTCAAACAATCAATGAAAAGAGGTCATGAAATATTTGTTGGTATTACATAGCCAATTCTTTCCTTTTGCAAAGATTGAACAAGACAACATATAAGACATTGGAAGCCAATTATAATACATACATGAACAGTCACTACATATCAAATGTCATCATGAACCATATATCCAACCACCAATCATGCAAAGCCACTCATACATCCACATTCACTCCTCAACAAAAAAAAGTGCATCAATATTAAAGTGCAAAACAGTCTAAAACCAAAAGCTGGTAATAATAAATTCCAGCCAGCACCACCTTACTAGACACTGTGCGCCACTACTCAAATGTGGTGGTGCAGTAAATTAGCACCTACATATTCAAAACATTTTAAAGTGCATTTATTGGAGCAATCACCTTTTGTGCCCAGTTGTTGGTGCCAACTCGAGTTCCGGCCACGGGTTTGAATATTTTCAATGCACCCAGCCTTCTTCAGGGTAAACGAACTTAAGTGCTGATTGGAACACTATTATTTCTTTAATCTAAAACATAAACAAGACACATTTTAAACTTATGTTGCACTAAACGTGGTTCAGAAAAAGGAAAATAAACATAACAAATGTAACTCAACAAGATGCTCGTCATCATGGTATTAACCCCTGTTCACAGGGGGCTATGTCAATTCTAAAACATGCCTGCCCTCCACCTCGAGACCCCTCAGATGAGCCACCAAATCCAAAAACGGGTACAAGGTTCAAAAGGCAGGCTCAAGCCCAAACGAATGAATCTAGCGACAGAGGATAAGCCCAAGGTCTTTTGGTTGTAGCCCCGGATAGAAGCTCAGGGGCTACAAACAAAAGGCTAGCTAGCACAGAGTCCCGACATTAGTGTAGCCCCAAATCTTTTCCAGACCCAGCAGCACACCGGTCTATCAGGCACATGTTTACCCTGTGCAACTCCTAAATGTATCTAATGCCAAAATCGGAATTCAGATTGTAATAGAACACACATGCCCTTCATCTTATGTCTTCACACTGCTCAAAAATAGTCTAGAAAATTATCTGGAAGGATTTGGGGCAAACCAAACAAATCTTCAATTGGTTCTTGTACCTTTCCTCTGCATCTAAAACAGTGTATAGTATTCTCATTATTGAGCGTTGCTGTGAAAGACAAATTCCGCCGATGTTACATAAATAAGGGTGGTGTTTGCTTATTTGGCACAATGTCTTCATACTCCTAGCTTGGTAATCGTTCATGATATATTCCTGTTGTCATTTTATTTCACTTTGCATAATCCCAGCTATTGGCAAATGATGTGATAGAGAATCAAACTCCCTATTGCCTGACAGTCGTTTACACTTATTGTCAGTTTGTTGAATTTGTGTATCTAACTTCATGCCTCCAGCCAATGACAGACTTGAAAAGGAAGAAGACTAGGAGTGGTGTTAAGGCACCCAAGAGGTAATAGTCTCAGCTCTGCTGCGGTTTAACCTCCAGCTGTTCACATTGTCAGTCAGCAAAGTGGCACATTTATTTTTCACACGCATTTCTCAGATTTGTCATGCTTGCCCGTGTCTCTGAAATCTGGAACACAGGCAAGATAGGAACATTATACTCTAATCTGGGACTGTTATGGAACATGTGGGACGTGTGGTATTCTTACCTAATATACTCTAATCTGGGACTGTTATGGAACATGGGGGACGTGTGGTATTCTTACCTAAATGCACTGGCCCCACACAAACCATCTACAAAGCCCTGTACCACCCACTTAGAAAACACCCAGCCTTATACAAACACATATAGAAACTCAGAAGTAACCACAACCACCGTACAAAGCACAAACCTGAGTGGGGGAAGTGGTCAACAATGAGCTCTGGCTGCATCCAACAAGGAGGGAGTGGGATGGCAGGAGGGGTAGGGGAGGGGCCGATTAAGGCCGGACAGGGCTCGACCATTGGGGCTAGTTGCACTGTGGCACTACTAGACATTGCCTGCAATAATAATGAACAATGGCACTCTGTTACTGTCACAGATTTGCTAGGTAACTGGTGCTATGTGAAGGCCTTTCAGTTGAAAATGTACCATCAAGCATTAAAAAGGATCTACTGCTAAAAAAATAAGTTTTATTAAGGTTGAGAAAGGGGGGGAGAGAGAGAGAGAGAGAGCGAGAGAAGCTTGATCTTCAGTCTTCTGTTGCTTTGAACTAAAGATGCACATTTGCACTTCACAAAACAAATGAACTAGCAGTATGGCTACCAATAATTTACATCACACTTCCAATTCTGGACGTCCCTTAGTAAACCCATTGAGCCCCACCTTAAAAAAGCACCACGCCATCCCCCTATTCATTGTCTCACCGAGATTTATTTGCAGAGGATCAGAAGTCCCTCACCCAAAACGTAACCTGGTTTGCAGCAAATGTATTTTGAAAGTTTGCAGAGTTGGCAGTATCTTTCTAGATCTCGAAGGAAAGCACTTGTCCGCGTGCAAGCTCTCACGCACGAATATTACTTCCGCTCTGATAACATAGAGTAATTAGATAAGAAACTGTAGATAGGACGTTCTATAGGACGTAAAGTGTAAGTCACGTGATGGGGACGTGTTAGTAGGTCTTCCCTCTCGCATGAAACAGTCAATAGAGGCTAAATATAATTTGCTCTCAAACCTGAATGCGTACTTGGCCAGGTGGACGTTTGGATGTGAAATGTTCTGATGCCAACGAGGTAAAGTGATACATTAGGCTGGCAAAGTGATAATTTCGCCCTTGGACACGTCCCGTTACTTTAGTCTGTTTTTTTATTTACTTTTAAACATCGGGTTCTGATGTTTTTTGTCTAGGAGGGAGATGTGTAAAAGAATCGGGAGACGTTATTTTCCCCGTAGGAATACATTGGCACAGGAATTATTTTAAAGGAGAGAACGTGAAAAATATCAATATTTTTCCATTAACCGTCTGGAGTCTCCCACCTAAATCGGGAGTGTTGGCATGTAAGAAACATTAACCTTTAGGGCAACTGTATGAAGTATTTGTTATGTTTAACTCTGGGAATAACTTGGCAAAGTTATGTGGGAAAACACTAGCTTTATTGTAGAGAGCCCCCAGGTGGGTGCACTCTCCATTGTGGTCAGCAATACACTCCTGGTACCGTTCTCGAACTCCTGGGAGCTCGAGAACGGCCTCAGGATTACATCACATCTCCCCTCCATAGTAAAACAAGAAATACAAGATGAAGGCAAAAACAAAACACCTTAAACCAAGTTAAGGGCAGGGAAAACAAAGAAGGGAGGAAAGGCATAGCTCTCAACTCACACGCTTTTGGCAGGTGTCACCCGCCTTGTAAAGCGCTGGCTCACCCACCAAGCCTCCTGCACGCCCATACATTCCAATGGGCATCTCACCCGCCAAAAACAAAATCGGGTGATTTCACCTGCCTTCCCAACACAAATTCTTGAGAGCTATGGGAAAGGGGAACAACATATAAATGTGTATTGAAAACAAAGGATACACTCTATTTATCATGGTCTTCAAATGATCTGCTTCTAGTCCATTAAAAGGAATGTCCCAGGATGGCTGAGGATGATGTGGGGTTTTAATCATACACATAGTCCTTCTTGAAGTTCTTCAGAATTCTTCTATTCCTGGATGACATTTCTTTTCAACAGTTAACATCCCTAGTCTTCTCTGTGTCTATGTGTGTGTTCAGTCTTTTATTTTCAATTCTTTCGTGATTAACACCCAATGGTGGCTGTAGCTCATTCTTTTCTCACCTTTCTCTGACAACACCACATCATTACATGACCATCTCTTTCCATCTTTCAATACTTCCGATTTCTCTGTCGCTCTCACCACTCTCTGCGGTTCTCTAAATCTGGATAATCCTTTCAACAATCTCTTGTGTTTTCTCACACGAATCCAATCACATTCCTTAATATTACTTTTCTTCACATGTTTGTTGATATCATAGTATTCTTTATACTTCCTCTATCTCTTTCACCTTCCTCACAACATCCTCCATGTCTATTCTCTTGTGGCTCTTTGATGTTAAACCATGCTGGTCTCGGCCTATTTGATGCTGCTCTCCCTCTCATCATAGTGAAAGGCTCTTCCTCTGTAGCCGAATGTGGAGTCATTCTGTATGAATTTAACACCTCCTTTAATGTATCTTTCCAAGCTAATGAATTTGCTATGGCCAATTGTATAATACATTTTATGAAGCCATTCATTCTCTCCACTAATCCATTGACCATTTGGTGGTACAATTAAGTGACCTTATGTTCAATTGCTCTGTGTTTCAGAAAAGCTTGCATCTCTTCTGCGATGAACTAATCCCCATTGTCAGCTATCTCTCATGGATTTCGTCTGTTAAACACATCCTCTAAAAATCTTGACAATCTTCTTTGTGGTAAACGTGCCTTCCATAATACCCCCTTCAATCGATTTTGAGGTATAATCCAGTAGTACCACTATGTATATCTTCTGAGCATCTAGTGTTTCAAAAGGCCCTGTGACATCAATGGCCAATTTGTTCCATACCATGTGTGGAATCTCAACTGGCTGTAGTGATGTGTCACATTCATTATCTTACCCTTGACACTTACCGCACATGCCGTACAGTTCTTCACCAACTACTCCATTTCTCTCCACATCCCTGGCCACCAGTAATTTTCCATCACTCTCCTCTTCATGAGGTTTCTACCTAAATGGCCTTCGTGTGCTAAATCAGTTATTTTCTTCCTTAATGACACTCTCCCTGTATCACTTGGTCCAATAGACTTTGCTCCATGTCCTCTGCAGACGCCCTGGTCCATTCCTCCTTTTGTATTCTAGACTCAATATGCGCAATAATACATCCTGTGTCCATCTCATCACTGTTTACTTCCTCTTGTCCACCATCATCCCAATGCAGTCTCGATAAGCAATCCACTACTACATTAGACCTCCCAGGCGTATACACCACTTTTTTTTTTTTTTAAATTTGGTTTTTATTAGGTTTTAACACATTACAATTTTTCAATGGAAAAGAAACGAAATAGGAACAAAAGAAAAATTACATGTGGATTCATAGGCGTTAGACAGGTGGAAATAAAAACCAGAATGCATTGCACAATTTCATTACCATGAACCAAACTGAATAACAGTGAAACGTTTTACTTAGATTCCTTGTTTTCTTCATTCTCTTACGCTTTTCCCCCACCCCCGACCCCCGTGGACTAGGAAGTTGTGTTGCCCAGGAGTCGTGCTTGTATGGTCATGCGGTCATTGTCACAGCTTGAAACTTTTTCGATGTCGTGTGCAGGGGTTCTCCATAGGGAGGGCTTCGTATCCTATCTTGATTTGGATGTCGTCTGGTCGGTAGTATGGGAACAGGATCAAAGCGGAGGGCGGAGGGGGGACAGCATCAGGCGGGGAGGGACCCATTCGAGGCACACGAGCATTGGACCTTGTCCCACTAGGGTGGATGTCTGTTTGATGTATGTTTGGATAAAAAGTCAGACCACAGGGTCTCACAGTGTGTTGCTCTGCCGTGGAGTGAGGCTGTGATTTTTTCCATGGTGCATATGTTCATTACAATGTTTATCCATTCAGTCTCGGTTGGGGTCATATCTGATTTCCACTTGGTGGCTATTAAGGCTCGGGCTGCAAGCAAGAGATGGGGGGCCAAGCCTCGCACTCTCTTCCACTCATCGTCTATTTTCTCTAGACCGAAAAGGACTAGGTGAGGGTCCGCTGTTCTCTGAATCCCGTCCAGGTTTCTAATCCACCCCAAAACCTCATCCCAATAGATCTTAATTTTAGGGCATCCCTACCACATGTGCCAGTAGTCCACAACTTGTCCACATTCACGCCAACAGAGGGGGGGGATGACTGATACATTTTGGATAGTCTGTAGGGGTCATACTTCCAGCGATGCAAAAGTTTGATGGAATGGAGCTTGTATTGGCACGATATGGATGTACGCGTTGCCATGCGGCACATATTATCCCACATGTCATCATCTATTTCTAGGCCCATGTCTTTCCCCCAACGCGTCCTGAGATTAAGTGTGTTCCCTCCACCCGCTTTTACGAGTAGTTTATAGATGGCGGAAATCAGGCCTTTCCTGTCAGTTTTGGAGTCCAAGAGCTTTTCGAAGGGGGTGAGTTCTCTACTAAGTTTTGCCTTCCATACCGCCTTCGTTAGGACCCCTTTGATCTGTAGATAATGGAAGGTGGATAGTACGCCTGTATGAAGGGCCTCTGTCAGTTCCAGGAGAGTGATGAAGGAATCACATCGGAGGAGCTGTCCTACCCTCTCTAGTCCCGCCTCATACCACGCCTGGAATCTTTCAACATTGGGGATGTAGTTATTAATGCCCGGGGACCACAGGTGACTCAAGGGAGACGGCCACGTCGTGATTTCTCTCTTCTCTGGACCCTCTCTCCATATTTCCCATAAGGTGGCAAAAAGGGGATGCTCCCTTGTCTTCCTCAAGACTCTTTTTCTTGGGGACCATAGCCACTCCGAGAGTGTCGCTGGTTCTAAATAGTGGTTGTCCATAGCTATCCACTGAGGCTCTTTATGGTTGCGTAAGTGAGGGATGAGCACTCGAAGTTGAGCCGCGACATAGTACTTCTTAAGATCGGGAAGGCCTACTCCTCCTTTGTCTATGGGCAGTGTTAATATGTGGTAGGCGATTCTGGCTTTCTTCCCCTGCCACAAAAACTTTAGGGTCGCTTTTCGGACCTCGGCAAAGTATCGTTCCGGAATTTTAATGGGGAGCATCTGAAAGGGATAGAGGAACCTCGGGAGGCATGTCATTTTTATAGCATTAAGTCTGCCAAGCCACGAGATGGTTAGTTTGTCCCACCTGGCTAGGTCTGCATGGAATCTCGCAAGGAGTTTTGGGAAATTTGCCTCGTATAGGGCGTCTATTCGTTTCGTAATATGAATCCCCAAATATTGCATAGCGTCATGTTCTAACGTCAAACCAAGGGAGGAATATTTTGTTTCATTCGCCTCTGGTGTGCCCTGGAGAGGGAACAGTATGGATTTAGATCGATTGACCTTAAACCCTGATAACTGGCCATATTCTTCGAGGAGAGATATAACTCGTGGGGTGGATCTGGAGGGATTGACCACATGAAGGAGTATATCGTCAGCATATAATGCCAGTTTGTGGTTAGTATGACCCAGGTGTATCCCTTCTATGCTGGGGTCCGATTGTATTTTATGCGCCAGGGGTTCAAGCGATAGGGCAAACAAGATGGCCGATAATGGACATCCCTGTCGGGTTCCTCACTTCAGTCGGAACCACCTAGAACATGTCCCATTTACAAATACCGAAGCTGTGGGCCTCAAGTAAACTGCCTGGATTCCCTTTCTAAGTTTAGGGCCCATACCAATCTTGCAAAGGACTCCCATCAGGAAGTCCCAGTGAACCCTATCGAACGCTTTTTCTGCATCGATGGAAAATAATAAAGGATCAGTATCCAGGTTGTAGGAGGCATGTATCAGGTGCAGGGTCTTACGCATGGTGTCTGCACCCTGGCGGCCCAATATAAAACCAACTTGGTCGGGGTGGATGTGGCGGGGCATGAATGACTCAATTCTAGCAGCCAGGAACCTTGTGTATATCTTCGCGTCTAGATTGATCAGGGAAATGGGGTGATATGATCCACATTTTTTGGGATCTCTCCCCTCTTTCAGGATGACAGTTATGAGTGCTTTAACGAATGAGTCTGGAGGCTTCCCAGTCTCTAGGATTTCATTAAATAATTCTGCTAGGAAGGGCGTAAGCTGGGTGGAAAATGTTAATCGTTTTATGGTCTCCTGGATCTCCTCCTCAGATACGGGGGCGTCCAGGGCCTCTGATTCAGTGAGCGCCAGTTTGGGCATGTCGATGTCAGTCAGGTAGGAGCGAATACTGGACTAATCCGGTACCGTCTCTGGGGTATACAGAGCTTCATAAAAGTCTGCAAAGGCTTCGGGAATGGTGGTGCTAGTTATCGGAGTGTTGGGGCCTCCATCAACTATTTCCTGCACTTTGCATTCTGTCTGTTGTGCTCGCAGCCTGGCCGCCAGCAACGCATCCGCCTTGTCCCCTTTCTAATCAAACTTTTGTTTAAGGAAGAGGAGTTTGCGAGGTATTTTATCATGTTCCAGGTGACGGAGTTCCTATCTTTTTGTCCGCGCTTGGCAGGCTTTTTCATGGTGTAGCACATCCCCGTCCCTCACCTCGTTTTCTAGTTGGGTGATTTCCTTGCGGAGTCTGTTTTCGATCAAAGCCCTCTCTCTTTTCTTTTTGGCTCCCTCCCTTATAAGGATTCCCCTCCAGGTCCCCTTGCCCGCATCCCAGACCCCTTGTCTAGAAACATCCCCAGTATCATTCATTCGAAAGTATTCGGTGATCTCAGTTTCCATTTCCAGTTTAAAGACAGGGCGTTTCCATAGGGTTTCATTGCATCTCCAATTCCCACCTCTAATTGGCAAGGACTCCCATACCATGTCAGCGATCACCATGTCATGATCAGACCATGTGATTGGTGTGATTTCTGTGTGTGAGGTCGTACCGAATAAGTCCCTTGAGAAATAGAGGTGGTTGATGCGGGTGTAGGTGTTGTGTGGGGCTGAAACAAAAGTGTAGGCTTTCTCTGTAGGGTGCATTTGTCTCCATACATCAGTCAGTCCATAGAGTTCCATCATTGACCTGATTTGAGCGTGATCTCCTCCAAGTTTTTCACACGTTTCTGGATTACCAGGTTTCCAATCAAGCGTGGGATCTGCCCATATATTAAAATCTCCCCCAAGGATGACATGACCTGTTGATTCTAACATAATCTTGGGAATTGTTTTGGAGAGAAAACTAACTTGCCCTACATTGGGGGAATAAATGGTGGCAATCGTAGTGGACACATTCGCAGTGGTCCCCGAAACCAGTAGGGCACGGCCCTCAACATCTGACCAGACCTTTGTGACCTTGAAGTCCAGCCCCTTCCTAACGAGGATTCCCACTCCCCCCCCCTCCTCAACGGTCCCGAGCCCCAAAATTCCATCCCGGAACGCCTCCCCAAGACCACCCTCTCCTCTCCTTTCATATATTTAGTCTCCTGCAATAGAAGGATGTCAATATTTGATCTGCAAAATTCTCTGTAGACAAGTGATCTTTTTGTTGGTGAATTAAGACCTTTGACATTTAACGTCCCCACCCATATGGTACCCCTGCAATATGATTCAGCGGTCATCATAACGACAGGATCTAGGACCATCCATACTTTCTTACCGTTGCAACTCGCTTCCTTGATATGGAAACAGCCACATGACCGTTGCACTGCTCATAGTTCTTAAGTTTACATTTGATTCAACACGCGCCCCAGTCCCCCGACCCCTCCCCCCCTTCCCTCCCACTACCTGAGTTCGGTGGAGTCCGATCGGGCCGAGTTAGCTTCACTCGCCCTGAACCGAACCACCAGTGGAGACCGTTACCTCACGGTCCCCTCGTAGAGTAATCATCAAAATAAATAAATAATGAGCCCCCAAGAACCTCCCCCCAGAGTGAGCTCAATACCGCAACATGAGTGGAAGTCTCTATCACATTTCACCCAAAAAAAAAAGCAACCATGTTGTCCTTATATCAAATGTCAGTTCAAGCAAAGAGTACTATACTTATCGAGGCTTAGCTGCCCCCCTCCGGAGAACCGTTCCCTCTGCGGTATTTCCTCAAACCTTTCACCTTCCTCCTCTTCGGGCCCTGTGTCTGCCATTCCGACCCATCCCTGGGAGGACGGTCGCTGGATTCCTCGCAGTCCTGCGGGCCCAGTAAGTCAGCGATGCAATCCTTGATCTGCCGTTCCGGAGCTCAGCCTGATCTTCGTGCCTTCATGTTCGAAGGAGCGAGAAAAGGGATATCCCCACTGGTAGCGCGTGTCCCGAGACTTTAGCCACGTTGTGAGTGGTTTGCACATTTTCCTCAGGGCTAGTGTCAGGGCGGAGAGGTCCTGGTATATTGTTATTTTGGCCCCACTTAGGGTAATGGTGCCCCCACTCTGTGCCTTTTCCAGCACTCTCGACCTATCTTGATAACGGTGGAATCTTGCCAGCACCGACCTCGGGCCTCCAGGTGGGCCTCCTGCTCTATGAATGCGTTCCGTTTTGGGTTCATCAATGTTGTCGTTCGCAACTAGTAGCTTGATGATGTCGTGAGGAGTCGTTTTTAGGTCCTCCTCTGTCTCTCCTTCCTTCTCAGGAATCCCAAAAAAGCGTAGATTGTTTCGCCTTTCGCGATTCTCCAAATCGTCCATCTTGAGTTTAAATTCTTGCTCCCTCCATTCTAATTCGGTTATTTTGTGTGAGAGCTGCGTTTCTAGGACGTCAATTGAGGCCTGATTGTTCTCAATGCCCTCAACCCTGTCCTCTATGTTATCAAGGCGCTGTGTGAGCTTATCGATTTTTCCTCCTATGCTGGCACCCATATTTCTTACTTCCGCCAGTAAATCCGCAATATCTCCTTTTGTCGCGGCAGTTTCTGCGCCAACAATTGATGATGTGGCCATTGTGGGTCCGACGTCATTTCGGGGTGCTAATCCGTATGCGTATATGGCAAGTTTCTGGCGGGCGTTCATGCGCCTGGTGTTGCAGATTCAATGTGTCGCAGATGCAAAAGCTCAAGTACTTAGAACCACAGAGGAGGCACACGCCCCTAGACCAATTTCCCCCTTCTATTATTTTGGTGTCTGGCCCAGACGGACCGTTGTAAGGGTGTCGCCGGGGGCCTTACCCTCTGTGGGGGAGATGCGTCGGTTGTTACCGTCCAAGCAAGGGCCTTATTGTCTTGAGGGAGCAGGGTTGTTCGTAGTCTCTCAACGTCCCGCGGACACCTCCACGTGGGGACCCGCGAATCAGTCGCAAAGTGCATCCATCGTGTGCCCGCTTCTTCGTTATCTTCGAACCCCAAGGCACCACACGGCTGGAAGGCAGCGCGTTGCCTATATTCGGTTTCGCGGGTTTCCGGGTGAGGGGCGCCGGCAAGGCCGCAATCAGTTGTGTCGCAATTTCGGGCTGAGAGCTTTGTGCGCTACCGCCAAGCGATGGAGGAGTCAGCGGGAGTCACTCACTTCTCTTGGGTCACGCTCCTTGCAGAGGGGGGCGAAGTAATCCTTCCGCGAGAGTACGACTCAGCAGAAGAGGGAGCACAGGGCCCATGCCTCTGTCGCCTCCGCGGGGCGACCGACATCGCTCCGTCTAGCTCGTTTCAGGCCCTTTCCCCACTACTGCATCCCATCGACTGTTCCGTGGGATCCTCACTTCCAAAAGTGATGTTGCGTAGATGTGAGGGCTCAACCTCCGTTGGGCGCTCCTCTTGGTGCAAGCGTAGTAATCGCTCCCAGCAGGCACGAGGTTCCGAGTCGCCTCAAGGCCTCATCAAGTTTCGTTTTTGTTTTCACTGCCACGGGTTCTTGGCAATATTTACTGGAAGCCTGGGCCGTTTTCACCCGGGATTTCTCCCGTGTATGGTCGATGCCTTCATAAACCTTCGTCTCGAGTTTTAGCTCCGAGGGGGGTCCAAAAGTGGGGGCTCCTTCCACTTTTCAGGACCTCGGGACGGGAGCTCACGCAAGAGAGGAGCTCATCCGCGCGCCCCCTGGTGGCCACCGTATACACCACTTTAACATTGAATTGCATCACATCCAAAATCCATCTTCGAATCTTGGGTGATACCAAATGTGGACTCTTGGAATTCAATACATGAATCAAGGGTTTGTGGTCTGTCTTCAGCTCTATTGGCAGACCCCAATTTAAGCCTCTGAAATGTTCCGGGATCCACCTTACTCCAATCGCTTCTTTTTCTGCAGTTGAATAATTTCGTTCTGCAGCCTTCAAGACTCTTAAAGTAAAAGCGATTGGTACTGTATTACCTTCCTGAATTTGTTCCAACACTCCACCTAACCCCACATTGCTGGCATCTACCAATATTATGTTGTTAGCTGTACAATCGAACAATTTCAATGTTGGTGCACTGTTTTTTTTTTTTTTTTTTTTAAAGTTTTTATTATTTTGAAAACAAATAAACAATACAAACCAAACTTGCAGCATTATTTACAACAGACTCGTGAACATAAATTAATGCACATTACTGCTCCCCAAATCCCTCCCCCCTCAAGAGCTTGTTAGCGTTTCTCATTCTGTATCTGCTGCGTGTGGCCGGGTATCGCTTCCTTCCGAAGCTGCAGAATCCATTATTGTGCCAAACAGTCCTGTTATTAACACTCTCCATGCCATCAGGTTCCCCACTTCTTCTTCCCCGCACTTGCTACATGCCTCCTGCCATACTACCGTTTCAGCCTCCGCCCATTTTTGCAAATCCCGCCACCATACCTCAACCCGTGGCTTGTGGCACTGCTTCCAGCCCATGGCAATCCTTCTTTTTGCAAGCACATATGCCAGGTTCCTCAGTTTCCCAACATGTTTAGTATTCCGTGGTCTGGGAAACCCTCCCAACAGGCAGGCCCAGGCCGTATCTATGTTGAGCGTGACCCCTTTATCTGCTAGTTTTTGTGCCACTTCCCCCCAAAAACCTTCAATCACTGGGCAAGACCAGAACATGTGTGTCATATCAGCGTCTTCTTCATCGCATTTTGGGCATGCTTGTCTTCCTGCGTTTACAAACTTAGATATTCTATTCGGGGTCATATAGGCTCTATGCGTTATGTATAACTGTATCTGCTGCAATCTGGCGTTTCTGGACACCTTCTTGTGGTATCCCATAGCACGCTCCCACATCCCATCGGTCATCTGTGCCCCCACCCCCGCTTCCCAGTCCAGCCTCAAATGAGTCAAATCCTTCCCCACCCGGGTCATCACCATCTCATACAATCTAGAGATCTCGTGCCCTCCTTCTGATATGTCATATATTGTTCCCATTATGACGTCTGGCTCCTCCGCCAGTACAGTCTCTGGCCAGGTTTTACGAATAATCTGCACTAGCCTAAGATACGTGACATATTGGCCTCTGTGCAAGCCTGCCTCTTCTCCCAGTTCTTCGAAATCCTTAATGATCCCCTCTTGCCATACATCTTCCAATGTGGCCAGCCCGACCGATTCCCAATAGGTCCTGATTATCATTCTGAGTTGGTTGTCTCCCCAGCCAAGTCGACTAGCGGCACCTGTGGGGAACACGGGTATGGGTTCTCCATCAGTCGGCATGCTCTGCGCCACATCTACCACCCAAGCAACATCATACTCGGGCGTTCTTTCATTTCAAGTCTAGGCACCCAGATAATCTCCTTTAGGTAAAACGGAGTGCAGTCCTGTCCAAACAGCCTAAATTCAGGAGTTACCTCATCAGAAAGCCATTTGGTTACATATTGCAACTGACCAGCTACATAATAGGCCTCAAAATTTGGCAGCTTAATGCCCCCTCTATCATGGAAGTTCTGCAGCTTCCATAGCGCCACTCTATTGCGAGTGCCATGTCATAGGAAGTCTCTGCACATGCTATTCAGTTTGACAAAAAACTTTTTGGGTATCAAGTATGGTATATTACTGACGAAATGTAACAGTCTGGGCAGGACCACCATTTTGAGCATCGCCCCCCGTCCCATCATCGCCAGCGGCAACTTCTCCCAAAACTTCATACTTGTTCAGATTATTCCCACAGTCACCTCGGTATTATGCAAGTGTTCCTCCTCCACCGTATGATACACATCTATTCCGAGGTAGCGGATGGAATCAACCGCCCATGGTACGGACAACACTGGCAACCGCTCCAGAGGGGCTCCTCTGTAGCTCCCCAATATGAACATGCTCGATTTTTGGGGGTTCTCCGCTATGCCGGACAGTTCTGCATACCTTTCCATAACCTCTAGAATATATTGAAGATTTTCCTCCGGATACTTCAAGTATAGTAGTAAATCGTCAGCATACAAGGATATTAGATGTTTCTCTCCCCTTACCTCAATACCAACCATGTCATATTGTTGTCTGAGGTACACTGCCAGGGGCTCCAGGGCTAGAATGTATAACATCGGGGACCAGGGGCATCCTTGTCTGGTGCCCCTACTGAGTTGCCATCTCTCAGATATCACTGATCCTGTGCGCATCCTGGCCAGTGGTTCACTGTATAGTAATTTTGCCCACCTAACATAACCCGGCCCCATCCCGTATTCTTTCAGGGCCTCCAGCAACCATGGCCACCTCACTGAGTCAAAAGCTTTGACTGCATCTAGGGACACCACCGCAATTTCCCCCTCGCTCCTGTTTCCCTCTTCAATCACCCGGTGGAGTCGCCTATGGTTGTGAGTCATATTTCTGCTGGGGACATAACCTGTCTGGTCCGGGTGTATCAGTTTGCTAATAACTCTACGCAGCCTATTGGCCAGGACCGCCGTCAATATCTTGCTATCCTGGTTCAACATTGACAAAGGCCTATAGGAGCCGCAGCTATGCCCTGGCTTGTTGGGCTTAGGAAGCGGCACAATTAACACTTCTCTAAGCGATTCCGGCAGCCGGCCCATCTCAAAAGACTCATTGAGCATCTCTAGCATAGGGGGGAGTACTTCTTTCTATATGTTTTATAAAACACGCCAGGGAATCCGTCCGCGCCCGGGGTCTTACAGGTGGGTAGCTGCTTCACCACCTCCTCCAATTCCTCTAAGGTAATCGGTGCGTCCAGCTCCTCCCTTTCTTCAGCACTAATCTTAGGTAATTCCATGTCTTTTACAGTTTCTCAAATCTCTTCTCGATTGTCCCCTCTTCTGTTCTCATATAATGTCCTATAATAGTCTAAGAATGCCTCGTTGACTCCCTCTTGAGTGTCAACCACCTCCCCGTCTTCTCTAGTTATTGTCCTAATCGGGGGGCCTGGGGGTTTCGCTCTTATATAACCACACCAACAAGCGGCCAGATTTATCCCCACCTGCGTGTTGCCTCTCAACATACTTCTTATAGTTAAGGTTGCAGAGCCTTTCCCAAAGCTCTGCACACCTCTGCTGTAGTTCGAGTACAAGTTCCGCATCCCCTCCCGCCCTGTTGCTTTCCCGTTCCAGTTTCTCTTCCGCTTCCTCTAGCTCTGTTAGGACCCCACCCTATAGGCCTTTTGATTTAGCAATAGCAGCACCCCGCAATACCACCTTAAAGGCTTCCCAGAGCGTGCACGCTGCCTGTGTTTACCTCAAAGTACTGTGTGATCGCATCCCTGATATCTTCCCTGAAGACCGGGTCCCGGAGCGCCTCCGCCTGGAGGCGCCATGTCGGTATCCGTGCCCTGGGGCGGCAGTACTGCCAACTCAGAACCAGAGGCGAGTGGTCCGACAGGACCCTCGCTCTATAGTCTATTTGAGTGGTCTCTATCACCACATCTGGCGTGGCAAAAAAGTAATCAAGTCTCGTATGCAGTGGCTGCGGAGCTGAGTAATGCGAGTACTGTGTTTCATTAGGGTGTTTCAGCCTCCAAACATCTGCCAGCCCGAAGTCGTCTAGTAATGTCTGCAATACCCTGGCTGCTGGGGTGGGCCTATCAATCTTATCATCAGATCTGTCTCCCTTTGGGTTGAGCACGCAGTTGAAATCCCCTCCCCAGATAACCACTCCTCCCATACACGCGCCCAGATGAGTACACAGGGTTCTAAAATATGCAGCAGTATTTTGGTTGGGGGCATACGTATTTATAATGCACACCTCTCTATTCTCCACCAAAGCCTTTAATATGACCAACCTCCCCTCCGTGTCCACCACTTCTTGTGTAAGTTGGAGCGGAACGTGCGGTGCCACCCAGACCAGCACTCCCCTAGCGTAGGCAGAATACGGAGAGCCTACTACAGTACCTCTCCACTTCTTCCACACCAGTTCCAGTTTTTGCCGGGTCAAATGTGTTTCCTGCAACAACGCAATATCAATCTTCTGTCTTGTCAAGTACATCATGACTTTGTTTCTCTTTAAGTAACTGTTGAGTCCCCTGACATTCCATGTTACGATCTTAAGGTCCCCCATGGCTCATGAGTGTCTTCTTGCCTTCCGTGTAGCGAATCCCCCTTGCCCACGTGATACAGATACAGCTCTCCATCTTTACTTGTAGCTTCTTGTACCAGCTCAAACTATCCATAACTATGTACACAACAAATTCCCAACTCCCCCCCCCTCCCTCCACCCGTCCCTTCCCCAACACCACACACCCCAACTGCTGCCCAGCTCCGTTCTTGGAACTCAGGCACCCCCACATCTAGCCCTGCAAGCACCAAACAATGCACAGAGCTCAGTAGGGTGAGGTCGCCCTAATGGCCACTTAACTAAGATTACTGTGGGGTAAAGAGATCCGCTCTGTAAGGCTCCCATTACTTCAATAATAATTACAGTGCTCGTAACATCTAGTGCAATAGTCTGACCTTCTCTACTGAAGGCTGTGCAAATGACTATATTCAAGTCCCACGGGTCCGTGCCGCGCCATCTTGTGGCACCTTCTTCGTGCATTACTTATCTCTTCCGTGCTCTCTCTCCGTCCGAACTTCTGACTCTTGGGGACATCCCTGCGCATCGAGCCATCCCATGGCATCCTCCGGGGTCTCAAAAAACAAAGTTTTGCGTTTATGTATAACTTTCAATTTTGCCGGATACAGTAACATGTATTTGTGGCCCGCCTCTCTCAGTCTCCGCTTTACCGTCCAAAAGTTCATGCGGCTACGCTGCACAGATAGGGTATAGTCCGGGTAGGCCGTGATGTTTGCCGCTCCTTGTATAATCATGCCTCCCTTGCGGAAGTGTTCCAATATCCTCTCCCGGTCCCGGTAATTAAGAATTTTGGCTATCACCAGCCTAGGCGGGTTTCCTGGCGGCGGCCTCCTTGTTAGAGCTCTATGTGCCCTTTCCACCGCAAATCCTTGAGATAAGGCTCCTCCGGGTATCTCTTGCAGTAGCATGGACTCAATAAACTCTGTGGGATCGTGGCCCTCCAATCCCTCCGGCAGGCCCACGATGCGGATGTTGTTTCTTCGGGCGCGTCCTTCCGCCTCCTCCGCTCTGCTCTCCAAGTTGCCCACTCTCTGTATCAGGGCATGCAATTCGGCCTTATGGGAGGCACAATCCCCAGTATTCGGGCTAACTTCCTTCTCAAGGGACTCTGTGCGCTCCGCCAAGGCCCTGACGTCCTGTCGGAGTAGATTAACATCCTCCTGCACCTCTCCGACCTTAAGGTCCAGTGCCGTTTTCAGTTCAGTGACGGCTAATTCGAGTTTAGATTCCCAGGCCGTCTTTAGTTCTGCAATCGCAGCTAGGACTTCTTGGTTAGCGCCCGTTGTCGTCATGCTGCCTGCAGGCGGCTTATCCTTGCTCTTAGTATTGTCTTGACCAGGGGACGTCTTAGCGAAGTCGTCCAGGGTGGGCTGTTTCGCCTTCGGCCTCACCGTTCTATTCGACATGACCCAGAGGACCTGTGTTCTGCACAAATGACAAATGCGCACCCAGTACGCCTCTTTCGCTCGATCACCGTGCGGCCTGCTCCTTCCTTTGTTTCCGGACATTGGTCGGCCATTTTGTGTCGTCTTTTGTCTCCGGCGCTCCTTATCCTTTCCGCACAGATCTCTGCCGCCGTTCTTCCTACACCTTCCAAAGGTTCACCAAGCGTGGCCCAATCATTCACACACCGACATGTGTATTTTCAGCAGTCGTCGGCCCATCGTTGCGCACTTTTACGCCCGGATCATTTCAGGATCTCGGGAGTTCCTCCAGATCACGTCCTCCTACATGGCCCTCGTAGCCACGCCCCCAATGTTGGTGCCCTGTTAATACTTTTTTTTAATACACTCAACTTTTCTTTGGGTTGATCCCTTCCGATTGTATGACATGGCCTAAATATGTTACTTCTCTCATCTTGATTTTGCACTTGTCGATCTTGAGAGTGAGGCCTCTTTCCTGTATGACTTGTAACACCCCTAAAAGTTTGGTGTTGTGTTCCTCCTCAGTCTAGACCTCCGAACAGCTGTTGCATCAATCGTTGGAATATTGCTGTGGCTGATGACAAACCAAAAGGCATTCTCCTATATCTAAAAGCTTCTAATGGCGTAACAAATTATATCAGATGTTTTGACTCTGCATCCAGGACTACTTGATGGTACGCCAATGGTAAATCCAGAGTTGTCAACTATTTAGCTCGTTTCATAGTTGTCAACATTTCCCCAATGTTAGGTAACGGATGCCTGTCAATCCATGTACTTGCATTTAATTCTCGTAAATCAACTCATATCCTTATAGAATTGTCAGGTTTTCACACTATCACTATCGGAGATAGCCATTCAGAAGATTCAATCGGCTTAATAATATTTTGCTTGCACAATTTCATCAGTTCTTTTTGTAATGCGTCTCTTGTACTTATTGGGATTTTCCTTACCTTATGCGCAATTGGTTTGGCTCCTTTCTTTAACACAATCCTGTGCTTGAAACCCTTTAGCATTCCTATGTTGTTATTAAATATTTGGGGAAAACTATTAGCCAAACTTTCATCAGTGTCACAACCTCCAGTTGATATACTTAGTATGGGAACACTCTCCCCAGGATGTATTTTTATCTGTAGCGCTGCTTGTTCCCACCATACTACTACTGAAGAACCATTTTCTGCGACATATAACTTGCAGTATGTCTCTCTTCCTTCGTAACTTAAACGGACCCATTTGTATGTAATAATATTGATGGGACTTTTTCAATATCCAGTGACTCGAACAGTAATGATTTGTAATTCTTCACATTTGCCTTTTAGTTCCTCAGTAAAAGTCGCCACATCTACGATGGTATACGGTGAAACTGTGTCTACCATTACTTGCATCAGGACTTTATTTATGCACATATATACCCATGGGCCTTTTCTTTTGCTCGGTTGATATTTAAGATTTGAATGCTTTCTTCTTTATCATTCACAATAGATAACAAGCTACTTGGGCCACCAGTTTCTTCAAGAGCTTTGATGCTTGTACCTGTAAAACGATTGGTCTCCTCATGCATTCTATTATTTGAATATGAACCATTTCTACCTCTTCCCCTACTGTTTCTACAAACTTTTCCAAAATGACCAATGTTGCCACATCTAAAACATTCCGCAGAGTATGCCGGACATTCTCTATCTACATTCATATGCTTGCCTCGACCACATTTACAACAACGTCCTTGCAGCCTGTTGAACGTCTCTCTTTCTCTCCTGGGTTTCATTCTCGATTTAGTCCTTGACATCTTTCTTATCAGAGCCACTAATGCTTCTTTGTTATTCTCTTCTTTCTCCTCTTGTATGCTTTTGATCTCTGTGGTATCTTGTTTACTTTGCACAACTCTCATGCATTTTTCTCCTAACTCCATAGTTCTTGCTATTTCTATTGCTTGTTCTAATGTTTGGTCTTTTGCTTGCCATAGTCTTTGTTGTATATGGGGATCTGCCGTGTGCAACACTAGTTGGTCTCAAATATTCTTCCACTACACCTGTAAATCTACACGTAGATATTAATCCTCTTAGCACTGCCATGTACTCCCTTGTTTTGTCGCAGTAAGAAAAATGATACCTCTCGAGCACCACATTTGTCTTATTCCCATAATGTCTGGATAACTTGTTAAGGGCACTCTCATAATGTCTGTTGCTGTTAGTGCTAGCTGAATCACCTGACCCTTCATCAGCATTACTCTGGTCAGGCAGTGTACGAAAGATCCTAAGCACTTCACCCGCAATGCAATTCATTAACGTGGCCTCTTTCAAGTCATCATTGAACTTTGTGCCACCAATTGCTCTCAGGTACACTTGAAAGGTGTCCACCCATAGATCTCAAGGGTTGGTGGGATTTTCTGGATTTGCCAAGAATGGGGATGGAGCTGGGGTATTTTGCATGGTAGTGCTATTTTTTATATTGTTTATTCGTTGTGACTTTTGCCCTTGGGCCTCATTACGACCCTAGCGGTAAGCGAAAAACGATGCCGGTAAATGATTACCGGCATCGTTTTCCACTAGGTTCGATCATGACCCGTGACCGTTAACTACGATGCCATTAGCGGCATCGTAGTTAACGCTCCCGCTAACTGCACCAAGGTCGCGCGCACGCGACCTGCCACGCCGTAAATACCGGCATGGCGCAAAGCTAAGCGGATCACGACCCAAGCGGACATGCACCTAATGCCATCACAAAGCCCCTTAAGTACCTTACCGCCATGGTGCTAATTATGCCATTGCGAACCAACCGTAAATGGCCATGTAAAGTGAACCCAGCTGCCACAGGTGCACAGAATCAGCACAGGTGGAGGCAATACAGACTCAGGAAGTACAAAAAGAGCACACCCCACCCCTTCCCACACCCAGTCACACTCCACAATGATACCAATAGGACTAGCAATGTTGGGGCTGGAGGGCCTGATAGCAATGCAAGTACAACGACAACAACGACGCAGGAGGTCAAGGCAGGGCCAGCAAGCCCCACCAGCACAGCCAGTGCCACCACGCAGGCAGCCCCCAATCCCACGCATCAGAGCCAGTCCATTCAACCTCACTGCTGAGCAGATCCACACCCTGTATCGTTTGGACCGGGACACCATCACCGCCATCGTAGACATGACGCACAACGACATCGTCAGCATGATAGAAACACCAACCGCCATCCCACCCCTACTGAAGGTAGTGTCTGTACTCCACTTCCTGGCCACAGGCACCTACCAGCACACAGTGGGGCACTTGCATGGCGGAGTCTCTGTTCTCTGTACTCAGCTCTCTCGGCGCCTGGATGCCTACGGGCTTTGGCGCGGTATAAGCACAATAACATAACATCATTTCACAACCATTATTTTCACGTACACTGATCCAAGTGCTGGATGCCCTCCTCAAGCACACAGACGACCACATCTCATTACCACGGACTGCCCAGGAGATTGCAAACACCAAAGTGGGTTTCCATGCACTAGCCGGCATACCTGGTTGCATTGGTGCCATCGACTGCACCCATGTGGAATTGGTGGTTCCACATGCCATGGAGGTACCGTACCGCAACCGTAAACTATTTCACTCAATTAACGTGCAAATGGTCTGTGACTCCAACAGGATCATCACACATTGTTGTGCCCGATTCCCCGGAGCAACCCATGATTCAATGGTCCTGAGGAACTCCACAATACCACGCTACATGGAGCGACATGCAGGCCCAAGATCCTGGCTACTCGGTGAGTCTAATGTCATGACCATGGAAATGTGAAGTGGGTAGGTGAACGATGTACCAATGCATACTCCACCTGGCTGAAAGGGGGGGGGGAATGATGCATACTCCACCTGGCTGGAAGGGGGGGGGGTGATGCATACTCCACTTGGCTGAAAGGGGGGGGGGTGATGCATACTCTACCTGGCTGAAAGGGGGGGGGGAATGATGCACACTCCACCTGGCGGTGAGTAGCAGAGACAACGGAGCCAGATCATACCCTAAAGCAACACAAACATCACCCAACACCAGTAAACCCAATGCCTGATGTATGCAGCCCTACCATGTGAATGAGGTTGTGTCCCAACCATGACACAACCATCTGCAAGTGCATTGTACCAATTCAGACCACATTGACTACAACGAAATGCACCTACATGCACGTCACCAAACACCATCAACCGAAAGGCCTGTCCCCCATAACTGCGCACGAAGGAGGCACATGACGGACAGAAACATCAACACACCATCACACAGACAGCAGGGCCCCCAAAATGTCCCTATAAACATCAGTATTGCTCACTGGGGTCATGATGAGGCCGACAGCAATGTTGCAATGATGTGAGCATTGACATCACAGGACACGTGCCAGGCCACCAAAACAAACGGCATGAACGAACACAGTGGATGTGCACAGTGGATAAGGCACTTGACCCCCCTGCATACATTGGTTGATGGCATGCAAAACAGGCCACGAGAGCCATGAGCATATACCGGTCGCATAGTGTGAATCAATTAGTGCATTTAGAAGTGGTCCAAAGTAACAGTTGGATGCAAGCCATGGTGGCACATCATGTTTCGAATTAGACGTCATGACTGACACATACATTCTCGCCCACATACATGTGATGCAGGCTATCCCCTGAAGAGGTGGCTCCTTACACCAGTCCGGAAACCACAGAACCAGCACAAGGAGGACTTCAACCGTGCACATACACGTACCCGTATGGTCATTGAGCAGGCATTCGGCCTATTGAAGGCACGGTTTCGCTGCCTCAGCAGGTCTGGTGGGGCACTCCTGTACCGCCATGAGAAGCTGGCAAAGATCGTCATGGCATGTGTCATGCTACACAATATGTGCGTCAGACGAAATGTGCCCCTGCCCCCTTACGCAGAACTGCAACCACCTGACGATGAGGATGAGGAGGGTGCAGATGGGGCCGCACCTCATGGAGGAGGTGATGCACAGGAGGGGCGTGAAATGCGTCAAGATATCATCAACCAATGCTTCTAGCACACACGGCTGGTGTGTATGACATGGAGACGGCACTTGGGGCACTGTGTGTGTCGGGGACATGCACACTGTGGACTGTACACCAATAAAGCACACATACGTAATGAACAATGTCCACACATTTGATTTGTGCAAAAGGAAAATGTGTATTTTAAATGTGAATTGTTGTGACACACCCACTCCCCCCTTCCCCCTCCCCCTGAACACCCCAACACACCCACTCCCCCCTCCACCCTGGACTCCCCAAAACACACCCTGTGACTAAGTGGCTAATGTTGCATGATAACGGTGGGCAGCCGCTATTGCAAGCCCCCTCTCCCGGCCCCCGGGGCACCCCTGCCTGTGCTGCGCAGGTTCCTTCCCGATCGGCGGATGGGGCTGCTTTGGGTGGAACTGGCAGCGGAGGAGGTCCCTGCCTGCTCATGTGCACACATGTCCCGAATGGAGTTGGCTAGCTCTGAGAGCACGTGCCGCACGGCGGCAAGTTCCACAAACATGTCCTTTGAGGAGGACTGCATTTCAGCCCTCAGGGTCTCTGTGCTCCGCTCCATTTCAGCCCTCAGGGTCTCAGTACTCCGCTCCATTGCTGCCCTCAGGGTCTCTGTACATTGTTCCATAGCTGCCCTTGCCCCCCCCACATTCTGCAGCATGCTCATTCAGAAGCGAGGAGAGTTGTTGCTGGCGCGTGATTATCTCCTCCAGGGAATGTTGGCTCTGCTGGCCCATGCCTATTGCAGATGGTGTTACGAAGGGGCTGCTCCCCTCCTGCTGATTTTCGACAGGGCATGGGGTGGATGGCCAGTCCTCATCTTCTGAATGCCCCTGTGTGGGATCCTCATGGGGGCTGCTCTGGGACAGACAGGGGGAATGATGGTGGTCAGTGGGGGTCCGACATCGGGCTCCTCTGTGTCACTTTCAGAACATGCTGCAATGGCAGCAGTTTCGCCTATGGTACTGCTTCCTGCAGAACCTGTGTCTTCTGTGGCGAACATTGTGGGGATATGTGGTGCTGCTGCTGCTGCTGCTGCCATGCTGCCTGCTGGGGTGCCTGTCAGTGGCCCGTCCTGTGTACTGGCAACGGATTTCGGCTGCTGCGGTGTCTTGGTCACTACAGCTGAGGTGGCGGGTATTGGCACAGTGGTCTTGGCCCTCTTGGCTGGTGTTGTGGAAGGGGTGTCCTCATCCTCGGGGTTGGAATTGGAGCCTGTAGTGGAGCAAAGGAGGGAGAGTGTTATTGATGGGTCTGCGGACATTGGAATCGCGATGACTGACATAATTTTGGTTACTAGATGCAGCACATTTGAGGCAGGGGCATGCAGGTTGTCTCCTTTTTGTGTGGCTTTAGCATGGAGGTATGTGGGTGCCTGCAGTTAGGGTGTGCATACTACATGTGTACAGGGTGGAGGTCGGATGTGGCTGTGGGCAGTCTCCTGCTGATGTGTTGCATTTACACTCTAGGGCAACATTGTGCTACACATGAATGGACTTCAGTGACTATTGCATGGCTTGATTTGAGGCACCTACCTGCATCGCCTGATGTCGGTGCTCCTCTCTCCATCCCTCCTACACCTTCTATGCTCTCCATGCCAATTGTGGAGGCACAGATTTCCTCCCATGGCTGGAGTTTAATTGGGGAATCCGATCCTCCCCAGGTTGCGGTTTGCGGAGAGGATGCTCCTGACGCGGAGCCTCCGGTCGTCCCACCGCTTTCGACACTGCTGTGCGTTGCGGGGTACGGTTCCCACCGCACTGACCCAATGTGCCACCAGGGCCCATATGGCCTTCTTCTTGGCAATTGCCGGCCTGGTCATTTGTGTGGAGAAGACCACCGCCGCATTCTCCTGGAGGGTCTCCGCCAGCATAGTGAGTTCCTCCCGAGTGAAGCGGTCCTGCCGCTGCCGATCGCAGGCTTTTTTGCCAACTTTTGGCATTTTGTAGTGGGAAAATGGGTAGGTAATGGGTTTTGACAGGTCTCAGGGTCGGATGTAGACTGGTTGGGGAGGATGCCAATGGATTGTGTTTTTAAAGATGGCCGCCATGCTCTTTCCCGTTCCCCCACGATGACGCTACTTCCGGTTCCGCTTATTTACGGTCACCGCTAATTGCGGTGACCGCTAATTACGGTGACCGCTAATTACGGTCGCCGCTGTGATGGATGGCGGTAGTGCACCTTGCGCGGCGTACGATGCCGGTAGGGGCCATTTTGGGGTCTTTTACCGCATGGCGTAGTTTACATTACCGGCATGGCGTAATGCTCGTGCGCGATGGGTCGGAATGTGCCGGACTTTACGGCATCGGACCAGGGCGTAAACGTTAATTACGCCATGCCGGTAATGTTGAATACTTACCGCCTGGGTCGTAATGAGGGCCCTTGTGTCTGTTGCAGTAATCCCATCAGGCAACCCGCAGGAGAGTGATCGCCAACAGCAAGCCCCAGGTCATGAACCAGTGGTGAGGTGCTACATGGATAGGCAGGCCTCCCGGTTCACAAGAGGTCTGAGTGTAGGTCCCCAGTGAGGCTCAGGGACTATGGGCCTCATTACGACCCAGGCGGTAAGGGGTTTACGGCAGCATAAACAGCGCCGACCCTTACCGCCTGATTCCGAGGTCCCTTAGCGCCATGGAGGATTTAACACCTGCTTTTAGCAGGTGTTAAAATCCATGGCGCTAAGGGACCTTGTTGTTAATTACGCCACCGTAATTTACGGTGGCGTAATTAACGCCTTCCCCACTCCCATTATGCCCTATGGGGCAAAAATGGGAATGGGGAAGGGTAAATGGGGATTGGGGACTTACCGCCCCGCCAACCTCGGAATGGGGCGGTAAGTCCGCCAACCACCATGGCGTAAACGTAGTTTACGCCATGGTGGTAAAGGTACGACCCAGGCGGTAACTTACCGCCTGGGTCGTAATGAGGCCCTATGGGGGTCATTCCGAGGTTGGAGGTAAGGGATTACCGGCGCCTGTAAGGGCACCGATGGCGGTAATCCCTTACCGCAGTATTCCGAGTTCCCTTAGCGGGTCCCTCTTTACCTCCTGCTTTTAGCATGAGTAAATTACGGGACCCGCAAAGTGACCTTGGAGTAAATTAAGGCACCGTAATTTACGGTGCCGTAATTACCTCCTTCCCCATTCCCATTGAGCCCTATGGGGGCAGAAATGGGGATGGGGAAGGGCTATGGTGAATGGGGAATTACCGGTCCATCCAACCTTGGAATGGACCGGTAATTACTCCATTCACCATGCCGGTATTCCATGGAGTAAATAGCTCCATGGTTGCCAACCATGGAGCTATTTACTCCATGGTGTAGTCCTAACTCGGAATGAGGGGTGTTGGAGTAAGGAACAGCTACAGACTGATCCAGTGATGCTCATGTTGGTATTATGGTTGTGTACTAAGTTTGGTTTTGTTAAGGGGGTTTGATGGGATGTTACGGCATGGGCTGTCACATCCCCGTAGAAATAAAAGGGGAACCCTGCCCAGGCACAGGTAGGGGATTCTCGAGACACAGACCAGGCGTCCATGTCTCATTTGTTGCGTACCATGCACCGGCATGCGCACAGCCCAACAGAGAGGATCATGTAAAATGACATTAAGAGAAGTTGCCAGGTTTAAGTAAGCCAAGAGTAAAATACACTTTGTGATGTGTAATTTATCAGTTGTCACTGTTATTAAATATGGGGCAATATCACAATGAGTCTTTTTTTGTTTGTTGCAGTCCCGGCAGTGTGAGCTGAATCGCTTGTAGGGATTTCTAATTTGGCAGGTAAGGCATAGTGAGATTATTGGTTTACCTGGGAGAACACAGTTGGTGAAGCCGGGATTTGAGAGCCACTCTGCAACGTGGGCACTTGAAAACATATTACAAGCTGTAGTTAGTAGAACTATTGTTTTCCTCAGGCCTTTTTACAACATTGGTTTCAAAATGCCATATGACTTTGGAGTGCAGTGGGAAGAAATTGTGATTGTTTTGCTAATTGAAGTTACCTGTGTTTGCAGCGATGTCATGATTACATTGGGGGGGGGTGGGTGTCTGTGTGTGTGTCTCCCCGCTGTAAATGCAAGTTGCAAGGACATTGGGGGAGTAATGGGGGCTGCGATAAATAGCCCAAAGTGCCTATTTTGCAGGACTGCTTTATAATGTAAATGTAGCAGAGCCTGTTTACTGGGGAGGTCTTTGGGTATTGAGAGTAAGTAATTATGAAAGACTTTGAATCTTAAAATGAGTACAGGTATGGGACCAGGGAGATGACCTCTTCAGTCCAGCAACCTCTCCTCCCATATCATTATACCTAACAAATCATCTGCTCCACTCCTACCTACTCATCGTTCCACTCCTCCCTGAAAGCCCTTCTTTTTCACTCCCCCCAACTCCCCTTTCCCTACCCCTCTCCCCGTCTAACCCTTGCCCCACTCCTTCCCCCCTTCCCTAATGACCTTAAATCAGTCACTGATACCACTTAGGGGCATTGAGGACACCAGATCACTCCCCCTCCCCCTTCCTCCGACTCCCCAGACCTCAAAACAGACACTGTAATCCCTTTCACCTACCCACCTCCCCTTCCACCACTCTCCCCTCCTCATTGTAAATTGTTCTACATATTGTTATAATGACTTGTTTCATGTTTGTAAATATGCTTCTATCTCTTATGTACTTGTTGTTATACTGTAAAGCGCTTTGGCTTAAAGCGCTATATAATATAAATTCAATGAACATAAACATAACCCACTTGCCTTTCCAATCCTCACCTCCATGTTTGGCTTTCAACAGTACTATTGTTTTACCGCCTCCTTCTTTTTAAATAGGAATGATTTGAAAAGTACATACATTCTAATAAACCACACAGACCAACATATACATACTCCGAGAAGTATGTTAAGCAGAAAGAGTAAAGTATAGATTTATTTGCCACCATCTTGAAAATAATACAATTACCAGAGTGAAATTCAGCTGAAAAAATAGACATTAGGTTTAGCAAATGTACATAAAAGACGTACATTTTGCAACAAACCATAGGTAATGAGTGAGAAGGTAAAATGCTTGTTTTTCATTGTCTGATGAAGGCACTTTCCATAAATGATAGGAGGGAAATGTGACATTCTATTAAAAAAAATGCTTTTTGGTGAGTGAAATAGGAACATATGAAAGTAAGGAATATAATTTGACACTTTTTTATGTGATCTATTTTAATTGTCTTGGACAAAGGCATAGATTTAAGCCGCTAACTGGTGCTTTGTGTGTGCTTTCTGAAAACCAATAGCCCTTTTCCAGTTCTTGTACCCGAAACGTTAATAGCATTTCATCCAAAATAATGGTTACATATATGAACCATCACTTTATAAAAAGATTCCGCATTAAGAGAGTGCTAAAAAGTAAAATACTTGTGAGCCTACGCTTGGACCTGCTATGCATCTTTTTGGAATACTCGGGAGGTTGGGAGGAATAGGGCAGAGTATTTGTTTCCAGAACTTTAGGGGATTTCAAGGTGAGAACGCACAGCCTCTCTGGGACACGCAGAACAACTGCCCATTCATGGAACTGTACATACCATTTATAATTCTAACTCTATCACTTGGTACACACATATATGAGGCAGCTGGTGCCTTCTGTAGGGCACCCACAGGCAAGGTACCCTGGACTATGGCATAGACGTTCTTGCCTTGTGCGACAACACTTGCTTGCTCTATAAAAAATGACCAGTTCTATAGTAACATCATGTAACTTAATCAACCTGAATGTTTTGTTCATTTGCAACCCCCGTTTAATCTAAACATGTAGTTCATAACATGTAGTTCAACAAAATAGATTCTATATAGAATTTTGATTTTTGGGATGTAGTCTGGATAAATAATTCAAACTTCTCAACTCACCATAATTTGTAAGATGGCAGATTTATTGGTCTCATTTTAATGTCCATCAACCTTTTGAGTTGCTAAATTGGGTGAAAAAGGGTGAAAAAAACAGATTTTGTTTTTGCGGGTCAGAGCTCTGAGGATTAACCAATTAACTTTGATACTTTAGATCACATCAATATTCATATTGATGGTGACTTTGACAATAAGCTCCAGCCTTAGTTGTCATCAGGAATATGTCTCTAGCTCATGCAACTGATACATTTTTTTTTATACTGTCTCAAAGATATTTTAGTTCAAACAAATTAGTGGTGATATTTTAAATAGTTTCTTGTGGAATTTACACCTGAACGTGATATTTGAGTTTTCATTGTCAGTCTTGTTCATCTAATTGATTTACTTCGCAATCAAATGTTTGTCTCATTCACAATTCATCATATGTTTCAATATACACAATTTACAAATGTTATTGTCTACGTATTAATAGCGTCAGCATTTCTACGTAACTAAACATCAATCTTAATTTTCTTTTTTATATCTGCCCCTTCCTGTAGTTCGTTAACATACCATTTAAAGAAATAAATCTTGTAATTGAAAATACAAAATTTCAAAAATATCCACTATGTGTGATGGGAACATTACGATGTGTTGTATATTTTTATTAAATGTACATAGCGAGAGCAATCATGTGTTTTTTGACGTATTCATGCATGCATGTGTACACTGATACTGAATAACTCCAGAGTTGACTGAATAGCTCCATGTATATAATGAGGCCTGTTGGAGCGTCCGATGGAATGGCAGAAGTAAATGTTTTCTTTTCTGCCACACAAAAGTAATGTGCATGTGAGTAGGAACATTCCAAAGCCCACTACAACGAATTATGCAGATAGACGACTTTCCATTTTTTCACTTTACATTTCATTCGCTCTCTCGTTTTTTGACAGGGCTCTCATGTATTCTAAGTCCTGGCTTTTTTAACACTGACCATTTTATTTTTCACATTATAAATGCAGGACTACGGGGGGTGCTAGAGAGCCCACGACCAAGATGGCAGGGTTTGTGTGAGCTCTCCGTAGCCTGATAGCAGAGGAGGACGAAATCCGACCCTCTAGTGCCAAAAACTGCAGCAGACCAGTGGGGAAGAGCTGCGGGAGTTCCGAGGCAGCGGTGGACGCGGTTTGGGCGTCTGGTGCGGCTGCTCCGAGGCCGAAGTGGAGGCGGCCTGAGTGATTGGTGTGGTGGCGGTGACCGAGAAGGGGTGGCGCGGCTGGAGGTCCGGGTGCGGCTCGACTCTGTACTGGCCTGAGTGCTCGTGCGCCGCTGGACCAGTGCAGCCCATGGGACAGTGCGGCTGCTGTGAAGGGAGGCGAGGAGGAGGTCGCAGCCAGCAGGAGAGAAAGCGGGCAGAGTTCGGCGTGGGCAGAGATCTGCCTTGGCGGCGAGGAGGAGGAGTGCCGCGGGGCTTGGGCGAGGTGCCCCACCCTCCGGCGCTGAAGGCGATCAGCTGCGGGCTCCGAGGGGGCTCAGGGGCGCGGAGCACCTTACCAGCGGAGGAACAGTGAGGGGCTGGACAGCCTCGGGCCGGTGAGTTGGAGGAGCGAGGAGGCCTCTGGTGCTGGAGTCGGCGGTGGCCCAAGAGCCCAAGGAGGTCGGGAGGACCCGCTGGCCCAGGAATATCTATAGCTGGAATAGGGCATAGATCCCCTGCACAGGGTCATACAGCCCCTCTGAGGCCCAAAAACTAACTGTGCTTGGGGGGGAGGGGGCAGCTTGCTGATACTGACAGTGCAGTGCCTGGAAGGGGGTGGGGGCAGGTGGACACTGGAGGCCCTCTGAAGTCGCGGGGCACTGTGGCTGGCTACACCCGGGGAAGGGTGGCAAGCAGTCAGTGCTGCAATTGTACTGTGTGCTGGAGGCCGACAACGGGATCAAGTGTAATGCCTTGGAAAAGGGCAGGGGCAGGCAGGTGCTGGAAGTCCTCCGAAGGGGGGAGGGGCACAAGAACATTAGGGGTCCACGGCGATGGGCCGGAAGGAGAGAGGGAGGAGCACCCCCTTTTTTTAGTTTTTAGTTTTTTGTTTACAAGCCCCGAGCACGAAGGTCCCGCAGCCCAGGACAGGAGGCCTGAGGGGCCACAGGCTGGTGGGGGCAGGCGGGTGGTGTACGACAAGGGCCTGGAAGAATCTGTTGGCTGAGTGGCGCTCAGGTGACTGATTACATAAGCACAGAGGGGCTGGAAGTAGTGTGGATGAGCTGCTTGAACACAGGGCCCACTTGGCTGCAGTTGTGGTCGGGAACCCGGGCCAATCTCAAGGAGGGGGCACGGTTGGATGGACCCAGGATCCGGAAGAGTGCATGGCGGCCGGCATCCTGGAAGACATTGATGGCGATTGGTGGTAAGAAGCAAACTTGATTGCCGTTCACACATAAGGAGGGGTCTAGGAGGGATAGAGAAGCAACTGAGTCGGGGGCTGATCCGGCCAACATGGCGCAAGCAGTGCACCTCGCAGAAACATCAAAGGGCTTGAGCGAGGAACCCCCTACCTCAGAATTGAGTATGATCCTGGCAGAGATGCGATCCGGGTTCACTGCTATTAACTCCAAGTTGGATGGGCTGACTTATAAGGTGGACAGTATGCAGGAAAGGATCGACATGGAGAGCAACAGAACTTCTGAGGTGGAGACAAGGGTGGGGGTGCTAGAAGATACAAGCAATGAGACAGCCCAGGCGGTGCAAGAACTGAGAAGAGAGGTGAAGGTCATTAGGGATAAAAATGAAGATCTCAAAATGAGGTCACGGAGGAACAATATAAGAGTGGTCGGGATTCCAGAAACTGTTCTCCAGCAGAACCTGGAGGCGTTTATGGAGACCTTTATCAAAGAAGTATTGCAGGGACCGGCTTTGTCCTCACAATTCTTAGTAGAGAGAGAGCACACAGGATAACGCAGGTGGTGCCAAGGCCAGGTCAAAATCTGCGACCGGTCATTGCTAAGGTATTCAATGATCGCGACCGGGATGCCATACTAAGATGGTCTAGGGAGTTTGAGGACCTCATGTAGGAGAATAGCAGAGTCTCCTTCTATCCTGACTTCACCCCGGCAGTCCAGAAGGCCCATATGTCGTTTGCAGCTGTGAAGAGAAGGTTGCGTGAGAAGGGCTTGCGTATTCCATGCAGGACCCGTCCAAACTCAGGGTGCAGCACAATGGGTGAGCTTATTTTTTCACAGACGTGCCGGCTGCACATGAATTTATTGAGAATCTGCTGAAATGAGACGATAAGGGACATGGAGACGGACAGTCCGGTTAAGCTTGAGGAGATATGAAACCAAGTGTATCTAAGTCAAGGGAAGGAGGTCAAAGAGAAGCGGGCTCAATCGGAACTCCCACCCCGGAGGGTCAAGTTGGAATATAGCTTCTTATGTACCTAGTCAGTCCTGCGGCATGCATGAATGCTTTTATCTCATTTACTTTTTCTTGATTGATTCTCCTCTGCTTTTAAAGTGCGGTTGGCCGCTTGGTTGTGGTGTCCGGCGCCCCCGGGCAGTGGCCCATGCTATTGTTTGTGTGGTATTGTTGGGGGGGTTTATCACTGCAAGTTGGGGGTGGGCAGTGTGGGTGGGGGGTGGAAGTAGGGGGCCGGAGGGAATGAGGGGAGTATAAACTGCCCGGTTGGCAGAGTTGCGGTTTACGAAAAGGGTTCACATCACATCGGAAAGACCATGTTGTACGACTGGGCATGGCCACCTGGGCAAGGTATATTGGCACTCGGTGCTGCACTTATTTGAGTTATGGTGTATAGGGTGATGAGCTGGAACGTGTGGGGCCTGAACGACCCATGCAAAGCCAGGAAAGTCGTGCAGTACTGCGAGAGGCATGGCGCTAAGATCATATTACTGCAAGAAACACATCTTAAAGGACAGGCAGGGGAATGAATGGGTTGCTCGAGGGTGGGGTAAATGCAAGTATTTTACCACATATTCTGCATTTTCGGCTGCAGTAATGACTTTGATACACAAATCGTTGGGGTTCAGGGTCAGTGGGACTGAGATAGATCCAGCTGGAAGGTATGTCATTGTCTCAGCGTGTCTGGGCCAATCAAAATTAACACTGGTCAATATTTATGGCCCCAGCGTGGACGATCCAGGTTTTTTTGAAGGTCTCCTGGAAAAATGCTTAAAGTATCGAGATACTTTTGTTCTGTGGGCGGGGGATCTGAATGTTATCTTGGACCCAGGGCTGGACACAACGGGGAGAGAAAGAGGCGCACGAGGGCGGCTGAAGCGGTGCGTGGAGGGTGTTGCATCCGGACGTGGCGGGCTATTCGCATCACTCTACAGCATACAATACATCAACCAGGATAGATTATATATTGTGTTGCCCCTACTTTATTAGTTGCACAGTAGGTTGCGAGATGCTACCAAGGACTCTGTCCGATCACTTCCCGGTCTTGTGGATAGTGGGTTTGGGAGAACCGCTGCCCGGACCTAGATGGAGCTTTAAACCAACAGCCTTGCTAGATATTGCCTTTAAAAGTGATATACATAGCCTGATTAAGCATTATTTCCTGGAAAACGAAGGTTCGGTGCAGAGTAAGGGAATGCTCTGGGAGGCGTTTAAAGTGGTGTTGAAAGGGGGTGTCTGTCTGCAGAGGTTGGGGTGTTGAGGACAATACGGAGAGGGCTTAATACGGTGGAACTGGAGATAAAGCAGTGGGAGGGGGAGGTGGAGAGACTGGGTTCATCAAAGTCACTTGCCAAGCTGAAGGAAGGGTTGGATAGATTTAGGGTGCTAGCGGACAGGGAGGTTCAGTACTTTGCGCGACCTGCAAGAGCTCGTAAATACGGAGAGGAGGGGAGGCTGGGCAGATACCTAGCGGCTCTGGTCAGGGGAGAGCGGGGATTTGGGGAAATAACAGCAGTGAGGTCTAGCTGTGGAGAAATCCTGGTGAAACCATGTGAGTTAGCAGGGGAGTTCTGCAGGTTCTACGAATCCCTGTATGCTTCGGGTACTGTATTGAGAGATTACATTGAGGGTGCGGAGCTCCCCAGGTTTGATGTGGAGGCGGTGGAGTCCCTTGCCAGGCCCATAACGGTAGAGGATGTGCTGGGAGCAATAAAAGCCCTTCCCACCGCAAAGGCCTCGGGAACGGACGGCATAACGGCTGAGTTTTATAAAGAATGGGGTCCCGTGGTGGCTAGTCATATGGTGGGGATGTGGGAAGAGGGGATGAACAGGGGTCTACTCCCCCCTATGCTCCGGGAAGCTGTTATCATGCTGATCCCAAAGCTAGCCAAGGACCCACTTGATTGCTCGTCGTACCGACCAATATCTTTGATAAAGCTTGACACGAAGATCTTTGCTAAGGTCTTGGCGGATCGCCTCCTGCCGTATGTCCCGCCGTATGTCCCGCAAGTAGTGCACAGAGACCAATCTGGGTCTATTCCAGGAAGGTCGACGTCTTTAAACCTCAGGCGATTATTCGCAATCTTGGTGCAAATAGATCCGGGCATACAGGCAGTGGCAGCGCTGCTAGATATGGAGAAAGCATTTGACTCCATTGAGTGGGAGTACTTGTTCGCTGTGTTGGCGTGTGTGGGGACCCCTATTTTATGAAGGCCGTGAGGTTGCTGTATTCGGGGTGCAGAGCTCAGATAAATATAGGGGGTTCTTGGTCAGACCTATTTTTGCTTGGGAGGGGAACGAGGCAGGGGTGCCCGCTCTCCCCATTGCTTTTTGCAGTGGCTATAGAGGTACTGGCGGGCAGACTCTGAAAGTTGCATGGGCACAGGCATGGGCGGGCCGAGGGAGTTGATCTCACTGTATGCAGATGATGCCATTATCTATATAAGGAACCCTGAGGCTAACCTTAAGCCCCTCACACAGAAAGTGGCTGAGTTCGGTGAATTCTCTGGTCTCCGCTTGAATCGAACTAAGTCTTCCCTGTTCCCCTTGAACGAGGTAACGACTCTTTCGACCAGCATGGAGGGGTTTGGGTGGGAGCAGGATACCAGGATACGGTTACATACCTGGGGGTGGCAGTCAGCAGGAACGCCCAGTCCCTGCTGGATAAGAACCATGAGTATTTAAGATCATTGAGGGCAAAGATAGACAGATGGTGCAAGCCACCGCTCACACTTATGAGTCGAGTAGCTATTGTTAAAATGGTGATTGTCCCCAAGCTCTTGTATATGTTTTTAAATATACCAGTCTGGTCGGGGAAGGGGAAGGGTTACTTTCATGGGATGAGGTCTCAACTGATTCGGCTAGCCTGGCATCCCAAAGCCCCACGAATAGGCTGGGAGCTCTTGACGCAGCCATGGGAGAGGGGAGGGATCGGAGCCCCAGATGTCGAGGTTTACGTTTTGGCGGCCCAGCTGTTTTTTGCGAGATACTGGATGCAGGGAGGACGGGGGGCCACCACATGTGCATATTGAGAGAGGCTCAGTGTACCCTTACTCGTTGCAGGGACTTTTGATTACGGGGAGAGTAACTGACAAATGTAGGTTCGACCCCTTGGCATGTACGGTGCATGCCTGGAGGCGTGTTATGAAAAGGGTAGGAGTGGAACACCCGTTGACCCAGGCATCCGCTATGGCAGATTGAGGCCCTGGCGCCCACATGTGACATGTCCATTGTAGGGAAGTGGGGGGGACGGGGATTGAAAACTTAGAGGATATGTATCCTGAAGGGAAGTTTATGTCTCGAGGTGTTCGGGGGTATGATGGGCAAAGATCCTCAACGCGCATTACAGTATTACAGGATGAGGGCGGCCTTTAAAGAGTGGTCGCCGGTTTTCCCAGAGGTTCCTCAGACTACGCCCCTGCTGCATTATATACGCAACTCTCTGAGGTGCAGTGGGGTGATCTCGACAATATATAAGATGATACTAGCAGATACACACCGGGATCCCCCCCCCAAGCAAAGGGCAGTGGGAACGAGATAGTGGGCTCATTTTAGGGGTTAAGCAGTGGGAGAGACTATGTGGAATCACGCACACTGGGGCGTTTAGTTCAAGGTTGCAACTGATTCAGTTTAAGACACTTCATAGGGTCTATATTTCGCCAATGCGTGTGCATAAATGCGATGCAACAAAATCTGCTGCTTGCCCGTGGTGTAGGGAAGATCAGGCGGATATGATCCTCATGCTATGGGGGTGCGTCGCTTTGCGCTCCTTTTTGGAGGTGGTGTTCGGTATCATGACGGAAATCATGGGGCAGAACGTTCTGCGCACAATGCTATGTGGCATGCAGGGGTGGTCTCCGGGTATACCCAGGAAGTACAGTAAGCTTCTGGCATCCTGTATGACAATAGCTTGAAGATGCATTCTCATGAAATGGACACATACTGCCCCCCCCCGGAGTTGAAGGGGTGGTTGAAGGACCTGCTCCGGTTGAGCGACACCGATAAAGACTACGCCGCCCTGTGTGGGCCGCAGAATAGACCTAAGGACATATGGGGTCCACTGGCAGTATATCTGCTGGCGAGGGATGAGGACATGGAATGAAAGGGGGGCGGGATGCGGGGGCACTTTCTCTCACCCGGCAGAAGGAAGTGCTAGGAGAAGAGGACAATAAGAAGGTGTGCCAAGTGTGCCCTAAAGGTTGCACGGTATTATTTGTTATTAACCTGCTGTTGTGCTTGTATTTTACTGATGTAATATTTTACTGATGCTTGTATTTTACTGATGTGATATGGTCTGAGGTGGAGATGTGAACCAGTTAATAAAGAGATGTTTAAAAAAAAATGCAGGACGGGGGGCGCTGTTGCGCACGGCTAAGATGGCCGCCTAGGTGAAGAGCTCCGGCTCGAACGTAATCCTTTTTATTAATAAATCCCTCCAGGTTAGCGTTGGCCGACGCGCTACTGCAGAATATTGCTGGGGAATGCCTTTGGAAGACATCCTGCAAAGGCTGTGTGAGTGGATCTCGAGACGGCGGAGCAATCATCGATTGTATCGGCAGCGCCTGCAGAGCGGCGGCCTGGCCACTGGTGGGCTCCGGGCGATTCGCACTCGAGCCCCGGGCTTGAAACGGCTGAGCGGCCTTGTGGGGGAGGAGCAACCTGCCCGAACACGGACGCTGCCTGAGGACGGCGACGCACCACTCATCCTCCTGCTGGACCGATCGGCGGTGGGAGAGCAGACCCCCTCGCTCCGGACTTCAGGCCGCAGGATAGACCGGGCGAGGAAACGCTGCGACGACGACACCAGCCCCCTGATTCCGGTCCCGCCCGCGGCAAAGCCCAGCTAGGACGTAGCTGGTGAAGTAAGTGGGCAGACCGGGGAGGTGGACGGACAGGGGGCCAGCGCCCCCCCCACAGGGAACATCCGTGCCACGGGAGCGGGGGCGAACGACACAGGCGCCAGGAATAAACATCCTATTCACGGGACCCCCCCGGGAGCATACACTCCCCGCCGTTGTGGTCTTGTGGGGGTACGTGCTACGGACGGCAGCAAAATCTGCCTGGACGCCAAACGCACAGATTACCCGTGCGAAGGGACAGCCCTGTGCTCCCATACATGCTGCGATACACCTTGAACAGTGAGGCCCGCCAGGCCGCTTAATTCCAACACTCATCCGCCCCTACACGGGGACTGCGGTGTGGACGGTGGGGGCACTACATTACATCCCGGTTGAGCTGCAGGCCAGAAGTTCACCTGGATCCCCTCGATGTAAAGACAAGGCAACGGCTGAACGCCAACCTCTTGCACTCCCGACATACTCAAGGCCGAGGCTTTGCTTTATACGGGGACCGCGGAGGCCCACCACAGCACCCCGGAGACGAGATTGTATATCCCGGTGCCCACCCCCCAACCTACATCGCAACAGAACCGCTGCTGGTGGTCATTGGTGGCCGGCAGCATACAGACGTGGGAGAGCACAATTCACCCTAGAAGTTGCAACGCCACCCAATGGGCCGCACTGAGAAAAAAACTACGGGGGTGAGAAAGACCGGCCCAATGGATTCCTACACAAACTCCCAACAACAGGAGACGCCAGGAGGGGCAACACAAGCGTCTGACGCTCAAAACTCGGACCCCTTGGACCGCTTGGCTACAATTGTACAGAACGGGTTCCTGGCGGTCAATGTGAAATTAGACGACATTGTGGCGACGATCGGCTCCTTAAAAGCGCGAATGGAGAAGGAAAGCGCACGCATCTCGGAGGCAGAGAACAGGATAGGTGTAAATGAAGACGTGCTCACACAACATGGTCGTGACATAGCCTTACTCCAGACAGACCTCCGCAAGACGCAGAATAAGTGCGAGGATCTCGAATCTAGATCCCGCAGAAACAACATCCGTATTGTTGGAGTGGCAGAGTCGTTTGGCAAGGGCTCCATGGAGAGAAGGGTGGAGGAGCTATTGAAATCTGTACTAGGGGAGGATTCCCTGTCCGGCCACTTCCTCGTTGAAAGGGCCCACCGCACCCTGGCACCAACCCCCAAGCCGGGCGCCCCACCCCGAACCATCATTGCGCGTCTACTCAACTACAGAGACAGAGATGCAATCCTTCGATCAGCAAGGGAAAAGGGGACACTACACTATGAAGACAACAGAATACATATATATCCGGACTTTTCTGCAAATGTACAGGCACAACGCAGGTCCTACGAGATGGTCAAAAAGCAACTACGACTCCGCAACACACCCTATGCCTTAATATTCCCTGCAAAAATGAGAATTCAACATGGCGGTAGAGCCCACTTCTTTGAAAACCCCGTAGAGGCACTGGCATACGTCGAGGCCTCCATCCCACTGCCCCCAAGAGACCGTGCAAGAGACCCGAATGCAAGACCCTGCCCGGGTGAGGGTAGAGGCGATCCGGTGGATGGATGAGACTCCCCCCTACCAGTTGCAGTTTGTTTCTCTTTTCACTACAATGTCAGCACAGCTAAACTGAACCGAAATCCGACGTAATCGGGCCGTAGAGCCTCCCGCATGGGCGGCCAGACGGCTGAGCATTGCTTTGCGACGATGCACCCTCAGGATTGTTCCAATCAGTTACTTGGGCTCATCGTCAAGTTGGGGCAGATGATGTGGGTGGTGGGAGGGATAGGGCCAAAGGGTAAGTTCTTTTGTTGTGATCACCGCCCAGACGAGTTTCAGTTTGGGAGGGAAATGTGCGCAGTTGAAGGTTGTGGTTTGGTTGGAAAACGGTCTCACAAGTGCTGGCATCGCTCCAGTCCTGAATACATGTGCATTAACGGTTGTCGAAACTTAACACAAACCACACGCACAGATAATGGGTGATGGGTTAAAGGTTAAACTAATGACATGGAATGTCCGAGGCCTAAACAATCCAATGAAAACCAGAAAAGTAGGCAATTATGTCAGTAGGCACGGGCCCCAAATTTTAATGCTACAGGAAACGCATGCGCAGAGCACGGTTAATGATCAAATACTGGCGAAATGGGGTAAGCAGCGGTTCTCCACGAACTACTCCTCACAATCCAGGGGGGTAAGCATTCTGATTCACAAATCACTGGGGTTCATTGAAAAAGGCCACCTGTTGGACTCGATGGGTAGATATGTACTGGTCTGGGGGGAAATTGCTGGTGAACAGATAACCCTGGTAAATACCTATGGCCCTAATCTTGAGGACCCAGACTTTTACTTGCATATATTTGAAATCCTTGCTAAGCATGAGGCAACAAACATAATATGGGGAGGTGACTTCAACGCTGTGCTGGACCAGGCCCTGGACAGGTCAGCCAAGACACCTAGACCACCATCTAGGACGTCGCTAGCTCTGAAACAGATAATGCAGCAGCTGTCCCTGCTGGACGCCTGGAGGGTGCTGTATCCAACAAGCAAGCGTTACACGTTCTATTCCTCTGTGCATGACAGTGAGTCACGCATCGACTATTGGTTTATCCCCTCAGGCACTTCACACGCCTTACAGAGCTGCGAAATCCTTCCCCGTACACTGTCTGATCATTCCCCAGTGACCATGGAAATTATTATCAGGGGTGCCCCTAAGCCGGCCAGGAGGTGGAGAATGCCTACCGGTATATTAAAAGATCCAAACGTAGTAGAAAGCCTGCACACAGACATTGCCGACTTCTTCACAGACAACATGGGGTCTGTGGACCATATCTCCTCAGTCTGGGAAACATTCAAGGTGTGGGCAAGAGGGGTCCTAATATCTAAAACAACGGGCCTACTGAAAGAGGTACGCCGAGACCTGGAAAGGGTGGAAAGGGAACTAACCGTATTGGAGGAGACATATAGCCGAACACATGGTGGAGATACCCTCTCTGAAATACATAAATCTCTTAGGGAATTCGATAAATTGGCAATGAGGGAGGTTCACTATATAGCAGCCCCTTCCAGAGCCCGGAGATACGGGGAGGGGAACAAGGCTGGGAAAATGCTGGCCAATCTGGTCAAGCAGGAAAACAAAGTGGCCCCGATTGCGTCTATACTCACGGCGCAAGACGTGATGGTAACAAGTGAACAGGGAATAAATGATGAATTTGTACAGTTCTATAAAGCACTGTACGCGAACCAAGATAGGAAATCCCCTGATGAGATCAAAGCCTATTTGGCCGCCTTGGATCTCCCTAAACTCACAGAAGAAAACAGGCTCATACTGGAGCAACCAGTCACGGCAGAGGAGCTCACTGAAGCGATCAAGGGGCTCACGTCTGGTAAGGCACCGGGCTCGGATGGCCTGGGAGTGGAATTTTACAAAGAATTCCGGGAAGAACTGGTCCCAGTTCTGCTGGAGGTGTGGGGGGAGGCTCTGGGTAAACAATCCTTACCACAAACAATGCGTGAGGCCATAATAACGGTGTTGCCCAAGCCCCGCCGCCCGCCTCAAGACATGTCATCCTACAGGCCCCTGTCCCTAATAAACGTGGACGCCAAAATCTTTGCGAAAGTGCTGGCAAACCGTATGCTACCCATCACGCCAGCACTAGTACATGCCGATCAAAGCGGGTTCATTCCCCAGCGGTCCACCGCCCTCAATTTGCGTAGGCTATTTGGCATAATGTCACAGATCAACCCGAACAAACAAGCGGTGGCGATATCCCTGGACGCTGAGAAAGCGTTTGACTCGGTTTCCTGGGAATATCTGTTCTCGGTGTTGGAGGCATTTGGGATTGGCCCATTTTTCATTCGGTGTGTTAAACTGCTTTACACAGCTCCATGTGCGAAAGTACACACAAACAGAACTATGTCCCAATTGTTTGAACTAGGCAGGGGTACCAGACAAGGGTGCCCCTTCTCCCCTATACTTTTTGCCTTAACAATCGAGCCCATGGCGTCGGCGATACGATTGAGACACGATAATAGAGGCATAACACTGAAGGGAGCCACCCAAATAATATCATTATATGCGGACGATACGCTACTCTATGTTCGCGAACCTGACAAAAACATTGTTCCCATCATGACAGATATTAACGAATTTACAGAATATTCTGGATACAAGGTCAACAACTCCAAGTCAGAGGTGTTCCCGCTCACCCCCTCCACAAGATGCCCGGCTCATATTTGTGGCCTTAAATGGTCTGCACACCACATCAGATACCTCGGGGTACTGGTCTCCTGCAACAAACAAACACTATACATCGACAATCACGATCAGGCGCTACACACACTTAATGTTAAATTACAGATATGGAGGCGTCTCCCAATTTCACTACACGGTAGAATTGCCATTCTTAAAATGATCGTACTGCCGAAATTGTTATACCTATTTGTAAACATCCCCATATGGCCAGGGAGAGAGTTCTTCTCTAGACTTCGTTCTATGGTGGTGTCCTTTCTGTGGGACGGGAAGACAGCCAGAATTAGCTGGGAAAAGATGACAGAACCCTACGAGAAGGGGGGAATGGCCGCACCAGACTTTGAGCTCTATTATACTGTGTCACAAGTACAATTTGCAAAGTACTGGTACGATGATTGTGACAACTCCCCGCACGCGCAAATAGAGGAATACACTACCGAGCCCACTAACATTGGATCAGTGATCTTCAACACAAGACATAAAGACTCTTGCGAGTTCGACCCTGTGAGTTGCACAGTAAAAGCCTGGGGAGCGATATATAAAAGGCTGAAAATAGAGACTCCATATAACCCTGAGGTGCCCCTGTGGAAATACCCTGGCCTCCCCCCCACGTTCGATACCGATATACAGGAAACCTGGGACCCCGGCAGGGAGATGAAAATAGGCGATATGTACCTAGAGGGGAAATTCGTGACCCTGGAGGTGTTCACCAGGGGCGTGGGAGGTGGGCAGCTCAAGACATTGCAGTACTATCGAATGAGATCAGCGTATCACAGTCGCTGGCCGTCATTCCCAGACGAACCCCCTTCCCACCCGTGTGTGCAGTTGGTTACAGTGCGGGGTGGGCTGGGAATCTCCAGACTTTACAAGGCAATGCAGACTCACTCTGCAGTGGTAAACCAGGTGAGGGAGAAATGGGAAGTGGACATGAAAATGCCAATACCAGAAGAAAAGTGGGCGAGATACTGTGCACTAACAAAGCGAGTCTCCCTCAATGCCGGGCTTCGACAAATACAATTTAAAATCCTCAACAGACTGCATTACACACCCGCCAGGATAGCTACATTCACACCAGATGACCCAGGCAAATGTCCCAAATGTGGGTCCCCGGCAGCGGGGTCTTATCATATGTACTGGGAGTGTCCAGTTGTGATGCGTTTCTGGGAGAAGGTAGCGGAAATGCTAAATGAAGTCACACAGATTCCCCCGCACCTGACCCCACAAAAATACTTATTTGGTGATATAGGTAAATGCTCCGAGAAGCGTAGAAGATTGTTCAATGTGTCGTGTGTTATAGCTAAAAGATGCATATTGAAGTTGTGGAAGAGCCCGGCTGCCCCCACCATGGACGGGTTCTTACGTGAACTAACCTACATCAATGAATGCGAGGAACAATTCGTGCTGTCCCAACCGAGCATGAGCAGGCCAAAAGACATTTGGGGCCCATTCAGGACATACCTCTGTGACATGCTTTCTGATATCGAAACAACTGTTTAAATTACTACTGTTATTTATGTATTTAACAACAATATTGTTATGCATACTACTATATATTGTGTTTGCTGGGCGCTGCTGCAATTGTCGAGACCTCAATAAAAACATGTTATAAAAAAAAAAAAAAAAAATGCAGGACTACAGTACCAGAATGCATTATGATAGCCTAAAAGAAAGGCTTCAGTGATTATTTTACGCTGAGATGGGACCACTTGAGGTCTCTGTAAGCAGAGCTGTACTGGACATCTCTGCAGAGCGTGTGTTAGTCGCCTGCCTTTATTTATTGTTTGACACTTGCATACTGGTTGCTATGTATTCTGTGAAAAACATGTAGAATCCCACAAAAAAGATTACCTAATGTGTTGCACGTCAAACAAGCAGACACCAACAACTAGTCTGCCTTTGTAAAGCTTTTTTTTTTTTACAGAAATGTTTAATTTGAGATTGTTACTTTAGAGATTGCACTGACTGAGAAGTAAAATGTGGGTACATCCTAGTGCTAATGATCCAAACATTAACACTTTGCACTGACAAGTTGTAACTCCTGTTAATTAGCACTCCCACATAAGATTCCACACTTACTGTGGTGTCTGCTGTAGATGTCTAATAAAAGATTGTAATATTAGTAAAGCTCTGCCTAAAAACAAACAAAAGATTGGGCAAAATAAAAGTAATTGCATCCCAGTGTCCGTACCTGCTGGGAAAATTGTGCCTTTGACACGTTGTACGACATGCATCTCACGAGGACCAACTCAAATGAATGTTGTCAAAGGTGTGAGGGCTCTTAAACACATCCAAGCCCCGATCAATCTATTGACAATGTGTATACATGTTCTGAGATTGGCCTAAACCTTCTAATGCTGAGAATGAGCAAGTCTTCTTCTTTGTACTACTGTCCTTGAGCTGCGAAAATTAATTACCTATATGTTCAGAATGCATTTAGTGCTGATTGTTTTAAGCTCTGCAACCAATGACTCCAGATGTTTTGGACTACAACTCCCATGATCCCTCGCTATCAACTATGCTGGCTGGGACTGAACATGGAGAGCCAAATGTTGCAGAACCCTACGCTGCCTTAGAAAGTGCATGCAACTGTATAGGGGCATCTTGAGCCTGTTGACCAGGCTCCCTTTTGTGTCCCTCTTGCTAGCTCAACTGGCTGCTTCAATCTGAATTTTGTTTGGGGTGCTAAAAACTAAAGATACTAAAGGGTCTGACACAAGTCAGAGATAATGTGGCTTTGTACTGCTCAACGATTCTTGCAGCTCTCTATATCAGGTCTGTGTGCAGGGGGATGTGCAGTGTCAATCACTGTGTATCCTTTAGCTTCCTATGTGCACCAGTCCAGCCAAGAGATGTGAAGTAGAAGGTTTATTTTTCTATTTGATTGTAAATATTTTGGATAGTTTCCGAGGCCCATTTCGACCCGACGTGGTCGTAGCTCCCATCTCTTTTTAGCGTACAATGTCAGTACATCCCCCTAGCTTCAGTGCAAAAATATTTGTTGCTTTCACTCCCTCCCACTCCTAAGCATTGAAGCACTGATGAGCTCCAGAATGCAGCTTAATGTTTCCATCTGAATCCATGCCAAATGGTTTAAGTGAAACTGTTGCATTTCAGGCTAAATAGCTGATCAAATTGTTCACATTTAAATAGTAGCAATTAATATAAGAAAAAAACGTTAAGGAGGGGTGTGGCTGAGCGACACGCCATGCAGACGTGCCTGCTGTGAGCTCTGTGTACAGGCGCCCGAACCTTTGTTTTAAATATGCCCTAACATCGTAATTTTCGGCTGATTCTTGTCCTACGATGATTCGATCCAACGCGGCACCCTTAGAGAGAGAGCTGGAAACCCTGACGCCCGTGGAAGTCGGCAGTTTTATCCAAGATCCTCCCGAGACGAGCAGCGAAAATGGTGCCAACTGAGAGTTTCGTCCGGCGCCGGTTGGGGGTCCCCTGCCGGATGATGCAAGAGTGAGTGGTCTGCTGTGCCCGTCAGTGCAGCGGACCGAGTCGCCGACTGAGGAGAGGGAGAGCGGGCATTGGAGAGCTCCCCGCGGGGCTATCGGACCTCGCCGGAGGGGAGGGGAGACTCGGAGGAGGCGGGCCGCGGCCTGTGGGAGCTGCGGGGGCTCTGGGCGCGCGGCTTGGCGGAGTCCCTCGGGGATTGCCTCCTGTGGCTGGTGCACTTGCTCCCTCCCCCTGTACTCCCGAGGAGCTGCGGGCGCGGGATGCCAGAGCAGAGCGCCTGTCACCGCGCTCCAGTGGTACGGCATGTTGATGAGCCCAGAGCGCCAGAGCACATCCCAGCAGTGTTTTCGGCGCCGGCAGCAGCCTTGCGCGTATTGTGACAGCCCGGGCGGAGTGGAGACCCCCGCCAGCACGTGGAACCCGGCTCGCCTGCCGGGGTTGTGACGGTGCCCCAGCCACAGAGGAACAAGTGGCAAAACCAGGTGAAGGGTGAGAGGACTGGCCTGAGGGAAGGAACTATACAACGCTCAAGGGGATTGACTGTCTGTGGGTGGAAGGGGAAGTGGGAGACGGAGACAGCTTGAGAGTGAACAGATCGGGAGCGATAACGCTTCAAACCCTGGCGCAACCCCGGGAGAATCAGATTTTGGTTGAGAGTCTTTCTGCTGAGACCTGTGCCCCGGGTGGGCGGCCCCATCCTCGGCCCCAACAGGAAACCGCGCACATTCCCACTCCCCACTCCCGACGTGAATAGCCCACTGCCACAATTGAGGGGACAACCACCCGGGGTTCGCCCCGGCAATGCCTAAAACAGTGGCTAAACGGAGAATACAGGGTATTCAAGCTTTTCTGACACCGCAGCCGGCAACCTCGCCCTGTTCATGCACCGTTGTGGCAGAAATACACTCCCCTCCGCCTGTTGGTCAAGATCTGAATATGGCCCTCTCCAGAGAGGATTTCGAAGCAATGTTTAGATCCTTCAAGCAAGACATCACAGTAGAAATTAAATCGGAAATTAAAACCTCCAAAGACTCTCTGGCCCGCTCCCTAGCAGACCTGACAGCACACCTTACAGGTCTGGAAACTAGGATTAACGAGCTGGAAAGTGTGGCATGTGAGCACACACACGAAGTCGAGGTGTTCACCGAAAGAGTGAGGTCCATTGAGGATCACCTAGAGGAGATCTGGGCAAAACAAGCGGACCTTAAAAATAGGTCAAGAAGAAATAATGTCCGTCTTTGGGGTGTTCCCCGACAGGTCTCTGACCAGGAGTTGCCTGACTACGTAGAAGCGCTGCTTAGATCCATTTTGAATGCTCCTTCATCAGAGGAACTTCTGTTGGACAGAACTCATCGTGTCTACTCCGCCACTAAACTTAAAAGAAACCTTCTCCCAGACATGCTCACTCGTGTGCATTTTTTTCAATAGAAGGAAAAGATTATGGCGGCGGCCAGAAGCTCCTCCACAGTGCAGTTCCGGGGTGCGACACTCCAGCTCTTTCAGGACCTCTCCCCATACACACTTGCCAACAGAAGACGGCTGCGCAACGTAACGGCTTGGCTGAGATCTAAGCAGATCCGTTATCGCTGGGATATCCCTCTAAATTACTTTTTGACTTTGACAGAATCAACACCACGTGATCTCATCGGATGAGGAGGCCAGTGCCTTGATGGCGGGATCAGCTGGGTCAAACTCCACAGATTTCTGCTCTCAAGCCTCGTCTGAATTAACGTTTGCCCCTTCGCCAAGAGATAAGCGGAGGAGGCCCCGTGGCTGGTGCCATTTGGAACCCACACCTCAACCGGAAGGGGGAGCCGTGGAAGGCGTGGAGGATCGGATCCCTGATGAGACTTCCGTGGAGACAGAGGGGGATAGCCCGGCAAAGGGTTGACCCGAATGCCCAGTCTAGGCGTGCTCCTGGATTTGGCGAATAGAAGGGACTTATCCCTCACCTTCTCCTTTGGAGGCTAGCCCGGAGCTCCTTCTGTGGGGGCCCCCCTTCTTGAGCCGGACATTCTTGAGAGCTCTGTTTGGTAGTTTTGGTAGTTTTGCCACCTGGTTCGGTTTGTTGGGAGGTCTCCACCTGCATTCCCGAAATGCCTGATGTTTAAGTGCTGGTATATTAGGGTGATTAAAATTCAGTTCAATTTGCAGTTTCGGGCGCCTGTGCGGATTGCGCCCAACATGTGTATTAAATGGAGGCAATTAACTGGGATCTTAAGTAGGTCCAGCGTTTTAGGATGGTTACCTACTCTAATTCGTTATTTTTATTTATCTGTGCTGTACTTCTTCCTTGGTTTTTCATCTGTTTCCTTTCCTTGTATGATTCTGATAAACCGGTTCCATGACCTTATTCATCATAATTCACATATGTCCTGTCCCGCGCTATTTGAAGTGTTGATAGATTGTTTGATCTCCCCAAGCTGGATAACAAGCCACAAAGAGATGTAATGGGGAAGACCGATTGCTCTAACACGGGGCAAGAGATGGCGCCACCGTAAGTTACATGTGTCACAATGAACGTGCAAGGTTTAAATTCTCCCTTAAAACGCAAATCGCTTTTCATAGATTGGCTACATTGCAGGCAACACTTCTATTTCTGCAAGAGACCCCATGTCCGGTGGATGAACCACATCTTAATAATAAACTTTACCCCACTAAATTTTTCGCTTCCAGTGGGCTCAAAAAACGAGGTGTCGCCATCCTGGTTCGCAAAGGTACTCGTTTAGGACTCTGGAGGTGGTCCGAGACAAAGATGGGAGGTTTCTGCTGGTTGTGGGGCTGTTGGACGGGCGCAAAGTTACACTAGTTTCAATATATGGTCCAAACGTTAAACAAGATATATTCTTTGAAAAGCTATCCAAAGCCCTATTTGATCAGCGGGCGGGGAAATCCTCCTGGGGCGCGATTTCAACACTGTTATAAATCCTCTCATAGATAAAACCCTACCCCCATGCTTGGCAGATAAGAACAACTTTCGAGCACTTACCACTTTACTGCGGGATCACTCCCTTATTGAGATCTGGCGCTATTGTCATCAAAATGAGTGGGATTACACATATTTTTCGGCGGTACATGGGGGTTTCTCCAGGTTAGATATGTTTCTTGTTACTGATTCCCTATTCCCGCTGGTGAGGGGACTGGATATTCTGCCAGAGGCTCTCTCTGACCATGCACCTGTGAGACTCACGTTTTCACCATTCCACGACCTGCCTCGGAAGCCCCCCTGGAGGCTGAACGATTTCTTACTTGAAGACCCATTAGTTCACACACACATAAGGGAAGCCCTAGATTCCTATTTCCGTGAGAACAAAACGGGAGACGTGAACTTGGGGACACTCTGGGATGCAGCTAAGGCGGTAATCAGGGGTCATCTGATTGACCAGGCAGTGCAGAGAGGGAGGGCCAGGAAGGCACTGCAAACGCATTTAGAAGTGGAAGCTCGTAGGTTAGAAGAGATACATAAAACAAAAGGTTCCCGACAGTCCCTGAGAGACATGCGAGTAGCGAAGAGAGCGCTAGAAGCACATCACATGGGTAAAGCGGCCTACTCGATGCTGCTCACCAAACAATATTTTTACTCGAAAGGGAATAAAGCGAATAAACTCCTTGCTGCCAAATTAAAAAAAGCAGAACCGACAAAACAGAATAGACGCTCTGAGAGACGATGCTGGGAAGTGTATCTATTCAGAGGAAGACAAACTCCAAATTATCGAGAAATTCTTTGTTGAACAAACCGCCCCCCACCTAGGGATTCCACAGATCTCCAAAGACTTCTTGGCTAGAGCAAATCTCCCACAAATCTCTCAAGCCCTGCGAGAATCATTAGAAAACCCGATAACCACGCAAGAAGTGGAACTGGCTATTAAGCTGTCTTGGCTGGATTAGGGGATAGATTGTGATTTTTTGCGAATTCTTCAAATAGATTTAGTTTCAGTTGTAGACCTGCCAGTGTAGGATCGAATATAATAATATCCTAGTCCGGTGGTAATTGGCTTTGTAGTTCTCCCCTCAGTTGTAATTTTGATTTTGTACGAAGTATTGGTATGTAGTGTGATAAACCAATACATTAGATTCTTTGGTATTCCCATATCCATAAGTTTGACCCACAGTATAAGTTTGACCCACAGTATATTGCGGACTACTTTGTCGAAGGCTGATGACATATCGATTAGTGCGATGTAAACTTGATTGGCAGATACTTTTTTTGATCCTGTGATGGCAAGTGCCATTATCATGGCGTTTAAGGTTGTGCTCATCCCTTTGCGAAACCCTGTTTGATATTTTGAGTATAGAGCTTTCATTTCGATGCATTTTTCTAGATCGCAAAGCAGAAGTTTCACAAAAAGTTTAGCCTCAGTATCTATTAAGGCAATAGGACGGTAATTCTGGGGGAGAGCAGGATCACCTTTTTTATATATTGGTATGATATTAGCAGTTAACCAAGACGTTGGAATAGCACCTTGGTTTATGATGGCTTGAAATTTAGTTTCCAGAATCATAGCTCATAAGTCGGGATCTGCTTTATATAGGCACGGAGGGATGCCGTTGGGGCCAGCTGATTTTGAATAGTGCAATTTGGAAATAGCCCCCTTGATATCAGCGATTGTCCAGTGTAGACGAGGAATTTCATTATATGGGATTAAAATCAATGGAATGTTTGAAAATGTGTGAGGAAGCTGGTATTTGTCTGTGATATAGGTAGTCCACACAGATTCTGATATCAGATTAGAAGGCATAGTCAATGTTTGTTTCTGGTTGTTTTTAATTGTGCGTCATATGGTACGTGTATCATGATCTATTGTAGCTCTAATGAGTTTGCAATTTGCTTCATTGTATCTTAGTATCCTTGCCTGTTTTAAGTTTTGTTTGTATGATGCCAGTATCCGATTCTGCTGGAATTGGTACATCTCATGTGGTAGCCCAGTATTCATCAGCTGTCTTAATGCTTTATTCTTTTGTCGTTTCAAAGCTTTGCAACGGGGATCATAGGGATGTAGGTGAGTTTGGTTGAGCGGTCTTTTACTAAAGAATATTAGTGCTGCCTGTATGAGTTCCGAATATACTTGCTCCTTTTCATCCGACAGAATTGCCTTGCCTGTAGTATAATTGGGGATTCTAGTGGCTACATATTTAACAAATTGCTTACATAAGCCTTGACTCCATCTGATTGAAGTCTGCGGCCGATCTATTTCCACCAGCATTGTGGAGGGGTCAACTGCAAGAAGGGCACAGGGAAGATTCATCTTACTCTCAATTTGGGCATGGTCCCCATAGGGCATTTGGTTTATTGTCAAAGGAGTTGATATTAAGGACAGATTGTGTGTTCTAAATATAAAGTCGATCGTAGACGACTTTGAGTCCCATGACCAAGTAACCCATTGAGTGGTCTGATTAGGTGTAATAATATCTAAATCCCAATCACTGAGAAAGTTCCTCCAAATCGTTCCTCTACGCCTAAATATGGCATTTCCTTTAATACCGTTTATCTCATCGTTGTTCCTACAATCGCAGTTAAAATCGCCACCTATTATGATTTCAACATCTTGATATTTTTGAGTTGCATATTCCAAACACTGGTTTACTGTATCAATCATTTCTTCTATTGGAATTTGGGCTGGATTCCAATAAATCGTAATGATTATAAGCTGGTGATATTTATTAATGTTGGTATTCAATAACATCCCTAACAGGTTGTCAGTTTTCCAGATGATTTTGGAATTGAGCATCAAGGCATTGTCCACGGCTATCGAGATAGTCGGCCATAAGCTGATCGAGAAGCCGGACTACAGTGTGTAGTGTAGTCAGGGAGCATCAACACTGTAGTTTGCATTGTTTCTTGTGTCAACAAAATTGCTGGACGAGTTTGGCCTCTTAACGTTGAGTGCCATTTCTTAAGGTTAACCTGACCACACGAATTCTACGATAAAAAGGATAGGTAGGGTTTTGTAACCAGCTATGATCTGGCGCTGGATTCATTACATTTCAAAATTGCATTTAACATTGGAGCTAGCCAGGGTAAATTCTGGGAGTTGGGCATTTTGCTCAATAAATCGTTGATGGAACTATTTTCAATGCCATCAGAGTTTGTTGGTATGGCTAGCTGTGATAGTGAGGGAACCGCCAAGGGACATTTTGTATTCAATGAAGTTCGTTGCTTCCGTTTCGTTTTCAATAGAGCTTAGGATGAGCCCTTCTTCTTTGATTTCATCTCTATTAAACCAAAGGAATTTTCTGACGGGCCTCTTAGTTCATTTGACATACCACACGATAATTATTTTCTGTTGATAGGGAGACTCTGACGATGTCTGCTGATTTGAACATTCGTAGTTGTGGAATACGTGTAAACAGTGCTAGGAGATAGGCTTGGTTGATCCTGTTTTTTCCAAGTAAGTCGCTGTTGCCTTCAAATCCTAAGAGATATACATTTTCCGTCTTTATTTCTTGTTTTTTGTCAAAAGATTGATCCACACATCTGAAAATTGTTGTGTTGGATTGATTTTGATTTGCAAATCCTGGCAAGTTATTGCCTGTTTCGGCTTTTATAAGACCTTCATGAAGTTCTTTCCGCAACACTTCTAGTATCTCATGATAATTCGTTACGGCAGTGTTTGGGTCTTCTGGAAGAGTCGTAGACTGGGCAAAGCCGTGTTCTGAGAGGCGATTAGTGGTTAAAGGCGATGGGTTGTTAAGAATTGTAGTCGCCTTGGTCTTGGATTGTGAAGGTAGTTGTTTGAAGGAGGGGAGTGACATTAAAGTTCTTTCTTTCCCGCATCCATTCGCCACTATTGTTGGGTGTCACGCTTTGGGGTTTTCAATGACTTTATTCGAAGTTAGGGAACCAATCGGTCCGTTATTACAGGCTTCGCTATAAGTTTTCTTTGTTATGGTCTTAAATGGAACCAACAAAGGTAGATCATTGAAGCTGATAGTTTGACTTTTGCCAGATGTTGGAGAGGTTTGTATAGGAGAAGATGATGAGGTCAAGATTCTTTCTTTTCCACATCCATTCGCCACTACCATTGGATATATTACTTTAGGACATGCAGTGACATTGGGGGGAGTTCGAAGGCCATTCGGAACATTAGGGCAGGATTCATTATACGTTTCCTTCATTGGACTACTCAGAGGTTGTGGCAGTAGAAGATCATTGAGACGAGTGGTTCGAGTTCGGCCACATATTGGGAAATAATCGGCCAGCTTCATTTTTGTTCCTATCCCCTGTGTGAGTGAATGAGTTTCCGTTGGTTTTGGAAACATGGTTGGAATGCTTCCTATCGTAGAAGCGTTTTGGTTTTCTGCCTTGGCTATTGTCGTCATCTTGGCTGAAGGCGACAAGGTCATTTCTATGTTCTTTAAGGTTGAATTCTCACATTGTTTAATGCAAACCAGATTGGACATTTCTTTCGTTTTTAAAAAATAAATTTTCTTTTGCCTAATGGTCTGCGGGTTTGTGGGCAGAGATTTTGTAGTTGAAGTTAGAGCTTCTTGACTTTCTTTAGATAATTTTTGGAGATCTATATGGTCATCGTCTGCAATTCTGTCGATGGTAGAAAATGTTGTAGGTTGGTCAAGAGTGGCATGATGGTTGGGGATTTTCAACTGAGCCTCCTTGCGACTTTCGCATATCTTTTTACCGCTCTGAGATGTAGTTTTTTTGCTCTCCTTGACATAAAACCGAGGTTTGCATCAGGTAATTGGTCTTCATTGAGTTCAAATTTCATTTGTTCTGCCACTTTGAGTAGTTCAGTTGGATTGTTAGGGCTATTGTTGGGCCAAATGGCTTTAGGGAGATGGAGCAATATCGTGCTGTTCATTGCTACCATTGTTTCTTTAAGCTCTTTTAACTCGTGCTGACAGTTACAAACAGGTGAGGGTGAAGGCATCACTTGGGATGTCATTGACAATGTTGAAATTTGTTCAAGACTGCATTGGGTGGTTTTATTTTTTGAAGTTGAAGGATTCAAGTTCAAAAATGGCTCCCCTTTGAGATTTTTTAATGTCTCTGCTGCCATTATAAACCCTTCAATGCGATCCATTTTTGAAGTCATATGCAACAGCATTGATTTTGTCTCCTTTAATTCGACATGGGTCAGATCATGGCCTTTGTCAAGAAGATCCAAAATGCGGATGATTACCGGAAAGGTAGTTGGAGAGTGTTGTACAGCCTCTTCAGTTTCATTTGATACTGCAGATGGTGTTAAGTGAGATACCATAGCCTGCGCTGCGTCCGTTTCTGGAGAGAAGGTAAACTGAGACGGCAACACTTCTTTCATCATATCATCAGCAATATCTGTGCTCGTGTCAAAAGGACTTTGAGCGTGTCTAGGCATATTTGATTGAAATGACAAGCGCTTCCGTACTGAGTCAAAGACCACAGGTGTTAAGTTTCCAATGGAGCTGCACACCGCTTGGTCCAGTGCGTCCATTTTTTCCATAGTTTCTTCAAATTGCCTTTTACTGCTTTCCCTTAGGCACGGTGATTCTGTGCAATTTCTAAGTTCATCAGTGACTTAACAGGCCACAGTGCTGGGAGAGCAGGAGGTTTCTGTAGTTTCAACAAATTTACGCGAGGTGATAAGATTAGAGATTTGAGAGTTTCTTTGCTCGTGAATTTGGGCAGCATGAGAAACTAGTCGCGGTATAGGCGTTTGTTCTTCCAAAGAACACACCACGGGTGCCTCAGAGGCGCCCGGATCGATGTACGAGGTTCTGCCATTGCAGATTAGGGAGTCAATGGTCGTTGCAGAGAGTGAGGGAGCAGATGTCAAATTTCCCTTCGCACTTCTCAATCCAGCAGCCATCCTAACTTTTGTGAAAGCAACAGCGGCAATTGCATAGGTTTAGTTAGTGCGACTTAGCTAGGACGTATTTGTAATGTAAATTAAACCTAAACAAATAACATAACAATTCGGAAAAACAATTTAAGATTCAATTAAGTATACAATCTGACCGTAGTTTTTCCCTTATTGCATACAATTGAGTAGCTTGGACACCTTGCAAGCAACAATCGGCTCACCAGCGAACAGCAAACAGCGTACTTTAGCGTACTTCCGTGTGCGCGCGTGTGTGCATTGTGCCCACGGATTTTGAAAATAGAGGGGGCGGAGTCAGAGGCGGGCTTGCTGGCTGTAGCCCAATCAATGACAAACTGAAATTTAAGTAACAAAAAATGGAGTTTAGTATACGCCCTAGAAAGTTCGTAAGGCACTAAGCGTGTTTTCTCAAAGTCAGAATCAATAAAGTCAATAAAATATGTTTACTTCAAAGGATTGGAGGTCAGGCAGCTTCCGTGTGCCTGGGAAGGACGTCCGCTTTAGTGGGGATCCGCTGCACGGCACTGAAGATCCTCACGGGTCCACGTTAGCGAGGGAGTAGGGAGGCAGACAGGTCCGGCGAAGTCCTTCAAAACAGCAAACAGCGTACTTTAGCGTACTTCCAAGGATTTATCCTTGAGCGCTCGGCACACGATAATATCCGCAGGGCGGAAGACCTGGTTTCCCTCGCCTCCACTATCCCAGGTCCGTTGTTTCTTTTAGCCCTAGACGCCCATAGGGCATTTGATAGCATGGCCTGGGACTATTTGACTTTAGTGCTGAAGAGTTTTGGATTCGGCCAGAAATTTTCCAAATTAATTCTTTCAAACTTTCAGATTCCCTCAACCCAAATTAAGATGAATTCACTTTGGTCGGCCCAAATTTCGCTGGGTAAAGGGACTAGGCAGGGATGTCCCCTATCTCCATTAGTATTTGCCCTACCTATTGAACCCGTAGCACAGCATATCCGTATTCATCCGAAGATTAAAGGCTTTACAGTCGGTAATCAACCTCACTCCCCCACCCTCATGGACCTCCTTGCTCAATTCGGGAAGATCTCGGGATTCACAATAAACATGGCCAAATCAATGGGGTTAAACTTATCTGAAACTCCTGAGACCTTGAGATCCTTGCGGAGTCTCTGCTCTCTCCAGTGGACGAATACCTCCATTGAGTATCTCGGAATTCAGCTGACTCCGACTTTTGTGGGTCTGCTGAAGGCCAATGTCCCTACACTATTAAAAGAAGCCAAAGAATCCCTAGGGAGATGGTCACTTCAGGAAATATCTTGGTTGGGGCGAATAAGTGCTATCAAAATGGTTTTACTCCCCAGGCTTCTATGTACATTCCTGGCGCTTCCCATCATGATCCCTGATCGAGATCTCTTGGGACTTCAGAGGGAAATATGTGGCTTTGTTTGGTAGCGCAAAACTCCCCGTATCCAACGGAAACTCTTTTTTTTTTAATATAACATTTTATTGTTTTTTAAACACAAAGAAAACATACAGCTCCGAACAACGGGGTAACCAATATTTCCCTTTCCCGCCCATTCGTAGTTCCACATCTTGTTCCACATACAGAGGAGCTTGGTACAACCAGACATTTAACCACCTTTATATTGCGCAAACTGGTTCCCTTACGAGTCCTTGGGTTTTAGCACAGTCTGTCCATACAGGTTACTGTTCAGTGTGCATCTTCCCATTTTTGCCATATTTTCTGAGCTTTCTCAGGACATCCCCGGGCTGTATACACTCTTTTTTCCATCGCAATACAAATGTCCACATCTGTTAACCATTGCTCATAAGTCGGTGCTGTTGCAGAGCCCCGGAGTTGCGCTATATTTCTTTTCAGTATTGCAGAGGTGGTAGATAGAAACGCTTTTTCATAACGTGTTAGCTCGATATCCTCTTCTATTCCCAACAGTAGTTGTTTGGGGCTTATGTGAATTCTTTTGCCCATTACCCTTGACAGTTCGCTGCAGCATTGCTGCCAGTATCGTTGGATGACGGCACATTCCCACAGTATGTGATAGTAGGAGCCTTCCTCCCTTTTACATCTCAGGCAGTGCGGGTCGGTGGTTTTCCCCCAGTTGAATAGTGCTACCCTCGGGTAATAAATTGTGTGCAGTACCTTCAGTTGTATTAACCTGAACCTGGAGGAGATAGCCACCTCTCTGGGGAACATTAATGCAGCCACCCAGTCCTCAGGAAGTATGGCGCCCACATCCCTCTCCCATTTGGCCTTCAAACCTGATAGTTCTTTCGTCGTGAAGGAAGTTATGGCACTATATAAGGTAGACGTCACTTTGTGTCTAATCATTTCTGGGAACAGGTTGCGTTCCAGCGGGGAGTAGTCTGGCATGTCTATCATATCGGGGAGATGGACCTGGAGCGCATGTTTAAGTTGCATATAGTGGTATTGTTCATTGGGGGGAAGCGCAAAAGTGGTGGCTAAAACTTTGAATGGTATTATTTTGTTTTCTCTCACTACGTCCCCAATATTCGTAATGCCTAGTTGGGACCAGGAGCACCATTTAGGGAGTTTGTTCACTTCCGGGAGGTGTTTATTATTCCACAGTGGTTGTGCTGGGGTTAGCTTCCCGTCCCAGCCTAAGTATTTATGAGTATCTGACCATATTAGAGTTAGATGTGTCTGCATGGATGGGGCTGCAGCCCGGTCTTTTTGGCAGTAGAGGTATTTCATGATGGGTCTTTCTTGTGGGTTGGAATCCGGCATTCTGTTGTGCGGTAGTGTGGTGTCCCCGTGTAGTTTATCATTTATTATTGCCATTTAACTGGCCCAGTAATATGTTTGCAGTCGGGGGAGTCCGATTCCGCCTTCCCATATGGATCTTTGTAGGGTCGTGAGTGCCAGACGTGGCCATCCCTCTTTCCATAGCAATTTCCTGAGTATTTGATTTATTCTATGAAACTCACTGGTCGCAACAGGTAGTGGAGCATTTTGCAATATATAAAGAAAGCGGGGGAGGGCCATCATTTTGAAAAGTGCAGCGCGTCCTAATAGTGTAAGTGGTAAGGACATCCAATGTTGGACGTCATCTTTGAACTTTAACGTTATAGGGAGTAAGTTCTTGGGCACATAGTCTGTCAATTTATGTGTAATTTGTATGCTTAGGTATCTAAATTGCTCCCTTTCTATGCGGTATGGGCATTCGTCTGGTACTGCGTTGTCTATCTGCCTCACTGGGATGGATTTAGACGAGTTGACACGGAGGCCGCTGAACCTGCCGTATCTTTTTAGAAACTGCGTCACGATAGGGCAAGAGTCACGTGGGTCCTGTAGGTATAATAGTAGGTCATCTGCGTATAAGGACACCTTGTCCTCCCGGTCTTCTGCCCATCTGAATCCACGCCATGTTTATGTGGATCTTAGTAGGATTGCTAAAGGTTCGATCGCTAATGCGAATATCAAAGCTGATGGGGGCAACCCTGTCTTGTGCTCTTACCCAGCCGGAAAGGTTTTGAGACATGCCCATTTACCTTGGTTACCGCTTCAGGAAGGTGATATAGTAGCTTGACCCAACTCATGAAGTACGGTCCTATGCCCATTCGTTGCATAATCGCCCAAATTGCTTCCCAATGAACAGAGTCAAAAGCCTTTTCAAAGTCTATGGCAAGCAAGGCCAGGGGGCTTTGCAGCCCAGGTACTTTTTCCAATGCCGTATGTAATATGTATATATTCTGTCTAGTGGATCTCTCCGGCATGAACCCCCACTGGTCTGGGTGTACCAGTGTGTGTATAACTTGCTGTAGCCGGTTGGCCAGTACCTTTGCAAGTATCTTGGCCTCGCAGTTTATTAGGGAGATGGGTCTGTAGGAGCTGCACTTGATAGGTGGCTTATCCGCTTTTGGTAAAACTATTATCGTGGCTTTTCTAAGGTCTGGGGGGAGGCAACCCAGTGAATGTGAGTGTTGAAAAAGGCATAGCAAGTGCGGGGAGATTACATTTGCGCCAATTTTCTTCCATATTTCGACTGGGGTTTTCCCTGATTGGAGTTCTGACATTGCCTGGGTTATTTCTTCCTCAGTGATTTCTTGTTCTAATATGTTGAGCTGTTGCACATTTAAAGTAGGGAGAGTGATTTCATGCAGAATGTCAGTCGATAGCGGTGAGGATGGTGCTCTGTACAGTTCTGTATAGTACTTTGCGAACCCCTCGGCTATATCCTGGTCTGTTACCAGTGGATCTGGACCTTCCGTCATCAGTTTCCTGACTTGGGTAAGGCCCAGCTCCCTACGTTCTAGCCATGCTAGTATTTTCCCGGCCTTGTCCCCTGTTCCGTATACCCTTGCTCGCATCGCTGCGTGTGCTTGTTTAGCGTTATCTAAAGTTATGTGTTGCAGCTGTTTTTGCGCTAATTGTAGCGTACGGTGCGTCGCAGGTTGATCGTGGGTTATATGCTCAACTTCAGCATTCTGTACCTTTATTTCGGCTTCGCGTATTGCTTCTAGATGTTTTTTTTTGTGGGCTGAGGTCCAGGCTATGATCTCACCTCTTAATACCGTCTTTAGAGCCTCCCATAGTGTTACTGGGCTGTCTACAGAGCCAATATTCAATTCAAAGTACGATTCAGTGACCTTTTGAATATGTTCTACCAGTTCTGGGAATCCTAGGTAGTAACCAATCTCCAACTGGGTGGGGGAGTTGATCTGTTGGTCTTAATCGTTATTGTAAGTGGAGAGTGATCCGATATGCCTCTGGGGAGGAGGTGTGCCTCACATGCTTCATGTATATTGCTTAATGGTAGGAAGAAATAATCTAACCGGGACAGTGAGGCATGTGCTCCAGAGTGATACAAATATTCTCTTTCGTTGGGATGCAATGATCTCCATACGTCTTGCAGCCCCAGAGCATTAGTGAATGTGGCGAGTTTAGTGCGCGTTTCTGGACCTTACATGTGTTCTATCAATGTCTATATTCATTACTTCATTGAAGTCTCCCCCAATTAGTGTGAGTTCTGCAGAGTTGGTAGCAAGTAGGGGCATAATGTCATTGGTCAGAGAGGTTAGCAGATTGGGTGGTGCATATACAGCAGTCATCGATATAGTGCGTTCCCAGAGGGTTCCTGTTGTGTGTACGAATCTGCCTCCCGTGTCCTGTGTAACAGTGATGGGTATATATGGAAGTCTTTTGTTTACTAGGATTAATACCCCTCGCGATCCCATCGTGAAACCGGAGTGTAATGCCAATCTATAGTTCGAGCGTTTAAATAGTGTGCCCTTTGTACCAGCGAGATGTGTCTCCGTTAGGAAAGCTATGTCTGGGGAGTTTCGGTTCAGTGCCTGCAGGACCAGTCGCCCTTTGATGCTATTACCAAGCCCGTTTACATTCCATGTCATCAGCCGGATGGTTCTATTTCTGGTCATGTTGGAGGTCCCTGCCATTTGAGCTGTATGACTATAGTGACGCTGTGTTGGGTGTCTTGAGATGCTGCGTGAGACAGAGGCCCGTTCAGGGATTGGTCATGGTCGTGCGTAAGGTGGTTATCTGCCGGGACATATGTACTCCTGTGTTTTGCGTGGCTTATTAGTAAGGAAGCTGTTGCCATGCGTGTGTTGGAACTGGTGCGGTGTTTAACATTACAACTTTGAACCACCCACCCCCACCCCATACTCCACCCAACTTGAAGCATCTGTCGCCCAGTATAACAAATTCAACACACTGTCAAAAGGACAGTCAACTCATTAACTAATAACTATTACCTAATGTTCTTTTCTCTACTTGTTCTGCCACACCACCCAAATTGTTCACAGTCCACACGGAGTTTGGGATTGTAGGTGGTGGCTCTTAGGGGCCCGCTGCTTACATCATGTCCCTTTGACGGATTTACGGCCAAGTGTGAACAGGATTTCACAGTACCCTTGCATACGTGTCTGGCGCATGCCGTGGTGTAGTCTCACTGGGTGTACATCAGTTGTCCTACCTGGTTTAATGCGTCAATTTTCTATTCCTTGAGCCGGACCATTTGGTTCCGGTCGAGGGGGGAGCCGCCCTTGTCGCCCTCTGTCTCCCAGGAGTCTGGGCCTGCCCCCAGGATCCGGGATCCCCGAATCCCAATTCCCGGCGATGTGTGTCTCGGCCCATTTCCAGGCCTCTTTTGGGTCCGTAAAGTGCACCGTGGTGCCGTTATGCTGGATCTTGAGTTGTGCCGGGAAAAGCAGTCCATATTTGACGTTCATAGAGTGCAGTTTCCTCTTTAGATGTTCAAAGGATTGCCTGGCTTTTTGCACTTCCCGGGTGTAGTCCGGGAAGAACGCGATTGGTCCATGTTGCTTTGTGTGGTACCCCGTTTTGTTTTATCTTTGCCCATGGTGCCCCCTGCTCGTCTCACACGGTGGGGAAGCACCTTACAAGGTCGCGGTGCAGCAGGATGTGTCCGGGGCACCAGCACTTGTCGCACCCCTCGACACAGTCGTGCGTGTGTCTCCGGCACTGCGGAGGTCCAGTTGGCAATCTAGGGTCCCACCGGGTCAGTGCACGCTTGTGTTCCGCAGGCCCGCACGGAGGAGCTGGCTCTGGGTCCCTCCTCCCCTCCTCGTAGTGCTTCGGCGGCCCATGTCCTCCTCAGTCGTTGGCCGCGGTGGCCATTTTGGCGGGCATTTCCTCGCGCCCAGGGGGCCTCCGGGTTTGTCGAAGTAGATGCTGAGTGGATTTCGTCCGGGTGTCAGGATTTCTTCCAGGGGTGCTATACCGCTTTAGGTCAGCTCGGGTGTCTTTCCAGGCCAGTTCGGTCCGTCCAAAGGATATTTAAACAGGATATCGCGGGCGGCCAGAGGGAGCTCACGGGACTCGCGTCCTTGCTGCTCGCATGCTGGCCACGCCCCCCCAACGCAAACTCTTGACCCGTGGCAGACAGACGGGAGGGCTGGGTCTTCCTTCGATTGTTAGATACTACCGTGCTTCCCAATTAGCCGCCATTCTTAGATTGCCTCACCCAAAAGAACCCCCTAGATGGCAGGAAATTGAACAACACTGCACCGAGACGCCCCTGAGTCATCTGCCCTTTCTCCCTCGGGAAACGCGCATTCACGGAGGTACCCTTCTCCCTTCCACAAAAACCGCACTCCGTGCATGGGATAGATCCTGTGCCCAAAGAGGTTTTGCGCCGGGACTAGGCCCAGTTTCTCCAGTATTGCAAAACCCAGCTTTCGCTCCTGGGCTTCAACCTAATTCTTTCCTTCTATAGTCGAGAGAGAAACCTCTGAGACTAAGTGACCTTTACGAGAACAACTTCCCTCTAACCTTTGAGCAGTGGAAAGAGAAATTCAATCTTCCAGAGACCGAAAGGTTTAGGTATATCCAGCTCCGTCACTGGATAACTAATCCAGGTGTAAAAAAGGCAGCCACCAGATCCCCCACGGGATTAGAACTGACGCTGATGGAAGGCCAACTCACCGGAAGGGTGGCTACATGCTAGCGCCTTTTAGAGGAGGACGCTAGAGAGGAGAAAATGCCCTATATGCTGGCCTGGGAGAGAGATTTGGGAAGGGAAATCGATCAGGAGTCTTGGCAAAGGATATGGGGAAGAGCCCACAAAGTTTCTAGATGTACTACGGTGAAGGAGTGTGCGCTCAAAATTTGTTTTCGATGGTACTTCTCACTGCAGAAACTCCATGCTATTAATCCTGATTATCCAGATACCTGCTCGCACGGATGTGGGGCAAAGGGGTACTTCTGGTGGTATTGCCCAACCATCCAGTCTTTCTGGCTGGAGGTTAGATCTAAGATCAAAGACATTTGTGGAACTCTCCTCCCCATGGATCTGCTGATAATGGTATTGGGAGCTACCCCAGATGACGGTACATACCCGCAGTCAGGTCCCAGAGCGGAATTGATAACTCATCTGCTCATGGCAGCCCGGCTCACTCGTGCCAGATTCTGGAAAGATATTGAAGGTCCTCATATCGCATACTGGTGGGTTAAGATATGGGTCTTGTTGGGCTCGGAAAAGTTAACAGCCACATTGGAAAGAAAGACGGCTAAGTTCTCAAGAATCTGGGGACCTTTCTTAGAACATGTTGCAGAGAGGGAGCATATGTTTTTTCAACCTCGCTTGATTAAATACCTTGTGAGACCGTAATGGTCTTCTAACATGGACATTGTGGTATACCCAGGAGGGGCCCTGAATTGAGAGGGAGTTCTCAGAGCCTGAGGCTGTGTTTTCAGCTGGTGGATACTATGGACGTTTTTTTTTTTCCTTGTTCACTATCTGCTTAAGTGTTCAGCTTGAGTTAAATCTCTTTCATAGGATACCAGTTACTGATGAATTAGATGGTTTGATACTGATGAAAATTAAATATCGTTGGGTTGATTACTTTTGATTGTTCCTACTGCGCTTCCATATGAATGCATTTGATGATTTCATGATTATACGATATTTCAATAAAAAATATTTTGTCCAAAAAAAAGAAAAAATGTGAAGAAAAATGATTTTCTTTTTGAAGAAACAAAACACACACATACAATTATTGGCAAACTACCATCTCTTTTCTGATATCCAATGAATTGACAACAGAGGAACCCAACAATTTCAATACCACATGGAATCCAGCTTCCTAATCAACGAATACTAGATCTGCTGCTGTCAGAGTCCTCTCTACTAGATATTGGAAAAGACCTGCTCTCTTCCTGTAGCCAAGGACATTTACACACTTTCATCATACTATCTGCTGTGTTTGATACTTTTGATCAGCTATGCTTCTTGACTGGCATAAGTAGTGAACTCCGTCTTGGACTACCATACACATTATATCCAACTAGACCCTAGAACTCTAACATTAGAAATCGAAAATGTGGGGTATTCCACATTTCTTCCCTATCACTAATCATCTTTAAAATATACATGGTTGCTTTGTCTCGCACAATGATCCCCCCATAACCTTGTTTTCCACATGTATGAATATGACACCTAGATTAATTTCAACACTAGGTCTCGCCATTTTGCTCCAGACTTCCTGACCCACAGTCAACAATGAATGTGCAAAAACTGGCTCTGCCCACTTGGTTATAAGGGAGAAATACTGAGCCTGGTACTGTGGATGTAATGTATTTAATGAAGTCTTCTATAGCACAACTTTGCTCTAGGAACTAAATTCTGTAAAGGATGTGGAAGTTAGTGTGAGGAGAGGGCTAAGTGCAGATCTAGTCCCACACTCCTTCCGTTTAACTGGCCTGATTCTTTAGGCCTTTCTCCAGTATCCATTAACAATGAAAAAAGACAGAAACCTTAGGGTAATTTTAGATTGTGCTCTCTCTTTCTTCCCACGGCTCAATCACATCACTGATAATATTTTGACTCATCAACAACCATGTGAGATACCTAATCTCCTCCAATTTGAAACTTACAATAGCCATGGTCACTGTCTCTACTATACTATTGTAATGCTCTATACATCGTGTTATAAGTCAGAACGGGCAACTCATTGTGGTTTGAACTTGGCCGTTTTATTCTTTGGCAAAAACCTGTACTGTCACTACGCTCTGGTCGCTATGATTAGGAAAAGAAAAGGCCCTCATTACAAGTCAGGCGTTAAGTGTTTAACGGCGCCGTCGGTGCCGTTAACCCTTAACGCCTGATTAAGAGGTCCCAGGTTTTAACGTCTGCTTTTTGCAGGCGTTAAAACCCATGCCGCAAAGTGACCTTGGTGCTAAGTACGGTGCCGCAATTTGCGGCACCGTACTTAGCGCCTTTCCCCATTCCCATTATGCCCTATGGGGCAAAAATGGGAATGGGGAAGGGCAAATGGTGAATGGGGAATTACCGCTTCACTCACCTTGGAATGGGGCGGTAATTCCGCCATCCACCATGCCGGAGTCCGGCATGGACCATGGTGCTAATAGCACCATGGTTCACCGCCTGACTCGTAATGAGGGCCAAAGAGTTAAAGGGTGCATGTCAGGATGTCGAACAAAATAGTCTGTGTGCTATATAGGAACTTAACTAGCGTGATTCTAGCCTTAACACTAGAAAGCAAAGGAATCTAAGCATACCACAAACCCCCTAAAGTGTCTTTGCCCAAATAGTTTATTCCTGGCTGGTTTCTGACCAACCCTATACAGTATCTGGGTTAGACCAGCTTCTTGCCCTAAACAGAATTCCAGCCAATGTCTCTGGGTTTTTCCCCTACTCCACAGTTCCAACCCTGATGTTTAACACGCCTCGCCCAGTATGTAATCGGATATGAACTGACTCTAGGACTCCTGGCCTGCTATTCACTTCCAGTCCTGACCGATACAAAGTTCTCTTGAATGTCCTTAAATAGTCTTGCCTCATTTGCAACCTTTTTGGTTCCTAACCCTCTCTGGGGTCTTGGGTTGCACAGCCCTTCTTTGGTTGATCTGGTGTCGGGACACTCTGAGCACAATGGATTTTCTCCCCGTCCTGGGGTCTCAAGATTCACACACCCTTGTGGGGTATCTGATTAATTTAGTGCCTCTTAGCTGTTTTGTCTCTCAGCCTTTCTCAGGTCATTTTATCTCTTAACCCCTCTTGGGTTATACACTTTCTCACCCAGGCTTGGGATAGCTGGATTTTCATCCCACCTTGCGCAGTTTTCTGCTTCAGCCCTTTTTGGGCCATTCACCTTCTCAATCCAGCGTGGTATATCTGGCTACTCATGCCAACTTGGGAGGGTTTCTGCTTCAGGCCTTCTTGGGCTAGTCATCTTCTCACTTGGCCTTGGGTTCTGGGTTCTCGTCCCAACTCGGGCCATTTTCTGCTTCAGTCTCTCTAGGACTATTCACCTTCTCACCCCGGCTTGGGGTATCTGTGAACCAGCCCACCTCCCGGTTCTTTGAACACACCTGTGATGCTACAGCGACGTTTGCTGGGAAAGGGGACGGAGCGGCTCTGGCTTAGCTTCTGGCTTCCGCACTGCTGTGCGGGCTTCAGTGTTTCCCATTGATTCCTCATGGGATGCTGGTGTCTGCTCCAGCCTGCGTCGGTAGACCACATTTCTGGTGTTTGCGTCACTTCTCTTGGCGGTGGGGCCGAGTTTCTTGCATGTCATAGAGCAGTGTTCCGCAGGCTTTCTCGCTCCTCCATTGTCCACATCGTCTGCTTGGGACTACCTCCTGACTCTGCCTAAAAGGGGATGGGCCCTCCTCTGCATAATAGCTCTGTAGGCTTGGCGGCCTTCTTCCGGCTCTCTCTCTTGGTTGGTCTCACAGGCCCTTTTTGTGCCACCAAGGAAACAGAACATTCCATTGGTCCTGCAGTTCATACATGGTGGGCAGGTGGAAAGGGTCAGAAACCCTACCAGGTACCTGTTTGTGAATATTTCTCTTATAGTTTGGTGTATTATTCATACGTCCCATAAAACATTGGCTTCCTGGGACACAAAAGGATAATCCCTGTCAAGGGATAGACTGTTCGCCAGGGAGGGGGTCACCCCTAGTGGGATCCGGTTTACGCTGTCCCCTAGCGGGTGTGAAGCTTAGTGTGCTCACCCTCCTATTCCCAAAGAGGGTGGCTCTCCTTTTGGAGAGGTAACTAATTCCTTGGATTTGTCACAACTTGCATCCTGCTAAAACCTCAAGCAATCTTCAGTGGGTTCAACATTATGAAGTAAGGCTTATCTTTGCAGCCTTGTATCTGGCAGAGGTTCTTCCTTGTTTCTTGCAGGACTGCCAGTTCTGGAGTTCCGTTCATCCCCAGCGGGAAGCTCAGCAGGCAGAAACACTGGGCACAAGTCTTGCTCCTTAACATCCACGATACCAGAAAGGGCACTGACTCTCGTGGACAACAGAATGGCAAGTTGCCAGCAAAAGCAGGACATGGCCACATCAAACCCACAAACACCTACATGGGGGAAAGGAACAGGGCCAAGAGGGTTTTAAAAAGAATGGGGAAACTGTGAACCGGCCCCCGAGGAAAAGGAATAAAAAGAGGCCTAAGAAATCAAATGAAGACAGACCAATGGGAAGGGGTAGGGCGCAGCCAGGAAGAAAGGCCTGTGAGGTTGGGAGGAAAGGTTGTGGACCGAATTAACATACACACGATAGAAGGTGGGGCAGAGTACTAAGGGTGTGTTGGATATTGTGGAATAGAGTGCAGGTGAGATATAGTGTGTGAGTAAAAGTGTTACCAAGCATGTGGGAGTGTATGGGCTGTTGTGAAAGGGAGTGTTGGAACAGTGATCTGAGGGGAATATAGGAAAGAGTGAGAGTAGGTGAGATTGGTTCAGAGAGACTGAGTGGAAATGAGAGGGGAGGCACGTATACAGGGTGGAAAATAGGAGGTAGTAGTGTAAGGGAGAGAAGGAGCCAGCAGTAGAGTGAGAATCATTGGAGGGACAGGTAGATAAGAGGGGACGGATAGTTTGGAGAAGGGTGAGGGAGAAGCAGGAGAGCTAGAAAGGGAGCATGGGAGGAAGTAGTTACAGGGACAGATGAGGGGGACTAGGAGAAGAGGAGAAGGGGAGCATAAGAGGAAGGATGGAGTAGGCGAGGAGAGCTGAGACAGAAGAGGGGAGAGACGAATAGAGTAGCTAGACCAGTAGGTGAGGTGGAGAACGAATAGGGAGAGGAAAGAAAGAGCAAAACGTGGGAGGGAGAAAGAAGGTACAATTCACCATAATTGTCTAGTTGATATTAGAAATGTACAGAAGTAGTAAGTTTGAGACGGCTGCAGCCTTTAGTTCCTCATTCTTAGTCCAGACTAGAAGTATATGGTAGTATAGTAGGGGTTACCTTTCTCTAGTCTTAACATACTATCATCTGGGGTGTAGGAAGTTCTAGAGTGAGTCAGGGGAGTGCATGGGAGGTTGAGGATTATCAGTCCTGTGTCGGGGACGAGTCAGTGTTTCTCCGGTTGGCGTGTATAGAGCTGAATGCCGCCATACCTGTGGTGCCTTGGATGTTGACTTGATGCTACACTGAGCTAGGTGTTTACCTATGGTACCTATGAAATTTGAATTGGGTATCCGCATCCAGACACAGTTTAAGTGTCTCTAATTGAATACTGAGGTGATGTGTTGCGCTTATGGTAGAAGTAGATGCATCTAAGAATTAGCCACACTTGAAAGACTTAGCCCAAGTGTTCCATTTAGCTTCAGTGGGGTTTTCCCCACCAATACTCTAATTTCCTTTGGTTTACATGATTACCAATTCTTGTTTATTGCAATTGTTTGCTTTCCCCGGTTTTTTTCCAACCTCCCCCCATTCCCCCTCCCCTGGTTTCCCATTGTGTTTCGTTTTAGTCCAATGATCCATGTTGGTTTTTTTGTATAACAGAAATCGACGTCTGTATTGTTTTTGAATCAATTTATGACATTTTCTTCATTAACATGAAAATAATTATATGTTAATAATATATTTTATTTATTTCAAATATGTCTTTGAATGTTTGATGTTGCTTTTGGTTTTTTGTAAACACATGTTTATTTACTTCGCTTACTAAATTGAATACAAAATGATTTAATACTCTAGTCTTTGTGTCGTTTCGTTCTCTTTGTCAATAGGTTTGAATGCGATTGGTTTCAACTAAATAAATAAATCATTTTACTCCAGACTATAAATTCACTTTCTGGATAGATAGAGGTGGACATTGAGTGGTTATCTTAACTATGTAACCCAGTCCTTCTCCTCTGGCACAGCAACAACCCCCACTTTTTGTTCATAGCATCTAGGAATTGGTGCATGTGGTGTAGCGTCTATTAAGAGAACGCCTTTGATGAAACTTCCCCTGAAGAATGTTCACCCTTTGAGGAATTGGAAGAACAGAAACATGTCGGGAATCATTTTTACGACACATTTAGAATGTTGAATGTATTAGTCTATTGTCATTTGTGTCTGTCAAATTGTGTTAGGTTGTTTTAGATGAACTTTTTATGTATTTGTTTTTGTATCTACTGTGTTCTGTGTTTTTGGGTCAATTTATGTTTGAACATTGAATATATTTTTGAATAATTGTACATTATGGTTTTTGATATATCAATGCATACAGTCTATTCTTTAAGGACATAGTGTGCCGGGTAATCTGGGACCTGGGGTGTGTGGTTGAGATGATTGGTGTACAGTTTGGATCTATCTCCTTTATATAATTACATATATATTCCCCCTGCTGATGGAGTTAGATGTTGATTTAGGTAGGGGTATTGTTATACAAACCTATTTAAAACACAGGTTGAGGATTAGACCAGGGACTCCCCTTAATCTGGCCATCCTTCAATCCAGTCTTGACTAAATTCTAAAAGTTGTGAATGCATTTTTTTTAAATGATCTAATCGAGGTGTGGAGGTTTTGAGCCCATCTCTGAGAATTCCTGGACATGCAGTCAAATATTCTTGCATATTGATTCTGTGCTGGGAAGTGAGGTCCAATATCCCAGGCTAAATCTAATAAAACTGGAAACCACAAGTGTGTTGTAACGGAGTCCATAATATGCCAGGAAATTAATCCTAACCTAAGAATAATAATCATGTAAAAAACTGATACATTTTTGGGAAATAAAGTGTAGTAAGAGAATCTGGGCTGGATGGGATTTCCTTTGCTTTTTACACCTTGATTTGTTTGTTTCCTTTATACTTGAATAATGTTGATGTTTTCTTGACATTAATAAATAAGCATGTTCGCTCTTTGAAGCCTTTCTGGTTCTAATTTGACTTTACAGAGCCACTCTCCATCGTTCACCCTATGTGGCCTCCCATGCAATCCCCACATCTTTGTCTGTCGTGGGTGCTGGCAAAGTAACCACGAATATGCTTTTCACACTTCCCTGCTTTTGTGCACCCCCGGTGACATGACAGGAAATACAAATGTAATATGTCCCTAACTCGGATAAGTGTGTTGCTTTTATAATTAGATTGCCAGAGCGTGCATTAAGAAAGTAGCCTATTAACACATGTATCTGAATACATATGTACACATGTTGACTATGATAGCCACAAGGCAAATCGAGATAAAATATATGACCTTCAAATCCAGCAAAAGAAACAGTGCAAATGTCGTGGACAAAGTTAACATGAATCTGTAAAGAAGACCGAACTGAAAAAAGGTAATCCCCTAACTTGGCACAGTTTAATGTTCTAAGCACAAACGACAGAAACCGTGGCTTTAAAACAAAGTCAGTCCCTATTGTCTGCAGCTATTCAAAAAACGTCTTTACATCTTTCTCAGATGCTGAGTGCATAATCATTCTTTTAATTTTGTGATGAAAAGAAACCATCTATATTTTGGCTAGACACTACAACAAAAATACATCTTGAAGGCATAAATTAGTTTTCAAAAATTGATTAGCAGAGTTTGCTAATTAACCTTTTTTTGATTAGCAAGCAAACCCATTTGATTAGCAATTTTGTACAAATATTGTTAATGTCACAAAAAGTAATTTGTACCCAAGACATTAAATGAGCAATAATAGAGCAGTTTTGCGTACCGCTGAAATAAGGCATTAGTTGGAGGAATCAGGCATTGCAAATTCTTTAAAATTCAGCTAGACCTGCAGGTCGGGTAACTTAGTTTCCCTATTCAACCTAAGAGAAATGCACTTGACCCATCGCAATGGAGGACAACAAATTTGAAATGTGATTTGTGTACAATGGTGCATGTCACTACAAACTCGCTTTGTTTGGCACACTGCTGCCACCCAAAGGCCAGCCATGCACAGTGAAACTTATGTTTTACATTTACTGCAAACAAAGTAAATGTTACATAAAAGTTTCAAACTATCTCTTGCAGATGCTACTCGCCCTTCATAAACTTCATGACTGTGCGAGTGGGCATAACGACTTTGCAAGCCACATCGGAGTGTCTGTAAAATGTAAAAGGTTAGCTGCATGAATGGACACAAATAAATAGATCTGATAAAAAGGCTCTGAAAACAGTTTGGCCAGCTGTCCTCCTGCAGGCGGTAATATATAATGCTATCATAATCATAAAGCAAAGCGGGCTATGGAGGCTAACTACAGTGTTTGGTATTGCAGTAGATCACAGACTGGATGGAATTATTGATCACTACTTTGCGTAAGCATCTAGTTCGCTTTGTGTATTCATTATGTCAGAGGAAAGAAAGAGTTTAAGCAGAGTGGATTGCGTAGCAGGCAGGAACAGGGCAAACTAGATGGAACATTGTAGTTTGTGGTCATTTCAATTTCAGGGTACCTGGTATAAAGCAATGTCAAGGAGTATGGGTTCGCTAATGGGTTCAGCACCAGTTGCAAGATCTATGCAACCTGCAGGTTACAGAACTAGGTTTGCCATCAAAAGCATTTGATCATGTGATCATGCATATTTTCAAAAGTGTTCACTCGTCAATATGATGCATCTTCCCCAACAAAATGAAATATAGCTGACAATTAAATTTAGATACACTTGCCTAAACTTTTCTGTAAAGCATGGCGATGATGCAGTGTTTTACAGTATCTATACTATAATTATGCATTATGTAACAACCTACATTTTAGGAATGGAATTGCAAAACTGTCTTTTAAACAAATTACAGGATATAGAAAGCTTAATAAAAGTAGCATCCTGATTATTTCGAGTTTGCAATTATTTGAAAAATAAATTCTTGCCTAGCACTCCCACACATGCATTTGGCACTTAAGAGTGGATGAGATGATTACTGCTGCACTTTCTCTCCATTAGGCCTTCAAGTGAACAGAGAAAAGAGTGGAGAGAGAGCACAAAGGGCAAGAGAGTAATCCAAGGCGAGCTGTGCTTTCATTGAAGAGGGCAACTTAAATAGCTATCTTTGCTACAGAAGTGCCCATTTGATTAGCAAACTGGCAGAATTGCATAGCAAATTGCTATGCGACTCTGCTTATTGTATGCCTTGATCTTAATTGCAATACACATAGCTAAAACTGCCGGTTAAAAAATAAAAAGTTTATATTAACCTAGTGCTTTTGAAACCTCAGCTTAGGACTATACAGTTTTACTGTATTTGAACACGTGACTGCAACTCATTCACATGTTTTAGAATGTGTCCTTGTTCTTTCAAACATGTAACATATTTGAAGCTCTTTATAAATATTTTGCTAAGTATTAAGATTGTGTGGGATTTCTGTCCTGCGCATACAAGTGTAAGGCTGCAGGGCTTGCAAAATCTACTAGCCCACTTGCATTGGAGAGTATTTTTATGAAGGGCGAGTAAATGGCGAATGCAAGTTTTACAGTGCATGCTTAGCAGCGTTGCACCAAATATGAAGTGTGTTTATGGCGACATGTTTTACTAATTGTAGAACCAGTTCCTTCAACATTAATGTTCTCTGCAGCATCCTTTATTTTGCCCAATCTGCACACAATGCCCATAACTTGGTTGTATTTATTTATTTTTTAAAACCCCTTGTTATTACATTTTTCCAAACCAAGATACAAAAACGTGTACAAATAGTACCTCTTCGGGTGAAGTTAGATGATTTTTACATTTGCGGTGTACATCGCCTATTCCCTATAACTCTTTCTAGCCCCCACGCCCCTCTTTCCCCACCCCGTTCTTCCCACCAACGTGGTGGCTGCCCACCCATCTATATATCCCTCCCCAACTTGCATATTGAGCGTGGTTCAATGCGTGTCTCTGAGGGTCAGTCAATAGTCGAGTTGTGTCGTGTCGTGTCATGTCATGAGCGATGTGGAGTCTTGTGTGATTTAGAGGTAGGTATCTGCCAGTGGCTTCAATTGGTCGGCCTGTATGGGTGTATTGCAGCGTTTTAGGACAGTGCATTCTAGTGTGCATGTTTTGGTTAGTAGGGATAGCCAGGTGTGATGCTGGAAACGCATCGGAGGGACAGGGCCTCTGTATCCTTGTCCTTTACTGCTTTTTATCGTGTGTTCTGCCGTGTTTCCCACGCAGGAGTTCATGTGGGACTCCTGGCGGTGCAGCTCTCTCTTTTGGTTTGGTGTACAGACCCATGGGATACCCTTATGGCACCCATGGGTGGGGGTACAACCCTTTGCCCCTAGTGTATGTTTTTGGGCACCTGTGTGTGGCCCACAGAGCTGGGTATGGGCTGGTGGCAGCTCCATGCTGAATTTGACAGGTGCCATGAGTATCCTCCACTTTGGGATTGGAATCAGTTGACTCCTGATAGAAACAAGATGGCCCATGTGGCCTCTTGCTTACTATTGCCTGTTACCTTGTTTTCCCAAAGTCCTGGGAAGCCCTGACTCTGTCCCTTCCCCCTGACCGGCTGTTGGGTGGAAGTTCCATGTATGGTGTTGTTGTGAAGTCCAGGCCAGACTGGCTGGAGCCTTCCCAGTGACTGTATGGTGTGGGTACACCCTGTGGGTGGGACCTGGGTGAATGGAGTGTGTGACGAATACGCATTCTGTGTTGTGGGTGTCTAGTATCTGGTGTTTGACACAATGACTGAGACAGCCCTGCCCGAAACTGGTATGAATGCAGTTTGGAGTGTTGGGCTGGTATGAATGGCTGGGTACTTGTCCCAATACACATAACTTGTTGTGAGTGTCTGGAGAGGAGTGAAATGGCCTGAATGCACTATGCACCTGATTGGATGCCTGCCTGCATGAATGCCCTTCTGACTGATTAGTTGCCTGAGTGTGACCAAGCAGAATGAATGGGAGATCAACTAGTATATCTGGGGGCCTCTCACTGCTAGAATTTGTGTTCAGAGGCTGAAGAGTAACTGGAGTGAAACTGAAGCTTGACCTTGAAGATCTGCTAGAAGAGAAGAATTGCTGTTGCCCTTCTTCATCAATCAGAAAGCTGCTGTGTCTCCAAGGACTGACCCAGAGAGGACCTGGTAAGGTGCCCTCTTCCCGAGCTACGAGGGACCATCGTGACCCAGCTGATTTTTGCCAAAGCACCCAGGTAGACAGACCTTCGACAGGCTGCCGACCCTTGACGGGGACTGCCGCGGAATCCCAAGGAGAAGCGCCCGGACTGTTGTCCGCCACTGTCGACAACCGCTGTCGCCGACCGGAGCCGCCGTACTCCCGTTGCCTAAGAACTTTCGAATCCAAGGACGCTATCGTCCGCATCGTTGCCGATGTATCCTGCTGGAGAAGACCTGACCGTCGACGTGCCGAGAATCCGCCGGTGGGTTTCCCGCCACCTAAAGACCACAGAGACGCCGACGACTCGACGTCCTTGTTGGGCCACAGTTCTTCAAACTCTTTTCGGTCCAGAACTATCGACACTGAGGTGCCCCGCACGCCCCTTCCTTGCAGGACGTTTACGCTTCCCCGTCAACGAGCACCGCTAGGAGCGAAGCTGCCACTTCACAGTCGTAGCTCACCCTGTTCTCTGTCGGACGCCCGCCGAGGAATGCTATAACGCCAGGTACTTTGGGGTTGCCGAATTATTGGGAAGTCTATTGTGAACAATATATGCACTGGGCTTGTATCTTTATTCTACAGGTTGCCCAGGTGGGGGATCTCCCCACAGAGCTGTGTTTAACGGTAGCGACGAGTATTCTGCCAATTGTTCAGCCGTCTTGCTTTCCTTCCTCTCTCTACTGCTGGTTTCCTCTTTATTGATCTGTTTGACATTTTGACATTATAGTTGATGCACTTTAATGAGATCTGATAATATTTGTGGTACCACTGTAGAACTGTATATATTTACCATTGTTGATTTTCTGAGCACAAAGTAAGTTATTGTGATAGTGTACATAACCTTGAATATTAATTATATAAAGACTGTGTTTTAACTAATACAGTGTGTGGACATTCCTTTGTGGGGGCTTTGAGGACTACACTGTACTTAATAACCAGCCTGTATCACCTCCTGAGAAGCTAGGCCTTGATTGATCGATCACGTACCAATAATAGAGAGCAAAAGTACAGACACCCCCCTCCGGTCCTTTACACCAGGCCGGTTTTGTTGGCAGTGTGTCTGATTTCCAATGTAGGATTAGGATTTTTCGGGCTGAGAAGAAGGCCGTATGTAATAATTTTCTAGTCATCGTGTCATTCCCTAATAAGTCTAGTCAAAAGTCCTCCCCTTTGTGCCCGAAAAATGTCATACTCTGATGGTAGCAGCAGTCGTCTTTAAGTGTCCTGGACTACTGCAACTCACTGTATCTTGCCCAGCCCGCTATGTGATTCATCGGTTACAGTTACTGCAGAACGCAGCTGTCAGAGCTATCCTTCGGCCCCATACTGGAGCCCACATTACCCCTCTGCTGATTCAGCTCCACTGGCTTCCGGTGGATAAGAGGATATTGTTCAAATCCTTGTGCATGGTACATCAGCCTTTTAACGGCCTTGGGCCAGAATATATTCAAGATAAATTCCCCCATTACGTACCACACGGTGTCTCCGCTCTCACTCTGCTTTTCTGGTCAAGGTCCCCCGGTTTAGACTGACTCGTACCGGCGGCCGTGCCTTTTTGGTAGCTGCTGTCATGGCCTGGAATGCTACTCCCCTGGCATTGCGGATGACAGTTGATCACCGCACCTTTCGACGTATGCTCAAAACATATGTGTTCTAATTGTTATATGGTAGCTCTGTATTCATCCTAGCGGCAGGGTGCCTTCAGGTGTTTGTGCGCTCTATAAATACGTCTTAACATAACATAACATTATGCCGGTCTTCGTCTCCGGTCCTGAATAGTATTGGGCCCGGGGCTAAGCCCGGGGCTAAGTCTAAGGTGGCCCTGTGTATCCTAGTGTTGATTTTATGAACCTTTAACCAGAATGTCCTGATCTTCAGGCAAGTCCATAGGATGTGTCCCATTGTACCCAGGTCCCCCCAGTGTCTCCAGCATGAGGATGTATGAGTGAGCCCCATTCTATGCATTTTGCTTGGTGTGTAGTATAGCCTTTGGATACATTTGAATAGTATTTCCCTTTTTCGGATATTATGTGTAGTTGCCGGTATAGCGTCAAAGAAATGTATAGATATCCCCGGGTGAATCAGGGTCTCTAGGTCACTGGACCATCGTGTCGCTAGCGTCTGGTTTCGTTTAATGTTGTTCGGGTGCAGATTGTATAGCATGCGTGCAGGTGCAGGTATGTGGTTAAGTTTTGCTTCATCTCGAGATTATTGAAGACTATGATGTTAGCAACAAGCATTGAGCTAGGAAGTCGGCCGCTGTTGTGGGCCTCTGTGAAAATCGTCTCCAGAAGGGGGGCCAGTCGGTCAGACATTGTTTTGTAGATGTCAATTTGGAAGGCCATCTGGCCCCGAAGCCTTGCCTGCCGATAGACCGCCAATAGGCTGCGTTATTTCCGCAGTTGTGATCGGACTTTCTAGTTCAGTAATATGGGTGTGATCTATTTTATGTAGTTGGAGGCCTGCCAGAAAGGAGTCCATTCGGTTGGAGGGCAGCGCTTCAGGGTTTGTGTATAGTTTGCTGTAGTATTCAGCGAACCGTCTGTTTATGTCTGTTTAAGTTGTGAGGAGGGTCCCATATCGATCACGGATGCCGCATATGTTCTGGGAGGCTTGTCTAGCACAGAGGTCTAGGATCATCATTTGAAGCGGGCGGGCGCCATCTTGGTAGTAAGCCTGTGACCATCTAGAGAACGAATTTTGAACCCGTTGGGTTGAGATATGTTTGAGTTTTGCCTGGAGCCAGAGGAGTTGTGAAAGTGTTGTGGGGTTTCACGTGTGTTTGTAAATTGCTTTGTTTCACATTATGGCACTGTTTAACTGTGTTTCCCGCTCCAGTTTGTGAGACCATCTGGAGATGCATTGTCCTCAAAGGTAAGCCTTAAAGGCATCCCAGCAGTCATTGGCAGGGAATTCCGTGGTCAGATTGGTTTGCCAAAATATGTCGATGTCAGCCTCGAGGTGTTCAAAGAAGTCGGGGTAGTTCAATGCCCTTTATTCGTCATGCAGGTCTTATTTTGTTGAGCCCCTGGCAGTAAGATGTGGAGGAGTACGGGTGCGTTTTCGGACACTACCATGGGTAATATTTCACATTGCCGTATTGATGGAAGAACAGCTCTGGGTGTTAGTCAGTAATCGAGGCTGGAGTAGGAGCCATGGCGGTTTGTGTGGAAGTTGTAGGTCGCAGCGATGTGGATGCATGGTACTCCAGACATTAGCGAGGCCCATGTCAGCCATTAGATTTTGTAGTGAAGTGCATTTGGGTGGGGTCATTTGTTGTATCAGGGGTATACCTTGTCTGTCCATAGTAGGGTCCAGTGCTATGTTCCAGTCCTCCCCCTATAATGGAGAGGTTCCCCAGAAGGTGTGCGCATTTTGCCAACATGTGCGTGAAAAAGGATGGAGTGTCCATCGTGGGCGCATATATCTTTAGGACGGTTATTGGTCGGCACTGTATGAGTCCATGTAATAGGACATATCTGCCTTCTGTATCTGTAATTGTGGCGGGTGAGGAATGGGACACGTTTGTGTATCAGGATGGATACCCCTCTTTTCCCCCTGTGTGGGGAGTGTGCTGTTATACCCACCCAGCCACGACATCATTTCCCGTATTCAACTGCATCTAGGTGTGTTCCCTGGATGAAGGCAATGTCGCATTGCAGGTCATGCAAGTGGCTAATTATCCGTCTTCTCTTGATAGGATGGCCTATTCCTTGAGTGTTAAGGGTTCTTAGACACAGGTCAATCGCCATCCCACTATGTGGAGGAGGGGGGTGGTGTGATTGGACTGACATTGAGTGTCTGTGTATTACAATCTCTTATTGTATTGATCCTGTATGCCATACTTATGTGTGTGTTAAGTAAACTAAACAAAATCAAGTAACTTTGAAACCATAATGGAAACATTGGGGTAAAGAACCTTATCCAAATAATGGGTCGAGCAAGCCTATGCAAAAGGGGAAGTGGGGGTGAGGGGCCGTACCACCACATCCTTCGCATGTCCGTGTCCCTGTTAGGGGTCACCGGTAGTTCGAACAAAAATCAGTCAGTTTGGTAACCAAGTAATTAACAAGAAGGGAGAGAGAAGTGAAAAAAATAAATATAAAACGGACAGGGTGGGGGCCAGGGATGGCCCCGGGTGGCGAACAATCTGATGGTTTATCGCCAGCACTGATTTTGTTAGCTTCGGTATTTGAGAGATCCTGAGTGGTGGGTAGATCTGGTGTGGCATGTTTGACATTCGATAGAGAAATTCAGTCAGTCTTTGGGCAGTATGGACTGTAGTTATGGAGCCTGTTGTGGGGCGATGAGCTCTAGTGAAAGGGCGCAGTATGATCACGTGCATCAGGTTGGGGGTCTTGCATTTTTCCGATCAGGCCCTCCAGTCGCCTGCCGGATCGCAATCTTCTGCCTTTTGATCGCCATTGCTGGTGCCATTGTGAGACTTCTGGATGATTGGTTTGACCAGCTTTTTCGATCTCGACAGTGAAGCCGGCAGAGACTATATTGTGTTGTTGGAGGAATAGCCATGCTCCCTCAGGGTCATCAAAGGAGTGCCATTGTTTATCGAGTTGGAAGCACCACGTGGCTGGGAATTTCAGGTAGGATTTATGGTTTGAGTCCTTTAGTGCTTCGAATAGAGGATTAAATCTTCTTCTCCTTCGGGAGACCTCCATCGAGTAATCGTTGAAGATGCGGATGGCGGGCCCCCTCCACATGGATTGATGCAGCTGCACGCTAGGCTCGCAGGATGGCCACTTTGTGTTGGAACTTTGGCACCAAGGCGCTGCACTTCTCTGATTAGCCCATCTAGTTCTGTCGTAGTAAGTGTTGTCTTCAAGCGCGATGATGTGCGGTTCGTTGTCCGTGGTGCGGTCTGCTTGGGCGTTTAAGTGTGTTTGGACATCCTGTAGGTCTCTCTTGATTTCCTGGACCGTATTGATTGTTTCCTGTGTTCTTTGTCCTATTATCCTCATCTCTGTAAGAATCGCCTGGAGCTGGTTTTGGACCTCCATTTCGGGCTGTTGTCGTGCTGAGCGGCGTAGTAAGGCTTCTGTTTGGTTTGCGTCAGAGTCCCAGTTTGTATTAGAGCTACCCGCCGACGTAGTGTTTGCCATGCCCTGTTGATGGGAGTGGTAGGGAGGGGGTCTGTTGGTAGCCAGGCATGGTGTTCGCGCAGGATGTAGGCACTTAACTTGGCCCTTTTAATTCCCAGGTAGCAGGGCTGGGAGGCGTGACCCGATTGTGTATTCCGCTGTGGGTTCACCAGTCTCTGTAGGGTGTCCGGATGCTCGGTCCGATTGACTGTCTATTTGGCGGCCCAGTAGTGCGCAGCGTGGGTAGGCACTATTGTGGGTCTGAAAGAGGCACTTGTCTTGTTTCGGGTCTGAAAGAGGCACTTGTCTTGTTTCTGGGTGTGGAGGGATTGCTTGAGGGTGTGAGTCAGGCCCTACTCCTTTTCTTCTGCCCTTGGGCCTTGTGCCGGATGCTCCTGCTGCGCGGGTATGGATGAGCGCAGCGATGGGGAGTAAATTAAGTTTGCCACTTATATAGGGGCTGCGTCATCAGCAAGATGGAATTAACTGACTCCTTTTTAGGGCTGGGGGGTGGGGTGGGTGGTGTAGAGCAGGTAGGTATGGCGGTGTGCGCCAAGGTTGCTTTCCCCTCTTCTCCCCCTACCTTTGCATTGGGCGTATTGTGTGCTCTGGCTCCTCAGTGGTTGTCATCCCTCTTTTGTGCTTCTTGCTGCTCTCCACAACGGTTTGGGAAGGCGGATACAGTTGGATGGTATTTTGGTCGGACTGTCCCTCGTGCAGGTTCCGTGCTATGCGCCTGCACCTGAGTGTATGATGAGGGACTGGGCGGGGGTTGCACTGCAGTGTTTGCAGGCAGTCTTGCATTAGGTTGGTGGCCCACGATGAGTCTCCGGGGGGTTCTGTGATCAGGGTGAGGCTAGTATGGTCTATCTGCATCGCCCGGGAAACCAGAGCTCATTCAGCCTTTTATTTTGCAGTGGCAGTAATGACGGGCACCATATTGAGAGCTGGGAAAACGTCTGGCTTCCTGGTGCGGTACCTCGGTTCCCCCTCTAGTCTGGCTGCATCCGGTACCGTTATTCTAAGATTCATGGGCTCCTAGTCATGGCATGATCGTAGATCGAAGTGCTTTATCCATCAGTGCTGGTTACGCAGTGCGTTTAAGCTCTTTTGTGCTCACATTCGCCTGAGCTGTATCACCATGCGGCCATCTTCCTCGTATTTGTTTTATTTTTATGATGTGTTTAGTTCTTAAGAACCTTCACATTACAAAAAGCGTCCCCGGGTGGGGCCAGTGGAAGAACACTCACCTGAAGCTCTTCCAAGGCTATTTAAACCACGCCCGGATGGCCACACGTGCTTCGCGTTATTCTGCATCTGCAGCAGGACGCTCACCGAGTCCCCCTCCTCTCCTTTTCTCTGTGCAGTCGGGGTCGGACGCACTTGCATCTTAGGGATTTTTTTCTTTTTGTTCCCTTGTCCTTCATATTCCTGCGCCGGTTCCACAGTCTTCTTTCTTCCGCTATTCCGGAGCATCTGGGATTCGTGTCCTGTTCTTTGTGCGAACATCGTTTCGCGAGGGCAGCTCCCCACTCTCTTTCTGGCGTGCTTGGGCCCAGAACACTGGTGGGACTTGTGCTTCTCTGTGACTCCCTCTCTGTCCGGGCACTCCAGCTTCGACTTGTCAGTTGGGAGGAGCTGTTCCAGCGGATACCTCCTCCACATTTACAGAAGTACATTGAAGAAAAAAGGAAGCAGCCAGTAAGTTCCTTCCTTTTTTAGGACACCACGGCCAGGGGACTCATTCCCGGGGTCTTCTGGTTCAAGCAGGGGCCCAAGTGGCTCTGGTACCAGGGATCTCCCTGAGGTGTCCCAAAAATAGAATCTAACCTGGAGTCCAGAGTTTCCTCCGAAGTTCCCTGTAAGGGGACTGGCAGGACCGGATCTTCATCCGAGGTTCCCCATCTGGGGGCAAAGGTTAAGCCCAGTATTTCTGGGGCTGTGTTCGCTGGGGTAGTTCCAGAGGTTTCCAAATCTGCAACTAAGTGTACTGAGACTCGTTTCAAGGTTTCCGTTAAGGCAAATAAACGCACCGGGGTTACCCCCGAGGATCCCTGACTTGAGGCTATATCTAAGACCGGCAAGATGGAGGGGCCCCCTCTGAGGGCTCTGACTGCAGGGGTTGACCCTAAGCCTTCCCAAACACAGGCCTGTAGTCGAACCGATCCTGCTGAGGGGGCAAAGAAGGTGGTTAAACACCTTAAGTCTTCAAGTACCGGCTCAGCCGAGGCTCCCTCACTGAGGGCTAATTCTGCAGCAGGCTCTAAGGGGTCGCAAAAGCGCTCTAGATCTGCTAGTACCGGCCCTGCCAAGGTTCCCTGCCACAAGGCTAAACTGGAACATAAGTCCCCTGATACCCTTGTGGTGACAACGGTCTCACTGACACCTGTGACGCAGTTCACCTCAGGCAGTAACAAAATGGCAGTCCAATCCCTGCGGTCTGCGGCGGCCATTTTGACTGAATCGCTCACACCAATGTTCCAAATGTCTGGTACGAGGGGCCTGTTTTTGGGGCTGATCAGCCTTTTCCATGTAATGTGGATAGTAGGAATCCGTCCCGCCCTCCAATGGATTGGCATGCTCTGTTTCCGCAGCCACAAAGTCTTGCTCCCTCCTACGTCCGCTTCCTTGGTATAAGTGGATCCAGTTGGTGGTGGGCCGTCCTGGCAACCATCCTCTTTGCAATCCTGGGGGTATGCCCCTTCAGAGTGGTCTCAACCCATTCTAGTGCCTAGGCCTTCTTCTGAGGATGCGTTTTTTGCTAAGTTTCAGACATTTATGTATTCTGATCTGATGAAGGCATACTTTAAGGATCTATTCAAGGGAATATATCCTAAGCCACCTGAACTGCAACCTGCTCTGGCAATTCCTCTGCAGGTCCCTGTAGTGCCTCCTCCTCCCCCACTTCCTGTGGGGCCCCCACCTCCACTACCTCCTCCTGCCTCCGCTCACCTTCACCACTGCTAAAGACTCCTGTTGCGCAGTCATTTCGGCCCACGTGCTGCGGATCAGATTTCTGTTCCCACCGCACTGGATAAAGATCAAGGGGACCAAGATAGCGATGACCCGCCCCGCTCTATTAGAGGCTTTCGCGACTGGGTTGTGGATATGATGGCATTGCTAGATATTCCAATACCAGAACCTCTGGCTCCACAAGAAGGTGTACTTTCTGGAGCCTTTACTCTGTCGTCACAGGAGCGCACTGGCCTTTTCCTTCAAAAGGATGTCCTGGCCGAAGCCTGCAAGGTCTGGGAAAAACCTCATTCCGGGTAACACCTAAACAAGAAAATTGACGCTCGCTCACACGTCTGAAGACATATCCTTGACTGCATGTCTACTCCCCTCATAGACGGTGGTGGCAGCGGCTACGTTCCAGTCTAAGCCAAACTCTACATCCTCCACTGCAGCGTCTCAAGACCTTTCCAAGGAGGACAAGCTTCTTGACGTCATTGGGGGGAAAAAAGTATTTTCCAATTCGTCCCTTCATCTGCGACAGGCTAATACCGAGGTTATCCTGGTGGCTGCTAATCTTAAGCACTGGAGGGAGCTTGCCGAGTTTCAGGAATGTATTCCTCCTGACATACTCAAAGCTTTTAAGGGTGGCTTATCCAATGCCAAAGTTCTGGCTCAGGAGCTGCTGGAGGCTGCGGCCCATCATGTCAACACTTCCGCTCTTGGCCTTATGGTTGAAGTAGACATCTCCTGCCAAGCGTGGCTGCATGCAACAAAGTTCTCGAAGGAGGTTCAGGACAAAGTACTTGACCTTCCCTTCAAAGGTAAGGAACTATTCCACTCCTCCACTGATGAGGAACTAACTCACCAAAACTAAGGCAAGCACGCAAACTGATGAGTCATTGTCAGTCCTTGACAAAACCCCAGCTAAGGCAGCTTATACTCAAGGGTCGGGTCTCAAACAAGGTCCTTCCCTGGTTTCAGAGGGTTCCAGGACCGCTATGCGCGCCGCGCTGATGCTCCCACTGGTGGGCCTCACCGCAAGCAGCAAAGGCAAGATGGGTAGTTTTTCTCTCGGTCAACAGCCTCCTCTTCAAGAACTAGTGGTCTTGCTGCTGGTAAATCATCTAAATGATGTTTTCCATCGGTCTCATGAGACACCGGTCGGAGGACGTATATCGTCTCATATGGGGGCGTTGCAGACCATCACAGAAGACCGATGGGTTTTGTCTGTTGCCCGGGTGGGCCTCCGCTTGCCCCTCCCTCCTACCCCACCCTCCTCTTCAGCAGACTGGGACACCCTCCCTCAGAGCCGAGGTACAGAAACTTCTAGACCGCAGAGCAGTGGAGCCTGTTCGCTTGTGGGAGCATGGGGAGGGCTATTGCTGCCTTCTGTTTACAGTGCCCCAACCCAGCCAGGCTGGCCTGCCCACTATTGGCGACCCCTCCAATTTCAATCTTTCTACCCGAAGAGAAATTCAAAATGATTACACCCAGCCAGATAAAGTCCTCTCTCCGGAAGGGCAATTGGCTCAGTGTGGTAGACCTTCAGGACGCCTACATGCATATCCTGATCTGGAGGCCGCATCGGAAATTTCTGCAGTTCTCTGTGGGAACGGAACACTTCCAGTATCGAGTGCTACCGTTTGGTCTCAGCTCGGTGTCCCTTGTCTTTATACGAAGATGATGGCAGCCATCGCAGCATTCCTCAGACTGCAGGGAGTTCATGTATATCCATATTTGGACGATTGGCTTCTGCGGAGTCGTTTCCCACAAGCCGCAACAGCCAATTTTCAGTCACTCCTTCAGTACCTGAGTGTTCTTGATGGAGGACAGGATAGCGGACCTGTCAACCACGTGCCAACTTTTCCTGCAGGCCCCCCACATGTCGGCCTGGTGGTTCCAGAGATTCCTGGGCCTTATGGCCTCTTGCGTGTTGGCTCTACCTCTTGCAGGATTAAAAATGAGGCACACTCAGCTTGCTCTTCGGGGCTGCTGGTCTCAGGCTATGGATCCAGACTCAAAGATGATTCCAGTCCCATCCTCCATGACCGCGGATCTTCGATGTTGGTCTTCCACTGGCAACTTTTCAGTGGGAACATCGTTCCAGGAGCCCTGCCCACAAGTAACGGTTACTACAGACTCCTCCCTTCTAGGGAAGGTGGGCGACGCCGCGTCTACTCGAGGTGTACGATTTGTGGATGCCCCAGGACAAACCTTGCCATATCAACTACCTGGAGCTTCTGGCAGTTTTTCTGGCACTCAAGGCTTTTCAGCCCTCTATCATCAACAGTGTGGTTGTAATTTGCACAGACAATTCTGTAACAATGTTCTACATCAACAAACAGAGGGGCACCAGGTCTCCTCCTGTGGTGGATCTAGCTATTTAAATTTGGAATTGGGCGATCCAGCATAATGTCTGGCTTCAGGAAGTGCACTTTTCCGGGTCACAGCAATCTTTCGGCAGACTCCCTCAGCTGACAATCTCCGGCGAGTTACAAGATGAGCACTGATGTTCTCACCATGATCTTCCAGCAATGGGGTGCTCCAGTGGTGGACCTCTTTGCAACCTCAACAGGAAACTTCCTATTTATGCTTCCAAGGACGGTCTTGGAGAGTCTTGCTTGGGGGACACTCTCGAGATCCCTTGGGACAACTTGAACGTTTACGCCTTCCCTCATTTGCCGCTGATTCATCGGTCGCTCTGGAAACTCAGGAGTGTTTCCAATTGCACTCTCTCTTCAAAGCTCCTTGGTGGCCAGCCAGGTTATGGTTTTCGGAAACTGCAGCACCTATTGGTGTGCTCCCCGATCAGGTTGCTGGAGATTCCCAACCTTCTTCACCAGAGCAGTCACCAGTTGTGGCACCCCTCCACAATTCTTCAGCTTGGCAGCATGGTACCTGAGTGTCATGTCTGCTGGTCATTTACTTGCACAACATGCTTCTGGCTCCCGTAATGGGCAGAGAAACCCAAACCCTCGGACTTTCAGATCAGCTGCCAGGCCGTTCTTTACACGATGGAAGCTGTCGGCATGGTTGCCATGGCAACGTCATAGGGTCATGGGACGTTGAATGGCTAATGCTAGGACTCGCATATCCGGCGTCATGTGTCTGCCGACGTTGTTTCACATGCTGACTCTGCTACCAAGGACTGCGTTCTATTTAAAGGAATAGCGCGGACTAACGGGCGCTTCTGATTAATTTTGTCATACGATTCTGAAGCTCCATTCACTTATCTGTTTTCCGCTTTTAGTGAACGTTCTATCTCAACTCAGAGTCCCTCACTAACCAGTTTGGGCTCCACCCGCTCGGTTTCCGGACCTCTTGAAATCTCTCCTCTCCTCGCTCACAGAACGGTGAGGATGGCGTTTCTGAACCTTGCTCTCTAAAGAAGGGCTCCTCCAGCATACAGCCTATTTCCTTCAAGTAAGTGTGCCCAGTGACTATCGCTGATATTACTCAGTCTCGTTACCTGTACCGAGACTCCAAGTCACCAGCTGTTTTCAGTGCTGTGCACACGCTTAACATTACAGGGCATTTCTGTGTGTCTTCTACTTACCATTTCACCTCGTTTCCTCTTGGGGTCAACTGTCCACACTGCTCCTCTTAAAACACTATTCTCCACACCATCTAAGAACACCATCTTCTGTTGTTTGAGGAACTACAACCAGGGCTCATTCCACGGAGTATAGTGCACCGAACCATAGACGCTGTGCTGTTTTCTTGAGTGCACCAACCCGGCTCTAGTGCGTCCCTTGTGCCATACAGGTAAGTTCCCCTACTAACATTCTTTCCTAAATGCATCGTTTCACAGTATTCTTCTCATCTGGACAAACAACGGACAGCTTGCTGTCTCTTTTGGTAAGAAGAACACTTTAGGGAGTAATCGGGCTGTATGGGGAATAGGTAAGGGACATTACTGAATCCCTCTTTTGTCATTTACATTCCTAGGAGGATTCTGGAAAGGTTCCTCCAATTGTCCAACGAAAGTTCTGGTTCTTCATACATTCAGGTTAGTCCAGAAACCTATTAGACAATATATAAACATATCTGAAGGCTGAGTATGGAATACTGTTCTCTTGTTTCAGCCTGGTGTTCTCCTTGCTTTGTGGATTTCCTCGCCCTTTCAAGTGATTGATTTCACTATCCTGCAATTGCAACAGCTAGTGAGGTACATCACTGGGAAGGCCTCGTCATCTACTAGTGCAGTTTGGGTTCTGAGGCAGCTAATGACATAACCATTCCTAGTGTACTTCTACCGTGCTATGGGTCATTCCGTGTCTCTGGTGAGTCTTTCTTTGTTGATTATTGTTGTAGTACAAGGAAAGTGTCTGAATCGTAACAGAATCAGAAGCCTTGAAATGGAAGTCACAGAAACCTTGGCCAAGTTAATGCAGTTGGTTACCGACTTAAGGAATGACATGACGTCCGCACACGACTCGATGCGTCATCGAATAGACGTGTTGCAGGACGCTGTACGGACGACCACCCAGGCTGATACGTTGTCTGGGGCTGCTTCTTCGAGTTCCAGCTTCCTGATTCCTGGACAGGATCCTGTACCGGTACTCATGTCGACCCAATTTCCTTTGGCTTCGCCAGAATGATTCAATGGCGATCCCAAGGCATACCGGACGTTCGTGAACCAGTGTAGACTCCATTTCCTCTGTCGGCCCGCATCCTTTCCTGACTCCACTAACAAAGCAGCATTTGTACTATCCTATCTCAGGGGAACGGCGGATGCCTGGGCCAACCCGTTATTGGAGACAAATAGCTACCTCCTTTATGACTGTGACACCCCGCTTACAGCCATGAGTAAGGTCTTCGATATGAGATATGAGATACAAAACCCAAGCAACCGATTTGGAGTTGCTTAATCTGCAACAAGGCAGTCTTATCCTATTATCGTACTTGGCCAAGTTCAATCAGCTTGCAGCAGAAACTGACTGGCCCGAGGACAAAAAAGCAGCTGTGGTTTACAAAGGACTGTGGCAACGTCGTAGCGTTATGGGACGTTGAATGGCCAATGCAAGGACTTGCATAACCGGCGTCACGTGTCTGCCGATGTCATTTCACACACCAGCTCTGCTACCAAGGACTGCGTTCTATTCAAAAGAATACCGCGGACTAACAGATGCTTCCGATTAATTTTGTCATGCAATTCTGAAGCTCTGTTCACTTATCTCTTTTCTGCTTTTAGTGAACGTTCTATCTCAACTCAGAGTCTCTCACAAACTAGTTCGGGCTCCACCTGCTCGGTTTCCGGACCTCTTGAAATCACTCCTCTCTTCGCTCACGGAACGCTGAGGACGGCGTTTCGGAACCTTGCTCTCTAAACAAGGGCTCCTCCAGCATACAGCCTATTTCCTTCAAGTAAGTGTGCCCAGTGACTATCGCTGATATTACTCAGTCTCGTTACCTGTACCGAGGCTCCAAGTCCCCAGCTGTTTTCAGTGCTGTACACACACAGAACATTACAGGGCATTTATGTGGTCTTCTACTTACCATTTCACCTTGTTTCCTCTTGGGGTCAACTGTCTACACTGCTCCTCCTAAATCACCATTTTCCAAACCATCTAAGAACACCATCTTTTGTTGTTTGATGAACTACAATCAGGGCTCATTCCACAGAGTATAGTGCACCGAACTATGGACGCTCTGCTGTTTTCTTGAGTGCACCAACCTGGCTTTAGTGCGTCCCTACTAAAATTCCTTCCTAATTACATTATTTCACAACATTCCTCTCATCTGGACAAACGTAACAGTCGGCTTGCGGTCTCTTTTGGTAAGAAGAACACTTTAGGGAGTAATCGGGCTGTAGGGGGAATAGGTAGGGGACATTACTGAATCCCTCTTTTGTCATTTACATTCCTAGGAGAACTCTGGAAAGGTTCTTCCCGAAAGGTATGGTTCTTCATACATTTGGGTTAGTCCACAAACCTATTAGACAGTATATAAACATATCTGAAGGCTGAGTATTGAATACTTTTTGCTTGTTTCAGCCTGGTGTTCTCCTTGCTTTGTGGATTTCCTCGCTCTTTCAAGTGATTGATTCCACTAGCCTGCAATTGCAACGGCTAGTGAGGTACATCACTGGGAAGGCCTTGTCGTCTACTAGTGCAGTTTGGGTTCTGAGGCAGCTAATGACAACCATTCCTAGTGTACTTCTACCGTGCTGTGGGTCATTCCGAGTCTATTCGTTGATTATTGTTGTACTACAAGGAAAGTGTCTGAATCGTAACACTGAGTTCCAGTCCTTAGCCCATTTCAACCTCTCAGAGGATAACATGTGCATAATTCAAGTGGCACGTAAGCCTTCTATGAGGGTTCAGTATAAGAGAAAATGGCTTTGTTGTTATCATTGGTGTCTAGTTAAGCAGCTTGATCCCCGACAAGCTTCTGTTGACCGTGTCTTGTCTTTTATATCACACTGCGCAGCCTCTGGCATCCATGTCTTATCATACAGGACATACCTATCTGCTATTGCAGCTTATTTCTCTACAGACAGTTGCTCTTTTTCCATGGCAAACCCGGTCATCAAGCGACATTTTGCAGGTCTTCTTCATCTTTTTCCTCCGATCAGGCCTCCTCATCCCAAATGGGATCTGAAAGTAGTCCTCACTGCTTTGTGTCATAAGCCTTTTGAACCTATGGCCACTACTGAGCTTAAGTACCTTGCTTGGAAAGTGGCCTTCTTGATTGCGGTAACATCTGCGAGAAGAATAAGTGAGCTTCAAGCTCTCTGTCGAACATCTGTTCTTAACTTTCCACAATGATAAGGTTGTGCTTCGTACTCATCCACTCATCCTTCTTGCCTTCCCAAAGTTGTCTCAGAGTTCCACCTAAACCATTCAATATCCTTTACCAGTTTTATTTCTGAACCCGGTTTCCGATGCCGAGAGGGTTTTACACAACCTAGACGTCAGACGAGCTTTTAAGTTTTATCTCAACAGAACAAGCAAACTTAGAAGTTCTTCACAACTCTTTGTAACGTTTGGTAACTCTAAAGGGTAACCCGCCTTGAAAACATCCATCTCTCGTTAGATAGCTTCATGTATCTCAGAGGCCTACAAAGTTCAAGGCCTTCAGCCCCCAAAGGGCATTCATGCGCATTTCGTCCATGGCAAAGCGGCTGCTGTTGCCTTCCAAAAATATGTCCCTTGGGAGTCCATAGCCAAGGCTGCTACGTGGGCCACTCCTTTGGCTTTTTGCAGTCATTGTCTTGACCTGAGCTCCCGGGGCGACACCCAGTTCGGCCAGGCAGTTCTAAGAATTTGTACCAATAAGGGAAATTTCCATCCTCACGTTTTTCCTTTGGTCAGTGCTTGGAAATCTCCCACAAGTATGGAGGAAAGGGGATGGGACGTAGGAGTATGACAAAGTTACTCACCGTAGTGACTACCTTACTCCTAGTCCATAGTCCCCTTTCCTCCATATGCCTGCCTGCCGTCCCCTCTAATAAGTATCCTTTATTCTGCTCAATGGTCCATGACCTGGCGATAGAAAAGGACTGAAGAGCGATGAGCGGGGCGGAGCTCAGGAAGGCAGGGCTGCGGTCACGTGTGGTGGACCCCCGTAAAAATAAAAGAAGGACAAACAAGTTAATTTTTTTATGCTTAAAAAGTGCTCCGGTTCCGTCGCGATGGATGGAATGTCCCACAAGTATGGAGGAAAGGGGACTATGGATTAGGAGTAATGTAGTCACTACGGTGAGTAACTTTGTCATTTTTAATGGTGCACTTGAAGTGGTGTGGTTTGGGTCCCAACCTCTTGTCCTTGGTGGGTATTCTGTATTCTCTTGTTCTGCACTATTGTTTGTCATTTTCACCCTAACCTCTTTAGATCAGGTTATAATATACTGTACCTTTCATCAACATTTGTTACATTGGTGCAGACACTATGTACCCTTTACCCCCAATATGAGACTGTACATCTCGGTGAGCAGTCTTCATCACATCTCCGTTTTTTCCCCATCGCTGTTTGGCTTGAAGGCAAACTAATTACACCTTCCTGCACTCTACACTATGTGGCGCTAGAAGGAAACCACACTGCACGCATACACATGGTTTTACACATGCCCATTCTGTACTATCCTGTCAAGTATGCATTCTATTCCATCTCCAAAATGGCACCCGGCACATGGTAACATGACATGCAGAGCTTAAACCTATATACGCTTTGTTGCACACTTCATGAGCACAGCATTAGTAGTGTGAAGGTTTGAATATTCTGCTTTTATGTGTGCTGTGTGGTAAGTGCTATAATGGCTTATAATTGAAAGAAAATAATAGGATCAGTTTCACAAAGTTTCCTTTTCCAGCTTCACCAATGAGAGCTTGGCTGCTGATTTTTATTTTGGATAAAATTCATAAAACAGTACACATAATTAAGATCACATATTTATCCCATATATAACATGAAATCACAAACCATACTCAGATTTATACAATTTTAAAGTCTAGTGGTCCTTTGCTCCATGACTTTTTCTTCATATTCACACAAGCATAGCCCAAATAGCTCACCCGAAAACACCTCATTCTGGTGCCCCCAATCAGCAACCAATAATTATACGTTAACAGGGTTAAGGTTTTTAATATGTTGGGATAAAACGTCATAATCTACATATAGCAATAAAATCACGTAACCTTCCTACTAATTTATCACATCAACTTGTTAAATGTTTAGGTTCTGGAAGGATTTTATTTATCAAAACCCTATGACCTTTTGTGTTTAGCCTTTACAACGACTTAATAAATACTTCTGTTGACCCAAGTGGTTTAATCAAAAGTGCAATATTTTTTATTTTTTTATTTTATTTTTTTTTTAATCACTCTATAATGGTCTACATCTAAAATGCACTGCTTGATTGAAATGAGCGCTACTGTTTGTAGTAGAGCAAATCTGGGGTGGGCCAGCTTGCCATTCAGACTTATTGAAGGTTGATCTTCAACTGAATCTTTAAGTTTCGGTCATACATTTTTTCCATTTTTTTTCTCTTGATTTTAGTAGTGACTGTATGCTATGGGAGATGTACTTCATGTTTATAAATGTAAGAAGAATATTGTTGAGATATTACTTTATCCAATTCGTGATTCCCAGGACTACAAGTCCTTTACTTGGCAGTGAAACACTAGACCAGAATATTGAACTAATTGGGTTATCAAAATATCAGTGATTAGCATCACCCGCTGCTTGCAAAATATTAGTGTATTTTATATTTATTTATTTATATACAGGAAGAGCAATGCTCTTTTGATCACAAAAGAATGCACAATAGATAAGCAATCAGATTTGATGGGAAGCAGTGAGCTTCTTACAATGGCGTGAGTTTGATGGATAGTCTGACCAGGTTGTGGGGAGGAGTAAATGGAACAGTCACTGGGGACAATACATGAGTGGACATACGAACATTGGAGATTTTTAAGTGCATTTAGGCAGTATGGCCTGCTGTGCTCGGGATGTGACCATGATGGGTGAAGTGCTAGAGTGGAGGCAGGGGAAGTGAGGGAAAAATGTTAGCTAGCAGGCAGATGAGAGGTAGGTTTAGAGGGTAACTTGGAGGTGATGAGGTAGGCTTTTAATGTGTGTTTTAACAAATCCGTGTGGACTGTTTCTCAGATGCCTAGGGTAAGAGCATTCCATGCAAATGGAGCAATAAGAGAGAAAGAGAGGAAGTACAGAGCGAGCAAGGAGCCACAAGGGTAGTTGAGGAGGCAGAGCAGAGATGAGAAGGCTTGTAGAGTTGGATAGACAAGGATAGATATAGTGGATACAGTGGTGCCTTACCGTGGATAGATGTGTGAACCAGAAGAAGACATTTAAATCTGGCCCTGTTTGGCATCGTCAACCATCGAGGTTGGTGGCGGTATGAGGAAGTAGGTGTGAAGTGAGGGAGTTCAAAGAGTGTCCTGGTAGAAAAGCTAATGATCTTGTTGAGAGGACAGAAGGCATAGTTGGGGGGACCAAAGAGGATGCTCATGATTTCCGGCTGGGCAGATATTAGATCTAAACTTGACCACAGATACCACTTGTTTGACATTCACAACTCTGGTATTGAAGTTTCCAAAAAGGTCAAAACTCTGGGCTTCCATCTAGATTCTTCGCTGAGTTCTGAAACCCACACTAACCAAGCTGTGAAAAATGTTTCCTATTATTTGAGACTACTGAGGAACCTAGGATCGTTCCTATCCGAATCAAAATGTGCCTAAGTTGCAAGGGCAACCATTTTGCCCAGATTGGACTATGGAAACTATTTTGGTTGGTGCCTCAAAAATATACATGATTTACAGGTTATACAAAACGATGCTGTACACATCATAAAAAGGAAGTACAGGAGAGAACATATCACCCTTTACCGGCAAGATCTACATTGACTTCCGATTGCGGCTCGCCTACAATTCAAGGAGGCAATACTGATCCACAAATAATAACATGGCTCTGTGCCAGGTTAGCTCAAAAATGAGTGTGTCCTTATGAACCCTTATCCACATTAGCACTGGTAGAAATCCCAAAATTCAAGCTCATCAATAGCTCAGGAAGATCTTTTCCTATTATAGCTGCTAAGGTCTGGAATTCTCTTCCTCTGGATCTTAGAATGCTAAAGGAATTTAGCGTATTTTGCCATCAACTGAAAACATTGTTTTTTCACTAAGATTCCCTTAACTCCCTTCTGCTAGTGCTGTTTTCCTTTTGTGTTCTTCCCTGCGTTTTTGTTGGCACCCTGATGCCTGCGGGTTTCCGGCGCAATATATAAATAAATACATGCTAGTTAAGAGATAGTGTATAAAGGAAGGGGGTGCCTGATGTTCCTAATATTTAGGAGGTTGAGGTGAGCTGTTGTTCCAGGTTTGGAAATGAAAGTAGAGAAGGTGTGAGAAGGGTCATAAAAGATGCTGTGGTTCCTAGCTGAAGAAGAGTAGGGAGAATGTCAGATGGGAACTGGATAGGCAGAGGAAGAGATGTGGCAGGGAAGAAGAACACTTGCCACCTGCCCCCTTAGTAGAGAGTGCAAAGCCATCCAATATTTAATGGCAGAGGGGCAGTTGGATATTTTGATAGAGAGATCAGAGGGAGAGTTCAGGAAAGGAGAAGATTTGAGTGTTGTCTGCAAAGAGTTGGTACGAAAACCCAAAGGAGCCGATTAGTGCCACAAGAGCATAGGTGTAGCATGTAAAGAGGAGAGGGCCCAAGACAGAGTCTTGTGGAATACTGACAGTTAGATGAGTGAGTTGAGAGGTGTTGTTGCTCCAGGAGACAGATAATTGGCGAGGTGCAAGGTAGGACTCAATCCAGGCAAGGGCTTGATTGCAAATTCCAAGAAGTAAGATAGTATTAAGTATTAAGAAGAGAGTGATCGACAGTCTCAAAGGCAACAGACAGGTCAAGGAGAATTAGATTGGAGGATAGGTTGGAGTGCATAGCAGAGGCAAGGAAGATGGACACATTCATGAGAGCAGTTTGTGTGGAGTGACAGGAGCGGAAACCTGCTTGTAGGGGTGTCGAAGGTTGTTGATGTCTAAGAAATTGGTAAGAAGGTTGAACACAACCCTTTCAAGCACTTTAGAGTAGTGCGGAAGGAGAGACACAGGGCGAAAGTTAGCCGGTAGGTTTGGGTCAGCCTCTTACTTGTTTAGGAGAGGGATGACCGTGGCTGTTTTGAAAACCGAGGGAAAACAAGCAGAGTCTAAGGACTGATTGAAGAGTTCAACGTCTTGAGACGCCACTAAAGGAGCAATAGCCTTGACTAGCTGAGGAGCAAGAGGGTCTGATGGGGCACAAGAGGGGTTAGCCTTCATCAGTAGAGATCGGACTTTGTCAGTATTAGTGTGACGAAAGTGGGAGATAGGGGCAGAGGAAGATGTTAGAGTAGGCGGAGTGTAAAATGTAGGAGGAGGGAGTGTAAGGAAGGTCACAAGAAATCTTTGCAGCAAAGTATTCTGCTTGGTCATTAGCTGTGACAGTGGAGTTGATAGTCATAGACTCAGGAGGAGGGAGTTTTGGCTGCCCTGTAGACGGCGAGGATGGTTGGAGTGAGGTAGAATTCCCTTTTCACTCTTTCAAGAGTGGACTTGAGAGAGTTCTGGGCAGAGAGGTAGAGTTGCAGGTCCTCATGCATGTGGGTACACCTCCATTTGTGCAACAGTTGGTGAATGTCTGTGCAGGGATTGCGTATGAATGGGGTGACCCATGGTTGAAGATGCTGAGATTTGGGGGTGAAATTAAGCAGTGGGAAGTAAGAGAAGAATGAGTCATATAGTATGGATTGGAAGCTGGAGTAGGCAGTGTTGGTCGAAGAGGCATCGTGTGTGAAGGAGGATAGTGAGAACTGTAGGTCGGAGAGAAAGGGGGCAGTAGCAGAAGGTTAACATTTCCTTTTAGTAATAGGGGAATCAAGTGGTGAGGAAAGGCCAGAGGGTGGTGGAAATAATTGAGTGATCAGATATGGATGGTGTGACAGTAGTATTAGTGTCTGAGAGATAGGTGGAGATGAATAAGAGATCAAAAGAGTTACCCCATGTGTGGGTAGGTAGGTTAAGGATAGTGTGAACAGTGTGGTCATCAAGAAAAGACAAGTTCAGATTTCTGAGAAGTGGTTGGAGAGGGAAGGTTAAAGTCCCGTAAGAGAATGAGGTGATGTTTAGTGGAAAGAGAATCAAGGAGTTGCCAAGATCATCAAAGAATATTCTAGTAGGACCAGGAGGGTGATAGCTGGAGATGATGTGAACCGATTGAGGGAGACCAATAGTAGAGATTGTGAATTCAAAAGGGGTAGGAGAGGATGTGGCATTGGTGATTTGTGAGGAATTGAGGCAGGAACAGAGTAGGTGTCCAACGCCTCCACCTCTGCCAGTCAATCGAGGAGAGTGAATGAAGGATAGTTTGGCGTCATGTAGGGCCGCAAGAGGGGCAGTGTCAGATGGAGAAATCCAGATTTCAGTGATAGCAAGAAGGTCAAGGGGAGAAGAGATGGAGTAAAAGTTGTCAGTGATAAAGGAAGTTTTGTTGCATACAAACTGAGCATTCCAGAGTGCAATGTTCAGTTGATGAGCTAAGGAAGACTATAGAAGTTGAGTCTCGGAGGAAGACAGGCGAGGTGTAGAGGAGGTATGGTCAGCACGTCAGCTTTGTTTGTTGGAAGGATGTGGAAGAGAGATGGAGAAGTGGGAGTTTCGAATTGTGAGTTTTGTAATAGGGATAGGAAAGGAGGAAGTTGTAGCGTGATTGGAGAAAGTGTAGGGAGAGGTGAGTAGGAGGCACAACAGGGTGAGCAGAAGTGAATGCATTATAACTGAGTAGCACAGTGTGGAGAGACAGTACAGTAATTAGGCAAAGAGGCTGGCCAATGGCTGGTCTTCACCCTTCAATGTTTCCGCCCTTAACTGGGACGCCCCTGGCTGGTCGATCCTAGGTAGTTCAGCAGAGATGACACACGCTCTTGTCTCCTGATCACCTTGTCCATCAGTCTCTCTGATATTGTCCCTGAGGCGATTTCTTTCCTTATTGGTGTTCCCAGAAGAGCCTCTTCAGTCCTTTTGGCTGGAGAGGGGGTTGATCCAAGATGGCCACAGGAAGTGATGCCACCAATCCAAGATGACCGCTGGAAGTGGTCACCAATCCAAGATGGCCGCTGACAGTGAAGTTCCAGACAGAAAGTGAAGCCAAAAACCAGAAGGCATGACACATGCTCTTGTCACCCGAACGCCTGGTCCATAAGTTGTTGGCCTCTCTGATGTTGTCCCTGATATTGCTGGGATGAGGCGATTTCCTCCTGATTGGTGTTCCCAGAGGAGCCTCTTGTGGCTTTCGGCTGTATGCTGAATGAACTCATGATGTCAAAAAAAATGTTTTCCTCTGATAATTTCCTCAAGAGAACCGTTGTGTAAAAGTGTATTGGTTGACCAAAGGTGGCCGAAGGGAGGTTATATGTACACATTTTGAATAATGCCATCCTTCTACACTACAAATCCCATATCAGCATTGGTAGTGTAGGAGGAATCAAACTGGTGACATATTGTTGACATTTGAATTCTGTCTGATTACCTTTTTGGGAGTCCACCAGTTGCCCGCAGCTAACCATTCTTTGCTTATTGCTGATAACATGATTTCATGTCGGCAGAACCCGCCTTCCCCCATGTTATGATCAATGCTGCCCTCACCCACAAAAACAAAGCATTCACTGAGCCTTTTGAAGCTGTTCATCAACATTTGGCCCTCCCTTGATATGCAAATGCATCCAATATAGTGTTGGGTAAGAGTGTAGACCGATGCTAGCCAAACCTTTAGGGAGTGAGGCTGATATTTGAGAAATTTGCTAAGAGTGAACCATTAAATTAAAGCCACCATCTGCTAAAGAACTCAGCTGACTACTGTGAAATACGCCTTTTGGATGATCGCTTCCCTCAAATAAACATGTTGCAAAAGCGCATTGGTTGACCAAAAGTGGTGAAACTGAGGAAAATCTTCTAATTTCAGCTGATGATGATGATGATGCCCTTTTACAGTTCACGTCCCTTAGCAGCATTTTGAATACTTAATAGATTCCCCTTAACCAACCACGTCTGCTCAAACGTTCATGCAAGGTTTTAAGTACCTTTTATCTAGTACTTGTGAATTGAGGATGATGATGATATGGCATAACACTGACAGCACCCGTACATTTCCCAGACAAAAAAGGACATACTTAAACATGAAATTGCCTCCTGTAAACCGACAGGAGTCTTTATACTCAGAAAATGTACATTGTTGGGCAGTATGAAACCCACAACTTATTTTCCTTCACAGAATCGATGAATTGCAATGCAGACAAAATAACGATTTGATGAAGAGCTAAAAGCAACTCCTGGGTATCGGCATCAGCAAAGGTGCTACATCTAGGGAACGAGGAGCTAGTGCATTGCATGCCAGAAATCACTTCTACAAGAGATTGCAGGAGTAACTATACAGTAGCCAGTAAAAAAGGCTTACTGTATATCTTATAAAATGCCTGAATATTTACATTATTCACACACAACATGACTCATCCTGTCATGCATTTACTGGAGACATGATAGCCTAGACTTGTGTAGTAGGATTTGGAGTAACTTGTCACTCCTAAACTATGCAAAGTATTTTGTGAATTAACTCACCACAGAAAAAGAGACATTAGGTAAAAGAGCATTGTTTAAACAAAGGTGGCCAACCTGAAGAAATATGTATGAATTCAGACTTATGTTATATGGCATTTGTATAGCGCCCACTGGCATTGGTATGGCCTAGAAGCGATATGGGGTGAATGCCGTTTGGAGGACCCCTGTCCGAGATGTGAGATGTGGGTGTAGGATTCTAAAATGCATGTTTGCATTTTTAGCCAGCACAAACGTAGGTAGCTAGTGGCTGGGTACTTGATATTATAAAAAGCTTGTGTGCATTTGTTAGCCAGCCTGAAGGTAAGTGGGGAGTGGCTAGGCCATTACCAGCAGCCCATAGAGATTTGAGGAGAGAAAGTGTGCTGTGAAGGACTCTCAGGGTAGAAGGACAGTGAAGGAGATTGATTATTTGCACAGCTGGACCAAATTTATATTGTGTAACTCAGCTGCATTCTATTGGAAGTAGTGGTGTGTTGGGTGGGTGAATTCCAGCAGTGTTTATTGCAGATGTATGGGGGTAAGTGGCTGTGCCCCATGAGGGGTACAGCTGTATTCCATTGTGGAGTGCAAGATGTTATAGAGAAGCAAGGTTGAGACCTAACTGGAGCGATGGCCTTGAGATTCTCACAGGGCCTGACTGAAATGTTTTCCGCAGGTGATTAGATTTGACCTTGTCGACGCATCAGGTGCCCCCGCATTTTTTTGAGGAGGGGGTAATAGTTTCCCCAGTGGATGGACTAAGCCGGTCAGGATGCTGAACGGAAAAGCCAGGTTTTGAGGGCCTCCCTGAAGGTGAGGTGAACTCTATGCAGCGGATGGTAAATGACATTTGAGTTCTAGATGGTGGGTGCTTGGACTGAGAAGGATGAGCCCCCCTATTCTGGTTGATTTTGCCACTGGGATGATGAGGAGTGCTGTGTCTGAATTCAGGTTTATGGTGGGCCTGTAGCTTTGTGCGTTTGTGTTTCAGATCGTCGGCAGCCAGTGAAGGACCCGAAGGGCGGGTGTGATGTATTCTCTGGGGTCTAGTGCAAGGAGGATCTTTGATGCACTGTGTTATACCTATTGGAGTTTTCTTGATTGTGATGCACGGGCCCCCAGGTATAGGGCGTTCCCATCGTGTAAGCGTGGGAGGACGATAGCAACAATCGCAGAGACTATGTGAGGGAAGGTCAGGTAAGGAAAGATGCTGCAGAGAATGTGTAGCAGCTTTTTGCCACAGGATTGATATGGTGTGAGTGGATCAAGCATGTGTCCATAATGCATCCATGTTTTTTTACTCTGTTGGAGGAGGTGGGGGTGTGCCTAGAGCGAGCTGCCAAGGGGTGGGTTGGGGGAAAAGGGCGGTATTTCCCTGGATCAGGATCTCAGTTTTACTTGGGTTGAGAAGGAGGTGATTAGCAGTCATCCAGTGTTCGATTTCTGAGACACATGATGCAAGGTCGGGGGAGGTGGAGGTGTTGTCCTTTAGTAAAGGATTTGGGTGTCGTCTGTGTTGTTAAAGCAGGATAGGCCATAGGATCAGAAGAGTGCAGTGAGGGGGCTCAATTAGAGGTTGAGGAGCAGGGTTGAGAGAGAGGCAGCTTTTGGCACTCCATGCGCAACTGGATGATGAGTTGAGGAGAAAGGAGGCAAGTGAATTATTTGGGATCTGTTGGAGAGACAGCAGGTTATCCCTGATGCCAAGTGAGTGAACTCTGTCCTTGAGGGTCGGGTGGTCAATGGTGTCGAAGGCTGCTGAGAGGTCGAGACAAATTATTGAGGTGCAACCTTCTGAGTCAGAGTGCCTTTTGAGATCATCCCAGAAGGAGACAAGTCACGATTCAGTTCCTCTTAGGGGTCTCAAGCCCGATTGAGCGGGGTCGAGTACTGATTGGATTCTGTGAAATGGGATGGTTAGTAGTAGAGTAGGCCGTTCAGTCAATTAGTTTAGAGATTAATCGTTTGTTAGAGATGGGTCTGTAATTGGTCGGGACAAGAGGGTTGAGTGAGGGCTTTTGAGCAGTGGTTTGATGCATGCGGTCTGTAAGGGTGCAGAAGTACGAGTCTTGACACAGTTGTGGTAAATTGGTTGGCATAGACTTTTATTTACAACAGCAAAAGAAAAGGAAAAGCCTATCTTGACCTACTTACTATGAGGGGTTGGCCTACCTCAACAAAATTACTAAGGACCCAGTCAGGATATCCGTAAAGTAAAATGGCCACCGTCCTGTGCCTAAACCTATTTCCGACCCTTACACTTTCAACTAACTAAAGAAAACTGGATTTCTCAATCCAGAAGGAACACACAGTTCCCCAATCTCCTGAAGGGAACCTCTTTCATAAACCACTTCTGTCCATGAACATAAGTCATAATTCTCCTCTCTACTGGGAGTAACCTCTTCCTTGGTGGTTGGTTCCACTTATAAACAAAACACAGTTCTCCCCTCTCCTGAAATGAACCTCTTGAAATAAAACACACCGTTCCCCAATCTCCTGGAGGGGTCCTCTTCCTCTGTGCAACAAAAATGAACCTTTCAGTCTAGATCTTATATTATTCACCATAGACGAACTCTCCAAATCCCTTACCAATATCCACCAGGAGACAGAAGACATCAAAGGAGTACTGGTAACTTTACAAACTAAGGAAGACTTGAACAAAATTCTCTCAGACACTAACCCCAAACTCAAGTCTTACCGTAAGGTTATAGAACAGTGAAAAATTAGGAAATTTCGCAGAGAAACTTTAGATTACCCAAGAGACATAGTTTATACTTGGCAGGAGTTCTATTTTTTTAAATAGTTTTTATTAGTTTCCATTGAATACATAGCACACAAACAGTGAACAAAACCAATACTACACATCAACGTCTAATATACGTAACCCACCACACAATATCTAATCTACACCCTTCCCACCCTCCCTCCGGTTTGCCACCAGCACTATCCCGTATCTTATATTCCCTTACCTCACTGAGAGCACCGGCCCTCACCCAGTGTCCTATCAAGCTATCAATTACCCCTCTGGTAATTTATGGCATGCTACTCCCCTTAACAACCTCAATGGCATCCTGAGCATATAAACCTTGCACCAAGGATATCCACGCAGACCAGTCTTCAAATCTAGGACCCTGTGAGCACCTTCCAAGCCATTGCTCTGCCAAAATTTAGGCCACATTTCATCCTGAGGATGTGCTCACACCCTTTGGTCGTGGAAAACGTCCCAACAAGCACGCTCCCGGGGAGAGTACATCCAGTGTCAGTCCACCCTTCTGCAATTTGGCTTCTTCTCCCCTCCCCAGTACACCCGCACAGTGGGGCACTCCCAGAAAATGTGTAGTATCCCCGCCTCTTCAGAGATACACCTCAGGCATAATCCAGTACCTGCGCTCGGGAATCTAGAAATCCTCAAGGGTGTCAAGTAGGCTCTATGCGTCACAAACAGCTGACTGAATCATTTGCAATCGAGAACTTCGGGACACTCTTTTGGGGTAACCTAGGACATCCTTCCATTGTGCATCCGGAAAGGGGGTCCCCAAGTCCTCCTCCCACTTGCACCTAACCACCGATGGAGCGGTTGGACCCTACCGTAAGCAGCAACTCATATATCCTTGATATAGGGCCTCATTACGAGTTTGGAGGGAGCCATGTCCAAACTCGGGTCTGGGTCCGTGGTCCCTGAATGGGGAAATACCGGGCCATTCCGACTTTGGAGGGCCCGGTATTTCCCCATTCAGGGAACCCGGACCCGGACCATCCCCATTCGAGCCCCCATAGGGCTCAATGGGAATGGGGAGGGAGCTAACAACGGGCCCGTCAATAACGGGCCCGTTGTTAGCTCCCTGGTCCCCTCACGGGACCCGCTAAGGACGTCTGGTAAAACCAGACGTCCAGAGCGGGTCCCGCATGGGGACCTCGTAATAGGGCGGAATGGGTTTAACGGCACCAGCGCCGTTAAACCCATTCCGCCAGGATCATAATGAGGCCCACAGTGTGTCTCCCTTCAGAGATGACATAGAAGGTATCTACAACTGCATGCTTTTCCAGTGACTCCCTCCATGTGGGCCAATGTCCAATTACCTCCCACCTAATTGTGAAGTATAATAAATATTGGCCTCCAGGCAATCTTGTGCCGTCAATTAATTCACTGATTGGTACGAAGTGAGTGTCCCGTAATTAGTCCCCAATTGTAACCACCCCACAGGGCTCCCAAACAGCACGTATTCCCAGCTGCGCTTGCCTGGAGGACGACACCACAGACACCAGGCGGGTATGAGCACAAATCGGATCTACTAGGCCTATCAGTTTAAGCGCCGTATCCCACAATCGCACATCTAGTGACACCAAGAGCGATCCAATTCCTGCCCTTAGTCTTTTGGCCCATAACCACTCCCTCAGATAATATTTCGGTACTGTGCGCATGAGCATTCGCGTTGCGGGCTTGGGGTCCTCGGCCATCCAATCTACTACAAATTGCAACTGTACTGCCAATTGCAACTGTACTGCCAGGTAATACAACTTAAAGTGTGGGACACTAATGCCTCCTTCATCGTAAGGTCTGTGCAGTTATGCCAACGCTATTCTGGACCTACCACCCTTCCACAGGAAGCCCACGCATAGCTTATCTAGTACTTTAAAGAAAGACTTCGGCACATAGTGAGGTACATTTACAAAACAGTGTAACAACCGAGGCAGGACCACAATATTCAGTAAAGCCACCCTACCCATTACCCACGGGGGCACTCTATCCCAAAACCTCATGGAATTCTTAATCCCTCCAGGATAAGCCCAGTATTGTTCTTGTGTTGTACTGCTGCATCGTGGTATATGTTAACTCCCAGGTATCGGAACGTATTCACTGACCATTTCAATGCCAGGACCGGGAGTGTATGCTCACTCTTACAGCAAAGCCAGCTAATGGGAGCAGGGAGGACTTATCCATACTTATCTTTTTCCCTGATAGTGCTTCAAATAAAAACAGGGCCTCCATAACCAATTCCAGATTGTCTTCTGTATTCTGGATGTATAGCCAGGTGTCGTCAGCGTACAGTGAAGTTAGGTGTTTAATACCGTCAATTGCAATGCCCGCCTCAATGTACTCAGACCTCAAATATTGAGCTATCAGCTCCATGGCAAGGATATACAACAGCAGAGACAACGGGCATCCTTGTCTGGTCCCCTTCTGAGTTCCCAAGAGTCCGAAATATGTCTCCCAGTTTTTACCCTGGCAACGGGCTGAATGTAAATCAGCTGCACCCATCTGAAAAACCTCTGACCAAAGCCCAGTCTGCCCATCACTGCATATAGCCAATCCCACCTCACCGAGTCAAATGCTTTAAACACGTCCAGCGTTGCTATCGCATACGCTGTATTCCAGACCACCCTACACTCGATGACATGGTGCAGCCTACATAGGTTCCAGGATATTTTTCTACCTGGGCCATACCCAGTCTGGTCCGGGTGGACAATCGTGTGGATCACTTGCTTCAAACGGTTCACCAAGATAGCTGTCAGGATCTTAGTATCCTGATTGAGCATGGACAAGGGAATCGCACCTCATGGGTGGCTTACGTGGTTTTAACAGTGGAATTCTAACTGATTCCCTTAGGCTTAGGGGGAGGATCCCTGCTTCATAAGAGTCCTGGAAGACACCCAGGAGCTGGGGGGCTAGTTCATCAATACATTCTTTATAGAACTCACCAGGCAGGCCGTCCGAACCAGGGGTCTTGCCTCTAGGCAACACCCTAATCGTGCATTTTACTTCTTCTACCGTGATAGGCTCCTCTGAACCTCCTCTTGACTCAGACCCAGCAGGTCTATTTTGCCTAGCACTTCCCCAATGTGCACCTGCGAAACCTGCAGGCCCTCACGATGATAGAGGTCACTGTAAAACTCTTTGAATGCCACATTAATTTCTACCTGTGTCTGGCAAGGGGCTTCGTCCTGCACTTGTTTCGCATGAATAGGGCTCCTAACCTATTCTCTCTTATACAACTAGGCTAGTAACCTTCCTGGTTTATCCCCTTCCTTATGTTGTCTCTCCATATACTTTGCATAATTATGCATCCCCAGTCCCTCCCAACACTCCACGCACTTATTCCTGAGCCTCACTATGGCCTCCCCTCCCCGTTGCTCCCTGCACAGGACTGCTTTGCCTGCTGTAGTTGGTCCTCTGTTTCATCAACTCCCTCTTGACCCTGACCTGGACAATGTTGGATTGTACTATAGCGATGCCCCTAATGACCACCTCCCACACCATACCCGCACTGGGAACGCTACCCTGGTTATGTTGGACATACTCAACAATGCTCTTTTCTTATACTATCGCGGAATGGTAAGTCTTGCAAAGACTCACTCTTTAGTCTCCACGTGGGAACCGGGGGGCTTATGGGGGTGCATACTGCCAATGCAAGCCAAGAGGCACATGATCAGACAATACCCTGCCACAGTATTCCGCCAGCAAGAATCTGTCCACACTCTCTTGTTCGACAAAAAAATTGTATATCCTCGTATGGACTGCTTGCAGAGCAGAGTAATATGAATAATGCCTGTTATCTGGGTGCAGCGACCTCCAAATGTCTATCAGGCCAAATGCCTCTAAGAGCGTACGCAAGGACCGAGCCTGTGGGGCAGGTTTACTCAACTTGGCATCAGACCTGTCCATTTGTGGATCTAGGGTGCAGTTGAAGTCTCCTCCCCATATTACTTTACCAATCTTATAGGGGCTAAACCTATGATACAGGGACTGGAAGAACCAAGCTGCATTATGGTTAGGTGCATACGTATTGACCAGGCATACCTCTAAATGTTCCAGTGTACCATGCAGTAGCACCATTCCACCTTCATCGTCTGTTTTCACCTGGGTAACCCTGAAGGGTACCGCCAGCGATATCCAAACCACCACCCCTCTGGCATATGCTTAGTAGGGAGAACCGAACACCTGCCCCCGCCATTTACCTGCCAGTTGCACCTGTTTCTCTGCAGTTAAGTGCGTCTCCTGCAGCAATGCAATATCGATTCTCCTCCTCCTCAGGAAGGCAAACACTCACATTCCAGGTGAGTACATTTTCCGAACTAGCCATCGATGCAGCAAGGTTGAGCCCAATCCCTCCCACGTAATCCCCGTAATTCCACCAGGCCCTATATAAGACCACCAAGCAGTGACATAAGCACTTCCTCTACATCAAGAATTCTTCCCGGGCCTCGTGCTGGCAAACCTTGACCCAACCAACCCCCCTATCGTTCCCCCCCCAAAAAACAAAAGCCCCACAGAGTCACCAATGCTCGGGCTTCTCCGCTTCTCGCAACCCCCACTGGCGACTACACCTGTGGACTATGCACAGCGGGCGGGTGCAAAAACAAGTACCCGACAAAGAACAGCAAATAACAAACACCAAACAAGGGGGAAAGGAGAAGCCTAAAGAGGCCCTGCTACCCAAGCATTAACTAGAGCAGGCTAGGCATTTACCACGGAAGGTGTGCAACCCCATCCGGTCACCATGTAGCATCCAGTTGGCCAAAGGAGTCAAATGAAGAATGCAGGTGCGCGCCCAGCAACCCGCCTCCCCGGGTGAAACCCCTCACAATCCATGATCCACTCTAGGCGCCTCTCCTCCACCGAACCTGGCCCAGCACCTGCATGTCCAACACAGTTCACCCCACCGTTTCTGTAGTCCCAGTTGCACCCTGGTCCTGCGCCTGTTCATCTCTTCCACTCTTGGCTGGAAATATCTTCTCCCTGTCCAGCCACTCCTGTGCTTCCCCCAGGAGTTCAAAGAAAAGGGCTTGATTTTTATACAAGACCTTCAGACGTGCCGGGTATATCAGCATATATCTCAAGCCGGCCGATCTCAGACTAGCCTTGACTGCCAGAACTGTGCACAACTCTTCTGCACCTGAAAGGTGTAATCCAGCTACACCACCAGATCCGCTGAATCCCTGCGCAGGACCCCCCACCCCTGTCTGGAGAACGTAAGAATCTTTTCACAGTCCTTATACTTTAGGACCTTAGCAATAATGGGTTGTGGGGCACCCGGAGTGGATCTGCTTGCTGCGGCCCTATGCGCACATTCAATCATGAAGCCCTGTTTAAGGTTCCCCGGGCTTAATACCTGTAACAGTATATTCTCCATATACGTGTAGGATCACTGCCTTCTGCACCCTCCGGTAGGTCGACAATCCGGACATTGCTCCTTCGGGACCTCCCTTCTGCTTCCTCTGCTCTGCTTTCTTTTTTTTTTTTATAACTCTTTTTATTGAATTTTACAACAAGTCAAAATAAAAAAAAATAAAAAAAAGTTCCCTCCCCCACCCCACAAAAGAAATACACAAAGACGAGCATTCAACACGCTAAATCTTCTTCTGACTAGACAGTTCTCCACCTCATTGTAACTCCAATAGTCTGAGGCGTTGCGGGCACCACATCACTCTATAGTCATCTTTAAGAAAAGCCATAACCTCCCCCCAGTCCGCAGCAAAGTTCTGCACTTTATCCTCCATAGCATAAGACGCCCATTCCATTGCAGCAATCTCCCAGATTTTACGGAACCAATCCTGGCGCATAGGGATATCGGGGCTTTTCCAACTCTGGGCTATCAACATCATAGCTGCGAGGATCAGGATCACTTTCGCTTTCTCCCTTCCCCTGATTCCCCCTCCCTCCAACGGCTCCCGAAGGCCCAAGAGGATCTGTGCTGGAGTTCGTTCATCTCCTGTGCCAAATACCTGACTTTGCGCCCTTTGAACCTCCCTCCAAAAGGGCTCGACTTTGGGGCATTTACACCAGATATGTTCTGCGGTTCCTACCATGCCACAGCCCCTCCAGCAACTACCCGATCTTGTGGGAAATATCCTGTGGAGCCGGGCCGGGGTATAATGCCACCCGACTAGAACCTTAAACCATGCTTCCTGTAGTTGGGTCGCTTTTGCCAGTTTGTATAGCCTCCTCCACAATCTCCCCCATTCATCCATGCTAATGTCTCTACCAAGAATCTGTTCCCATTTCTGCATACACGACCAATGGGGATCAGTGTGCGAACCATTCAAGATCTTGTAAATATTTGAAATGAGGCCCTTCGTTCCATCGTTAGAAAGTAAAAAGACCTCAAACCGCGTTGGTTCTCTAGTGGCTGCCCTCTTAACTTCGGGCTGAAGTGCCCAGTGCTTCAGCTGTGCATATCTAAGCCTTTCCCTCTCTTGTATAGCGAATTCCTGTTTACATTCTATAAAGGACAGCAGATTCCCTCCTCGAAACAGGTCACATAGCTTCCCACAACCTCCCTCCCGCCAGCTCCTAAACGCTCCTTTCTCCAAGCCCGAGGTGAAATCCCCATTATCAAAGAGGGGGGTAAATGGGGATGGGTACCTAGTAATACCCTTGGAGCCCACCATCCTGTCCCAGGTATCTGCCATTAGCTTGGTTATTGTGCTCTCATACAGGTGCCTTGGTCTATGCTCTTTAGGCAACCAAAGTACTTCTGACAAATTGCGATGGGCTACCGCCCTGTCCATTCTCACCCAAAGTTTATTTTGTTGAGTGTCTTCCGCCTTCAGCCATTCCCTGATGATTCGAAGCTGAGTGGCCTCATAATACCGTCTAAAGTTTGGTAGCGCTAAACCTCCTTCACTCTTGGGGGCCATCATTAAGGCACCGCTCACCCTAGGCCTCTTGTCTTCCCATACGAATTCATTGGTCAAGATCCCCAATTCCTTAAAAAAGCTAGCAGGAACAGACTGCGGGATCGCCTGAAAGAGGTACAGCAGACGCGGAAGCGCCACCATCTTAACCGCCGCGATCCGCCCAAACCATGACACCCGCAAACCCCTCCACTTTTGATAATCCCTCTTAATTATTTTAAGAAGAGGGGGGAAGTTTGCTGCATACCACCCCTCCAGCTTTGCTGTGATGCGTACCCCCAAGTATCTTATCCCTCCGGGCTCCAGAGAAGGTGAGTGCCCCTTTTCAGCTCATCCCGCTCCCCTCCCCTTAATGTTAGATTTAAGACTTCCGGCTTGTTAGCGTTAACCCTGATGCTTCCCCAAATTGTTCCAACAAGGACATGCTAGCTTGGAGCGATTCCCTCGGCGCCGCCAACATTAGCAGCATGTCATCCGCAAAGGCTGCGACCTTCTGCTGTTCCCCCCCAAACGGAATGCCCCGAATCCCCTCCGCTTCTCTTATCGCTTGCAGCAACGGTTCTAAGTAAATTGCATATAGGATTGGGGACAACGGGCAGCCCTGTTGTGTCCCCCTCTGTAAGCTTACCCTTCTGGAAGCTAATACATTTACCATTATTCTAATGGATGGTTCTCGGTAATTAGCCTGCACCATAGTCAGGAATTCCCCCGTATACCCATCTTCTTCATAACCCGGAACAAAAAGGACCACTCCACGCGGTCAAATGCTTTTTCAGCATCAAGCGCTACCAAGACTGCGGGAATGTCCGTTCTCTGCACCTTTTCCACTAAGTGGGCCACCCTCCTGATATTGTCGGCAGTTTGCCGGCCTTTAACAAAGCCCGCCTGATCAGGGTGTATCACAGATGGGAGAATGCCATCCAGTCTGTTAGCCAAAATTTTAGTATAAATCTTGGCATCTATATTAATTAAGGCAATGGGTCGGTAGGCTGCCCTCTCTTCTGGGTCTTTATGTGGCTTTAGGACTAGGGTCACTTTCGCTTCCTCCATGGACGGAGCAATTCTAACCGATCGCCGGAATGAGTTAAATAGCGAGGTCAATTGAGGGGCCAACTGCGTGATAAACAGTTTGTAAAATGCTGCAGTAAAGCCATCCGGGCCCGGGGCTTTATTTGTAGGGAGGGCTCTAGTTACCCCTCAAACTTCCTCTTCCGTGATTTCCCGGTTGAGCACTTCCTGCAACTCTCTATCAATCTCCCTTAACTGTACAGATTGCAAAAGCCTTTCCTGCTTCTCGCTACAAGGATTTTGGGATGCATAAAGAGTCATAGTACCCTGCCAAGGCCTCCTGTATTTCTTCCTGCTTCGTCACCCTTTCCCCGGACCCTACCTTTAGCGCCGTAATGGAGTTTCTCACCTTCTTACCCCTAAGGAGCATCGCCAAAAGGGTGCCCGCCTTATTAGCCTTTGCGTAAAATTTCGGTCTCACGGCCAATAATGCCCCCTCTGCCTTCTTAGTACGCAATAGTTCTAACTGCCCTAACGCCTTCCTATGTGCCTGCATGGCTGGCCGAGAAGGGGTCATACCCGCCGCCTGTCTGGCTGCTTCCACCTCCGACTCAAGTTGGGCCTCCAAGACCCTCAGTTGCTTCGCATGAAAGGCGGTCGCTGCAATTAGGTCCCCCCTAATGGTAGCTTTAAACGCATCCCACCTGACCCCCTCGCCCGTGTCCTCTTTCCTGTTGACTGCAAAAAAGGTCCCGATCTTCTCTTCAATGTCCCCCCGTACTTCCGGATTCCTCAGGACCGCCCTTGGGAACTTCCAGCTCCATATCCCCCTCACCCTTTTACCTAGGTCCAGCACCGCCAAGACAATCTTATGATCCGCTATCCCTATCGGCCCCGTAGTCACTTCCCGGATACCTCCAACCAATTCAGCCGAGACCCATATATAATCTATTCTGGATTGTGACCCATGGACCCCAGATAAGGTCCTCCTCCTCCCCCTTTAGTTCTTTCCAGATATCCCTTAGACCCAACTCACCAAACCTCTCCTTCAGCTCCGCCGACATTACTGCCCCTCCTCCTCTTACGCATTTACCGTTCCTATCCCTCTGCCTATCCCAAGCGATATTCAGGTCTCCCATCAAAACAATCTGCCCCCACGGTTGTTCTTGAAGCACTTTCAGAATCCGTAACAAAAACTTTTCCTGGCCAACTTTAGGGGCATACACCACCGCAATTGTATAAGGGGCCTCCTGATATCTCCCTCTGACCACAATTAGGGCCTCATTACACGGTAGGCGGTGGACCAAGGTGCTATTAGCACCTTGGTCCATGCCGGTAAAATACCGGCACCGCCTTGGAGGAAAGGGGAATTACCACCCTATTCCAAGGTTGGCGGGGCGGTAATTCCCCCTTCCCCAATTGCCCTTCCCCATTCCCATTTTTGCCCCATAGGTACCGTAATTAGCACCCTGGTCCCTTTGCAGGTTGGTTTTTAACGCCTGCTAAAAAGCAGGCGGTAAAGTACCAATCCGCAAAGGGACCTCGTAGTAAGGCGGTAAGGGTTAACGGTCACCGGTACCATTACCGGTGACCGTTAACCCTTACCGCCTTCCGTTTAACGAGGCCCTATATCTCCCTTCCTTATCCCTAATTACAGCTCCAACTCTAAAGTCTACAGTATCCCTGATGGCTAACGCTACCCCTCGTGCTTTACTGGGGCCGGATGCATGAAGAATCTGCTCAAAACCCCTCAGCTTCAACCGTCCCTGATCCTTGAGTAAAAGATTAGTTTCTTGTAGTCCCATAATATCGGGACTTTCCTTTTTCGTAAATTGCTCCCGTTTTTTCCTCTTTAGGGGGGAGTTCAACCCCCTCACATTATGTGTTAGCCACCTAAGAGGTCAGAGTTGAATCTTGAATCTTAACATGAGTGCCCGTCCTCCTTGCCCTCCCCTTGTCGAAAGACTCGTCCCCCCCTTCCCCTTGTTCCTTCCCCCTTCCCCTAATCCCCCCTCCCTGGAAGGCTAACCCCTTCCTGCCTGCTCCCCGTTCCCAACTCGGGCATAACCGCCCTTTCCATTTCCAAAATGGTTGCTCCTCTGATGACCCAACATTTCAATTCACCTTTTGGAGGCCCACCACCCCCTTACTACGAATCAGGGTCATGAAGTAGTTGGGGTCTGGTTCTGTTCATCACTCGGATTTCTCTTTCGCTGCTTCTTGCCTTCTTTTCCCCCTCTTCTCCTTTTCTCGCGTACTGTTTACCATTCCCAGGGTTTCAACCCGGGACGGGCTGTTGCCCCCTGCACACCCGAGCTCGAGGGGGTCTCCTCCAGATTTAAATGGAGACGGTCAGCCCCCTCCTGGAGGGACGTGATGCGTTTTTGAACTCCTTCCCATTCGAACAGGAGGCCAAACGGGAATGTCCATTTGTATCGAACATCCTTCTCATTTAACACTTTTAGGAGAGGGCCCATTTGTCTCCTTTTCGCGAGCGTGCTGCCTGCCAGGTCCTGAAATAATGCAATTTGCTGCCCGTTGAACTTAATGGGCTCCCGCTGCCGGGCTGCTCGTAGTACTGCCTCCTTTTGGGCATATTTGGAAAATGCTGCCAGAACATCCCTGGGCCTCGCCATTTGACCTTTAGTCACTCGTCCAGTTCTATGTACTCGGTCCAGCTCGATCTTCTCCGGGTACTTCTCTTTCAAGATGTCAGCAAAATTGCCTTGAACCACAATCAAATCTTTATCTAGCACTGACTCTGGCAGCAACTTCACCCTGATATTGATCCTACGGGATCTATTTTCCAAATCTTCTATCTGGATTTCCAGATTCCGTGTTGCCACATCCAGCCTCTCGATGGCCACACTGTTGGCTGTGGTATCTTCCTCAACTTCTTGAAGGCCTTTCTCCAGGATGTCTGTCCTTTCACCCAGTTGCCGCAAGTCCTGCTTAATCTCCCCTAAGGCTTCATTTAGATCTGCTCGCATCAGTTGAAACTGGTCCTGAAAAGTTTTTGCCAAATTCGACTGCAAGGCGTGCAGCTCCCCCTGGAATTCCTGTCTAGACATTCCGGACTGTTCCCCCGACCCCTCCTTGTCGCAGGTCCCCCATGAGGACTCCCGTGAGATTCCCAGGCTTTCCCTCTGGGTGTGCGCCGGCCAGATGGCAGGGAGTGTTCCCAGCGTGTCTCCCGTAGTTTGGGCCACTTTTCCCCCTTTCCCTTTAGGTTTCGTGGCCATGTCGCACACCTCCCCTCTTCTTGTGTGTCTTTTGCTCTACTGTGAGGTTGTCCGCTGTCACCCGTAGTAATACTAGTCTTCTGCTATGCCTACTAGGTCAAAATGTGCATGCCACAATAAGGCGGGACGTCACGCCAACAAAAAACAGTTGCAGGCGAATAGATCACTGTGCTCTGCCGTGGGAGGGGGGCGGGGGAATGATGATGTACCAAATGCCGGCCCTTGTAACCCCGGTTTTGGAGTACTTATGCTGCGCAGGATTAGGATTCTCCCCGGGTTTACCCTCTTTGACGCCACTCCAACTTCTCCTCCAGCAGCCTGGGGAAGAGCCAAGGCCGCGTCGCCCTCGTGCTAGGCTCCGCGTCTCTCCCAAGAGGCCTTCCCACAGTCCTGCCCCCGGCCGTGATTGGGATCCCTCTCCCGCCTCGGGCTGCTGTCTAATCCTGGATTCAGCCGAGCAAGCTCTCCCCCTCCGAACCCGCGACCCACAGGCGTTCACCGCAGGTCAAGGGGCCCGCGACAGGTCCACGGCACCACTGCACTTTGTCGGGAAGCAGAGAGGGCAGGCCACTCTTGCCAGGCTACCTCCTCCCGCCGGGCCCTCCTTCTTCGGGCTTCCCCGCACCCCGTAGCGCAGCTCCTACCCGCAATGACTCCTCTGGAGGTTTCTTCTTTTCACGCTGCGTCGGGGGGGGCCGGGCCACCAAACACTAGCGCTGCGGGCTCGCTGGCTCGCTCTCCGCACAGCCCACGTCCAGAGCCCCCGTCACTGCCCGCTCTCCTCTTTGCTGCTTCGTTTAGCCCTGCCTCCTGGGTCCACTCAGCCCGGCTTCGGAGCCTGCAGCTCTCCACTCGCTGCGTCGGAGGGGGGAGGGGCAGCCGAGCCACTAACACCGGAACCGCGGGTACATCCACCCGCACCACCGGCTCCCAATGCTCCTCAGAACCTCCCGGGTTCGACAGCCCGGCCTCGGAGCCCGCGGCTCTCCTTTGCATGCGCGCGCTCCTGGCTCGATCGCGGCCGCAGCTCACTCCACCACAGCGTTGCTCCCGTCGTCCACTATGCACCGTTTGCCCACAGAGCCCGATTCTGCTCCGCCTCAACACTCCCCGACACAGATCTCTGGGGCCCCAAAGTAGATCGATAACGGGTGGTGGGCAGCCCAAATCCCCAGGGCTCGGAGAGCGCCGTTGGCACGTGAACTCAGTGCCGGCGGCCATCTTGGAATCCCCTCTGCTCTGCTTTCAAGCAAGCTAACCCCTGTTTCATGATATGGACCTCTTTACTCATCTCCTGACGCCCTTCCGTGTTGTCCTTGTTAGGCAGAATTGCATGCAGTACCCTCTGGGACCACTACACACAATTAGGACTACAGGTGTTAGCCAAACCAACCTTTGATATAAGTCTGTACCACACAGTTTTTGGTAGCGAGCTGAGCAGCCAGGCTTATCCCAAGAGTGAATGTGAGCAGTACAAGTAGTTACACAGATGACCTTCAATCACAGTGGTTCAAGTAGACACTTATACTTAAGGTTTCTTGGTAAAACACTTATTCATTTATTACACAATCCTTTAGAAAACATTTCCCTAGTAGAAGACAACTTAATATTATACACCAATACACTTCAATACAAAACTGTAAGATTTAGAGACAGTTTGAGCTCCCCTGAAATGGAAGCAAAATGGCAGTTCAGTTACTTAAAAGTGAGCAAAAGGGACAAAAGTAAGTAGAATAGATCACATATACTTATTAAACAGTGCATATAGTTTCAGTTCACCAGAGGAGTTCAATTCAAGTGAATAGGCCAGGCCAAAGTCAATGGGCTAGTGTTCTGGATAGGAAAGAGCAGTTCTGGTATCAAACGGTAAAGTCTTTGCAAAAGTTCTCAGAAGTAATTTAGGCGAAAAATAATTATTTGTGGGGTCACAAGCTGATTAGGCCTGTAAGTTGGGAAAGTTTCACGAACTTTTACCGCGAGAGTGGCATTCTCTCAATCGGGTTGGCACAGTACCTTTGTATGAAGAAACAAATGCTGCTGAAGTCGTTGGTTCCTGGCAGTTCCTGCAGATCTCGCTGTTCCTGGGCCTCAGTCGTGGGGGACGTAGGGGGACTTCTGCACTGCACGGGATCGTTGAAGAAAGCAAACAAGATGGAGTCACTTCAGTTCCAGTATCTGTAGATTGAAGAACACAAACGGGTGTCCCTCTCCCTGGTTAATCCTAACCAGCCTTGAGAATGGTATCCAGGTGTCTGATGAGTTGATTGGTCCCACCAACTCAAAGGAAGAAGCCGTCCTTGAAGGAGCTTCTCTGTCGAATGGAGTTTGGCAATTCGGACCTGCAGCAGGGCTTCACCGGGCAAACCAACGGTCCAGCAGTTGCAGCAGCCGTCCTCTTCCAGCTCGTCTTCAGTTCTTTCGTTCCAGTGGTCGACACTGCTTTCCAGTCCAAGGAACTTGCCTTCTAAACAGTTTCTCCCTTTCATTCCAGCCTAGCTGTCACTCACCCAGTAGGGTGGCTGTTCTTGCCGGACAGTCAGCCAGCCAATCACGCCAGAGTGCATTTGGGTCTCATAGGAGACTAAGCACATGGAGTTTCGGGCACCTCCCTCACTTCCTGCCCACCCCAGACACTCAGATGCCAGAGGCAGCCTTCAGTCCTGAAGCCCGCCAAAGGCACACGAACAAAGGGACCAAACCTGGCTTGGCGTGCAGAAACAAACACCTGAAGGACCTTTCCAAAAAGAAATGGCGAAAAAAGAACACCGGGACCTGTTTAAACAAAGGGGCTTAAGGCGCCTTCTTGAAAAACATGGCTACCGTGATTTTTAGCTACCGTGTTTGCGGTCTGGAAAAATCATGGTAGTTCGCTGTAAAACCACTGCCACCAGCCTTTTCAATAGGAAAGGGTAGCATTTGACTGCTATGTGAGTATTTAGACACAGGGGATACTATGTAACCCCTCCAGCACTCCATTGTAAAATGGTGTGTGCTGGGTCTAGGAATTTGGAAAGACTAGTAAAGTCAATTTCACTTTACATTCTCTGGGAAAAAGTAGTTTATCCCAGAGAAAGTATTTAAACCTTTGGGAAGTCTAAAAGACATCCCTGTGTCACTGCACTGAGGGTGCTGTGTAACACATATGAAACGATGATGCCTATGAAGTTATTTAAAACCCCATAATCCAAGAACACAAGTGAAAAACACACATCAAAATACATGAAAGAGTGGGAAAAAAGGCTCACACTATTTCCAGGTAAAAAATCAAGTCCTCAAAAATCCAGCAAAGTAGTTGAGGATCTCTACGGTGAAGGGAATTAGCACATTTATGACAATTATCCCCAACAGTCCTTCGCTTGAATTTCCAAGCTGGAAGTCCGCTCTGGCAGGCCCCTGACATCTTGCCTCAGTAGCGCAACGTCCACCTTGATTTCCTCTATCTGTGTGCCAAGTGCAGCTTTTACATCAGCAATTGCAAGCAGCAGTTGATTATGCCTCCCTATAGCACACGCCTACTTCTCCTGCGGTACAACCATTGCGTCAGCAGGTGTCGGATCCTGCTGTGGGGTCCTGGCAAAGCCATCAAGGGTCGTCTGGGCAGCCCTCTGCTTAGAGGCTTTTGAAGGCATCCTAAGTCGTTTTTGCGGCCTTGCCGTGTGCGGGTGTCGGGGGTCACCGGTCAGCCACTTAAATACATCCTTATAGGAGCTGGGCCTACCAAGGAACAAGCACGCCCCCTAGGGACCCCTTTGCCCCGAGGTTAGCCACAGTCAGTGGGGGGTACAGCCTTGGGAACCCAAGGCCAACACCACTAACTTTTCAGCAGATGTCTCGCCAGCGTCGCATTCCCAGCAAATGTCTCCACAGGGACCCGCTCCCCTCCTTTCTGCAGGTCCCGGCAGTCCTCAGGCGGCTGCCACCAATCCGACAACTTCTTCCGTTTCCAGGGTCCCCGGGCCCCAGCACAGTCCCTCCTGGGCTGCTATGTTGTAAAACTCTGCTCCCAGCAGATGTCCAGCGGTGGTGCTCAGGTTCTCCCCAGCATCAAGACCTCCAGGCCACAGCACCCCTTGTTAGCCCCCCTGCACCTTTCACACGCAGCCCCCACCCACACCAGGGGTCCACACTTGTAGCCATTCAGCCTCCCAGAGAAAGCAGAGGCAGGCCTTGTCGTGCTTCTTTTTTCCGGTCAGGCAGCCAACAGGAATCAAGCTGCAGCCACCTCCTGTCTCCCAAACAGGTGTCCTGCCTTCTCCAAAGTCCACTGCAGTAGTCCACCAGTGACCCTCCAGCTATTGCTCGTCCCCTGGCGTGGTGCACGTGGTCGTCCACAGGAGTCCCCCCCCTCTGAGCTGGGGTCGGGACCCCCAGCAGCCCAGCCCCGACCCAGGAGAAAAATGTAATATATGTATGTCCTCTCTCCATCAGGGCGAGTCTCCGGCTGTATTCCTCAGAGCTGCGTAGTCAGCAGCCAAGTCCTCCCGAATCCGCTCTCTGTGATTGCCCTGACAGAGCAGCCCGCCTCGGGCGTCCGCCATGTGGTTTCTGGGCAGTCCCCGTTGCATATGGACACTAAAGCCTCTTCAGGAACCAGCTGGCCACAAAGATCCAACGGCCGTCTCCCAGCCCACGGGAAAGCAGCTGGGCCACCCCGCGGCATGCAGGCACTCAGTACCAGGCAGCGAGCAGCTGGGCAGTCACCTGCCTCAGGCAACGCACACCTCAGACCATCCAATGTCCTCTCACTGCCACCAGTCCAGCACCACTGTGCTCTCTCCTCAGCTAGTCCACACTGGCTCTTCAGCCTCATAGTCCACCTCACTTTCAGTGCCACAGGGCCTCACACCGCACCAACGGACATCCTTGCTGCTTTTCCACACAATTTGCGGGCAGTCCCCTGCTGCACAGCGCCCAAGTGCCTTCCACAGTTCTGCGGGGCATCGCGTCCTGCCAATCGCAGGCGGCACACCGCTAAGGCGCTCCTCCATCCTCGCTCTGCCTCTCTGCTAATGCCACAGCCGCTCCTCGGGTGCAGGTCCCTCCAAGGCTCCTGCCCCCTCCAGATTGGTGCGCTGATCTCCCGGCTCCATACTTCTGGTCCCTGGGTAGCCCCGCTTCGAGTCCCCTTTGTGGGGTCCCGCACCTGGAGTCAGTGCACGCCCTTTCTACTGACCCTTTGTTCAGCACCTCTGGGTCCCCTTTCAGATCATGTTGGCCACGATCTTTCAACCTACCTGCTCCTCTTTCCTCTCTATGTGGCGGCCCTTCAGATCAACTAAGCAGTCGAAAACTTTGGCATTGTGCTGCACACCCCTTCGCATTGCTGTGTCGGTTGTATACGATGCCCAGCCAAAATAGGATCAATAGGCAAATCCGCTCCGGGAGCTCTCAGCTGCTGCTCCTCACAGCTTCATGGCAAGCCACGTCCCCGCAGGAGTTCTATAACACGAACAAACAGACACCATTTAGGCAGCCTAGGCAACCATGAACGCCTGCGAACACTGACAGCAGTGACGTGCCGAGTGCTGAAGGGGTCCCCATGAATATACCTAATAACATACCTATACCAGTAGCTGTACCATTACAGACAGAACCAAATCCTAGCATTGCTAAAGTAGTTCTAGCACAGATTCCTTTATTAGACAAAGGAAAACAAGGAGAGGGCAAAAGAAAACCCAGGACAAAGAACAAGTAGGGTACTCTCTCATTTTAAACATCTCTTCGAAAAGATTGTCCAATTGAATTTGGGACTGCCATCCATACCAACAAATAAAAGTAGCAATTTCGAAGAAGAGGTCAACCTTTTCAAGTTGGTAAAATGGAACTAAAGGTGTTTTTTGAAACCATACCAGACACAGAAGGTAACTCTACTACCCATGACTTTTTGGAAATTAAACCCAAAAGTTATTTTTATCCACAAGTCAATCATCTGTTATTGACATGTTTAAATTAAGAACCTCGAGGGATCTTAAGAAAGTTAACTTTTAACACCTCAAGACAAGGCAATATCAGAAGAGATCAGTTACAAACACGTAAAGTACTGGCTGAAGACACCTCCATTACCATGAAATCTGCAGATAAGGGAGGGGCGCTAGTTATGCATACCGCCCAGTACCATCAAGGCTGCCTGAACTTGTTGCAGGACCCCAGGACAGACTTGATCAAGGCGCTCATTGAAGATACGATCAATAAAGCGAGTGAAACCCTAGTGGATTACCGACAAGACGGCAGACTTCTTGATAAAAAAACACCCTATGATTTGTGTGTTTTACGCACTCCCTAAAGTGCATAAAAATCCTACTAATTCTCTGTTTCGCCCTATAGTGGCGGGGACGGAAATCATTTTTTACCCCTTGGCAGCATATCTGGACACAGCTCTTCAACCGCTGTTACAACAGCCCTCATATCTTATGGACACATCCCATTTCCTTAAGATTTTAGGGGATTTACAACTGACGGACCCCGACGTGATTTTTTTCTCTTTGGATGTGAGCAGCTTGTATACATCCATCCCACATGGGGAAGGTATCGAAGCTATGCAGTGGTTCTTGCTGAGTGATAACACAAAAAACAGTGTTTGGAGAAAGCTTTAAACAGAGGAAACAACACCGGCACTCTGTCTTGTTGAATAAAACACACAAACAGGTTGTCCCTACTGTGAAGAACACCCTGTCCCTATCCCGAGTAATCAGTCATTAAAACTTGAGAGAAATTCCAGATAGCAGCACCTTCCATGTCACTCTTGAAAAAGGCATAATCTAATGTTTATTGTCCTGCACTTGTAACGTATGACTTGTGTCTGACCTTTTTAATAGGTGGATGTATACACTGGTTGGATAGGGAGAACCTTCTTGATATCCCTTTAAGATAGGTGGCACACCATCCGACCCCTAGAGAGAGCTCCTCAGGATAGGGACATGGTGTTCTTCACAGTAGGGACAGCCTGTTTGTGTGTTTTATTCAACAAGAGACAGGGGTGGTGTTGTTTTCCTCTGTTTAAAGCTTTCTAAAAACACTGTTTTTTGTGTTATCACATTGTATCTTAACGGTAGGAATGTAATAAGGACCCTATGGTCTTCATTTGAGCCCTAGGTGTTTTTGTGGTTCTTGCTGAAACATGAACACATTCAGATACACAAAGTATTTGCGATTGAACTCATTAATCTCATACTATATAATAACTACTTCAGATTTGATGGGACATTTTACCTTCAAATATCTGACACTTCTATGGGGTCTAAAGTGGCACCTACATACGCTAACATTTTTATGTTCTATTTTGAAAGGAATCATATTTTGGAGAATGAACATTGGTCTCTAAAATAATTCTTTGGAAAAGGTATATAGACAATGGGCCTCATTACGAGTCCGGCGGTAGCCGTGCTGGAAAAACCGGCAGGCTGCCGCCGGATCTGAAATACCATTCCGCCTCCATGATTGCCGGAATCACCTGGGCATTACAACCCTGGTGACCCGGTAATTCCGGAGGCGGAATTCCATAAATCCCCATTCTTATGGAGTCTCATGGGGATGGGGACAATAGAAACACCAGATCCGCCTATGACTGAGCCGGTGTTTCCATTTCCGCTTGCAGGCGGGTGGCATTACTCCCGCCAGGTCAGACCTAGTGGGAGTGACCCCTCCCACCTGCAGAACTCGGGATCAGCCGGTCCGGAAACAACGGTGTGGCGGATTTACCCCCACCGTTGTTTCCGGACTGGCAGAGTCATAATGAGGCTAAATGTCTTTACAATTTGGAAAGGCACAAGGACAGAATTGGAGGAATTCTTTAAATACCTGAATGAGTGGCATTAACACATCAAGTTTACTCTTGATATAGGAAATCCTAGTCTACCTAGTGCAGCATGCAGTAGTATTAACATTATTGGAAATGCTACCACTCCCAGTAGAATTAGCAATAATAAAGTGCAAGGCCCACGCTGGAGGGCAAGATTGTATATCACAGGGTAATGAAAAAGCAGACAGAGCCTCAAAAAAAGCAGCATATTTGCCAGAGGGATCACATGTGCTGTTCTTTGGCTAGAAGGAAAAAGTGTCACTAATAGCATTGATGAAGGCAACCAAAGAACAAACTGTACTGCCAGAGGGCTTTAATGCAACACCAATAGTCCAGATAATAGAATTACAAGGAGAAGCACCAGATGATGAGAGAGAGGGTTATCTCTGTCTCCAACAGACTTAATTTGGCAGCCAGACAGCACTGGCAAAGTGGTAATGCTAATAAAGTTGTTAAACCTGGCCTTGGAACAACTTCACTACCCAACCCAAGTATCGAAAGTGCACGTGACTGCAGGAATAAGTGAAGATTGGTGTGTGCCAAATGTGTTTGAATATGTGTCCGAATTTGTACATGACTGTATGGCATGCCAAAAATGTTCAAGTGGGCACACTTTAAAGGTTGTGCAAAAGGAGTTTGCCGCATCCGGAAGGACCCCTCCAGCACTTGCATATAGACTATGTTGATATGCAAGACAGATCTTATAGGCATATGCTTACTGTGGTATGCCCATTTTCACGTTGGCTTGAGGCTGGTCCCTGTGCCCGTAATGATGCCCGCTCAGTGGCTACATTCTTAGTGAGGGAGGTACTTCCAAGATGGGGGAATTCCAGATGAAATTCGCTCTGACAATGGTCAACACTTCGCCAATGAGTTGATTGGGGAAATAACTGCCCTTCTGGGAATAAGGCACAAATTGTGTACAATTTACCATCCACAGGCCAATGGTGTAGCTGAGAGAATGAATGGTTTACTAAAGGAACGCTTGGCTAAGCTAACATCAACGCTTTGCTAGTCCTAGCTATATTGCTTGCTTCTTGCTCTCTTTGCTTTGCGCAATTCGCCTGGAAGAGATCATCATCTAACTCCACATGAAATTGTTACTGGTTGGAGAATGCATGCATCTATATCTCCGGTACATACAACTACTGACGGTAACTCCTCTTCTAACATTTTGGGGGAAGAGTTCTACATGTACCTCACCGAACTTACAAAGTCCCTTGCATATATATCTCAACAGAGAAACCCAAGGATATGAACTGAGAAAGCACATCAACAAGCAAGGGAAGTTCCACAAGCAGCCCTTCTGTACCCTGGCGACAAAGTTCTTGTCAGAAACCACATCCGGAAGTGGAAGGAGGAACGCTTCACTGGAGCGCACACCGTAATCTACTCAACACCAACGGCAGCAAAAATCGAGGGTCTCCCGGGATGGGTCCACATCAGTGACGTGCGCATGGACAAGAACACCAACCCCCCCCGAGACGAGGGGCAGAGCGCAACTTGATGGGGAGTATACATAAGCTTTCATGAACCTTTTTTTTCAGCAATATTATTTTATAGAAGGCCAACAAGGGAAGAAGGTGAAGGTGTTTTTCAGGACAGTGGGCCTCATTACAAGTTTGCCGGTCTGGAAACAAGGGTGCCAGTACGCTCACCGGCACCCATGTTTCTGGACCGGCAAACTACGAGTTTGCCTGCCAAGGCCGCTGTGCTCGATAGGTGTGACCCTGCCAGGCGAAGCGGGCACGGTAGGCAGACTCTTCATGGAGGCAATGGCACCATTAGCAACAGTGCCGACGCTTCAGAGTCCCCACTCACTTAGAGTCCTATGGGACTCTATAGGAATGAGGACTAACATTTTACTGGCGCCTGAATTCCCGAGCCGCCGGACTTGTAATGTCCCGGTGGTACCAGGAAGTCAGTCGCCGGTAAAATATTACAAGTCCAGCAGCAATCCGCTGGTAGCACCGGCAGGGTTACCGCCGGACTCGTAATGAGGACTGATGTCTTTATAAATAGAAGACCGAAATGTCAATTTTATGGAGTGTCATAATATTAATATGCATTGGTATCGGAATAGTATGGTTATGTTTTTTTGTTTAAAGAAAAGGGTGATCTACCTTTAACAACCAATGTGTAAAGAAACATGAAATGTTTTAAATGAAGAAGAGTTCCATCATGCCACTGAAAAAGGGCAGGATTTAGCATCTGGGAATGTCTGGTACAATGAAATGTTACATTTGGAAAGAGAGAGCAAACAGCACATGTTACGTTTGCTCACTCATACCACACGTAACAGGAGCACCCAAGCTTTTCCTACCTCAGGCTGTATTATACGAGGAAGCAGGATGCCTAATGCACTTATCCCTCTGCAAGACTAGGGGTCTGTTCCAGGGGACAAGTGTCTTAGTTCAGTGGGTGGATGAAGGAAAGGAAGTTTATGCTGACAACTATGTGCAAACTGATCGCATGGTCCAAAAAAGAGAAACAAATAAGATGATCATAGAATACATAACAGAAGGCTCTAAAAGGGGTGGGGGACAACTTATTAAGGAATACAAATGACTGCAGCGCAATGATAAAGAGGGGCATAGTATTCCCTGGTGTCACAAAAGACCTTTAATGAAAGTGAAAGGGGCAATGTGGTATGGTATCCAATGGGAGGGGGTAATAATGCAATGTCGTGCCGAAGGATTGGTGGGGTTTGAACAAAATGTGGTCTCTAAGGTGAACAATAACTGCAAAACAGTTTGGGGGAAATATGTACATACATTGACCTAGTTAGGTGAAACTCATCAACCAGTTTACATAAATAGCTCTACACAAATTCCTTTGCGTTTCAGGTCTAGTGGGTCCATTCAGATGGGGAATAACACAGGCTGTGCCAAGGTGATGAGAAGTGTAGCACTAACGCAAGGGACAGCGGTCATAATGGATGTGTGGTGGGCCTGTGGTTCGAAGGCCTACGAGCAGCTTCTTCCTGATTGGGGCGATGTTTGTGCGTTCGTTACACTGCATAGCCCAGCCCTGGTGGTGCCCCAAAGCAGCAACAGCAATATGGGGCTCTCGTTGAAGGAAGAATCAATCAAACTGAAGGAAAGTGTTGCAGCATGATAAGGAACAAGCCATGAGAGGAGTGCGTAGCAGAAAAATAGAGCCAATAATTACTGCTCTGAAAAGAGTGCAGAAAGCTTGGCAGCAATTCCAGCATAACACAGGTTATTTTCCAAAACCACCACATTCTTAGTTTCATTGTTTCTACCAGGAGTGCAGGCTGCAGCTAATTGTAAGTGGCTGAAGATGACACGCAATTTGACTTGCCAACTGAACAGCAAAAGGCCTTAACACGGTAAAGGAAGAATTAAGGGCACTGCGTTTGTGAGCACTCCAGAACAGGTACTTGCTGCTTTGGAGGGAGGAGTTGGTGCTAAGAATGGCAGCAGTATATGCAGTTCCTGCACGGTAGTGCCTGATGAAGATGCATCAAACAGAACTTTGCAAGCAGCTATTAATGACATACAGACTCTCCATGAAAGGATGACAAAGGAAGCAAATGGAGTGCGATCGAATACTTGGTTGAACACCCTTTTTGCCTGGGTGCCTGCTTGGCTCTCATGAGTGTTCAAAGTAAATGTCCCCACGTTGGTCTTCATGCTCGTCATCTTCTGCATAAGCAAAAGTATTTTGAGACTCTATACTAACAAACTGTGAGTAAAATGTTTGCTGCCCCTGAATGTTGATGTGGTAAACGATAAAGAAAAGTGTACTAACAAACTATCCAAGGGTAATGTAGTTGATGATTTTGATGATTGGGTTACTACTCAGCCTGATTATACAGAACATTTTGAAGAATATTGGGTCTACTGTAGCAAGAATGGGCATGGGTGTATACTGATAGTGATCATTGGAGGAAGATGAGGGTGACATTACTAGACTAAGAAAGGTGTAGATCCCTAAAAAGACAGTAGCAGAATGGAGACTGGGTGTGGGAAAAGTTAGTTATTGATAAATCAATAAAAGGGGGTAATAATGTGGTGGAAATGTAAACTCAGCGCGGTAAAGGGACACAAACATATCAGCTGCGGGAATAGCTTGTGAAGAAGGGAGGGGGCTTTATTGATAATAACTTAGTTCTATGCACTAGACTAGAGAATGGCCATAGTAATTGAATTCTAAGCAAACAACATAGCATCAATAAATGATAGGTTACAGGTAAGTATGCAGGGTCTAACATTTGATTGAGGTGCGGTAAACAGATTTGAAACTTGCTTTTTTCACTAACAAAGGAACTCACACTTTGAATTTGCTTAGCAGCCACATAAGCTGAGAGCACATTGCAAATTACACATTCCCAGGAACATGCGGAAAGGAATGGACAGCCTTTGATACTTTGAAGGTCAGGAAGCCAAGCTCATGGGATTGAAGTGAATGCAACATTATTTTCTAATTCGGCATATTAGTTTAGGAAACTAGTTACTGGCAGTTTCAAAGTTACCCCCATGGCGGTTTCAAATTGCCCTCTAACATGGGAAGTGGTTCGAAGAGTTCTTAAGATCCAACATTAAAATGGTAACTTGTACGCTTTGTGAGTGTCATGATCAGTAGTTCTCCCGTGAGAAACGGATGAAGATGAACAGTGGCAGATGAATAAAGATCCGCTGATCATCTCAAATGTCTGTGTTTTGGCACAGTGATGTGGGAATTATGGGTTGGACTGTGACGTCAAAGAAGGGGTTGAGGGTGTTGTGGTAAGACTTTTGGGATCCAATCATTTCAGAACAATGTATGTCCATGTCCCACTATAGAGGAATTACTTGTTTTTCATTAACAAGTTGCTGGTGGAGGATGGACTTAATGTTGCAATGTGTTTTGATGATAATTAGTTTACATGGTTACAAAAGCTTTGTTATAGGGGCGTATCTTTAACAGCGCTTTTCATTCAGTTCTGGTCCACGTTTGGTGTGAATTTTGCTTTCCCAGCTGTGTCTGGGTCCCTGAATAAAATGTGTTATTTCTTGCCTGGCGTACGCTCCTCTTTGGATTACTTTGTGTAATTGTATTGGTGAGTTAGACGGCAACCCACTGAACACTAGTGTAAAGTTGTACACCATTAACAATTGTGGCCACCATCCATTCAGATATAGCATGCCAAGATACACTTTCGAGAGTACACAAACACACAGGGGTGTGGATAAAGTTGCATAAAAGACCTTACCTAACCCAAGCTAGATTCCATTAATTCAACGGTCCTTTGGGGGCTCTGTGCAGAGCGTGCACAGGGGAATGATCATGTCTGTTCATACCCATTGGGAAAATCATCCAATATTAACAAAGCCAGTGTTACAGGTTGCAAGATTTAAACATTAGCCGTTTTGGCCCAGTGATAAATAGAAAGGGCTGCATCTTGCTAGATTTGGCTACACTATTTTACAACCAAATAAAAATTGACATCTGCCACCAGTCTGCACTGAGCACACTGCCTGGGTGTGAAAAAGTCATCTAGAGAAAAGTAAGGGTTTACAAATACCTACACTAATCGTAGTAGCCTAATGGGCTGCCAAAGAAACGTGTAAAAGTCATTCATATGTATTGCATCGGAAAATGCCTCACAAAAATAGGTTCAGGGCATTAAGGAAGTACAAACATTTATTAAGGGGCTCAAAAAGGGAGTTTAAAGAAGCAAAAAGGCCATTTCTACCATAACAATCACCCTAGCATCTTGCTAACCTACAACCATGTTTGTCTTGCTAGCATCAGCATCCCTTGCCGGTGACCTCATACATATCTGGGGATTAGGTTTGTGGAAAACTGAAGAATGCACCTTACCAAAGCCCATGTCTTCAGAGGATAAGATCAGACTCTGAGAAGGGACATGCTATGAGAGGGGGACTCTGCAAATCTATCTCTCCCCTGTAATGCCTCCAGGTAGCACACGGCTCTGTCACTAAGGCACTCATGGTAGGCCAGCATTCCTGGTCCGGAGTGTCCCATCCATGCCTACGGATGGGGTGGGGCACCCGATTTTGCCACGTTTGTTATGATATAGGGCCGTTTTATTTAGGCCATAATCTTCTGTTAACTAGGCAGGACCAGATGGAAACAGCTGTTACGCCCGGGATGGTGTCCGCAACCCCTCCCTTACCACGGAAGCCGAATGTAATATACCCTCCCACCTTGGTTGGCACGGGTCCCTGATTCTGAATAACAGATCACCATGAGTCAGCCAGTGGGGGGGAAGAGGGTTAGGGAGACGTTGTGGGTAGGTAGGGGGGGAAGTAGGAACACTGTAAAGAGGGTTAGGGTACCATATGTGGATGGGTAAGGGGACATGAGGGTAAGAAAGTCACACCTGCGTATCTTGATACATGCACAAACAACCGATATACCAAGGTAGTTGCGCGGGAACTTCCTGATAGATAGAACTCCTGACCAATGTTCCCTCTAATTATTTTTCTCTATGCGCGGAACTAGTTGGCTGTTGTGCGCACATTATTTTCCATGTCCGCAACTGACTATTCAGTTAAGCCGGTTTGTGAGCTACCGTTGCACAAGAGAGTTTGGAAAGGAATTTCCTCTTCCAAGCCACTGCAATTCTTACAATACTTTTTCCAACACATAGGCTAAAATAAAATATGTCATGTGTGATTATAGAGAAAACTCATCAACCAGTCCAAGACTTCAACATCTGCCACAGTACCTTGCAAAGTTACTTCTGTGCAGAGAAAAATGTATGTTTTATGCCACTGGAAAATCACTCATGTGTATTACAAAACACAAATATCTCTTAGCATAACTGATTTGGCTGTCAAGAAATTCAGACAATACATAATTTGCCGATGGCTTAATGGCAATTAAAAGCAATGTGTCAAAAAATATGCTGATAGTAGTTCAAGTGCCACTTTAATGAAGTCATTCACGGGCCAGGAGAACATGCTTGTAATAATTTGTGTAAGGATGATAATTGCATCAGAATAACTGCAGAATATGAGGATAAAAATGTGTGACCCCAGTAGAGCAGCGGCATAGGAAGGAACTCTAATAATATTAATGCCCGATTTCAAAAGGAATTTTAAGGGGAAAGAACATATTTTAATAAGCAGAAAGTATCACTATTGGCAAAGCTAATTACTTTTCTACTCCCGGAAAAATCATTTGACTGCAAGTAGGGAGCAGAATCTGATTAGATCCCTGCTTGTACCCCTGCATAGGAAATTAAATGACAGGACACATAATAAAGTGTATAGTTTTGCCCATCCATCCGCACCACAGCCTAGATACAATTAAACAAGAGCTTTAATGAAGGAAATCACATATATGCCTTTTAAGTTGATAGCATCAATTTATCACAGATACAACTGATTGCGTGCCTTCTTCTGTAACTATGGATCCCTCTTCTGTAATTCTTTGTGCTCAGTTAAATAAGATGCAGGGAGCTACTAGAGACGATACACACAGAACACATGGTTATATTGCAAAGCCCTCAGCAGCTGCACATAGAAAGAAAAAGAAGGTGCTGCTGTCTGGACAGGTACTAGAATTTCCTATCCTTTAGCAAACAAGCAACCCATTTCCTTCAGTGTACTGCTGAAACGTCTCCCTTGGTTTTTTAAATGTGCTGCTTTGTTCATCTCCCGCAAGGAGTGATTACCTGTGCTCTTACACCCATAGCCTTCCCCGGCCCCTGCGCTAGCCTCCAATACTAGTTGATAGAGCACTGTAAAAAGTGAGGGATTGTAGCAGTAAACATTCACTGGGATATTTGCAGGCCCACAATACTTTGCAAGCAAGGCATATTTAATGCCTCAACATATTATGTGCATTTTAAGAATGTCATGACTAATTCTTCTGCATTGCATACTAGATTTTTTGCAATTTACCCCACCCTTATATCATTGTGTAGGATTACACAAGTGCTCAGTGAAACCGTTTTTGTATAGAAGCGAGTTACCATATAATGTGTGAAGGTCTATGCCCAAAGGTACTCTGAACACTTGGATACGATGCAGATTGTTGAAAAGAAATCTCCTGTCTGAATATCCGGTGCCCTATTACTTTGCACGAGTAATCAGGTGATAGATAGGTTGTAGGCTAAGTAAATGATATTGCAATGTTGCACTCGACTTATAGGGTAATGTTGGTAATGCTAAAATAGGAGACAATGAACATCACATTTGTCTTCTCAAAATCTTTAGAGGGCAAATTCATATTTGAGTTATACAATGCGTTAACTTGCAAGGTGGCCGCTTCAAAGCACTCGTGTGACATATGTAAAAAGAAGAGGAAATATGGGCTAAGGTTACACATCCAAGTAGCCTGCTTACTTACACACAGTCGGTATCCGATATTTGAGCTGGTAGTTCAATTATATAGTGTGTGTGATGCTTTTGGTAAAGGGCAATGAGTAACAGAAATGTTGGAGCATGAACGTTATTCATTTTACAAACATAAAACAAGTGGATGTAGGTACAAGTCTGCTAACCTTTTGCAGATCCAAGAGAGAAAGAGTCCAGGATGTCTCGTAGTATCTTAATGTGTTCTGGAGCCAAAGTTAGTCATAAGGTAAATGTATAGTAGAGTCAGGTTTAGGGGAGGTGGGGAGGGAACATTATTTGGTTTAATGTGTGCAGGCATATCTTGGTTAGATTCTTCTGTTCATGGAGTCAGTTTTTCATGTTTGTTTTTAACCTCTTGTGTGTGTGTTTTGCTGTTAGGGATTTTAGGTGTGTACGGTCACCCTTGCATAGTAGTGTAATGCAAATGAGCAGAATATCAAGACTAGTTGCTTAATTTAAAAGAAAGAGAATTTCAGGTAATTGCTGTGGCTTGTGCATTTATTAAATCTTTTTGAATAGGTGAGAATTGTCTGTGTGCACTGCTAAACATCTTCTGAGCGGCACCCAAAAGGAAGGTGGGCAAGTGCACATGAGCACAGTTTAGAGGGAACATTGCCCCTTACCTGCCTTGCCTGAGATAACCTGGAATTCCTGAACAGATGTTGAGTGCCAAACGACCTGCAATCTCCTCCTTAACACATTAACACTCTCTTTGCCATGCAAGACCCACAGCCACACCCTTAATTAGCATGAAGACATCACAAACAAATGATGCTTGACTAAAACATGCAGCACAATATGACAATGCTAACACAATGAACATGTAACACAAATGGAATGATTAGCACAATGGTGAAATTAACATAATAATACACATCTGGTAATAGCTGCCACAAACAATGAGGGTTAACATGAATGTCTGCTCTCTGTTACTTTACAGAATGAGCGAGTAACTGTGAATTCTTTAGTATGCTTCTCAAACATTAGGATATAACAGAAATGCTGACAAAACCAAACTCCCTGGTATCAATGCTTGCACACGTGCAGTTCCCCTAACTGAGGCTTGGGAAGTCCTGCAGGGAATACCTGGAGGAGCTGTAGCTGGCAAAAAGTGACGTTCCTGCGTGTGCGCTGATGGTGAAGGAACATCCTGCATTGGAGTACAAATCGGTGGCGCTTGATCTGGTCGTCCCGCTTACCAGCTGCTCTCACCGTCCCTGCTCCAGTCCTCTCCAAGCTCTGTACCTCGTTCGTGCCACTTGGAAACAGCAACAAGCAGCAAGCGGCATGTGCTGAGGCGGCTTTAATGTATACCCGGCAGCACACGCCTGATGAACGTTGCTGCCAGGACTACTGGGAAATGAAGTCCCAAACCAGTCCGTGGCTCCAAGAAGCTACATCTCCATGGCTTATTGGCCTGGCTTTGGTGGCTATGTCCACAAGGGCCCCACGTGCCCCCACAAGTCCTCACAACAGCCCAGCACCCAATTCAATAATCCCAAGTGTAGTGAGGGCCTCTAAATTGGGATGTGGGCTGGTGAAGCCCGGTACAACCAGCCACACATAGGACCATGACTGTTGGATCCCTCCCTACTGGTGCAGCCGCTTGAGGGAGAGAAGCTCAGGGCCTAGGTTGGGCCTGTCTGAGGAGCGAAAAAATGACATGACACGCTCTCCCTGGCTCGTGCCCGGAACTGCCTTCCTTCCGGCAGGGCAGGCCATTTATTCTTTGTGCGCCTCACGTCACCGTGCCTGCGGGACGTGAGGCGTACGTAACATTTTTCTTTTTTCCAACCAAACACAACAGCACGAAAACACATAATCGCATCAAACAACATCACTAACTTTGCTGTACAATCTAGTCCAGCACAGTATTGCACTCTCCACTTTGTCACTTTACCACTCATAGGGCCTCATTATAAGGGTGGCGGTGATGGTATGAACGGTGCCGGTAAGGCACCGGCACCGTTCATACCATCCCGCCGCATTACGAGTTCTGCTCACTGGTTCCTGACAGCCCAGTTGTGCGGCACCCACGAGCAGAACTCGTGATTGCACCAGCACCGTTATCAACGGTGCCGTTGCAACCATGCACCCCACCCCCATTTTGCCCTATTGGCAGAATGGGGATCAGGAGCCCGGCATTACCGCCACCTGCGAATGGGCAATTACTGGCCCATTCATCTCGTAATGGGCCGGTTATTGCCCAATCGCGGGAGGCGGTGCCGGTTAACGAGCATGGCAGTAGCCATGCCTGCCATACCGCCATGCTCATAACCTCTCCGGAGCCTTTGGGGCTGCCCTTAAGTCATACTGGCCAGGCCTTGACCGAGGGGCTGTCTCTGGGCCAGGTCCCCCTTTTGTCTCACCTTCATCTTCTGGAGAAGCTTCGTCAGATCCTTCAGGTTGCTCCTCGGGCCCTCGACTCAGGGTAGCCTCTCTCTCCTTCCGGTGGCTCGAAGCGTCTGGTTTCAGCTCTGCCTCCGCCTAGGACTGCCTGTCTCCATCAGTCCATATTTGTCGGGCACCCTCTTGAACCACAAAGCATTACTGATGATCGACTGGTGCCCTCGTGTCACCATTGTTCCTTCCATTCGGGTGACTGTCCAGGGTACACAGTCATACCGCGTTTCAAGCTTGCTCTTTGTGGGGTTCCGCAACACCAAAACATGATCTCCAACCTTGTGTCCCAACCTTCTTACGTGCCTCCTGACACTCATATGTTCGTTTGCTGCCACACTCCTTCGTTGAGTGCGGTCGCTGTCAAAGGTGTCTACTCCTCTGCTTGGGTGGTGTGGTATGCACGTGTTTACCTATGTCCCGTACATGAGGTCCGCCGGGGGTAGACCTGTGGAGCTGTGGGGCATCACTCGGTAGTTCCGTACTCTCCAGGGGCTGGTTTGAGTACTAGATATGCATAGCACCTTGTTGATGGTCCACATGAACCTCTCCACATCGCCGTTCGCCTGTGGCCACCTGGGCGTGATGTGGAGATGTTTGATGTGCAAGTCATCTAGGTATTTCTTGAGCTCCGTCCCCTGGAATGGCAGTCCATTTTCACTCTTGATGCGTCTTGATAGGCCATGTGTAGCGAACATCTTCTTGAGTGCAGGTGTCACGGTTTCTGCCGCTGTAGAGGATACAATCTCCACTTATGGGTATCTTAAGTAGTCGTTGATGGCCACCAGCAGTTATGTTCCTTCCTGTACTGCGCAAAAGTCGATGCTGATGGCGTCCCACCTTGATGACCCACGCTCCACCGACTGCATAGGTTCAGGGTTTGGCAGTGCGCCTGTGATTTGGCAAGGGAGGCATGATGCAATGATTTGCTCAACCTTGGTGTCGATGTGAGGAAACCACACCCGGTGTCGAATACTGGCTTTTGTCCTAACCATTCCCTGGTGGCCTTCGTGTGCCAGCGCCACGATTCTGTCCTGCAGGCTGCTGGGGATCACAATGCGGACTCCCCTCAGGATCAACTCTTCGCTGGTGACAGACAACTCCTGTCGTACTGGAAACATACCAGTGAAGAAGTCTCCGGCTGCTGGCGTGCGGTTATGTACATGGCGAAGGAAAGATTTCCACTCGCCCCACATGATGGTGTTCTTGATCAAGTCGCAGCAGGGGTCAGTGTGCGTAGCTTCCACGATGACTTTGATGCTGACTGCCTTGGGCTTCATGGTGTGAATGATTTGGCATATGTGCTCTTCTGTCTCCTCTGCTTCACTCACTTCCCCTAGGGTGGCAGCCCTTGGGTGCATGGGTAGGAAGTCCGCCGGATTGTCCGTGCCCGCTTGGTAGGCCAACTTGAACTCATATTGCTGCAGGTGGAGCAGCCACTTCCCAATTGTGGCTGGAGAGTGTGATGATGATCCCGTGACGATCGAGATGAGTTGCTTATGATCTGTGTAGGCCCTGAATTTTCATCCATAGAGGTAGATGTTGAAATGGCGGCTGCCCCAAAGCACCGCTATGGCATCCTTCTCGATGTGCAAGTACTGCTGTTCAGTGGGTGTGAGGGCTCTGGAGGCATATGCGATGGGCTTTGTTTCGCCTGTCCATGATATCTGAATGAGGATAGCCCTGAGGCCGACAGGGCTAGCATCGACGTATAGTTCAGTTGTCAGTGTTGGGTAATAGTATGCCATTGTTGTTTCGGCTGAGAGGGACGTCTTGATCCTCTCAAACGCCTCCTGGCAGTCAGAGCTCCAGTCCCATTTGGTGTTCCAACTGGTGAGTTCCCTGAGCGGTTCGGACATTGTTGCCAGGTTCTGGGTGAACCTCCCGCAATAGGTTGCCATTCCCAAGAAACTGCGTATCTCTGTGGGTGTTGTCGGGGAGGAGGCCTCCTTTATGTCCGACACATTTTGTGGGTCGGCTGACACTCCCGCACTATTAAAGACGTACCCAAAAAATGTTATCTCTCCCTTCAGGAACTTGCTGTAACGCTCACCTGATTCTCGCAGAGGCGCCAGTCTTGACTGGGCGACTACCGTATCTTCAAAGGTGATGTGTAGCACCCGGTTGGCTCTTTGGGCTGGACCTCTGTGCACTGTATGCCTGACGTGTAGAGTAAGATGTCTGCAGATAGAAAATATGGGGTTAATGAACTTGGGTTATTGGGGTGTCCCTATCTCTTTCCTCTTCTCCTCTCCTGTAGACCCCCAAAGGTTAACGCTCTCACCTTAGGTAAGTGAATGCCGAGCTCTCCATCTGCCTCGGGGCAGGGTGCTGTAACCAGTTTCTTCACTGGATAGGTAGCGCAGGCCTCTTGACTTCAGAGGACTGCTGTCCGTCGTTTACTGCACGAACGGTAAGTTTCGAGTCATTCAAATGTCTTTAAAGTCTTTAGTAATGATGTCTCTTGTTTTGCAGGGTTCCGGCGATGGCGGATGACAGGCTGAAGTGAGTCGAAGATGGAGCCCGTGTGATGAATAGAAGCGCCTGGAAGCACGTAAGTAAGCGCTTGTTGCCTGCTTCACGATGTGCTCTAACTGTCTTTTTATTTTGCAGGTACGAGTTCGGAGCAGCTGCAGGGTGCCGGAATACCCACTGGATTAGATGTGGAAAGGAGTAATGGCACGTGAGTATTAAAGTTCCCCAATGTCTTTAAACGCACCTTGTTTTGTCTTTCAGATGCGGGATGCAGCGCCGAAGGCCTCCGGAGCGTGCAAAGAGTTGGTAAGCTTTTGTCTTTCAGATGCCGGAATGCAGTGTGAAGACCTCCGGAGCGCACGAAGAGTAGGTAAGATTTTGCCTTTCAGATGCCGGAATGCTAACCTGTTCTTTCTTGTCTTTATAGGTGTTGCTGAAGACTGGATTCAGGATGGTAAGCCTTTGCCTTTCAGATGCCGGAATGCTAACCTGTTCTTTCTTGTCTTTATAGGTGTTGCTGAAGACTGGATTCAGGATGGTAAGCCTTTTTCCTTAGGCCCAGGACCGGATGCAGAAGACACGATGAGCGTTCTGCTGCAGAGGTTGCAGAATAACGCAAAGCAAGATTCATCCACCGCGTGTGGTTTAAATAGCCTCCTGTAGTGCTTAGATGTCTCCTTCCACAGCCACGCCTAAGTAAGAAAAGAGTTCCTGGTAAGAAAAGAGTTCCTGCCTTCCAGAAGAGTTCCAGTGTTCTGAATCTAGGGAGTGGCTCCAGCCCCACCCAACAGGAAAAGTAGTTCCAAACAGAAGAGGATCAGAGGCTCAACTGGCAGGCAAGTAAGCAGCATGGTCTGCTGAAGGTAAGTCCACCCAAGCATTATGAGCCCGGCGCTTCCAGCGCTGGGACTGGGCATATTTATGAGCCTGGTGCCACTGGCGCCAGGACTGGGTCCAAAAGGTCCCAATTGGGACTGGTTGGCACTCGGAACCTGGGTTATGGATCTGCTTCCAAGGGAGTTGGGAAAACCCTGACCTTTCGGAAGCAGAGATCATGACACTTGCATTTGTACCGGTGGATGATTAGGCCTGCGGTCTCCAGCCTGCTGAGCACCAACTCCAGACGACGCATGCGTTCCTGCCTGTCGCTGGCGTGGATGAGGATGTCGTCACTGACATTCAGCACTCCTGGGATTCCCTGGATTACTTCCTGGATGGCCTGCTGGAATACCTCTGCCGTTGTGGTGATGCAGAAACTCAGAGGCTAATTCATAGAATTTCGCAGAAAAGTGTCGCAAGCGGCTGGCGCAGAGTGTCCGCGTGCGATTGACTGCGCCAGGCACGTGCGCTAAAACCGATTTCCGCGCACAGCGTATTCATGGATTTCAGGCTTCCAAACCAGCCGTGGCGCAGAGAATCGCAGCGACCCTGCAGCAACGCCAGTAACGCCCCCAAGAACGCCCTCGCGCAAGGAAAAGCCATCAAAATCGCTAAATCATCACAAAGGGCTGCGCTAACCCTGGACCAGTTCACCGGGCTGGCAAACAGCAAACGCCAAGCGGGGAACGTGTATTGCAGGGGTGCGCGGGAAGTTCCACACGCGACTGGCCCCGTGCAAGCAGGGTACGTGAATTTCAGGGGTGCGCGGGAAGTTGCACACGCGATTTCAGCAGGGTACGTGTATTTCAGGGGTGCGCGGCAAGTTCCACACGCGATTTCTGCAGGGTACGTGCATTTCAGGGGTGCGCGGGAAGTTCCACACGCGAATGGGCCAGTGCGAGCAGGGTACGTGTATTACATGGGTGCGCGGGAAGTTCCACACGCGATTCCATCGGGGTACGTGTATTTCAGGGGTGCGCGGGAAGTTACACACGCGAATGGGCCAGTGCGAGCAGGGTACGTGTATTCCATGGGTGCGCGGGAAGTTCCACACGCGATTTCATCAGGGTACGTGTATTTCAGCGGTGCGCGGGAAGTTCCACACGCGATTGGCCCAGTGCGAGCAGGGTACGTGTATTTCAGGGGTGCGCGGGAAGTTCCACACGTGATAGTCCCAGTGCAAGCAGGGTACGTGTATTTCAGGGGTGCGCGGGAAGTTCCACACGCGATTGTCCCAGTGCGAGCAGGGTACGTGTATTTCAGGGGTGCGCGGGAAGTTGCACACGCGATACCAGCAGGGAATGTGTATTTCAGGGGTTCTGGGGAGTACTACACGTGAATTGGCCGTGTGGGTCCTCCCAGGTGTACGCTCCACAACCTCCACGGCCCCTGCAGGCAGCCCACACCACGGGGGACTACCCTGCACCCCTGCTCATGTCCCGCAGGCAGCCCATCCACCATGTCACCTTGCACTACTGATCAACAATGCATGTCTCCCACCACCCCCACCCCCCAGCACTGTGGGGCACCTGCCAGCAGGCCCCCACCCATGTCTCCCACCACTCCCACCCCCCAGCATCCAGGGTCACCCTCCACCAGGCACCCACTCATGTCTCCCACCACCCCCACCCCCCAGCCACCAGGGGCAGCCTCCACCAGGCCCCCACCCATGTCTCCCACCACCCCCACCCCCCAGCAGTGCAGGGGCAGCCTCCACCAGGCCCCCACTCATGTCTCCCACCACCCCCACCCCCCAGCAGTGCAGGGGCAGCCTCCACCAGGCCCCCACTCATGTCTCCCACCACCCCCACCCCCCAGCAGTGCAGGGGCAGCCTCCACCAGGCCCCCACTCATGTCTCCCACCACCCCCACCCCCCAGCATCCAGGGTCACCCTCCACCAGGCCCCCACTCATGTCTCCCACCACCCCCACCCCCCAGCAGTGCAGGGGCAGCCTCCACCAGGCCCCCACTCATGTCTCCCACCACCCCCACCCCCCAGCATCCAGGGTCACCCTCCACCAGGCACCCACTCATGTCTCCCACCACCCCCACCCCCCAGCCACCAGGGGCAGCCTCCACCAGGCCCCCACCCATGTCTCCCACCACCCCCACCCCCCAGCAGTGCAGGGGCAGCCTCCACCAGGCCCCCACTCATGTCTCCCACCACCCCCACCCCCCAGCCACCAGGGGCAGCCCCCACCAGGCCCCCACCCATGTCTCCCACCACCCCCACCCCCCAGCATCCAGGGTCACCCTCCACCAGGCCCCCACCCATGTCTCCCACCACCCCCACCCCCCAGCAGTGCAGGGTCACCCTCCACCAGGCCCCCACCCATGTCTCCCACCACCCCCACCCCCCAGCAGTGCAGGGGCAGCCTCCACCAGGCCCCCACTCATGTCTCCCACCACCCCCACCCCCCAGCAGTGCAGGGGCAGCCTCCATCAGGCCCCCACTCATGTCTCCCACCACCCCCACCCCCCAGCAGTGCAGGGGCAGCCTCCACCAGGCCCCCACTCATGTCTCTCACCCCCCCACCCCCCAGCATCCAGGGTCACCCTCCACCAGGCCCCCACTCATGTCTCCCACCACCCCCACCCCCCAGCAGTGCAGGGGCAGCCTCCACCAGGCCCCCACTCATGTCTCCCACCACCCCCACCCCCCAGCATCCAGGGTCACCCTCCACCAGGCACACACTCATATCTCCCACCACCCCCACCCCCCAGCCACCAGGGGCAGCCTCCACCAGGCCCCCACCCATGTCTCCCACCACCCCCACCCCCACCCCCCAGCAGTGCAGGGGCAGCCTCCACCAGGCCCCCACTCATGTCTCCCACCACCCCCACCCCCCAGCCACCAGGGGCAGCCCCCACCAGGCCCCCACCCATGTCTCCCACCACCCCCACCCCCCAGCATCCAGGGTCACCCTCCACCAGGCCCCCACTCATGTCTCCCACCACCCCCACCCCCCAGCAGTGCAGGGTCACCCTCCACCAGGCCCCCACCCATGTCTCCCACCACCCCCACCCCCCAGCAGTGCAGGGGCAGCCTCCACCAGGCCCCCACTCATGTCTCCCACCACCCCCACCCCCCAGCAGTGCAGGGGCAGCCTCCACCAGGCACCCACTCATGTCTCCCACCACCCCCACCCCCCAGCATCCAGGGTCACCCTCCACCAGGCCCCCACTCATGTCTCCCACCACCCCCACCCCCCAGCATCCAGGGTCACCCTCCACCAGGCCCCCACTCATGTCTCCCACCACCCCCACCCACCAGCAGTGCAGGGTCACCCTCCACCAGGCCCCCACTCATGTCTCCCACCACCCCCACCCCCCAGCATCCAGGGTCACCCTCCACCAGGCCCCCACTCATGTCTCCCACCACCCCCACCCCCCAGCAGTGCAGGGGCAGCCTCCACCAGGCCCCCACTCATGTCTCCCACCACCCCCACCCCCCAGCAGTGCAGGGGCAGCCTCCACCAGGCCCCCACTCATGTCTCCCACCACCCCCACCCCCCAGCAGTGCAGGGGCAGCCTCCACCAGGCCCCAACTCATGTCTCCCACCACCCCCACCACCCAGCCACCAGGGGCAGCCTCCAGCAGGCCCCCACTCATGTCCCCCTGCACCCCCACCCCCCAGCATCCAGGGTCACCCTCCACCAGGCACCCACTCATGTCTCCCACCACCCCCACCCCCCAGCATCCAGGGTCACCCTCCACCAGGCCCCCACTCATGTCTCCCACCACCCCCACCCCCCAGCATCCAGGGTCACCCTCCACCAGGCCCCCACTCATGTCTCCCACCACCCCCACCCACCAGCCACCAGGGGCAGCCTCCAGCAGGCCCCCACTCATGTCCCCCTACACCCCCACCCCCCAGCCACCAGGGGCAGCCTCCAGCAGGCCCCCACTCATGTCCCCCTGCACCCCCACCCCCCAGCATCCAGGGTCACCCTCCACCAGGCACCCACTCATGTCTACCACCACCCCCACCCCCCAGCAGTGCAGGGGCAGCCTCCACCAGGCCCCCACTCATGTCTCACACCACCCCCACCCCCCAGCATCCAGGGTCACCCTCCACCAGGCCCCCACTCATGTCCCCCTGCACCCCCACCCCCCAGCAGTGCAGGGGCACCCTCCACCAGGCCCCCACTCATGTCTCCCACCACCCCCACCCCCCTGCCACCATGGGCAGCCCCCACCAGGCCCCCACTCATGTCTCACACCACCCCCACCCCCCAGCATCCAGGGTCACCCTCCACCAGGCCCCCACTCATGTCCCCCTGCACCCCCACCCCCCAGCAGTGCAGGGGCATCCTCCACCAGGCCCCCACTCATGTCTCCCACCACCCCCACCCCCCAGCCACCAGGGGCAGCCTCCACCAGGCCCCCACCCATGTCTCCCACCACCCCCACCCCCTAGCAGTGCAGGGGCAGCCTCCACCAGGCCCCCACTCATGTCTCCCACCACCCCCACCCCCCAGCCACCAGGGGCAGCCCCCACCAGGCCCCCACCCATGTCTCCCACCACCCCCCAGCATCCAGGGTCACCCTCCACCAGGCCCCCACTCATGTCTCCCACCAGCCCCACCCCCCAGCAGTGCAGGGTCACCCTCCACCAGGCCCCCACCCATGTCTCCCACCACCCCCACCCCCCAGCAGTGCAGGGGCAGCCTCCACCAGGCCCCCACTCATGTCTCCCACCACCCCCACCCCCCAGCAGTGCAGGGGCAGCCTCCACCAGGCCCCCACTCATGTCTCCCACCACCCCCACCCCCCAGCAGTGAAGGGGCAGCCTCCACCAGGCCCCCACTCATGTCTCCCACCCCCCAGCATCCAGGGTCACCCTCCACCAGGCCCCCACTCATGTCTCCCACCACCCCCACCCCCCAGCAGTGCAGGGGCAGCCTCCACCAGGCCCCCACTCATGTCTCCCACCACCCCCACCCCCCAGCATCCAGGGTCACCCTCCACCAGGCACCCACTCATGTCTCCCACCACCCCCACCCCCCAGCCACCAGGGGCAGCCTCCACCAGGCCCCCACCCATGTCTCCCACCACCCCCACCCCCCAGCAGTGCAGGGGCAGCCTCCACCTGGCCCCCACTCATGTCTCCCACCACCCCCACTCCCCAGCCACCAGGGGCAGCCCCCACCAGGCCCCCACCCATGTCTCCCACCACCCCCACCCCCCAGCATCCAGGGTCACCCTCCACCAGGCCCCCACTCATGTCTCCCACCACCCCCACCCCCCAGCAGTGCAGGGTCACCCTCCACCAGGCCCCCACCCATGTCTCCCACCACCCCCACCCCCCAGTAGTGCAGGGGCAGCCTCCACCAGGCCCCCACTCATGTCTCCCACCACCCCCACCCCCCAGCAGTGCAGGGGCAGCCTCCACCAGGCACCCACTCATGTCTCCCACCACCCCCACCCCCCAGCATCCAGGGTCACCCTCCACCAGGCCCCCACTCATGTCTCCCACCACCCCCACCCCCAGCATCCAGGGTCACCCTCCACCAGGCCCCCACTCATGTCTCCCACCACCCCCACCCACCAGCAGTGCAGGGTCACCCTCCACCAGGCCCCCACCCATGTCTCCGACCACCCCCACCCCCCAGCAGTGCAGGGGCAGCCTCCACCAGGCCCCCACTCATGTCTCCCACCACCCCCACCCCCCAGCATCCAGGGTCACCCTCCACCAGGCCCCCACTCATGTCTCCCACCACCCCCCAGCAGTGCAGGGGCAGCCTCCACCAGGCCCCCACTCATGTCTCCCACCACCCCCACCCCCCAGCAGTGCAGGGGCAGCCTCCACCAGGCCCCCACTCATGTCTCCCACCACCCCCACCCCCCAGCAGTGCAGGGGCAGCCTCCACCCCCACCCCCCAGCAGTGCAGGGGCAGCCTCCACCAGGCCCCAACTCATGTCTCCCACCACCCCCCAGCCACCAGGGGCAGCCTCCAGCAGGCCCCCACTCATGTCCCCCTGCACCCCCACCCCCCAGCATCCAGGGTCACCCTCCACCAGGCACCCACTCATGTCCCCCTGCACCCCCACCCCCCAGCATCCAGGGTCACCCTCCACCAGGCACCCACTCATGTCTACCACCACCCCCACCCCCCAGCAGTGCAGGGGCAGCCTCCACCAGGCCCCCACTCATGTCTCACACCACCCCCACCCCCCAGCATCCAGGGTCACCCTCCACCAGGCCCCCACTCATGTCCCCCTGCACCCCCACCCCCCAGCAGTGCAGGGGCAGCCTCCACCAGGCCCCCACTCATGTCTCCCACCACCCCCACCCCCCAGCAGTGCAGGGGCAGCCTCCACCAGGCCCCCACTCATGTCTCCCACCACCCCCACCCCCCAGCAGTGCAGGGGCAGCCTCCACCAGGCCCCCACTCATGTCTCCCACCACCCCCACCCCCCAGCAGTGCAGGGGCAGCCCCCACCAGGCCCCAACTCATGTCTCCCACCACCCCCACCCCCCAGCCACCAGGGGCAGCCTCCAGCAGGCCCCCACTCATGTCCCCCTGCACCCCCACCCCCCAGCATCCAGGGTCACCCTCCACCAGGCACCCACTCATGTCTCCCACCACCCCCACCCCCCAGCAGTGCAGGGGCAGCCTCCACCAGGCCCCCACTCATGTCTCACACCACCCCCACCCCCCAGCATCCAGGGTCACCCTCCACCAGGCCCCCACTCATGTCCCCCTGCACCCCCACCCCCCACCAGTGCAGGGGCACCCTCCACCAGGCCCCCACTCATGTCTCCCACCACCCCCACCCCCCTGCCACCATGGGCAGCCCCCACCAGGCCCCCACTCATGTCTCACACCACCCCCACCCCCCAGCATCCAGGGTCACCCTCCACCAGGCCCCCACTCATGTCCCCCTGCACCCCCACCCCCCAGCAGTGCAGGGGCACCCTCCACCAGGCCCCCACTCATGTCTCCCACCACCCCCACCCCCCTGCCACCATGGGCAGCCCCCACCAGGCCCCCACTCATGTCCCCCTGCACCCCCACCCCCCAGCATCCAGGGTCACCCTCCACCAGGCACCCACTCATGTCTCCCACCACCCCCACCCCCCAGCCACCAGGGGCAGCCTCCACCAGGCCCCCACCCATGTCTCCCACCACCCCACCCCCCAGCAGTGCAGGGGCAGCCTCCACCAGGCCCCCACTCATGTCTCCCACCACCCCCACCCCCCAGCAGTGCAGGGGCAGCCTCCACCAGGCCCCCACTCATGTCTCCCACCACCCCCACCCCCCAGCAGTGCAGGGGCAGCCTCCACCATGCCCCCACTCATGTCTCCCCCCCCACCCCCCAGCATCCAGGGTCACCCTCCACCAGGCCCCCACTCATGTCTCCCACCACCCCCACCCCCCAGCAGTGCAGGGGCAGCCTCCACCAGGCCCCCACTCATGTCTCCCACCACCTCCACCCCCCAGCATCCAGGGTCACCCTCCACCAGGCACCCACTTATGTCTCCCACCACCCCCACCCCCCAGCCACCAGGGGCAGCCTCCACCAGGCCCCCACCCATGTCTCCCACCACCCCCACCCCCCATCAGTGCAGGGGCAGCCTCCACCAGGCCCCCACTCATGTCTCCCACCACCCCCACCCCCCAGCCACCAGGGGCAGCCCCCACCCATGTCTCCCACCACCCCCACCCCCCAGCATCCAGGGTCACCCTCCACCAGGCCCCCACTCATGTCTCCCACCACCCCCACCCCCCAGCAGTGCAGGGGCAGCCTCCACCATGCCCCCACTCATGTCTCCCCCCCCCACCCCCCAGCATCCAGCGTCACCCTCCACCAGGCCCCCACTCATGTCTCCCACCACCCCCACCCCCCAGCAGTGCAGGGGCAGCCTCCACCAGGCCCCCACTCATGTCTCCCACCACCTCCACCCCCCAGCATCCAGGGTCACCCTCCACCAGGCACCCACTTATGTCTCCCACCACCCCCACCCCCCAGCCACCAGGGGCAGCCTCCACCAGGCCCCCACCCATGTCTCCCACCACCCCCACCCCCCATCAGTGCAGGGGCAGCCTCCACCAGGCCCCCACTCATGTCTCCCACCACCCCCACCCCCCAGCCACCAGGGGCAGCCCCCACCAGGCCCCCACCCATGTCTCCCACCACCCCCACCCCCCAGCATCCAGGGTCACCCTCCACGAGGCCCCCACTCATGTCTCCCACCACCCCCACCCCCCAGCAGTGCAGGGTCACCCTCCACCAGGCCCCCACCCATGTCTCCCACCACCCCCACCCCCCAGCAGTGCAGGGGCAGCCTCCACCAGGCCCCCACTCATGTCTCCCACCACCCCCACCCCCCAGCAGTGCAGGGGCAGCCTCCACCAGGCCCCCACTCATGTCTCCCACCACCCCACCCCCCAGCAGTGCAGGGGCAGCCTCCACCAGGCCCCCACTCATGTCTCCCACCCCCCCACCCCCCAGCATCCAGGGTCACCCTCCACCAGGCCCCCACTCATGTCTCCCACCACCCCCACCCCCCAGCAGTGCAGGGGCAGCCTCCACCAGGCCCCCACTCATGTCTCCCACCACCCCCACCCCCCAGCATCCAGGGTCACCCTCCACCAGGCACCCACTCATGTCTCCCACCACCCCCAGCCACCATGGGCAGCCTCCACCAGGCCCCCACCCATGTCTCCCACCACCCCCACCCCCCAGCAGTGCAGGGGCAGCCTCCACCAGGCCCCCACTCATGTCTCCCACCACCCCCACCCCCCAGCCACCAGGGGCAGCCCCCACCAGGCCCCCACCCATGTCTCCCACCACCCCCACCCCCCAGCAGTGCAGGGTCACCCTCCACCAGGCCCCCACCCATGTCTCCCACCACCCCCACCCCCCAGCAGTGCAGGGGCAGCCTCCACCAGGCCCCCACTCATGTCTCCCACCACCCCCACCCCCCAGCAGTGCAGGGGCAGCCTCCACCAGGCACCCACTCATGTCTCCCACCACCCCCACCCCCCAGCATCCAGGGTCACCCTCCACCAGGCCCCCACTCATGTCTCCCACCACCCCCATCCCCCAGCATCCAGGGTCACCCTCCACCAGGCCCCCACTCATGTCTCCCACCACCCCCACCCACCAGCAGTGCAGGGTCACCCTCCACCAGGCCCCCACCCATGTCTCCCACCACCCCCACCCCCCAGCAGTGCAGGGGCAGCCTCCACCAGGCCCCCACTCATGTCTCCCACCACCCCCACCCCCCAGCATCCAGGGTCACCCTCCACCAGGCCCCCACTCATGTCTCCCACCACCCCCACCCCCCAGCAGTGCAGGGGCAGCCTCCACCAGGCCCCCACTCATGTCTCCCACCCCCCCCACCCCCCAGCAGTGCAGGGGCAGCCTCCACCAGGCCCCCACTCATGTATCCTACCACCCCCACCCCCCAGCAGTGCAGGGGCAGCCTCCACCAGGCCCCCACTCATGTCTCCCACCACCCCCACCCCCCAGCATCCAGGGTCACCCTCCACCAGGCCCCCACTCATGTCTCCCACCCCCCCACCCCCCAGCAGTGCAGGGGCAGCCTCCACCAGGCCCCCACTCATGTCTCCCACCACCCCCACCCCCCTGCCACCATGGGCAGCCCCCACCAGGTCCTCACAATCCCCAATCATGTGCGTAATGGTCAGCCTCCACAGCCAAAAAGCCCTACCAAGTAACCCATTCACCCACATGGAAATGGAAATCACATGTTACACCCCCAATGTTCATGAAGCTAATGAACCCATGTCCGTCACACACAATGGTTGCAATTGAATGGGAAAACACACAACATGACATGCATGAAACCAATGAGATGATACCACACAGTGAAGTATGGAAACAAAATTGTATTGAAAAAAATAAAGAATGCTAAAGAAAGAAAACAAACTACAATGTGAATTAGAAAAAAAAAGCTGCATGTCCGTATAAAAACACAAAACTGCAAATCAGAATCCAAAAAAATTTTGGCCAAAGTCAAATGTAAAAAAATCTCCATGCAATAAAGAACTATGTACAAAACTACCAAGGGTCCATGAGCCCAACTGAACAAAGGAAACCTACTAAAAAACCTACCTAAAAATCAACTATATACAAAAAGTGGAGCAGTGTCCGTCGACTCCAAATCATAATAAGAAAGAAAGGAAACCTAAAACTAAAGAACTATATACAAAGGCGGCGGGCAAGTCCAGCGGCTCACTCCGTGGTGTCCCGGGCCAGGGCATCATCGAACTCCTGTTCGATGTCCCGGAGGCGGTCCAGTTCCATGGCCCCGAGGGTCCGCAGGGACGACGCCGTGTCCTCCTCCAACCCCCTGCGGATTGCCTCGAGGCACTCGGCCCGCCTCAGGGCCATCCGCATGGAGTTCTCCGCCCTGACCATTGTGAGCCGCGCCTCTTCCGCCCGCCGCCGCTCCGCACCTATGGCGTGGCCCAACCGCTGCCACACGGAAGACACTCTCTGTCCTGGGTCCCCCTGCCCTCCGGCCGATGCCTGCCCCTCCGATGTCGAAAGCCCCGAGCCTTCATGTCTCCCACCATGTTGCTGCTGCTGCTGCTCTGCCTCTGCCCGTGCACTGCCTCCGGCTGCCTGCACATCCTCCGCCGGCTAGGGTGCAGTTGTTGATGTGGCCACCCCTGCTGGACCTCCGACTCCCGACTGTGGCAGGGATGCCTCCTCCACCAGCCTGGCCGCACCGTCAGAGGCAGCTCCACAGGGCACCCAGGTGACTGATGGGTGGGAAGATGGCACAGAGGACGACTGGCGCGTAGGGGGTCCAGTTGAGGAGGGGGTCGAAGCAAGCCCCATCAGACAGCGGAATCCGGCCTGGGTGACCTGTCCCAGCAGGCTGACTTGGTCAACGAGCCATTCAAGTTGACGTGCAGTCTCTCCATGAAAAGACTGCAGGTCACCTCGCATGGCCCGTTGACGCAACGCCACACCAGCCAGGACAGGCTCAACCCGGACCTGGATGGCCACGTACGCAGGCAGAGGAAGGCCAGTTGACGTCAGCTCATCCCCTGCCTGAAAACGGGTCTGGACGTAGGCATCCCTGCTGGTGCAAGATGATGCAGGGACAGGATCGGGGACAGGATTGCACACAGGCACCTCCGCGGCCGCCTGTGCTGCCTCCTGTCCCTGGTCCTGCACTGCACCACTAGCACCAGTGGGATCCCCACCTCCAGACCCCGTCTCTGGTGCTTGCACGGCCTCCTCCTCCACCAAACCCCCCACCAACCTGGATGACTCCGTGCCATCTTCTCCTGTTGGGCCCTGTGGGGTCCCAGCTGCCCCTTCTGCTGCCGAGGAGTCCAACTGCAACCTCTGCCTCTTGGACCTCCCCCCGGCAGCTGCGGCCTGGGACGCGGCACCGGACTCCTCACTCCCCGACAAGATGACAACACGGGAGGGGAGCCGGGTCTTGCGTCTCCGGCTGGCGGTCGGATCCCCGCCGCTGTGCTCCACAGCACCTTCTCCGCCCTCTTCATCAGTTGACGCTGCAGACAGGGAGAAACAAAACACAGGCATCAGGGCACTGTACAATGGACACATACACGCATGACAGTGGCATTGGCAAACCTCAGACATGTCATCACAATCCCCAACACACATGTCATTGCAACTCGCACACATGAGCCATACCACAGCCATATCGCAACTGCCACCACCATCCCTACACATACAACAGCATCAGCAGCCAAAGGGGAGCCAGACATCACATGCAACACAGGAAGTGCACCACACATGTACACACACCACCACACTTGCATGCATGTCTACACCTCTGCCAAGTGTCGCACTGTTCAGACGGGCATCCATGTCACATCTGCCAATCAGGCTTCCACATACCGCTGTCACATGCATCCATGTTGCATCACTGTTGCACCCTTGTCAAATACACACACATGCACATGTACACAGTGCTCATACATGCAGCCGAAAACAACATACATGCCTGACATGACGGACATGTCTACTTACATACACATTCATCCAAACATGTGTGCATGCACAACTGCATTTGCCATGCAAGCCCACACACACAAGCACCATCCATGTCTCACACATTACAGCCCTCGCATGTGTCAGCCCCACGGCCCTGTACACCCCCACCCATACTCGACCCCATACAAACAGATGTGCAACCGGCACAATGCCGAATAATCACCACACGCACTGCTCACAATCAGGATGCATGTACACTCACCGCTCGACTCCAGACGGGTCTGCTTCTCTAGGACCTGGACGTGGAGCGCTGGGGATATGCGTTCCAGATCCCCCATCTGTTCTTCCGACAAGTGGCCCCGGCGCCCCTTGGCATCCGCTGCCTTCAAGAGGCGCCGGGCCTTGTTCAGGGTCCTGGACCTGAAGTCCTCCCAGCGCTTCCTGACATGTTGTAAGTCCCGGACTGCCACCCCCTCCGCGTTGATGGCAGTCACGATGTCAGTCCAGATCCGAGTCCGTCCTTCCTTGTCGGCGCGGGAACTTCCGAAGAGGGCATCATACTGCCCCAGGACTTGCTCCACCAGGACACCAACTTCGGTGACACTGAAGCTGGTGCCCCTCTGCCTCTCTGGCCGGGGGTTGTCAGTGGTCACAGATGGTGTTTGCCCTGACATGACAACCCCAGAGGCAGGAGTGGGTGGGCAACTGGGTCCTGGGGCTGGGCTGTGGAGCGATGGAATTCCAGTCGGGAGTCTTCGGTTCCAGCAGGGGTGGTCACAGCAACAGCACCCCTGGCTGATGTGCAGGCAGCAAATGGCAGTGCACGTGGGCAGCAGGCAGTCAGGCAGCAGCAGATGGCAGGTGGGAGCGTGCTCGGGGCTCTGGGGGGCAGTAGTTCGGCCTTCTGGGCAGGAGCGTGGTCTTCCGTGTGCTTACGCGTGGCCAGCTTGGTACGGAGTGATTTGGCACGTGAAAATCCTGCACGTCAGCGTGAAAACCGAGGAAAGGCCCTTAGCGCTTAAGCGCGTCAGCACGCATACGCGAATCTATTGGACCAAAGGCCCTCAGCGCGTAAGCGCGTCTGTGACGTGACCCGCACAGGTGTTTCCCACACAGCACGTGATGACAGAGCACACGTGGAAAGACTGCACGTCAGAGTGTCATCGCGTGTGATTGGTGGAAATGGCCCTACACGCAGGAGTGACAAAGCGTGTAATTGGTGGAAATGGCCCTACACGCATAAGTGACAAAGCGTGTAATTGGTGGAAATGGCCCTACACGCATAAGTGACAAAGCGTGTAATTGGTGGAAATGGCCCTAGCGCGTACACGCCGCGTAAGTGACGCTGGACGTGTGGGCCTGTATAAAAGGTACGCGTAGAACACCATTTCCTTGTACGTGCTTTTCGTGGAGAGCGAGTGGGTGAATTCTGTACTTCTTGTCGTTTCACACGCGATTTACTTCACGGCGTTTCAAGTTCGTATTCCCTGTTACCTCTGACAGCTTTTTCTCTTTTTTCTCTTTTACTGATTTACCTGGGCCTGTTCCCTCAAACAGTGTTCCCTTCTACTGTTGTCCTGTCTCCTCAGACAGCGTACAAATCTTCTTTTGGCGGGGGTGTTGCCAACCAAACGCGCTCCTTTTTCACGCTCTTTTACCTGGCAGACGGTGAGTCACGCACGTATCTAACATCTGTGCTTGCCCCGTGTGTAGCCTACCCCTTCAGAGGTCATTCTAGGCTGCGTGTGACACGCATACGTTCATTCTTGTGTTACTGGGTGCCACAGCGTAGTGCAGGTTTTTCTTTCTGCACACGTGGTCTAGGAGGGGTTGCGTGCACGTCATCTCCCTTTTTTGGGGCTCCTGTGCGTAGCGTGACCCGTCATCTTTCCCCAGGGGTTACATTCAGCCTTGTAAGAGCACTAGGGTACAATTACCATCTGGTACCCAACCCATTTGACCCCCAATTGCCCAGGACAATATTTTACAGCCACTCCCATACGCACATTAACATCAGTGCCATGGCTGGGAGGCGAGGATTCCGTAAGGGTGGCAAAGGTGGAAGAGCCACAAGTGGTGGCCGTGGTGGATCCGGTAGGGGACGTGGTCGTTACTTGCAGGGTGAGCCTGTCCCCCCATGTGTGGAGGACCAGTCAAGGGCACCCATAATCCCCCCACACCCCCCCTCCCGTTGAGGCTGATGTGGCTGACACCATCCATGCTCAGCCCTTGTTGGACCAGCCCATTGTGGCACCAGACCTGGCTGACTCCATGGCTGACTTCCAGGTCAGCAGGCCTATGACACGTGCGCTGGTGCACGTTGATGTCACCATGCCACGTGCATCTGGGGCAGCAAGGTCATCTGCTGCACCAAGTAGGCAGGGCGGAGAGGCTGCAGGGGCAGCTGCGGCTCCATCCACCCCAGCCCTCACACACCCAGCCCGGACAGTGTCGGTCCTAGTCCATGCTGCTGACATTCCCCCTGACACCATCACACTAGAGCCAATGCCTGCACCAACTCCCATGCTGAGTGTGCAATCCCACACACCTGATACAGAGTCCACCAGGGCTCCTGCCCCTAGTGTCCAGAGCGGCGCAGGACACTCAGGATCACCACCACCTTCCAAGCGGAAGAGGAAGAGTGCTCGTCCGGCACAGGCTGATGCCCCAGACACGGCTACACAGTCTGGCCTATCGAGGAAGCCCAGCTTCACGGATGACGAATTGAATGCACTTGTCGAGTATGTGTCCGCACATGACAACGAGATGGTCATTGTTGCAGGATCCAAGACCACACCTGCACAACGCCAGGCACACTGGCAGACCGTTGCGGACATCGTAAGTGCCCTTGGAATCGTGAGGCGCACAGCCAATGATCGCTATAAGCGCTGGAATGACCTAAAGCGCAGGGCAAAGAGTAAGCTGGCCTCAAGTCATGCCGCAACTTTAGTGACTGGAGGTGGGTCTCCAGTAGTAGACATGGAACTCACTCCACATGAGTCAGTCGCTGGGACCTACGTCACGGAGGAACAGATCCAAGGCGTGGGAGATTTGGCTGATTACGAGGCATTGTCCGGTGAGTGCACATGCATGTGTGTGTCATCCATGTGCATGGTGTGTGTGAGGGCTTCTGTTTGTGTGACAGGTGAGAGTGTGTGCGCCTGAGTCGTATGGGTCAGCCATGTGCTTCATGCAATACATCCTGCGCAGCTGCATTTGGCCATAGCAGTATCCCTTCTGCCAACAGTAGACATCTAGCCCAACTGCACGCCAGTTGCCCTTGAAGTGTCACCTTGCCACAACATTGTTGCTTAATTTTTCACTGCTCATTTAGTCAGATTGTTTGCATTCCACCACTTTTACTAGGCATGTCGCAGTCCTCTAGTCACATGTCTGACATGGCTATGGTAAAGTGGAGTGACTTTGTTACCTGGATATCATTTGTTCAAACATGTCCCTGTGCAATTGCACCATTTCGGACTGGCAGCTCCAGGTGAAGAATCTGACCTGTTTGAATTAGAAAAGCTATTACATGCGGGAACTGGACTGAATGAATAGGTGCTGCCCTCCTCTCCATCTTCACTCAATAGCAATGGTACATGCCATCTGTGTGATGGCATGTGTGTTTCACCTGCCAATCACAGGCCAATGTGTGATGCCACTGCCAGGCAGCATGCAGAAAATGTGTTCATCTTCCATCTTGGTGTCATCAGTGTGTGCCATTTGCCTGCCCTTCATACGCAGTGAGGGTGCATGCATGGGAGGGTTTTAGTCATGTGGGACATGTGTCAAACAAGTACTGGTTCTCTTGCTTCTCAGCCCTCATTGTGTGCCATGGTGCTAATGCCTGTTTCCATTTCTTTGTTTTTATGTCTTTGCAGGGGAAGACGCACCTGATACTGCTGGGGTTGTGGAGATGGTGCAGACCCAGGAGGGGTCCGAGGGCCGACCAACCACCAGTGAGGGACGTGGTGTGGTGGTGGGTGAGAACCCACAAGTGCTGCAGGTCCTGCTCTCAAGGGGTGTCTCTGGCTGCACCTCCCCCGAGCTGTACTCAGGTGTTGATTCGGATGAGACCTACGTGCCGTCGCAGGTGAGTGTTCCAGGGAGGGATTCTGTTCTGTCTCACCCACCTGCACCAGAGTCAGAACCCTCAATGGGGATGTCAGTGTTGGCAGCTACGCCTTTGGTGGTTACGGATGCAGGGTCACACTCCGCGACATCCGATCCTGTTCCTGGGCCAGCAGATCAGAGGGGGAATGCAGTCCTGCAGCCTCAGGCAGTGCCGGCACAGCAAGGCGCAGTTCGCCTTGCCCCAGACAGGTGTGGTGCCCGCCGACGTGGTGGCCGTACGCCACCTGGCAATACCGCATGGGAGCAATCCATTTACGGTATGGCAACCCAACAGGCAGCATCATCCGAGATGATGGCTCAGGCCATGGATAGGGTGGCCACTTCCATTGTCCCCCCTGAAAGGCTGATGGAGCGACTAGAGCAGGCAACCGACTCCATCTGCCAGTCACACAGGGAGGACATGTTGGGGTCCAACAGGGACAGGCGGGCGGCACTGTCGACTCTGCAGGAGGCCCTCTCCATTGAGTCCCAGGGCCACAGGGAAGCCCTGAGGCAGGAGCTCCTTCACCTCAGGACGACTCTTGTTGAACTTGAGGCTTCAACACACCAAAGGACAGAACAGCAGCTGGAGCGTCTCACCCGTACGCTCTCAGCTGAGATGCAAGCAACGAGGGCGGAGGTCCGGGCATCCCGTGAGTTGTTGCATGGGGACCTCCGCACACTCATCCTCCAGAACCAGACCTACCACACCCGCATGCTTGCAGCCATGGAGGAGCAGACTAGGGCCTTGCGTGGGCTGCCTCCCATAGTGCAACCACCTCCGGATGCAGCTGCACAGGGTGATAATAGCGACAGCAGTGATACTCCCACTATAGGGTAGCCGTGTGGGCCATGAGCCCATGGAGGTGTTTTTTTTCCCCAGGATCCACGCAGGTGGGTTCTGGTGTGCATCCTGTCCTCGGACCTCCTGGGTGGCCTCCCCAACCCCCCCCCCCGGGCCCTTCAATGGCCATTTTTTATTTTTTTTTATTTTTATTTTTATTTATTTTATTCCCAATTTTTTTGGGACGATTTGTTGGCTTCCGTGGTTCCTGTGGGCATACGCTGCATTGTGGCTGGGCACATGCAGGCTTGTAATGTATTTGGTTCAGATGCTTGGGTTTGAGTCACACACACCCCTCCTGCTTCCCGTTTCCTCCTGCTTCCCGTTTCCATGGGCTTGCAAAGGGTGTGCCCAAGTGACAGTGAATTACACAGTGACGTTGGACTCCCATGAGCTGTGTGGGCAGTCTGTAGTCAATACTTTGTATACATTCCTAGTGCATATTGCTGTTGTGTTGTACACTGCATGTTGCATTGATGTGTAACTCATCTTCTGTGTCTACCTCCCAATTTGCAGGTCCCTTCCTCATGTCTACACAAGGACCTCTAGTCTGGAGATGTGGTCCATGTTGGCAGCAGTGCACCTACAACTCTACATGGCGCCAACACTGCACAGTTGGTAGTGGTGGGAGTGCAGGCATTTCCAGGTGGTGAGACTACTAATATTTAACATTAGTGATGTCATGTTAATGGTAGTACGTGCTCAAGTTTGTTGTTGGTCCGGCATTACTGTGAGCATTTCAGGTGTTGCAAGTTTCTAATAGGGACACTGTACATTGTGACACTAGTGTCATGTTGTGGGGATTACTTTGTTTACCTGCAAATAGCATGACATGGCACGGTGTGTCGTGTGGCGGTGCTGGGGTTGGGTTGGCTGACATGGCACTGTCCTCTTGTTGCATTTTGCAAGTGGGTATTCATTTTAGCTGCTTGAATGTGTAACTTCACAAAACTGCATTGGTGGTGTCTGTGTGGGTAGGGATGCACACATTGTGACACTTCCAGGTGAACAATCTCAGGCTGATATGGTTTTCACGGTTCTTTCTCCAGACATTCAGGATCAGTGTCAGGTTGAGTCATCATTGATTGTCAGATGGAATGTGCCAGGGCAGTGTGCACTCCACAGGGGTGTGATTTCTATGTGAAGTAATTAGCCACTAGCTGTGTACGGGCTGCCTCCCCCCGTGCCCTTTCCCCTCCCATGCGCAGCAGCTGTGCATGTGGTTGGGGATGGGGGGGCACCACCATGTCCACGGCCAGGCCCCGGCGTGTTGCAACGTTGTGCAGGACACATGCTGCCACTATGATCCTGCACACTACTGGGGGAGCGTACAACAGCTGCCCGCCAGAACGGTCAAGGGAGCGAAAGCGTGACTTCAGCACTCCGAATGTGCGCTCCACTATGCCCCGGGTTGTAATGTGGGCTGCGTTATATCTTACCTGGGGTGGCGTGGTGGGGTTCCGAATTGGCGTCATCATGTGGGGGCTGAGAGGGTAGGCACTGTCCCCTGTGGAGGTGGTGATTGGTATCATTGGTGGGGTTGTGACCTTGCTCAGTATCTGACATGCATGCATGTGCAGTGGCATTCATACTCACCAAGCAGCCATGTATCGCCATGCCGCCCAGCTTCTAGGTTCCGGCTTAGGGTGGACATTCGGTAAATGAAGCTGTCGTGGGTTGACCCGGGATAGTTGGCATATACTGAGGTGATGATTCCCTTGGCATTACATACTACCTGCACGTTGATGGAATGCCAGTGCTTGCGGTTCCTATAGATGTGCTCAGATGCCCTGGGGGGACGTAGAGCCACATGGGTGCAGTCGATGGCACCTAGCACTTTGGGGAATCGTGCCACAGCGTAAAAATCCAGGGCGGCAGCATGCCTTTCTGCAGGGGTTCTGGGCAGGTATATGTGCCTGCGGACTGATGGGCGTGCAGTGATGATGTTCAAGACCTGGTGTAGGCAGCGTGACTGGGTGGCCTGTGATACACCACCCACAATGGCACTTGTCCGCTGAAATGATCCAGTGGCTAAGAAGTGCAGTACATTGAGGACCTTCTCCAGGGGGCTGAGTGCTTGGGAGCACAGGGTGGGTGATGTGAGGTCATCCTCCCACTCACTCACCAGGTCCAGTATGATGTGTGGTGGAAACCTGTACCTCCCATGCACCTGGTCATCAGGCATCCCGAAAAGGCTGGTTCTGGGTGTGAATATTCTGGCCCTGACTATCCTCCTCCTCCTCCTTTGGTAGGCCACGCCCACTGCTGCTAGGAACGGTATGTTCATCCTGGGTCTGAGCTTGTTATTTTGTTAGCGCGCAAATTAATGCGTTGCGCGTGTTGTAGGCGAGCATGTGACCCGCGCACCCCTGAAATCCAGTACCCAGTCCAATAGCGTGTGGAAATTCCCGCGCACACCGGGATACAGGTGCGCTGACGTACTTGCGTGTGTAAGTGTCCGCGCACACCTGATATACACGTACATAGGCCAATCGCGTGTACGCGCACTTTTGTCCAATTACACGCGATGACACCCTGACGTGCTGTCCAATTACACGCGATGAGACTCTGCCGTGCTGTCCAATTACACGCGATGAGACTCTGACGTGCTGTCCAATTACACGCGATGACACTCTGACGTGCAGTCTTTCCACGTGTGCTCTGTCATCACGTGCTGTGTGGGAAACACCCGTGCGGGTCACGTTACAGACATGCTTACGCGCTGAGGGCCTTTGGTCCAATAGATTCGCGTATGCGTGCTGACGCGCTTACGCGCTAAGGGCCTTTCCTCGGTTTTCACGCTGACGTACAGGATTTTCACGTGCCAAATCACTCCGTACCAAGCTGGCCACGCGTAAGCACACGGAAGACCACGCTCCTGCCCAGAAGGCCGAACTACTGCCCCCCAGAGCCCCGAGCACGCTCCCACCTGCCATCTGCTGCTGCCTGACTGCCTGCTGCCCACGTGCACTGCCATTTGCTGCCTGCACATCAGCCAGGGGTGCTGTTGCTGTGACCACCCCTGCTGGAACCGAAGACTCCCGACTGGAATTCCATCGCTTCACAGCCCAGCCCCAGGACCCAGTTGCCCACCCACTCCTGCCTCTGGGGTTGTCATGTCGGGGCAATCACCATCTGTGACCACTGACAACCCCCGGCCAGAGAGGCAGAGGGGCACCAGTTTCAGTGCCACCGAAGTTGGTGTCCTGATGGAGCAAGTCCTGGGGCAGTATGATGCCCTCTTCGGAAGTTCCCGCGCCGACAAGGAAGGACGGACTCGGATCTGGACTGACATCGTGACTGCCATCAACGCGGAGGGGGTGGCAGTCCGGGATTTACAACATTTACAACATGTCAGGAAGCGCTGGGAGGACTTCAGGTCCAGGCCTCTTGAAGGCAGCGGATGCCAAGGGGCGCCGGGGCCACTTGTCGGAAGAACAGATGGGGGTCCTGGAACGCATATCCCCAGCGCTCCACGTCCAGGTCCTAGAGAAGCAGACCCGTCTGGAGTCGAGCGGTGAGTGTACATGCATCCTGATTGTGAGCAGTGCGTGTGGTGATTATTCGGTATTGTGCCGGTTGCACATCTGTTTGTATGGGGTCGAGTATGGGTGGGGGTGTACAGGGCCGTGGGTCTGACACATGCGAGGGATGTAATGTGTGAGACATGGATGGTGCTTGTGTGTGTGGGCTTGCATGGCAAATGCAGTTGTGCGTGCACACATGTTTGGATGAATGTGTATGTAAGTAGACATGTCCGTCATGTCAGGCATGTATGTTGTTTTCGGCTGCATGTATGAGCACTGTGTACATGTGCATGTGTGTGTATTTGTCAAGGGTGCAACAGTGATGCAACATGGATGCATGTGACAGCGGTATGTGGAAGCCTGATTGGCAGATGTGACATGGATGCCCGTCTGAACAGTGCGACACTTGGCAGAGGTGTAGACATGCATGCAAGTGTGGTGGTGTGTGTACATGTGTGGTGCACTTCCTGTGTTGCATGTGATGTCTGGCTCCCCTTTGGCTGCTGATGCTGTTGTATGTGTAGGGATGGTGGTGGCAGTTGCGATATGGCTGTGGTATGGCTCATGTGTGCGAGTTGCAATGACATGTGTGTTGGGGATTGTGATGACATGTCTGAGGTTTGCCAATGCCACTGTCATGCGTGTATGTGTCCATTGTACAGTGCCCTGATGCCTGTGTTTTGTTTCTCCCTGTCTGCAGCGTCAACTGATGAAGAGGGCGGAGAAGGTGCTGTGGAGCACAGCGGCGGGGATCCGACCGCCAGCCGGAGACGCAAGGCCCGGCTCCCCTCCCGTGTTGTCATCTCGTCGGGGAGTGAGGAGTCCGGTGCCGCGTCCCAGGCCGCAGCTGCCGGGAGGAGGTCCAAGAGGCGGAGGTTGCAGTTGGACTCCTCGGCAGCAGAAGGGGCAGCTGGGACCCCACAGGGCCCAACAGGGGAAGATGGCACGGAGTCATCCAGGTTGGTGGGGGGTTTGGTGGAGGAGGGGGCCGTGCAAGCACCAGAGACGGGGTCTGGAGGTGGGGATCCCACTGGTGCTAGTGGTGCAGTGCAGGACCAGGGACAGGAGGCAGCACAGGCGGCCGCGGAGGTGCCTGTGTGCAATCCTGTCCCCGATCCTGTCCCTGCATCATCTTGCACCAGCAGGGATGCCTACGTCCAGACCCGTTTTCAGGCAGGGGATGAGCTGACGTCAACTGGCCTTCCTCTGCCTGCGGACGTGGCCATCCAGGTCCGGGTTGAGCCTGTCCTGGCTGGTGTGGCGTTGCGTCAACGGGCCATGCGAGGTGACCTGCAGTCTTTTCATGGAGAGACTGCACGTCATCTCGAATGGCTCGTTGACCACGTCAGCCTGCTGGGACAGGTCACCCAGGCCGGATTCCTCCGTCTGATGGGGCTTGCTCCGACCCCCTCCTCAACTGGACCCCCTACGCGCCAGTCGTCCTCTGTGCCATCTTCCCACCCATCAGTCACCTGGGTGCCCTGTGGAGCTGCCTCTGACGGTGCGGCCAGGCTGGTGGAGGAGGCATCCCTGCCACAGTCGGGAGTCGGAGGTCCAGCAGGGGTGGCCACATCAACAACTGCACCCCAGGCGGCGGAGGATGTGCAGGCAGCAGGAGGCAGTGCACGGGCAGAGGCAGAGCAGCAGCAGCAGCAACATGGTGGGAGACATGAAGGCTCGGGGCTTTCGACATCGGAGGGGCAGGCATCGGCCGGAGGGCAGGGGGACCCAGGACAGAGAGTGTCTTCCGTGTGGCAGCGGTTGGGCCACGCCATAGGTGCGGAGCGGCGGCGGGCGGAAGAGGCGCGGCTCACAATGGTCAGGGCGGAGGACTCCATGCGGAGGGCCCTGAGGCGGGCCGAGTGCCTCGAGGCAATCCGCAGGGGGTTGGAGGAGGACACGGCATCGTCCCTGCGGACCCTCGGGGCCATGGAACTGGTCCGCCTCCGGGACATCGAACAGGAGTTCGATGATGCCCTGGCCCGGGACACCACGGAGTGAGCCGCTGGACTTGCCCGCCGCCTTTGTATATAGTTCTTTAGTTTTAGGTTTCCTTTCTTTCTTATTATGATTTGGAGTCGACGGACACTGCTCCACTTTTTGTATATAGTTGATTTTTAGGTAGGTTTTTTAGTAGGTTTCCTTTGTTCAGTTGGGCTCATGGACCCTTGGTAGTTTTGTACATAGTTCTTTATTGCATGGAGATTTTTTTACATTTGACTTTGGCCAAAATTTTTTTGGATTCTGATTTGCAGTTTTGTGTTTTTATACGGACATGCAGCTTTTTTTCTCATTCACATTGTAGTTTGTTTTCTTTCTTTAGCATTCTTTATTTTTTTCAATACAATTTTGTTTCCATACTTGTTTCCATACTTCACTGTGTGGTATCATCTCATTGGTTTCATGCATGTCATGTTGTGTGTTTTCCCATTCAATTGCAACCATTGTGTGTGACGGACATGGGTTTATTAGCTACATGAACATTGGGGGTGTAACATGTGATTTCCATTTCCATGTGGGTGAATGGGTTACTTGGTAGGGCTTTTTGGCTGTGGAGGCTGTCCATTACGCACATGATTGGGGATTGTGAGGACCTGGTGGGGACTGCCCATGGTGGCAGGGGGGTGGGGGTGGTGGGAGACATGAGTGGGGGCCTGGTGGAGGCTGCCCCTGCACTGCTGGGGGGTGGGGGTGGTGGGAGACATGAGTGGGGGGCTGGTGGAGGGTGACCCTGGATGCTGGGGGGTGGGGGTGGTGGTAGACATGAGTGGGGGCCTGGTGGGGGCTGCCCCTGCACTGCTGGGGGGTGGGGGTGGTGGTAGACATGGGTGGGGGCCTGGTGGAGGGGGACCCTGGATGCTGGGGGGTGGGGGTGGTGGTAGTCATGAGTGGGGGCCTGGTGGAGGCTGCCCCTGCACTGCTGGGGGGTGGGGGTGGTGGGAGACATGAGTGGGGGCCTGGTGGAGGGTGACCCTGGATGCTGGGTGGTGGGGGTGGTGGTAGACATGAGTGGGGGCCTGGTGGAGGCTGCCCCTGCACTGCTGGGGGGTGGGGGTGGTGGGAGACATGAGTGGGGGCCTGGTGGAGCCTGCCCCTGGTGGCTGGGGGGTGGGGGTGGTGGGAGACATGAGTGGGGGCCTGGTGGAGGCTGCCCATGGTGGCAGGGGGGTGGGGGTGGTGGGAGACATGAGTGGGGGCCTGGTGGAGGCTGCCCATGGTGGCAGGGGGGTGGGGGTGGTGGGAGACATGAGTGGGGGCCTGGTGGAGGCTGCCCATGGTGGCAGGGGGGTGGGGGTGGTGGTAGACATGAGTGGGGGCCTGGTGGAGGGTGACCCTGGATGCTGGGGGGTGGGGGTGGTGGTAGACATGAGTGGGGGCCTGGTGGAGGCTGCCCCTGCACTGCTGGGGGGTGGGGGTGGTGGGAGACATGAGTGGGGGCCTGGTGGAGGATGCCCATGGTGGCAGGGGGGTGGGGGTGGTGGGAGACATGAGTGGGGGCCTGGTGGAGGCTGCCCCTGCACTGCTGGGGGGTGGGGGTGGTGGGAGACATGGGTGGGGGCCTGGTGGAGGCTGCCCCTGGTGGCTGGGGGGTGGGGGTGGTGGGAGACATGAGTGGGGGCCTGGTGGAGGCTGCCCCTGCACTGGTGGGGGTGGTGGGAGACATGAGTGGGGGCCTGGTGGAGGGTGACCCTGGATGCTGGGGGGTGGGGGTGGTGGTAGACATGAGTGGGTGCCTGGTGGAGGCTGCCCCTGCACTGCTGGGGGGTGGGGGTGGTGGGAGACATGCGTGGGGGCCTGGTGGAGGGTGACCCTGGATGCTGGGGGGTGGGGGTGGTGGTAGACATGAGTGGGGGCCTGGTGGAGGCTGCCCCTGCACTGCTGGGGGGTGGGGGTGGTGGGAGACATGAGTGGGGGCCTGGTGGAGGCTGCCCATGGTGGCAGGGGGGTGGGGGTGGTGGGAGACATGAGTGGGGGCCTGGTGGAGGCTGCCCATGGTGGCAGGGGGGTGAGGGTGGTGGGAGACATGAGTGGGGGCCTGGTGGAGGGTGACCCTGGATGCTGGGGGGTGGGGGGGGTGGTAGACATGAGTGGGGGCCTGGTGGAGGCTGCCCCTGCACTGCTGGGGGGTGGGGGTGGTGGTAGACATGAGTGGGGGCCTGGTGGAGGCTGCCCCTGCACTGCTGGGGGGTGGGGGTGGTGGGAGACATGAGTGGGGGCCTGGTGGAGGCTGCCCCTGGTGGCTGGGGGGTGGGGGTGGTGGGAGACATGAGTGGGGGCCTGGTGGAGGCTGCCCATGGTGGCAGGGGGGTGGGGGTGGTGGGAGACATGAGTGGGGGCCTGGTGGAGGCTGCCCATGGTGGCAGGGGGGTGGGGGTGGTGGGAGACATGAGTGGGGGCCTGGTGGAGGCTGCCCATGGTGGCAGGGGGGTGGGGGTGGTGGTAGACATGAGTGGGGGCCTGGTGGAGGGTGACCCTGGATGCTGGGGGGTGGGGGTGGTGGGAGACATGAGTGGGGGCCTGGTGGAGGGTGACCCTGGATCCTGGGGGGTGGGGGTGGTGGTAGACATGAGTGGGGGCCTGGTGGAGGCTGCCCCTGCACTGCTGGGGGGTGGGGGTGGTGGGAGACATGAGTGGGGGCCTGGTGGAGGCTGCCCATGGTGGCAGGGGGGTGGGGGTGGTGGGAGACATGAGTGGGGGCCTGGTGGAGGCTGCCCCTGCACTGCTGGGGGGTGGGGGTGGTGGGAGACATGGGTGGGGGCCTGGTGGGGGCTGCCCCTGGTGGCTGGGGGGTGGGGGTGGTGGGAGACATGAGTGGGGGCCTGGTGGAGGCTGCCCCTGCACTGCTGGGGGGTGGGGGTGGTGGGAGACATGAGTGGGGGCCTGGTGGAGGCTGCCCCTGGTGGCTGGGGGGTGGGGGTGGTGGGAGACATGAGTGGGGGCCTGGTGGAGGCTGCCCATGGTGGCAGGGGGGTGGGGGTGGTGGGAGTGGGAGACATGAGTGGGGGCCTGGTGGAGGATGCCCATGGTGGCAGGGGGGTGGGGGTGGTGGGAGACATGAGTGGGGGCCTGGTGGAGGCTCCCCCTGCACTGCTGGGGGGTGGGGGTGGTGGGAGACATGGGTGGGGGCCTGGTGGGGGCTGCCCCTGGGGAGTGGGGGTGGTGGGAGACATGAGTGGGGGCCTGGTGGAGGGTGACCCTGGATGCTGGGGGGTGGGGGTGCAGGGGGACATGAGTGGGGGCCTGGTGGAGGGTGGCCATGGTGGCAGGGGGGTGGGGGTGGTGGTAGACATGAGTGGGGGCCTGGTGGAGGCTGCCCCTGCACTGCTGGGGGGTGGGGGTGGTGGGAGACATGAGTGGGGGCCTGGTGGAGGGTGACCCTGGATGCTGTGGTGTGGGGGTGCAGGGGGACATGAGTGGGGGCCTGGTGGAGGGTGGCCATGGTGGCAGGGGGGTGGGGGTGGTGGTAGACATGAGTGGGGGCCTGGTGGAGGCTGCCCCTGCACTGCTGGGGGGTGGGGGTGGTGGGAGACATGAGTGGGGGCCTGGTGGAGGCTGCCCCTGGTGGCTGGGGGGTGGGGGTGGTGGGAGACATGAGTGGGGGCCTGGTGGAGGCTGCCCATGGTGGCAGGGGGGTGGGGGTGTTGGGAGACATGAGTGGGGGCCTGGTGGAGGCTGCCCATGGTGGCAGGGGGGTGGGGGTGGTGGGAGACATGAGTGGGGGCCTGGTGGAGGATGCCCATGGTGGCAGGGGGGTGGGGGTGGTGGTAGACATGCATTGTTGATCAGTAGTGCAAGGTGACATGTGGGTTGGCTGGGGGGCATGCCCATGGTGGATCGGCTGCCTGCGGGACATGAGCATGGGTGCTGGGTAGTCCCCCGTGGTGTGGGCTGCCTGCAGGGTCCGTGGAGGTTGTGGAGCGTACACCTGGGAGGGCCCACACGGCCAATTCACGTGTGGTACTCCCCAGAACCCCTGAAATACACATACCCTGCTGAAATCGTGTGTGGAACTTCCCGCGCACCCCTGAAATACACATACCTTGCTGAAATCGCGTGTGGAAATTCCCGCGCACCCCTGAAATACACGTACCCTGCTGAAATCGCGTGTGGAACTTCCCGCGCACCCCTGAAATACACATACCTTGCAGAAATCGCGTGTGGAACTTCCCGCGCACCCCTGAAATACACGTACCCTGCTCGCACTGGGCCAATCGCGTGTGGAACTTCCCGCGCACCCCTGAAATACACGTACCCTGCTGAAATCGCGTGTGGAACTTCCCGCGCACCCCTGAAATACACATACCTTGCTGAAATCGCGTGTGGAACTTCCCGCGCACCCCTGAAATACACGTACCCTGCTCGCACTGGGCCAATCGCGTGTGGAACTTCCCGCGCACCCCTGCAATACACGTACCCTGATGAAATCGCGTGTGGAACTTTCCGCGCACCCCTGAAATACACATACCTTGCTCGCACTGGGCCAATCGCCTGTGGAACTTCCCGCGCACCCCTGAAATACACGTACCCTGCTGAAATCGCGTGTGGAACTTCCCGCGCACCCCTGAAATACACATACCTTGCTGAAATCGCGTGTGGAACTTCCCGCGCACCCCTGAAATACACGTACCCTGCTCGCACTGGGCCAATCGCGTGTGGAACTTCCTGCGCACCCCTGCAATACACGTACCCTGAAGAAATCGCGTGTGGAACTTCCCGCGCACCCCTGAAATACACATACCTTGCTGAAATCGCGTGTGGAAATTCCCGCGCACCCCTGAAATACACGTACCCTGCTCGCACTGGGCCAATCGCGTGTGGAACTTCCCGCGCACCCCTGAAATACACATACCTTGCTGAAATCGCGTGTGGAAATTCCCGCGCACCCCTGAAATACACGTACCCTGCTCGCACTGGGCCAATCGCGTGTGGAACTTCCCGCACACCCCTGAAATACACGTACCCTGATGAAATCGCGTGTGGAACTTCCCGCGCACCCCTGAAATACACGTACCCTGCTGAAATCGCGTGTGGAAATTCCCGCGCACCCCTGAAATACACGTACCCTGATGAAATCGCGTGTGGAAATTCCCGCGCACCCCTGAAATACACGTACCCTGCTCGCACTGGGCCAATCGCGTGTGGAACTTCCCGCGCACCCCTGAAATACACGTACCCTGATGAAATCGCGTGTGGAACTTCCCGCGCACCCCTGAAATACACGTACCCTGCTGAAATCGTGTGAGGAAATTCCCGCGCACCCCTGAAATACACGTACCCTGATGAAATCGCGTGTGGAACTTCCCGCGCACCCCTGAAATACACGTACCCTGCTGAAATCGCGTGTGGAACTTCCCGCGCACCCCTGAAATCCACGTACCCGGCCAAATCGCGTGTGAGACTTCCCGCGCACCCCGGTATACACGCACACGTATTTTTTGTCAGCGGGTGTCCGTGTTTGTGGGTACCCCTTTGCACGTCATTTGTCCTGGTGGGCCACAGTATAGGACATTCATCATGGCAGTATATAGGTGCTATTTGTTGGCGCACCTTTTGGCGCACATTTCTTACAGCCGCAGAGACGCTACCGCCTGCTTTCTTGTGGCGGTCGTGTTTGTGCCTGTGCGCTGGTTTGAGCGTGCGCTTTTTTGCCCTATTCTATTCCATGAATACGTGTTGTAGGCGAGCGTGTGTGCGTTCCGCGCACTTGTGCCCTGTACTTCCCCCGTGACGCCCACGTTTTGGCAAGTTGTTCCCCATTCCGAGTGTTACGCCCATGTTCCGCCTACTTTTGTTGCGTGCGCCGCGCTATGTGCGAATTTCGCTATGGCCTGTGCGATTTTCGCTGTGACCTGGCGCACGCTGTTAGATGGCCTGTGCGCCAACGTGCACCGCGCACTTTTTTATCGCACATCCGCTGTTTTTCTCGCGCACGGACTTCCATGAATCGATGTGCGCTGCTTTTCGTGCGATTTTCGCACTTGCACTGCGATTTTCGCTATTCCACTGCGATTCGCACGTTTTTGCCCACTTGCGCCGCGCTAATTATTCCATGAATCGGCCTGCAAGTCTCTTGTACCGGCATAGACCCAGGTGCGTGGAGAAGGTGGTGATGTACCTTGAGTCGTAATGTCGTTTTAACTGGTGGTAACCAGCGTTCAGGTCGATTTTCGAGAAGACTTTCAACCCTGTGAAGTCTTAATGATCTAGCATGGGGGTGATATGCCCCTCCCTTTTGATGGCTGCATTTGGGGGGCGCATGTCAATGCAAATTCTTACTTTCCCCGATTGCTTCGGCTTCTTCGGTACCACCATAGGTGAGACCCAGGGCTTTGGTCCTGTGACCTGCTCAATGATGCCAGCCTTTTTGAGTTCTTGTAGTTCCTTTTTCGACCAGATCTCTCATATGAAACGGGGTTCTTCTGCGGCGTACCGCCTGGGGTTGTACCGTCTGGTCAATGTGAAGCTTTATGAGTTTGCCTTTCAAACATCTGATGCCGTTCAGGATGCCCGGGTACTTCCCCAGGAGGTCGGAGATGTCAGTTGAATCGGCAACGTGGCAGATGAAACGGATCAGTCCTGGGTCTTCCGCTGCATCCCCACTAAGCAGGCATTCAATTCCTGCAATGACAACTGATATCTTTGACTGGAGGACTCTATCGCCCCTGCTGAATGCCGTTCTGAAACGTCCTTCCACTGCTAGTGGAGTCTTGCATCCGTAGGCGAACAGGAGTGTATCCGTTGGCCTGAGGCCAGGTCGGGGACTGTCTGGAACATTATTGACGGCATGACGTTTACAGATGCTCCGGTGTCCATCATCATTTGTGTCTCCTGGCCCTGTATGGACACAAAGCATTTGTGTCTTCTCTGTCTCTTCGTCGTCTCCATGCTCAAGTGCTGAGATCAAATAGACTTTCCTTCTTCTTCTCGTGCCCCCGGCCCCTGCATCTGTCGCTGGGTCGTCATCGTCATCTCCGGATTCGTCTGTCGATAAGTTAGCGGTCTCCATTTGGCATGTGTCCGCTTGCTTCTCCTTCTTGAGGAGGGTTTTTGCTTGTTGCGGTTGAGGTTGTGGGTGTTGAGGCTGCCCTGATGATCTGCAGACACGTGTGTAGTGGTCCTTCCGGCCACATGCCTCACACGTGGTTCCTTGCGCTGGGCACTTTCTTCTTCGATGACGTGCACCACCACACCAGCCCCACTCGGTGGGCCCCGGCATCCTCGGTTGCCATTGTGGTGAACTGTTTGTCTCATTGTACTCCTCCCTTGGTGCTTGGTGGTTGGCGATTTGTGCTATTACTGCTGTCGTTGGCACCAATTGGAGCTTGTGTGCTGCCCTTGCGTGCAACAGGTCTCTTTGGCGTCCATATTTGAGGATTCTGGCTAGAGGAATGCCCTTTTCGCCCAACCCCATTCTGCACGTTTCCTCAGTCTAGTGTGGTAGGCGTCAAGTGTTTCATCCTCCATCTGTAATGTGGTGCACAAGTTGAAGGTTTTGTAGTCCGGGCTCAACTGTGGCATAAAGTGTGCTGTGAGGGCGTCTTTGGCCAGTTGGTAAATGTCTGCACCATTGCCGATGACCAGCTTGTTGAAAATGCATAGGACGTCGTCACCCACGTTGAGCAGAAGGTGTGACCTCATATTCCCGGGTGTCCTTACAGTCCATCACCATCTCAAACTTCTGGATCCACAGCATCCAGCGGGGGTCCCACTGATGATGGGTCGGTGTAGGGCTCGAAAGGTCCCAACACGTTTGTGGTGCCACCATGAGGTCAAGGGGACGGCGCAGGCAGCAATGCAACAATTGTGGATGGTGTGCCGGGCCTGGGCGTGGAAAGGCCAGTTGCCATGATGCCTTGGTGCTGGCGTTACCCCTGTATGTGTGTGGGCAGTGATTGATCTCTCCTCACCTCCGTTTCCTGGTCAGTTGGTGCGGCACAGAGGATCTTGACAGCTTCTCCTTGTCCTTTCAGGTGGCGCAGTGGTGCTCCCTGTGCTGCCTGGCATGAGATAGTTCCCTCACGTGTCTCCAAAAATATGCCCTTGCCGTGGGCATTGTGGGCAGAGTTGTAGCCTGGGAAAACTGCTTTGCGTGTGAACAGTTCCTCGTCGCCAGTGTTAGATCTCTCCATGCCGGTGCAGCCGGCGGAGGCAGAGAAGCTCAGGGCCTGCGTTGGGCCTGGCTGAGGAGCGAAATAATGACATGACACGCTCTCTCTGGCTCGTGCCCGGAACTGCCTTCCTTCCAGCAGGGCAGTCCCTTTATTCTTTGTGCGCCTCGCGTCACTGCGCCTGTGGGGCGTGAGGCATACATAACAATGACCATTAGAACCCTGGCACATAATGTGGGATGCCAACGGCCATTGAAAGATGGGAATGCAATGGCTAACTAAAATTGTTTTCATAGAAATGGTGGGAGGAGCCTGTCTTCCATTTCCATGCAGTCCTGGGCGATGGTTTAGAGGAGGGTGCAGAGGTGGTTGGTAAGTGAAAATTGTGTGAAGGAGGGGCGCATTGCCAGAGAGAGAAAGCAGGATCAAGGACGAGCAAACTGATTGGCTGAGTGCTTCTCGTTAAGTTACAATTTTTGGTCACTTTCATTTGTATTCATTCCTATTCGCAACTTGTTGTTTTTTATCATTAATGTAAGTACAGTTAAGTAAATTAGTACTTTATTATGACACCGTACAATGATAGTCCTCTTCCTGTATGTATGATAATACTGATTGAATCATGCTTGTGTGTTTTAAAGAGTTGTTGGAATGAAGGAAGAATATTAATGTAGCAGGTTTGTACTTCATTAATCTATTGTGTTAACTGACAAATGGTACATTTGCAATACAAAAATGCAAACAATTATTGCATTCTCAGAATTATTGTTGATAAAATAAGATTTGTAAATAATAAATAGTAAGTTTGAAAAAGCTAAATTCAATAATATTATTTTGTAGATTCTAACACTCTGGATACAGCCCACAATGGAGAATGTTCATGAAAAAAAGAAACAATGTGGTAAGATATTTACAAAATAAACATGTTCATCTCCTTTTTAAATGTTTCCCAATTCATCACTGTTATTTCTAAGTTTAGATGTCTCCCATTTCTGTAGTATTATAATTTTTGTGTTATTTACTCAGTGCAAACCTATCTTGGGGAAGCAGCAGAGTACTGTACCTCAGTAAGGGTTATAGGCATACATTAGATGCTTAACATAGCCTTTATAACCTCTGACAATGTCCCCTGCTTGACCCTTGGGAAGTGTCGGTGGAAGTGACCAAGGGCGCTGGGTACTACCACCCTCTGTCTTGCGGGACTGAGGGGCAGCCAGGAGAGGATCCTCTGGTCACCCTCAAAACATCTTCGTCAATGGGAGGGAGCATGCTGGTTGTATACCTTGTTATGATATTAAAAATAGTGTGCAAAACCTGGGTCCAGGCCAGTAATGAAGCACAGTTAGCAAGTCTTTTGGATGAGGCTCTGTGTTACCAAACAACTGACATGCTGCCCTGAAGAACTTGTCAATAAAATGAAAGTCACGGACACTGAACAAGTAAGCGAGCAGGCAGCCAGCAAGTTGCCCTGATAAACCTGCTTGCAGTACACCAGACTCGCCTTAATGTGCATAGACGTGCGAGCAATCTGAGATTAAAGATGGTGGACTGAACCTTTGTAGGCTCAGTGAAAGGGAACACAGGGAGGATAGTAGACTGGGCGTCTGGAGAAGGAAAAGGTGGCAAGCAGAGGCTGGATGTATTGAAGAGGAAAAGTGGAGAAAGTGATAGAACAATTTAAATAGGAGGAGGCAAAGGGAGTTGTGGAGTTGTAAGGAAGGCATGATATCAACAGTAAAACAATCACAAATGACCACAGTTCAAGGGTGTTTATTGAACTTCAACAAGGGTATGGTAAACGCCTATCTAATCCTAAATCTACAGATGGGAGCAAGCTACGACCATCAAATAATAATAATGCAGTCCTAGTGGTGTCTATACTAAAGAAAACTATTGCCAATCCTTACCTCCTAAATACAAATAGTGTGGGGGTAGTGTTTATGAAAAAGAAACAAGTGTTCACAAAAATTATATGTCAGGATGTTCAGGCCATTGGCTTCTCTTCCCCACGTTTTCAGCACTTGACAAGGCGTTAAACTTGAGCGTAGCACAATCTCTGGCTTCTTTAGCATGAGGATACAGTTCAATCATTAGCATCTGGGCCTTCTGTGCCCAAGTCACTTTGCCTATCAGAGTCTCTTCATGAAGAGGGCCTGATACGATAAAACAAATGAAAAGTTATTTTCCTCTTGCAAGTACTCAATTCAGGTGATCCACTATTCACCCGTCATCCACCTCAGCCGGGTACAGGTCTCTTGAACACAGCGATCTTCATTTTGGATCCCACTCTTCCGGGCTCAGATCCTCTTTCACAATGTTCATAGGATATTCTTTTTCGCGTGACTCATGGTTCCCCACCCGGCCCCCCATCAGCCGGGCTCAGCTCCCCTTCTTAATACAATTAGTCTCCCTCACCCAGGTTCGGACCAATTTCAGTTAGGATCAACTATCGAAGACTTTCAAATGTGCACAGGGTTTGGCTTGACTCGTTGGAGGACCACTTCGATTTCACAATTCCTTTTTTACATTTGTCACCTTTCAGTTGGATACTTAACAGAGACCTTCGAATTAGCACCGACTCATCTGTTGTTTAATTATATTTGTGTCGCTTGTCACATACGCTTCACACATTGTTCTCTTCAGTTTTCTCTATGCAATGTTGCTGCTTGCAACCTTGGCTTTAACACAGATCAGTCTGGCTAACTCACCAGCTGTGCTGACTTTACTGGTGCTGCTTTGTTGGAGGAGCCAAGGATAGTACCACAGCAGCAAACAATACTCCTCGCCTTGGCTATCAACACGGGAGAGCCCCGGGTTCCTCCGACACACAATGCAGGTTTTTTCAGCTTTGATTCCAGGTTTTATGTTTCTTATTCTCGAAGGCTTGTGAAAGTGACAGTCTTTCTCTGAAAAGGTCAAGGGCACTTCCCTCTTTGGTCTTGCCATCTTTCTCCTTGTACTAAACTGCCATCTTGGAACTGCTGCTTTCTCGTGTGCTTCGCCTTGCTCAGAGTTTGCTTTCTTGCTCTGCCTTTTATCCGTGTGGGGAAGTGTAATGGAAGTCAGGTGTGTGTGTAATGACCAGTAATTACCTGACCCTGCCTGACCAATGTATTGGGACGTGTCAGGTATACAGCACAGTGAACTGTCCGTGACAAAGTGTTTGTGTCGGAAAAGAGGGGGGCGGGTTGAGCTCCTAAGTATCCTTCGTGGTAGGATGGGGAAAGGGTGTTACAGGGAAGGGAATACTGTGTCTCGCTGTCCGGTGTCCCACTTCCACTCCCCGAACACCCCTCATCCAGGTGATCCTCCTGCACTGGTCCAACCCCAGGAACTGGATGCAAAAGCGATGGGTGTATCCTGGCAACCTGGATGACAGATCCCCGGGTACTAGCGGGTGAGACACCTTCAGGTTTCTCACAGATTGGAAAGATGGAGAAAAGAGACTAAGGACTGGGAGAAGTTGAAGTATGAGAGGAGCAGTGTAGAACATCAGGCGTGAACGCTAAGTTGTAAAGGAAAGGATTGATTGAAAAGTTGAATAATGGTGAAGAAGTGAAGAACTAGGGGGAGGCAGAAAGAGGCAATACTGAGTCAAATAAGAGAAGATGAGGGGAAGTCTTCAATACGGGCGTTGGGTATCAGAAGGAGGTGTGTTTAGATGCAGGAAAATCTGAGTGTCCCACAGAAAGAAATAACAGCCGAAGCTTAGATGAGACAAGAAAAGGGGGAGACTGTAGTTAGGGAGATACACCTCTTTAGCTGTGGGATTTCCGATTATGGCAGGGAGTCCAAAAAGCAAGTGGTGAAGCGTTGAGGATGAACATCAAAGAAAGAACTGTCCAAATGGTGGGAGATTAAAACAATGAAGATGTACATGGAGGTAGGGAGGATACCTCGTGGATTAAGAGTTTGCATCTTCCCATCATTTGAAGAAGAGGACACAGAAGCATTAAAGGACTGGGAGGACTATTTAACAGAAACCTCAAAAGGTTTGATGGGGAGACAATCTGGGAGACAAAGTTTATTTATTGAAACTTTAAGTGCATTGAGTATCCAGAACCTATACTGAATAAACAAATTGGAATTTACACAACCAAGTGATTGAGTAATTCTTCCCAAGGAGCGCACTAAAGGGTACCAACTTTAATTTTTGGAATAGTACATATATTGCTGCAGCCACAATACAGGCACCCCTGGTGCAGACCCTTGGCCGTTTGAGAAAGGAACCAGAGAGGCACAAAGGCTTCGCTCTAGATAGGAACTCAAGCCGATATTGGCTGCAACATCTGCTTTTTCAAAAATATAAATCTTAAGGCTTCCATTCGAGCAGAACCTGTGCACAACTTCAAAATGACAGACATATTCGATAAAAGGGATGCAGAAGCCGAAGAGCTTTTCTTAAGGCATAGACAAACAGGAGTAGTAATGGCATCCCATACATCAACTTCATTAAGAAATCTTTTCGAAAGATTGGAAGCAGCATCAAAGAAAGAACTGTCCAAATGGTGGGAGGTTAAAACAATGAAGATGTACATGGAGGTAGGGAGGATACCTCGTGGATTAAGAGTTTGCATCTTCCCATCATTTGAAGAAGAGGACACAGAAGCATTAAAGGACTGGGAGGACTATTTAACAGAAACCTCAAAAGGTTTGATGGGGAGACAATCTGGGAGACAAAGTTTATTTATTGAAACTTTAAGTGCATTGAGTATCCAGAACCTATACTGAATAAACAAATTGGAATTTACACAACCAAGTGATTGAGTAATTCTTCCCAAGGAGCGCACTAAAGGGTACCAACTTTAATTTTTGGAATAGTACATATATTGCTGCAGCCACAATACAGGCACCCCTGGTGCAGACCCTTGGCCGTTTGAGAAAGGAACCAGAGAGGCACAAAGGCTTCGCTCTAGATAGGAACTCAAGCCGATATTGGCTGCAACATCTGCTTTTTCAAAAATATAAATCTTAAGGCTTCCATTCGAGCAGAACCTGTGCACAACTTCAAAATGACAGACATATTCGATAAAAGGGATGCAGAAGCCGAAGAGCTTTTCTTAAGGCATAGACAAACAGGAGTAGTAATGGCATCCCATACATCAACTTCATTAAGAAATCTTTTCGAAAGATTGGAAGCAGCATCAAAGAAAGAACTGTCCAAATGGTGGGAGATTAAAACAATGAAGATGTACATGGAGGTAGGGAGGATACCTCGTGGATTAAGAGTTTGCATCTTCCCATCATTTGAAGAAGAGGACACAGAAGCATTAAAGGACTGGGAGGACTATTTAACAGAAACCTCAAAAGGTTTGATGGGGAGACAATCTGGGAGACAAAGTTTATTTATTGAAACTTTAAGTGCATTGAGTATCCAGAACCTATACTGAATAAACAAATTGGAATTTACACAACCAAGTGATTGAGTAATTCTTCCCAAGGAGCGCACTAAAGGGTACCAACTTTAATTTTTGGAATAGTACATATATTGCTGCAGCCACAATACAGGCACCCCTGGTGCAGACCCTTGGCCGTTTGAGAAAGGAACCAGAGAGGCACAAAGGCTTCGCTCTAGATAGGAACTCAAGCCGATATTGGCTGCAACATCTGCTTTTTCAAAAATATGAGTTGGAGAAAGTTAAGGTTCCGAGTCGGGATTCAAAAGAGTTCTCTTAGGTACATGCATGTGTTGGGGCAACAAGGAGATCAGTGCGCTGGTGGGAGAAACAACCAAAACTCCTGTACAGCAAGGTGATGAGGAGCTTAGGGACCTTCCTCTAGAGGCTCCAAGCTAACCTTTTCTCTGGCACAAGCGCTGGGCATTGCTAATGATGACGGCCCAGCTGTAACCCGTCCCTCAAGAGTGCCTCACTGTCCGTCAAACGGCTGGGCCAAGAAAACAGTCCATCCTACAAATACAATACTATACCGAAAGTCTTAAGGAACTACAATGGAGGAACAAGTGCTATTTTGCAAGATACTGTAAGTGATGCTGGGGAGAGAAATTAAGTGACTTTTCTAGTGTATTTCCGACAATTATTAAGTATTCTTGCAAGTGTGCTGCCCAGAGACTTATAAAGTGAGCTAACCCCAAACACAAAAGCCTGTGTGGAATCAGCAGGCAACGAATCGTTACTCTTTCACAATCTAATATCCTAAAAAAGATTTTCATTATTCGAGGCTGGTTTTATCTTATGGATGAGATGTAGTCTTGTTGGAAAAGTTAGCCAATCTGATTTTGTGATTGTTTTCCTTTGAAAAATTCCCTTTGTAGAGAATCCTCAAATAATGTACTATGATATTCCAAGCCATCTTTTCAGGTTGTGTCTGTCCCACTCGTACTTCAAGATGTACCAGAACACAATTTAGGGTAATGTGGAATAGTGAAAATATACAGTTAGTAGATAACACGAGTGTCGGGTGGCTGTAAAGGTGGTCGCCTGGAGGGATACTGGGCTGTGTGGGTTCGGGAGGGGGTGTATCTTACAGAGTGCGAAGGTGCCCTTGAAGAAGGTATCTAGATTTCATTTCCAAAGTACTTGAGGGTGGGAGTAAGTTTGATGTGGATGAGTATTAGGTTCTATATTCTTGGGGCATAGGTCGAGAATCCTTGTACCCTGCTTCTTTTTTCCCTTTATTTATCATTTTTGCTGATCTCGTCTTACCAGTTCTTAACTTCAGGTGATGCGCTGACTGACAGAGATTAAACTTTGTTTACCAGGGAAGGGGGGTGGGGGGTGCTCTGTGAAGCTTTTTCTGAGTTGCCTTGATGTCTCTGCAAGATGTCTAACTTTTATGGAAACATTTGTGTGCAAGGTAAAGGCTGACAATCTGTTGGTCAATAAAAACTGTTTTTGGAGGCAAAAGCAGCTCACATGCCCACTGTATATGCAGTACTGTACATTAAGATCTTTTTATGCCAACTGGAATAACAGATACATGGGATATTGCAGTTTTCTAGACATATCTAGACTGCTTTAACTTGGCTGAAATATGTTTTTTTTCATGGTGGTTTTTAAAGGCCATGTCTTCTTCTGCAGGTGTGGCAAACTGTACATTCAAATGGATTGTGTCCTCCCACGTATGCCTCATCTTTGATGTTCAATCTCCAGCTTTAGCTGCTTTTTTTGGGTAGAGGGTGCTGTGTGTCAATGCAGTTGACTGAATGTCCCTCAAGGTCCTCCGTCTTGAGGATGATGTAATCGAAGACATAAATAGCACACAGAGCGCCTGTTGGCTTCAGTTCCGTTTTTCCGAGTAAGCTTACACTTCGAGAACTACGGCACGCGCCTCCTAAAGCCGGTTAGGAAAGGGCTCGAGCCAAATCCTGCACACGCTCGAGCCCGGGACGAAGGCCAGATCCACATCGAGAGCCGTCACGGCCTTGACATGATGAGAAATCATCTAGGGCCTTCGAGCCATAAGTCGAAAGATAAGTCGAGGTTGAGGTCATCCATGCCAGCTGCGCCCCTCGACGCCAGCACGCCCATCGACACCAGTGGCGCCTTCGATGCCATCGAAGTCAAACGTCTTCCTCAAAAGCATTGAGGACTCCTTGGGCATCTCGTTCGAAATTTCCAAAGCATTCGACACCATTACCTGAATAACATTCATTCCTTAACCAAAAAAGGATTTCTTTAAATCTCTGACCTCCATTTATGAGGACAATGCATTATCTAATAATGATGCACCCTTTGGTTTGCAGAATGGCACACCAAATGTCCCGGATAGTTTAATTTCAGAGGAGTCCAGGCTGAAAGATCTTTATGAAAATTTGCAAACAGCTAGTGGAGTGGACACTTCACCAGAATTAGAATTTGGAAAACCTGAGTCAGATGAACATCCAGATGTTCACATACAGGCAGTGGATGACCAGACCAGCATAGTGGATTACCTGAGATGGAGCAGACCTGCCCTCCCTTTCGAACAAGATAACTTTACAGACATCCTTGATAAAGGTCCTCAAAAGGATCCCATGTTACCTTTCCACATTGCTCTTCAGAAGATAGTAAGTGCCAATTGGGAAGCACCAGAGTCAAGTCTGGCTGTTAATAATACTGTTATTTTCCGGCACGGCTACCGCCGGACTCATAATGAGGCCTAAAGTCTTCAAAGGCGAGCCATAAGCCGGTACAGCATCGTGAGAAATCGTCAAGGGCTTCAATAAGTCAGGAATCCAGTCCATCAAGGGTTCCTTTGAAAAAGCATAAGAAGTCGACAACGCTGACTCCTTCGCTAACACCGTTGATGTTGGAGCCGTCAATACCAGTATCAAAATCGACTCTGACAAAATCAACTCTGACTTCGAAGTCATTGTCGACAATTACGTCAAAGTTGTCGAAGCCAACAATAACCCAAAGAAAGACTTTTTGAAGTCTTTCATCATCTATCTATATAAGATAATGAACCTTCAGATGATAACACACCATCATTTGGGTTACTAAATGGCACCCTTAATGTGTCAGAGGAATTCATCTCAGAAGAGTCTAGGTTAAAAGACTTGTATGATAACCTTCCATCAGCCAGTGGGTTGGATATCGCTCCCGAACTGGAATTTGGTAAACCAGATCCTATTGACCGCACTGACTCCTCATATAGGAAGCTGATGAGCAAGGTGATAGTTTTTAGGATGGAGCAGCCCTACTCCTTCTTTTGAGCAAGATGACCTGTCAGATATTTTGGATCAGGGTCCTGTTACGCTCACCTGGCTCCCACAGAGGCGTCAATCTGGACTGGACTGCTGCGGTCTCCACCAATGTGACGCGTAGGGCCGGGATGACGGACTGGACTGGCCCACCTAGCTTCGTTTGCTTGGCCCGTAGGAATATTCTTCTGCAAATGGAGAAAGTGAATTAACCACCCGTGGAGTTGAGCGTAAATCCCCCCACCCCGCTGTTCTCCCCACTGATCACCTTGGATGTCCCCTCTTCTAGTCTCACCTGATGATTTGAACAGATGAGCTCTCCATCCTGCATTGAGCGCAGGGGCGCGTAGATAACCAGTTGCTTCACTGGCTAGAAGGAATTGGTGAGTTCCAGGACAATATTGACTCAGATATTCCCAGCAAGACGCGGTAAGTATGTAGTTCGTAAGAGTTCAAATGCCTGACTTTCACTCTTGTCCGATTCCTTGCAGGTTGCAGCTTGACCCTCCTGAAGAGTTCCTCGTGGCAACCGGTAATGTTCTGTTATTTAGTCTCGGGAAATAATGCCTCCGGCGGTAAAATCAGGTAAGTCTTTTGTGGTGAGGAGGGTTCCCCTTGTTAGTCCCTTGTTTCACCTTGCTGTCCTTTTGTTTCCCCTTAGGGGCCGGGGTTCGGCTAGGATGGAGTGGAAGCTGCGCCGACCCGTGAAGAAGAATAGTACCCCCGGTGGTAAAATCAGGTAAGTCTATGGGGGGTATTCCTCTGTCTATTTCCTTGGCTCACCTTGCAGTTCTTGTCTTCTCCTTAGGTACCGAGTGCAGCGGGAACATGCAGGAGGATGCGGTGAAATGTGAAGATGCGGCGAAGGCCGGTGAGTTCAGCGCGGCGCTGCAGCAGGCGAGGCGACACGCATAAAATAACTTCTTTCTTCCAGCTCAAGGGCGCGATGGATCGGGAATTCAGGCAAGGATCAAAGGTATTGCTCTTGTTCTAACCTTTTCTCCTTCTTTCTCCCTTTTTCTAGGAGCTCCAAACTCGAGGCGATCAGGTTTGGATACTGCAGACAGCATCGGCAGATCCATGGCAACTAGCTCAGTGTTACGCAGATTTGTGTGGCTGAGGAAGTCCGGATTTGCACCAGATATGCAGTTTAGACTCGGAAATCTGCCTTTTGACAGCTCAAGGCTGTTTGGCAGCAAGGCTGATGATAGTTGGAAAAAGATGCAGACCTCGAAAGTGGCAACTAAATCCCTTAGCACCGCCATTAGGCAACCTCAACACCCCTACTCTGGTTCATCTTCTTGGAGGGGTAAGTCCTTTCGATTCTACTCTTCTATTGGAGGAGGAAGACGACAAGCCGGTCAGAGAAGATTCCCTCGTGGTGGATGAGGGAGAGGTGCTAAGCCAACCAAAGCAGCTACAGTTTTACCCTGAGCCAATGCTGCCTCAAAACTACTCGGAGGCCTTGACTCACAAGACCCCGGGGGGAGGCAGACTTACTCAGCATCTATAGAATTGCGGGGCATTACTTCAAACGCTTGGGCACTGGAAACTGTAGCCCAAGGTTACTGCCTTCCATTAAAAAAAAGGCCTCAGGGTCATCCACCAGGCGACAACTCTTTCAAATTTCTGGATCCGCTTCTTTTGCAGGAAATGTTGACCCTGCTAGAGAAAGGTGCTATACAACCAATACCTGTGGCGGAACGGAACAAAGGTTGATATTCCCCATACCTTCTAATTCCCAAAAATGACAGAGCATTGAGACCCATCCTGGACTTAAGAAACTTGAACAAGTTCCTCAAGAAGGACAAGTTCAAGGTGGTTACCCTTTCCCAAATCCTTCAGGCTCTCCAACTCCAAGACTGGAAGGTGTCATTGGACCTTCGGGATGCTTACTTTCATGTGCCCATCCATCACAAGCACAGAAAGTACCTGAGGTTGGCAGTTCTCATTATCAGTTTCGAGTTCTGCCATTCGGGCTGACTTTCGCCCGAGGGTTTTCATCAAGTTGATGGCAGTGTGGGCAGCAAGTCTCAGGGGGGGGGGGGGGGGGATTTACGTTTATCCCTACCTGGATGATTGGCTGATCAGGGCACGTTCACCTGAACAAGCCCAGGAACATCTGAGTGTAACCTGCCACTCTCGCCACAGACTGGGCTTCTACCTCAATTACAGATATAATATCTTACCTCCAAGTTGCTTTATCTTTCTTGTGGGTTGTGTGGGTCCTCTTAGTAGGATCTATCACGCAGCACTTGCCGTTGTAATATCAATGGCTGAGCATTTGTTGTCATAATAACAGCTCCTAACGTTAGTGGGCTTGCCTGAAAAAACAGGAAGATCTAGTGAGGGCTTAGCCTAGCTGCAATCCCTCAAAAGATTTGAGGCCAGAGCACTTCTGCGCAAGACATTTGGAAAAACGTACTACTGCTGTTCAAATTGGGTTAGCGCTGTGATCATACCTCTGTACTGACTCAAACTTACTGCAAGGCGGCGGGGAGCTATTGTGCGACGCTGTACACTTTAATTATGTATTTCCATGGCGTCTGTTGCTATGGCAACCCCCTGTGTTGCTCCGATAATCAAGAAAAAACGTGTCTGAACACAATGAGGCACTGAGACTCAAATGAACCCGTGTCTACTCCCACATTAAGCTTTCCTTGCTTATTGAAAAAGCAAAATATTTAGGAAATATATTTATCAATAAGATTAACTCTGTACCGGGCCATGCCGTGTTGCGGCATGCTGACCGCTGTGAAAGAATTAATAATGCCATGCTGATTGGGATATTTATCTAATTTCATCATAATAAATAGTCGGGCAAAGTCGGGTCTCTGCGTTTTGCCAAAATGAATGGCCAGGTGGCTATGCGATCCTTGGTTCTAGGATGAAGGTAACCGAACATATCCTGTGTCGACATAGCGTACAGATAATGTCACCACTGGAACTAAGTGTGGAGGATGAATATCTATAGTTTAAATACATACAGTGTATACATTTTTGGAATTGACACCAAATGACAAAAATAGGCAGACACCATGGAAATAACTGCTGGTCCGAGAGTTGTAGTAGAGGCTATCAATAGTGAATAGTGTAAATACATCCAGTGAATACATTCTTGGAATGAACCCTACGTGACACAAAATGGAAATAACTGCTGGTCCAAGAGTTTGGTGAAGGCCAGTGTTTCCAAAGCGTATACAGTTGAACATTTGGGACTGTTACAAATTAGCGGACAAAGATCCGCCAGAAGACTTGAGAGCACATTCCACCAGGGGCATGACAACCTCTGCTGCTCTTCAGAGAGATGTCCCAATCAAAGACATTTGTTCAGCGGCCACTTGTTCAGCGGCCACTTCCTTGTCTATTCACATGTTTGTGAACATTACTGCCTGGTTCCATCTTCCAGTCAGGAAGGACAATTTGCAAAAGCGGTCCTTCATTCAGTCTGTGACAACATTTAAAAAAGTTCATACTCACACGACCAAATTATTAATTCTTTGGGAGTCTATCATAAAATAAGGAATACATGGGAGGACACAATCCATTCGAAGAACAAGTTACTTACCACTGGTAACGTTCTTTCGATTGGATGTTCCTTCCACATATTCCTCATCGCCCCTCCCTGCCTACCCTGCAGGTCTCACCTTTTTGGCAGCAAGGCTGATGAAAGCCTTGAGAAGCTGCAGACCTCGAAAGCGGCAGCCAAATCCTTTGGTGCCGCTATTTGGCAGCCTGAGCCTTTTCACCCCAGTGGACCGTCTTGAAGGGGTAGATCCTTTCGCTACTACTCCTCAGTTGGAAGTGCGAGAGGAATGGCTGGTCAAAGAGGCCAAAGAAGATTCCCTCATGGTGGACGAGGCATAGGTGCAACGCCCGCTCAAGCAGGGGCATCTTTACCAACAGCCACTGCTTCAGCCGCCTCAAAACCTCTCTGAGGTCTTGAGTCACGACACCCCAGTGGGAGGCAGACTGTCTCAGCATCTGAAAGAATGGCGAGACATTACTTCGGATGCTTGGGCATTACAAACCATAGCCCAAGGTTACAGTCTCCCCTTCATCAGAGACCTCAGAACCATCCACCGGGGAGCCATTCCTTGAAGATTCCAGGTCTGTTCCTTGTGCTGGAAATTTTGACCCTGCTAGAGAAAGTAGAACCAGTACCTGTAGCGGAGAGGAACAAAGGGTGGTATTTTTCATATTTCTCGATCCCCAAGAAGGACCGAGGACTGAGACCCATCTTGGACTTGAGATACCTGAACAAGTTCCTCAGTAAGGACAAGTTCAAGATGGTAACACTTTCTCAGATCCTTTAGACCAGTGGTCTTCAAACTTAATTGGCCTCAGCCCCTCTGAGCAAAGTTTGGGCAGGCCGGGCCCCCCCAAAAGTGCCAGATGGACAGTATGTAGAAATCGCTATGAACTTTTGCGTGCCGTCACCGCACCCTACTCCCAGTACAGACCCTGGGCTCTCCCCACCCCACTCCCACCACTATCCCAGTGCTGCCGCCCATCCTGCTCCCACCACAGTCCCATAACACAAGCAAACACACATCCATACATATTTAAATAAAAAATAAATCGCCATAAACTTACCTTCTGCAGGGGCCTGCGTGTGGTTTCTAAAATGCCCCGCTCCAGGTTGCTCTGCCCGTATGTGCGAGGAGGCGCAGGAGCACCCCCTCGCACATACATACATGCAGTGCCCCAGCCAGCATTTCCAATGAGCAATGCAAGGCTGGCGAATCAAAACACCCCCAGCGTTGCATGGCTCAGTGATCATGTGCGGCTGGGGAAATGAACTGTCAAAGGCAAACAGTGTTTCCCTTTGACAGTTCAGCCAGCCCAGGAGCACTCCCTCAGCTGGAAAAAGCAGCTGAGGGAGTGCTCAGTGTTTCACTGGGCTGGCTCCTTGGCTCCTCCATAATGGGTGAGGTGGCCATAAACATGGTGCTTACCCCGGAGAGGGCGCTAGAGGGCCATCCAAGATGGCCGCCTTGGTCGAAGCTCCCACGTAGCCCTGCATCAATCCTGAGAAATCCTGCGGTTTCTGGCGTCGCTGTGACCCGTACTCCTGGTGCTTGAATTGCTGGCCTCCCCAGCTACAATCACATGAAAGCTGGAGAAAAATCGGCGCTCCCATCCCGAAAATCAGCCCACGCGGCCCTGCTACCGAGCATCGCAGGGCCGGCCTGTGTGACGCCACACTCCCAGGTCAGGCCACTTCCATTAAGGAATCCAGTGCGCTTCCTGTGCCGTGCACGGAGCGGGCGCCATGTGTGTCGGCAGGGAGGCAGCAGCGGTGCGAAGATCGTTCGCCGTCCAGCGGCGTACCTGCGGGAGACCCCGACCCCCCCCCCCCCGTTTGGAGCCGACATCGGAGGAGAAGCAGCAGCCGTAAGGCGTCCAAGTGGCCGACAACATCAGCAGCAAGGACGGCTGGCCGAGGGACGGCTGTCTCGCTAGCCCTCCTCCTTCCCCCCGCCTCAGCCCGCGTCCTCTCTACCTGCTCCGGTATCCAGCTTCCCAGCTCAGGGCCGTAGAGCGAGGGACACCCAGCGACTTCCACAGGCCGGCGAGCGACTTGGACTCGCACCCCCCTCCGCTCAGAGACAGCAAGCGAGAGGGAGCAGCAGCAACGCGGTGGTCGGGCGATGGGCACCGCTGTCCACACCCACACCCATCGAGCCCGCCAGCATCCATCGAGCCCGTCCGGGCTATCTGAGCTCCACCGGCAAGTCAAGGAGCGGGAGCTCCCTACAGGGCTCGAGCGCGCCCAGAGTGGCCCCCCGCCTGGAGGAGACGTTCTGGTGGTGCCTGGGGCGCGGAGGTAAGGAGAGGAGGGGAGGCTGCGCTATCCCCCAGGCGGTGTTGGCCCTGCCAGCGGTCAGCCCTCCTCCCCCCCCCCTGCGCTAACACATCTCAACAGTGAACTTAGCGGCTGCAGTAAAGGCACACAGGCACGCAGGCAGCACGGTGCTCCCCTGCAGCGCTTACACGCCAGCCCCCGCTGAGCCTGGATCGGAGCGGCAACCGCGCACACAGAGCGCTTAGTGACCCCCCCACATCTCAGTGGTCTGCATCACCCTCAGTCTAGGGATCTCTGCCACACGTGGAAGGGAAACCACCTCTCCCTGGACGACCACTCGTCCCTGCACCTCTGCGCATAAGTACATACTGAAGACCCTCATTCCTTCTTCTTTATAAATAACAGCCGGAGGTCAATACCACTAAGCAACCTTGACACTTATCAAATACATACCATTGAAGACACCTCCTCATTCCAAAAGGTCTGCGAGGTTGGTAGCCCTCTGCCTATGCTAGTCTTGCGCTGAAATACACCGCAAGGGCTGGGTCTATCAAAGAGTGCACCGCATACGATTGAGACTGCCCCCTACTCCTGCATAGCCGCAAATTCTCCTCCCACAGCAAGCAACGACCTGCCCAGTCCAGAGGTGGGTCCTTGGGGTGCCCTGGGCGTAGTCAGACCACCCGCAGCCCGCTCCAGACATATCCAATCCTGCAGCCACGATGGGAAAAAATGACAAATCCCAGAGGAAGTTGAACTTTGAAAGTGGCTCGACCCCCAGAGCACCTCCCCACCAGGAGGACCAAGCATCCTCGTCTGTCTGTCCTCACCAGGATGTAAGCGGCGATAACCCCCTTGAAATTAAAGAAATCCTCCTAGACTTGAAGGCCGGCATTGGCAGTCTGAGCAATAAAATGGATGGTCTTGCGTCCAAAGTCGACCTCCTGCAACACCGTATGGACTCCCATGCCGAACGCATGAACGAGATGGAGCAGAGAGTGTCGAGTCTCGATGACAGTTCAACAACTCTAACCAACAGAGTCTCTCAGCTGGAAACGCAAATAAAAATAACCACTGCCAAGTGTGAGGACTTAGAAGGCCGGTCGAGAAGGAACAATCTACGGATAGTCGGAGTAAGAGAACATCAAACACAGGAGAAAATGGAAGACTTTGTGGAATCCCTATGCATCAATCTATTTGGTCGCGATGCTCTGTCCCACCTTTTTATAATAGAGAGAGCCCACAGGATTCCCGCGACGAGACCTGCGCCAGGTGCTCCTCCCAGGCCAATAATAGCGAGACTGTTGAACTACAGAGATCGGGACTCCTTAATCCGGCTCGCCAGAGAGAAAGGCGGCCTAAACCACGACGGGGACAAAATTCACTTCTATCCCGACTTCTCCCCGGCAGTGCAGTCACAACGGAAAACATTCGCCGGCGTCAAGCAGAGACTCCACAACAGTCAATTGCTGTACTCAATGCTCTATCCAGCGCACCTTAGAGTCCAGCACGAGGGAGAGGTCCAGTTCTTCCAAACCCCGGATGAAGCAAATTTATTCCTAGACCGTTTGGGATGCCCAGATCAGAACCAGGCTCGCCCCAGACCTCAGAGAGATAGAAACCCCAGGAATCCTCCATAAAAGGCAATTCAAGGCAGTGTTCAAGAAGCTGTCCTGCAACACAGAGCAAGCCGGAACACTCACAGCAGCATCAGTCGGGGCTGGGAAACTTGGGAGGCCCCGAGCGCCCCTAGCACAGCTACTGTTAAGTTGTTTTTTGCCTACGTTGAGTTTTTCCGCCGAGGTGAAGGTCTTGTTCCTCGGCATGGTGACTCCATGGGCCTTATTGTTTATTTGTTGGTTAATGTGGAACCTCTCGGTTGGCCAGTTTGGGGTTGCCCACCCGCTGGAGAGTAACGTCTCGGGCATGTTGGGGTTAGCCCGTAGATCGAGTCCTCAGAAGTTATTGGGAAAGTTCAGTGCCACCAGATCCCGACTGTCCTGCTCCCCGCCTGCTCCCTGCCCGCCGTCGGAACCTTCATCGCACCCGGACTCCTGTCCACTGAGCACTGACCCAGGCGCAAGTCCAAGCACAACCAGGCTACCGCTGCCCACTAAACCGATAATGTGGTCCTATATAAAAACTAAATCGCTCCATTCAATGTCTTAATGTGGAATATAAGAGGCGGCAATATCCCAGCTAAAACCAGACAAATTCTGCATTACCTCAGACGCCACGAAGTGGACGTTGCCTTGATCCAAGAGACTCATTTCACTCCGGGGAAAGATCACCAGTGGGCCAAGAGGTGGGGCTGCCACAGATACTTCTCATCCTATTCTACATACTCGAGGGGAGTCGCTATCCTCATACACAGGAGGCTCAGTTTCCAGCTACTACATACGGCAAAAGACGCTGAAGGCAGAGCGCTCTTGGTGAGCGGCATCATCGCAGGTCAGAAAGTGACCTTTGTTAATTCATATGCTCCGAATGTGGATGACCCTAACAATTTTGGTTGGGTGTTGACTCAGCTCTCCTCTCACGACCCTGCAACAATTATTTGGGGCGGAGACATGAATACAGCCATGGACCCTACAAGAGATAGATCAACGGCCACACAACAACCGCCCTCTAAGGCCGGTCTCCAAATAAAGGAAATCTGCAAAGCGTTTGATCTACAAGACATTTGGAGAGTCTCCAATGGGGAACGGCGCGATTTCACCTTTCACTCTACAGTCCACAACACAAGCTCCCGGATCGATTATTTTTTCATCTCAAGAAATGGCCCCTTGACATGTGGCTGGTGCTGTATCCATCCGAGAACGCTCTCCGACCACTCACCACTCTTCCTTAAACTCAAGCCAGCCAACCCCACTCCGCCACTACAGCGCTGGCGCTTCAAAATGGGCTCACTTCGTGATGAGGTCTTTGCCTCTGAATTAAGGGCGGAGATAGACGTGTTTCTGGAGGCCAACCTGGGCTCGGTCCCCTCAGCAGGCATAATCTGGGAATCTTCAAAATGTTTTATTAGAGGAATCTGCCTCGCCAAAGAAAATGGCATTCTCAAGCTCATTAGGAGCGAGCTTACAACCAGCGAAAACAAATTAAAGCTGCTCGAGATCCAGAACACGAACATGGCCGACCCGGAGTATGCTGCAGCTCTGAAAACAGAACTACAGAAATTCAACGCCGCAGCAGAGCGAGAGGTTAAATTTCTATACCGCGCCAGCCAAGTCCGTCAATACGGAGAGGGCCAAAAACCAGTTGCTCTACTGGTGAACCTAATTAGAGCCGACAACAAACAGTCCCAAATCGAAAGGATCAGAACCAGGCGAGGCGAGGAGGTCCACACTGACGAAAAGATAGCAGAGGAATTCAGTCTATTCTACCAAGATCTCTACAGTGCTAAGCTCCCGAAAGACTTGAACGTCCCACTGGAATATCTAGAAGACACAGAACTCTAATGGGTCGAACAACATTTGCGTGAACCTCTGAACGGATTGATTTCACAGGAGGAGATTAGAGCAGCTATAAAGACCCTACCATCCTCCAAGGTGCCAGGCCATAACAGCCTAACGGGAGAATTTTACAAAGCCTTCTCAGAAACTCTGGCTCCTCTCCTGGCAGCTGTGTATGAAGAAGCGCTGGAGCTGGGGACTCTCCCTCACTCCTCCCGTGAGGCCAATGTCATTCTATTACACAAACCAGGTAAACCACCAGAAGAGTGTGCTTCGTACCGCCCTATCTCCTTGCTTAACCTCGACAATAAAATACTCGCCAAGGTCCTAGCGAATAGATTGATGCCCCTGATGCCCGCCCTTGTGCTGGCAGACCAAGCAGGTTTTATACCAGGCCGCAATACGACCTTCGGCATTCGGAGAATGTTCGGAATCATCGAGGCTCTAGACCCAACAAACCAGGCAATTGCGGTCCTGCTAGACGCCGAAAAAGCGTTTGATTCGGTGGAGTGGCCGTTTATGTTCATGGTCCTCACCAGGATGGGGTTGGGGGCCCGTTTCATCAAACTCGTCTCTCTCCTGTACACCAAGCCACAAGCTAATATCATAGTGGGCACGGCAAAATCAGCTTCAATAAACTTGCAGCGTGGTGCGAGACAAGGATGCCCGCTCTCGGCACTAATCTTCGCTCTGTAATGGAGCCACTAGCCTCCAACCTGCGGGAACTCCGACAACAGAGGGGACTCATCATCGGCCCACACAGGCTCATCGTTTCTCTTTACGCCGACGACGTGGCTCTCTTCATACGTGACCCTGAGGTTAACCTGAACTCGGTCATGCGGGAAGTCATCAAATTCGGGGCGGCCTCCGGATTAAAAATCAATCACTCTAAATCTGTCATCTTTCCACTGACTCGAGCCACAAAGCAGTTTGCAGATGATTTCGGACTCACGTGGAGGACCACCAAGGTTCGTTACCTAGGGATCCAGCTGTCACTAGACCAGCATGAGGTGTTTCGAGATAACTATGAGGAAGTGATCAAGTCCCTACAAGACAAGGTCTCACGCTGGAAGACGCTTCCACTAACGCTCTGGGGTAGAACCTCCTTAGTCAAGATGGTAGTGCTGCCAAAATTACTGTACCTCTTCAACAATATTCCGCTGCTACTACCGCAAACCTTCTTGAAAAGGCTGAAAAGCTTGGTCCTTGAATTGCTTTGGGCTGGCAAACCAGCCAGAGTGGCACACTCAATATTGACACTTCCGTGTCCAACGGTGGACTAGCCCTCCCGGACTTGGAGAAATATTTCTGAGCAGCTCAGGCACAATACCTCAGCCATTGGTATGCAACGCAAACAATTCGTCCTCATGTACAAGTGGAACGAGCCCTGGCAACTCCCAACTTCCTGACTGCGGTGGTCTTCGGTCAGATCCCCGTACCTGGTCACACAATGAATGTGATGCTCACGACGTACAAGGTCTGGAAGACTCTTGCCAATAAGCTCGGGGTGCAAACAAGGTATTCTCCTCTCTTGCCAGTCAAATGTATTCCTGGGATCCCCCTAACGTCAGAGAAAGTCTTTCACCAACGGGTCGATAAGCTTCACATACAAACCCTAGGGGACCTATTTACAGAGGAAGGCTTCCTAACACCAGATCAAGACAAACAGAAAGGGGGCAACACTGCACTGGACGTGTTCCTCTATTTCCGGACTCGTTACACTCTACAGACCCATCTGCCAGACTTCGTGTGTCAACCACCTACCTGGCAATTACTGCATGATATCATTCAGGCATGGGGGGACGGCAGGTTTGTGTCACAAATATACAAAGCATTAACCTCTGGCACGCCCCCGTTAACACTGGTGCAAAAACCAGATGGGAAAGAGCACTAAACACAGTTATATCAGATGAGGATTGGGGCTACATACTGAATCAGACTCAGAAAATCGCACTTAATTCACGTCTCAAACTTATTCATTTTAATTTCCTCCACCAAACCTACTACACACCTGAAAAAATCAACAAACATCACCCTGACACCCTGGCGGAGTGCAAGAGATGCGGAACCTTATCCGCGAACTTTGTTCACCTGTCCTGGGAATGCCCTGAAGTAGCCCCCTTCTGGAACTGAGTGCTAGACACAACGACAGCGATCGTAGGAGAAGCAATACACCCGAGACGTACAGCAGCGCTGCTGGGAATGACAAGGCTGCTTTCCGCTCCATCAAGGAAATTGGCCGGGGTCCTGCTGACACTGGCCGGTAGGAGAGTTGCCATGGCATGGGGCCGAGGCCCCCCTCCTTCCTACGCTGTCTGGCATAAAGACTTACTCTATTACCAGGATGTAGAAGCTGACTTCATAAAACTTCTCCCCCTTCATGCTCGCCCGCCTGACATCTGGGGCCCGCTGATAACTTTCCTGATGAGTGAAGCGGAGGCCTCCTCAGTGGGTGCATCAGAGTCAGGCGACACACCTTGATGCAGCCTCAGTTCAGGCCAATTTTCCCTTGTGTAAAGGATTCAGAGGGGCGAGATGATCTTCATTGGTGATGTTGTGTGGGTGTGGCGGGGGTCGCGGGTTGGGTGTGGGGGGGGAGCAGGTTCAAGTTGTGGGCGCAAAGTTTTTGTCCACCCTAATGTGGGTGTGTATTTGAACGATGTATTAAATACCAAAAATAAAGTTTTTTTTTTTAAAAAATGGTGCTTACCCCATGTTGCAGGCAGCAGCACACACAAATCCAAAAGTCAATTCAGGAGCATAAACATGGTGCTTACCCCATGTTGCAGGGCAGCAGCACACACAGATGCAAAAGTCAATTCAGGAGCATAAACATGGTGCTTACACCATATTGCAGGGCAGCAGCACACACAGATGCAAAAGTCAATTCAGGAGCATAAAAGGGGGTGCTTACCCCATGTTGCAGGGCAGCAGCACACACAGATGCAAAAGTCAATTCAGGAGCATAAACATAGTGCTTACCCCATGTTGCAAGGCAGCAGCACACACAGATGCTGGGGGAGGTAGATGTGAGGGTCAGTGGGCTATAGCGGGGTACTCGCCCTGGCGTGTCCTGGAAGTGGACAGGGAGTAGACAGGGCCTTGGGTGATTTGGGCCGGCTCCCGCCTCCAGGTTACTCTCTTTGGCTGACAAGAGCCAGGGCATCCAGTGGGAGGTGGGAGCCAGGCAAGCAGAGGACAAGGCCAGGCAGAGCGGCCATTTTAGAATGTCCGGTGTGCTAGTGGAAGCACTAGATCCAAAAACGAAAGTTGTGGTTGAAAGAACCCATACAGTCGGTAAAGATGAGGCAGGTAGGGTTCCCGCCCTTCTTGGCGGGCAGCAAGTAACCCTAGGTCTTCAGATGCAATGTGGCAAAATAACGTAGTAAACAATGTGTACAGCATAATCTACTCAAGCTTAACCCCAGGTTCATCAGGACTCTGGGCGATTGGAAAGCCAGCTAGAGGACTGCTAGAAGGCTGCAGGAGCGGGCATCAGGCTCCAGAGGCAGTCGGAGGAAGAAGATTGAGGAGAAAGCGATTGCTTCCAATTGCAGGTTATTCGGGCCGGATCCCACTTCCCACTTACTCTCATTGGCTGATAAGAGCCAGGGCAACCAATGGGAGGTGGGAGCCAGGCAAGCAGAGGACAAGGCCAGGCGGAGCAGCCATTTTAGAATGTCCGGTGTGCTAATAGTAGCACTAGATCCAAAAACGAAAGTTGTGGTTGAAAAGACCCATACAGTGGGTAAAGATGAGGCAGGTAGGGTTTCCGCCGTTCTTGGCGGGCAGCAAGTAACCCTGGGTCTTCAGATGCAATGAGGCGAAATAATGTTGTAAACGATGTGTACAGGATAATCTACTCAAGCTTACCCCCAGGTTCATCAGGAGTCTGGGTGATTGGAAACCCCGCTTGATGACATCATCCTCGAGATGGAGGCCCTCGAGGGACATCAAGTTGACTGCATCGCCGCACAGCGCCCTCTGCTGGAAATGTTTGTTGAAGCTGGTTATTGAATATCAAAGATGAGGAATATGTGGGAGGAACATCCAGTCGAAATAACGTTACCAGGGGTAAGTAACTTGTTCTCTTGGTGAATAATGCTCTAAATAGCCTGCCTCCCTTTTCTGGGAAACTAATTTGCTTCACTTACCCGGTCTTATGTTTACTTGACGGTCAATGACCCAATAGACCCCACCTTGTATAGTCAATGTTCCGTGCTATGGAAATAAAATAATTTAATCGCCAAATAAATTGAGTAATGCACTAGCAGTTCTGATTTATAGTGTTGCTGAATGTGCTAGCTAAAAAGAAATGTTTAAACGGGACATAATGTTTAATTAAAAAGAAAATGTTTATCACTATTCATGTTTTAGGCACAGTCGATATCCCAACTAAACTCTTTCTGCTTACCTTATTTCTAATATTTTATAAAAATGAATGTCTCCTGATTTTCGCCATAATTCACAACCACTAAGATATTCATGAAAGTCTAGTGCCATCACAGTATTCAATTACAGGCCTACCATATGACCAGACCCGAAATAAAACAGTAGTGTATGTCAAGCTCTACATTCTGCCCGGCATCACTATCGGCACTGACATCCTGCAGCCTCACTGGGTTCCAGCTAACCACGTGACTTGGGACCCTATGCTTTTTTTCAGCAACAGCATCCTGCCCTTTGGACTGCCAGGCAAGGGGCAGTTAGGCAGTGAGTTACACCTGAGGTACACCTGTTTGCCTTTTCACTTGGCCCGCCATCCTCTGACCTCCAACTAGATAACCAACCGATCCTCCGGTTCCTTGCTTGTCCGAACTGTGACTCACTGTAATCCTGTGGTGCTCTGGTCACTACCTGGACATTTAATTTTAGTTTTTGGTAACAACTGGTCATTTAAATATTTTCATCGCTGATGGCTTTCTATTCAAGCATTGGTCCGAACTGACCTGTAATTTATTTGATGGTAGCTGTTGGTCTTGTAATTTAATTGTTGGTGGCTAACACTCTGTAATAGAATTCATAGTCCTTCTGCGCCTTCCGTTTCATTATCTGTTAATCTGGCCTGTAAATTAACTAGTGGTCACTGTTTGCTTTGTTATTTAATTGTTGGCCACTGCTGGCTTTATAATTAATTGCTAGGTCGTGTGATAGTGCGGCCATGTGCTCTGTATTGTGAGCCCCGGGGGAGGTACACTGAGGATCCCCAGGCTCCCAAGACCATGACCAGCCTACTCCAAAGTCTCCACACGAGAACTGTAAGAAACCTTAACTTTATAAGCTTGGAGAGGCTGCGGCCCTGCCACTAGAGGATCTATCAACAACTGCCTTATTTAATTAACCAGAAATGAACCAGAAGGCAGGAGAGTGGAGTAGCCCACTCTGATATTGAGGTCCTCCTCCACAGATGCTTCCTGGGAAGATAAGAGTCAACTCAAGACTCCTTTATATCGAGAGATGCACAAACTCTAACTTGCTCAGCCTGGACAACCTCAAAGTCCTGAGGACATACTGGCTAGTAATTATGAAATTCTACAAATGTTTATTGGTTTACCACTAGTATCACAAAAACAAGCAATTCACTCAATTAAAAAAATACATTAAAATAATATACAAACATAATAAATGAATCTTTAAAACATTACATCTTTCATCCTAATCAGCTAGCAGCAATGTGGATTTTAAAAGTCTGCCTCTTTGTAACCAGCTTTCCCTACAAGACGGCATAACATATGACTGCATAATCCGAGTTGGGACAAAACACGTAGGACACCATTAATGAGCTAATTGCAGATTGATAGAGTAATTGAATCAACTAGCATTGCTTAATGTGAAGTGTCAGTGAAGTGACCCTGTCACGAGAAGGGGTAGGTAAGAGGGAACCTAGTTCCTGGACCCCAGAGTACCTGCATATGTGCAAGGATATTGGTACCACTGTCTCTACCTCAATATCGATCACCCTCTATTTATTTATTTATTTGTCCTCTGTCCTGGCCAGGTCTCCTTTCCTTCTTTTTCATAATAAACGGGGGCCTGTGAACATCTAACCCCTGTGAAGCCTGACACTAATCAGGAGCCAATGAATCAAGACACGTAGCAACAGACTGGAACCGCAACCCCCAAAATACACTCGGGCTCAACTGGGAAAACATGTCTCAGAGCCAGGGAAATGGAGTTGTGACCAGAATTGGAATGGACTGTATTTTTGTCTTCCCAAAAGGAATGCGACACCCAACACAGCAACTCCAGATGGACTATAGGGCAAAAGGGGGAATAGCAGCAAAAAGACAGAGAATAGAAAGAGACTACAGGGGAGACCAGGTGTCCTCCCAACCCAGGTTGGAAGCAAGACCTGAGCACATGACTACCTGCACAAGAATGTAGACTGAAAAGGGAGTGGGGCCAGAAGCCTTTTTAAAGACTTAGAGGAATTCCCGGCCTCCAGGGGAATAACTCAGCTAAAGATTGCCCATGGCGAAAAGGTAACATAGGGTGTCAATTGGAGCCAGAGTAACTCCACAACAGGGAAGGCTGAAGCGGGTGAAAGGTGTTGGGTTGAGATTGGGAGCAGAGAAGATGGATCAAGAGACTAGCGAAGAGGGTGTAGCATGGGGAGAAGGATTGTAAAGACACTGATGGAGTGCTCTGAGAGAGTGAAGGTAAGGTGTTGGTTTTAGGAGGGTGGTACAAACAGAGTTGTTTTTTGTGTATGAGTGAGAGATTGACGGATGTGACAGGGTCAGGGTGCTGACCCTGTCAGGAGGGCAGGGACCCCTTCCGAACTGGGGTAGGCAGCCTGCCAGGGTGTGTGCAAGAGCTGATCCTATCCCAGAGACTGGGTGAGGATGTTGGGAGGGCCCCAGTCCATGAACCCCCTCTTTGTGCCCAAAATACCTGTGAAATTTGGTACCAGTATCTATTATACTATTCCCTGACACCTCATGTCTGGCAAAAATCCTTTCTTGTCTATTGCAGGACTCCCAGCTCCAGAATGCAGCTCCTCACCCGTGGAGATCTCCACAAGAGGGAACATAGACGCCGCACCAGAGTCTTGCTCCCATCATCACCTCCAGAATACCGGGTCTTCCCTGGGGAGCAGGACGGTGACCTTAGTAGCCAGAAAAGCTGGCACATGGCTTGAGAATCACCACAAATGTTGCAGTGGGAAAAAGGAGTAGACAAAAAGGGGGTTTCAAAGATTTGAGACACTCTGCCCCAGGAGAAATAGATGAGCACGATTTTCCCGAGATGTCAAGTCATACACAGGACCAATGAAAAAAGGTGGTGGGTTTGCAGGCCCTAGGGAAGGCCTGGTATTAAAGTCCCTCTTGAGCATAAGTGGATGAAGAGTGTGTGGGTGAGGTAGATGGGAGGAGTTGGACCGAGAGACAAGCCAGACGATGGAGCATAGATTAGAGTGCTGAGGATGTGTTTATAGATCCTGGAAAAGTATGCAGGTGAGGTATTGTGTAAGAGAGAGTGGTACTAAGTGTGAGAGCTGAGATGTTGTGGATGTGTAAGGGTGATAGAGTGAAGAGAGAGAAGAACAAGAAAGAGGCAGAATAGTGGGGGTTTCGAATTTGAGTCTGGGTTTGTGAGAGAAAGTGAGTGAAAGTGATGTTGTACATCAAATTAACAATCCCCAGGCAGATTATAAACTCTGCCCCTAGCTATCTCAGCTCAGATAGAATGGTTAGCATCTTTCTTTTGTGAACGAAAGGAATAATCTGCCTCTGGACTAGCTGCAAGACGGACGTCTTTCCCCAGGCCACTCCAGATCGATTTTATTCTCTTGCTACAATAATTAGATTAGATTAAGTTTTAAAAGTTTTAAAAGTTTGTTTTAAAAGTTTTAAAAGTTTGTTTTCCTTTCCCTTCCTCACAGCATGTATATCATTACAGAATTACAACCCTCATAACCTGACATTTTACTCACGGTTGCAGCAACCGTTCTCCATCAATCCTTTTGACGTATTCTAATGCACACACAGAGAAAGAGGCATGCAGAGATAACAAATAACACAATACTTCTGATAGGCTATCCTGGTAACATGAAATGTGCCAGTAATGTACCAGAGACAAGAACAACCATGTCAGCGTACGGAAAATAAACACTTTATGTACTAATCTCTTTCCTTTCTCCACTGATTTGGATCTCACTAAATCAACATAAGTTCAAAAACATTGTCAATTTCAATGTTACAAACATCACAGCTCAAATCTCTACATGGGATGAGTGTCAAGTCACTTTTTCTTTACTAAACCAACTGGTATCATCAATTCATGGTCTAAATACTAAAACCCTTTCCATCTGTTCTCTATCCGGCAGTTATTAAAAATCTGACACGAAAATACCACCCCTCCAGTCAGTGGCGTAACACAAGGTCTGGGGGCCCCCCTGCAAGCCATGCTGAGGGGCCCCCCCCAACTCGGCAACAAATCACGAGTCGCGCCACACTCTGGGCCGCCCTAGATTACCACGCTTGCGCAATACGCACAAACGTGTTGCTGAAGGGGTAATCCACACACTGCACTAGGAGAAAGATATAAATATGTGTTTTAATGCAATATACAGCACACTTTCTGAGAAAAATTTACTAAAAAGCCACAGTGTTTGCTATTGTTGTGTAGGGTAACAGCAATCCAAAACATGCAAGTCACCAACAGTGCACATGAACATTAATGCTTTGCTATTAAAAATGCCATGCCACAATGAAAACATGTCCAACTGGCTGCACAATGTAGACCAGTGTAGACACATAATAACATTACAGTAACATTAAGACATACCTAGACTGGTTGCACCAACATGCCAGTCGAAGCAATAAGACTCATCAAGAAGAGAGCACATATTCAAGCCTGCGTCTCTACGGCCTCTAATAACACAGCCAAACTCTTTAAAATCTGCAAGCAACTGGCCAATCCTGTTGCGATTTCTACCTCTCCTGTTCCCTCAACAGGCCCTCTGTACAGCTTTGGCCTCTCGCCTCTCCGCTAAAACACAGGACATCCTGTCCACTATCTCCTCTTCCTCTCTTGGCCCACTTTGGCCATCTCTCCCTCTCCTCCTCCTTTTTCCTCTTTCTCTCTAACACCTGACAAGGTTTCTAGACAAGCCCCATCTATGGAAGGGTCATCAAAAGAGGTGCTCGCCTGCTCCTCCAGAACCATCAAGGACCACATTGACACGATCCAGCCTTGGCCGATTTCTGTAATCATTCTTTTGCCACTGTAACTTTCCCCTCTCCCAAATTCTTGGAAAAGCTGGCCAACTGCCAGCTTACTCTCCACACTGAATCTGTTGGTTGTCTCCATGACCATCAGTCTGGCTTAAGAGCTGCCAGAGGCACGGAAACTGCTCTCCTGAACACCTGTGAAGATCTGATCTCTAACCTTGATTCCAGCATTCCTTCTGTCCTCAACATCCTGGAACTTTCCTCTGCTTTCGACACAGTCAACCACACCATCCTGATCAATTGACTCCGTGAGAACCTGGGCATCATGGATCAGGCCCTGGAGTGGCTGACCTCCTTCCTCTTGGACCGCCCCTCGCAGGTCCAACTTTGTCCCTTTCACGCCGCACCTCTCTCTACATGTGGCGTTCTCCAGGGATTTATCCTCTCACCCTGGTTTTTCAACCTCTACTTTGCCTCTTTGACCCACCTGATCTCTACCTTCTCCTCTAACTTACAGTGTTATGCGGATGACACTCAGCTTTCCTTCAGGCTCCCCTCTGCCTACTCTCCTCTCTCGCTCATTCCTGGTGTCATCTTCAACTCCACTCTCTCTTTCTCTCCTCACATCTCGGACGTCGCCAAGAAATCCCACTACCAGCTGCACCTCCTCAAAGGACTCTTCCATTTCTCACTTTCCTCCAGAAGCTCACTGTCTACAGAGCTCTGGTTCTCTCTAGGCTGGACTACTGCAACACCCACTTTCTCAATCTGCCTTCCTCTACTCTCCACCCTCTGCAACTAATCCAGAACAGGACTGCGAGACTTATCTTTGGCCTCAAGCCCAGGGACTGTATCTCTCCAGCCATGAAATCTCTCCACTGGCTCTCGGTGGCTGCAAGGATCAAGTTCAAGACCCTTTTCATTGTCCACAAGGCTTCCTGGGACTGGGATCCGCACTAAATCCAACGCTATCTTCCAAAATACCTTCCTTCTCGGGCCCTAAGGGTTAGATACTTCTCCAGGCAGAGAGTGGGGGGGTAGATCCTTCTCCTCTGCAGGCGCCTCCCTCTGAAATGGCCTCCCTGACCCTCCCAAACTTGAGCCAGACCACCTGAAGTTCCGGAAGCAGCTCAAAACGTTCCTCTTCTCCTCTGCTTTTGCTCTCTCCGTCCCCTGCTGACCTACCTGTCCGCTGCACCAACTGGTTGCTTGGCGACCCTCTGTCTCACTGAGTCCAGGCTCTTTCTGGATCAGTCACCCTTGCACTGCCTCCAGGCCTACCACGCAAATAGGGGCTGTAACTGTAACCCTACAGTCCCTTGTTCTCCTTGCACTACCCAGAGCCGCGCTGCCCTGGCGGCACTTACTCAGATAATTGCTGCCCTGTTTTCCCCTCCCTTCTCCCGTGCACTCCCCCCCTCGCCCCCCCTTGCACTTCTCCTTCTCGCACTTGCACGATCTGAATGACACAAGGCTTAGTAAGATCATTTGTCTTGTCCTCCCTCAGTTTTCCTTCTCTTGTCTTGTCGTGCCTAAAAACACTTGTGTACAGGTGCATTATAAATGACTTATCATACCATAACATATCATTTTATCACAGATAAAAATATACAGTGCCGCAGTAAGAAATGGCTAGACTGTCAGAACCCAAATGCCAGTCTAGCCAGGTAATTACACTTAGCAGGACTGCTTTAAAAGAATTGCCCAGTTAAATAAAGTCATACCAAACTGAGGAATGACTAGACTGGCTGCACCAAAATGCCTCTCTAGCCACTAATACCACATATCATGCCTGCTTAGCATGGACATGGACGATCATTATGATTTATTGCACAATAAAGATTTTCCATAATAACTTACTAGAAAGTCTTGATTCTATTAAAGACACGGAGGCGAGCATTATGCTTCTCTTTCTTTATTTACATATTTAAAGAAAGGCTCAGCAGCAAGGTATTTTTGTGCACTAAGTGTCGTATGAGTAAACATAGAAAAAGGGGGGTGCACTAAATATACAATATAACAAGTAAACATAATATAACAGTAGTATTTCCAGAGTTCTGAATGAAACAAACTCCATTTCCCAGAGTTCCCTAGTGTCACCAAAGAAACATCAACATGTGACTTAGTCCTCCAATGGGTGTCCTGATCCCTTCATAAACAGTCCTAAACATGATGCGACTTCCTCTTTCGAAGCTGCGAACTTGGCTATCCATGATAAGGTAGTACTTGTAGTTGGTAGATCTGTTGAACAGCTGATCAAGCGGATTTGTCGGCAGGCGCTGTCGAAAAAGGAGATTGAAAGTAAAATTACTTCATGTATATAACCACCCTAGTTCCCTTATCGGGGTGGGAGAAAATGTCATTGGGTTATTTATTTATTTATTTCTTATAAAATGCAATCATTTCTTTTGTGAGTTTTAGTAACTTATAACAATACATTGTCACAATTAGGAGAGAGGTACAGTATTATTTTCTCTTTGGGTGGGATAATGCTCGCCTCCGTGTCTTTAATAGAATCAAGACTTTCTAGTAAGTTATTATGGAAAAACTTTATTCTATGTCAAGACCGGAGGCTCCCATTATGCTTGTTTAAAACTTACTCACCACAATAGATGCCGGTTGATCTACTGGTTTCAAGTAGAATTGTTTAAATACTGATTCGCTTGCCCAGTCTGCCATTCTCATGATGTCTTCTAGTCGAACTCCGGCCTGAAAGGCTTTGGAGGCCATAGCTCCTCTCACAGAGTGAGCTCCGAAGTGCTGGGTATCTATCCCGGCTTGAGTTAGTGTCCAGCGCACCCAGCGCGCTAAAGTGGGAGCGGAAACCGGTTTGTGTGGTTTACGCAGAGCTATCAGTAGTTGCCCGTTGGGGGAGGCCCTAAGGGGGGCTGTCTTTTCTTCATAAACTTTCAGGCATTTCACCAGACAAAGTTTAGGTTGGTCCTTGAAGGCGGGGTAAGAAATTACCCTAGAGTTACATTTCGTCCTTCTGTGTATGTGAAATACAATACCGTCAGGAGAAAAAGTTCTGCCCGCTAGGTCAAGGGCTCTGACATCAGAGACTCTCCTGCAGGAGACTAAGCAGAGTAAAGTAGTAAGCTTGCCCGAGAGGGCTGTACGTGATAGCTCCTCATTATGATGCCATGAAAGGAAAAGATTCAATACTTTGTTAACGTCCCAAAGTTTGTCATAGCGGGAAAGGGGCGGGACTGTAAGTCTGACTCCTTTTAATAATCTGCAGACGAGGTGGTGTTCACCAGCTGGTATTCCTTCAATGAGGTCGTGACCAGCTGAGATCGCTGAACGATATGCGTTCACTGTCCTGTAGGCGAGCCCTCTTTCTACTAGAGATGCTAAGAAATTCAAGATTTCCTCTACAGGTGCTGAAATTGGGTGTAAGCCTTTTCTCCGGCACCAGGTGCTCCAGGCGCCCCAAGAGTTGGAATATCTCTTAAGGGTGGTAGGAGCCCAGCTTTCCTCGATGAGACTGATCGCCCTGCGTGACATGCCTGGAGTTCTCCATCTTGATCTGAAATCCTCCATGCTGCCAGGGTCAGAGAACCGTTGAGAAGAAGGGGATGCCTCTGCCCCGAAGGATCTAGAAGAAGATCCGGAAATTGGGGTAGTAGGATTGGAAAATCCGAGGAAAGTTCCAGAAGAACTGGATACCAGGTCTGAGATGTCCAGACCGGTGCTATGAGGACTAAGTCTGAATGTTCCAGACGGGCCTTCGCCAGGGTCCTCGCTATCATGGTGAATGGGGGAAAGGCATAGAGTACCCCTTGGGACCATTGTTGGAGAAAAGCGTCTGTTGCTGTTGCTGCTGGATCCGGTCTCCAGCTGTAAAACATTGGTAGCTGTGTATTGAGTCTGGAGGCGAAAAGATCTATGGACATTGGGCCCCAAATCTCCTGGAGGCGGAGGAAGACTCCTCTGTCGAGCTTCCAGTCGCTGTAGTCTGTGGAGTGGCGGGAGTACCAGTCCGCTACCACATTTGATAGGCCGGGAAGGTATTCTGCTGTAACTGAGATTCGATGTGCCAGACAGAAGTGCCAGAAGTCCTTGGCTAATTCTGCTAGAGGTCTTGATTTGGTGCCACCTAAATGGTTGATGTATCTTACAGCGGAAATGTTGTCCATTTGTAGCAAGATACAGCAACTCGCTCTGCCTCTGGCAAAGGAACGTACTGCAAAGGAACCTGCCAGAAGTTCTAGGCAGTTGATATGCAGGTCTAGCTCTTGATAAGACCAGGTCCCTCCTGTGGCTATGGAGCCGCATCTCGCTCCCCATCCGGAGCGGCTGGCGTCTGACTCGATGATGATATCTGGAGCAGATCCGAAAATGGCTCTGCCGTTCCAGGCCTCCATGTGAGTGAGCCACCAGTTGAGTTCTGTCCTCGCTTGAGGAGATAATGTTAGGAGTTGAGAGTATGAAAGACTGTGTCTTAAGTGTTGGCCTTTCAGTCTTTGCAATTCGCGATAGTGAAGAGGGCCGGGAAATATCGCCTGAATGGAGGAGGATAGTAACCCTATCACTCTTGCCAGTTCTCGAAGAGAGAACAGGTCCTTCTGCAAGATCCTGCGTATCTCCCTTTTGGTAGAATGGATCTTGAATGATGGGAGTCGGAGCTGACAATTCTGGGTGTCCACAACAAAGCCCAGAAATTCCATGCTCTTGGATGGAAGAAGAACTGACTTTTCCCAATTTATAAGGAAACCGAGACTGTGTAGCAAGTTTATGGCTAGTTTGGTCTGTTTCTGAACTAGTTCTTGCGACTGTGCCATGAAAATGATGTTGTCTAGATAAATAATAAGACGAACACCTTGCTCTCTTAGATGAGCTACTACAGGCCTTAGAAGCTTGGTGAAAACCCAAGGCGCTGAAGAGAGCCCGAAAGGTAGGCTTGTGAACTCCCAATCTCGATTTTTCCAGGAAAATCTCAGGTAATTTATATGTGCCTGATGAATTGGTATTGTTAAGTAGGCGTCTTTCAGGTCTAGACGCATGAGCCAATCGTTCGGTCTCAGAAGATCTCTGAGCATATGTATACCTTCCATTTTGAAATGGCGGTAAATGATGTATTCGTTGAGAGCTTTGAGGTTTATGACTGGTCATACTTTTTCTTTCCTGCGAACTAGGAATATGGGACTGAAAAACCCTCCCTGGCTTTGACAGGGGCGAATTGCTCTCTTCAGACAAAGATTGTGTATTTCGCTGTCTAAGGCGATTTGATCTGTCTGAGACATTACTATTGGAGTAGGGCGACATGTCTGGATGGGCTGCTCGAAAAACTCTAGGCGCAGGCCCCGAGCTGTGTCCCTGACCCAGGCGTCTCCTGATAAGGTATCCCAAGCATTTATAAACATCATTGACCTCCCACCTATAGGAGTCAGTGGCGCTGGCGCTGCTATAAGTACACTGACCTGTAGATTGTTGTTGGGCTGGGTATCTGGCCGCTCTTCTCCAGGGGCGCCCTCTTCCACGACCTCTTGAGGGAAAGAAAGTGTCGGAGCGCTCTTGCCAGGAGTTATGCTGGCCTCTGGAGTGTTGAGATCTTTTGTCGAAAAAGTAACGGCCGGAGGAGCGACCTCTGCCTCGTCCGGCCCTGGTGAAAACCTTGGACGCGAAGACTCTTTTTATGGAGGCCTGTGCTTGGTCCAATGCTGTAAATGTTCCCACGAATTTCGCCATTTCCTTCATAAAAGGATCTCCAAAAAGCAGGTCTTGTGCTGTTGGACCCGACTCTGTGTCTGCCAGTTCGCTCAGTTTGGCGTCTATTTTATATAGGATGCCTTTTCGGCGTTCTGTCGAAATAGCACAACTGGCGTTACCTAACAGGCAAATTGCCCGTTGAACCCAACCAGAGAGTATTACCGGGTCAATGGGATTAGAAGAGTTTATTGCTTCTTCCGCTAGATCTGAAATCTTGGCTAGTGGCCCCGCCACGTCTAGTACTTTGTCCTGACAGGACTTCCAGGCACGGTCTATGCCTTTCCTTGGGTCTTTTACGTTTTTACCTAGGAAGGTAATCATCGTTGAATCTAGCTCTGGTGTTAGAGCCACTTTGTCCGCAATATCTGGACGTGGACATTCCGCTCGAAGTCTAGCTCTGACTTCTTTATCCAGTGGCTTACGTAGTCGGAAATGAATGTATTTTGATGTCTTTGAAGACGGTTCCCAGTCTGTGGATCTGGGGTGCATAAGGTCTTCCGGAGTGAACATCCCCTCTGCAGGAGGCTTGTTTCCGGTTGTGTTCTTGGGGATGGGGTCTGCCGCAGTCCCAGAACCTGAGGGCTTTGAACCCTCTATTTGAATTTCCTCTTCAGATGAGGATTGAGAAGGATCAGCGTCGTAGACGCTCTTGTTTTGGTCGTCCTCTGTGCCCTGTCCATATCTCTCCGGGCTTGAGGGTACATTTTCCCTCATTTCTTCCTCTGGGTAAGAGGGTTCATGGGAAGAGGTTACCTTCCTGTTCATAAAGGCTTGTTTCAGCCTGGAGAAGGCGTCCGAAACGGCAGCTGTGGCATCTGTTGGCTGGCTCGGGGGGGGTCGTAGAGCTTCTGCTCTTGCGAGCCGGTATACATCCCCCTTCCGTAAGGTGCTTCCTCTTTTGCGTTCTCTTCCTCCCAGGAGGGGAGGTCCCTCTTAAATGCTCTTCCATAGTTTCTAGGCGTTGTTGGATGGGAAAGAGCATGTCTGTTACTGCTTTTCTAATACTGGTCTCCACAGAGGATCCCAGTACCTTTTGTAAGCTGTTAGCCATCGCCACCTCATCTATATAGCAGTGATCTTCCTCAGTCTCAGACCAGGCCTGATCTGATTGAGGTGAGTACTGCGCTGCCATAATAAAGTTTAAAGCACCTTACTCACTTTTTTTTTTTTTTTTTTTTTGTCTTCTGGGTTTTAGAACGCCTTCTCTCACTGCCCAGTAAAATCAGTTCAGCTTAGTGTTATAGTCTTTAGAGAATGCTGAACGGGAGATTTTCTCTCCTCTTTTTTTTTTTTAATTTATGTAGATTATGTATTTAAATATATATTCAAGCACTCGCGTGCGAATTCTTGTTGATCCGCGATGAAATAAAGTGTGTATTTGCTGTCGCCTGAGGAGAGATTCCGGCGCTTGAGTTCGCAAAGACCGTTATAACTTAACGGTCATGCGCACTCGAGCGCCGGAATACAGAGGAAAGGACCAGGAAGAGCAGGAGCTCCCCTGGTGGTTAGTGGGCGGCGTTGCGGGCTGTAGTAATGCCGCGCCAGCCTCCCCGTGCCCGAGGAGAGTACCGATGGGTCGGGGAAGCCGACGCGAGCCCGACGAGAGGTCCGCTTGTGAAGCGGAAGAAACAGTTGATAAATTGTATTAGCGCGAAGCGAAGCTCCGAATCACGCAGTCTCCGACGCCAGCAGAAGGCAGCTGGCGTCGGAGTTAATAACGAAGGTAATGATTAAAAGGAAATCAATTCAATTTGAGGCAGAGTGCACTCTTAATAACAATTAAACATATATAGCAATGTCAATTACTATGAAAATGAAATAACGTGTCATAAACAGTGGTAAACATGAAGGTACTTATCTCTTGCTGTGAGCAGCAAAGAAAGAGAGAGTCGCATCATGTTTAGGACTGTTTATGAAGGGATCAGGACACCCATTGGAGGACTAAGTCACATGTTGATGTTTCTTTGGTGACACTAGGGAACTCTGGGAAATGGAGTTTGTTTCATTCAGAACTCTGGAAATACTACTGTTATATTATGTTTACTTGTTATATTGTATATTTAGTGCACCCCCTTTTTCTATGTTTACTCATACGACACTTAGTGCACAAAAATACCTTGCTGCTGAGCCTTTCTTTAAATATGTAAATAAAGAAAGAGAAGCATAATGGGAGCCTCCGGTCTTGACATAGAATCCCAACCCCCCACACATCGCTTCTCCCTCCCATACCCTACCCCAACCTCCAAAATCAGCTAATTGGCCCAGAATTACCTCCACGTCCCTCTTCCTTGTCCCAGTGCTTACGTATGAGGCTCCTTGCCTCACTGGTAAGTACTGGAGGAAGAGTGGGACTAGGAGTAATGAAGATTATAGGTAGCTAAGTCAGGCATTACCTTCATGTACCTCTACCTTATCCCAGTACTTGTGTATGAGGCATAGTGCCTCATACACAAGTACTGCCTCATACAAAAGTACTGGGATGAGGAAGAATAGGGCTAGGTGTAAAGAAGATTACCAATAATTAATCAAGGCATTAAACACAAGTAGTGGTGCAACACCATTGATCTGACTGGGCTTCAGCACCCCTCCCCACTCCCCCACACTGAAATTGTGGGCTATGTTGACTTGACCTGGCTGACCTTCAGAGCAGTTGCCGGACAGAAAAGGACACAGATGTTAAACGGCACCTGGGTTTTGCCGTTAACAAGGCCCGGCCCAGCAATTACTAATGTACATCATTTCACTGTTAGTACCTGCATTCAAATGCCACATTTTTTAAGCAATTGAAATTGTGATGTGGGTTTAGTACTTGCATGCCAGGGGAGTGATTGGAAGGGTAGAGCGGAAACAGGAGACCAGTCATTCTCACAGCAGCCCATAAGTGAGAGAGTTAACTGCTTGTAACATTGAAGCTGAACTAGAGTGGTCTCATTAAAATGCGTAAAGAAGTTAGATGCCCCCACACAAATAAGTTTGCTCCTCCCCACCACATGTGAAGTTAGCACTTCTCCCAACATTTGAAAAGTTAGCCCCCCTGAAATGTAGGTTTTGTTGCGCCCCTGAACACAAGCACACACACCATTCACTATATATACACACACACACTTGCCCTATCAAAACTTCTGATATAAGGTTGTCTTATGGTTGAAAACGTAGGCCTTCAAACACATCCAGGTGTCAAGTCCTTTCATATTCCTGCCATATGTACATACTGTTCCTACATGTGTTTATCTGTATATATTTATATAATCGTGCTATTACTATTACTGTGTGTATGTATATATTGTAGTTGTAACTAAGCTTCGCATATACATGTAACTGCTGCGCTCTGTTACCTTAGGGTATGCTCGCGCATTACAAATAATAAAAACAAACAAACAAACAAACACACACACCCTGCCATCCATATATTTAAGAGTGCACTCTTACACCCAGGCAGCCACCCATACATTTAATTGTGCACCCTTTCACCATATAGACACACCCAGGCAGCCACCCGTACATGTAAGTGTGCAACCTTTCACCACACAGACACACACCCAGGCACCTACCCATACATTTAAGTGTGCACCTTTTCGGAACCTATGCAGGGCACAGACCCATTGCAGATACTATACCAGCCTCCGAGGAGACCGCCCCGGCCCACAATCGAGACTCACATCACCACTATCTGGAGACAGGCACATATGTTCGTTGGGTGGGGAAAAAAAATAACTGCAGCGCAACCTCTATGGCGAAACAGTAATCTCCAAGAAATTGGGAAACTTGAACCATGGCCGCGATGGGTGAGGGCGGGGATCCTGAAGGTTGGAGATATCCTCAAGGACGGGAAATTGACATCGTTTGAGGACATGCAGTGCAAATTCCAACTGCCCACAACAGAACGATATCACTTTATGCGGCTGACCCATGCCCTGCGGACCCATATACCTTTAGATGGCACGGTCCCTGACTATTCACCGATAGAACGCAATATGATCCCCGCACACATCCCTAGCAAATGCACATCCATTCTATACAATGCCATCACATCCTACGCCACCCTCGAGTTATCGAGGCTAAAAACCAGGTGGGAAAGAGATGTGGGGGAGATAGATCCAGAGGATTGGATCCAGGTCCTAATGCATCCGCGAGAGGTGGCCATCTCCTCTAGACTCAGACTTGTACAGCTCAAAATCCTCCATAGAGTATATTACCCTCGAACTGCACTATATGGTTGGAAGAGGGCAACAAATCCAAACTGTCTCCGCTGTGGGGAGGAGGAGGGCACCTTCTATCACATCCTGTGGTCATGCCCCCGGATCCGCACCTACTGGATGGCCTGCTGCGCGGAACTGTCCAGGGTACTCACCTGCACCATTGAGCTTGATCCGAAAGTTCTAATCCTTAAGAACTGAACCATAACGGAAATAATTTCTTTATGAAGGCAGAGTGACTTCAAAAATAAACTATCTATTTTTGAAGTCATAGGGCTTCTCCACCCCATGACATGGAGGCCTCCAGCCTAGGGTCTTCATGTCATGGGGTGGGGGTAGCCACCGGACTTTTTGTATTCACTCGGCCTTCATAAAGAAATTATTTCTTTAGAAATGCAGAATGAATAAAAAAAAATGTAAAAAATAAATAAATATTTGCAAAAAAGTTATATTTCTTTTTTTACTCCAAGTGGGGCCCCCTTCCAGAACATTGTGGTTGCGGGGCCCCCCCGCACTGCAGGGGTTGCAGGGGCCCCTGTTATGCCAGTGCCTCCAGTAGTGACCCTGACTATCTGTCGAAACACCCCACTCCCGAGAGTCTGGTGGTGCAGGCAGCTACAGCAACGTCGAAGCAGGCAGCGTACCCTCATCCCTCCTGATAGGGACGACAAGCGTGTAGATGGACGGTCAAGAAAGGTATTTTCAGTGGTGAGCATGGCGCTGAAATCCGCCAACTCCACCTGTTCCCAGGCAAAATTTTTGTACACTCTGTGGGATGGCAAATCTATGGCGGAAGAGCATATTCCAGAGGGGGAAGAAAGGGATGGCTTCTTAGCTATTAAGGATGGCAAAGAAGCTAGTTGTGAATTCCTTCAATCAGGGTTGGATACTGCGGATAGCGTCACCAGATCCATGGCGACTAGCACTGTAATACGCAGACATGCGTGGTTAAGGAAATCGGGTTTTGCATCAGATGTGCAGTCGAGACTTCTCAACATGCCTTTAGACGGGTCTCATCTTTTTGGCAGCAAGGCTGATGAGAGCCTTGGGAGGTTGCAGACCTTTAAGAACCGAGCTGGGTGCAGATCTCTGTCTTCGGCTGGGGCCTCCCTTTGGAACAGCCTCCCGGCCACCTTGAAACTTGAGGAGGACCATCTCTGGTTCCGGAAGCAACTCAAGACCTTCCTCTTCGCTATTCTGCCTTTGCCTCTCTTCTCCCCTGCTGACCTGTTTTCTCTCTTGGCACCGTGCACCTGGATACCCTCTGTCCTTCGGGCCCAGGTACCTGCTCACCCTGCCACCCTCCTGCACTGCCTCCCGGCCACACATTGCACTTGGTTCTGTATCTGTCCCCATACAGTCCCCCACTCTTCTTCTGCACTTATCAGATATACCCTATCTGACTTATCTTTCACTTGCCACTTGCTGGCTGCACTAGCACATTTTCATGGCCTGTATTTATTTATGTAACTTATTCTTTATTCTTTTCTCTCCTCTGTTCTGCACTTTCCACTTCTCCCCCTTCCACGGACTTTCCCCCTTTTCCCTTCTCCATTCACTAGCGAGTTCTTAATGTCACTGGGCCTAGTAAGATTGTTGTTTTTATTTTTTGTTCTCCTTTGTTCCTCTCCCTTTGCTTGGTCGCGCTCTGAAACACTTGTGTACGAGCGCAATATAAATAAAATATATCATATCATTTCATAAGGCAAAAAAGAGACGTCATAGAGCTCCTTCTTCCTCGAGTGAATCCTCTCCTGAGAGGATTACTTGCCCGACCAAATCGTCCACTCCGGCTAAGTGAGATGAGTTTCAGAGAGAGATAATAACAATATTTGAGAAGGAGGCCCTGACCCCCTTGAAGGAAAACAAGAAAAGCCATGCTCCAGTCATTCCGCATAAAGACGAAATAGGGAAGTTGAAGGCTAAATCCTATGCGCCCTCGAGGCCAAGCCACAGACCAGATTCTCATTGCGAGCTATCAAGTCCTTGAACCAACGAGAAATCATCGAAGACTTCTACAAGTCGAGAATCCAGCCCTTCGAGGGTATTATCGAAGAAAAAGAAGTCGATAACATTGACAATAACAGGGTCTAACCTACTTATGCCTTTGGCATCGGAGCCCTTGATGCCTGTGTCGAGAACTCCGATGCTAGGGTCGAAAGACTCAATGTCATTGACATCGAAGCCATTGTCGACAACAGATTCAAAGCCATCGAAGGTACCAATGGTACAAGAGAAAACCTATAAACCATTGTTTAAGAAGGATTTCTTTAGGCCATTAACCTCAATTTATGAGGACCATGAGCCTTCTGATAATGACACTCCTCCTTTTGTCTTACAATACAGTATTCCAAATGTTCCAGATGCCTTAATATCTGAGGAGTCCAGAATTAAAGATGAATATGACAGCCTTCAGACAGCCAGTGGTGTAGACATATCACCTAAGTTAGAATTTGGAAAACTGGACCCCTCTGATCATGCTGATGCTTCATATAGGCACTTAAAGAGTAAAGTAGTTGAGTCTTTAGGATGGAGCAGGCCTGCTCCTCCTTTTGAGCAAGATGATTTAACAGACATACTGGACCAAGGTCCACAGAAAGATCCCATATTGCTCTGCAGAAATGGATTAGATCAAATTGGGAAACTCCAGAAACTATCACTGCAGTTAACAAAAACGTCTCAAAGTATAGACCATCCAGCAGTGACCCTAAATATTTGACCAAACATCCAGCACCAGAAAGTCTGGTAGTCCAAGCAGCAACATTCACTAAACAGTCGGCATACACTACTATTCCGCCGGACAGATGACAAACGTGTGGACGCCTGGGCATGGAAGATCTTCACAGCAAGGATCATGGCCTTGAAGTCTGAAAATGTCTCTTGTGCCTTGTCTAAATTCACGATCACCCTGTGGGATTGCGTAGCAATAGCGGCTGACCACATTCCCGAAGAAGGGGAAAGGAACGGCTTCCTGGCTATCATTAAAGATGCAAAAGAGGCAATGGGACTCATTATAAGTTTGCCGGTCCAGTAACAACGGTACCAGTAAGCTTGCCGGTACTGTTGTAACCGGACCGGAAAACTACGAGTTCTGCTCGCGGGTGCCTTCCCGCCTGCCAGGTCTGACCTGACGGGCGTACCTGCACCCACGAGCAGAGCAAGTCGGACGCACCGGCACCATTCATGAATGGTGCCGGTGCATCCGACCTACCCATTCCCATTGAGCAATATAGGGCTCAAATGGGAATGAGGAGCATTTTTTTCCGGCACCCGCAAATGGGCAATTACTGGGGCTGGCGGGGCCGTAATGACCCGGTAATTGCCCATTCGCGGGCGCCAGAAACAAATTATACTGGCGGCAGCCATGCCGGTTTTACCGGCACGGCCACTGCTGGTCTCACAATGAGGCCCAATGTGTGAGTGCCTACAGTCGGGTCTGGATACTGCAGACCGCATTAGAAGATCCATGGCGACAAGTACCAAACTAGACAGGTTTGAGTGGTTGAGAAAGTAAAGTCAGAGTTTGCACCGGACGTGCAATCCAGGCTTCTCAATATGCCTATTGACGGCTCCCCATTGTTTAGCAGCAAGGCGGATGAAAGCCTGGAAAAGCTGCAGACCTCTAAAGTGACAGCAAAGTCTCTGATTGGTATGATTTGACCATGGTATAATTGTTCGTGGCGGATTTGACCGTAGTCAATTTTGCCGCAAACCCACATTTTCCTGTGGGCAAAATCATACCAATCCATCCTTTGCCTCCTCCCCCATACATCCCACCTCCCTCCCCCACTTCACCCAATACATCCCCCACCTCCCTCCCCCCCCACTTACCTTTCACTGTCCGGTTTTACATCTGACCCTGTGGAATCAGTTCCGTCCCTGCAACGCGGGTCGGAAGTGACGCTGCAGGGTCCCTTACTCTGTTTTTTGTTGTTTTTTTTCTTTTTTTTTTAAAAGTCCCCTGCTTCCAATGTCCTGGAAGCAGGGGACAACCCGCAACCGCCGTTCCCCTTGCTTGCTATAATGGAACCGTATGGCCCATTTGACCTAATTTTTGGTTGTACAATCATTTTGTGCAGCCTAAATTCGGTGAAATGGGCCATACGGTCCCAAAACTTCAGTCAAATTGGCCAATACCAAGTCTCTCAGTGCCATAATCAGATAGCCTCAACATTGTTATGCTAACTCATCTTGGAGGGGTCGTTCCTTTCGCTTCTACTCCTCAGTTGGAAGAGTGAGAGGACAGGCTAGTCATAGAGGCCAAAGACGAGGGAGAGCTACTAAATCCGCCGAAGCAATGGCTACTTTGCCCGCAGCCTCTGCTTCAACCGTCTCAAAACCTCTTTGAGGTCCTAATCCAAAAGACCCCAGTGGGAGGCAGATTGACAGGCATAACGTCAGATGCTTGGGCATTAGAAATGGTAGCCCAAGGTTACTGTCTCCCATTCATAAAAAGATCTCAGCATCATCAACCGTGGAACAACTCACTCAAAACTCCAGATCCGTTCCTTGTGCCGGAAATCTTGAGCCTGCTAGAGAAAGGTGCTATAGAACTAGTACCTGTAGCGGAATGCAACACAGAGTGGTATTCCCCATACTTTCCGATCCCCAAGAAGGACAGGGGATTGAGACCCATCTTGGACTTGAGATACTTGAACAAGTTCTTCAGGAAGGACAAGCTCAAGATGGTTACCCGTTCTCAAATCCTTCAGGCCCTCCAGCTCCAGGATTGGATGGTGTCTGTCAGGTTTGCGCCCAGTTTTGCGCAGAGGCAGCACGAACACCTACCTCCCCGTTGGGTCTTGGCACCTGGGATTAGCAAATACCACAGGCCTCCGCAACCCACTGGGGAAAGAGGGTTACGGTCTGCTGGTTGGATGGGTTGAGGGATTTGAAGCTAACCGGAAAGAGGGTTAGGTAGAGGTTGTGGATGGGTAGTGGGTAGTGGGTGTTAGGGTAAACATACTCCTCGGCTCCTGCGTCCCCTCCTGGGTTCGATGATCTCCGCCCTTGCATTCTCTTCATGCCTGACATTCATTCACATGATCACCCAGGTGCTGCCTGCAAGCCTTTGCCTGGAGCTTCAAACCAGAAATACTGTGAGGATTATTCCTGTATATGTGTATGCAACCAGAAGCACTATGATACTCAACTAACCAAGCATTGCTTCATGCCGGTCTAAAATGGACTGCATCTAGCTTTGGCACAGTTCAAAATGGCATTAACATTTCTGTGAGCGCTTTACAATTGCTGCATTTCACAAAACTTTAGGGTGACAAGCTACTTAGCTGCGGGTTTCTTTCCCCACTGCACCATGGGAGCGAGTTCGTGCCATCCAGGGATTGTCCTGAGGGTTCCATTAGAAAATACCAAGTATGCGTAGCGGAAGCCGTCCTAAATGCAACTGAGGAAACAATGTTTGTTTTACAGGTTTGTGCAGTCACTCTGTCGTTAAGCACTGTGACCTTGCTACCCAGGTTTGCTGTCCCCATGGGCTTATATTGTTCCTCAATGAGTTTGCACCGCAACGTTCAACACCTTTCCCCCAAAGCCTGAGCATGCAAAATCATTCAGGTTAAGTTTCTCCCAGTTCGGCACATTCTGCGACTTGCCACGGACTGTGCCTCAATCGCGTATTGCATTCAAAAGCATGCGCGTGTTGTTAATAGCCACAAACAACACGTGGGTTCAGAGCGAGCGTCCACTTATCTGATTAGGTAAGCGGGGCCTGCGGTTTGTCAGGCGGGTGAAAGCCCCGCTGTGGTTGCCTGCAGGCGCTCCTCTAACACACGTCCGATCCCTCCTGAAGTCTTTAGTGCGAGCGGGACAAGGCGGGTGAGGCTCTCGCACCCGCACATTCCACAGTGTGTCTGTGATCCTGCCAGCAGGGTCGTGCTAACACAGGCCTGCTGGGAAATTTAGTTCCTCGGCTCTCCTTGGTCTCCTAGGGCTTTCTCTGCAATACAAACGGAGAAGCCTCTGGAATACCTAATCTTGGGCATTTTACATTGCAATATGCCAGTATTTAAAGTGCTTCCAGCAATATGATTGGTCTTGACAGTGTCCTTGGACCTTCAGGATGCTTAATTTCCTTGTGCCTATCCATCACAAGCACAGAAAGTACCTGAGGTTCGCGGTTCTCATTTTCAGTTTCAAGTTCTGCCATTCTGGCTGATCTCCGTCCAAGCGTTTTCAGCAAGTTAAAGGTGGTTGTGGCAGCGAGTCTCAGGAAAGAGGGGATTCACATCTACCCCTACCTGGACAATTGGCTGATCAGGGCTTGTTCTCCCTAACAGGCCCTGGAACACCTCAGCATTACCTGGCAGTCCCTCCACAGACTGGGCTTCTCCCTCAATTACAAGAAGTCCCATATGATACCATCTCAACGACTCCAATTCATTGGAGCAGTACTTGATGCATCCTTGGGAAAAGCCTCACCACCTGAGCTCAACACATTCTACAGATGGTCACGAAATGTCAGAGTGCCCAGTGTCTTCCGGCCTTTGACTTTTTGAGGTTGCTCAGCCTCATGGCATCTTGCATTTGGGCTCTCAGAACTCAATGGTCTCAATTCTCAGGTACAGTCGCACAGGACCTTCTGTAGTGTGCCTGCAAGGACAACATTCTGAAGGGAGAACCCTTCTGGCAATCATGGCTGGAGATAACGGTAGTAATGGACGCCTCACTCACGGGGTGGGGAGCCTACACCAGTCATCTGACAATCAGCGGTTGTTGGTCCCCATCGAAGTCTAAACTACACATTAATCATTTGGAGCTGAGGGCAATCAGACTAGCGCTGAAGGCCTTTCTGCCCTCTGTACGGGGAAAGAATGTCCTGATAATGACGGACAAGTCAGTGGCCATGTACTACCTCGACAAGAGAGGTGGTGTAGGGTCACTAGCACTGTGCAGAGAGGCAATACTGCTCTCGTTCTGGGCAATTCAAGAAGGAATCTCCCGGGGGGGGGGCGTGGCCAACAACGGGACGATGAGGACGTGAGCTCCTGGCGCTCCGACGGCCGCAGCAAACAGCCTGAATAAATAGCCTGCTACAAGTGGCAAATCCTTCTAAAAAACATACCCTCCTGAAGGCAAGTGCCCCTGGCACACGCAGGGAAAGTTCCAGGCCGAAACGCACCACTTTGAGCAAGTTCGGAGCGGCGGAAAGGAGGCGCCGCGCGCGCGGCATCGCACAATCAAAATGACCGCCCTCGCCGGAGAGAGGCGGAGCGGCGGGAAGGCGTTCTGAGGGAGTACCGCGACTATCCACCGCAAACCGCACAGCAAAACGCCCTATACGCTATATATAACAACAATCTGCTGGGCGGCTCTGGACGGCGAGGGCGAGAAACTTACCGCACGCCCCGCGCGGCACGACAGGGCCAGGGTCAGTGGAGAGGAGCCTGTGAACTGGTCAAGGAGGCGAACTGGTTGCCCGCCACACACCGCGGCGAACCAGGAGAAACGGCCCCGCCGAGTGGAGCATAGAGGACTACCCCGGTGTCGAGACCGGTGGAAAGTGTTGCCGCCACCCCTTTACAGCAGTCTGGACTGCAATACATATTGGCATTCGGCATGGGCAAAGACAAATCCAGAAGATTGATATCCCAGAGCAGGATCGATCAATTTACTACGCCAACAACTAACGGCCAGCCAGAACAAGAGCATGACCAAACGGACGCCATGGCGGAAACAGAGGGCACGATCTCCCTAAAAGACATCATGGCGGCCATAGCCGACTCGCGCACTTCCATGGAGCAGAAAATGGACGGCATCAGCATGGAAAATTCCCTCCTGCGACACGACCTCCAGAAGCTGACATCGCGCACCGGCGAGGCAGAACAACGTATTTCGGGTGCAGAGGATGGAATAAGGAACATAGAACAACAGTTAGCTAGAGTTACAACACGATTGAAAACCATGGAGGAGCGGGTGGATGAGAGTGAGGGCAGATCCAGGCGAAATAACGTAAGGATCCTGGGGCTGCCGGAAAAAGCGGAAGGCCCGCATATGGAGCTGTTTCTGGAACAGTGGCTTACGGACATGTTTGAAGACAATACGTTCTCCAATTTCTTTTCCATTGAAGGTGCCCACCGAGTGCCGACGGGTCGTCCAATTCCGGGCGCCCCGCCTCGCACAGTGATTGCCAAACTTTTCAACTATCGTGATCGTGATGCGCTGATCCAGTCCGCAAGGGCGAAAGGCACCCTCACCTATAACGGATCCAAAATAGCATTCTTCCCAGATTACACCAGGGAAGTGCAAAAGGCTAGACAATCGTTTGACCCATTAAAAAAACAACTACAAGCCCTCAAAGTGAAATATGGCCTGATGTTCCCTGCCCAACTTAAAATCTACCATCGAGGCACAAGAGTCCACTTCACCAACCCCGGAGAGGCGAGGAGATGGGCGGAACAACACATCGAAGGAGACTGGCAGGCAGCGAGGGGCAACAGACAGAGAAACAGAGCACCCTGCGCCCGACCGGGTCCTGAACCGCCAGATCTACAACCGCCTGCACCGGGAATCGCACCACAACTGCAGGGATAACAGCACTGACTCCCAGAAAAGGTGCGAACAGACACTCTCGAGACCTGACCGTGCGGGGCCTAAGGTACTGTACAAGAACCTTATACTGACCACGTTTATGGACTAGCCGCGAGGAGACACACAGCTAAGCGGCCAGCCCAGATGGGAGAGCGCCCCCCCTTTCCTCTGGTACGACCGGAGCCTACACAACTCCGAATAGTTTACTTGTTCATTTGTTAGCGGGCGCACTCAGCCACGGTTAGCTGAGGTTTGTTTCGTTGAATGTTCGGGCGACAGATGCTTCGAGTTAGAAGGAGTATAGGGTGGGGGATGGGAAGTTTGTTTAATTACGGTTTTGTTCAGAAAAGGGTCCACAGCTCAAACCTAGAACGCTATGCCACAACACTATCCGCAAACGGCATGTGCACACGGTGCTATCAGCCGGTGATCAACCTGCACTCTTCACCAGATGGCCTCCATTAACACTGATGCCAGGACCCTTCGACTCCTAACCTGGAATGTTAATGGGATGGGAGCAGGAATCAAGAGACGACTTATCACACAACTCCTAAATCGCCACACACCAGACATAGCCTTCCTTACAGAAACCCACCTAGCAGGCACTACATGTACCCTATTTAAACGTACTAACTATAGAATTGCAATACATGCTGGGTTCACCACGGGTTCCTGTGGGGTGCTTATCTTAATACATAAACGATTACCCCTGACCATGACACGGGTGACTCAAGATACCGGCGCCAGGTACACACTTATTACTGGAACACTATGGAACCAGACGATAGCTTTACTCGGGGTCTACTCGCCACCGACACTGCTCACCACCCTACTACAGGACATTACACCTCTGATCTCGGGAGATAACTCAGACCTACTAGTAATTGGGGGTGACTTCAATGAAGTCATGGAGGTGGGGATGGACCGCTCACACTTGAGAGGAAGAAATCCCACTGTTCGCACCAAATTAGCGGTGTTTACCACAGCCATGGGACTGCAGGACGTGTGGCGCGACCTGCACCCAGACGCAAGGGAATACTCCTTCCACTCAGGGGCACACGCCTCATTATCGCGATTAGACTACTTCTTTCTGCCCGGACCAGTGGCTCATAGGGCCATAAAGGCAACTCTGCTGCCGCGCGGCATATCAGATCACTCCCCCCTGCTAATCGAGCTTAACATGGCTAGGCGACGTCCGCCCCCCTCCTGGCGCTTAAATAATTATTACTTGGGCTTCCCAGATTTTCTGGAACAAATACAACGAACGACAAAAACCTACTTTGAGTTAAACACAGGATCAGTAGATGATCCGGAGACCCTGTGGGAGGCACTTAAACCAGTGCTGAGGGGTGAAATCTTAGCATGGTCCGCTGCACACCGAAAGAAACACCAACAGAAATTGGTGGAAGCCGAAGCACAAGTGACCCAGGCCGAACTTAACCACCTAGCACTAGACCAGCCGGAAACAAATCGAGCACTAACACTTGCTCAAAAACGTTTACAGAATATTGCGTTAGATAACGCTAGGCAGGCACACATGACGACGAGAGCTAGAATATATGAGACCGGCGATAAAGCCGGCAAAATGCTGGCATGGTTAGAGAAACGTGAGACAGGCAGCGGACAAGTCAGGGCGCTAAGATCAGAAGGAGCTGAACCCTTACGGACCGACCGCGATATAGCGGAGGGCTTCGCAGCTTACTATACAGAACTTTACAGGTCACCCACGTCGCCCATCAATAGATCGGTGCTAGATGACATAGCCCTGCCCACTCTAAGCGCAGAGCAGCAAGCTCTACTTGAGGAAGATGTCACAGAGGAGGAACTGATAGCGGCCATGTCAGAACTCCAGACGGGAAAGACACCAGGGCCAAACGGCTTCCCGATTGAGTTGTGGCGCAAACTTGGAACAAATGTGATTGCCCCCCACCTACTGCAAATGTTCCTACAGTGCAAGGAGAGAGGACGCGTACCGGCAGACCTCCGGAAAGCCACAGTGATAGTGATTCCCAAAGCAGACAAACCGCCGGACCTCTGCAGCTCATACCGACCAATCTCACTTATCAATAGTGAGACCAAAATACTAGCGAAAGTACTGGCCAACCGATTACAAAAGGTCATCACAACACTAATTCATCCTGACCAGTGCGGTTTCATGCCGAAACGGTCGACCCGCATGAACATTCACAGGCTACACACTGTAATAGAGAACGCACACTCCACCCGAGACCCCCTGGCCGTACTAGCGATTGACTTCGAAAAGGCTTTCGACTCGGTGTACTGGGAGGCAATTTGGGAAATAATGGGCTGGATGGGGTTTGGTCTCCAGTTTTTGAGCTGGGTGCAACTCCTATATGAATCCCCCGAGGCACAAATGAGAGTGAATGGGTGGCCATCGCACACCTTTAAGCTCGGGAAGGGAACTAGACAGGGATGTCCATTATCCGCCATGATATTTGCCCTGGCTGTGGAACCGCTAGCTGAGGCATTGAGAACGTCACCGGCTTGGTGTGGTATCCAGTGGGAAGATGGGCGGGAGGATAGGGTCTCCCTATACGCGGACGACTTACTTCTCTACTTAAAAGACCCACACCAGGCCTGCTCCACGATCGTAGCCATACTAGACAGCTACAGTACTTTCAGCGGGCTAAGAGTAAACTGGCCCAAATCAATACTATTCCCAATAGGCACCACTACTTTTACTCCACCAGCTAACTGTCCCTTCCGCCTAGAAACCGAACAGTTTAAATACCTTGGCATATAAATCACTAACGACTTGAGCAGGTACGTGGCCAATAACCTTCACCCGATAACGACCAGGTTCATAGAAGATGCTAGGCACTGGGTCTCCCTCCCACTGACCCTACTGGGTAGAGCGGCATTGTTTAAAATGATGGCTCTCCCACGCTTCCTATACATTGTACAAAATGCCCCGCTACACGTCCCGGCGGAAGAATTTAAAAAGATAGATAATACACTGAGGAAGCTCCTGTGGAACAACGGACATCCACGTATTGCGCTGGGTACTCTACAACGCTCCATCTGGGAGGGAGGGATAGGGCTCCCCCGCCTACAGTCCTACTACTGGGCTAGTCAAATGGCAGTGGTCAACGACTTGCTGCACGGGGACACTACGTTGCCGCACAATAGACTGGGGAGGGCCAGTGAACGTGCTAGACCACAAACTGAACTCCTTTACAAAGCGTCTCGTAACTCAGCTCCACAAACAATGCTCTCACACATCGCCCGAGTATGGACAGACACGCACAAGTTCCTGGGATGGGAGGGGAAGATCACTCCACTACAGCCCCTGTGGAACAACAGAAATTTACCCGAGGTAAACAAACTGCCGAGATGGCGTACATGGTTACAGTGTGATATCAGCACGGTGGGTGATATCGTAGAAGGGGGCAAGTTGGTGTCCTTCGAAACCCTAGAGTCCAGATTCCACCTCCCAGACACTGAACGGTTCCAATATACACAGATGCAACATGCCCTACAAGCCCATCTCCCGGCACTTAAAGACATGGCCGAAAGCACTCCCCTCGAAAGAAACATAGTGGAGGCAAGCATAGAGGCCAAAGTAACGTCCACCATGTATACCTCCATCACTTTCTTTGCCACCACTGAACTAAACAGCCTAAGGGGCAAATGGGAAAGGGACCTAGGACTCATACAGCCAGAAGACTGGGTGGGGGCCCTCATGTACCCCCGGGAGGTGGCCATTTCGGCCAGACTTAGACTTGTACAACTGAAAATTCTGCATAGAATTTACTACCCCAGGGTGGCATTATATCGTTGGGGGAAGACATCCGATCCACACTGTCTCCGATGCAAGAGGGAAGAGGGAACCTTTTTTCCCATACTATGGGACTGCACCCATATAAGACAGTACTGGCAAAAATGCTGCAATGAACTCTCACGGGTACTGGGGAGAACGATACACAGAAACCCAAAGCTACTCCTGCTCGGGATAGAGGAAGAGGGAGAGGCATCTAAATATGAGAAGCTGCTTTTATCGATGGCCTCGGCAATTATTAAAAGGAACATTGCACAATTATGGGGTTCTGAAACTACGCTACAGTACGAACAATGGGTGACGGACGTCAACATATGCATTGCGATGGAAAGGAGAGTATATGTCCGAAGAAAGTGGATAAGATATGGAACAAGTGGGAGGAGGCCCAGTGACTGTAACAACCTGAACAATGGACGATGGGGCACAGTGTGCATTGTGCAAGAGTACTCTGATCTGGCACGTAGCGTGAGAAACAACGGACACCGCAAGACCCTTTTCTCCTCTTTTCTCCTTTCTTCTTTTTCTTCCTTTCTTTAACGTTTTCTTTTGCCTGGCCAAGGACTGTTCCACGGGTCATACAGGTTGTATGCTTATAAGAAGAATGTATGTTTTATGATGTTAAACCGAAAATACAATAAAATTTGTTATCTAAAAAAAAAAGAAGGAATCTCCCTATGAGCAGTTCACCTAGCTGGATAGGAGAACATGGCAGCGGACGCTCTGAGCAGGCAGAGCACAGTCTCCCGCAAGTGGGAACTAGCTCAGGAAGTCCTTCAAGAGATCTTCACCCTGTCGGGAACCCCTCAAGTGGATCTGTTCGTGACCAGTGTCAACCAGAAGTGCAAACCGTTCTACTCCAGGGAATTTCCCCCAAGAAGAGCTCTAGGAGACGCTTTTGTGGTGGAATGGGAGTTTCCACTCCTACAGGCGTTTCCTGCAGTCCCTGTCATTCCTCACTTGATCAGAAGGTTGAGAAAGTTTGGGAAATTCATGATCCTGATTGCTCCGGATTGGGCCAGGAGGACATGGTACCCACACCTTCTATACATGTCCATCTGCCCTCCAATGCGTCTACCACAAAGAGAGGACCTACTCTTGCGATCGGAGGGTCGGGTTATCCATCCAGAGGTTAAGACACTCCACCTTCACGCATAGTTTCTGAGAGGTTGAGATATAAGGATTGGGACCTCACGGATGACATAATGGAGATTGCTTTTGGCCAGAAGGCCAGCATCAAAATGTTTGTACCGCTGCCTTTGAAACAAATGCAGCAGCTGGTGCAGGGAAAAGAGCGTGGACCCTTTTCAATGTGATACACCTATGGTGTTATCCTTTATTTTACACTTAGCGAATCTGTGGCTCCGGGTTGGAACTGTAAAGGGTTATTTGGCTGTGCTTTCAATATTTAGGTGCTCATCGGAAGAAATGTCATACTTTAAAATCCCTTTAATCATACAATTTCCTAAGGGACTCACTAATGTGTTTCCACATACTGCTTTTCAGGTCCCAGTATGGGATTTAAATCTTGTACTAACATTTCCAACATGTATTCCATTTGAACCTCTGAATTCATGCCCATTAAGACTGCTAACGTTAAAAATCATTTTACTAGTGGCAATGACATTTGCACGCAGGGTGAGCGAGTTGCAGGCACTTTCTTGTAAATCTCAATTCACTATATTTTATAAGGACAAAGTGTTTCTTAAAGTAAAGCCTTATTTTCTGCCAAAGATAGTCTCTGACTTCCATTTGTCTCAAAAATTCATTTTACCAACTTTGTACCCACCTCCTCTTCCTTCAAAGGAGGAGGAAAGGTTGCATAGACTCGACCCAAGAAGGGCACTCAGTTTCTATATTTCACAAATGTCTAAAATGTGCTAAAATGATCAATTGTTTATTGGTTATACAGGTCATAAGTTATAGACTGGCTGGTAAAGCTCCTCCGGAAGGTCTGAGGGCCTGTTTTATGAGGGGCATGGCAACATCTTGTGCTCTACAGAGAGCGGTACCAATTAAGGACATCTGTGCGGCAGCCACTTAGTCGTCCATCCATACTTTTGTAAAACACTGTCAGGACTCAACTTCCACTCAGGAAGGATGATTTGGGAAGGCAGTCCTTCATTCTGTCTATGACAATTCTTAAGCGCAGGTCTAAATTTGTATTCCTACGTGATGTTTACACTTTACGCTCTTTTAGAGTTTTTATCACGGATTTGAATACTATTGCTCGTAAATCCTCAAAAAGGGGAAAAACAGAACTGAAGCCAACGGGCGCAGTGCGTGCAACATATACTGGTGATGTCGACCGTCGGATGGAGGCCCTCGAGGGACATCGAGTCGACAGGACCAGTGCACAGTGCCCTCTGTCAAACCGTTTTTCCGAAGCAGTTGAAGCTGGAAAGAATATACCAAAAGATGAGGAATATGTGGGAGGCACATCCAATCGAAAGAATGTTACCGGGGGTAAGTAACTTGTTCATTTATTTTAGAAGCTTTGAAGCTGCCCAGACAGTAGTCTGTAGCAAGCGCCAAGGTCAGATGCATGGAAGGGAGCAGTGGATGTGCAAAACGCAGGGACAAGGTAACAGTTTCCAGGATGAGAAGCAGTAAACGCCCACGCTTATTGAAGTTCAATGAATGTACAAACAGCTATTGATGCCCAGATGCATGAGATCAGTATGCCAAAAGACTCTATTGCGGATAGACGAAGGGTATTTAAAGTGGTTACAAAGAGTACAACATGCACGTTAGAATTGGCTAAAAGCTCAGTAAATAGGAGAAATTAATTCTCCAACACGGCCCCTGAACACGTGATCAAGACATGAAAAACAGTGACTATTCATTATGAGCCAAGTACAGATAAGATACCTGCTGAACTTGCTAGCACGCCCACAGACACAAGATGATACACAAGGCCAAATAAAAAGAATTAGATATACCACATGGCCTGGGAATGATGTTGAGTACTTTTAATTGGAATTAGTGCAGACCATGGACTTCTCTCTCCCCATACCCTATGTGTCTCTCATATCTTGATGTCTCGTCAAAAGTGTCCAGGGTTGGTGAACAAAGTGGCAACCAATAGTTATCCCTCTTGTCACACCACCCATGATGAATAACATCAGCCATAATGTAATGATGTAGTAAAACTATTATCTAAGATGTATAAGCCAATGAGGAAACAAACACTTATGTGTTCCATATATATATCTTCAGTTATTAACTAATCATAACCACTTATACATTTTGTAACGGATATCATTATGACATCATTGCTTACATATCTTTAGTACAAAACCTGCTCACACTGTTTGTAATTTTGATAGCTGCTTGTGTGCTGTCTCGGCCGAGATTCTGATTCTGTGTTTTGAATAAAGCTGGGTTTTACAGTGCACTCTTGAGTATTATTGAGTATTGTTTTACTATTTACTATTGCGGTCAAATTGGACCCATCTCTACACACTTAACACCTTGGACTTAACCGTCAACATGGTGAACCATGCATCATGGCAAATGGTAATGGTAAGGCCCTTACTAGCCCGAGGGCCCTACTGGTCCTTCCTTGTATCCTTGTAGAAAGGTTGATGGCAGTCCCACGAAGTTGAAGGAATTCCTGGATGCATGCAATGTACAGTTTATATTTAAATACTTGTTTACCTCACACCGAGCCAAAATAGGCTATATGATTTCCAACCTAACTGGAAGCACCTTAACCTGGACTACCGCTTTGGTTACTACCAACAGCCAAGTGTTGGACAACTGAATCCTGAATTCATAAACAGTTGAAGGGCTATGTTTGGTCATATGTAATTGGCGAATTCTGCCCATGGAGCCCTTTTGAATCTCAAACAAGGTAATCCAGATATTCTGTCCTACTGACATGACTTTATATATTTAAGATTTCCTCAACTTTGCTTCTGCATATGAATTGGGACTGTGATTGGTCGCTGCGGTCATCATGCATCTATTTACACCCAGGAACTGGCCATTACACAAGGTCTCACTATTCATGTTTGCCTGGCTTGTGGGCCCCTAGTTACAATTTAACGTACTGTCAGGAAATAATAATAATAATAATGTTTAGGAGCATGCTAGCTTTAAATGACAGTTCTGTAAGGTGTACTGAATGAATAGCTCAGGAGAAGCGATTAACCAGTATATTTTAATGTACCTTACAAGTGAAGCATGGTATCACAAGTATGCCACTGACACAATATGTACAATGTGTAAAACCTTTATTACATTTTCAGGATTTGGAAAAACTCCTACTTTGCCCTGTAGTTTGGATTGGAGTAGTCTCAACCATCAAATAATAAATAATACAGTCCTAGTTGAGTCCATTAAATCAAAAGGGCCTATATTAACAAAACCTAATGCCTGCCCTATCTCTTGTATAAAAAGTGTGTAAAGGAGAATATGTGTGCAAAAGAAAGTCAGTGTTGAAATATAAAGAATGAATGTGGCCGCTCTCCTCCCCACGTTAGACAGCACAGATTAATGCGGTCCCTGTAGATCTGCTGACACACTCCGGCTCAAGTTCTTAACACAGTGGCAGTTTAAAACGTGGATCGAGGCCCACCTGACCTTCCATGTTAAAGTCTTTCTTTCCAGCATTCAAACCACAGTTCAACAAAATGTTCACCCCGGTCTACCTCTGTCGGGCTCAGACCTTTCAAAGCAAAAGTTCAAAACACGTACAGGGGTTCCCTTCCCCAAGCTTAATTCACATCCTTTTGGGGTTCCTTGCCCCGAATTTATTACACTTCCGGTTTCCCTCAGTCGGGCTCGGACCGTTTTCTGATGTCGTAGACTTTTTGAATGTGCGTGGCTTTAACTTACAGACCTCTGCAGGACCACTTCGACTTTCCCTTCAGGTCACGCTATTTGCCCCAGTGCTTCTTGGTCTGGGTAGTTCAACGTTCACCTTTTTACTCTCCCCTTTCCTCTGGGTTAATTCTGACCACTTTTCTTTTACAGTTCATTCACTTTATCACTACAAACATTTCACCTTTCACTGAGACTTTTGAGTGGGCTATTTCCTTTCGCCGGACTACTCAGTTTTGCTGGTTTCAAAGCTATAGTTGCTTCAAAGTTCATTCACAGGTCTAACTTTCTTCGTGTGTCTTCCTCACGCACGCAGCCTTCAATTGTGTGATCTAATGTTGCAACTTCAGTATTTTTTTAAACACACACCGGTCTTTCATGTCACATGCCAACTCACTGGCTGAGTGCGTTTCTTTCTTGTCTTTATAGTTTTTCAATTCACGAGTCAAGGTTAGTACCACATGCTTGACCTCGCCTCCCCAACTCTATCGTTTCCCCGGGAGGGTCGCTGGCGTCCTTGGAGGGAACCACTTACTGCAGGGACCTCCTAAGGTTCTCCACCCTCGTCCCTCGGTCCGTTGCTCTGCTCCAGTATGTTCACCTTCGCCCCGGTGGTTCTGCTCTTGCTTGTGGTCCACCTTGCTCAGTGTGTATCTTTGTGTCCCTTTTATCCATGTGAGGAGACCTAATTGGTATCAGATGTATGCACTTGAAGTCAAGTGCTGCCTTTTTAGTCTCAGTCTTGCTCTTCCTCTGCCCAGTGTTTGTGTGGAAAAGGGGGGGGTTATTTTTTATTTGTGTTTTGATTTCCAACTACAAAAAGGAAGAAATCTTTCACAATTTTTATACAATTCATCCAGTCCAGAAAAATATACAAATGGATAAAAAGATACAAAAAGATCAACTTTAAAATAATAAAAGTTCAACACATCCGTTTTTACACAGAGAACATAAGGAGAAGGAGAAGAGAGGAGGGGTAAGAAAAGAAAAATTGAATGATCCAGAACACCACAAAAGAATGTATGTACCAAACAAAGTCACAGAAGGGGGATTTGTCATCTACTTTGCGCCTCTTTACTTATTCCTCTCAAGTGCCTCATACTCCTGTCCTCAAGAGCCCTGCAGGCAATTGGGGGGAAGCCGCTAAGGTGGCCTATTCACCAGCCTCCTCTCTTAGTGAACTCCTCATCCCTTCCACCCCCACTCTACCCACTTTTTCCACAATTATATAAAGCAGTTCACATAAAGCAAGAATACGTCTCTGTGCTTGTCCCCCCATCAGGGTAGCCCAGCAAGCCTCCGTGCCCTGTTCCATAGCTAAATATATTAAGCATTCTTCCTTGAGAGCCGTACAGCCAAGAACCCAGTGCTTTGTTGTTTCTTTTTGTGCGACATCTCCACACATTCTACAGCTAGGCTCTGTCGTCAAGCCATACCAACTTCCCACCCTCTTCTGTTGGTAGCTGGTTCAGTCTGAATCATAGATATAATATTCTTCTCCTATAACACAGGAAGATGTGTATGTATCTTGGGGTTTATTCCCTCCTATATGCAAGCCTAGCGTACTCCCTGTACAGGCCTGAGTTTGGTATATTTTCTCTTCTTTTACCCAAGTCGTACTCAAACAGTTTTGTCTTTACCTTTGCCTGATTTACAGTAAGCTTTCCATGGTAGACCCTATTTCCGTAAGCAAGTTATTAATTTCTGTTTTCAGTCTGGTAATAGAGTCTGCCGAGGTCGAGTCTGTACCGTTCCCCCTATTTCGTACAGGGATTGGGCTGGGGGGGTCTGCTAACTTGGCATAGGACGTCAGTTTTCTCCACTCCGGGGCGGAGGGGTTGCGGTTGTTTTTAGGGATAAGTATACTGTTACCCAGCTACCATGCCCCCATACACTTAGTATGGAAGTTCTTTTCTTTCAATGTGTAATTACGCCTTTCCGCATTATTCACTTCCTGCTCCTATACCGCCCTCCGGGCCCTATAGGATCCTTTGGGAAAAGTTTAGCTGATCTCATAGCTGATCTGAACCTACATTATACTAACCTTGTGATAATAGGTGATTTTAACCTGCATTTTAATCTGCCAAGACCTGCTGAAATGAATTCCTTCTTTGACAGCCTTTCTGATCTACATTTCCACCAATTGATTCAAGCTCTGACCCACTCACATGGAAACACTCTTGACCTAGTATTTGCTAAAGACTCCCTGCTATGCCCTGGCCCGATTGAGCCAGTGGTATGGTCTGACCACCATCTGGTATTGTGCTCATTTATGCCAGCTACTTCCCCTTGTAAACTTCTTCCCCCTAAGACACTACTTCGCTCCTGGCGCTCAGTCGATCCCAAGGCACTTAGTGCCCACATAGCTTCCAACTGTGCCTCTCTGAGGCCTCTATCTTTAACTTCACTCTCCCAATCTCTGGTGACTGCTGCTGATCTCTACGCTCCACTTAAATTGACTCAAGGTCGCAGACTACCTTCTCAACCTTGGTTCACGGACCAGCTTAAAACTGCTCGCCTGCAACTCCGACAAGCTGAGCGCAAATGGCGGATTAGCTACAATCCTGCGCTTAGAGATTTATACAAATTTAGCCTTTCCACTTATTTAGCCAGCGTTAAACTGGCTAAATCTACCTTTTTCGCTCAGAAAATTGAAAATGCTTTGTGAAAACCTAAAACTCTGTTTTCCATTGTGCACTCACTAGCCTCCTCAGAGGCCCTTAGCTCTATGGTCAAGCCCTCACAAAAGTTGTGCAACGACCTTGCTTCTTTCTTTATCACTAAAATTGATGTGATTCGATCTAACATTGCAAAATCTCCTGCGATACTGTCTCCAGGCACCGCTGGTTCTGTGCCTGCTCCCTCTATTGACACCTCTGTTAGCTGGTCCACTTTTCCTCTCTTCACTGAGGCAGAAGTCTTAGCGACTATTTTGAAGATTAAATCTTCCTCCTCTGAGGATGCCATTCCTGCCACTATTATGAAGACGATTGCCCCCGACATTTCGGCTGATATCACGGCGGCCATAAATAACTCCTGCCAGTCCGGACTGGTTCCCCTGGAGCTGAAATCTGCGAGGGTCATCCCCCTTCTTAAGAAGCCCTCACTAGACCCTACTATTCCTGCCAATTTTTGTCCCATCTCTCTGCTCCCCTTCCTGTCTAAACTTTTGGAATCTTTGGTCACACCCCTCTTGTCTTCTTTTCTGGAATCCTCAAAAATGTTGAATCCCGCCCAGACTGGCTTTAGGCCAGGGAGAGGTACGGAAAGTGTGCTTGTCTCTGTACAAGACGACATGTCCAGATTAGTTGATGCGGGTGGAGTTGGGGCTCTGATTCTGTTGGATCTGTCTGCCGCATTTGACACGGTTGACCACCCTATCCTCCTCTCACGCCTGGCACAGATCGGGATATCTGGTTCTGTTCTTGCTTGGTTTACTTCCTTTCTTTCAGATTGTACACAGACCCTTGCTATGCCCCCTTTTCTTTCTCCCTCCTGTCCCCTCACTTGCGGTGTCCCTCAGGGATCCTCTCTTTCCCCGATTTTGTTTAATATCTATATTTGGGCTTTGGTCTGCCTCATTCGCTCCTACGGACTCAATTGCTATTCCTATGCTGATGACACTCAAATCCTAATCCATTTAGATCAGGATCAAACTGAGGTCTCAGCTTGCCTTCATGACTGCCTAAAGGCAGTCAGGCTTTGGATGGACCAGAACTGGCTCAAGCTTAATGGCGATAAGACAGAGGTAATGTTGGTGGGCTACCCCCCCAATCCCTCACTGTGGACCTCCGCTTTCTGGCCCACTTCGCTAGGTCCTTTGCCTGGCCCAGTTAGCAAAGTGAAGAACCTGGGGGGTCATTCTCTCTGCCTCCCTGTCTATGTCCAACCAGGTTACGGCTGTCTGTCAGTCCGCCCACCATCAGATCAGGGTCCTTAAGGGGGTCCTGCCTATGATTCCGGAAGCCATCCGCCATCCCGTGGTGGCTGTGCTAGTCCTTTCACGGTTGGACTATTGCAACTCTTTGTATTAGTCGCAACCGATCGGTCTCATACAACGGCTTCAGCGTATGCAGTACCTGGCCTCCAGGTTAGCCACTGGTTCCCCCTATTGTGCCCACATTTCGCCAGTGCTCCGCCGACTCCATTGGCTTCCGGTGGCCCAGCGAGTCCATTTTAAGTTACTGTGTATTGTCCATCGGGCAATCCATGGCCAAGGAGCCGAGTTTCTGCAGTCTAAGTTCTCTCGATACATCCCGGAACGGGACCTTTGCTCCTCTGCCACCAACTTACTTATTGTTCCAAGTTTTAACAGGGAAAGGCTTGGCAGCAGAGCTTTTGCCATTGCTGCTGCCAATCTTTGGAACAACCTCCCACTGCCACTCAAAACCACTTCTAACCATTTACGTTTCAGAAGAGCTCTGAAAACCACTCTATTGTAGTCCTCAGTTCTTTTCACTGGTCTTCCCTTTAGCTAGCAGTTTCCTCTCTAGCGCCATGATGCCTTTGGGCGACTGTGCGCTTTATAAGTGGAGTTAACATAACATAACACTCCGCCCTCGTGGCAAGTGAGACCAGACCAAACTTGTGTCGAATAATTGAGTTTGGGATAGATTTGGCTAGTCTCAAGGTTTCCTTCCATAACTTCCCTTGGAATGAATTTAGGTGTTGTCCAAAATAATTTAGACGTATATCCAGACCATACAAGATTGTTGGCTCCACCCGCATTCGATAAAATCGGATTTTTGGAACCAATGAGAAACTGCACAGTTGTGCGTAAACCTGCCTCATCTTCGTAAGCAAGGGGCCATACCTAAGGTTCAGATAATTTATACCTCCTGCTTTGGATGTAGAGTTTGAAACCTCAAAGCCTGAGTAGGTTAGTGCAGTAACCCTTTCTAATGATTCATACCCACCTTCCTGTCAATCTTTTTTGGTCTTGTTTCCGTGGTAAAGATGAGTACCCTAGATTTTGCCCCATTTACCTTTAGGTTATTTTCCAACTCGTAACTATGGAAGAGTGCCAATTTACGCTGTAATCCCAGGCTGTGAGGTTGAACAACACTACATCATCCGCAAAAACGACCCAGTCCAGTGTTGCCGACTCCACTTTTTTGCATTTGTTGTTCCCTTCTCCCAAATTTTATCGATGTCAGCGGTGTACGGTTGTAAAGGGTTGGGGCCACGACGCACCCCTGTCTTAACCCCACATGGCTCTCTATGAAAGGCGTCATGGCTGCATCCCAGTTCAATCTTACTCTGATTGTTCTTCCCGTGTGGAGCAACTTTAGCATTTTCACCATAGTTAGCGAAATCCCACACCTCGCCAACGGGCCCGACGGACGGTGTCAAAGGCGCTAGCCATATCAATTGAAGCCATGTACACGTTCCCGATTGATTTGTTCTCCACTGCTATTCTCATGTGGCCTAGGGTGAATGCATTTAATGGAGTCCCCATGCCTGCACGAAAACCTATCTGTGACTCCACAGAATACCTTGTGCACTTATTTCTTTTTTAAGGCTCTTAGTAGTAAGGTCCCAAATATTTTACTACTGGCATCTAGGAGAGCTATCGGTCTAAAGTTAGCTGGGTTTAATTTGTCCCCCTTTTTGTAAATTGGAACAATGTGGGATCGTTTCCACGTATCTGGGACTCTTGGAAAAGTTCCCATAAAGGCTTTCCCATGTCTCTACGTTTTCCTTAATAAGTACAGGAGGGATACTGTTGGGACCTTGGGCTCTTGAGGCTTTTGCTCTTCCGATTGCCCACACCACATCTACTTGATCCCAAGGGGCACTTTACTTCCTCCTGGTCCCCCTCTTTCAGACTAATTAAACGTTAATTGTCAGGGATAATGTATTTCTTCCCGAAAAACTGAACCCAGTCCTTAGATGGAATTTGGCACTCTTCTTTATAGGTAATATTTTCTTTTGGTCCACCTGCCATCATTGACCAAAACTTTCCTGCCTCCTTTTTTACCAGGGAAGTCACCATCTCTTGGTTTCTTTGGATTATTGTTTCCCTTCTAATCCCTTTAAGAACCCGTCTATAATGGGACATGATCCTCTTCTTATTTTCTAGGTATGAATCGGAGGAAAATCAGTTTAACCACACACGCGTTCATCTCTGCTCTTCTATTCTTGTTTAAGTCTCTAACTTTTCCATCAAAGGTATTCAAATGTGTCTGTTTTCCCAGCAGCTGACCCTTCTTAGTGATCGATTTCAAGCATATTTGTAGAATCTCATTATAGTTCCAAGTTGTTAATTGGGAACCTTTATCCACCATAATTCTTATTTGTTTTTCCCATGCCACCGAAAATTCCCTAACTGCCTTGTTGTTCCACCTTATCGCTACCCCTGCGCTAGTAACCTCAACAAACTCATAGGAGGATGTATTTTGTGCATAGTCTGGGTTAAATTTAAATTGTAGAATGGTGGGAAGTGGTCACTATCAGTAGCGACCCCTCGCACTATCACGTTGTTACTTTTAAAAAATCTGCCGAGACATATAGGTGATCAATACACAATACGTGTCCTCCCCTCCTCCAGGTGAAAAAGTTCATAGTATCCTCAGCTGGCTCACAGGGCTAAACATCCCACTGCTCAAGAAAGTCTCTCCATACTGCTCCCAGATAGTCTTTCTTTGATACTTCAGTTTCTCCTCTTCTTCTTCTATTCTTTGTTAATTTAGTCTCTACACAGCACGCGTTGAAGTCTCCTGCTATTACTATGTTTGTGTTTCCTTCTTTCTCTAACCATTCTTCGAGTAGTATTCCTAACTCGTTTTGCAATTCCAGCGTATGTTTTTGGGATGCATTTCCATACATGTTCACAATTAGGAAATTGGTCCCCTGGGGAGTCATATTTATGGCTATAGTCATGAGATCAGGTGAAACTACCCCCAACTTGTGATGTGTCCCATCCCATCTTTGCTCAACAGCTATGACTAACCCTGCTTTTGGTCGCCCCAAATTTCCCTGGACTGTCGGTTTACAATAGGTTCCGTAGCCCTGAGTTCATGTTTTTCTCTCGCCATTGTTTCTTGGAGAATGATCACGTTTGCCAGCTCAAAGGCTTCATAGGCAGTTTCATTTAATTTCTGGAATCCACAGATGTTCCAGGTGGCAATCTTAAGATCATTCCTGTTAAATTTGCTGCTGTGCCTTTTTCACCTTCTGGAGCATCTCTAGGGCCCCGTTCAACCAGGCCCAGTCATCCCCATTCACCCTTGGTCCTGCCAATGCAACTTCGCCTGCGGTCCTGCTGTTCAGGGTACTAGGTATTGGCAACGGGTTTAGGAATTCCTGTACTTCCTCTTGTGTGTTCATTACTAGTAAAAGAAGCCTAGTATTTTAAGGGCTTCTCTGTTACTCCAAACCATCTGTGCCACCAGGTTGGAAGCAAAGTAGCAAACGGATCGTTCTGCACCTACCTTTGGGAAAGCCACTCGCAGGATATCCTCTGATCTTAATGCTCTTAACTGAGGGACTGTTTGGAACCCTTTTATTATTGCCCCTCTATTCAGGTGCAGTTTGTTGTCCGATCTCCAACCCATTTCAGTGCCCTGGAAGATATCTTTTTCGGTTACCACCAGCTTATCCACCTTTTTCCATTATTTCCTTCTTTTTCTTGATGATCCCCTAACTGTTCTTTTCCACTTCGTTTTTCTGAAGTGTTCTTTGTCTTCCCTCCAATTGTCAGTCCTTCTATGAACTGCTTAGTATTAGATCTTCTGTTTATATTTGGCGCAGGTTGATTCTTTTTTTTTTCTTTTTTGATTTTTCCCCTTCCTCTTTTGTTTTGTTGTTACCCAACCTTCTTAATTTTTCGGTATCTCCACATTCTCCTCTTGTATTTCCAGGGAACAATCGAGTTCGATGGCCTCCCCCTCTCGTTCCAGCTCCTCCTCCCTATCCAGTTGTGCACAAAGTGGTGTTGGTGAACCTAACTGTTCCTGTTCCTCAGTGAGGAGCCTCGCTTCTCTGTCCGGCTCCATCCATCCCCAGGGACGTCATTTGGGGGTCGCCAGAGGTCGCAACTGCGACCTCTGAGGTCTCTCTTGCGACCTCTGTGGTCTCCCTTGCGACCTCTACTAAAAAAAAAACAAAAAAAAAACATTTTTTTGTTTTTTAGTAATGCAAGCTCCTGGGCTGTGGCTCTTTACTTCTGGGGTGGCTGGCTTTCTTGTTCAGGCCCCTTAAAAAAAAAAGACTTCTGGCATTCCTGTTCTTATTTTTCTTCTAACACTTTCAGCACTGACCCTAAATAAGAAAGAATAGGAATACCAAATAATGTGTCTTTCTGGAATTCTATACAATAATTGCTCGCCTCATTAAATGTTTATTTCAGGCACACTTCAGGGGGTGAGTCACTGATTGAGTCTGTTCTTAAACGCCTCACTCAGCCGTTCATCCTTCTGAGGTCGATAAATGAGTACCAACACAGGTTGAGTGATATTGGGTGTATATTTTTTCTATATAAAGCGCTTAATGATGTGTTATTATATAGCACTTACGCTTATCTTTTGGTCATGGACGTCTGCTTGCATACACAGTTATTTGGTAATATGGATCAATACACAATTAACTTAATGATACATATGGCGATCCATTCTTGTATGAACGTACATCACATAGTGATATCGTAACTATATTTTTCGTAGTGTACAATGCTATGTGAAACCACTTCCTGTTTTGTCAACGGGTGAAATGTCGTGTTCCATCGCTACTCGCGATATCACTTTGGGGCGTGGTCAAAGTACATCACTTCCTGTGATGTCATCAGGGGGTCAAGGGTTGTGTGATGTCACTTCCGCTACCCCTGGCATTTTGGTGAAATGACGCCCTGCCCATCCCATGGATGTTTCTATCCATAACCTTGGTTCAAGGCCCTTGTAGGCTTTTTGATTTCCAGCCCCCTGGTTGAGTTCAGCTTCCATATCTTTATAAAAGGATTCCACCAATATCTCCTTGTCATGTTTATTTGCCATCAGTGTGTTCAGTCCTTGCGCCACTACTTTTAATTTATCTGCGTTTCCCTGCACCAGATCTTTAATATTATCATATAGCCGTAACATGGATTCCAGGACCAGGTGTAATGCTGAAATGGAGGCTAGTCCTTGGGTGTCCATTTTTTGCATGATGTTGGACTCCTGTCTCATGGTAATGTTTTTTGCCGTGAAACAATTATCATTTATTCCTTGAGTCTGCTTTTTAGTCTACTTTCCTTGGTCCTGCCTTTGTTCTTTGGTAGTACTATTTAATGGGCTATTTTGATGGACTTGTCCTTCACTGGCGGCATGTTCCCCTCCTCTTAATGATGTTTGATAAGACCTCTGCGTAATCCCTTCAATGTCATTGCATAATTGCACAAAGGAGTGATCCAGTATTTCTTCATTTATACTCTCTTCTAAAGCATGTGGCAACCGTTTCGGATAATTAGTGGGAGGTGCTTGATTCTTTTCCTGTGTCACGTTTTCCCTTTCCTTGAAGTAGTTGATCTGCGCCATATGCAATGTCATTGCCCTTTTTTCCGGTGTTCCAAAGGTAACATGTGCTTTTTGGTTGTTAATATTGGTTCCACGGTAGCAGCTATTGACTGAGTTTGCAGCCTTTCCCACACCTACTATTTCTAAGTAGAGTGTGGGCCTTCCCCCCTTCCCGCATTTCCAGGTGCGTGATGTTTTGTGTTTGTTCACTTGCTTCATGTGCCTCCTGCTGATTTGCTTCCCCTCCTTCTCTGCCCTCACGGACCTCAGGTATGGGGGCCTTCTGGAATTCCTTCACCAGAGTAACCTCAGTTTCAGGCATCTGTCCTGACCCCTCCTGGTATGATTTCAGCGCCTCCTTTCCTTTCTCTGCGATAGCGAGCCTGCCACTAAGTAATTTTAATGCCATCATGTTGTCCTTTGTTTACAGGGGTTCCTTGTAGTCTTTCCCCCTGATTTTTCATTATGTTCCCACTTTCCGTTTCGACTAATTACTGTTTGGTCATTTCTGTTTTATAGTGTTATGTGGAATAGTATATAGTCATTTTGTTCTTTGTGGTATCACACTAATGGCCACACACTGTAACTTTAACCTCAGGTTCATTTAATACCACTTGGAGTGTCGAGCTGTACTACTAATCTCAGGAGAAAAAAAAACACTTCCTGTTTTTAAAGTAGCCGGGGAACCAATGGAACAATAACTCATGCAAATCATACAAGTCTGGATGGGTCTTGCAAATCTTGGAGAGTGCTCAAGAGCCCTTTTATCCCCAACTAGCGAGCTGGTCAAAAGCAAAAGCCAACAGTTCCTACGCTCGCAATACTAATTAAGTCACTACGCCTCCCCCCCTGCCTGCCTTCCAGTGCCTTTCAGTGCATCAGGGACAACAGATTTATGCACTCAGTGCTCAGCGGTCCGCACAAGTAAAACTCTACTCCCCGTTGCACGCTCACCAATGGACATAATGAATCAATGCACGCCAGGCACTGTGACCTCTGCGACCGCTACCCCCACCCCGGCTCACTGCTCACCTCTCTGCTTTGTTTCCCAAAATCCTGGCAAGCCTGGCGGCTTCAGGCGGGCTCAGTGCAGACTGCTCAGTGCCCAGTTCTGCCACAGCCCACCGTAACCGAGGGACCGAGGGATTTGCTATTTTTCTTCCTCGATCTTTCTGCTCACTCACTTGCTCACTCCTCACCTCTGCCTTCTCAGACTAGAGTCAGGTCCCGGTAACAGAATTGTCCAAAACGAAACCAGCACTGTAGAGTGCCTGCACACAACGCCAACATGCTCAGCCGCTTCCGACACAATCACGTGAAGGGGGGGTTGGGATATAGGCGAATCCTATAAAATCGGAAGGGTTAGGCGTACGGGAAAGGAAGGAATACCGCGTCTCGCTATTGGTCGTCTCACCCCCACTCCCCGAAGACTCCTCACCCAGGTGATCCTCCCGCACTGGTCCACCCACAGGAACTGGATCCAAAAGCGATGGCAGTGTCCTAGCCCCCAAGGACTAGCAGGTGAGGCACCCTTTGGTTTGTCACATACCCTTTCCCTATGCGAGGTGGATACGTTTGTTCTTCTCTGAGGTCCTTCAGGTGGTAATGTGTAGTAATTCCTTAACTTCACCCATAAGCTTACTCATGAAATTTGATCCCTGATCCGTTAGAATTTCTTTAGGGAAACCTACCCTAGAAGAGAACGGCAACAGGTGTTTTAAAATTTGCTGGGTTGTATTGTTCCGCATGGGAAAGGCTTCTGGGTACCGAGTAGCGTAATCGACGATTACGAGAACATATTTATTACCCAGTCTAGACGTTTCTAACGGTCCAATGATATCTGTCCCGATTAGGAAGAAAGGGACTTCCATTATCGGTAATGGGTTTAGAAGGGCAGGTAAGGGAATATGTGAGATGGTTTTTTGTCATAACTCACATGTCTAAATGAAGTTCTTTATGTCAGCATGGATACCCGGCCAATAGAATTTCCCACTGATGCAAGGTTGGGTTTTAGATTGTCTTAAGGGTCCCCCTGTCAAATGAGATTGTGCAATCTCTAGCATGATCTTGCAATAGGTTTTGGGTATTATTAACTGAGTTTTACTTAGGCCTTCCCTGGAGGTTTCCCTTCTATATAGTAATCCCTGTTTCAGGAAGAAAACGGGGCTCCCCTTTTCTTGTCCTTCTCCCTCAGGAATCACTTGTAAGAAAGCCTCTGCGAGTACTGGTTCATTTGCTGGGCGAAGGCTAGATCAGGAAGGATGGAAGGTTCCTCTTCCCTTTTTGCGTCGATAATGCGTATCTCATCGGCCTCTCCAAAGCCTACGTTAACTCTCTGTTTCCTCTGGTTCAACTTCTTCTTCAAAATGGAGAAATGGAGCCTTCTCGAGAATTCCTTGCCCAATTTTGTCCCCAGGGCATATTTCAAACAGGGTCTCGCCATGGTTCTGTAGGAGAACCTTTATGTCTCCCCGAAAGTCTGGATCTATTACGCATGCTAGGACATATAGTCCAAACTTCCAGGCTAGACCAGATTTTGGGGCCAATCTTATATGACAACCCGCAGGGGGTATCAGAACTAAGTCCTTGGGAATCATTCCTGTTTCCCTGGGAGGGATAGTGGCTTCTCTGCTGCTACAAATATCAAAACCTATGGATTCTTTTGCAGCGGTAGAGGGGCCTGAAGCTCTGTGACTACGTTTCTGGAATTTTAGGGTCCCCCAGTTTGTCTCAATTGAGTCGTATCCCACCGCTGACACCATATGTAAGGGAAGGTTGAAGTGGTCCTGCGGAGGTCTGTAAGTTAAAGCCACTCACATTTGAAAGTCTTCGACATTAGAAAATGGTCCGAGCCCGACTGAGGGAGACCGGAAGTGTAATAAGTTAGGTGAAGGGAGCCCGAAAAGGATCTGAATTAAGCTTGAGGAAGGGAACCACTGTAAGTGTTTTGAACTATTGCTTTAAGAGGTCTGAGGCCGACTGAGGGGGATTGGTGTGAATATTTTGTTGAACTGTTTTTTGAAAGCTGGAAAGAAAGTCCTTAACATGGAAGGCCAGGTGGGCCTCCATCCATGTTTTGAACTGCCTTTGTGTTAAGAACTTGAGCCAGAGTGTGTCAGCCTTTCTACAGGGGCCGCCTTACTCTGTGATGTCTAATGTGGGCAAGAGAGCTGACTCAGGCACATTTATTCTTTATATTTGAACAATGACTTTCTTTTGCATACATATTCTCCTTTACACACTTTTTATACAGGAGATAGGGCAGGCATTAGGTTTTGTTACTATAGGCCATTATGATTTGAGGGACTCAACTAGGACTGTATTATTTATTGTTTGATGGTCGAACCTACTCCCATCCTAACTATAGGGTAAATTAGTTTTTCAAAACCCCGAAAATGTAATAAAGGTTTTACCAATTGTATCTATTATGTCAGTGTCCCATAAATTCCTGGAACCAGTCAGTCATCTTTTCTTGTGGTCGAAGGGTGGGAGAGGGAGCAGCCACCCCCCCCCCCACTTGTTCAATTTGATTCTGGCTCCATAGACTGGCCTTCTCCACCTTATTGCACAGCTGTTGCAGTGCTACCAACATCAGTATATATTCCCTACTTCCTGCTGTCTGGTTGTGCTCAGACATGATCTATGGTTTCCTTTTGAGGTAATGGGATCTGCATATTTACAATAGAACACCCATTGACACAGCCTCTGGATCCCACAAATGTCTCTATGTTCTGAAAGAGTAGTGCTGAATCAATCTTGCCTCGACACAAGTCTTCTGGGTGTGACTTTGGCCCCACTTGTTTAGGAAGCCCGATTAACTTGCAACACCGGATGCACCATGCATTAGGCTTCATGTTACGCTCACCTGGTATCCATGACTGATACTTGTCCTATTCTTGATAATGAGCCTGGACCCAGAGGTTGGACTGACTCCAAGTGTTCTTTTTACTGTATTTAAAGGCCCTTTGGGCCACTTTTAAGAGCTGTAGTCCCACTGTTACCGGGGGGCTGTTTTGCTTGAGGGTGTCAGGGGCATGAATCGTGACACTCATTACAAGATTGGCGGTCCGGTAATAACGATACAGGTAAGGGAATATCGGCATCGTTTACCGGACAAGTGCATTACGACCCACGATGCCAGTGCTTACCGGCATCGGCAGGGACCCTTTGTGACCGGGTAGCACCTACCCGGAATGGGCGCGGGCACGCACCAGTAACACTGGCATGCCGTAAGTAAGTGCACATTACGAGGATCAAAGACATGCACTTAACGGCATCCAGATGCCGGTAAGAACGGGTACCATGATGCCGTTAACGCTGGCATCGTGGGGCAGCAGTTAATAGCAATCTGCTGTGTGGAAACCTGCCACAGGTGCACACAATCAGCACAGGTGTAGGCAATGGAGTCTGGCACAGCACAAAAGGAGCACACCCACACACCACACCCCTTCCAAAGACAAAATTCTACCACTAGCAGTTGCAATACTGGGGCTGGAGGACATGCCTGCACTGCTACTACTCCAGCAGGCATTGAACCAGGGAATGCAGCGGAGGCGCAGGAGGCGAAGGAGGGTGAGACAAGGCCAGCACATACCACCAGGACAGGCAGTTGTACCCCGCAGACAGCCACCAATACCTCGCTTAAGGGCCAGTCCATTTGATCTAACCCCTGCACAGATCCACACCCTGTACCGCCTGAACAGGGGCACCATATGCACAATAGTGGACCTCATCCATGATGACCTGGTAAACCTCATCAACATCCGGACAGGCATCCCACCTTTGCTGAAGGTACTGTCTGTGCTGCACTTTTTTGCCACAGGCACCTACCAGCACACTCTGGGGCAGCTGCATGGCATCTCACAAACATGTTTCTCCCGTGTGCTCAACCAGGTGCTAGATGCCCTCCTGAAACATGGAAGGGACCACATATAATTACCACGGACTGTGGAGGAGGTGAATGATACCAAAATAGTCTTCCATGCACTGGCAGGCATGCCTAACGTAATTGGTACCATCGACTGCACCCATGTGGAGCTGGTAGTCTGGCCTACCGAGGAGGTAGTGTACCGCAACAGGAAGCTCTGCCATTCCCTGAATGTCCAGATGGTGTGCGATGCAAGGCAATTAATCACGCATTGCTTTGCAAGATTCCCGGGATCCACAAATGATGCCATGGTTCTGCGCAACTCCACGCTTCCCCGCTACATGGCACGACGCGCTGCACAACGTACTTGGCTGCTGGGTAAGTCCAACAACAGGGCAATGAGGGGCGTTGCCTGGGGGGGACCACAAGCATAGGCAACCTGTCTGCTGGCTGGGGTATGAGGAGTGTTGCCTGGGGGGGCACAAGCATAGGCAACCAGTCTGCTGGCTGGGGTATGAGGAGTGTTGCCTGGGGGGGCACAAGCATAGGCAACCAGTCTGCTGGCTGGGGTATGAGGGGTGATGCCGGGGGGGGACCCAAGCATAGGCAACCAGTCTGCTGGCTGGGGTATGAGGAGTGTTGCCTGGGGGGGCACAAGCATAGGCAACCAGTCTGCTGGCTGGGTATGAGGGGTGTTGCCGGGGGGAGGAGGGGCATAGCATAGGCAACCTATCTGCTGGCTGGGTTATGAGGGGTGTTGCCAGGGGGGCGTGGGGGAGGAACACAAGCATAGGCAATCTGTCTGCTGGCTGGGGTATGATGGGTGTTGCTGTGGGGGGAACACAAGCATAGGCAACCTGTCTGCTGGCTGGGGTATGAGGGGTGTTGCCGGAGGGGGGGGGGGGGGCGGACACAGCGACCTGGGTGGCAAAACTGTGACCCAAATCACCTCGACAGAATGTTCGACACATCTAATGGGTGCAGATGTGGCATGCCTACACAGCTGTGCGTAAATGCAAGCAACAAACACAGCGACCACCCCAGCACATGCACCTTACACACCATCGGAAATGATGAACCACGGATACCACGATGCACCACCCTGCAGGCACAATGCCTGGAATACATGAGCGGAGCAAAGCCCATCACGGGACATGCAGCAATGCCTGGGGCAAATCCAACTACCACACATGGAAATCTCTGTCACTGCACCCACCCCACAGGTACACCGCAGACCAGTATACCGGCCCAGGCATCTCTAGGGAACATTTACAATTGCAATGGTGCAAGCAAGGAAACGTATGTAATCACCGATCAGTTACCACCACTAACATATGAGTGAGTGGTGCAGGACCCATCCACAGTACCTCTGCTCCACCATGCCAGTAGACACCCAGCTCCCTCACAGAAATGTTTGCCGTCACTGGCGGACCATACCACCATTGCCATTGGCCCTTGGTCATATGGGGGAAGGCAGTGATGCACAAGTACATGGTGACAACAAGTAGCCGTGAACATGATTAGCAAATCACAGTGTATCCTGAGGCACATCGGGCAAACATGTCATGATGCATTCCACATATATAGTACAAATTTCAAATGCATCGCACCCGTCAGATGTCGGCAGATGATGGTCATTATCAACTCATTTGTGTGAGTGCCTCACCTGATGGAAAGGTCCCTTAGACGTCAATGGCACACATACCACCCAAGCATGGGTCATCCCTAAGTGCACTTACCTGGGTCTCACTACAGGAAATGTCAAGTGCAGTCATGATGAATCTGTGGCATGTGACCATGAACACTGTACAGGCATTGCACACACGGAATGACAACAATGTTCACAAATACACTTTCCGTTGCCCCTATGCAGGTGATGCCAGGTATCCCCTGAAGCAGTGGCTCCTGACCCCCATAAGGCAACCAGTCAACAGGCACGAAGAGGACTACAACCATGCACATGCACGCACTCATGTTACGATTGAGCACACTTTGGGCCTGTTGAAGGCCCGTTTCCGCTGCCTCAACAGGTTGTGTGGGGCACTCATATACAGGCCTGAGAAGGTGGGCAAGAGAGTGTTGGCATGTGCCATGCTGCACAACATGTGCATCCCGCGCAACGTACCCCTGCCCCCTGACAAGATCCAGATTCCACCAGTAGAAGAGGAGGATGATGGTGGAAAAGATGCATATCGACCACGGCACAATGGGAATGAAGGACGTGTAGTACGTCAAACTTTGATTGCACATTACTTTTGATGGACTGGGTTAGACAAGGCACTTGAAATGGGGACACTGAGCACTGGGCACTGTTAAGAAATAAATTGACACACATTCCAAAAAGCAATGTCCAGTCATGTGTTTCTCTTATGCACACCAGGTGTATTAAATGATTCATAGTTATGTACAGTGAACAGAAACCCCTCAATGTGCAACAAACTACCCCCACCCCACTCCCCCCAACATCCCCACACACCCACGCCTCTCACCCCCCTCCCACCCCTCCCCCCAACATCCCCACACACCCATGCCCCCTCTCCCCAACATCCCCACACACCCACGCCCTCCACCCCCTCCCCCCAACATCCCCACGCCCCCACACCCCTCTTCCCAACATCCCCACACACCCACACCCCCCACACCCCTCCCCCCAACATACCCACATACCCACGCCCCCCACCCCCTGCACTCATTCGAAGTTCAACTGTGTCAGGCTACTGACGCCCCCTTTTGGGTGGAGGGGGTGTCCGTCTGGCTGGCGCAGGCTGCGCATTGATCTGTACACCGGGCTTGTCTGAGTGGAACTTGCCGGTGTTGAGCTTGTCGGGGGGGGGGGGTAGTTGTTGGTCGGCCGGTGCAGCATGATGTTGCGCCATGGTGGCAACCAACTTGACAGCCTGCGTCATTGCTGCCATGCCTTCACGCACCCGCCTCGCCACACGGTAGACAGCACGGGTAACTGTCGGGTGTTCTCATGCATGGCCCGGCGTGTGTCTTCCCCCTCTGCAAGGTATTGCTTAACCATGTCCTGCATGGACTGCTGGCGCTCCTCCATGCGGCTCAGCCACCCCTCAAGGTCCTGTATGGCTGGTCCAGCTGGTGGTTGCATGGGAGGTGGTGGGTGACTTCTTCCAGGGCTGCTCTCATTTACGGTCATCTCCGCAGAACTGCGTCCACCAGATCCATGTCCCATAGAGTACTGTGGTGTGTGCAGCATGGTCGGTGTGTGTTGCATGTCCTCTGACAGTAGCCTGCTGTGTCCGCCTCATCCTGTTCCTCGTCCTCCTCTGTGCTATGTAGGGCTGATTGTGCCGACTCATCCATGTCACTCGTGGCTGTTGACTGAGGCCCCTCGACATCACTGGCCACTGGTGATGCATCCTCCTCCACATGAGGTGTCTACTGGGGGGGCCGTAGTTTTCCTGGCTGTGACCTTTCGGGCCAGTGTGCCTTTTGGCATGCGTGCCTTGATGGCATCAATGTGTCCGGGCTGGGGCTCCTGACTATGGGGGTCATTACGAGGTTGGAGGTAAGTAACCGTCCTTACCGGCATGGAGCAAATACCGTGCCCATGTAGTCAAGAGCCCGCTAATAGAGGGCTTTTACGAGTATGCGTGCACGAGCTTTGCGCCATGCCGGTAATGACATTACCACCATGCCTTTAAAGTCCCTAAAATGGCCCTTAGCGGCATCATGTAAAGCGCAGACAGCACTACCGGCATGAATCAAGACGGCATTAGCAGTCACGTCTATCACATAAGATGTCAATGGCATAAGTTACACTGCATGCAGGCCACAACAAATATGCATGTCACATAGCATACGTCCGCCCCGACATGAGTGACCCCGACAGATGCCTGCATTACCCACCCATATAGCAAGCAACGTGATCGTCCAAACTACACTGCCTATTCCACTCTATTGTGTAGATGAGCAATTATACAAATGTATGCATGATGCTTCTCAAACCATCACTCATGCCGTCCTTCTCTTCGACCACCACAGGCTCTGATCCTGACAGCGAGGCCCAGGACTCACCCCCACAGCAGACCACACCCCGGAAGAGGGCCCGGGATGAAGGCAACAGGCCTTCCACCTCCAAAGACCCACACAAGCCACGGCAGGCACCGAAAAGCAAACCACCTCAGGATGCCACGGCACTGGTGCCGCCAAGGCCCGTCACCCCTGTACCCACAACTCCAGTGACACTGGAACAGGAGACAGTAGAAGGTACACTCTCTGCAGAGAACAGTTCTGTAGGGGAGGCGGCAGCCACAGCAACCCTGACTGATGACGACATGCGGGGACAGGTGTGTGTGCCCGTGGAGGACGACTCCTCCAACCTGCCAGCCACACCAAGTCTGGCACCATGCCCCCAACACACATCGGTCGACTCCGACCACAGCACCACCCCGGGGTAGTCTGGGGGGGGAGTGCATCCAAGGGGCCTTGAGTCCCATAGGGGACACATTTGAAATTGAGCATGACACGCAAGCACCCTCCATCTCCACTGGTGTACCGGCGGGGGTGCAGCAGGCAGGGTAAGCTTTGCAGCGGCAGGAGGAGCTAACTGCCCTGGTGAGACAATTTGTTACTGACAATGCCCAAGCAAGGCAGGAGTGGCACGAGAACACCACCTCTCTGGGGAAGATCATTGCCGATAGCACCAGTAGACTGTGCGAGGAGGCATCAGCCCTGCGGCAGGTCCTCAGCTGCATTGTAGATGCAATGGAGGCTGAGTGTGCAGCCCCCCAGATGGAGCAGGCGTCCACCCCATCGTCCTCGAGCTCCACGCAGACCAGCTCACTACGCAGGTAGGCGCACACCATGCGCCGCCCGGACATGCCGCCACTAGGTGCAGGGAGTGTCAGGATGTGAACTGGCCAGCCTGATGAAGGCAATAGACAATTGTTTGGACACCATGTGTGGGGGAGTTGTGGAGGGAGGGGGGAGGGGGTGAGGGTTTGTGGGGGAGTTGTGGGGGGAATTGGGGGAGTTCTGGGGGGAGGGGATGAGGGTGTGTGGGGGAGTTTGGGGGAAGGGGGGGTGAGGGTGTGTGGGGGAGTTGGGGGGGGCAGGGGGTGAGGGTGTGTGGGGGAGTTGTGGGAGAGTGGGAGGGGGGCGAGGGTGGTAGAGGGTTAGTGCACAATCATCTTTATTGGACATTTAAATACACCCGTTGTGTGAAAAAAATATCTTGAGTGGACATTCATCATTGCGCATGTATCATTTATTCATATACAGTGCATAGTGTACATGTACTCCCACACCCAGTACCCTCTGTACAACTATGTCAGCCTCTGCATCCTCTGCAGCCTCTGTATGTGTGTCAGAAATATTGTGCAATCACTGACTGACGTACAGCACGTCCCTCCTGTGCATCGGCACCACAATGATTTGCAGCCACATTTTCTTCATCCCCTTCATCATCACCAGGTGGTTGCAGTTCAATGTCAGGGGGCAGGGGCACGTTCCTTCGGATACACATGTTGTGCAGCATGACACATACCTTGAAGGCCTTAGGCCACTTTATCATGCCTGTAGAGGAGTGCCCCACCCGACCGGCTAAGGCAGCGAAACCGTGCCTTCAACAGGCCAAAGGTCTGCTCAATGACCACACGGGTACGGGTGTGGGAACGATTGTAGTCCTCCTCGTGCCTGTTCTGTGGGTTTTGGACAGGGGTGAGGAGCCACGGCTTCAAGGGATAGCCACTATCACCTGCATGGGAGGAAAAAAAAGGTATATGTCAGTCGATTCATGATGGACAGCTGTACTAGTCACACATGCCTGCAGATTATTGATGGTCACATGCACATGTCCCTGGTTGTATGCACGCCATTTTTATGCCCTCAATGTGCCCTGTGCCATGGACTAATGGTGTGGGTTGCATCTTCAAGATGATACACAGTGTGCACTGCCTTCATGTTGCTCATGCATTGTGGACACATACAGCTGTGTTCATGTCAAATTTGTGATGTGTAGTGTTCTGTAAGATTTTCTGACTGGGAGCGTTGGCAGTAGGCTCTGCAATATTAGACATTCAGTGCTGATTTTTCCCATGGTGACATGCTGCACTCCTGTGGTTGTAGTGGCCCTGTGACAGACAGTGGATTCCCTTGGTGGTTTTGTTCAATGCACTCCCATGGATGCTTGTCCTGTGTGGTGATTTGCTGGACACAGCAACATAGTGCATATTCACTGCATGTTGCTGGATGGTGTTATGGAGGGTGAGGTCCGCTGATGAGTGGTGCACGTGTTGTGGGATGTGGGGTGGGTTACTGTTTGGCATGTTGTGATAGGTGTCGACCTTACTTCATTCCTATGGGATTTGGTTGTCATATTCTGTTTGGGATGCTTTGGGGCACAGTGTTTAGTGATGTGCACATCGTGCTGTCACATCAACATTGACACCATGGTGGTGTGTGCATCTCTCCCCCATTTCAGTGCCATGTGCCTGTCATGCAACTTACCAAGCAGCCAGGCACGTCGTCCTGCATGTCGCTTCATGTAGCGTGGTAGCGTGGAGTTCCGCAGGACCATTGAGTCATGAGTTGATCCGGGATATCGGGCACAACAATGTGTGATGCTCTTGCTGGCGTCACATACCATCTGCACATTGATGGAGTGGTATTGCTTGCGGTTGCGGTACACCACGTCCATGGCATGTGGGACCACCAACTCCACCCACCCAGTCGAGGGAACCTATACAGCACCTATACAATTTGGCATGCCTGCCAGTGTATGGAGATCTCCTGGGGAGTCCGTGTTAGGCAGAAACCAGTGCAGTTCCCTCTGGGACCACGGAAAAAGATTTAGGACTACAGGTGTTTGGCAGTAAACCCACTTGGTAGCAGTCTGTACCACACAGATTCCCTTGGTAGCTGTGGCTGAGCAGTCAGACTTCCCTCAAGAAGAGTTAGGCAGTATACAGAGTATTCGAAATAGGTCAAAAGAACACAGTAGAACAAGTAAACACTGACCAGAGCTTGGTGTAAAAGAGATATAATTATTTATTTAAAACCACATCTAGAAAAACACACAGGCACTAATAGTAAGCAATTCAAAAACACGGTCAATAAAAGATATACACTCCCTTAAAAGAATATCTAGACAAGTCTTAAGCAAAGCCCCACTTATTTTCAGACAGCGGTGAGCGCTTAACGTAGATGGCACTCTAATAATTCGTTTTAAAAAGGGAGAGAAAAGCAGAGAATCAAATGTAACAGATCCCAACACTTTTTCACGAACACAACAAGAGAGGAAGGCAAAGTAACACCGTGAATTCAGAGTCAGTAGGCCGGGCCCGCTTTAAGAGGATCAAAACGAAATGTGTCCAAGGTCACACGGTTGCAGTGCACAAAAGTCTTGTAACGGTTCAAAAAGGAGTTGGACCAAAGAAAGGGACCAGTTAGAGGGTCAAGGCGGCCAGCCCAGTCCAGAAGGTTAAGGGGTTATTATTACCTTGTAGCAATCTTTAGAAAGGGAGGCCTGGCGGACACGGTACCTTAAAGTGGTGAGAATACTCCAGCGGGGGTAGTTGTTCCTGGCAGCGGATGCAAGTCGGTGCTTCGTCCGGGGGAAGAGAGGATCTCGTCGGGGAGGAAGACAGGATTCCGTTGCACTGCCAGGGAAGAAACCAGCCGCAGAGTTTCTCAGGTACAAGGAGCGGTCCGTTGGTTCGCGGTCCAATGGTAAGTGGCTATCCGGCTGCCGGGGTGCTTGGCACGGGCAATTCGACGACAGACCGGTCTGGGGTGCGAAGAGAATAAGGTAAACTGGTTGTGCCCACCAGTCAGGGGAAGAAGCCTCTCCAGCCGGGAGATCTTCTCTGTCGTTGGGAAGTGGTGAGTCGGTTCCGCAGGGCTCCACCGGTGGTGTCATCGTGGTAGGTCGGCTCAGCTTCTCCCTCGTCGGATTCTCAGGTCCTGTGGCGACTTCTGAAGTTCCAGTCCCCAAAGCCCTGCTTTTATGCAGCATACCCCCATTCACTCAGCCTAGCTGTCAATCTAACATGCTAAGTGGTGAGCCGGCCAGCTCACCACTTGGGCCAATCACACAAGAGTGCGATTTGAGTTACCAGGGTAACTCAGTCCAGGGTGCCTAAACCCTCTCCCTCACCCCCTGTGGTACCCAGACAGAGTGGTACCACTTTTGGAGGCTTCTGTGGAGAAGCCCGCCGAAAAGTGGAACAAAGGGCTCGACTTGGGTTGGAGTCACAGAAGAGAACACAAACGCCATTTTAGAATCGAGTCCTGGCAAAAAATAGCAACCAGTGAATTAATATTAATTAAATAAACCGGCGGTATGTTCGAGGCTATGAGAATTAAATAATTAAAGTTGGTAGCCTCGAACAATGGGAAAATCCCATAGGAATATATTTGCGGTCGAATATAAAAAGTAGTATCCACTGCCACCAGCCAAAACTCGATCAGGGGGGACGGAGACGTGCCCCCTCGACTAACAGACCCCAGGGCAATCGAATTGCCCCGACCAGTACGTCCACAATATGATGGTTTGTACTGGTGTCTGTTATTAATTTGGGACTAGTAAAGCCAATGGTGACTTTACATGCCCTGGGAGACAGTAGTCAGTCCCAGGGTATGGAGTCTATGGTGGGGGGTCACTATGACACCCCTGTGTTACTGCACGGAGGGTGCTGTGTAACACACATAGTAAAAACACATGAGACCCTACGGAGTAAAGGACCCCATAGCCCATAAAACACATTAACAGTCAAAGGAACACCATAAATCATGTCCAAGAGTGGGAGAAAGAGTCTCACTCTTGGCAGGAGAAAAAAACAAACTCCAGAAATCCAGCAAAGCTGTTGGGGGACTCACTAGGTTAGGAAATTCAGCCTAAAGAGAGAATTCTCCCTAACAGACCGTGGTAGGGATATGTAGTCCCTTGTGTGCTTGAGGTGGACATCCAGCACTTGGTTCAGAATTCAAGAAAATAAGGGTTGTGATATGCCATGCATGTGCCCCACTGTGTGCTGGTAGGTTCCTGTGACAAGGAAGTGGAGCACTGACACTACCTACAGTAGAGGGGGGATGGCTGTGCATATTTCAATGAGGCTGACAATGTCGTCATGTATCATGTTCACGATGATGGTGGTGGATCTGCTCAGGGGTTAAGTTGAATGGACTGGCTCTGATGCGAGGGATTGGGGGCTGCCTGCGTGGTACCACCACTGGCTGCACTGGTGGGGCATGCTGGGCCTGTCTCACCCTCCTTCTCCTCCTGCGTCTCCTCTGTGGTGCCTGCTGTTGCTGTTGTTGTTGCTGGTGTAGCAATGCAAGCATGTCCTCCATCCCAGTATTGCTACTACTAGTAGAATCATTTTGGTGTGGGAATGGGTGTGGTTTGTGGGTGTGCTCCTTTTGTGCTGGCCCAGACTCCATTGCCTCCACCTGTGCTGATTGTGTGCACCTGTGGCAGTTGGGAACACTGCACATAGCATTTTACGGTTGGTTCACGATCCGGTATTGCCGGCATACCGGTATCCCCTATTAGCGTCTTCATGATGCCGGTATTTGCATGTCCGCCTGACTTGTGATGTCCTCCCATTAGCGGCATGCCGGTATTGCCGGCATGATGGGCCACGTGCCCGCGCCCTTGCTGCTATTAGAGGCACCGTTATTAACGGTGCCTCTAATACCAGGGTCTTAGGTCGGAATAGCCCGGAGCGGTATGAGGCATCGTTTTTCCATTACCTGCAACCTCGTAATGACCCCCTATGTGTCGGAGCTAGCTGCTCCTCTTGGTCTCCAGCCTGTGCGACCTGTTGGCTGGTGGGCTGTGGTTTGGGAGCGGTGGTTTTCCTTGGGCAAGCCCTTGACGTCGACGGCCTGGTGGTGTCATCGTCCCCTCTGCTCAAGGGTGCAGGTTTTTGTTTGGTAGTTGTGGTGTGTTCTGCATCGCTATCTGATTCGGTGCCTGTGGGGGGCCCACAGTCAGGGCATCAGTCATGGGTGAACGTACATCCTACATACGTCGATGTTAGTACATTTTGAGTCGTGTCGTGTGCATGTTGGGGGGGCGGCCATGGTGCTTGCAGGAGTTGGGGAGGATATTGTTTGGGCATCCTTCTGGTGCAGCCATGAAGTCCATGGTGTCTGTTTCGTGGCCTACAGGTGTGTTGTGGCTTGCGTGCTGTAGCCATGCCTCAGGGGCTGTGTGCCATGTGCTGTTTGGTTTTGTCTCAAGTGTGCAATCGGTAGTGGAGTTGTGTGCACCATGCATTGAGATGGCACAGTGGTGAGGCCTGCATCTCGACGGTAATGTATATGTGTGTGTGCATGAATATGTTGCTTTTGTTTGCAATTGTGGACTCATGTGGTTTGTGTCAGTGGGGTTTGTAGTGTGTTTTCGTGGCACAGATGTAGGGTTTGAGTTAGGGATGACTTTAGGTGGTAGGTGATGGGCCATGTATTTGCTCTCATCTACTTGCCAATTGGACTCCAACATTATACTTGGGGTATTAGGTGTGTGTGGTGACTTTTGTATTACGCTAAGGGTCACTCAGCGTCATTGTCTGATGATGGGACTCCCATCTCCGAATGCCCAACACCCTCTATGGCCTCCATGTCCATTACAGAGCTGCAGGTTTCCTCCCACCGTGCAAGCTTTATTGGTGATGTTGCTCCACCACCTGTTGCCTTGGCCTGGCTACGGTTTGCTGATAAGATGTTTCGAACACGCAGCAGCAGATCGTCCCACCGTTTTCTGCAGTCTTTCACACTGCGTGGGGTTGTCCCCACCGCAGAGACCTGCTGCCCCACCTCCTTCCAGATGTTTTTCTTCCTTATTTGGGCGGGACGGCGCAGGTCTGGACAGAACACGACATCTGCATGCTGGACCAGGGTGTCGGAAAGCATGTTTAGCTCATCATCGCTAAAACGGTGCTTAAGCAGCCGAGGTGTGCCTTTACGGGTAGCCTTAGACATCTTCTTGCTGGCATGGTACACAGTTTGCAAATCCAGGTCCTGTAGGCAGAGGATTGCAATGGATTGTGTTTTTCAAGATGGCCGCCGACGCATTTCCTGTTCCGGCGCGATGACGTTGCTTCCGGTACCGCCTCTTTCGGTGCCGGTATTTATGATGTCTGTATTAACGGTACTGTTCTTTACGGCATCTAGGATGCCAGTGCCCATGCCTGCAGCATGGATGATGCCACTATCGGGGGTTTGGAGGGCCTCACCGGCATTCCGGTAATTTGGTATTTTTACCAGCCAAATCGTAATGAGGCCCATTGTCTTTGATTGCAGATTTCCTAATAAAGGAAAAGACGAAATACTGTTAAAATTGAGTGCACTGAGAAAAACCAAGGCACCTGTAGAATTCAGCTCTGAAAGGAATAAGTCTTCTTCAAGGCGCTGGTTGAAATTATCAGCCGTCATTCAGCTTTTATTTCAGCACAAGTCAAATTCAAAATATAATGATTGCTACAAGTAGCCAAATTATTTTCAAAGTTATTAATGTTCTGATAAATGCATTGAAAGCTTGCATCCCTCTTTTATGTGCTTCTGTCACAATAACAGTCACATCAGCAAAAACAGTTTTCATGCTGGTGAAGTGAGATGAGTCAGTCAAGGCTTGGATAGCCTCTGGCAATGTATCTTCAAAGGCTAGAAGTGATGCAATCTGCTTTACCGCCTTGGTGCGTGCTATGAGATAATCTTCGCTGCTGCACACTTTTATTTGAAGATTTTGCAACTGTGCCAAATAAAGACGGAGTTTCGGGAATCACAACTTCAAATTGATGCTTGGCCCTAGTAAGAATTGTAATCTTGATTGAATACGTGGATTGAATATAAACCAACACCATATAACCTGTGCACTTGCAGTGATTAAGGGTGGAATCCCAAACATGATATAGCATCATGAGGCATTTAAGTGCACAAAATAGGAGCCATTTGATAGACTGTGTACCTGACTGTGGAATGTTGCATGGAGTTTGCATTTAGTTCTGTACTCACAGGAATTTACTTGGTGTACTTGTGTGCACACACGTCACGCGTGGTACCTTTGCATTCCCTTAAAGATTACAGTATCAATTCAAGATGTAAGGGTAAGACACAGGAATGAGCACAAGGCTCTTCAAAATTCTCCCTAACCCAAGTGTCATTAATCAGGTGCCTATTTTCCCAAGAGTGTAGTTCCCGACTAAGCATAAGTGCGATGTGAATGGGTATTCTTAAAACACCATGCAAAATCCAAGTGGACACTGCAGGTGCACAGGCAGATGAAGCCACACAGCTTCTCTGTAGCATGATGAACAAAAGGAATGTAGAACTTGACATTGCCTAGCATACTGCAATGGTGGACAAGTTAGTGCAGCTATCTGTTCCGGCCATGAAACCACATTCCAATCTAGAACTCCGTTCCTCAGTGTGTCCAGGAAGTATGTTTAAAGAGAAAGACTTACTGCTGCCTCCTGTTCACTTCTAATAACGGACAAGCCATTTTGAACCAATCCCACTAAATCTGTAATGACATCCTTTAGCATATATAAGCCCTGCTTTAGTGTTTGAACATTAGAATCTGATGCATGGAATCCCTGCCACACTGCCTCACACTCAGTCTGTAGGATTTGCATTATCTCTTGTGACCAAGTATAGGTTTTACCTGACATGAATGCCTGACTTTCCTCGCAAGGTATCTGTCCTCCTGACACACCCACTCTGTGTGCGTTTCAGAACAGCTGCTGTATGGTGAATGTCTCTCCAATTGTTTTCTTTGATGAGGTGTCTAGGGTTTGTATCAAGTTGCTCAGGTGAGATTATGAAAGCGTTCTTTGTATATGGCTTGAGACAATTAAGTGTTGTGGGAGTTACAGCCATAATATGCTCTCTTTTTATTGCATTAGTTTCCTTGGGGCGCCCACGAAACAGGTCAACCTGAAGCATAGGTAATATGCCTGGTGCCATTGATTCTTTTCTTCTATATACGATGCACTCCAGAAATCCCCTTCCTTAACCTAAAAATCAGAGTAGAAACCTAATTCGTATTGCTGCATTTCCTCTGAAATTGTGTGTAATTTAAGAAATCAATTTAATGCAGGAATCTACTTGCCATGTCCAAAGTGTGAACACTCTTGATTTGCCATTTTGCTGACCTCATGTAGACCAGAGAGGACAGCTTTGTGACACATTTGTTCAGTCTCTTATCTCACACCCTATATTAGCACTCTTCCTGGAGTGGTCTCCCCACTCCTCTTCAATTGTCTCACTTCAAATTTTCTCCAGGGGTTTTTGATCTCTCTCCTCTTGTCTATCTCCACTGAGTTTATAACTCACATTCATTCTTATGCTTGAATAGTTCCTTTGATATCTCAATATCCTGCGTTTCTCTTCTGAGATTACATGATCTGCTCTGCATGAAGAGTCCACCTGGCGGACTCCCGCCATTTCAACATACCCCAGTACTTTTTGTTCATCAGGGTTGAGCTTGTGGGGCTTGGCGCCACTCGCATTCAATGCACAGCATCAGCTGGGAGCTTACTCCGCTCACAGTGTTCCCAGTCTCAACATAGTTGTGTGGGTGCCTTGCCCACCACGGCACATCTTTGGTCACACCACATCTTTGGACGGTGTGTTCCAGCCCATCCTGACAATGGTTTCCCCAGCCCACCGGCGTCCCTGATGGCTGTCCTTGTGTGATGAATCTGATGATGTCATCACTCTATCACTGGAGGTATCCTTTCCCCATGTGCCATGGGGATGGCAGCCGCTACCTGATCCTGACCCTGGGGGTGGCTATATGCGGGAGGACGACATGGCGGTGAGGCGACCCTCAGGGCGATGACAGAGCATCATCGGATGAAATCATATATTCCCCTTTCCCTTTCAGGGATACCCTCTCCCTTCGTCATGCCTTGATGGCATATTGTAGTAGTCCCCCTTCCTATATAGAACTTCATGACCCTGTGCTCATCCTCCAAACATTTATAGCATATTGCAAAGTCCAGCCAGAACATCCAGTTGTAACTAATAGGCCAGTCTACACACACCCTTACATAGGACTAAAAGGGAATACTGTGACGATGAAGAGGCAAGTAGCAGTGATGATTACTCCCATTGAAAACCAACAACAGCAGTCTAGGAGCTGGAAGAATCCAATTGGCATGATATGGTTTAAAACCATGCCGGGAGGAAAAGCTTGGAATTCTTCAGCCTGGTGCAGATTGGGAGCTTTGGGCGGAGCAGCGAGAGGCAGACCCAGCAGGAGAAAGAGTTGTCGGCGATCAAGGGCGCTGTGGGGACGAGAGAGAGTTCCACCCGGCTACACATTGCCAGAGAAAGCAAGCTGTCTGGGGAAGAGACGAGTAGAGAGACCGCAGCATGGTGGCTAGCAGCAGCGCAGAGGATTAAGCGGCAAGACGGAGCGAGAAGGCAGCCCATTGATCGACGTGCCCAGAGAAGCAGAGCAGCTGTGGTGAAGTGGGAGGAAGCAAGCCCTGCTTCCCGATAGCTGAGGGAGCTGGGATGCCGACTGAGAACCGGAAGTCTGCCGGAGGTGCCTGCAGGGTCAGAGAAAACCACAAGAGCCGGAAAACACCCGATTTGGAGTCAGGATTCAGAGATAACGCAGAGAAAGAACCAGTGAGCTCTGGGAAAGGGTTGGGACAACGAAGCACTGTCGGGCAAAGTATTGGGAGCCCTACAGTGGAACACTGGTCAGGGACCCATAGTATGAACTCAGAAAATATACAACACAATAAGGGGGCAAAGGCAAAACAGTAAAGCATATGAATTTGCGAGAATTAACTACATGAAAGTCCTGACAGGAGAGTATACCAGGCAAAGTCAAGTGTGTGAAGTAAACTGCATAAAGGTCCTGGCAAGATAGTATACCAGGCAAAGCCGAGTGTGTGAAATGAACTACATCAGAAAATGCCAAAAAATACTCATGCCCTTAGGATTGTGAATTGTATTGAATGGGGAAGAGAACCTGGTTGGAGAGTATACCAGGTGTTCTGCAAGTCTGGGGCCGCACCCAAATTGTGGTATCCTGAAAAGAGAATCCCATGGCCTTAGGATTGTGAATTGCATTGAATGTGGAAAAGATCTGGGGGAAAGGGAGCCATTTCCCCTGGAGTGGATTGCAACACCAAGAGGAGGGAGTTATCCGCTTTAGCTATAACGAACTTGGCTATTCTTTTATTTATTTTATTTATTGGTCATTTTGTATAGCGCCTATACACACAGTGTTTCTAAGCACTTGAAGGCATGGGGGTAACAAGGGGTAAATGCAGTAAAAGAACATTCTTACTGGGCCTTGAGTCATGTAGAATGGGCATGTGCTATAGGCGTTAAAATGGCAAAGATACAGAACAAGAGACTGTATTGCAAAATCATAGAACAAAACTATCGTACTAGGCCTGACGGCATTTTAGAGAGTGCAAGTGCTGTCACATAAATTGAGGTGGAGGGGGGGAATAGAAGGGGAAAGGACAGACCGGAACAAATAGGAGGCGAGATAGGCAGAGGAGGGTTCACGGAGCAACAGGATTAAGCAGACCATGCCAATAAGGGGGACAGCCGGAGGCACAGAAATGCATTTATGAAAACACACCTAGATTCGAATTAGCCAAAGGCACAGCAATGCAGTACAAAAATGGATGGTGCATAGATGGAAACATACGTCGATTCGAAAAGTCAAACGCACAGCAGTGCAGTACCGACAATTTAAAAAAGCAGACCTAGATTTGAGTTTGCACAAAAACACTAAGTTAGCACAGAAATTGAGGTTACGACAATTTCAAAAAAGCACACTTAGGTAGAAGTGAGGCTGTAAGCCTAGGGTGGCACGAGTCAGTAGCCAGTCAAGTGGAGAGTTATTGCCCGAGGCAGGTGATCTGGTATGCTTACCGGGACAAACTGGTGGCACATTGTCCAGGGTCTTGGGTGCAGGAAGCAGTTAGTTAATTCTGTGATGGATGGTCTGGAGGTGCGGCAGCAAGGGGGGATGCCTTCCAGTGCCGGACAGAGCCAGACAGGATAATACACAGGCCTTATGAGTGGGCCTTGTGGGGACCCGGCTTTGCCTTTCCGGCTCCCCTGATTGGAGCAGAAGAAGTAAGCGTCCACCAATCAGTGGTGTGGGATGTGCTCCGGAGATGCAGACACAGGCATTCAGATGCTGAGTATGATGACGGCCATATTGGAAAGTCAAAAAGATCGAGCAGCAATGCACAAAGCCCAACCAGGCTACCTTCATGGATGCAAAATGTACTATGCATAAAGCTGAATAAGACACCAGTGTGCCCCAATGCCCAAATGGACTAGGCAAGCAAATGTAGAGCGATTAACTCGATTTCAGCTCTAGGGTGAAGAGAGCAAGGAAACCGGTGTGCTGTAGTAGGGTGGTTACCTGATTGTGACCATAAGCTGCAGCATGGGAAACATCATGGTGAGGAAGGTTGATGGAGGAAGCTGCCAGCTCCGAGGCAGCCTGGAAGAAAAGGAACTTTTGTTTTGGTGGAATGAAAACTGGGGAAGGGAGTAATTCTCTGGAACTGTGAACAATGTCCGTTGGGAACTTTTGTTGGATTTATATCCTTTTTGTTGAACATTTGTGCACTTTCAGAGCTAAAGACAATACCCTTAGCACCTTAGTTACTTTTATTTCTTTTTGAAAACTTTTTTTTATTGACATTTCGCAAACAGGGAAAAACTTGACGTTAAGTACTTTTCCACAGCTTGCTTAGGTCAACATTGTCCTCAGCCAAACAGAAGGGAAGACACACTGGGCCTCATCACGAGTTGGGTGGCAGCACTTAAATCCGGCAGTAACGTACAAGCGCTGCCAATACCACTCCGCCGGATCACGACTGTAAATCCTGCCAAATGCTGGAGGTAAAAGAATACATGTGACAGTAACAATGGCCCAGGGGGAATTAATGCACGCAAGAGGCCTATAAAAGATCCACACACCCTCCCCCACACCCTCCCCCACTCCTTGTTGCCATTAGGAGCAGGGAGGAGACAGCAATAAAGGCCCTGGTGGAAATAATGCACCCAAGAGGCCTACAAAATACCCACCCATGCCCCACACACCCTTCCCTACACCAGGTTGCCATTAGGAGCAGGGAGGATGCAGCAATAAAGGCCCAGGTGGAAATAATGCACACAAGAGGCCTACAAAAGATCCACGAGGCCCCACACACCCTCCCCCACACCATGTCGCCATTAGGAGCGGGGAGGAGACCGCAATAAAGGCCCAAGTGGAAATAATGCACACAAGAGACCTACAAAAGACCCACCCATGCACAATACACACTTCCCAACACCATGTTGTCATTTGGAGCTGGGAGCCTTGATGTGGGGGTTGGGGGAGACCAGCACCAGCAAGGCGCCCAGCCATCCCCAGGGTCAGGCCAACACCCTGGGCCCTGACTGATGGCCAGTTGGTATCTGAGTACAGGCTGGACAGTGCAACCATCGCCCAGTTGCTGGACACTCTCCAAGGTGACATAGCCAGCCGGATAACCATCAGCCCCCGCTCGTGAATCTTGTGGCATTCCTACAGTACCTCGGAACTGGCAGCTTCCAACACACAGTTGCCATGATGCATGGTATGGCCCAGTCCACATTCAGTGCTGTGCTGGAACAGGTGCTGGATGCACTCCTGCGCCATGTGAAGGAGCACATAGCATTGCCTGCCACCCTGGCACAGGTCAACGAAGTCAAGGCACAGTTCTATGCCACTGCCCAAGTCCCAAACGTGATTGCAGCCCTAGACTGCACACATGTCGCACTTGTAGCAGCCCGAGACCATGAGGCAGCCTGCAGGAATCGGAAGCATTTCCATTCGCTCAATGTGCAGATTATCTGACCCGACTATCACCCACCGCTACGCCCGCTACCCAGGATCTTCCCACGACTCCATGGTGCTGCGCAACAGCAAACTGCCAGCCTACATGGAGAGGCACCGAGGCCAATGCACATGGATAGTGGGTGAGTACATATCCTGGATGAAATGCATGCCAAAGTACACCAGATGAAGGGTGGGGGCAGACACACAGGAATCCTTTCATGTCACCAGGAGACCCAGCCAGCACCAGCACAGCACCAGTTCCATGCATGTGTGGCACCCAAGGACCCCTGCACACGTCCCCCACACCAGAACACACAGAAGGAGAAGGCCACACACTTGTGAATTCACAATCACATATGGTAACCCAACAACCACAATGCATCTGGTCTGTATTGCAGTGCTGCCTCTCACCCTGACACCCAAGAGCAACCTCACTCAGGGCACCACACAGGAATGCTAAATGAGACCAATTGAAAACCCATCCACAAAACCACTGTAGATGAGCAGGAAAATGCACGACCATGAACATCCCTGAGATAGTGACCCCTGAATGCCCATTTACATGCATGACCAAATTTCAAATAATGTGCAATGTAGCAAACGGCACACCAGCTACAGAGATAGCCGCAACCCATCACTAATAAACATTGTGCTTGAACAGGCAGATATGACGGGAGCCTAATCCTGACATAAGGGATGCATCACTGTGGCAATAAAACACAGGGGGTGGTGCATTTAGTACGTTGTCCACAAAGGAAATGCTGCACATTGCAGAGCAAACCTGGTGCACATAAAGGCACCATAATCAAAGGACAAATGAAAACATGACCGTACTTATTCAGCATGATTGTCACACACATATCCATACACATAGTCCATGAAACACTGCTGCAAGTCCATTGACACCAAGTGCATGCAAATGTAACCTGCCACAGCACACCTTACTCATTGACAGACTGCATGTAGGGGTCAGAGTAAGCATGTCCCTAAAGATGATGGATGTATACCAATATGGAAATGACATAGCCTGTACCCATTGCACACATGCATGAACATAGTGCTTGGTGAATTGATGTGTATCCCTTGCACACCCAGTGAACCAACCTAGGCCTAATGTACACATTTTTTCCCCTGCAGGTGATCCGAATACCCGCAGTTCACATGGTTGATGACCCCTGTGCGGAATCCACAAACCCCTGCAGAGCTGGCATATAATAATGCCCATAGTCGTACCTGCAAATGTGTGGAAAGGACATTTGGTTTGCTGAAGGCACATTTCCGGTGCCTAGACCGTACCGAGGGGTACAGATGTATGCGCTTGAAAAAGTAGGGAAAATTATACTCACCTGTGCCATGCTGAACAACATCTGCTTCCGTAAGCATGTGCCACTACCCCCTGATGCTGATGCGCAACAGGCAGTGGATGGGAGTGACAATGACAATTTGTAGGATGGTACATGTCACAAAGATCACTTGCCAAATAAACAGCACTTGAACACAATCATGAATGTCCAAGCTTTCTGTCCAGTATCAACAGGCTTCAATTGGTGTGGAACAAACACTCCTCCACCAACTCCGCAGCACACATTCCTCCCCTCCCCCACCAACTCCCCTGCACACATTCCCCCCTCCCACACCGGCTCCCCAGCACACATTCCCCCCACCCCCCCAACTAACCAGCATCTCACGCTCTGCATGCGCAGATTGCACCTCACATAGTTCGCGGACTCTCTGCCCAAACCCTGTGAGAGCCGCAGTACACCCCTCCACAACTTTTTCGGGTGCAGAAATTGTCCCGCACCATGGTCTTTGCTGCCCGCCTCCCAAATTGCACTGCTGATTGCCTTAATGTGGCAGTTGTGTTGGACCGCCATGGTCTCAATACGCATCTGACGTGCCTCTATCATGTCCAGATGTGCCATGACTGCTGTTTCCGGAGCTGTGGGTCTGTTACGTGTTGGGCTGATTGACCTGCCAGGTCTACGCAGGGTGGTGGGGGTGCTGTAGCTAGTTGTGGTGGTCTGTCTGGTGGGGCTACCGTGGATGGAGTGGCTGCCAACAGGTGACCCATAGGAGGGGGTGCCCTCATCCACCACTGGTGTGTGCGCACGACGTCAGCGCACAGAGACATGGGGACTGTGGCTTTCACTATGCACATGCTCCAGGGTGCTTTGGGGTGTGGCCATTTGTTGATCCGAAATATGAATTGATGACAACACCGTTGCACCATGCTGCTCCCCACAGGATGAGTTGCCGTCCTCTGGGGTGGTAGCACTGGTGGCAACCTCAACATCCTGTGACCCCCTGGTGGCTTGGGGCCGTTGAGGCGGTGACCCCCTGGTGGCTTGGGGCCGTTGAGGCGGTGAGGCGCTGCTGCGGTGGGGTGTGTCCTCCACCTTGGTATATTGTGCCGGTCCCTTTCCGGGTTGTTGGGGCTGGTGGAGGCGCATCTGGGTGGACATCGGGATGGGCCTGCCTCCTCTTCTACCATGTTGCCTTCAGCTGATGCCTGTTTGCCTGTAGTGTACTTAGGGTGTGGTATGAGGACAGGGCAACTTAAATTAGTTTCATGCATTTCATGGTTTATAGGGGGTAAGAGAACAGTTTCTATCATGCTCGGCCATAACATGTTTGATGTTCACAATGTTGGGATTGCATTTACATATGTCTAATGCAACTTCACAGCTGGTATGTCACTGTCAGTGAGGGGTGGTTGGTAATACACACACACACCTGACGTTGCTGTGCCCATGCCATGGATATGTGTGTGCCATGGTGCTTACATTTCTACATTGGATGCACTTTTGACTACTCAGGATACTTGGGGTCGCTTGGGTGCACTGGTACAAGGGTCCAGTCGTGGGTCGCTGCGGTACGTCACACACACTGCACCCACTCACACTGGCCGGCCGGATGTCGGACATTCACACCGGGAATGGACGGGTCGACCTGTCATAATGCTATTTGCAAGAGGGAGGGGTGACTCATCTGCAACCTCCTGGGTGCCAGTGCCTGCCTCCGGTTCTCCCACTCCCTCAATCAAAGTCATGTCAATGAGGGTGGGGCACTGCTCCTCCCACAGTGTGAGCTCCGGTGGTGGTGGTGGCGGCCCTCCTCCAGTCCCCATAGACTCAGTCCAGTGCTGGGCTAGGAGGCCCCGAACACCCACCCGCAAGACATTGAATCGTTTGCGGCAGTCCTCTCCTTCCCTCGGGTCAGGTCCCACGGCGCTGTCACCTTCTGGCTGATGACTTTCCACATCTGGGTGTGCCGCTGTGAGCCTGTCTTTTTCTGCTGTGGGCCATACAGCACATCCTGATGGGCAATTACCTCCTCCACCAGAATTGCCAGTTCAGAGTCTGAAATCCTTGGTTTACGCACCCTGGCCATGGCATACCTGCCACTCACATGCTCCTGAGGCATTTTCCTGTGTTTTCAGGTCTGGATGGCTTCCAGGGACTTTGATTTTTGGCAGATTGTGATTTGCAAAGTGGCCGCCGCTTTGTTTCCCGTTCCAGCGGTGACACATTTCCTACGGTGCTATTAGCACGCGCTCAGAGCCCGGGACGCCTACGGTAAAGCAATGCACGATGAGTTTTTGGGTTCGCAGCCACTATTACCGCCGGATGCTTTTTGCGTTAACGCCTCGTCCGTGTGCGCATGCCCGCCAATTCGTGATGGGCCGTTGTTTCAGCCACAAATCACAGCATTATTGCAAATATTGCTTGACGGTATATGCGCCTGAATACCACACTCTTGTGATGAGGCCCTTTGTTTTTAACGTAAGCCAGCCCCATGTGTGCAAATAGTGTCTTTCAAAGGGAGTTCCCCTTGGGAATGGGAGTGCTTTTCCCCTAAGGGGAAGTCACTCCCATTGAGGTCCCACTTGCCCAGACCCCCAGGGAGGGTCTTGCAGAGCGGGCTTACCTCCCTACAGGGAATGTCCCCATGGGGGAGAAGGGACGAGTACCCCGATTCGTCACATACCCCAGAGATCCTTTGCATGCCTCATTGCTGATGATACATAGTTAATTGCAGATGCTTTAGGAGTATAGTATCTCTTTCGTACTCAATTGTGCCAAAGGCAGCAGCGCATGGGCTTCAAGGAGCTAGAGCCAGTTGCATGAGGGTCATTCGGAGGTAATGCTTAGTTGTTCAATGGAAACAGATCTGCTCTCATGAGTACAAGATTTCCATTAATGCCAGGCATACGCTGATGAAAACTCCCTGTTATTGTATTCTTTTGGTACATGGGTAAGCTCCACCTTTCCTAAATGCCACTACTAGCACTGGTTTCTTCCATATGTTCTGCAAGTGCCATGCCATCCAACAATAGTGGCTGGCTGTCCTTAAATGCTTGAAAGACATTATTGGTTTCCCTTTGGCAATGGGTATTCTGGGTTGTCTCTTGGGGGGTGGGAGACTTTGTGTTTTTCTAGGAATAGGTTTTGGCGGCTTTCTATTTCCCTATTACTGACTAAGAGGAAACTGTGTATGCCTTGGAGGGGTGGAGCCATGCCTCGGCTGTAATCATGGTTTACTGATGTGGTGTGGTGCAATGAGACAGTAACCTGTTACCTACTAGACAGCACCCACACAACATGTCTGCTCCCCTTTGTCTGTATTTGGTTGGTCTCGGCTTGGTATTGTTCTCCCTCCCTGTCTTCAAACATCCCAGTGCTGATTTTTTTAAGGTCCATCGCCTGGGGCCTCCCTGTTAGTGGGTGGGATTTAGTACTAATATTGTGCATATTTCAAACGATTTAGCCTCTCAGATAGATATACCTGTATGGCTTAATGTTTATGTCCTGTGATTAATAAAAATAATAAAACAAAATTAATGAACCTTTGCTTACATGACTAATACTAATGCCAAATCCTAGTTTAATGCAAGAATAAAACATGTGGTGCTGCCCTACTGTTGGACTTTGCATTAATGAACAAGGCTTGAACCTGGTTTTAAAATGAATCTAAAAAAAGTGATATGGTTTACTAATGTATTTTCTTTTTTTATTTAGAGATGAAAACTGACCTAAACCTACTGCTTGAATGTCTGAAATACCAAATGGATAATCCTGAATCTCAGAAGGATGTACTGGTCACTATTTATTCAGTCTGTCAACAAAACAGTAAGACTTAATTTTGAAATTGCTATTGGTGTTTCTTAATCTCTACAAGGTGTTTAGCACTGTACCCAGTTTTTGAACCAATATCTCCTGGACCAAAGGAAATGGCATTTTCTCGGGCCTTTATCCAGTAAAGGATGGAAGTCGGTTACCAAAGGACCTGTGATGTCTCTGGCTTCAGTGGGACCTGCTGGCCTCCATATTTGGGAAAACCCCAAAGGGGGGCTGGCAGGTGGCATGTCCTGCTATGTACATGCAGGGCCGAAGCCTCAAAGAATCCACAGTAAGACATGGGGCCTCATTACAATGAGGGCGGCCGCGGTATGAACGGTGCCGGTAAGGCACCGGCACCGTTCATACCAGGCCGCCCCATTATGAGTTTTGCAGCGGGTCCCACTCTTCACGCCTAGTCAGACCAGACGTGCAGAGTGGGACCCACTAGCAGACCAGGATGCTAACAATGGTCCCGTCATTAACTGGCCTGTTGTTAGCATCCTCCCCATTCCCATTGAGCCCTGTGGGGGCTCAATGGGAATGGGGATGTATCGGGTCCGGGTCCCGCGAAAGGGAATTACCAGGCCCTCCAAGGTTGGAATGGCCCGGTAAATCCACTTTTGCGGGTCCCGGACCATAGTTTGGAGGTAGCCATGCTGCTAAAAACGGCATGGCTACCTCCAAACTCATAATGAGGCCCCATGGCCTATAGGGGACCGACACTAATGCACACATAAGGGGGGTGGGGGGTGGCATGTTACCAGAGGGAGAAGAAGGTCAAAAAGATTAGGGAGAGGGAGCCTGCAAGAAAGGTTGATGTACTTCTTCCCCATGCATGCTCTTACCTGGTGCGGGCTTGGGAGTGTGGCCCTTGATACAAAGAGAGATGTTTTGCCAGCATTTCCTGGGCCCCCTGGCAGGGTGAACTAAGCTAGCCAGTGTTCTGCTCTTGGGACGGTAGAGGGGGTGAAATGTTTGAGGGGTACTGCAGCTCTGCAAGAGCAATTCTTGGCACATATGCAGGAACCTATCTAGCTTACTTAAAAATGACAAGCAGGGCTTTAAGGGGTTTTGGCCGGAGAAGAACTATTACACCTACAGGAACAGTCAGGGATAGGAGGGTAGGCTAGTCACCATTTGAGGTGAAACAGGAATCCGATAATATACATTTACAGATGAGTAGCCATTTTGGAATTATTTTTTTTAATTGTGTTATGGTTTAAAAAGATAAACCTTACACAAGTGAACATTCACATGAAGTAGATCAAAAAAGAAAAACTAAAAGAAAAAGTTTAAATACAACAGATCATAATAAAGTCATCACAATGCATTACAATTCATTACAAAGTTCCTCCAAAAATGTACATAGTGAAAGGACCAATGATATATTAATTCCCGACATCAATCTTGACCAAAGCAAATTCTTTGATAGGTCAATATTAAAACTTTGAATTTCATTTTTGAAATGCCTAGATCTAAGTAGGTTAAAATATGGACACCAAGTGATGTAGGGTTTCACAAGCATCCCCGTGACTGTCCAAAATCAGCAAATCGAGAAAGTGCTCAGTGCATGATCCGGCTTCCAATGTTTAGTATGATCCCGAATGGGAAACTGATTGAGTCTGAATCTCATATACAAAGCCAATGCTTTGTTACATGCAAGGCGAGTGAGGTATAACGGGATCGAATCCTGTCTATGAGGAAAATTGTTATATTCTGTGTACGAGGAATAGGCATCATTTAAATCAATAGTATTAGCCTAATCGTATTTAAATAATGCCCTCTTCACTCCTTCTTGTCTATTCACCAACTCCTCCTACGTTGACCCTGTGGTCAGAAGATGATCTTGCATTTTGTTTTTGAAAACATTAATTGAAGCGACAGAGGACTTCTGAAGCATCAGACCAACATCAATATACAATTAATTGTCAGGAGGTTGAAGGGACTTCGCATAATTCATCAATAAATGCCACTCATATCTTGCTTGTAAAGATTGGAGACCCAGTTCATGACGAACAATTAAATTGGGAATAGCAAGAAAGAGGCAGAGTTACTTTCCAGAGCTTCCCCTGGATAACATTGAGTCTCTTTCCTATCTCATTCAGACACATGTCCAATCCATAAAGCAAGACAGGAACTATATTCATGGTATAGAATCTGAGAACAGGCATAATGGTAAACCTGAATAGTCTATACATCAGACATTTCATTTGAGAGGTTAATGGTTTCAACTTTTCATCTAATGTGGACTTCCACATAGTGAAAGCATCAATATTCGATCAATAGTAACCTAAATATCTCATACTACAAAACTCTTTCCAGTTTTACCGTCCCCAGAGTACAACACATATACTGCCTCATCACGAGTTTGGCGGTAACCCTTAAAAGCGACAGTAACGCTATTATCGCCACATTTAAGGGTCCGCCAAATCATGTGCTTGGTGGATTTACCCCCAGCTCTGAGCTGGGGGCAAATCTGCTGCAATTTTGCTGATTTTCCTCCCTTCCTTCTGTCCCCCTCTTCCCTTCCTTCCCCCTCCTCCCTTCTTTCCCTCCCTCTCTCCTCCCTTCTTTCCCTCCCCTTTTCCCCCCTCCCTCCCTTTCTTTCCCTCCCCCTCTTCCCTTCTTTCCCTCCCCCGCCCCTCCCTTTTCCCCCCCTTGCTTCCCTTCTTTCCCTCCCTTCCTCCCTCCTTTGCCTCCCTTACTCCTTTCCCTCCCTCTCTTCCCTTCTTTCCCTCCCCCTCTTCCCTTCTTGCCCTCCTTTCCCTCCCCCTCTTCCCTTCTCCCCCCTCCCTTCCCCTTTTCCCCCTCTCCCTCCCTTCTTCCCCCCTTGCTTCCCTTCATCCCTTCTTTCCCTCCCACTCTTCCCTTCTTTCCCTCCCCCCTCCCTTCCCTTCTTCCCTTCTTTTCTTTCCCCCTCTTCCCTTCTTTTCTTCCCCCCTACCCTTCTTTCCCTCCCCTTTCCTTCTTTCCCTCCCCCTCCCTTCCCTTCTTTCCCTCCCCTTCCCTTCTTTCCCTCACCCCTTCCTTTCTTTCCCTCCCCCTTTCCCTCCCTTCTTTCCCCCCTTGCTTCCCTTCTTTCCCTCCTTTGCTTCCCTTCTTTTCCTTCTGGGAGCTTTATCCTAGACACTGGCAAGGACCATCAAAAGGGAATAAAAGTAGTTAGAAGTCTGTTAGGGGTTATATCCCAAACACAGAAGAGCCCAGCATAAGGGTGGGGACAACACAACCAAGAGTCTGCAGGAGGCAGACACTGGATTTGACCAGATTGAAAGAGACCCCACAAATCTGTTCCAGGGTATGTTCAGGTCACTGGAGAAAATCCAACTGAGGGGGAAAAGAGAGTCCATGATGATCCTTTGGGCTTTACAGCACACCTTGGCAGAGACTACCTTGGAAAGAGGAATTGGAAGCTTGCTCACAGGTCTATACTGGACCTTGGTGGTAATCGAAACCCCAAGAAGAGAATCGAGGAGCTTGCTGGGTATTGTCATCCAGCCCAGAAAGAGGAGGAGGGAAATGAGCATTCTGCTGATTGATAACACAGTCAGTGGCACGACTGGGCCCAGAAGAAGCTTGAGAGAAACAAGAGGTCTCCTGGAATTTCTAATCCGTTTGAAGTACAAGCCAGGTACCTAGAAATGTACAGAGAGACTGCTGGGGGAGCCTGGAATCCACTATGAGAGCTGCAGATTTGTCAGAACTGGAAGTCTTGGCCCAAGAGCACTGTCCTGAGCTGGATAAAAGTTCCAGTGACCTAGAGCAAAGTGGAAAGGGGAGAAGTACTTGCTAATAGCACACGTTAATACCCTGGCACGGGTGGAGGAAGTTCTTTCTGGCAAGGAAAAGTTAATTTCCTGGCAAGAGGAGGTGAACATCTTGCTGGTTAGCTAAATTTAATACCTCGGCAGAGGGGCAAATGACTTTCTTTTTGATAAAAGTGTGCAACATTCCTATGTCCTGAAGCTTGAAAAGGTGACCCACGATCAGAGGGAGGACATTTCTGTACAAAGAAAAATCCTGAAATCAAGAAGAAAGTTGAGAAGTCTGCTGGTCTCTATATCCTTGGGACTGACCAATCAAGAAACCTGCAGGACGCTATATCCCTTGCGGTTAGCGACCGAAGAAGCAAGCTCAGTACTACCTCCTTAAAGACTGTTGTGTTGAATCCTGCTGACTCCTCACAGAATCCCAGCCTAAAATCTCCTCCCTTGTAGCCAGGAGAAGGCAGCTGCTACCTTACCCTGATCCTGACCCTGGGGGATGGTATTAGCCAGGTGGATCACATGGGAGGAGAAGGCAATTAAGGGAAGGTGAGGACTCTGTCAAGGGAAACACGATATTCATCATCTCCTGAGGGTGAGGGTTACTGAATATCTGACTATTTGAAGGCTTGTTGTCATCGTACAACTTGCCATCCCTGGCTTCCTCTAGACATATTCCTTATGGTAAACCTAGAAGCAAAAATCAAGAAATTAATACTACTTCTAATTATCATCATTCTACATTATATTTGAGTTATGAGGTCAAGAGGCAACCATTGAATTTGTTGGAAACGTCACCCCAATGTACATCTTATAAATCATTAAAGCAGAGCAAATTGAATGAACTTAAAAGAAATCAAAACATTGGGGACTTCAAGTGCCATAATGCTATAGTTACTGAGATGAGGAAGAGGGGCTCAGAGGCGCAGAACTGCAGTATCCAGTCTAGTGGTTCTGATGATCACACCTGAGTAGGACTTTTGAATATGTAAGGCCCCTGCAGGTGCGGGCCATCAGAAGGAGTAAGAAGCAGTGGAAGCAGTAGAAGTTTGAGGAAAGTGCAGGAGACTGAGCCGTTGTGGAAGTGGGACGCTGTGTCAAAGCTGTAGCAGAGGTGAGGAATTCTCCAGGATGCAGAGAGTGCACAGCGTAAAGCAGTACAGAAACTAGCTGCCGAAATGGAGAGAGGCTCTCCCGGTCCTGCGTGCTGCTCTGGTGTGTGGCATTCACTGGAGTGCGACTGGAGCGAAGGCCGCTCCAACTGCAGAAGGCGTGAGTCACAGAACTATTACCGCAGCTGTCGGACACCTGTGTTTCCCTGACGAGCGAAGGAAGAAGAGCACTGGGTCCGGAAGCGACATGCGAAAAGATTGGTACATTGACCTTGGTTAGGTGCAGGGGAGTTGCTAGGTCTGGAAAAGACCCGGGGCTAAGCTGTTGTGGGAACTGTTGGGACTGGGGGCTAGCTAGTCTTTTGGCTGTAGATCCTGAGATTCTATCCGGGGCTACAACCAAAAGATCAGGGGCTATAGCCCCCTTAGCCCCCCCCTAGCAACGCCCCTGGTTAGGTGACCCTGGGGCGCTGGCTCAGAAGGAAAGCTTTGAATACTGCACTAATGGAATAAGGAACTTTGGGAGTAATTCTGATCTTAAGAAAGAGAGTGGAAAGACATATTGTAACTACCATTGTCAAAGCCAGAAGGCGACAATTTTTAATCAAAGTGAAAAGAAAGATTGTAACCACCATTGGCAAAGCCAAAAGTAGAAACTATTTAAACAGAGTAACCACCATTCCCAAAGCCAAAAGGGAACACTATTCACACAAAGTGAGTGTAATTCACAGAAAAGAAGAGGACATTGTAACAAGCATTGCCTGAGTCAAAGAAAGGCAAATAAAGGAAACCAAATGTAGCAGAATAGAAGCCCTCCTTGTGCCAATTATCGAGGGGGAGAGAAACATAATCTGCAGTGCCTAGAGCAAATGAAGCAGTATGAAAGATATTGTCAATGTATGTTGATGTAACTTTTCCCCATTGAGAATTGAAGTGGGGAAAGTTGGAAGCAAGCCTTACCACAAGCTACTGCAAGTATTTGTAGAAGTATTATCCTTTTAAGGCGTGTAGACCAGGAAAGGGACAATTGTTGGTTAGTCCTGGCAGCCGAGTGGACCAGGAAGAAGAGAAGTAAAGTACTGCAATGCGGTAGAAGGTTGTGGCAGAAAGAAAGTGGTATATCCACAGGTGTGCTTTATTGAACTGTTGTGAAATCATCTTGAAAAAAACTATGTTGCATAAGGAGAAGTCTTTTTGGTTTATAAACCAGCAGTTTGTGGACAATTTGACCATTTCCTTGAAGAGTGAGAAATTCTATTTGATTATAAGAAAATTGTGTTGCCAAGTAAATAACCTATGGAATGAATAGCACTATATGAACCACCTATATGATTTTGTTGTATGTATGAAAATGAGGGACAGATATGTTTGTGTTTGGACATAAGGTCCGTTTTCTTTAGCTTCAGGTTTGTTAGGTTAGGGAGAGTTAGGCGTTTATCCGACCGTTACTACTTAATAAAAGGCTACTTGTGAGAAAACTGTACTTGTCCGTCTCGCATTTCTGACACGTCACATTGTCCTGTACCAAAGAAGAGAACTTGGTGCTTTAGACCTGGAGTTATGTGTGTTAGAGTTAGCAGTTCTCAGAAAGTCTCTAGGTCTTTTAGACAGGGCCTTAAACAAGTTTAGTTTTGAATCTGACACTTTTGTTACGGTGGTCCCTTTTTAAGTTGTAGTTGACAACTTGAGGACCTATAAACCTTATTTCCAACTTTGACCAAACAAATTATTGCGATTTGACAGCTAAGCTATGGAGCTAACTCCATAGGATTTTCCATGCTGAGGCCTGGTGAGGCCAGTGAACTCAAGAGTCTGTCAGATCACGATCCCCAAAGCATTTTTATTTTGGCCCCACTGTTTTGATTTGTAAGTACCGGAAGGCTACCTTTATTTATTTTCATGGACATTCCTCTTAGTTATGGGAGTTCCTAAGCACAATCGGTGTGACCTTACAGTATTTTAAGCTGTTATGGGGAATTGCTAGGTAAGGGTGGATGCTTGTGCACTTTTCCAATCTGAAAAGTACATTGCAATGCGTCAGAAACCAAACTGGTACCAGGAGGATATTGTGGTCTCGGGAACAGTCGTGGTCAGTGCTGTAGGCGGGGAAGAGTTAATTGGGGCCTGACCCTTATCTGGCTCTGAGATTTCTGTATTTATGACTATGGGTAACTAAGGGCTTTATAGGCTTGTAACACAGAAGAAAAGTGTTTCAGAACCATCATTTTAATAGCTTAACTTTTAGCTAAAGGATTTGCAAAGGTTTAATCCTTTTGTGGAGGACAGAAGCACTAACATGTAATGAACATTTAAGAGAATGTAGATTTAAGTGCAATTTTAAGTGAATCCTACTGAAAATAAGAAAAATATAGTGATTTAAGAGAACTAAGCTTTTTTTTCAGTGCACCGTTTTGGTTTAGTTGGAGGGACTCCATTTTAATCAAATATACGCTTACTGTTAGGTGGAGCCTTGAAAGTTAGCTAGCTTACTGCAGCCTCAGAACACATTTATGTAACCTTGCATATTCTACCAGGAGGGTGTTTATGTATTGGGTGAAACTGCTTCAAACAACTAGTGAGAAGAAAGTGAGTGTTTTATTAACTGAATAATAAACGCGCATCTGCGCTGGTATGTCTTGAAGGTGTCCGTAGTAAACTTGGAAGACCAAAGCTCGTCTGTCTCTGCATAGATGTTCTTTGTACTAATTTGAAAAAGTAAAATCCCCCCTCCCCTGTTTCAGTTTTTACCCTGCAGTGCTGCTATTAAATCTTTACCAATCATCTAACGTTGTTAGGGAGAATTCTCCAAATGTGCTAATTTCCCTTATCTTTTGAGACCCCCAGCAACTTTGCTGGATTTCTGGTATTTGATTTTTTACCTGGAAACAGTGTGAGCCTTTATTCCCACTCTTTCATATATTTTGATGTGCGTTTTACTTTTGTGTTCTTTGGTTATGCAGTTTTAAAACAACTCCAATTGCATCATCTTTTTCTGTGTGTCACACAGCACCTTCAGTGCAGTGGCACAGGGTTGTCTTTCAGACTTCCCAAGGTTTAAATACCTTCTCTGGGACTGACTACCGTCTCCCAGAGCATGTAAAGTTAAATTGACTTTACTAGTCTCTTAAAATTGACTGACCCAACACACACTATCTACCTATAGAGTGCTGGAGGGGTTGCCTTGCTTCCCCTGAGTCCAAACAGTCATGTAACAGTAAAATGTTACCCTTTCCTACTTTAAATGGCTGGTGGCTGTGGTTTAGATCAAACTACCATGATTTTTCCCGACCGCTAACAACAGTAGCTAAAAATTGGGTCAGCCATGTTTTTCAATATGGCGCCCAAGACCTATCTGTAAAAACAGACTCTGGTCATCTTTTTTCGCCATTTCTTTTAGGAAAGGTCCTTCTTGTGTTTGTCTCTACGCGCCAAACCAGGTTTGGTCCCCTTGTTCGTTGGCCTTTGGCAGGCTTCAGTGCTGAAGTCCTCCTCTGGCGCCAGGGTGTCTGGGGTGGACAGGATGCGAGGGAGGTGCCTGAAACTCCCTGTGCTTAGTCTCCTGGGAGACCTGAATGCACTCTGGCGTGATTGGCCGGCTGGCTGTCCGGCAAGGACAGCCACCCTGCTGTGTGAGTGACAGCCAGGCTGGAATAAATGGGGGAAAACTGTTTAAAAACAGGTCTCTGGGATTTGGAAAGCAGAGTCGACCACTGGAACGAAAGAACTGAAGACGAGCTGAAGGAAGAGGACTGCTGCAACTCCTGGACGACCGTTGAAGCCCTGCTGCTTAACTCAACTAGGAAGGCTTGTCTTTCCCTTAACATTCGTCAAACTTTTCGCCTAGCCAAATTCTTCTAATCTCCGTGGCAAAGACTTAACCGTTATTTACCAGAACTGTGCTATCCTATACAAAAGACTCTGAACCATTGACTTTGGCCTAGGCTCTTGAGAAGAATTGCTGGTTGTATCTAACTGAAACACTTTGCCCTGCCTATGAATGTATTTGGGCTGTCTAATCTTATAACCTTGTCTTTCTACTCCTTTAATAAGTATCTGAAGTGCCATTTTGCTCCCACTTCATTTGGTGCTAAGCTTGTTCATTTACTTACCGGTTGTATTTTTGTGGTGTATTAGTGTGTGATATTGAGCTGCTATGCTAGTGTAATGGTTTCTAACTGACTGAATAAATAAATGTATATTCTTTTACCAAGAAACCTTGAGTAAGGGTATATTGGAATCACTGTATTGGTTGGTCATTTGTGTAACTTGTTCTACTGCTCACTTAAACTCTTGAGATAAGTCTGGCTGCTCTGCCATCTCTACCACTTTACTGTGTAGTACAGGCCTGTACCAAAGCTGAAATTGTGCTTACGCTTGTAGTCCTAATTGCCTGTAGTGTTCCCAAAGGGTACTGCAGGTGATTCTGCCTAAAAAACGTCACCCAAGATTAGAGTCCATATTCTTATTTCCTTCACCTGTTTTTAAAAAAACTTGCGCAGCATTTACAGTGATGTTTAAATCTGCATGTTATTGGCATAGGCGTTATATTGAGGTTCAAGAGAAACCAGAAAGGTTAATAGAGGACACTGTAAGCAATTCATGGTGGCAACAAGGGAGACCGACACAAGTGATCACAGTTAAAGGGTGTTTATTGAACAATGAATGCAAGGTTGAAAAACACATAATCTAAACCTAAATCTGAGATGGGAGCAAGCGTCGACCATCAAATGAAAATGAAAATAAAGCAGTCCTTGTGGCGTTGTGTCAAATAAAAAGGGCCAATACTATTAAACCTATTGCCAAATCTTACAACTAATACACAAAAGGGTGTGGAATGGTTTTCAAGGAAGGAAAGAAAGAAGTGTTCTCAAATAGTATGTCAGTTCTGTTACAGCTATCAGGAGCCTCGATGGCCAAGTCTCATTTCTCTCAAAGGTCTCTTGCTTTCAAGGGCCTGACGTATTCAAAATAATCAAACCAATGTTTGCTCAACAAAATAAATGTTCTTTAGGGTGATAATTCCTTCTGTTCTATCTCTTGGTTTCTCCCTTGGCAAGGCTCGGACCCCAAATTACGAACAGGGCAGTGTACTTCTCATGTCTTACAATGGGGGTCATTACGAGTTTGGAGGTAGCCATGGCGCTATTAGCACCATGGCTGCCTCCAAACCCGGGTCCGGATCCGGTCTCTCTGAATGGGGACTTACCGGGTCATTCCAACCTTGGAGGACCCGGTAAGTCCCCAATCAGAAAACCATTCCCCATTCCCATTGAGCCTCCATAGGGCTCAATGGGAATGGGGAAGGAGCAAATAACGGGCCCGCTATAAGCGGGTCCCTTAACGGGTCCCGCTAAGAACGGCTGGTCAGACCAACCGTTCCTGCTGGGATCCGCTAAGGGACCGCGGAATATGGCGGTAGGGGCTTAACGGCACTGGCATCCTTAACGGTGCCGTTAAGCCCCACCCACCATACTCGGAATGACTCCCAATGTCTTTCGGTTCACTGTCACAGGGTGATAATGCTCACCCCTGGGTCCCCCTCTTCTGAGCGCTGACCCCTTCTCAATTGCTTAATCACAGTACATGTTGGGTGATGGATTCACTCCCGGATCTCCCTCGGTCGGCCTCGGACCCCTCTTCACTGCTTTTTCTCTATGCAGGATTTACTTCCCTTTCTTCATCAGAATCCCTCGGCCGGGTTTACACTTGTTTGCTAACTTCTTATTCGCTTTACTTTCAAGTGTTACGGAATTAACATCCGTTGCTTTCACACAGTTTATAGGTCAAAGGTCTTTCGATTGTACAGGGATTTTACTAGACTTCCTGTATGACCACTTTGACCTCCTTTGGCGGCCCTCCTACAGCCTTCTGGTACTTGTAGTTTCTCCCAGATGGGGATCGACCAGAGTCTCTCGTATTAGCACCAACGTGATGCCGATTTCCCTCTTTAGCTGGTTTCCCCCTTAACCCTTTTCATACAGTTCCTTGAACTTTGTTCAAACTTGCCACTTTGCGCTTCTCATTCAACACATCCCGGTTCTTATCGGTTCTCCCCTCGACTCACCGGATGTGATGAACCGCTTGGCTTTCGGCTTCACTGGAGTCAAGGCTGGTATCACGGTCACGGAAGCTTCCCTCGCTCCTGCTTATACATTTTGACATCTGCTGCAAGACACTTGTGCTATTGTTCGCGGTCTTATGTCCTTTTCCTTGAAGGTTCCGCAGGCTTGGGACAAAAAGGGCAAGGCTGCTTCTCTCCTCACTACCCGCTTGATTCCTGCCGCCTTTCTCCTTCTTTTGAACTGCTGTGGCTGGTTAGCTGTGCCGTCGTGCTGTCTGCCATGCTCGTACTGTGCTTTCTCGCTCCACCTTTTATCCCTGTGGGGAAGGGAAAGAGCCGTCGGGTGTGTGTGGTTCTGATCAATTGCCTGACACTTGTATTGGGACATGTCAGGTAAATGGCTCTAGTGTAAGTCCGTTCTCTGGTGTGTCGCGGAAAAGTGTTAGTGTCGGAAAAGGGTTGGGGAGGCAGTGGTTTTGAATGTCCTACGTGGTAGGATGGGGAAAAGTTGTTGAAAGGAGGCGCATACAGCATCTCACCCGTCAGTGCCCCATTCCCCGAGGAGCCCCCATCCAGGTGATCCTACCTCACTGGTTCAACCCCAGGAACTGGATCCAATAGCGATGGCTGTGTCCTGGCCACCTGGATGACACATCCCTGGGGACTAGCTAGGGAGACACCTTCAGGTTTCTCACAACACATATATATGTTGAACAAAAGAGATGAAAGATAAGTGCCCTGAGGAACCCCATACTTCACTGCAACAGAGGAGGAGCAAACACTTGCTAACTTGGGTCCTTGGTGGGGGTTGGGGGGTTGGGATAAAGGGCTGGACAAAGCTAAATTACTTTCTACAGTTCCTCTCACAGAACTGAAGTGTTCCAACAAGAAGTCGCGATCGACCGTTTTGAACAATGCTAACAAGTAGGTCAATATGGTGGACAAGAGTACTTTGTTGCCCATGTGACGGAGGCATAAATCTGATTGGTAAAGATTCAGGAGGATCGATTGTGCACCCGCCCTGCAGCGCCTTTCTTCACCCAGGCGCCACAGGTGAGCTTGGCTGTGCCCTGACCCTCCTGGGCCTTGGTATTTTTGCTTAAATTGTTTTGCGGCCCGCTGGCCCTACCTGCCCCCTTGCTCGCTCCCCGCTGGCTCTGCTTCCCCTACCCTCCCTCCTCCCGCCTCTCATCCTGCCCCCTCCCGTGATATGTTAGATCGCTCCTCTTAAATTTATGTTCTTTGGGCAGCCCTCTGCCCGTGCAGCCCCTGCGGCTAAGGGCCCCCCCCACAGAGGCGGCTCCATATTGTGTCAGCAGGGGAAGCCAGTGGCCAGCCGTCAACCAGCAGCGACTAAGTAAGGTAGGAGTGGCCCGGGTTATGAACAGAGCCTTCACTCTACCCAATAACTTGGCCACACAGCAGACTCTCAGACTTAGGTGTGTTTTTCTCTGTAGTAGTGTCGTCCTTTGATTTTGCCTCCTAGTGAAGCAATAATTTAGAAAACTTTTCTACCTTTATCTGAGCACCTGTCATCTTGTCCTACTGTCTACTTGTCTCATCTCTCTGTCTTGTCTGCTTGACCCCTGCTCTGTGTCCTTCGCTAGTTTTCTTCTCACCCCCGCCCCCCACTCCTCCCTACTCTCTTCCTCTTCTCTCATCTCCCTACCTACTCTATGGGGCTCTCTGTCTCTCCTATCTTTTCTAACTGCTTCTCTATCGACTATTCTGCTCTCCTCACTAAATCTGCTAGGAAGAGGTTTAAAAAGGACATCCTGGTCTCCAACCCTGGCCTTCCTATCGCAGATAACTATGCCAGTGCCTCCTCCAGGCAAACCCTCACCGACATCCTCTTTGTCGTTCCCTCACCAGACCTATGGACCCTTGATGTGCTCTCTGTGCTCTCTCCTTGGCACCCAGTGGGAGGCCCTCCTGGCCCCCTTGCACTCTTCTAAGGTCATCATTAATGTTTACCTGAATGGTACCGTCTTGGTCCAAAGCCCTCAAGCCAACCTTCTCCTCTTTGCTAGACGCTTCCCGCACCTCATCAATTTCCTTTCTTCTCCTGCTGTTCCCTCTCTCCCTTCCACAACTTTCTCACCTCCCCCTGCTGTCTCCTCCTTGGCTACCTTGCCCTCTCCTCCATCCTCTTCTGCCCCCCCCCTTGGGCTTCTTCTGCACTTCCGCAGAGTGTACCCCTGGTTTGTACCCCTCCCTGGAACTCTTTCAAGGATGACTACCATCTCCATATTGCCAATCTAAACTCTTGCTCAGCTGTCAAACACTCCTCTGACATTTGCCGCCTCTTGGAGGAACTTGACCTCAATGTCATCGGTCTCACTGAAGCATGGTTCACGGCCAGCTCTGTCACGAGCTTTGACACTCTCCTCCCTGATGGCTACAAGATCCTCTCCATGCCCAGATCCAACCGTTCTGGAGCGGTTTAGCCCTGATCTTCCCTGAGTGGATTCCTGCTCTGTCATTCCTACGCAGGCCTACCCATCTTTCGAATGCCTCGTCTGCAGGCTTTCTCTCTCTCTCCTGGCCATTCCCTACTGTGGCTACCATCTATCGGCCACCTGGTCAGATCTCCTCCTTCCTCTCTGAGTGGGTGGACCTCTCCTCTTCCCTCCTGGTCTCTACCACTCAACTCCTCCTTCTTGGAGACTTCAACATCCACCTGGATGCTTCCTGTCTTTCCTCTGGACTCTTTCGCAACCTCTGCGACTCTCTATCACTTTCTATTCTCCCCTCTGGCCCGAATCACTCTGCAGGGCACACTTTGTATGTTCTGATCTCTTCAGACCTTCACCTTTCTATCCCTCTCACCACTATCTCCTTTCCTCCCAGCTCACCTTCTCTACCCCTCAGGCCAAGCCAACTCCACCTACCTTCTCGGTTATCCGACCCATGAAGCGTGTGTCAGTTGAGGCTTTTGCCGCCACTTTCTCTCCCCCTTAACCCCCTTGGCTGACTCACACCCTGACAAAGCCCTTTCCATGCTCCACTCTGCTATATCCGATACTCTTGATGTTCTTGCCCCTGTCATGAGGATCTGCTTGAAGCCCAAAGCCAAGTGCAACTCTTGGTACGACTCAGACCTCGTCACCCTTAAACGCAAGTGCAGGGTGGCTCAGGATGGTTCAGGGTGGCTGAGAGGAAATTGCATGCTTAAGGTACATCCTCTGACAGACTGGCTTGCCGCCTGCTCCAAAGGCAATACCTGCTCTCTGCATGCACCAAGAAGAGAGCCCACATCCAAGCCCGCGTCTCTACGGCATCTCTGTCCCGGGAGGATAGCTCAGCGGCAATGTGCTCGCCTTGGAAACAAGACGACATGAAGCAACATAGGTTAGATAGCCGGGTCCGCGCTTAGAAACCTCTGGGTGTTAAGCGCGTTATAAATACGTAACTAAGAGACATATTCCTGTAACAGCGCCTCGATGCCCCCGGGCTGTGTGAGCACTTTAAAAATGCAAAATAAATCAAATCTAACAACTCGGACAAACTCTTTTAAATCTGCAAGGAGCTGGCCAATCCTGCTGCAGTCTCTACATCTCTTGTCCCCTCCCAGGATCTCTGCACGGCCCTGGCTTCTCTTTTTATCTCTAAAACTCAGGACATCCTGTCCTCTCTCTCTCTTCTCCCCCTCCTCCCTTTACTCCCTGCTGTTCCCCTGGCCCTTCTTCAGCCACCTCTCCTCCCTCCTTCTCTGCCTTTTCCCTGTTCTCCCCAGTGGAGGTTTCTAGACAAGTCCAATCTATGAAAGGCTCGTTAAAACAGGTTTACCCCTGTTCCTCCAAAACCATCAAGGACCAAATTGACAACCTGGCTCCTGCTCCGACTGACTTCTGCAACCACGCCTTTGCCAATGGAGTCTTCCCTTCCCCCCTGAAGCACTCCCTTGTGCACCCTCTTCTTAAGAAACCCTCTGCTGACCCTTCCTGCACGGCTAACTATTGCCCAATCTCCATCATTCCTTTCCTGGGCAAACTCCTGGAAATGCTGGCCATCTCCCAGCTTAATCTTCACACTGAATCTGTTGGCTGTCTCTACAACCATCAGTCTGGCTTCAGAGCTGCCAGAAGCACGAAAACTGCTCTCCAGAACATCTGTGAAGACCTGCTCTCCAACCTTGATTCCAACACCCCCCGTGTCCTCGTCTTACTTGATCTTTCTTCTGCCTTTGACACGTTCAACCATGCCATCCTGCTCAACCGTCTCCGTGATAACCTGGGTATCACTGATCAGACGTGGCTTGGCTGACTTCTTTCCTCTTTGGTTGACCCTTCCAGGACCAACTCAGGTCCTTTCTCTCCTCTGTCAGTATCTCTTCCTGTGGTGTTCCCCCGGGGTCCAATCTCTCTCCCTGGCTTTTCAACCAATACCTGGCACTTCTTGCCCACCGCATTGCTGTTCTCTGCCCCAACTTTCAGTGCTATGCGGATGACACTCAACTCATTTTCAGGCTCCCTTCTGCCAACTCTTCTTCTCTCATCTCTGTCTGTCTGCTCTCCAGGAGTGGCGTGCCGCCAATGATCTCTGCCTTAATGCCAGTAAGACCGAGATTCTCCTCATCAGCACACCTGCTCCATCCTTTCCTGTAGCTCTCTGGTAGGCCTCTCTTGGCCCTCTTCCTGCTCCCACCTGCGAGGTTAAAAACCTCAGGGTCATCTTTGACTCCACACTTTCCTTACCTCTGCACATCTCTGATGTCTCTAAAAAGTCACACCACCAGCTACACCTCCTCAGAGGTATTCTTCCTTTCCTCTCCTTCCCCCAGAAGCTCACTGTCTCCAGAGCACTGGTTCTCTCTAGGCTGGACTACTGCAACAGCCTCTTTCTAATTCTACCCGCCTCTACTCTCCGCCCTCTGCAACTCATCCAAAACAGGACTGTGAGACTTGTACTTGGCCTAAAGCCCAGGGATCGTATCTCTCCAGGACTGAAATCTCTGCACTGGCTCCCAGTGGCGACGAGGAATATGTTCAAAACCCTCTGCATTGTCCACAAGGCCTTCTGGGGCCTGGGGCCTCAATACCTTCAACTCTCTCTTCCTAAATATCTTCCTTCTCGAGCTCTTCGCTCATCCGCCTCCAACTCCCTCAGGGTCAGTCGCTTCTCCAAGCAGCGAGTTGGTGGTAGATCTCATTCTACTGCTGGGGTCTCCCTCTGGAACAGCCTCCCTGCCTCGCTGAAACTTGAGGAGAACCATCTCCGGTTCTGGAAGCACCTCAAGACCTTGCTTTTTGCTTCTGCTTTCTTTCCTCCTCTTCCCTGCTGATCTCCAGGCTGAAACTGTACTGGTTACCTGGCTACCCTCTGATCTTGGGCCCAGGACCGTTGCCACCAGTTGCACACCTGCACTGCCCTCCTGGCAACCCTTGCACTCAGGGACTGTTTCTTTATCCCTACAGCCTCCTACCAGCACTTGACACCTTATGTCTGCACCTGCACTTACCACCAGCTGTCCGCACTTTTATTTATTGTCTTATTTATTTTACTGTTATCCTATGTACTGCACTGCCCCCTCCACCTTTCACTCCACACTTTTCCTTTCCCACTCCCCGGCCCTTGCACGATCTCAGTGTCACCTGGCCTAGAAAGATTGTTGTCTCGGTCTGCCCTCTGTTCCCCTCACTTGCTTCGCCGCCCCTTGAAACACTTGTGTATAGGCATTATAAATGCCATATCATATCATCATATCATATCAATATGTGTTTGCAAACTTTTTACCACTTTGTCTTTAGTCTTCCACTTGATCGAACTTTGAGTAGACAAAACCATTGTACATTTAAACCACAGATAGGTAAGTTCTTTGTGTTTTCATATATCACTATTTAAAAGTCATCATTTTGTTTGTGCACTTTTGATCGACATAAATTCGACCAATTTATTTGGCGGGGTCCACCTAATCCCCCCTAGCCTTTACCCCGACCCTCTTTTTCACCCACCGCCCTGCTCCTCCACCCTCTGTGAGGAGTCTGAAATGAAAGTCGGACACAAAATCACCATGTTTTTGGTTAAAGACTTTTATTAACATAAAACGGGTTGGGAAAATAACTCTCTGACCCAGCTCTAAGAGGCATTTCCCTACCGAAAACAAAAAACTAAGGATCCGTCTGTGTCAGGATGTCAAAATCAAAACTGTCCTTGTATCCAAATGTTTTATCCTGACCCTCACAATGCAAACCAAATTATAAGGTGAAAAGGGAAATGCCTTTAACCTGGTGATTGCAAAAAGAGTTCATAAAGGAAAAATAGAATAGCTCCAACATAAAAGTTCTCCAAGGTAAAAGAATCCAGAGGGTGATTCCCTTCCTTTTGATTCTTTCTCAATTCAAATACACAAGTATTCCAAGGTCAAAACAAAAAGTTTTGTTTCCAGGGGTTTATTCCTTGCTCCTGGATTCTTCCTTAACACCAATGATTTTGATCTAACAGTTCCTTGTGTCTTCCTTGGCCAGCAACAATCCTGTTTGTCATAAAGCTATTTAACCTTGTAGTGCCTTCTTTAAAAGTACCGTCTTTTGTTCAAACAGACACACTCCTTTCTTGGGACTTCCTGTAGATTTGTAACTGCCTGGTATACTACCATGCCCAGACAGTTCATGCACTTGTAGCTGCCCGGGTTTACTCGCCTGGCAGGACATCTTGTATTCATAGGTAGCAGTTCTGCTTTTATTTTAACTATTACATATATCTTCTTTGGGTTTGTATATCTGGTTGTTTCAACATTCGCACTGGGTTTCCTCCATATCTACATTCCATACATTCATATATGGCTGGGGTTCGTATTTGCAGTATGCCTTCCTGGTTTGCAAACAATCTCTGTAAAGTTGAAAAATTGTGTTTGGCGCGGTCGCTGAAAAGTCTCAGGGTCCCCACTTTGCTTGGGTTGACTCACCGGCTCTATGTGGCATCTTCGGTCCCGTTCGTGCTTCCGCAGCAAAGCTCTGCTGCCTGCTTTTTGCTCTGGACTGCTTCCGCATCTTTCCAGTTCCTCTCACAGCTCTGCTTCAGGATGCCTTCCTTCTTTCAGGTCCCGGTAGGTAAAATGTTGCTTTCTCCCGTTGCCTAACAGCCAGGAATCTTCCCTCGGTTCCTGGCGTGTGTGCGGCACATACTGCTCATGCAACGTTACTCTGCCTCCTTGCTGGCGAGCCCCCTGGCTCTGCCACACCAGCCTGTGCTTCTAGCGCACACACGCCTCACAGAGAGGTACAACGACTTCTCCAAAACGGCAGCCTCCAAACCTTTGTTTTCTATCTTTAAATGTCCTCCGCACAGGTGCATTCTGAAAACAACTAGCAGGCTAATTGAGCTTGAGTTTCCTTCTCCTCTGCATTGCTCCCTTTTTCCTCCTCGTCCCAGAACTTGGGTGTTTGTGGGAAATGGAGTCCATTGATGTTAACTGATGCAAGTTACTTGGGAAATCACTTTTAATGGTTCCACTTGATAAGCCAGGTCTATATGGAATTAGTACTGGAAAAGGTATTCTTGGATCTTTTATTTTTTAGATCAGGAACAGAAGTTTGGCCTAACGGGTTTTGGGAAAAGGTTTCTCTATTTTATCTAAACGGGGGTGCAGTAGGCCATTAGTGTATTGGGTATCAAGGGGTTTTCTACATGGGCAAATGGGGGATACCATGTCTCATCCAATGAAGCCAGGACATCTGCTTGGAGACTGTCTCCTACCATCCTATCCTCCATCATATAGCGGCCCCAGGGTCAGGATCAAGTATTGGCTGTTGTCCCCTGAATACATGGCAGGAGCTTACCGCCGGGGATTCTGTGATGACTTCATTGGAATCCTCACATACCCTTCCGCATAAGATCGGGCTTCCTGCACAAGGGCTACTGACTTGATGCTGCTTACTGGGCCCCTCTGTGTGAGGGAGATGATCTGTGGCCTTGGTTTTTTTCACCTCCAAATAGGGCCTTCTGAAGTGAAGCAATCTTCTTTCCAAGAGTCAAAAGGGGAGTAGGGAAGGGGTGTTTTGTTGCCATTTCTTTGTATGGTCTCAAAGCTGGGAAAGTCTGTGCCAATTATTGTTTCTTCTGGTAACCCCGCATTAACAGCAGCAATAACCTCTGTGGACTCCCCTTAAACTGATGGTAACTGGGGTCTTATGATATATCTCCTCTTCCCCATGGACACAAGTAATCTTTATTGGTGTTCCCCTTCTAAGGTCTCTGGCTGATATCAAGTCAGACATTGTGGCTGTCTTTTTACTCTCCGAATCGATTAGGGCTTTAACCGGTCCCCCGTTTACTATAGCAGGGTCATGAGTTTTAAATGGGGTACACTACAAACCCAATTATAAAGTGAAAAGGGAAATGTCTTTAACCTGGTGATTGCAAAAAGAGTTCATAAAGGAAAAATAGAACAGCTCCTACGTAAGTTCTCTAAGGTAACAGTACCTTGGTTCCGGAGGGTGAATGCCTTCCTTGGGATTCTTTCTCAATTCAAATACTCAAGTATTGCAAGGTCAAAACAAAAATCTCAGTTACAGGGGAATTCCCTTCTCCTGGGTTTTGTCTCAGATTAATTAATCCTTTTAACACAATAATTCACCAAGAGTAGCAAGCTTTTGTTCCAGAGGTATATTCCCTTCCACTGGATTCTTCCTTAACACCAATGATTCTTGGTCTAACAGTTTCTTTGTTTATTTCTTGGCCCACAACAATCCTGTTAGTTACAAAGCTATTTAACCTTGTAGTTCCTTCTTTCAAAAGTACCTTCTTTTGTTCAACTCCTTTCTTTGGACTTCATGTCAACTGCCTGGTATTCTCCCCTTCAAGGACTTCTTATGCGCTAATAGCTGCCTGGTTAACTCACATGACAGGACTTCTTGTATTCATAGGTAACAGTTCCTCTTTTATTTCCACAATTGCATATATCTTTTTTGGTTTTGTATATCTGGTTGTTTCAACATTCGCATTGGGTTTCCCACATATCTGCATTTCATACACTCATATATGGCTCGGGTTTGTATTTGCAACATGCCTTCCTGGTTTGCAAACAATCTCCTTAATGTCTCTGTTTCTGTGGCTTTAACGTTTACAAATTGTGTTTGGCGCAGTTGCTGAAAGGCCCCAGGGTCATCACTTTGCTTGGGTTGGCTCATCGGCTCTGTGTGGTGTCTTCGGCCCCATTCATGCTTCTGCTGCAAAGCTCTGCCGCCTGCTTTCCGCTCTGCAATGCTTCCACATAGTTCTGGTTTCTCTTGCGGCTCCGCTTCAGCATGCCTGCCTTCCTTCAGGTCCTGGTAGGTGAAACGTTACTTTCTCCCATTGCCTAACACCCAGGAATCTTCCTTCAGTTCCTGGCGTGTCTGCTGCACATCCTGCTCATGCAACGTTCCTCTGCTTCCTTGCTGGCGAGCCCCTTGGCTCTGCCACACCAGTCCATGCTTCCTAACTTCTCCCAAACAGAAGCCTCTTAAATTTTTTGGATCTTTAAATGTCTCGCGCACATGTGCATTCTGAAAATAACTAGCACGCTCATTGAGCTTGAGTTTCCTTCTCCTCTGCATTGCTCCCTTTTTCCTCCTCTCCCAGTACTTGGGTGTTTGTGGGAAATGGAGTCCATTGATGTTAACTGATGCAAGTTACTTGGGAAATCACTTTCAATGGTTCCACATGATAAGCCAGGTCTATATGGAATTATAACTGGAAAAGGTATTCTTGGAGCTTTTATTTTTTAGATCAGGAACGGAAGTTTGGCCTAACAGGTTTTGGGAAAACGTTTCTCTATTTTATCTAAACGGGGGTGCAGTAGGCCATTAGTGTATTGAGTATCAAGGGGTTTTCTACATGGGCAAATGGGGGATACCATGTCTCATCCAATGAAGCCAGGACATCTCCCCGGAGACTGCCTCCTACCAACCTATCCTCCATCATATAGCGGCCCCAGGGTCAGGTTCAAGTATTGGCTGTTGTCCCCTGGCTACATGGGAGGAGCTTACCGCCGGGGATTCCGTGATGACATCATTCGAATCCTCACATACCCTTCCGCATAAGATCGGGCTTCCTGCACAAGGGCTACTGACTTGATGTTGCTTATCGGGCCCCTCTATGTGAGGGAGACGATCTGTGGCCTTGGTTTTTTTCACCTCCAAATAGGGCCTTCTGAAGTAAAGACTTCAGAAGGCCCTATTTGGAGGTGAAAATCTTCTTTCCAAGAGTCAAAAAGGGAGTAGGGAAGGGGTGTTTTGTTGCCATTTCTTTGTATGGTCTCAAAGCTGGGAAAGTCTGTGCCAATTATTGTTTCTTCTGGTAACCCCGCAATAACAGCAGCAATAACCTCTGTGGACTCCCCTTATACTCAGATGGTAACTTGGGTCTTATGATATATCTCCTCTTCCCCATGGACACAAGTAATCTTTATTGGTGTTCCCCTTGTAAGGTCTGGGGCTGATATCAAGTCAGACATTGTGGCTGTCTTTTTACTCTCTGAATCGATTAGGGCTTTAACCGGTCCCCCGTTTACTATAGCAGAGTCATGGGTTTTAAATGGGGTACACTACAAACCCAATTATAAAGTGAAAAGGGAAATGTCTTTAACTTGGTAATTGCAAAAAGAGTTCATAAAGGAAAAATAGAACAGCTCCAACATAAGTTCTCTAAGGTAACAGTACCTTGGTTCCAGAGGGTGAATGCCTTCCTTGGGATTCTTTCTAAATTCAAATACTCAAGTATTGCAAGGTCAAAACAAAAATCTCAGTTGCAGGGGAATTCCCTTCTACTGGGTTTTGTCTCAGATTAATCCTTTTAACACAAAAATTCACCAAGAGTAGCAAGCTTTGGTTCCAGAGGTATATTCCCTTCCACTGGATTCTTCCTTAACACCAATGATTCTTGGTCTAACAGTTTCTTTGTTTCTTTCTTGGCCCACAACAATCCTGTTAGTTACAAAGCTATTTAACCTTGTAATTCCTTCTTTCAAAAGTATCTTCTTTTGTTCAACTCTTTTTTTGGGACTTCCTGTATGTTTGCAACTGCCTGGTATTCTCCCCTTCCAGGACTTCTTAATGCGCTAATAGCTGCCTGGTTAACTGGCCTGACAGGACTTCTTGTATTCATAGGTAACAGTTCCTCTTTTATTTCCAAAATTGTATATATCTTTTTTGGTTTTGTATATCTGGTTGTTTCAAACTTCGCATTGGGTTTCCCCCATATCTGCTTTTCATACTCATATATGGCTGGGGTTTGTATTTGCAATATACCTTCCTGGTTTGCAAACAATCTTCTTAATGTCTCTGTTTCTGTGACTTTAAAGTTTACAAATTGTGTTTGGCGCAGTCGCTGGAACGCCCCATGGTCATCACTTTGCTTGGGTTGGCTCACCCGCTCTGTGTGGTGTCTTCTGCCCCATTCATGCTTCTGCTGCAAATCTCTGCCGCCTGCTTTCCGTTCTGGAATGCTTCCACGTAGTTCTGGTTTCTCTTGCGGTTTCCGCTTCAGCATGCCTGCCTTCCTTCAGGTCCTGGTAGGTGAAACGTTACTTTCTCCCGTTGCCTAACACCCAGGAATCTTCCTTCAGTTCCTGGCGTGTCTGCTGCACATCCTGCTCATGCAACGTTCCTCTGCCTCCTTGCTGGCGAGCCCCTTGGCTCTGCCACACCAGTCCATGCTTCCAAACTTCTCCCAGACAGAAGGCTCTTAAACTTTTTTGATCTTTAAATGTCCAGCGCACATTTGCATTCTGAAAATAACTAGCACGCTCATTGAGCTTGCGGTTCCTTCTGTTCTGCATCGTTCCCTTCTTCCTCCTCGTCCAAGTACTTGGGTGTTTGTGGGAAATTGAGTCCACTGATGTAAACTGATGCAAATTACTTGGTAAAACACTTTCAATGGTTCCACATGATACGCCAGTTCTATATGGAGGGAAATTAGAACTGGAAACAATATTTATTGAGCTTTTACTTTTTAGACCAGGGATGGAAGTTTGCCCTAAAGGGTTTTGGGAAAAGGTTTCTCTATTTTCCCTAAACGGTGTATAGAGGCATTGCAGTAGGACATTAGGTTATTGGGTATTGTTAAGAGGGATTTCTAAACTCCGACCTGATGGGCAGACGTTTATGAGGCCATCCTAGTTTAGTGGAACAGGGGAACCTTCTGGACAAGCCAGACCAATCTAGGTAGCTTGGCAGGTGGTCAAGATTAAGCCTGAGGAGAGGTGAGAGTGATCGGAAGCACGCAATGAGCACACACAGTAACGAAGAACAAATTACTCTTAAACAAGTGTATATGAAAAATATCTATACATTTATTGTCGGCTTAACCAATTGACATAAGTAAACTTAAGTTACCACAAAAATACGATACTAAGTAATATATATATATTTTGGAGGCTCGTGGAATCTGCTTAGATCACATGCTGTGCATAGGCCGACATCTAGTGGAAGCTGTGAGGTATTACAGTTGTTTTCGAAACTCGAAAAGGGACGTAGACAGGGCGTGCCAGTAACACTTTTTCCTAGTGAGACGTCCACTGTACCCATGGTGCTTCACACGTCGAGGGCCCTCAGATAGTTTTTTTATGCCATCATTGTCGGTCGCTCAAAGCAGAGTTCCTTCTGGCTATCGCCATTATTTACATAATATAATTAAATGTAGTTTACTCTTACTGTCCTTTCTTAGCCGTTCCTCTACAAGACCTTCGGCGACTGCTTTGAGGACTACCTTCGTCGACGGTTGCATCAACTCGCTCGACGAACATTTCAGACTGCCTAGGAAGACCGCTCCGGGCCTAAGCCCTCACGGTAGGGAGAGTGGGGGTGGTTTATTTCTTAGTTACCCTAAGAGAATGCATATTTCCCCCTATATACACTTTAATTGCCAGGCTGCCTTTCCCATACACAATGGAGAATACACCATTTAAATTTTGACCATCTTACAACTGTAAATTTCCCTGGAAAGACTTGCACCGGGTATGCAATCTTTGTCTCCCAAGGGACCATAATGAAGGCTGTTAGGCAGAATCCTGGCAAGTTCCCTTGGGGAACACTGCAAAAAGATTAAGACTACAGGAGTAAGCAGTAAACCCAATTGGTAGCAGTCTGTACCACCCAGATTTACCTGGTAGCTGTGGCGGAGCAGTCAGACCTCTCTCAAGAAGAGTAGGGCAGCATATAGAGTATACACAATAGGGCCAAAAACACAGTAGAGCAAACAAACACTGACCAGAGCTTTGTATAAAAAGTATATAATTATTTATTTAAAACACACTTTAGGCAATATACTAGCACTCTAAATCAAAAGCAAGTTAAAACACAGTCAGGTAAAGTATACACACCTCCCTTGATAACTATCAGACAAGTCAGAGTTAAAACACCACGATTTGTTAAACAGATGTGAGCGCATAACCTGATGGCACTCCAATAGTTCAGTTAAAGGGAGAGAAAAAGGCAGAGCATAGAAATAAAACAGGTCCCAACACTTTTAGGAGTTCTCAGCAAGGGATTAAAGGCAGGATATACTGTAGAGCCAAAGTTCATAGGCCAGGCGCACTTTAAATGGAGCAAAGCGAAATGTGCCCAGGATCACACGGTTTAAAATGGACTAAAAGTCTTTGCAGAATGTTCAAAAGAGGTTGGGGTGATTCAAGAAGATAAAGTTAGAAGGTCTGGGGCCAACCCAGTTGGCAAGCCAAGGATTTAAGGGTCACCTTGGGCAAACCGAAGAAAGGGAGGCCAGGCAGGACACAGTACCTTAAAGAGAGAGGAAGCTCCAGCAGTGGCAGTTGTTCCTGGCAGTGGTTGCAGTTCATTGTTTCGACCAGGGGAAGAGAGGATCTCGTCGAAGAGGAAACATGGAGTCGTTGCACTGGACAGGGATGAAACCAGCCGCGGAGTTTGTCGATAAAAGGTGCGTTCCTTTTATTCGCGGTCAAAGTGGTGAAGCTTGGCTATCCGGCCGCCGGGGTGCTTGGCACGGGCGATTCGACCAAGAGACGTCTTTGTAAGGCGAAAGGGGCGAACTGGTTGGTCCCACCAGCTCAGAGGAAGAAGACTCGTCCAGCAGAAGATCTTCTCTTGTCGTCGGGGAAAGTGGTGAGGTAATTGCAGCAGGGCTTCACCGGTGGTGTCGTCGTTGCAGATGGCTCAGCTTCTTCCCTCTTCGGATTCTTAGGTCCTGTGGCGACTTCTGAAGTTCCAGTCCCAAAGGCCCTGCTTTTATGATGAAAAACCCCCATTTAACAGCCTAGCTGTCACTCAAACATGCTAAGTGGTGAGCCGGGCGGCTCACCACGGGCCCAATCAGAACATAGTGGGACCTGAGTTGCTAAGGCAACACAGTCCAGGGTGCCAATTCCCCTCCACACCCATCCTGTGGAACCCAGAGTGTCACCATTTGGAGGGCCTCTGTGAAGAAGCCCACCAAAAAGTGGAACAAAGGGCTCGACCTTGGTCAGAGTTACAGAGACGGACACGATCGCCATTTTAGAAAAGAGTTCTGGCAAAAAGACCCAACTGTGATTTTAATATTAAATAAATAAACCGGCGGTATCTTTAACATTGCACCAAAAAGTGGTGCGTTTAAAATCGATGGGAAAATCCCATAGAGAATATTCCGGTGGAATATTTTGTGTGGTAACCACTGCCACCAGCCAGAAACTCGACAAGGGGGGGACTGGACAGTGCCCCCTTGAAAACAGACCCAGGGGAAATATAATTAACCCCTTCCAGTACTTCCACAATATGATGGTTTGTACTGGTTCTGTTCACAATTTAGGACTAGTAAAGTCAATGGTGACTTTACATTCCCTGGGAGACAGTAGTCAGTCCCAAGGTATGGAGTCTATGTTTGGGAGTCACTATGACACCCCTGTGTTACTGCACTGAGGGTGCTGTGTAACACATGCACAAAAACAGATGATACCCTATGGAGTTAAAAAAAAAAAACATAGCCCATAAGCACACAAAAAGTCAAAGACATAACTCAAAACATGCCTAAGAGTGGGAGGAAAAGAGTCTCACTCTTAGCAGGAGAAAAAAACAAACCCCAAAAATCCAGAAAAGCTGCTGGGGGACTCACTAGGTTTGGGAAATTAGCCTTATAAGAGAATTCTCCCTAACGAAGGCCCCTGCAAATCTTGCAAGCTCTTGAAGCCCAAAACTGTGAAGGACCGCAAGACCAAGTGCTGGGCCCACCACGCCTTTCAGGCCGAAGCCGCCATGGACGTTGAGGGTGCCTCCAGTAACGGCAGCATCAGCGTCTTTAGTGACGCTGAGAGCGAACAAGAGCCATCGGAAGCCCGCATGCAAGACCCCAACCCCATCAGGCAGGCCAGCAGCTCTGCTACGGGGACGACACCCAGCAGCACTGGCACAGACAAACATCACCACACAAAGCACACAACCCACTGCCACAAGTTGACTTCAACCTCGATCGGAATGCCACAAACGCCGTCAATGGGGAGGTCCGACCGTTCCCTGTCCTCTGGGCCATCAAAAGTCTGGTTCAGACGATGTGTCCAAAACCTCCAAGTCCGCACACGCTGACGACTGGGCTTCGAAAGACGCGTTGATGGCCCATATGCATGCCGATAAACGACAGTCAAAAGGCGCGTCAAAGACACCTGCAAAGTCCTCACAGAGCTTGAAAATGTCAAAGCTCATCAAAAAACACGTCCCAGACACATTACTAAAGGGTCAGACTTCAAAAAACCGCAAGTCCTCAAAGCAAAAGGAGGACTCTAGTTTAAGGACTATGACCCAGGGAGGGAGGGGACCATTTCAGGGACTATGTGGCACAAGAACACCCTGCACCTGAGCCAACACACACCGCTCCTACATCATAGGTTGTCCCATGTTCATCCCAATGGTCTGCAGAAGAAATGAATAGGGTCATGAGAAGTATGTCTTCATTAGCCAATTTCTTTGACAACCACCCAGAGGTTTTAGTAAACCTTCAGGGCACTCCACCAGCTAGTGGGGCTGCACTTACACAACACCCACCCCACCCCCGCCAAAAGAGCCCGTACAGATACTGTACAAGCAGGACCCAGGGCAGCTTCCTTACTACGACTCCACTCAGTACTTCCATGACACTGGAGCATACACAAGACACTGAAGACCAAGGGTACATGGGGGATATAGACCAGTTTTATGATGACGACGATGAAGACGTCTACGTCATACAGTCGCTGGATCATTCAGACCCACCAGTGGCAGACTCACCGGTCGACAATCAAATTCAATATAATGATATGCTCCTAAAAGCAGCAGAACATTTCAAGAACATTTCAAGACAGATACACAGAAGACCCAGGTAGACAAGGACTTTGTTGAAAACATCTTGGGAGACAAAAACGCCCGCTACTCAATTCATTCCATTTCTCCAATCTGTATAGAGGCAAATTCAGCCCTTTCTAGTAACACCAAACTTAACACAGGGTGTAAACCTGCGCATTGAAAAAGTCTTCCAACCAGCTCCCTCAGACCCCCTTTACATCAGGGGTCAATTAAAAACTGATTCGTTGGTGGTTACAACCACTAGAAAGAGAGCTGGAACACTTCTATCCTCTTCAGAAGCCCCCACAGACAAAGAAAGCAAAGAGATGTATAATTTTGGTAGAAAAGTGGCCTCCTCTGCAGCCTAGCAGGCGAGGATTGCCAGTAGCACCACCTTACTGGCCAGCTACAACTGCCATAAGTGGGACCAATTGGCCGAACAGATGGCTTCAACCCCGGAGCCCCTTAAATCACAACACTCTCTGCTGCAGAAGGAAAAGCTGTTGCAAACTGCATTCTCAAGAATAATCTAGATGCAGCAGACAATGCGGGGAGGATAATAGCTGAGGGCACGCTTATCAAACGCCACGCATGGCTACGCCAGTCTGGGTTTAAACTAGAGACGCATGCTACTCTTCTTAACATGCCAATCGAACCAAATGTCTTGTTTGGCAAGGCAGTGGAAGACACCCTCAAGTGTGCCAATAGAGAGTATGATTCCTTAAAGTCACTGGTCAACTTACTAATAAACCCTCCGGTCAAAGAGGGGGGTATCATTTTCGCTGCTTTAGGGGGAAAATGTATACCGGGGTCAGGGTACAACCAGGGTCAGAGCTCGTCCTGGGGCTCACGACAGGGGCAGTCCTTGCAAGGTTTTCAAAGGGTCCAGAGAAGATCTTGTGGCAGGAGTAGATCCTCCTCTTCCAGAGGCGGCTAAGCCCCCCCCAAACAGTGACCACCCCGCTATAGGTTCCCTCACATGCCACTTCAGTAGGAGGACGCATATCATACTTCACCCACGTATGAGAGGGAATCACCTCAGACAAGTGGGTACTTTCAACCGTGGCGGGCGGTTATTGTATAGAACTGCTACAGCAACCCTCCAACTATCTCCCAAGACAAAGGACCACCTCCAAAGAAGAACAGCGCATCCTATTGGAAGAGGTGACAGCGCGGTTATTAAAGGACGCCGTAGAAGTCATCCCGGCGAGCCAGGTAAACAAGGGTATCTATTCAATGTACTTCGTTGTGTCGAAAAAAGATCTCACGATGCGCCCTGTCTTAGATCTGCGCCCCGCAAACACCTATGTCAAGCCACAGAAATTCTGCATGACAACGCTATAGGAAGTAATCCCACTGCTAAATTGGGTGGACTACATGGCAACCTTGGATATGAAAGATGCATACTTTCATATTTCAATGTTTCCAGCGCACCCAAAATTCTTACGTTTCAAGATAGCAAACCAGCACTACCAATTCAAGGTGCTACCCTTCGTCATAGAATCCGCTCCCAAGGGTATTCACCAAGGTACTGGCGGTTGTGGCGGCGCACCTCTGCAGAGAGTCAAACCCAGTGTACCCTTACTTGGACGACTGGCTGATCACATGGGAAACCCCCTAAATTTGCAAGCAAACTATCCAAAGACTGACCAATCTACTTTTCCAATTGGGTTTCTCAATCAATGAGAAAAAGTCAAGCCTTGTACCAAACAAGAACAAACAGTTCTTAGGCGCTGTCATAAAAACAGAAGAGGGTCTAGTCGTTCCATCAAAGGAAAGAGTACAAAACATACTGCTGCAAATACCTCAGCATCTAGCCAGTCGCCAGATAACCATACACAAAGCAATGCGCTTGCTCAGGATGATTGCATCATGCATTTAGCTGGTCCCACACGCACGATTACGCATGCACCCAATGCAAGATTGGTTGGCGAAACAGTGGTCTCAGGCAAGCGGCCATTGGGACGATCTAGTGGTCGTTTTGCCAACTCTAGTACAAGCTCTACGCTGGTGGACGAAGGAGAATCTTTTGAAGGGAAAACCCTTCCACGACCCGCCAGTGCAAGCGGTTGTTAGAACAGACGCATCTCTCACCGGGTGGGGGGGCCTCATCACCAACATCTCACAGCGCATGGTCTGTGGACTCAAATCTCAGCACAGAACCACATCACCTGCTGGAACTTCTAGCAGTGCTCAGTACAAATTCTCACAGACAGCACCACTGCGATGTTCTATATAAACAAGCAGGGAGATAGACATTCTCCAAATGTGTCCGGGTTAGCACAGAAAATATGGAAGGGGGCACTCAAGAGGGGCATGTTTGTTCCGAACATCAAAAAAGTAGTAGAATCCATTTTCACTCAGTGGGACTACGCCTCGCTAGACTTGTTAGCAACAAGAGAAAACAAAGAATGCCCAAACTTCGCATCCAGGTTTCCCCAACCCAGATCCAAGGGGAACGCCCTGTGGATGAGTTGGTCAGGGAAATTTGCCTATGCTTTTCCCCCAACTCCACTAATGAGCAAGGTGGTGGATAAGGTTCACAAGGAACAGATCACATTAATCTTAGTTGCCCCTATGTGGGGAAAACAACCTTAGTATCCACATCTGCGCAAACTGGCGAAGTGCGACCCAATAAAACTCCTGTGCCCATTCAACATGCTCACTCAGCATGGGGGGACAACATTACACCCTCAACCTCACTTTATGAACTTGGCAGCTTGGCTCCTGAAGTCATAGAGGTTGGACATCTAAATCTACCTCAGGTGTATGGAAATCCTCAAAGAGGCACGTAAACCAAACACGAGACACCGCTATTTTAACAAGTGGAGAAGATGCCAGTCAAAACAAATAAACCCAATAGAATGTACTCCATTACACATTCATCATTACATGCTTCACTTACTAGACTCAGGGCTAGTACTTAACTCTATTAAAGTTCACCTAGCGACTCTATCCGCGAACACCACTTCTCAGAGTAAGGTGTCATGGTGGAAAATCCCTGTCATTAAGGCATTCACGGAGGCAGTAAAAAGTCCACCCTCCTATTTCAAACCCACCGCTAGGCTGGGACCTCAATGTAGTACTTGCAAAGCTCATGGGATCCCCCCTTTGAGCCTATGCATAAATCAAGCCTTAAACACCTCACTTCTAAAGCGGCTTTCTTGGTGGCTATCACTTCCATAAGGAGAGTCAGTGAACTGCAAGGTTTGTCAGTGCAAAACCCTTTCTTTGTGAGCCACAAGCACAGATTGGTATTAAGAACGCACCCTACATTTTCACCTAAGTTCATTTCTAAGTTCCAGGTCAATCAGGCCATCGAACTACCAGCTTTCTTTCAAAACCCAACAAGCTCACTCCATACACTGGATGAAAGGAGGGCCGTCCTTTAGCATGTAAACAAGACCAGACCGCAAAGAAAAACAGATCAACTGTTTATCTCTGTCGCTTCAGGCAGGGAAGGAGACCGTATTCTGACAGATCTGGGGGCCCCAGGGGTGCAACCCGCTATATGTATCCTTTCGATCTTGGGTTCATCTATGGAGTTATTCCTCGAAATGAGTTTTATGATTTTGTACAGATTCCTTTTCAGGTCTCTCTCCGTCTCTCCTTCCTTGTCCGGTATCCCGAAGATCCTGAGATTGTTTCTCTTCTCTCCGTTCTTAAAATCGTCCATTTTCAGGGAGATCTCGGCTTCAGTGGCACGAATGCCCACGGGCAGGTGCCATGTGAAGATGGGTTTTCAGCAGGTTTTTACAAATAATTCCTTGAAGTTCTCCTGCCCTTCATGACAGAACTCTTCAACGACATACTTGAAACAGGGATTTCCCCCGACTCGTTCTTGCAAGCTCTCATTACGGTAATACCCAAGGAGGGCAGAGATCCCAAGACCTGTGGGTCTTTGCGGCCCATCTCCTTCCTTAATATTGATGCCAAAATAAATATATGCTAGGGTTCTCACGGTCAGGCTCGAGGAACACATACATCGATTGATACACCCGGACCAGGTGGGCTTCATCAAAGGCCGGCAGCGAGCGGACACAATGAGGAATCCCTGCACTTACAACACGGGGCAGCTGGGGCAGCAGGGGACCCCGCCTTTCTTTCAGTGGACGCTGAAAATGCATTTGGCAGGGGAGAGTGGGATTTCCTGAAAGCGGTCCTGGTTACATGTGGTATGGGGGACAGACTGTTGCAGGGGATCATGGCAGTGTATTCTTCACCCAGGGCATGTGTCACGGTTAATGGTGGGTACTCGTGTTGGTTCGGCCTAGGGAGAGGAACTAGGCAGCGGTGTCCGCTTTCACCAACTCTCTTTGCGATTTCCCTAGAACCGCTAGCACAGAGGATCAGAGGGGAACCCAGATTTGAGGGATTCTGTGTGGGGGGCAGGAGTATAAGGTAGCATTATATGCGGATGACATGTCAAATGTGATGAACCCCCTGGTCTCAGTTCCAATGGCTATCCAATTGATGGAACAATACGGTGCCATATCCGGATTCAAGATTAATCCGCCCAAGTCGGTTCCCCTCCCCTTAGACAAGACAGAAGACGGGAACGTAGCCAGATTTGCGCCCCTGGGAGTGCAGGTCAGTCTGGGACCCCTTAGGTACCTTGGGATCAGTGTAACTAGGGATTGTGGAGAGCTATTTGAGGCTATTTTCACCCCATTGATGGGCAAACTTAAAAAAGACCTGGAGAAATGGAGCCAAGCTCACATTCTCCTGGCTGGGATGCCTTAACGCCCTCAAAATTGTCCTCCTCCCAATGATCCTTTACCTGTTTCAAATGCTACCTATCCAGATCCCGGACTCATTCTTTAGGGATGCTAGGAGTACCATGCTGAAGTTCCTGTGGCAGGGGAAAAAAGCCAGGATCCCCATGGGTACCCTCAGCCTTCCTAAGGAGAAAGGGGGTGTGGGCCTACCAGACCTGAAACTTTACTACAAGGCCGCTCAACTTGAAGTCCTGATACCCCACCTAAGAGCACAGCAGGATCTCCAATTGGTCGCCCTAGATAATACACACATGCATCCGGCGACTGTCGGGGAATGACTGTGGGTCCCACAAAATAAGATACCACATAGGATTCGGGAACACCCGATTCTGGGGACAGTCTGGTATGTTTGGAAGAAGTGTGCGGAAATGGTAGGGGTCACGACATGGCCATCACCGCTGGGACATATCTGGGTACCGGGAGTGAGAGACGCCATAGAAAACCCTGAAAGATTCCAGCCCTGGTTTGAGGCGGGACTGGAGAGGGTCAGAAAGCTCTGGAGGGAGGGTAGATTAATTACCATTCAAGAACTCCAAGAGGCCTGAGCATTGGCAGACTCCCGGTCTTTCTCTAGCTCCAACTCAAGGGGGCACTGACAGGGGAGGGTTGGAGGGAACAGATACAGAGGGACCTCACCCCGTTCGAGCGGCTCCTAGACACCAGGACAGAGGGGAAGGGGCTGATCTCAGCCATGTGCAGAGCCCTAGTGGAATCAGGCAAGGGGTCCACAGACAAGCTAAGGGAAAGATGGGAGAGAGATATGGGAGGGGGTTGGTCCAACCTCTCTGGTATAAACTCTGCAGGGGTGTCTCCCAGACCTCAATATCCTGCCAATATAAACTCCATGCAATCAAGCTCCTACACAGGTGCCAGTATGACCCACTTAGGCTTTCCAGGACGTACCAGAATGTCAATCCTTATGTTGGCGTGAATGTGGGATGAGAGCAGATTACTGGCACATGTAGTGGAGGTGTGGAGGTGTCCCAGGGTGCAGGTGTTCTGGGACGAAATCCTGGGCTGAATCAAGGAGCTCGATGACGGATTAGAAGAGGTTGAGGGGGAGTGCTCTAAACTCTCCCCGATGGCGGCAGGCCTACTACTGACAGCCAGGGCATGTCTGACTACCCGATGGAAAAATGCACACACCCCAAGCAAAAAGGAATGGATCAGTGTGGCTAAAAGTATGTGTGCGATGGAATGAATAACAGCGGGGCTCCATAGGTTCAGAAGATCCTTGGAATTCGAACAAGTTGAGTTTGTTAACAAACATGTGTCACCCAAGGTAGACTGAGTCGATACACCTTTGGAGAATTGGACTGAGAGTGCCGGGAGCATCATAGCGAAAATACCCCGCTGAAGGGTGCACGCAAATGGTTAAAAGGGATAAAGGGACTGCCCGAAAGGGCCCAGAATCTCATGCGACTGCAATGCAAGTGGACACCGCCGCTGTAGGACATGCCAAGTAGACTAGATGGGAAAGAGCCATAGTTTGGAGAGGGGTGATGGGCGTGGGAGGAGGGATAGGTTCAATGGTTGTTTTTGTCGGTGGAAGCCCAAAGACTGATTCGTCCGAATTAATCAAATCTGCAAGTATGGCGTTCACCCTGTTCGCCAGCACAGAGTTTTGCATCCAGGCTTATCAGCGCGATTGGTCGATATGCCCCGCATTGAGCGGGGTCTTTGTTAGCCTTTGGGAATAACACCCATTTTAACCTCTTCCATTGGTTAAATACTTTTATTAACATAAAACAGATTGGGAAAATGCCTCTCTGACCCTGCTCTAAGAGGAATTTCCCGACCTAAAATTAAAACTAAGGATCTGTCTGTGTCAGGATGTAAAAATCAAACTGTCCTTGTGTTCAAACGTTCTATCTTGACCCTTACACTACTAACCAAATTATAAGGTGAAAAGGGAAATGCCTTTAACCTGGAGATTGCAAAAAGAGTTCATAAAGGAAAAATAGAACAGCTCCAACATAAATGTTCTCCTTAGTAAAATAATCTTGTTTCCAGAGGGTGAATCCCTTCCTTTGGATTCTTTCTGAATTCAAATACACAAGTATTCCAAGGTCAAAACAAACATCTCAGTTCCATGGGAATTCCCTGCTCCTGGGTTTTGTCTCCGTTGAATTAATCATTTCAATACAAAAATTCACCAAGAGTAGCAAGCGTTGGTTCCAGAGGTTCATTCTCTTCCCTTGAATTCTTTCTTAACGCTATTGATTCTTGGTCTAACAGTACGACCCACTTAGGCTTTCCAGGATGTACCAGAATTTCAATCCTTATGTTGGCGTGAATGTGGGATGAGGGCAGATTACTGGCACATGTAGTGGAGGTGTCCCAGGGTGCAGGTGTTCTGGGACGAAATCCTGGGCTGGATCAAGGAGCTCAATGACGGATTAGAAGAGGTTGAGGGGGAGTGCTCTAAACTCTCCCCGATGACGGCAGGCCTGCTACTGGCAGCCAGGGCATGTCTGACTACCCGATGGAAAAATGCACACACCCCAAGCAAAAAGGAATGGATCAGTGTGGCTAAAAGTATGTGTGCGATGGAACGAATAACAGCGGGGCTCCATAGGGTCAGAAGATCCTTGGAACTCGAACGAGTTGAGTTTGTTAACAAATATGTGTCACCCAAGGTAGATTGAGTCGATATACCTTTGGAGAATTGGACTGAGAGTGCTGGGAGCATCATAGCGAAAATACCCCGCTGAAGGGTGAAAGCAAATGGTTAAAAGGGATAAAGGGACTGCCTGAGAGGGCCCAGAATCTCATGGGACTGCAATGCAAGTGGGCACCGCCGCTGTAGGACATGCCAAGTAGATTAGATGGGAAAGAGCCATAGTTTGGAGAGGGGTGATGGGCGTGGGAGGAGCAGGGCTAATGCTCAAGGTTCAATGGTTGTTTTTGTCGGTGGTTTCCCAAAGACTGATTCGTCCGAATTAATCAAATCTGCAAGTATGGCGTCCACCCTGTTCGCCAGCACAGAGTTTTGCATCCAGGCTTATCAGCGCGATTGGTCGATATGCCGCGCATTGAGCTGGGTCTTTGTTAGCCTTTGGGAATAACACCATTTTAACCTCTTCCATTGGTTAAATACTTTTATTAACATAAAACAGATTGGGAAAATGCCTCTCTGACCCTGCTCTAAGAGGAATTTCCCTACCTAAAATTAAAACTAAGGATCTGTCTGTGTCAAGATGTAAAAATCAAACTGTCCTTGTGTTCAAACGTTCTGTCTTGACCCTTACACTACAAACCAAATTATAAGGTGAAAAGGGAAATAGCTTTAACCTGGTGATTGCAAAAAGAGTTCATAAAGGAAAAATAGAACAGCTCCAACATAAATGTTCTCCTCAGTAAAGTAATCTTGTTTCCAGAGGGTGAATCCCTTCCTTTGGATTCTTTCTGAATTCAAAAACACAAGTATTCAAAGGTCAAAAGAAACATCTCAGTTCTAGGGGAATTCCCTGCTCCTGGGTTTTGTCTCCGTTGAATTAATCATTTCAATACAAAAATTCACCAAGAGTAGCAAGCCTTGGTTGCAGAGGTTCATTCTCTTCCCTTGAATTCTTTCTTAACGCTATTGATTCTTGGTCTAACAGTTCTTTGTGTCTTTCTTGGCCCACAACAATCCTGTTAGTTACAAATCTATTTAACCTTCTAGTTGCTTCTTTCAAAAGTACCTTCTTTTGTGCAAAAAGACACATGGGCCCTCATTCCGAGTTTGGTGGTAGTCATGGCGCTATTTACGCCATGACTGCCACCAATAACGGTACAGTGGGCCTCATTACGACCCTGGCGGTACGGGGTAAACCGCGCCGTAAATGGTGCCGGCGCCGTTTACCCCGTACTGCCTCATTATGAGGTCCCCTTGCGGGACCCAGGAAGTAACGCCTGGTCAAACCAGGGGTGCTTACCGGGTCCCGCGGGGGGAAGAGGGAGCAAACAACGGGCCAACTCGTAATGGTCCGTTGTTTGCTCCCTCTCCCATTCCCATTTCAGCCCTATGGGGGCTGAAATGGGAATGGGGAAGGACTGGGTCCTTGGAGGGAGGAATTACCGGGCCTTCCGAATTCGGAATGGCCCGGTAAATCCTCATTCTGTGGACCCGGACGCGATTTCGGTGGCAGCCATGCCGCTAATAGCGGCATGGCTACCGCCGAGGTCGTAATGAGGGCCAGTGTCCAGTTTGGTGCAATGGGGACTTACCGGTCTAGTCAGACCTTGACGGGACCGGTAAGTCCCCATTCCCCAAACCATTCCCCATTCCCATTTGAGCCCCCAGAGGGCTCAATGGGAATGGGGCAAATATCGGGCTGGCGTATGTCAAGCCGTTATTTGCGCCCTGCTCCCTTAATGGGTCCCGTCCACAACGCCAGGTCAGACCTGGCGTTAAAGGAGGGTCCTGCTAAGGGACCTCTTAGTAGGGTGGTAAGGGATTACCGGCACCGGTCTCCTTACCGGTGCCCGGTATCCCTTAGCGCCCTACTCGGAATGAGGGCCATGGCCTCATTACGAGTGATGCAGTAATTCGGCGGTAAATCTGCCCAAAAGTCGCCCTAACGAATTACCGTTACCGCCACTTGGTCAGGCGGAATTTCCGCCTGATTACAAGTGGGGGCAGCGGTATAATTCCCTATTTTTTTTGTGTTCATTGGACTCAATGCAATGGGGCTTTTTTGGCAGAATTACCACAGCGGAATTTCCGCCATGGTAATTCTGCCAATATTTTGTCGCTGAATTTGAAGATTTACCTCAAGCATTTTGGAGGCAAATTCTCCACTCCAGGCCGAGCTCGTAATTTGGCATAGTGGTAAAGTTGGCGGTAACAGAGCGCTAACTTTACCACTTACTGCCAGACTTGTAATGAGGCCGACAGTCCTTTCTTGGGACATCCTGTAGATTTGTAACTGCCTGGTATACTCCGCTGCCAGGATTTTTCATGCACTTGTAGCTGCCTGGTTTACTCGCCTGCCAGGACTACTTTTATTCATAGCAAACAGTTCCTCTTTTATTTCCACAATTGCATATATCTTCATCGGTTTTGTATCTCTGGTTGTTTCAACATTTACGTTGGGATTCCCCCATATCTGCATTTCATACAGTCATATAAGGCTGGGGTTTATATTTGCAATATGCCTTCCTGGTTTGCAAACATTCTCCGTAATATCTTTGTTTCTGTGGCTTTAAAGTTGACAAATTGTGTCTGGCACAGTCGCTGAAATGCCCCAGGGTCCTCACTTTGCTTGGGTTGACTCACCAGCTCTGTGTGATGTCTTCGGTCCTGTTCGCGTTTCCGCAGCAAAGATCTGCCGCCTACTTTCCACTCTGGACTGCTTCCACGTCGTTCCAGTTCCTCTCGCGGCTCTGCTTCAGCTTGCCTCCCTTCCTTCAGGTCCCTGTAGGTGAAATGTTGCTTTTTCCTGTGCTTTGTCCCATTTGCCTAACGCAGAGGAATCATCCCTCGGTTCCTGTCGTGCCTGTGGCACGTCCTGCTCGTGCAACATTCCTTTGCCTCCTTGCTGGTGAGCCCTTTGGCTCCCCCACACCGGTCTGTGCTTCCAGGGCACACACACCTCGCAGAGAGTTGCAACAACTTCTCCCAAAAAGCAGCCTCCTAGAGTTTGTTTTCGATCTTTAAATGTCCTGTGCACAGGTGCATTCTGAAAACAACTAGCACACTCATTGAGCTTGCGGTTCCTTCTGCTCTGCATCGTTCCCTTCTTCCTCCTCATCCCAGTACTTGGGTGTTTGTGGGAAATGGAGTTCATTGATATTAACTGATGCAAATTACTTGGCAAATAATTTTCAATGGTGCCACACGATAAGTCAGTTCTATATGGAGGGGAATTAGAACTGGAAAAATATTCTTGGAGCTTTTACGTTTTAGACCAGGGATGGAAGTTTGGCCTAAAAGGTTTTGGGGAAAGGTTTCTCTATTTTCCCTAAACGGGAGTATAGATGCATGGCAGTAGGCCATTAGGGTATTTGGTATCAAGGGCTTTTCTACATGGGCAAATGGGGGGATACCATGTCTCATCCAATTAAACCATGACATCTCCCAGTAGGCTGTCTCCTCCCATGTGATCCTCCCTTATATAGCCGCCCCCAGAATCAGGTAGCGGCTGCCATCCCCTGGCCACATGGGAAGAGGTTACTGCTGGGAAATCTGTGATGACTCCATCGGATTTATCACACCCCACATACACATATATGTATATGTAATTGGTCAATTGTGCGCAAAAGTGCATAAACAAAAATATTTTAACTTTTAAATTGTTGTTTATGGAAACACGTATTCTGCAAAGCTATACTGGAATTCATCACCTACTAAATGATAATTGTTATCTGTCAGACTGAAGGCAATCCTTGAGGAACTTGGAGGGTTCTATGACGGCTGTATGCGGTTTGGGGGCGGGCAGAGCACGAACCTATGCAGTCTGTAAAGTAACGCTGGGTGCTCCCATTGTCGCTAAATCCTCTGGATCCAATGGTATTATGGAATTCGATCCTACTGTAGCTGATTATCTCATTCAGGTATGGCAGGAAGCGTTACAGGTAGGGTCATTGCCTCCAATGATGCGTGAGGGTGTTATCTCCCTGATTTTATTATACATGGGTAGTATAGCTCAGTGGAAACGCGTCGTCTTGGAAGCAAGATGACGCAGAGCAACACAGGTTCGAATCCTGGGTTGGCGCTTAGAAACCTCTTCGGTATTAAGCGCGTTATAAAAAACCTATAATTATAATTTATAATTAGAATTACAGATGGGGTCATTGCCTGCAATGATGCGTGAGGGTGTTATCTCCCTGATTTTAAAACCAAGCAAGGACCCATTGGATTGCGCCTCCTATAGGCCGATATCACTGATTAACCTAGATGCAAGAATATTTTCCATAATCTTGGCTGATAAATTGCTTCCTTTTCTTCCCTCTGTGGCGCACCTTGATCAGTCTGGGTTCATCCCGGGCTGTTCTACGGTGCTAAATTTGCAGATACTTTTTGCGGTGTTGGCCCAGATAGATCCATCCGTGCAAACGCTTTTAGATATGGAAAAAAGGTGTTTGATTCGTTGCTTGTGATTATTTATTTGCAGTTCTGGGAAAACTGGGGCTACTGTCATAAAACATACCGTGTGTCAAGGTCCTGTATTCGGGGATGACCACACAGATTCATCTCTTCGGCATCGCTCTAGGTTCGTTTACCCTGGGGCGGGGGACGCGGCAGGGGTATCCATTGTCCCACCTTTAATTTGCGATTGCTGTGGAGCCGCTCACAGTCCGTTTCAGATCACTGCATAGGCACCAAGGACTTGCATTGGGAGGGGTCAGGGAGCTGATATCTCTTTATGCGGATGACTCTCTATTTTATGTTAAAAACCCAGAGAGTAATATGAAACTGCTTTCTGAGGAGATCTAAGCTTTTGGTGATATATCTGGGTTGCGGGTGAACTGGTCCAAGTCCATTTTATTCCCGCGGAATGAGTCCACTCACCAGCCGCTTGGTTTCGTAGGGTTCCGGTGGGAGAAGACTTGTACTAAACATTTGGGGAGGGTCACCGTAACCAACCGCAGCTGTTGAAAGACGATCATGGAGCTTATTCGGAGGTGCTACCGGAGAACATTTAGCGATAAGCCACACTTTCGCTTAAGGGCAGAGTAGCTATCATAAAAATGGCGTGTTACTTTTGTTTCGCAATATTCTACTCTGGCCTGGTTCTAAATATTTTAAGGAACTGCGGACGTTGTTGATTAGGTTGGCGTGGAGCTCTAAATATCCTAGAAATAGATCAGAGATGCTTATGGGTACTTGGGAACAAGGGGGTCTAAATGTACCTGATTTGGAACTGTACTGTCTGGTGGCCCAGGTCTTGTTTGCTTCGTATTGAATGCCAGGTTTGCAGCCTGTCCCACATGTGCTTATTAGGAGGAGGTCGGCTCTTCCTTATTCGTTGCAGGGTGCGTTGGTGTCTATGCGGATCGCTCACAAGTGTCCCTTTGGCCCATTCTCATGTACAGTCTATGCATGGTGTAGGTTGTGCTTGAAAATGGAGGTGCAGAGTCTGTATACCCCGGAGCTGGTGGTCGGCGATATCCAGTGCATTAACCCAATGTGTGATGGTATCATTAAGAGAGAGTGGTTGGAACTGGGGATTAACAACATGTTTGACTTCTATGTGGATGGGATTTTCCTTTCCTCGGAGCAGGTCAAGGCCAAGCTTGGGGAGAGGTTCATGTAGGCGTTCCAGTACTTTAGGATTCAGGAGGCGTTTTGGGCATGGTTTCCCTGCTGAACCACAGGTGTTTGTGGTTTTAAAGTATTTTGTCAACTCAGCAAATGCTAAAAGGGTGGTGTCCACTATCTATCGAATGGTACAGAGATCTGCTCCCAGGGCGGCATTAGTGTGTCGATCACAGTCGATCACAGTGGGTTTGGGATATGGGAGTGTATCTGGAGGACAGAAGGTGGCAATATGTGTGCTCATATACCAAGAAAGTGTCAATATGCTCTAGGTTCAAACTCATACAATTTTTAAAATCCTTCACTGCGCATATTTCTTCCCTGCGTTCCAGAAGAAATTTGATAACTCCAATGACAGATGATGCCCTAGATGTAAATGTGACAATGGAGGGTTTATACATGTTTTGTGGGAATGCCCCTCTTCGTTTTGGCGGCAGGTTACTGAGCTGATGGGGCATATGGTTTACCACGAGGTGTCTCAGGACATTCTCTGTTGCTTGTTTAGATGGCTCCTGAGAATTCCTAAGGGCGAGAGGAAACTGCTGTTGATTTGCATGATCCTAGCTAAAAGATGCATTTTACTGCTCTGGTCTAGTCATGTGTCTCCAACCGCTGAGAAGTGGCTATGAGACCTGGCATGGTGTTGTGATGTGGAACATGAATATTGTAGGATGTTGCTCGGGAATTCTAGACCAGGGGATGTGTGGTGGTAGAGGGGGCAGGGGATTGCTGAATCACAATTGGAGAAGGGATATGGGGCCCGGCAGTGTGTCATGACTTTCCTATGTGGATGTGCTGTGTTTATAAATGTGAAAATGTATAAATGTCAGAATTTTATTTTTTATGCTATAAGACTGAAACATGGCTACTATTTTTGGCGCCTAGCTAGCTGGTGCAGCTGGGACCTGGGGGGTTAGGGGGAGAGAGGGCTGGGCTGGACATGGCATTGGACTGTTACTGGTTGTAATATTCATTGACCATGCTGTTGGGGTGCTGAATGTAATGTGAACCTGTTAATAAATAAAGTTTAAAAAAATAATCAATCATACAGAAAATCATACAGAAAATTGTCACATTCAGACCTTCTGTTACTCCTACGTTCCGTCCCCTTTCCTCGCGAGGGACGGGAACAGAACCCTTTTGCACTAGAAAAAACACATTACCTTTAAATTTGTATGCGCACGGGGGCACGGACCCGGGAGCGCGGACTCCCTTAAACCTGCGCACCGGCACCACACCCCGGTCCCATTTTCTGTGTCGACGGGAGCAAACCGATTTCACCAGTGCTCCTGGGTGAGGCCTCAAGCATCGTAATTCCCCAATAGTAAATTGTTTCTATTTTTCAGAAATTGAGAACACTGTCCCCCGGTGCCCTAGTCTGTCCCCGGGGCATGTCGGCCGCGACCGGCTTCAGCAGGTGTCCATCGTGCGACGGTTCCTTCCCCACTTCAGTTCTGCATAAGCTCTGCTTCCAGTGCTTTGGCGAAGACCACGGATGGGAAGGCTGCTCCACGTGCAATGCTCTCACGTCCCGGTCCCTCAAAAACCGGCTTGCGCGGTGGAGAGAGTTGTTCTCCAGGACTAGGCCGGAGAGTATCAAGGAATATGCGAAGAGAAAGACCAAGATGGTAAGTGTACTCTTCTCTAAAGTACTCCGCCAAGGCGACTCCTTCCCGTGGGGAAGCCTGGGGGCGGGAGGGTCAGTGAGACCCTTGTCACGGCATAAGGAGTATCAAGGCTCTTGCAGCTACCGGCCTAACAGCTGAGGGATCTACATGCCCTACAGGTTCCACCGCCGAGGGGCCCAGCTCTAGTAGCGGACACTCGTCGGAGGGGGCACCTTCATGCAGCACCAACACTACCGGCCTCATGTGCGAGGGCCAACAGCCTACCAGGCAAGCGCCTGAGGTGCAAGGTTGGGCAGAGCCGATGCGACCAGGCATGCAGGCCGATGTCGAACATGGTCCCACGTGCGGAAGGCACTGACAAGATGGCAGCACGTGCAGACAAAATAGTGGGCAGACCAGATCCTCAAAGGTGGGAGAGCAACCCAGCCAGGACAGAGGCCAGCAAATTGGGTGAACCACAGAGGCGTGAACCTTCGGCAGAGCGGACTGGATACCAATGACTCCGATCACCTGGATCACGTTGTACCGACCTTCACCGGAGCTCGGTACAATGAGAGCATTTACTCTCAGTAGGGGCCATACAAGTGGCATACTCTCCTCCGGCGGCTGCGCAGGAACGCCTCCAGCCTGCCTGTGAGGGCCGTTTTCTTTTACTGGTTCTTGTCCCTCAGGAGATTCCCTCAGATGGGAAATATCCAGAAGGGCATGCTATAGGACATGCTGCCTGCCACACCACCACTTCTGCAGGTGCCTGCGCAGCCTACTACGCCTCTACCACCGCTCCCTGCTCCTGTCACAATGCCAGCATCAACACCGGTGCCAACTATCTCAGCGCCGACAAACTCTCCCAACGGATCCGGGGGTACCGGCTAACGAAGGGGATCAGCAGGACACGGATGAAGAGGAGCAAGGCAAGCCTTCCTTGGCCAGATCCGGCATCCCGCTGCAAAAAGATGTCGAAGCACTGGCGATAAATGGTTGGCTCAAGCTGTACTCTATGCAACCAGTCAACAAAAGGCTGGATACAAAGTTCAGGCAGGTGGAGGGCGATACTATACTCTTGTTGGTACAGCGGCAGCCATTATCCTCAGTTATCACGGCACCTTCTATTAATGCCAACCTCCAGGCTTCCTCTTCGAGCACTTCCCTTTTCAGCATTGCTTGGCAAAGAGGAGAAAACGTTAGATGCATACGGGAAAAAGTTTGATTTCAAAGTGAGCCTATCAAAGGTTGTGGAGCAAGATCGCAGACTTTATCCTAGACATTCTGGCCAACAAACAAGTTTCTTTCAAGGCTGGGCTTGCTGAGGCTAAAATAGTGGCACAGGATATGATGGAGGCCACAGTGCCCACATAGACACCGCTAGTCGAGCGATCTGTGTGGCCCCGGACATGAGGAGAACGGCCTGGCTTAAAGCCACCAGGTTCAACCCGGACGTCCAGGATGGAATTCTCGACTTGTCATTCGAGGGTGGTGATCTTTTCCACTGTACTAGGGACGAAGATCTGGACAAAAAGAAACAGAGCTTGCAGCCGGCCAAATCACTGGCCATTCTGACCAAGCCGGCAGCGAAAGCCTTCCCTCTGAGACAAGCCCACTCTGACAAGGGACACGCTTTCGGCGGATTCCGGGGGTTTGAGGACAGCTGAGCCAGGCAACCGGACAGGTCCCCTAGCCAGCGTAGGCGGAAACATCACAAAACTGCCCACAAGGGGTTCTTCCAGTCCCCCTCCCAGTCGTCAGCCTCAGAACCAAAGAAGCAATGACTGCTTTTTTCAGGTCCACAGCACCCAATTCGGGGGCAGACTGGCCCTACACAGTCAGGCTTGGTGTACACGCTTTTTGGACTCATGTGTGATCTCGGTAGTCTCCACGGGCTTCCGACTTCCCCTTCCATCACCTCCTCCTTCTTCGCAGAGACTAGGTCCCTCGCCTTCATCAGGGTCAGGGTTTTTACTCCTGCATCTTCGCCATTCAAAATAAGAACCAGGCGGGCCTGCAAGTTGTGCTAGATCTTTCGTTCCTCAATCTGTACCTACCTTTGCAGAAGTTCAGAACGGTGACACCAGCTATTATAGCCCAGATGCTGGGTGGGGGGAAGGGATTTTCTCCCTGGATCTGAAAGACGCATATCTTCATGTCCCCATAGTGCAACCTCATCGGTCCTCCCGCATGTTCCGGGTCTTAGGCTTGCATTTTCAATACAAGGTACTACCCTTTGGTATGAATTCAGCTCCAAGGGTGTTCACAAAACTCATGAACGCAGTGGCAGCTCTCCTCAGGACGGAGGGTCTGCAAGTATATCCCTACCTTGATGACTGGTTAGTCAGAGGCATGTCTCCAGAGCAGGTCAGGGCCTCGGCTTTTCAATCAACTACCAGAAGTCGCAGCTCTGTCCCACGCAAACTCTGGTGTTCTTGGGACTGCTATGGGATACGCAGAAATAGAAGGTATTCCCTACAGAGGAAAAGGTGGCGGCTATCAAGGTTTTGTCGTTCATTTTATCAGCAGAATAGTAACGCTGGCGTGGTGGTACCAACACCTGCTGGGAGTGCTAGCAGCATGTCTTCTTGCCGTCCCCTACAACAGGCTCCGAATGAGGAGTCTGCAGCTGCATTTTGCGGCTTCCTGGGACCAGGAAACAGGTAATCAGAGGGCACTGGTCACCATTCCCTCCCACTTGCAGCAGGACCTCAGATGGTGGGACCAGGAGGCGAAACTCATGCAGGGCAGACCGTTTCCACCGCCTCCAATACAACACACAATTACAACAGACTCCTCTCTCCAGGGATGGCGTGCCGCCCTGGGAGCACAGGCAGTACATGGGTTATGGTCTTCGACCGAACAGCAGAATCACATCAACTGGCTAGAGTTGATGGCCATCTGGCTCGCACTCAAATCCTTTGTTCCAGTGATCAAGGGCAGCGTGGTGTGTATCCAAATGGACAACTCTACCTGCATGTATTACCTGAACAAGCTGGGGGGCACCAAATCCCCTCTGCTGTGTCGGTTGGCCCTAGACATCTGGGAATGGTCAATTGCTCAAGAAGTATGGCTCTCCGCAATCCATCTGCCGGGAGTGTCCAATCTGAAGGCGGACAGGTTCAGTCGGTTGGGCTCCGACAATTACGAGTAGTAGCTGAACAGGAGAGTGCTCGAAGAAGTTTTCAACAAGTGAGGTTGTCCGGATATAGACCTTTTTTGCAACAGAGAGCAACCAGACTTCTCGATCTCCAGCTATCTCGAGACAAACCTGGACACCATACAGGGAGCAAGAAGTCTATGTACACAAAAGCAGTACAAAAGCAAATGGACCAGGTTCTGCCTATGGTCCAAGGAAATGGCGTGGATCTGCTGGCTTGCACGCTGGACCAGGTCTTATCCTTCTCGGCCCACTTGGCTTAAACAGGTGTCCAGGTCGGCACCTGGCAGACTTGCCTTGCGGTTATTGGCGCTTATAGCAACTCATACAAATGTACTTTCTCTTCGGCTAATCTGGTCTTAAAAAGACATTTGGCAGGTCTGACCAGAATGTACCCTCTGTTCAAGCGCCCACACCCGACCTGGGATCTTAACGTTGTGTCAGTGCCCTGGCACACAAATCTTTTGAGCCCATGGCCACTGTGGTTATCAAGCTGGTTACTCCAAAGACAGCGCTCCTATTCTGAATCACTTCAGCACGCAGGGTCAGTGAGATCTAGGCCCTAGTGGCCTCAGAGCCCTATATCAGGTTTCATCAGGACAACGTTGTGCTCCATACGCACCCCAAGTTCCTTCCGGAGCTGGTTTCCTCTTTCCATATTAACAAGGAGATTGTGCTCCCAACTTTCTTCCCTGAACCCAAGGAAGACGCAGAAAAGACCCTTCACTGCCTAGATGTCCTACTACATTCATGGGGGCAAGGCAAACCGTTTTCTTGCGGCAAAACTGAGGAAGCGTAGAGCCCGCAACTACATAGTACAACTGGTCGATGAACATGGGAAACAGCACACAGCTGAGCCAGACAAAGTGAAAATAATGAAACATTTCCATGAGACATTCCTGAGCTCTGAAAAACTTGATCCCACACAGCAGATTGCCTATTTAAGCTCTCTACCTCTACCCCAAATAACGTACAGTTATTTACAGTACAGTTGGAAGGGTCTTTGGTCGGTAAGGATGCAGCTGCTACTCCTTTAGCACCTCCTGTCGCCGTAAGTGAAGATCGCGCTTGTCCTTCCCTGCTTCCGGAAGCGCCTGTGATTTTGGCGTCTCCGGCACGGCCTCCCAATGTGGAGGCTATGCACCTCCCGCATATCGCGGTTGGAAAATCTTTTCCTGACGCCTTGTCCTTTACGCATACACCAAAGGACATGAAACTAATCCTTGGTTGGACTAGTAATTTAGAGACAAACGGCCCGGCTCGTATAAACAGGTCATTTCTGATGAATTCGTTTTTTCAAATTCCAGCTCTCAGGAATCTTTCATCTAAGGACCTCGATTGGGTCAAATTGGCAACCCATAACAACCATAGAGCCCTCTGCAGAGTCCAATCGCAGATTATAACTAAAATGCTGTTGGAGTTTGCTGAGGATTTTCACTCCATTGGTCTTACACCATGCCTATTTCCGGATATGGATAGTGCATGGGCTTTTCTTGACTGGGTACCTCCCACTTTGCCAGCATGTACAGTGGGGCTAGGTATAGATTCGTCCGACTCTCAGGTTACTCAATTATCACTTCAATTAGCATCACTAACCCAAGTACTGAGTGGGCTAGCTTGGCTGGAACCCCTGATAAAAACAGCTGCAGCCATTAAGGGGCCCTCTCCAGGCTCATAACTGGCCAGTCTGACTATCTCATCCTGGAATTGTTGTGGCCTGGGCAACCTGGTTGAATGGCATAAGCGGGTTGTCCCTGACAAGAAACCCGACATACTTTTCCTTCAGGAAACGATGTGCCTAAATGAGATTTCTCTCGACGGGTATTCCAGTTTTTCTGTTCCAGCCAGCCGTTTACTTGCAGGCCGTCCTTCTGGGGGTATTGCTATTCTTATTAAAAATGGTTTAAAAACAGTGGCTTCTATTCTGGATACTTCGACATCATGCATCTTAATGGAGCTGTCGTTTGAACACGCTAAGGTCTTGCCCTTGCTTTTAATGTCGTTATATTGGAATCCTAGGTCAGTCTCCCTCCCTTCTCTCTTGGAGGATCTTGACAGAATTTTGGGTCATGCTTCAGTCTCATGCCCCAATCATGAAATTGTGATCGGAGGTGATTTAAACTCATACCTCCAGTTTTCTAATATACTATGCTATCCTACTTCTTCCTCCTCTTATGCTCAACAAGCTTCTCATAGAGGGTACCAATTGTCAAATTTCTTTGAGAAATGGGGCATTTACCCGATTCATTTGGCACCTCACTCTTTACATATTTCATGGTCACGGGGCAATGCCTCCTCCCTCATTGATTATGTCCTTGCATCCAAAGTGTGTTCTGGGTTGCTTGAACCAGTTTCAGTTTTGGATCTGGGCCTGAGCGACCACCATATGCTGTGTTCTGAACTCCATATGGGGTGTGATGTCTATATGTTTTCACCTCCTGTCTGTTTGGCGGCTCCCGACAGAAACTCCATCTCTGTCAACTGGAATCCTGTCGCGTGTACGAAACTGGCGTTCCTGGTGAATAGAGATCTCATATCATGCCAAGATGACCTCATATCGCTGGCGAATATTGAAAAAATTAACGAAAGAAACATCAATATGATTCAGACACATTTAATATCCCTAGTAAAGGACACCTTGGATAAAGATATCTTTTTAGATGCCCACCCAAATTTGAATCAGATAGCAACCTTAAAAAAGCAAAAAAATCGAGAACTGGCTAATATAAGAAAAATGTCACTCAGTCCTATCATCTATCATCGTGAAAAAAATTACATCATTAGGGGCTTTAAGCACCAAATAAAGCATCTCCGCCAGGCTGCCTACACCCTCGCCAACCAACATATGATTAGTCTGCTTTGCAAAAAAAAAACTCGAGAATTATGGGCCATTTTAAGAAACCCGTCAGGTAAGGCGGAAACTCGTTCTGTGGCGACCATCTCGGGAATCGAATGGGAGACGTTTTTTTCCCAAAAATATGCTTTGCCAACTATGCATTCCAAAAAAGAAAGTAGAAATATGTATTTGCCCTTTCCGCGAGTTTGTCCCTGGGACATAAAAGATATTATATGGGCAATCTCCCAATTGAAGTTTTCAAAAGCAGCTGGTCCAGATGGGCTCCCCCCTTGTGTTCTAAAAGACGATCCTCATTTCTGGGCCAGTTATCTCCTTCCTTGCTACCAGCTGATCTACAAAACTGGCAAAATTCCGACATCATGGCTGACCGCCATAATTATTCCAATACATAAAAAGGGTGCGTTAAATAATCCTCTAAACTTCAGGCCGATTGCCCTTATAGATACAGCTGGGAAAATTTTTGCACGATTGATCCTTTCAGAATTGGAAGTCTACATACATGACCTAAAAATTCTGTCCAAAGCCCAGGTTGGTTTTCGGAGAGCAATGGGCACCCAAATAAATGCTTCTATTTTAGCCCATCTTCTTCGGAATGCACATTCTAAGTCCAACGGCACCATATACATGGCGGCTTTGGACCTTTCGGCTGCATTTGACAATGTACTTCGCACCCGGCTATGGCAAAAGATGCTGGCTTTTGGTATACCATCTCCACTAGTAGCGTTAATCGCAGCATTACACCAGAATACATCCTACCGGGTCCGTATTACTGCGGAAGGGCTATTGACTGACAACATACCTACATATATAGGTGTTAAACAGGGCTGCAATTTGGCTGCAGTCCTATTCAATCTTTACCTTGCCGATATCGACAAGATTTGGCAGGGTTCCAACTCTTTCCCGGTTATACTGGGTTCTATGCGGCTCCATTGGCTAGCATTTGCCGATGACATCATAATATTTGATAGAGTGCCGTTTGGACTCCAAAATAAATTAAATTTGTTTGGCGAATATTGTAAGCTGAATAACATGACCATTAATTCAGCTAAATCACATATATTGGTTTTCACTGCAAAAAAAAAGCTTCCTAGATTCAACCTTACAATAAATGCCCAGCCGATTGTGAGAAAAGAAGAGATTCAGTATCTGGGCTATCACTTATCGAATGGGACGTCTGCTAGCAAGTGGCGTACAGTGTTGAACGCAAAGTTTAACCCACTTCTGGCCCAAATGAGAATTATCTTTACCAAATATTGTCGTTACTCCCTCCTGCCTCTCATACAATATTATACTATGAAAATAGAGCCCATTCTCCTGTATGCAGTCGACATGTGCCTTCTGAACTTGGGGCCCCTCTTAAATCTCCTACAAGGCAAACTCTGGAAGAAGATTTTGGGGCTTCCCGGATATCTACCCAACGCTATAATCATACATGAATTGGGCTTATATCCATTAGAAGACACATACCTTTGGCGGACTGTATCTGCATTTTCTAAAATGATCTCTCCACCCCCAAACTCACTCTATGAGGATTTTCAGGAAATGCTTGCTGGAAAGTGTCCAATTTCGATCCTCAAGGTGAAAGAGACGACACATGCGATTTTAAGTTCATTGAATATGACGCAGGATGATTTGATAAATACCCCTGCCAAAGTCAAAAGGCGCTTCTTCAAAAATTCCTGGGCTCATATGTCTGATCAGATTGGAAGCTACTCCTCCTTTACTGAATATGCCACTTTCAGGCATGCAGTTGCACCACGGTTACCATATATTTTATGTTTCCCAGACAAAGTAGCAAGAAGGTCCTATATGCGCTTCCGCCTGGACCTTATCCACACGGGTGCTCGTATTAGGAATTGGGATTGTTATAGGGCTTTGGCAAAATGGGAGGGATGCAGATTTTGCCTAAATACATCTGAGCCCGAAACTCTGGAACATCTCTTTATGTACTGCAACTTCTTTCTCAAACAGAGGCAATGTTGTCTGGTCGCATATCTTACTTCTTTCTCTCTGTATGAATGTCATTTAGTATGGCTGAGATGTATGCAGGGAAATTCAAACTCCATCATACTAGCAACTGTCAGACTTGTTACATTAATTGAGGAGCAATTGTTGGCTCTCAATAGGACCATTTGGAGTGGGTAAAAAATTTTTGGGTGTCTGAGATTTTGTTATTCTTATGATTGATGGTATTAGCCAACTGTTTGTGGGAGTGTTTAAGCTGGTGGAGGGTAGCGACGCCATACCATCATTGTTAGCTTATGTTAGGCAGGCTATCTGTTGTTGTAGACCTCCACTTGTGATATTTGATCTTTGATGATATATTGGAAATATACTCAAGTGTTTTTATTATCTTTTAGTTACTCAAGTATTGACTAACTTTGGCTGTTTTTTTTATGACTTTTATATGATATATGTTTTATATGTGCTATGTACTATTTGTCAAGGTGTAAATTAATTTTTGCTACCAAAACAAATAAATAAAAAAAAAAAAAAAAAAAAAAAAGAAACATTTCCATGAGACATTCCTGAGCTCTGAAAAACTTGATCCCACACAGCAGATTGCCTATTTAAGCTCTCTACCTCTACCCCAAATAACAGAACAAGACAGAATTAGCCTTGGAAGTCCTATCTCAGCGCAAGAGGTCAGCGACGCCATCTCAGCCTTGCCAGCCAACAAAACACCAGGCCTGGATGGCTTCAGCAACGGATACTATAAAACCTTTCGTACCCAATTACTAGGCCCATTGACAAAGCTTTACAACACTATCAGAGAAGAAGGGAGAGTAACTCCTGATATGGAAAAGTCCACAACTATTCTTCCCTTGAAGCCTGGGAGGGATCCGTGCAACTGCGCAAGTTACCGCCCTATAACGCTATTGAATACTGATGCTAAGATTTATGCAAAGATACTGGCCACCCGTCTGATGAAAGTACTCCCAGATATAATTCATGACGACCAAGCGGGATTCATCATAGACCGTCACACTCAGGATAATATCAGAAGGTCAATTGATGTTATAGATGCAGGGCGAAGGACGCAACAGGAGTTTGCAATAGCTGCCTTGGATGCCTCCCGTGCATTTGACAGTGTGGACTTGAACTATCTGTCTCTAATCCTGGAGCGCTTTGGTTGTGGCCTGATGTTTACCAAGATGGTATTAGCCAACTATCAAACTCCGTCGACAACCCTCATGATCAACTGCCAGAAAACGGAACCGATGACAGTCAGAAGAGGCACAAGACAGGGATGCCCTCTGTCTCCGCTGATATTCGCAATGGCAATGGAACCATGTGCCACGCTGTTCAGATTAGACCCCAACATCAAGGGCGTGACCCTAGGCTCCGAAACTCATAAACTGGCATTATACGCGGATGACATTATTCTCTACATGGGTGATCCAGGTAACACAATGCCCCGAGCAATGGCCAGATTAGAGGAATTCAGACAAGTTTCAGGATTCTCTATTAATTTCCCTAAATCAAAAGCAATGAACATCACGACGAAGAGGGAAACGATAGCAGGGCTGGAGCAATCATACCCAGTGACATGAACGACAGACTCCCTGGACTACCTGGGAATTCGACTCACCACAGAACCAAAGAAACTCTTCCAGGCGAACATCATTCCCCTATGGAAGCAATTACAAGAAGACATGCTCAAATGGGAATCCCAGGAACTATTGTGGTTTGTCCGCATCACGGCAGTGAAAATGACCATACTTCCACGCTTACTTTATGCAGTAAACTCAATCCCGGTGCCCATCCCACCAATTAAGGTCAAAGAACTGCAGAAAGCAATCGTCAAATTCATATGGCAAGGCAAGAGGCCAAGGATTCAGAAGAGTATCTTAATGCGACCTCCGCTCTTGGGAGGCTGCGGTGTACCAGATGTGGGCAGATGCATATTGGCAGCACACCTAGCCCCTATGCTGCGATGGGCCAAGGTTGAACAACATAAAGGATGGTGCAGAATTGAACAGTCAGTCACTACGACCCCTCTGATTTCACTCCTAGGTCTGAAAGCTAAACACAGAGCGGGCGGTGGTGCCCTCCTGGAATCCACAAGGGGTCTCTACAGAGCTGGGATATGGCCAGGAAACAAAAGCGTATCCCACTGGGTCTGGGCCCATATTCACCTATACTGCATAACCCAGAATTCACCCCGGGCCTTCGAGACAAAGGCTGGGAGAGTTGGACTGAGGCGGGGCTCCTGACTTTGGCCGAGATGTACAGAGATGGCTCCCCACTACATTTTACAGACTGCCAGCAGAAGTTTGATATAGGAGAAAGGGAGCGATACAGGTACCTGCAAATCAGACATTGGATAACTCAACCCATGGTGAAAAGAGCGGGCGCACGACCCCCGTCCGGCTTGGAACTAACCTTACAGGAGGGACAGACCAAAAAAGGGATCACCAGACTCTACAAACTTCTTTCAAACTCCCAAACGTCAGATCGTCTCCCTTATCAAGTGAACTGGGAAAGAGACTTGCAAGAAACCATATAGGAAGAAGAGTGGTGCAAAATATGGTCACGTGCGCATGGTGCCTCCAGATGCACCACGATTAAAGAATCCGCCTATAAAATATGCTTTAGGTGTTATATGCCCCTGCACCGCCTACATAAGATCACCAAGACCTACTCATCGTTCTGCTGGAGAAACTGTGGAGAGAGAGGGGACTTAATCCACATGTGGTGGTCATGCCCCAAGGCAACGATCTTTTGGAAGGAGATTCTGGGCCACATTAAAGATATCTCAGGTGTGGAACTTCCGATGTCCCCGAAAACTGTCCTATTAGGTGTCCCGATTGAGGGGAAGTATGCAATGTCCGGAGCGAACGCCACTCTCATTACCCATTTGCTATCAGCTGCAAGGATGACTTTAGCGCAAAACTGGAAAAATGAGGAGGGGCCCATCGTGGCATGGTGGTGGGTCAAGATCTGGGGAGTGATGGCTATGGAGAAAATCTGCGCACTCACGGCTGGAAAATATCAAAAAAATTTTGCGACTTGGACCCCGTTCCACGAGTATGTGAGCGAAAGAGAGGCCCTCTTCTTTAAACCCTGTCTGCTCAGGAGTATACATGTCATATGAGGGAACACAACTGCACGCAGGAATGAACTCAGGACTAATCCTAAACAGAACCCTTTCACATATTGTTCTCTGTACTGTGTTATGGTATTTTGTAATGTTAGTTAAAGCAGGGTGGGGGGAGGGAAAGCGAAGGAAAAGACAAAAAGGGGAAAGGGAATTACAAAATGGAAAATGAAGAACTCTCAGAGGCTAAGACGCTTCACCTAAAGTTGGTCAACATCAGAAAGAGAGGGTAGCTGTTTAAGAATGTTGAATTACTGTTTCTGAACTGTTTCGATATACTTGTATGCCTCTGAACCAAAAATAAAGTGTTTACATTTTTTTTTTTTAAAAAGAGCATTTCAATTATATCTGGACAGAACCAAGGGATTCTGCAAGACGGACGCCTTGTTTATCATATTCGGCGGCTGAAAGCCGGGTCAGCAAACAAGCAAAACTTTCATAGCCAGATGGATGACCGCAGCGATCCAGGAAGCATACAAGGTGCAGCACAAGGATCCGCCAAAGGGCATGCATGCGCATGCCATCAAGGCCAAGCTAGCGGTGATTGCTTTTCAGCGCCATGTGCCATGGCAAGTGATTAGCAGGGCGGAGACATGGGTCTCTCCATTAGCCTTTTGCAAACATTACTGCCTAGATTCCAGTGCCAAGGCTGATGCAGCATTCGGCCAAGCAGTCCTGCGTAATCTTTTCGCTTAAGAGCGGCAGCTCTCCTCCCCAGGGTGGTTGTGTCAGTGGTAATCGCTGTGAGAAACCGAAGGGTATTCTCCCAAGTAGACCCCAATAATCCCTTATTCAGGTGGCTAGGGAAGGGCTGGCGCTCTCAGATCCCAACCCTGCGGGTGGACGAGCGAGGAAGGATCACCTTGGTAGGGGATCCCAGGGTTACGCTTGGAGGAATACCCCATGTGAGACGCGGTATCACAATGGGGAAAAATGTGAGGAGGACGAAGTCCCTGAAGCTTTTATAGGCTATTCAAACTCACCATCCCTTCCACCCAATGAATCTCAATTACTGTTAGGCCGAATCATATGCAGTACCCTTTGGGAACACCACACACAATTAAGACTACAAGTGCAAGTACAAATTCACCTTTGGTAGAAGCCTGTACTACAAAGTAAAGTGGTAGCGATGGCTGAGCAGCCAGGCTTATCTCAAGAGTAAAGTGAGCAGTATCAGAAGTTACACAAAGGACAGCAATTGCTATGGTTCAAACAAACACTGTCTCAAGGTATCTGAGTAAAAGAATGTACATTTATTTACACCATCAGTTGTAAAACAGTTCACTAATATAAAGCAGCAGAAAATCACAATCTTAATACACTACACACCACCCAATGAATTCTGGACAAGTTAAGCTCAAAATGAAGAGTGAGCAAAATGGCACTCCAGGAATTTAAAAACGGAGGGAAAGACAAGGTTATTCAAAATCAAGCAGCACCAACGAGTAAGTAGGCAGGGAAAATCTAGAAAAGGCTTACTACAACTAGGATTCAAATCAATAGGCCTGGGCCAATGTTAATGGTTCAGAGTCTTTTCAGAGGATCACACAGTTCAGAGTAGTTCGCGGTTAAGTCTTTGCCAAGAGTTCTAAACAAAGTTGGTCGGAAGAAAAGTTATTTAAAAGAGTAGAGAAGGACAAGCCCTCGGATTAGCAAAAGATTTCGAACACTTTCACCGCGGTCGGACGGAACGAACAATTGGATTTGAACAGTACCTTAGTAGAAGAAGAATGCTGTAGCTGAGGTAGAAGTTCCTTGCGGGTCCTGCAGGCTCATGGTTCCTGAAGCAACTGTCGGACTGACAAGAAGGAGGAAGACTGGAGAGTCCTGCACTGCCCAGGGAAGAAACCAGCAGCAGAGCAAAGCGACAAATAAAAGGTGCGCTCCTTAAAAATCCAGACAGGGTCCGGTTCTCCTGGCTATCCGGTTCTCTGCAGTGATGCACAGCAAATTCAACCAGGGGAGGTAGGCCTGGCTTGGTGTTTGGCGAACTGGTTGGCCCCACCAGCTCAAGGGAAGAAGATTCCTTGCAGATCTTCTCTGTCGTCAAAGTTTAGGAGATTGGGACCCACAGCAGGGCTTCACCGGAAGGTTCAGTAGTTACATTAGTCCTCTTCCTTCAGCTTCTCTTCAGTTCTCTCGATCCAGTGGCGACTCTGCCTTCCAAGTCCCAGAGACCTGCTTATTATGCAGTTTTTCCCCCATTCACACAGCCTGGCAGTCAATCACACAGTATGGTGGCTGTCCTGGCATGACAATCACCTAACCAATCAAACAAGAGTGCGACTTGGGTCTCCAAGGAGACCCTGTGCAGGGGGCCTAAAACCTCTCCCTCACATCCTGACCACCCAGACACTCGGGTGCCTAAGGAGGGCTTCTGTGCAGGAGCCCGCCAAAGGACGGTGAACAAAGGAGCCAAACCTGGTTTGGCGCACAGAGTAAAACACGAGAAAGACCTTTACAAAAAGAAATGGTGAATAAACCCAGCCAGAACCAAATAAAATTAAAAGTGGTCCAGCGGATTTAAGTTCGGGGCTACCACCATAGCCTCTAACAGTACCGAGGCTATTTTCATAGCTCGCGGTTAAATACAAATGGTAGATACCATTTCCACCAGCCAAATCTTAAAGAAAGGGGAGCAAAATAATGTTCCATGAGAAACAGACAAAAAGGGATAACTATTAACCCTTTCCAGTACTCGATGGAAGATAGTTTGTACTGGGTCTGTGAATTTAAAAAGACTAGTAAAAGTCAATGGCAACTTTATTATATGCTCTGGGAGACAGTAGTCAGTCCCAGAAAATTGAGTTTAAAGTGGGAAGTCTAAAAAACCCTGTGTGACTGCACTAAAAGTGCTGTGTGATACACAGTAAAAAAGATGATGCCTATGGAGTAGGTGAGACTCCAGTCTATGGACACAAAAATGTAAAACACACAGCAAAACACAGGTAAGAATGGAAAAAAGGCTCACCCTCTTACCAGGTGAAAAAAATAAATCCTAGAAATCCAGCAAAGCTGCTGAGGGACTCAGCAGGTAAAGGAAATTAGCCATTCTGGAGAATTCTCCCTAACAATTACCAAAAGGAAAATCCAACTTCTCCCATAATCCCCGTTTTCACTATCGAAATCAGCCAGTGTTCAATCATTTTGCAATACCAACTTCTAACAGATACATTTTTACTCTGAGCCAGGAAACTACCCTTCCCAAAATCCACAATATCGGTCCCCTCTTTCTAGTTATCCATCACCATACTCCCCTTCTGCATTTTTAGGACACTATCATTCCTGTTCCATTTCCCCTTTGTCATTCACCACATATATCACAACCAATCCACACCACTTAAACCCAAACCCAGCTGCATTGGAGAACTACATCTCCCAGAATCCTTATTTTCCAGTTGACCACCCAAGTACTCCCCTTTCACAACAACACACCTTTTCTTCTTTTTCTGACAAGTTATATAATTTTTCTGAAAATATGGGATAAACTACACGTCCCACAATCCTTAAAGTCCCACTGCTATGGTAAGGAAAGTAAGGACAGACCATGGAAGCTTTACTTTTTGTGACTTGCCAGGGCTCTCCCCCACTAACATGAGTCAGGCAAGTCAGGCTAACCAAGCCCAGAACCCACACCTGCATATTGTTAACTCTCCCCACCTTGATAAAAGGCAGAGCTCAGAGGCACACTTTAAGTGAGGCGAGCAGAGTAGCAGGATAGCCGTTTCTCCCTGGAAAGTACGACCCTAGATGTGAAGTGAAGCTGAACCAGTGAGACGGTGACAGCAGGGCTGTGGGCGTATCAGCACGAAGGTCATGCAGGAAACTTCAAAGGAAACTCTGTCGATTTGTGGAAGGATAGCCAGCAACTCCCTCGGGTGAATGATCGAGTTAGATGGAGCCAGACGCTGAGGTATCAAGAGCCTTGACTTCACAAGAACCTGTGATACAATGTAAAGTGCAACCAGTGAGTGAAGGATGTCACAAAGGTCCAATATGCGTAGACAATCATTTGATACAGTTGCATTGTGAAGGCTGCATGTGTGCTGGGAAACCGCGAGTGAGCTGAATTGAACAATCGTTTTGAGAGAAGGGAGATGCATAATAGTGGAGTGGTCCGGTAATAGGAATATTCTTGTCAAAAGACTCTGAATGAAGTGTAAGAGTAAAAGAATATTGTGAATGTGATTTAAAGAGAACTAAGAGTACTAGAAGGCCTCGGGAGTGGTGGCAAACATTCAATGGGTCATACGAGGGAAAGATGACAAGAGAATTGTGTGTTTTGAAGGCAACTGTGAATCCGACGGAGGGATGCAGATAGAAAGCTAGAGGAAGTTAAACCCCTCTTTCTGATGATGACGTGGCCCCTAGGGGACCCTCGCGTATGGAAACAAGGCACAATCACCACACACAAATTGATACGCCAGACACGAGGTTCGATTCCCAAAAGCTAGGGTTTATTGCAAAGCAAATAGTCTCAGTCGGCCGACTGGGTCTCACGTCCCGCAACGTGTGTCACCCAGACCTCGTGGGACGCAAGAGAGCGAACATTTTACATCAGTTAGATATATACAAAATGACCATCATATTATCAGTAGTGACATGTCCAAACCGCCCATACTGTATCTTTCTTTGCAGTGGTTTGATGATTGACAATTATGACGAATGTGACACCCTCAAAGGCATTTATTCAACAACATTTGCAATCTCTAAAAGTGCAGACAATATTCTTTGTTACCAGGAACATAGTGCTCTTGTTCTGCAAGCAACTGTGTTAGTAGGAGGGACACATTCCAAGCCTTTCTATCTCTTGGTTTCTATTTGTGAGTTAGAGGTCGGCTCGGTCTTGCAGGGCCTTGCAGGGCCCAGGAAAGGGGGGGGCGCAGAAGAGAGTATAATTCAAGCCATTAACTGCCTATTTCTACAGTTTCTGTCGTTCCAGCGAGACTAGCTGGCACCTGCTTAATGATTAAATGCCTTCCGGCTTACTTCCAAGGACTTGTGAGGGAGGGAGAAAGGAAAACAGTGCATCGCTGTCTGGGCTAGTCTCTCAACATGTAACTTGTGGCTTTGCTCTGTGTTAGGGAGAATTCTCATTTTATGGCTAATTTCCCTTACCTATAGAGTCCCCCAGCAGCTTTGCTGGTTTTGAAGGGTTTGTTTCTTTTTACCTGCTAAGGGTGAGACTCTTTTTCCCACTCTTAGGCATTTTTGCTATGTGTGTTCTAGGCTATTTTTGTGTTTAATGCCTATGGGATCTTTCTCGACCCCATAGGAACCATCTTTATTCACATGTGTTACACAGCACCCTCAGTGCAGTAACACAGGGGTGTCGTAGCGACCCCCAAACATAGACTCCATACCCTGGGACTGACTACTGTCTCCCAGGGCATGTAAAGACCCCATTGACTTTACTAGTCAAATCCTATGAACTAAACCAGTACAACCCATCTTACTATGGAGGTACTGGAAGGGGTTAATAGTTTTTCCCCTATGTTCATTTTGGAGAGGGTACCCTACAGTCCCTCTCTCAAAAGTTTCTGGCTGGTGGCAGTGGTTACTACCATAAATATTCAACCGCAAATATTTCCCTATGGGATTTTCCCATTGTTCGAGGCTACCACATTTTCTGACAGCCTCTAACATACCGCCGGTGCATTTTAATATTACCTTTGCTCCGGTAGGTTTTATTTGCCAGAACTTTAATATAACTTCTTTCTCATGTCTTCCTCTAAACTCCTAACCCAGGTTCGTCCTTTTTGCGGGCTTCTGCCGAGAAGCCCTCCTTTCTGCGCCACTGAGTCTGGGGTGGGTCTATTGTGTGGGAGGGGGAGTAGGACCCTGGACAGGGTTGCCTCAGCAACCCATGTTGCACTCTATCCTGATAGGCTGGAGGGTCTCCCGCCAAGATGACCACTCCACTTTGTGAGTGACAGCTAGGCTGTATGAATGGTGAACTTTTTGCATAAAAGCAGGGTCCTGAGGACTGGAAGAGCAAGACGTTGCCACTGGAACTAAGAAGCCAAAGAGGACTGAACCACCGGTGAAGCCCTACTGCAGCGTCTCACCACTTTTCTCCACACGACGAGAGAAGATCTTCACCTGCAAGAGCCTTCTTCCCTTGAGCTGGTGGGGCCAACCAGTTTGCCAATCGCCTTCCCGGACCTGCCTTGGTCGAATATCCCGTACCCAGTACTCGGAGGCCGGATAGCCAGGCACCAGTCCACCCGGACTGCGATTTAAAGGAGCGTACCTTTTATTCGTCGGGCATCACCGCGGCTGGTTTCATCCCTGGGTAGTGCAGTAACTCGAACCTTCCTCCACGCCGAGAGCCTCTCTTCCTCTGTTGGATCACCCGAACTGCAGGAACTACCAGGAACAACCGCCACCGCATGAGCCACCTCTTCATTTTAAGGTACATTGTTCCGCCAGGCCGACCTTTCTTCGTGGTAGTGCTAAAGGTGTTTTAAATCCTTTACCTACCTGTTGGGTTGGCCGCCCCTCTCTCTTAACATTGTCTTTTCAACTTCTGCAACCACCTTTTCAAATTTGTTAACCAAAGACTTGACTGCAGCTACAAGAACATTTTGCTCCTGGGCCCTTGCCCTGTACCCCTGACTCTGGCACAGGCCTACTGACCCTGGTCACATTTGTTAGATCTGCTTTCTTTAGATTGATTCTCACTGAGAACTGTGTTGGTGCACCTATTTCAACTAACCTTTCCTTCCCATGCTTAAACATTGTGAAATGCCATTTTGCTCAGTTTTCATTTTAAGTATTGCCTATACGGATGCACTGTCTTGCTGAACTGGTTCACAAAATGATGGGAAGGGTTGCTAGGGTGTATGAGAAACTATTTCTAGATAACTTGTGTTTTCCCTCCCTTGTGAGGAATTGTTAGAGGATCCCTTGTGTGTAGTTTTCACTGTGCCGTTTTGCTCAGTTTTCACTCTGGTTCACTTGGTCTACAATTCAACTTGGGAGTGTGTATATTTTTCCTTTGACTTAATATAACTTGCTTGATGACTGTGATATATGTGTTTTCTTAGAAGTGTATAAAATAAATATATATCTACTTTTTTAATACCAAGCTTTGGTCAGTGTTTCCTTGTACCATGGTACAGTAGACCTATTGTGTAAACCCTGAATACTGCTCATCTCCCTCTTGAGATAAGTCTGACTGCTCAGCCACAGCTACCAACTAAATCTTTGCGGTACAGACTGATACCAAAGGGGATTTATTGCTCTCGCCTGTAGTCCTAATCTGGTGTAGTGCTCCCTAGGGGAACTGCACTGGATTCTGCCTAGCACTCTGTACATGAGCACTCTTAGCAAAGCACTTGAACAGAAGCGAGGACGAAGCAAAATTGCAAAATGGCGAATTCTAGTGTTACAAAATGGGCGCTCTATGGTTATGCTGACAATTCTGAACTGACGATGCTAGTCATACGATGCAGTTGGTTTTCGGCCAACATTATTTATCGTCCATGCTATGGTAGGGTATTTTCTAGATTAACAAACCCTCCTCTTGGCCGTAAGCCAAACGCATCAACCATACACTGCGTCTTCCTCTGACCATGTGTCTGATTCCGAACTCTGCATACTGCTATAATCGTCATCTTCATCATCAATATTAATAGACATCAACTCCTTCACAGTTTGTATTTCGTGTTTCGTGATTATATTTACTTTGGGAGTTCTTTTCTGTGTCACCATGTGTATACATTCATCGCTTAATTCAGTGCAAATTATTGGTAGACAGTGTATGCAACTACAACATGTTAGGAAGATTACGAGGACTGCTGCTAGGATTGCAGCTAATTTCCATCCCCATGAGTGTGCTACTTCCCAAAACCAGGAGCTTATGTTCAGCTCCCAATCACCTGCTGGGGGGTGGAGGTCGGAACTCAGGACGTGTAACTTTTTTATTGGCTCAATAATTGTAGGGGAGGAGTCACTCACAAATATGCAACACGATGACCCCACAATTTTGCAAACACCTCCACGGTCAGCCAGAATTATATCAAGAGCCATTCTATTTTGAAGTGTCACTAACCTAATTGCTTTTTCCTCCAGAGTCATATTATATAATATGTCCGTTGTTCCATTTATTGTTCTTTCTAAAATTCTGGACAGTTGTCTGATATTATACAAATTAACTGCCTGACCCCAAAATGGTATAAATGATTTTGCTATATCTTCTGCAATTAATCCTCCCTCCTCTCGTCGTGGTCTTGACTTAGATAATTTGGCTATGTCTGACGTTCTTGAAAGGAATATCCCTGGGAAAAGAATCCCTAAGTAACAGGTGCCTCCCCAATTTCTAGGCAGCCATGGATAAGCTTTTTCCCCACATACGAAATAGACAGGGTCACCTACATACACTGGTTCTTCTTCCCTCTCAAGGATTGCAATATTCATGCATCTATTGTATGTCCCTACAAAATAGGAGCCTTTCTTTCGCAAGCAAAATGGAACAGTGCGAGGACTGTAATTTATTGTATACGAGGGGGGCACTGCATCTTTACTCACTAGTGGGTTCATGTGAAACGTGATTACAGATGATTTATATGGCACATATAATCTATCTTGTGGGGTTACTACTGGTGTTATCATTCTCCATCCGTGAAATATGGAGCAACCTACAGGTTTCGTTACCACTTCTTCAAATTTGTCCATGTCTGTCTTATCTAATCCACCCGTTTCACTCTTATTCCACTTCCCATAATATAGCACACGTAATGATGCATAAAATGCTGAACTTTACGGCAATGGCTGCACATACCAACCTATTGCCTTCCCACCATGTTGCGGTATATGGGTACACACCCAACAATTGTTCTTTCTCAAGATTGAGTGTGTCATGTTCCTTATCAAAAGTAACGTGTTGTTCCCATAGCGTTCCCTGTGTCTTTCTTCCATTGGGGACAAGGTATAAGAGATTACATGGACTGGGCTCTCGGTGACAGAAACATTACTAATAGGCAATAACACCCCTATTGGATATATTTCCTCTAAATACCATAATACCAGGACTACTGATATCGGTGCTAGTACACTCATAATGCACATAAATATCATAGTGGTTAGCATACATTTTTTCCGACAACTTTCTCAGCAAATTTATAGTCTCTATATCTACTACATTATCAGCATTGGTGCCGGAGGGGACAGGTATGGGCATTTTCTTGATTCTTCTCCTCCAACAATGTTCGTCGTGAATATTTCTCACCGCTGCACCCGTTGAAATTCATGTGTTCTTGAAAAATGTAAACAAAGTGTTTAGGCCAGTTCTCGACAGCCTAGGTTGCTAAAACGTGTGGCAAGATTTATCATGCTCCTGCACTTTCATCATAAGACTTCAGAGCAAACATCAATTGCCATTGTACCATATGAGCCCCGCTCGTTCGCACGGGGTGATCAACACATGGATTTTTTTTCCACAGAGATAGCACCGGGAAGCCGCGTTCAGAAGTTGTCAGATTGGCACAACCCGCATCCTCCTCTCCAATAGGCCTCTGATTCCCACTTCATCCGTTATGGGAAGCGGAGGCAACAAAAGAAACACCAAGATCAGATAACTTTGGATTTTGAGAACGTAGGTTGTACCGCATTGCTCCAGGTACTGTCTGATTGATGAAGAGTGCAGGTGCACTTCCAGTTTCAGGCCAAGTGTCAGCCTGTGGCGCAGCAAGTGATGGTGGGCGCCAAAGCGTTGATGCAAGCTTCGTGCCAGCCTGCGGTGCTGCAGATTCAACTCGGCAAAGTTTAGGCGCACCCAGCCCTTCCTCCTCTTCAGCAATTCTTTCAGGCTTTGTCTCAAGCTCAGCCAGATTTTGTGGCAAAGAACTGGCAATTTTGTCCTTTGTATCAGAGACAGCTGCTTCTTTCTCGTTATCTGGATCAGGCAGTTCTTTCAATGGCGATGGAACCTTCTTAGTGTGAGTGGCATGTATCCATGCTTTACGCCCATCCACACGGACTGCTGTTTGTGTTGCCAAGAGAACCTGATAGGGCTCTAGCCAACTGGGTGCAAGCGATGATTTCCGCTCAAAGTTTTTGGGGAGGATCCAGTTTCCCGGCTGCAGACAATGCCCAGGACCAGTATATCTGACAGGAAAAGCCTCCTGCACCTGCTGATGAATCAAACGAAGCTTCTGTATTAAAAGGTTACAATATGTACTAAGCACAGGATATTCTATCTCACTCAACCGCCTCGGCCGTGGCGCACACCAAACATTAGCAGGTCTCCCCATCACAATTTCATACCGGGTGTAACGCTCACCTGATTCCCACAGAGACGCTGACCCGAACTGGACTGCTACCGTTTCTTCTATCGTGAGGCGCAGGACCCGGAAGATGCTCTGGACGGGGCCTCCGAATTTGGATTGCCTGGCTTGTAGATTAAGTTTTCTGCAGGTGGAAGAAAAGGGATTCATTACCAGCTGGGGTGGATATGTGTTCCCACCAATCTCCCGTTTCTCACTCTTCTTGACCCCCCAACTTGGTTTCTGCGAGCTCTCACCTTAGGTATTGTAAAGATGAGCTCTCCATCCTGCTTCAGGTGCAGGGGTGCGTAGAATCCAGTTACGTCACTGGATGGGAAATAGTTGCGGACACTGTGTCCTTTCGTCTCTCCTGCGGTAGCCGTAGGTATGAGTGTCTTTTCTCCACAGGAGCCGGGGCCCAGAAACCTAAAGCAGGTAAGTCTCTTGGTGAGTATTTGTTCTCCGTGCTTAGTAGTGCTCACCATGTATTCCTCTTATGCAGGTGCTGGGATGTAGCTGGCGTCGTAGCCGCGGTGGAGGAAGGTAAGTGAAAGAAAAGCGACTGCTTACTTCTAATGATTGTCTTTTTCTGCTTACAGGTGCCAAGATGCTGCCGGCGACACAGCCGCTGTCGCGCGTGATGAGGCACGTAAGTAAGTGGAAGAAATGTGGCCGCTTTAGAGCGGGCACCTCTAATGACTGTCTTTTTCTGTTTTTCAGGTGCCGAGATGCTGCCGGCGTCGTGGCCGCGGTGGAGTTCGGCGAGGCCACGGATGGGTAAGGCAAGGCGGCGCAGCTGCGAGCGTTTGAGAGCGCTGCTAATCTTGTACCTTTCCTTTGCAGGATCGTCGGAGGTAGGATTGCTGAGGCCGGATTCCGGTAAGTATAATTTCTAATGCTCGCCTTCTCTTTTCTTGTCTGTTTGCAGGTGTTCCGGGTGCTGGCGGGCGTGTCAGGAGCCAGGATGCAGGAGCCGACTCAGTGAGCGTCCTGCTGCTGATGCAGAATAACGCGAAGCACGTGTATTCCATCGGGCGTGGTTTAAATAGCAGAGAAATGCTTCAGGTGTGTGCTCTTCCACCGGCCCCACCCAGGTAAGAAAAGAGTTCCTGAATAGAGGAAATAGTTCCTCCCAGCCCTGATGGCTGGGGACTTCAGCCAGACTGGATTGTTCTGGGTAAGTATGCAGCATGGTCTGCCTCAGGTAAGTCCACCCAAGCATTATTACGCAGTTTATCAATATGAGCCCGGCGCCTATGGTGCCAGGACTGAAGTCCTTTATGAGCCTGGCGCCAAAGGCGCCAGGACACGGTCCAAAGGGTCCCTGTAGGGGTCTGCTGGGTCCAGAGATGTGGAAGAAGGGTCTGCTTCCGGGGGCACTGGGCCAGTCCTGGCTCCTCGGGAGTAGTGCTCATGACAGCAGGAGAGTCCAGTCCTCGCTTGCACAGATCTGCGCATACACAATAAAGCTAAGGGCAATGCATCCTTCCATCTCAATTTGTTTCCTGAACAGATCTTGCTTATCTTACTCTTCAGAATGCCGTTCTGGTGTTCAACAAGACTCGCACTCATCGGGTGTCTGGCACAATGGAATCACTTATCAAATTGAAGGCCTGCGCAAATCTGTAATATCACGGCGGCAATAATATCCGGGCTGTTATCCGACCATATGATTGGTGGCAGGCCGAATCGGGAAAAATACTCTTTTAACATAATTTTAGCAGGGCTCATGGCTGTGCAATCCTTAAGTGGATATGCTTCCACCCATTTACTGAACGCACATACCACCACCAAAATATATTTCAGGTTCTGACATCTCTCCATTTCTATGAAATCAAAATGGATCACCTCAAAAGGCATGGAGGGGGGGGCCAAAACTCCCTGTTGGAGTAGCTGTTCCTTTACCGACATTGTGTTGCAGGCATGTTATACAGTTCTGAAATAGTCTTTCTGCATTCCTTTTTATGTGCGTGTTCTGCCATACCGTAGTTAAATGCTGAACCATTTTTTTCGCACAAATGTGCGTGGGACTGTGAGCCATGGTGACCATTGCAGTTACATAGGAGTTGGGCAGCATCCATTTTTTATTCTCCTTATCCACCCAGCAGCCTTCCAAGTCTAATTCTGCAGATCCCTCAGCCTACCCTTTTATTTCATCAGCAGTTGCATCCGCCTGCATTTCTTTGACTGTTGCAATCCCATTCTCTATCATGCAGGGTACTTCGTCCGACTGTACTATCAACATTCTTGTACTCAAGTCAGTGGCAGTTTGTTTTGCAATTTTGTCTGCAAATGCGTTTCCTTCCCCCACCTTACATGTTACTTTTTTATGCGCTTGGCATTTTATTATCGCCAGTCGCTTTGGACACATAAGTGCAGACAGCAATCGCGCTATCAAAGGGCCATGTTGGATTCTAGTTCCGTGTGATGTTAGGAAACCCCTCTCAGCCCAGAGCTGGACAAAATTGTGCACTACCCCGAAGGCATACTGACTGTCAGTATATATGTTTACATTTAAATTTTCTGAAATTTCACATGCTCTTGTCAATGCTATTATTTCTGCTGCCTGCGCTGAATTGTGTGGAATCCTTTTGCTCTCTACAATCGTTTTTAGTGTCGTGATGGCATAGGCAGCCGTTGATGTGCCGTCAGGTAATTTAAAACAGGAACCATCACAAAACAGTTCTCCATCTGGCTCTTTCTGTGGGGTGTCTGTTAGGTCAATTCTCCCCTTTGTTTCTTCCTCAGTGACCATTAAACAATCATGGGGAGGTGATTCATTTTCACCTATTTCTTCACTGGGCAGGGGCATTAATTCTGCAGGGTTCAAAGCGCAACACCTCTGAATCTAAATATGTGGTGCGAACAGGACAATTTCATATCTAGTCAATCTAGCTGAGGTAAGGTGTTGCGTCTGCGTTCTGTTTAATAGAACGTCTATGACGTGTGGCATCATCAAAATTAGAGTGTGCCCCAACACCATTCCTTCGGTTTGGTTCACTGACACAGCAGCTGCAGCAACAGTTCGCAAACAACGCGACAAAGCGCATGCTACAGGGTCCAGTGCGGAGGAGAAATAGCCGCAGGGTATATTTCTTCCGCTTTGTTCCTGTGTCAAAACAGCCACGGGCAGCCTTCATTCTCATGCACAAATAATTTAAAAACATTGACATTCCTCACTCCATTGCAAAGGCAAAACACAACATCCTTCTTCGTCAATGCCACCATTGGCTTCACAATCATTGCAAAATTTGCTATCCATAGGCGGCAATAGGACAATAGGAAGCCATGCCTATCACGGCTCTGACTCCCTTCTGTTTTTGGAATAGTCATACCAGAGATACTTTCTATCCTTTCCGGTGTCAGTCTTCTCCCCTCTTTCGAAAGTAGGTAGCCCAAATAGGCCACCACCTTTCGACAATACTGGAATTTTTTTAAGGATGCTTTATGTCCATGTTCTGCTAAATGCGATAATAACAAAACAGTTCCTTTTTTACAAATTTCCTCTGTTTCAGCAACAATTAACAAATAATCTATATACTGCATTAGAACGCAACCAGTTGGTAATTCTAGCATATCTAGTTGTTCCTTTAATGCTCTGCTATAAATATTTGGGCTCTCAGTGTAAACTTGTGGAATTCGTGTGAATGTGAATGTCCTAGTGTGAAAGCAAATAGGTATCTGCTATCTGGGTGTACTGGTATGCTAAAAAATGCATTCTTAAGATCCACTACACTAAAATATGAAGCCGAAGCTGGTATCATTGTCAAAATGGTAGTGACATCTGGGTCCAATGGGATCAACTACTTTATTCAACGCGCGTAGATCAATTATGAAACGGAACGGTATTTCATTACCTCCTTTCTTACAACTGGAAGAATAGGGCTGTTACAAGTGCTACCACTAATCTCTTCAATCATGTTTCTTTTAATCAAATCTGAGACAATACACTTCAATGCTTTCTCACCCTCAACTGAAATTTTATACTGGGGAATTTGTGGCAATGTTACTCCCTCTTTCAGAACAATCTTCACTGGCTCTATTTTCAGAACTCCCAACATCATTATCATTCATTTCCCATATGCAAGTTGGTACCTTACTTAACTCTGTTGGCAGCGGTTTAGATAGGAACTCGGACACTGGTACATTTTGTGGTGCTATTGTCAAAAACACTCCATCAGGAGTACAATGGATAATCGCACTTAATTTCTTTAACAAATTCAAACCTAACAGGTTCTCGCCGCAATTTTGTGTCAACAAGAATTGGCAATATTCAGTGAATGGTCCTAGCGTTATCTGTACCGAATGGGACACAGGATTAATTACTGGGGTGCCTGAAAACTCTACTGAAACATTCTTTTGCCCTGACAGTGGTATCCCTGGAACCAAGTGATGGTCTATTGAACATTTCTGTGCACCTGTGTCCATGAGAAAAGTGTGCTCCTTATTCCCAACTTTCATTTCTACGTAGGGTACTTTCTGGTCAACGGGACTAGGCACTGGTTCCGACCCCTGTCTTGGGCTATCCTAGCGAGGGAACAATATGTAATCCGATGTATAGTCACCAGAATAGTATGTATTTGGTTGAGTATCAAAAATATTCCCGTCACCACCTCCATTATGCTGATTTTGATTTTGGTTTTGGTTCTGATTGCTATTACCTTGATCATTCTGGGTTTGCTGCATACTATTATTTCTATCCTGCCCATGTGCTCCCGGCCGACCCCTATTCTGTCTTCTCTGTCCGTACCCATTCCTATTTTGCAAATGTGGAAATTGTGCTCGCCAATGACCCTCTCCCTTACAGTATGCACACTGGTTTAGCCCAAGTGGACCCCCATGCATATTCAAATTATTTCCTCTTCCTTGTGCAGTTCCTCTTCCTCTATTATGACCCGCTACCTGCTGCAGTAACACCCTTGTTTTTAGATTCACTCTGTCTTTCACTTCTTTTTCATTCTCCGTATTTACTCTGTTCTCATAATACTGGGCCACGTGTAATAACTCACTCAGTGATTTTGCTTGCCATGCACTTTGAGATGTCATTATTAAGTTTTGGATCGGCGGTAACAATCCTCTCACATATTTGTCAACAAACAGCCTTTTTCCCGCCTCAGTACTTAAATCTTGACCACTATAATCTGTAAACAATTAAACACTTCCTCAAATTTGTTGAAGTAGTCTGTAGCCAACTCATCTTTGCCTTGTACACATGCAGTTAGTTTGTCCCATACAATTCTCTTCTCTGGAACTATATCCTTCAATCTCTGTATTATCCGTGCCGGTAATCCTGCCATATTTGATGATGGTATTACGCCTGCCTTCCTATCCGCATCCCCTTTTGCTAAATTCTCCCATGTATCACCAAAACTATCCTGATCATCTACTTTCCTTATGTGTTTCCATATGTCTACTGGTAAAATTACCGGGAATATTAGGTCAATATCGTTCATAGTAAAAATGGACGATTTCAAATAGGACTCGATTTCTTTATAGAATTCCGCCGGATTTTTCCTCAAATCAGGCATCGTTTGTTTTATATTGTGCACCTCTTGTCTGAAAAAAGGGAAATGTACATACTGTGCTGTATAATGTGCTTCTGTCACCTGTGCTGGATGATCACCTGTGGCAGGAATTTCGACTTTCGGCACAAAAGTGGGTGGAACCTCCCTCATGGGAAATATTGCACTCGCTTTTCCCTCTCCTTCTCTCATATGCTGCACTATTGCCAAATCAAGGGATAAGGCAGTTTCTCCTATATCTCGTGCAAATGCTCTCTTATACACTGCCATCAATTCATTTGGACAACTTTGCTTCTTATCTACATATTTATCCTGTAGATATTCAACCATTACTTGCAATGCCTTCCTCTGCATTCCTAATGTATATTGGTCAAATGTTTCATGCACTTCCATTGTAGGAATGCTAGCGTCTGTAATCCATCTAAGCGCCTCCCGTGTGCATATTTTTGTTTCTTCACTAGTATGCTTTGACGGCGGAAAGAATCGCCGTTGTACATATGGTATTGCCTCTTGCCGACCTCTCCTTACGTCCATGTTTCGAAACCCAGGCATAGAGAACATTTCAGAATACAATTCATCAAGTTCATTTTTAAACTCAAAAAGTCTATCCACTTGTTCCTTCATTTCTGAATCACTTTCTCTTATACGTGCAAAGGCATTCAACTTCTGCGGCGGCACCATACCAATTAACTGCTTCCATCTCTCCATCAGATATTCCCCCATGCATTCCAACAATACCTGTTTTTCATTGAGCTTCCTATAGTCGTACATCGACTCCATCGTTGATGCTTCATCATTCCCATCAATATATATTTCTGCTTGTTCCTTCAGTTCCTTCTTCCTCTCTTTGCTGACCGCACTACGGGTTATTCTAGCACACGCGCTTTGTGCAGGCCCTGCTCCTCCCATACTGTATTCTCTTATTACTGTGGATTCAAGCTCGGTAGGCGGAGAGGGGAGTGAATTTATGGGCAAAGGAGGGGCTGGTGCAGATGGTACAACTGGAAGGGGGTGTAACGCTCACCTGATTCCCGTAGAGGCGCCGGTCTTGACTGGGCGTATACCGTATCTTCAAAGGTGATGTGTAACACACGGCTGGCTCTTTGGGCTGGACCTCTGTGCACTGTATGTCTGACTCGAAGGGTAAGATGTCTGCAGATAGAAAATATGGGATTAAGGAACTGGGTTATTGAATGTCTCTCTCTTCTTCCCTTTCTCTTCTCCTGTAGAACCCCAAAGGTTAACGCTCTCACCTTAGGTAAGTGAACGCCGTGCTCTCCATCTGCCTCGGGGCAGGGTGCTGTAACCAGTTTCTTCACTGGATAAGGGGAGCAGGCCTCTTGACTTCAGAGGACTGCTGTCCGTCGTTTACTGCACGAACGGTAAGTTTCGAGTAATTCTAATGTCTTTAAAGTCTTTAGTAATGATGTTTCTTTTTTTGCAGGGTTCCGGCGATGGCGGATGACGGGCTGAAGTGAGTTGAAGATGGAGCCCGTGTGATGAATAGAAGCGCCTGGAAGCACGTAAGTAAGCGCTTGTTGCCTGCTTCACGATGCGCTCTAACTGTCTTTTTATTTTGCAGGTACAAGTTCGGAGCGGCTGCAGGGTGCCGGAATACCCACTGGGTTAGATGTGGAAAGGAGTAATGGCACGTGAGTATTAAAGTTCCCCAATGTCTTTAAACGCACCTTGTTTTGTCTTTCAGATGCGGGATGCAGCGCCGAAGGCCTCCGGAGCGTGCAAAGAGTTGGTAAGCTTTTGTCTTTCAGATGCCGGAATGCAGTGTGAAGACCTCCGGAACGCGCGAAGAGTAGGTAAGCCTTTGTCTTTCAGATGCCGGAATGCAGCGCGAGGCGTTGGTGACAGCCGATGGACCAGGTAAGTGAAGAGCTGTCACTGAAGACCGTAATGCTAACCTGTTCTTTCTTGTCTTTATAGGTGTTGCTGAAGACTGGATTCAGGATGGTAAGCCTTTTTCCTTAGGCCCAGGATCAGATGCAGAAGACACGATGAGCGTTCTGCTGCAGAGGATGCAGAATAACGCAAAGCAAGATTCATCCATCGGGTGTGGTTTAAATAGCCTCCTGTAGTGCTTAGGTGTCTCCTTCCACAGCCACGCCTAGGTAAGAAAAGAGTTCCTGCTTTCCAGAAGAGTTCCAGTGTTCTGAATCTAGGGAGTGGCTCCTGCCCCACCCAACAGTAAAAGTAGTTCCAAACAGAAGAGGATCAGAGGCTCAACTGGCAGGCAAGTAAGCAGCATGGTCTGCTGCAGGTAAATCCACCCAAGCATTATGAGCCCGGCGCTTCCAGCGCTGGGACTGGGCATATTTATGAGCCTGGTGCCACTGGCGCCAGGACTGGGTCCAAAAGGTCCCAATTGGGACTGGTTGGCACTCGGAACCTGGGTTATGGATCTGCTTCCAAGGGAGTTGGGAAAACCCTGACCTTTTGGAAGCAGAGATCATGACAGTACCCCCCCTCAAGGCCCCTCCCAAACCGGGCTTCTCCGGGGGTTTTGGCTTGTCAGGAAATGTTCGGTGAAATCTTTTGATTAGGCGAGGAGCGTGGACATATTCAGCAGGTTCCCAGGATCTCTCTTGGGGGCCGTAGCCTTTCCAGTCAATTAGGTAAAATAGTTTAGATTTGGAGATCTTGGAGTCCAGAATGCTTTTGACTTCAAACTCGAGTTCTCCATCAACTAGGATAGGTTTTGGAGATTTAGTTAGTCGGGTTTGAGGTTGCACGGGTTTTAATAGAGAGACGTGGAAGACCGGATGTATCTTCATGTGCGGGGGCAAGTCCAACTTGACCGCTACTGGGTTTACTATGGTAGTGATGGAATAGGGACCAAGGTATCTTGGGTTGAATGTGCGTGGCCCTTTTAGAGGTAGATATTTGGTGGATAACCAGACTTGATCCCCTACTTGATATTGAGGGGCTTCCTTCCGATGTTGATCTGCTCCTTTCTTGTATTGTTCTTTAGCCCTTTGAAGGTGAGAAACAGCTTCCTTAAAGGCTTGGGTGATTGTAGAATGCAGGTAGTCTACTGCTGGTGTTTCAAGATCTTGGAGGGGATCCAACTCCGAGGTTCGAGGGTGACTGCCGTACAAAAGAAAAAACGGGGTTTTCCCAGTTCCCGAATGGACAGACTTATTGTAGGCATATTCGGCTATCCAAAGGATGTCTTTCCAAGTTTTTTCAGTTTGTTGCAGCATGCAGCGTAAATACTGTTCCAGAGTTTGATTGGTCCTCTCGGTTTGTCCGTCGGTCTGAGGGTGGTGACTGGTCGATAGTCTCACATCAATTTGAGCCGACCGACAGCAACTTCGCCAAAAATCAGAAATAAATTGACTACCTCGATCCGAAATTAGAACCGAAGGAAAACCGTGCAGTCGGACGATGTTTTCGAGAAATTCTCGGGCCAGAGTTGCTGCTGTTGGCAAGCCTTTGAGCGGAATGAAATGCGCCATCTTGGAGAATAAGTCCACGATTACTAGAATCGTATTGTATCCGGAGCATGGAGGTAGATCGGTGATGAAGTCCATAGAAAGCGTATGCCAAGGGCGAGGTGGGATGTCAATAGGGCGTAAGAGGCCTGCTGGTCTTTCCTTTTTACTCTTGTTTTGGGCGCATACTCCACAGGACATTATAAAGTCTCTGATATCTTTTTTCCAAGACGGCCACCAGAAGTAGCGCTTGATCTTTTCTGAGGTCTTGGCCATACCGGGATGTCCTTCCATTAAAGAATCGTGATAACAAGAGATTACTTTTTTCTGTAAATCTGTGCTGGGTAGGTATAATCGTTCTTGGAAATACAATAAGTTGTCCTTTACTGCAAAGTCCTTTCCCTGCAGATGCCAATTCTGTATGTCTGCTGGAGTTACAAGTTGCCTGGCTTTATCCTTAACTTCCTCTATGGATTCTGTGGCGATTACACCCAGAATTCTTTGTTCGGGAATGATTGGTGCAGGTTTAGGGTTGATCAAGTGTTCTTCCACTCCCATCCGAGAAAGGGCATCAGCTTTACCGTTCTTTGTACCAGGTCGATAGGTAATTATGAAGTCAAACTCGGCAAAGAATAATGCCCAACGGAGTTGTCTAGAGGATTGGGCTTTTGCGGTTTTCAAATATTGCAGGTTTCGGTGATCCGTAATCACAGTAACGGTGTGTCGGGCCCCCAGCAGATAATGCTGCCAAGCCTTAAAGGCAGACTTGATAGCCAGAAGTTCCTTGTCAGTAATCGTGTAATTGATTTCAGGAGGCGAGAATTTACGGGACCAAAATGCCACGGGATGCAACTGATTGGTTACCGGGTCCTTTTGTGATAGAACTGCCCCCATGGCAAGGCTTGAAGCATCAGTTTCCACGATGTAGAGGAGTTCGGGGCGAGGGTGTTTTAAGATTGGTGCAGAGATAAATTTAGTCTTCAAATCCTGGAAAGCTTGTTCTGCCTCGGTAGACCATTCAAAACGTTTGTTTTTCTTTAACAAGGCAGTGATGGGCTGGACTATTCGAGAGAATTCGGGGATAAACCTGCGGTAAAAGTTAGCGAAGCCTAACATGCTTTGCACACCTTTTACGGAGGATGGTGATGGCCATTTGAGAACTGCATCGACCTTCTTTGAATCCATACGCACTCCGCCAGGTGATAATATGAATCCCAAGAATTCAACTTCAGTCACGTTGAAAACACATTTTTCCAACTTAGCGAAAAGTTTGTGTTGACGCAATCTTTCGAGGACCATTTTCACGTGTTTCCGATGTTCAGATTCCGATGAAGAATAAACGAGGATGTCGTCAATGTAAACAACAACACACACATCTATGAGCTCTCTGAGGACATCGTTCATAAAATATTGAAAGGCGGCCGGGGCATTGCAAAGTCCGAAGGGCATGACCTGATATTCAAATAGCCCATACTTGGTGCGGAAGGCCGTCTTCCATTCATCGCCCTCTTTTACTCGTACCAAGTGGTAAGCTCCTCTAAGATCCAGCTTTGTATATATGCATGCTTTTCTGACTTGGTCCAGGAGTTCAGGGATCAAAGGTAACGGATATCTATTCTTAACGGTGATCTGGTTCAGGGAGCGATAATCTATACAAGTTCTAAGGTCTCCTTCCTTTTTTGGAACGAAGAACAAAGTTGAAGAAGCAGGGGACTTGGAAGGACGAATAAACCCATTTGCCAGGTATTGATCCAGGTATTGTCGAAGGTGAAGGTTCTCAGGCTCGGTGAGGGCATAAATTCTACTACAAGGAGGAGTAGATCCAGGTATCAGGTCTATCTGGCAGTCATAAGACCTATGAGGAGGTAGAGAGTTAGCCTGATCCTTCCGGAAAACATCTTGGTATTCTAGGTATTCGGGAGGTAACTGGGGAGTCTCTGAAGAAATTGCTGCCAGTGCAACACCAGGTGGAGGGTGACAAGTAGAGACACATTCTGGAAACTGGACCGTTCTTGCTCGCCAATCGATCATAGGATTGTGTTTCTCTAACCAAGGTATTCCTAGAATAATCTGAAACTGAGGGGCCTTGATCACATCGAACACGATCTTCTCATGGTGTCCATCTTGACTTACTAGCGTCACCTCTTGAGTGGTATGCGTTACTGGCCCGGATGCTATCTCCGTACCATCCACCGTAGTAATGACGTCCTTTACAGCCTTGGGACAAAGAGTTAGATTCATCCTCAAAACCATTTCATGATCCACATAATTGCCGATGGCACCGCTGTCGACGTAAGCTTCAATTGCATGTAATCGATCCGGATTATCAGGGCTAATGAGGACCATAGGTATCACGAAATGCGAGGTCACGGAACTGGTTTTCACGCTCGGCAAGAGGACCTCTATTCTTGTCGGGCGAGGTCCTTTCCCTGCTCAGAGTTTGTAACTTTGGTAACTGCAGCTCCTACTGCCTTCTTGGCAGGTTTCACCGGACAGTCTCGAAGAAAGTGCCCTGAGTTTCCGCAATAGAGGCATAATTGCAACTGTTTTCTCCTTTCCCGCTCCTTTTGTGTTAGAGGACCTTTCAGACCCCCTATTTGCATGGGTTCCCCGGAGTCTACTCCTTTGGAAGGAGTTGGCGGTTTGGAAAATACTCGAGCATCAAACTTGGAACGATCGGCCTTCCTGTTCTGCAGTCTGTGATCTATTTGAACGACTAAGTCTATATAGTCCGAACAATCTTGTGGGGGATTCACTACTTGGGCTAACACATCTTTGAGCTCTCCACGTAGACCTCTATAAAACAGCGTAATCCTTTTGTCCTCAGGCCATTGAGTTTCCACTATCAGTCTGTTGAAAGACGCAATATAAGCCAAAAGGTCTTGATTACCTTGTCGCAACGAAAGAAGCTCATTGTCCAAGGCCTGCCCCTGTGAATGTCTTGCGAACAGTTTTTCCATACTGAGCTGAAAAGCTTGAAAATCATGGAGGACCGGATCATCTTGATTTACTAGAGGGATCGACCAGTCTGCCGCATTGCCACTAAGGTACGAAAGCACGAAAGCTACTTTAGCTTGATCAGTTGGAAAGGCTGCTGGCCGGCATAAGAAATGCAACCGGCACTGATTGATAAATACTGCAAACCTCTTTGGGTCACCAGAAAATCGTTCGGGCGGAGCCAGAGGTACATTCCCAGGTAGGTTGATCTGCACTGGATTCATAGAGGATGTAGAAGGAAGATTTCCCCCAGATGCGGGTAACGGGGTCTGTCCGGCTTGTGACTGTAGCAATTGTCTAGCGAGATCATCTGTTCGCTCCTTGGAAATAATCAGTTCCCTTCTTAGAGCGTTCGTTTCCTGACGGGCTGCATGCACTTCTGCCCTTAGTTCCCCAAGTAACTGGGCTAGCTGGTCGGTATCCGAGGTTTCCATAGCGCCTGGACGGGAGTTTTGTGGTAGGCTTTGCGTTCTGTAACGCTCACCTGATTCCCGTAGAGGCGACGGTCTTGACTGGGCGTATACCGTATCTTCAAAGGTGATGTGTAACACACGGCTGGCTCTTTGGGCTGGACCTCTGTGCACTGTATGTCTGACTCGAAGGGTAAGATGTCTGCAGATAGAAAATATGGGATTAAGGAACTGGGTTATTGAATGTCTCTCTCTTCTTCCCTTTCTCTTCTCCTGTAGAACCCCAAAGGTTAACGCTCTCACCTTAGGTAAGTGAACGCCGTGCTCTCCATCTGCCTCGGGGCAGGGTGCTGTAACCAGTTTCTTCACTGGATAAGGGGAGCAGGCCTCTTGACTTCAGAGGACTGCTGTCCGTCGTTTACTGCACGAACGGTAAGTTTCGAGTAATTCTAATGTCTTTAAAGTCTTTAGTAATGATGTTTCTTTTTTTGCAGGGTTCCGGCGATGGCGGATGACGGGCTGAAGTGAGTTGAAGATGGAGCCCGTGTGATGAATAGAAGCGCCTGGAAGCACGTAAGTAAGCGCTTGTTGCCTGCTTCACGATGCGCTCTAACTGTCTTTTTATTTTGCAGGTACAAGTTCGGAGCGGCTGCAGGGTGCCGGAATACCCACTGGGTTAGATGTGGAAAGGAGTAATGGCACGTGAGTATTAAAGTTCCCCAATGTCTTTAAACGCACCTTGTTTTGTCTTTCAGATGCGGGATGCAGCGCCGAAGGCCTCCGGAGCGTGCGAAGAGTTGGTAAGCTTTTGTCTTTCAGATGCCGGAATGCAGTGTGAAGACCTCCGGAGCGCACGAAGAGTAGGTAAGCCTTTGTCTTTCAGATGCCGGAATGCAGCGCAAGGCGTTGGTGACAGCCGATGGACCAGGTAAGTGAAGAGCTGTCACTGAAGACCGTAATGCTAACCTGTTCTTTCTTGTCTTTATAGGTGTTGCTGAAGACTGGATTCAGGATGGTAAGCCTTTTTCTTTAGGCCCAGGATCAGATGCAGAAGACACGATGAGCGTTCTGCTGCAGAGGATGCAGAGTAACGCAAAGCAAGATTCATCCATCGGGTGTGGTTTAAATAGCCTCCTGTAGTGCTTAGGTGTCTCCTTCCACAGCCACGCCTAGGTAAGAAAAGAGTTCCTGCTTTCCAGAAGATTTCCAGTGTTCTGAATCTAGGGAGTGGCTCCTGCCCCACCCAACAGGAAAAGTAGTTCCAAACAGAAGAGGATCAGAGGCTCAACTGGCAGGCAAGTAAGCAGCATGGTCTGCTGCAGGTAAGTCCACCCAAGCATTATGATCCCGGCGCTTCCAGCGCTGGGACTGGGCATATTTATGAGCCTGGTGCCACTGGCGCCAGGACTGGGTCCAAAAGGTCCCAATTGGGACTGGTTGGCACTCGGAACCTGGGTTATGGATCTGCTTCCAAGGGAGTTGGGAAAACCCTGACCTTTTGGAAGCAGAGATCATGACAGGGGGAGCGCTTGCTGCAACTGTAACAGAGGCAGAATGACGGGGGTGGGCTCGGGCAAAAGCTGTACAATGGGCACTGGTGCAATTATGTCAGTCCTACTTTTGGGGCATTCTTGTCTCTTTTCATTCAATATCTTATTGATTAATTTGTCTAATGCATGTAATTCTTGTTGGGGATATATTTTATCTATTCCTATTTGGAGACTTCTATCCGCCTTTCTAATTTGCTCATCCCATTCTTTTTCTTCCTGATCTAGCGTTCTATCTTCTTTTGATTTGTGCTTACGCGCATGTTTCTCCCTGCTCCTCAACCGGAGCATAGCTTCCTTCCTCCAGTTTCTAATGACGTCAAATGTTGCAGGGTGTGCTTTCTTGCGCAATAATACTGATTCCAAATAATCTATACGAGCCATCTCATAGCTCCCATTTTTAGGCCACTGCAAGTCTTCTTTGTGTCTGGTTTGCCTGTGCCAAATTTCACAAAACATTATTGCCTCTATTCCATACTTCACATACATTTAAAACGCTAGCGACCCTACAGGTGGCGCAGCCTGGCCAGTTTCCAAAGATTGTCTACCGCAGTGGAAAAATCCTACTAAACAGGAAGACAATTTCCCAGGCATGTTTTAATCTTTTTCGTACTTTACCCTGGGCGTTTGATCTTGCAAGAGCAACACTCAACCAATATCAGGGCTATTAGAATCAGGGCACGACTCACCTGATCAACCAAGTCGTCTCAAAAAGACGCAATTCGTCCGTATACTGATGCAACCAAGAATCGTCGTGTCTGCGTATCTTGCTCACTCTGCCTCGTTTTGGGACCCTTGCCTTCCTGCTCTCTGGCCGGACACGTCAATCAGGGACCGGTTGTGTACAGATCTGCAAAGGAGTCTCTCATCACTTTCACAGGGGCACCCGAACACCTCTCGATCCCGGCTCGACGGTCTCGTCCTCGATTCGTTTTTTTCCAGCCTTCTTCAAATTACCATGTGCACGATGGAGCAAGTGGGGGAGGGTCCCTATTTGGGTGCGATTTTGACGTGGCCCCCTAGGGGACCCTCGCATATGGAAACAAGGCACAATCACCACACACAAATTGATATGCCAGACACGAGGTTCAATTCCCAAAAGGTAGGGTTTATTGCAAAGTAAATAGTCTCAGTCGGCCGACTGGGTTTCACGTCCCGCAACGTGTGTCACCCAGACCTCGTGGGACGCAAGAGAGCAAACAATTTATATCAGTTACATATATACAAAATGACCATCATATTATCAGTAGTGACACATCCAAACCGCCCATACTGTATCTTTCTTTGCAGTGGTTTGATGATTGACAATTATGACAAATATGACACCCTCAAAGACATTTATTCAACAACTTTTGCAATCTCTAAAAGTGCAGACACTATTCTTTGTTACCAGGAACATAGTGCTCTTGTTCTGCAAGCAACTGTGTTCGTAGGAGGGACACATTCCAAGCCTTTCTATCTCTTGGTTTCTATTTGTGAGTTAGAGGTCGGCTCGGTCTTGCAGGGGCCTTGCAGGGCCCAGGAAGGGGGGGTGCAGAAGAGAGTATAATTCAAGCCATTAACTGCCTATTTCTACAGTTTCTGCCGTTCCAGCGAGACTAGCTGGCACCTGCTTAATGATTAAATGCCTTCCTGCTTAGTTCCAAGGACTTGTGAGGGAGGGAGAAAGGAAAACAGTGCATCGCTGTCTGGGCTAGTCTCTCAACATGTAACTTGTGGCCTTGCTCTGTACATGAGTAGAGCGAAATAGAATTCACTCTTAGCAAAGCACTTGAACAGAAGCGAGGATGAAGCAAAATTGCAAAATGGCGAATTCTAGTGTTACAAAATAGACGCTCTATGTTATACTGACAATTCTGTACTGATGATGCTAGTCATACGATGCGGTTGGTTTTCGGCCAACATAATATATCGTCCATGCTCTGGTAGGGTATTTTCTAGACTAACAATGAGAGTTTGATCCCGACAGAGGGGAACATCAGAGAGCTGTGATACTGAACTGTCATATTGAACTGTACCAATACCATGTTCATTGAGAGCCAAAGCTGGGGAAGCCCGCAACACTTGAAGCTGGGTTGAGGTGCTTGCACGCCAGAGTGTACCCCGCTGCCAACGAGCTTTGCCTACCCTTGTGCCATTAAAGTGGGTAAAGTAACTGCCATTGCCACATGCAATCATTCTGACATATGCTTTCACATCCATTGTTCCTTTTGTTTTCCCATTGAAAAGCCTGAACATCCAGTTTTCTTTGAGGACACTCATTTCTTATTATTTTGAGATTTACCCTGTCAGGAAATAGGTTTATTTAGTTTAGCCATTTTCTGTTGAGTAGAATGACCAGGACTGCCTTTTCTTTTTGTTTGATGGCCGATACTTCTCCCATTTTAGCAGTAGGGCAAGATAGGAGTTTTCCAACACCTTTGAAACTAATGAATAAGCACCCTTCAACTTGAACCACTTGTGTTGTATTCTACTTCTGATAACAATGCCATCCTCACATCACCCATACAGGATGGAAGAAAGGGGATTGGACATAGAAGTAATTAAGTGTTACTCAACGGAGTGTCTAACGTAGTCCTAGTCCATAGTCCCCTTTCCTCCATACGTCCCACCATCCTTTCCCTAAAATAAGAGCAGCAAGGTTGTTCAACATAATACAACCGGCGCGTCAAAGGGGACAGAGGTGTGGTGCTGGTGGGTGGGGTTAAGGGAGCCTGTGCTCCCGGGGCAGTGACCCAGCACGGATACATGTTTAACCCCTTAAGTGCCATGGGTCCCCTCCACCCCCAGTGCCAAGGCTTTTTTGGTGATTTCGGTATGTCGCCATTCAAAGCCTTGTGACTTTTCTGTTACATGAGATATCTCGGCCAAATTTGGCCCCTTTTTTTCCACATGTAGGCGGTCGTAACAGCAGCCAGAGATCCTAGTATGCTGTAGGGTGGTGAAAGAAAATAACCAAAAAGGGAGAACGGTGGTTTATTTTTTTTTTAAATTCCAATAAAATTATGTACAAAGAAGCCTGTGTTTTTTTCCTTGTAAGAGCTAGGACCAAATGGTTTGCTGTGCTGAATTCCCCATTTTCCTGGCTTTCAAGAACAGGTTGAGTGGAAATCAACCATTTTGTGAGAGCTAATAATGCTTAACGAAGCGCAAGAGATGGTAAGGCTACCAGAGTCCCTAAGAGAAGCAATTATTATCCCATTACCCAAACCCAATAAACCATGTAATGATTGTGGATCCTTCAGGCTGCTATCAATGTTGAATCAAGATAGCAAAATACTTACAGCGGTGGGCAGATAGAATGAAAAGGATTATAAACAAACTAATACACCCAGACCAGACAGGATATGTCCCTTGTAGGAGCATATCCGACAACCTTAGAAGGCTTCATAGGGTAATAGAATATACAAAAGGAGACCCGGATAAAATGGCCGTAATATCACTAGACGCAGTCAAGGCCTTTGACTCAGTCAAATGGCCCTGGCTGATTGCAGCCCTGACGAGTTACGCAATAGGACCGGTGTATCTTGAGTGGGTCAAATTACTATATAGTGCACCGATAGCTCGAGTAAAAACGGGAGCTATCATCTCAACAAAATGGCATCTGAGCAGGGGCACCAGACAGGGATGCCCATGGTCCCCGATGCTCTACATCCTAGCACTGGAACCTCTGGCAATATGCCCACGACAGCAGTACGATGAGATAGGAATCAAAATAAAAGGGGAGTCGCATCTACTCTTGTTATATGCAGACGACATGCTACTGTATTTGAGGTATCCAGAGGAAAACCTCCGATATATCCTGGAGGTAATGGAGCGATTTGCGCTGTTGTCCGGTATAGCAGTGAACCCCAAAAAATCATGTATATTCCCATTGGGCAGATACGTAGGGAGCCCACACAGCAGATTACCGGTTTTACAAATACCATGGGAGCCAAATACGTTTAGGTACCCGGGAATAGACATCTATCACACAGTAGAGGCGGAACATCTGCACAACACCGATAAAGCAGTACAGAAAATTGAGAATAGTGTGAAGTTTTGGTCCAAGCTCCCCCTTGCAATGATGGGCAGGGGGACGATGCTGAAAATGGTGGTATTACCAAGACTATTGCATTATTTTGGGAATATACCATACTTGATACCGGGGCGATTCTTCACGAAACTTCAGAGCATATGTAGGGGTTTCTTGTGGCATGGGACCAGGAATAGAATCGCCCTTTGGAAGTTGCAGAACACTCATGATAAAGGGGGGATAAAACTGCCAAACTACGAGATTTATTATTTAGCTAGTCAACTGCGACACGTGGCCAAATGGTTATCAGAAGACCACACCTCAGAATCACGACTGCAGGGATCAGAATGTGCCCCTTTTTTCCTGAAAGAGATGATATGGCTGCCCAAATCAGAGCTGAAGGCGCGCTCTGGGATGTTAGTGCTGGGATGGGAATTATGGCGCAAAGCGTGTCAGGTAATGGAAAACCCAGCCCTGTGCTCACCACAGATCCCGTTGGTAGCACTCGCGGGAGGAGACGAGCAGCTTATAAAGATTATAAGGAGACACTGGGAACCGGCGGTTATAGCAACAGTGGGAGACGTGTGGCAAGAAGGGGAAATAAAGGCATTCAAGGTGGTGAAGGAAGAAACGGGACTGCATGAAGGACAATATATTACATACAATAGACTGATACGGTGGATTAAAGATACATGGTCGGAAGTAATGCTAGACGAGAAGCCCGACCCTATGATAGAAACAATATACGATATAGCAGAGGGGGGGCATGAGATATCCAGATTATACGAATAAATGATGTCTAGAGTGGGAAAAGAGGTGACACAATTAAGACACTGCTGGGAGGAAGAAATTGGTAAAGCCATGAGTGACGGGATGTGGGAACGGGCCCAGGGATATCATAAAAAAGTGTCAATAAACGCGAGGCTACAACAGATACAGTTATATATAACACAAAGGGCATATATGACTCCCCAAAAAATTGCCAGATTCAAGAATGTAAACATGCAGATATGTCCCAAGTGTGGTGAAGAGAATGTGGGGATGACACACATGTTCTGGGCATGCCCAGAAATTCGGAAATTCTGGGAAGAGGTAGCCCACCGGTTAGATGAAAAGGGGATTAAAATAAATAGTGGATCAGCGTGGGCATGTCTGTTAGGAGGATTCCCTAGGCCAAAGCATCTAAAGCATGTAAGTAAACTCAAAGATCTGGCGTAAATACTCGCTAAACGAAGAATTGCCATGGGTTGGAAGGCAAGTAATAGACCTCAGATAGAAGCCTGGTGGAAAGACCTCCAAAAATGGGTTGAAGCCGAAAAAGCAGTATGGCAGGAAATGGGAAATAATGGAGGGGAGGAGGAAGCGGAATCCCTGACGGTCTGGAAGCATTTAGTAGCCACATTATATGGGTCTGCCCAGGACTGGTCTAGTGGCCAGGACTCGGAGGTGGAACAGGAAAAAGTACCCCTGAAGTAGGAATAGAGGCAAATCAAGAAGGGGAGAAGGCTTTTAAGGGTTAAGCAACAGACATGGAAACATAAATGTAATTCTTGGTAACAAATGTTAAGCATGGTCAACCTGTTGCAAGTTGTTTTGGTTGGAAAATTAATAAAAATTGTTTCAAAAAAAAAAAAAAAAAACTTGAGTAAATAAATATATATTATTTTACTTTGAAACCTTGAGTCAGTGTTTGCCTGAATCATAGTTATTGCTGTCCTTTGTGTAACTAATTGTACTGCTCACTTACTCTTGAGATAAGTCTGGCTACTGCACTACTGCTATCACTATAACTGTGTAGTACAGGCTTGTACCAAAGGTGAAATTGTAATGTCACTTTTAGTCTTAATTGTGTGTAGTGTTCCCAAAGGGTACTGCATATAATTCTGCCTAACAGGTCCCAGTGAGCCGAGGCAGGAGCTCACTTTTCCTTCGTGGAGGGAAAAGCTGTAACACAGGCCAGCCAGAGCTGTGGGACAGCGGGGGAAGATGCCCCCGGCCTTTGGCGTCTGTCTCCCAAGTTGGGCGACCATCCCAAAGTCCAGCGGCAGTCCCAGTGAACCCCGGAAGGGTGCCCACCCCATCCCGGAGGGCAAAGCTGTAACACAGGCCAGCCCGAACTCCGGTCGGCCCGGGGTGCTGCCTCTGGGCTTTGTTGGTCGACTGTCCCAAAGTACAGCTTTGCCTTCCAAGGTACAGCGGCAGTACCAGTGAGCCCCGGCAGGGTCCCCATCCCTTCCCGGAGGGAAAACCTGTAACGCTGGCCAGCCAGAACTCCTGGATGATAGCTGGGGGGATGTCCCTGTTCCCCATGTTGGACGACCATCCCCAAGTCCAGCAGCGGTCCTAGGGAGCTCTGGCAGAGTCCCCATACCTCCCCAGAGGGAAAAGCTGTATGCAGGCCAGCCAGATCTCGGGGACAGCTGGGGTTGCTGCCTCCGGGCTTGGGCACCTGTCTCCCTTGTTGGTCGACTGTCACCAAGTTCAGCGGCGGTCCCAGGGATCACCGGCAGTGTCACCATCCCTCCTCCCAGGGAAGAGCTGTAACCTAGTCTAGCCAGAGCTCCAGGACGGTGAGGATGATGGCCCCGGCCTTGGGCATCTGTCTCTCTTGTTGGTCGACCGTCCCCAAGTGCAGCAGCGGTCTCAGGGAGACCCGGCAGGGTCCCCATCCCTCCTGGAGGGAAAACTTGTAATTCAGGCCAGCCAGAAGTCCTGGATGATAGTGAGGGGTGATATCGGCGGCCTTTAGTGCCTGTTTCCCATGTTGGGCGAACATCCCCAAGTCCAGCGGCGGACCCAGGGAGCCCCAGCAGGTACCCCATCCTTCCCTAGCGGGAAAATCTGTAACGCAGGTCAGCCAGAGCTCTTGGATGGTTGGGCGAGCTGCCCCGGACTTGGGCGCATGTCTCCCTTATTGGTCAACCCTCCCCAAGTCCAGCGGCGGTCCCAGTGAGCCCCAGCAGGGTCCTCATCATTCCCTGGATGAAAAAGCTGTAACGCAGGCCAGCCAGAACTCCAGGATGGTCCTGGGTGATGTCCCTGACCTTTGGTGCCTGTCCCCCATGTTGGGGGACCATCCCCAGTTCCAGCGACCGTTCCAGTGAGCCCTGGCAGGGTGCCCATCCCTTCCCGTAGGGGAAAGCTGTAACGCAGTCCAGCAAGAGCTACGGGACAGCTGGGAGTAATGCCTGCGGGCTTGGGCACCTGTCGCTTCTGTTGTCGACTGTCCCCAAGTCCAGCGATTGTCTCAGGGAGCCCCGGCAGGGTCCCCATCCCTCCATGGAGGGAAAACCTGTAACACAGGCCAGCCAGAGTTCCGGGAAGGCCGTGGGTGATGTCCCCAGCCTTTGGCGCCTGTCTCCCCTGTTGGTCGACCATCCCCAAGTGCAGCGGCGGTCCCACGGACCCCGGCAGGGTACCCATCCCTTCCCTGAGGGAAAAGCTGTAACACATGCCAGCCAAAGCTCGGGACTGGCGGGGTTACTGCCTCCGGGCTTGGTCGACTGTCCCCAAGTTTAGCAGCTGTCCTAGGGAGACCCGGCAGGGACCTCATCCCTCCTCGGAGGGAAGAGCTGTAACACAGCCTAGCCAGAGCTCCAGGACCGTCAGGGTGATGGCCCCAGCCTTGGGCGCCTGTCTCCCTTTTTGGTCGACCGTCCCCAAGTGCAGCGGCTGTCCCAGGAAGTCCCGGCAGGGTTCCCATTCCTTGCCAGAGGGAAAAGCTGTAACACAGGCCAGACCTTGCTCCTGGACGGTTGGGGCTGCTGCCTTTGGGCTTGAGCGCAAGTATCCCTACTTGGTTAACCATCCTCAAGTTCAGCTGTTAGTTTTAGGGAGCCCCAGGGTCCCCATCCCTCCATGGAGGGAAGTACTGTAAGGCAGGCCAGCCAGAGATCCATTACCGTCGGGGTTGATATCTCTGGCCTTAGGCGCCTGTTTCCTATGTGGGTTGCCGTCCCCAAGCCCAGCAGTGGTCCAGGGACCCCCAGAAGTGTGGCAGTCCCTCCCCGGGGGTTAAAAGATGTAACGCGGCACGGCCAGAGCTCCAGGACGGCCGGGGTTGATGTCTCTGGCCTTGGGCACCTGTCTCTGTTGTTGGCCGACCGTCTCCATGCTTAGCGGCGGTCCCAGGGAGGCCCGGCAGATTCCCAAACCCTCTCCGCAGGGAATATCTGTAACGCAGCCCAGCCAGAGCTCCTGGAAGACCGGGGGTGCTACTTTCGAGCCTGTGCGTCTTCCTTCCTTGTTGGTTGACAGTCCCCAAGTTCAGCGACGGTCCCAGGGAGCCCTGGCAGAGTGCCCATGCCTCCCTGGATGGAAACCCTGTAACGCAGACCAGCCCGAGTTCCAGGATGGCCGGGGGTGCTGCCTCTGGGCTTGAGCACCTGTCGACCATTCCCAAGTTCATCGGCGGTCCCAGGGAGCCCTGGCAGGGTTCCTATCCGTTCCCAGAGGGAAAAGCTGTAACGTAGGCCAGCCAGAGCTCCGGGATGGTCGGGTGATATCCATGGCCTTTGACGCCTGTCTCTCATGTTGGGCGACCATCCCAAATTCCAGCTGCAGTCCCAGTGAGCCCTAGCTGGGTGCCCATCCCTTCCCAGAGGGACAATGTGCAACACAGTTTTAGGACAGATTTTCTATACTCTGGCCTGGTGGACCGATGTATAGAAGGCCAACCTATATTGTGACAGGACAACTCTAGGAAGCTGTAGCCAAACCAGTTTAGGTAGCAGTGACAGGCATTCTAGTTAAGTTCTTCAGAGGTGGTGAGCTTGTAATGGGTCCACAATGAGGTCACACAATGGGAATGACAGATTACACTTAGACAGGATGCATACAAATATAGTTATTTATTCATGGCTAAAACACACTATAGAAAAATGACTACAAGCAAGTGGACGTATCACAGAACACTATCAAACTAAATACATATATACATTCACTTTGTTATAGGGCATAATACACATCAAAGTAAACGTTAGACAAGTATTAGGCAGTTATGGTCTACAGAGATGATCCCTGACTAAAATTGTCCAGCCCTAAATTGCCTGTTGCCTTGTGCCCAATAGTTTAGGCTACAGTTCCACAGAAGTTAGGATGCAGGTAAAAATGCAGGTAGGGTCTCTGGGGTCCAGTGAAGGATTCAAGTTAGCCTAGTGCCCAAAAGTAGCCCCAACAGTCAGATGTCTTGCGCAAGCAATGTCAAAGCCAGAAGTCTTAGAAATAAGCTTTATTATAAGTCCATTGACTTATAATGGGAACATAGGGGTAGGTTAGAAACTCTGTAACTTACCCCCATACTCCGATTCTTCCCCAGACTTTGCAGAACAAAGGAAGGGTGTACAACGTTGCTTTTCCAGATGGAATTTGCAGTCCTCGATTCCCAGGGGTTGCAGGTTCGAGCTAATCTCTGTTTGGTGTCTGTTGCTGGTGCAAGGACTCTCGCTCAAAGAATGCAGAAAAACTCGATGTAGCACCCCTCTCAGGACTGGCCTCCGGTCAGGTAAGCAATTTTCGGACAGTGGTCACCGCGTACGGCAACACAAAAGGACTCAACAGCTACAGTCAGACTTTCCCTCCTATCTCCGGTCCCCTTGATGCTAGGGTGCCGGAATGTTGCAGGAGGTAGTCTCGTAGGGCCGGCTGAGAATCCCCCAGGTTTCAGGCCAAAACTCTGTACGGTGACACCGTCTGCACGGTAGCCCAAAAACGAAGCCACAGGACGGTTCCAGGGCACTTCCGAAGGCTTCCTTTGGCAGGGCACCGAGCAGATGTCGAGAATGGATGGTCCCTCCACTCCAAGGGTCGTAGCTCCTACGCAGGACTACTAAAGATCACGAGAAAGACAGGGCTACTCCAGGACAGCAGCAGAAGTTGATTGCCAGGCCTCCTTCAGTCAAGGTTTCTTCGCAGGTCTCACAGCTGGACAGGATATTTGGCTCCTTCAGGTTTCTCCAGGATCTCTGAAGAATAAGTGCAGGGGTCCTCTTTTTATCCTAAAAGCCAGGTAAGACCTGAAACTCCTACTAGCAAAGGGCAAGATTAGCCCACACACACACCCCAGCAGTGTTCCAATCAGGACCACTGGAGGGAACATTCATGCATACCACTCAGACACACTGAAACCAGTTTGTGGATTGGAGTCAGACAGACCCAGCCGACACCCTGCTAGCAAACACACATCCCTCCAGTAGCCCACCAAAAGTTTTTGCTTTCCCGGGCACTGAAGTCCTTACAAGGCAAACAATCTTGGGCCATGTTTTACCAGCCCTCACAGGACAAGGCTGCGGTGTTGAACGATGCAGGTTCACAGGAGATGCTGCCCAACGACACATAGCACGTTTGCTACTTCCACGCTTCCGAGCCTATAAAATCTGAGGTTCAAACCCTCTCCAGCAAAGCCCTCGCAGGACAAGGCCGCGCTGTTGAACGACACAGGTGTTTGGCGACAAAGGCCTCCAGGTAAGAAGTTGTAGGGAGTTAACTTGCTCTGTGCTTCTTAGCCCTTCTGACTGTGCCTCTCCTCTGACTGCATCCCCCTACCCCTGTGACTTGCCCCTCTGCCCTTGCCCCTTGGCCGGGTGCGCCCCCCTGTTGATTCCTACCTGCACTGCCCCCTCCAACCCCTCTTTGAGTTCACTTCTTGCCCCTTCCATCCTTGTTTCCCCCCTTGCATCCTCTACCCTTGTGGTTCACCCGCATTCCCGGATCGCATGCTCTTCGCGCTGCTTCCATCATTGCCTGTTTGCGCTGCGTGTCCCCGAACCGCGTGGTCCCTCGCAATCCTTGATCAGGTGTGCCTCCATGCCCTTTCTATCCTTGGCTACGCTGGCGCCTGCGTGCCCCCAGCCCGCATGGTCCCTCGCAATCCCTAAATGCGCGTGCACGTTTCCATCCTTGCCTGTTCGCGCTGCACGTCCTCAGCCCAGGTCGTCCCTCGCAATCGTTGATCGCATGTGTTTCCCCGTACCTTCCATCCTTGGATACACTCGCACCTGCGTGTCTTCAGCCCACGTGGTCCCTCGCAATCCTTGATCGCTTCTGCTCCGCGGCCCTTCCAACCTTGGATACGCTTGCGCCTTCGCCCGCAAGGTTCCCTCGCAATCACTGATCAAGTGTGCTTCGCACCCTTCCATCTTCGGCTCGCTAGAACCAACGCTCCCCCTGGGCGTCCTTGCTCCCCTGCAGGCCCCATCTCTCCCCTCCTCCCTTTTTTTCTTTACCCCCAAGACCCTGTTGCTATGCTTTGTTGCTCTGTGTATCCTCTTTTGGACCCTTTTTTGTTTATTTCACTGTTCCCTCATTTGCTTTCTTCGACTACTGTTATTTGTACTGCCTACCTCCATTTGTTTTTCACTCTTCTCTGCATGTTCCCCTTGATCACTGTTCATTATCCCTTTGATCCCTGTTCATTAATCTAGCCCTCACTCTGCTTTGGTTGTTCCCTGCTGTGCCCTTCTCTTTCTGGTTCCCTCGTTCTGCTGTATACTTCTGCCTACTTCTTTATGTATTTGTTCATACGCTCCTTAGGTTCCCTTGATTTATTGTTCTAGCCCCTGCTCTGCCTGGTTGTTCCCTTGCTATGTCCTTTTTTCTTTCAGGTTCCCTCATTCTTACTCTGTTACTGGTTTGTTTTCACTTCTACTTGACTGCTCCTCTTTGTCCCTTGAGCCCATTGTCTAGTTAGCTTTATTTTACTAACTTGTTCTTGTCTTACGGTCTCGTCTGCTTGCACCCCTACTCTTGTGCCCTACCCTAGTGTCTCTCCCTACGCCTTACCTTGTCACTTCCCCCTCTGGCTCTCTCCTATCTCCCCCACCTCTGCACCCACTATGGTGCTCTCAGTTTCTCCTATCTTCTCTAACTGCTTCTCTATTTACTATCCTATCCTTCTCACTAGGTCTGGTAGAAAGAAGTTCAAAAAAAATATCCTGGTTTCCAACCCAGGCCTCCCGATTGCTGATACCAGTACTTCCTCCAGACCGACCCCCACTGACATGCTCCATTGCTTCGCCAGACCTATGGACTTCACATATGGTCTCTGTGCTCTCTCCTTTTTCCTCCTCTCCCATTAATGGTGGCACCCAGTGGGAGGCCCTCCTGGCCCCCTTCCATTCCTCTAAGATCATCATTAATGTTTACCTAAAAGGTACCATCTTGGTCAAAGGCCCCCAGGCCAACCTCCTCCTCTTTGATTGACACTTTCCGCCCCTTATCAACTTCCTTTCCTCTACTGCTGTCCCTTCTCTCCCCTCTCTGGCTCCCTTGCCTCTTTCCTCTGCCATCTCTCTGGAACCCTCTTCCTCCTCCTTGGCTACCTTACCCTCTCCTCCTTCCTCTTCTGCCCTCCCTCAGGCTCCTTCTACACTTCCGCAGGGAGTACCTCTGACGTGTACCCCTCCCCAGAAGTCTTTCAAGGGTGGCAACCTTCTCCACATTGCCACTCTCAACTGTCACTCAGCTGTCAAACACTCCTCTGACATCTGCCGCCTCCTGGAAGCACTTGACCTTGATGTTCTAGGGCTCACCGAGACATGGTTCACAGCCAGCTCTGTCACAAGTTTTGACACTCTCCTATCCGACAAGATCCTCTCTTCTAACCGTTCTGGTGAGGGTGTAGTCTTGATCTTCCCGGAGTGAATTCCTGCCTCTATCATTCATATGCAGGCCTACTCCTCCTTTGAATGCCTGGTTTTCAGGCTCTCTCTCTCTCTCTCTCCTGGCCGCCCTCTCACTATGGCCACTATCTACGGACCAACTGGTCAGGTAATCCCCTTCCTCTCCGAGTTGGCGGACCTCTCCTCCTCTCTCCTGGCCTCGACTACTCAACTCCTCCTCCTTGGAAACCTCAACATCTATCTGGATGCTTCCTTGCAACCTCTTGACTGTTTCGTGACCTCTGCGACTCTTTCTCTATTCTTCCCTCGGGTCCGACACACTATGCAGGGAACACTCTGGATGTTCTGATCTCCTCAGACCTCCTCCTCTCTAACCCCCTCACCACTCCTCTCTCTCCTGGAGTGACCACTTTCTTCTGTTCTCTCATCTCTCTCTCTCTACCCCTCAGACCGAGCCTACCCCCACCTTCTCAGTCACCTGACCCATGAAATGTGTCATTTGAGGCTTTCAATGCCACTTTCTCCCTCACATCCTGACACAGCCCTTTCCAACCTCCACTCTTCTATCTCTGACACTCTTGATGTACTTAGCCCTGTCCTGAGGATATGCTTGAAGCCCAAAGCCAAGTGTAATTCCTGGTACGACTCAGATGTCGTCACCCTTAAACACAAGTGTAGGGAAGCTGAGAGGGAATGGCTGGCATCTTGTGCATCCTCTTACAAACTGGCCTGCCGCCTGCTCCAAAGGCAATACTGACTCTCTGTCCTCACTAAGAACAATGCTGAAATCCAATCCTGCATCTCTGTGGCATCTAACAACTCGGCCAAAACTCTTTAAAATCTACAAGGAACTAGCCAATCCTGCTGCAGTCTCTACCTCTCCTGTCCCCTTCCAGATCCTCTGCACGGCCTTGGCTTCACATTTCATCTCTAAAACCCAAGACATCCTGTCCACCCTCTCGTCCTCTCCTCCTTCTCCCTCTACTTTCTTGCTACCGTGGTCCTCCTTCGGCCACCTCTCCTCCTCCTCCCTTCTCTGCCTTTCCTCTGTTCACCCCTGACAAGGTTTCTAGACACGTCCGATCTATGAAAGTCTCATTGAAACAGGTTCTTCCCTGTTCATCCAAAACCATCAAGGACCCCATTGACACCACCCCTGCAGCCTTGGCCGAATTTTGCAATCAGTGTTTGAATTCGCCCTGTCTGGAAATGATAAAATACAGTTCTAACAGATATTACAGACTCCAGCACAGAGGGTCACACAAGCTTGCCTTGCGGCAAAGCCACATTTATTCACACTTAAGTGGGACAGCCAAACCACGATGACGGAAAGCCATCGCAGCCTACTGACTGACAAATTTTAATACAAAATGGTTATTTATATATATATATAGGCAAATCTCAGAAATGATCTCAGACTTTACGTGCGTGTGGTCCTAGATATCCTGTGGTTAATTCATCATCTCTTCATTTCAACTCTGCAAAATGATCAAACATGTCAGGGCAATATATATTTTATAGTGCACTCGCGTCAGCAGATAAATCACAGGACCATGACAGTTACTGAATCTAAAATAGCGCAAGTTTACTGCTCGGCAAAGGTCTAAGCTCAGACATTGAACCCACGGGCAGATTTTCCTTTGCGAAAAGGACAAGTTAATTTCCGCCACTCTAGTTATACATAGCATTTGCAATTTACAGTTTACAGTAAGGAAACGTCTTGATTAGAGTCAGCACATAACCACATCACATCTGCAATGATCTAATTATGAGAATCACACAGAAAGCTGTACAAAGGTCGTGCCATGAACTTTACTCATTTTGCTAAAGCAAGCAGGTTCTATGCATCGTGCGCAATAAAGTACGGCCTAGTAACTTCAGTTTTCAAAATGCTTTCATAAATGGCCTTTAGCAGTTTACGTTGTAAATGACATGTTACATTAAAAAGGACGTTGGCAGGTATATTTGCTTTGGCATGTTATATTGTATGAACTGATATGCAGATAAAATCAATTTTCCACAAACACCCCTTTTGAACATCAGTACTACAATAGGAATTCAGACCATAGTTACGGAACAGTTTCATAGATTTCTTCTTCCTGGACAACCACTTGTGACACATAGACAGTGTCAGCACTAGTGGTGCGAGGTGAAGGTAGAGGGGGGAGCGGGGCACCAACAATATCTATCTCAGTAATCTCTATTTGCATCATTTCTTGTATGGCAACATCCTGCATCATGAGTGCATTGCCTCTGGCACCATTGTATAGTCGAGGAGCACACAGTTGGGCTAGACACTTGGAGCATGTAGCAATTAACAAAGAGGCAGCATCCTAAGATAATTAGGATCTCTCTAGGCAGCAACGTTCCTATTTTCCAGCCCCATAAGCTAAAGAAACCCCAGATTGAATGTAAAATGTCCCATCAGCCTGTGTTTTGGTGTACCTGGGAACCAATCTCATGGAGCCTTTTTTATAGATTCACGCACAGAGGTAGAGGTGTCAGGTGGGTAAGAACAGCAGGAAGGCCCTATAATTGTGCAGCCCCCTCCATACTCAGCCAGGATCATGTCTAGTACCATCCTGTTCTGATGGGCCACTAGCCTAATAGCTTGCATTTCGATTGTCATGTTTCCTTTTTTTTTTAAAATTATTTTTATTGGATTTTCAACATATAAATGCATAAAGAACAGCAATTCATACCAATACAATTTCATTTCTCTCCCCCCCTTCTACCTCCCCCCTCATTGTCCAGTTCATTCCCCCTTCAAAACCAGGTAGCTTTAAATATCATATATTAAACATAACAATCAACTTCCTCAATTCATTTTCCATTGTCAGCCCATTAGGGGATGTTAATTTAGGGATCAAACGCAAAGAGGGGGGAGGAAAAAAAAAATAATTGGGTCTGAGGTCTGGTCAACAGATTGTCAAGAGTATCAATTCATTAATGTGCTAGATCGGCATCAGGTGTCAAGGTTTCATAAAGTGCTTCATAAATTGCGGTTGAAAATACATAGGTTCCTTGTCTGAGACATAGTCCAAAAATGGTCTCCAGATTTTCTCAAATTTTGAGAGTTTTCCTTCCAGCATGGTTGTGAGTTTCTCGAGGCCCAGCAGCTCCCATACTTTTATCCACCAGTAGGCTATTTGTGGACCATCTATCGTTTTCCAAAATTGGGCTCTTGTAATGCGAGCGGCACTGAGTAGTTGAGAGATGAAACCCGCCTTGTGTCCAGTAATTGGGAAGGCCCCGTTTTCTGGGGCATCTCCCAATAGTGGCACTCTCGGGTCCATGGGGAGCAGAGAGCCCGTAATTTCTTTAATTTTTGACCTCACCTCCATCCAGAACGTTTGGATAAGCGGGCAGTGCCACCACATGGGGGCCATATCCCCTCGATCTCCACATCCGTGCCAGCATGTATCCGGATGTGCGCATTCATTGAGTGGAGTCTAGTTGGAGGGAAATACCACCTAAAACAAATTTGGACGGCATTTTCTTTCACTATCATACAATGTGAACTTTTCTGAGCCCTATGCCAGATCCGCTGCCCTGACTCTTCTGAAATTTCCAGCCCCAATTCCCTCTCCCAAACTAGCATGTAAGGGAGCCTCTCCTCTGTTGATGCTTTCTCTAATAATTGGTAACATGAGGCTATCCTGTGCGATTGTTTTCCCTCGAGTATTTTGAGTTCAATGCCTACCGGGGCTCTCGTAGCAGCTTGGTGAGTGCCCCTATTGATCAACCAATGCCGGAGTTGGATATATTTAAAGCGTTCTGTCTCTGAGATCCCAAACTTCTGTTTACATTCTTGGGAAGTCAGGGGTTCTTGATTGGATAGACCGGCATAAATCGGGGTCAACTTTATCCCCAAGTACGGAATTTCCATTGAGGACCATGGGATGTGTGATATTGCCTGTGTGTCTTTTAATCTATTGGGGTCTTCAGTTATTGCCATCCCTATAGATTTGGTTGGATTGACCTTGAAGCCAGAAATCAAGGCAAACTGCGTCAAGAGATCTAGGTGTAACGCTCACCTGGTATCCACAGGGATGTCAATGAGCCTGTTCTGACCTCTTACGACCTTGAACCCTTCCCTGGAGTCTACTCGACTGGAGACTAGGCCTGAAACACAGGATTGGTAGAGTTTAATTCCCTATTGTCTCTGTGTGCTTGAACCCCTTCTTCCCCGGGGTCCAACCCTTCCCTTTGATCCACAGCTCACCTTGTTTTCTTGGATAGTGTGCTCTCCGTCCTGCTTTCAGCACAGGGGCGCGTTGATTGATGCAGGCTCTTTGCTGCCTAGTTACTTCACTGGCAAGAGTCCGACAGGTAAGTATAATGAGTCTTTTGAACAGTTCTCTAACTTCGTTCCTTTCCTTTCTTAGATGATGGCCGGCGTCCGGGGATGGCGGCGTGCTGCTGAGATGAGTCGCGCTGAAGGTGAGTGAGAGCGCAATGCGCGATGCAACCCTTTCATATTTGTATTGAACTGAGTTCTTTTTCTGTGTCTTTGAGGTGCAGCAACGTTTTCAGCGTGGATGCCGGTTATGAAGATGAAATGCGGTGAGTAAGCGCGGTATGTAGCGCCTCTAGATGTGTCCACGCTAACCTGGAGTGTCTTTTCCCTCTTGCAGATGGAGACGTTCCGGAGACAGAGTTCCCTCAGAGCGGCTGGGATTCAGGTAAGCGTTTGAAGCTTGTACAGTCTTTAAAGTAAGCAAAGATTTGCTGAATGCTTACTAATGCCTTTTCCTGTTCTTTTCCTTTCTTCTTAGGAAGCGGCGTGCCGGGATGGGAATGACACCGCCGAAGATGCCCGGAGAACTGAAGAAGCGATGAATGTTGGACAGAAGCACCGCAAAGTTAAGGCTGTTCCTAACAGTGTTCTTGTTCTTGCAGGAGCTGAGCGCAGAAGAAAGATGCAGGCATACTGGAGACCGGTCCAAACACGGTGAGTGTCACGCTGCAGGTGCAGAAAACGCAAAGCGTGTTTCTCAGCCTGGGCGTGGCTTAAATAGTCTCTGGGTATCCAAGGTGTCTCTGGGCTGAACCACACCCAAAAGGCTAGACTGCACATGCAGTTCTGGGAACCGAAATATGTGGGGGCATCCATCTTGTCCCCATCAATGCACTACAAGTCCAATCCCCAATGTTATCCTATGGGAGTGAGTGAGTCTGGTGCCACAAGCGCCAAGTCTGATTCCAAGTGGGTCTTTGGAGGAATGGAGCGGCCCTTGAGGGCCAAGTAGGTGATTGTGGCCTGGCTCCAGGAGGACTGGGGACATGAGGGGCAGAAATCATGACACTAGGAGGGGCAGGAGTGAATTAGGCGCATCATTCAGGAAACCAAGTAAATTGTCCACGTATAAGGCTACCATATGGCATTGCCCCGCTACCTCAAAGCCCAGGATATCTGGGTGCAATCTGATATGTTGGGCCAGGGGTTCCATTGCCAGGGCGAAAACTAAAGGTGACAGGGGACAGTCCTGCCTGGTACCTTTGCCTTGCGCAATCTTCGGGGTCCAGTTTCTATTGACTTTGACTTTGGTTGGGATTTGAACATTTGAAAGCATTAATTTAGAGAATCTTGGGCCAAACCCAAACCCCTTTAAAACCACTTCTAAGTACCCCCAGGACATACTATCGAATGCCCCGTGGGCATCCAGGGATAATAATGATAGCCGCCTAGGAGCGTTGGTGCGAGGGTAATAAGGTCAATAGCTGGACGGACATTGTCATATGTTGATCGATTACATATAAACCCGGTTTTGTCATTCATTATCAAGGAAGGGAGAATACCGCCCAATCGCCCCACGATTATTTTCCCCAACAGCTTTGCGTCTGTTTTTAATAGCGCAATTGGCCTGTGAGAGGTACATTCTGTGGGGTCCTTTCCGGGTTTCAAAAGCAGCGTCATAGTCGACTCAGCCATTGATTCGGTTACTACCCCAGATTTCCAGACAGTATTGAAAAGCTTTGTTAAGTAAGGGGTCAGGACTGCTCTAAAGGTCTTGTGGAATCTATTTGTAAAACCATCTGGCCCCGGGGCTTTAGATCGCTATGTCTGTCTCCTCCTCTATAATCGTAGCTTCTAAACTCTCAGACAATTCTGCTGAGATCTGTGGGAGGAGCCTCTTTTGTACGAAATCTCGTGCCAGCTGGGGGTCCGTTCCAAGCGGGGCTGATTGGACCCTGAAAAAATGTTCTACTATCTGAAGTTTCTCTGGCTCCGCATAGACCTGCCTTCCGTCCGCCCCTCTCAGGGAATATATATGATTGTGCTTTGCTTGTTTTTTGAGTTTGGCTGCAAGCAGCCAATTGGCCTTGTTTCCTTTTGAATAGTAGTATTGTTTAGTGCGCATTAACCCATATGCCGCCCGGCTCATGTGATGAGCCTCGAGCGCCTCCTGAGCCCCACAAATGTCTCTGAGGGCCCATCGCGAGGGCCTATTCTTATTTATCTCTGCTCTCCTTTGGAGCTCTAGTTCCAGCTGGGTTTGGGCTTGCCTTTTGACTTTCCCCCTTTCTACTGTCTGAGCTATGATTAGTCCCCTAATCACTGCCTTTGCCGCGTCCCATACTACTGCATAATCCATCTCCTCAGTATCTTTTTCTGTAAAGTATTGGGTTATATTGTCTGAGATGCTAGAACAGACCTGGGGATCTCCCAAGATGAGCTCATTTAAGTGCCAAGTATACGGGGGTCTACCTTGTCAGTAAACGGAGCCATGGTTACCAATACTGGGGCATAGTCCGACAGGGCCTTTGGAAGGATCTCTATATCTATTATGTGAGGGATAAGATTATCTGAGAGGAAGAACATATCTAATCTTGAGAACCCTCTGTGTACCGCCGAATAGAAAGTGTAATCCAATTCTCCTTGATGAAAAAAACGCCAAGCCTCTATCAGCGAATGCTCCTGAAGAAGTGCGGTAAGTGCTGCAAAACATTTTTTGTCGATCTGGGTCGGGGGAAGGGATTTGTCCTCCAATGGATTTATCACTGCGTTAAAATCTCCCCCTATTATGAGGTCTCGCTCAGAATGCTCATACAATATCTTTGACACAGATGCAAAGGACAAGTCTTGGTGAGGATTCGGTGCATATAACAATACCAGTGTCACTCTTCTCCCCTGAAATGTGGCCACCAATAAAACGTATCTCCCCTCTTTATCCTGCAAGGTCTTATGAACTGTTAATGATGCCCCCTTACACACCAAAATGGCTACGCCGCATTTCTTTAGCCCCAAGGAGGCACAAAATTTGGCAGGTAAAGCCTGCCATTAAGTCGAAATTCATCAGTGGGTAAAAAGTGGGTTTCTTGCAAAAATAATATTGTAGGGTTGAGTGAAGCTAAGCGGTGAAATAGGGCCTTCCGCTTTAACGGAGAGTTTAAACCCTGTACATTCAGGGTAAGACATATTACATTCGGAGTAGCCATTCCAGTTGTGACCACATACTGTTACCCTTTAAACCCAATAGGTTCAACATGCATGCCTCCATCCAAGCCTTACCATCGTTCCCTCCCTTCGGCCCGGGGATCATAACTCTGAGTTTACTGAGGCTCCCAGTATGTACCATATTGCATATTGCCCAAATTGACCAATCAGACATTTTCTTTTCTGCGATGCCAGCGATAAGATGCAAGCATTTTAAATCCTGTAGACCATTCCTCCGACCAGATTTAACAGTACAGACCCATATAAAAACAAACTTATCAGTAACAGGAAAAAGAAAAAACATGAAAACCAGCATTATGAACCAGTAATTACACGTTTTCCAATGTTGTAAGCAATAACATCTGTTAAAACTAAGTGGACAGTTTCTGAGCTTTTTTGTGAGTTCTCTTAGAATTTTTTCGCTGTAGGTGGGACCGGGGACAGCCGGGGCAAATCACGTGGGGTCTGTTACCCCTTTTGAAACACTTGCGGTCCCCTCCTCTGTCTGCCAACCTTTAGGTTTCCTTCTTACATCCTTCAGGGTAGGACTCCTTGACCGATCATCCAGGGAAGATTTCTTCGTCCCAGAGGCAGTGTCTCCCTCCTCCCCTCCATGCACTAGTTCCTTAGCCTCTTCTTCAGAAAGAATTACATAGGCGCGATTATGATATTCGAGCAACAGTTTGCATGGGAACCCCCATCAATGGCGGATCTTCCTATCTTGAAGCCATGTCGTGACTTTCTGAAGTCACCTGCGATCCGCCAGAGTAGAAGGGGAGAGATCCTGAAATAGGCTTAGCGTGGAATTCCGGAATTTCACCAGTTCTGCTTTCTGTGCCGCCACCATGATTTTCTCCTTTTGGTGAAAGAAATTAACTCTGGTGAGAACGTCCAGGAGGAGGTCTTTCTTTTGTTGAATAGTAGAGTAGACCCGGTGAGTCCTATCCAGAATTAGCTCGTCTCTTTCTTCCAAAACCAGGAGGGATCTGAAAAGAGCCCCAACGTACTCCGGAAGATCATGGTCGGATATTTGCTTAGGAATTCCATGCAGCCGGATATTGTTCCTTCTGGATCGGTTTTCCTGATCCACTTGTCTTGTCCATAATTCCTCAAGGTGGTCTTCCATGTTCTGCGTTCTTCTGGAGAGTTCCTCATAGTCATGTCCTTATTCGCAGGTCATGTTTTCTAATTCGTTGACCCTGTCTTCTAGGCCTTTCAAGTGGGAGTCTATTACTGCAATGGATTGCACCAAGGAGTCTCTAGCAGACTTGATTTCCGACTTTATTTCCTGCGTGATGTCCATTTTTAGGGTTCTCATGACCTCCTGAAAATATTGCTTGGAAAGTGCAGGCTCCATCGGGGAGTCTATCATGGGTGGGGAGTGGATGCAGAGGCAATGGAATGGCTGCAGTTACTGGCTGCCCTCACCAGCCGCTGTCCCCGAAGACCATTAGTGCGTAATGTCTCTCATCCCCTCCCGCAGCGTAATGTGTCTCATCCCCTCCTGCAGCACTGTAAAGGGATCTCCTCCCGGCTCGTTCCAGATGCCCTTTGTGAGATGTGTATAGGATGTTTAAACTGGGCTACGCCCACTACATCAGTCATCAGTCCTCCAGAGAGGGAGGAGAGGACCCGCCGCACCCGCTCCTTACATCCGGCGGTCCCCCACTCCAGCCCGCCTCAGCTGTGTGTTGATACTCGTAGTTAGGCGCGAGGGGCTGAATGCACGCACCCGTTGAGTTGAGCACTCCTCCACCAATCCTTCCTCTGAGTAACCCACTCGTCGTGGCAAGTGAGGTGTGGGGTTGGGTGTATTTCAATATGAATCTCGAACCTAAGGAGTCACCCCGCTGTGCACTGCGCTCCGCTTCCGACCGCGGTGCCTCAGACCGCCGCACCCAGAGGAGTCACTGTGTGCAAATCTCTGGTCTCCCAGCGCATCTCATTGGATTCATTACAAATCGCACAGTATGGAAACAACGGTGGCGGTAAACCCGCCGCCACCGTTGATTCCATGCCGGGCGATCACAACTCCTGCAGGCGGGAGGTGATGTTCCCGCCAGGTCTGACCTGGCGGGTTTAACACCGCTCGCTTGCAGGCGGACGGACGAGGAAACACCGGCAGCATTACGAGATGCTGCCGGTGTTTCCATGATCCCCATTCCCATTGAGTCCCATAGGACTCAATGGGAATGGGGATTAACACCATTCCGCCTCCGTGATTCCTGGGAAACCGGGGTTGTAATGCCCTGTAATTCCGGGAATCACGGAGGCGGAATGGTAATACGAGTCTGGCGGTAACCAGGCGGGTTTACCGCTGGACTCATAATGAGGCCCATTAAGGTATTTCACAGCCCCAGGAGACTTCTGCCTCTTCTTTGTTCTTGGGAGCACCCGATCCAGGGGCGCTCCCACGCGGCACAGATCCACCTCCGCTCACGCTTCGTTACATATATCAATGAGCGGTGCCGCCCACCATTTTGTTCATCGCGGCTCCGAGGATCAGTGCCGAAAACTGCCAGCATAACCAGAAAACACAATAAATCTGCCACTAATTCAGCGCTGTGTCATTGTCGCATCCTCTGGCCAACATTTCAGCGGAATTGCAGACTTTTAAAATGCCATAAAGGGTAGGAATAGACTCCCTGGCACAGAGTTTACAGCAGCTGCTGCCACATGGCGCGCTGCCTAGCCACGCCCCGATTGTCATGTTTTCTAAAGCATCTGCTGTTTCAGTGATTGTAGCCTCCAAAAGGCTAGCTAATCTCCTAATACTACGGGAGTTAATAGCAGGGCCATACTAGGGAATAAAAGCTTTCAGCAGATCATCTGCAATATCAGCAGCTGTGTCTCCTTCGTTCACCACACCCCTTCGGGAGCGTGGTAGGGACTAAATGGCAGGTTATGGAACATCAGTGTTGCGCTTAATAGATATGGCTGGCAAGACAAATCCTAGGTGACAATGTCCAGTCCAGCCCTTGGTAAGTCAGGTGTGTGCTCTGCTGCCACAGATAAAGTAAATAGAATCCCCTACATACATGGTGGCATCCACAGAAGGATGTAAGACAGGCATACGGTAGGTCATGTTACAATCCTGGCTATATCCCACATCATAGGACCCAGAAGCTTCTATACAGATACTACCCTGGACGCTTAAGTTTCTTATTTTAAGGAATGCAATCAAGTTTGTGGTAGTGGGAGCACACACGGAGCTGATCAGTAGAAAAGTGAACAAGAAGGACTGTAGTTTCAGAAATAGGAAGAAAGAGGAAAAGTAGCATTGGGTACAGTCACCAGATTACATTGGCCCTGTTTAAAGATATGTTTATCAAAATCAGAATAAGTACTTTTGTGGTTCAAAGCAGTACCACGCCGGGTGCAAAACCCTAAAGACATTCTTCCAAGGGCATGCACCATCTCAATACGCAAGAAAACTAGAAAGAGCGCATAACAGGAGTGAAAGAAAGGTAACGGTATCTGTTGTAGGGGCATTCCTTGCCCCACATAAGCAGGTAGCTGTAAGCAGACCCAACAATCAGCATCCTGCACAACAATATCATGAGTGTGATGAAGTAGGGTAATAAAATAATTCTCTCGCATTTGTTCCTTATGAGACAACTCTTCAAGTGAATGAACAGGTATAGGATTGACAGAATATGAAGGTTTGAGCACTCTTTCTAGGAAATAAAATAAACCCAATAGGAATGCACTCAGGAGTAGGAGAAGCAACAGGAGTTTGGGTTTCGAGCAATACCAGCGTCTGGTTTCAGTAGCAAGTGAGTCATAGTGGGTCATTATGACCCTGGCGCTAAGTGTTTAACGGCGGCGTACAGACCAGCCGTTAAAGTAGGGTGCCGCAAAGGGACCTTGGTGCTAAGTACGGTACCGCAATTAGCAGTACCGTACTTAGCGGCTTTCCCTTTCCCATTGAGCCCTATGGGGCAAAAATGGGAATGGGGAAGGGCCATGGCGGCATGGGGAAGTACCGCCCCGCCAACCTCGGAATGGGGTGGTAATTCCCCATTCCGCCATGGCGGAGTCGGTAAATTACCGGCATGGACCATGGTGCTATTAGCACCATGGTCCAACGCCTGGGTCATAATGAGGCCCACAGACACTGTTTGGCATTATGAGAGTTCTTTACAGGAAATGTCTTAACAGAATGAGGTAAAACAAGGGTTATAGGAATTTCTGGAGTGTTCCTATGCATCACTGCAAAGACAGTTCGTTAATGATGCTGTTATTCACCGCCCTGGACAATCCGTTGTAGAGAAGGAAGCAATGTCAATCAGGAAAAGAAGCAAATGTCAATCAGCACAGTCACTTCAGCTTTCATGGCCTGAGGTTATATCGTGGTCCCTCTGTCACTCCTGTGAGGCTTTTGGGAGGCACAATACCTGGGGAAACGTTGCACGTAGATCGTCTTTGGAAATGATCAGTCCCTTTCGGCACAGATTCTTCCCATGGTAACTCGGTGGTAGACGTAGTCCCAGCCAGAAATGGAGGAGCCCGCTTCACGTGGCTTGCATGTATCCGGTTACGATGTCCTTCACACCTTACAGCAGTCTGAGTGGCCAATAGAACTCTTACTGCGCCTTTCCACCTTGGCTGTAGGCTAGATGATCGCTGGAAGTTCTTGGTAAAGATCCAGTCACCAGGCTGGATAGAGTGGCCTGGTCCTTCCAGAGGTTTTGGCAAACAGTCTTTCACCTATTTATCAATAGTAGACAACCTCTTTAGTAAGTTCCAAACAGTAATCGCTCAACAAAGGATAAGGGACATTAGACAGTTTTCTTGGGATTGGGATTCCCCATATATTTGTAGGTCGTCCCATTACTACTTTGTAAGGTGATAAACCTACTCCTGAGTGCCAGACAGTACGTATGGACATTAGGGCTAGGGGCAAAGCATCTCCCTACTTGAGAGGGCTACTAGCACAGATCTTTGACAATTTGCTCTCGAGAGTGGAATTAAATCTCTCCACAAGACCCGCTGCTTGTGCGTGATAAATTGAGTGGAATTTCTGGCGTATTCCCAACACATAATTTGTGCTTTGGCCACTGCAATTTAGAGTCTAAGTCCCTCTTGAGCATTTATGGGACTCAAAATTGATGTATGTAGGCTCTACTTGATTAGGGACCTGTGCCGCGCGCATCGTTCATTACAGCCGCGGTTACAACACTCAATGGCGCCTTTTTATGCCAGTAATTTAAATATAGCCTTATTAGGTAACATCACTTTCATATTTATTCATGCTATATTTGCCAACATACATATATACATCTGCAGGCTCTTTGAGTTGCGAGAACGTACTTAGTCCTTTTTCAGTTTCTATAGGCCAAAGGGTACACACGCAGCCTTATTTCTGTTTCTAGTACCGCGTGTGCTTATAAACACAGCCGCGGAGGCTACATCGGACGGCGTACACTTCAGGTGGCTGCGCTTAGAGACGAGAGAGAAGGCTTATATTGGGTGAGAATATTTTGTTATTTTATATACATCCGCAGGCTCTCCCCGCCACATTCAGTCTCCTTTTAGGGTATTGACGGGACATAGGGCATTTATTTAGCTCTGCTTTATGTTTCAAGTTCCGTGTATATTTATATACTTAGTGGAGGCGACTACGGTGCGAACCTGAACGCGCTTTTTAAATAGCTAGAGAAAAGACTTTCCTAGATTAGAACTTTGATATTACTATAGTGGTTTGAAACGGGTGTACCAGAGGTCCAGAATTGTCGATCTCGACATGACAAACTAGGACAGGCGTGTGTAAGTGGCATTGGGCTGACTCAAGCATTAGTCCATCTCCTCATTCTGTCTGAATTTATTCAATTTGATGCAGTTTGCTTTTTCAACTTAAAACACTTTTTTAACTACTGCATTCAATGACTTGTTACCTCTAAAAACTTGTCCTATACCTTTTTCCTTAGGGTCTTTTCACCTACGGGTTTGCACTTGCTGGCTTCTCCTTCCGACTTGACCCCATACCGTTTAAGACTCGAAGAATTGGAATATTTCCCATCCTCATCCACTATAGAGTCCATTGCGGCTATGATTGGAGGTTAAAATATTCCACATTCCAAGGTTGGTTATAGAAGGGGTAAAATATTAAAATATTGACCTGCTCCCTGTAGAGATAGGGGACACTGTGTTTTAGCACTTGAAGTTTGAGATAATCTAGTGATATCTCTCTTAGCTTCTTATTTTTGTCTTTGTAGATGTAAAATTACTTGCATCACCAGTCCTGCTTGGGTGGCGGATCGAAACAAATATATTTTTCGGCACCATTTCTGGAACAACTTAGGTGAATATATATATATATCCCCAGGTTTTATTTCTATGGCTAGAGGCATCGAAAATTAGGAGGCTCACTCATTATACTCTGTATTTTACCATGAAGTCTTTTTGTTTTTTCTATTTTGTCTGTTTTAATGTGTTTTATTAAGGGTCAACGTCTTTTACAGACCTCCAGATCTACAATCAAAGCCCTGATGAATTGTACAAAGTTTTACCTGTGAGAACTACTGAATGATAGATAAAAATCTAAGCATTAGTTCGTTCTAGGTTTTTATTTGCAATATTTAGTGCGCCCTGAAGAAGGCGACTACTGACTCGCTCAATTGAGCCAGATAGGTTGAATTCGCCGAAACTGTTATGATATTTGAAGATCATGTATGCACAGTAATGCACAGTAGGCACTTAGCACTTTTTTGCATCTAGCATTTATTTTCTTTATTTCATTGTTAACAATTTGGCACTTAGCACTTGGTTGCATTTAGCACTTTATCCAATTGTTAACTATTCGCTCTCTCCATAGCATTTCCACTATTTGAATGAAATTCAAAATGAGATAGTGATGCTTTACCTTGAGTAATACGAGGTTACGAATTGTGGCAATTAAACTGCTATTGAATGGTTTGAGGCATTAGATTTGATGAGTATTTTATATTAAAATTAATTCATCTATTTTATTGTTGATTTGATGTTTATATATTATGCAATTCTATAATGGTGATAAATTAAAAACGAGAATGTGAATATTTATGACTGGGCTCTCCCTTTTTTTCCTCGCCTCTATTTCCATAATTGAGTACTTAAATTATTATAGTACTCCTCCATGTGAACTCCCTTTTTCCCTTTGGGATCTTTTTGTGTTACTTTGTTGTTCCCCAGTTCCATGGTATAGGAGGTACCCATCCGGTGTGATGTTGTATTCCCAACACATGACACACTAGTTCCATTGTCTTATTAACAAAGTGAACACCATTATCACTCCAAATTGTATGGGTCAGTCCGTATCTTGCAAAATACTCTTTCACCAAAGTCTTGGCAGTACTCAAAGCAGTATTATCCACCATAGGGAATGCTTCTATCCATTTGCTAAACATACATACTACAACTAAAACATATTTGAATCTTTGACATTGTGGCATTTCTATCTAATCCATTTTAAGGCATTCAAAAGGCAGTTCTGGGGGTCTGAAATGACCTCTTGGTGTATTTGTACCCTTCCCTATATTGTGTATTAAACAAGTAATATGTGTCTTAAACAAGTAATAAAGTTTTGACATGTAGCTATAGCTGTCTTTCAAATGTTTGTATTATACCATACTTCTCCCAATAAGGCTATAATTGCATCTGCGCCTATATGAGAGTGTCCATGTGCCATTGTAACCATCATAGACACATACTTGTTAGGTATCTCTTATCAGATTTGTATACATAACAACCATCATCAAGGGTAGCATTGCTATTGCATTTCTCAATTTCCTCTTTGGATGCATCTGCTTGTATTTGTCTGATACATTTGAGAGAATTATCAAATTCAGTAATCACTGGTGGACTCACTGATACGTAGGTTAAAGTGGCAGGTGCTTGAGCAATCAATTTAGCTGTCCTATCAGCAAAAGCATTACCTCGTCCCACTTCATTTGTCACTTTCTCGTGGGTGCTACATTTTATGATAGCTAGCTGTCTAGGTGCTAATAGCGAATTCAACAACCTTGTGATCAGCCTTCCATGCTGGATTTTAGTACAGTGAAAAGAAAAGCTCTCTCAGCCCATAATCTTCCAAAATGATGTGTCACTCCAAATGCATACTGACTATCAGTATATATAGCCACTCTTAAATCAAGACTGAGCTCACATGCTCGTGTCTATCCGTCCCTTTGTCTCCTTATCTTTCAGCAATACAGTGAAGTCATCAGAAGGGAGGGGTAATATTGTGGCAGGGTTCAGAGAATTACACCTTTTTATCGTTATGTGTGGTGCAAGTAAAATCAATTCATATCTAGTCAATCTAGCATTTGTCATATGCTGTGTTTGGGTCTTATTCATCAGTATGTCAATAGCATCAGGTACCATCACTAACAGTGGATGTCCTGCACTATACTTTCAGATTGTTTGACAGAAAGGGCAGCTGTTGCAATTGCCCTTAGACATCTTGGTAACCCTTTAGCCACTGTATCTAAGGTGGAGGAAAAATAGACACAACGCCTGTTTTTATCTCCTTGGAGTTGAGTTAAAACAGATAAAGGGCATCCTGATTTTTCATGCACAAACAAGGAAAAACACTTAGCCTAGTTGGGGGTCCCTAATGCAGGTGAGTTACACAAAGCTTGTTTTAGCATATCAAAGTTTGCCTGGTTTTCTGGTAACCATGGCATTGTATTTGGTGTCTCTTTTGTAGTGAGGTTAAGCAAGGGTTTTGCTAAGAGAGAAAAATGAAATCAGCAGCAAAATGACGTCATACCCAAAAAACCTCTCACTTTTTGATGTGTGGTTGGAGCTACTGTTTCAAGTGCAGCTTGTATTCTCTGTGGATGTAATGTCATACCCAGACAAATCTCCTAGGGGTGTGTGGATCACTATGCCCCCCTGCTCTTCTATCTCGGGGCCTTTGTGCCCTGTGTTCCTCCTAAGTTACTCCTATGGACACACTAACATAAGACACAAAGGAAACACATGAATCGATTCAACAATAGAAACACTTTTATTCATACACAGCAATTCATGATGCAAACACTACTATAATGCAAATCTCTAATTTTCACCTTTTATGCTTTTGGTGTAAATCTGCAATGCAATAACTATAAGCCTTGCAGGCTTCTAATGCAAGCAATCTAATAGCAACTCCAATCCACACCATACTTTACACTCTCTCTCTAAGACAACCCCTGTCTGATTACCCCATCTATCATGTCAGCCAAAGCTCTGTGTGAGTGTCTGTTCTAATTCTCCATGCACATGTCTTATTCAACAATACTCCCCTTTTGCTCTGTGTTGCTCTGTCTCTCCTCTCCAGCTAACTCTGCTACCAGACAGTCAGTCAGGGCCTCTCCTTAGCCTCTCTCTGCCCGATTGATCTCATCAGCTCTCATCAGAATGCTTCCCCTTCTGCATATCAGCCAAATCCATCTGATTCTGCTGCTCCCAAAACCGCTTCCCAAAGTACATCAATCACTCCCAAACGCCTCTCCAAGTCATCTCTCGATCTCTCAATCTCTCAGAGAGCAGCTCCATCTCCAACTCCAAACTCGAACTAGAAACTCCCAAAGCCTCTGAAGAAGGGAGGCCACACACATTAACGTGAAAGTGTGTTTATTCACACGGAGCTCGTCCGTCGCCCTCTTCACTCGAGCCGCTCCCCCTCACGCTCCAACTGCCATCCTCGCTGCGGTCGCGCGGCTCTCATTAGAAACATAAACACGAGAGCACGCGCGACCGCCGCGAGAGACTATATGTTCTCTACACATCTTCCCCCTCAACCGGGGCAAATATATTTTTTAAAAATGCTTATAACTGTAATGTAAAACTTAGCAACAATTAAAATTAATCAGCAAGTTTGTCTGAACCAAAATACAATGAAAAATTAACAGTAGCACATAGCTTGCGCGTGACCTGAGTACCCTCAGTATCCATCTACATCATGTATCCTTAAACATGACGTGAGCACTTCAGTGTCAAGTCTCGTAATCCCTCATCCACACCGGCTTAGACCTAGCCCTACGTGAAGAGTCTTCTTCGACCTTTGACCTCTGAATGTCATCTTCTCTGACCTTCCCACCTGTCTTTCCCATGTTCTCATCCGGCACCCTTCCTTTCACCTTCTCATTCAATCTCGTATTATCCTCCTCCACCTTCCTCGCCTGCTTTTCACCTTCACTCCTTTCCTCATCACCCACCTTCGCCAGCCTTCCTTTCGACCACACTTCGCCACCTTCCAGAATTACCACATTACCTCTTACTGCACATATCTTCTTAGGACCCAGAAATCTACTTTCCACACACTTGTTCACTAGTCTAGGGTTTTTGACATACACTTTTTCCCCAACCTTCCATTCACGTTCTTTCACCCTCATCCTGTCATCAAACAGTTCCTTATTTTTTTCTTGACTCAATGCAATAAGTTTCATAATCTGATTCCTGTCAACATTAACCACTTTGGCCATTCCTAGCCATCCTGGACAAAGCCTTGTCCCAGGCTCCCTTCCCTTCATCGAAACAAATGGAGATACTCCCGTCACCGAATGTGGCGTAGTGACATAATTCCATGTCATCATCCTCAATACTTCCCTCCATGGTTGCCTCGACTTCATGGCCAACTGCAGGCCCCCCTTTATGTATCTGTTAACTCTTTCAACAAGTCCATTGGCTTTAGGATTATACAGAGCAGTCCTTGTGTGTTTTATACTGTATCCTGTGAGAAACTTCTTCATTGCTCCTGACACAAATTGTACCCCATTATCCGACACAATTTCAACCGGCACCCCCTCCTTAAGAAATACCTTTTCTAAGAATCCAATCAACTCCCTTGCCGTGACCTCCTTTACAGCTTCCCACTCAAACCATTTGGAATGAAAATCTACTACGACAAATACAAACTTTAACCCATCTCCCAGACCCGCCACCGGACCCATTATGTCCACTGCTAACTTGCTCCACGGCTGGTCCGGTACCACATTTGGTATCATCGGAGCCTCTCTCACCACTCTGCATTTGTCACTTGTTTGGCAAATTATACAATCCTTGACGCACCTTTCTGCACACCTGTCAATTCCCGGCCACCAAAAATTCTGCCTCAATTTCCTTTTCATAGCCGCTTCTCCAGGATGCCCCTGATGAGCCAGCTCAACTAGCACCGACCTAAGGGCATGAGGAGGAACAATGCACCTCCCCCTCCTTAACCTATCCTCACATAGGTTTAACTCATTTTTTACTTCCCACCAAGTATTGAACTTACTATCCAGATTTTTTCTTTCTGGCCACCCCATCACTGTCCAACTTTTGACTAACTTGAGATCATCATCAGAATTCTCTTCTTTCACCCATTCCTCCTTACTGACCGCACTTTTTACCTCTGCTACCACTAACACCTCCTCTGTCTCTCTGTCCCTCATAGGTTCACCCTTAAGAGGCAGTCTGGAAAGGCAATCTGCCACAACATTCCGCTTCCCTGGTAAATAGCTCACTTCAAAGTTAAAATTTTGGAGTCCTAGACCCCACCTGCTTATTCTTGGAGAACCCATGGCCCACCTGCCACTCTCAAACATCTGAACCATGGGTTTGTGGTCCGATCTGACCACAAATCCTCTTCCCCACAAGAAAAACTTAAAATGATTTACTGCCCAAAACATGGCCAACGTTTCTCTTTCAATGACTGAATATTTGCTCTCTGCCCCTCTCAGCGTCCTAGACGCAAATGCTATTACTCTCTCAGTGTTATCCTTGTTGTACTGCACTAACGTCGCACCCAGTCCCAACATGCTTGCATCTACTACCAAAACCGTTTTGTCCTTAGGGTCAAACCTACCTATGGATGGTGCTTCACCCACTGCTTGCTTAATGCACTCAAAGGCCACGTCACACTCCGCCGACCATTCAAACCTTACTCCTTTTTTGAGTAACATTCTGAGGGGCACTGATACTTTGGCAAAATCCTTTACAAACCTATGATAATATTCGGCCAAACCAAGAAATGATTTCACCTGCTCTTTATCTTTTGGTACAGGTGCGCATCTCACTGCTTCTACCAAGTTCTTTTTAGGCCTCACCCCTTGCTCATCTATCTCATGTCCCAGATATTCCACACTATGTACCGCAATCTTACACTTGCTCCTCTTCACCGTCAACCCTGCCTCACTCAACCTGCTTAACACTTGTCTCAACACTTCATCATGTTCTTCAGTAGAACTAGCATATATCAACACATCGTCCTGGAACACAATAATGTTCTTTACTCCACTCAACACCGTCTCCATGACTCTTTGGAATACGGCTGCCGCGGACGCAAGCCCAAATGGCATCCTGCAGTATTTAAATGAACCAAACACTGTGATAAATGCTGTTAAGTGTTGACAATCCTCCTTCAACGGAATCTGATGATATGCTTGTGAGAGGTCAATAACCGAAAATACTTTGGCATTGTTCAGTACTGATAGCTGGTCACCTATTATTGGTAGTGGATGTCTATCCACTAATATGTTTCTATTCAGATCCCTCAGATCCACACATAACCTAATGTCTCCATTGGCCTTAGCTGCTACTACAACCGGCGATAGCCATTCCGAGCTTTCACTCTTCTCTATTATTCCCCTTTGGAGTAACGACTCCACTTCATCCTTGAGTTTCTCATTCAATCCATGAGGTACTGGTCTCACCCTGTGCACTTTCGGACTGGCCCCTGCCTTTAATTGAATTTCATGTTCAAAACCCTTCAATTCTCCTAGTTCTTCCTGAAACACCATGGGATACTCCTTTTCCCATTTATCCTTCAGTTCAGCTACATCAACTGGTCTCTCCGCATTTGCCTGTATTCTAATTCCCAATTTCCACTGTTCTTCCCATCCCAGAAGTGAACAACCCTCTTGGGTAACGTATATCTCTGCTTCACAGCTCCTCCCTTTGTACTTGATAGAAGCCTGGAACATCCCTATAATTCCAATCTTAACATTTCCATATGCATATGGCTCTATATTGTGCTTCTTCAATTTTGTCACGTCTCCTTGCATGCAACTCAGGAATGTCGCCAGATTCACGACAAACTCTTGCGAAATGCCCTTTCTTTTTGCATTTTAAGCACGAAATATTTCTGGCTGGGCAAAACATGCTTGTGGAAATATGACGGTTACTACCGCACTTATAGCACTTGATTTCTTTATTGAAGCCAGCCTTGCGAAATCCCTTCACCGCAGCCACTTCTCCTTCCGACTTGTCTCCCTTCATAGTGGTCATATATTTATGGGTCTGTTCCATACTCCTTGCCATGTCTATGGCCGACTCCAGCGATGCATCTCTAGATAGTAACCTCTCTTGTATCTTTATATTGTTTGTGCAACAAACTAATTGGTCCCTTATAAGAGAGTCAGTGAGCAGTCCAAATTCACATGTATGACTAAGAGACCTCAATGCTGCAATGAAGTTCTCCACTGGCTCTTGCGGATCTTGTACTCTTTGAAAGAACTTGTGTCTCTCAAATGTTATATTTTTCTTGGCTTCGAAATGAACTTCCAACTTCTTTTCTGCCATGGAATACTGGTCCACCTCTCCTTGGCCTTGTTGTGGAGGATCTGGTAATCCATCATAAACACTTCTGCCTTCAGTTCCTAGATTATGCAGCAGGATCGCCTCTTTTCTGGCTGCTGCAAACTTATCCCCTCCAATTGCAATCAGGTACGTGTCAAACAGCTTCTTCCACCTATCCCACCTTATAGGTGGAGCGCCAGGTTCTGACAGGAACTGTGGTGGAGGTGACATACTAGCCGCAGCCATTTTCTTGTAAATAGTGGCTTATTTACCAAATTCACTCCTTGTTTTACTGTGCCTTTATTTCTTACTTCCTACTATTTGCCAGTTTCATGTACTTGCCCTTTTTGGCCACTCTTATATCCGAAGAGCACAGGTTGTCTGTATTTCTGTTCTCCTTTAACATACAGTATTGTGTGAAGTCTACGCAGTTATTTTACTGCCCTCTGGGAGGCCTTCTTCCTTCAAAACTGCAATGACATAGATGTCCACTAGAGGCGCACAGTTGCCCAGCTTCAATGAACTCGACTCACTTCCTTCATAATGTGGCTCTTGTCTTCTCAGCTGTACCTCCTCCCTGGCTGTGCCCCCAGCCTCCCCCCTCTCCCTGCTCCTCACCTTCTTATCCTATGAGAGGGGGAGTGGGCGGCACCCACCAAGGGAATCAGCCTCTTCTTGTCTGGCAGCACGAGTGAAAGTGGGGAGAGCGTCCCCCTGCAGCGCCACTCTCTGAGGCGCCGCGGAGACAGTCCCTCTCAGGCCCCCACCTCTCCACAGGCCTCTCCTCGTCTCCGGACCTGCTCTAGCGACGCGTTCCGCTTCCAGGAAGCCGTCGCTGGGCTCCGCGGCAAGCTCCGTGTGCCCCCTCGTCGCCACTTGAAGAAGGGAGGCCACACACATTAACGTGAAAGTGTGTTTATTCACACGGAGCTCGTCCGTCGCCCTCTTCACTCGAGCCGCTCCCCCTCACGCTCCAACTGCCATCCTCGCTGCGGTCGCGCGGCTCTCATTAGAAACATAAACACGAGAGCACGCGCGACCGCCGCGAGAGACTATATGTTCTCTACAGCCTCACCTCTCATTATACTGTTCAATGATGTATATACATATCCAAGATTACATGGTTACATGTCTCTCTAAGCTAAAATGCCAATCTATCTGTCAGCATTTCTAAATGTGAGCAGTGCCTAAAAGTCTGTGATGCATGTACTTGTACATTATCAATCACTGCGTGTTCTGGTCAATCACTGTGTGTTCTGGTCATCATGACATTTTCTACATATCTATACCATGGTATCAGTGCTTCTGTTACCATACCATCCATCTCTCTCCATTCACTCCCTCTATCTTTGCATGTCTCTGCGTGCAAAACTCCTCTCGCTTTCTGCTACTGCCTGTCCCCACCTTTTCTGTCTGCGAAGCACAACCCAGGGCCTGATAAGCAAGCCATTTTCCTTGTCTCTACTAAGGCAGAGGCGACCTCTAATCTCTGTCTGCTAAGAAACTGTTTACGCATTCCACGTTCACACTAACTCATAACAACTTCCACAGTCTCGCAGCGCATCTGTGTATCTCATTCAGGATGGATTAGGAGCCAGCTACATGCTCTGTCTATCGTTTACTCTTTCTCTCGCAAACCCAAGCGCTATCTAAAATGCAGACTCAATGCATATTCTAAGTGCACACTCATGCGTGGTGTCTCTACATGCATACATAATACATAACAACATATCTCTACATGTGTCTACATGTCTCTACAAATATAACACGTGTCTCTATATGGCACTTCAAATATAATGCTTCATTCTATAGCAAATACAAATGGCTACATATATGTGGATAGTCTAATGTCACTACTTCATGTCACTACTAATCAGAATGAATGATGGATAACTGGATCCCTAAATGGGTAATGATTCTCTAACAATGGGTAATGATTCCATAATGATAATAAACCAGGCTCCTCCATACAATCTGGTTTCACAATATCTCCTCTTATCATTATATGATCATTACTAATGATTTTTCATCAAAACATGTCTCATTGTGGCATGCTAAAACCAAGCAAAATTGCAAAAAGAAAAAACATTCTGTCTCATAATAATGCAAAAAAACAAGCAATGCAAGCATTTCACCCTATCAGTGGCAAGCTAACATTTCAAATGCATAGCTGTAAATGTGTCAATTTTCAGATGCATATTCAAGTTTCTCATAACAAATCTCAAATGTCAACTCATAGCAAAAAGTCAAGTCAAAAGTGTAAAGCCAAAAGTGTCTACAAGCAGATTATTCAAAACGAAAATCCAAAGAATAGAATCAATGCATATGCACTGTGGACATCTGGTGTATTCAATTTCAGTGTGTCAAGCACAAAATGACAATACCACTTTCACAGGTGTCAAGGTGTATCAGTATTTTTTTTTTTTTGAAAAATTTTTATTGGTTTTTCAAAACATATAACAAACAGTGCGTGGTATGGCGGTGTAATATGTGTAACACCCACACACAAAAAAAAAAAAAAAAAAAAAAAAAAAACCCCCAACAACCTCAACAATCCCTCCCCACCCGTTCCGCCCCCCTCCCCCCGAGACCACAGGTCAGTCCCCAATCATTCAATATGCTCATGTGTCGAGCAGGGACTACCAGGACTGTTTGGAGTGCTGGCCGATGTCGCTGAACGGAGGAGCGGCTCAGTCAGTTCTACCCAGCGGAGAAGATCTGCACTGGAGTCAAGTTTTTGTACCTGGATGGCCATTTCCCAAGCCGCCGTCTCCGCGGCGACCCATCTCTTGAGATCGTACCACCAAAGGGCCTCACCAGGTCCTCGTGCGCTCTTCCAGCTCATGGCTATGCGCCTTTTCGCCGTTATGTAAATCAAGTCCAGGAGTCTATTTAGGGGCTTGTTCTTGGTGCTTCGCTTGTAAGCCCCCAGTATGCAAGCTGCTGGTTCGTGAATTTCGACTTCTATCCCGGCCAGCGCCACCCTATCTCGTACCTGGGTCCAGAACCTCAGGACCATGGGGCAGCTCCAGAACATATGGGTCATTCCTGCTTGTGGCGCATGGCACTTGGGGCATGATTGTGGCGAGGCCCCCTTGAACTTAGATATGGCGTCAGGTGTGAGGTAGGCTCGGTTCGTGATGTATAGCTGTATTAATTGGAGGCGTGCATTTCTGGAGGTCTTTTTGTGGTAGTGGGTAATCTTTTCCCATGCGTTGTCCTCGAATACAAGGCCCATTTCGCTCTCCCATCTCTTTTTGCATTTCAGTTCATTCGTTGTTGTTGCCTGTAACAGGGCCTCGTATATTCTGGAGGTTTCGTGGCCTCCCTCGGCTGTGTCCAGCAAGGTTTCGATGGTTTCATTCTCTGTAAATCGATTGTCTGCCTCAGGCCATCTCTTCCTTAAGGCCCGAGTTATTGCCCCGTGGAGCAAGAACTGCCCGATGGGCAGGCCCGTCGACTCGCAGAGGTCGGAGAATGTAGAAAGTTCGTGTTCGTGCATGAGGTCGCCCAGCGTCGCTACTCCGTGGGGCTCCCATACCGAGCGAGCCTCGGTGTGCCCCCATGAGGGTGTCGCCATGACTGCAGCGATGGGGATCTGTGGGGAGTACGGATCTCGCAGCCCCACAGCCTTACAGGCCCTCTTCCAGAGCTGGGTTCCCAACATGGCCAGGTATGGGTGACGTTGTGGAGCCCCCTTCCCGACCCACAACAAGTCTCTAAGTAGCAGTAGTGGCAGGGCCGGCTGGAGAAGTCTGGTGTCAGTGGTGGTTTCATCCGCCATCCAGTGCGTTACGTGTTTCAATTGGCTGGCCAGATAATATAGTTCGAAATTAGGGACTTTCAGTCCGCCCCTCTCGTAGGGTCTCTGGAGGATGTCAAGCCCCACCCTGTGCCTGCCTCCCTGCCACAGGAATTCTCTGCAGAGTTTGTTCAATTCTCTGAAAAAGGCTGAGGGGATGTTGTAGGGGACATTGGTGAAGCAATGCAGTAGGCGTGGGAGCGCTACCATTTTGAGGAGACCCGCCCTCCCCGCCACAGAAAGGGGAAGTTTGCCCCAGAAGGCCATGGAGTTGGTGAGTGCGTCCTTTGATCTGGCTGTGTTGAGGATGTGTTCTGTGTACGGGCTACGGTGTATGACAATGCCCAAGTATTTAAAGGACGTTACCTGCCACTGGAGAGCCAGTGGGGGCAGGGGTCCGCCCTCATTGCTGTGTAGCGCTGCGAGGGGGTAGAGACACGACTTGTCTTTGTTTATCTGGATGCCTGTGTGTTTTTGGAAGCAGTCCAGAGTCTCCAAGATGTAGGGCAGGAGATGCTCAGGGTTATTGAGGTAGAGGAGGGTGTCGTCCGCGTACATGGAGATGATGTGAGTCACTCCATCAAGTATAATGCCTCCCCCACCGTATTCCTGCCGGATGTACGCGGCCACTGGCTCAGCAGCAATGATATAGAGCATGGGAGATAAGGGACATCCCTGTCGTGTGCCTCTGTGGAGGGGCCATTTGTCAGAGTACGTCTTGTTGGTACGCACTCTAGCCTCGGGGTGTGTGTAAAGCAAATGGGTCCATTTAAGAAAGGCGGGTCCAATGCCCATCCTGGCCATGGTGGCGTACAACCATTCCCAATTAACCGAATCAAAGGCCTTGGTGGCGTCTAGTGATGCCACCGCGTATTTCTGGGTGTCATGCTCATTGCGGTATATGATGTGGTGCAACCTGCGTAAATTTTCAGTGATAGAGCGCCCAGGTACATAGCCAGTTTGGTCGTGGTGAATCAACAGGGGGATCACCTTGCGTAGCCTGTTGGCGAGGAGTGCCGAAAGTATTTTGCAGTCGACATTGAGCATGGAGAGAGGTCTATAGGAACCGCAATCTGTTCCATCTTTGCCGGGCTTCAGCAAGGGGATGATTACAGCTTCCCTCATGGAGTCAGGGAGTATGCCGCGTTCGAAAGCCTCATTGTACACTTGTGCCAGCAGCGGGGCGAGGGTCTCCTCATATGTCTTATAGAATTCCCCCGGGAGACCATCCATACCTGGGGCTTTCCCAGAGGGTAAAGATCTAATGGTTGCCTTGACCTCGTCTGGGGTGATTGGGTCTTCCAGGGTTGCGGCCAACTGTGGGTCTAGTTTGGGTAACTCTATGCAGTCTAGGGCGTCCTCGATCCCGGTGTCTAACGGGGGCGGGGCTTGAGAATATAAGTCCTGGTAGTATTCGGAGAAGACCATATTAATATCAGCCTGGGTGTGCACCGCAGTGCCATCTGGTCTGAGGATGTGGCAGATGGGGGTCCTAGGGGATTCCCTTTTGTACAGCCAGGCCAGGAGTTTGCCGGGCTTGTCTCCCAGGGCGTGTGTCCTTTCCGTGTGCTTGGCGTAGCTTAGTTTCCCCAGGGACTCCCAGTGTGACAGACAGGCTTGTCTCTGCGCTATTATTTCCCGTACCTGCTCGGGGGTCGGGTTCGCTCTATTCTCCAGCTCCCCCAGCTTACTTTCTGCTTTTGCCAGGGCGTTCGTGATGGCCTTTTGGGTTCCCCCTACCGCTGCCAGCATGTCCCCTCTCATGACCACCTTATACGCCTCCCAAGCGGTGCTGATGCGATCTACGCTGCCTAGATTGTGTAGCCAATATTCGTCTGTGCTGTCTTGTACGTGGTCCCTGAAGGCCGCGTCAAGCAATGCTTCTGCTCGCAGTCTCCATGTAGGGATAGGGGGTCTGGGCGGGTGTACCTCCCAAGTGACCGACAGGGGTGAGTGGTCTGATAATACTCTGGGTAAGTATTGTGCCTCGCTGAAAGTGGCTTGCTGCTCCAGGCTGACTAGCATGTAGTCCAGCCTAGTGTGGACGTTATGTGGCGGGGAGAAGAAGGAGTATTCCCGTCTCTCCGGGTTCAGTTCCCTCCACAGGTCGCTAAGGGACAGATTGGAAATCAGTTTGGATAGTATCTTGGCGGGGGGGGACGGGCGGGAGTGTTTGGTGTCTGACCTATCTTTGAGGGGGTCTAAAGTGCAGTTGTGGTCCCCGCCCCAGATCATGGTGCTGTTTGCGTGGGGGCATAGTCTAGGGCTCAAGGAGCGGAAAAAAGCTGTGGCGTCATGGTTGGGTGCGTATGTGCTAATCAGGCATAGGTCTCTTCCCTCCATGGTACCCTGCACCAGCGCCATCCTACCCTCGTTATCCGTTTTTGTGTCCGTGACTTTAAAAGGGACTGACGGGTTAATCCACACCAGGACCCCCCTAGCATATGAGGAGTAGGAGGATCCCACCAAGGTCCCCCGCCAGGTTTTGGCTAGCGCAGTCAGTTTAGCCTCCGTTAGGTGTGTCTCCTGAAGCATGGCGATCCCTACCTTGCATCGTCGCAGGTATGCTTGAATTCTTCGCTGTTTCACGTAGCTATTCATGCCTCTGACGTTCCATGTCATCACTTTCACTCTCTCAGCCATAGTCAAGGTGGTGTACTCTCACTAGTCCAGGTCCCGGTCGAGGCCTCATTGGAGGTGCTGTGGTATTGGAGGAGTCCTGTGGTCTCGGTGTGTCAACTTTAGGGATCCCAACTAGGGTGCGGATATCCGGCACCCCTTTCCCTAAGAAAGAACTTCCCCAACAAATAACTGGTCTAACAAGGTGCTCCTCGTCGTGACTGTCCCGTTTCCGCTCCCTAGGACCTGGCATGGTCTTCGGGTGCCCTACGGGTGGGTAAACGTACCCTGAAAAAACAGAAAAACACAAGCTCCTGGGGGGTTGAGGGAGCTAAAACCTCGGTGTTCCGCGTGGTAGGATCCCTTCAGCTGCTCCTGGGGTTGGATTGCAGTGTTCTTATGGTGCGGTATAATACAGTAGTCTTAGGTAGGTGTATCAGCGCGGCCTGCGCCTCTTGTCGTCTATGTCTGGTAGTTGCTGCTCGTCCATCCAGTCCCGGGCTTGTTCCGGTGTGTCGAATAGGTGGGCTCTGTTCTTGTGTATTACTTTCAACCTAGCAGGGTAAAGGAGCATGTATTTCAAACCAGCGGCCTTCAACCTGGCTTTGGTGTAGATGAACTGGGCCCTGCTCATCTGCACTTGAAAAGTGTAGTCGGGGTAGATGGCGATCCTGGCCGAATTTCTCAATATCTGGCCCCCTGACCGAGAGTACGCCAGGACGACCTCGCGGTCTCTGTAGTTTAACACTTTAGCAATCATGGGCCTGGGTGGGCCACCTGGCGGGGGCCTCTTGGCAAGCGACCTATGGGCCCTTTCGATGGAGAACCCCTGCGATAGTTTCTCTGCGCCGATTTCCTGCAGCAGGAGGTTTTCCACGTAGTTGGTGGGGTCTGGGCCTTCGATGCCCTCAGGCAGTCCGAGCAGCCGGATGTTATTCCGGCGGGCCCTCCCTTCGGCCTCTTCCACCTTGTTCTCGAGGTTTTTGACCGTTTGCTGGAGGCCTTCCATGTCATGGAGAAGTTGGGTGTTCGCTTCGGAATTCTCGCGTACTTGAGTCTCGAGTGCCTCCGTTCGATTAGCCAGGGAGCGGACGTCTTGGCGGAGGAGTCCCAGATCTATGGCCACTGCGTCGATTTTATTCACCATAGTCGTTTGGATTAGCTTGATGGCCTCCAAGAGTTGCAAGTTAGTGGGTTCAGGCGTCGCTGGAGTAGCGCTCGTGTCCCCTGCGGCAGTCGCCATGGTCGGGCACTCAGGGCTGGGGGGTTCGGGGGCTGTGTAGGCATCCAGGGTGGTCTGCCGCTGTTTAGACCTGGTCCCCCTCCCCGCTGACTTATCCGGGCAGGACATCCCCTCACCTCGCTGTGGAAGTTGCCCGCTTGATGTCCTCCGGCGCTCGGAGGGTTATGGTCCACGCTTCGGGCCCTCCCGCGGGGCGTCAAGCGCTCCGGCGCCGGTTCTCAAGGGCCTCCAGGCACCGCGGGGTGCGATACGGCCTGGCTAGGCCTGATATGGTAGTTCGTGGAAAGTCTTCGCGTTTCGGCCCGCGCTGCTTTTCTCGGTGCCCGGTGGGGGGGGGGAACTCCTTTCTGTAGCTGCCCGTTCCGAATGCCGCGGTTCCAGCACTCCGCCCCCCGTGGCGCAATTCGGGCAGGGGTGCGCAGCTCCGGTGGTATCGCCAACCGGGGCAGCGCGAGGTGGCCGGTGCACTCGCACTCGGTGTAGTGCGCGATCTCTGGGCCTCGGTTCCAGCCGGGCCTCCGTCCCCTGCGGTTCCGACAGCGGGGCCAGCAGGCGCCCTCGTCCGCCTCAGTCGATCACTCGTTTTCGGGCTTGGGGCTCCCGAGCCTACCGCAGGGGTGGCCACCGGGGGGTCAGCAGGGGCACCCCCTCGCCGTTCCGCTCGGCGGCGCAGGGCGGCCCTCTCTCGGATGGCTCAGCAGATGTGAGCCGCCATCTTGGCTGTCCGCGTCGTGGGGTGTGCGATCCTCTCAGCTCGGCTCCCGGGCTTCCACCCTCGCGTGTGAAGGGTCCAGGAGGTTCTCGTCGCCGCCGGCGGCTCTCGGGATGATTTGTAGGCGCTGAGGCCGGCTTAAATACAGGAAAAACAGCTTATCGATGGCTCATCTTGCGGAGCTTGCCGAAGTCGCGTCCGCTCTACATGGCGGTTGGCCACGCCCCCGTCAAGGTGTATCAGTATATTGGTCATGCAGGCCAATTCAGTTACATTTCCAGTTCAAGTTATTTCCAGTTCAGTCTGTGATCAAATCAGTTGTTGCTAATCAGAAAAGTATGTGTGTCCTCACATCTGTGCAAAATTCCAAGTCAGTACAAATCCAGTTCTAATGAAAATATCTCAGCCAAGGAATGTCAACAAAGCAAGTGTTCACAAATGGGTCACAGATGTGTTCAACAAACATATGTATGCGCATCAAAGCATAGCCCAAAGCTAAAAGTAGTTTCAGCTGCAAACAGAACTCAAGTGTGTGTCCTGCAAACAGACAATTTCAGCGACAGATTCCAGAGCCTCACTGCTGCAAGCTCTTCTCACAATAGGTGAAAGATCTTTCTTCAGAGCAATCCCTGCTCACTGATTCAAGTTTCCTTCGTTGATGCCAATCCGTTCAGATTCTCAAGCATTTTCCTCTCATTCTCTATCTCCAAAGCTCTCCCTAGTCTATCCTCTTTTGATACCGATGTATCATTCACCTGGCACTCATTCAGAGTGTTTCAAAACAATGCAGATGGCAACACGCATTTGGCAATTCCATGCAATTTCACATAGGCCCTTCACATAGCTCAAAACTCCAGATTCAAATCCTCTCATTCCTTGCCAGGTCATGCTGTTGCCAGTTGTTGCTATGCCATGCCAGCATTCCAGTTCATGCCATGCTAGTCCCTGCTCTTCTCATGAGGGACCACCCAACGTTGGATGCAAGTGCAGATTTCAAAGCACAATGGTGTCAGATCAATACTCTCTCTCTCTCACTCCCACAAGAGACAAAGAACTTCACTGCTTTTCAAACGTAGTTAGCACCGGGAATTCAAATGTTTTCAGAGCGTGTCTTCCTGCTCATTCCTGCATTTCTCTTTTTCTCCTTAGGCCCAAACTTGTGTCTGGTTCTGGTTCACAAGGTAAGGCATTCCAAATGGATTCTCTTTTCGCTGCAGATTACAAAACAGCCCTCAAAACGATTTCTCTCCTTTTGCTGAACATCTTCCACTCTCTTTCTCTCTCTTGGCACAGAATGCTGCAAGGTGTCGATTCATGCCTACAGTCAGTCACGATCTTCACTTTCCATGGCTTCAGTTGTCATGCCAGGAAATCAGTTGGCAAGCAGGTCTTCTGAGTACCTTCTCAGAGTTCAGCCATTGACAAAGCTACACCCTAAGGCCTCAAATCAGTCGGTCGGCATTCCCCAGAAGTGCTGCTGCAAAACGTAGGTGTCAATTACCAATGTCTTTTATTGCTGCTTCAAACAGCCATGATGCAAAGTCACATGGTTTCATTAAGGTCTGGTCAATCTGGTCTGGTCAATCTTTCAGTCGTCATGCTGCTGCCAATCATGGTCTGGTCAATTCATGCGATGCAATCTGGTCAGTCATCAAGGCGATCTGCAAGGTCTCACTGTCTGCAAATCTTGGTCTGGTCAAGGTGTCTCTCGTGATGTCATGCAAAGTAAACAAAAGTGCAAGTATCAGTTTTCTCATCAGTTTCAGATGCATTCAAAGCCAAAAACAAAACAGCATTTCTCTCTGTATGCTTCAGTGCACATAGCTAGTACTAAACTCCCCATGTCTGTCAAAAGACATCCATGCTAGTTCCTCTCAGTGTACATGTATCAGTTCTAGTGTATCAGTGTGCCAGTGCATCTATCTAAGCATGCCTGTCTCTCCATACTGCATGATGCATTACTCCTGCCATTTCTATCTTTCTAAAAACAAAACAGGACAACCCACTTCACATAATTCAGAAATTGCACATTCATTGCTTTCTGTGTCATTTTCATGTGTTCTAGCCACAGACTCCCCTTTCAACATAATGTATTCACGTTGAATCACTAAATGTTGACAAAACAAATCGATTTTATTCAAATAGACACTGCTTCCCGCATGTGTAATGCAATTCAGATTCATTAAGCATTCCTTCCCTTCTCTGCTTACTCCTTCTTCAATACAGTCTGCTAATTCCTCGCAATGTTTCTGCATAACGTAAACAGCCCTTCTCTCCATGCAGTCATTCAAACAACTCAAAATATTCAAAGAATGCAATATCTCCGAACATCAAACTTTAGCACGTTTCACTTGATTCACTTTCTCCTTCAATGCTATCCAAGTTTCTACGTCAATAGACAAAACAATATTTTCACTTTCTAACGTAGGCAAAGTACTGCTGTTACCAATCCTGCCAAAAATGCCATTACAAATGCCATTACTATTAAAATCAAAGATTTTCGCCATCTCATTTCTTTTCACAAACCTAGTTTGCAAATGCTTCACATAACTGCCTCCATGCACATAACTGCTTCCATGCGACGGTGTCTCCAGTGATACAGTTTCATAATGCAAATCTTCATAGGCAAACCCTCTATGCATTCTGCACATGTTTGTCAAAAATGCACTCTCTGTTTCCTCTTTATAGCAAACATCTCGTTCAATTTGTTGCTCTGCTGTTGCTGCAATCATTGCTGCACTATCAGTGGAACAAACTGCTCTCTGGGTCACACTATTTCTGTCATTATTCTGAGGTAACTCTTTCTCCCCATGACCAATATTCAAATGTTCTCCATGTACTTCTCCGTGCTTCACCCCTGCCAAGTTTTCTCTAGGAATTCTGTTCCCACCCATCACTGCTGTTGTAAAAGGTTTCAATTGGTAATTCAATGCTGCTGTGACATCTTGCCAGTTATCACTTACTTGTCTGAGACGATATATTATTGCTGGCAAGTCACTAATCATTGGTGTAATTTCCGTTCCTGCTACTTCACTATTCTCTTTCAACTCTCCAATCATTATGGTTGATGCCGGCGAAACTTCCCAGGCATCAAACATATGTCTAAGACGATTTCTTATTGCTTTCAAGTCACTAAAAAATTAGCTCATTCTGCAGTAGTAATTCACCCCGGGATTTTCTTCACCTAAACCTCACGACACTTAAGTGAGTTTAAAAAAAACAAGTTTCAAGACTTCTCTAAACATGCAGATACAGTCGTTGACTTGCCAAATCTGTGCACAAATTCCAACCAACAGGAATCCAAAACAAAGGTCAGAATTCCCCAAAAAAGTGTCAATCTCTGCAGAGTCGCAAACGAAGTGCGTACCACAAGCATCTTCAAGAAAAAAAACTGTTTCTCTAGCTTGGCCAAATGGATGTACATTCATTCCCAAAAAATTGCCAGTCATGAAACACTGCTCTGGATCAATTCCAATTCAGATTCCGGATTCAAAGTCAGTCAGACAATTACGTTGCCCTTCCTACGGTAACAAAATTGTGGACGAAGCATGCTTTAATTCATAACATCCCCAAGACAGACAAAACACACAACATAAAATATCTATTCCTACGAACTAACAGAAAACACAGCTGCACACGATGTTCAAACTTCTACTTTAGCTCATCGATAAGTGGATCCAAAAAACCAACTGCAAAACTCTTCAGACTAAACCCTCTGTTCCATGTTATCAATCAGCATCAGTGAAGTCCCGTGTTACGGGCACCATTTGTGGAAACTGCAACAAATCTACCCTCTAACTCGGGGGGGGGGGGCTGTGGATCACTATGCCCCCCTGCTCTTCTATCTCAGGGTCTTTGTGCACTGTGTTACTCCTAAATTACTCCTATGGACACACTAACATAAGACACAAAGAAAACACATGAATCGATTCAACAATAGAAACAGTTTTATTCATACACAGCAATGCATGATGCAAACACTACTATAATGCAAATCTCTAATTTGCACCTTTTATGCTTTTGGTGTAAATCTGCAATGCAATAACTAATCTAATAGCAACTCCAATCCACACCATTCCTCTCCAATCCACACCAATCCACACCATACTTCACACTCTCTCTCTAAGATAAACCCTGTCTGACTACCCCATCTATCATGTCAGCCAAAGCTCTGTGTGAGTGTCTTTTCTAATTCCCCATGCTCTGTCTTATTCAACAATACTCCCCTTTGGCTCTGTGTTGCTCTGTCTCTCCTCTCCAGCTAACTCTGCAACCAGCCAGTCAGTCAGGGTCTCTCCTTGGCCTCTCTCTGCCAGATCGATCTCATCAGCTCTCATCAGAATGCTTCCCCTTCTGCATATCAGCCAAAGCCATCCGATTCTGCTGCACCCAAAACCGCTTCCCGAAGTACATCCAATCACTCCCAAATGCCTCTCCAAGTTATCTCTCGATCTCTCAATCTATGAGAGCAGCTCCATCCAAAACTCCATCTCCAACTACAAACTCGAACTAGAAACTCCCAAAGCCTCACCTCTCATTATACTGTTCAATGACGTATATACATATCCATGGTTACATGTCTCTCTAAGCTAAAGTGCCTCTCTGTCAGCATTTCTAAATGTGAGCGGTGCCTAAAAGTCTGTGATGCATGTACTTGTACTTTTTTCAATCACTGCGTGTTCTGGTCATCATGACATTTTCTACATATCTATACCATGATATCAGTGCTTCTGTTACCATACCATCCATCTCTCCATTCACTCCCTCTATCCTTGCATATCTCTGCGTGCAAAACTCCTCTCGCTTTCTGCTGCTGCCTGTCCCCACCTTTTCTGTCTGCGAAGTACAACCCAGGGCCTGATAAACCAGCCCTTCTCCGTGTCTCTAATAAGGCAAAGTCAACCCCTAATCTCTGTCTGCTAAGAAACTGTTTACGCATTCCACATTCACACTAACTCATAACAACTGCTGCAGTCCTGCAGTGCTTCTGTGTGTCACATTTGGATGGTTTAGGAGCCAGCTACATGCTCTTTTTAGCGTTTACTCTTTCTCTCGCAAACCCAAGTTTCTCTAAGATACTCTATTTTGTCCAAATCAAAAGTACCATGAATAGGAAAGCAAAGGGTAGGATCACTAGCTTTGGAGGTATACTTATGCCATTGCAAAAATAGGACTATGCCCAGTCCCTTCTTAATCATTAACCCCCATCCTGGGGTTCCTTGTGGTGGTGTAGGCACATGTTGTTCTAAGGTATTTAAACGCTTTCTGGAACAACAATTCAAATCACAACAGTTCACTTTCGTACATGCACTTCCCATAATTACTCAATTACCTGTCTCGGCTTGCCTAGCCTTGTTACCTGGTACCTTGTGTAACCTTGTGTTACCTTGCGCAACCTTGCGTTACCTTATGTAACCCTGTGTTAACTTGTGATCACAAGATTATAACCTCTTAGGACATACTTAAAAGCAGTACCTTTCCCATAGTGTTATATTAATAAACGCAAAAATTAAAAATATTAACAAAAAAAATGAAACAAAATGAACATGCATTTTTAACCAATTATTGCAATAACCAGAAACATTCTCAATGGATTCAGATGTCGCTCATCAGTCACACACGCTCGTCTGTGTTGGAGCCTCGGTCAGTGAACGTCACGCTGGTATCTCAGACAGGGAATCTTTGGTCACAGATGGATCAACGTGTTGAGAAGCATTTCAGCGGATGTGGTCGGAGGTTTTCCTGGCTGCTGGAAAAGTCCTGAGCTTTTCTTACCCGAGTTCCTATTATAGCAGTGGCCTTCACGAATTCGTCTGAGCCGTCATCCACTGCTTGTCAACCGTGGTGCAAAGCCCAAGCTGGAACCGTCTGCGACAAAGTACTCCCACCAGAGTCACCAAATTGTAAACAATGGAATTTACAATGCTGAAGGTTTGAATTCACCCCATCTGGAAATAATAAAACACAAATAAAAAAAACAACATATATTACCGATATAACACAGAGGTTCACACAAGCTTGCTTTGCGGCAAAGCCACATTTATTCACACTTAAGTGGGACAGCTAAACCCACGATGACAGAAAGCCATCGCAGCCTAATGACTGACAAATTTCAATACAAAATGGTTACTTTATATATATATATATATATATATATATATTTCCAAACAAAAAGTTCAGCCCGGAACAGGGCAAAACCAATGGACTGCACTCCACAAAGCAGCCGAATCAGGAAAATCCAGTCATCAGCAAAATGAAGGGTTCAGACGGCAAAGTCAGTTAGCACAAAATGTCCTTTATTAAATCAAAAGTGCATCAGAGAGGAGGACCTAAAGAGCACAACGACGCGTTTCGCGGTCCTCCGACCGCTTGATCACGTAAGTAGGGAGAACATAGAAGGAGGACTCATTTAAGCATCGCTCGAACTCTATGGTAACAATGCATAGAGAGGACCTAGACACACGTTGATACAATGAATTATTCACTAGGCGGCCATATTGGAATGTGCAAATAACAGCATGTGCATGAATGTACCATCAAATAAATAAAATAGAGTACACTGTATATTAACAGTCAGCAGTCACCAATTTCAAACTGGCAAGTAGCCTGCACAGCCGCAATATTCAATTAAAGTGGGAACTAAGAATGAGACGGAAAACTTAACGTATACAGTGCGTGTAAAATACGCTATCAAATGAAAACTCCTTATGATGGGCCATTAATGAAAACTGATGCCGTTAAAGTCGGCATACTCGGCAGAGTCATTCCGTCTCAGAAATTAGTCCCACGAATTGAAAAAAAGGGGAGCGCTAGGTTCAAACATTCGTTAAAATGCGAACAATTTATATAGGCAAATCTCAGACATTACGTGGCCCTCACTATCCCGTGGTTGATTCATTATCTCTTCATGTCGGGGCAATATATATTTAATAGTGCACTTGTGTCAGCAGATAAATCATAGGACCATGACAGTTACGGCATCTAAAATAGCGCAAGTGTACTGCTGGGCAAAATTGTAAGTTCAGACGTTGAACCCACGGGCAGTTTTTCCTTTACAAAAAGGAGAACTTCATGTCCGCCACTCTAGTTATACATAGCATTTGCAATTTACAGTAAGGAAACGTCTTGATCAGAGTAAGCACATAACCACATCACATCAGCGATGATCTAATTATGAGAATCACACAGAAAGCTGTACAACGGTCATGTCATGAACTTTACTTGTTTTGCTAAAGCAAGCAGGTTCTATGCATCGTGTGCGATAAAGTGCGGCCTAGTAACTTCAGTTTTAGAAATGCTTTCATAAATGGCCTTTAACGAGCTTACATTATAAATGGAAAAAAATGAACTGATGGGCAGATAAAATCAATTTTCCCCACTCCTCATTGGCACACCTGCACCTTGCTTTCCTGTCACTCTCTGGCCATACACTCTGGGCCCTCTTCCTGCTCCCATCTGTGAGGCTAAGAACCTCAGGGTCATCTTCCACTCCACACTCTCCTTCTCTCCTCACATCTCTGATGTCTCTAAGAAGTCAAACTACCAGCTGCACCTCCTCAGAGGTATTCTTCCTTTCCTCACCTTCCCCCAGAAACTCACCGTCTCCAGAGCTCTGGTTCTCTGTAGGCTGAACTACTGCAACAGCCTCTTTCTAAATTGGCCTGCCTCTACCCCCTGTCCTCTACAGCTCATCCAGAACAGGACTGCGAGACGTGTTCTTGGCCTCAAGCCCAGGGATTGTATGTCTCCAGCCCTGAAATCTCTCCATTGGCTCCGAGTGGCAGCAATGATCATTTACAAGACCCTCTGCATTGTCCAAAAGGCCTTCTGGGGTCTGGGACCGTAATACCTCCAACTCTCTCTTCAGAAATATCTTCCAACTCAAGCTCTTCGCTCCTCCACCTCCAACTCCTTGAGGGTCAGTCGATTCTCCAAGCAAGGAGTTGGGGGCAGATCTCTTCCTTCAGCTGGAGCCTCCCTCTGGAACAGCCTTCCTGCCTCTCTGAAACTTGAGCAGAACCATCTCAGGTTCCAGAAGCACCTCGAGAGCTTCCTCTTTGCTTCTGCCTTCTCTCTTCCTCTCCCCTGCTGATCTCTTGTCTGATACTGCACTGGTCACCTGGTTACCCTCTGAACTCGGGCCCCGGTGCCTGCCTGCCCAGTAGCACTTCCACACAGCCTCCTAGCATCACCTACAGTTATGGTCTGTATCTGCAACCCTACAGACCCCTCACCTGCACTTATTCACACCTGTTGTCTGCACTTTTAGCACTTGCACTTGCCACCTGTTGACTGCATTACTTGTTTTTGTGCTCCTGTGTCTGGCACTTGCCCCCCCCCCTGGCACTACTCCCATCACCTCTCCCCTGCACTTGCACTATCTCAATATCACTACGCCTAGTAAGATCGTTGTTTTTGTTCTCCCTCTGTTTCCCCTCCCTTGCCTTGTTGCGCCTATTTGTGTATAGGCGTATTATATATGCCATATCATATCAGTAGCCACAGTTAGTAGCTAAACGCGGTAAAGCTAAAACGAAAAGTGGGGAAGAGTCACTGCTTCCACCAGCCTATCTTTTTAGCACACCTAGAGTAACCAAAAATCCTCTGAGTGTTTGTCTAGGGCAAAATTAAAATCCACCCCATTGTACTGCAGTATAAACTGCTGTGCACAATGATAAAAAGTTACTACAAGTAATACGAAAGTAACCAAAAGTAGTAACGTAGTAACACGACTAAGGGAAACAAGATTTCCCAGTACTGACAGCATGAAGGACATATCGGCTTCCCCATAACATATGAGCAAAGGCCAGTGTAGTGAAGCTTAAGGCTTCACTGCACTGTGAAAAGTACAGGTTAGATTAAAAAATGAAAGCAAAAAGTTTGGGGGTTCCATGAAGATGGAAGGAAAGTTGCAGTAAAGAGAAATCGTTCCTAACATGCAGGCTAGCCTGAACTCCTGTTTCCCATGTTGGGCGACCATCCCCAAGTCCAGCGGCGGTCCCAAGGAGCCCCGGCATGATCCCCATTCCTTCCTGGAGGGAAAACCTTCACCGCAGGCCAGCCATAACTTCAGGATTGTCAGGGGTGGTGCCCCTTGGCACCTGTCTTCCATGTTAGGCGACCATCCCCAAGTTTAGCGGTGGTCCCAGGGACCCCCGGCAGAGTCCCCATCGCTTCCTGGAGGGTAAAGCTGTAACGTAGGACAGCCAGAACTCCAGGATGGTCGGGGGTGATGTCCTTGGACGTCACCCCCGACCGTCGTGTAGCTCTGGCTGTACTGCGTTACAGCTTTTCCCTACGGGTAGGAATGGGGACCCTGCTGGGGCTCCCTGGGACTGCCTCTGGACTAAAGACGGTCAACACTTTTTCATTCCCGCACAGGTCAGTGCACCCACACATGTGAGGTACTGTTTTCGGCGGTACACATGTGAGAACGTGGGAAGGTAGGATATGTGTTGTTGCCGCCGTGTTTCGGTGGTTTCCTGGTGGAAAATGTCTGAAAAAAATGTTTTCCCCTACAATTTGGACTTTTCCAGGCTTTGTGGGTACAACATTCTAGGACGATTCGCAAATATCAGACCTCTTTGGATTACCAGGGGTGTCTTCTTTTCAGATATACACTGGGTTCCCTGTTTTCCTTAGTGGCCGCGGCACCACAGGGCCAGATCTGTGGGTTGTTCACAAGATCAAATACTATACAAATGTTCTGTTCCCAGACCTTTTGGTATACCAGTGGTTTAGGCTTTTTCCCTTTGCGCCTAGGTAGGTGCACCCACACTTGAGGTACCGTTTTCATCAGTACACCTGTGGGAATGTGTTAAGTGAGGACATATGTTGTTGCCGGCATGTTTTGGTGGTTTCCTGGTGGCAAATGTTGGAAAATTGAGGTTTTTCCTACATTTTGGACTTTGCCGGGCCTTGTGGGTAATATATTCTAGTGCGATTCACGCAAGTCAGACCTCTTTGGATTCTCACAGGTGTCTTCTTTTCAGAAATGCATGGGGTTCCCTGTTTTCCCTGATGGCGGCGACACCCCAATCCCAAATCTGTGGGTTGTCCATAAAGCCAAATCCAGTCTTCCCCAGGCCATTTGATGTACCAGTGGTTTAGCCTTTTCCCTTTGTGACCAGGCAGGTGCACCCACACATGTGAGGTACCGTTTTCGTCGGGACACCTGTGAGAATGTGGGAAGGTAGGACATGTGTTGTTGCCGGAGTGTGTCGGTGGTTTCCTGGTGGCAAATGTCTGAACATTTGGTTTTTTTCCCTACTTTTGGACTTTCCCGGGCATTGTGGGTAATACATTCTAGGGCGATTCGCAAAGCTCAGACCTCTTTAGATTCCCATGGGTGTCTTCTTTTCAGAAATGCATGGGGTTGGGGGGCGTGGCCAGGCAGTGGCTTGGATGTGTCTGCCGTGACCTCCGTCATGGTGCCCTGAAATCCTCCTCATGTATGCAGCAATACCCAGCATGATTGCCACACAACTCGATGCAACTTTCGCTGAAAGCATAGCCCAGATTGTCGGAATAAGAGATCTCGATCCGCTGCGACTCAGAAGAAAGGAGAGCCTGCGCAGTGACCAACGACGGAAAACAACATGACGGGCGTAATATGAAGACTTGACACCACAGCGCCTCCGCAATACCTGAACTTGTGTCCCAGCACCCTGGCAAGAGCGCACACGGGTCGACACCAACAAGAGCAAAGCCGTAAGGAATACAAACATCAGAAACCTGGCTGGAACCGAGGTGACTGCTTGGGAGAGTAGCGAGTAAGGGGCCAGCGACTCACTTCGGACCAGCGGGAACTTGGGACACCCTGAAGCATGCGGAAGAGCACTTTTGCAGCTCAGGGCTTATCACAAGTAACGAAGAGCAGTGGGATAGTAAACGCTGTATGTACAATGATGGCAGGCTTGCTGGGGCAAGTTAACAATTCATCGGGAATCTTATTCTCCCTTCCCCCTGGAATGCTGTTCGATTTGAATAAAATTGCTGTCCCGAAAATTATGAACCAGCACTCTGCTTTGCTCCACAACGTACATCAGGCATAGAAGTGATCAAACATGTCAAACAACAACATCCGCCACACTCTGTGAGCAAAAATCCTACGCGGGCCTGAGATTAAAGGCTATGCTATTCTTTTTTTAACTTTGTTTATTTTTGAACAAGGCAGGATGATAATTACACAACCACTTGCAACATTGTTAAAGCATTTTAGGCATGTTAACCCCCAGACCCTTTCCCGTGCCCTTCCCCTCCCTCCCCCTCCCCCTAGGTCCGGGCTCCCCCCTCCGGGGCCGTCTGTCCCGTGCCCCGGCCACTATGTGTCCCTTTCGGGGTTTTATTGGTCTTTCAGGGTCCAGCGAGCGTTAATGGGTTTATAGGTCAGGGCTGGGAATCGCCGGTCATATTCCAGAACTGGGGCCCAGATGTTCTGAAATCTGTGTAGGGCACCCGCCTTTGCCGCCGTTACCTTTTCCGCCACCAGTATGTCCCAGAGTTTCGTCCACCACTGGGCCATCAGGGGGCCTTCTGTGGCCTTCCAGTCGTGGGCCAGGGTTGTTTTCCCGGCTAGTAGGCACTGGGTTAACAATTTTGCTCTATTGCCGGCCCGTGGGTAGATCGTTGGGATCGGAGCTCCCAGCAGGACGGGCTCCGGCTCCAGTGGGATCGCCAACCGAGTGATTTGCGCAATGGTCTCTAGGCATGTCTTCCAGAATTGCTGAATCCGTGGACATGTCCACCACATGTGGAAAAAGAAAGAGCCTGGGAGGCCGCACCCTCTCCAGCAGAGGTAGTCCACTTGGGGGTTCATGTGATGAATTCTGAGGGGCGGGTAATACCACCGTAGCATGATTTTGTAGGCGCTTTCCCTGTTTGTGATGCAGGTGGACGAGGTCTGCGTCCGGGTCCAGATGTCCACCCATGTCTGGTCTTCTATAGGGTGACCCAGGTCCGCTTCCCATTGGGCCATGCAGAGCGTTCTCGTGCTCAGGAAGTCCCCTAATAATCGCCTGTATAGGGCAGATATCTTCCCGCGGGCCGGGAGGTCCCTGAGTGTCAGTTCCAGGGCGGTGGGGGGGGCGTGTTGCTGCCTGCAGAATTTGGGGGTGTGTGCACCAGTGACGCAGTTGAATATAAGTGTATCTGTCTCTTTCCTGGAGTTGGAATTTTTCTTTACATTGCTCGAATGTCAGGGGTGCCCCCTCCCCGTATAGCTGGTCTATGGTTTCAAGGCCGCCGTTTATCCAGTTTTGGAAGTTGCCGGGGCTCGTGCCAGGCGAGAAGGCCGGGTTAAAGAAGACCAGGGATTGAGGGCTCAGGCCTCTCGGGACCCCCTTCCGTTTTAGCGCCCAATCCCAGGACTTTAGGGTGTGATTAGTTGCCAGGAGAAGGTCTCCCCAGTGTGTTCGGTGAGGGGGTGGGATGTGTGGCAAGAATCGAAGTGGTAGTGGTGTTCGTGACTGTTCCAGCTCCACCCATCTGGGGCGGTTTGTGATTGTCTGCCATGCGTGGATTTGCGATAATTGGGCTGCCACCCTGTAAGCCTGTAGGTCCGGGACTCCCAGACCTCCCAATTTGGAACCCCCGAAGAGCGTCTTTAGGGGGATTCTCGCCTTCTTACCTCTCCAGATAAATTTCAACATCTTCCTCTGTAGGTTTTCGAAGAGCTAGAGCGGGGTTCGCCACTGGAAGGGAGGCGCAGGCGTAAATTAATCTCGGGAGGAGGTTCATCTTGCACGCTGTTATGCGCCCTAGCAGCGAGATCTCCTGCGTCATCCATCGTTTCAGGTCACCTTCCAGTTCCCCGAACAGCCGGGGAAAGTTTGCCTTATATGTGTATTTCGGGTCCGCTGAGATATAGACCCCCAAATAAGGGATCGCCCTTTCTTCCCACGTGGTTGGGCACATTTTAGCCAGTGGTTCCCGTTCTCCCGGGGTGAGGCCGATGCTTAAGGCCGTAGACTTAGCGAAGTTTACCGAAAAGCCGGAAACCTTGCCATAGCTGTCTATCTCTTCTAGCGCGTGTCGGGGGGATGAGCTGGCTTCTGAAAGCATGAGTAAGACATCGTCGGCATACAGAGCGATTTTATGTTGCGAGGGGCCGACCCTCGGGCCTTTGATCTGATTGTTGAGTCTGATTCTTTGGGCAAAGGGCTCCATGGTCAGGAAGAACAGCAGTGGGGACAGCGGACAGCCCTGTCTAGTCCTGCAGGTCAGGGGGATTGGGGCCGAATGGTGTCCATTGATTCTTAGGAGCGTCTTCGGGCCAGTATAGTTAGCTAGTACCATTGATTGGAATGTTGCCCAAAGCCGAAGGCCCCCAAGGTGTTTTTCATAAACGTCCAATCCACCCTGTCGAAGGCCTTGGTCGCATCTAGGGCCATTCGGACACACTTCTGGGAGTTCCGGGCAGTAAGGTCCACCAGGTTGAGAGTTCTCCGGATGTTGTCTCCTGCCGCCCGATGTATGATGAAACCTGCATGGTCGGGCTGAATGATCCCTGGTAGGATGGGCCCCCGGCGGTTCGCCAAAATTTTGGACTATAGGTTCGCATCAATGTTCAATAGAGCAATCGGCCTGCACGACGCTAAATCTTGTGGGTCTTTCCCAGGTTTAGGGAGGAGGATGGTGGTCGACTCCTGCGTCGAGGGCGTCACAGATCCTGTCTCCCTGAAGGAGTTAAAAAGTGTGACCAGGTGGAGAACCAGTTGGGGCCTAAATAGTTTATAGAACCTTGCTGAGAATCCATCTGGGCCCGGGGCTCGTGGTTTAAGTGACTTGATGGCCTCATCAATCTCCTCCTCTGTGATGGGCGCCTCCAGTTCCTCCCTTTCGGTGTCAGAAAGCCGCGGTAGCGCCGCTTTACGTAGGTATTCCATTTGTTGCGGTTGGTTTCGTGGATTGGCCGTCATGATCTTGGCGAAGTAGTCCATCTCTAGCTGTTGCTTTTTGGGTTCCGAGAATTGGGTAACTCCTTTGGGGTCACGTAGGCCTGTGATAAAGTTGGTCCGTCTTAGTTTGGCCAGTTTGGCCACTAAGATTTTATTTGCCTTATTGTTCTTCGCGTAATACGATTGTTTAGCTCCGGCCATGAGTAGGGCGGTCTGTTCCGCATAATGGGCCTCTAATTTCTTTCTGGCTATGCGGAAGGCTTTCTGTGTCTTAGGGGACCAACCTTTCTTCTTGTGGGTCTCTTCAGCGGCCTTCAGTTCGTCTTCCAAGACTGTCTGGGTTTGTCGCCTATTTCTATGGTAGACTGCTCCCTGGGCGATCAGGGTAGCTCTGATGACTGCTTTCATTGCATCCCAGGTGTTCCCCACCGAGGTGTCGGATGCTGGGTTTTCTTCAAAGAAGCTTTCGCAATCTTGTCCCTTGTAGCCATCTCATTGAGGATGGGGTCTATAAAGTCCATCTGCGTGGGCTGTCAGATTTTGGGTTCTGCGCCCGGATTTCCAGGATCACTGGGGCATGATCCGATAGGGCTCTCGTGCCGATGGCCACCTCCTTGACGAAAGCTAGAGTCTGGGGGAGGTTAAAAAGAGGTCAATCCTCGAGAAGGTTCGATGGATGCCTGAATGAAAGGAGAAGTCTTTTTCGGTGGGGTGAAGGACCCGCCAAGTGTCTACTACCTCCAGTGATCGGAACATCTTGAGGAGGCTCAGTGCCTGGGTGAAGTCGCTCGAGGTCGGGGGGTGCGATTTGTCTTTTATGGGGTCAGGAACGCCGTTGAAGTCTCCTCTGATTATTGTCTGGCCTTCTATAAATGATGAGAGGGAGGTACTTAGTGAGTCGTAAAAATGTGATTGCCCGGTGTTGTGGGCGTAAACCGAGATGAAGGTGTATAGGTCTCCTAGCAGAAGGCATTTGACCGCTATGAAACGGCCTTCTGAACAGGCTTTTGTTTCTAAAATCTGTGGGTTCAGGTCCTTCCGGAAGAGGATCGCAGTGCCCCCTTTTTTAGTTCCCCCTGAGGCAAAGAATTGGAAGGGGAATGATCGGGAGCGGAGCCGGCCAGTGTCCGACTGTAGTAAGTGCGTCTCCTGAAGCATGGCTATTGCCGCCTCTTCATCCTGAAGTTTGAGCAGAATTGTTTTTCGTTTGGCAGGTGAGTTCAGCCCATTGACGTTTAAGGAGAGGAGTCTCAGGATTTGGTGATCTGCCAACCGGTCATGTTCCGTGAGTTGAGCTGACGGAGAGTGGGGGGAGCCGAGCAGAGGTGGGTCAACTGCCATTGCTGTTGAGCTTTAGACGTGTGTCATCCTGCACCTGAGTTTTTAACATGCGCCCCCAACGGGGGGGCGTAACCTTAATTAACGGGTGGGCCGACGTGTGTGCGGACGCACCCTTGGCCAACTGGGCCGATGGAGGAGTCAAGGAGTGAAGTATCGTGGGTTTCCATGGATATGATGTTGGAACTATCCCTGGGGTGGGTATGGACCGTGGGTGTGTCCCGCCGCCACCGTCGAAGAGCTCTATTTATTCAGGAATGAGCTGGCGGTTCTGTAGTGAGTGAGGGCGAACCGGCCGAGGGCCGAGGTCAGTGTGGCCCAGATTTCTGAGGTGCGCATCGCCCCTAGTTATCTCCTCCTGTGGTTTCGCTGAATCTTCGACCAAGAGGACCGCCTGGGCTTTGGGGAGGGGGGTTGTTCAGAGTCCCCCGCCTTTTCCGGATTCAGTGAGGAGGTCTCTCTGGGTGAGGTTGGCTGCATGATTGAGTTTGCGTCCTCCAAATGAGTGATTCGTCGGACAGTGCCTCTGTATGAGAATTGTAGCGCCGTTGGGAACAACCACCTGTACCGCACCTGTTGGTCTTGGAGGAAGTGTGTTAAGGGGCGGAGCGCCCTCTGTTTTTGTAGAGTGAGCAGCGAAAGGCCCTGGTAAATCTGAAGAGGGGAGCCCTAGAACGAGAGGGAGTCTCCCGTACGGCTAATCGCTGAGATGGCCTCCTTAGTTGTAAAGAAATGAACCCTGGTGATCACATCTGGGGGAGGGTCTGAGTCCACTACCCGGCGCGGGCACAGTCAGTGGGTCCGATCTAGCAGTAGTTGGGATTTGTCTAGATCTGGCAGCAGGGCTTGAAAGAAATCCCCTATGTATTCCGTTAACTTGTTGTCAGGGACAGAGGATGGGACCCCTCAGATCCGAAGATTATTGCGACGCGCCCTATTTTCGAGGTCCTCCTGTTTAAACTCCAGAATCTCATATCTATCTTGCAGGGTGTTGATGGATTGCTGGATTTCTCCAAGGGAGGCGGTGTGGGCTTGTGACCGATCCTCGACCTCCCCCAGCCGTTGTTCAACCTCTGTTACCCTCTGGTCTGTCTGCTCTACTTTGGAGGTGAGTTCCGCTAGGCAAGATCGAAATTCAGCCTTAATGTCCGCCATAAAAGCCACCAGATCCCCTCTAGTGGCAAGAGCGTCTTTTTCCTCCGGCTGTTTCTGTGGGGTCAGTTCGAAAGGGTCCTGTTTCTTGCCTTTGTCCGCCCCTGCAAACATAGTGGGGATGTCCGCGGCTTTGCCGGCTTTCGTTTGCCTGGACATGGTGGTTGTATGGAGGGGTCGCGTTGTGGAGGTTCCGGCGGCCACCAGGGAGCCCCAAGAGTGTAAACGAGGGCTCGTAGGTGAACTCTCCTGGTGGGCACCCCCCAAGGATCAGGACTTGCGACTTCTTGAGTGTAGACGGGCTGGTTGATTGTGTCCAGTGGTGGCTGTCGTGAGGCGATTTGCGTGGGGGGGGCACCAGAGGTCTGTTGCTTTGATGAGCGCTGAATGAGTGTGCTTGGGCGGGGATGTGGGCTGGGGCGCCCCATGAAGAATGTGGGGGGGAGGGTTTGTATCTAAATGGGGCTTAGCTGGAAGTGCTTCAGCTGGGCTAGTGTGAATTTGTGCTCTCAGCGCCCTTCACCGGGAAGGGTCTGCGCTCTTTGCGTGGGGAGTGGAGGCTGTCTTCCGGAGGTTCTGGGCTGTGCCATTGCGCTGCTTAAGGGGCCGAGGGCATTCCCCCTGTTGTTGCTAAGTTCGGTCTGGGCCTGTGGCCGACGGATAATGCTGGGGAAGGTCTCGTCGCCGCTCGGTTCCGTCGACAGGGTTCTGGGGGTGAGAGGGCCCCTGGTGGCTGCGCAGGTATAGTTGTAGCCGCGGTTCTCACCAGGGTCGCGGCCAGCTCTGCCTCCTTCTGGGCCCCGAGTGGGTTCCGTAGGTGGGACCGTGGCTGTTCGCGCTGTCGGCTGTCAGTGTGCCCCTCCTCTTCGTCCCCTGCCAGCTTCTCTCATCTCGGCCCGTTCCGCTCGTTAGGGTTAGCGGGCGTCCGCCATCTTGTTTTCCTTGGAGGATGCTGGGTGCTGGGTTTGAGAGGCAAATTTAGGCATAACGCGCGCGTTAGCAGGTCAACTTCGACCCCGGCGTGCTTCAGAGGTTCCGGTCACCAAAGATGATACTGGCGATCACGGAGCTTCGCTGGAACCGCATGATAATCGCAGCGGCGGCGGGTTCTCCACGGGAGGCTTCAAGGGAGCGACCGCATCAGTGGCGCTCCAAGCCACGCCCCCAAGGCGATGCTATTCTTACAAGAGGTCAGAGCTGCACACCAGCCGGCCTGGCAGTATAAACGCTAATCCTCCACTCGCAGCAAAAGCGCTGCATCCGCGCCTGACAACCGAACTACATCAGAGGTCGACGAGGGCAACTCATCGGTCTGGACTACTCGCCCTCACTGTGTGCACGAGCGAAATCCAGGGCGTCCGATATAAAGGCGCTACTAGGCGCGCAGGAGAAGGAGAAGGGCAACAAAGAAATTCAGGCTGAGATTCATCATCTTCCAACTGGGTCTAGTGGCCTCAACCCATCATTTACCAAGGAAGATCTCATAGAAAGTATCGCCACACTGACACATGATCTCAGGACTGAATTCAAAGCAACAAAAGACGTTATAGTCAAGACGACTGCAGAACTCGATTCACACACGATGGGGCTGAACTCCCGGATGAATGAGGCTGAAAACACACTGAGTGATCACGCAAACGAACAAGCTGAGCTGGCGAACCCAGTACTGGGCATCGAAGAACAGTTGGAGATGATCTGGGAAAAGCAGGAGGACCGGGAAAACAGGTCCCAGAGGAATACTGTCCGGATCAGAGGCATCCCACGACAAATTCTAGACCAGGACCTCACTGAATATGTCAGAGATCTGTTCTGGTCCCTTATAAACCCTCCAGTTGGCACTTCCTTGGTACTAGATATAACACACCTGGTCTACTCCTCAATGCAACAACGGTGAAACTTAATTCCGGGCGTCCTCTCTAGAGTTCACTATTTTCGATAGTAGAAGAAAATGATGGCAGCAGCTCGGAAGAAAGAGTCCATAGAATTCTGAGGTACGAAGCTAACTCTTCCAAGATATATCTCCTTGTACGCTGGCGGACAGACGCAAATTGCATATGGTTAGATCCTGGCTGCGCTCGCAGGATATTAAATATCGTTAGGGATTTCCCTGCAAGCTCCTTTTTCAATATCAAAATCAGAAATACGCAATTGGATTACAAAAGGAAGCGTCGGAAAGAATGGACTCTTCCCCAAACCCAGATCCTAGGGAGGCGGGCACAGAGATCGATGCAGGCGGGACTGCTAGAGACCGCCACAGGAACCCCAGGAGGAGGAAGATCTCTGAGAACCCAGGCCGGGTCTCGGGCCCAGGATGATATCGCAAAGCCCCTACTTGAGAGCACCATTAGCTTCATTGCCACCTGCCACACACATTGTAGGACCTGACTGTTCTCGTTGGCTTCAACATACCCAACTGGCTATTAAGCTGGGTATCGAAAGATTGTAATCAGTTTGTTTATCACTGTTACTGTTATGGGAAACTTGGGGGGGATGATGGGCCCTATGGGGGAATGGCGGCCTGTGAAGAAAGGAACGCAACCATCAAGAGCAAGATGCTCTTCTACTGCAAAGTTGTGATTAAAGGGCGAGGAGGGTTAGGGGTTTTGGTTTCCCTTAGTTTGGTGCCTATACAAAGCAATAGGCAATCATTTAGGTTTCCCGGGTATTCTGATTTTCTTTTATTTTATGTTGCTACTGGTCATCTGTTGAATAGCAAACAATCTGTCCGAACGATGCTCCTCTACACGGCTCCCTCTGTCTCTCACTGTTCCCTAAAATCTGAATCGTGGCCTGGGGTGATCCATGATGGTGACGCATGATATTTCCTGTCTGACCCTGAATCTCCGGGGTCTAAACTCTCAAGTGAAGCGGAAAGCAATTTTACAAAGACTCTCATCTCAAGAGGTGGATCTCCTATTTCTATAAGAGACCCATCTGTTAAAGGAGGATGAGAAACGCCTCATTACTAAAGCATTCCCACGAGTGTATTTTGCAACCAGTGGCCTTAAAAAAGGGGCCTAGCCATTATGGTTCGCCGGGGGTTGCAGTGGCGTACACTTGAGGTTTAGCAGGATATAGAGGGGAGGTACCTGCTTCTCAAGGGATGCCTTGCTGATCACAAACTCACACTGGTGATGATATAAGGCTCCAACGAGAGACAGGCTGACTTCCTTGAGGTTCTCAGGGAATCTAGCAGATTTCCTGGAAGGAGACATTATAATGGGAGGGGACTACAATTGTGTGGTGGACCCAACCATGGACAAATCACTGGCCCCTGCTACCACTGACGGAACCAATGAATATGCCCTTACAACACCTTTGAGAGAATTCTCCTTGATCGAGACATGGCTCTTTTTCCATCCCGGGGAAAGGGAATACATCTTCTATTCTGCGGTACATGGGGAACTCTCCAGACTTGTTATGTTTATGGTTTCTAATACGCTCATCCCGATGGACACGGGAATAGAGATTCTCCCAACAGCACTTACAAATCACTCCCCAGTAAACTTGAGAATAGACCTCAAAGACACCAAAGCAGAAACCCCTGTGGAGGTTCAACAAAGCCATATGAATGGACACCACGGCAAGACCCCATATTGAGGAAGGGTGTCTAGTCAAAGGATCGACGCCAAAGGGTCGACAGGACAAAGGATCGACGCCAAAGGGTCGACAGGACAAAGGATCGAATTTTTTTTTTAAATTATATATTTTTTTTAGGTTTTCGTATAGGTAAAAAAAATGGTTTTTAGCAAAAAAACGGGATGGGGTGGGGGGCCACCCAAAAAAAACAATAAAAAAAGGGAAAAAAATATTCAATCCTTTGGTTTTCGGTCCTTTGGTGTCGATCCTTTGGCCATTCGACCCTTTGGTTGCCGATCCTTTGACCTACATCCTTGAGGAAGCTATTGTCAATTATTTCAAGGAAAACATCACAGAGGGCATAACTACACGAACGGTGTGGGACGCCGGGAAGGCAGTCATTCGTGGGGTTATTATAGGCCAATCAGCGATCTAGAATAGAAACCAAAAACTACATCGGACAAATGAGTAGATGGTCCGAGACAAAAAAAGGCTGCACGCAAAAAAGAAAAGTAAGCCCTCCCTTCATGACCTTAGTATAGCTAGATGGGCTTTGGAAAAGCATATGACGAATGGGGCGGCCCAAGCTCTACTTAGGACGGAGCAATATTACTATTCCAGAGGGAACAAGGCAAATAAACTACTAGCAGATAAACTCAAGAAGGTGACTACTCAGAATTATATTAGTGCCCTGAGAGACGAGACTGGGAGGCGGCGATTTCAGTGGGTGAGAAACTACCCAAGGTACCCAAGAAGGTGGAAACCTTCTTTCGCAGGGTGTTCAACCCTCACCCGATCGATTCCATTCAGGCTAGGGATTTTGTTGGGTGAGCACAGCTCCCTCAAATTTAAGACATTATGAAAGATAGTCTGGAGACCCTGACCTCCGCTGAAGAGGTAGCCCAGGGCATACCGCCGCGACCCGGGCCGGCCATCGTAATGCTCTGCAGAGGGTGCAGAAAAGCAGTGCGGGATTGGCCCGGAGCGGCTCATCAAGCGAGAGACTGCTACTCGTGCAAGACGCGCTGGAGCAAAGAAGGGAAAGCGGCTCCGGGCGGACCGTGCGATAGGAAGTAATTCTACAAAGGAAGCCGGGCCGATACATGTAGCAAGGCAGAACGTGTGATGCTGCCACGAGGAGCAAAGGAGACACTTTGTAGCAATGTCCGGGTTGGAAACAACGCGCTCAGCAGAGCATCCGAACAAGGGCAGAAATAGCTGCTGGGAGACAGATGAATGCAAGCTCGTTCCTCAGTTGCTAGAAGCCTGTGGGCATAAGGAGTGGGCTCTGAAGCAGACTGCACATACAGAGCACATCTGAAAGGAGCCAAAGAACACAGAAACTATTAAGCACCTACAAAGCCCCAACACAAGTGCAAGGACATAAGAGGTGCTCCTGGAGTATAGACGGTGCAGAGCACGTCTCTCATGAATAACAGAAGGACAAACAAGCCCCTGTGGAGAACACAAAAATTAACGCGCTGCACATTGAGCGGGCTCACCAGCGGCATTAATGCTAGACACACCTAATCTAGCTCAACGGCACATCAGCCAACATTACTGCTGGTGCACTAATCCTGTGAGCGAGTAACGAGATGGAAATGTCGGTGAGAGGAGGCAAGGCCAAGGGCAAGCAGCCCACAATGGACATGTTTGCTAGACCGCAGCAGTCCCCCACCACCCCAACGCAAAGTGCGGCTACTGCATCCGCAGTGACGGCATCGCCAAGTGAAAACCAGGTGATCCTGACAGCCATAACAGAATTGAAAACCTCGTGGGGGACAGCGATGACTGAATTGAGAACGGCGCTAAAAACAAAGATAGATGCAGTTGGAATAGAGGTTAACCTGTTGAGGCAAGATGTGAGAGCATTGGCTGAGAGGACCAGTGGCCTGGAGAGTGCGGTGAAAATCGATACAGATACCAGCACGAACAACGCCAAAGAAGTCCACATATTGAAGCAGCAGGTAGCCAACCTGGAGAACCGAACGGAGGAGGCCGAAGGAAGAGTGAGACGCAACAACATACGCGTGGTTGGTCTCCCGGAGGGAGAAGAAGGCCAAGACCCCACGAACTATGTGGAAAATATGATTATACAAGAGATAGGTGCAAATAAGCTCTCTCAAGGGTTCGTGGTTGAACGTGCGCACAGGGCCTTGATGAGAAGACAGCAACCTGGAGCCCCTCTGAGAGCAATTATAGTAAAGATCCTGAACTATAGGGACAGGGAAAAGATCTTAGAGTTCTTCAGGAAAGGAGGGACGATAGAGAGGACGTCTGCGACCATCACTGCATACCTTGATTACACTATGCTAGTTCAGAGACAGCGCTATAGCTATGTGGCGATCAAGAGAAGATTGCACGCAGCCTATTTAATAATATGCGGCTGTACCCTGCAAAACTCAAGATTCTCCACAAAGACAAGGTGCACTTTTTTGACTCCCCGGAGGGGGCGGCGAAATGGCTGGATGCGCACGGCTGCCCGGAACGAGACGAGGAGCAGGGTCGAGAAGGACACGATAAGTGTTCGAACAGCTATACATGCTAAGAGAAGGGCGCAGGGTAATAGGTAACCGTAACATGAAACATTTGAAAACGTCGGACTGGAATATAGAATGTGTAATGTAATAGGAATAGCGGAAGGTGCGCTTAGCTTGGTTTTTTTCAAAATGAAGTAACGGGACGAAGATAACCTACCCCCGGGAGTTAGGATAGGAGGACTGCCACTAGGGCGACATCTCCCTGCTGAGCCGCAAGTAAGGCAACTGCCGGAAAGGGCTAGATGCAGGGGTTCCTGAGATCCAGGGATGGAGCTGGGCAACAGTTGGGAAGGCGGGGTAAGTTGGGGCGAGGAAGGGAGGGAGGTGGGGAGGAGTTGGGGTAGGGTTGGGGAGTGTGATGGGGTTGGGAGGGGAGGAGGATGGGGGGAGTGGGGAGTAGGGGAAAAGTTAACAGTTTAGGGAAGTTGTATTGGGGAACGAGCCTATATGGACAAATTGAAGAATTTAGACCTGGCCTGTATTTGCGGAGGGAGGAGTGGGACCTGGATATGCCATGGGAGACCTTAGAGAAGTTACCTGGAATAGTAGGGGGCTCAATATCTACTTAAAAAGAAATAAGGTTATGATGTATCTGCACAGACAGAAGATAGACATAGCCTTGCTGCAAGAGACTCACCTAACACAAGAAAAACTGGAGGTAGTCCGGAAGAAGTGGAGAGGGACTGTTGGGCGCAGCATATTCAATTTATGCTAGACGGGTGATTACCTGGGTTGCACCGCATGTACCGTTCCAGTTGCTGCACTCAATAGTCGAACCAGATGGGAGGATGGTAATAATAAAGAGGTTGGTGGAAAATAAGGAAATATGTATTATAAACACGTGCGCCCCGAATCAGGATACAGCAGAATACTTCAGAACCCTATATAGCAAACTTAGCGTGAGCCTGGGCGGGGCGGTGATCTGGGGAGGAGATTTTAATTGCGCCCTAAACCCGAAATTGGATAGGTCGGACACCAAAATAGACAGGCCAGCCCCAGCAGCTAGGACACTGCAGTCTCTGTTAGCGGATTTCGGATTAGAGGATGCATGGAGGTCACAACACTTACAAGATGGACAATACTCGCATTACTCAGCCCCCAGAACCTACACACTAGACTGGATTATATGTTCGTCACACATGAACTGATGACTGAAATGGCCCAGACAGAATAAAAAGCGAGGGTCCTTTCGGACCATTCGCCACTGATAGTAGTATGGCAATACCGACCCCCAAGAGCGAAGATACCGACATGGCGCCTCCGAGCAGAGGCTTTGAAGGATAACATTTTTAGGGAGGACATGAGAGAGAAAATAATAAGCTATTTTGAGACCAATACTGGGAGCGTGGAGTCGGCGGGAGTGCTCTGGGAAGCCTTTAAAGTAATAGTGAGGGGGATAGCTAGCCAAGTCCAAGGGGCTGCTAGGCGGGATCTTGGCTACCTACAAGGAGCGGAAATGGAGCTGAAGGGGCATTGAAAAGGGGTGGTGATACTAAAGCCGATAATGAAGCAATATTTAGGTTGCAGCAAAAATGTGCGGGATATTGGGAAAGGCTGTGCAACCTAAACTACAAAAAATACATAGAGAGGCAGCATGCAGGGGGAGACAAACCAGGAAGAGTACTGGCATGGCAACATAAAAGTGAGACTCCCAGACCAATAATCAGAACGATAGCGAAACAGGATGGAAGTATAGTAGACACTCAAGAGGGAGTTAATCAAGAACTTGCAAACTATTACCGCATCCTGAATGGAGATGCGGAGGGAAGTGACAGCAAGGAGATAAGTGAAACACTAGAGGATATCGGACTGCAACAGATTAGCGCTGAGGAGCGAGAGGAGCTAGACTCACCGATCACCGTAGAGGAACTGGAAGAAGTGGTGAGGCAGTTACCCACTAGCAAGTCCCCGGGATCTGATGAACTCCCCAGCGAATTTTATAAGATGTACAAAACTGAGATACTCCCCCCGCTTTTAGAGATGCTCAATGAAGCATATGAAGTCGGAAGACTACCAGAGTCCCTCAGAGAGGCGATCATCATACCGCTCCCCAGACCTAATAAGCCTGGCTGTGAGTGTGGCTCCGATAGACCCCTGTCAATGTTGAACCAGGATAGTAAAATATTGACGGCAGTCCTGGCGAACAGAATGAGGAGAGTCATCAACAAATGATACACCCCGACCAGACAGGTTATGTCCCTAACAGGAACATATCCAACAATCTTAGGCGACTCCACCGAGTTATTGAACATGCCAAAGTGGAGGCGGGAGAGATGGCAATAGTTTCCCTGGACGCAATAAAGGCCTTCTACTCGGTCAAATGGCCTTGGTTGATTGCGACTCTGACCAATTACGGTTTAGGGCCGGGATATCTTAGATGGGCCAAACTACTATATAGTGCACCGCTGGCCAGAGTGAAGACAGGAGCAGTTATATCAGAGAGGTGGCAGCTTAGTAGAGGCACTAGGCAGGGATGCCCGTGGTCCCCCATGCTATACATTCTGGCTTTAGAGCCCTTGGCGATATACCTGAGGCAGCAGTACGATATAATAGTCATAACCATAAAAGGGGAACTGTGATGCTGGAAATGCATCAGAGGGACAGAGCCTCTGAATCCTTGTCCCTTATTGCTTTTTATCGTGTGTTCTGTCATGTTTTCTGCCCAGGAGTCCATGTGGGACTCCTGGCAGTGCAGCTCTCTCTTTTGGTTTGGTGAACAGACCCATGGGATACCCTTATGGCACCCCTGGGTAGGGGTACAACCCTGTGCCCCTAGTGTATGTTTTTGGGCACCTGTGGGTGGCCCACAGAGCAGGGTATGGGCTGGTGGCAGCTCCATGCTGAATTTGACAGGTGCTCTGGGTGTCCTCCATTTTGGGATACCCAGGCCCTGCCATTGGAATCAGTTGATTCCTGATAGGAAACAAGATGGCCCCTGTGGCCTCTTGCTTTCTATTGCCTGTTATCTTGTTTTTCCCAAAGTCCTGGGAAGCCCTGACTCTATATATGGTGTTGTTGTGAAGGCCCAGCTAGACTGACTGGAGCCTTCCCAGTGACTGTATGTTGTGGGTACCTCCTGTGGGTGGGACCTGGGTGAATGGAGTGTGTGACCAATATACACTCCTTGTTGTGGTTGTCTGGTTTCTGGCATGAGAGACAAAGACTGAGACAGCCCTGCCCGAAACTGGCCTGAATGCAGTGTGTAGTGTTGAATGGCTGGGTACTTGTCCCAATCCACATTCCTTGTTGTGAGTGTCTGAAAGGGAGGAGTGTGGCCTGAATGCACTGTGTGCCTGATTGGCTGACTGACTGCATGAATGCCCCTCTGTATGATTGGCTGCTGAGTGTAGGCCAGCAGCGTGGATGAGAGACAGAATAGTATATCTGGGGACCTCTCACCACTGTTCAGGAGGTTCAGGAACGTTCAGAAGCATCCTGGAGCTGAGTCTCCACTGTAAGAGTAACTGGAACTGCTGATCCTCGACGTCCAGCTGGAAGAAGAAGACTTGCTGTGGCATTTGCTTCGACCGATCCGAAGGCTGTCGAAATCGTCGAAGACTGACCCGAGAGAGGACCTGGTAAGGCGCCCTCTTCCCGTGCTCCGAGGGACCATCGAGCACCGCTCCATCTTCGCCGAAGCGCCCTGGAAGACAGACCCTCGAAAGGCTGCCGACCCGAGACGGGACCACCGAGGAGATCGAAGTGAAGCACCCGGACATCGACGCCGTCGAAGTCCATTGCCGTCGACCAGGGTTCGCAGGTTTGTGAAACCGCTGGAGGCCCGTCGAAGTTGTGTTGCCCAGCCGTGGGAACCACTTGACGCCATGCCGCCGACGACCGGAGCCGTCCGCTCCTTGCCTAAGAACATTCAATCGAAGGACTCTCTCGACCGCATCGTCGACCGCTTATCCTGCCGGAGAAAGTCGAGGACGACCAACGCGCCGAGGAGAAACCTGCCGGTGGGTTTCCCGCCACCCAACGACCTCAAAGACTCGGACGACCCAACGCCCTTGCTGGGCTTCCGTCTCTACAATCTTTGCGGTCCAGAACTATTGTCATCGAGGTGCCCCGCACACCTCCGCCTTGCAGGACGCCGACGCCCCGACGCTGACGAGCACCGCTCGGACGAAGCTGCCGCCTCTTCGACATCGTTCTACCTCGTTTGTCGACGGACGTTCGACGCCCCGTGCCTCCCGCTTGAAAGGGAAGGCATTCAAGAAGGGCCGTCGATTCCCCGTCGCCGAACCCCAAGTTCTTCGACGTTTCTCGACGCCTCTCGACGATCCGTGACTCCCGCTTGAAAGGGGGTCGCTCAAGAAGGATCCGTCGACGCCTCCTCGAAGAACTCGACTCCACCAGGTACATTGGGGGGGTAAAAACATTGTAGGAGAGAATAAGACTATTGAACAACATATGGACTGGGCTTGTGTTAGATCTCTTTCTTTTACAGGTTGCCCAGGTGGGGGGATCTCCACACAGAACTGTGTCTAGTGTTAGGGGCCAGTATTTTGCCTATTGTTCAACCACCTTATTTTCTCTCTCCTCTCTATTGCTGGTTTCACTTATTGATCTGTGTGACATTTTTGTGGATGCACTTTAATGAGGTCTAATATTAGTGGTACCACTTTAGAATTGTAGATATTTACCATTATTGATTTTCCTGAGCACAAGGTGCGTTATTGTGATAAGTGTACATAACCTTTGAATTAATTATATAAAGACTGTGTTTTCAGTAATACAGTGTGTGGACATTCCTTTGTGGGGGCTTGGGGAATACACTGTACTTAAGAACCAGCCTGCATCACCTCCTGAGAAGCTAGGCCTTGATTGCTCGTCCATTGCTACCATAATAGAGAATCTTGGCTGGGGTCTTCTGTGCCTCTCCTCTACCATATAGAGAGCAGAAGTACAGACACCCCCTACCGGTCTTTACAGGAACCGCATCTAATTTCCTTGTACGCTGATGATATGTGGCTGTACCTATGCTACCCGGAAGAAAACCTCCAGAATGTCCTGGAAGAGATGGAGCGATTTGCAAGGCTTTCAGGCCTAGCGGTGAACCCCAAAAAATTTTGCGTGTTTCCACTAGGCTGGTACAGAGGGATTCCACCACCAGAGTAGTTACCGATCCTGCAGATACTGTGGGAGGTCAACACGTTCCGATATATTGGGATAGACATATATCATACAGTGGAGGCAGAACATCAACACAATACCGAGAAAGCTGTCCGGAATACTGAAAAAGGTATGAAGTTCTGGGTGAAACTCCCTTTGGCGATGATGGGGCGAGGGGAAATGCTTAAAATGGTGGTTCTCCCGAGACTGTTGCACTTCTTTGGGAATATCCCATATTTGATACCCAGGCGATTCTTTGCTAGGTTGCATAGCATATGTAGGGAATTCCTCTGGCAGGGGACAAGAAACAGAGTGGCCCTTTGGAAGCTGCCAAACCCATACGAGAAAGGGGGCATAAAACTACCAAACTATGACATTTATTATATGGCAAGTCAACTACAATATGTAGCCAAATGGCTCACTGAGGAGCTGACCTCTGAATCCAGGCTGTTCCAACTGGACTGTGCGCCTTTTTTTCTAAGAGAAATGATGTGGTTGCCTAGATTGGATATGGAAGGGCGCCCGAGAATGATGATACTTGGGTGGGAGATATGGCAGAGAGCCTGTGCTCCCCGCAGGTTCCATTAGTCGCTGTGGTGGGGAAAGAAAAGCAACTAAGATTAATGATTAGGAAGCACTGGGAGCCGGTGGGGATAGTCACGATGGGAGATATATGGCACGAGGGGTGTAAAAGGGACTTCGACGGGCTGGTGGAGGAAACAGGGTTACACACGGGGTAGTACATCACATATCATAGGGTGGTGCAGAGACATGGTCCGAAGCAATATTAGCAGATGAACCGGATGCCACCATAGACACAATATATGACATAGCAGAGGGGGGGCACGAAATATCTAGAATATATGAACTGATGATGATCAAAGTGGGGAGGGAAGTGGTACAACTTAGATGAGATTGGGAAGAGGAAGTGGGTGCCTCAATGACTGGGATGTGGGAGTGGGCCCAGGGATATCACAGAAAAGTGTCAAGAAATGCCAGATTACAACAGATATAATTATATATTACTCACAGAGCGTATATGACACCCCAAAGGATAGCTAAATTAAAAAATGCAGTACAACAATCATGCCCCAAATGTGACGAAGAAAACGCCAGAATGGTACACATGTTCTGGTCATGCCCAATAATAGAGAGATTCTGGGGAGAAATTGCACTTAGGCTGGAAGATAAAGGGATTAAGATGGAGGTGGATACAGTGTGGGCTTGTCTGATAGTAGGGGTCCCTAGACCACGTAAGCTCAAGCATGTGAGCAAATTGAAAGACCTGGCGTATATATTAGCAAAGAGGAAAATTGCGATGGGGTGGAAGGCATGTCATAGACCAAGAATAGAAGCATGGTGGAGAGATCTACAGAAATGGGCAGAGGCAGAGACAGTGGTATGGCAGGAGGCAAGCAAGGGTGTGGGGGAGGAAGAGGCTGGGAACTTGTTAGCTTGTAGACAACTGATAGCTAAATTATTTGGGCCCACACATGATGGGTCAAGTGACCCGGATCCAACAGGTACCAGTGTTAAGGGATCCCAATTGCAAGATGAAGAAACAGGACAGGAAGAAGAATAGGCTCGGAGGGGTGGGTGGGAAAGGGGGAAACAGTGGATACAGATAAAGTGATGTAAACTGAACCATATCGCATGCACTGTAAGTTTGGTTTGTGTTGGTTGTTGAAATAAAATCAATAAAAATTGTTTAAAAAAAAAAAAAAGGTAGCCCAGGGCAAACGCTGACTACCGGTGGGTAAAGCCCCAGGCCCGGACGGGTTCACTAACAACTATTATAAGGCATTTGTGGCCCACCTGTTCCAACACCTCACTGCCTTATTCAATTCGTCAGGGAAAGTCACGGACTCTATGGCAGAATCAATAACCATACGACTCCTATAACCGGGTAAAGGCCCAGAAAACTGTACTTCCTATCGCCCTGTAGCCCTTTTGAACACTGATGCAAATATTTATAGTATAATCCCAGCCACAAGATTGGCAGAGATCCTTCCACACCTCATCAATGAAGACCAGGCACGATTTATTAGAAATGGAGGAGCCCATGATAATATTTGGCCGGTGGTGGACCTATTGGCATTCGCTCCCAAAAGTCCCTGAGGGCCTAACACGTCTCTCGCTAGATGCTCACGAGCCTTCGACAACATGTCTTGGGACCTCCTATGGGTAGTACTGCCTGTATATGGTTTTGGCCCTAGATTTATTAAATAAATATTAGCCAAGTTCAAAATCACATCAGCTATAGTCAAAGTAAATGCTAGCAAAATGCCATCAATACCCCTGGGAAAGGGCACAAGACAGGGTCCTCCTCTGCCCCCTTTAATTTTTGCATTAGCCCTAGAACCCTTATCACAAATGATTCGGAGTAACCCACACATACTAGGACCCGTGCATGACGGGAATACACATAAAGTGGCGCAATATGCCGATGATATAATTTGCTTTCTCCAAAAACCCTTATTATCAATCCCACCCTTATTGCAGCTATTAGAGAGCTTGCAGGCAATGTTAGGTCTGAGAAACTGAACAGTGTCTCCCTGACTAGTCCCCGGGGATCTGTCATCCAGGTGCTAGGGACACGGCCATAACTATTGGTGTAACGCTCACCTGATTCCCGCAGAGGCGCCGGTCTTGACTGGGTGAATGCCGTATCTTCAAAGGTGATGTGTAACACACGGTTGGCTCTTTGGGCTGGACCTCTGTGCACTGTATGTCTGACTCGAAGAGTAAGATGTCTGCAGATAGAAAATATGGGATTAATGAACTGGGGTTATTGGGTGCCTCTCTCCTCTTCCCTTTCTCTTCTCCTGTAGAACCCCAAAGGTTAACGCCCTCACCTTAGGTAAGTGAACGCCGAGCTCTCCATCTGCCTCGGGGCAGGGTGCCGTAACCAGTTTCTTCACTGGATAAGGGTGCAGGCCTCTTGACCTCAGAGGACTGCTGTCCGTCGTTAACTGCACGAACGGTAAGTTCTGGGCACTTCAAATGTCTTAAAAGTCTTTTGTAATGATATCTCTTGTTTTGCAGGGTTCCGGCGATGGCGGATGGCGGGCTGATGAGAGTTGAGGATCGAACCCGCGTGAGGAATAGAAGCGCCTGGAAGCACGTAAGTAAGCGCTTGTAGCCTGCTTCACGATGCGCACTAACTGTCCCTTTTATCTTGCAGGTACAAGTTCGGAGCTTTAGAGAAGCTGAAGGGTGCTGGAATACCCACTGGATTCGGCGTGGGAAGGAGTAATGGCACGTGAGTAATAAAGTTGCCCAATGTCTTTAAACGCACCTTCTTTTGTCTTTCAGATGCGGGATGCAGCGCCGAAGGCCTCCGGAGCGTGCGAAGAGCTGGTAAGCTTTTGTCTTTCAGATGCCGGAATGCAGTGCGAAGACCTCCGGAGCCTGCGAAGAGTAGATAAGCCTTTGTCTTTCAGATGCCGGAATGCAGCGCGAGGCGTTGGTGACAGCCGATGGACCAGGTAAGAGATGCGCTGCCACTGAAGACCGTAGTGCTAACCTGTTCTTTCTTTGTCTTTACAGGTGCTGCTAAAGACTGGATTCCAGGATGGTAAGCCGTTGTTCCCTTAGGCCCAGGATCAGAAGCAGAAGACACGATGAGCGTTCTGCTGCAGAGAATGCAGAATAACACAAAGCAAGATTCATCCATCGGGTGTGGTTTAAATAGCCTCCTGTAGTGCTTAGGGGTCTCCTTCCACAGCCACGCCTAGGTAAGAAAAGAGTTCCTGCTTTCCAGAAGAGTTCCAGTGTTCTGAACCTAGGGAGTGGCTCCTGCCCCACCCAGCAGGAAAAGTAGTCCCAAACAGAAGAGGATCAGGGGTTCAACTGGCAGGTAAGTAAGCAGCATGGTCTGCTGCAGGTAAGTCCACCCAAGCATTATGAGCCCGGCGCTTCCAGCGCTGGGACTGGGCATCTTTATGAGCCTGGTGCCACTGGCGCCAGGACAGGGTCCAAAAGGTCCCAATTGGGACTGGCTGGCACTCGGAACCGGGGTTATGGGTCTGCTTCCAAGGGAGTCGGGCAAGTCCTGATCTTTTGGAAGCAGAGATCATGACAGCACCCCCCCTCAAGGCCCCTCCCAAACCGGGCTTCTCCGGGGGTTTGGGCTTGTTAGGAAATGTTCGATGAAATCTTTTGATTAGACGAGGCGCGTGGACATATTCTGCAGGTTCCCAGGATCTTTCTTGGGGACCGTAGCCTTTCCAGTCAATCAGGTAAAATAGTTTAGATTTGGAGATCTTGGAATCCAGGATGCTTTTGACTTCAAACTCGAGTTCTCCATCAACTAGAATAGGTTTTGGAGATGTAGTTAGTCGGGTTTGAGGTTGCATGGGTTTTAATAGAGAGACGTGGAAGACCGGATGTATCTTCATGTGAGGGGGCAAGTCCAACTTGACCGCTACTGGATTTACTATGGTAGTGATGGAATAGGGACCAAGGTATCTTGGGTTGAATGTGCGTGGTCCTTTTAGAGGTAGATATTTGGTGGATAACCAGACTTGATCTCCTACTTGATATTGGGGGGCTTCCTTCCAATGTTGGTCTGCTCCTTTCTTGTATTGCTCTTTAGCCCTTTGAAGGTGAGAAACGGCTTCCTTAAAGGCTTGGGTGATTGTAGAATGCAGGTGGTCTACTGCTGGTGTTCCAAGATCTTGGAGTGGATCCAACTCCGAGGTTCGAGGGTGACTACCGTATAAAAGAAAAAACGGGGTCTTCCCAGTTCCCGAGTGGACAGAGTTATTGTAGGCATATTCGGCTATCCAAAGGATATCTTTCCAAGTTTTTTCAGTTTGTTGTAGCATGCAGCGCAAATACTGTTCCAGAGTTTGATTGGTCCTCTCGGTTTGTCCGTCGGTTTGAGGGTGGTGGCTGGTCGAAAGTCTCACATCAATTTGAGCCGACCGACAGCAACTTCGCCAAAAATCAGAAATAAATTGACTACCTCGATCCGAAATTAGAACTGAAGGAAAACCGTGCAGTCGGACGATGTTTTCGAGAAATTCTCGGGCCAGAGTTGCTGCTGTTGGTATGCCTTTGAGTGGAATGAAATGCGCCATCTTGGAGAATAGGTCCACGATTACTAGGATCGTATTGTATCCGGAGCATGGAGGTAGATCGGTGATGAAGTCCATAGAAAGCGTATGCCAAGGGCGAGGCGGGATGTCAATAGGGCGTAAGAGGCCGGCTGGTTTTTCCTTTTGACTCTTGTTTTGGGCGCATACTCCACAGGACATTATAAAGTCTCTGATATCTTTTTTCCAAGACGGCCACCAGAAGTAGCGCTTGATCTTTTCCGAGGTCTTGGTCATACCGGGATGTCCTTCCATTAAAGAATCGTGATAACAAGAGATTACCTTTTTCTGTAAATCTGTGCTGGGCAGGTATAACCGTTCTTGGAAATATAATAGGTTGTCCTTCACCGTAAAGTCCTTTCCCTGCAGATGCCAATTCTGTATGTCTGCTGGAGTTACCAGTAGCCTGGCTTTATCCTTAACTTCCTCTATGGATTGTGTGGCGATTACACCTAGAATTCTTTGTTCGGGAATGATAGGTACAGGTTTAGGATTGATCAAATGTTCTTCCACTCCCATCCGAGAAAGGGCATCAGCTTTACCGTTTTTTGTACCAGGTCTATAGGTAATTATGAAGTCAAACTCGGCAAAGAATAGTGCCCAACGGAGTTGCCTAGAGGATTGAGCTTTTGCGGTTTTCAAATATTGCAGGTTTCGGTGATCTGTAATCACAGTAACGGTGTGTCGGGCCCCCAGAAGATAATGCCGCCAAGCCTTAAAGGCAGACTTGATAGCTAGAAGTTCCTTATCAGTAATAGTGTAATTGATTTCAGGAGGCGAGAATTTGCGGGACCAAAATGCCACGGGATGCAACTGATTGGTTACTGGGTCCTTTTGTGATAGAACTGCCCCCATGGCAAGGCTCGAAGCATCAGTTTCAACAATGTAGGGGAGTTCTGGGCGAGGATGTTTTAAGATCGGTGCAGAGATAAATCTAGTCTTCAAATTCTGGAAAGCTTGTTCCGCCTCGGTAGACCATTCAAAACGTTTGTTTTTCTTTAACAAGGCGGTGATGGGCTGGACTATTCGAGAGAATTCGGGGATAAACCTGTGGTAAAAGTTAGCGAAGCCTAACATGCTTTGAACACCTTTTACGGAGGATGGCGATGGCCATTTGAGAATTGCATCGACCTTCTTTGAATCCATACGCACTCCGCTAGGTGATAATATGAATCCCAAGAATTCAACTTCAGTCACGTTGAAAACACATTTTTCCAATTTAGCGAAAAGTTTGTGTTGACGCAATCTCTCGAGGACCATTTTCACGTGTTTCCGATGTTCAGTTTCCGATGAAGAATAAACGAGGATGTCGTCAATGTAAACAACAACACACACATCTATGAGCTCTCTGAGGACATCTTTCATAAAATATTGAAAGGCGGCCGGGGCATTGCAAAGTCCGAAGGGCATGACCTGATATTCAAATAGCCCATACTTGATGCGGAAGGCCGTCTTCCATTCATCGCCCTCTTTTACTCGTACCAAGTGGTAGGCTCCTCTAAGATCCAGCTTTGTATATATGCATGCTTTTCTGACTTGGTCCAGGAGTTCAGGGATCAAAGGTAACGGATATCTATTCTTAACGGTGATCTGGTTCAGGGCGCGATAATCTATACAAGTTCTAAGGTCCCCTTCTTTTTTTGGAACGAAGAACAAAGCTGAGGAAGCAGGGGACTTGGAAGGACGAATAAACCCATTCGCTAGGTATTGATCCAGGTATTGTCGGAGGTGAAGATTCTCAGGCTCGGTGAGGGCATAAATTCTACTACAAGGAGGAGTAGATCCAGGTATCAGGTCTTTCTGGCAGTCATAAGACCTATGAGGAGGTAGAGAGTTAGCCTGATCCTTCCGGAAAACATCTTGGAATTCTAGGTATTCAGGAGGTAACTGGGGAGCCTCCGAGGAAATTGCTGCCAGTGCAACACCAGGTCGAGGGTGACAAGTAGAGACACATTCTGGAAACTGAACCGTTCTTGCTCGCCAATCGATCTGAGGATTGTGCTTCTCTAACCAAGGAATTCCTAGAATAATCTGGAACTGAGGGGCCTTGATCACATCGAACACGATCTTCTCGTGGTGTCCATCTTGACTTACTAGCGTCACTTCTTGGGTGGTATGTGTTACTGGTCCGGAGGCTATCTCTGTACCATCCACCGTAGTAATGACGTCCTTTACAGCCTTTGGACAAAGAGTCAGATTCATCCTCAAAACCATTTCATGATCCACTTAATTGCCGATGGCACCGCTGTCGACGTAAGCTTCAATCGCATGTAATCGATCCGGATGTTCAGGGCTAATGAGGACCATAGGTATCACGAAATGCGAGGTCACTGAACTGGTTTTAACGCTCGGCAAGAGGACCTCTATTCTTGTCGGGCGAGGTCGTTTCCCTGCTCAGAGTTTGTGACCCTGGTAACTGCAGCTCCTACTGCCTTCTTGGCTGGTTTCACCGGACAGTCTCGAAGAAAGTGCCCCGAGTTTCCGCAATAGAGGCATAATTGCAGCTGTTTTCTCCTTTCCCGCTCCTTTTGTGTTAGTGGTCCTTTCAGGCCCCCTATTTGCATGGGTTCCCCGGAGTCTACTCCTTTGGTAGGAGTTGGTGGTTTGGAAAATACTCGAGCATCAAACTTGGAACGATCGGCCTTCCTGTTCTGCAGTCTGTGGTCAATTTGAACGACTAAGTCAAGATAGTCCGAACAGTCTTGCGGGGGATTCACTACTTGGGCTAACACATCTTTGAGCTCTCCACGTAGACCTCTATAAAACAGCGTAATCCTTTTGTCCTCAGGCCATCGAGTTTCCACTATCAGTCTGTTGAAAGACGCAATATAAGCCAAAAGGTCTTGATTACCCTGTCGCAATGAAAGGAGCTCATTGTCCAAGGCCTGCCCCTGTGAATGTCTTGCAAACAGTTTTTCCATACTGAGCTGAAAAGCTTGAAAATCATGGAGAACCGGATCATCTTGATTAACTAGAGGGATCGACCAGTCTGCCGCATTGCCACTAAGGTACGAAAGCACGAAAGCTACCTTAGCTTGATCAGTTGGAAAGGCTGCTGGCCGGCATAAAAAGTGCAACCGGCACTGATTAATAAATACTGCAAACCTCTTTGGGTCACCAGAAAATCGTTCGGGCGGAGCCAGAGGTACATTCCCAGGTAGGTTGATCTGCACTGGGTTCGTAGAGGATGTTGAAGGAAGATTTGCCCCTGATGCGGGTAACGGAGTTTGTCCGGCTTGTGACTGAAGCAATTGTCTAGCGAGATCGTCTGTTCGCTCCTTGGAAATAATCAGTTCCCTTCTTAGAGCATTCGTTTCCTGACGGGCTGCATACACTTCTGCTCTTAGTTCCCCAAGTAACTGGGCTAGCTGGTCGGTATCCGAGATTTCCATAGCGCCTGGGTGGGAGTTTTGCGGTAGGCTTTGTGTTCTGTAACGCTCACCTGATTCCCGCAGAGGTGCCGGTCTTGACTGGGTGAATGCCGTATCTTCAAAGGTGATGTGTAACACACGGTTGGCTCTTTGGGCTGGACCTCTGTGCACTGTATGTCTGACTCGAAGAGTAAGATGTCTGCAGATGGAAAATATGGGATTAATGAACTGGGGTTATTGGGTGCCTCTCTCCTCTTCCCTTTCTCTTCTCCTGTAGAACCCCAAAGGTTAACGCCCTCACCTTAGGTAAGTGAACGCCGAGCTCTCCATCTGCCTCGGGGCAGGGTGCCGTAACCAGTTTCTTCACTGGATAAGGGTGCAGGCCCCTTGACCTCAGAGGACTGCTGTCCGTCGTTAACTGCACGAACGGTAAGTTCTGGGCACTTCAAATGTCTTAAAAGTCTTTTGTAATGATATCTCTTGTTTTGCAGGGTTCCGGCGATGGCGGATGGCGGGCTGATGAGAGTTGAGGATCGAACCCGCGTGAGGAATAGAAGAGCCTGGAAGCACGTAAGTAAGCGCTTGTAGCCTGCTTCACGATGCGCACTAACTGTCCCTATTATCTTGCAGGTACAAGTTCGGAGCTTTAGAGAAGCTGAAGGGTGCTGGAATACCCACTGGATTCGGCGTGGGAAGGAGTAATGGCACGTGAGTAATAAAGTTGCCCAATGTCTTTAAACGCACCTTCTTTTGTCTTTCAGATGCGGGATGCAGCACCGAAGGCCTCCGGAGCGTGCGAAGAGCTGGTAAGCTTTTGTCTTTCAGATGCCGGAATGCAGTGCGAAGACCTCCGGAGCCTGCGAAGAGTAGATAAGCCTTTGTCTTTCAGATGCCGGAATGCAGCGCGAGGCGTTGGTGACAGCCGATGGACCAGGTAAGAGATGCGCTGCCACTGAAGACCGTAGTGCTAACCTGTTCTTTCTTTGTCTTTACAGGTGCTGCTGAAGACTGGATTCCAGGATGGTAAGCCTTTGTTCCCTTAGGCCCAGGATCAGAAGCAGAAGACACGATGAGCGTTCTGCTGCAGAGAATGCAGAATAACACAAAGCAAGATTCATCCATCGGGTGTGGTTTAAATAGCCTCCTGTAGTGCTTAGGTGTCTCCTTCAACAGCCACGCCTAGGTAAGAAAAGAGTTCCTGCTTTCCAGAAGAGTTCCAGTGTTCTGAACCTAGGGAGTGGCTCCTGCCCCACCCAACAGGAAAAGTAGTCCCAAACAGAAGAGGATCAGGGGTTCAACTGGCAGGTAAGTAAGCAGCATGGTCTGCTGCAGGTAAGTCCACCCAAGCATTATGAGCCCGGCGCTTCCAGCGCTGGGACTGGGCATCTTTATGAGCCTGGTGCCACTGGCGCCAGGACAGGGTCCAAAAGGTCCCAATTGGGACTGGCTGGCACTCGGAACCGGGGTTATGGGTCTGCTTCCAAGGGAGTCGGGCAAGTCCTGATCTTTTGGAAGCAGAGATCATGACAATTGGATCCAGTTCCTCGGGGTGGACCAGTGAGGGAGGATCACCTGGATGAGAGGCCCTGGGGGAGTGGGATTGGGACACCGAAGGATGAGATGCTGTATCCCCCTTCTTTCAACACCTTTTACCCATCCTATTCCAAAACACTGCCCCACCCCCTTTTCCGACGCAAACACTTTCGCAAAACACGAAAGACAATGGACAAACACCACAGCCGTCAACCTGACGTGTCCCAACACAAGGGTCAGGCAAAGTCAGGCAATTGACCAGAATCACACACACACCTGGCGGCCCTTTCCCTTCCCCACATGGATAAAAGGTGGAGCACGAGAGCACCATACGAGCAAGGTAGACCGCACAACGAGACAGCTTCCAGGCACGGCAGTTCAAGAAGAGGAGAAAGACGGCGCAAACCGAGAGTGACAAGGATAGAAGCGACCTTGCCCTTTCCGACCAAGGCCTGTGAGACCTCCCTGGAAGGAATTGTTAGAACGCAAACAATAGCCCAAGTGTGTTGCATCAGATGTCAACGGTAAACAGAGTGTGCCTACTCTGATAAGCAGGACAGAGGGAGGTGCCTGCTACTGTGGTACCGGCCTTGTCTCCCAATACGAAGAAAGCCAAGCAGTTCATCACAGCCGGTGAGTCGAGGGGAGAACTGATATAGAAACCGAACTGTGTTGAACAAAATTAGCAAATGGCTGATTGCAAAACGTACAAGGAACTATTATTATGAAAGGGGAAAGCCAGCTGCAGATGAGCTAGACACCACGTGGGTGCTCACTCGAGAAACTCTGGACTATTGCCCGATTGTTGAAACTAGTACTACCAGAAGGTCTTCGGAAATGCCAAAAAGAGCGTCAAAGAGGTCATATGGAGGTCTAGTAAAATGCTATGTACAGTCGAAAGTCTTCGACCGGCAGATGATCGTGAATAAGGCAAGTGAATCCCACATCGTACGAAAGTAGAAGGAACTGTGAGATTGGCAAGAGTGTACCCAAAAGAGGGATGCTTATGGAAAGGGGCAAAGTCTAAAGTCCCAAAGAACAATGTGTTGGCAAGAGTGAACCTGGCAGAGGGTTTTCCACCTTCAACTGTTTAAAAAGACATTAAGATTCGTGAATACCACAGAGGGGATCCAAGGGTGAAAAAGCATCAGCCAACGTACAAGCAAAAAGGAACTTTTGTTGTTATTTTGAATGCATCATGCCCTCAAAGGCAAGAGACCTTTTTATAGAGCAAGAGACTTGGCCATCGAAGATCCTGATAGCTGAAAACAGAACTGTCGTCTCGCGCTGGGAAAGCTTGAGCGTGTGCTGTTCGCCAGAGTCCTGCCTTGTCCCGTGCTCAAAATGCAGGGGAGACCACGACTACCGCATCCTGACATATTGTTTGTGAAAACACTTCTTTATTTCTTGTGAGTCCTATCCCACACTCTTTTGTATTTAGCCTAAGGATTGGCAGTAGGTTTTCTTAGTATAGGCCTTGTGTTAGGCAGAAACCTGTGCAGTTCCCTTAGGGACCACTGCAAAACATTTAAGACTACAGGTGGTGGCAGTAAACCCACTTGGTAGCAGTCCGCACCACCCAGATTTACCTGGTAGCTGTGGCTGAGCAGTCAGACTTCCCTCAAGAAGAGTTAGGCAGTATGCAGAGTATACACAATAGGCACTCAGGTACAATACTACAAGAAAACACTGACCAGAGCTTTGGTATCAAAGTATATAATTATTTATTTAAAAACACAGTTGAAACACTCCAGCACTCTTATTGTAAAATATTCTAAACACAGTTACTATTGTAATATATACACCCCATTTTCCTTATCAGATAAGTCACTGTAAAACACCACTTATTTTCATACAGAGGTGAGCGCTTAACTAGATGGCACTCCAATAAGTTTGTGAGAAAGGGAGGGAAAAAGACAGAATATGAAATGGTACACTCCTCTAAGATTCAGGAACACGGTTAGCAAGGCAGAGAGCAAAAAGTCACTGGTGAGCCAAAGTCCAAAGGCTGGGCCCACTCTTAGAGAGAGCAGAGCACAAATGCGCCCAAGGTCACACATTTACACTATGCTTAGAAAGTCTTGCAGAGGGTTCAAAAAGGGTTTAGAGAGGCTTTAAGAAAATTTAGCCAGGGTGTCCCAGACTAACCCAGGTTCGAAAGCCGGGGGCTAAATCTACCCCGTACAGTCGGTAGCAAGGGAAGCCAGGCGGGACACGGCACCTTAAGTGGGAAGGATCCTCCAGCAGTGGTAGTTGTTCCTGGTAGTGGGTGCAAGTCGCGTCTTCGTCCAGGGGAAGAGGAGATCTCGACTTGGAGGAAAGATGAAGGTCGTTGCACTACCAGGGAAGAAACCAGCCGCAGAGTCTTCCGGTTAAAGGTGGTACCTTTGTTTCGCGGTCGTGGTAAAACGTGGTATCCCGGTTGCCGGGGTGCTTGGCACAGGCAAGGCGGCCACGAGGTACATCGGGAAAGCGAAAAGACGGTGAAACTGGTTATCCCCACCAGTCAAAGGAAGAAGACTCTCCGGCGGGAGATCTTCTCTGTCGTTGGGAAAAGTGGTTAGGCAGTCCAGCAGGGCTCCACCGGTGGTGGTGTCGTGGCAGGTCGGCTCAGCTTCTCCCTCGTCGGATTCTTAGGTCCTGTGGCGACTTCTGAAGTTCCAGTCCCCAAAGCCCTGCTTTTATGCAGCAAACCCCCATTCACTCAGCCTAGCTGTCACTCAAACATGCTAAGTGGTGAGCCGGCCGGCTCACCACTTGGGCCAATCAGGATGGAGTGCGACTTGAGTTGCCTAGGCAACTCAGTCCAGGGTGCCTACATTTCCCTCCAACCCTCCTAAGTACCCCAGACAGAGTGGCACCACTTTGGAGGGCTTCTGTGGAGAAGCTCGCCAAAAAGTGGAACAAAGGGCTCGACTTGGGTTGGAGTCACAGAAGAGAACACGAACGCCATTTTAGAATCAAGTTTTGGCAAAAAATACCAACCGGAGAATTAATATTAATTAAATAAACCGGCGGTATGTTTGAGGCTACCGTAAATAATTAAATAAAGATAGTAGCCTAAAACAATTGGAAATCCCATAGGAAAATATTCGCGGTTGAATATAAAAAGTAGTATCCACTGCCACCAGCCAAAACTCGATCAGGGGGGACGGAGACGTGCCCCCTCGACTAACAGACCCTGGGGCAATCGAATTGCCCCAGCCAGTACGTCCACAATATAATGGTTTGTACTGGTTCTGTTCAGACTTTAAGACTAGCAGGGCTGTAAAGTCAATGGTGACTTTACATGCCCTGGGAGACAGTAGTCAGTCCCAGGGTATGGAGTCTATACTGGGGGGTCACTATGAAACCCCTGTGTCACTGCACTGAGGGTGCTGTGTAACACACATCACAAAAACATATGAAGCCCTATGGAGTAGAAGACCCCATAGCCCATTAAACACATCTAGATTCAAAGAAATACACTCAAATCATGTCCAAGAGTGAGGGTAAAAGAGTCTCACTCTTAGCAGGAGAAAAAAAATAAACCCCAAAAATCCAGCAAAGCTGCTGGGGGACTCACTAGGTTAGGAAATTCAGCCTAAACAGAGAATTCTCCCTAACACTCGCCCCCCCCCCCCAGACTAAGGGACAGGAGAATTTAATCCACTCCTGGATGAACCTCATACCTCTAGTCGATGGCATACATCCTAGAGAGTCCATCAGCATTTTGATGGTGACACCTTGACCTATGTTCTATGGCCCAATTAAAGGTTTTCCTTTGTAAGCTATATGACCTGCAGACCCTTTTTTGAACATCAGTCTTTTTAAAGTTATAGGGGATCTGGTTGCCCAGTCCCTCAGAAGTTGGTACCACTTCTGAACCTGTGTTAGGCTTTTTCAAGGGGTCCTTATAAAGTATTCCCTTAGACCTAGAGGGGCCTCCAAGGTTCCTCACCACCTCTCTTGTGGGAGCAGGTTGGGTCTTAGGCCTCTTGGTTGGAGGGGATGGGGTTAGGCAATGTACCTGCTTCCCCTTCCTCTTAGATCTAACCTTACCTACTTTAGGAGTTTCCCCCCTAATACTAGGATTTGAGTTGGGGTCTTCAGTAGAAGGTCCAACAGTCTGAAGGTTTTTGGCCTTAGACTTTTCTTTCCTGGTTTTCCACCAGCATTGAGAATTACCAGTTCTCTCAGGCCTAGGTAAGGGTCCAGTAGGTCTATCCTCCTCTTCCTCAGAAGCAGGGGGGTTCCCAGACTCTGAAACTGGGGGAACAATGATGGAGCTTGGTTGGGGCTCCCATTTCCCTAATCTACTAGCCTGAAATGTGCCTGGGTTAGAGGTCAACTTACTAACACCAGGGCTTGTAGTGGGGGTCTCAGTAGAGGTTCCCACAGGCTTAGAGTGGTCCCTTAAGGTGGCCTCTCTAGCCAATTTGGTTAGGTTCTGGTTCTCCATACTGGGAGGCCTGGGGGTATGTGACACTACTCCTAGAGTTCTCAGGTCATTCCCCAACAGGACTTTCCCAGGCACCTCAGTCTGCACACTGACAGGGATCCTCACTGTCATGTTGTTACACTGAATGAGGGCTGGTAGAATAGGAACCATTTGGACAGGGCCTCCAGACATCTTAGTGGGACCTTTGGGTGCTTTTGCTACATCCTCAGGTTGAAAGAAGCTTTCATCCACTACTGTTCTGCTGGCCCCAGTGTCTCTCCTGGCAGGAGTATCCTGGCCATTGACAAGAACACTGTCCACATAATACACCTTAGAGTTAACAGGTAGGGAGTTATACACAACCCTATTCTGGGGACTAACCAGACCCATAGGCTCTAAGTTTACAGTTGCTTGAAGACCCAAGGGTTCTTCAGCATGGAGTTCAAAGTGGGCACTAGCCATCTGTACTTCATCCTCAGGGGTGAAGGCTAGGGAGACTGTGCTGATCCCTGCAGGTTTACCCTTGCATCTGGGATCCCCTTTGATATGGTCAGTAGCCTTACAGATATAGCATTGTCCAAATGCTCTCTGAAAAGGTGGCTTGTTCTGACCTCCTTCTGGTTGTTGACCAGAAGGTACACTAGCCTGATTCGGTTTACCCTGGGGCTTACCCTGGTTATTCTGTTGTTTGTGGCCCTCTTTGGTATGGGAGGTATTAGAATTCTCTGGATTCACTTTGGGTGGTTGCTTTCCCTCATCCTTTTTCTGAGTTACCCAAGAATCCTTGTGAGTGGCCCTGTTGGCAACCCACAAGTCAGCAGCCTTAGCTAGTTTTCTGGAATCTAATTCCTTTGAATCAGCCAAGTGCTGTCTGAGCTCAGGAGAGCAGGCGTCATAAATTGACTCCAACATAAAAATATTTTTCATACCTTCATAAGTGTTCACCTTGTAACCCTTAATCCATCCTTCTAAGTTTTTCAAACATTCACTCGCCCAGGTAGCCCAAGGGGTACCATCATGCTTTTTGAGGGTCCTAAACCTCTTAAGATACTGGGAAGGGGTCTTCCCAAATCTAGCTATCAGAGCTAGTTTCACACATTCATACTCTTTCCTATCCTCCTCCCCCAACTCCATTACCACATCAGTTGCCACAGGGGGAAGCCTAGAGAACAACCAGGTGAGTAAGTCATTTCTTGTGATGTTCTGGAGCCCATGATTATATTCAAACAGAGACAACCAATCCAACACATCCAACTTAGGTTCATACATACCAACCAATTCTTTAGGCATCCGGGGTCTTTTAGGACTGGAACTTCTAGAGGAGCCAGAGAGAGAAGCATTTTCGACAGATAATTTCTTCATTTCTAGCTCATGCTTGAGCTCCATTTCCCTTAGCCTTAGTTCTTAATTCATTTCCTGATGTCTCTGTTCAGCCAGAGTATTCAGTCTCTTGAACTCTAGTTCAAGTTTCATTTTCTCTAATTCGAGATATTGAGGACTTAGTCTGGGACTTGGTAAAGGCCCAGTAGGTGCAGCAGGTAGAGCAGACAGAGGCCTAAGGGGGACAGTCACAGCAGCCTCACCCTCCTCTTCTGACTCTTCCTCAAGATTATCAACATTTTGATCAATATCAATTTCTATACTGTTATCTACATTTTCTGGCATGGTAGGTTCCTCAGACCCATCATCCAGACTTTGGTTAGCTAACAACCTTTCTATTAATTCCATTTTCTTGCCTTTAGTCAGGACTATAAGTTTCCATAGTTGACATGTTAGAAAGATTACTTTTTCAGTGCTAAGCTTTGTGGTTAGTTGTACTAAGGTATCCTAAAGCACTCTAAAAGTGTATACTCAATACAAATCCCACCGCTGCCACCAGTGTTAGGCAGAAACCTGTGCAGTTCCCTTAGGGACCACTGCAAAAGATTTAAGACTACAGGTGTTGGCAGTAAACCCACTTGGTAGCAGTCCGCACCACCCAGATTTACCTGGTAGCTGTGGCTGAGCAGTCAGACTTCCCTCAAGAAGAGTTAGGCAGTATGCAGTGTATACACAATAGGCACTCAGGTACAATACTACAAGCAAACACTGACCAGAGCTTTGGTATCAAAGTATATAATTATTTATTTAAAAACACACAGTTGAAACACTCCAGCACTCTTATTGTAAAATATTCTAAACACAGTTACTATTGTAATATATACACCCCTTTTTCCTTATCAGATAAGTCACTGTAAAACACCACTTATTTTCATACAGAGGTGAGCGCTTAACTAGATGGCACTCCAATAAGTTTGTGAGAAACGGAGGGAAAAAGACAGAATATGAAATGGTACACCCCTCTAAGATTCAGGAACACTATTAGCAAGGCAGAGAGCAAAAAGTCACTGGTGAGCCAAAGTCCAAAGCCTGGGCCCACTCTTAGAGAGAGCAGAGCACAAATGCGCCCAAGATCACACAGTTACACTAGGCTTAGAAAGTCTTGCAGAGGGTTCAGAAAAGAGTTTCGAGAGGCTTAGAAAAGTTTAGCCAAGGTGTCCCAGGCTAACCCAGGTTCAAAAGCTGGGGGCTAAATCTACCCCGTACAGTCGGTTGCAAGGGAAGCCAGGCGGGACACGGTACCTTAAGTGGGAAGGATCCTCCAGCGGTGGCAGTTGTTCCTGGTAGTGGTTGCAAGTTGCGTCGTCGTCCAGGGGAAGAGAAGATCTCGACGTGGAGGAAAGATGCAGGTCGTTGCACTACCAGGGCAGAAACCAGCCGCAGAGTTTTCCGGTGAAAGGTAGTACCTTTATCTCGCGGTCGTGGTAAAACGTGGTATCCCGGTTGCCGGGGTGCTTAGCAGGGGCAAGGTACCCACGAGATACGTCGGGAAAGTGAAAAGACGGTGAAACTGGTTATCCCCACCAGTCAAAGGAAGAAGACTCTCCGCCGGGAGATCTCCTCTGTCGTTGGGAAAAGTGGTGAGACGGTCCAGCAGGGCTCCACCGGTCGTGGTGTCGTGGCAGGTCGGCTCAGATTCTCCCTCGTCGGATTCTTAGGTCCTGTGGCGACTTCTGAAGTTCCAGTCCCCAAAGCCCTGCTTTTATGCAGCAAACCCCCATTCACTCAGCCTAGCTGTCACTCAAACATGCTAAGTGGTGAGCCGGCCGGCTCACCACTTGGGCCAATCAGGACGGAGTGCGACTTGAGTTGCCTAGGCAACTCAGTCCAGGGTGCCTAAATTCCCCTCCACCCCTCCTAAGTACCCCAGACATAGTGGCACCACTTTGGAGGGCTTCTGTGGAGAAGCCCGCCAAAAAGTGGAACAAAGGGCTCGACTTGGGTTGGAGTCACAGAAGAGAACACAAACGCCATTTTAGAATCAAGTTTTGGCAAAAAATACCAACCGGAGAATTAATATTAATTAAATAAACCAGCGGTATGTTCGAGGCTACCGTAAATAATTAAATAAAGATAGTAGCCTAAAACAATGGGAAATCCCATAGGAAAATATTCGCGGTTGAATATAAAAAGTAGTATCCACTGCCACCAGCCAAAACTCGATCAGGGGGGACGGAGACGTGCCCCCTCGACTAACAGACCCTGGGACAATCGAATTGCCCCAGCCAGTACATCCACAATATGATGGTTTGTACTGGTTCTGTTCAGAATGTAAGACTAGTAAAGTCAATGGTGACTTTACATGCCCTGGGAGACAGTAGTCAGTCCCAGGGTATGGAGTCTATACTGGGGGGTCACTATGACACCCCTGTGTCACTGCACTGAGGGTGCTGTGTAACACACATCACAAAAACACATGAAGCCCTATGGAGTAAAAGACCCCATAGCCCATTAAACACATCTAGATTCAAAGAAACAAACTCAAATCATGTCCAAGAGTGAGGGTAAAAGAGCCTCACTCTTGGCAGGAGAAAAAAAATAAACCCCAAAAATCCAGCAAAGCTGCTGGGGGACTCACTAGGTTAGGAAATTCAGCCTAAACAGAGAATTCTCCCTAACATCAGGCACTCCCAGCCCCCCCTATGGTTTCCCCTTCAGCATAATTTGTTTGTTAATTCGAGGTCCCCCCCCATACAAATTCTAGTATTTTCTTTTGTAGAGCTTTTATGGCGGGGCCCGGGATCTGTATTGGTAGTGCTGCACAGTGGTATAGCCATCTGGGGATCAGGTTCATTTTGACGGCGGTAATTCGCCCGAACCAGGAGATTTCCTGCTGCTTCCACCTTTAAAGGTCGTTTTGCAGGTCGCTGATTAATTGTGAGATGTTGTTCGAGTACAGTCGTGTTGGGTCTTTAGTGATCTGGACCCCAAGATATTCGATTGCACCCTTGGCCCATGGGATTGGTGAAAGTGGGGTAAGGGAATTTCTTTCTTGAGTGGAGAGGTTGATGGCTAATGCTGAGCACTTGGATAGGTTAACCTTGAATCCTGATAGGGCACCGAACTCACCGATTTCTTTCCATAGGGCACCCAGGGATATTGCTAGGTTTGTGGCAGTGATTAACACGTCATCAGCGTATAGCGCGATTTTGTATTCTTGGTCACCCACTGATATCCCCTTGATACTCTCGTTTTGTCTGATTCTAGCGGTGAAGGGTTCCATAGGGGTAATAGTGGGCAACCCTGTCCGGTGCCTCTAGATATGTGTATGTGTGCTGACCTGGTGCCATTAATTCAAAGTTGTGTGGTGGGGACTTGGTAGTTGGCCATAACCCATGTGGTGTAGTTGGGGCCAAAGTGTTTAAGAACCGCTTGGATATAGCCCCAGTCCACCCGGTCGAAGGCTTTGTGGGTGTCTAATGAGATCACGGCCATCCCTATCTTCATTTTGTGGGCACTCTCAATTAAATGTATTGTTCGCCTGATGTTATCGTGGGTTCCTCTTCCCGGGATAAACCTCATCTGATCTTGGTCAATTAAGAATGGGAGGACCGGCCCCAGTCTTCTAGCTAATACTTTGGCAAAGATCTTGCCGTCGTTGTTCAGGAGTGATATCGGGCGGTAAGCGTCAGGTAGCTCGGGATCCTTCCCCGGCTTATGTAGCAGGACTGTGATCGATTCGGCCATTGATTTCGTGACTGATCTTGTAGATAGGAAGGAGTTAAATAAGGCGGCCAGTTGGGGTGCCAAGACTCTGGCGGATTTTTTATAAAAGTTTGTGGAAAGTCCATCTGGGCCAGGGGCTGTAGATTTGAGGGCCTTGATGGATTCGATAATTTCTTCAGCGTTGATAGGGGCTTCCAGGGATTCTAGCTGGGCTGAACTTTGGAGGGACAGCGCCCTCAGGTATTCTGGTAGCTTGTCTAGGACCGTGGGATCTCCGGACATTGTAAATGTATGATACCTCATTAGTTAATTGATTTTCTCCGTCTCAGAGTAGAGCAGCTTTCCATCTTCCCCACGTAGCTTGAGAATATTGTTTCGGCTGCGGATTGCCCTTAGCTTCTGCGCTAATATCCTGTTTGCTTTGTTCCCTTTGTTGTAATAGAACTGTTTTGTATATGCTAGTGATTTGGCCGTCCGGTCGGCGCAATGCATTTCCAGGGCTATTTTCGCCTTCCTCAAGGCTCTTTCGGTTTTCCTTGTGTAGCGTGCTTTTAGCTCAGCTTCTAGTTGGACCACCTCTTTTTCCAGCTTGGTTGTAGCTATGTTTGAAATTCTTCTCTGTTCCGCTCCTGCCCGATCAGCGCGCCTCTGACTACCGCCTTCATTGCGTCCGAGATAATGTTGGTGGGAGAGGACTCAATGGTGTTCTCCTTAAAGTAGTTGATTATTGAGTCCTCCACTTTTGGCTCTGATGCTAATGTCTAGTAGGAGGGAGTCATTTAGTTTCCAATACCTCTGAATAGGGTTTCTTTGGCCTGATATGGCTAGGTTCACAGAGACTGGAGCATGATCGGAGATCATGCAGGTATGGATTTCTGAGCTGTTAACGCATGGGAACATTATTCCGGAGATTAGAATGAAGGCTATTCTTGAATAGCCCTTGTGAACATTGGAGTAGTGCGTGTAGTCTCGTGAGTTGTCATTATTTAGTCTCCAGACATCTACGATCTCTGTTTTTCTGAATAGTTTGGCTAGGGATAGGGCCTGTGTAAAGTCTGCGCTTGTGGGGGGGAAGCGTTTTGTCCAGCTGCGGGTTTGGCATGGAATTGAAATCCCCGCCGATGATCAGGTGGCCTTCGCGGAAGGCTAGGATGGTCGGGAGAATGTCTGTGATGAAGCTGCCTTGGGATGTATTGGGGCTGTAAATTGTAATGATCGTGATGGGAAGCTCTTCGAAGAAACCTTTGAGTAGGAGATAGCGGCCCTCTGGATCTCTCCTTAATGTGATCTTGTACAGCGGGACTTTGTCGCTAAGTAGTATTGCTACTCCCCTTTTCTTCTTCCCTGATGAGGCGAAATAAGCTTTCTTGAATCTCTTGAATTTTATGCGGTGTTCGTCTTCTTTTAATAGATGGGTTTCTTGAAGTAGCACGATGTCTCCGGTTAGTTGACCCAGTCGGTGTTCCACTGATCTGCATTTTCTTGGTGAGTTCATCCCTTGAATGTTCCAGGAGAGGATTCTTATTTCATTTGCATCAGCCATCACCTGCTCTGTTGTGTTGAGTGTACCTCGTGTTTCGTTCCCCCAACCGGTTCTGTGAGACTAGAAGTGGCTTTTGCGGTTGTATTGAAGTGGTATTTTGCTTGTTGTTGTTATTGCATGTTGCGGTGAAGTGCAAAAGGACAGAACTGGAGATGATTAAGGTCCATAGCTTTGGGTTCGTCCTTTTAAGTGCCATCCCCCCCTTCCTCCCTCCCCCTCCCAACTTTGAACTGGTAGGAGAAACGACATTCTACTGCCACTGGGGAACTAGTGGCACCAATACGCTCGGTGTTGGCCAACTGGGCCGACGAAGTGAACTTTGGCAAAGCTCTGCCGCTGCCCGCGCTTTTGTTCGAATGTTGGTGCGCAGCTTATCTTTTCACAGGTAGATTTGTTGTCAGTGTCGGATTGTTATTGTTTGAGAATTGAGGGCTAAAGGGCCTTGGGGCCATTGCCGGACACTCATCCCATGTCGCAGTCTTTCTTCGGAGGGCCCCTGAGTCTGCGCCGTCTGTTGGTTTTTGACCACGCTCCCCCTGGAGAGGTGTCCCGTTGAGGGTGGTTTGTTTCTTCGGATTCAGAGTCTCCCTCTGCTCTTTTTTGGCCCATGAGTTTCTTTGCTTCTTTCATCGACTGTATTTGTCCCTGTGAGCCCTCCCATCTAAATTTTACTGAAGTGGGGAATCCCCAGTGTAATGGAATTTTCTTTTCTTGCAGCCAGACTGTTAATGGCCGCATGGTTTTCCGTTTCTGGAGAGTTGAGTTTGCTAGGTCTTGGATAAGTGAGATTGTAGATCCCCGGAAGGTAATCTGTCGCATCTGCCTTGCTTCCCGCATTATATCCTCTTTTATTTGGAAAAAGTGTATCCTAGTCAACACATCTGGGGGGGAACGTGGATGTTTTCCTTGGGATCGTTCTGTGTACCCGGTCTAACTCCAAGAGGGAGTTGTCCGGTAGGGTGATTATGAATCTCAAGAGATCCGATATGTAGGATTTCAAGTCTGCCTCTGGGATAGAGGCTGGGATTCCTCGGACCCTGATGTTGTTCCTCCGTGATCGGTTTTCTAAATCCTCCTGTTTTGCTTCCAAGGTGTTGCATCTCGACTCAAGGGCGGCTATTCTGTTCTTATCATGTTCAATTTCTAATCTTTGGTCACAGACCTCTGATTCTATTTCGGTGGTTTGGTGCTCTACCTCCCCCACCCTTTTGTCTAAGGAGTTGATTTTCTTGGTGACTTCTTCGGTGCTTTTTTGGATTTCCCTGGTCAGGGCTGCTAGTAGATCTTGAAGGCTTTAGTTGCTACTTGTGGTGGATTGGGCTCCGGTACCGCTGGTGTGGGGATGCTATTCTTGCTGGAGTCCTCCGGCGGGTCAGCTTTCTTAGCCCTTTCAGTGGCTGAGGTAGCCATGAGGGTGGCAATGTCAGTTTGTTTTGCTGCCTTCCCACTTTTATACATTTTGTGGGTGGTGAGTCTGAGTGGTTTAGCTTCTGTATGGGTGTTTCAACAATGTCCTTGTGTGTGGAGGGGCGTGGCCAGCATCCGAGCGATGAGGACGTGAGCTCGCTTCACTCCCGGGCCCCTAGCCAAATCCTGAAACAATCCTGTTTTCCTGCAAGACTACAAGTACCCAAAAGTGCCTACTCGATGTGGGAACCTCTACTGGACGTCCCTACCTGTTCCTGGTGAGCCACAGAGCACACAAAATGGCCGCTGCGGACCGCGCATGAACGGAGGCCACCGTGTGTCACCATCGAACCCTGCCCGTATACCGGCGGCTGGCGAGTGCGGTGCTGTGCTGGACCGCACGACAGGCAAAGGACCCTAAATTAGAACCAAGCGAACCCCGGTGCCCCTCCTGGACTGCGGGGAGCGGGACCCCGCTGGGTGCCTCCCCGCCTCCCGCCGGTGAAACCCGTGGAACCATGGAAATCACCCTCCAACGGCAAATCGTGAGGCGGAGGGGATACACCCTTGGAAGCGGCGTCAGCGGTTATCGTTCACAGGCAGTCAAATCCGCACAAACGTAGCGACGTACGCGCCCGTACACTGCTCCTGCCTGCTGGCACCATCGGAGCATCCGGAACCGTTGGGGCTCCTCGGGCGTTCCACTTAGCGCTGAGCGCCCACCAGACTCCTGAGGTGGCTCCCGTTCGCTATCGGACAGCTACTGCCTCTATCCTGCGGTAAGGAGAAGGGGGGACGGGAAAGCAGGAACTTGCGTGTTTCCCCCTCGCCGCCGGTGGGCCCGCTACGAGGACTCTCCCAGCTGCCCCTCCATAACGAAACAGATCCGCCATATTGAGACACACAGATTCCCTGGGATCAACCTACATCCTCACCCGCTGCCCGGGAGAACACTCGGCAGGGTGGCCAGAACACGGTAGCACACGGTGAAACTGTCTCACGACGCACCTGCCTACGTGGGAACACCGATACAGCTACGCCAAAGAAGTGCTGGAGGGTGCGGTGTTGAACGCTGTGCAATCCCAAAGCAAAAACTAACTGCGCACTAAACCCTAACACAGTATCCGGCAGATTGCACCCGGACTAGGGGGGGAAAGAAGCTCTACGACGGAACAATTGCCTCGGACGTTACCGATTAACGTCATAGACCATGCCAGCTGCTATGGGGAAAGACAAAGCAAAAAAATTGACAAGTCAAAGCAAAATGGACCAATTCACCACGGCCGCAGCAAGCGCACAAGCGGACCATGAACAATCAAACACCATGTTGGAAACAGAACAAGACATATCCCTGAAGGATATCATGGCTGCGATAACAAACTCCAGAACCTCCATGGAACAAAAGATGGATAGCATCAGCACAGACGTCTCGCTCCTCCGTCACGATCTCCAGAAACTGTCCTCCCGCACAGGAGAAGCGGAACAGCGGATTTCTGGGACTGAAGACGGGCTGCGCACCATGGAACAAAGGATGGCCGGGGAAGTGGCACGTCTGAAAACACTGGACGAGAAAGCAGAGGACAGTGAAGGCCGATCAAGACGAAATAACGTTCGCATCCTGGGCGTACCGGAGAAAACGGAAGGCCCTTCCATGGAACTGTTCCTTGAACAATGGATAACTGACATGTTTGAACCCCAGACATTTTGGAAGTTCTTTTCAATCGAACGAGCGCACCGTGTGCCCACTGGAAGACCGATACCCGGCGCACCTCCACGCACCATAGTTGCAAAACTGCTGAACTATAGAGATAGAGATGCGTTACTCCAGACGGCGCGAGCCAAAGGCACACTGACCTTCAATGGATCCAAGGTAACATTCTTCCCTGACTACACAAGGGAGGTCCAGAGAGCCAGGCAATCTTTTGATCAGCTCAAAAGACAACTCCAGTCCCTACACGTAAAATACGGCCTGCTCTTTCCGGCCCAGCTCAAGATCTACCACGGCGGGACAACAGTACACTTCACAGACCCAAAAGAAGCGTGGAACTGGGCAGAGAAACACATTGAAGGCGACTGGAAACTTGCAAACAACAGAACCAGAAACAGAAACCGACGTGAGCCACTAGACAGAAGGCGTCCAGCTCCACAACCTCCGATGCAGGAACCACCACAACAAGAGGAAATGGGCTGAAACAGTGGCACCAACAAGAAATACTACTCCATTGCGGCCCATTTAACGAACTATCATACCACACTGATGTAAATAAGGCACGCGGCCCGTGAGGCACGGGAGCACTCACTGCATCAGCCAAAGCCACGCCCTCAGCTCAAGACTTGAGACTCGGAACACCAGACTTGCCTGAGAACAGTAAGTCGAGAGAACGGTGTAAACAGTTCACATTAAGTTAATCTGGCGGTATAGTTGTTTGACGCCAGTAGAGTTAGGGCGACAGATACTTCATGTTGGGGAGGAGTATAGGGAGGGGGGGCGGGGATTTATTCCATGTTAGTTATGTTCCAAGACACCACACCATCTACAATGTCAAAAAGCACACCATCCCTAGCACACCAATTGTCACTCCGATCTTGCCAGCAGACCACACAACACAGATGGAAACGCATGTCCTGACAGAAAACCAGCCTGCCCTTAACCTTGGCGGATATTACCATAGGATGAAACACCACAACGCTATCGAGGGCCCGACGCATACTGTTGTCATCCACACACGTGTCAAATGGCAGGAATCACTAAAGTGAACAGAAACAGGACAGTCCGTGTGATGACTTGGAATGTAAATGGGCTCGGCAATTGTATCAAAAGACGCCTAGTACTGCAAACACTGAATAGACATTCCCCGGATGTGGTATTCTTGACGGAGACACATCTAGTCGGTACCAACTGCTCATTCTTTAGACGCACCAACTACAGACTAGCACTCCACGCCGGTTTTCCCATGGGGTCACGAGGGGTACTGATCCTAATACATAAAAGACTCCCCTTTGTGCCCGCATCCATTACGCAAGACACGGGAGGGAGGTTTGTACTCACGACAGGTACAATTGGAGAACGCTCGGTGACCATGATGGCGGTGTATGCACCTCCTAACCTACTGACCCCCCTGACTAACGACATTACGCCTCTAATTATGAATAATCGTGCAGACCTTACATTGATTGGGGGAGACTTTAATGAGGTAATGGACGTGGACCTTGATAGAACACATAGAAGATCCAGAAATCCGAACACACGTACAAAACTTGCCACATTCACTAGCGCACTGGGACTGCAAGATGTATGGAGAACGCTGCACTCTGCCACAAGGGGATATTCATACCATTCTGACGCACATGCCTCGCTGTCTAGGCTGGATTATCTCCTACTGCCACTGAATAACATGCACGAAGTACGTGAGGCACAATTTCTCCCCAGAGGTATATCAGATCACTCCCCACTTGTAATAACACTTAATACCAACAGGTCGATCCCACCACCCAGCTGGCGATTGAACAGCTACTACCTAGGCTTCCCAGAGCTAGTTGAACATATCCAAAAAACCACTGAAGAATATTTTGAGAGGAATACCAACTCAGTGGATAACCCGGTAACACTATGGGAGGCATTCAAGACAGTACTCAGAGGGGAAATAATAGCCTGGACCATAAAAAGAAACAAGCAGAAGCAATACGCCATGTCGAAGCGAAAGTGCAAAAAGCAGAAACCGAACACCTAACCCATGACAACTCGGAAACGCACCGCGCACTACAACTGGCGCAGGCACAACTCCAACACATAGCCCTAGACAATGCAAAACAGGCGCACACTGCAATGCGCGCAAAGATATACGAAACAGGGGATAAAGCCGGGAAAATGCTGGCATGGCTGGAACGTAGAGACCTGGGCTTCAGCCAGGTCAGGCAACTAACAACAGGAGAATCAGAACCATTAGTGACAGACGTAGACATAGCGGAGGGTTTTGCAAAATACTACACTGAGCTATACAAAGCACCAACCTCACCACCCGTAATGAACATCCTAGAGGAGATTACCCTCCCCACCCTAAACACAGAGCAGTCTACTCTTCTAGAACAGGTAATCACTGAAGAGGAATTAACCCAAGCCATGTCAGAACTCCAATCGGGCAAGACCCCGGGCCCGAACGGCTTCCCCATTGAAACATGGAAAAAAATAGGAGCAAATGTAATTTCCCCACACTTACTTCGCTTACTACAACACTCACACTCACAGGGCTGTCTCCCCCCTGACTTAAGGAAAGCCACAATTATAGTCCTGCCCAAAGCAGATAAGCCACCTGACAAATGCAGCTCCTACAGGCCCATTTCTCTCATAAACTGCGAGGCCAAAATATTGGGAAAGGTACTAGCCAACCGCCTCCAACAAGTCATACACACACTTATACATCCCGACCAGTGTGGATTCATGCCACAGAGATCCACTAGACAAAACATATATAGGCTGCACACAGCACTGGAGAAGCTATCTGAGATACAGGACCCTCTGGCTTTACTCGCCATAGACTTCGAGAAGGCATTCGACTCAGTCTACTGGGAGGCAATATGGACCATTATGCAACGTATGGGCATAGGACCGCACTTCATGAGCTGGGTCAAACTACTTTACAACCGCCCCGAAGCAGCCACAAAGGTAAATGGACACATCTCCAATCCCTTCCACCTAGGCAAGGGCACGAGACAGGGTTGTCCCCTGTCCTCCCTAATCTTTGCAATAGCAATTGAGCCCCTAGCAATTCTATTAAGATCTACACAAACATGGAGCGGCTTCAGATGGGCAGACGACTGGGAGGACAGGGAATCCTTATACGCAGACGACTTGTTAGTATATCTGAAAGACCCAAGCAAATCCTGCCCCACAGTGATGCGATTATTAATAAAATACGGTGCATTCAGCGGCCTTCGCGTCAACTGGACTAAATCCATACTATTCCGACTGAAACAAATAGACAACGCGGTGCCAGATGAGTGCCCGTACTATGTGGAAAAGGAGAAATTCAGATACCTAGGCATCCAAATCACGAACAACCTGACAGACTTTGTACCCAATAACCTGTACCCAATAATGACGAGATTTAAAGAAGACGTCCGGCACTGGATGTCCCTACCACTAACACTACTAGGCAGAGCCGCACTCTTCAAGATGCTGGCGCTCCCCCGCTTCCTTTATTTACTTCAAAACGCGCCACTATCTATAGCGCCCAACGAATTCCATAAAATAGACCAGACGCTCAGAAAACTGCTATGGAATGGAGGTCACCCTCGCTTAGCATTTACCACACTACAAAGATCTGTATGGGAAGGCGGAATCGGACTGCCCCGATTGCAAACCTATTACTGGGCTAGTCAGATGGCAATAGTGAACGACAGACTCCACGCGGATATGACATTACCACACAACAGAGAACCAGACCCTAACCGAAATGAACGACCCATACTTAGGTACCTCTACCGGAAAAAAGACCGAGCTACTACCCCATCCATGCTGTCACACATATCCCTAACATGGACAAACATCCACAAATACTTAGGCTGGGACAATAAGCTGACCCCAGCTCAACCGTTGTGGGATAACAAACTACTCCCGGAAGTGAATAAACTTCCAAAATGGCACTCTTGGACCCAAGCAGGCATCACTAAAATTGGCGACATAATAAAAGGTAACGAAATAATACCATTTGCAGACCTAATCACCACCTCCGATCTGACGATAAAAGAGCAATATCGCTACACACAACTCAAACACGCACTACAGACCCATCTCCCTGAGATGATCGACATGCCTGAGTACACCCCTTTAGAACGTAACCTATTCCCGGACATGATTAAAAACAAAGTCACATCTACCATGTATAGTGCCATAACATCCTTTGCCACCGGAGAACTAGCGAGCCTGAAAGCCAAATGGGAGGGGGACGTAGGTGACATACTCCCAGAGGAATGGGTAACTGCCTTGATGTTCCCCAGAGAAACAGCGATCTCCTCCAGGCTAAGATTGATCCAACTTAAAGTACTGCATAGAATATATTACCCGAGGGTGGCACTATTCAAATGGGGCAAGATCTCCTCTTCAACCTGTTTGAGATGCAAACGAGACGAGGGCACATACTATCACATACTATCGGACTGTACCATAATCCGACATTACTGGCAGCAGTGCTGCGATGATCTCTCAAGAGTACTGGGTAGAACGATCCATAGAAATGCAAAACTGTTACTACTGGGGATAGATGATGAGGTCGAACTGTCACGCTACGAAAAAGTGCTATTATTCACGACCACTGCGTTAATCAAGAGAAACATAGCGCAACTCTGGGGCTCTGAAACGGCACCAAACTATGAACAATGGACCACGGACGTGAATATTTGTGTCGCAATGGAAAAGAGAGTCTACACGGCCAGGGGATGTCCTGAGAAAGGCCCAAAAATTTGGCAAAAGTTGGAAGACGCACACTGAAAGGTGGCCCCCGTCCGGAAGTGGAATGGCACCCAAGGACATGAACAGAAATTGTAAAATCATACACTACTGGCATAAATTGACAGTGCTAAGAAGCTCTATGGTAATGGGTACGTGGAATGCATTTGTTGGTGGGTGGGGTAGGGACATAACTTTTATTTCGCTGCGCGAGAAGTATGTTTTCTTTATGTGAAAAAACAATAAAAAATGTTTTATTAAAAAAAAACAATGTCTTTGTGTGTGCAGTTGTGGATCTGGTGCTTGTCCTCCGTACCCCTCCGCGGCTGCTGCCGGCTAAGGCGAGTTGTGATATGCTCCTTGGTGGTAATTGGGCGGTGGTGGTGAGATTGGGTCTTGGGGTGGGGCTGTGTTGATTTGGGTTTAGGCCCGGCGGGACCTGCAGTTGAGTGTTCTTGGTGATTGGGCCGCTGTGTCTGCGGGTGCCAGATCTGGGGACCCACCCGAATTAGGCCTCGTTGCCTTCCTCCCCCGGACTCCTCACCTCGTATCCTGGGTGCTGGTGCGCTGATACAATGCGGTCGTTGGTGTGTGCCAGATGCAATTGCTGTGTGGGTCTGCCGTTCCGGGATGTTCCCCCTCCTCTGGGAAGTCGCTTTGGGGAGCAGCTTTCTCTTTCTGGGTGCTACGGGCTGCTTTCGGGACCCCGCTGTGTGTACGGGAGCCGGATGGGTGGCAGGGCTCCAGGTAGGGGGTCCTGCTTGCTCAGAACAGCCTGGGCGGGTGGTCGGATCAGCAGCCCCCGCAGGCCCGTAGATCTTGAGTTACTGGCGCCCGAGGGAGCCGGTAAGTGGGGTGCAGTCAGCAGAAGGGGGGGTATGGTCCGGGGGCTTCTCCTGGCAGCCGGAGTAGATATCGGAGCACTTGGCAGGATGGCGGGAGGTTTAATCCCTCTTGACGGCTCAGGTTGTTTATGGCAGAATCGCCTTGCAGCTGTGCAGTGGGATTTATGTCCGGGCGGGAGATGGTGAGAGGGAGTCAGTTGGAGGGGGATGGCAGCGAGCCCCGGAAGGCCGGCAGGTCTCGGGCCCTTGGCGTCCGTCGCTGGAGGTGGCTGTGATGCACCGCGTCTGGGGTGAACCGGGTTGGCGTGTGCTGGGGCCCATCCCCGGCGGGTGCCGGTGAGTGGGTTGCAGCCTGCAGAGGGAGAGTCTGGACCGGGGCCTCCCCTGGCAGCCGGGGCTGGAATCGGAGCACCCAGGCTCGGCAAGGGCAGAGGGTAGGATGATGGGCGTCTGCGGGAGGGGTGGTGAGTGGGTTGAGTCCTCTTCAGGGCTCAAGCTGATTTTGGCGGAGTAGTCTTGCCCCTGTGCAGGGAAGTTTGGAGCCGGGTGGGAGATGGCGAACAGGAACCAGATGGTGGGGGATGGTAGCGAGCTGGGGATCCTCCTGTGCCTGTTGCGAAGCGCTGCTTCAGCAGGCGCCGGGGTATGTGCTCCGCATAACTGGTCGGGAGGCAGTCTATGAACACAGTTGCAGAACATGATCAGAAGGCAGGCATCGAGCAAGCTGAAGTTGCCTTAGTAAACTCTGCGATTGTTCGGCGGCGATATTATGCCCGCTCCTCCCCCTCCTGGAAGGCCTCAGGGCCATGGAGACACGGTAGCCATTTTACCGCTGAGTGGGTCCCCGGGCTGATGAGGGGCCGCATTAGGTCGTATTAGGGCAAAGCTGGGACCCACTCGAGCGGTGGCTGCAGGAGGGTTTCCCCTAAAGGAGATTTCAATTCCGGTCTCCAATGGGCTCTGGAAGCGGCATTTGTGATGAATGGTGTATTGGGCCAGGCGGGAGCTCTTAGGCAGACATGCCGGTTGAAGGAGCTCCAGGCCACGCCCCCATAAGAAATCCCTGGTATGTTACGTTGATTTATACCACGCACGGATACCACCTAAGGACAGTCTCCAGGCACTCTATTTGCAAAAACCCTTATCTAAATTCGCCATTGTGTGAGCAAACTTTTAAAATGATTACTCTAAAATAAAATCCGGAAACTGGAGATCAACCACATCTCCCTTAAAACTAACAATGGGCCTCATTACATGTATGGCGGTCCGAAAATAAGAGTGCCGTTAGCACGTACCAGCACCATTTCCGGACCACCATACTACAACGATTCCGGTAGGGGCCATGGATCACCCGGTAGGCCTGACCTGCCGGGTTTTCAGGCCCTTACCTGCATGGTTGTCAAGTAAGCACCGGCGCCACATTGAGATGGTCCATCTCGATGTGAGCCTGGAGGTAGGTAGATGGGGACCCTGTGACAGGGCGGATGTCGCCATCTGGGTGTGGTCGTCCCTCTGTCCAGTATGGGGTACTGTATGGGGGTGTAAGGGAGTGGGGCAGGGTGACTGGGTGAGGGTTTGGAGGGAGGGAGGGTGGATGGGTGGGCCCATCTAGGTGTGGTTCTTGAGGGAGGTCTGGATGAGGCTATCAAGGTGTGAGTCTGGAAGGAGGGATGTGGCATCTGGAAGGAGAGACAGGGCCACTGGGTGTGGGTCTGGTGGGAGGGAGTTATGGGTGAATTCACTGTGGGTCCAGAGGAGGGACAGTGTGGCTAGGTGTCTGTGTGGAGGGAGGGATGGGGTGTGGGTCTGGAGGCAGGGCAGATGTGGCCATCTGGGAGTGGGTTTGGAGGCAGGGCGGATAGCCGTGTGTGTGTGTGTGTGTCTCTCTCTCTGCACAGAGGGATGGGGGCATCAGAATGTGGGTCTGGTGGTCCTAATACCTTGCCACCTCATTCTCCTCATCTAGCCTCCAGTTTGTCCACCAGAAATGATCTGCATGCGCCAGTTTTAACTCACCTTCCTTCTTCAGTTTCACCCTCCAGCCTCCTTTCTTCAAACTCCCACAAAGACTGAGAGCCAGGTTTGTGTCCATGCATGTGTCCATGTTTTTGTCTGTTTGCTTGTCTATAGAGAGCCTGGTGACCCCCTCTCCGGCTGGACTTTGGGCAAAGTTCTGCATTTGTGTGTTTAAATTTGGGTTGCACTTTGATTGGTTGGGATTCTTGGTGTTCACCTGGTTTTAATTTGCCATCATGGGGCGGCCAGGGCTCTGTGGGTAGGATTCAGCCCTTTAGCTTCCCCCATATGTGCTTTCCTTTGGGACTGCTTTGGGAGCCTTGGCAGTAAAGTTCTATGTGATTAAGTAGTTGGTAGGGCAGGGTGTTCCAGTCCCAATCCCATGGATAGTGAGGGCAAAACCGTGTTCATGGAACTTGACTGTGACCTTTGGAAATATGCCAGTGTTCTCTGGCGTCTCGGGAGGGTTTTGTTTTCGCCCATTGTTGGGTGCCAGTGTTCCTGGGTTGGAATTGTGTGTCTGCCTCAAGAGAGCTTTGTGCTTTCACTTGGTGTGTAGGATTGTAGGCCTGCGGCATATGATAGTCTTCTTCCATTGGGGATACCATGGTACCCCCAGCGTTATGTGAGAGACTTGGAGAATTACTTTTAATGCCTGTCTAGGAGCTTGCAACTTGGGAATTTGTACCCTTGTTATACCATACTAATCGCAATTTACTAAACTCAAGCTATTTCTTATGCCTTATCCATGTTACCCTGTGATGCTGGCAGAGTGCTATTTTCCACTAGGTTAAGCATCACTTAATTTCTTCTATGACTTTTTACTTCTCTAACTAGGTGGCAAGTAGGAGGTGCAAGCACACGAGGCCCGCATGCCTATGGGAGCACCCGTTATAAGCTTCTGACAAGGTGACATTTTCAGTAAAATAGTTCTTTATTTGAACACCAAAAACTTAAGCTGTCCCTATGTTTCTCTGCCCTACTCTTAAAGAAAAGATTCTCAGAGTGCTTGTCAGGAAATCTGACAAATTAATCAAAGTCTGTCATGCAAAAATATATTGCAGCCTGATTCCTGTTCCTACCACTGTAAGCTCAAAGGAACGTAACTTTAACAAACGTTACGATAACAGTCTTTGCACAAACAAAAGAATGGTGACTGGTTTCTGACCCCATTGTGATTTCTCTTTGCCAGAAAGGGGCTTCTCCAGCATGGGGTCTGGCATGGATTCACATGCTCATGAATATTCCCCGTTGTCAGGCCGGGAATCCTCGGTAAAGAAAAAATCAGTTTTGTTTCTGATCTGTCTTTCTCAGTAGTAACCAATCACTGGTCTCTGGGTCATACTGCCCCCAGCCAGTGACTGCCTTCTCCCTAAGTCCCGCCTCTGGCAGCCATCCTCAGATTGTTACCGCATGCTCAAGTGTTGGGAGTCCTCGTGTTTAGCTCTTGAGCTTTTGCTGAGTTTTCGCGCTTTTTTCAAAGAGAATTTGTCATTTTTCGGTCAAATAGAGCTTCAAGCTCCACCGTCTCTACATCGGATTAACGGGGATTCGTGTCGGATTTTTCTACGCCTCTCAAGGGTGAAGATTTCGTCGAGTTACGCTTCTTGGAGGAGTCCAGGAGTTTCTGCGGCCTACCCGGACATGGCCCAGGAGAAAGGAAGCTCGACGCCCGGAAAGCTGTTCAGGGTTTGCCCTGGATGCCAGCTGCAGAATGTGTTCAAGGAGGACGAGCACTCGAAATGTCTCTACTGCCTTCATGAGGACAAAACGCACGTGGAGAAGGAGTGTGCGTTTTGCAGGAACATGTCGGAACGGACCATCAAGGACCGACACCTTCGTCTCTCCAACTGGCTGGAAGGAAAGAGCCCGTCAGGTGAGAAGAAGAAGAAGAAGTCTGAGCGGTCTTCTAAGTCCTGTGAGGGCGCCGCGGCGACGGGGGCCCAACAGAAGGCAAAGCACCACGAGTCCGCGGGGACCGGGAGAGCCGAACGGTCGGGCTCCTCGGCTGCCAGGCAGGGCGCATCCTCTCCAGCGCCATCAACCACGAGCCAACGCTCAGGGAAGAAGAAGGCCGAGAACCCGGCAAAGCTTCTGGAGAGGCCCGGTCGAGCTCAAAGGATCCGGCCGAGAGGGAGCCAGGCGGTGACCCTCCCCCCAAGGTGAAGGCCACAGGCCCACATAAGGTGGTAAAGACCTTGATTCACCCGGCCAAGGCCTCTATCGAGGAAGTCGCGGCGGCCCTGGGGCAGCCTGTGGAGGCTACACCAGTGGAGGCGACCTCGGGGCCCAGAGTCTCCCTGCCTCCGCGGAGGGAAGCCTCTTTCAGACCCATCGAAAAGACCCCCGTGGAGACCCCGGCGGAAAAAGAGGGGGGGCGGTGGCCATTGTGGACACAGATACAGCATTCGAGGAGGAGCTGGTAGAAGTCTTAGAGGGCCTCGAGGAGGGCGTCCGCCTTGATGGCTTGGAGGGACTTATCCACTGTTTTCCCATACAGATTGTTCCCGTCGAACGGCATGTCCAAAACCTTGGCTTGTACGTCCTGGCGGAAATCCGTGCGGGATCCCGACGAAGGTGACGATGAGAGCGACAGTGGCACCGGCGAGGATCCTAGTCACCCGTCACTCCCGTCGCTTCCGGAGCCGCAGGACAACTCGACAGCCAATTTGTTGCCAATACAATCCTTATGTTCGGAGATAAGGACGAGATTGCTCTTACCACAGACGGAGGAACCGGAACCAGGCTCGACGGAGGAGCCAGAGCCAGGCCCAGCGGGAAGCCCCCAAACAAGAGAAGACGGATCCATCCAGCCCCGCCTTTTCAGCCCTCGCGGCCTACTCAACCATTGCCCATGTCCCCCGTCCCTGGGGATGACACAGGAACGGACAAGGCCACAACGGGTACCGACGACGGGACGGAGCTCCCATCGCCCCCAGCCCGGGCCTCCCCGCCCGAAGAGATCGGATCTTTCCATGCAATGATCGCCAGGGCATCCAAGCTTTTTCAGCTCTGCCCCGAAGAGAAGAAGGAAGGTTTCCTTTACCAACGGAGCGAGGCCAAGAGGAAAACAGTCCTCGCCGTGCCTCTGCTGGATGACATCTGGGACGAGGGTCTCACCCTTCTCAAGAACCCGTCTACGACGCCTGCCAAGAGGGATCAGTACGAGAAGAAATACCGGGTTCCCGACGCGGCCCCTTTGTGCCTTAGGGCACAACCAACCTCTGACTCGGTCGTCTCAGCGGCAGCCAAGAAGAAAGCGGGGGGCATCGGCCTCAACGTCAACTTCCCGCCCGACAGCGAAGGAAGGAAGCTGGACGCAATGGGACGACGAGTTATCTCGTCGGCGGCAACAACGATTAAGGCGGCCAACGCCCTCGCGATCGTGGCCCGCTACGATAGGGAGTTATGGTACAAGATCACCCCCCTGTTGGACTTCCTACCAGACGACAAGAGGGCCGAGGCCCTGGAGATTTTGCAAGAAGACGAAGTGGCGTCGGACCACACCATAACGGTGGCAACGGACATTGCCGACACTGGTTTCCGCCAGCTAGGCAACGGCGTTTTCCTTAGACGACGAGGGTGGCTCAAGGCGACGGATTTCCGCCAGGATGTACAAGCCAAGGTTTTGGACATGCCGTTCGACGGGAACAATCTGTTTGGGAAAACAGTGGATGAGTCCCTCCAAGCCATCAAGGCGGACATGGAGAAAGCTAAGGCTCTAGTCGTTCTCCGGCAACGAAGGCCATCCTTTCGGAGCACTGGAGGCAAGCAGGGTGCCTCCAAGGAATTCGGCGGTAGCTCCTCTACGTACCGCCAAACGGCCCGCTCCTCATCACAGGAAGGCTATAGAGGACGAGGCAAGTCGGGTGGACCCCGCCGTCATCGTCAGGGAGGCCAAGGCGGCAAGGCGTCCTCCAAGCAAGATTGAACCGACCGTGGTGTCGGGCCCCCACCGAAGCACCTCGACGGGAGGCCGGCTGGCGAAGTTCGTCAGCGTGTGGGAGTCCATCTCCACGACTGTTGGGTGCTGGACGCCCTGACTCAGGGGCACACCCTCGAATTTCTAAAAAAGTGCCCCCGCATTCCACCCGTGGTCAGGAAGGAAAGTCACGTCCCTCAACTGCTATTGGAGGTAAGGGCGATGCTCAAAAAAGGTGCCATCGAGCTCGTCCCGAAGGGGCTCCGGGGCTCCGGAGTATACTCAAGGTACTTCCTCGTGAAAAAGAAGACCGGAGGATGGCGACCCATCCTGGACCTGCTACGACTGAACAAGTACATCAAGGCACAGAAGTTCCGGATGGTCACCCTCCAGCACGTGCTGGGACAGCTGGAGGAGGGCAATTTCCTGTCGTCATTGGATTTGGAGGATGCACACTTTCACATCCCCATTTTAAAAGGACACCGAATGTTCCTCAGGTTCGTGGTCCAAGGGCGGCACTACCAGTTCAAGGCCCTCCCGTTCGGACTGAAATCGGCACCCAGGGTTTTCCCCAAGTCCCACCTGGTCCCCTCACAAGTCGCACTGTTTCTGGGAGCCAAGCTCGACACAGTGGCGCGTCTGGCCTCTCCGTCGGAGGAAAGGACAAAGGCCATCCTAGGCAAGGTGCAGCGTCTACTGGTGTCAGTGTATGCGGAAGTTCCTTCCCCCTGAGACTCCTCACCTGGATCTTCAGTGGGGTTTGATGTCCTCTGTCTCCTTCTTCTTTCCTTCGTGGGATTCTCTCCTTCGTCACTCGATTTGACAGTCCTTCTTCCCTTCTTGCGTTCGAAGAGGTAGGGACGGTCTCCCCCCGAGGCCACCTTGCCCGCCTATGGATCTGGCAGTCAGGTGAACCCAAGGGAGTCCGTCCCTTCAAACAGGGAAAAATCCAGATATGGCAGAAAAAACCCTGTGTAATAGCAGATGGTATTGGCCGATCCGATGTGAAGATTGGAGAGGCTGGTATAGTTGTGTATCAAAAGAGAAATTGAAAATTCGAATGAAAACTGATAGAAGTCTCTGATCTTCCTGGATAAGGGTTAGCTCCAAGCTTATGCTCTGTATGGGAGTGGGGATCGGCAGCACCCTTGGTACAAAGGAACAACCCCAAACAGAGGGCAAACAGGTAAGATGACAGGAGGCTGAAAGAAATAGGGAAAGCCACCAAGAGAAATCCGGAGGAATCAATAAGCTGAAGATAACAAGCACGAGAGAGAACCAGAGAGAGCCAGAGAGAGAGAGAGAGAGCGAAAGAGAGAGAGAGAGAGAGAGAGCGAGAGAGAGCGAGAGCGAGAGAGAGAGAGAGAGCAGAAAGGGGGTGATACTCGGAATAGAATGTGATCGCTCCGAAAACACAGCGGACGGATATTTGAGAGCCCACTAGACCCCAAGGTAGAATATAAAGAAACAGCAACCAGAAAGCACAATCGGAACTGCAGTTTAGTCGGGAAAAGCGGCAGCGGAGAGGCTGACCGACATCTGAGAGAAGCGAAGGAAAGAAAGACCGGAAAAGAGGCAGGGCAGGCGAAATAAGGGATATGCACGAGAGGGGAAGACCAGGGAAGAAACAAGGCTCCGGGAAGAATAGTAACGAGGGAAGTCTCGTAAGTGGGGCACTGCAGCACAGGCGAAAGTCCAAAGACCGACTAATGCGAGTTGCAACGCGACTCGCAGGGGGCGTGGCCTCCTTATATACCTGCCGGTCCAAAAACGACTAGAGCGTCAAGCAGACCTGTAGAGGGGTTTAATACCGCCTCCATCTTGTCCAGAGTTTCCACGGCCGCGGTGTGACAGTATGCCCTCTCTTCATCGACCCTCCCCCGGGTTTTCCCGGATGTAGGCGATGGAACTGTCTTAGAAGTCGTGGGGTGTGGATATGACATCTGGGTTCCCATGATCGTTCTGCAACAGAATACCCCTTCCACTGGACCAAATATTGTACAGTCCCATGCTTGTAACGTGAATCAACCAGCCTCTCCACTTCATATTCTTCCGGTTCGGGATCTTGAAGCATAGAGGAGGAGGGTATACGACGGCCCATGGGATCTGGGTGATAGGTCTTCAGGAGAGAGGTATGAAAAACAGGGTGTATCCTTTTCAGACTGGATGGCAGTCGTAATCGAAAGGCCACAGGGTTTACTTGAGACAAGATAGGAAATGGGCCTATAAAGCGGGCTGAGAATTTACCAGGATGGACCCAACGTGGGAGATATTTGGTTGACAACCAGACCTTAGTTCCCACTTCCCATTTGGGGTTAGGAGATCTCTTCTTATCGGCATACTTCTTGTATCGAATCCTACTCGCCTCCAGTTTCTGCGCCGCCTCCTTCTGGATGGAACGAAGATCATAAAGGCGCTGATCTACCGAAGGGACTGTAGTTGGAGGAACCCCAAAGAGAGGTATATGTCTCGGATGATATCCGTAGGTGAAGTAGAAGGGGCTGAAGACAGTTGCCGAATGTTTGGTGTTGTTGTAAGTGAACTCTGCCAAAGTTAGAAAGGACTTCCACTTATCTTGTTCCTGGTGACAAAAACAACGGAGATATTGTTCGAGAGTGGCATTTAAGCGTTCTGTTTGTCCGTTGCTTTGGGGATGATAACCAGAGGATAAAGCTCTCTTTATACCCAAAGAGCTACATAAAGCAGACCAGAATCGAGATGTAAATTGGGACCCTCTATCGGACACAATGGTCCGAGGTAGACCATGCAATCTCACTATTTCTCTCAGGAATACTTCGGCTGCTTCGGGTGCAGAAGGCAGGCCAGGCAAGGGAAAGAAATGAGCCATCTTGCTCAATGTATCCACCGTAACCATGATTGTTGTGGATCCCATAGAGAGAGGGAGATCCACGATGAAATCAGTGGAAATGTGTTCCCAGGGTTGCGATGGTAGAGGTTCTTGTTGGAGCAGACATAAGGGTCGATGAGTGATGGGTTTATTAGCTGCACATACCGGGCAAGCCATCACATATGTCCTGACGTCCTGGTCCATAGTCGGCCACCAGAAATATCTGGATATCAGATGTAGTGTTGCCCCATGGCCCTTATGTCCTGCCGAAGGAAGGTCATGGCACCAGAACAAGGCTTGTGTCTGGAGCTTCTTGGATGGTAAATACAGTGAACCTTGATGAAAATACAGCTTCCCTCTCCTTTCCATGATGGGTATATGGTCTGGAGAGGCTTCTGAAAGACTGGTAGTGCGCTCTACTTCTTGTATGAAGGAGTTGACCATTCCTAGGATTCTCTTACCAGAGAGTATCTCACCCAGGCCCTGATCGTCTTCGGGCTCCAGGCTGCGGGACAGAGCGTCCGCTAAGGCATTCTCCTTTCCTGGAAGGTAGGTTATCTCAAAGTCGAACTGGGAAAACAAATACGCCCATCGGGCGTGACGAGAATTGCGACACTCCATCTGTTGCAAAACCTTTAGATTCCGGTGGTCTGTACGAACCAGAAAAGGATGGGCAGCCCCCTGCAGTAAATGCCTCCATTCAATGCACGCCTGACGGATCGCCAGTAATTCCCGTTCCGACACAGAGTAGTTCCTCTCACTAGGTGTAAGAGTTCTGGAATAATATGCTACCGGATGTTCTGCTCCATCCTTGCCTGATTGTAGAAGAGCAGCTCCGATGGCACCTCCGGAGGCATCCGTCTCCACCACAAAAGGAAGAGACTGATTAGGTTGCACTAGGATGGGAGCGGTAGTGAATGTCCTCTTAAGTAGTTGAAAGGCCTGATCTGCCTCCTTATCCCATTCGAACTTCTGGCCTTTCTTGAGCAAACGGGTGATTGGTAGAACAATATCTGAGAAGCTAGGAATACATCTTCTATAAAAGTTAGATAGTCCCAGAAATCTCTGTATATCCTTGGGATTTCTTGGAGTGGGCCATTGAAGAACCGCCCTCACCTTCTCGGGATCCATCTGCACCCCCTCCTTAGAAAGAATAAACCCTAAATAGGATACTCAGGAGGCTTCAAAAACGCACTTCTCTGGTTTAACCAGTAGTTGATGTTCTCTCAGCCTTTGAAGGACTTGATTGACATGCCTTCGATGTTCAGAGAGGGAGGAAGAGAAGATCAGAATATCGTCTAAATAGACCACCACTGAGGTATATAACATATCCGAGAAGGTTTTGTCTACGAAACGTTGGAACACGGCAGGAGCATTCACAAGTCCAAAGGGCATTACCCTATACTCAAAGTGTCCCAGAGGAGTTCTAAAAGCCGTTTTCCACTCATCTCCCTCCCTTATTCTCAACAAATGATAGGCTCCTCGAAGGTCTAATTTGGTAAAGATTGAGGCTCCTTCCACTGCTTCAAGCACCTCCTTTATGAGGGGCATAGGGTACCTGTCCCGGATAGTCAGGCTGTTCAACCCACGGTAATCTATACACGGTCTCAATTCCGTGGTACCCTTCTTAGGGATGAAGAACATTGAGGCCCCTGCCGGAGAATGGGATTCCTGAATTAAACCGTTTTGAAGATTGGCATCCAAGTACTCCTTCAAAGCTCTTCTTTCCGGGAGTGACATAGGGTACATGCGACCGAAAGGAACAGACGCCTCAGGCTTTAGATCGATTGTGCAGTCCTCAGCTCGATGTGGGGGTAAAGTACGCGGTAATCTGTCTTCGAAGATCTCAGCAAACTCTTGATAACTGTAACGCTCACCTGATTCCCACGGAGGCGCCGGTCTTGGCAGGATGGTGTCTGTGACTCGAAAAGTGAAGTGCAGGACTCGATTGGCTTCCGGGGCTGATCCTCTTCTTACTGTGTGTCTAACTCGAAGAGAGAGATATCTGCAGGTGAAAGAATATGGGGTTAATGATCTGGGGTTGTCGGGTATCTCTCTCCCTTTCCCTTCCTCGCTTTTCCGTGGAGCCCCAAGGTCAACGTGCTCACCTTAGATAGGTGAATGCTGGACTCTCCATCTGCGTCTGGTGCAGGGTGCCGTTGCCAGTTCCTTCACTGGATGAAACGTAGGCCTCTTGACATCAGAGGATTGCTACCGTCGTTAACTGCACGAGCGGTGAGTTTCCGGACACCTTTTAAGTCCTTACAGTCTTTAGGTGCGTGGGCACGTTAATGTGGAACAGGGCTCTGTATAATGTTTTTTCTATTTGTCTTGCAGGGCTCTTGAGGTAGAAGATGGTGTGAAGAAAGCCGAAGTTCGAGCCAGAGTCTTGAATTGACGCGCTTGGAAATGCGTAAGTAAAGGCCGGAGTATTTGCAGGCGCCCTATGGTGGCGGGCGCGATGGCGCGTAAGTAAAATACCTGTCTAATGTCTCTTCTTTTGTCGTTCAGGTGCAGGATTGCAGCGTTGAAGAAAACCGGAATTCCCGGAGTGCAGGCGGAGGAGCAGCGTGAAGAGATGGTAGCTGCCGATGGATCCAGGTAAGGAAAACGCTGCTCGAGAAGGTTGCCGTGCTAACCTGTTGCTTCTTGTCTTTGCAGGTGCTACTGAAGGCTGGATACAGGAATGGTAAGTGTTTGTTCTTGCAGGTTCAGGATCGGAAAGAAGAAAACTGGAACAGACAGGGTGAGCGTTCTGCTGCAGATGCAGAATAACGCGAAGCACGTTTCATCAATCGGGTGTGGTTTAAATAGCCTTGGAGTGATGAGGCGTCTTCCTCCACGGCCTCGCCCTAGTAAGAAAAGAGTTCCTGTTCCAGAAGAGTTCCAGTGTTGTATCCAGGGAGTGGAGCTTGCCCCACCCAGGTAAGAAAGTAGTCCCGGCTCACAGAGGATTTCTATGTGGCTGGTGAGTAAGCAGCATGGTCTGCTGCAGGTAAGTCCACCCAAGCATCTTTATACAAATTATGAGCCCGGCGCTTCCAGTGCCGGGACCAGTGACTCTGATGAGCCTGGTGCCACCGGCGCCAGGACAAGGTCCAAAAGGTCCCAGTGGGGACCGGCTGGTGCCTAGGATGAAGGTTAGGGGCCTGCTTCCAAGGACGTTGGGCTGGTCCTAGCTCCTTGGAAGCAGTGATCATGACAGCACCCCCCCCTCAAGGCCCCTCCTAAGCGTGTCTTCTCCGGGGGTTTTGGCTTGTCGGGGTGATTCAGATGGAATTTCTTGACCAGACGAGGTGCGTGGACATGTTCTGAGGGTTCCCAAGACCTTTCCTGGGGGCCGTATCCTTTCCAATCAACCAGGTAATATAATTTAGATTTGGAGATTTTGGAGTCTAGGATGTTCTTTACTTCAAACTCAAGTTCTCCATCCACTAAAACAGGTTCTGGGAGTTCGGTCAATTGGGTTTCTGGTTGTACTGGTTTTAGTAAGGAGACATGGAATACTGGATGTATTTTCATATGCGAAGGCAATTCCAATTTGACAGCCACCGGATTAATTATGGCAGAGATGAGAAAGGGTCCTAAGTATCTCGGGATGAAGGTGCGGGGTCCTTTAAGAGGCAGGTGCTTAGTGGATAACTAGACCTGATCTCCCACTGCGTAGTGAGGGGCCTCTTTACGGTGTTGATCCGCTCCTTTCTTGTATAGAGCTTTAGCTCTTTGCAAATGGGCAGTGGCTTCTTTAAAAGTACGAGTGATCACCGAGTGCAAGTGATCCACAGCAGGTGTTTCGAATTCTTGGGGAGGATCCAGGTTAGAGGTCCTAGGATGGTTTCCGTATAATAGGAAGAAGGGAGTCTTCCCGGTTCCAGAATGGGTCGAATTGTTATAAGCGTATTCAGCGATCCAAAGGATATCCTTCCAAGGGTCTTCAGTCTGTTGGAGCATGCAACGTAAATATTGCTCTAGAGTTTGATTTGTCCTCTCGGTTTGTCCGTCAGTTTGGGGATGGTGACTGGTTGAAAGTCTCACATCTATTTGGGCTAAGCGACAGCAACTTCGCCAAAAGTGGGAGATGAATTGACTTCCCCTATCGGTAACCAAAACCGAGGGAAAACCGTGTAACCGAACGATGTTTTCTAAGAATTCTCGGGCTAATACTGAAGCTGAAGGTAGGCCCTTGAGGGGAATGAAGTGAGCCATCTTGGAGAATAGATCCACGACTACTAAAATGGTATTATACCCTGAGCATGGAGGTAAATCCGTGATGAAATCCTGGACAGGGTATGCCATGGACAGGGAGGGATGTCCAGTGGGTGTAAGAGGCCGGCTGGTTTCTCCTTCTGACTTTTATTCTTAGCACACACACCGCAGGAGATTACAAAGTCTCTAATATTCTTCTTCCATGATGGCCACCAGAAATGTCTTTTGACCTTTTCTATGGTTTTGGTAATGCCAGGGTGACCCTCCATTAATGAGTCGTGATAACAGGAGATTACCTGTTTTTGTATTTTCTCACAGGGCAAGTACAATCGTCCTCGGAAATAAGGTAGTTCTTGGTCCACTGAGAAATCCTTCCCCTTGAATTGCCAGTCCTGTAATTCTGCCGGAGTTAGGAGTGATTTGACTGTAGTCTCAATGTCTTCAAAGGATTGAGTGCTGACCAAGCCCAAAATCCTTTGGTCCGGGATTATGGGTATTGGTTCAGGATTGGTCAAGTGTGCATCTATTCCCATCCGGGAGAGGGCATCTGCTTTTCCGTTTTTACTGCCTGGTCGATAAGTAATTATAAAGTCAAACTCAGCCAAAAACAGAGCCCAGCGGAGCTGCCTGGAAGACTGAGCTTTGGCCGTCTTCAGATATTGTAAGCTGCGGTGATCTGTCATTACGGTGACTGTGTGTCTGGCTCCCAAAAGATAATGCCGCCAGGCTTTAAAGGCTGATCTGATAGCTAAAAGTTCCTTGTCTGTAATTGAATAGTTGATCTCGGGAGCCGAGAATTTGCGGGACCAAAAGGCTACAGGATGTAATTGGTGTGTGACCGGATCTCTTTGTGATAAAACTGCCCCCATAGCAAGGCTAGAAGCATCTGTTTCTACGATGTAGGGGAGTTCTGGGCGAGGGTGTTTTAGAACAGGTGCAGAGATGAATTTAGCTTTTAAGTCCTGAAAAGCTTGTTCCGCCTCGGTAGACCACTCAAAACGTTTGTTTTTCTTTAATAGAGCGGTGATGGGCTGGACTATTCGAGAGAATTCAGGAATGAACCTGCGGTAAAAGTTAGCGAAGCCTAACATGCTTTCAACTCCTTTTATAGAGGTTGGTGAAGGCCACTTGATAATTGCATCGACTTTCTTTGAATCCATATGGACTCCGTTTGGTGACAATATGAATCCCAGGAACTCAACCTCAGTTACGTTGAAAACGCATTTTTCAAGTTTAGCAAAGAGGTTATGTTGACGTAATCTCTCGAGGACCTCTTTAACGTGCTTCTGATGTTCCTCTTCTGATGATGAATAGACGAGGATGTCATCAATGTAGACAACAACACACACATCTATGAGTTCTCTAAGGACATCATTCATAAAATACTGGAAGGCGGCAGGAGCGTTGCATAGTCCAAAGGGCATAACTTGATATTCAAATAGCCCATACTTGGTGCGGAAGGCTGTCTTCCATTCATCGCCCTCTTTTATTCGTACCAAGTGGTAGGCTCCTCTGAGATCCAACTTTGTATATATACATGCGTCTTTGACTTGGTCCAGGAGTTCAGGGATCAAAGGTAACGGGTATCTGTTTTTAACAGTGATTTGATTCAGGGAGCGGTAATCTATACAAGTCCTAAGGTCTCCTTCCTTTTTCGGAACGAAGAACAAAGCCGAGGAAGCTGGAGATTTTGAAGGACGGATAAATTCGTTAGCTAGGTATTGATCCAAATATTGTCTGAGGTGAAGATTCTCTGGCTCGGTGAGGGCATAAATCCTGCTGCAAGGAGGAGTTGTTCCGGGTATCAGATCTATTTGACAGTCGTACGACCTATGAGGAGGCAGGGTGTTAGCTTGGTCCTTCCGAAAGACGTCTTGGAATCTCTGGTATTCGGGAGGTAGTTTGGGAACCTTAGAAGAGATTGCCGCCAGTGAAACATCAGGCCGAGGATAACAAGTGGAGATACATTCTGGAAACTGAACCGTCTTTGCTCGCCAATCGATCTGAGGATTGTGCTTCTCTAACCAAGGAATACCCAGAATGATCTGGAACTGAGGAGCCTTGATCACATCGAACACGATTTTCTCCCGGTGTCCCTCTTGGCTCACTAACGTCACTTCTTGGGTGGCGTGAGTTACTGGTCCGGAGGCTATCTCTGTGCCATCCACTGTAGTAATGACGTCTTTTGCTGCCTTAGGGACAAGAGGTAGATTCATCCTTGATACCATTTCACGGTCCACATAATTACCGATTGCTCCGCTGTCGATGTAAGCTTCAATTTCATGCAAACGATCCGGACGTTCAGGGCTAATGAGGACTATAGGCACCACGAAATGCGAGGTCATGGAACAGATTTTAACGCTCGGCAAGAGGACCTCTACACTTGTCGGGCTAGGTCGTTTCCCTGCTCAGAATTTGTGGTACAGGTATCTGCGGCTCCTACAGCCTTCTTAGCTGGTTTCACTGGACAGTCTCGAAGAAAGTGCCCCGAGTTTCCGCAATAGAGGCATAATTGCAGCTGTCTTCTCCTTTCTCGCTCTTTTTGGGTTAAAGGTCCTTTCATACCCCCTATTTGCATGGGTTCCACGGTGTCAGCTCCCCTAGTAGAGGTCTGCGGTTTAGAAAACACTTGGGTATCAAATTTGGAACGATTAGCCTTTCTGTTCTGTAATCTGTGGTCCAATTGAACAACTAAGTCAATATAGTCTGAGCATTCTTGTGGAGGAGTCACAACTTGAGCTAACACATCCTTGAGCTCTCCACGCAGGCCTCTGTAGGAAAGCGTTATCCTTTTATCCTCAGGCCATTGCGTTTCCACTATAAGTCTGTTGAATGAGGCAATGTAAGTCAAGAGGTCTTGATTACTCTGTCGTAACGAAAGGAGTTCATTGTCCAAGGCCAGCCCTTGTGCATGTCTTGCGAACAGTTTCTCCATGCTGGACTGGAAGGCCTGGAAATCATGAAGAACCGGATCATCCTGAGTGACTAAAGGGATCGACCAATCTGCGGCACTGCCACTGAGATAAGAAAGCACAAAAGCCACCTTGGCCTGATCTGTTGGGAAGGCAGCTGGTCTACATAAGAAGTGTAGGCGGCACTGGTTAATGAACACTGCAAATCTCTTTGGGTCACCAGAAAAGCGTTCGGGCGGAGCCAAGGGCACATTACCGGGTAGGTTGATTTGCACTGGATTTGAGGAAGATGCTGAAGGATAATTTCCTCCTGGAGCGGGCAAAGGTGTTTGTCCTGCTTGTGTTCGTAGCAATTGTCTAACGAGGTTTCTGTTCGCTCCTTGGATATTATCAGCTCTCTTTTTAAAGCGTTTGTTTCCTGACGAGCTGCATGTACTTCTGCTCTTAGTTCCCCAAGCAACTGGGCCAATTGATCAGTATCCGAGGTTTCCATTGCGCCTGGGTAGGAGTTTTGCGGTCGGCTTCGCGTTCTGTAACGCTCACCTGATTCCCACGGAGGCGCCGGTCTTGGCAGGATGGTGTCTGTGACTCGAAAAGTGAAGTGCAGGACTCGATTGGCTTCCGGGGCTGATCCTCTTCTTACTGTGTGTCTAACTCGAAGAGAGAGATATCTGCAGGTGAAAGAATATGGGGTTAATGATCTGGGGTTGTCGGGTATCTCTCTCCCTTTCCCTTCCTCGCTTTTCCGTGGAGCCCCAAGGTCAACGTGCTCACCTTAGATAGATGAATGCTGGACTCTCCATCTGCGTCTGGTGCAGGGTGCCGTTGCCAGTTCCTTCACTGGATGAAACGTAGGCCTCTTGACATCAGAGGATTGCTACTGTCGTTAACTGCACGAGCGGTGAGTTTCCGGACACCTTTTAAGTCCTTACAGTCTTTAGGTGCGTGGGCATGTTAATGTGGAACAGGGCTCTGTATAATGCTTTTTCTATTTGTCTTGCAGGGCTCTTGAGGTAGAAGATGGTGTGAAGAAAGCCGAAGTTCGAGCCAGAGTCTTGAATTGACGCGCTTGGAAATGCGTTAGTAAAGGCCGGAGTATTTGCAGGCGCCCTATGGTGGCGGGCGCGATGGCGCGTAAGTAAAATACCTGTCTAATGTCTCTTCTTTTGTCTTTCAGGTGCAGGATTGCAGCGTTGAAGAAAACCGGAATTCCCGGAGTGCAGGCGGAGGAGCAGCGTGAAGAGATGGTAGCTGCCGATGGATCCAGGTAAGGAAAACGCTGCTCGAGAAGGTTGCCGTGCTAACCTGTTGCTTCTTGTCTTTGCAGGTGCTACTGAAGGCTGGATACAGGAATGGTAAGTGTTTGTTCTTGCAGGTTCAGGATCGGAAAGAAGAAAACTGGAACAGACACGGTGAGCGTTCTGCTGCAGATGCAGAATAACGCGAAGCACGTTTCATCAATCGGGTGTGGTTTAAATAGCCTTGGAGTGATGAGGCGTCTTCCTCCACGGCCTCGCCCTAGTAAGAAAAGAGTTCCTGTTCCAGAAGAGTTCCAGTGTTGTATCCAGGGAGTGGAGCTTGCCCCACCCAGTTAAGAAAGTAGTCCCGGCTCATAGAGGATTTCTATGTGGCTGGTGAGTAAGCAGCATGGTCTGCTGCAGGTAAGTCCACCCAAGCATCTTTATACAAATTATGAGCCCGGCGCTTCCAGTGCCGGGACCAGTGACTCTGATGAGCCTGGTGCCACCGGCGCCAGGACAAGGTCCAAAAGGTCCCAGTGGGGACCGGCTGGTGCCTAGGATGAAGGTTAGGGGCCTGCTTCCAAGGACGTTGGGCTGGTCCTAGCTCCTTGGAAGCAGTGATCATGACAATAACACGGCGGGATCATTTGGACCACTGTCGTGGAAGTCGAGAGTGCTACCCCTTTCCTCATCAAAGGAGGGGCTTGCGGTAGGCATTCCTCCGAGCAGTACTGTGATAAAAAACAGATGGTATTAGCAGACCAATCAATCCTGGGATTATGTTTACGTAGCCAGGGTATGCCCAGGATGACTGGGAAATGAGCTGCTCTAATCACATCAAAAATTATCTGTTCTTGGTGCTGAGACAAGGACATGTTAGCCGGAACTGTCTCCTTAATAATGGGACCGGAGGAAAGGGGTGCTCCATCTACCTCTTCTACAGGCAAAGGGCAGGCTTTCTGGCGCAGGGGTATGCCTTGTTCTTGAGCCCACTGGATATCAATGAAGTTTCCGGCCGCACCACAATCCAGCATTGCTAAGACTTCTACTGATGGGGAGGATTCAAATGTAAGGCGCACCGTAAACACCATGAGGCTATGAGCACCAACAGAATTATCCTGGTGGGTGGAATTGCAGGGATTCTGCGACTCTGCCCGGTTCCTTTCCCTGCTCAAGACCGGGGAGGCGTGTTTCCCGAGCGTCTCGGGGGTACTTCGGGACAATTCCAAAGCAAATGTTTTGAAGATCCGCAGTACATGCAGAGACCCAGGTCTCTGCGTCTCTTGCGTTCCTCGGGGGTCAAAGGACCTCGGGTTGTTCCTATTTGCATAGGCTCATCCGATTGTGGTCGGTTTGGAGGGCTTGCAGTGGGAATCCCTCCTGAAGGATGAAGTCTGAACCTCCTTCTTTCTAACTTCCGCTCCTGCAGTCTGTACTCCAATTGCAGGGACAACGTAACCAACTCTTGAAAAGAAGTAGGACGCGCCATCCTGGCTAGCCCATCCTTAAGCTCATCATGTAAGCTTCGACGAAAAAGGGTCTGCTGTGCCGAATCTGGCCATCCTGCGTCTGTTGCCAATTTAGTAAAGGTAAAGGCATAAGTCTGTACCTCTTGATTACCTTGACGGAGATCTAGAAGGGCTTCATAGGAAGAATATTGGACCTCTGGTCTCTCAAATCTAGAACGCATCAATTGAGTGAACTGAGAGTAATCCGTTATGGCAGGATCCGAGTGTGCTATCAGCGGAGTTGCCCAGGCCAACGCGTTGCCCACAAGGTTGGAAACAAGAAACCCAACTTTAGCTCTATCCAGTTCATATGCCTTTGGTCGAAACGTGAAGTAAATCATACAGGCGTTCAGGAATTCCTTTAGGAGTTTCGGACTGCCATCATACTTCCCAAAGGAAAAGGTCAGGGGAGGTAGATCGCCTCGGGAATCTTCTCGTGCCGCTACTTGTTGGCGTAGGTTAATGTTTTCAGTTCGGAGATTCTGAACCTCAGCCTGAAGGCCCTGAATAGCAGTCACCATCTCCTGGTATTGTTCCAAGGAGGCCATGTTGGTTGGGTGGCGTTGCAATCTGTCAGTGTATGCGGAAGTTCCTTCCCCCTGAGACTCCTCACCTGGATCTTCAGTGGGGTTTGATGTCCTCTGTCTCCTTCTTCTTTCCTTCGTGGGATTCTCTCCTTCGTCACTCGATTTGACAGTCCTTCTTCCCTTCTTGCGTTCGAAGAGGTAGGGACGGTCTCCCCCCGAGGCCACCTTGCCCGCCTATGGATCTGGCAGTCAGGTGAACCCAAGGGAGTCCGTCCCTTCAAACAGGGAAAAAGCCAGATATGGCAGAAAAAACCCTGTGTAATAGCAGATGGTATTGGCCGATCCGATGTGAAGATTGGAGAGGCTGGTATAGTCGTGTATCAAAAGAGAAATTGAAAATTCGAATGAAAACTGATAGAAGTCTCTGATCTTCCTGGATAAGGGTTAGCTCCAATCTTATGCTCTGTATGGGAGTGGGGATCGGCAGCACCCTTGGTACAAAGGAACAACCCCAAACAGAGGGCAAACAGGTAAGATGACAGGAGGCTGAAAGAAATAGGGAAAGCCACCAAGAGAAATCCGGAGGAATCAATAAGCTGAAGATAACAAGCACGAGAGAGAACCAGAGAGAGCCAGAGAGAGAGAGAGAGAGAGAGAGAGAGAGAGAGAGAGGAAAGTGGGTGATACTCGGAATAGAATGTGACCGCTCCGAAAACACAGCGGACGGATATTTGAGAGCCCACTAGACCCCAAGGTAGAATATAAAGAAACAGCAACCAGAAAGCACAATCGGAACTGCAGTTTAGTCGGGAAAAGCGGCAGCGGAGAGGCTGACCGACATCTGAGAGAAGCGAAGGAAAGAAAGACCGGAAAAGAGGCAGGGCAGGCGAAATAAGGGATATGCACGAGAGGGGAAGACCAGGGAAGAAACAAGGCTCCGGGAAGAATAGTAACGAGGGAAGTCTCGTAAGTGGGGCACTGCAGCACAGGCGAAAGTCCAAAGACCGACTAATGCGAGTTGCAACGCGACTCGCAGGGGGCGTGGCCTCCTTATATACCTGCCGGTCCAAAAACGACTAGAGCGTCAAGCAGACCTGTAGAGGGGTTTAATACCGCCTCCATCTTGCCCAGAGTTTCCACGGCCGTGGTGTGACAACTGGCCATGGACGTGGCCAAGTTGAGGTCCATCAAGTCCCTCCTCGGGATGATGTCCTCTTGCATATATCTTGTGCGCCTGTGCAGGCTTCGGATGCGCCCTGTACAGGAGTTCCTCGACACCCGCTGGATACAAGCAACGGGCAGCTTCGAAGACAGGATCCCTCTCAACGAGACCTTCCGTCGAGCGATCCGGTGGTGGGGCACCTGCACTCATCTGGCGGCAGGAACAGATTTTCAGATCCTCGCCCACCAGGTGACGGTGACGACGGATGCCTCCCTGAAGGGGTGGGGAGCGCACACTGGAGATCTTCACGCGAGAGGCCTTTGGCTCCCGGAGGAGAAGCCGCTCCACATCAACATCCTGGAGCTCTGGGCAGTGTTCTGGGCCCTCAGGTCCTTTCTCCCGTCCCTCAAGGGCAAGGTAGTGAGGATCTTCACCGACAACACCACCACAATGTTTTACATCCGGAAGCAGGGCGGAACCAGGTCCCCAGCCCTATCCAAGGAAGCCCAGGATCTGTGGCATTGGGCCGTTTCTCAAGGGATGTTTCTGGTGCCGTTTCATCTGGCAGGGATAAAAAACACCATTGCCGACTCACTCAGCAGAGAGCTGCGCTCGTGCCACGAGTGGGAACTACGCCAGGACCAAGTGGACCGACTCTTTCAGCGATGGGGCAAACCCCAGATCGACCTGTTCGCGACGGCGACGAACTCCAAGTGCCAGAGGTTCGCCAGCAGGTTTCCCCAACCGAGGAGCATGGGCGATGCTTTCTCGTTCCCCTGGGACGGCCTGTTCCCATATGCGTTCCCTCCGTTGCCGTTGCTGCTCCGACTCATCAACCAGCTCAAGAAGTCCCAGTGCAGAATGATCCTCGTCGCACCGGCGTGGCCGAGACGGATCTGGTTCCAAGACCTTCTGGACTTGTCAGCGTCCCCACCAGTCAAGCTGTCGACGGACGCAGATCTTCTCTCCAGAGAAGGAGGCGCCATTCTTCATCACGACCCAGAGTCGCTGAACTTGCAGGCCTGGCTCCTGCAGCACTAGAGTTTGGAGTGTACGATATCCCGGCCGACTGCAGAGAGGTTCTTGCGAAGGCCAGGGCGTCCTCAACTCTCAAGTGCTACGGACATAAGTGGAAGAGGTTCTCTATCTGGTGCCGGGCACAGAAGATTAACCCTCTGCGGATTACGGCCCCTCAAATATTGCCGTGCCTACTGTCACTAGCCAAAGCTGGACTATCTCACGCCTCAATCAAGATACACCTGGCAGCAATTTCTCGATACACCAAGACTACAGGGCAGTCATCCCTGTGGTCTCATCACCTGGTTAAGGAATGTATGAAAGGACTGTTTCGATCATTCCCGCCAGTGAAGGCACCAGCCCCGGTGTGGGAGCTCAACGTGGTGCTGACCAGGCTCATGGGTCCGCCATTCGAGCCGTTGCATTCGGCCCAGTTGAAGTTTCTGCCATGGAAAACAGCGTTCCTGGTGGCCATCACCTCCGCACAACGCGTGGGAGAGATCCAAGTGCTATCCTGCAAGCCTCCATACCTGACCTTTCACGATACGAGGGTAGTGCTGAGGACGCACCCCTCCTTCATGCCCAAGGTGCCGTCGGACTTCCATCTCAACGAGCCCTTGTTGTTACCAGTCTTTTTCCCGTTGCCTTTGTCGCTGGCCGAGAGGACTTTGCACTCGCTGGATGAAGCTAGAACGCTGAAGTTCTACGTGGACCGAACAAAGAGTTTTCGGAGGACATCACAGCTGTTTGTGAACTTTGGACCTGTGAACCAAGGGAAGGCTCTCTCGAAGGCTTCCATTTCCAGATGGCTCTCTGGCTGCATCATGCACTGTCATCGGTTGGCAAACCGACCGTTGCCCGGCCGTCCGAGAGACCATTCGACCAGAGCTATCGCTGCAACCACGGCGTTCTTGTCTGGTGTGCCCCTGCTGGACATCTGCAGGGCTGCTACTTGGAGGTCGACGCACACCTTCACGAGATTCTACTGCGTCGACCGGGATTCCAGGGAGGAGTCCAGGGTCGGCCAAACAGTGCTGTGCAACCTGTTCGCTTAAGGTGAGCCTGGTGAGGAGGTAAGAAATGCTTAATGTTGAGTTTTGATGTAATGCTCAATGTTGAGCCTTTGCCACCTCCCGTGGTTGTGCATGTGTGTACTGCTATGTATTCTTATATTCATGAGCATGTGAATCCATGCCAGACCCCATGCCGGAGAAGGAACAAGTTACTTAACTGTAACTGTTGTTCTCCAGCATGGGTCTGGCATGGATTCACATGCGAACCCTCCCTCCTTACCCCTCTGCGGCTCTTCACTTGGTCATACTGCCACTTTACGTGCTACCAAATCTGAGGATGGCTGCCAGAGGCGGGGCTTAGGGAGAGGGCAGTCATTGGCTGGGAGCAGTATGACCCAGAGACCAGTGATTGGTTACTACTGAGAAAGACAGATCAGAAACGAAACTGATACTGATTTTTTCTTTACCGAGGATTCCCGGCCTGACGACGGGGAACATTCATGAGCATGTGAATCCATGCCAGACCCATGCTGGAGAACAACAGTTACAGGTAAGTAACTTGTTCCTTCTTCAGACATACCCCCTGGCAAAGCGAACACCTCTTCTCCAGCTATCTCTCCTTTCAGTGCTGTGCCCCATAGAATACAGTTGGGTCGCACAATAAATTTGGTCCAATTGTATACATAGGTCGTCCACCTTCACCTTCTAATTCCTTCATGAGCATCTTATCTATCCCTCGCCCTCATCCCCACTCGGTACCCGACTTTGCTCCTCCCTGCCACTACTGAATGTTCTACCATACTCCTCCCTTGCCTCTCTGACAGGCAAAAGACCATCAACCCATAAACTATGGCAGGAGGCGCTATACAAATGCAAGATAAAATAACATATTACTGCTATGTAACGGTTTTGTATATCCATCTAACGCAACAGGAAATCATATGTTCTTGTGGTTGGTGTGTGCAGCGTTTAAATGTCACAAGCCTAGAAAGGCAAACCGTGACCGTAGGGTGACCATATCTGAGCCATGAAGCAACTGGAGCAAAAGCCAAGTGAAAGGCAAGCCTGGACGATAATAACATATCTGCAGTTCTAAGTATACTAAGGAAAGCAAGCACAGTACTGTAATCCTGTAAATACATTGTGTAGATGCAAAAACTTGGACTTGGGCATTGGGCCTTAACTTTGAGACTAGAGGGATTGGACTTGGGCCTTTGGGAAATTGAACGGGAACCCGAAGTCTGTTTTTAGAAGAGCCCCTTTTAAACATATTTCATTGCTGCTAGACCCTTTTCAGGTTCAAGAGACCCTAGGTCAGACAGAAGTTGGTCATCCCTTTCTTATCTTTGGTATGGTTTGCTTAAATCAGAGTGTGGTAAATTCCCTGTGCTAACCTAGGAAGGTTGCGGGCTGCTAGTTACAGGGTTGGTCCAGCTGCTTCCAGGTGTCCATCCCCGAAAATAGACCAGGTGGATCTCTCAAACCTGTTACTCCCACCAAGGCACAGTCTATCATCCCCAACGGTGGGGTCAACCGTTCCTTCAAAGTGTGCTTAGGGGGCCAAAGAGGAACTCCAAAACAGGCAACAGAAGCCTATAAGGCTAGGAAGTGGAAACCGAGCAATGCCCAGCGACATGGCACCAAAGCCCAGCCAGACCTGCTCAAAGTTTTCTCAGACATGCAATACCTTAGCCCTGAAGGCACTTACCTGAAAGGTTTCAAGAAGGAAAGCCTTTCCAGACGGCACATTCCATTGCTTACCACGTGACATGATGCCTGCCGGAAAGGGGTAATCACGGAATGACGCAGTGCTTCTGCCATGAATGGAAGTAAATCCAAGATTGTGCTGCAGTCACATTTGAAGCTTTGCATCCCCTCATTAAATAGAAGCTACCAGGTAAGGAACCAATGCCAGACTTGGAACAATGGGAGGAGTTAAGGACTGACAAGAGAAGCATTCAAGGTCACATAGCGGAAACAAATGTTAGAACTGTACCAGGTCCCATGGGTATAAAATAGCCTGGGGAACTTCCGTCAGGGACCTGAACCCGGAGGAGATGGATGTATGTCCAAAGTGTCCCTTGATACAAGTGGAAAATGCTGAGGAGAGTGACCCAGAAGAGCCGGCTCACTGGAGGAAATATGCACCAGAGTGGAGCTCCCAGAAAAAAGCTTTCTGGAAGATGGTGGCCCAAAGCTGTAGGCCCTATTACCACTGTCTAGGAAGGCTGGCTGACTGGAGGTGGGCAGTAGAAGCCTGGAGAGTGTGGAAAGAGAAGGAGTGTGTAATCCCTAGAAGCCCTGGGAAAAAAGGCTGACCAGAGGGGTACGAAAGCTCCTCTCAACTCCTTGGGGGAGCTGATGAGCCAAAGCCTGAGGCTTTCCAGCAGAAGACCCTGAGGAAAGCTAAGAGGACCCAGGCCATGGCAGAAAGGCAAGAACGGTATTGTATGCCTGAAATGGACCCAGAATTAGGGTTGGAGAAATAGCCAGCCCATTCCAAGTGGCATGTGAAATCCAAGGTCTGGGAAGAGACCTTTGCTGTATTCCGAACCCAAAAGTCAGACAATAGACCTGTTTTGAATCCTGAAATCCCAGGTCTGGGAAGAGACCTGCTGTGAATCCCAGGAGAGCCAAGATGCAGGAGAGCCTGACATCCAAACAGGGGCATCTAAGGCCTACTAGAGAGCTACAGAAAACATAAACTAACAGCTTTGGGAGGCCCACAAGGAACTGTGATATTGGTCAAAAGAAGCCTGATGTGAGAATATTGTGAAGCCTGAATGTAAGAGGAGGCCGGGAGAATAAAGGTGAAAGCCATGAGGCCAGGAAAGGTTATCAGACTGTGAGTACCTGCTACCCGGACCTCTTCAGAGGAAAAATCCTGCTTTGTTGCAGTAGATTAGAGACAGGCTTTAAAGAGTAGTTTATGAACTATTTGGTTTATGCCAAAGCATTTGACTTTAGGTTATTAGCTTAGAGTAGCCAGAAGGCTACTGACCTATAAAAGTTAGGGTTGTTACTTTTCTGTTTTTCTATTCAGGACCCCTCTCAGCCAGTGGGCAGGGAGAATGGCTTACCGGGGACAAGGACAGAGCCCGTCCTACCCCTGAGGTGGACCTTGGCAGTTGAGTGAGTGCCAGTTCATACCCCTGTGGCAGTGTGATGTATTGCAGTACTCAATTGTCTCACACCATCCTCCTGTACAGAATGCTCCAGAGTTTTTTTCTCTCTTCCACAGAGACACCATGATCTCTCTATGTGAAGATTATTTTCAACTCAACATGAATAAGTTGCATAATGCTTGCAACAAAATTGCGCCAATAAAAACCAGACCAATAATAAATGGTTCTCTAATTCCCTTTGTATTTTTAAAAATGATTATCGGAAAAAAGAGAAACAGTGACAAAAAACAGGGACCAAGTTTCTTGTCTCGCTGCTAAAACTGCCCTCACGTACTACAAGAAAACATTTTTTCCTGCAAAATCTAGTATTCCACAAGGTAATACAGCTGTGAATAAACCCAAAGAACTGTTCGATGTTACAAAAGACATTTTGTAATCCTCAATGTGCATCCTCTAAGTTGCAACCCACCCTACAACTGGCCAAAGAGTTCACCACATTCTTTTGGAATAAAGTTAGTTTGATTAGAGACAATATTGCTGACTTACCAGCAACCTGTTAAAGCCTGCCTTCTGACCAAACCATATTGGGTACTCAGCCCAAGGAGAGCTTTGTTTTCTCGCTCAGCTTACTCTTTCAATACTCGCCTCACTGAAACCTGCCAACTTTAATCATGACTCTCTCCAAGCCTGTCTTGCGCATCGCCAGGCTAGCACCCGCAATGAATTTATTTTTTGCTTTGTTAACATGTCCATCGCTCAAGGGATGGTTTCCCAGGAGCTGAAAGCTTGTATCATAACACCTCTACTAAAAGCATACTCTTTGGACTATCATGTGTTGCAGAAGTAGCCAGTCTTTCTTGGCCCGTAAAGATACTTGAAAAGGTAGTTACCCTTCATCTGCAAAATGTAATTGAAACAAACCAACTCCTAAATTATTTCCAGTCTAGATTCAGGCCCTGTCATGGAACAAACAGCCTTGTTGACAGTCTGGGATGATATCCTGAAATCTGCTGATGAAGTTGCCCTAACTATGTTGGTGCTGCTCGATTTACTGGCAGCATTTGACACAGTGGACTTTCAAATATTGCTATCCAGACTCTCCAGTGTCACCCACATTTCTCATAAGTCCTTAAAATCGTTAAAATCATTTTCATTCAAGAGAACTCAGCAGGTTAAGACTGGACCATACTACTCTAGTTCCATACCGGTCACTTGTGGGGTTCCGGAGGGCTCGGACTTGTCCGCAAATTCTGTGTAATATATTTATCCAACCGCTCATGGGGATTTTTTCAAAATATGAGTTACACTACCTCTCGTATGCGGATGATGCTCAGATTTAAGTTCATATAACCAATTCCCTGACTCACTCCAGTCCATTACGGACTTTGCCCTAGAAGTTTGAAACTGAATGTAGGCAAATAAATATACAGCTACATCCCTCTAAAACTGAGTTTATCCTTTTGGGCCCTAAAAACATCCCAAGCACCCAATACAAGTTGCCTCCTTGCCCTTTGCTATTTGTTCTCCCGACATCTTTTGGCAGGTAAGGAACCTGCGGTGTATCTGGCAATCAAATCTTGACTTCGACCATCATTTAGGGGAAACCATTAAGGCCATCTGTTTTCACCTTTGTCTCTTTCGTCCTATTCTTCCTTTCATCCCAGAACCAGACTGACCCATAGTGATGGGCTCTTTCATTAATTCTAAGTTAGACTATTTGTTAGGCAGAAACCTGTGCAGTTCCCTTAAGGAAAAACTGCAAAAGATTTAGGACTACAGGTGTTAGCAGTAAACCCACTTGGTAGCAGTCTGTACCACCCAGATTTACCTGGTAGCTGTGGCTGAGCAGTCAGACTTCTCTCAAGAAGAGTTAGGCAGTATGCAAAGTATACACAATAGGCACTCAGACACACCAATATAAGCAAACACTGACCAGAGCTTTGGTATCAAAGTATATAATTATGTATTTAAAAACACACTGTTTGAAACACTCCAGCACTCTTATTGTAAAATTTTCTAAACACAGTTACTATTGTAATATATACACCCCTTTTTCCTTATCAGATAAGTCACAGTAAAACACCACTTATTTTCATACAGAGGTGAGCGCTTAACTAGATGGCACACCAATAAGTTTGTGAGAAAGGGAGGGAAAAAGACAGGATATGGAAAAGGTACAAGAGCAAAAGTCACTGGTGAGCCAAAGTCCAAATTCTGGGCCCACTCAGAGAGAGAGCCGAGCACAAATGCGCCCAAGATCACACAGTTACACTAGGCTTAGAAAGTCTTGCAGAGGGTTCAAAAAGAGTTTAGAAAGGCTTTAGGAAAGTTTAGCCAGGGTGTCCCAGGCTAACCCAGGTTCGAAAGCCGGGGGTGTCATGATGCCTACCTCCAAGGAGCCAGACCAGGCCCAGCTACCCCAGAGGCAGACATCATGTCCCTGAGGGAAGTCTCAGCAGCCCCAAATAGAGGCCCTTTGGACTCAGTCCTGGCGCCTTTGGCGCCAGGCTCATATTGGACAACAGTCCTGGCGCCATAGGCGCCAGGCTCATAAAAGATGACTTTGTGTATAAAGGTGCTTGGTGTAAACTTACCTGATGCAGACCATGCTGCAACATCCAGGTCATCTAGAGGCCTGAATGGGACTACTTTATCTTTGGGGACTACTTAACCACACGGGTGTGGCCGGAGGAAGAATACATACCTGAGAGGAAGGATACATACCTGGAACTACTTTGAAGGCTATTTAAGCCACGCCCAAGCAGCAACTCACGCTTCGCGTTGTTCTGCATCTAGCAGCTGGACACTCACCGTGTCTGCTCCTGCATCCTGACTTCTGCCACGCCCGCCAGCATCCTGGAACACCTGCAAAGGGAGAAGAGAAGGGAATAGAAGAAAGAAGAGTCCTTACCTGCTAAATCCGCATCCCAGAGACATTTCGCCGACGATCCTGAAAAGGAAGACATTCATTTTAAAAGCACATCGCATCGATCGCTGCAGCGCCGCATTCCACTCATCTTTACTGGGCGCCTCCATGTTCATCAGCGACCATCTGGATCCGCAGCCACATTTCAGCGCCTAGGGAGAAAAAGACAAGAACAAAGGTGAGCTAGGGAAGAGAATAAGAAAACCTTAATTTTCCATCATAAGACTTACCTGTTGGGTCATTCCCACTTCATTTCGGGTCGGTGCCGCATCCTGGCATTTCCGGACCCCGGCCCCTAAGGGGAAAAAAGAGACATCAGCGTTAGTGAGCGAATGCTAAGACATTACCTGAACGCTCATTAAAGACTTACCTGATATCTACTGGAACTGCACCTCTAACTTCGGGTCGGTGCCATATCTCCGGCATTTCCGAACCCCGGCCCCTATGGGGAAAAAAGACACAAGGATTAGTGCATTAATGCAAGGACACTAAAGGAACCTCTCATCAAACAACTCACCTGAGTTTCCTTCGTCGGTTCCATTGCTCATCTCGGAATCTTTGTTCTGCACCTGAAATAGAGATAATGGACAATTATTATTTCGGGCTCATACTTATTAACAGAATTCTCACAGTATTTTACCGGGAAGGTCAAGCAAACTTGAACTCTCTACAATCCAAGATCCAGTGAAGTAACTGGATTACAACGCGCCCCTGCATCAGAAGCAGGATGGAGAGCTCGTCCTTTCAGACCCTAAGGTGAGACTTCACGGGGAATCACAGAAGGGTTTCGTGGAGGGTGAGAAGGGAGTGGGAGGCTTACACATTATCCCGCAGATTGTTAATACTCCCTTTTCACACACAGAAGGATATTTCTGCGAGCCAGACAAGCCAGATTTGAGGGTCCGGTCCTGTCCATCTTCCGAGTCCTGCGCTTCACCATAGAAGAGGCAACAGCACTCCAAACCAGGCCTGCGCCTCCGTGGGAGTCAGGTGAGCGTAACAGGGGGCTAAATCTACCCCGTACATTCGGTAGCAAGGGAAGCCAGGCGGGACACGGTACCTTAAGTGGGAAGGATCCTCCAGCGGTGGCAGTGGTTCCTGGCAGTGGGTGCAAGTCGCGTCGTCGTCCAGGGGAAGAGAAGATCTCGACTTGGAGGAAAGGTGAAGGTCGTTGCACTACCAGGGAAGAAACCAGCCGCAGAGTTTTCCGGTTAAAGGTGGTACCTTGGTTCATGGTCTTGGTAAAACGTGGTATCCCGGTTGCCGGGGTGCTTGGCACAGGCAGGGCGGCCACGAGGTACGTCGGGAAGGCAAAAAGACGATGAAACTGGTTATCCCCACCAGTCAAAGGAAGAAGACTCTCCGGCGGGAGATCTCTGTCGTTGGGAAAAGTGGTGAGACGGTCCAGCAGGGCTCCACCGGTGGTGGCGTCGTGGCAGGTCGGCTCAGCTTCTCCCTCGTCGGATTCTTAGGTCCTGTGGCGACTTCTGAAGTTCCAGTCCCCAAAGCCCTGCTTTTATGCAGAAAACCCCCATTCACTCAGCCTAGCTGTCACTCAAACATGCTAAGTGGTGAGCCGGCCAGCTCACCACTTGTGCCAATCAGGACGGAGTGTGACTTGAGTTGCCTAGGCAACTCAGTCCAGGGTGCCTAAATCCCCCTCCACCCCTCCTAAGTACCCCAGACAGAGTGGCACCACTTTGGAGGGCTTCTGTGGAGAAGCCCGCCAAAAAGTGGAACAAAGGGCTCAACTTGGGTTGGAGTCACAGAAGAGAACACAAACGCCATTTTAGAATCAAGTTTTGGCAAAAAATACCAACCGGAGAATTAATATTAATTAAATTAACCGGCGGTATGTTCGAGGCTACCGTAAATAATTAAATAAAGATAGTAGCCTAAAACAATGGGAAATCCCATAGGAAAATATTTGCGGTTGAATATAAAAAGTAGTATCCACTGCCACCAGCCAAAACTCAATCAGGGGGGACGGAGACGTGCCCCCTCGACTAACAGACCCCGGGGCAATTGAATTGCCCCAGCCAGTACGTCCACAATATGATGGTTTGTACTGGTTCTGTTCAGAATTTAAGACTAGTAAAGTCAATGGTGACTTTACATGCCCTGGGAGACAGTAGTCAGTCCCAGGGTAGGGAGTCTATACTGGGGGGTCACTATGACACCCCTGTGTTGCTGCACTGAGGGTGCTGTGTAACACATATCACAAAAACACATGAACACCTATGGGGTAAAAGACCCCATAGCCCATTAAGCACATCTAGATTCAAAGAAACACACTCAAATCATGCCCAAGAGTGAGGGTAAAAGAGACTCACTCTTGCCAGGAGAAAAAAATTAACCCCAAAAATCCAGCAAAGCTGCTGGGGGACTCACTAGGTTAGGAAATTCAGCCTAAACAGAGAATTCTCCCTAACACTATTGCAACTCCATTTTGGCCAGGTTCTCTGTAAATCAACTCACACGGCTGCAAAAAGCACACAATGCTGCTGTGAGGCTCCTTTTTAAGATCCCAAAGTTTTCATCAGTTCCTCCATATCAGAGGAATTTACACGTGTTACCGGTACATCAAAGAATCACTTTCAAGATTCTTTGTCTTGTTTTGAAGTGCTTTAATGGACACGCCACTGTGTATCTTATGTCTAAAATTGTTTCTTACTGTCCATCTCGCACCTTGTAATCCTCTTATCAACATTGCCCATCAGTTCCCATCTCCCACTTCATTCACAGAGGGGACAATCTCTTTTCATTTCTGGTCCCTGGGCTATGGCACTCACTGCTCACCAAACTCAAACAGAACAAATCTTACCTGGCATTTAGAAAAAGCCTGAAAAGCCACCTTTTTCAGTAACCTTTAATAATCCATGTTAATGTGCTACTTAGATCATTTTATATACACAACCTGCGCCCAGAAGCAGTTTAGTGTGCCCAGTTCTTCTGTAAGAGAAGTTATGCACTTGACAAATAACTCAACTCAACCGTGACAGGACAGAGTACAACCAAGCACCCAAAAAGCGACAGCAGCCCATAAGCAAGCAGAGTCTCCCAGATGGAGCCACTGCGTGAGAGAGAGAGAGACGTAATGGGGCCACAGAGCTTGCAGGATGGCGGAGTGAGCATCGGTCTGGCTCAGAATACCAGCAGGAGCCAAGCCTGCAAAGCAATCCAAACCCCTGCCCACCAAAGATATGGATGGGAGGCAGACACCCTACAGAAAGACATAACAACTTGGGGGAATGGCTGCTTGTGGCACCCTGCGATGAATCTGAAATGATTCCTCCCAGAAGCCTGGCCTGGGACCCTTTGCTTGTGTCCAGGGAAGGGCAGACGCTTCCTGGCCCTGTGGGTGATGTTCTGTGGGAGGATCACATGGGGGTGGGGCGGGTGAACAAGTCAGGAAGATTGGAAAACACCCCTGTTTAACTTTCCCTGTAACCCCACACTTTTTCCCAAACAGAAGAAGTCAGAAAGTCTAATTGTGTTAAGGACTACAATTCCCATAATCCGATAAGCACTGGGACGAGGAAGAGGGCTGAAGAGGAATGTTGCAGTAGTAGTCAGGCAATTAAGTCTGACAGCCCACACCTGAGGGAAGCTGAGAGGCTTAAATGGCCCCCTCAGGTGCAGGCAATTGGAAGGAGCTGGAACTGTGGCTGGAGTGTATGGAGCAGTAGCAGAAGGAAGAAGGCATGGTGTTGGCAATCCAGACAGAAGTGGGCAAACTGAAGGGACGCTGGGACTCTGATACAGCAGATTCCAACTGCTGGTCCTTTGAAGGTCCTGTTCCCCCAAACTCTAATGGGCAGAGGTTGCGCAGCAGAAGGCGTGAAGGAAGACTGCCTTTCCCCGTGTGAGCCTAATTACAGAGATTGCACATCATTAAGCGTGTCGGAAACCATTGTGAGAAGTTGCTGTGGAACAGAGAGTCTCAGGAGCGATAGGAGCTCCTTAATTGCATGGCCGGACCGGAGACGCCTTCAGCGAGGGAGGGTGTGGGTCCAAAGTGAAGCCATAAGTGGTAGAAGTTATGCAGCCCACGGAGAATGGAACACGGAAGCTGGTGAATTTAACCGATCATTGTGATTCCCTTCGTGAACACTGCCGGCAACAGTATCCACCAAAATAATCACTTACGTATGAGTAGAAGCGATGCAAAGTTGATTGTTAAGTATTTAACAGTGGTATCATCAAATATTCTCTTTCATTCGCGTAAAGAGGAAACGCAGTGAAACTCAATTGTTGCACTTAAAACTTGCAAAAGCACAGAAAGAAGTGGTTGCGTGTGCCTAATAAAGATTCTAGGAGGAAGGGTGACCTCTGAATCTTTGCTAAAGCAGTCAACAATTCTAACAAGGGAAGTCAAGTGTTTAAACATTGTTATTACAAGTTGGAAAGAGCAAGTATTGCCCAAGCCAAGAGTGAACAAGGTATTTCCCCAATTAAGACTGAAAACAAAGAGCGGTTTAACTATTACTGTGAGCCAAACAGAATCTAAGCATTGCAAGACAAGACTGTGCAGGCATTACCTGAAGCCAAGAGAGTGGCAACGAAGCTTCTTGGTAATTATATTAAGCAATGTTGGAGAAGTGAAACCTGCTACTTATAATTGTTCTTTTGAAGTTTATATAACCTACATTGCCAAAGCTAATATGAAGAAGAGAGAAGTGTGTCCTAAAGGCAAGTTTGAGTTGTTATTATTGCAGACAGACAAGGGAAGCAAATAGGCTATCCCTCTGGAGAAAGGAATAATCAGAGGAAGAGTGATTTGCGTACTTGAAGGTGTTAAAGTACCAGAAAGTGAATCTTGTCATATCTGAACACTTTTTAGAGTCACAATGTATTGATGATGTGGTGGTGTATTTGGTTGTCAGTAGATCTGATACTTCAGTAGCCCAATCGAAGTTGGAATACTATGAGGCAGAGGACTAGACCTTCATGGTGAACTCTTGTAGAAATTGCTCAAAGTTGAAAGTTGCTGAAGTAGAAGTAGGTGCTCTGTAGTCATCCTGACAAAGATACCTACCGTGACTTCTAATCTTATAAAGAAAGACATATTAAATGTTAACCAAGAACTTTGCATTAACCTTTGCAGAAGTTGTATTTACTTTAACCTAACAAAGAACTGTGGTATTTGTTCTTGGACAACTGGAAGTATGGCAAAGCATCGTGGCTGGGAATGACATTGATGCTATTTTGATAAGGTGGAAAGTTTTTATTTCACCAAGAACATAGGTTTTTCTTTTGTTTGAACTTTGGTTAACATAACTTTGATATTGAAGGAGCCATGAACTGAATTGAGACTGTATTACAAACACGGATGTCCTTGTTTCATTTTTGTTTTATATTGGAGCTGAATTTACTTTGAAACCTAGGGAAGGGGAATTCACCCAGGTTACCAAGAAAGACTGTGAATATCATTGTTGATGTTACCATGAATTGGCATATCTTTATTTGTGTATTTGATGTTTAAGTGTGAGGGGCAGATATCCTGTGTTAAAGTGTTTTCATGTAGTTTTGATAGGCAGGGACATTGTAGTCAGAGTAGGGATAGTGAGGCGTTTGACAAAACGTATGATTTAATATAAATGGCGTGTTTTGAGAAATCACCCAAAAGTATTCTGCATCACATTTGTGACCCGTCACGCGCCCTTGACATTAACTTAAACAGGGTGTTGGAGTGTGACAAAACTTTGCAAAGAAAAGGAGTGGATTTGGACCGTTATTTGAAGACTGTATTCCTATAACATCACTCAGCAGGGGAATACAGGACCAGATTGGTTAGGGCAAGTACCCAATGGGAGCAGGAGGAGGAACATAAAAGCGTTAAAAAGTGTTGGATTGTTTGGGTGAGGTCAGAGAAGGTGGACTAAGAGAACATCAGGAGGAAGGAGCGACGGAATAAGGAGGTGATGTTATTATTTCCCAGAACAGTTATGCCTCCCTGGTTGGCGTTCGAAAGACGCTCTGGTCTCCCGCGCATACACTCAGGAACCAAGCAGCTCTCTGCTTCTGAGAGCTAACTGGTTCCTGTTACTACTGTGCAGGAGCTGGAGATCTTCTGTAAAGATGGGGTTGGGACCGGGATAGTAGGTAAGAAAGATGTGTTTTTATGTATGTATTTGTATCTGAGTGAGTAAATGAGTGTTTGTTGAATGCTTGTGTGTGTGTGTGCCAGATACCAAGCCTGCCTCTGATTGCACGGGGGAAGGGAACGCGGGTTGCCCTCGCTTCCCCATGCACAACCAGCCTCCGATTCACAGCGGGAAGGGAAAGGGTCTGTCTGTTGTAAGGGTGTAGAAGTAAGGGTCGGACACAACAGTGGCATATTTTTGCGTACAAACATTTATTGATCAAGAAATGCTTGGAAAAAATCCTCTACCCCTAAAGCTAAGATGGGTTTCCCTGACTCAAAGAAAACAAGTGAAATTGTCAGGATGTCCACAACTAAAATGTCTGTCACTGTCGTGTCTCAAAAGCCTACCTAACAGTAATAACTTAAATCAACTGCACAAGGATGATCTCTTCCCAAAATAAAGTTTTCATGGTAATTGCAACCAACAGAAAAGTTCCCAGTCTCTCGGGTAATCAAAACTGATGAAATAAACAATGTTTACAAATATAAGACTCCAAGGCTAGGGTTATGCTCCTTTATCCTAGACTTCTTCTTATTCTACTTTCCTTCCTTTTGGGCTCCTGAGCCTCGTTTCCTTTTAGATAAATGTCACTGTGCAATTCACAAGGATATGCTTCTCGGATTCACAGTTCTTTATACCACCAACTTGCCATACTTCCCTGCCAAGTGTAGAATTCCTTCCAATGAGTACTTTTCAGTTCCAGGGTTCTTCACCAACTTATTCTGAGACTCTCATTAATTAGTCCTCTTCATTTCCAGGGTTCTCGACCCTCTTATTCTCAACCTCTCATGTAGGTACGGGTCCCAGACACGCAATATTCTGAACGGCTTGGTTTACTCTTCTGCCAAGCAGCTGTCCTCTCATGGACTGTCTCTTTTCTCACATGGTCCCAAATCCTCTTATTCTTCGGTATTTTAGACTTTTGGCTCTCATTTGGGTGCAGGTCTCAGACTCGGAATGTAGCATTGTATCCGATTGGTTTACTCCTCTGCCAAGAATACAACTCTTCCTTGTTTGCTTCTTTTGCACTCAGGGTCGGAGACTCTCTTATTCTTAGCTGCTCATATGCGTCTAGGTCCAAGACTCACAATTCATTATCTTATCTGCTTGGTTCACTCTCATGTCAAACATAGGATTCCTCTTTCTCTATCTTCTCAGGGTCCCAGACCCCCTTATACTTTGACTTCCATTTGGGCAATGGTCCCAGACATGCAATCTCTTCTCAGGGTCCCAGAACCTCTCATTCTAGCTTCTGCTTTCACTCCCTTGCTTCCTCTGACCTCTAGCACCTCTTGGGTAACCTGCGTACCTGTTTGTCTCTTCCGTTCAGGTACCAGCATTTCCTGAGCAGCTGAGGACCTTCTCGAGGCTTGGGTAGCGTTTGGGTAACCGGCAGGGTCTGCAGCGGCTCTGGAGACGTCATGATTTTTCCCGGCTGTGCGTCCTCTCTCTCTGGCCCTTTGCCGGGGCCTGGGGCGCCCAGAGGTTTGACTTGGTAGCAGCTCGAGTAGTCCTCCTGTCCTGGAGCACATTCTGGTTCTCCTCCTCTGTTCACGGCTCCCCTTACGGCTCTCGTCTGCTCGACTGGTGCACGCCTCCTGCAGTTCCTCCTCGGAGGATAGGTCTCTCTTTGCGTCCCAGCTGAGAAGCCTTTAAACTCCTACGCTGGATTGTAGTATTGCTTTGGGCCAATCACATACCGTGAGGAGCTAGACCGTTCGCTCTGGTTCTCTGTAGTGATCCTCAGACTCCCGGTCATCTTAATTACAGTACTTGTTTTAAAACCATATGTAACAAACTTTGTATTCTCTGGGATTTTAGTCTTCTCAAATATATTAGATTGACTGACTTGACAACATAACACATTGGCTCTATCTAGAGAGGGGAAAGGAGGATTTGGCATTGTAGAAGGGGTTTGGTATATTGAAGTGGGGGCATACCACATTCTCTGAGAATGGTCATCCCCAATCCCATAAAGTGCTTCCTTCACAATGTGATCCTCCCTCTGTGCACCCCCCAGGGGGACTATTATACTGTGGACACACCACCTTGCCCCAATGGGAAAGGTCTCTCCCTAGGGGAGAAGGGACGACATCCTCAGATTCGTCACACTGCCCTCCCTGCACACATTCAACCTCTGATTGACCGCCAAAGTGAGGGAGGTTTAGCAAATTTGGTCTTTCTACCCGCTTCGTGTTGTTGTACCAGTCTGAACTCTCTCCCTTCGAATCCTACACAAATAAGTGGAGTTCCACATGACTCCTTCTGAGATGTAGGCATTCATTGGTGACAAGAAGGTAATTAAGAAACCTTTATTTTCTAGGGTACCCTAGTGAGGTGACCATTTTACCATGATGTATCTGGCTGGGAGAATTCCTTCAAACACTAACCTTGCCTTTGCTCCTGCTGAGTGTCTTACCTGACCTAATTTTGGGAGAAATCCGAAGGACTGTCTTCGAGCAGTCTTCTACCAGTCTCTAGACTGAGGGGCCTGGCAGGCTTAAAGAAGTAGCCGTTTTCTTACCCAGGTTTGACTTGAAGGGTTTGAAAATACATAAGCCACTGCTACCTTTACTGGTTATGGGATGTGCTTAGCCACCCCTCGCCCAAGAGACTTTTTTTGGACGTTGCATAGCTCCTTGACCACACACCTCTCCCTCTCTGGAGCCAACTCAAGTCAACAGACACTCCACCGCTCCTTCAAGAACCTCTCCCACAGACTCACTGGAAGAAAACATCACAACTGTGATCGCCAGGTTCGCCCATTTATGAAAAACGCAGAAAACCCACTTCATTCAAATGTTTACAACATATTTTTTAATCTGTTCCTCACATTTTTTAAAGTAATTGAATAATGAGATGTCTGATTTACTGTTCTTATCAATATTTGTTTGATAAACAAGAATTGTATATCAGAAACACATGTAGGTAAATTATCTATGTAAAGCCTAAATAATGAACTGGAAAAAAATCATTTGTGTATTTATTTTAACAAAGCATTAACTCGTAGGACAAGCTATCTCGTCCTCTGCACAACGTTCATAATGCGAAGGATGAGATAGCTCGTCCTGGGCACTACTCACCTGTGGGGGTTGGATCGCCCCCCTCCCTGCTGCTGTGCTGCTCTCCCCAAACCCCAGACTGTGAAGAGGAAGAACTCCCCTTCGAGGCCTGGGGGTCGGGGTGCAGCCATGAAGACGTTGGTGCTCACAACATGCGCCAACGTCATCAGAAAATTAAGATTTGATGCTGAAGCCGAACAGGGGGTTGGGGGTAGTATACTAGGGTATAATGGGATTTAATTGACAGTATCCCATAATGACTAAAGGGGTGTTGGGTAGGGGAGTGTCGGAAAGGGGGGAATACCGCGTCTCACCCAGGGGCGGTCCTACCATAATCTCCAAGGGTACCCTTCCCAGGGTATCCTCCTTCACTTGTCTACCCCCGGTGTTGGGATCACAGAGTGAGGGCCCTTTCCTGGCCACCTGAGTCAGGGACCCCCGGAAACAGCCTGGGAGAAACGCCTCAGGTTTCTCACATAACCTTTTGAAAAATGATTTTTTTGTTTCCACTCAACCTGTACTTGAAAGTTTGGAAAATGGTAAATTCAGAACTGCAAACCATTTGTTCCTAGCTCTTACAAGAAAACAAACACAGGCTTGTTGTGCAAAAAACACAAAATGTACTCACTTTTTTGTTACTTTCCCACCCCCCCCTATAGCAAACGACTAATGCTTGGTGGCGTTATGATCGTGTACATGTGGGAAGAACAGAGTGTACATTTGGCCCGGATATCACTTGTTAAAAAAATAAAAGTTACAATGGATTGAATGTGACATACCAAAATGTCCAAAAAAAGGCTCAGCACTGGGAGCGAAACCCCTCGACGGTTAAGGGGTTAATAGAGAACATTTTTAGAATTTCAACATACACAAATATTGTATATGCTTTCTACTGGGAATTTTGAACTCATCACAAAGCTGTGTGGGAACACAGCTCCAAGTGGCACCATCAATCTCTGTGAAAGATTATTTGTGAGAGTTACTTTATTTTAAACAAAGTATTGCAGTGGTGTCAAATAATGGATATAATGGCTCCTCATATTAAATATTGCCTTTGAAATCTGCCATTCCATTAATAAAATAAGATAAATTTGTCCCGGCACTATAGCTCAGAGGCAACGTTTTTGGAAGCAAGACGACACGAAGCAACACAGGTTCGACCCCCGGGTCCGCGCTTAGAAACCTCTGGGTATTTAAGGCATTATAAATACGCAACTAAGACAAAAAACAATTACCCAACTAAAAAACAAAAAATTCCTGTAACAGCGCTTCAATGCCTGCGGGCTGTGTGAGCGCTTTAAATATGCAAAAATAAATAAATAAAACTAGCTGTTCAATATTGGTCAGTAATTAATAGGATTGCTTCTGTCACCCTTCTTAAATATCGGAATTACCACTGATCGCTTCCAGGAAGGGGGCCTAGGTCTCTGTGACTTATTAATGGTCATTGAAAAGGCTAATTGTATCAGATGTAATGAGAGTATGCGTGGTGTAAGAACAGTATCTAAGTTCCATCGATCACACAGGCTTCTATGATGTGTCTTTGTAGATGCGTAATTGTCAGCCTTGTTCCATTGCAGAGTCCCCGTGATGGCGTAAGATTGCTAAGTAGCATAATTACAGCACCTACTTTCAGTTTTTGCTCTTCTGGAGGCATTCGTCCTACAGCGTTTCACTCTTTAAAGACTGAAACGTTGAGCCGGTAATTAACTGTTCATTGACACTGGAACCGCTTTGCCCTGTGTGAAAAGAAGTGGGGGTGGAAAGAATTAACTTTAAATTCTTCCGAATTCTTGTGATAGTGGAAGGTGAAGGTGACTTCGTAGAACCGTGCTCATTCTGTTTGTTGAAATGATAGCTGTTGTTGAAGTGGGTGCACTTTGCCATTTGACAGCAGAGGGCAACCTAACACTGATAAATTACATCAGCTGAGAAAGGAAACCTACCTAAGTGTTTTATATACATATAGATATTACAATAATCAGAAGTGGCCACAGAAGCATAGCATAGTGAGATGAGGCTGTTTCATGAAATGACATTACACATTAATGATGCAATGTTCCATGAGACTTTTGGCACACCTGGTGAAAGCGCTAATGCTGTTCTGCAAACTAAAACAAACCTGATGACATGTCTGTACTAACAGGGTGACGGCATGATGTGTTTCTGAAATACATCTAATTTGACTACTTTTGTATTGTCTTGGTAGATAGTTGAGAATGTGCACTATTTCTCCAGCATTCGATCTTTCATGGATTCACATTTTTTGAATATTCCCAGCGGACAGGCTGGGAATCCTCAGAATTTATTTTTACAGCTTTTAATAGAGCATTTAAGTTCACTTCAGTAGCCCATCCGTGTCTTTTTAGGTGAATTCTGCCTCAGCCAATGGGACGTTGAGTGGCAAGCCCCACCCATGAGGCCATCTTCAGATTCTAATCGCACTTCGTACTGTGAGTCCTCAAGGCTTTCTCTCCTGGAAATAAAAGGCCGGAGACCAACATAATTTTTCAGAATTTTGAAATACTTTTTTGCAACCTTATAAAAACATCTATACAGACAAGTGCTTTTTACTTTCATAATATGGAAGAAAAGCTGAAAGCCCTTATCAAGGCATGCCAGTCATATGGAATTAAGAATGTGAATGAGGAAGACAAGCATTCGGAATGCATATATTGTCTCTACCCTAATCACATTCAGGAGTATGTGAAATGCGTGCTACCTTTAGCACAAAAACCCTCGAGGATGCAAAAAAGGAGAATAGTTCTTTGGCTGAATGAGGGTAGATACCCCCCATTCAGAGGCGGAATCCTCTAGAAGTGTGGTGGTGGGCAGATCAGACAGGAAAAAAACCTATAGAAGGGAGAGGTCCGAGGGGAGAATGTCTTCTTCCTCTTCTGCCACCTTCAAGAGGGAAAAAAGAAGGAAAAACTGAAAGCTCTGTACGCCCATTGACGACCTCTCAGAGGACGAAAACTACGATGGAATCCACTGTAAGTAATCCATCAACAAGTACAACTTTGCCAGCCGTCACCTGAAAACCACAGGCGACGGCGCCACGATCGTTCATGGCACAATCATAGTCGACGACAATCAAACCTCGTCAACAGACATCTTCTTCAATGACAATATCGTCCACACAAATGTCGACGACAACCATGCCCAGTGCTGTCCACGGAAGGCCAAACATCACGAATGGCATCATTGACAGTATATGGAAAGTCACCAACGCAGAAAATATCAGACATCAGGAAAACTTATGGAAAATTGGAAAAAATAAAGCACAAATGCAAGTCTGGAGACAAACATATAACAGATATAAAGTGGCAAGAGGCAATAGAGGGCTCTGCACCTGTACAACAAGGCCCAATAGTTCTTAAACTGCCTGTCAGGACCCTGCACTTTCCTAATGTCATGGAAGACGAGGCCATAGTAGTGGGGAACTGTGGAAATCTCTCGCACTGTGGACCTGGTGAGTGCATACTGCTTCCTGCTGGTCCCGCTAGATGCCGCACCTGAACTCCTGTGGACACATTCGTTGTTTTGGAACTCTATAAACAGCTGCTGAAATCCACCTGGCCACGCCCATTTGCCACGTGATTGCCATAAATCCAGGCGCTGTGCACACCTGCACTGTGGAGTGCCTGGTGAGTGCAGACTGCTTCATGCTGGTCCCGCTGCACGCCGTGCCTGAACTCATGTGGACATATTTGTTGTTTTGGAACTCTAAACAGCTGCTGAAATCCACCTGGGTACTATTGCATCCTTTCAAATATTCCATAGATCTCATGGCCACATTGTATTACTCTAAAACTCACTATTTTTCAATTATTTACTCTCTCATCTAGCCACACCGATTTGTCACATGATTGCCATATATACAGGCACGTGCACACTGTGGAGTGCCTGGTGAGTGCATACTGCAGACAGCAGCTCTGCACGCCACAAGCCACTTTAAATATTAGTTCCTTTCCAAGCCCCCTGTCCACCCTTGTTCTCGATCCCTCGTGCAAGTTGATAAGTTTTGGAACCATTCATGGTGTCATATTGCCTTATGACTGGCATGCCACAACTTGTTCCCTCTCATCTAAATAAACAAGCCAGATCTGCCTTGTTATCCCCACAGAGAGAGCCAAAATCACATGACAACTTCTCGCAGCGTTTTCAAAACACACGCTGATATTAGGAATTTCTGTTTTAACACTAAAGAGGGCAGTTTCATTGACCTCACCTCAAAACAATCCCCTAACGATTGTGAGATAGCCTTGGCCAATCATTTACTGAGTTTATTGTCGGCCATTTGTTCTAATCCCATTGGGATATTATCTGACGCCACAATAGAAGCATGTACAACTCCAGCTGTAGCAGAAAAAGAATTAAAACTTTTTCATACCTCAAATGTATTATTGTCTCACTGTTCTGCCAGAGAAGCACATGCTGCCATGCATGTGCTTGATTCAACCTCAGTTCCGCTACTTAATTCACAAGCTTTAAAATCCTCCTGTGTTCCTGAGCACATCTCCCGTCTTTCCTTCACACAGCCAGTTAGGAACTCCCTAGTCCTCCCAGTTGAAAATCAGTCGAATCGACTACCTCATACCTCGGAACAAGTCAATCCAACCATTATTCCACCTCATGTGTCTGGTGGACAAACTACCAGAATTTCGACCTCTCCGAAATTGTACACCAATGAGGAGTCGGCAGGTAACCGATCTCAAATGGATTCTGACTGATTGTTAGTGGCCTCTTCACCAAGCCTGCTCCAAGACCCTCATTTGGATTCCCTTGAACCACCTCCATCGACAATGCGCTCATCGCAGTGAATTCCAGCATTTTTTCATGAACTAAACTATATAAACTTCTTGATCAGAAAATTGCTAACCAAACTATTCTTGTTCAAAATCTGATAGAGAAAGCTGACTGGATTGCATGGAACCTCATGAAGAAAACTGAAGTTTAACATTGCTGCTCCTCTTACGTCCAGACCTTCTCAATCTGTCATGTCCATCCCTATGACTGGAGCGGTGAGCAGCAGTTTGCCCAATCCCATTTCATCCCAATCTATCATTTTCATGCCCTCCTCTCCAGCATCTCCAATTGATCAACTGATCACTCAGTTTAACTCGCCAGAAAACCAAGACATTTCCAATATTTAAAAACCTTTATTCAATGTCTTCCAACCCAAACAACAAACTAAAAAAAGAGAACAAATCTATAAAAAAATGTGAGCTTCCAAAAGACGTCAATAAGAAATCAAAAAACCTATCTTTGCCCAAAAAAATTATTGTAATCAGAAGACAGACATTTCTAAGCAATATAACTACTTCAATTCGGACCTCTCCCTCTTCTGATACAGAGGGGAATTACCAAATTATTCCTCTGGACAATCAATCCCGGGATCCTGTATCTGCTGCTGTCCCCCCCACTACCGCAATTGGTTTGATCTCAAGATATTGTACAAGATAGTGATATCATTGGGGATATGTATAGCTTTTGTCCAGAACCAGTACCCGATGATCAGATAACGGGGGCACTCAATGATGCTGAGCTGATGAACCTATCAGTTTACAGTACATCTTCTTTACCAATCATTGAAATTGTCCACCAAAGTCTTCACTCCCTTCATCCTCCTATGACGAAATCTAAGCAAACATTCTACATAAATCTTGATGTAGAACCCACTTCGTTTAAAATCTTGGCCCAAAAACAGGCCGCCACGATGGGCTTAGCAGAAAACAAGGATTGTGCAACACTGGTGACAGAACAGGCCACCAGACAGGATAAACCCACAGTCCAGCCCCCTGTTAATCAGCCTCAGTCCATTTTAGACAACTCTTATACAAAGCCATATATTTCAAATGCTAAGGAGATGACAATAGCAGACACTGATACCTTGATCGTAACCATGCTGCACAGACTGCGAATGGACCCATATCCCAGCAGATCAAGCTTACTATTCCACTCTATTCAGCAGCTTGAACACATTACATCACAAGACATTCAAGCGGTTAGATATCTGGACCCTTCCAACCTAGACATGGTAGAGGTACTTATTCCGTCTAGGATTGTAAAGAATCTAGTCTGGCGGACCCGTAACGATCTAGTACAACATGGCCTGCATATAGAAATTCGACCCAATCCTCCAGCACTGATACAAAAAGTGATCTATCAACCTCCTGCTCAAGGGCCGCCGCCTATGGACACGAGACTTGAGGACCAACTTCTACAGCAATCATGCTGCCGGTGCCAATGGGCCACGGCGATTTCACTTCAACCATTGCAGCTCAAATCGAGATGGTCATGGCTAACTGAGGCCACTAAAACCATGGGAAGACTCTTTAACAACTACTGTGACATTCCACCTCAACTTCATCATTCCTCCTCATTCCTCCTTAGCTTTGTGGAACACAAGGGGCGTTGCCTATTTTATGTCATCTAGAGCTGACTTCCTTAACAAATATGATGTTGTCATGCTGCAAGAGACCTGGTTAACATCTGAACCCTTATGGCCTGACCAACACATAGCCTGGGTGCCTGCGGTTTAAGCTCCTCGAGGGAGGCCAGCCACAGGTTTGATAATTGCGATTACACTCTAGTCCCACCTACTCATAGAGAAATCCATGTCAACTCATCCAGGCCTTCAATTTGCGGTTGTTTCAACTTCAAACACTGATCATCCTTTTTTTTCTGAAAACTGCTTTTATTAACATCTACTGGAACCCTCCAACGACAAATGAATCTCACTTTATTCAGCTAGTTGAATCATTACTCGACCTCATTACCTTGGATTCAAAAATACAGACAACAATCATAGCAGGGGACTTCAACACTAATTGCCTTGCTGCCCAGATTAAAGAATCCAATTTGCGAGCTTCTAAGTGGGCTAGATTGATGCAAGTTAGAGATTTCCTGATCCTAAATGGTTCATCCAGCAAAGACATCCCCCCCCCCGCTCCTACATGGTCAAGCGGAGCATACTCCTCCACTATAGACTATGTATACATTTCCGCTAATGCAAATAAGAGTTGCCTCTTTTAAAATAGTTGAGAATTCGGCTAGTGATCACCAAATTCTTGAGGTCCAGTGGCTTCTGCATTTTAGTCCACCTCAGCATTATTATATGCAGTCTCTAACTCTCAATCAGAGCCGTAATCGGCTCATTTGGAGAGTAGCTGATTTAGCCACACTTACACAACGATTAATTTGTTCCTGTATCGATAAAGATTAATCAGAAAAGATGGACTATACTTGTCATTTGAATGTCATTATTCAATCAACTCAGAAATCCAAGATCTTAAGAAAAAATTGTGACAAGAATTAAGATCTCTCTCTACACTCACTTCTAAAAATCAGAGAATTAAGCTGAGGACGAAGTATAAAAATAAAAAAATAAAAATGTTAGCTCTTAACAAAGAAGATCAAGCAGAAAACATGCTAATAGCGCTAATGCAAAAGTCAGTGGCAGAGATTTGGAATCTGATAAACGATTCCAAACCAAACTTCCCTCAATCCTTGATTCTTAATACCATTGAAGGGCCACACATTTTATTTCTCTTTTAAGTCACCCTATATTAGATGTGTGTAGCCCTTCTCTTAAACTGCCTTATCTTTCAGCCAAAATCAAATTTGATAAAGACAATATGATTTTATTGATAAATAAATGTAGGACATCTAGAGCCCCTGGGCCAGACAATTTGTTAATGTCTCCCTCCTTCCCTGCAGCTCTCTGGCCGGCCTCTCTTGGCCCTCTTCCTGCTCCTACCTGCAAGGCAAAAAACCTCGGGGTCATCTTCGACTCCACACTCTCCTTCTCTCCTCATATATCTGACGTCTCTAAGAAGTCACATTACCAGCTGCACCTCCTCAGAGGTATTCTTCCCTTCCTCTCCTACCCCCAGAAGCTCACTGTCTCCCGAGCCCTGGTTCTCTCGAAGCTGGACTACTGTAACAGCCTCTATCTTAATCTGCCTGCCTCCACTCTCCGCCCTCTGCAACTCATCCAGAACAGAACTGCGAGACTTGTCCTTGGCCTCAAGCCCAGGGACCGTATCTCTCCAGGACTGAAATCTCTACACTGGCTCCCAGTGGCTGCGAGGATTAAGTTCAAAACCCTCTGCATTTTCCACAAGGCCGCCTGGGGCCTAAATACCTTCAACTCTCTCTTCCTAAATATCTTCCTTCCCGAGCCCTACGCTCATCCGTCTCCAACTCCCTCAGGGTCAGCCGTTTCTCGAAGCAAGGAGCTGGGGGTAGATCTCTCTCCGCGGCAGGGGCCTCCCTCTGGAACAGCCTTCCTGCCTCCCTGAAACTTGAGGAGAACCATCTCCGGTTCCGGAAGCACCTCAAAACCTTCCTCTTCACTTCTGCTTTCTCTCTCCCTCTCCCCTGCTAAATTCTTCACCAATACTGCACTGATTCTGCAATCTGGGCCACTCTCAACGACCTCGGTCCTGGGCCCAGTCACTCTTCACTTGCACTGCCTCCCTGGCAACCCCTGCACTGCGGGACTGTCTCTGTATCACTACAGCCCCCCCACCCCCCAGCACTTGTCTGCACTTACCTTGCACTTGCCACCAGCTGGCCCTATTTATTTATTATTTTATTTCTATTCTACTTATTTGTACTGCACACCCCCTCCTCCCCCTTCCCCTTGCACTTTTTCCCTTCCCCCTACCCCTGCACTTGCGCGGTCTGAATGACACCTGGCCTAGTAGGATCGTTGTCTGTCTTCCCCTTGTTCCCCCCTCCCTGCCTCGTTTCGCCTTGAAACACTTGTGTATAGGCGCGTTACAAATGCCATATCATATCATATCATATCACATCATATCATATCAATGCAACCTTAAAGGTCCACCCGGCTGAATGGGCAATGATCCTAGTGCTAATATACTCCCAAGTAATATCTTCAGGCCAAATCCCTCCCTCCTGGCGGGAAGCCGTTATAATTCCTATCTTTAAAAAGGGTGACAGGAATAATCAATAGCACTCTGGACCACCAAGACCTGAACCTAGGCGTCTACTTACCTGTACATGGATGACGCACTTCCTTCTTTTCAACTTTGACCCGACCACAAACAAACTGTCCTGAAGACCGTCCGGTACCACTCAGCAGCGCTGCTTTACTCTATACAGCCACTGCCACCTATCATCTGAATACCGAACCAGAAACACCTAATTGTTGTGTTGACAATGTTAATGTATTGTCATGTCAAGCAATACATGAAATACCTCTGTCACTCTGCCTACTAACTCACAAAAATGCAGACCATAATGGACTAAAAAATGCACTTTTTCAGCGCAACGGCGCAGTTTGTAAATATGTCTTGTTTTTTGTTAGTATAAATTAAAGCTTTTGAATTGTTTTGATATTTTGGTATCTAAAGGTGTTTTTTCTTGAGCTAGCAGCTGCCTAGCTCCGCTGCTAATTTGTGACCCCATGTCACGCCTTTGCTTAGGGTAGCTTTGGCTCACATTTGCTCTTAGTGTACTTTATACCCTCTTGAGTCAAGCCCCCTTCAAAAAAGAGGGTTCTGCCCATTTACTTCTCAACAATTAACCACAGACAAGTGGGTGTTAGACATCATACAAAGAGGACACATCATGGAATTCTAAGGAACCCCTCTCCAATGCCCCCAAAATGTCAACACCAGCCACACTTAAACATCTTAATGAGCGAAGTGGAGAAACTGCTAAATAAATGCAATGGAAAAAGTCCCAAACCATCACAGTGGCAAGGGCTCCTACTCCAGATTCTTCATGGTAAAAAAAAACAGACGACTCATGGTGACCAATTCTGGACCTATGAAACCTGAACAAATATGTAAAGAAACAAAAGTTCAAAATGGTCACCTTGGCAGATGTCATGAAGTCAATAAGGGAGGACGACTTCCTAGTGTCACTGTATCTCAAAGATGCATATTTTCACATTCGCAAAAGCTGCAGAGTTCCTAAGATTCGTCATAGGCACAAACAACTATCAATTCAAAATCCTCCCGTTTGGTCTTCGCCCAGCCCCAAGAACTTTCCCAAAATGCCTAGCCCCAAGAGCCGCATCATTCAGGAAAAAAGGATACCACATGTATCCATATCTCAACAATTGGTTAGTACGAGCACTATCCCAACAGGCAGTGGAAATAGTGATCCAACATCCCCTTATGCCTCAGCTTCGTGTTACATTCAAGCAAATCCTGCTTTAAGCCATCAAACACGGTAGTGTTCCTAGGGGCACAATTCAACACCAATGAGGGCCGGGTACGTCCCTCGGTAGAGAGGGCAGCGTCAATACCCGTCTAATCATGAAATTCTACCTGGGCGCCAGGATCACAGTCAGAACCGTCCTGCAACTATTAGGCACCATGTTGTCCTGCATTTCCCTAATACAGCAATACAGGTTACAAATGAGACTTCTACAAGAATTCCTAGCGGATGGGTGGCCCCAGTTAACGGGAACATGGAACAACAAGTTGACAGTAACAAAGTCGCTCACTGACATCTTGCAGTGATGGCTCACGTTATCTCGCATCACTAAAGGAGCCCCATTCAGGGACCTGCCTTTTCAAGAAACCCTGATCACGGATGCCTCACTGACTGAATGGGGCGTGCACACAAACCGCACTCAGTAAAAGGCTGTTGATCCCCGACCGAGACACAACTTCACATCAACCTACTGGAGCTGAAGGCAGTGGCACAAGCCCTTCACTCATTCCAACCAGTGCTCAGAGGCAAAGTGGTAAAAGAGTTCACAGACAACACAACCGCAATGTATTATGGGCGAAAACAGGGGGGCAGCGGGTCAAGGGCGCTCTCCAGAGAACCCCAATGGCTGTGGCACTGGGCTATCTAAAACAACATACAACCACAAGCATGTCACCTTCCGAGGAAGGAAAACGAAACTGCAGATCAACTGAGCAGAGCCAACGACCAGTCACACGAATGGCAACTGGTGGACAGGAAGCTCCTACAGATCTTCAACAAGTGGGGGAACACCGACCATCTATTTATTTGCCACATGGGAGAACAAGAAATTCCTTCTGTTCGCAAGCAGATCTCTGCACCATAGATCTCTACACGAAGCGTTCACAATGTCATGGGAAAGAATATTCGCCTATGCGTTCTCTCCAACGCCAGTCATACACAAGGACCTGCAAATGATTCCAACATACAAGTGCACAGTCTTTCTCATAGCGCCAACATGGGCGAGACTACTGTGGTTCTCAGAGCTTGTTCAACTGTCCCAGGATCGTCCAATCCCTCTGGGTCAAGACCCCGACTTGCTAACCATGTGCAACTAGCAGGTGCGACACCACAACCCAGGGGTGCTCAACTTAAAGGCATGGCTCCTGACTTCGACAAGTCCCACTCATGCAGGAATGCAGAAACATCCTAAAGGCCGCCAGGGCAGAGTCCATAAACAGATCATATGTATACAAATGGAATCAGTTTTGCACTTGGTGTTCTCAACAAATTGTACCCGTTAGATGTGGAACCTCACCAAATCCTACCATACCTTTTTAAAAATGAGCAAAGCATGGGTTATCGCATTCATCGATCCAAGTACATTTGGCTGCAATTTCGAGTTACACCAGAAAGCAAGGAAAAGCTCCAGTGTATGAGCCGGCATCGTACAACACTTCATAAGAGTCCTATTCTGCCTCTATCCCCCTCAAAAGAAAGTGCCACCTCAGTGGAGCCTAAACACTGTGCTGTCAATCCTAATGAAACCTCTGTTCGAACTTATGGCGACTATAGACATAAAGTTTGTGTCCTGGAAAACTGCTTTTCTAGCAGCAATCACTTCTTCCAGACGGGTGTCAGAAGTACATGCGCTATCTGTTAAACCTCCATACCTATGGTTTGAAAAGAACAAGATCATCTTAAAAACAAACCTTACGTTTGTTCCCAAGGTGTTGTTCAACTTTCACCTGCAGGCCGAAGTAACCCTAATGGTGTTCTTCACAGATATGTCCACACCGGCGGAACAGGCTGTACACTCGCTAGACCTTCGCGTCATGAAGTTCTACATAGACAGAACCAACATTTTTTTGATGGCTTTTGGCCCCCCTAACAAAGATCGGCCTATTTCAAAGCAAGATATTGCCAGATGGGTTTCCACTGCAATTTCGACGGCACACACCTTGGCCAATCGACCGCTACAAGGACCCATTCATACTCATTCCACTAGGGCAGTGGGGTCTTCGGCTAGGCTATGGGCAGGGGTCCCCCTGTCGGACATATGCCGTGCAGCAACCTGGGCAGTCCCACACACCTTCGTCACGCATTACTGCATGATGGGACATGGAGAGGCTGAAGTAAGGGTGGGAAGAGCCGCCCTGCAAAGCTTGTTTCAATAAGGTATGCCTTCTCCCATTACACCTCCTATTACAAAATGTTGACTGCTGTGGCAATCTATTCAAAGCATGTGAATCCTTGAAAGATCCAATGCTGGAGAAGGAGTATTTTGCTTACCTGCTACTCCTGTTCTCTAGCATTGGTATCTTTCATGGATTCACATGCGCCCAGCTACCACCCCTAAGAGCGCAAGGCTACTTTTCGACAACTCTCATCTCTCTGGAATTAGAATCTGAAGGTGGCCTCCTGAGTGGAGCTTGTCACTCGAAGTCCCATAGGCTGAGGCAGAATACACCCAAAAGGACATGGATGGGCTACTAAAGTGAATTTAAAAGCTCTATTAGAAGCTATAATAAAATGTTACTGAGGATTCCCAGCCTGTCGGTGGGAAATATTCAAAGCATGTGAATCTATGAAAGATACCAATGCTGGAGAACAGGAGTTGCAGGTAAACAACATACTCCTTACCCCTTCATCCTGACAAATTGCAAAAAGAAACTATACTTTCGAAGGGATTGTGTCCTCCGACGTATTCCTAATCTTTGATGTTACCCATTCCAGCTTGCTGGCCTCGGAAATTTTTTCAGTAGAGGGCGCTGCGCGTCGGACGTCCCTCGAGTCGGTGTCCCTCGACAGCCTCCGTATCGGCGCCAACGTCATCATGCGTATAAATAGACTCGCGCAGCGTCCGTTGCTCAGTTCCGTTTTTCCGCGCTTCGTGGGCCTCGGAAACGTAACGCTCAGTTCCTTTCTTCAGGAAAAACCTTCCTATTCTTCGGAGATTATTACCTTAATACGATGGCTTCTTCATCCGAACCTTCGTCTCCACGGTCCGGTTTCAAAAAATGTTATGACTGTGGGAAGAAAATGTTGTTAACTGATCCTCACAGGATCTGTTTGTGGTGCCTGGGATCGGAGCATCACTGTTCGGAATGCGAGGACTGTATGTCCATGACGGTGAAAGCCTTGAAGGAGCCTAAGGGGAAGTTAGAAAGAGGTAAGGGCTTTAAAACTTCAACTCCCTCGAAAATTTCTTCGGCTGAGTTGAGACATTTGTCTCCTCGTCGACAAAAGAAACATTCCCATTCAAGATCTCGAAGCGGTTCTCATCAGTCTTCGAGATCAAAACACTCTAAGAAGAGGCGTCTTAGATCTCCCTCTTCTTCTTCTTCCTCTACCTCCCCAGAAATGGTCACCTGCCCCACGAAACACAGCTCTCCAGCTAAGTGGGAGGAATTCCATAAGAAAATGCTTAGCGTCTTTGAGAAAGCGGCCTCGAACCCCTCGGAGACGTCTAAAGGTGATACCCTGGGTGAAAGACCCGAAAAATCAAAACGCCGCGAGTCGTTGAACCCGGCGAGAGAGACTACTCGAGAGCGTCATGAACCCTCGGGTAAAAGCAGTAAGACCGCGTCATTGACGCCGTCGTCGAAGGTTTCTTCGACTCACAAATCTGCGTCATCGGCGCCTTTGTCGAAGGATCCCTCGACACATAAATCGGTTGCATCGACGCCGTCTTTGACGCCACTGTCGACTCCGATAAAAGACAAACCTACAACTGTCACTACGTCAAAGACAGTAGAGGTGTCGAAAGTTTCGACCATGACGTCGAGGATGCCATTGACAATCTGGACGACGCCCAGTAGGATTCCGATTCTCTCGAGTCAACCAGTGACAACCAATTTGGCTCCTTCTGCTCTAGAAATGGGTTTTAAACCATATCCTAGGTCTGACTACTTTAGAGCCTTGTCCTCTATATATGAGGAAGGGGAGGATTCCGACCATGAGAGACCCTTTGGTTTACAAAGGACTAGAATACCCATGCCAGAGGAATTAATCTCTGAGGAGAACAGATTAAAAGACCTTCAGGACTCTCTACATGAGGCAAGTGGTTTAGATACTTCTCCAGAAGTAGAGTTTGCTAAAGCAGACCCTGGAGAGCATGCTGAGACTCCTTATAGGATTGTGATGGCCAGAATAATTGAGTTCATGGGGTGGTCTACACCTACACCTTCTTTTCAGCAGGATGACCTTACTGATATTTGATAAAGGTCCACAGGAGGATCCTGTTGTTCCTTTTCATACTGCTCTGCAAAGAAACATTTCTGCACATTGGGAAACTCCTGAAATTATCCCTGCAGTAAATAAAAAACTTTCTGCTAAATACAGGGTATCTGCTTCAGATCCTGAATATCTGAGCAAGCATCCAACTCCAGAGAGTTTAGTTGTACAAGCAGCAACTTCATCAAACAGTAGGTTGCATACCCTACTATTCCACAGGACAGGGATGATAAAAGATGTGATGCCATGTCAAAAAAAGTCTTTTCGGCATGTAGCATGGCGCTTAAGTCCATAAACGCCACTTGCACGCTAGCAAGATTCAGCCACAAACTTTGGGAGTGTGCTTCATCTGCGGCTGACTGTCTCCCAGAAGGACTAGAATACCCATGCCAGAGGAATTAATCTCTGAGGAGAACAGATTAAAAGACCTTCAGGACTCTCTACATGAGGCAAGTGGTTTAGATACTTCTCCAGAAGTAGAGTTTGCTAAAGCAGACCCTGGAGAGCATGCTGAGACTCCTTATAGGATTGTGATGGCCAGAATAATTGAGTTCATGGGGTGGTCTACACCTACACCTTCTTTTCAGCAGGATGACAAAACTGATATTTGATAAAGGTCCACAGGAGGATCCTGTTGTTCCTTTTCATACTGCTCTGCAAAGAAACATTTCTGCACATTGGGAAACTCCTGAAATTATCCCTGCAGTAAATAAAAAACTTTCTGCTAAATACAGGGTATCTGCTTCAGATCCTGAATATCTGAGCAAGCATCCAACTCCAGAGAGTTTAGTTGTACAAGCAGCAACTTCATCAAACAGTAGGTTGGCATACCCTACTATTCCACAGGACAGGGATGATAAAAGATGTAATGCCATGTCAAAAAAAGTCTTTTCGGCATGTAGCATGGCGCTTAAGTCCATAAACGCCACTTGCACGCTAGCAAGATTCAGCCACAAACTTTGGGAGTGTGCTTCATCTGCGGCTGACTGTCTCCCAGAAGGAGAAGAAAGGGAAGCATTCTTAAACATCATCAGGGATGGAAAGGATGCAATGTGCTAGTCCCTCCAAACAGGCATTGATTCTGCTGACAGCATCAGCAGGGCCATGGTGGCAAGTATCACAATCCGCAGATTTGCGTGGTTGCGGAAGTCTGGTTGTGCTCCAGATGTACAAGCTAGACCTTTGAACATGCCCTTTGACGGCCCTTCTTTATTTGGTAAGAAGGCTGATGACAGCCTGAAGTGATTACAAACATCCAAGGCAGCAGCAAAATCTCTTGGGGCTGCAATGAATCGCCCTTCAGGAGCTTCCTGGAGGGGTAGGTCCTTTCGCTTTTACTCCTCATTCAGAAAAGGCAGAGGACATCCAGCTCAAAGGCGCCAGAAACGATTCCCCCGTGGTGGACGGGGAAAAGGTACAAAAGCCACAGCAGCAGGTGCCACTTTACCCTCGGCATCTGCGTCAGCCGCTTCAAAACCCCTCTGAGGTCTCCCCTCACAAGACACCAGTAGGGGGCAGGTTAACTCAACATCTGGCAAAATGGCAGGCTATTACGTCAGATGCTTGAGCATTGGAGACAGTTGCCCAAGGTTACTGCCTGCCCTTCCTACACACCCCTCAGAGTCATCCACCGGGAACAACTCTTTGAAGTTTCCAGACCCGCTCCTTATGCAAGAGATTGTAGATCTGCTAGAGAAGGGTGCCATAGAACCGGTACCCGTAGCGGAGAGTAGCAAGGGTTGGTATTCCCCCTACTTCCTAGTACCAAAGAAGGACGGAGGACTGAGACCCATCTTGGACTTGCGAGAATTGAACAAATTCCTCAGGAAAGACAACTTCAAGATGGTAACCCTTTCTCAGATCCTTCAGGCCCTCCAGCTTCAGGACTGGTTGGTATCTCTAGACCTTTAGGATGCTTATTCCCATGTGCCAATCCATCTCAAACACAGGAAATACCTGAGGTTCGCAATTGGCAACTCTCACTATCAATTTCGAGTTCTGCCATTTGGGCTGACCTCCGCCCGAGGGTCTTCACCAAGCTAATGTTGGTAGTGGCTGCAAGTCTAAGGAGGGAAGGGATCCACGTCTACCCCTACCTGGACGATTGGTTGATCAGAGCAGTATCTTTGGAACAAGCTCAGATCCAGCTAGATTATGTCTGCCACTTCCTTCACAAGCTGGGCTTCTCCCTCAACTTAAAGAAGTCACAGATGATACCATCACAGAGACTCCAGTTCATTGGAGCCGTCCTGGACACTTCCCTGGGAAAAGCCTCACCACCAGCGGTGAGGGCTCAAGCTATTCTACAGATGGTCACCAAGTTTCAAAATGCCCAACGTCTACCGGCCTTTGACTTTTTGAGGTTGCTAGGCCTCATGGCATCCTGCATCTTCCTAGTGCCAGAGGCCCGCCTGAGAATGAGATCCCTCCAGTGGGCATTAAGAACCCAATGGTCGCAATTCTTAGGAAGAATGTCAGATCTCCTTCAAGTCCCGGACAGAGTAGCTCGAGACCTTTAATGGTGGGCCTGTCGGGAGAACATCTTGAAAGGAGAACAGTTTTGGCAACCATGGCCGGAGATAACAGTAGTCACGGATACCTCACTCACTAGGTGGGGAGCCCATGCCAACGACTTGACCATTAGCGGTCGTTGGTCTCCATCGGAGTCCAGACTACATATCAACCTGTTGGAGCTGAGGGCAATCAGACTAGCGCTGAAAGCTTTTCTGCCGTCTGCACAGGGAAAGAATGTCCTGATAATGACAGACAATACAGTGGCCATGCACTACCTCAACAAAAGAGGAGGCGTAGGATCACTGCCACTGTGCAGAGAGGCAATGCAGCTATGGTTTTGGGCAATTCAAGAAGGAATCTCTCTATCGGCAGTTCACCTAGCTGGAGAGAAGAACTTGATGGCGGACGCTCTGAGCAGGCAGAGTACAGTTTCCTACGAGTAGGAGCTAGCTGAGGAAGTCCTTCAAGAGATCTTTGCCCTTTGGGGAACCCCCCAAGTGGATCTGTTCGCCACCAGCATCAACAGAAAGTGCGATCAGTTTTGTTCAAGGGAATTTTCCACGAGAGGAGCTCTAGGAGACACGTTCGTAGTGGACTGGGAGTTTCCACTCCTGTACGCGTTTCCTCCAGTCCCTGTCATTCCTCAATTGATCAGGAGGTTGAGAAGATTCCAGAAAACCATGATCCTAATTGCCCCGGATTGGGCCAGGAGAACGTGGTACCCGGACCTTCTGGACATGTCCATCTGCCCTCCAATTCGTCTCCCGCAAAGAGAGGATCTTCTCTCGCAGAAGGGAGGTCAGGTTCTCCATCCAGACATCAGAAACTCAACCTTCACGCTTGGTTTCTGAAAGGTTGTGATACAATAATTGGGATCTCCCGGATGACGTCATGGAGGTGTTGCTTTCAGCCAGAAGGCCAGCAACAAAAACTTTATACCGCTGCCGTTGGAACACATTTTGCAGCTGATGTAGAGAAAAGAATATTGAACCCTTTTCATGCAATACACCAATGGTGTTATCGTTCTTGCTTTACTTAGCAAATTCAGGTCTTAAAGTTGGTACGATCAAGGGCTATCTCACAGCACTGTTAATCTTTAAGCGTACTGCTGAGGAGCCTTCATATTTCAAATTACCCCTGGTAATCCAATTTCTGAAAGGGTTAACTAATATTTATCCCCCAAAGCCTTTTCAAGTTCCATTGTGGGACCTAAATCTAGTCTTAACATTTCTGATGGGTACTCATTTTGAACCACTCCATTCCTGTTCATTAAGATGTCTCACTCTTAAAACATCTTTAACATCTGCCAGAAGAGGGAGCGAATTACAAACTCTTTCTTGCAAACCTCCTCAAACAATCTTTCATAAAGACAAGGTTGTTTTACAAGTGAAGCCTAATTTTCTCCCAAAGGTGGTTTCTGAATTGCACATTACTCAGAAAATAACTTTACCTTCGTTCTATCCTCCTCCCCATGCAGGGAAAGAGTAAGAAAGATTACACAGGCTGGATCCAAGGCGTGCCTTGAGTTTTTATATTAGCAGACTTGCTAGGATAAGGCAAGCAGACCAACGGTTTGTAGGATACGCAGGACACAAATTAGGATTGGCAATCACGAAACGGACCATTTCAAGGTGGATCATTTTAACCATTCTAGAATGTTACAAATTGGCAGGAAAAGAACCCCCTCAACATCTTAGGGCTCATTCAACCAGGGGTATCGCAGCCACTTCGGCTCTCCAAAGAGGGGTTCCGATTAGAGACAAATGTGCGCCTGCCACATGGTCGTCCGCACATACCTTTACTAAATTTTACAGCCTGGATTCCTCCTCTAGCCAGGAGACAAGATTTGGGAAAGCTGTGTTGCATTCTGTACATTCTTAAAGGGAAATATTTCGATTTTACTCCCACCTCCTCTTTACACTACTGGTATGGGAGTCTATCAAAGATAAGGAATACGTCGGAGGACACAATCCCTTCAAAGAAGAAGTTACTTTCTTACCTTGTAACGTTCTTTTGATGGGATGTTCCTCTGACGTATTCCTTATCTCCCCTCCCATCCATCCCCGCAGTAAAACTTCCCTTGTAGTTGCAGTTTATGCTTCTTCAAGGTTAATAACCTTAATAAGTAATAAGTAATTTTAAGCTTCAAAACGGAACTGAGCAACAGACGCTGCGCGAGTCTATTTATACGCATGATGATGTCAGCCCCGATACGCAGGCTGTCGAGGGACACCGACTCGAGGGACGTCGACGCGCAGCGCCCTCTACTGAAAAAATTTCCAAGGCCAGCAAGCTGGAATGGGTAACATCAAAGATAAGGAATATGTCGGAAGAACATCCCATCGAAAGAACCTTACAAGGTAAGAAAGTAACTTGTTCATTTAGCAGGTCTAGGGGTACTGCTGATGATCTCTCTTCTAAGACTAAGAACGCTATACACTGCACTCCAATGTAATGAAAGTTAACTAACACAGTTAATGGAAATTCAGAAATAATGTTATGTCTAAGCTTTAGGTGCAGGGTAGAAATCACTATGAGATAAAGTAACCATCATTGTAAGGATACTCCTGTAATCTGCACTCTATCACTGCCTAGAAAGGTCAAATATTTAGATCCAGGTATAATATAGTAAAAAACAATAGTTGCGTGGATGTAAACATATTGTATAACATGTAGAAAATGATTCCAAAAGGATTTTACAGAATAGTAAATATCCCAAGACAAATTGTTCATTCCTTTTCTTCGTCCTCCAAGTAATTCATTTTAAAACAAAATAATACTCAATGCGTTTCGGGACACACATATCCCTTCTTCAGGAGCAAACGGTTTCAAATCTGCAAGCACAATCCAAGCACCATTAATCAATAGCTTATTACATCTGATTTAATAATGCTAGGAACTATAATTAGTGAAACCATGATCAATTTACCCTATGATTCCAAAGATCAGAAACACAACGGAGCTTCACACTATGTGTGGCATAGATATATGGAATTTCAACCATCCATCTCGATACAATTTAAATTCCAATGTCGGTAAGCAGTAAATCTGTTAGATACATTAATAGATTAATGAACCCAAAATAAACCAATTAATGCAATGTAGGAAGGCTGTGACCTTTGAAATTCAAAGAACGTTCCAATTCGAATAACAACTTGGTCTCGTATGCTCAGCAACATGTCTGTTTGAATTAAGGGGAGGTCACCAAATCACTTTTAAAATAACTTGTGAAGAATGGATCAGTATAAGGATAAACTCATACCTTCTAAAACCAACTCGACAGTGAACTCTTTAGATCAAAATGTCCCTATAAGTCAAAAAGACAACAAACAATCATAAATAAAATCCTCAAAGTATTACACCTCCCTTCAGAGGTTAAGGTTTAAAGACATTCGGGCTTGGAAATAAATATAGGTCAATTACGTGAAAATCCACACTAAGAATTAACACAGCCAACTTCTATTCGAGACTCCATGAAAGACGTGGCAGAAAATGCCCAGCGCATTTATGGAAAAAGTCATCATTGCTGAAACGTGATGACGTCAATAGCGCATCACCAAGGGACACCATTTTGGTAGTACACTGCTCATGTTAGGAAACCATAGCAGCGTGCTAGTAATAATGTCTGTACTGCTCGAAAAACAAAAGTATGAGGTACATATCAACCAAAATCAACAATTATCAAAACCATGTGGTAACCTACTTCTGGCAATGTAGAAAGATTAAATAAAGACTAGTTACACTATTTACAAAGAGAAACTCTCTAATGGACTAAATAAATTCTGCAGAAGGTGTTTAAATAGAACTTCTAAAATCACAAGGTAAATCACCTTACAATTATATTTAGTGCAATACGGTAGTGTATGCTTACAGTTTTGTAGTTGGCACACACATGGTGTGTGAAAGACAAAGGCAAAATCGATGGAGACATTTTCTCACATTTCTTTATGGCTTATATGGTTTCCACTTGGAAAACCTTTAGCTCATTTGTAATATAAACATGCATACACATGTTTAAAACACAATAAGTAACAAGAGAGGAGTAAATAAATAAAAAATTACATTATTCACAAAACAATGTGGAAAGAGAAGCAGGAAGAAAAGGAAAAAAGAATAAGATAAAGGGTACAATAAATTCATAAAAATTCAAAATCACTACTTAGCAAAAGGACAATGTCTTCATAGCTCTTAATTATTACAGAGGAACTCTGAAGTTTCTAATGTTGTAGAAATTAAGAAATTAATAGAAGGAATTTCGTCAAAGCAATTATGATATTAGGTTTCTCTCCTTCAACCAATATAGTGCACCATCATTTTTCTGAAGACCACCCATATTTAGCAATGGTATCTCCCATGATATTAAGTCTTTCTGTTCTCAGGACCAAACAATTCATAACTGGATGTTTGATTGGAGGAATAGTGAATTGCTCCTTATAAAGGCTACAAACAAAAGTTGACTTTTGACCAATGTCTTGGCAAATCTAGGTACACATATGTTTAGACGAAATCTCAGATATTGCTGGCGCAGGAACCAGTGACTATTTAGTAAGTTGAATTTCCATTCTAGCAATAGTATTTTTGCTTAATATTCGATCCAAAACATATCACAAACTTTGACAAACATGATAGAAGCATAGAAGTATGTTTATTATTAATCACCAAAATAGGACACAGACCATTTAAAATACAGTGTGTAAAATGAGTATTTAGAATACAGAATATTTTACCTTTCTAGGCAGTGATAGAGTACAGTGGACATGAGTATCCTTACAGTGAGGATACTTACCTGATCACTCGCCTAAGACCATCTCTGGGCAGTGTCCATGGTGTCCTGGTGTTTAACAGAGAATGCTCACGGCTTACGCTTTGTCCTTGTAAATTTGAGCAAAACTACATTATTTTTTATTTTTTTATTTACTTGTTTATAATCAAAACAAAATTTGATTTTTACAAGAAATCACCTCTCATATGTCACTCGAAAGCGTTGCAGAAAGTACAGTGTGTCGTAGGAAGCGGAGCCGAACGGGGCGTGTGGGAAGGGACTTTGTTAGGGAGTACTGGGAGAGGTTACACACTCTGTTGCTCGTTTGAGAGCGGCCTCCAAAATCTTTACCGCCGCCGTGGACCATTTCGTCTTTTCGCCCGCAATCAAACGGCACCACCATAACTACATTATTTAACAGGACAATGGGCACTGCTGACAAGCTCCCCTCTAACACGATCTATGAGCTGCTTACAACGGTGCCTGGAAAAAGAGTAGAAGATTACCATCAGTTAGCCTTTGTCCTGACAAATAGTACACATTTTGCACTATTTACACTTTGGGCCTCATTACGAGTTGCCCGGTAAAACCGGGTTCATTACCGGCATGCCGGAATCAGCGCGTCCGTGCACATATGAACCCGCTAATTGCGGGTCATCACGAGTGCGCAAGCACGCGCGTTCCCCCATGCCGGTAGTGGCAATACCGCCATGCCGGTAAAGGGCCTCCAAGCCCCCTATACCGGCATCGTGGGGCCCACCCATTGCGCTACCGCCTCACACTAACCCGTAAATACCGGCACGGTAATACCGTCATGTTATTACCGTGTTCGCAAAAAACGGACCCGGAAATTACGTCATCGCGCAGGAACGGGAAATGGGCCGGTGGCCATCTTTAAAAACACAATCCATTGCCATCCTCCATTACTACCACTACACCCGTGTTGTTGAGTGCCAAAACACAACCAGGATGTCAAAGGCCACTGGAAAAAGCTCACGAAGGAAGAGGAAGCAGCGCTTTTCAGATGCAGAATTGACAATGCTAGCGGACACCCTACAACAGCATGCTGACATAATCCGAAGCACGGACCTGAAGCATGCGGCCCAAACGCGTAAAAAACAGGTGTGGCAGGAGGTTGCGCAGAGGGTAACAGCAGTGGGGTGCACCCCAAGGAGTGTCCGGGATTGCAGAAAGCGCTGGGACGACCTCCGCCTCCGTGTCCGGAAGATCCTTGCGGAGAACCGGAGGGCCGCAATGGCGACAGGCAGTGGCACACACTCCCCTGTTAAGCTCACCACATGGGAGGAGATTGCAAGTGGATTCATCGAACCAGAATCCATAGAGGGGATCGGAGAGCAGGAGTTCGGGGCAGCTACCACAACAGAGGAAGGTGAGTGAACCATCACATCCACCAATAACAAAACATGATGTGACACAAGTGAGGTGGGAGTCCGATTAGGCAAGGCAATTCCTTTACCCAAGGCAACATCAACTCACCAACAGAATACTGATTGCCACCCCCTGCACCACATGCATGCTGCGTGAAATATGTAAACCCAACAGAGGTGCAACATGACCCATCCATGCCCATGTCCCCCCCCACCTAGACAATCCATTGCCACCAGCCATGCAATCATTGCCAACATGTCCCCTCAGTACACCAAATGCCACACAACAGAAATGAAATCATGCCTGAATGTATCAAGATATTACACTGCTGCTTGCTGATTGTGAAAAGTGCTTTGGAGATTCGGAAAAGGGAAAAAAAAACGTTCGTTTTTTATTTGTGGAACTAACCTGCACTGCGAGCTGTGAGGGGGCTCTTGCAGGTGCTGGCACTAAAAACACTGTGCTGAGGAGGCGGGGGGGCTAGGGCCTGCCACGTGATCCATCACGTGATCCACCTCAGCCTTTAAACCCTTTGCCATCCGCCCGAGCGGCGTGCTTGCTGATTGTGAAAAGTGCTTTGGAGATTCGGAAAAGGGAAAAAAAAACGTTCGTTTTTTATTTGTGGAACTAACCTGCACTGCGAGCTGTGAGGGGGCTCTTGCAGGTGCTGGCACTAAAAACGCTGTGCTGAGGAGGCGGGGCTAGGGCCTGCCACGTGATCCATCACGTGATCCACCTCAGCCTTTAAACCCTCTGCCATCCACCCTCGCGGCGTTAAGCCCGTTAGGGGTAAAGGGCGTCGGCTGTTATACGGCTGTTGGACGTGCTGTGGAGTGTGAAAAATAAACTATTAACACCCAGGAACCGAAGTAAGCTAACCACACCTCTACAGGCTAATACTCTTTCACTACCTGGTGGGGGGGAGAGTCGGACTAAGGCCGCTCCTCAAGCTGTCGGGCGTTCCCTTTCCGGGTGGGTTCTTTCCACCAACAGTTTGACATCATATTGATCTGGATTGAATTTATTATTTCTCATCCAACGCTTTGGACATTTTCTAATATGTTATGTGATTTTAACTTATAACCTAAAAGTTGTATTTAATTGTTAACACTTGCTTTTTAATTGTTTACCTATCAATTGATGGTATCGGCTGCCCAGTATTGCGAAGGATTTTTCCTCTCCCCAGTTTTATATATTATAAACAGACGCAGTACACTTTGGGTATAGGTATACTTAAGGCTTTGCTATAGTAGGACTGATTTAATATTTTACTTGTTGGTTTTTATGGTGACGTGACTCTTTAAGGATAAATGATATATAATATTATTATTAACTTCTTCTAGTTCTTTTTATACTACACCTGTACATACCTATTACTTGGTGCTACACTAATATGGCCCCAAGTACACGATCTAAAAAGGGGAAGAATAATATACCTGCACCAAATACCAAACTAGCCACTCAGAAGCCTGGTAATGGGGGAAAATCTAAGAAGGGTGGTAAGAATGAAACTACTGGTGATGGTAAAGGTGTATTAGACCAACCAAAAATACTCAGTTTTTTAACCATTAAGGAAAAAGTAATGGTATCTGATAAAATACAATCTCTCCCATCTCCCACTAATAGCTCCATGATAGATAATAATTCACTATTGACATTAGTACATAACTTTAGGCGACAATCTATGGGAACAGGTACTAATTTGGAAATTTCTGTGGTTGAAGATACCGATATGAATAACAAAATTGGGTCCAACTTGTCAGCTTCCCCAGACTTGAATATATTTGCTCAAGGAGAAGAGGACTCACATTTGTGTGATGAGTCATTTAACTCTAGGGGAAACCACTTTGAAAGTGATGATAAAAGCAATAGAAGTAGGGGGTGTGAAAACTCACTTATATCAGGTGAGAAATTAGACGCCCTAACTACTATGATGGATGTCCTCTTGACCATCTGCACCAAATTGCTTAATGAACATAGTGATATAAAATCAATGGTATTACAGAATATTGATAATACTAGATCACTTGGGATTATGATAGAGGAATACTGTGGTAATGACTTTAACAAGGAGAAAAGACATACCATGGAGCCAAATCAGGTTTTAGGAGATCTGAGTGAGTTGGTTATGGCGGTGGAAAAAGAAATTGAGAATATTATGACACCGACTAATACTTCCCATATGGAACAACTCAACCTCAGGGATAACCTGGTTGAAGAGATTAATAATAGTGTGAGTGAGATAGAAATAAGGGTAGCCCAAGGCTCTAAGAGGCGCACTAGGCGAAATAGGAAAAATAAGAAAGCACCTCGTAAAAGGATGGTGATGGCCAAGACTAAAGTGAATAAAATTATGAAAAGAAACTCCATGTCTCTTGCTAACACCGCCCCATTAGACTCGGAATGTGTAGAAGTAGGGAACCACTATGAAATCATGGAACATCAAAAGAAGTTGGATGAAAGGAAAAAAGTGGCAATTAAAAGTACGGGCCTAGAAAATTGGCTAAAGGGGAAGGACGATATTATTGAGGAAAGTGAACTAGAGGAAACGGTACCCATTGAAAATAACTTTAAATATGTTGAAATCCCATATAATAGTAATATTGGGCCCCTTACCAAAAGGGAGAAGGAAATTTATTCCAAAGAGATGGAACGACTGGCCATGCACAGTAAGCAAAAAACAAGTAGGGTAAATATTGTGGGAACAAATGAAGAATCCCTACTTATAGTGGGGAAAAGTATTAAAATTATAGAAAAATCCTCGACAGATGAAAGCCCTTTTCTTAACCGGGCCTGGCTACTTAATAAATTATCACATATTTCGCAGCTTCAAAATATTAATTCAGGGGATATTGAAACTATTATCCTACCTGAATATGGAAGCTGGGAAAATTGGGTTATTGTCCAATTTAGATCTGCGGTTTTTGTGGACCTCATAAGAGAATACTCTGATGGAATATGGGGCAATAAATATGAAATTGTGATATGCCACTCTGCTATTCATAATGATTGGAATGACAAACACACGGAAGGGGTGGGAGTTACTCCTACTAATATGGAACTAAGAAATAAAAACGTACAAGCTAACTCCCAGGAGGCAAACACTATAATCCAGAATTGAGATAAGGCATATAATAATACATTCAACCTCCTCTCTTGGAATAGTAGAGGTTTCAAATCTCTACTACACAAGGAAGGCATACAAATGTTGATGGAGAGTGACATCTTTGCCTTACAAGAAACTTGGGTAACTGGGGAAATTTTATTAGATGGATATAGTATTTGGAATAAAGCTGCCCACAAAGGTGAAAAAGGCAGGCCTTATGGAGGATTATGTATTGGGGTAAAAAATCATTTATCATTTAAACAGTATGAGATGCATGGGAATCTACCTAATGTTATGTGCGCAAGTATAGACAGGGGAAACCAATTAGGGAGTTTCCTTCTCATTAATATATTCTCTCAACCAGGGCGGGAAGATATACAAGAGATTGGGGAATATATAAACCATACTATTGAAAGCTGGACCCGGGATTTCCCTGAGTCTGATATTTGTATAGTGGGAGATTTCAATGCCCACTGTGACTCCGCCGTAAAGGAGATGAATAGATGCAAAGAATTGTGGGATGAAACGGCCATTATCGCATCATTGGAAACTCAAGAGGGTAACCTGATGGCGGGTTTAAATACACAGATTAGGCAGGGTTGTCGGTGGATGAACCTTATGACCAGTTGGGACTTAGAATATCTAGAACCTCACTTGGGTCCAGGTGTGGGGGCAACTTGGACTAATGGGAAGGTAGGTTATAGGTTAGACTATATGTTTGTAAGTAAACAATTAAGCCTATCCACTATCTCCTTTGAACATATTGCTACCACTCTGAGTGACCATACACCCATTAGGGGCACATTTACTAAGGGCCCGGAAAGTAAATGTTGGGAAGTGTGCAATGAGATGGACATACAATTCTCAGCATCCGGAAATAGGATCACATGGTCGGATAAAAATTTAACCATCTTTAATGAGCTGTTTGATCGGCTGCCCATTGAGGGGCAGGATATTGCATTGAATGGTCTTAATCCAATAACTAATCTGTTGGGTATAATTCGGAGGTTAAACAGCAAGGTTATTGTGAAAAATATAAGGGGCAAAAATCACTCCCATAAATATGATCAAATGATCTATGATAGAAAAAAAGAAATGTTGGGTGAGATTTGTAAACTTAAGCAGACATGTGACTTGGATGAAGAAGAGAGAAGTAAGAGAATTAAAAACATAAAGACTCATTACAAAAATTGGATCAAGGATTACAAGTATAACACCAGCAATGCTAATTGGAGGTGTTTATACACGATATGTAAAACCCATGATTCAAAAAAATTTTGGTACCTATATAGACAGTATCTGATGGATGAGGATAGTAGGGAAAATACTAATGTGAGCCAAGATGCATGGAAGCATTATATTACTGACCTCTATTTCAAGACAAGTGACATGTCTGCTAATTTCAATGGGATAAACTCATATGACCAAGACATTATCCCCTTTGGTATCCTAGATATTCTGAAAGTGATCTCTAAAATGAAATCCTCACGTGCCCCAGGCCCGGATGGGCTTGCAAATGCTGTCATAAAACAAAATCCTAAGAAATGGGCAGTGATTTTGCTCCAGCTGTTTACTGGTATATGGGAGACAGGCCGCATACCGGATAGCTGGAGGAAAGCCATAGTGGTCCCTATTTTTAAAAAGGGAGATAGAAAACTGCCTGATAATTATAGACTGCTGGCTATGGCAGACAGCAGTTGTAAGATCTTCTGCTCCCTTTTAGTGGAGAGGTTAAACATTTGGATAGAGGAAAAGGGACTTCTATCTACTCTTCAAACTGGCTTTCGGAAAGGGTACAGTACCATTGATAACCTAACAATGCTGAATTACATTATAGCAGGGGCAAAGGATAAGGGGGAAAAACTGTATGTGTGCTTTGTAGATTATTCAAAAGCTTTTGATAGTGTCAATAGGGGGTTGTTGTGGAAGAAACTAAGTGAGAAAAATATCTGTCCCAAAATTTTGCACTTTTTGAGGGAAATGTATAGGGAAACCACGGTTTCCATCTGTTTGGGCAAAGGAGGGATGATATCTCCAGAGATCGCCACTAACACCGGTCTAAAGCAGGGATGTGTGACATCTCCCATATTATACAATCTGTATGTCTCAGATATGTGGGAAAGTTTTTCGACTATAAATAACTTTCCACCAATAGTAGCGGGAAAACCCATTTGTGGCCTGATGTATGCGGATGATACCGTCCTCTTGGATAAAACTCCAGTAGGGTTGCAAAGAATGTTGAATGGACTATTATTGTACTCCGAAAAGAATAACCTAAGTATCAATATAAATAAAACTAAGGTTATGGTATTTGGAGCCACCAGGCTTGAAAAGAAAAGGCTTATTTCTAGGTGGCAGATAAACTTGATTAAACTGGAGGTAGTGGAGGCCTACCCTTATTTGGGGATGCCTATTCTGAGCAATCCCTGCATACAATTTTTCCAAGAGGCGGTGAGTTCTAAAATAGTAAAGAAATGGAAAGTTATAAGAAAATATATCACCAGTAAAGGAGGTCACTCTGTCGAAGGTCTACTCGAGATATATAAAAGTTGTATTATTCCTGGAATTATGTATGCATTGGAAACTGTAGAAAGCAAATATTTGTGCAAACTGCATCTACTTGAAGGGAAGATTTGGAGACCAGCTTTAGGACTCCCAAATTCGGTACCAATACAAGCGATAAGATGCGAATTGGGGCTAATATCCCTCTCGACCCTATGGAAAATAGAATGTTGCAAACTTTATTTAAGAATAATTTTGGGGGATGGGGATGAAGGTAACATGCTCAACCTTATAGGTAAAAATAAAAGTGAAGGCAGATTTAAGAATTCCTATTTTTTAAATTTACAAAAAATAGTATTAACATTTCTAGAAGTCCTAGGATATAATGTACATATGGGAAAAGATAACATTATGTACATTAAGAAAAGCCTTAAAGATAAGGCTTTTATCTGGGATTTATGCGACAATCAGTCCTATTTATACAAAAAGTCTAGATATTCTTCTTATGCTCTCCAAGGCCTCAAGCCTGCTACACCAAGACAGTATCTGCTTAGCACGGGAAATAAAGCTATGAGAAGATTCATATTACAATTACGGTTGAACATTCTCCCGTGTAATGAAATTATCGGGGTAAGAACAAAAATTCCTCGTGCAGAAAGATTGTGTAGATACTGTAATATCGAGGTGGAGACAGTAAGACATATTTTAACTCTTTGCTCAAACTTAAAAGAATACTACACTAAAGGGTACTCAAATTTAGTAGGGGACATGCAAAGAATTGAATCAGACCAATTCTGGTCAGTTATTTATGACGGAGAAATTAAGGTTTTTATTGGGGCAGCCTTTTATATTTGGAAGTGTGTAATGGGAGGTATTTGGTAAATGTGTTTTTTAGAATTTAGTTTGTAAACAAGAATTAATTTTAAAATGTGTTTATTAATGATTTTCTATGTGAAATATGTAACTATGTATGGTCAATGTTAAAATTTTGTAGTGTATAAGGTTTTAATTAACCAAAAGCACTTTAAACAATAAAAAAAAAAAAAATAAATTACACTGCAACAAATCACAGCTGCCATTTGGCAATCTCACTGATGACCTGCATCTCTTCTATCCCCCAGGCACCGATGAGGAAGGTGGAACCCAGGACAGGGGGTCAAGCACATCCAGTGCACGCAAGGGGACCAGGGCCACCGCAACCCCCTCCTCTGAAAAATTGCCTGCAACCACTCCCAGTGTGCCACACAAGGCATCATCTCTGCAGGGTGCACCTGCTGCGATAGTGCCAGCTGTACCACCGGCCACCACGGACGTCGTGTCCATAGAGGTGGTCGAAGAGGCCGAAGAATCTTTGGGATTGCCCAGCCCAACACCCATTGGCACCCCCTCCCCCCTTTGGAGACAGAGAGCCTGGATGACCCATGTCTCCATGACTCCGACCTAGGAGATTCGGACATCGGCATTTTCACGGACGACAGTGCCCAGGACGAGGGCCCCACGCAGGTGCCTGCCACCACCCAGCCTTCCACCACCCTGCCTTCCACCACCCTGCCTTCAACCACCCTGCCTTCCACCACCCCACCAGCCACCGGCACACCTGCGACAGAAACCACCTTTGAGGTCCGTCTTGCAAGGGTGGAGGCCCGCCAAGAAGAGATGCTGCAGATTATGCGGCAACAGGTCGTTGCCGGTAATGAGGCCATGAAGGCCATAGCCACGGCCATTGTTGCAAATAAAGCTGCCGTGGAGGCGCCCACGTCTGCATTCAGGCAGTGCATGGGGTCACTGACCGAGGCCCTACTAGCCAACATCAGGCAAGTGCAGCAGCCACACTATGGGTCTGCAAGGGGATTGACAATTGACACATCCACCACGTCAACACCTTCCACCTCTGTTCAATCTAGCCCTGTGCGCTTAACGCGCAGGAGCGCACGGCGCATGGCCTTGGAACCCCCAGACCCTAAAGTCGCCAAAAAGTGACTTTCTGAAAATTGGAAAAAATGTGAGGAGTAACATTGGTGAAGGCAACACTGTTTGTTGCGCACATGGGGACATTTGGGATCTGTGGGGTGGGTGAGGGAGTTTGTTTTGGGATTGTGGGAGGGGGGAGTGGGCACAGTTTTGCACTTTCATATAATGCACAAGTTTTCTGGAGAACAATCCCTGGCTGGACATTTTGGTGTGCATCCATTTAATGTGTTACGGTGTTCAGTGTCCAAATTACAACATTCCCTTTGTGCATGTTCACATTGGCCCAGTGTCTGACTGACAAAAGTCATTCATGGTCCCTGTGTCTTAAAAGTATTTGTCAATTAGTGCTTGGCGTACAGCATGGCCGTCCCGTGCATCACGTACTGGCAGGGGGGCTCCTTCGCCTCCATCTCCATCCCCTTCTTCCTCACCCGGGCCATGCATGTCAATGTCAGGTGGCAGTGGTACATTCCTTCGGACGCACATGTTGTGCAACATGACACAGGCCATGGTGATCTTTGCCACCTTCTCAGGCCTATACAGGAGTGCCCCACCAGACCTGCTTAGGCAGCGGAACCGTGCCTTCAACAGGCCAAAGGTCTGCTCAATCACAACACGGGTTCGAGTGTGCACACGATTGTACTCCTCTTCATGGCTGTTCTGCGAGTTCCGCACAGGGGTAAGTAGCCAAGGCCTCAAGGGATATCCTCCATCACCTGCAAGCAGATACAAATAGGTGTGTGTCACTCTGAACTGACACCTTCAGGGAGCACGGTCATGGCAGCAGCTATTAGGTGTGAGCATGCACGTGTACTAAATAGTCACCTATATGGAATGTATATTGTAAAGAGGTGTGGAACACTGGATGGGGTTGAATAGATGATGCAGGGTGTAAGCATGCATGCTGAGGGAGATGTGCTGTGGCAGTGCGACAATGTTTAGCCTCCAATTCATGCAGTATACTCTTTGCTATGCATGGTCACACTGGCCGCATTGACACAGTTGCCATCCTATTCAGTCATGCATTGCTTGCCATCACCATGGTGGCCTGGTTGTGCCTCTTACTTGTTGTCATCCATTTGCATCATTTGTGATATGTGGCCCAGTGATGTGTCATTTTCAGTTTGGCTGTGTCAGGTGAGGAGTGTTTAGCTCTGCATTCATTCTACACTCACTGGCTATTGCCACCCAGGTGTACTATCCCCCCCCCTTTCCCACTCAGGTGTACTATTCCCCCCCCTTTCCCACCCAGGTGTACTATCCCCCTGCATCCGCACACATGAGTACCCCACAGCATGGCCATGGGCCTGTTGTGCAACTCACCGAGCAGCCAGGCACGTGGTCCAGCATGTCGCTCCATGTGACGAGGTAGCGTGGAGTTGCGCAGTACCATGGCATCATGTGTGGATCCAGGAAATCGGACGCAGCAATGAGTGATCTTGCTGGAGTCACATACCATTTGCACATTGATGGAGTGGTATTGCTTGCGATTGCGGTACACCGCCTCTATGGCATGGGGGACTACCAATTCCACATGGGTGCAGTCGATGGCACCGACACAATTGGGCATGCCTGCCAGTGCCTGGAAGCCTACTTTGGTTTCGGCTATCTCCTGGGCAGTCCGTGGTAGGGATATGTGGGTGCTTGCGTGCTTCAGGAGGGCATCCAGCACTTGGTTCAGCATGCGTGAGAATAGTGGTTGTGAAATGCCATGCAGCTGGCCCACTGTGTGTTGGTAGGTGCCTGTGGCCAGGAAGTGTAGCACAGACACCACCTTCAGTAGTGGGGGGATGGCAGTGCGTATTTGTATGTGGCTGGCAATGTCGTTCTGTATCATGTCCACTATGGTGGTGATGGTGTCACGGTCCAACCGGTACAGGGTGTGGATCTGCTCAGGGGTTAGGTTGAATGGGCTGGGTCTGGTGCAAGGGATTGGTGGCTGCCTACGAGGCGCTGGTGGCTGCGCTGGTGGTAATTGCTGGGCCTGTCTCACCCTCCTTCTCCTCCTGCGTCTTCTCTGTGCTGCCTGTTCTTGCTGCTGTTGTTGTTGTTGTTGCTGTTGCTGTAGTTGTAGCAGTATAGGCATGTCCTCCTGCGCCATGATTGCAAATGCTAGTGGTAGCATTTTGGTGTAGGAAGGGGTGTGGTGTGTGGGTGTGCTCCTTTTGTACTGGCCCACTCTGCATTGCCTACACCTGGGGGGGTTTGTGGTGTGTGGGTGTGCTCCTTTTGTACTGGCCCACTCTGCATTGCCTACACCTGGGGGGGGGTTGTGGTGTGTGGGTGTGCTCAGTTCATACTGGCGCACCCTCCTTTGACTCCACCTGTGGGGATTGTGTGCACCTGTGGCAGCTGCCTTGTATCTTGGTTGCTGTTTGCGGGTGGTCCGCGATGCCTGTTTTTCCGGCATCATGCAGCACGTTGTTACCGTGTTCGCGATGCCGGTATTTGCATGTTTGCGTGGGTTGTGATTACCCCCTATTACTGGCATGCCGGTATTTACTACCTGAAGAGGCGCGTGTAAGCGCCTATGCCGCTATTACCGGCACCGTAAATAACGGTGCCGTTCATACCGGGTTTGCGGGTCAGAATGCTACGGAACCTTAAATGATGCCGGTATTTACATACCGGCATCATTTTTCCCTTACCGGCATGACTCGTAATGAGGCCCTTTGTCTTGGCAAATCGTACACATTTTGCTTTATTCACCCTTTGTCCTGGCAAATAGAACTTCTGCACTATTTAACCCTTATCCCACCGTCCTTCACAAATAGTAGAACTTCTGCACTGTTTACCCTTCATCCCATCCTCCTTGCAAACATAAATTCTTCACTGTTTACCCTTTGTCCTTGCAAATAGTACACATTTTGCACTATTTATCCCTCATCCTGGCAAATAATAAAATTGTGCTCTATTTTCCCTCCATCCCATTGTATTTGCAAATAGTCAAAATTCTGCACTATTTACCCTTCATTCCTTCGTCCTTGCAAATAGTAGACATTTCTTTCACTATTGGCCCTTTGTTCTTTTGTCCTTGCAAATAGTAGACATTTCTTTCACTATTGACCCTTCGTCCGTGCAAATAGATCCTCCCTTATTAAACATGTAAGTACATTGGGGTAGCTGGCTCATGCATAATTCTATTGACCAGTCATATAGGGACGTCAAGAGTAAAAGAAACAAGCTAGACAGACGTGAGAGAGCATGGAGAGTATGCCGTGCCTCCATGCCTTTCCAAGCATAAACAGGCAATAAATAACAGGCAGGTGCTAATGGTCCAGGACATTAGTCATCACAGAGATGCATTTTGCTGGGATAGATGGAAATGAAGTCCTGCGAGCCTGCAAGCAATGAGGGTGCAAAGAGCACGATTCAAATTGATTCAGAAGAGATGTGCCTGTGAGCCACATGACCACAGGAGTCCTGTCTATTATGCACTCAAGCCTCTGGTAGAACAGTTGAGAAAGGTGATGCGAACCTGCAAGACGCACAGAAGATTGAAAATTCCTGTGTAGCATTCTAAAAGGCATGGAGCACTGAGGCAGGAATGTGCTTAGGTGATCTTGTAAAAATAAAAATACTGTCAGAACAGATTTAGCGCTGGTGCAAGTTTGTTGTGCCTGCAAGTCTGGGACAGGGATGTGCATTACTCTGATGGATGGGAAATGAGGTCATGTGAACCTACAAGTAGGGAGCTTGGAAATATTACTATTTGAATTGAAACAAATAGATGTGCCTATGGGACGGAGGACCAGGAGTCCTGGCTATTATGCTCTTGAAAGTCTTGTCTAACACCACCTGGATCCATGATTTGATAATTTCATTCTATTATATACTCCGTTTAACAACTGTAGGTGTCTCATGGCATAAGGAATGTACGCAACATTATTGTAGCCATTCGAAGCACTTATTTGTTAATTTGTTTGTACAGTAAGCCCACTTTAAAGATTGTTCAGTTGATATTAGTTGCTTTTTTATTATTCTGCAAGTGTACATTTACTGTAACCTGATAGCAAATACATTTGAATTATTCTTGTTCATCTTTACTACAGGCGATGCAAGTGATTATTTTCGAGAAATTGGTGGTTTGATGTTAGTCAGCAATCTTGCTAAATCCAGCCCACACAGCATAGTGAAGGAAGCAGCACTGTTTACTTTAGGAGCTTTAGCGGAGAGTAATGGTAAATATGGGACACGTTTTATCCTCGAGTGTATTCTTTTACTTGTACAAACACTGCTCTTTTTTGTATTTTGAAGTATTTCTATGTTTCTACCTGATTAAAGTGCAGAAAATGAACTCAGAAGTTACCTGATACACATAAGATGTATTTGCCTTTGTAACCAGATTATTAAATGTATCCTCTTTTACTTTTACAACCAAAGCATTGTATGCAGTTGGAAGGACTCGGTCTATCTATAAATATTAGCTGACTATAAATTGAATGTTATGAGATGCAGATTCAATTTACTTGGTTTATTTGACTATTCCCCATGTTCACCAGTCTAACTAGTTTTGTTCCCTTAGTTCTGTTTTTTATCAGTGTTAAAAATTCACATCATTTTGGCGTTTGCTCAATGGATTTACGGCAATTCAGTTTTACGAACCTACATCAACTCCACAATATCATGCTATTAAAAAAAGCCCTCAACTCTTCTGCACACCCACACCTTCATTGTTCGCGTGCTCAGCTATGATTAACCCAGTTTTGCAACACACTCGCCCGCTCCTCTGCATACCATAGGTCACGCCCCTTAAACTGCCTGAAAACACTCTACACTAATGGGCACGGGGCACCTCTGCAGACCATTCTGTATGTGGTGTAATTACTGAGTGAATGCTGGTTCTAGTTCTCTTCTGTGACACCAAGGTTGGATAGATTGGCTTTCATCCCCAGGTTAGGTCTGGACACCACACACACCTCACAGACAGTCACGCGATGATATACCAGACTTGGAATGGAACTTAGAAATGCTTAATCATCTGATAGAAAAGACAATGCTCATCTCATCGTGAGAGCTACAGGTATCTCTGAGGAATCCTGGCACTGCCCACGTTCTTTCAGAGCTTTTTCTTTCTCTCGTTCAGCCAGTCCTGCCACTGCTATCGTGCGGGCCCCAATTAAAGACCATTTGAGTGCTCAGCTTCTCTCCCGTCCCTCAAATGCAACCTCTGACAGCACCTCCTGCCCGGCAATCCTACAAAGGTGATACCATGTCCACAGACCATGAATTTCGAATCTGGTTCGCCACTGTGTTATCACAAACCACATGATCCATCCTGTTGTCTTTGGCACGTTCTTGGCCATCTTCCTTCTAATTTGTTGGCATTGCCACCTACCTCATTGACACAGCCTCCTTTACTGGGCTACAATGACCTTAAGCAGCTCCTGCATCCTATTGTGGAAGTGTGAACTATGGCACACACCATAAAGTAATAGTCATCAGCAAGTCATGCCACTTATTTCTTGGGAGCGTAGAACAAGAGAAACATATTCACTTTCACCAGAGATTGCTGCTTCTGTGTTTGACGTATACAAGCTCGTACATTATATGGCATTGTTATAGTATGCTAATTATCCATCACAGACTACTGACAACGAAATACTTCGGACTATGTTGGGACGTTAATCCAAAATCACTTAAGTTATGTTGCAGGATATATGGGGCTGTTTCTGGGGTCTCACCAAGCCTATGTTATAAGTCTTGTCAGGCTGTTTTTGAGGCCTCCAATCAAAGCACCAGCCGTTATTGTCAACAGTGCGACTGCATCTGGGCGTTGGGAATTTTAAAGGTTTGTACCACATTTTGCATGGGGTCCCAACATTTTTGGTTTTGGCAAGCGCCACCATAATGCTAAAACCATTATTACAGGTAAGAAAAGGGAAGGGTGTTCGTGAAAAAGTATATCTGGTTGTCATGCTAAGTGACAATACTCTGGCATAAATCGGCCGAAATACTATTTGTTCTTTTTAGATACCCTCTGCACTATAACTACCAATGGTGTCCTGTTGCACGATACTTATACCTATCATGGGTGTTGTAACAAGTCACGTGCCAGCAGTACTTTCATGGCTGGGGCAGCATGAGTGATCATGTCTAATGAGCTCCTGAGCCATGATGATAACATAACGCTGTCACTGTTCCCCATGCAGAATTCAGAATTCAGAGGCTCGCTTTTAGAAGAGACGCCATTTGCAGGGTGTGTGTAAACCCCCGAATGTATGTAAACACCCAAATGGGCCGAAACGGTACCCTAATATATAAAACGGCATAAAACTCATCTGGAAATGATAGAAACACACATGAACAACATTTTGGAAATGAGAAAGGTAAAACAATGTTCTGTCATTAACCCATTACTACCCAAATTCTACATTTTACCACAAAACGTAGCCAGAATGGGCCGAATGGTACCCTAATATATGAAAAGGCAGCAAAACTCAACTGAAAATGATGCAAACACCCATGAAGAACCTTTTGGAAATAAGAAAGGTACAGCAATATGCTGTCATCAGCTTGTTACTGCCCAAATTCAACATTTTAACACTGAAAATGCTTCAAACATGCATGAAGAACGTTTTAGAAATGAGTATGGGAAGTGATGCCTGATATTAACCCATTACTCACAAAGATGAGAGCACAGGGCAACGTGCTGGTCTTGGAAGCAAGACCACACAGAGCAAAAGTAGTTTCGAATCCCAGATCTGTGCTTAGAAACCAAACTCGGGTACGGTATTAGTCGCTTTATAAAAAAAAGATTAAATTAAGTACATGGATATATTGAGTAGAACTTGGCAGTTAAATGTATGAGGGTATGCTGTATGGTAGACAAGCACACTTTTGTCACGGAAGTGCCTGAGCATATGGTGGAAGAAGCTGGGCATTTGATGCCAAAACTGGCAAATTATGTTAATTCTATGGGGTCTTGCACCACACACTGTTGCCACTTGCGTCTTCTCTTGGTGCTCTGGCGGTTCTGCAATGGAAGGAGGGTTGGGGGCTTGTTAGTGGGATTGAAAGGGAAACGAGCAAGAGAACTTTGATGTGCTGTTGGCAGCTTCATTTCGGAGAAACTGGTCACTGAGCATTGGTACGTTTACGGTTGGTAGCCGTCGTGTGGTGTTTAGGTATGATTGTGCATGGTTTGGTATCATGTTGGGTTGGGTGTTGTAAACTGCGTGCGGTTTGTGATGCTGTAGTTGTATGGTTGTGTCCAGTTCAGAGTTTGCAGGTGAGTATGCAGAATTTGATAGTTTTTAGTAAGGTTAGTTAGAAGAAACACATGGCTGACTTACACAGTTAAGCAAAATGCAAAACATGGCTAACTTACACAGTTATGCTAAATGCAGCTAGATCTATGATATTAGGTAATAAGAGTGGTGGTGTTTTACTGGAGCACAATAATGTATGTACTCCCTGCCCATACCACACTTACCTCGTCAGTCGCTGTAGGTAGTCTACGTCAGGCGTCCATGGGCTAACAGGGGCAAACTAGTTAGCGACCACCAGAGGTCGGCTTTCAACTTCTTAGAGGCATAAGTGCTTTTCAGCCACATGAGATCGAGCAATAACAGGACTCTGATGCCCTTAGATGTCCGGGGATTCACACGTGCTACACTGAACGGATCAGCCTGTGCCTACCCTTCGCCGACAGGTGCGGGTAAACCTCTGAACCCTGTTCGTGATAGGGATTTGGGATTGCAATGATTTCCCATGAACAAGGAATTCCCAGTAAATGCGTGTCCTAAGCTTGCGTTGATTAAGTCCTTGCCCTTTGTACCCACTGCCCATTGCTAGTACCGATTGGATGGTTTAGTGAGATCCTCGGATCGGCCCCGCCAGATCGGCAACAGCCCTGGTGGCGCGCCAAGACAATCAAACTTGACTATCTAGAGGAAGTAAAAGTCGTAATAATGTTTCTGTAGGTGAACCTGTGGAAGGATCATTAACGGTGGAGCAGCTGGAGGGAGAGGCCTGGGCTTGACCTCAGTTGTGTCCAAGATGCGCATACCCACAGCCCGGGGCACCCCTCGTGCTATGGTCCGGCCAGCTGAGCGGTCTGTGTATGGAGCGCATGGGGGATCAGACGCCAGGAAGAGGGATCCCTTCCACCATAGGGAGTTCCGCGACCCAGCAGATGGACGGACAGCCGGCAGGGTTGGCTTAACCTGCTGGGGGTGGGGGTGTGGCCTCCAGGCATGCACCGGAGAGGGAGCCCCGATAGGCCTCCTCTCCGAACCAGCTCCTGAGCCAGCCAGTCACACTCCTCTCTCTGATCCACCAGTGGGCGAGTGTTGGTGAGTGCACCCCGGTCGGAAGGGAAGTCCTGAGTCGGGGCAGCCCTGGAGCAGAGGGAAACCTGGCTGTTCTTGAAGGACATCTCCCCAGGTGGACAGGGGCCTGGCACGCTGTCCGAGCTCTGAGCCATGATGCAGCATGGTGAACTCTGAGCCATGGCGCAGCCAGGCCTTCTCGATGGACAGGCGTTGAGGTTTCCGGCCGTCCAATGCTGTGTTGTCTCTGGCCCTCCTCTACATCCCCCCTAAATGGGAGCAGGAGGTCATGGTCGGGGAAGGATGAGTGGATTGGCCGGGTGGGCCGATGGCAGAGCAGCCTTACTAAGTCACTTTGGGAAGCCCCTGTTGTGCTGCTGCAGACAGCAGGTTTAAAATCCACAATGGCCTTGACCGGCTCCTAAGTGGGCAAGCTAGATTGGGAGCTGTACCATCTCAACTCGCGTGCAGGGAGGAACAGGTGGCACTGCCTTCCCGCAACATCTCCTGCACTGGCAGGTTCGGGCTGATGTTTGGGAAAAAAAGTTCCATGTGACTCTTGGCGGTGGGTCACTCGGCTGGCGTGTCGAAGAACACAGCTAGCTGCGATAATTAGTGTGAATTGCAGGATACATTCATCATCGACACTGCAAATGCCTGTCTGAGGGTCACTTTAACATCATTCGGAGCAGGGACCCTTCCCAGGGCACAGCTGGGCTGTACAGGGACCCCTGTCTCCATTCAGACCCCGATAAGCACCGTCGCAGGATCCCTGGACCTGGCGCACAGGCTTGCTGCTGGCAGCTCCTGGCCTCCCAATTTCTCCACCTTGTGTGGTTAGGGAGGACCAGGTGCCTGGTATGCCCCGGTGGTGGGGGTGGCAGCGGCGCGCCTATAAAAACAGTACACCTTTCCTTACCCGGGTACACCTGGCTGTGCCATGTGTGGCTGTCTGTGGTGTCCCACGGCTGCCTGCATGGAATGGCCGTGGAGAGCAGGCCTCGCGACTGCATCTGGTGGGCAACCGCCCCCCATCTGGGCTTCAGCTGCAGATCGGGACAGGGCACACTCGGTGTGCCAGAGGGGCAACCCCCCCCATACAACCACAGACCTGACTCCAGCAGCCCAGAGATTTTGCTCCCCGATTACGACCTCAGATCAGAGGTGATGACCCACTGAATTTAAGCATATTACTAAGCAGAGGAAAATAAACTAACCAGGATTCCCTCAGTAACAACGCTTGACGAGGGAAGAGCCCAGTGCCGAATCCCCGTCTGGCGGCAGGTGCAGGAAATGTGGGGTACAGAAGACTGACTACTGGGGGGCATGGCCTAGCTTGAGCTCGATGGAGATGTGACTCTCATGAGCTCCTGTAGTACCATGGCAAATAAGTAGGATTCCTGCCATCCAGCCCAAGGTTGGACCCCAGAATGCTTTAGCTAAACGTCTCCAGTGCTCAATGTGAGGGCTGAAGGTGCAATTGCAGCGATTATTTCAGAGATTCCATCAGAATAGTGCGTCGCTGGGCAGGGAGGCCTGACTCCAATATGGCTGCCGGGACGGTGTAATGTAATCTGACTCCTAGCTGGCGGCGACCCTGCTGTGGCATCGACCCTGCTGGCGATTCATGGTGAAGGGATGCTGGTCTCCCGGCACAGTGCGTTGGAGGCCACAGACAAGCCTGCTAGCTTTTTCCCACCGAAGGTGCCCTTTGGTCTCGCTCATCGTAGTGTGGAGGAAGGGATCCTGGAGCGCTCTGCAGCCGCAGAGGATGGGTGAGTCGGTGTCCCCCGCTCGATTGGTGCCGCTCGTGTAAGCCCCCCAGACCCCTTGGCGCTGCTTATCCTCAGGGCTGGCAGCTGGCCCTGCATAAGCCCCCCTGGACTACTACACCTGCAAGGGGGTGGGATGCAGTGAACTGTAGCCATGCTTCTAGGCATTGAAGTGTCAGTGTTTGGCAGCCTTTTTGGGGGGCCCTGGCTGCCCGTGCCCAGGCATGGTTCCTGCTCCATCTTCGCAGTTAGGTGCTGCCCCCTCCCTCCCCAGATTTACATCTTTGGCCGCAGGATAGCAGGTGATTGCCTCGCATATGTAACTTGTTCAGCTTTGCTTTTTCGCTCATTGTTTGAAGGAGGACCCTGTCGGACACTGCTTTGGCATGAACCTGGTCCTGGCTGGGAGACACCAAGTCCAGCCTGAGGCACCTTCTTTCTCTTCTTTTGGCAGGCGTTGGGCTCGTTTGTTCTGGAGCAACCCTTTTTCTATTCTGGGTCTCTGCTAGAGGAGGAGGGGGCGTCTGAACTCATATGTGAGCACTGGGTCTGGGTTCTGGTCAGCCTGCAGAGTTTTGGATTGCCCTCACACAGCCCCCCCCCCTGCAGACACCTCTGCAGCTCACCTGTATTTAGTAGTCCCGCATAACAGTGACAGAATGAGCCCCTCCAAGAGTAAGTACAGCACAGACTCCTCTTCCGTCAAGGCCATGCTACAATCCTCGAAGGGGACCCCATCACTCATGCCTTCTTTTTCCAACCTTGACTTTGGTCAGGGATCTGCCGAGGCCCCAGCTACTAAAGGGGATATCCAGCACTTACTGCGCGCCCTCCAGCAGGACATGCACTCTCCCATGCAGGAAATGAACAAGTCAATTTCCGACCTAGGCCTTGCCTCACAGGCCAATGAGCAGCGTATCTCTGAGCTAGAAACTTCGTTCTTTGACCAAGCACATACCAGGGTAAAATAGGCCAAAAACTGTGCAAACAGGAAGTCAGAGTCCGCTTCATGGACATGGAGGATAAGCTTGCGGACTCAGAAAATCATCTAGAAGGACCAACTTGAGGATCAGAGGGATACACATGGAGATCACCAATCAGGAGCTGGAGGAATATGTGAAAGCATTGTTTGAAGCGGTTTTGGGGGACCCTACCGGGGTGGAACTGATGCTTGTTCGGACTCAACAAGGTTTCTCCAATTTTCAGCAACGCAAGGGGCTGAATCCTAATGCTTTAACCAGGGTCAATTGTTTCCAGTCCAAAGAACTGATTTTGCAGAAAGTCGGAGGTCTCAACCATTTCAGCTTCAGGGGGGCCGACATTCAGTTGTTTCAGGATCTTTCCCTCTTCACTATTTTTAGGCTGCAGGGGAAAGGGGTTCCGTATCGCTGGGGTTTCCCCTTCAAGATTATCTTCTCTCTGGGCGGCACAAGACACCAATTTTCCTTGCTAGGAGCGGCGATTAATACCCTGAAAATTCCAGACTCAGAAATTCAACTCCCGGCATCGGCGGAGGAACCTGACCAGCTTAGTGCATGGATGGTGGCGCAAATGAGACAGAATATACGTCTGCAACTGAGGTGGCCCTCAATGGATCGCGGCGATAGGAGTGTGGACTCTACTGACCCTTCTTGTGCACAGCTCCCTTGTGTGCCTTAAGCCTACTCTTAGATGTGTTCTGGTTTTGTTTGACTCCCCTTGTCCTCCGGGACGCCGCAGACATGGGCCGCATTCACATGGTTAACCTTTCAAGATAGGTAATTTATAGGGGGCGTGCATGGTTATCGTAAGTTCATTAGGTGCTCAGTTACCCCTTTTTTAGTTATTCTTTTTTTAATCTTTTTTATTTTTGATGGTCCCCTTTTTGGGACAGTGATTACAGATTTTAAGTATCTCTATGCTTTTTGAAGGTTGTGTTTTATTGGGGTTTGCTATTTTTCTTAATCCCACTTACCATGGGGATGGTTGTGTTCATAGGTGTGTTGGTTTGACAGCCCGGGCATGGGGAAGGTCTCTGGGAGAGGATGCGATGAGGTTGAGTATGGGGACAGGGGTTAGTTACTCCCCTATGGGCCTTGGTGTAGGAATCATGATTGTGGCCTGTCTGGGCTCAGCTTCTCGTTTCACAAAGGTCTGTGACGGCAATACTTACATTTATCTCCCTTAATGTCCAGGGTCTCAATTCCCCATGAAAAGACATAGCGTCTGACCAAATGATCCCAATTAGGGGCGAATGTGGGCCTCTTACATGAGACGCATCTATTGCGACAAGATTGGCCGAGATTCCGCTCGGCTTGGTTCCCTCATCAGTTCTTCGCTTATGCCTCATAGAAGAAGGGAGGTGTTGCAATTCTGGTAGCACGATCAGTAGCTTTTTCCAAACTGGGGATACTCCGAGACCCTGGCGGACATCATGTCAGATTGGTGGTGGAGATAGGTGGGAGCATTATGACCCTGCTTTCGGTTTATGGGCCAAACCAACATCAAGATCAATTCTACACGGAACTGTTTCCCAGGCTGGCCCAATTCGAAGGGCAGACACACTCCTTGGGGGGGTAACTGGCACGTGGTTTGAGACAGGAATCTCGATAGGTCCCGTAGTAACTTGTTGGTGGGGGGTGGGGTCTCTGCTCTCCTCTTCTTTGTCCCAGGCTATGGTTGATTTGCAGTTGATCGACATGTGGCACCATTTCCACCTCACAGAGGGAGTGTTCTTTCTTTTTGCATGTCTACCGCACATATTCTAGGATAGCCTAGTTCCTGATTTCACAATATCTCCTCCCATGAGTGCTGAACTCCTCAATCGAGTTGGCGGCTGTCTCAGATCGCTCTCCAGTCTGGGTGCTAGTCTCCTGGGACCCCCAACATCCCCATTAGCCCTGCCATTGGCGGGCAAATGATTCTCTGTTCTGTGACCCGGTCTTCCATGAAGCAATCACGACTCAAATAACCCAATACTTTGCTGAGAACTGTACTGAGGGGATGTTGTTTGAAACAATCTGGGAGGCTTTTAATCCGACTGTTCGAGGGGAAATTATTGCCCAAGCTTCACAAAGTAAGAAGGCCCTTCTGTCCCATCAGTTGGGGGTTGAGGGCATGATCCAGGCCTTGGAATCTCAGTATAGAGAGCTGGGCTCTAGGGGTATTTATCGCCAGTTGCAGGCATCCCGGGCAGATCTGAGAGCACTTTGGGCGTCTAAGATCTCGTACCAATTACTCCAAATTAAACATGATTAATTTAGCACCTTGAATAAGGCCTCCCGTCTTTTAGCATATATGTTGAAAGCGCACAAGTCACACAATACCATCAGATCACTTAGGGATCTGGAAGGGGTATCCCATACGTCTGAGCTGGATAAACTCCAGGTCCTCTCCCAGTTCTATGGGGAGTTATTTCAGGCGAGGATCTGTAAATCTAACTCCAGCATATGCCGATGCACATTCCAAATTGTGAAGCGACAAACCAGGTAGCTGACTGACAACTGTGTGCTAAGAATATGTCCTGTGCGTATTATGTTCACTGTGCTCCTTTTTATGGTAACCATGTGTCATGTAATACTGCTGTGACAGAAGGCAGAGTGACGGACGAAGCCTTGCTGATGTTATGCTCTCTGTTTAAATGCATTCTGAATAAATGAACCTTTGTGTGCCAAACAGAGCTGTGCCGGTATCTCATTCACTTTGTGTGTGTGTACACAAGCAGACATTATGACTGGATTATTTCCCACAGATCTTGACCAGACATTCAGAAAATGTAAAGGAGTATACAAACTATGCGAGAACTACCTCTCCCAAAATGCCTCAGATAGTGACAATGAAAAGGGAATGCAGGAAAATGGGAGGAAAGTACCCACTCTTGAGATCTGAGATTCCCCCCCCCCTTTGTCCTATTCAAACCAGAACCTTCTCCTCTTTAGTCAGGGGTCACCTACTTTCATACCCCAGATCCACCTCCCCAATGACTGGAACGAAGAAGAACAAGTAAAGAGGAAGGAAGATTTCCTATAGGGATCAACAGGGAACAGCTTTTTATGGAGAACGGCCATGTTGTTACCTTAATAAAGTCAGGCAATTCATTGTAATCATCCACACCTGACTTCACTTAACCAATATGCAAAGTATAAAAGGTGTGGTTCCAAACAGCGTAGTGAGTGAGCTGGGAACCTTTTTCACAAGGAGGACACCGCAAAGCAGAGGATTGCTGGACCAGAAGCGAGGAGGAGCACGATGTGCCAGATCACTGACACACTGAATGAGAAAGGCAAGGGAGCCGTGCCTCTCGAGAGCTGGAACCAGGCAAAGAACTTGCTATGGAAATTGTGTGAACAAGGGTTTGTTCCCCTGCGGTAAAGAGAGCCCACGTGTCAGAGGGGCCGTGAGAGTGAGCCCTGATCTCAAGGTTGAAGGAAGGAAATTGTTAAAGTGCCACGCGGTAGCCAGTGAGTGTCCAAAGCTCAGTGGAGCCTGGTGTGCGTGAGGATTAAGTAAACACAACTAAAGGAACATTTTGTGTATATATAAAGTACATTGCTACCAAGGAAAGGGCATGTCAGAGAAAGATTTCTGAAAGCCAAGTAAGAGAAAGAACAGTATAAAAAAGGGTGCAGAAGCAGTGCATTCTGGAACTGTAAGTTTAAAGTATGTCACTATAAAGAAAAGGAAAGAGAAAGAATGTGCAAGTGATACAGTATAAAGAGAAAGAGGCAAGAACAAAGCCTTAAGGAACTTGTCGTCCGAAAGTGAAAAGTGAAACTAAAAGTACCGAGATACAAACCACAACAAGGATATCAGGGGGGTCCCGCACAGGGCTGGGGAAAATATACTGTGCATTTTCGAAGACCCTGATATTAGGAAGTAAGAAGAAAACGGTGAACGTTGAGTCGAAGTGGTCCTGCGGTGGTATGTAAGAAAGCCAAGCACATTCGAAAGACTTCGACATCCAAAAGCGGTCTAAGCCAGATTGAGGGAGACCCGAAGTATACTAAGTTTAGGGAAGGGAGCCCCCCTTGCAATTTTGTGTTTAACTTTATTGTGAGAGGTCTGAGCATGGCAGAGGGGGACCTTTGTGAACGTTTTGGTTGAAATGTAAATTTTGAAGCCAGAGAAAGAGACTTTCACGTGGAAGGCCAGACGAGCCTCAATCCACAGTTTTGAACTGTCTACTGTGTTGGAAACCGAGCCAGAGTGTGTCATCCTGCCCACAACGAACGCCTTACTCCATGAGGCCTAACGTGGGGAAGAAAGCTGGTTCAGCCACATAATTGGAACACTGATTTTTCCTTTTGCATACATTTATCCTTTTTCACAGTTATTCTATAAGTGTAAGGGCAGGCATTAGGTTTTTTTAGTATATGCCCTCTTTATTTCAACTAAAAGACTGACTAGGACTGTGTATTCTTTATTTCGAAGAGATTGTGTCCTCCGACGTATTCCTTATCTTTTTTTTTCAATATAACATTTTATTTGGAATTTAACATTACAGAGGTACATCAGACATTTCATAAAATTTTCTGCAATTCAACGTGAGTTATGTTCTTAGTTTAGTCAATCGCCCGTCTGTGTAGGCAGGGTTTGGGTGCTGGGTTATGCTTCGGTTCAGTTTCTGGTGATATGTGGTGGGGGGGAGAGGTACGGTTGTTGTGATATTTCTTAGTTCTTCTTTAGCCTAGCCAGCGGGTAAGAGGAGGTCTACGGGATAGAGTTGGGAATTGTTCCGCGAAGTCCATAAATGGAGCCCAGGTGTTCTGGAAGTTGTTCAGGTTCCCTGCGCGTAGGGCCGTGATCTTCTCTGCTACTACTGTGTCCCAGCACTTGGCCCACTACAGCGGGATTGATGGGCCTGTTGGATTCTTCCAAAGGCGTGCAAGTGCAATTGTTGCTGCCGTTAGGAGATGTGTACATAGGCGGGCCAAGTGTCCGGTGAGAGGAAGATCGCCGTCGCCCGTGTCGCCCAACAGTACTATCCCTAGGTCCCAGGGGATGGTGAGACCTGTTATTGCTCTTATGTGGTTCAGAATTTCACGCCAGTAGGCTGCTGCTTGTGGACATGTCCATAGCATGTGGAACAGAGTTCCTTCGGATTTGCATCCCCTCCAGCAGCCCGGCGGGATATTCGGGTCGATTTTGTGCAGTCGGACGGGTGTGATGTAATATCTGTAGCAGATCTTATAGTTGCATTCTTTGTTGGTGGTGCATTGGGAACTTTTCTGATTCCTTGTCCAGATCTTGGTCCATGTGCCCTCGTCTATGGGTCGCTCCAGGTCTCTTTCCCATTCGGTCATGTACTTTTCCTTGGTTGCGGTATCATGTTTATCCAGCAGCCGGTATAGCGTGGCGACCTTCCCTTTGGGTGGATCTGCTGTCATGGTGAGTTCTAACGGTGTTAGGTCTCTGGAGCCTTTCTCCTTAATGGTCTTTTGCGATAGCCAATGTCTTATCTGAGTGTATCTGAATCTTTCGGCTTCTGGGACCTTAAATTTGGCTTTGCATTCCTCGAACGATAGAGCGCTACCCTCAACTAGGAAGTCTGATATTGTCCGTAGGCCCCCGGATTTCCATATGGCAAAGGCCTGGGGATGTAGGCCTGGAGAGAAGTCTGGGTTGCCCCAGATCGGTGATAATGGGCCTGTGACGCCTGTGTGTCCCCATTTGCTTGATGCGGCTTTCCAATTTACTATTGTGTTTGATGTTGCGTGCAGGGGTCTGAGGTTTGCTTGGCACTCTTGGTATCCGAATGTGCGGGAGGTCGTGCAGAGGGACTTTGCACCATGCTTTTTCTATTTGTGTCCAGTATGGGAGGTCTGCAGTTTGTGACCATGTGAATGCCGGAGCTAATTGCGCCGCTTGTTTGTATCTGGTGACCTCTGGGACTCCCAGTCCTCCTATGTTGTGGCCTCTAGTCATTATGCGTCTCGCTATCCGGGCTCTTTCCCCCCCCATATGAATTTCATTATCGCTCGTTGTAGTTCTTTCAGTTCTTTTTCTGGGATATGGGTTGGCAGTGCCATGCAGTGGTAGAGTAGTTGCGGGACTAGATTCATTTTTGTGGTGGCGACTCTCCCCAGCCATGATATTTCCTGTTTAGTCCAATGTGTTAGGTCTTTTTTCAGTTCCCTGAATAGCTGTGGGAAGTTAGTTTGATATATCTGGGTGGGGTGTTTAGGGATGCGTATTCCCAGGTAATGGATCGCGTCCTTGGCCCATGGGATGGGGAATTTGGGAGATAGGTCTTTCTTTTGGCTTTTTGTAATATTGATTGTTAGTGCGGCTGATTTATCGTAGTTCACCTTGAATCCTGATGCCTTGCCAAATGCTTTGATCTCTTCTCGTATGGGATCGATAGAAATGGTTGGGCGGGGGATTGTTAGTAGGACGTCATCAGCATATAGTGCTGCCTTGTATTCCCTACTGCCTACAGTAATGCCATGTATGCTCGGGTTCTGTCTGATTCTTCCGGCGAAGGCTTCCATGGATAGTGCGAACACCATGGGGGAGAGCGGGCATCCTTGTCGGGTACCCCGGTTGATGTGTATATTTCTGGACCTGTGGCCGTTTACTCTCAGTAGGGTTGTTGGTGATTGGTAATTTGCCAATATCCAGGTTGTAAATTTGGGTCCAAATCCCATGTGTTCGAGGGTGTGTTTGATGTATGTCCATTCCACCAGGTCCAACGCTTTGTGGGCGTCTAGGGAAATCACCATTAGTTCTTCTCGCCGCCGGTTGGCACTCTCTATTAGGTCTATCGTTCGCCTGATGTTGTCGAACGTGCTTCTCCCGTAGATGAATCCATTTTGTTCCCTGTCTATTAAGTTTGGGAGCACGTGTCCCAGTCTGGTGGCTAGGACTTTGGAATATATCTTTCTATCTAAGTTCATGAGAGTTATCGGTCTGTAGGCTGTTGCTTGCTTTGGGTCTTTCCCCGGCTTGTGTATCAGGATTGTGAGAGATTGTCCCATAGTGTTGGTGATGGTCTGTGTGCTTAGGAATGAGTTAAACACTTGGGAGAGTTGTGGTGCGAGGATATGTGAGAATGATTGGTAGAATTTCGTTGTTAGCCCGTCGGGACCGGGGGCGGTGTGTTTCAAGCTTTTAATGGCTTCTCCGACTTCTTCAGATGTTATCGGGTCTTCGAGGGCTTCGAGTTGTTGTTTGTTGTGGGTTATTATGAATGACTGCAGGTATTGCTTGCATCGATTTGGTGTTTCGGGGTTGGTGGGTGGGCCCGTCATTATCGTTTTGTGGTGGGCTGTGAGGGCGTCCATTTTTCCCTGGTCTGAGTAATGGATGGATTCGTCTTCCCCCAAGATGCATATTATATTATTCTTTTTATGGATCCTTTGCAGTTTGTAGGCCAGGCTACGGTTGGCTTTGTTACTTTTACTGTAGTAGAACTGTTTGTTGTATGCAAGGGCTTTGGCTGACCTGTCTGCCCAGTGCATTTCCAGCGCGATTCTGGCTTGCTTCAACTCTCTTTCTAGTTTTCTGGTGTGTCGGATTTTTAGTTGTTTTTCTATCTCAGATACTTTGGACTCCAGCCTTGTTGCTTGGATCTTTGAGCATCGGTGGTATTCTGTCGTTGCGCTGATTATGGTGCCTCTGATTACTGGTTTCATTGCTTCCCATAGGGTGCCAATAGGCATGTCTGGGGTTGCGTTTTCCTGGAAGTAGGCTGTGAGCGCTTCTTTAATTTCCGTTTTGATTGCGGTGTCCAGGAGTATGGAGTCGTTCAGCTTCCAGTATCTTGGTGGTGAGGCTGGGAGTCCGATGATGGCTAGGTCCGCCGATACCGGTGCATGATCTGAGATTATTCTGGTATGTATCTGTAATTTTTCCAGACATGGAAATAATGTACCCGTTATCAGCAGTAGGTCGATTCTGGAATGGCCTTCGTGGGCATTGGAGTAGAAGGTGAAGTCCTTGGTACCAGGGTTCGCCAGTCGCCATGCGTCTACTGTTTCGGTTGTTCTCATCAGTTTTGCCAGGGCTAGGGCGCGGGCGTAGTCCGTGTTGGACGCTGGCTGGGTTTTGTCCATGGCGGGATCTGGGACCATGTTGAAATCTCCTCCTATAATTAGGTGCCCCGTGGTAAATGCTGCTAATTTTGGAGTTAGGTCCTACAGGTATTTGGCTTGGTCTATGTTCGGGCCATATATTCCCACTACAGTGATTGCTTGTGCCATTAAGTTCCCTTTCAACATGAGGAATCTGCCTGCTGGGTCCTTTTTCACTGACAGGCCTTGAAGCGGGAAGTTTTTGCTTAGTAGTATCGCTACGCCCCGTTTCTTTTCCCCTGAGGTGGCGAAGAAGGCCTGGGTGAATCGGCGTAGCCTGAGGCGATGTTCGTCAGCTGCCAGTAGGTGGGTTTCTTGTAGGATCACAATATCCCTGTCTAGATTATTCAGCCTTCCCTCTACTGATTTGCGTTTCCGCGGGGAGTTGAGACCACCCACATTCCAGATGATGATGCGGATATTCCTATCCTCCATATATTCTGGTTAGTTTGTGCCGAGTAATCCTTGCAGGATTGTCTGTTCTCTCTCTGTGGGCCCGTAATTGCATGTTGCTCTTTGGCGAAACTGTTTGCAGTGTTTCTGAGTCCGTCTGATGCATGTTGTCTGTACCTCGTTTACGGGGCAACATGCCCCAACTTTCCTTCCCCCCCACCCTCAACTTTCTACCCCTCCCCCCTCCCATTTTCCCATTTCTTTGGATCAGGACCAGCCTCATCCAATGGGGGTGACTGGCTGAGCCGTAACGTTGGGCTCTTTGTGGCCAACTGGGCCTGAGAGTCGCTGATGTAATGTTCGGGGAGCTCAATGACAGATAGTTCTGGGTCCGGCTCCGGTGCAGTGCTTTCGAGTGGACGGTAATATGCTTCGGGTTGTGGAACAGGGCGCTTGGTTATTGGTGGGATTTGGCGTATATTCAATTTCTCCTCGTGCGGGGTCCTCTGTTGGTATTGCAGTGTTGCTTCCGTGGTTAGTGATTTGTGGTGCAGGGTTACCCTATGGGCAATTCTCGTTCATGTAGTTCAGTCTGGGTCCTTAGTCTTTCGCGGGCCTCTGAGCCTGCGTTTTCTGGTGGCTCTGGACCAGGCCCCTTCATTCGTGGCTTTTCGTTTGTCTTGGTCCTGTGCCTCGGATTCTGAGGCTTCGCTTTCCGGTTCTGTCCCCATAAGCTTGTCTGCTTCCTTTGGGGTGCGAATGTGTTTTCTGGTCCCTTCCCAGGTAAAGTTTAGAGCTGTTGGGAAGCTCCATCTTTATTGCACTTCGCGCTCGATCAGCCATGTTGTAATTTTACGGAGTGCCTTCCTCTTCTGCAGGGTCAGTGACGATAGGTCTTGGTATAGTGCGATTTGTGCTCCCCTGAAGAGGATTTGCTTGGTTCCTCTGGCTTCTCTCATGATCTCTTCTTTTACTTTAAAGTAGTGCATGCGTGCTAGTACGTCTGGCGGGAATTGTGATGGTTGCCGCTGATTTGTGCGGTGGACTTGGTCGATCTCCAGGGGGGAGCTGTCCGGGAGGGTTAGGATGAATCTGAATAGCTCTTTGGTGAAAGCCTCCAGCTCTGCGTCTGCTGTGGGATTCCTCTGAGGTGGATGTTGTTCCTCCGCGAGCGATTTTCAGCGTCTTCTTGTTTGAGTTCTAGTAGGTCGTATTTTGCCTCTAGTGTTGCTATTCTGGCTAGATTCTTTTCCAGATCGAAGGCATGATCACATACAGTGTTCTCTAGGTCTCCGGTGCGTTGTTCCACTCCGTTACCCGTTTGTCTAGGGCAGTGATCTTCTTTGTGACCTCCTCCGTCCCTTTCTGAATTTCCTTAGTTATTGCAGACAGTAGATCTTTCAGATCAGACTTTGTTGCTGATTGGGTTGTCTCTAGGCCCGTGGGGGGCCGGTTGGTACTGAGGTTGGGTCCAGTGCGTGGTCGGTTTTCTTTGGCTTGTCTGTTGCTGCCGTGGTCATTAAGGCTGCAATGTCTGTCTGTTTTGTTACTTTGCCACTTTTTGCCATGGTGGTGCTTGGGTAGGTGGTGAGTGGTGAATGTGGCGACTTGGCAGGGCAGTCAGGCGGTTGCGTGTCCTTTGGTGCTATAGGTAGGCAGGTGTTCTATTTTCTTGTTGTGAGATGGTCGCCTTGTTTTGTGGGGGGATGAGGTGGCCGTTGTGTAGGCAGAGCCTTCTTCGTGGATTGTTTTCGGGATGGGGACCAAAGATCTGCTGTTTTTAGGGTCCCTGGATCTGGATCATGCGTTTAGTGTAACTCCGGTTGCCCGGGAGGTGTGAGCTGTGGGTCCTTCTGGGGGGTTTTTGTTTTGTGCCAGAGGTGGGACCTCTGCCCCTGCTTAGGGTGTTGTTAGGGAGAATTCTCTCTTTAGGCTGAATAACCTAGTGAGTCCCCCAGCAGCTTTGCTGGATTTCTGGAGTTTGTTTTTTTCTCCTGCCAAGAATGAGACTCTTTTTCTCCCACTCTTGGACATGATGTATGGTGTTCCTTTGACTGTTAATGTGTTTTATGGGCTATGGGGTCCTTTACTCCATAGGGTCTCATGTGTTTTTACTATGTGTGTTACACAGCACCCTCCGTGCAGTGACAAAGGGGTGTCATAGTGACACCCCACCATAGACTCCATACCCTGGGACTGACTACTGTCTCCCAGGGCATGTAAAGTCACCATTGGCTTTACTAGTCCCAAATTATTAACAGAAACCAGTACAAACCATCATATTGTGGACGTACTGGTCGGGGCAATTCGATTGCCCCGGGGTCTGTTAGTCGAGGGGGCACGTCTCCGTCCCCCATGATCGAGTTTTGGCTGGTGGCAGTGGATACTACTTTTTATATTCGACCGACGACAGAGAAGATCTACCGGCTGGAGAAGCTTCTTTCCCTGACTGGTGGGCACAACCAGTTTACCTTCTTCTCTTCGCACCCCAGACCGGCTTGTGGTCAAATTGCCCGTGCCAAGCACCCCGGCAACTGGATAGCCACTTACCACTGGACCGCGAATCAACGGACCGCTCCTTTTACTTGAGAAACTCTGCGGCTGGTTTCTTTCCTGGCAGTGCAACGGACTCCTGTCTTCCTCCCCGACGAGATCTTCTCTTCCCCTGGATGAAGCACCGACTTGCATCCGCTGCTAGGAACAACTGCCCCCGCTGGAGTATTCTCACCACTTTAAGGTACCCTGTCCGCCAGGCCTCCCTTTCTAAAGATTGCTACAAAGTAATAATAACCCCTTAACCTTTTGGACTGGGCTGGCCGCCTTGGCCCTCTAACTGGTCCCTTTCTTTGGTCCAACTCCTTTTTGAACCGTTACAAGACTTTTGTGCACTGCAACCGTGTGACCTTGGACACATTTCGTTTTGATCCTCTTAAAGCGGATCCGGCCTACTGACTCTAAACTCACGGTGTTACTTTGCCTTCCTCTCTTGTTGTGTTCGTGAAAAAGTGTTGGGATCGGTTTCAATTTGTTCTCTGCTTTTCTCTCCCTTTTTAAAACGAATTATTAGAGTGCCATCTACGTTAAGCGCCCACCGCTGTCTGAAAATAAGTGGGGCTTTACTTAAGACTTGTCTAATATTCTTTTAAGGGAGTGTTATCTTTTAGTGACCATGTTTTTGGATTGCTTACTATTAGTGCCTGTGTGTTTTTCTAGATGTGGTTTTAAATAAATAATTATATCTCTTTTACACCAAGCCCTGGTCAGTGTTTACTTGTTCTATTGTGTTCTTTTGACCTATTGTGAATACTCTGTATACTCCCTAACTCTTCTTGAGGGAAGTCTGACTGCTCAGCCACAGCTATCAAGTGAATCTGTGTGGTACAGACTGCTACCAAGTGGGTTTACTGCCAAACACCTGTAGTCCTAAATCTTTTGCAGTGGTCCCAGAGGGAACTGCACAGGTTTCTGCCTAACAGGGGTTGTGCTCTAGGTGGAGTTGGATGAGTGTCTGATGATTTGCCCCAGAGGTGCTGGGCTGATAAGTTCCTTCCTTTGGCTAGTGGCCTTACTCCCAGACCGGCGTAGTGTGGTGGTGCGGGGACCTTCTTCCGGGTGGTTTTTTTTTTTTTAGGGGGGGAAAGGGGTTGATGACTCACCTCTTTGTCAAATCTGGAATCCTCGCCTCTGCGTGCTAGGGCCCCCAACGGGTGTCTGGTGGATCGACCGCCGGTGTTGCGGAGTGCAGCTCCTCTAGGCTGTCTCTGGGAGGGGGCCCGTTTGCTGGTCCGATCGTTTTAGGGTGCTGCTGGGGCCAAATCGGGGGTTGAAGGTGTTAGGGTCCTTGGTCCGTTGCCGTTGGTGGGCGCTGCGGTTTATTGCGGCTGCTTGGTGGGCACCCGGGGCCTGGGGAAGGCACTATGGCTGGTCCACTCCGTTTGGTGCCGCTGGGGCTGCTGAACTTGGGGTTCGGTACCCGGCGTGTTTGGGCTCCGCCTGGTCCGAGTGTATGCCGGTGGGTTGTGGTGTTCATGTAGGGCACTTGCGTCCCCGTCTGTTCGCGTCTGGGAGGCCGGACTTCGGACGCGCTCGAGTCCTTGAGTGCGACTCGTTTCTGGTGTTGCTGCTAGGGTTCGGCAGCTTTCTGGATGGTGAGCGGGGCCACGCTTCGTGTTCCGAAGCCCGCGCGTACTGGGCTCGGGCAGATGTTGCTCACTGCTTGGGTCCTGTGCGGCCCGTGTTCGCTTGCGGCGCTGCTGAGGCTGAGCCGGGGGCTCCTGCTGGCTGTGTCCCTTCAACCCGGGTGCAGGATGTTCCGCTTCATGGGGGCCGGGACTGTTGGTTGCTGTGCGGCGGCCGCTTGTAGCGTGGTCCCCAGCAGCCTCTGGATAGTGTGAGGGGCCATGCCTCGCGTTCCGGCACCTGAGCGTATTGGGCTTGGGGCTCGGGGTGGATGCTGCTCACCGCTGGGTCCTGTGCGGCCCGTGTCCGCTCCCGGCGCTGTTGAGGCTGAGCGGGGATCTCCGCCGGAGGGCTCACGGCCGCTAGGTGCTGCGAGTGCCTGGTGGGGGATCTTCTTGATTAGCGTCTGCTCGGTCTGTGGAGGTGCTCTCTACCCCGTGAGGGATCTCGATCATCGGCGAGCTGGTCCTTATGTGTAGTATGGGTGCGTGTCATTCATATAGAGCTCCCTTGTGGCGATCTCTCAGCGGGGTTCATAGTGGCCATGCTTCTGCTGCTCCTCAATGTACGTTTCGTCCAGGGCTCTGGCGAGCTGCGGCCGCCATTTTTGTTCCCGCACCCGAGAGCGGGCGCTGCTTCGTAGTGGCGATTACTCAGACACGGTAGTCTCTTGCTGTGAGCTGTGTGAAGCACCAGGACGGGGGTTGCTTTAGGATCACATGCTGCGCTTTTGGGGTAGAAACGGACGAGGAGTAGCTGCTAAAATTTGCCTGAACGGTCGGCTCAGTCAGAAGCACTCAGGGAGCCATGTTGTTCTCGTCGGCGCCAAGCCACGCCCCCGTATTTCTTATCTTGATAGATCATATCCAGCTTGCTGGCCTCGGAATTTTTTTTTCAGTAGAGGGCACTGCGCGTCGACATCCCTCGAGCCGATGTCCCTCGACAGCCTCCGTATCGGCGCCGACGTCATCATGCGTATAAATTGACTCGCGCAGTGTCTGTTGCTTAGTTCCGTTTTTCCGTGCTTCGTGGGCCTCGGAATCGTGTTGCTCAGTTCGTTAGTCAGATATATTCTTCATTATTCCTCGAGAATACCAACTCTTACTCGATGGCTTCCTCATCCGAACCGACGACTCCACGGTCCGGCTTCAAAAAAATGTCGAGACTGTGGAAAGAAAATGTCGTTGACAGATCCTCACAGGATCTGTTTGTGGTGCCTGGGATCGGAGCACCAATGTTTGGAGTGCGAGGACTGCATGTCCATGACAGCGAAAGCCTTGAAGGAGCATAAGGGGAAGCTTGAGAGAGGTAAGACAGTTAAAACTCCTTTGAAAGTTTCCTCAGCAGATTCGAGACATTCGTCTCCTCGCCGACACAGGAAACATTCTCGTTCTAGGTCTCAAAGCAGTTCCCACCACTCTTCGAGATCCAAGCATTCGAGTAAGAGACGTCGAAGATCCCCTTCCTCGTCTTCTTCTGTTTCCCCAGAAAGAGTCACCTGCCCCACAAAACATAGCTCTCAGGCTGAGTGGGAGGAATTCCATAAAAGGATGCTTGGCGTCTTCGGAAAAGCGGCCTCGACCCCCTCGAAGACATCTGAGGGTGATACCCTGGGTGAAAGACCCGAAAAATTGAAACGCCGCGAGTCGTTGCACCAGACGAAAGAAACTACTCGAGAGCGTCACAAACCCTCGAGCAAAGGCACTGTGCCATCAACGCCATCGTCGAAAGTCCCTTCGATGCATAAATCTGCATCATCGACGCCATTATCGAAGAGCTCATCGACGCATAGGTCGATCGAATCGACGCCGTCTTCGACGCCAACGTCGACGCAGAAAAAGAACAAACCCACAGCCGTCACTACCTCACAGCCAGTGGTCATACCCAGGACCTCTAACATGACTTTGAGAATGTCATTGTCAACCTCGAGTAGGATTCCCATCCTCTCGAGCTCTTCGAGGCCTCTTCCGATCTTCTCGTCGCCTTTTTCTGTGTGTTCAAAGCCTTTAACGTCCGTGTCGACGACATCGATTTTTTTTCAACCAATTATGACAAATTTGGCCCCTTCTGCTCTGGAAATGGGATTTAAGCCATTTCCAAGGTCTGATAATTTCAGACCTTTGTCTTCAATTTATGAAGAAGGGGAGGATTCGGATCAGGAAAGACCCTTTGGGTTGCAGAGAACTACAACACCTGAACCAGAGGAACTTACCTCTGAGGAAAATAGGTTAAAGGACCTTCGAGAATCCTTACATGAGGCAAGTGGGTTAAATACTTCCCCAGAAATAGAATTTGCCAAACCAGACCCAGGGGAACATGCCGAGACCCCTTAGAGAATTTTAATGGCAAGGATTATAGAATTCATGGGTTGGCCTACACCTTCACCTGCATTCCAACAGGATGACCTTACAGACATTTTAGTTAAAGGCCCACAGGAGGATCCTGTGGTTCCATTTCACGCTGCATTACAAAGAAAAATATTGGCTAACTGGGAAACTCCTGAGGTTATCCCGGTGGTTAACAAGAAGTTATCAGCCAAATATAGGGTATCTGCTACTGAGCCTGAATTTTTGTCTAAACATCCAACTCCAGAGAGTCTGGTTGTTCAAGCAGCAACTGCATCAGGCAGTAGATCGGTATACCCTACTGTTCCACAGGACAGGGATGACAAAAGATACGACTCTATGGCTAAGAAAGTCTTTTCTGCATGTAGCATGGCGTTGAAATCTATTAACGCTACGTATACGCTCGCAAGGTTCAGCCGCACACTTTGGGAGTGTGCTTCATCAGCGGCTGACTGCCTCCCAGAGGGAGTAGAAAGGGAAGCGTTTCTAAACATCATTAAGGATGGTAAAGACGCAATGTGCGAATCCCTTCAAACTGGCATTGATTCTGCTGACAGTATCAGTAGGGCCATGGCGGCAAGTACTACAACCCGCAGATTTGCGTGGTTGTGAAAGTCTGGGTTTGCTTCAGATGTACAAGCAAGACTTTTAAATATGCCCTTTGATGGCTCTTCTTTGTTTGGTAAGAAGGCGGATGACAGTCTAGAAAAGTTACAGACATCCAAAGCAGCAGCAAAATCCCTGGGAGCTGCAATCCGTCAAACGCCATATCGCCCCTCAGGAACCTCTTGGAGAGGTAAGTCCTTTCGCTTTTATTCTGCATTCGGAAAAGGCAGAGGACAGTCGGTTCAAAAAGGTCAAAAAAGATTCACCTGGGTGGATGGGGTAAAAATACAAAAGCTGCAGCAGCAGCAGGTGCCTCTTTACCTTCGGCATCTGCATCAGCCGCCTCTAAATCACTCTAAGGACTCTCCTCACAAGACACCAGGGGCAGGCACAACTAAATCACTCTAAGGACTCTCCTCACAAGACACAAGGGGCAGGCTAACTCAACATCTGACGGAATGGCAGGCTATTACGTCAGATGCTTGGGCATTGGAGACAGTTGCCCAAGGTTACTGCCTGCCTTTTCTACGCATTCCTCAGAGTCATCCACCGGGGAACAGCTCTCTGAAAGTTCCAGATCCGCTCCTCTTGCAGGAAATTGTAGACCTGGAGAAAGGTGCCATAGAACCGGTACCTGTAGCGGAGAGGAACAAGGGCTGGTACTCCCCCTACTTCCTAATACCGAAGAAGGACGGAGGACTGAGACCTATCTTGGACTTACGAGAATTGAACAAGTTCCTCAGGAAGGACAAGTTCAAGATCCTTCAGGCCCTCCAGCTCCGGGACTGGCTGGTATCTCTGGACCTTCAGGATGCTTATTTCCATGTGCCAATCCATCCCAAACACAGGAAATACCTGAGGTTCGCAATTGGTGGCTCTCATTATCAATTTCGAGTTCTGCCATTTGGGCTGACCTCCGCCCCGAGGGTCTTCACCAAGCTAATGTCGGTAGTGGCTGCAAGTCTAAGGAGGGAAGGGATTCACGTCTACCCCTACCTGGACGATTGGCTGATCAGAGCTGTATCTCCGGAACAAGCTCAGATCCAGCTAGATTATGTCTGCCACTTCCTTCACAAACTGGGCTTCTCCCTCAATTTAAAGAAGTCACAGATGATACCATCACAGAGACTCCAGTTCATTGGAGCGGTCCTGGACACTTCCCTGGGAAAAGCCTCGCCACCAGAGGTGAGGGCTCAAGATATTCTGCAGATGGTCACCAAGTTTCAAAATGCCCAACGTCTCCCAGCCTTCGACTTTTTGAGGTTGCTAGGCCTCATGGCATCCTGCATCTTCCTTGTGCCCGAGGCTCGCCTGAGAATGAGATCTCTTCACTGGGCACTAAGAACTCAGTGGTCTCAATTCTCAAGGAGAATGACAGATCTCCTTCAGGTTCCGGATAAGGTAGCTCGAGACCTTCAGTGGTGGGCCTGTCAGGAGAACATTTTGAAAGGAGAACTGTTTTGGCAACCATGGCCGGAGATAACAGTAGTCACAGATGCCTCACTCACGGGGTGGGGAGCACATGTCAACGACTTGACCGTCAGCGGTCGTTGGTCTCCATCGGAGTCCAGACTACATATCAACCTGTTAGAGCTGAGAGCAATCAGACTAGCGCTGAAGGCTTTTCTGCCATCTGTACATGGGAAAAATGTCCTGATAATGACGGACAACACAGTGGCCATGCACTACCTCAACAAAAGAGGAGGCGTAGGATCACTGCCTCTGTGCAGAGAGGCGATGCAGCTCTAGTTTTGGGCAATCCAAGAAGGAATCTCTCTATCGGCAGTTCACTTTGCCGGAGAGAAAAACTTGACGGCGGACGCTTTGAGCAGGCAGAGTACAGTCTCCCACGAGTGGGAACTAGCCCAGGAAGTCCTTCAACAGATCTTCACCCTTTGGGGAACCCCTCAAGTGGATCTGTTCGCCACCAGCATCAACAGGAAGTGCGATTAGTTTTGTTCAAGGGAATTTCCCCCGAGAGGAGCTCTAGGGGACGCGTTCGTAGTGGACTGGGAGTTTCCACTTCTGTACGCGTTTCCTCCAGTCCCTGTCATTCCTCAAATGATCAGGAGGTTGAGAAGGTTCCGGAAAGCCATGATCCTAATTGCCCCGGACTGGGCCAGGAGAACGTGGTACTCGGACCTTCTGGACATGTCCATCTGCTCTCCAGTTCGTCTTCCACTCAAGGAGAATCTTCTCTCGCAGAAGGGAGGTCAGGTTCTTCATCCAGACATCAGAACCCTCAACCTTCACTCTTGGTATCTGAAAGGTTGAGATACAAGGATTGGGACCTCCCAGATGATGTCATGGAGGTGTTGCTTTCGGCCAGAAGGCCAGCAACAAAGACTTTATACCGCTGCCTTTGGATCAAATTTTGCAGCTGGTGTAGAGAAAAGAATATCGATCCCTTTTCATGTGGTACACCAACAGTGTTATCTTTTCTACTCTATTTGGCAAATTCGGGCCTTCAGGTTGGCACTATCAAGGGCTATCTCGCAGCGCTATCGATCTTCAAGCGCACTGCAGAGGAACCATCGTATTTCAAATTACCCTTAGTAATACAATTTCTGAAGGGATTAACCAATGTCTATCCTCCAAGACCATTCCAAGTTCCCTTATGGGACTTAAATTTAGTCTTAAATTTCCTGATGGGTACTCCTTTTGAACCACTCCACTCTTGTTCGCTAAGATTTCTCACCCTTAAATCTGTCTTATTAGTAGCATTGACATCTGCTAGGAGGGTGAGCAAATTACAAGCTCTATCTTGTAAACCCCCTCATACAACTTTTCATAAAGACAAAGTTGTCCTACAAGTGAAGCCTAATTTCCTCCCAAAGGTGGTTTTTGAATTCCACATCACTCAGAAGATTACCTTAACTTCATTCTATCCCCCTCCCCATCCGGGGAAAGAGGAAGAAAGGCTACATAGGCTGGACCCAAGGCGGGCTTTGAGCTTTTACATCAGCAGACTTGCTAGGATTAGGCAAGCAGACCAACTGTTCGTAGGTTACTCAGGGCACAAATTGGGATTATCGATAACAAAACAGACCATTTCCAGATGGATTATTTTGGCCATTCTGGAATGTTACAAACTGGCAGGGAAAGAGCATCCTCAAAATCTTAGGGCTCATTCAACCAGGGGTATCGCAGCTACTTCGGCCCTCCAAAGAGGGGTACCGATTCGAGACATATGTGCAGCTGCCACATGGTCGTCTGCACATACCTACACAAAAGTTTACAACCTGGATTCCTCCTCTAGCCAAGAGACTAGATTTGGCAAAGCTGTGTTGCACTCTGTTCATTATTGAAGGGAAACATGGCAATTTTACTCCCACCTCCAGTTACACACCACTGCTATGTGAGTCTATCAAGATAAGGAATACGTCGGAGGACACAATCCCTTCGAAGAACAAGTTACTTCTTACCTGGTAACGTTCTTTCGATGGGATGTTCCTCCGACATATTCCTTATCGCCCCTCCCATCCATCCTCTCGGTAAAACTTCCCTTGTGGTTACAGTTTACGCTCCTTAAGGGTCAATAACCAATTCATGTAAAGCAACTGATAAACGTCAAAACGGAACTGAGCAACGGACGCTGCGTGAGTGTATTTATACGCATGATGACGTTGGCGCCGATACGGAGGCTGTCGAGGGACATCGGCTCGAGGGAAGTCGACGCGCAGCGCCCTCTATTGAAAAAAAAATTCCGAGGCCAGCAAGCTGGAGATGATCTTTCAAGATGAGGAATACGTCGGAGGAACATCCCATCGAAACAACGTTACCAGGTAAGAAGTAACTTGTTCTTTGGTGGTACGGTTTACTCCCGACTTAGTGTTTAGGGCAAGTTAGGAGTTTTCCAACCCCACAAATATGAAATAAAGATTTTGAAAACGTATTTCTTTTCTGTCAGTTCTGCTTGTGATACCATGCCTCCCCTCCACAGTCCAGCAAACTTTTCTACGGTTGGCAGGCTCTCCCGCAGGTCTCGGTTCAGGACAGAGGTATTGCAGGTTATCAGGGAGCTGCCGGGGAATAAAGCCCCAGGCTCAGATGGGTTTTCGGCTGCCTTTTTCAAGCAGTTTGCTGCCTGCTTGGGCCCACACCTGGTCACCCTCTTCAACAGCTTTCTGGTCAGAGGGGCGGTCATGCCGTCTATGGGGGACTCTGCACTATAAGTACTGCTGAAACCAGGGAAGGGAACCTTCCACATGCACTTCTAGACCCATTGCCGTACTTGATTACGATGCACACATTTAAACAAACATTTTGGCTAATAGGCTGGCCCCAGTTTTGCCGTCTTTAGTTCATATTTATCAGACAGGCTTCGTCCAGGGGCTGGCAAACCCATGATAACATTCGGAGAGCAATTGACGTTATAGATTGGGCTTGGAAGCACAACTCCTCCCTGGCACTGCTATCGGGTGATGCAGAAAAAGCTTTTGACCGAGTCGACTGGTCATATGCTAGGAGGGTGTTGGAAGGATTTGTGTTTGGCCCCAATTTTCTGAAATGGACATTGGCTAACTATATAAATCCCACCACAAGGCTCAAATTGGAGGGCCGTCTTTCGACCTCCATCCCTCTAACTCGTGACACCCGTCAAGGTTGCACCATGTCAAATTTGTTTTTTGTCTTAGTAATGGAGCCATTTGCATCGCAAGTTCAATCCCATGATGAGATAATAAGCATGAAGATCGGCCAGGCCCATCATAAATAACCCTCTATGCAGATTATTTTGTTTCTTTTTATACATGACTCTGCCATGTCTCCACCCTGGAGTTATTAAGGTCACAGTATGCATTTCAGTGTAGCCCAGATGCCATACGTTATTTAGGAATTAATCTTACTAAGGCTCACTCACTTTTGTTTTCTAGTACTATCCCCCCATTATGTAAACAGCTCAAGGAGGATTTGGCGCTATGGTCCCTGCAGAAGATCTGCTTGCTGGGGAAAATTACTGTGGTTAAAATGTATTTTTTGCCCAAACTGTTATATGTCTGGCAGCCCCTTCCGTTAATTATCTCATGGAAGGTCCTTACGGACCTACAAGTGCAGTTTTCTCAGTTTGTTTGGGCTAAGAAATCTCCTATGGTTTCCCATAGCACCATGATAGCTACGAGGCTCATTGGCGGGTTGGGGGTATGTGACCTGGGAAGCTATTATGCCTACCAGCTCTCCTCCTTTCTTTATTCAGGCACTGAGGCGGAGCAAAAGCACTGGGTTTGGATTGAGCGAAAAGGGCTGGGGGCACCCCTGTGTGAGTGGGGTTGCATTCCCCATAAGACAAGACGCTACCCCAGTTCGCTTCTTCCAACCACCATGACTTGTTGAGGATCTGGGATGTAGCCAGCTAGAGATATAATTTGTATTCAGCTCCCTCCCCCATGATCCCAGTTCTTCTAAATCCAGCCTTTCCACCTGGTTTTTCCCCAATCGTATTATCCCAGTGGGTGGCAGGTGGGTTGCGGTGTGCACGGAAGCCTGGGATGAGCCGCTCCAGGTGCAGATCTTGGTGGTAGTAGCAAATATTCAAACGAGAACTTTGAATGCCAAAGTGGAGAAAGGTTCCATATGAACAGCAGTCAAACATGGGTCAGTCGGTCCTAAGAGATGGGCGCGCGCCATGCGGAAGGGACAGGCGATGGCCTCGATTGCCCTCAGCCGATTGAAAGGGAGTCGGGTTCAGATCACTGAACCAGGAGTGGCAGAGAACGGGCCCCTTCGCGGCAGCCAGTGCAGTAACGCAAACGATCCCGGAGAAGCCGGCAGGAGTCCAGATGTAAGTTCTATTTTCTTTGTGAGGGGCAGGGCACCCTGAAATGGGTTTGCCTCAAGAGAGGGGCCTGAGCCTTAGAAAGCGTCACGGTTCCAGCGTTGTCCGGTGAGCTCTCACTGGCCTTGAAAATCAGGAGGAGAGAGTGTAAATTTCTCGCCAGGCCTTAGCCTTATCCGCAACAGGTCTCCAAGGTGAACAGCCTCTGGCATGTTGAAACAATGTAGGCAAGGGAAGTCTGCAAGTCAGATCTGTAACTTTGGGATAAGGATTGGCTACAAGTTGGGTTGGTCAGGCTGTGGCGCTAAGCACGCTCAGGCTGAACGAGGCGTCTGCCCCCCCGGGTGGCACTGACTCTGGACACGAGCCAGGCCCTACCTGTGGATCGCTTCATTTGCAGTGGTGACCTCTCTCTATTCCCCTCCCGTGATTCAGGGCCAGCATTCTGCCTCGGCCAACACCTAGCAGCTGACTGGTGCTGACAAGGGGAATCTGACTGTTTTAATTAAAACAAAGCATCGCAAAGCCCCAGCAGTGGCTGTTTACGCAATGTGATTTCTGCCAGTGTTCTGAATGTCATAGTGAAGAAGTTCAATGAAGCGCGGCTAAACAGCAGGAGTAACTAAGACTCTGTTAACTTTTCTCAGTCATAGTGACCCTTACCTCTGCATGGTCTTGTTGCTAGTTATCCTTGTTGGATGAGTCCTGTATAGGAGGAGTCTGTTTGGGGGATAGGCAAAAAGGGTATAACATCTCCACCTATGCTGACCATGGTCTGGTAGCTTGGTGTGCCAAGAGAAATGGTTAATTGAAACCAACCAATTCCATATTAGGTATTTCCTGGTTCAACAAAACCCTGTTAGGAAGATGGGCTGCTTCCTTTCACAAAACCAAACCCTGCACCGGTATTTCATGGACTAAGATCGAGATCGAGCTGAGAGAGAAGGAAGACGCAGATGGGCATTGTAAATCACAGACAAGACATGCCTAGCCATCCACTCTAATTGGTGATCCGCAAGGCGTCAAGATCTCAGCCTCGAGGCATGAAGAGATTGATGGAGTTCCTTATGACGGATAACTACCCAGAGATGGCCTTGCTATCGAGAGAAGGCTGCCAACATTCATGAATCAGAGCACTCCAGGATGCCTGCCAGAGGTAGGATCCGTGACGAGCTCCAGAGTCTGGATGGTTAATGAAGGCCATAGCCATGGAGGGATAACCGCACCCGTAATCCATGCTGTCTCTCGAGACCGACTCCTAAATTGATTTTGCTGAGGGATCCGGAACTCCAACAGGACGCTTGAACTCCAGTAATGTAGATTTATGTAAATGTTTAATTACACAGCCACAGTAGTGGCTGTGTAGTTATGGTTAAGTTGCTGTTTCCATAGGAAGAGCACTTTTTGGGCGGCTTATAACTTCGCTCCCCCTGGCCGAATCCTCACCCAACCTTGCAAAATAAGTATATGGCCCACTCTGAGTTTTTTTGCAAAGTTTAGTGAGGTTTGGTCCAGGGGGGGCAAAGTTATAGGGAGGGTCCCAAAATGTCTTTTTTTCCCATAGACATAATGGGGAAAAAATTTGCTCACGCCTACAGCCCAAACCACTGGACGGATTTTCACCAAATTTGTGGCAGGAGGGTAGGCTTGGTCCCGAAAGCCTGCTTTTTTTTATTTGGTGCAAATTAGTCCAGTAGTGTTTTTTTTAAATGACCAAAACTTAAGGCAAAAACATTTGTGATATCTATATCCGGTCCGCGGACTCACTTCCCTGTTCTCTGATTGGCTGTGCTGTCCGCGGACTGGCCTCCGATTGGCCAGAAAAATGTGCTGACTTTTGCGTAGTTTGCGGACACCGGGACCCGTCGGCTGATTGGATGGTGAGAAAACGTGAAATGCGTCTGTTTTCTTGAAACGCCCGCCATCTTGGATTCGCTGACTTTTTTGGGGTCCGCGAACAGCACGGTGAACACTTTTTTTTAAAAAAGCAGCATTTCACTTGTTAAACTCGACAAACAATCTCTGGGGAGGTGGGGGGTGAGGATTCGATTGGATATGGCCATAAAGAGCCAAAAAACGGGTTGTTTCACCCCCCCGAAGGTCCGCGAACACTCTGGATGTCCTGCGACAGTCCTTTGGTGTTCGCGGACACTTCAGATGTCTTAGGACATCTGTACCTATTTCTGCATTACAGGGTTGGGGAAAAGCAGTTTTTGGATGGCTTATGATTTTTGCGCCACTCAATGAAACTGCATGTAATTTTGTAATTTTATTCTAGAACTAATCCAGAATGGTTTTGCAAAATGTTTTAGGATTCTGTCAAGAGGGGGCAAAATTAGAGGGGGGGTCCCAAAATATTGTAAAGGCATATAAATGTGGTCATTTGACAAATCTGCACAACATTTGGCAAAACGATTTTGGATCTAGATATAAATGGTTTTCTAAAGTTTTGTGGGATTTTCTCAAGAGGGGGCGAAATTAGTGGGGGTCTCAATATTTTTTGATGGCTTATAACTTTGTTGCTATTTGACGAATGTGAACAAAAGTTTTGAGAAAGACCAAACCTTCAATGTTTGTGTAAAGACCGAATGGATTTTGTCGAGTGTGGGCTAAGTTATTTGACTATTGTATGTACATACATTTTGACACTTTTTAAAAAATAAAACATGGGCGGATTACGAGAAACCCGTGAGGAGCATTGTCAAAAAATAGTCATATACCATTGGTGACTGAGGTATAGCCTGTGGCCGTGGGCAGTAGCCAGATTGACTGGGTCATGGCATAAGGTTATGACACGGACAATCTGGCTACTGGCCATGACCACTAGGGACGAAAAATGGTGTTAAAGTGGCTATGTCTACCTGGGACCGGCTATGTGGTAAAGATATTCGAAGGTAGGATAGGTTTGAAAGGGAAAAAAAGTGCTTGTGGTAATATGTTTATAGGGTTTTGCGGGCTGACATGGCAAGGGAAGAGGGGCTGTGTATGGAGCCCCACCTTCTCTTTCCATGTTGGTGTCTTGGAAAAGGATTTTCCTTCCTTCTTACAGCGGGACGCCGCATGCGTCCTGCTATAGGAAGAAAAATCTATGTTTTAGCACCCTGGGTTCCCGCTTTGGGAACCAGGGGTGCTAATGGCCTTTATCCCCCATTTCAGGGGCTGCAATGGACGATAATGGTCCGTAGCCCTCCTTATTTATTTATTTATTTATAACGCACCAATGCCCGCAGACATCAGGCTGTGTGGTTACAGTATTTGTTGAGAAAGATGAGGTGGAGGAAGACAGCTTACTACTTGCTGAGAAAGGACTAACCTTTCTGAGAGCATTGCGGTCATTAGATTTGGTGTGGCGGCGCATGGAGGTGGTCCCGTAGGAGTACTGTCCAGGTAGTCTGCGACTGAGTACACTCAGTGCATTTCACTTTGGTTGCTTTATCCTTTGGTACACTCCCAACAGTAGCAAAGAACTGGTACACCCATGATTCGATCTTGGTGCTAGAAGTAGGCACTTCCTCTACCTCATCTTCTTGGAACTCTTCATTGTCTTTGAAAGTAGTGTGCTTTTTTTGTTGTGAAGGTCCTCCAGCTGGTGGTGGTGGGGGATCTTGGGGATGAGGGATGGCAATAACTAATGCCATTTTTAAGATAAATAGCAGTTTTGATAAAATTCTTCCAAGTATGTACTGTGTACTAGATTGGTAATGGATAATGAGTATGAAAAGGTGTAGGAGGTGTGCAAGGGAAATTTTGAAGTTGAAAGTTCCTAGATCAGTAGAAAATGCAGTTCCGAACTGTCCACTCTTAGGGAGAATTCTCATTTTATGGCTAATTTCCCTTACCTAAAGAGTCCCCCAGCAGTTTTGCTGGATTTGAAGGGTTTGTTTCTTTTTACCTGCTAAGAGTGAGACTCTTTTTCCCACTCTTAGGCATTTTTGCTATGTGTGTTCTAGGCTATTTTTTGTGTTTAATGCTTATGGGATCTTCTCAACCCCATAGGAACCATCTTTATTCACATGTGTTACACAGCACCCTCAGTGCAGTGACACAGGGGTGTCGTAGCGACCCCCACACATAGACTCCATACCCTGGGAATGACTACTGTTTCCCAGGGCAGGTAAAGTCCCCATCAACTTTACTAGTCAAATCCTATGAACTAAACCAGTACAACCCATCTTACTATGGAGGTATTGGAAGGGGTTAATAGTTTTTCCCCTATGTTCATTTTCGAGAGTGTTCCCTACAGTACCTCTCTCAAATGTTTCTGGCTGGTGGCAGTGGTTACTACCATAAATATTCGACCGCAAATATTTCTCTATGGGATTTTCCCATTGTTCGAGGCTACCACTTTTTCTGACAGCCTCTAACATGCCGCCGGTGCATTTTAATATTAACTTTGTTCCGGTAGGTTTTATTTGCCAAAACTTTAAAATAACTTCTTTCTCGTGTCTTTCTCTACAATCCTAACCCAGGTCGGGGATCCTTTGTTCGTCCGTTTGGCGGGCTTCTGCCCAGAAGCCCTCCTTCCGGCACCAATGAGTTTGGGGTGGATCCATTGTGTGGGCGGGGGAGTAGGACCCCTGGACAGGGTTGCCTCAGCAACCCATGTCGCACTCTATCCTGATAGGCTGTAGGGTCTCCCGCCAAGATGACCACTCCAGTGTGTGAGTGACAGCTAGGCTGTATGAATGGGGATCTTTTTGCATAAAAGCAGGGTCCTGAGGACTGGAAGAGCAAGAAGTCGCCACTGGAACTAAGAAGCCGAAGAGGAGAGAAGCCAAAGACATCTGCAACGACTGAACCACCGGTGAAGCCCTGCTGCAGCATCTCACCACTTCTTCTCCACACGACAAGAGAAGATCTTCACCTTCAAGAGCCTTCTTCCCTTGAGCTGGTGGGGCCAACCAGTTTGCCAATCGCCTTCCCGGACCTGCCTTGGTCGAATCTCCCGTACCTGGTACTCGGAGGCCGGATAGCCAGGAACCAGTCCACCCAGACCGCGATTTAAAGGAGCGTACCTTTTATTTGTCGGGCAGCACCGGGCTGGTTCATCCCTGGGTAGTGCAGTAACTCGAACCTAGTTCCATCGACCCCCTTCCTCCCCACATCCCCTCCAACACAGCTCTGATCTCGTGGGGAACGTTTTGTGGAGCCTCTCTGCTGTGAAATGCCAGTGATGCAGAAGTTTATACTGCAATTCCTGGTGTTGTACCGACGTGTATGAGGTGCTCCAGCCTTTCAGCACCCTGTCCCACTTTGTCAGTGAACGCCCTTCCTCTTGCCCCCTCCCACTTGTCCCTCGCAGCTATCCCTTCTACATTCTCCTCTTTCATTAGGATCTTGTAAATAGCCGAGGTCAGCCCCTTATTGTTATCTGTAGATGTCATCAGCTTTTCCCACTCTGTGAGTTCCCTCATTGCCCCTTTCATCATTGTGGCTGTCCCTGCCCAGTGCCTAAACTGTTGATATGAAAACCGGTCCACTTCCTTGAGACCCAACACCCTTTTACAGTCTGCAAATGTCCGGAACCGTGTCCCTTCATAGAGGTCACTAATCACCCTGATCCCCCCCCCCTTCCATCTACCTTCTGAACATACCATACTCTTTCCCTGGGGGAATAGGGGATTCCCAAATACAGGAGTCCGCGGGGACGGCCATGGTGACAGGCTGAGTTTACTATTTGCCTTTTCCCAGATCTGCAGGGTATTGTTCGTAATTGGGTTCACCCATAGTTCCAGTGGCCTATCTCCCTTCCTCTCTCCCATCACCTTCACAGGTGCTCACCTGCCACTGCTCTTTCCATCCCTTCCCAGTGCTTCTGGTTTTCTGGCCTTCTCCATTCTGCAAGTGCCCTTAGTTGCGTTGCCTGATAGTATTTGAGTATGTTTAGGCAGGTCACTCCCCCTCCCCCGTGCCTAATTCCTGAATAGTGTCTTCCTTCCAATCCTTGGTTTCTTCCCTCCCCATACGAAGTTCATAATGCATTCTTGGATTTCCATCATAAGCTTCCCCGGTAGTGCTAGGGGGATCGCCTGGAATAAATACAGTAGTCTAGGAAGTACATTCATCTTGACCACAGCTATTCTGCCAAGCCAGGATATGTATAAACTCCTCCACCTTGTTAAGTCGGTTTTAAATATTTAGAGCAGCGGGTGATAGTTTGCCCCTATGAATTGTTTGATGGACGCAGTTAGGTTCATTCCCAGATATTTAACTGGACCCGCGGCCCATCTAAAAGGGTTTCCTCTTTCCAGCTAGGTCTTTTCCAGTTCCCCCACAGACAGGTTCAGGATTTCAGACTTTCCTAGATTCACCTTAAACCCTGACACTAGAGTATGCTCCAATCTCCCCCAGTATCGCTGGCAGCAACTTCCCCGGCTCTGTGATCATTAAGATCACACTGACCGCAAACAGCCCTATATTGTGTTGCGTACCTGCCCAGCTGACTGCTCGAATCTCCACGTTCCCCCTTATCCGGTGTGCAAATGGCTCCATCACTAGAGCGAAGAGAAGCAGTGACAGTGGGCACCCCTGCATCGTCCCCCTTCTTATTTAAAATGGATCGGTGAGGCGCCCATTGACTTTCACTTTGGCTTGCGGGTGTTGGTAGTTTGCCTTTATCATTCTCCTGAAGTTCGTTCCCATTCCCACCTTCTGCAGGATTTGTTCCATGAAGGCCCAATTGACCTGATCAAATGCCTTCTCAGCATCTAACATCATTAGGCATGTGGGAGTGCCCCCCTTCCCATCTTTGTCTATCACGTGTAGTACCCTCCATATGTTATCAAATGTGTTGCGTCCCTGTACAAAACCCGTCTGATCCTGCATCACCAGGTCTTGCAGTATCTCCTCTAACGTAGCCGCTAACACCCTTGTGTAAATCTTAGCATCTACATAGATAAGTGCAATAGGGCCATATGAAGAGCATTATCCCCTCTAACATAGCTGCTAACACCCTTGTGTAAAACTTAGCGTCTACATTGGTAAGTGCAATAGGGCAATATGAGGAGCATACGTAGGGGTTCTTTCCCACCTATGGGATCAGGGTGATATGCGCCATTTTCATGGATGTAGTGACCTCTCCTGTCTCTCGAAAGTAGTTAAATAGCTCAGTGAGAATTCCTACCAAAAATATAAACCCGTTAATCCATCTTCCCCTGGACTCTTACTCATCTTTAGTCGGGATATTGCCCTCTGCACCTCTTCCACCCCTATGGGCTCCTCCAACTGGTCTTTTTGTTCAGGTGTTAACTTCGACCCTCCCCAGTCCTTCAAGTATGCCTCTTGCTTTCCCCTATCCGCTGGGTCCTCCCTATACAGGTCTGCAAAGAAATCCCTTATGATTCTTCTTTTGGCTCCCTCCGCCCCTACTCGCCTTCAATTCTTATCCTCCAGCGCATTTATAAATGCCTTTTGTTCTTCAGCTCTCAGTTGTCTCGCGAGTGCCGTTCCAACTTTATTGCCCTGTTCATAGAACCTTTCTGCTCCTGAGCAGGGTGCTCTCCACCGACTTGTTCGTTATTTGCCTCAACTGGCCTCTTGCGTTAGCTAATTCCCTGGCCACTCTGTTCGTACCCCTCTCTTTGTGTTTTTCCTCAAGTGCCTTTTGTTCTGTTCTTGATTGTCGTGCAGAGTATGGAACCTCCGTCCCCAAGCACCACAGAGGAAGAGTAAAAGCACTCCCTCTGCGGTTATTGGGGCCACAGGTGGGTTTCCCTCGCCGGTCTGATACCACGAAACTGCTGACCCCAGACAGCTGTAGAAAAAGGTCTGATTAGTTACCAAGCGAGCACAATAAAACACACTGATGAAAACAGAAGGCAGAGTCTTACCTATGTGGAGAGTTGGTATGCCGTATACCTATGCTGGGGTACTTCGTGGAGAGGGGGGGTGATCAAGTGAGCTGGCCTCCCAGTAGTATCAAGACCAATGTCGTGCGAGGGTCCACCCAACCAACCTGCAGAGATATATGCGCAAGCTGGAATGGCGAGAAGCCAGATCCGAGACACAAAATCCGTAAGGGGCAATCCAAAGGCAATTCCGAATAACGTTCCAAAGCAGACAAGTAGTCAGGAGGGGCAGAAGAGCAGAGCAAGGTCCAGAGTCGAAATCCGTGTCAAAAGCCGTGAATCCAAGAATCAGAATAGCTGAACAGAGTCCTCCGGTGCGAACAGCTGTGAAGCGCTGTTTTGCGGGAGTCCAGCGTTTAAATCCTGTGTGTCCCTGTGTCAGCTGATCCGCGAGCGGGACCGGTGAGCATGTCACGTGACCCGGGACCAGGAAGTGCACGCTGGAACTGTGTTGACGAATGCCGAGGCGTTTGTCTGTAGTTGCTGTCCCGTAAGCGCCATGGAAGCCGCCAGTGGAGGTATGGAAAGCTCCTATTGTACCTTGTTGTTTGGTGCTTCCGACCCCAGAGATGAGCCTGCTCACGTGACACCCCCCGGACATGAGAGCGTGTGTGAGAGCTGTGTGAGGATGAGGGGTGTATGACTGGCGTACTTGAACGGAGCCGTGAGTGCGTGACAGAGCCCCCCCCCAAAGGCCCACGACCCCGTGGGCACAACGGATTATCCCTATGGAAACGGGAGACTAAACGAGGGGCAGAGACATCCCCAGCAGGGATCCAAGACCGCTCCTCGGGACCATAACCGACCCAGTCCACTAAGTACTGAAGACCCCCCCGAAAAAGACGGGAACCTAGAATGGCAGACACCTCAAAAACGTCCGGAGAGGACGGAGAAACCGGGGCAGCGGGGAAGCGAAGACGAGTAGGGCTAGGACATGGCCTGAGGAGAGAAACGTGAAAGACAGGATGCAGCCGCCAAGAGGAAGGGACCCGAAGGCGATAAGCCACCGGATTGATGACCCGAGAGACCAGATAAGGGCCCACAAAACGGGGTAACAACTTGCGACAACCCCGCAAATGCAAGTGACGGGACGAGAGCCACACTCGATCCCCAACAGAAAAGGAAGGAGCGTCAGAGCGCTTCAGATCCGCAGAGGCTTTCATCGAGGCCTGAACCTCTCTGAGATGCACCAGGGTCTGCGAGTGGACAGCAGAGAGATCACAGATGCACGAAGAGGCGGCCGGATTGCCAGATACCGAATAGTCGGGAATGGGCAGGATCTTAGGGTGCTGGCCATACAAGGCGTAGAATGGGGTGAACCCTGTGGATGAATGAGTTGCGTTGTTATAGGCAAATTCGGCTAAATGCAGGATGCGCAACCAGGACCATTGGTGTTGGAGGGTCAGACAGCGTAAGTATTGTTCCGTAGTCTGGTTGACCCTTTCGGTCTGACCGTCCGTCTCGGGATGATATGCCGAAGAGTAGCGGGAGTCGATCCCAACTAACGTGGTCAAGGCTCGCCAAAAGCGGGAGGTGAACTGGGAACCCCTGTCGGATACCAAGACAGACGGCAAACCGAAGAGACAGACGACGGAACGAAAAAACAACCCTGCCAACGCCGGGGCCGAGGGGATACCAGTGCACGGGATGAACCGTGCCATCTTGGTGAAGGAGTCAACCACTACCCAGATAGTATCGTAACCCTGGATCCTGGGGAGGTCTGTTACGAAATCCATCGACAAAGTGTGCCAAGGCCGAGGAGGGACGGGCAGGGGTTGAAGCAAGCCTAACGGACGGCCTCTCCGGTGCTTGCATTGGGCACAGACAGAGCAGGTGCTGACGTAACACTCCACGTCTCTCCTCATAGAGGGCCACCAGCACCACCGCTGTAACAGGGAGAGAGTCCGACGCTGACCAGGATGTGCGTGAACAGGAAGGTCATGTGACCATTCGAGGGCCAGGTTCCGGGCATCAGAAGTGGGCAGAAACAGCTTGTCATGGAAAAAGGGCAGGCCGTCCCGCACCGTCAAGTCCCAGTCAGGAAGCAGGGAAGGATGGGTGGTAGTCCAGGAACGGATGCCGTCTAATAGAGGCAAAGAAGGGGTACAGAGGCATATGACGTTTTTTTTGTCAAGCAAGGTTTCGGGATAGGCAGGCAACGAGACACCACCAGGAGAACGGGACAATGCATCTGCCTTGCCATTGGATGAACCAGGACGGTGTGTGATAGTGAAATCATAGGCGGCGAAGAATAAGTGCCACCTGACTTGCCTGCCGTTCAGACACTTCATGGACGCCAAGTCACGTAGGTTTTGATGGTCCGAGAACACCGTGACCCGGTGCTTTGCACCCAACAAGTGATGACGCCAGACCTGGAAAGCCTCCTTGACCGCCAGAAGCTCTTTTTCTGTCACGGTGTAGTGACATTCCGACGGCGTAAACTTGCGTGAGTGAAACGCGACTGGGTGCAGTCGTTTAGTAGTGGGACACTCCTGGGACAATATTGCCCCTAGGGCGAAAGAGGATGCATCTGCCTCCACTACGAAAGGCAATTCAGGATCGGGGTGCTGAAGGACAGGGGCCGTGGTAAAAGCGGATTTGAGAGTGTCGAACGAAAACTGTTGCTCAGAGGACCATTTGATTGGGACGAGGGGACTGGTGAGAAGTGTAAGTGGAGCTGTTATGGAAGAAAACCCAGAGATGAATCTCCTATAGTAATTTGCGAAACCAAGGAACGATTGCAGAGCTTTCCGTGAAGTAGGGACCGGCCAATCCAGAACCGCCTTGACTTTTGCATGGTTCATAGTGAGGCCTTGAGGGGAGATGTGCAAACCCAGGAACTCGATGTTGTCAGTGTGGAAGTGGCATTTCTCGGCTTTGGCAAACAGGGAGAAGGTGCGCAAGCGCTTCAATACCTCCCGCACATGTACCACATGTTCCTCCAGTGACCGTGAAAATACCAGTATGTCGTCCAAATAGACGACCATGAAAACGTCCAAAATGTCACTGAACACCTCATTCATGAAGCGCTGGAAAGTGGCGGGGGCATTACAGAGGCCAAAGGGCATAACCAGATACTCATAAAGCCCATAACAAGTGCAGAAAGCCGTTTTCCACTCGTCCCCCATCCTCACACGTACGAGATTGTACGCGCCCCTAAGATCGAGCTTGGTGTATATGGATGCGTGTGTGAGGCGGTCCAATAGGGGTGTGATCAGTGGTATAGGGTACCGATCCTTCCTGGTAATGGCGTTCAAGCGCCGATAGTCAACACACGGACGGAGGTCACCCTCCTTTTTGGGCACAAAGAAAATGGGGCTGGCAGCAGGAGACGAGGAAGGACGTATGTGACCCTTACGTAAGGACTCCTGAATGTATGTCTTGAGAGTCCGCTCCTCCCCCGGGGACAGGGAATAGATACGACCCGTAGGGACTACAGAACCAGGTAGCAAATCGATGGGACAATCGTACTCCCGATGAGGGGGGAGTAGTTCCGAGGACCCTTTATCAAAAACATCGCCATAGTCACGGTAAGCCTCGGGAATTACATCAGAAACCAGACCCACTGTGTGTGCATCGAGCCCAGAGGTGGAAGGTACCTCCATGGAGAGATGCGCGATGGGGCTAAGGACCTGGGCAGGGGAATCCTCACCAGGGGGAGTCGATAGGCAAAACTCCTGACAAATATCCGACTCAAAGTGTACCGTACCCGCTTTCCAATCAATCAGTGGATTGTGTAGCCGTAGCCATGAAATACCCAAGATGACCCCGTATTGTGGCATGGTAATCAAATCAAAACTAATGGTTTCCTTGTGTATGCTTTGTACGATCAACATAAGGGGGGCTGTCTGGTGTTTAACAGGCCCAGAGACCAACGTGCTGCCATCAATGGAGTGTACCTGCTCTGGTCGGGTTTTGTTGATAAGCGGCAAGTTGTAAGAGAGGGCCAAAGAAATGTCCATATAGTTGCCAGTGGCAACTGAGTCTATGATGATGGTGACTGGGTGTTGGTTGTTTGTACTAGGTTGTAACAAAGCCTGCACCGCAAGGGGTCGGATGGTACCAAAGGCAGGCGAGGGGTTTGGGGAAGGACAAACAGTGCTCGATCCTGCCCCCGATTCTAGGGTCGAGCCTCCCGAAAACCCTGCGTCCTGGGCTTGGGGCGACGAGGACAGTTTTTTACGAAATGTCCCAGTAACCCACAGTAATAACAGGCGTTGTCCTGTCTCCTGCGCTCCCTTTCGGAGGAAGTTAACGGACTACGGAGCCCTCCGATTTGCATGGGCTCCGCAGTAGTCTCGGAGGAAGGAGAGACAGTGGTGGAGGCGTGACCAGAGAACCGGGCTTCGGATCGGCGTTCAAGACGTCTGGCATCGATCTGAAGAGACAGGTCCACTAGATCAGGGAACAAAGTGGGCAGGGAAGGCACTGCGGTAAGCGCGTCTTTCATGGTATTGTTCAAGCCCTTATAAAAGACGACGGCTTTCTTACCCTCTGGCCAGGACGTCTCTGCGGACAACTGGTTAAACCGCGTAAGATACTCAATGAGTGTTCCCTTGCCCTGGTGGAGATCCAAGAGTTCCAAATCCCGGGATTGTACCTTGTGGCGAGTATCAAAGATGCGTGACATTTCGACTACAAGAAGATCAAAGTCGTATAACATAGGGCTATTGCTTTCGAGTAGGGGGTTAGCCCAGGCTGCCGCAGTACCAGTCAGATGTGATAACAAAAAGGCAGCTTTTGAGGTGGCATCGGGGAAGGAAGTGGGACGACAAAGGAAGTGTAGCTTGCACTGATTGATAAACGTGCGGTACTTGTCAGGGTCCCCTTGAAACCTTTCGGGTGCAGCCAGGGGGAAAGGAGTAGGGAGAACCAGGGGAGAGGGTGAAGTCGAGGTCGAGCCTCGGGGCGTGGATAATGGTGGTACCGTTTCTCCGAACTCCGTATCAACGGGCAGAGGGTGGCGTGTGCTTTGGAGGGTGTCTAGCCGCTGATGAAGGGCTGTGGTTGCTGCGGCCATGTCAGCTCTGAGTATTGTGATCGCTTGCACTAAGGCCGCCATGGGGTCATTCGCGGAACCCTCCATACTCCGCACGACAAGAGGCTTCACAGTCTGTTCTGTTTTTGATTGTCGTGCAGAGTATGGAACCTCCGTCCCCAAGCACCACAGAGGAAGAGTAAAAGCACTCCCTCTGCGGTTATTGGGGCCACAGGTGGGTTTCCCTCGCCGGTCTGATACCACGAAACTGCTGACCCCAGACAGCTGTAGAAAAAGGTCTGATTAGTTACCAAGCGAGCACAATAAAACACACTGATGAAAACAGAAGGCAGAGTCTTACCTATGTGGAGAGTTGGTATGCCGTATACCTATGCTGGGGTACTTCGTGGAGAGGGGGGGTGATCAAGTGAGCTGGCCTCCCAGTAGTATCAAGACCAATGTCGTGCGAGGGTCCACCCAACCAACCTGCAGAGATATATGCGCAAGCTGGAATGGCGAGAAGCCAGATCCGAGACACAAAATCTGTAAGGGGCAATCCAAAGGCAATTCCGAATAACGTTCCAAAGCAGACAAGTAGTCAGGAGGGGCAGAAGAGCAGAGCAAGGTCCAGAGTCGAAATCCGTGTCAAAAGCCGTGAATCCAAGAATCAGAATAGCTGAACAGAGTCCTCCGGTGCGAACAGATGTGAAGCGCTGTTTCGCGGGAGTCCAGGGTTTAAATCCTGTGTGTCCCTGTGTCAGCTGATCCGCGAGCGGGACCGGTGAGCGTGTCACGTGACCCGGGACCAGGAAGTGCACGCTGGAACTGTGTTGACGAATGCCGAGGCGTTTGTCTGTAGTTGCTGTCCCGTAAGCGCCATGGAAGCCGCCAGGGGAGGTATGGAAAGCTCCTATTGTACCTGGTTGTTTGGTGCTTCCGACCCCAGAGATGAGCCTGCTCACGTGACACCCCCCGGACATGAGAGCGTGTGTGAGAGCTGTGTGAGGATGAGGGGTGTATGACTGGCGTACTTGAACGGAGCCGTGAGTGCGTGACACCTTTATCTCTTTCTCCAACCTTTCTTCCACCTCCCTACGTTTTCCTCGCAGTCTCTTGGACGCCTCTATAAGGTACCCCTTTATGTGTTGCTTAAGCGCATCCCATCTCTCCCCAGAGTTACCCCCCTTTCCTCCTCCCCCTTCAAATATCCGTATTTTGTTCTCGGTCTGTTGCCTCACCTCAATGTCTCTTAGCAGGTATTCCTCTAGCCTCCAGCCTCGCGTTCCTCTCCGAATATTACCCCCTTCCTATTCTAATGTGATCAGCGCATGGTCCGAGAGTGTCATGTGTCCCGTTTGAATATTACTGGCCGCCTGGACTATACCACGTGTTTCCATTACATAATCTATTCTGGAATAAGACTTGTGAACATGGGAGTAACAAGTGTAGTCTCTTTCCTGAGGGTGCCTCGCCCTCCACACATCGCAGAGCCCTTCTTCCCTAAGCCTGCTCACTAGTTGCCTGGACATCGACCCGTTGCAGGTCCCCTGAGTCCTCCCGATCTATCCCACACAGGGTCCGCCACCAGGTTGAAGTCCCCGGCTAAGATCATTTCCCCCTCCCCAAATTTTCCCAGCTCTTCCAGGAACCCTCCCAGGAACGCCTCTTGACCCTGATTGGGGGCGTACACTGACGCCCATGTATGTAATTGGCCCCATACCCTCCCTTTTACCATCACCATCTCCCTTCCAAGTCCCGCCGAACCCTGGGTCCTTCCATTTTTAAAAAAAATATATTTATTTTAAACTAAGGCAGGGTGACAAAAGTACAACGTAAACAAGATATGTAAAGCAAATCCAGAAGTCGCCTCCTATTTCCCAACCGCCTCTCCCCATGGCCCTGAGGCTGGGGACACTTCCCGTTAGTTTATGTTTTCTGTGTCTGCTTCGTCTATGTTCCCTTTTCAGGGAGCGTCCTGGTCCCTCAGGGCCCACCGGATATTGGTAGGCTTGTAGGTCAATGCAGGAAATTTCTGGTCATACTCCAGCACTGGGGCCCAAATGTTCTGGAAGCAATGGAGGAATCTGGCCCTCGCCGCGGTTACCTTCTCCGCGATCTGTATGTCCCATATTTTCCCCCGCCATTGGGATATGAAGGGGCTGTCTGGGGCTTTCCAGGAGCGGGCGATCACTATTTTCCCAGCCAAGAGGCATTGAGTCAGCAGTTTAGCTTTGTTTCCGGAACGCGGATAGATCCCGGGAACCGGAATCCCTAGGAGGATGGGCTCAGGCTCCAGAGGGAGAGCCGTCTGGGTGATCTATTCAATGGTGGCTAAACCTAGTTTCCAGAATTGTTGGATCTTTGGGCATGCCCACCACATGTGGAAAAAGGAGCCTGGTCGGCCGCACCCTCTCCAGCAGGCATGGTCGACAGGAGTTTTCATATGGTGGAGCCTGAGGGGGGAGTAGTACCAGCGCAGCAGAATTTTGTACGCACATTCTCTGTTGGTGACACAAGCAGATGATGTGTATGCTCGGGTCCAGATATCCACCCAGGCCTGGTCCTTGACCGGGTGTCCCAGGTCTGCCTCCCACTGGGCCATACATTGGGTTTTTGAAGCCAGGAAGTCCCCTAGGAATCGTCTGTATAGGGTGGAAATCCTGCCTCGTGCTGGGAGGTCCTTGAGATTTAGTTCGAGGGGGGCTGAGGGGGCGCGTGGCTGCCTGGAGAGTTTGGGGATGGGAGCCCCAGTGACGTAGCTAAATGTACGTGAATCTGTCTCTTTCTTGGAGTCGAAACATCTCCTTACATTGTTCAAATGTGCAAGGTAGGTCTCCTACATACAGCTGATCCAAGGTTTCGAGGCCTCTGGCTATACAGTTCTGGAAGTTTCGGGGGTTCGCCCCGGGTGAAAAAGTCAGGTTGTGAAAGATTGCTGATAGGGGGCTCAGTCCCCTCGGGATTCCCTTATGTTTCAGTGCCCAATCCTTGGAGTTCAGAGTGTGCTTAGTCGCCAGCAGGTGTCCTTACCATCGTTCTCTGAGGGAGGGAGGGCGGGATGTGTGGAAGAAACTGCAGGGGGAATGGGAGACGTGATTGTTTCAATTTCACCCATCTTGGGCAGTCGTGGTTATCTGCCACGCGCGAATGTGCGCCAGTTGTGCTGCTACCCTGTAGGATTGCAGGTCGGGGACCCCCAGTCCGCCCAATCTTGCTTTGTCTAGCATTGTTTTTTGGGGGATCCTGGCTTTCTTACCCCTCCAGATAAACTGGAGCATTTTCCTCTGCAAGTCGCGAAGGGCGGGTGCCGGGATTGCAACCAGGAGTGAAGAGCAGGCGTAGAGGGATATTGGGAGTAAGTTCATTTTACAGGCCGTTATGCGTCCCATCAGTGAGATTTCTTGGGTCGTTTCAAATCACCTTCTAATTTTTTGAAGAGCCGGGAAAAGTTGGCCTGATATGTGTCCTTCGAGTTCGCGGGTACTTGGACCCCTAAGTAGGGAATGGCCCTCCCCTTCCATGCAATTGGACACATCGGGGCCAGTGCCTCCTGTTCCTCCGGGGAGAGACCGACGCCCAGGGCTACTGATTTGTTGAAGTTAATGGAAAAGCAGGTAACTTCCCCATAGCTGGTTATTTCTGTCAGGCCATGAGGAGCGGGCCTCTGAGATCGTGAGCAACACGTTGTCTGCGTATAGGGCGATTTTGTGCTGAGATGGACCGACCTGGGGGCCCTTGATATGGCTATTCAGCCTGATCTTCTGAGCAAAAGGTTCCATGATAAGTGCGAATAGCAGTGGAGATAGCGGGCAGCCTTGTCTGGTTCTGCAGGTCAGGGAGATCGGGGCAGAGAGTGAGCCATTGATCCTAAGGAAGGTTTTTGGTGATTTATAGTTGGCCAGGACCATTGCCTGGAACGCCGGGCTGTTAGGCAGAATCCTGTGCAGTTCCCTTAGGGAGCACTACAGAAGATTAAGACTACAGGTATGAGCAATAAATCCCCTTTAGTATCAGTCTGTACCACAAAGATTTAGTTGGTAGCTGTGGCTAAGCAGTCAGACTTATCTCAAGAGGGAGATGAGCAGTATTCAGGGTTTACACCATAGGACTACACTACTAGGGTACAAGGAAACACTGACCAAAGCTTTGTATTAAAAAGAATATATATATTTATTACACACTTTTAGTTCAACACATTAATCACAGTTATTAAAGAAAGTTAAAATTAGTCAAGAAAAGTATACAAAACTCCCTAGTTAAATTGTAGAAATGTTTGAGCAAGAGTGAAAACTGAGCAAAACGGCACAGTGAAAACCAAACACAAGTGGCACTCTAGCAATTTCTCACAAGGGAGGGAAAACACATGTTATACAGGAATATCTACTTACACACCCTAGCAACACTTCCCATAAGTTTGTGGACAAATTTAGGCAAGGTAGTACTTTAGCATGTATAATACTTAAATGAAAACCAAGCAAAATGGCCCTCCACAAGTTTAGAAAATGGGAAGGAAAAGGTGGTTATAAGAATTAGGTGCATCAACACAGTTCTAGTTGAGAAGCAATCTAGAGAAGGCAGTTCTAACAAATTCAACCAGAGTCATTAGGCCTGTGCCAGAGTCAGTGGTACAGGGCAAAGAGCCCAGGAGCAAAATGTTCTAGTAGCTGCAGTCAAGTCTTTGTTAAACGATTCAAAAAGGTAGATGCAGAAGGTGAAAGACAATGTTAGAAGATAGGGGCGGCCAACCCAACAAGTAGGTAAATGATTTAAAACACCTTTAGCACTACCACGCGGAAAGGGAGGCCTGGCGGAACAAAGTACCTTGAAATGTAGAAGGGACTCCTGTGGTGGCGGTTGTTCCTGGTATTTCCTGCAGTTCGGGAGATCCAGCAGAGGAGGAGAGGCTCTCGTCGTGGAGGAAGGTTCGAGTTACTGCACTGCCCAGGGATGAAACCAGCCACGGTGCTGCCCAACGAATAAAAGCTACGCTCCTTTAAATCCCGCCTGGCTATCCAGTCTCCGAGTACAGGGTACTGGCGATTCAACCAAGGCAGGTCCAGGAAGGCGATTGGCAAACTGGTTGGCCCCACCAGCTCAAGGAAAGAAGGCTCTTGCAGATGAAGATCTTCTCTCGTCGTGTGCAGAAAAGTGGTGAGACGCTGCAGCAGGGCTTCACCAGTGGTTCAGTCATTGCAGATGTCTTTGGCTTCTCTCCTCTTCGGCTTCTTAGTTCCAGTGGCAACGTCTTGCTCTTCCAGTCCTCAGTAACCTGCTTTTATGCAAAAAGATCCCCATTCATACAGCCTAGCTGTCACTCACACAGTGGAGTGGTCATCCTGGCGGGAGACCCTCCAGCCTATCAGGGCAGAGTGTGACGTGGGTTGCTGAGGCAACCCTACCCAGGGGTCCTGGTCCTACTCCCACACAATGGATCCACCCTAGACTCAGTGGTGCCGTGGTGCAGAAGCCCGCCAAAAGGACGAACAAAGGATCCCCGACCTGGGTTAGGAGTTTAGAGAAAGACACGAGAAAGAATTTATATAAAAGTTCTGGCAAATAAAACCTACCAAAGTAAAGTTAATATAAAAATAAACTGGCGGAATGTTAGAGGCTGTCAGTAAATGTCGTAGCCTCGAACAATGGGAAAATCCTATAGGGAAATATTTGCGGTCGAATATTTTTGGTAATAACCACTGCCACCAGCCAGAAACTTTTGAGAGAGGGACTGTACGGTACCCTCTCGAAAATGAACATAAGGGAAAAACTATTAACCCTTTCTGCTACCTCCATAGTAAAATGGGTTGTACTGGTTTTGTTCACAGAGATTGACTAGGAAAGTCAATGGGGACTTTACATGCCCTGGGAGACAGTAGTCAGTCCCAGGGTACGGAGTCTATGTTTGGGGGTTACTACGACACCCCTGTGTCACTGCACGCAGAGTGCTGTGTAACACATGTGGAGAAAGTGGTTCCTATGGGGGTGAGATAAAACCCATAGACATTAAACACAAAAAATAGCCTAGAACACACATAGCAAATATGCCTAAGAGTGGGAAAAAAGAGTCACACTCTTAGTAGGAGAAAGAAAACAAACCCTTCAAATCCAGCAAAGCTGCTGGGGGACTCTATAGGTAAGGGAAATTAGCCATAGAATGAGAATCCTCCCTAACACTTGCTCCCCCAGACTTAGGGACAGGAGGATATAATCCGCTCCTGGATGAGTCTCTTACCTCTAGTCGGTTATAAACATCCTAGAGAGACCATCAGCATTTTGGTGGTGACATCCTGACCTGTGCTCAATGGTAAAATCAAACCCTTGGAAGCAGATTGACCATCTTAGCAGTTTTGGGTTTTCCCCTTTCATTTGCATCAACCGTCTCAAGGGTTGGTGGTCGGTTTAAATAATGAAAGTAGATCCATACAAATGTGGTCTAAACTTCTTCAAAGACCACACAATGGCAAAACATTCTCTCTCAATAGTTGCCCACCTTGTGTCAGGTTCCTTCAGTTTCCTACTGATGTAGCAAATGGGGGGCTACCTACCTTTCTCATCCAGTTGACTGAGGAGTGCACCTATACCTATATTGGAAGCATCTGTCTGCACAATGAAGGGTTGGTGGTAGTCAGGAGCTCTGAGAACTGGAGCTTGACAAAGGGCTTTCTTCGGGCTTTCAAAGGCCTGATTGCACTCTTCATTCCATTTGACCTTTTTAGGGAATTTTGGAGAGGAGATTACATTCAGAGGAGAAGCTATAGATCCATAGTTCTCAATGAAATTCCTGTAATAACCTATTGAGGCCTAAGAAGGCTCTCACCTGGGTTTGAGTAGAAGGGGGTGTCCAATTTTGGACAGTTTCAATTTTGCTGAGCAAAGGCCTTATTTCACCACCTCCTAACTCTTGCCCAAGGTAAACCACTTTACTCTGACCAATTTGACATTTACTTGCCTTTATGGTCAGATGGGCCTGTTCAAGAGCCTGCAAAACTTATCCGAGCTGGTCAACATGTTCTTTCCAAGTAGGGCTGAACACTGCAATGTCATCCAAGTATGCCATGCAGAAGTCCTCCATCCCATTCAGAACCTGATTAACCATCCTTTGGAATGTAGCAGGTGCATTCTTTAGTCCAAAAGGCATAACCTTAAACTGGTATAGGCCCACTGGGGTGGAGAAAGCAGTTTTCTACTTGGCATGGTCAGTCAGGCCTATTTGCCAATAGCCTGATGTGAGATCAAATGTGCTGAGGAACTTGGCTGAACCAAGTCTATCCACCAGCTCATCTGTCCTTGGAAAAGGATGGGCATCAGTCGTAGTGACTGCATTTAGAGCTCTATAGTCCACACAGAATCTCAACTCTTTGGATCCTGCCTTTGGTACTAACACAACTGGGCTAGACCATAGACTAGTAGAGTGCTCTATTACCCCGAGATCAAGCATCTTGTTGACCTCTCCTTTGATGTGGGTTCTTACATTTTCTGACATCCTGTAGCCCCTGCTTTTGACAGGTAAACAGTCACCAGTATTGATAACATGCTGGCCCCAAGGGGTCAAGCCTGGTGCTAGAGAAAACAAAGGGGCAAATTGATTTAACAAAAGTTTGCACTCCTCTTGTTGCTCAGGTGTCAGGTTAGAAGAGAGATTAACTCCTACTTTCTCATCTAAAGGTTTGCCTCTGAGGAGGTCAGGTAGAGGTTCACTCTCCTCCTCCTCTTGAGCTGAAGCTAGAAGCAAAGCTCCCAGTTCTGGTCTTGAGACATAAGCTTTTAGACGGTTGGTGTGAAATACTCTAGGAGCCTCCTTAGGATTGCCTAAGTCCACCAGATAGTTCACCTCCAAGTTTTCCCACAATCTTGAAGGGTCCCATCCATTTGTCCTGCAAGGCCCTCTGCCTTGTTGGCACCATAACAAGAACTATCTGGTCTTGAGCGAACTCAACCATGTTGGCCTTCTGGTCATGCCAATGCTTCACCAGAGCCTGACCTGCTTTCAAGTTATCACTTGCCTCAGCCATCATGTGTGACATTGTCCTCCGGAGTCCTATCACATAGTCAGTGACTCTGACTGGTGTGGGGGAAGGAGCACTCTCCAACCCCTCCTTGATCAGGGCCAATTTACCTCTGACCGGATGGCCATAGAGAAGTTCAAAGGGACTGTAACCCACTCCCTCCTGAGGGACTTCTCTATATGCAAAGAGAAGGCATGGCAGTAGAAGATCCCACTTTTTCTTAAGGGGGTCTTCTAAAGCTCCTATCATGCTCTTCATGGTTCTGTTAAACCTTTCTACCAGTCCATTTGTCTGAGGGTGGTATGCTGTTGAAAACTTGTAGATAACTCCACAGTTTTTCGACATGGCCTTCATGTAGTGGGACATAAAATTTGACCCCCTGTCGGATATTACCTCCTTAGGAAACCCAACCTTGGTAAAAATACCAAGGAGGGCCTTAGCCACAGCCTGAGCTGTAACAGTCCTCATACGAATTGCTTCAGGGTATCTAGTAGCTTGGTCTACTAAAACAAGTATAAACCTGTTGCCTGAAGATGTTGGAGGGTCAAGAGGACCAACAATGTCGATCCCTACCCTTTCAAATGGTACTCCCACCACAGGGAGAGACACTAAAGGTGCCACGTTCTTGGAGCCACTTTTACCAGAGGTTTGGCAAGTGTGGCAATTTCTGCAATACTCATCTACCTCAGCCCCCACTTTAGGCCAATACAAGTAGAGAGAGAGCCTTTCCTTGGTCTTGAAACTCAAGTGACCGGCCAAAGGTATCTCATGGGCTAGTTGCAAAAATTGGAGTCTGCTTTCTTGGGGCACTACACGTCTCTTGTAGTCTCCAGGGGTTGACTCTGTCGGTTCACTATAGAAGAGGCCATCTTCCCAGTGTAACCTATACTTCCCAGGCTCTTGCCCTTCAAGCTGAGAAGCTGCCTGGTGGCGAAGACCTTCCAGAGTTGGACATTCTCTTTGTCCCCTACTGAAGTCTGCCCTGTTGGGGCCACCTTCTGCCAGTAAAGACGGCAGCTCAGGATGGTCCACAGGTTCAAGATCTCCAATGAGTTCCTGGCCTTCTACTAGATCTGAGTCCTCAGGCTCTAGTTCAACCACACAGGGTTGTACCATACTCTCAGCCTCAGCTGGAGGAGGAATCACAGGTGTGATTTTTGACAACCTAGAAGATTTCCTGGTTGGAAGCACTGGAGTTCTTTCTGCTGGTTTCTTCTTTGAAGTCTTGGGTTTCCCCTTTGCTTCTGGTTGCTTTGAAATAGCAGTTAGTAACTCCATAGGAGTAGGAGTGATTTCTTTTTCTATCATCTCCTCAGGAGAGCCCCTCAAAGTCGTCTCCCTTGCAGGTCTGGTGAGCTCCTGCAATCTTTTGCTGGGAGGTCTGGGAGTACTTGACACCACTCCCAGTTCTTTAATGTCATTCCCTAAAAGAACCCTTCCAGGCACTTCAGATTGCACACTAACAGGTATCCTCACAGTCATTTCTTTGCACTGGATGAGAGCTGGTAATTGGGGAAGCATCTGCACAGGCCCTCCAGCTAACCTGGTTAGGGGTTTGGGTGCCCTAGCAACATCCTCCACCTTGAAAAAAGATTCATCCACCACAGTTATGCTGGCCCTAGTGTCTCTAATGGCAGGGGTCCCCTGACTATTTACTAGGACACTGTCTTTATAATACTCTTTAGTATTAGGAGGGATAGAATTATACACATCTAAATTCTGCTGTTCCCACAACCCTAGGGATACTAAAGATACACTAGCTGAGACTATGATGGGGTCTTCAGCTAGTAGTTGAATGTTTCCACTGGCCATATGTACTTCCTCCTCTGGATCGAAGGCTAAGGAGACAGTGTGGACCCCTGAAGGTTTCCCCTTACATCTGGGATCCCCTTTCACATGATCTGTAGAGCCACAAACATAACATTTCCCAAATGTCTTCATTAATGGTGGCTTGTTCTGACCTCCTTCTGATCTGGGACCAGAAGGTACACTAGCCTGATTAGGTTTCCCTTGGGGCTTACCCTTAGAATTTTGTTTGGGGGCCTCTTTGGAATTGGAATTATTTGAATTCTCTGTGTTGTCTTTCTTAGGCTGCTTTCCCTCATCCTTTTTCTGAGTGACCCCTGAATCCTTGTGAGTAGCCCAGTTGGCAACCCACAAGTCAGCAGCCTTAGCCAGTTTCTTAGAATCTAGTTCTTTTGAATCAGCCAAGTGCTGTCTGAGCTCAGGAGAGCAGGCATCATAGATAGACTCCAACATTACAAGAATTCTCATTCCTTCATAAATGTTAACCCTGTAACCCTTAATCCATCCCTCTAAGGTCTTCAAACACTCATTCACCCAAGTAGCCCAAGGGGTACTATCATGCTTCTTGAGGGTCCTAAACCTCTTAAGGTACTGGGAAGGAGTCTTACCAAATCTAGCTATTAAAGCTAGCTTTACACATTCATAATCCATCCTATCCACCTACTCCAACTCCATTACCACATCAGATGCAACAGGGGGGAGCCTAGAGCATACCCAGGGGATCAACTGATTCCCTATAATATCCTGGAGCCCATGATTGTATTCAAACACAGCTAACCAATCCAATACATCCAACTTAGGTTCATACATACCCACAATCTCTTTAGGCATCCAGGGACTTTTTGGACTCTAAGATCTAGATGATTCGGGGAGAGTGGCATTTTCCAAAGATAATGTCTTCATCTCAAACTCATGATTGAGCTCCAATTCTTTGAGCCTTAGTTATTGATGTCTCTGTTCAGTTTGGGCACTAATTCTTTTGGATTCTAGCTCAAGTCTAATTTTTTCTAGAGTGATAAATTCAGGACTTGATGTGGGACCTGACAATGGTCCAGTAGCCACAGGTTCAGGCCTTTGAGTAGGCAGAGGGCCAGAGGGGGTGACATTGTTAACCTCCTCTTCCTCATCTGCTTCAACAATAACATCATCAATATCATTTTCCTCAATGTTTGCTACATTTGCTGGAGTAGTAGGCAATACAGCACCACTATCCAGACTTTGTTTTTCTAACAGTCTATCAATCATTTCTGATTTCTTGTCTTTGACAGGAAGACCTTTCTGTCTACACAGATCCCTTAAATAATCAGCAGTATTAGTAAGGAGGGTCTCCTGGCTGTAACTTTCCATACTTTGACTTTGTTTAAAATAAACATTTTGTGATTGTTAGCCTTGTGGTTAGTTGACCAAGGTACTAGCAGCACACTTAAATGTAAATCCAATACTTTTATCCTCACCGCTGTACACCAGTGTTAGGCAGAATCCTGTGCAGTTCCCTTAGGGAGCACTACAGAAGATTAAGACTACAGGTTGAGCAATAAATCCCCTTTGGTATCAGTCTGTACCACAAAGATTTAGTTGGTAGCTCTGGCTAAGCAGTCAGACTTATCTCAAGAGGGAGATGAGCAGTATTCAGGGTTTACACCATAGGACTACAATTGTAGGGTACAAGGAAACACTGACCAAAGCTTTGTATTAAAAAGAATATATATATTTATTACACACTTCTAGTTCAACACATTAATCACAGTTATTAAAGCAAGTTAAAATCAGTCAAGAAAAGTATACACAACTCCCTAGTTAAATTGTATAAAAGTTTGAGCAAGAGTGAAAACTGAGCAAAACGGCACAGTGAAAACCAAACACAAATGGCACTCTAGCAATTTCTCACAAGGGAGGGAAAACACAAGCTATACAGGAATATCTTCTTACACACCCTAGCAACACTTCCCATAAGTTTGTGGACAGGTTTAGGCAAAGTAGTACTTTAGCATGTATAATACTTAAATGAAAACTGACTAAAATGGCACTCCACAAGTTTAAAAAATGGGAAGGAAAAGGTGGTTATAAGAATTAGGTGCATCAACATAGTTCTAGTTGAGAAGCAATCTAGAGAAGGCAGTTATAACAAATTCAACCAGAGTCAATTGGCCTGTGCCAGAGTCAGTGGTACAGGGCAAAGAGCCCAGGAGCAAAATGTTCTCGTAGCTGCAGTCAAGTCTTTGTTAAACGATTTGAAAAGGTGGATGCAGAAGGTGAAAGACAATGTTAAAAGATAGGGGCGGCCAACCCAACAGGTAGGTAAAGGATTTAAAACCCCTTTAGCACTACCATGTGGAAAGGGAGGCCTGGCGGAACAAAGTACCTTGAAATGTAGAAGGCGCTCCTGCGGTGGCGGTTGTTCCTGGCAGTTCCTGCAGTTCAAGAGATCCAGCAGAGGAGGAGAGGCTCTCGTCGTGGAGGAAGGTTCGAGTTACTGCACTGCCCAGGGATGAAACCAGCCGTGGTGCTGCCCAACGAATAAAAGGTACACTCCTTTAAATCGCGGTCCGGGTGGATGGGTGCATGGCTATCCGGTCTCCGAGTACAGGTACTGGCGATTCGACCAAGGCAGGTCCAGGAAGGCGATTGGCAAACTGGTTAGCCCCACCAGCTCAAGGGAAGAAGGCTCTTGCAGATGAAGATCTTCTCTCGTCGTGTGGAGAAAAGTGTGAGACGCTGCAGCAGGGCTTCACTGGTGGTTCAGTCGTTGCAGATGTCTTTGGCTTCTCTCCTCTTCGGCTTCTTAGTTCCAGTGGCAACGTCTTGATCTTCCAGTCCTCAGGACCATGCTTTTATGCAAAAAGATCCCTAATCATACAGCCTAGCTGTCACTCACACAGTGGAGTGGTCATCCTGGTGGGAGACCCTCCAGCCTATCAGGGCAGAGTGCGACATGGGTTGCTGAGGCAGCCCTGTCCAGGGATCCTACTCCCCCTCCCACACAATGGACCCACCCCAGACTCAGTGGCGCCGATAGGAGGGCTTCTTGGCAGAAGCCCGCCAAAATGATGAACAAAAGATCCCCGACCTGGGTTAGGAGTTTAGAGAAAGACACGAGAAAGAATTTATATAAAAGTTCTGGCAAATAAAACCTACCGGAGTAAAGTTAATATAAAAATAAACCAGCGGTATGTTAGAGGCTGTCAGTAAATGTTGTAGCCTCGAACAATGGGAAAATCCCATAGGGAAATATTTGCGGTCGAATATTTTTGGTAGTAACCACTGCCACCAGCCATAAACTTTTGAGAGAGGGACTGTACGGTACCCTCTCGAAAATTAACATATGGTTAAAACTATTAACCCTTTCCAGTACCTCCATAGTAAGATGGGTTGTACTGGTTTTGTTCACAGAGCTTGACTAGTAAATTCAATGGGGACTTTACATGCCCTGGGAGACAGTAGTCAGTCCCAGGGTATGGAGCCTATGTTTGGGGGTCGCTATGACACCCCTGTGTCACTGCACGGAAGGTGCTGTGTAACACATGTGGATAAAGATGGTTCCTATGGGGGTGAGATAAACCCCATAGACATTAAACACAAAAAATAGCCTAGAACACACATAGAAAATATGCCTAAGAGTGGGAAAAAAGAGTCACACTCTTAGTAGGAGAAAGAAAACAAACCCTTCAAATCGAGCAGAGCTGCTGGGGGACTCTATAAGTAAGGGAAATTAGCCATAGAATGAGAATTCTCCCTAACACGGGCCAAACCCAAGGCCTCCAGAGTAATGCTCATGAAAGACCAGTCAACCCTATCTGCGGACGTTTTCACCTGCTGATCTGTTCAAAATAAAGCCTGCCTGATCGGGGTGAATTATGTCGGGTAATATGTGTGATAGGCGGTTAGCGAGAATTTTGGAGTATAAGTTAGCGTCAATATTCATCGGGGCTATTGGCCTGTAAGAGGCTAGGTCTCTGTGGTCTTTCCCTGGTTTGGGTAGAAGGATGGTGGTTGATTCTTGCATTGAGGGGGTCACCGTCCCCGTCTCCCTAAAAGAGTTGAAGAGGGCCACTAGGGGGGAACAAGCTGGGGTTTAAAAATGTTGTAGAACCTAGAGGAAAATCTGTTGTGGCCCGAGATTTAAAGGACTTAATGGCTTCCTCGACCTCCTCACCTGTAATCGGAGCCTCCAGGCTCTCTCTAGTCGAATTGTGTAGTCCGGGGAGGGCCGCTTCCTGCAGTTATTCTTTTTGTTTAATCCGGTCCCGCTGTAGTGCCGTCATTACCTGGGCCAGGTGGTCCGCCGCTAGCTGTTGTTTCTTCAGTTCCGCATATTGTATCACTCCATGTGGGTCTCGCAGACCGATGATGATGCTGCTACATTTTCCTTTAGCCAGTTTAGCTACGAGTAGCTTGTTCGCCTTATTGTTCTTCACATAGTAGAATTGTTTGGCTTTAGCCATGTGTTGCGCAGTGTGTTAGGAGTAGTTTACCTATAGCTTCTTTCTGGTGATGTGGATAGCTCGCAGTGTCTTGGGGGACCAGCCTTTTTTCTTGTGAGTTTCCTCCGCTGCTTTGAGTTCTACCTCAAGGACCAAACAAGCCTGTCGCCTGCTGTTGCGATGGAATGCCACTCCCTGTGTGATCAGTTCTCCCCTGATCACCGCTTTCAGGGCATCCCAAGTGTTTGCAGGGGAGGTGTCTTTGACTGCATTTTCTCTGAGGAAGTTTTTAATCGCTATTGCGATCTTGTCCCTTAGCGGCATTTCGTTAAGAATTGGATCGTAAAGATACCACCTGCGCGGAGAGTTGGGCTTGGGTTCCTGTGCTCGGATCTCCATGATTACTGGGGCGTGATCAGACAGGATCCGTGGGCCGATAGATACATCATTGGCGTAGGCAAGCATCTGGGGGGATGTCAGGAGGAGGTAATCCTTGAGAAGGTCCGGTGAACATAGGAATAGAAAGAGTAGTCTTTTTAGGAGTGGTGAAGCACCCACTATGAGTCCACTACTTCCAGAGATCTGAACAGGCGTAAGAGACTGAGCGCCTGAGTAAAGTCTCCAGGGGTGGGGGGCGAGATTTATCTTTTGTAGGGTCTGGTACTCCATTAAAGTCTCCCCCAATTATGACTTGGCCTTCTATGAAGAGGGAGAGGGAGGAGCCCAGTGAGTCGTGGAAGGATGCTTGCCCAGAGTTGGGGGCATATACTGAAACAAAAGTGTATAGGTCTCCCAGCAATAGGCAGTTGACTGCCACAAATCGGCCTTCCGGGCATGTTTTTGATTCCAGGACCTGGGGGGTTAGCCCCTTCCTGAAGAGGATTGCAGTACCTCCCTACTTAGAGCCCCCTGAGGCGAACAGCCGGAGCGGGTAAGATCAGGAGCGGAGACGCCCAAAGTCCACTGGTTGTAGGTGAGTCTCCTGAAGCAGAGCCACCACTGCATCTTCATCCTGAAGCTTTTGTAGAATCGACTTACGTTTGGTTGGGGAGTTCAGTCCACTGACATTGAGGGAGAGAAATTTTAGGGTTTGATGCTCCTGGGCTAGGTCTCTCCCCACTTCCGCGTCTGGGGGGGAGAGGTCGTAAGGGAGTGGGTTAACCGCCATCTCGAGGAAAAACTAAGAGTGCGTCACCTTGCTCTTGGGGTTTTAACACGAGCCCCCAACGGGAGGGCGTAACTTTAACTGATGGGGGGCCGACATTGTAGGTTCGGCCATTCCCCTGGCCAACCGGGCCAATCGAGTAGGTAAAAGTAATGTGGGATTCCAAGGACTCATAGGTGGAAATGGGCATGGGCAGTGGGTGGGGTCCAATGCATTGGATATAGTTGTTCTTAAGCTGGGTCAAGGTCGGTGAAGTTTCTTTAGGACGGAGCTGGGCAGTCGGCGGAAGCATGAGGCAAAGTTCCGCAGGTTACGGTCCTGCACCTGACTACCTTCTCCTGCTGCTCCGCGACACCTTCGACCAGGGGGACCGCCTAGGTTTCGGGGAGGAAGCAGCTCCCATGTCAGTAGTGTCCTCTGGATTTGGCGATGTGGCCTCTTCGGGCCAGGATGGGTGCATGATTTTGTTGGCATCCTCAAGGTGGCTGATTCTACGTAGGGTGCCGTTGTATGAATACTGTAGGGCAGTCAGGAATAGCCATCTGTATCAAATCTGATGCTCCTGAAGAAAGAGAGTCAGAGGCCGAAGAGATTTCCTCTTCTGGAGAGTAAGTAGAGAGAGGTCTTGGTAGATCTGGAGAGGTGAACCCTGGAAAGAGAGCTCGTCTTGTGGGCGGCTGAGTGCTGAGATTGCCTCCTTTGTGGTGAAGAAGTGCACCCTAGTTATGACATCAGGGGGGTCTGAGTCCACTCCCCGACGTGGGCGCAACCTGTGGGTGTGATCCAGAAGGAGTTGGGGTTTGTCCAGTTGTGGGAGCAGGGATTGGAAAAAGTCCCCCACATATTCTGCCAGGTTTTTGTCCGGAACAGAGGACGGTATCCCTCAATTCGGAGGTTGTTATGCCAGGCCCTATTTTCAAGATCTTCTTGTTTAAATTCGAGGATTTCACATTTATCCTGCAATGTTCTGATCGAGCGTTTTCCCCAATGTGGTTGCATGGTCTTGGGAGCGTCCGTCGATCTCCCCCAGCCTTTGTTCCACCTCAGTCACCCTCTGATCGGTGTGCTCTAGCTTAGTGGTAAGCTCCGTCATGCAGGATCTAAATTCAGACTTAATATCAGCCATAAAAGCCTGTATGTCCCCTTTGGTGGCAATGGCTTCTCTAACCTCTTGGGATTTCTGTGGGGTAAGCTTGGGGGTGTCGTGTTTCTTTCCCTTGTCAGTCGGCATGAACATAGTGGCGATATCTGAGTTCTTACCAGTTTTTAATTGTTTAGCCATTGTGTTGGTCCAGGTGTAGGGTGAGTGACCCTGAAGTTTCCAGAGGACGTGGGACATGGGAGGCTATTGTCTGAGGTCAGAGTGTTGTAGTTTGTTGGAGTGAGGATTCCGGTGCCTTGGCTAGAATCATGTTTGTGTAGGTGTTTCTGTAGATTGCGGCCTCCCGATGCAGGGTGAGGAAGAGAGGGAGTCTTTGGTTCCTCCAGTGAGGAGTGGGATTGTGATGTCGTCCCCGGCTCCTTGAAACAGAGTAGAGAAAGGGGGTAAAGACGTGGGCCGGGTGTAGTAAATCAAAATCCCATCCTCGTCGCCATTTGTAGTAAATCAAACTCTTAACAATGCTTTGTAGTTTGATTTGGAGTTTATTATATGAGTCCCCGGCGGCTGCCGTCGTCCAGCCTCACCGCCGTAATCTGCAACGTTCACTTCTCTGCATTCGAAAACAGTAGAATGCAGAGAACCGAAACGTTCGCAGATTGACATGTAACATTATGAATATACTGTAACACCGGGGCGCCCCAGGAAGTGAGTGGAGGGAGGAGAGGGAGCGGAGCAGCCACATGAGCGCACCAGCTCAGTGGAGCCTCTTTGGGGTAGAAGATGAAGACCCAATGTGTCTCAGGCGATGGTAGGTCTCTGGTGGCAGTGAGGGTTTATTTTAATATAAATACCTTGTGGTGGCTTGGATGATAGGCCTGACGAGCTGGGAAGGCAGATTACTCAGTAAAGAGGGCAGATTGTTGATGCTCCTCACAGCCAGCTGGTTACACGCGGCCGTCTGATGTCGGATCCGGGACGCTGATGGGGGGGACATACCCCAAAACATGGCGTTGCGGACTGGGTCCATTCCTGCACCCCAGGGGCACTGCCACACGAGTGTCGCCTGAGTCGGGCAGGACCACCCCCGTAGATGTGCTGCGTTGTGCAGGCCAAGGCCAGGGTCCAGTTCGATCCCCCGCCACACGAGTGGGGGGAGTGGAGAGCAGGCGTGAGGAGCTGGACTGATACCGGGCCGTCGCTCTCCGGGGAGCGTGGGATGTTGCAGCTCACTTGCAGCTGGTAAAGTCAGAGGATCCAGATTCCCCTACCCCCAACAGGAGTTCGCAGGCCAGAGAAGTCGAAGGTCGGGCCCCACCATATGTGTCCAGGGAGGAGGGAGAGTGAATCTGCTCTGAGGTGCATCACTACAACCGCTCAAGCCCCAGCCCCAGCCCCTTCCTCTGGAGTGGGGTCAGAGAAACAACAGTGGGCGGTCTGAGGCCCGTTGGGAGCGCAATAGAGAAAGGCTGGGAAGCCTGCTTCCCGCGGGGGACACCAGAAGGGATGATTCGGCGCTGTGTGCTGGAGGGGCCAGAGGCGCTCACCCGGTCTCCCGCGGCGTGGGTGTTCCGTCTTCCGGAGCGCCACCGGGAACACCAGCAGGACCCCGGGCCGAGGCATGGGCACAAGTGGTGGCAGGGGAAGGTAGTAGAGCGACTCTGTAGACCTCCGCTCCAGTCAGTCAATGGGACAGATTCCTTGGGGCGGAATTCAGGTGCGCTCAGGTGGTGTGTTGCTGGTGGGGCGCTACCGAGCGGCTCCACAAAGCCGCCGTCTCATCTTCACTTGTCGCCGCCGCAGGGGATCTCGGGCTTCGCTGTCCCGACCGCCATTTTACGTTACGCAGCAGAGGGGCGGCGGAGTGAAGGCAGCTCAAACTTCCCCATTACGAGGTCCTCGGCTCCCATCAGCATGCCGGCAAAAGCCCCGGATCCTCATACGCCGCCACAGCTAATCAGACCATAAAACACTTCAGGAACCATGATAAAGTGCAAATGCAGCGGGGTTCCCACAGAGGCCATCAGGGGAGCGACTGCATCGTCAGTGCTCCAGGCCATGCCCCGGCCACGCCCCGGGTCCTTCAATTTTAATGCTTTCATGCATTAGGATTTCCACCCCTGCGTGATTGTAGCACACCTTAGTATGATATTGCTGTGCGTAGTTCCTGCTACGCATGCATCCCTCATCCCCCCTCATCAAGTACGGCTCCTGTAGGCAGACTATCTCCGGCTCCTCCTTGTCTAATTCTTTCAGAATTGCTACCCTTTTGTTGGGCTATTTAGTCCCCGTACATGTTCTTAGTTTATTTTAATTTTCATTTTTTTTAATTGTATTTGGTTTAACAAACCTTTTATAAAACAACATACATAAACATCACAGTTTAGATAAAAATAATTTCTATGCATAATCTTCACAAATCATTAAAAACATATAATTCAATTTAAGCATTTTCACATGTAGGGTAAAATCTTGTAACCAGTTAGTCACAAAAGGGTCTAATAACAAAAAACAAAGAAAACCATTATAATAGACCATACAATGCTAACCTGTGGAAACATCTCACATAATCAATTTCAAAAGAGTATTTGGATTCTTCCTTATTGTTCTTAGTTTAAACATCCCTCTTTAATTGAGTGCCCCTCTGTGTTCTCCGGCACTGTCAGTTCCCTCTGAGTTGTTGAGACATCTCCCCTTTGCCCTTTCCCGCCCATCAGACTGATTATGATTTCCCCTCCTAACACAATCCCTGGCTCCTCGTCCAGGTTCTTGACGTGGTCCCCCTTGGTGAACCGTGCATGGTCTCACTCCCCCCCCCACCAGTCCGTCTCCCCCCCCCATTTTCTTACCAACCATCAGGCTATATTCTAGTCCTTGTGATATTGTAACTGTGTGCGTCAGTTCTTTCACATTGCTACTTCTCATGCCTTCTGCGCCTTTTTCGTCGTTCAGCCATGTGGACCTCGTCGCAATATAGACGTTGTTGCTTCTTGATGGGCTTCACTGTTACCACTTCCTGTCTCCTTTGAGTTCATCCCCAGGGCCCTCAAACCGTCCTCCACCTGGGTGACTGTCCTTTCTTCGTTGCCCATGCGGAACTGTATCCGCGTCTGGTAGAGCCATCTGTATCTTAGCTTCCTCTTGTTAAGTTCCTCTGTCAATGGTTTGAGGGCTCGCCTCTTCGCTAGCGTGACTTGGGACACGTCTTCGTATATCAGCACTTTGTGCTTGCTCACTCTGATCTTGCCTTTCTGTTAGGGAGAATTCTCTGAAAAGGCTAATTTCCCATACCTAGTGAGTCCCCCAGCAGCTTTGCTGGATTTTTGGGGTTTATTTTTTCTCCTGCTAAGAGTGAGACTCTTTTTACTCCCACTCTTAGACATGATTTGAGGTGTTCCTTTATCTTTCCATATGTTTTATGGGCTATGGTGTCTTTTACTCCATAGGGTCTCATGTGTTTTTTATGTGGGTTACACAGCACCCTCCGTGCCGTAACCCAGGGGTGTCGTAGGGACCCCCCAACATAGAGTGCATACCCTGGGACTGACTACTGTCTCCCAGGGCATGTAAAGTCACCACTGGCTTTACTAGTCCCAAATTATGAACAGAAACCAGTACAAACCATCATATTGTGGACGTACTGGTCGGGGCAATTCGATTGCCCCGGGGTCTGTTGTTCGAGAGGGCACGTCCATCCCCCCTGATCGAGTTTTGGCTGGTGGCAGTGGATACTACTTTTTATATTCGACCGCGAATATATCTCTATGGGATTTTCCCATTGTTCGAGGCTACCAACTTTAATTATTTAATTCTCATAGCCTCGAACATACCGCCGGTTTATTTAATTAATATTAATTCACTGGTTGGTATTTTTTGCCAGAACTCGATTCTAAAATGGCGTTTGTGTTCTCTTCTATGACTCCAACCCAAGTCGAGGCCTTTGTTCCACTTTTTGGCGGGCTTCTCCACAGAAGCCTCCAAAAGTGGTGCCACTCTGTCTGGGTACTACAGGGGGCGTGGAAGGGGGTTTAGGCACCCTGGACTGAGTTACCTTGGTAACTCAAGTCGCACTCTTGTGTGATTGGCCCAAGTGGTGAGCCGGCCGGCTCACCACTTAGCATGTTTGATTCACAGCTAGGCTGAATGAATGGGGGTTTGCTGCATAAAAGCAGGGCTTTGGGGACTGGAACTTCGGAAGTAGCCACAGACCTAAGAATCCGAGGAGGGAGAAGCTGAGCCGACCCGCAACGATGACACCACCGGTGGAGCCCTGCTGAACCGTCTCACCACTTTTCCCAACGACAGAGGAGATCCCCAGTCCGGAGAGTCTTCTTCCTTTGGCAGGTGGGGATAACCCCACCTTCCTGGAGCATCTTGTGGCCGCCTTGCCCGTGCCAAGCACTCCGGCAACCGGAATTCCACGGTTTACCACTACAGCGAAGAGAAGGGTAGTACCTTTTAACCGAAGAACTCCGCGGCTGGTTTCTTCCCTGGCAGTGCAACAACCTTCATCTTTCCTCCACGGCGAGACCTCCTCTTCCTCTGGACGAAACACCGACTTGCACCCGCTGCCAGGAACAACTGCCCCGTTGGAGCTTCCTTCACACTTAAGGTACTGTGTCCCGCCTGGCTTCCCTTGCGACAGATCGTTCGGGGTGACAGTAAAGCCTCGACTACCTAACCTGGGCTGGCCTGGAACAACCTAGCTAACTTTTCCTGACTTTAATTTCATCCTTTTTGTGCGAACTATCTACAGGACTCTTTGGGCATAACCCCACTGTGTGAACCTGGACCCCTTCTGCTTGCTCTCTCCAAGAGTGGGCCTTGCAATTGACTTCTTTGCTCTCCAGTAGAACTCTGCCTATCCTGCCTCACTGTGGTTCTTTTAAAAGTATTGAAACTTGGGGGGCGTGGCTTGGAGCGCCATCGATGTGGTCGCTCCCCTGAGGCCGCCCGTGGGATGCCCGCCGCCGCCGTCAAATTCTGGCGGTTCTGATCGAGCTTCCGAGTCGCCAATGCTATCTACGGCGATCGGAACCGATATGGCACAACCTGGCCCAAGATGACCTCCGAACGTGGGAGCGTTCTCCTAGAACTTAGCGGCCGAATCTCTCCCCCGTCACCATCCGAAGAAACCAAGATGGCGGCCTCGCCGGAACTCAGTAACATACTACGCATCTGGTGGTGACGGGGCTCTGGAACGCCGAAGAAGAGGAGCGGACGGACCCGCCAACACGGAGCCAGCCGGATCATATCAGGGTTGCCCGGAGTGCACGTGAGAGCTTCCTCGGGGGCTGCTGCGTGGAGCTTTCTCCCTCCTCGCTGCCTGGCGGTGCCCGGGGCCTAGACGCACACACCAAGGGAGTGATGGGGTCTTCCCCTCCCCCGCTCTGAAGCTCGATTCCGGCCCCCCGCACAGCATCAGCCGGCGGCAATACAGAGTCACACGCGGAGGGCGCACAGAGGGATCATGGACTCCCCCCCACCCCCCAGCGATCGACATACGGTGAGGACGGGGGGGGAAATACAGAGGCCGCAAGATAATCCCTGCTACCCAGAGAAGCCTCGACCTCGCGGGACACACCCCCTCCCTCCACGCACCGATGGGTCGTCCTGCTCCGGTCCGGTCCCACTGAGATCCTCCCGGCACTAGTACTTCCTGGGGCGCCCCGGCCCATTCATCCAGCCAGCGACCTAGACCACTGCGGGATCACGGCTACTCCCGCCAGCTTCTCGCCCACACTCCTACGCTTGGACACTCCTGGGCGGCTGGCGCCGAAAGCACACGACCTCCCAACCCTACAACGCACTAAACCCTGCGGACCTGGAGGGGGCTGAGTGCCGTCTCCCACAGCTTTGGTCCCCGCTGCATCTCTTCCAGCCAAGACCGCCCAACATGATCATCATGTCCAGGCAAACAAAGGTTAGCAAGGGCGCAGATATTTCCACCATGCTTACTGCATTAGATAAAAGCAAGAAGCAAGAGCCCCCTAAACTTACCCCACAGAAACCGCAGGAGGACGGGGAAGCCCTCGCTACCAAAGGAGACCTGATAGCCTTCATGGCAGACATTAAGTCGAGTTTCGCTCATGCCTCTCAGAACTCACCACCAAAGTCGAACAGACAGACCGAAGGGTTACGGAGGTCGACCAGAGGCTCGGAGAAATCGAAGACCACTCTCGGGATCATACTACCACTCTAGGGGAAATGCAAAGAGCCATTGACACCCTGCATCACAAATGTGAGATCCTGGAGTTTAAACATGAGGACCTTGAAAATAGGGCACGCCGCAACAACCTTCGCATTCGGGGCGTCCCAACCTCCGTCCCTGACAACAAGCTAGCGGACTACGTAGGACGCTTCTTCGAGGCCCTCCTCCCAGACCTGGATAAATCTCAGCTCTTGCTAGACCGGACCCACAGAGTCCGCCCGCGCCGAGGGGCAGACTCGGACCCCCCCCAGATGTCATCACCAGGGTCCACTTTTTCACAACTAAAGAGGCGATTTCGGCGATTAGCCGCCAAGGGGAGGAAATCACCTTCCAGAGCACGCCACTTCAAATTTATCAAGACCTCTCACCACTCACCCTTCAGAAAAGAAGAGCACTCCGGCCCCTGGCATTGTTCCTCCAGGAGCAGCAAGTCCTCTACAGATGGATGTTTCCAACGGCTCTAGAATTCACATATAAAGGCACCATACGCCGGATTAGTCACTTGGAGGATACAGAGAGAATTATGCATCCAATCTCGCCCCAGGAACTTTCCACGCCAAACCCGGAGGGAACTGAGGACTCTGGGCCGCTTCCCTCCCCAAAACCTAAACGTTCGCCATGGTCGTCAACTCAGCGGAGCAACAGAAAGAGATGAACAATGGCGCTCCCGCGCCCCTAGGTTCCAACAGCATCTTTCCCTGTTCTCTCCTGACCTGACCTAAATACGGATCCGCCACCTAACGCTTAGACTGATGAGCTCTGAAGGCGGAGACGGCGGACCATACCCACGGTTCATACCCACTCCAAGGATACTTTCCAACTTTCGTTCCTTGGAATCCCACAGTACTCGATACGCGATGGGACAGTTGGCCCTGTTGGCCAAGGGTACGCCCGTACTTACAATGTCGGTCTACCCGCCAGTTAAAGTTGCGGCCCCCTGTTGGGGCTCCGCGTTAAAACCTCAAGTGCAGGATGGTATCACGAGATCTCACGACAAACATGGCAGCTGAATCACCGGCTCACGACCCCCCCCCAACCCAAGAGACAGAGAATGGGACACCATTGGAACACCAGGTTCTGCGGATCCTCTCCCTAAATGTTAATGGACTGAACTCCCCTAACAAACGAAAGGCAATTCTACTAAAACACCAGGACGAAGACGCAGCGATAGCTATGCTCCAAGAGACTCACTTGCTGCCGGCGGACGTGATCCGGCTTCGCTCTCGGCTATTCCCGCTTCAATTTTTTGCCTCTGGAACAAGCAAAAAGGGAGGCACGGCGATCCTCTTTAGGAAAGACTTGAACCCGCAAATCCTGGAAACGAAAATATGCCCAGAAGGCCGATACACAGCAGTCAAATGCCTCCTGATGGGAGACCTATACACCCTCATCTCGGTGTATGCCCCTAACACTGGACAATCACACTTCTATGACTTCTTGGGCACGACGCTCGCTAGTTTTGTGGAGGGCCAAACGATTGTCGGAGGGGACTTCAATGGGGTTCCCGACCCTACTAAAGACCGGTCACACCCCCCGACTCCAAGCGATTTCGCCCAGGCACTCAGCCTCCTCCGGCTGTTCAGGTCCTTGTAGATAATAGACTCATGGCGGGTGTTTCACCCCGACGAAATAGACTACTCCTTCTACTCGTTCGTCCACCGCACCTTCTCAAGGATCGACCTGTTCCTGATCTCCCCGCAAACCTTCCCCTCTGTCAAAGAGGTTTCCATCGGCACGAGAGCCATACCCGACCACGCTCCAGTGATCCTGGAACTCCGGGTTCAGAACCCCAACCTCATTAACCCACGTAAATGGTCTTTATACGACCCGATCCTCAATGACATGGCTATGAGAGACAAGATCGCAACGGGGATAAGAAATTTCTTTGACGAAAACCCAGCCTCGGACACTTCGCTAGCGAATAATTGGTATGCCATGAAGGCAGTAATCAGGGGTTGCCTGATTGCTCAAGGAGCGGCCTACCATCGGAACAGACGCCAGACCCGGATAGCTCTAGAGGATGAGCTAAGAGAGGCCGAGGCAATCCACAAGGAAAAGGCTGGTCCCCTAAGACGCAACGGATCATACGAACATCGAGGAAAAAACTAGACGCCCACTATGCGGAACAAACCGCTCTACTGATGGCGAAGGTCAAACAATCATACTACGCGAAGGGTAACAAGGCGAACAGGTTCCTGGTGGCCAAACTAGCCAAGCAGAGACGTGTCAACACGATCGCGGGTCTGCGTGATTCCAAGGGGGTCACATGGTACTCAGAGCCCGAAAAGCAACGGCTCGCAACAGACTACCTGACCCAAATCATCAAGGCAACCCCACGGAACCTACCGCAACAGATGGAATATCTGCAGAAGGCAGCAGTGCCCTGTCTCGCCGATACAGCGAGAGACGAACTGGAGGAGCCCATCACAGGGGAGGAGGTTGAGGAGGCCATCAAATCGCTTAAACCACGAGCCCCAGGCCCAGACGTCTTTTCAACCAGGTTCTATAAACTATTCAGGCCACAACTGACCCCCCACCTGGTGACCCTGTTCAACTCCTTCAGGGAAACAGGATCAGTCACCCCATCGATGCAGGAATCAACCACCATCCTCCTGCCCAAACCAGGAAAGGACCCAAGGAGTCTGACCTCCTATAGACTGATTGCACTCTTAAACATCGATGCAAACATATATTAAAAAATTCTGGCAAACCGCATGAATCGCGTCCTCCCGAAGATCATCCACCCCGATCAAGCAGGCTTCATCCTTCACCGGTCAGCAGGTGACAACATACGGAGAACCTTGAACTTGGTGGACCTTGCCTCCCGGAACTCCCAGAAACTAGTCTTAGTGGCTCTGGACGCAGCCAAGGCATTTGATCGGGTAGATTGGACTTTTATGAAACACACCCTAGAGGCCTTCGGCTTCGGGTCAACTTTCCAAACGATGGTTCTAGCCAACTATAATAGCCCAAGCACTAGCCTGAGAATCAACGGACACGGCTCAGCTCCGATCCCCCTGTCATGCGGAACCTGGCAGGGCTGCCCGCTATCACCCTTATTCTTTGCACTCACCATGGAGCCTTTTGCCCAAAGGATTAGGGCAAACGACCAAATCAAAGGGCTACAGAGTGGCCCCATGCAACACAAAATCGCCCTATATGCGGACGACGTTCTACTCACGATCTCAGAGGCCCACTCATCACTGAAACATGCGATACGAGAACTTACCACCTATGGTGAGGTCTCAGGCTTTACTATAAACTTCGACAAATCCTCGGCCTTGGGCATCGGCCTCACCCCAGCAGAACGGGAGCCACTGACTGCGATGTGCCCGATGACATGGGTAAAGAAGGCCATCCCCTACTTAGGGGTCCACATCCCGGCTAACCCAAGAGACACATACAAAGCCAACTTCCCCCGGCTACTGAAAGAACTGGAAGGCGACTTGAAACGATGGGAGACCCAAGAGATCTCACTGCTGGGGCGCATCACAGCATGTAAGATGAACCTACTCCCGAGGTTCCTATACGCCTGCGCCTCCCTTCCAGTAGCGATTCTCACACCAACCCTCAGGGATATCCAAAGGAAAATGCTGAAATTCATCTGGAAAGGTAAGAGAGCGAGAATCCCTCTCAGAACGATGCTGGGGGGCTCCAAACTAGGAGGACTGGGGGTCCCAGACTTGCAGGCCTATAGAGTGGCAGCACAACTAGCACAGGTTCAGGCATGGCAAAATATAACAAACCGCCCTAGATGGGTAGAGCTGGAACGATCACAAGTGCCCCTACCCTTGCGATTTCTGCCACACATCCCGCCCCCCCTCAGAACACACTGGGGAGACCTCCTTCTATCAACTAAACATACCCTTAGCTCCTAGGACTGGGCGCTAAAGAAAAAGGGAGTGCCAAGAGGACTGAGCCCACGCTCCCCGGTCTTCCATAACCCATCCTTCTCACCCGGAGCGAATCCTTGCAACTTTCGGAAATGGATAAAGGGCGGGCTGGAGACTATAGACCAGCTATATATGGGAGGGATACCCCTCACTTTCGACCAATGTAAGGAGAAGTTCCAACTCCAGGAAAGGGACAGATTCACTTATATACAGCTATGCCACTGGTGCTCACACCCCCAAACTCTGCAAGCAGCAACACGCCCGCCCACCACCTTGGAACTCACATTGGGAGACCTTCCAACCCGGGGCAGAGTATCCACCCTATATAGGCGCTTCTTAAGCGACTTCCTGTCCACAAAGACCCGCTGTATGGCCCAGTGGGAGGCGGACCTGGGTCATCCAATAGAGGACCAAACCTGGGTGAACATGTGGACCAGAACACACACCTCATCCACCTGCATTACCAACAGGGAATGTGCGTACAAGGTGCTGCTGCGGTGGTACTACCCGCCCCTTCGACTTCACCACATGAACCCACAAGTGCAGGCTCCTTTTTCCATATGTGGTGGGCTTGCCCAAAGATCCAATAGTTCTGGAGGATATGCCTGGAGACCATCACACAAATTACGGGAACGGCGATTCCTCTGGAACCAGAACCAGTTTTGCTGGGAGCCCCGCTCCCCACGATCTACCAGCGCTCTGGGACCAAATCGAAACTATTGACACACTGCCTACTGGCGGGGAAAACGGTGTTGGCCCAGGCCTAGAAATCCCCAGAAGGCCCTCACATAGCCCAATGGTGGACTAATCTCTGGGACATTCTGATTGCGGAGAAGGTGACGGCAGCACAGGCGGGAACTCTCCATCGCTTCCAGAATATTTGGGGCCCAGTGCTTGAATACGACCAGCGCTTCCCCGCCCGGACTTATAAACCGATCAGGGCCCGATGGATCCTGAAAAACCAAGAGAACCCTGAGGAAAAGACATAGACGCTAAGGTGCAAACTGGGTAACCCAGGAGGGAAAATTCCGCCTCCAAAACTGAGGGGTGGAGAGGCCAGAGGGAGGTGAGAGGGAGGAAGCCTGGTGGGGGGAAAAAGGACTGGGGATCAACATGCCTGAGAAAGCATTGCTTGTAATGTGTGTATTTACCATCCTGCCTTGATTTAAAATAAACAAAGTAAAAAAAAAAAAGTATTGAAACTTGTGTGCTTCCATAACTCTGCTTTTTCCCTCCCTTTTTTTATAACTTATTAGAGTGCCATTTTATGTTAAGTGCTCACCTCTGTCTGAAAATAAGTGGTGTTTCTCACTAAGACTTGTCTAATAAGTAATTAGGGTTGTATATATATGATAGTGACTGTGTGCTGAATTTACTTTCCTCTTTTTGCTAGTGTAAATTACAAGTGTGTCTTTAAATAAATAATTATATACTTTACACCAACGCTCTGGTCAGTGTTTGCTTGTCCTACTGTGTCTCTGTACCTATTGTGTATACTATATACACTGCCAAACTCTTCTTGAGGGAAGTCTGACTGCTCAGCCACAGCTACCAAGTGAATCTGTGTGGTACGGACTGCTATCAAGTGGGTTTACTGCCAAACACCTGTAGTCTTAAATCTTTTGCAGTGGTCCCTAAGGGAACTACACAGGTTTCTGCCTAACACTTTCGTTCTGGCGGCCCCTGTTAGCTGCGCCTTGTCCTTGTAGTTGTGGATCTTTACCAAGATGTCTCAGGGTCTCGGCCCTGGTTCCATTCTCCTGTTCCCCACACTGTGAGCTCTATCTATCACCCTTTTTCGGGCCACCTCCTCTTCCACCAGCTCCCTGAATATTTCCCTTATGCAGGCCTCCAGGTCAGAGTCCTGGGCTCCTTCCCCCAGGTTCTTGATATGAATGTTGTCCCTTCTTGACCTGTTTTCCAGTTACTCGCACTTCTCTTCGAGTGCTCTCAGCATCTCCTCCATTTCCTTCGTTTGACGTCTCCATTTGGGCTCTTTCACATCTAGCTCTTTTAGGTGTTCTTCCATCGCCACCACTCTCTCTTCCAGAGAGTCAATGTCTCTCCTGTTACTGGTGATGGCCTCAGAGTGCTCTTCTCTGATGCTTGCGCCCTCAGCCTTGACCGTGTCTGTCAGCTCACCCTTGAATTTGGCCAGCGCTGCTAGTAGATCTTCCTTAGTGCGGGCCATTGCGCCAGTATTTTGTTCCATCTGGTTGCCAAATGGATGCTTCATTTTCACTTGACCCTTGGTGCACCCTTCTTACTCCTGCTCACTCAGAGTAAGGTTTTTCTTTTTTGGTCCCTTCAGCTTCCCTTACTCCACTACCGCCATTTCCTCCTCTCTCTGCCCTTTTCAGGCCCCCGCTCTGCCCCCCCCACCGGTCAGGCTCTTTCAGCTGTTATTGGATGTCCGGATCTCTGGCTCCCAGAGTCCTGGGGGTATCTGTGCCTGTTTCTGGGGGCCCTGGGGTCCCCTCTCCAGCAATCTGTTGTGGGTCAGTGTCACCCCTAGTAGGTCTTGAGGCTACTCCCCCTGAGGGGGAGTGGGGGGGATTATGTTGCGCTCTGCCATTTGTTATGCTTTCCTGTCTCTCTCCCTTCTCCTCATGTTGATGATGGGGCCCCTGGCCCTCCAACCTGTTACCCAGGTTTTCAATTCCGGCAATGTTCACCTCTTCCCCCGTTGTTGGGGATTGGCCTCTGCTCCTGTGTGGCTTCTTATTGTGAGCAGGTTGAACTGTTAGGGCCCCCTGACCCCCCCTCTTGCCTCCACTGGTTCCTTCTTGGGGCCCCCTCAGTCCCTCAAATGCCGAGTTATATCTTTCATGCACCCCGTGGGCTCTCAGCCCTTGCCTGCCAGTCACTGTGGTTCATCAGCTTCCAGGGAGATCTTACCGGTATTCTCAGCAATCTATCCACCATCCAGCGATCGCTGTACGTGTCCTGATGGCTCTCCTCCCTCCATCGAGCTTCCTCTGGCTTTCCTGCACACCTTTCCGCTTAGTACTCCGCTCCTCCCGCTCACTGCCACCCAAACATTCTTTCTGGCGGCTTCTCCTACGTCTGCTGGGCCGTTCGGTTCCCGGCTTTCAGCTTGGCTCTTCCTCCTGACTGCTTTCTCCTCCGTCCTTGCTCCTTCTCCCCTTCAGCTCTCCGAATCTTCCTGGCTGGCGTCCCACTCACGTCCATCGTTCTCCTGCCTGGGTGCTCTGCCTCCTGCTCCTCGCAGCTTTTCACCTTCCTCCTTCCGCCTTCTTCCACCGAGCACCGGACCGCTCCTCACCTTCACCCCAGCACTTGGGCGGTTCGAGTGAAGATTTTCTCTCCTGCAGCGTTCCGATCCCAGCAATGCTCACTGCTCTCGCGCTCTGCTGTTGCTGTTTCTTCGGGCTGCCCCGCCGGCCGATTGACCTCTCCACCGCGGAGCGCCTCGCTCTTGCGGTGCTCCGGTCCACGTCGTGCCCTTTATTCCCTCGCTGTTTCCAGAGCTGCAGGTTCGGGAGTCTTGATGCCTCTCTTTACCCTCGCTCGGAGCCAGCTCCTGCAGCTCTCTTCTACAACTTGCAGGCGATTTTTATATGAAGTGCTTTTCAAAAGGGCTCCTTTTCTTTGTGTCCCCGTAGCTCACAGAATGTTGAGCGTGCCTGATATGTATCGGAATAGTGCATTGTTCACCGGGCCTGGACGGAGCTACTTCGATGCACGTCCACTCAGCCCGCCATTTTGGCCACACCCCCCCTTGACCACTTTGACCTCTTTACGCCTTTTTCCCTAGGCCTTCTGGTTACTGTAGTTTCTACCATCGGTTTCTTGCGTGAGCCCCCTCGTGGTGCCGGGCTCCCCTGTTGCTGGTTTTCCCCCTTTTCCATCAATACTTTCTTTAAGCATTGCAAAGTTCAAATTGGCCATTGGTTACTTTTTGTTCAACACATTTCAGTTTCTTATCGGCTCTCCCTTCGACTCACTGGGCCTCATTACGAGGTAGGAGGTAGCCATGGTGCTATTAGCACCATGGCTACCCCTTTTCCGCATACCGGGTCCGGGTTCCCGGAATGGGTACTTACCGGGTCATTCCAACCTTGGAGGACCCAGTAAGTCCCCATTCTGGGAACCATTCCCCATTCCCATTTGAGCCCCCATAGGGCTCAATGGGAATGGGGAAGTAGCTAATAACGGTACCGCAATTCGCCGTACCGTTATTAGCTCTGAAGTCCCTTAGCGGGTCCTGTCCTTAACACCTGGGCCCTCATTCCGAGGTTGGTGCTAGTCATGGCGCTATTAGCGCCATGACTAGCACCAATACCGGTACCGCCACCGACCTGGTGGTATGGGGACTTACCGGTCCAGTCCGACTTTGGTGGGACCGGTAAGTCCCCATTTGTAAAGCCATTCCCCATTCCCATTTGAGCCCCCATAGAGCTCAATGGGAAGGGAAGGCATCAATAACGGTACCGCAAATTGTGGTACCGTTATTGACCCTGGTATCCCTTTGCGGGTCCCATCCTCAACGCCTGGTAAAACCAGGCGTTAAGGGAAAGACCCGCAAAGGAACCTCGGAATAGGGCGCAAAGGGATTACCGGCACCGGTGTCATTACTGGTGCCCGGTATCCCTTTGCGCCCACCTTGTAAGGAGGGCACTGGTAGACCAGGCGTTAAGGAAGGGACCCGCTAAGGGAACTCAGAATATGGAGGTAAGGGTTTACCGGCACCGCCGTAATCCCTTACCACCTACCTCATAATGAGGCCCACTGGCTGTGATGAACCGATTGGCTCTCTTTCTTTTTAGAGTCAAAGTTGGTACCACAGAGACAAGCGTCTCTCCACGGCTTGGTAATCAGCAGAGGAGGGTCTTGTGTACCATTGATATCTGCTGCAACACATGCTGGCTATTGTTCGCAGTCTTATAATTCTTTTTCCGGAGCTTTCACAGGCCTTGGTCGGAAAGGGCAAGGTTGCTGCTCTCCTTGTCACCCTCTAGCTATGCACCGTCTTTCTCCTCCTCTTGAACTGCTGTGCTGAGTTAGCTCTCACATCGTGCGGTCTGCCTTGCTCGTATTGCGCTCCTGTGCCCCACCTTTTCTCCCTATGGGGAAAGGGAAGGGCCGTCAGGTGTGTGAGGTTTTGGTCATTTGCCTGACTTTGCCTGACCCTTGGGTTGGGACATGTCGGGTAAACCGTTTTATTAGTCCAATGTTTGTCATGGTGTGGAAGAGTGTTCAGGTTGGAAAATGGTGGTGTTAGAGATTCCTCGTATTCTACGGGATAGGAGGGGGGAAAAGGTGTTATACGGAATTATAGCCTACGTTTGAGGGGGTTTGGTAAATTCAGAAGGGTAAGATTTGTAGGGTGTGTGGGACAAACAGGAATGACCGGGATTATTGTCGGAGAATAAACAGGGGGGATTGTGGGAACGGTAGTGTTTTTTGCAAATATATTGGGAGTGTGACAAACCATAATCAGAGGGACGTGGAGAACAATGACTGGGAGTGTTCGGATTGGAAACAGAAAAACAGGGATTCTAGAAGGTGTGTTTTTTTTTTTTCAAAACTTTATTTTCATTTTCAAGCACAATCATAGTTACATTGTTTCAATGGCATGGCAAACAGAGATTGTAATACCTTACAGTTTTGGGTGCCAGTCCAATTCATTTCCACCAAAGTCTGCAGTCGTGCGCTTAGGTGGTCTGTTATCGACTGTGCTAACATTTCCAACCGCCTCCCCACCCCTTCCTTTCCCTCCCTTTCCCTCTCTCATCCCAACAGGTATGATTATGTTTTTGACTTCCTTTGGCTATTTATTGGCTATGGGGTGCTCCATCTCCCGGCTTGGTTTTAGCAAGTTACTTCTTACTCAGGCCGTTGCCCTTTTAGTTAAGGATTGCTCTCAGTAGCACTGGTCTGAAGTGCTGGGCTTCCCGATCTTTGACGGTTTTTAAGTGCAACAGGTTTTGGGCTCCTAGGGGATTTGCCAGATATGAAGGGGTCGTTGGATTTGGGTAAGGGAAATTCTTTGGGTGGAAGAGAGGTAGACGTGGAACAACCTATAAAGGCCTTAGGGACTTCATCCTCCTCACCTTCGTCCCTGGTGTAATACCGCATCTCATCTGGTTTATTCTCCCGAGCTTAATCCTGAGCTCCCCAACACAAGTGATCCTCCCTCGTTCGTCCACCCACAGGGTTGCGATCTGAAAGCGTCAGCCCTTCCCTGGCCACCTGAATAAGGGCTTCTCAAGGTCGACTCAGAAGAATAACCTCAGGTTTCTTGCAAATAACACTACTGTTATTGTTTTTTCACTTACCCAGTGAGGCGGGGGTGGGGGAGGTGATCCCTGTGGGGCTCCCGCTTCTGGCTCCAAGCTTATTGCACTCTCGCTTTCCCTCCCCCGGCACTTCTCCTCTCCCTTGCACTTGCACAATCTGAATGACACAAGTCCTAGCAAGATCATTTGTTTTGTTCCCCTTTGGCTACCCCTTCCTTGTTGCGCTTAAAAACACTTGTGTACAGGCGCCTTATAAATGACTCATCATATCATATAATGTTATGGTACCGTTCCGGCCTGTTCCGGGTACTTTTTTGTGATGAAATGTAGATTTTGGGCAGTAATGGATTAATGACACATTGTTGCAACTTTCTCATTTCGAAATGTTCTTCATGTGTGTCTGCATCATTTTCATTTGAGATTTGCTGACTTTTCAAGTATTAGGGTACCGTTCCGGGTACTTTTTTGTGATAAAATGTATATTTTGGGCAGTAATGGGTTAATGACACCACTTTTTCACCTTTCTCATTTCCAAAATGTTCTTCATGCATGTGTGCAGCATTTTCAGGTGGGTTTTGCTGCCTTTGAACATGTTATGTTACAGTTCCAGGTACTTCTTCGTGATAAAATGTAGATTTTGGACAGTAATGGGTTAATGGCAGCACATTGTTAAACCTTCCTCATTTCCAAAATGTTCCTCATGTGTATTTGCATAATTTCCAGTAGTTTTGCTGCAGTTTTATATATTTGGGTACCGTTTTGTGTAGATTTTGGGTATTAATGGCCTAATGATGCCACATTGCTTTAACTTTCTCATTTCCTAAATGTTCTTCATGTGTTTTTCTATCATTTTCAGGTGAGTTTTGATGCTGTTTTATACATTAGGGTACCGTTCCGGCGCCTTCTGTGTTTAACACACACCCCCAGTTGCATCAGTTCAAGACAAGAAAAAGGGAGCAATACCTGCCTAACGTCCTGGTTTAGCCTGGAGACTCCAGGTTTTAATGCTCTTCTCTGGGTCTCCGGGGAAGAGTGTGGTGTCTCTGGGTTTTCCAGCGTTCCCTCATGTCTCCTCGCACCATCCCTCCTCCTCTCCCCTTGTCGCTCCGCTGCCCATGCACAACACTGCTCATAATGCCAAAACCTTGTCCGGGGAAGCCGTTTAGAGGACTTGATTTGCGTTTTACAGGAGATTCAGAACGGGCAAAACGCTGTTTAAACTCTGGCAACAACACAAAGGTGGGCGATCTACAGCCGGCAAGCCTTCCGATAGTCAGGGCATGAGCCCTGACATGCTTAACTACTCACTGCACCAGTTCTCCTGCCTGTGTCTGCTGCGTTAGAGCCAGAATATACTACCGGGCAATAGAATAAGCTGCGCTATTCATAGCACTATAACAGGCACCATTGAAATGGCTTGACAAAGTCACATCAGACCAGACCCAGGCGGGATAGTGTTTATCTTTTATTGTTCAAATTGTCTTTTTAGTTAAATCTTAATGCACCGAACACACCAATGCTTCAACGTCGCCAACATAGTAAATATACATCGTAATTTTGTTTACCCTTTAGGATTAAACGCCCCAACAAATAAAATGACTTCAACAAAGGTATAATGAAACGATTAACCGAGACGGAGTCATGAGTTCCCAATTGCAGGTGAAGTTCATGGACTCTTCCTTTAACAGATGTACAGTTGCATTTGGCCGCTTTAAAGCAGATATTTCAGGATGTGTGGGCAAAAAAACATATGTTCTCTCTCCTGGACAAAATCTAGAAAAGGGGCCCAGGTGCGGGAACATTTCATCATGCGGTCTGATAAGTGTGCAGTGAGCTTTTCCATGGCTATAATCTCCCACACGTTTACCCACCAGTATGAACTATAGGGGCCCTCTGCAGACTTCCAAAAGCGTGCCTGGTTTATTCTTGCCCCCAACAGTAAGTTGGATATCAGGTTGGCTTCTGTCCCTGTCAACGGATAGGTGCCATCTTCAGGGGCATCCCCAAACAGCAAGGTCAGTGGACACATAGGAGTAAGCTACCTGTAATGTCTTTTATCATAGAGCGGATCTCCTGCCAGTATGTTTGTATAATTGGGCTGTGCCACCAGATGTGACCGAGGTCTCCAAAATACCCACACCCATGCCAACAGTCAGAATGGTCAGAGGGTATTGCATGCAGCCTTGGGGGGGGGTCATATACCATCTATAGAATCGTTTTATGGCCCCTTCTATAATAAGTGTACAGCGGAAGCTCTTATGAGTTCAAGGTCAGATTTCTTGACAGGATCCCTCTGAGATTTTGATCCCCAGTTCCCTTTTTCCAGCATATCATATAGGGCAATCTATCTTCTAGAGAAGCATTTTCCAGTAATAAGTAGCAGGTGGATATATTATGTGTTTCCTGGCCCTCTACCACCCAAGTTCAATTCCTTGAGGCAGACGGCATCCCGCCTGCTTAACCTGGTTGTTTTGACACCCAGTGCCAGAGTTGAGCGTATCTGAATCACTCTGTCTCGGGTATCTGAAACTTTTCCTTACATTCTACAAACGTAAGTGGTATCCCAGATCTCTTAACCGAAGGACCACATAAGATCCCCATCTTGCGAACACCCTTCTTTCAAGGCCCAGGGAAAACTGTATTCTGAAGTACTGGGGAGAGAGGGCCTAGTCATGACTTCAATCCCAGTTGAAAGCAAACTTTATCCAAATGGTATAGAGTAGAACTAGTTGATTCAAAGAGGACCCCCTGAGTATCCCTCACGGTTTATGGGAGGAACGGGAGATGAGCTAAGGGAAAAGGTAAATCAGCCTGTTCTAAAGCTTTCCATTTCGGATGGCGCTTTTCTGACACCCAATCTAACAATTGGACAATCTGCGAAGCTCGAAAATAGCATTGAACCGATGGAACCCCTAGCCCTCCCAGCTCTCTTGATATCAGAAGTACTTTACAGGGAATTCCCAGGGGTTTACTCTGCCAAATGAATCGCCCCACCGCTTTCTGTAGTTCAAGTAGATCGTGCTCGGGAACAATGATTGGCAAGGCTTGGAAGGTGTATAGGAGCCTCGGGAGTAAAGTAATTTTGACCGTGGCGGCACGCCCCAACCAAGAGATCTCCTGCATATCCCATCGCTGAAGCACATCTTTGGCCTCTTTGCAGAGTGCAGGAATATTAGCCCAGAGAAGAGCCCTATAGTTATTGGTGATATGAACCCCTAAATATGTAATTTCTCGGTCTGCCCATTTAAAGGGAAAGGCTGAGTGCAGGGTACGTTGAACTTAATCACAGTTCATGTAGGGTGATGGCTTTACCTCCAGATCTCCCTCGATCGGGCTCAGACCTCTCTTCACTGCTTTCTTTATATGCAGGATTTACTTCCCTTTCTACATCAGCATCCCTCGGTCGGCTTCACTCTTGCTAACTTCTTATTCACTTTACTTTCAAGTGTTGCAGGATTCACGTCCCTTGCTTTCACACAGTTTGGGTACCGACCAGAGTCTCTTGTATTAGCACCCACATGGTGCCGGTCAATGTTACCTCTAATTTCTTTGGGCTGTGTGCGCGCCAAAGAATAGTTGTGTGCAGGCTGTTTTTGAGTCATGTGCGCTACTGAGTGATGTGCTGCCAGACCGGGGGTGGTCGTCGGCGGCGCGGCGCCCCACCAGTGAGCAAGGCTTAGTGATCAGATTCCACAGTGCAAGTTTGAGGGATATATCCACAGTCGTTAAACATCCTGCCCATGCCCAGCCAGAATAAAATGTCAGTAAGTATATCTTCTGGCGTTTCTCCAAGGACAACTTAAATTAATTCTTCTTTCATTGATATCATTTCTATCGCTGCTGCCACTTTGGGTATGACATCATGGGCTGTAGCTAGGTGGCGCATTGTACAAGTGGGCAGGTTCAGATTCAGCCCTCCCTCCCCCTCACCCCCTGAAATGTTGGGTTATCTTGATGACATTACCTGCCTGACATACACTACAGACCCTTCGGCAGGCAGGGCACAGACGAAAAACGGTTCTCGCCGCAGCTGCACAGTTAACAATGGCTCTGCAATTACTAATGTAAAGGGTTTCATTGTTAACTTAGCATCCCCACTCATATGCATATGTTTTTAGGCAATTGATGGGGTTATTCCTTGCATGTCAGACTCAGGGCAGGGAGTGATTAGAAGGGTACTAAGAGCAGGAGACAGCTCATTCTCACAGCACTCCTTAACTGTGTGGTTTTAGATGTGAAGGAGAGAGTTAACTGCTAGTAACATTGAAGCTGCACTAGAATAGTCTCATTAGAATGTGTGAAGAAGTTAGAGGACCCCGCACAAGTAAGTTTGCTCTGACCCCACAATCTATGAAGTTGGCACCTGACCTCTCCCACATTTAAAGGGTTAGACCTCCTCCCCCCAACATTTTGACTTGGGTGCACCCCTGCCTCCTTGTAGATCGCTATGTGCAATAACAGCAGGTCCAGATCCATATTGTCAAATAACTGTGAATGCAAGCAGATGTCCATGGCCAAATGATATGTTATTGTATAGCACTTACGCTTAAGCTCTTTTTTATAGAAGAAATATGCATACAATATCACCCAACCTGTGTTGGTATTCATTTATCGACCTCAGAAGGATGAAAGGCTGAGATGGCCTTACTGGGATTCCAACCTGCAGATCACACACACATCACAGCAGCGAGCGCTCAACCCACTGAGTTATCATATCGGCTATAGTAAAATGAGCAATTAGTGGGCTGGATACCATTAAACTGGTAACTGAGTAGCAACAGACATATCACCCTTAGGAGATGACTCTGGTAAAATTATGTTTCTTAAGAATTTTCTGGATGCTCTAGTCTCTCTCCGGTTGGTGTTTTTAGCTTTGACGTTTTTGCTCTCCTTTGGTTAAGGTTGAAGAGACAGTTTGCGGTTGTGTAACCTGAGTGCCGGACGGAATAATAATCACTTGCAAGGATGGTGATGTCACTTTGGACCGGGTATTGCCAGGAGCGAGGTGAAGCAGGGCCGGGCGATGGGTTGGTAGGATTCTTTGGCTAGTGGCCACATGATGACCCCAATGGAGTACATAGAAAACGATGTGCAATATGTGCTACTGCCCCAAGTCTTTGCCACACACTCATTTGCAAACCCCACCAGGTGGTTTCCTATAACAGGATCATTTTAGCCTTGTGACGTTCGCAGTAACTCAATACCTTTCTCACCTTCTGCGGGTTGTTGTCGAGCCTGCGAACATTCCAACTAATACTATTACACAATGCCCGAGCCTGCGAACATTCCAACTAATACTATTACACAATGCCATTAACCCCTGTCCGATCTGCATCCACCATCACTAGGCTCCAGCTGTACTCTCTCATATCCCCTTTGCAGACTTGGGGCTGCACCTGTGTACCAACCCCTGCAGAGACGTGAACCATTTTCAGTGTTAATCCCCCCCAAACTGTGCCCCCTACAACTCCTTCCCATACTGCCCAACCCCAACACCCAGGGACGTGGAACTCAACAACACAATTGGCCCCATCTGCGGACATTCCCCAAGAAGAGGAGGCCAACCACTTCAAGGATCATAACCATATAACTGTAGCATTACATTCACAGTAATAGGTGTACCAATGGCACGCATTGTGGCAGATCCAGAGCACCCAGGTCTCCCAGAAACCAAAACTTTGTAATATTTAGCCAGCGAACACTTAGAAAAAAAACACACAGGTTTCCACATTGGGGTCATTGAGCGTTCCCCTCTCTGCAATCCACAAAACTGAGGGCCCCCAATCGTTTTGTGGGCCCTCAGTGTTGTGGATTCCAGACTTTTGATATCGCCTCGTGTTCGGCAATGGGAAACATGGCAGGCATTTCAGAAATATAACACCTTCAAAAACGTTGCCATCAATAGTATTGATGCCAACTTTTTTGAAGCTGTTATATTTCTGAAATGCCTGCCATGTTTCCCATTCCACATGGAAGGCATTTCAGAAATATAACACCTTCAAAAACGTTGCCATCAATAAGTATTGATGCCAACTTTTTTGAAGCTGTTATATTTCTGAAATGCCTGCCATGTTTCCCATTGCCGAACGCGAGGCGATATCAAAAGTCTGTAATCCACAAAACTGAGGGCCCCCCAATGGGGGGCCCTCAGTTTTGTGGATTGCAGACTTTTGGCCCATACTGTTTCCCACTCCCTTCCAAACTATTTTTACCTACCTTAGTGCGGTGCACACTCACAGACTCCCAGCTCTCTTCACGGGGGTGGGGTGACGGCCGACAGAGGGGTCACACAAGCTCCAGCAGGTGGTGTGGCGTCGTCCGTCACCAGCCAGTGTCTTCGGCATGCAGGCACGGGGTCTCTCGAACTTGCTTCTGGCAGTGACTACTGCTCAAGGCAAGGAGAGACCCAGCAGTAGGGCACGTGCATTTGTGTGACGGGCGAGGCTCTGTGCGCAAGCGCAGAGTGCAGCCCTGAGCCAAGGACCGTCACCAGCACGAGTAGCAGCCCAGGAGGATGCAGTAAAGTTCGTGTCACCTAGTAATCATGAACGTTGCTGCTGCCTCCTGGCCTGCATCTAGGCTGGCCGCCAACCCGCCATATTTACATTTGGTTGCCAGCCTTAAATGTAGTTTTATTTTTTTTAAAAAGTCCAAAAAAAATAAAAATGTTCACAAAATGATGATTGGAGCAAGTGCGCGGCAAAATAAGCACTATGCGCGGCTCACAATCAAAAGATGCACGGCCGCACAGGCGCGCACCTTACAGGGAACATTGGTGCCGGTTTCCCCCTGTAGCTGTTCTCCCCCTTAACACTTTTCATACAGTTCTTTCACAGTTCCTTGAACTGGGTTCAAACTTGCTACTTTGCGCTTCTCATTCAACACAGCCCGGTTCTTATCGGTTCTCCCCACGACTCACCAGCTGTGATGAACCGCTTGGCTTTCGGCTTCACTCGGGTCATGGCCAGTACCATGGTTGCGGGAGCTTCCCTCGCTCCTGCTTCTCGGCGTAGGCTTGCCCTTGTACCGTTGACATCTGCTGCAAGACACGTGTGCTATTGTTCGCGGTCTTATGTCCTTTTCCTCTGAGGTTCCGCAGGCCTGGGACGAAAAGGGCAAGGCCACTTCTCTCCTCGCCACCCTCTCGATTCCTACTGCCTTTCTCCTTCTTTTGAACTGCTGTGCCTGGTTAGCTGTGCGGTCGTGCTGTCTGCCGTGCTCGTACTTCTCGCTCCACCTTTTATCTCTGTGGGGAAGAGAAAGGGCCATCCAGTGTGTGTGGCTCCGATCAATTGCCTGACCCTTGTATTGGGACATGTCAGGTAAACCGCTCTGGTGTAAGTCCGTTCTCTGGTGTGTTGTGCGAAAGTGTTTGTGTCAGAAAAGGGGGGGGGGTGGTTTTGAATGTTCTACGTGGTGGGATGGGGAAAAGGTGTTGAAAGAAGGGGGATATCGCGTCTCACCCATTGGTGCCCCACTCCCCGAGGACCCCCCATCCAGGTGATCCTCACTCACAGGTCCATCCCCTTAAACTGGATCTAACAGCCATAGCCGTGTCCCGGACACCTGGATGACTAGCTAGGAAGACACCTTCAGGTTACTCACAAAGCCCTGAATTGCCCTACTAATGCTACAGAACTCAGTATGGAGGGCGGGATTGTATTACCTAATCTCAGGAAATACTACTGAGCAGACCAACAGGTGACGTCCAATGAATGCCTGCATTGCAATCCTCAATTACCACACATAAGGGCAGAATGTGCCTGGATGAGCGGTGCCATGCCGCTACAATTTCTATATGGCGGAAAGGGGATGTTTACACTGCCTACAGCTATGTGACAAGTCTTCAAGGTTGGAGAGTAGTTACAAAAAGTATCGGGTGGACTGGTAGAATCACACTCTCGCAATCGCTAAGGTGCAACACAGAACTCTAGGAAATGCATAAGAGTATTGTAGTTCTGGGAGATAGTATAGAAAAGGGCAACCTGCTTTTATTCCAAGACCTCAAAAATAGATATGAAATGCCTATGACCGACCAAATTCTACCATTATATTCAATTTACCTATTGTTACGCTCACCTGCGGCGGAGAAAATGATGGAGGCTGCGCCGGATCGAAAAATGCTGTGAGGACTGGTGAGTATGGCGTGGCACTGCAGCTGGCGATGCGACCCGTGCAGAATAATGTCCTTTTCAAGTTCGAAGATGTGATGGATCCGGAATTCAGGTAAGGATTGAAATAATATCTGTTTTCTAACCTTTCCTTCTTCTTTCTTCTATTGCTAGGAGCTCTGGATTCGAGACGGGCGTGGCTGAAGACTGGATGCTGACTGCAGGCACGGTGAGCGTTACGCTGCTGGGTGTAGAATAACGCAAAGCATGTGCTGCTGTTCGGGCGTGGTTTAAATAGCCTCCAAAGTAGTTCCAGGTAAGAAGTCCCTAGAACCAAACCCGAGTAAAAAATAGTCCCTGTAGAAAAATAGTCCCATCCAGGCCTCACGTTGGCTTGGATTCATTTGCAGCATGGTCTGCATGAGGTAAGTAAAGTCTATGAGCCTGGCGCCTATGGCGCCAGGGCTGATTTCTATTATGAGCCTGGCGCCTAAGGCGCCAGGACTGAACTCAGACAGCCCCCAGCCGGGGCTGCTGGGGTTTTATTAAATACCTGGATGCCTGCTCCCAGGGCTGATGGGCTTGATCCGGATGCCCGGGGGTAGGCATCATGACAGCACTCCCCCCCAAGGCCCCTCCTACAGTTGCTCTTCCCCTTGGTCCTGGTTTGTCTGGGAAGTTCAGATGGAATTTCTTCACCAACCGAGGTGCATGAACGTGGTCACTAGGTTCCCATGACCTTTCTTGTGGACCGTAACCCTTCCAGTCAATTAAATAAAAATGTCTTTAGATTTAACCATCTTAGAGTCCAGGATATTCTTTACCTCGAATTCAGGTTCTCCATCTGTTAGGATGGGGTCAGGTGGTTTGGTTAATCTTGTCCCAGGTTGAACTGGTTTTAGAAGTGAAACATGAAAGACAGGATGAATTCGCAAATTAGAGGGTAATTCCAATTTGACGGCCACCGGGTTGATAATGGCCTTAATGGTTGTTAGGCAGAAACCTGTGCAGTTCCCTCTGGGACCACTGCAAAAGATTTAGGACTACAGGTGTTTGGCAGTAAACCCACTTGGTAGCAGTCTGTACCACACAGATTCACTTAGTAGCTGTGGCTGAGCAGTCAGACTTCCCTCAAGAAGAGTTAGGCAGTATACAGAGTATTCACAATAGGTCAAAAGAACACAATAGAACAAATAAACACTGACCAGGGCTTGGTGTAAAAGAGATATCATTATTTATTTAAAACCACATCTAGAAAAACACAGGCACTAATAGTTAGCAATCCAAAAACACGGTCACTAAAAGATATACACTCCCTTAAAAGAATATTAGACAAGTCCTAAGTAAAGCCCCCACTTATTTTCAGACAGCGGTGAGCGCTTAACGTAGATGGCACTCTAATAATTCGTTTTAAAAAGGGAGAGAAAAGCAGAGAATAAATTGAAACAGATCCCAACACTTTTTCATGAACACAACAAGAGAGGAAGGCAAAGTAACACCGTGAGTTTTAGAGTCAGTAGGCCTGATCCGCTTTAAGAGGATCAAAACGAAATGTGTCCAAGGTCACACGGTTGCAGTGCACAAAAGTCTTGAAAAGGTTCAAAAAGAGTTGGACCAAAGAAAGAGACCAGTTAGAGGGTCAAGGCGGCCAGCCCAGTCCAGAAGGTTAAGGGGTTATTTTTACCTTGTAGCAATCTTTAGAAAGGAAGGCCTGGCGGACATGGTACCTTAAAGTGGTGAGAATACTCCAGCGGGGGCAGTTGTTCCTGGCAGCGGATGCAAGTCGGTGCGTCGTCTGGGGGAAGAGAAGATCTCGTCAGGGAGGAAGACAGGAGTCCGCTGCACTGCCAGGGAAGAAACCAGCCGCGGAGTTTCTCATGTACAAGGAGCGGTCCGTTGATTAGCGGTTCAGTGGTAAGTGGCTATCCAGCTGCCGGGGTGCTTGGCACGGGCAGTTCGATCACAAACCGGTCTGGGGTGCGAAGAGAAGAAGGTAAACTGGTTGTGCCCACCAGTCAGGGGAAGAAGCCTCTCCAGCCGGGAGATCTTCTCTGTCGTCGGGAAGTGGTGAGTCGGTTCCGCAGGGCTCCACCGGTGGTGTCGTCGTGGTAGGTCGGCTCAGCTTCTCCCTCGTCGGATTCTCAGGTCCTGTGGCGACTTCTGAAGTTCCAGTCCCCAAAGCCCTGCTTTTATGCAGCATACCCCCATTCACTCAGCCTAGCTGTCAATCAAACATGCTAAGTGGTGAGCCGGCCAATCACACAAGAGTGCGACTTGAGTTACCAAGGTAACTCAGTCCAGGGTGCCTAAACCCCCTCCCACACCGCCTGTGGTACCCAGACAGAGTGGCACCACTTTTGGAGGCTTCTGTGGAGAAGCCCGCCAAAAAGTGGAACAAAGGGCTCGACTTGGGTTGGAGTCACAGAAGAGAAAACAAACGCAATTTTAGAATCGAGTCCTGGCAAAAAATACCAACCGGCCAATTGATATTAAATAAATAAACCGGCGGTATGTTCGAGGCTACGAGAATTAAATAATTAAAGTTGGTAGCCTCGAACAATGGGAAAATCCCATAGGGAAATATTCGCGGTCGAATATAAAAAGTAGTTTCCACTGCCACCAGCCAAAACTCGATCAGGGGGGACGGAGACGTGCCCCCTCGACTAACAGACCCCGGGGCAATCGAATTGCCCCGACCAGTATGTCCACAATATGATGGTTTGTACTGGTTTCTGTTAATAATTTGGGACTAGTAAAGCCAATGGTGACTTTACATGCCCTGGGAGACAGTAGTCAGTCCCAGGGTATGGAGTCTATGGTGGGGTGTCACTATGACACCCCTGTGTTACTGCACGGAGGGTGCTATGTAACACACATCATAAAAACACATGAGACCCTGTGGAGTAAAGGAGCCCATAAAACACATTAACAGTCAAAGGAACACCATAAATCATGTCCAAGAGTGGGAGAAAAAGAGTCTCACTCTTGGCAGGAGAAAAAAACAAACTCCAGAAATCCAGCAAAGCTGCTGGGGAACTCACTAGGTTAGGAAATTCAGCCTAAAGAGAGAATTCTCCCTAACAATGGTGTAGGATCCCAAATATCTAGGATTGAAAGTTCGAGTTCCCTTTAGAGGTATGTTTTTGTAGCCAGCCAAACTTGATCTCCAATCTGGTAGTGTGGAGTTTCACTTCTATGTCGATCAGCATTTTTCTTGTATTTCTCCTTGTTTCCAGTGTTCTATTGCTTCCTTAAAGGCTTGTGTAATAGTAGAGTGCAGATGAGTCACTGCAGGCATTTCTAAGTGTTGAGGCAAATCGAGTTCTGAGGTTCGAGGATGATGTCCATATATGATATAAAAGGGGCTTTGTCCGGTTCCTGAATGTACGGAGTTATTGTATGCGTATTCGGAAATCCATAAAATATCTTTCCAATTGCTTTCGGTTTGGTGTAGCATACAACGTAGGTATTGTTCAAGAGTCTGGTTGGTCCTCTCCGTCTGACCATCAGTTTGAGGGTGGTGACTGGTTGATAGCCTTACGTCGATTTGCGCCAATTGATAGCGTTTCTTCCAAAATTGCGAAATGAATTGACTACCTCGGTCAGAGACCAATACGGAAGGAAGTCCATGGATTCGAACAATGTTTTCGAGAAATTCCTTGGCCAAAATCGAAGCGGAAGGTAATCATTTTAAAGGAATAAAGTGGGCCATTTTGGAAAAAAGATCCACAATAACTAGAATGGTGTTAAATCCATTACACTGAGGTAGATCTGTAATGAAGTCTAAAGACAAGGTGTGCCATGGTGTAGGTGGAATATCCAAAGGTTGTAAAAGGCCAGCTGGTTTTTTCTTCTGACTTTTGTTTTGGGCGCAGATACCACAATACATCACAAATGACTTTACGTCCTTTCGCCAGGTGGGCCACCAGAATTGTCTTTTAATTTTAGCTTCAGTTTTTGCGATACCTGGGTGTCCTTCCATAAGGGCGTCATGATAATTGGAGATGACTAGTTCTTTTAGTTCCTTGTGTGGTAGAAATAGACGTCCTTGATAGTAAGGCAGGTCATTGATGACTGAATAATCTTGGCCTTTCTTTACCCAGTCCTGCAGGGCTGCTGGATCGAAGTTGTTGGATTTTTAAATGAATGTCTTCTAGAGTCTGTAGTGTAGTTATGCCAAGAATTCTTTGTTCTGAAATTATAGGCACCAGTTCCGGGTTCGAATATACTTCTCCCATCCCTATTCGGGATAGGGCATCTGCCTTGCCGTTTTTACAACCTGGTCGATAAGTGATCACGAAATCGAATTCGGCAAAGAATAATGCCCACCGAAGTTGACGCGATGATTGGGCCTTAGCTGTTTTCAAATACTGCAGATTCCTGTGATCGGTGATTTCAGTGATGGTATGCCTGGCACCGAGAAGATAATGCCGCCAAGCCTTGAAGGCGGACTTGATGGCTAATAACTCCTTATCAGTAACCGCATAGTTTAATTCGGGTGCTGAGAACTTTCTTGACCAGAATGCTACTGGATGAAGTTGACCGGTTTCGGGATCCTTCTGGGACAGGACAGCTCCCATGGCTAAACTGGATGCATCGGTTTCAACTATGTATGGAAGCTCAGGGCGTGGATGCTTTAAGACAGGTGCAGACGTGAATTTCGATTTTAGCTCTTGGAAGGCTCTTTCAGCCTCTTCAGTCCACAAAAAACGTTTGTTTTTTCACAAAAGTGCTGTGATGGGGTGTACAATATGTGAGAATTCAGGAATAAAGCTGCGATAGAAATTAGCAAATCCAAGCATGCTTTGTACCCCTTTAACAGAACTGGGGGATGGCCAGTTGAGGATTGCGTCCACCTTTCGAGAGTCCATTCTAACTCCTTTTGGAGTCAGGATAAATCCCAGGAATTCAACTTCTGTAGAATGAAAAACACATTTCTCCAATTTTGCGTATAACTTGTGCTGGCGTAGTTTCTCTAGGACTGCACGAACGTGCTTCACATGGTCTGATTCTGAGGAGGAGTACACTAGAATATCGTCTATGTATACGACAACACAGATGTCAATGAGTTCACGAAGGACATCGTTCATAAAATACTGGAAGGCTGCTGGTGCATTGCACAACCCGAAGGGCATCACCTGGTATTCGAATAACCCGTCCTTGGTGCGAAAGGCAGTCTTCCATTCATCGCCTTTCTTTACACGTACCAGATGGTATGCCCCTCGGAGGTCTAACTTAGTGTAGATACAAGCATCCTTTACTTGGTCTAATTCGGGGAACAGAGGCAATGGGTATCGGTTTTTTACCGTAATCTGATTTAATGCGCGGTAGTCTATGCACGTTCTAAGGTCACCTTCCTTTTTAGGCACGAAGAATAGAGCTGAGGATGCAGGAGATTTGGATGGACGAATGAAGCCATTAGCAAGGTATTGGTCCAGATATTGTCATAGGTGAAGATTTTCGGGTTCCGTAAGGGCGTAGATTCTACTGCATGGAGGTTGTGCACCGGGTACTAGGTCAATTTGACAATCGTATGATCTGTGAGGTGGTAAGGTATTTGCCTGTTCTTTTTGAAAAACATCCTGAAATTCTTGATATTCCTGAGGTAACTGCACAACTGGATTAGTAACGGTGGCCAGGCTTTTGTTCAAGGTTTTTTCCAGGTAACAGGTGTGTGCACAATCTGGGAAGGTCCCTCTCTTCTCTCGCCAATCAATACAAGGATTATGTGTTTCCAACCATGGCATTCCCAGAATTATTTGGAATTGCGGGGCCTTGATTAAATCAAACACAATAGTTTCTCGATGCCCATGTTGACCCAACAGTGTCAGCTCAGTAGTGGAATGAGTTACAGGCCCAGAGGCAATTTCAGGTCCATCGACTGTGGTGATGACATCCGAAGCGGTCTTTTTGCAAAGGGGTAGATTCATCCTTGAGGCCAATTCGTGGTCCATGTAGTTTCCTACGGCCCCGCTATCAATGTATGCCCTTACTGCGTGCATACGTGATGGCTGCCTTGGATCAATTAGGACCATTGGTATAATTAGGTGGGAGGTCTGAGTGTCCTTCTTTAAGCTCGGCAAGCGGACCTATACGCTTGTCGGGCGTGGTCATTTCCCGAATCAGGCTCTATTTGACTTTTGTCAGCAATTCCTACTACTTTCGTGGGTGGTTTTATAGGGAAATCCCATAGAAAATGTCCTGCGGTTCCACAGTACAGACACAATTGCATCTGCCGTCTCTTTTCTCTTTCCTTTTGAGTTAAGGGTCCTTTAACCCCCCCCGCCCCCGATCTGCATAGGTTCTGATGCTTCTGTTCCTTTGGGTGTAACATTGGGTTTAACCCATACCCGACTCTCGAATTTAGCTCGATCAGCCTTTCTATTCTGAAGTCGGTGGTGTAACTGGACCACTAATTCTATATATTCTGCGCAATCCTGAGGTGGGTTCACAACTGGAGCCAAAACATCTTTGAGTTCTCCCCGAAGTCCACGATGAAATAATGTAATTCGTTTCTCCTCTGGCCATCCGGTTTCCACCATCAACCTATTGAAGCTTGCGATATAGGTTAGCAGATCCTGATTACCCTGTCGAAGGGATAAAAGTTCGTTATACAGGGCCTGTCCCTGTGAATGTCTGGCGAATAGTCTTTCCATGCTTCTTTGAAAACCCTGAAAATCCCGAAGAAGAGGATCATCCTGGTTGACTAGTGGAATTGACCAGTCAGCTGCGCTGCCACTAAGATATGATAGTACAAAGGCTACTTTGGCTTGGTCATTTGGAAAAGCTCCAGGTCTGCATAAAAAGTGCAAGCGGCATTGATTCATAAACACTGCAAACCTTTTTGGGTCCCCAGCAAAGCGTTCGGGTGGAGCTAAAGGAATAGCCCCTGGTAGGATTACTTGCACAGGATTGCTCGATGAAACAGGAGCTGGGTTTCCCCCGAGTCCAGGTAGGGGTGTTTGCCCAGCTTGATTTTGCAGTAGTTGTCGCTCAAGATCATCTGTGCCTTCCTTTGACACAATCAGTTCTCTCCTGAGGGCATTAGTCTATTGGCGCGCAGAGTGCTCTTCCGCCCTAAGTTCCCCTAATAATTGGGCTAGTTGGTCTGTTTCGAAGGTTTCCAAAACGCCCGGGTGGTAATTTGTAGATAAGCTTTGCGTTCTGTTACGCTCACCTTGCTCCCACAGGGGCGTCGATCGGACCCGGAAAGCTGCAACCTCCTCCAACGTGAAGCGTAGTGCAGAGATGACAGACTGGACTGGACCGCCTAATCTCGTCTGCTTGACCCGTAGAAATATTCTCCTGCAAGTGGACAAAGGGATTTAGCCACCGTGGATTTTAGTAATGGCACCCCACTGTACTCCCCACTAATCACCACCGATATTCACTTTCTGTAAGCTCACCTTATGTTTGTAAATGATGAGCTCTCCATCCTGTGTGGAATGCAGGGGCGCGTAGATACCAGTTACTTCACTGGTTTGAGGGCGTTGGAAGAGTTCCGGATGAATATTGACTCCGAGGTTCCAGGCGAGAACCCGTAAGTATAAAGTTCAAGGAGTTCAATATGTCCGATGTTCACTCTTGTACATTCCTTTCTTGTGTTGCAGCTGGGTCCAAGGGAAGATTGTCTTGTGGCAGCTGATGGTTTTCAGGTAAGAGTCTGTATTACCCAACACTGTCCGGCAAAAGATGCGTGTGTTTAAATTGCTGGGTTCTCTCTCCTTACAGGTGTGGCGTAAGAAGTTGCGGATTGTTACAGAATAATGCCTCCGGTTGTTAATCAGGTAAGTCTATGGTGGAGAGGTTGTATTTGTTGGCTCTCTCGGCTCACCTTATGTTTCTTTTGTCCCCTAGATGGTGGAATTCGGCAGAGAAAATGATGCAGGCTGCGCCAGATCGAAAAATGCTGTGAGGACTGGTGAGTATGGCGTGGCGCTGCAGCTGGTGATGCGACGCGTGTAGAATAATGTCCTTTTCAAGTTCGAAGACGTGATGGATCCGGAATTCAGGTAAGGATTGAAATAATATCTGTATTCTAACCTTTCCTTCTTCTTTCTTCTATTGCTAGGAGCTCTGGATTCGAGACGGGCGTGGCTGAAGACTGGATGCTGACTGCAGGCACGGTGAGCGTTACGCTGCTGGTTGCAGAATAACGCGAAGCATGTGCTGCTGTTCGGGCGTGGTTTAAATAGCCTCCAAAGTAGTTCCAGGTAAGAAGTCCCTAGAACCAAACCCGAGTAAAAAATAGTCCATGTAGAAAAATAGTCCCATCCAGGCCTCACGTTGGCTTGGATTCATTTGCAGCATGGTCTGCATGAGGTAAGTAAAGCCTATGAACCTGGCGCCTATGGCACCAGGACTGATTTCTATTATGAGCCTGGCGCCTAAGGCGCCAGGACTGAACCCAGACAGCCTCAAGCCGGGGCTACTGGGGTTTTATTAAATACCTGGATGCCTGCTCCCGGGGCTGATGGGCTTGATCCGGATGCACGGGGGTAGGCATCATGACAGCTATGCCCTGCAATGCCACATAACGGACTTCCATGACACTCCTACCTACTCGCTTCTGGAGCTTAATCGTATACCTGAAAAAATAGAAACCATAGTTACCTCTACTTCATACCAGGTCATAAGGTTGTTCACATCACAAGCGTTGCTACCTCTTAGAACTAAATGGGAGGCCAACAAAGGCCCCCTCGATACAGAAGAATGGGCCGAGGTGCTTATTTTCGAAAGCGAGGTGGCAATCTCATCCAAACTTCGCCTGGTGCAATTGAAGGTTCTATATAGAATTTACTATCTACTGTGGCTGAGCACACAACCGATACTGTCTTAAGATGCAAATCTTCTAACTGTACCTTTTTGCATATTATCTGGCAGTGTCTTAAGATAAGATGATATTGACACAGGATTCTTGGTAAATTGGCAGTGGTGCTGGGCACTGAAATACCAGATTATCAGAAACTATTGTTATTGGTTGTGTGGTGTGACGCCTAGCCACCGCCATGATGATTGCCAAACGTACCATTGCTCTGTTGTGAGGGAGTGATGAACTACCGTTATATGCTAAATGGGTTTCCGACATTGATGTATGTATGCTAGTGGAAGGCTAGAGGAACGTGTTTATAATGCCTGTGGATGCTTTGATGAATCGGCAGAATTCATCCCTTCTCCCCAAGGGGGAGCCTTCCCCTTTGAGGTAGGGAGGTGAGCCCGCTCTGCAAGACCCTCCCTAGGGTTCTCAGCAAGTGGGGCCTCTCTGGAAGAGACTTCCCCTTAGGGGACAAGAACTCTTGTTCCTCTACAGAACTTCCTAAACTCTCTCCAGTGATGGCATACATGGGACTGCCTGAGATGCTTAACAGCAATAAAAACCAAGACTGGGCTGTAGACAACATTAATATGCACCATGAGTATCAAAGAAAAGAAGCTGTCTCTTTAAGGACAAACCTCGAATTCACTGTGATGAGGGCGTGAGGGTGTTTAAGGAGGAGGACATGCTGAGATTGAGGAGAGAGAGAATTATACAACAGCACAGGAGACCCACTGGTAGCGTAACTCATGCGGAAAGCAGAGCCAATGAGGGCCGCATCGTATTAGATGCTGGGAAGATAGTTTACCGAATCAGCAAGAAACCGAGGGTCTGAGAACCCAGAATCCGTTGGTGGCATGAGCACAGTAGATTGTGGTGGGCAGGAAGCCCAGCCAACTACGCCGACCCCAAAACCCAGAGCTGGGGGTAAACACGCCAGAAAAATTCCTATTTTTTTTCAGCGCAATTACTGCCAGTTCCACCACGCGGTAATTGCGCCGAAAATTCCCCATTAGGTCTAATAGACCCGACAGGGAATGGGGAGTAACATTTAACGCCCAACCTGTGATCCGGCAGTAATACCGCCGGACGAGTGGATGCTAATGCAAATAAAGCTTGTGATGAGGCCCTTTGTCAAAGCTGCAGAAGAGGACAAATCCCCTGTGTTACCTGACATTTTCTTTTTTTTCTTTTTTAAATATGTTTATTTTAAACCAAGGCAGGAAAACAAATACAGTTATACGTCAATTCAGCATTTGAGTCAAATTCTTCCCTCCCTCTTCACCCCAGTGTGAATGCCGGCCCGGATCAGAGTCTCAGGAGTTTGGGGTTTTCCCCCCTACTTTATTCTTTCTCCCCCTCCTCAGGCAAATCCCCACTGTTTAGGATCCTCCTGGCTTGTTGGGGTTTGTAGGTTAGGGCTGGAAATTTTAGATCATAATCAAGAAATGGGCCCCAAATGTTCTGCAAGCGGTGCAGGAGCCCTGCCTTAGCCGCTGTTACCTTCTCTGCGATAAGAATGTCCCATATTTTGACCCACCAGAGGGGTAGGAGTGGGCCTTCCTTGGATTTCCAGGATCGAGCGATCGTTATTCTTCCTGCTAGGAGGCATTGGGAAAACAGCTTAGCTTGGCTCCCGACCTTGAGTAGATTCCAGGAACCGGGGCACCTAGCAGAATAGGTTCAGGCTCTAGTGGAAGTGCCGTTTGAGTGATTCCTTCAATGGTAGCTAAACATTGCTTCCAAAATAGCTGGGCTTTTGGGCATGTCCACCACATGTGGAGGAAGCACCCCGGCTGTCCGCATTGTCTCCAGCATATCGGGTCAAGAGTCTGGTTCATGTGATGGAGCCTCAAGGGGGGGTAGTACCAGTGCAGCAGGATTTTTGTGTTACCTGACATTTTCAAACATCTTGTAGGAAAAGATATCAAAGCCATCATAAAGACTATCACTGAGGGGGAAAGGGACACCTACGAGCACGATTATGAAAGATATGTGTTCAATCAATGCACGCCACAAGCACAGGAGACTGTGGATGAGTTCATTACGTGGCTATGCCACAGCGCGGCTCACTGCAAGTTCTCTGAATTCTCGGAAGACGAAGCAATTAGGCTACGCATGATTGAAGGGTGCCTCTCCTCCAACTTTTGGAAAAAGAGGAGCCAGTGGCAGCAATGCAACCGCAGAAGCAAGGCGACAGGCCACCACCCGCCTATTGAACCCTTTACCGGCAGCCACCAAGACCCCAGAGACTCTGCTACAGGTGCGGGTTGGCTTTTCCAAATACAGTTGCGTGCCCTGCGCTCAATCAACCATGCTCGAATTGTGGCAGGGAGGGCGATTTCCAAGTAGTTTGACGGGAGGGCAAACCATTTCCGACCCTGAGGACAGCCCCTGCAAATGCATGGAGACAAGGCAGTAGGACATATCTGCCTGCCCAAGCAGGGGCAGACCACAACAATGGTAGAAGGGTACGCACTGGGCCCTTGGAGCTACGTGAGGGCAGTAGAGGAGTCCGTTGAGGACGCCTATGCTCAAGGGGAGGACCAACTCTTGCAGCATAAATGCTATGGAGACGAATATGATGACCTACCGTACCCGCCGTACGGTTATGCCATGAATACGCAGACCATTACTCTGGATACCAGCCTGAGGTTGACCAAGAGTACTCAGATGAAGTAGCCATCAACATGGGAAATAAGATCCACTTGTTCGTGATTGACACAGGAGCAGCTATCAACGTTAGGAGGGAGCGAGAATTCCTACAAATGGGGGGGTGGGCACATTGCTCAAGTCTTGAGAACACATTTTTCAATGGGGCGCCTCTCGCCTATTACAGTCAGTCGTTCAGTTCCAGCGCACTCTGCTTCACAATGGTTGATTCATTGAGGCCACAATCCATGTCATCCGCAGCCCCCACAAAAAGACGATGTCTCATCAGCTACAAGACCGCAAACCAGTTGGGCCTCATCGACATCCACCATCACGCCTCAGAAGTTGTCCAGTCCTCCAAAAGCCTACAAGACCCAAGAGAATCAATATGCATGCTCACCACAATGCCAATTTCCAAAGACGCCATCCAAGCCAGGATCCCGCGCCTGTTCCAGCGGCTGGGCAAGCTCAAGGGAAAAAAATCATTAAACTGCACATAGATGAGACGGTCACACTGGTCCCCCAACATCCACAGAGAGTAGGTTTCCATCTACATGAGGCTCTGTCCCAAGAACTCACACAACTGCTACAAAATGACATTATTGAACGGGCCACAGGGCCCATGCCATGAATCTCCCCACTGGTGGTGGTTCCGAAAAAGGGCGGAATGTTAAGGCTATGCATCGACATGCAGGTCCCGAACACAGCACTACACCAGAAGTGCCACCCGGGCCGTGGTATTGAGGGCATGATTGTTTAATGGAACAAGGCCATCACATTTTTTAAACTTTACCTCAACCAGGGTTACTATCAGTTGGAACTCCACCCCGACTCAGGGGTGATCACCACTTTCTCCACTCACAATGAACTCTATTGGTACAACAGGTTAAATTAAATTCCGGCACCTCCTCCACTGCAGAGATATTCCAGGAGGCCATACATCAAGTGATTCTTCCCATCAAGTCAGCACTAAACTACAGTGACGACATCCTGGTGTTTGGTACTTCGCAAAAGGAACATGAGCAGGCGCTACTGGAAACATGCAAGGCCCTACAGGAGATGGGGTTGACCCTCAACTTGACAAAATGCAACATAAATAAACCCAAACTGAGATTTTTCTGCCATATCATCTGTGATGCTGGAATGGCCCTGGACCCGGATAAAGTGAGCACCATTGCCAGGCTGGCAGCTCCCACCCAGGTGGCAGAGGTTTGTTCGTTCCTGGGGACGGCTGGTTACTGTACCAGGTATCTTCTGCACTATGCCTCACAGACTGAAACGCTCTGCCGCCTCCTACAGAAGGATGCCACATTTGAGTGGACGGATGAGTGTCAGAGGGCGTTCATAGGCATCAAAACTGCACTAGCAAAAGCAAAACGCCTAGCTTATTTTGACCCCGAACGGCAGACTGAGATTACTGTTGATGCGAGCACCATTGCACAGGCAAAAGACAAAGATTTGCATCCCAGACAGATTGTGGCATATTCGAGCAAGGCGCTGTCCCCTACTAAACTGACATACTCCCAGGCCGAGAAGGAGAGTCTAGCTGCGGTTTGGGCGTGAGAACACTTATATAACTTCATCATTGGCAACACCTTCACACTCGTCACCGACCATCAGGCCCTCCTCTCACTGCTTTGCAACCCTCGCACCAAGATACCCCTCAGGATTGAGAGGCGGGGCATTCACCTTCAAGAGTATGACTACACCATCGTCCATAGACTGGGGGGGACCAGAACCGGGTGACTACATCTCACGCCACCCGGGGGTGGGTGGCAGACGACACTGAAAGGTAACACAGAGTACATCAACTACGTCCTGGCCAATGCAATGCCACACACACTCACACTGGAAACGCTGCCACATGAGTCAGCAAAAGACCCTTCCATAGCGCTCGCCGTCCAACTGACAACCCGGAACAGATGGAAAGACTATCACAGGCAATTTGCCACGCACCCTGAAGCAAACCGGACAGAGGTGGAGCGTCTAGCGACAAAACACATAGAGCTACTCAGAGGATGCAGGCTTGTGATACCACCGACACTGAGAAAATGAGTTATCCAGACAGCTCATGAGGGTCACAGAGGAGCTGAAAACACCTAAGGCAGCATGTATGATTTCCATACATGGACACACTCATACTTGGTGCAACAGTGTCTGCTCTGCCAGTGCACAGCCAGAAGCGACCCGCCAATACCGTTTCAACCTACCCACATCCCTGAGAGACCATGCAACAGAGTTGCGGTCGACTTCTATGGACCTTTGGACACCGGAGAATACTTCTTAGCCTTCATCGATGAATTTTCACGGTTTCCCATTGTGAAAAGAACAGTGTCAACGGCATTCCCACAAATGGTGGCACTCATCGATGAAGTGTTCAGTGAATGGGGGATCCCAAGGACAATCAAGTTGGACAATGGGCCCCCATTCAACAGCCATGACTTTGCAACATTCACCCTCCATTTGCGATGCGTCCATCAGAAGATAACCCGCAGATGGCCCCAAGCAAATGGGATGGTTGAAAGATTCATGTCCTCGATCAAGAAAACCATTCAATGGGCGCACATTGAGGGCAGATCCCCAAACCAAGCACTCTGCAGCATGCTGAGAGATTATCGGAACATGCCCCATGAAGCCACAGGAAAATCACCTGCTGAGATCATGATGGCGTACCAAGTGAACACCATAATCAACATTCCCCCAGACTGGGGAGACTTGGACACTGAGATAATCATACGAGACACTGCTAGAAAGCAACAAGACAAAGAAGAGGCTGATCACAGGAGAGGTGAAGCAATTGACATTAGGAGATGAAGTCCTTGTGAAGCAACAAGTATTAAGGAAAACAGACTTCCGATACAGACCGCTTCCGCTCAACGTCATAGTGATAAAGGGATCTATGGTGACCGCATGCAGCAAAGGACAAGAAGTGACGAGAAATGCATCCCAGTTCAAACGACTAAGTAAAGGCGAAGATAACGCCAGTGAGAGCATGAAGCATGAGATGGAGGGAGCTGAGCCCATGGATGAGCCCTGGCGCCCACTGCCCCCCTTTGGCGAACGTGAGCAAGGTTCACCACGAGGACAGCCTGAGGAAGCGGACTCAGGCGGGCACGGCGGTTGGTAGAGGAATGCTGAGCCCGACCAAAGAACATTGGGGGGGTGATGTTGTGGGGGAATGTGTTGCTGCAACTTTAAGGCATGCCCACGTGGGCAATGAGATAGTGGGTTGTAGGAGGAGGAGGGAAAGAAACCCACGGGGTTTCCTCAGTTTCAATTTCTGTTGAATAAAGAAAGGGTACAGTTGACCTGCATCCCGTGTCGTCCTTAATGTAATGGGGCCCAATCACTTCCCGGTAACACAGGGATACTGTCAGTTCTCTTGTCCATTTCTGCACAGCTGTCTGCAATAAAACCAGATGCTGCCTGGATTGCTTTTTGGATTTCATTGTGGTTTTTACATAGGGAAACTGTCAGGAACATAATGGGGATACAACGTCCCAAGAGCCAAATGCTCAGGATTGAGGAGATCGATCCTGACAGATAACTGGTGGAGAACAGAATACCAAAGGAGAGAACCCTGATTTGAGAATAAAACTGAACTTTGTTTCTAGTCCTTAGGCTGATGTTGCACTGCTTTCAATCTCACCCTTTTTTAAGGCAACATATCCACTTTTGATTTCCTTGGTACCCCCAATCCAATGTTATCACAGTAAATCCTGTTGTCTGACACTGAAATCCAACGAGTCTTTTGTTGATCACTAACTACATGACAAGAAGAGCATAAGAACCATGTGTGTCAGTAAGTGCCGAACTCCATCTTGAGGATGGCATTCAGTGCCTATATTCCAGAACAACATACAATTCAAAATGTTGGGTCTGGCTGAACCTTCGCACAAGGGCAGCACGATTTGCCTCTAGCACCACACTGTTGAGAGAGTAAAAGAGTGCAGCTCATTTTCTTACAGGTGCCCACGAGAGAGAAAAGCTGGTGGTGTGAAAGGGCACATAGCGTGTGGGCAAAGATTACAAATGTCCACTACCGTTGTGTTGTTTTCTCCTCTTGATATGTGAGGACACACCAAAGCATCACTGTTTTGGAGCGTTTGTTACGTTAGGTACTAAAGGGAAAATATATGTGGAGAAGGCCTGAAACGACAGCCGAATGACGCCTTCTAGCAATAATATTACACGACTGCCAGCCCAACATTTTGATGATTTTCTGTCTTAATTTTGGAAGCAGAGGACTTTAAACAAGTAGAAGAAAAAGAAATGTAGCATTCAAAGTGGCTATTTTAAACTATCAGTGGCAATACGACAGTAGATTATACAGTTAAAATGAATATACACACATGCAAATTATGATTTTAGGTACATGAAATTAAAAACCGCCAAGATCTAAATATACCTCATTTGATTAGCTTGCAACCGTAAGGAAAAGTACATGTTAGAACCATTGATTTAAATCGTTATAGAGCTTGTGTTTCGGTGATTTAACGTACTGGTGTTGCCTGTAAAAGAAAACAATTATCTCTGAAAATTCATGCATGACAGGTAACTAAAAATGCTTTCCTATATTTAATGCATTCCGCTGTTTTAAGATATATTTATTAACTCTAAATGTTCGCTTTTTACAGTTTACTGTCAGCAAATGTTGTGCACTTCTGAACTGTTCTCTGAAGTATTACTGGCTTCATCAAATAAGGATTCCTCGCTAAATTTGAAAAGGATGTCTGTTTATGTTATCTTGGTCCTGGTGTCAAACAACAGTAGGTGGATTTTATATATATACTTTTTGAAAGCATCATTTAAAAAAATAATGTTTTATCTTGTTAAGCTCTTTTTGAAATTGAAGTGTGCGCCAACATTTTAGTGAAACCAGAAATAGTAATGATTTTGGTGAAAATGCAGTGCAGCTTTCTTAGTCCCCCCAGAATTTCTATATACATTTGTGACTGCAAAGCTTACAAACCACCCTTGAGAATTAGGGCACAGTGGTAAACAAATACCCGTGTTATGTCCTTAATACCAGAAGGTGCACAGCATAGATGGGCACTTATCGCTCCCAGTGGAAGTGACATTGGCACTGCCATTGTGGGCATGAATGAGCGGCGTTGCATGTTTTGGATCAGACCTTTTCTTGTACAGTGCTAGACATGATTCTTCAAGGCGAATGTTGACAAGGCGATGTTGCAAGCTTTGTCACAGATATTTGCCCCCTCTTCCAAATTTGGCCAGTCACATCCTGGTCTAATGGGAATGCAATATCGATTGACTAGTATAAAGAGGCCTTTGGTCAGATATTCCTGTATTCTTGAGCAAGGTTTTGTGTTATTCTGTTGACTGGAAGCACATAAAATAATGTTGGCATTATCTCTGGTGTACCCTGCCGTCAATATCTTTTTATTACCAAGGTCGTAGTTCATGAAATGATATCCAGGAAGTGGATAGTTGTTCACCAGCCATGTCTTAATAGCTCAATTAAGTTATGCACTTGTACGCCAAGGAGAGATACTCAGTATTAGTACCCGGCTCGTCAATGCCACGGGATATACTTAATGTGGATTGGCTTGATTCCAAGCCATACCACAGTGTAATCCTGTGTACGCATTTGCGTGCATCGTGCGCCGGGTCGAGTGAAGCTACCTCACCCACCTCTCCATTCATTACTACGGATCAACTGGGCACAAAATGGCACCCTGTTGATGCGTATTAATGAAGCAGTACACGCTTTCTAGTCTTTCTAGAACAAACGCGTACTGCAGCACTGCTTTTTTCAACCGGCAAAACAAAAAGCGATTGAAAAAAGTAACAACGCCATTCGTATCCCGGGGCTAAAAACCCTGGTATACTAATGGCAACAATCCCTCGCCGGCAGGCCATTAACTCCTAATGGTAATTCCCCGGGGCCTCTGTTAAGGCCCTCGCGTAGAACTATGGTCCCTGGGGGCATTACCTTACGCGGTAATGGCTCCCCGGCTCTGGGCTTATTGCCGCAATAATCCCAGATGATTTGGAAAGCTTGGTGTTCCCTAATCATCTCAGGGACGCATAACAGGAATGTGTTATGAAGCTATAGACCCTGTTTTGATTTATTGGTTTATGCTTTTTCTGCGAGTATATTTTTTATGACAGATTTTGTTTGATGTATTATTTCTTCATTCAGAAAGTGGAATCTATTTAAAAACCATATTACTGCTTAACATTTTCAGTTTTATTTATGTTTATTTTCAGAGACTGGACAAACTCTTGCCAGGGAAACTGGTTGCATAGATATGCTTCTCCGTCTCTTTAGGTACAGAAAAAAAATATTTCATGGTCCAAAAATATCTACTATTTATGTGCTGCAAATGAAGGATTATTTTGTATTATATTGTTTTTTCATTTACAGAGAAACACTTTTGATATCTGAGATAGATCTGTCACATGAAGAGACAAACAGTTTTCATCAGTTTTGGTCTTCTGTCTGTAGCACGCTTTGTGCTTGCACCAATAATCCTCAAAATGGTAAATATTTCACAATATATATGTAAATATATTTATAGATGTATGTATTACTTGATTGACCCATTTGGCATACATAGGAGCTTCCAGTTTGTAGTGTATGTCGTCATAATAAATCCATGTATAGCTAACATTATTCAGGTATATTGGAGGTCTCCATCTTTAATAATTGCCCAAAAGAACCATTGTCTTGCACATTGTGGGTTATATGAACATGCTATTGTCTACCTTTCCAATTATTGTTTTTGTTTTGTTGGTTTGATCATCTATATTAGAATTATAAGGAAGGATTATAACAGCATAATGAAGACCATATAGACTGATATATTAACAATGTCAAATCCCAGCCAAATACTACAAATTCTGTATCTAAAAGACAAATGGATAAATAATAGACAAACCAGGAAAACAAACAAGGGGATGAACACGAGAACAAGAGGAAGGAAGGGAAGGGAAGGGAAGGGAAGGGAAGGGAAGGAAAGGAGCATATAACAATACAACATTATAAACTCTGGAGTTGAATCAAGGCGCAAGTCAAAGAGAAAAAAAGAAAAACAATGTGCAATTCGATTTGAAGAAGAAAGGATGGTACAACAACATCAAAGTGCGCATCACAGGGAAGCATAAGAGCCATGGGAAGTCAAGCTAAAGTGATCCAAATAGTGAATAAAATAAGCCCATTTTGCATTATATTTGGGAATAGCATCAAGGTAAATGGCCATACACTGTTCCATTCTCTGCACATGACATATGTTGTTCCACCATCCATCAACTGAGACATTTTGCAAATGTTTCCAATTGGTAGTTACAAACTTAAGGACAAGAGCAATGAAGAGGTTGTAGAGCTTAGCTGATTCTCGTAAATTAACAGTATTAACGGCATGAACTACCCAGAAAAACATTCAGAAACGAGAGAGGCATTAACTCAGCATTAATTTTAACGGTGCCGGCCACAGTAGAAGCAAATCGTAGACCTAAATATTTAATTGAATCCAGACACCATTTAAATCCAGACATGTCTAAATCATGCTTAACGCAAAAAGAGTTAAGGGGAAGACTCTCAGACTTATATCTGTTATGCTTATAGACGGAGGCCAAGGAAAACTGACACAGCCTGTCTAGCAAGAAAGGAAGATGGAGCTTGGGGTTTTTAATAAGAATCAAGATGTCATCAGCCTACTCAGCAATTTTAGTACTGCAAATTCCATTTGGGATTCCAGGGATGTTTACATCAGATCTGATGAGTTCTAACAGAGGTTCTAGAGATAGGATGTAGAGAATGGTGGAAAGAGGGCAGCCATGTTTAGCGCCTCTTAGTAAAGGGAATAAGGACGAGGATAGGTCATTAATACAGATAGAGAATTTAGGCTAGGAATAAAGAAGTTTTGTAAGTGAAATAAAATGTTCCCCACACCCATGCCACCGCAAAGTTTGAAACATAAAATCCCAGTTCACCTGATCAAAGGCTTTTTCATCATCAAGTGCAATAGCAGCATGCCCTAGATTGTCCTTTTTGTCCTTGTAAACCAAAGGTAAAGCATTCAGTAGAAGCCTGGCATTCGCAGACATTTTCTTACCCTTGACGTAACCAACTTGATCAGACTTGATCAAGGCAGGAAGAGAAGATTCAATCATGTTGGCCAAAACTTTGACCAAAATGTTGCTTTCTGCATTAATGAGGGAGATCAGTCTATAATTTTATGGGAAGATCAGTTTCTTTGTCGGCCTTAGGAAAAAGAATAAGAACTGCCTCGGAGAAGGACTCAGACGAATGTTGCTGAGATGCAAAATAAGAGAAAAGCGTGTTTAATCTGGGAGAGAGGGAACTAGCAAAGTGATTGAAAAATTCAATAGAGAGCCCATTGGGACCAGAGGCTTTCCCTTTATTTAATCCCTTAATATCACAATTAATCTCTAGAAGTGTAACCTCTCCCTCTAAATGGGCGAGATCACTTTGAGGATATGATACTGTATTGATTTTATAAAAAAAAAGAGTCAATATAAGTAGGAGAAACAGAGGTCTCTCGGGTATATAACTCAGAATAAAATAGTTTTCAGTTGAAAATGTCATTCGGCTAAATCCTAAAAGTGCCAGATTTATCTTTGATATGCGATATAAACGTCTTTTTCTTCTTAGACTTAAGATATGAGGCAAGGGATCTGCTAGCCTTGTTGGATGTCTGATACATTTTGGTTTTATATTTTATCAATGCACCAGTGGCCAACTCAGTGAGTTCTTTATTTAACTGAAAGCACAATGAAAACCAAGCTAAGATTAACATCCAAGGGAGAACGATAAAATTGTTTTTAAGCATCAGAAAGCTGGAGATATAAATCATCAAGATATGCTTTATGTAATTTCCTTTTCTTGCAGGAGTAAGCAATGATATAGCCACGCAACGTCGCTTTTAGGCATCCCAGTTGGTAACAACTGAAGTATTGTGGTCAACAGTATTTTGCTGAAAATCTAGATGAAGGGAATGAAATGACTGGATAAACTGTTGATCATGTAGCAAGCTATTGTTAACTCTCCAACGAGAAGGTGGCTTTTTGATATCAGCAAGGTTAAACATGGTAGGGACAGGGGCATGATCAGAGATGATGATGTCAGAAATAGAAGAGTCAATGATGGTACCAGTGAGTGACCTTGATGAGAAAATATAATCGAGACATGATAGAGTGCCATGAGGGGATGAGTAAAAGGTGTAATCCAAGTGAGTAGGATGAGATAGCCTCCAGGTGTCAACAAGACCAGTCTCACCTAAACAATGGATAAAGGCCTTACGAGAGCTTTTGAAGATGCACTTGGATTTCCTGTCTTAAAAGGGATCCTGTACCTAATTAACGCCACCACACAAAATGAGGTGATTGAGGCCAGAACTAAGAATAATTTGTTTAATAGAATCTCAAAAATCAGGGTCAAGGGAGAGTGGGGCCATACACATTTATAATGGACAGAGAGTCAGAGCTAATCAGAAGTTTAATCTGAGCCCAACGCCCAATAGTATCAGCATCCTGTGCTAATATTTTGAAGGACATTTTTTTGCTGATAAGTATAGCAACACCATTTTTCTTGCCGACGGCAGCGCTAGCAATTACATCTTTAATCCAGAATGATTTCAACTTCATGGTTTCCGGAAGAGACAGGTCAGTCTCCTGTATACAAGCTACAGATGGCTTGAATTTATTAAGGTGGGAGATGATCTTGTGTCTCTTAATAGGGTTATTGCACCCTCTCATATTCCAAGTTATGCACTTAAAAACCATAATAGGAAGGTGGCGCTGTGGAGCAGCCCAAGATGGCTGCCTAGCCTTTCAGCTCTGTGCGGCCTCGGCATTCATCTGCTCCCATCTGCGGTTCCCGATATTGTGAAGGAGTATCGGCTGGCCAAGTTGCTTCTGCCACTGCACTGGACATTTTGTGCGACTTTGCTCTCGATCGGCCCACCTGGGACCTGGCTGGCGACCCTGTCGGATTTGGGCCTAGCATTCTAGCCGGCCTCGGCGGTTGCCTAACATCCGGCCTGGCCTGCCTGGCCTGCCTGGCCTGCCTGTCTCCTGGGTCCCCTCCCCGCTGACCGCCGCTCTGCGAAATCACGGCGAGTGCCCGGGGGTCCTGCTGCGGACACTGCCACATTGTGGATGCCACTTGCTGCATCAGTGACCATTGCGACCCCCCCGGTGCCAAGAGCACGGAGGATTCAATCGTCCTGCTGCCGCGGACCAGGTGAGCGGGGCCCGGAGCGGTGGGCGTCGAGACCTCTGCACACTGTCTGCGATACTACGGGCCTGTACTGTCATAAAAAAGCGGTCCTCATCATACTGCCTGCCCACCTTTCCGCCGACAGTGTCGCCACCTCTGCCCGCGCCCCCCTAAGAAAGATCCCGCTGTGCACATAAGGAGGCTGCGATTGCTCGCCATCACAGCCTTTGCCGCTCCACCGCTGACTCTCTGCTACCCACGGCGGTCCCCCGCCTACCGCCACCGAAGGACACTGCGTTTGAGCCTGCCGGCCCTGGCCCACCTCAGCTCTCCATCCTTCCTATAAGTGGGCCCTCATTGCAATCATGCCCACCACAACGACAATGACTAGCAGAAATAAGGCGGGGGTCCAGGGAGGCACTATGGACAAATACACTAAAGCGGTCCCTCGGGATGACCCAGCTAGCACATCATCGCTACAGGACGAGCCAGATTTAACCCAGCACCGAGCGATCGAGGCCCCTGACCTCACCCTACTAATGGAATCCATGGCTAAAAACCTTGCTTCCTTCCATGAAAAATTAGACGACATCAATGCTAACGTCGCCTCGCTTAAGGCTCAAGTAGACCAGGCGGGATCGAGGATCACTGAGGCGGAAAATAGGATCTCGGGGAACGAAGATAGCATCACCGCGCTCCAGGACACTGGCCTCCCTAACGCGTGACATGAAAGGAGTCAAGGCGAAGTGCGACGATCTGGAGTCGCGCTCCCGTAGGAACAACTTGCGCATTATTGGGGTCCCCGAAAATGCCCTCAAGGCGCGGATGGAGGATGCAGTGGAGAAGCTCCTCAAGGACCTGCTGGGCGACCCTGCTCTCTCTCCGTATTTCACGATCGAGCTGGCTCACCGGGCCCTGGCTCCACGGCCCAGACCCGGCGACATCCCCAGACCCATTATCGCCAAAATTCTCAACTACCGCGACAGAGATCTCATCCTCCGTCTGTCGCGGGAAAAGGGAGACCTGCGTTTTGAAGCCCATACGGTTAGAATCTTCCCGGACTTCTCACTGGCGGTGCAGCAGGAAAGGCGCCAGTTGCTAGGCATCAAAAAGCTGCTCAGGGAGCGCAACGTCCCCTATGCCATCCTGTTCCCGGCACGACTGAAGATTGCCCACGATGGTAAAATCTTCTTCTTCACTGTCCCTGACGAAGCAGTGAAGTTTATCGAACTGCATATACCTCTCCCCGGGCCGCGAGCCGACCACACGCCATAGACTACACAGCCTACGATGTTCTCAAAGTGTCCACAGATCTGTGACTTTTTGATGTGTTGATGGCAACCCCACCATGTCCATTCAATGACGGCGGCCTCTAGCCATGGGTATGCGAGCCACGGGCTAGCTCCTGCACTGCTTCTTTGCCTTCTCTCTCACCTACCCCCTGGAGCTATCACTGTGCCCTGCTCTCTCTTGCAATGTGATCTTGCCAGAGCGTCTTCTCTGGTTCTCGGAGGCTGTCTATGATACCTGTTTTAACCGCAACAATACACTTGGTACAGCGTCTGCTGCCCCACATCAAGCCACACATGCCGGCCGCACGGCACTTGCGCCCCCCGCTGCAGTTGCAATGTTTGCTTTCACTTTTATTTTGTTTTTCCTATTGACTGGCCCCTGTTGGGCTAGGATGTGGCCCTATGCACGTTGGATCTGGTCCTCCGACCTTTGGTTCCCGGTCGGAGCAAGCCCTAGGGGCTTTGGGTGTGTTTTGGGGTGGGGGAACTGCACTGCATGTTGGGTTTGGGCAGTGAGGGTGGGGGGTGGCGTAATTGGGGTTGTGTTAACAGTTAAAAACATGGCTGAGAGACGCATGACCTTAACTCAACACTGCTGTGCACACGGCAGATGCATGAGGGACAATCCTTACCAATACTACTACTGGGATGTTCCATAATATATTGCTATGGCTTTAAACATTGTCACATGGAATGTTCGCGGCCTAAGCAATTTCACTAAGGCCCGCAGAATAACTGCCTATGCCCAGCGACATGGCGCCAAAATCCTCTTTCTCCAAGAGACCTACGCCCTTGGGCGCCTAGCAGCATGTCCCGCCCCCACGTGGGGCAATAACAGATTCTACACAAAGTACTTCACCCAATCCAGTGGGGTCCTAACCCTAATTCATAAGTCAGACCAGTTTTCCCTGCGCTCCAGCCATATTGACTCTGAGGGTAGATATGTGATCTTCCATTGCTCACTCGCCAATATGGAATGACTCCTAGTGAACACATATCCCCCGAACTTTGATGCCCCTGAGTTCTTTGATGCCATCACCACCACGCTTCTGAAATACATTGGGATTCCCATCATCTGGGGCGGGGACATGAATTTGATCCTAGACAAAGACCTGGATAGGTCCGGGACGGCCCGCAGACCCCCGTCACGCGCAGCCCACAGGCTACACGCCCATATCGACACACTGGATCTTAGAGATGCATGGAGAGCTCTCAACCCACAAGTTAGAGAGTACACGTTTTACTCATCGGTACACGATAGCCTCTCCAGGATCGACCTGTTCCTCATATCGAGCTGCATGATGGGCAGGGTCATGGAGACCAAGATACTACAGCGCACACTATCGGACCATTCACCGGTAATAGTCCAGATAACACTGGGACACGACCAGCCCCCCTGCTCCTCTTGGAGATTTAAATCGGAGGCCCTGCTAGACATAGTTTTTAAAGCCGATATCTTAGCTGATATCAACACCTTCTTCGAGTGCAACAACAGGCATGATACCTCTGATGGAGTGCGCTGGGAGGCATTCAAGGTCTTCATCAGAGGGATGTGCATATCTAGAGAGGCTGGGGTCCTCAAGGCCATAAGAAATAGCTTGCAACAGTCAGAAGCGAAATTAAAAGAGCTTGAGAGGGCATATGCCTCCTCCCCTTCCCCGACGGCACTGGCACAGATTAGAGCGGAATTGGAAACATTCGAGTCCTACGCCTTGAGGGAGGTTCGGTACTTCGCCCGCCCTGTGGCGGCCAGGAAGTATGGAGAGGGGGATAGGCCGGGTCAAACACTATCCAGACTGGTCCGTACCGAGGGGGGCAGGAATCGCATCGATTGCGTCAAGGACACACGAGGCACCATGTGCTGGTCCGACCAAGAAATCCTCGGGACATTCACCACATTCTACACGACCCTATATGGCCCACAGCAAGAACACAGCCTGCACGACACTGACGCCCTATTAGATCAGATCCCCATGACCCTCCTCTCCGCGCGACCAGTGACCTCCTTGAGGCCCCTATCACCCTCGATGAAATAACCACGGTCATCTCGAACTGCCCCAGGGGCAAAGCGCCAGGCCCCGACGGCCTCACCTCAGAGTTTTATCAGGAGCATGTAGCCATTCTGGCACCCAGACTCCTGGAGGTGTGGAACGAATCCCTAGAGTCAAACATCCTACCCCCATCCCTGCGTGAGGCGCTTATAACTGTTCTACCCAAGTCAGGCAAACCATTGGACGAATGTGGGTCTTATAGGCCCCTTTCTCTGATCAATACTGACTCTAAAATATTCGCCAAGATCATCGCCAATAGGTTTCTCCCCATTATGCCCCATCTAGTCCACCCCGACCAGAGTGGCTTCATGCCCGGCAGATCTACCGCCCTAAATATCCGTCGCCTGTTCAATGTTCTGGCTAGAATTGACCCCAACGCACAGGCCGTGGCGGTCACCCTCGATACCCATAAGGCATTTAATATGGTGTCCTGGCAATACATGTGGGCGGTGCTCCACAAAATGGGAATCGGCCCACGCATGAGGTCGTATATCAAACTCCTCTACACAAGCCCCGCTGCCAGAGTCCTGGTCAACTCCAGGGCCTCGGCCCCCTTTGCTCTCCACAGAGGTACCCGCCAGGGCTGCCCGTTTTCTCCGATACTCTTTGCGCTCGCCATAGAGCCCATGGCTGATAACATAAGGGACAAACATACGCGCAAAGGTGTACGCCTCCGTGATACCCACAAGATCATTTCTTTATACGCCAACAACGTGCTCCTATATGTTAGAGACCCGGCTGCCCACCTAGATCCGATATTGAGAGACATAACCAAAATTGGCACGTTCTCGGGCTTCACCATAAATTATTCCAAATCCGAAATCTTCCCGCTCACCCCGTCCACTACACAACCGTCCTGCGAATTCCCCCTTCGATGGTCACCGGGAGGCATCAGGTACCTTGGAGTGCAGGTGTCCCTCACTAAGGAGTCACTGTTGGCTGACAACTATGCGGCTGTGGCGCAGCTTGCTGAGGCTCAAATGTTGAAATGGCACAGTCTCCCACTCTCTTTGTCGGGTAGACTATCTCTTGTCAAAATGATCATGGTCCCTAAATTCCTCTACATCTTTGCAAATGTACCGATTTGGCCAGGAAAGCGATATTTCAAGAAGCTACACGCTGCGTGTGCCCAGTTTCTGTGGCACACGGGCGCGGTTCGTAAGAAATGGCAACACATGACTCTCCCCTATGGTGACGGGGGCTTCACCGCCCCTGATTTTGCCAAATATTGGACAGCTGCGCAGGCCCAACACACCACACACTGGTACACGTTCTCCGACCCCCCGCATGTGAAGCTCGAGAAACTGGCGAGCGAGAGCGTTAACACCCTCTCCCTCATCCTCCATCACACATAACACGCCGACGCCCCGGCAGACCCTGTGGCGGCCACTGTTAGGGCCTGGAAACATATCTTGCAGATACAACCTGATCACCACCCGTACTACAAATGACTGCCCATCTGGCAGTTCCCGGGCCTCAGCTCTACACATGATAAGCTTTTGATGAAACACTGGCATGATCTAGGCTATCGGGCCCTGGCCGACTTTTACCCTGACGGGAAGTTTATCACTCCGCAGACGTGGCGCCCCGGACACCTAGGTACTGCATTGGAATTGCTACAATACTACAGGCGGAGAGCGGCGTTCCGCGCCTGGTGGCCCTCATACCCAGATGAGCCTCCAGACTCACCTGAGATCCAGTATGTATCCAACTCGGCTGGTGCTAGGGGGATAGTATCCGCGCTGTACAAACTGTTGATGGCCGACCCCACAGACGTGCCAACCAAGGCGCGAGATACGTGGAGTAAGGAGTTGGGCCTCCCCATCACGGACACAATGTGGGGGAAAATGTGCACACACACTCGGGCCACCTCTCTGAATGCCAGGCATAGGTGTATGCAATACAAGCTCCTTAACAGACTATATTACACACCTCAAAGACTGGATAGGTTTGCACACACCCAGGCCCGCACCTGCCCTAAGTGCGGTTCTCCTGCTGCAGATCATACTCATATGTTCTGGTCCTGTGACGCGCTGGGCCCATACTGGAAGGCCATAATTGAAGCTCTCTCAGACATCACAGCGTCCCGTATCCCTGCAGAACCCCTAGCTGTACTGTTCGGCCTGTGGGATGGCCCGGAATTGAGGAAACGGTCTAGGTTTCTCAATGTTGCCACCATAATAGCCAAAAAGTGCATATTACAATGTTGGAAGCGCCGATCCCCCCCTCGTTTGAGATGTGGATGAGGGCCCTCACCTGGACTCAATCGTGCGAGGAGGATTATATCAATACCCTCCCGCCGCTCTCCCGCCCCAGAAATGTGTGGAGAGAATTTTGTACATATTTAAATAACAAAGACGACCTAGAACTATTGTCCTCCCCTCCTCCTGATGATGTAATCTAATCCACTGCTGTGCCGCTTGGAGCTGGGCAATGGCCCCACTGATATCTATCCAACATTCCTACGTATTGCACAACTATGTATATACCTGTCACTCTTGTTATGCTGTACAGTGTGTTGATTGTCTGTTCTCTCACCATGCCAATAAAGAAAAGTTTTTAAAAAAACAAAACATAATAGCACATGAGTATAGGTGAAGAGAACTGCAACATATGAACCATAGCACATTACAAAATTAGAGTAATCGAGAGAAGTGCACCGATAATTCACATGCAGAATCCAAAACATGCAATAATAAGATAAATAGCTGCGGAATGAAGACCAGACATAGAAGGAAAGACCATGAGGGTAAAGTGGGAGGAAAGGGAAGCTAGACCATAGACAAGGCGAGTTTTCACGTAAGGGGGGAAAAACACTATTCCAGGTGGTAAAGCACATAACAGATTAATGAGGATGTAGGGTCAGGCTAAAACATTGAAAAAACTGGAAAAAGAGTAACGGGAGTGGGTGACACCACCAGGACCGTCTAACACACACAGACAGTCCTCTACAGGAGATGGGCCACAAAACCACACCCGACCCATCAAAAGTAATAGAACATGAGTTGGTAGCAATAATGCATAAAATGAGTTCAATGAAACCGCCAAGTGCAGAAGAGGACCAAGGTCTCGAAGTGGAGGGTGAATCCAAGGGAAACGAGGTGTCCATGCCTTCATTTGTTATAGTCCGAATAAAGGCCTTCAGATCGGCAGGTTCATCAAAAATAGCAGTACGCCCATCCTGAGTGATTCTAAAGGAGCACATAGGAAAAAGGTTGTATTTTACATTAAGCCGTTTCAGGGCTGAGCGAAAAGACAGTTCTTTACGACGTTGAGCAGTGATCTTAGCCACATCTTGCGCGATATACATTTTGCTACCTTGCCAGCCAAGGGTATTTCCTCTCCTTAAACTTCGAAATCAGAAGCTGGAGTTGAGTAAATTCTAGAAGATAGAATATCAGCGTGCAAGGGGGTTGATTAGATGATGAAGGATTTCTGACTGGACCAATACGATGGGCACACTGGATGTTGAGTGATGTATTTGGTTGGAGATGGAGCAGGACTGGCATCATCTGTTGTAGGAATGATATGGGATCAGACCCTTCAGATCCCTCCGGTAGACCAGTAACGGGCAGGTTATTTCGCCAACGTCTGTTCTCCAACTCCTCAGTGTGCCTTTGAAGATCCTTGACTGTTTTTTCAAGCATTGCCACTTTAGAGGAAACATCCTCCACATAACCAACCCTTCTCTCCATTTCATCCATTGTTCCTTCAAAGCTCTTCCACCTGTCATTCAGTTGCTGCAGTTTCTGGATAGTGGTTTCAATTAAGGGTTTCAAAGCTCTGATCTCTTGTAGGATAGCATCAGTAGCCGGGTCAGCAGGAGAGAGTGGTGGCGGCAAGTCACTTTTAGGTCTTTTGATATTGGCCAATGGAGGAATTAAGTCCTTGGGAGTGGGCTGTAATTTTTGAGTGCCTTTACCCAAAGCCATGATAGCAAGTAAGGTGGGCAAGATAGCCGCTGTAGAAGTGGAGTAAAATACAATCAGTGAGAGAATTCTAATGCAGGAGAAGCCACTCAGCAGCCAGCTGTAAAGGTCTGAGCTTTAAAGGCTTTGAAGACCCAAACCAATAGTAGTGATAAGTATTAGGTGTTTAAGCCGCACTGGCAATGCAGCATCCAGAAAGAAAAGAAAATGAAAAATTCAGGCGGTTGAGTAATGAAAATGGGATTTAAAAAATCAATAAAACATGTCTCTCAAGGTCAGTCTAAATATTTGCAGGGATGCTAAAATAATTAACAGGTGCCACAACAGCAGGTAAGGCGCCAAAGAACAGTACAGTTTCAGTAAGGTGGCTTTAGAACCTCAGGAAGGTATCCATTAAAAGGTGTGTAGAGAGGAGGTATAAAGAAACAGGCAATGCGCAACAATAAAGTTCCTCAGAGATAAGCCTGCAGATTCTTGACAGAAAGCAGTCGAGGCACAACATGCCTTCTAAAGTACAAAAGTCACATTAGGGCAAGGTAACAAGTGTGGCAGAAAAAATCTGTATAAATGATATGAAAACACTTAGCTATTAGCATGTAGTTCAGCCGCAATAATAAAATGAGGCAGGTGTCGGCGCACAATTCAAGAACGAAGCCGACGAGCTGGCAAGGCCTGAGCCGGCTCGCTATGTCGTACGCGACGCCCAATGATTCCACACGTGATGCTGCAAATAATCAGAGGAGAGGGCGCTCGCTTCCCCTCGTAGATGGAGTCCGCTGTGAGGAGCCACCGGAACACAGCAGAGCATGCAGGCGTGAATCACGTGAGCAGGCAGCAGATGGACGAAAATGAAGGGCGGTAAGTAGTTAAAGCATTAAATGTTGTAATATGATGGGCCGGTGCGGTCAAGCGACCATACTACCAAGCGCCAAACAACACCCCCCAAATATTGATTTTTTATGATTTCTTATTACTTTGAAGTAAGGCATTTTAAGGGTTCGCTTTTTATTCCAGTTCATGTAAATATTATCAACAATACAAAACAACATCAAGCAAAATCTGTTAACATCACCACCATCACATGGCGTTATACATGTCTTAATTAATGTACTATCATTACAAATGTCACAGTTTATGCAATTCTTACTCACTAATCTATTCTAAATATACTTTGGACAGAATCAACTAAAAATGCTTTTCTTAAGCACATTTTGTTTACAAAAGAAAGAACTTAATTAAGGTTCAAATATTGTCAAATGCAGCTGAAATAAATTCATTTATAGCTGCATAGTTATTCAGTATAAAAAAGCACCTAATCTTCTGATTGGGCAGTTCCGACAATCAACACACGACGGACAGAGAAATCATTAAAATATGGTAGTCTATTTCTCGCTTATTGCTGTGGAATGGTACAAAGAAAGTTAAGATTGCTTCTGCACACAGATTTTTTTCCTAAGATTCTTTTAACTCCATAAGGTGAGAAACAAACTACACATCAGTTAGAATTAAGCTCCATTCAGGGTACTATAGGTGTTAATGGATTGAAATATCAAGGCAAAACAGGGATAGCTTTGTGATGTCTATGAGCAAAATGTCTTGGGCAATCTAGTTTGTAAAACAAAAAGAAACAGGACTTTACCACAATTGATTCCAGTGAGCATAAGCCAATTTTTTAACTTCTTCATTGATTCACTTCTAATAAAAAAGGGATTTACATCCAGTGTTCAATGTCATTGTACATGTCTGATTGCTACAAAGAACAATGGGTCATGCATTATACAAGGCTATTCTCAAAACAAGGGTAAATGGTAGAACCAGAATTTCAATGTCCAAAACATAGGAACATTGTGATCTCTAGAGATGACATCTTCAATAACATCAAACGGCAGAAGGCCAGCACTCAAACCCAGAGATAAGTTTTCTTTTGTTCTCTTTACCTCACTGATAAGACGGGGAGTCTTATGAACATGCAATATGTGTAATTGTGAAATGAACATGTTTATTTGTTAGCATTGTGTTTACCCACATTCCCCTTGCCTGTCCAACTCCCCTCACCCTCTTTCCGGTTACCCTGAAACCAGTTCCTGTCCAACCAACGATTCCCTAACCCTCTTTCCCCGCCGGGGTCTCGGAGGTCTGTGTAAGTTGTAACTTGCAGGCACCTAGACCGCGGTGGGGGTGGGTGGTTCGTGCCACTCCTGCGCCTGGACAAACGAGGTCCGCTGATTCACAGAGCTGAATCCCTTTTTGGATGCTCCTATGTGACTTGGTTGCAATGTGAGCACGTCTTCTGGAGAAGAATACTTCAACTACCAAAAGGTACTCCAACAGCCTGTATTTGTTATGAAATTGGCCTCATTTCTATTAATGCTAAAGTCATATGGAACTCACTAACGCTCCATAGGAAAGTCATAGGAGCCGACAGTATTCCACAATTTAAGATCCTGAATACTCCAGCGACGAATAAAAGTGACACAATCTTGAACAATTGGAAATAAAGTTGTGAAATAGTTCTTCAACAACTAAACACGAACCAATATGTCTTACTGTCTAATGCTGTAAAAGTAAAAAAAATTATGGCAGCAAGACTGGCTTGACACAATTGAAAAGAGAGCACAACATAGATGCAAACAGAACAACGCCCCTGAGTCTAAAGCATTAAACAAGCTGCCAAAATACATGGAGAAATTCCCCTGTAAGTGTGCTAGATCAATCTTCCTAAAGTTCAGATTGAACTTATTTCGAACTAAAGAAGTGTTAAACATGAGAAAAATAAAAGGTGAGGCCAAAGACCTAAAGTGCAGATTTTGTAAAAACTCTTAGGAGACGTTGAAGCATCTTGTTCTTTTCTGTCCGAAATTTCAAAAAGACCGTCCTTAAGCTCTGGCGAGTGGTGGGCTAGAATGCTGAATGGAGAAGATAAACTAACTTTCGCAGTGGCATTTTACTTGGTCCAATTGAATAATTATCTGGAAATTCAAGCGTAACCGTCAAATTTTCCTAAACAAGAAAAAAAACTGAGATTCTCAGAAGACTTTTGTTATTAGAAAACCATACTTCTTTTCTTTTCTGTCCACAGACAATTTTATTTCTAGGTAGTGTGCTTTCTTGTCTCGTGTTCCTTGACAAGGGGGATTGACGACTTCTTTCATGATCGGTTTCTATCTTCCTTAGCTCTTTTTCTTTCTGCTAACTTGATTGTTGGTAAAGCTCAGTTTTGGTTTTTGAGATTCTTCTTTTTTTTTCTTGCTTTCTTTTGTTCTCATTGAGTAACTGTATGAGTTGTATAATTTTAAAAAGTTTGTAATAAACTATATTTAAAAGAAAAGTATTCCCAGTGGAAAGCGTGGCCAATATGCATATGAATCAAGGAAACACTATATAATATCACACTGTTTTTACTAGAGATAGATATTCCAGTTCTTGTCCATAACCACAAATGCTGCATGTCCTATTGTACATTAATTGCATATTTTATATATCAAATCTGAAATCAGCAAAGCAAAGCTTATCCCCCCTTAGGGTGGTTTTAAGTCATTTGGTTGGTCTAGCACATCTGTTAAGCTGTGCCATACTATGTAACTAGTGAGATCCCCTTCATATTCATATTCTTGTTCAATAAACTGAAATCACACTCAGCTACCACCCATTTCCAAAGCTCCCCACTTTGATATATTCTGAGGGTTAACATTCTTCGGCTCCATTTCCACACTTTATTGCCAAAACCAATGCCAGCAGATTTAGTTACTGTTAACTTTTGGGCTTAACTGGCAACAGGCCCAGCCAACGCAGTTTCATGGTTGGGTTTATTTTCCAACCCAAAATATGCCACAGCTTCACTCCAGAACACCCTGATTCACACATCCCCACCACATGTGTGTAAAAGCCATTTGCATCTCCAAAATTCATAGAATCTCAACCATTTCTAGAGACAAATGTAGTAGGTGTATTCGTCACAGACTGAGTGTTTGAAGGAGGTGCATCAGGCAATTGAATTCACCTGTGGACTCCCAAATTGATTAGTCCGGGCTGCGCAGGTGCAAAAAGGTCTGGCAGGCTGGAGCTGTATAGCCACCAGGCGTTGGTGCGCTCCTGCTGCTTGTGCTCCCTGCCCCGTATGCCTATGGCCCGCTCTGGCTGAAACGTGCATAATATGGACATTTCAGTAATATCTTCTGCCTTCTCCCCATCCTGGTCATCTAATTCAGTTTCATTCTTCCCCTCATCTATCTGGGGGCACAGGAGCACTGATCTCTCGAATGTGCTCCATGCCTTCAGATGTGTTATCTTTCCTCACAGTCTTTACCACCCTAAATCCTTATATTTTTCTGTCATTTCATCTGGCTGTCACTTCTTCAAACTAAGTCACAAACGCATCCCATTGCTTCAGACTTATCGTCCCTTTTTGCTCTTCTAAAGCCCGTTTGAGAGCGCCCAGCTTCTCCAAATTAAAAGTCCCATCAATGGGGAATTAGGTATAACTATTGAGTTTCGTCGGGAAGTGCGAAGCTTCTAAGAAGTCACAGGTCATACTGTTGAAATTTGTGAGCATATAGTGTGCGCTGTATTCACTTGACTCCACTCATTTGAGTTCCTAAGACGAAAGGGGGATTCACTAGAGACTCAGCAGAGTGGTCTCCGAAAGGGTTCGTAACTTGTAAGCATTTGTTTTTCCCTATTTATGCATTGAGCATTTTACCATCCCACCAACCACATCTGTTATTTTGTTCCCGTTTTATTTTCCCTATCTAAACTAGAAAAACCTACAGAGATGTCTCTTTCGAGTGCCACCTCCTACCAGAGTTCGTTCAAATTCTGACTATACATACGTAGGTAAGTATATTTGGGACCTGCACAGTTTAATCACAAAATCCATCCTATCTAAATTACCACTTCCAATATTTTGCCAGATCTATTTCAGGATAGAAGAAGTAGAGTATCTGCGAAACTACAGCCATAAAGAAGGCAAAAGCAATTATTAGGACAAGAAATCCCACCCAGAACCTCCATCTGATATTCACATACTCACTAAACAAATCCCTTTTAGGCTCACCCATCTCGTTAATACTCTTGGCTCCCCTGAGCAGCCCTGCATGCATGCCACCCACCAGCCTTATTCACCTCCTCGCGACAAATCCGATGAAGTCCGGTGCTGGACCATGTTGCGTGAGAGATCACGGCACCAATCTGTAAACATCAAAATAAGAATAGTCTTAATCCTTTGTGATGAGGGTTTATTACAGGTAGTTTTGCAAAACAAATGCACAGCTTCCTCGCATTAACACATTCCCAACCCACTGACCAGACCCACCCCTTCATCAAATTGGCTCCTTTTAATGCTCTCTGGACACATTACTTGAAGACACTGCAGGGCACTTTGCAGGCCTTCTGGCATATTATTCCAAATTAATTATAATAATTGATTGTTTCGTGCCAGGGATTGGTCCCTTGTTTATTTCCATGACCATGGTGCATCACCATACTAACAAGTTCTGGGTAAAAGATTGCGGCTGTGATGTAGTTCTGGTGACATCCTCCTCGGGCGAGGGGCTTAGGCCTCTGCCCCTATTACAATTTCTGCCATAGATGAATGATCCTTTGCTTTAGCTGGTTTAAACCAGTGAGATCCATTGGCATCAAGCTGATGGCGTTGCCTGGGTAATCCGGGACTGGCCAAATGTTCACATTCAGTACTTCCCAGCCATCTATGCAGCCCGATATGGCAGTAAGCAGCACTGTTATGGTTCAATATGATCGGGATACACTAACCAAAGTTCCCTGGGATTTCAAAAACTTAACAAACACTAGGGACAAATAGGTGATGCAACAGCAAGGTGTTTGATTTTTTTTTTCCTACTTCCTTGTTTTCTTTTGTCAAGGAAGCTCCTCCCAGACTCACCCCAATCCCAACTGTAATTCCTCTTATGCTCATTATATGGCCTAGTATTATTGTTTTCATGTAGTAATTTTCTCTATCCCCTTTGTTTGCCTGAGGGTCTGCAGTCTACCACACTCTCCCCTCCTCCACATCCTTTGCTTCTTCCACCGCCCCCCAGTCTCCAGACTTCCCTAAGCATGAGTCTTCTGCTGCTACAACCCACACTCTCCGCTTGAGGGGCGGGGTGTATAAAGCCCTGTGAGCCCTCCTCCAGGGTTGGGCTAATGGTGAGGGCTTTCTCCTGTTGGTGAGGGCTTGCGAGTGGCTAAGCTTAAGACAGTAAAATGGGAGTATTTAGTGATAGGGACAGACGGTCAAACCTACAAGAGAGTCTGCCACACACTTAGATTTCACCTGTACCCTGGGTAAGCAGTTACCCTCCTCTTCCTTGACTTTGGCAGTGTTTGTACCTGGGAACGTATTTAGTGTGCATATCATTCTGGTAACACAGATATACGTTTGAAACTCCCACACATTCGCTACGAGTACTTAGTGTTCTAGCTGATCCTGGCATCACAGTTCCTGGCATGGGTTTGCAGAGTAGTGCGTCTATGTGGCTCACAGAGAAATGTTTTTGTTCGGACTGTAGATATGCAGCCTGTGCCATCTGAAAGTCTTAATATGCCTCAAATGCCCAAGCGGGTCTCTGTGTGCGACATTAGATAATTGAATTAGGTCTGACTGTTGTTTACTTCAGAGTCCTTAAAATGGCAGTACTGTTGTAAATACTTCTTGCTAATCCAGATGAAAACTGACTGAAAAAAAAAATTCCTGAAGGACAAAAAAGAAAAAAAGAAAACTCACTGGCGACAGGTGTGGGGTGAAGGGTAGGTATAGGGATGACTGTTTTATCTCCCTGCAATACCACAGCTCGGTTCCCTAAATGGACACGGTCTCTATTCATGGCAAAGAGTCTGGCTCTGAGTGTCCTGTGTCTTGTGGCAGAGGCATTTTGGGGGGTGATCTGTAGTAGTAAAGGGTGAGTGGGACACTTGGTCCTAGGAAAGGAGCGTTGAATAAGAGGGTGGATCATCTCCTGGGAGGAAAGGCCTAGCCCAGAATAAGAACCCCAGGAAAGAAAACCAGAGCCCCAGTCCAAATGGAAAGTAGGCAGGGGTGGTTCACCCACAATGGGCTGTGGGGTGTCAACCTGCCACCCATTCTATGATGACAAAAAAATGTGAAAAATGCACACCTACTCTTGACAAGATAAGTGATATTCAAGAACAAATAAAAAGAAACATAGATGCAGGGGAAGTACAAAACAACCCTGACACAACGAAGAGGATAAACAAAATAGTGATGGTGTCCTAAAAAGTAGGACCCCCCCTTCACTTGCACACTTATACACTGAAAGAACAGCCAATAATTTACAATGTAGTATCAATATCTCGTTAGGAAGTCAATAATTCGAAACAACAAAAAATTCAAGATGCAGACTCAGTGATGCTCATCAATTAATTCTTTATAAAGTAAGATGCTCAACGGTATCGGGGTGACTACCCTTCTACAGGAGCACAGTGGTAACTGTAAATACAAATAAAATTCCATTGTAGCATGGCCTAATGTAGTGTCACATGGCATGAAAAATGTGAGTTCAAGTGATTTATCAGATCAACTCTTCATACTGTGAAATCTAGAGAAAGTACCCAACCAAACAAAAGAAAAAGAACTGTGAGCAGTTGTTCCACCGAGACTGTGATTTAGGAAGATTCCCATGAGACTTCATGCGAAAGAAGACTCAATAGATCTATCTCTTATGTGTATCAAAACTATTACCTATTAAAATGCTATCTATCTATCTATCTATCTATCTATCTATCTATCTATCGTGATTTTTATATAGCGCTGTATCGCCCATAGGCCTCAGAGCACTCACAGAACAGACACAACATAAAACAGAAACTCAGAACACAGAGGAAAGGGAGATTGTTAGGTTTCTCCATCGTCGAACAGATATGTCTTAAGGACTTTCTTAAAAATGACAAGAGACGATGGATTCCAAGATGGCGGCCGGCGCAGGAGGACGTACGTGAGTGTCTCTCCCGGCCGGGTCGCACTTAAGAAGCTCTTCAAATATGCAGAGCGGTCGCTCTAAAATTCGCATACTGACTTTGAGGATTGCCAGCTGTATGGTGTAAGTGCAGAGCACGAGCGGTGCAGTGGAGGGCCTCCGACGCTTCTCCTGGGCGCACTTGCAGAGGAGTGTGTGGGAGGCGCCGCGGAGCTGGGCGGCCAAGTCAGGACTGGCGCCGGGTGGAATGTGGCTTGCGGGGACTGCTTGGCGTCTGTGAGGCCACCGTCGGAGAGGCGCTGGAGCGACGCTGCTTGCAGAGCAGAACCCGGCGTGCCTACATCTGGGGCAGCGGCGTCTCCCTCCCTGGAGCCTAGGGTCGGAGAGCAGGTGCCCGGGCACCGGGGACGGTAGCCAGTGAAGTGTCGTGGTCGGAGGGACCTTGGAGGGCTGCGGCCTGTCCAGTTAGCTGGGGCTTGGTTGGTGGGGACGTGTCCTGCGCTCTGGCAATTGCCAAGCCCCATTTCAGTGGAGGGGGGTCGTTGGTATCTGGACCCCACCACTCCATGCTGAGGACAAAGACCCCGGCACGCTCCCCCCCAGCGGAAGCAAAGCAGAAGTCTCTGAAGCTATTATAAATCTTAAATTTCTTATAATGTGGATCTAATTTTCCTATTGTCTGGGGCGTGCCAAGTATTAGAAGTTCAGTTTCTGCTTTGTTAAGTGCAAGAGAATTATTAGCCATCCATTTCTGGATAGTATTGAACACTTCATTGATTCTTAGCACATCCTTTTCATAGGAACATGACAATTCAAATACCAATTGGGTATCGTCAGCATAGTTCGTAAATTGGACACCCATCTTTTGAAGTATGTCACACAGTAGTTTCGAAAAAATGTTAAAGAGCAAAGGTGACAAACATGAACCCTGAGGAACACCACAGGTCAACAGTGTCTTTAAGGAGCTAAAATTACCCTTTACAACTGCAGCCCTTCTTGAACCCAAAAACAATTTGAACCAGTTAGTTGCTGAGGGAGAGCATCTACCAATTGTTCTCAGTCTCTCAGCCAGGAGATCATGATCAATAAGATCAAATGCTGAGGAGAGATCAAGCAGCATAAGCAATGCAGTATTTCCTTGTTCAATGATGCTGGCAATGTTGGCATGGAGATCCAAGAGAGCGGTTTCGGTTCCAAGCTTAGCTCTAAATCCAGACCGCTCATTGGCCAATAAATCATTTGTATCTATACATTTTTGATACTGTAAGTAAGCAATCCTGTCGATGATCTTGAGCAAGAAGGGCACATTTATTATAGGCCTAAAGTTACCAGGAATTGAAGGATCAAGATTTTCCTTTTTTAAGAGTGGCGTAATCCATGCCTCTTTCAAGTCTAATGGGACATAGGCCTCTTCAAATGATTGGTTTACAAATTGCGCTACTCAAGGTGCTAGTGTATCCGTGTAGTCCTTAAATAGTTTAGCGGGGAAGATATCCCCTTGACAAGATAACCTCCACAACCTCTGAAACAGAAACCCTTTAGAAAGAGAAGGCGCCTGGAAGGCTATCAGGCAGGTCATTCTTAATCATGTGTGGCATGTAAACGGAATTCTTAGGATCTGAGAGTAATTTTTTTTGGGCTTCAATAGCCTGCTGATGTTTATACGTTTTTTTCCGAAAAACCTTCATGAATCGCCTGACACCACTTGTCACTCTCTTGGGTTAAGATAGTGGCCGAGGCTCTTTCAATTCTTTAAGAATAGCTAATATTTCTTTAGATTGTGATTTAGCTTGTTGGATTCTCTTATTAAGATTTTCTGCTTTGGCTTGAAAAATAGTCGATTTATAGGCTTTAGCAGCTAACTTGTAGGATGTTAGTGATGAAGCAGACTGATCTTTCCTCCAGAGACACTCAGCTTTGCGCTTGGCTCTTCTGGCCTCTAGAATATCACGGTGAACCATTTATTCAAAATATTGGATTTATTATTTTTTTTGGTTTGAGAAGAGCCAGGTCGTCAAAGGCCTGATTAGTAGCCTTTCTGAACGACTGAGTAAAGGAGCCCAATGATACATGCTGATGCAGAGGGGGCAGCAGAGGATGGACCTTTTCCTTGAAAGCCTCGGTAGTTAATGCCTTCCTACTGCGTCAAGTTCCCAAAGGTTTGGTTTTCAAAGAGTGCTGTATCTGCTTATTAGCAGTATGCCATATAAAGTTAACCAAATAGTGGTCGGACCAAGCACATTCTAAAATAGAAGTAACTGTTATTTGCTGGTTTTTAGCCAGTATCCAATCCAAAATATGTCCGGCATTGTGGGTGGGATTTTTTACTACCTGCTGGAAGTTAATAGCCTCAGGTGATGCTTTAAGCTCTTTTACCATGGAGTCCTGTGGGTTATTATCCCATAGATTCATGTCCCCAAGAACAACAAGAGCAGATGTATCCTTCGAGATGTTACCAGTACCGGCCAGAAATGCTCATCAAAGTTAGGAGTGGGTCTAGGTGGCTGATACAGTAATACAAAACTCATAGAGGATGTATGGTTAATTTTGAATTTAACGTGAAGGGATTCACCATGTTCTAAGTCTGGGATGCTAGAGATGTAGATATTTAAATCCTTTCTAAAGATTATAGCAACACCCCCTCCTCTTCCCATGGTTCGATCAACGTGGAGCATTGTGTGGCTATCTGGTGTGGCCAATAATATTACATGGGGTGTAGTTTGGGTCATCCAGGTTTCAGTAAGAAACAGGATGTCCAGGTTTTTCTCCAAAGTCATGTCCGTTATTTCTATTACATGTTTCACTATGTATCAAGTATTTAGTAGGCAACAGTTAATTTTGTCATGAGATAGAACTAAAGTATCACTCTTGTGTATCTCCTCGGCATCTAACAAAGTGCAATTTAACCCTACCCTCTCTCATTCAATGGCCCGAGTGGTAACAGTTTGAATGTTAGGATCCGAGATACTGTGTTCCTGCTGTGTGATACCATTATTACAGCAGGGGGGAGCAATAGCCAGTAGAGTGGAGTAATTAGTGTCAACTTGCTCTCTGGTGCTTGAGGATTGAGATTCGTCAGAGTTATCCTTCACAAGAGTTCTCGCTGCTGTGGGATGTTTTAACCCACTTCTGCTCTGCTATACTGCAGCACTGTGTCATGATGGTGCCAGGAACATCAAAAGATGGCTGCAAAACCCTTGTGCGCGCCAAAACCCCTGAAAATCGCGCTTTGCAAAGCACAAAAAGATGGCTGCACAATCTGCCATCCATGTTGTCAGTGGTGGAACAGAGATCTCACTCCTGAAACATGTCACTGGGCTCCACAACATGTGAAAATGAAGTACAGAAGGAAAAAGCAGTGCTTTGCTAAAGGAAACCCCAAAATCTTACTTTAAATCACTTTTTCTTTTTGCTGAAAATGCAGAATGCCGGTAGAAAACACCCTCAAACATCCAAAATTCTTACTGGTTGCTACAATTCACTTAGTTTAAGAAATCATTGTGAACTTGCAAGGTCCTGGAAAGCTGAAAGCATAAAGGGATTTCCACAGCAAAAGTGGCCTGTCTGTGTATCTGTCAAAATCTGGGTGCAGTACCCTGGGCCGCCTGAATGACAGCTGTCAGGGGCCTGCCTGATTAAACTTTAAACATGTATAAACTGAAATCAAATGTTTACAATCTAAGAGGCCTGTTATTGAGAGTAACCCATCTTGTAATTGTTTTGATTCCATGGTTTAAAATCTTGAACAAGTGTTTAGATGTGATTTGATCCCACAAGTTTGTTTTATGCTAAGGGAAAATTCAACAGAAGTAACAATTAAAGTAAGCTGGCTAAAGCTACCAAACTGGAATAACAGCTTCCCTCACAGAGGCAAGGCCTCTCCTTCCACCAGGAAATCACACCAAAGCGATAATTATAGGCTTTGGAAAGAACCTGGACTGCAGTGGGGAATGAAACAATGAACAGCTGCAAAGCAGGAAATGCTAGGTGTGAGGACAGTCGTAAAATGGCCTCTGCCAAGAGCAAACAGGAAGTGATGCTTTTGGACTGAAGGGAGACCAAAAGAGGCGGACCCGAACAGCCATCTGTGGTTGAACATTGACAAAGAACATTTTGGTTAAAAACATATAACTTGCCACGTAAAATTGTCAAAAATACAAAAGTAACAGATTTGTGAATCTAAATTGTGGCTGCACATTTCAAGAAGCGGCAAAATCGTGTGACATGTTCTGGAAAGAAATGGCAGGAAATGTGATTTTACTCCAAATGTATTTCTGCTAGAAGTATGAAACTGCATACACTTATGCCCATGTTATACGCGCACACTTGTAGAAATTTGCTGATAAATTGGACATTGTGTTCCTGATGAAAAGGGCAACATTCAGTGAAAAGCAGACACAAGATCCCACAGCGACAGGGTTTTGAGGAGTAGCTGCTACACAAAATATGTAATCTGTATATGCGATTGTTATGGAGGTTACACACGTGTAAATATGTATTGTGTCGAAAGTAGATTGTGTGTTCAAGAGGCTAGGGGTGGACTCTAAGCCTCATAAACCCACACTATAAAAGTGACACCCTATTTCCCTCCTCCTATCAAGGCAGAGAGGAGACTCTGACCAAATCCCTGTCAAAGGGGCGAGCTTAGGCTAAACAAGCACACACACCCACTTTATCATAGCATAAATAGAGGCAGCAGAGGGTAGATAAGGACAGGCAGATTCACTCACTATCCTGATACTGGCGGAGCACCCTGCTGCAGAACTTTACATCTTCCCTGCTCCAGACTCCAGAAACTTGGCAAAGCAGAAAGGCCCATTGCATAGCTGAACCATTTTCAGCTAGGCCTTAAATTCCAGAACCAGAATCCCACCACCTAAGGGGAAGCATCAAAATACAGCCGGGCTGTGCTGTACTGCTTGCCTGCTGAAAATAATTTTCATCATAACCCAGAAGGGCAGATCCAATCCAATCCTGTGCCGTGCTGTGACCAGAGTGCATTGCAGATTCAGTCCAGTCCTGTGCCGTGCTGTGACCAGAGCGCCTTGCTGATTGCAGATCCGGTCCGATGTGCCCAGATGTCTGTCCTAGAACCAGATCCCATTCACTGACCAGAATCTTGACGGACCAGAATCCTGATGGTTCTGTTTAAAAACATATCTAGTGAGTATCTATAGAAAGAACTGTGACACTAGCATATGCTCTGTCCATAGTAAATCCCTATCTTAAACCCATCTTATCTTCAGAACCTGATATTGTTAGGAGTATTTTTGACTTGTCTGAACCCTCTATCCAAACCTCCTATTTTCCTCCTGTACTAGTATTGCTAAAACTATCTTTGCGCTGATCTTTTCTCATCTGAAGAAGGCGGGACCACTGCAGGTAGTTATTCTATCAAGTGGCTGTGTTCCTGTGTGGTATTCGTGTATTCATAGTCATCCTCTAGTGTAACAAATCCTTTTGTCATTTTAAAAGTGAATTCCTGTTCTCCATTCTTGTGCCTATCTCGAAAAAAGACCTCCACTAAAACGTCCATAACTTCCTCAGTTTTTGTGCTAGAAACAAAACTTCTGCTTGTAGCTAACATCCACAGCTTTAATTTGCATTTAAAACCGCATTCCAAATCCATATAGTTTTCCCGTTATTGCGATTATCGGGCAGTGAAAAGTTTGCCGCAAATTTTCATTTAGGGAAATTCTGACATGTGTAAAACAGCTTTTGATTGCTTACGACTTGAATTTTAAGATTCCAAATGCTTTCTTGGTATTAAATCATTGCTTGTGTTTCTGTGCAACTATCCAAAGCGGCTCCCATAAGAATTTATAATAATTTCAGCAATCTAGACCATATTTAGTGTTTTAGCACAGTCCATTCTAAGATAACTTTAAAAGCCATGCTGACAACTTGACAGTCAATTTCCGTTTTTATCTTGTGTGTGCTGGGGGAAAGTGGGATTGATATATTGTTTGCATTCTGCCATTCCTGAATACCTGCTCTCTCCTCCTATCTCTTTACATTGTCTATTGTGGGGTTGAGGGGTGTGCAGGGGGAACCTTTAACCACACTGCTATTTGATCTGAACACACACATAAAAGTATTATTCCTGTGCTGAATTCCTGTGCTGAATTGTTTTGCTCACTACTACTCCTTGTGTATTAAAGAGATTATTCAGTGTTACATCACCCCATTGGTGATTATTGTGTACCCATTAAAACATAGTGTGATTAAATTGTGAATACATAAATAAATATTTTAACTTTGCAAACCAGCCTAATTCCTGGTTCAGTGTTACCGGGGGGGTTCCAGGAGAGGGGCGTGATATAAGTGGTACATCGTTCAGAATAAAATAACTTTTAGACAAAAGTAAATAAGGATTTCAGTTGTGCATTACATGCTAGGCGTTGACTTAGGTGTGTGCCGGATTGAAATCACTTACAGCTTGGGTGCTCGTCGCGGGATCCTGAATCAGACATACCACTTGTGACAGTCTAACACAGCACGCTTACTGACGGGGTACATACACCTTGTTGGGCTACCATACTGTGCTACACTGTAAAAACACCCTTCAATAGAAATACTCAAAGGAGTTTGGCCTGTTTGCAAAGGTAAAAATAATCCTGAGATAAGTCAGAAGGAAATTAATATTTCTGGAATGGTGACCCCAGTGGAAATTAATATGGCAAAAGAATACCTACTGCACAAATTGTTTGTCAGGGGTGAATGGGTTGAGCGGGATGAGAATGTTTGGCTGCAGGAAATCAAACAACAAGCCAGTGACACAGAATTAGATATATGGCAGGACCAGGGTCCATTACAGCAGGCACTTACTGAACTGTATATGGCCCCAGGGGTAAAAGAAGAGCAATGTAAAATTGCCAAAATAGCGGCATACCTGTACCTCCACATTGGAGTAATACAGGAAAAATATGCCGAAAACCTAGACCTGGCAAAAAGGCAAGTACAATCCCTAGAATCCTAGAGAAGACCCAAACTGATCTGAGCTGAGCAAAGGCTACAAAAGAGCCAAGATTCAGAGAGAGAAACCAGACAGTACCTGAAAAAAGTAAAGGAAGATCTGGATCTCCTGCAGCAAGAGAATGTAGAGCAGGATACCAAATTACTGACACTACAAAAAGAGTGTCAAGAGAGGTTGGATTCTCTACTACAGAACCAACAAAAGCTAGAGCAGCAGTTAAGCTACAATAGAGTCTGCGCAGGGCAGATAGTTGCACTAGAAAATCAGATTGATGAAATGAAGGAGAAAAATAATACATTAATAGTGAAGGATCTCCACACTCAAACAGATTTTGATGAGGAGCGTCAGAAATTATGTGCCATTGGAAAACAAAGGGACGACCTGGCTGCACAGAGGGGTACTCTAATTCAGGAAAGGGACGCCTTAGGCCAGGAAGTCAACCATTTAAAAACCAAGGTGGAAGAAAATCATATGGCCCTTCAGGGACTGGGTTAACTCAAAATGGACTATGGAAAGCTGTTAGAGCATACCAGGAGGGTGGAAGATGCTCTGGAAAAGAGTAATCAGGCCAGTAAGGACAGAACTCAGGAGGTGAGTCTCCTGCAGCAAAAATTGGCCCAATACTCCCAATGCAGGCAAGAAGCACAGAGAGACAATGGGGTACTCTGTGAGAAAAATGACAGGCTACATAGACAGATGGCCATGCAGGAACAACTAATAGAGACCAGTAAGCCCTTAATAGAAGAACAAAAGGGTCAGATTCTTCATGCCATCAGGGAGTAGGGGCTGAGAGAGATGAGGTCAGATGGGAGAGGGAAACCCCTGAGCAGAACCTCAGGTACCCTGTCACCAGAGACTTTAATCTCTTCAATTCCATGGACTCTGCCACCCCCATGTCCACTGGCTCACATGAACCAAGGGCCATGGGGATAGTAGAGTTCAATCCAATGGGAAATATGGGGCTAATAGGTCAGCGCCTTCCAGAAATGGATGGGCCGGTATCTATGTACAGGTTCCCAAGTGCTAGGGCCATCTTCTCTGATCAGAGAGACTCCAGTGAGGGGAAAATCAGAGAAATGGATCCTCAGAAATATAATTTACCAAGAGATCAGGAGGTAAAATTTGGTGGGGAATTCCATTAGACCAGTCATACTAAGAGCATACTAAGTATGAGCATACCCCCCACTGTCCTAGCCATACCCGGCTAGGACAGTGGGGGTGGGGGGGTACTCAACCAATCCGGGGAGCAAGAAAGAGTCAGAAGACTCTTCTGAGCGCCACAGGACCCAAGGAACTAGGCCCCCACATTCTGCCAGCTATTCCCAAGCTTGCAGAATCCGGGAGAGTCTAGAAGACCAGACAGCCACCTCTGGTAGCAGTGCCTCTGAGTCAAAGGATGAGTGGATCAGAGTGACAAGAACTAAAAAGGCTAACAAGGTCAAGAGGGCTTTACTCAAGGTTCCCCTGAAACAAATAAAAGCTATTAGGAGCGTCATCACCCCCTACCACAAAAATGCCAAATAATCGGTTTGGGAGCACCATGCATTATTTGAGCAGATGATGGAGACTTTCCATCTGAAGGACAGCCAAAGCAGTATTCATATGTAAAGTGGACGTTTTCTCCCGAGTACTCCAGCTTCTTTGCAGGGCTGGAGGATTAGAACAATTCCAGATGGTCCACCTATAGGACGGCCATCCTGAAACATTTTTCCATTCATAGGAACCCTCAAGAGGCTCGCAAGGCAGCCTACAACTTACAATGTGGGGAAGACCAGGCCCCACAAGAATTTGTTCAGGAGTTGCAACTCGCCTTTGCGCCGATCACTAGAAGGGTGCGCACTGACAGTAAGGAATTTGTGAACACCTTCTTTCATGCTCTCCCTAAGTATATTATGACCCAGCTAGTGAGGGAATTTCATGAGAAAAGATCACTAGACTGGGTCATTGAACAATCAATGCGCATCTATGAAGTACAGAAGCCGTTGGAATGTAAAAATGTTGGCAAAAGCCCCAAACCTACCAACACACCTGCTGCTGCTAAAGTGGCGGCGGTGAAGGGTGCCCCCATTTTAGATCTGGAGATGGGGGGCCTAAAAACCTTCCCCCGCAGAATCCGACCAACCCCAAACCCAGAAGGCCCTCGGGCCAATCCCAAACAGGGAGCCAGGCAGGTAGCCCCACCAATGGGACCCCTAACTCCCCTGACTACATCAGCCCACGCTACAAGGGAAATAGACCCATCCTGGGCTATGTGTAGACTCCTCCAGCCCAAGTGGGGGGATCCAACCAGACAGCTGGGAAACCAGGAAACTTCCCTCCTCATTTCTCCCAGGAGGGCAGTAGTCCCCCAAATGCCGGACCAAATTTCTTTCCCCGGTACCTGCCAAACTTCAACCCCCAAAATAACCCTTCTTTCTTTCCCTACTTTCCTGAGCCCAGACAGCCCAATCCGGGAGAGGGGAGGCCAAGGGTGGAGGGGTACCCACATTTTCCTAACCAGGGGTATTATGCGAGAAGGGATAGTTACCCTTCCCGGATCAACCCAGGGCAGATCTGAGGACCCCGTACCAGCCAGAGCGGGTGTCCCAACTAAAGTGCCAAGTCCAGAACATGGCACAGGATATGGGTCGCATGCCGAGGGCTCAACAGAACCCTCAGATGAGCATGGCGGCTCCGAACTCCTCGAATCCAGGGTCTGGTGCTCCAGAACAATGACGGGGGAAGAACGCTGACAACCCACCGGTTCCCAGGGAGGAGGAGGCACAAGGGGAAGGGGGCTGTAAAGCCTTAGAGGAAGCTTCCTTCCCCACTTGTGAAAAGGCCCTGGAAACCCAGGAACCGGAACCAAAATCTCCTGCCCCCGAAAGTCTGCAACCCAAGGAACAGAGGCGGGGTAGGAGAAATAAAGAGCCTAAAAAGGCCCATTTTGAGGAGGCGGTGCAAATCTTCCTGTTTAAGGAGAGGGATCCTCAGAGGATCCTGGGGACAGGATCTTCTCCTTCAGGGATGGGGGAACTCCTCCCAAAGAAAAATGGGTCCCAAAGGATCCAAATCCCGACTGGGTAGATGTGGGGACCGAGTTAAAACCGCCCATCATCAAACCCCAGAATGACCAACACGAAAATCCCCTTCTGAAAACCCATTCTGGTGACTGCCTCCAAAAAAGGGGGGGGGCAGCCCAGAATCAGAACCAGGGGAACCCAAAACTTCCCCCATATCTAGCTGTCATCTTTTTCTTACAGGTTCCCAAGATCCCAAACAGAATCTTGCCCAAATCACCTCTCTGTTAGTATCCAAAGCAAGGAAATTAACCCACCAGTTGGCCAAAAATGTGCATTATCTTTGCCCCTTTGAGGAAAAGGAGGGAAGATGTTATGCCCCGGTCCAAATACAGGGGCAATGTACAATTGTGGCACTGGTGGACACTGGATCCCAAGCCACCCTTCTGTCAAAATGGGCCTTTGATCAACTGAATTCGGGAAGGGGGGAGAAATACCAAATTCCTCTCACCCCTCTTCCTGGACAACTTCAGAACTTTGACGGGAAGGAAATTCCTGTCAAGGGGACTGCGGATTTAGACATTAAAATTGGGCGACACAAGGTGAAGCACCTGGTCTTAGTTGTGACTCCAGAGGGCACATCTTGTTTACTAGGGAATGACATCCTGCGTAGATTGTCTCCCCTCATAGATTGTGCAAACAAGGTCCCCTGGACCCAGACTAACCAACCAATAAAATTGAAACTGAGCATCAACCATGTTAGTTTAAATGGCAGATGGTTGAACAGAAACCTGACCAAATTGAGTTCCACTTCCAGAATAATCAAATCCCAGACGTGACAGTAATTACAGTAGGACAACAAACTGGTGATGGGGAGTCCTCTCTATTTCTGATAATCAACCTTCCTTCCAGTCTAAGGTGGCATTCCACACTGGAAGGAAACACTATGAAATTCTATACAAATTCACAATCATAAAATCCCATTCCTATAGTCCAAAAAGATGAGAAATCCGCTCAAAGCTTGGCTGATATTCAGAAAATTGGAGAGCAGTTGTTCATCCCTATTCAGTTAAATGATGGGAAGGACTCTGTTCTCGCCCGAGTATGTGTGAACAACGGTAAGAGCTTCATCAGCGAGGCCATGTTCCGCAAACTCCCAAAAGATCTGGCCATTCCCACATTTAAACTGTTAGACAAATGGGAAATGGACCTGGAAACAGCCAATTCCAAACATCTCCTGCCTAGCAGGTGTATGCTCAAAATTTTCATAGGCAACAAGAGCATAGTCCATAATTGTTGGGTCGTGCGAGATATCCCTGCCGCATTTTATTTAGTCAGTGACATTCTCAATCGCTTTGCCATTAGTTTGGACCTAATAAACTTCAAAGCTTGGTCCCGATTAGCGGGTAATCCCATGGACTTTGATGACCCAGACAAAGCATTTCGGTCAGCGCACCTGCTGCCATATGCAGTTAAGATTCAGATTGGAGATGAAGTCACCATCCCAGAACAGACCCGACAATTTTCACTGGAAGTAAAAATTAAAAGAGGACAGAAACTGAAAAGTCCTGACGCCTATGCCCATCTTAATGCTCATTTTCAACAGCAAGGGTTTACCCAACACCACTAGTCAACATACAACACAACACCATTCCAATAGAGGTGGATAACAGCAACCTAAAGAGTATCACTCTGGGCGCAGGCACCATCATTGGAATGGCAGTTGATGACCAACATTTTTCAATAGATTTAGGTAATTAACTGTTAGGACCAACCCCCAAGGACTGTTTTGACAGTGATAGCGACGATGACACAACACCAGACAGGATCTTCACCCGGCATGGGGGAATTTCCTGGTGTACTCTTCCTGCCCTTATGGTATGGAAGATATGACCTATGACTTCAGGCGGGAGGAGGTGATCTTTTCAAGGACTGCCTCCCCCACATGAAGCCATCCGTCCAAATCAGCACTCTGACCAGGGACTTCTCCACCCAGCTGGAGGAGGCCGCTGAGATAGCCAAATCAGAATTCTTTCCAGGCTTCAGGCAGATGGTTGAAGAGAGAGTCAACCTAGCTGATGCCTGTGAGACTCTGAAGCAAAAGCAAAAATTGAAACAACTTTTCTTAGATTTTCAAGATCTCTTTGCGGTGGACTCATATGACTGTGGTCGCACTGACATCCACACAACAACAATTCCCATGGACCCTGGCATGACTCCAGTGTTTGTGAAGCAATATCGCTTGCCTCTTGCATCAATGGAGTCCCTTACTGAAATAATTAAGGACCTTGAGTTCCGTGGGATAATTCGTCCAGTCCACAGCACCTTCAATAATCCGGTGCTGGGGATTTTGAAACCAAACAAACGGCCAGTGGAGACTCTGTGCTGACCCAAGGGAGCTCAACAAATGGGTCCATACTTCCCGATGGCCTCTACCCTACATTGACCAAGGGCTGGCCCAGATCCAGGGGTCACAGGTATTCACTGCAATTGACCTGACCAATGGGTACTGGACTGTACCTGTCAGTAGGGAGGACCAATACAAGCTGGCCTTTACCTTCGGGGGGGGTAGCAGTACACGTGGACCTGGACTGCCTTCGGATACATCAACTCCGTCAATGAATTTAATATCTTTCTACATAAAGCCATCCCCGACCTGGGTGAGAGGGATAACCTGGCCTATGTAGATGATGTTCTAGTCAAAAGCTCAACTGTGGAGGAACACATAGCGGAGATCCGTTATGTCCTGACACAGTTGAGGGCTGCCGGAGCAAAACTCTCCTTTCAAAAGGCACAGTGGTGCAGGACCTGTGTCAATTTCTTGGCGCATGAAATAACTCCTCAGGGTCTCTGTCCCCAGGAAAAGAAAGTAGAAGCCCTCCAGAAAATAAAAGTCCCCACAACTCTGCGGGAACTAAGGCGCCTCCTTGGACTAACTAATTACAGCAGAAAGTTCATTGAGGATTACGCAGAGGTCACAAGACCCCTGATCCATCTTTTGAAGGGGGGCTCGAATGTGGTGTCCAGAGCAAGCCGAGGCAGTAAGACAACTCAAAAGAAGCCTCTCATAAGCACCTTGCCTAGCTTACCCTATCAAAAACAAGGAGTTCTTCTTGGAGAAATGGTTCTCAAATACATGCTTGACTGCAGTATTATATCAAAAGCATGGCAAGGTCAATAAAGTAATCTCCTATGCGAGTAAGACTTTATCCTCGGTGGAGGAAAAATTCAACTATTGTGAGAAGGCACACCTTGCAACGATGTGGGCATTGAAGAATTACCGCCCGTTTATCCAGGGGGAACACATCATAGTGGAGACTCCACACCAACCTTTGCAATATCTTCAAAGTGACAGAATCCGGGCCGGAAATGTGAGTAATTCCTGAATTACTTCCTGGATTCTGTCAATGCAAGGCTTTCCTGTGGAGGTCAGATATGGCCAAAACAAGAAGAGTCCCCTCGCGCAAGGTCTGGCTGACTATCATGATTGTGCCAGAGAAAACTGTCTCGAGGATGAAAGTCTTAAAATCAAGGACAACATGGAGGCATACCTTAATTCCCCACACAGTCTATGAAGAAGACCAGTGTGAGGGAATGCCCACTGTCTATGTGGATGGGTGCTCCTACCATGTTGACAACAACGGGGAAAAGGAACTTGTGGCCGGCGTGGGGAATGCATGTGTGAATGATGCCCCAGAACCCTCCGCTGGGTACAAAATCGGTCCCCGAAGTAGTCAAGTGGCAGAGCTGATGGCTGTGCATCAAGCCATCCTCACTGCTGTCCAACACCAGCTCCAGCACCTGGGTAACTGGAAAACCAGAAGCATGCTATGTGCTAATAATAAACCCTTAAAACATGGAAAATTAATACAGAATATTGATGATCTGGTCACCTTGAATGGGATGACTATCTACTGGAAAAAGATCAAGGGTCATTCTAAAGTAGAGGGACCAGACAAAACTGGAAATGACCTAGCTGATCAGTTGGCCAAAGCCAGAGCCATCGAAGGGGATCTACTTGAGATTGAGTCCCTGTTGGGGGAAATCCAATTCACTGCTATCACTAGGTCCCAGACAAATGCTCACAATGAACTCTCAACTGCACAATGGAGTAAGGATACCCCAGATGCTGATTTGATTACGGCTCAAAAAGTGGATCCAATAATTGGTAAGTTTTATCAACACATTGAGGATCCTGAGAACTTTCCCCTGACGGATGCCGATTACATTGGGAAAGAGGACCTCAGAGTGTTGATGAAATCTCCAAAAATGTTCAGAATCCAAGATGGTTTGTTGGTGAGGAGATCCATAGCTGGCCATGACCAGTGGGTGGTCCCTACCTCATTCCGAAGCCTGATGCTAAGTCACGCCCATGATGCGGCCATAGCCAGTCATAGGGGGTTTCATACGACACTAGAAATCTTGCGAGAGTTTGCATACTGGCCACACATGGGGCAGGACCTCGACCAATACTTGAAGAGTTGTCTTGTGTGTGCACAATTTCAGCCAACATCACTCACACACTGTGCTCCCCTCCAAAAGAGGGGGATGACACTGCCTTGGTTAGATTTACAAGTCGATTTTATCGGGCCCGTGATTCACTCCTCTAGGGGGAACAAGTACATGTTGACCGTCACATGTTTGTTCACTAAATGGGTGGAATGTCTCCCGGCCCCAAATTGCAAGGTAGAAACAGCAGCTGCCCTGATGATCAACCACATCTTCTTGCGTTTTGGACTACCCCAAAGGATTCAGTCAGACCGAGGTAGTCACTTCACTAACGAGGTGATGACAAAGATGTGGGAGATACTTGGGGTCAAAAGGAAACTACACATTGCCTACCAGCGCCTCTAGTGGTGGAGTTGAGAGATACAACAAGACTATTGTGAGCATATTAAAAAAGTTTGTGGCAGATTCTGGGCCAAGTTGGGACATTCGATTACCTCTTGTCCTGATGGCCATCAGATCTACCCCTTCTTCTGCAACATAAATGTCCCCGTTTGAGCTGATGACTGGGCGAAGGATGGTGCTACCCCAGCATCTGCTCTACAGAACCCAAGAACAGACCTTGATAAATGCCTCCACATCTCATGAGTTTGTTGATAATCTGAGAAAATACCTTCAACATGCTTTTTCCTATGCTCAGCGGAATCTAGAAAGATCTGCAGACAGTATGAAGACTCACTAGGATCTTAAAACAACTAGAAAAGAATATCAAGTAGTAGGCCGGGTCTACTTTTACAATGTCCAAAGGAACCAAGCCAAAGAGCGCACATTCCTCCCAAGTTGGCTGGGTCCTTTCAAAATTGTAGACAGAATCTCACCAGTCGCCTACAAAATCTGCATCCCCCAGGGCAGTTTGGCAGAGGGGGAAGATAAGTGGGTCCACATAAACCAGCTGAAGAGTTGCCATCCCAGGCATACCCTGTGGCAAATAGAGGAGCCAACCGGAAACCCAGAGGGGGACACTCCGGATACCTAGAAGAATTCAACTGTTAAAACCATTAGTAAATACAGGTGGGGAATATTGTAAATTGTATTCAATGTATGCATCTGCCCCACTACATGAATAGTAGTGGGGAAATTTCCATAACCATGCTCTGTTCTGTCTCATTGCACTGGAACCAAGAATTTATAAGTACCCAGGAGGACCACTCGGGGACCGGGAGGAAAGACCCAAGGAGCCCAGAGTATAGCTTCATACTCCCATCCAGGACCGGCGAGAAGAGCGTGTTGATCCAACACTGATGGGAGAAGCAGACGAAATTCTCCAACTGGACCAAAGAAAGAAAGAACATCCCAATCTCCCGACTTCCCCTTGATGGGCAGTCAAACACAAGTCGTGAAGGGGCTTTGTGGGATGTTTTAACCCATTTCTGCTCTGCTATGCTGCAGCACTGTGTCATGATGGTGCCAGGAACATCAAAAGATGGCTGCAAAATCCTTGTGCATGCCAAAACCCCTGAAAATCGCGCTTTGCAAAGCACAAAAATATGGCTGCCCAATCTGCCATGCATGTTGTCAGTAGTGGAACAGAGATCTCACTCCTGAAACATGTCACTGACCTCCACAACATGTGAAAATGAAGTACAGAAGGAAAAAGCAGTGCTTTGCTAAAGGAAACCCCAAAATCTTGCTTTAAATCACTTTTTCTTTTTGCTGAAACTGCAGAATACCGGTACAAAACACCCTCAAACATCCAAAATTCTTACTGGTTGCTACAATTCGCTTAGTTTAAGAAATCATTGTGAACTTGCAAGGTCCTGGAAAGCTGAATGCATAAAGGGATTTACACAGCAAAAGTGGCCTGTCTGTGGATCTGTCAAAATCTGGGTGCAGTACCCTGGGCCGCCTGAATGACAGCTGTCAGGGGCCTGCCTGATTAAACTTTAAACATGTATAAACTGAAATCAAATGTTTGCAATCTAAGAGGCCTGTTATTGAGAGTAGCCCATCTTGTAATTGTTTTGATTCCATGGTTTAAAATCTTGAATCCGTGTTTAGCTGTGATTTGATCCCACAAGTTTGTTTTATGCTAAGGAAAAATGCAACAGAAGTAACAATTAAAGTAAGCTGGCTAAAGCTACCAAACTGGAATAACAGCTTTCCTCACAGAGGCAAGACCTCTCCTTCCACCAGGAAATTATACCAAAGCAATAATTATTGGCTTTGGAAAGAACCTGGACTGCAGTGGGGAAGGAAACAATGAACAGCTGCAAAGCAGGAAATGCTAGGTGTGAGGACAGTCGTAAAATGGCCTCTGCCAAGAACAAACAGGGAGGAGGTGCTTCTGGACTCAAGGGAGGCAAAAAGAGGCGAACCCGAACAGCCATCTGTGGGTGAACATTGACAAAGAACATTTTGGTTAAAAAACATATAACTTGCCATGTAAAATTGTAAAAAATACAAAAGTAACAGATTTGTGAATCTAAATTTTGGCTGCACATTTCAAGAGGTGGCAAAATCGTGTGACATGTTCTGGAAAGAAACGGCAGGAAATTTGATTTTACTCCAAATGTATTTCTGCTAGAAGTATGAAACTTTATACACTTATGCCCATTTTATACGCGCACACTTGTTGCTGATAAATTGGACATTGTGTTCCTGATGAAAAGGGCAAAACTTTGCTGAAAAGCAGACACAATATCCCACAGCGACAGGGTTTTGAGGAGTAGCTGCTACACAAAATATGTAATCTGTATATGCGATTGTTATAGAGGTTGCACACGTGTAAATATGTATTGTGTCAAAAGTAGATTTTGTGTTCAAGAGGCTAGTGGTGGACTCTAAGCCTCATAAACCCACACCATAAAGGTGACACTCTGTTTCTCACCTCCTATCAAGGTAGAAAGGAGACTCTGACCCAATCCCTGTCAAAGGGGCGAGCTTAGGCTAAACCAGCACACACACACCCTTTATCGCAGCATAAATAGAGACAGCAGAGGGCAGATAAGGACAGACAGATTCACTCACTATCCTGATACTTGCGGAGCACCCTGCTGCAGAACTTTACATCTTCCTTGCTCCAGACTCCAGAAACTTGGCAAAGCAGAAAGGCCCATTGCATAGCAGAACCATTTTCACCTAGGCCTTAAATTCCAGAATCAGAATCCCACCACCTAATGGGAAGCATCAAAATAGAGCCAGGCTGCGCTGTACTGCTTGCCTGCTGAAAATATTTTTCATCATAACCAAGAAGGGCAGATCCAATCCAACCCTGTGCCGTGCTGTGACCAGAGTGCATTACAGATCCAGTCCAGTCCTGTGGGGCTGTGACCAGAGCGCCTTGCTGATTGCAGATCCGCTCTGATGTGCCCAGCTGTCTGTCCTAGAACCAGATCCCATTCACTGACCAAAATCTTGACGGACCAGAATCCTGATGGTTCTGTTTAAAAACATATCTAGTGAGTATCTATAGAAAGAACTGTGACACTAGCATATGTACTGTCCATAGTCAATCCCTATCTTAAACCCATCCTATCTTGTCTTCAGAACTTAATATTGTTAGGAGTATTTTTGACTTGTCTGAACCCTCTATCCAAACCTCCTATTTTCCTCCTGTACTAGTATTGCTAAAACTATCTTTGCGCTGATCTTTTCTCATCTGAAGAAGGCGGGACCACTGCAGGCCGTCATTCTGATCAAGTGGCTGTGTTCCTGTGCTGAATTGTTTTGCTCACTACTACTCCTTGTGTATTAAAGAGATTATTCAGTGTTACATCACCCCATTGGTGATTATTGTGTACCCATTAAAACAGTGTGATTAAATTAATTGTAAATACATAAATAAATATTTTAACTTTGCAAACAGCCTGGTTCCTTGTTCAGTGTGACCGGGGGGGTTCCAGGAGAGGGGGGTGATATGAGTGGTACATCGTTCAGAATAAAAGAACTTTTAGTCAAAAATAAATAACGATTTCAGGTGTGCATTACATGCTAGGCGTTGACTTAAGTGTGTGCCGGATGGAAATCACTTACACTACAATCAAAAGGGAGTCAGCAAGCGGAGATACAGGCCTTAGCTGTGGGAAAGTGTAGCGGGAGGATGATGACATTAGTTCATCGTACGCTGTTTGTTTGGAGTTCTTACCTGAACTCTGTATATTATAAGATGCAATACATGCAAGTGTGTCTTCTCCTGATGCATTCCATCTTGGCCTGTGACTCTTCCTGGGCAGTTTTCAATGTAGCCATAATTTCAGCAAATCCCATATTGTCTACAAAGTGAAGGAGGGAAGGCCCGAACCTTAACAGAACCTTAATCGGACCGTATCTGACCAGGCTAGGCGTTGACTTAAGTGTGTGCCGGATGGAAATCACTTACACTACAATCAAAAGGGAGTCAGCAAGCGGAGATACAGGCCTTCGCTGTGGGAAAGTGTAGCGGGAGGATGATGACATTCGTTCATCGTACGCCGTTTGTTTGGAGTTCTTACCTGAACTCTGTATATTATAAGATGCAATACATGCAAGTGTGTCTTCTCCTGATGCATTCCATCTTGGCCTGTGACTCTTCCTGGGCAGTTTTCAATGTAGCCATAATTTCAGCAAATCCCATATTGTCTACAAAGTGAAGGAGGGAAGGCCCGAACCTTAACAGAACCTTAATCGGACCGTATCTGACCGTGCCTGACGCACCGGCGCTGACACGCCTGTCGTGGGAAGATAACGGTTGTGAAACTACAAGTCCGATGCGACTTGTAGTTCTATTTACAAAACAACACGTGTCAGCCTTCAAATAACGGTGTGGTCAGCGAGGCTGACTACACAGTTTGGCAGCATGGCCCGGGGGGATACTCAAGTACTTCTTATGTGTTCCCAGTAAGAATCAAGTACACAGACTAAGATTCAATAGAAAAAAATAACATCAGCATTAAAAGAAGAATGTACCAATAATGTAAATGACAGCTACACAGCACTTTCAGCTGTGTAATGGAGACCTATGAGTTGATAGATCATACAAATCCTCTGTGGATGTCCTAAAACAAACAAACACCGTGAATATGTGATGTGTGTCAACTCTAGGTCCAGCTTCCTCAAACTGTCGGATTCTCAAACAGTTAACAAGTGTCCTCCAACGTATTCCTTATCTTGATAGATTTACTTCCAGCTTGCTGGCATCGGAAACATTTTTCAGTAGAGTGCGCTGCGCGTCGACGTCCCTCGAGTTGGTGGCCCTCGACAGCCTCCGTATCGTCGCCGACGTCATCATGCGTATAAATAGACTTGCGCAGAGTCCGTTGCTCAGTTCTGTTTTTCCACGCTTCCTGGGCCTCGGAATCGTGTTGCTCAGTTCGTTATTCAAGTAGATTCTACTTATTCCTCAAGTATATCTTACTCTTTTCGATGGTTTCCTCATCTGAACCGTCGTCCCCACGGTCCGGCTTCAAAAAGTGTCAAGATTGTGAAAAGAAAATGTCGTTGATGGATCCTCACAGGATCTGTTTGTGGTGCCTGGGATCGGAGCACCATTGTTCAGAATGTGAGGACTGCATGTCCATGACGGCAAAGCCTTGAAGGAGCGTAAGGGGAAACTCGAAAGAGGTAAGACTGTTAAAACTTCTACTCCTTCGAAAGTTTCCTCGGCAGAGTCGAGACATTCGTCTCCTCGCCGTCACAGGAAACATTCTCGTTCAAGGTCTCGAAGCAGTTCCCATCACTCTTCGAGATCCAAACATTCGAAAAAGAGGCGTTGAAGATCTCCCTCTTCTTCGTCTTGTACTGTTTCGCCGGAAAGGGTCACCTCCCCCACAGAACACAGCTCTCCAGCTAAGTGGGAGGAATTCCGAAAAAAGATGCTTAGCGTCTTCGAGAAAGCGGCCTCGACCCCCTCAGAGACGGCTAAAGGTGATACCCTGGGTGAAAGACCTGAAAAATCGAAACGCTGTGAGTCATTGCACCCGGCGAGAGAAACTGCTCGAGAGCGTCACGAATCCTCGAGCAAAGGCAGTAAGACTGCGTCATCGACGCCATGGCCGAAGGCCACTTCGACTCATAAATCTGCATCATCGACGCCATTATCGAAGGGCCCATCGACGCATATATCGGTCGAATCGACGCTGTCCTCGACGCAGATGTCGATGCCGAGAAAGGATAAACCTACGGCTGTCACTACTTCGTAGTCAGTAGTCATACAGAGGGCCTCCACCATGACCTCGAGAATGTCGTTGATAACCTCAACGATTCCGAGTAGGATTCCGATCCTCTCGAGTTCTTTGAGGCCGCTTCATACCTTTTCGACGCCTTTTTCGGTTTCTTCGAAGCCTTTGACTTCCGCGTCGACAAAGTCGACGTTTTCTCAACCGGTTACTACAAGCTTGGCCCCTTCTGCTTTAGAAATGCGTTTTAAGCCTTTTCCAAGGTCAGATTATTTCAGAGCCTTGTCCTCTATTTATGAAGAAGGTGAGGATTCTGATCAGGAAAGACCTTTTGGGTTGCAGAGAACTGTAACACCTGTACCAGAGGAATTTATCTCTGAAGAAAATAGGTTGAAGGACCTTCAAGAGTCCTTGCATGATGCAAGTGGGTTAGATACTTCCCCAGAAGTAGAATTTGCCAAACCAGACCCGGGGGAACATGCTAAGACCCCTTAATGAACTTTAATGGCCAGAATAATAGAATTCATGGGTTGGTCTACACCTTCACCTGCTTTTCAACAAGATGATCTTACAGACATCTTAATTAAAGGCCCACAGGAAGATCCTGTGGTTCCATTTCATACTGTATTACAGAGGAAAATATCGGCCAACTGGGAAACTCCTGAGGTTATCCCGGCAGTTAACAAAAAAACTATCTGCCAAATATAGGGTATCTGCTTCTGACCCTGAATATTTGTCCAAACATCCAACTCCAGAGAGTCTGGTTGTTCAAGCAGCAACTTCACCGAACAGTAGATCTGCATACCCTACTGTTCCACAAGACAGGGATGATGAGAGATTTGACGCTATGTCAAAAAGGTCTTTTCTGCATGTAGCATGGCACTTAAATCCATTAATGCTACTTGTACGCTTGCAAGATTCAGCCATACACTTTGGGAGTGTGCTTCATCAGCGGCTGACTGCCTCCCGGAAGGAGAAGTAAGGGAAGCTTTTCTGAACATCATTAAAGATGGTAAAGACGCAATGCGCGAATCCCTTCAAATTGGTATTGATTCTGCTGACAGTATCAGCAGGGCCATGGCGGCAAGTACTACAATCCGCAGATTTGCGTGGTTGCGAAAGTCTGGTTTTGCTCCAGATGTACAGGCCAGACTTTTGAATATGCCCTTTGACGGCTGTTCTTTATTTGGTAAGAAGGCTGATGACAGCCTAGAGAAGTTACAAACATCCAAGGCAGCAGCAAAATCCCTTGCAGCTGCAATCCGTCAAACTCCCTATTGCCCCTGAGGAACCTCTTGGAGAGGTAGGTCCTTTCGTTTTTATTCTGCATTCGGAAAAGGCAGAGTACAGCCAGCTCAAAGAGGCCAAAAGAAATTCACCCGAGGTGGACGGGTTAAAAGTACAAAAGCCGCAGCAGCAGCAGGTGCCTCTTTACCCTCGGCATCTGCATCAGCCGCCTCTAAACCACTCTTGAGGACTCTCCTCACAAGACACCAGTAGGGGGCAGGTTAACTCAACATCTGACGGAATGGCAGGCTATTACGTCAGATGCTTGGGCATTGGAGACAGTTGCCCAAGGTTACTGCCTGCCTTTTCTACACACCCCTCAGAGTCATCCACCGGGGAACAACTCTTTGAAGTTTCCAGATCCGCTCCTTTTGCAGGAGATTCTAGACCTGCTGGAGAAAGGTGCCATAGAACCGGTACCTGTAGCGGAGAGGAACAAGGGTTGGTATTCCCCCTACTTCTTGATACCGAAGAAGGACGGAGGACTGAGACCCATCTTGGACTTACGAGAATTGAACACATTCCTCAGGAAGGACAAGTTAAAGATGGTAACTCTCTCTCAGATCCTTCAGGCCCTCCAGCTTCAGGACTGGCTGGTATCTCTAGACCTTCAGGATGCTTATTTCCATGTGCCAATCCATCTCAAACACAGGAAATACATGAGGTTCGCAATTGGCAACTCTCACTATCAATTTCGAGTTCTGCCATTTGGGCTGACCTCCGCCCGAGGGTCTTCACCAAGCTAATGTCGGTAGTGGCTGCAAGTCTAAGGAGGGAAGGGATCCACGTCTACCCCTACCTAGACGATTGGTTGATCAGAGCAGTATCTTCGAGACAAGCTTAGATCTAACTAGATTATGTCTGCCACTTCCTTCACAAACTGGGCTTCTCCCTCAATTTAAAGAAGTCACAGATGATACCATCACAGAGACTCCAGTTCATCGGAGCGGTCCTGGACACTTCCCTGGGGAAAGCCTCGCCACCAGAGGTGAGGGCTCAAGATATTCTGCAGATGGTCACCAAGTTTCAAAATGCCCAACGTCTCTCAGCCTTCGACTTTTTGAGGTTGCTAGGCCTCATGGCATCCTGCATCTTCCTTGTGCCAGAGGCTCGCCTGAGAATTAGATCTCTCTAGTGGGCACTAAGAACTCAGTGGTCGCAATTCTCAGGAAAAATGACAGATCTCCTTCAGGTTCCGGACAAAGTGGCTCGAGACCTTCAGTGGTGGGCTTGTCGGGAGAACATTTTGAAAGGAGAACTGTTTTGGCAACCATGGGCGGAGATAACAGTAGTCACGGATGCCTCACTCACGGGGTGGGGAGCCCATGCCAACGACTTAACCATCAGCGGTCGTTGGTCTCCATAGGAGTCCAGACTACATATCAACCTGTTGGAGCTGAGAGCTGTCAGACTAACGCTGAAGGCTTTTCTGCCATCTGTACAAGGAAGAAATGTCCTAATAATGACAGACAATACAGTGGCCATGCACTACCTCAACAAAAGAGGAGGCGTAGGATCACTGCCACTGTGCAGAGAGGCGATGCAGCTCTGGTTTTGGGCAATTCAAGAAGGAATCTCTCTATTGTCAGTTCACTTAGCCAGAGAGAAGAACTTGACAGCGGACGCTCTGAGCAGGCAGAGCACAGTCTCTCACGAGTGGGAGATAGCTCAGGAAGTCCTTCAAGAGATCTTCGCCCTTTTGGGGAACCCCTCAAGTGGATCTGTTCGCACCAGTATCAACAGGAAGTGCGATCAGTTTTGTTCAAGGGAATTTCCCCCGAGAGGAGTTATAGGGGATGCGTTCGTAGTGGACTGGGAGTTTCCACTTCTGTACGCGTTTCCTCCAATCCCTGTCATTCCTCAGATGATCAGGAGGTTGAGAAGATTCCAGAAGACTACGATCCTGATTGCCCCAGACTGGGCCAGGAGAACGTGGTACCCGGACCTTCTGGACATGTCCATCTGCCCTCCGATTCGTCTTCCACACTGGGAGGATCTTCTCTCACAGATGGGAGGTCAGGTTCTCCATCCAGACATCAGAACCCTCAACCTTCCCGCTTGGTTTCTGAAAGGTTGAGATACAAGGATTGGGACCTCCCAGATGACGTCATGGAGGTGTTGCTTTCAGCTTGAAGGCCAGCAACAAAGACTTTATGCCGCTGCCGTTGGAACAAATTTTGCAACTGGTGTAGAAAAAAGAATATTGAACCCTTTTGTGGTACAGCAATGGTGTTATCCTTTCTACTCTATTTGGCGAATTCAGGTCTTCAAGTTGGTACGATAAAGGGCTACCTCGCAGCGCTATCGATCTTCAAGCGCATGGCAGAGGAGCCATCATATTTCAAATTACCCTTAGTAATACAATTTCTGAAGGGGTTAACTAATGTCTATCCCCCGAGACCGGACTTAAATTTAGTCTTAAATTTCCTGATGGTTACTCCTTTTGAACCACTCCACTCTTGTTCGTTAAGATTTCTCACCCTTAAAACTGTATTATTAGTGACCTCTGCCAGGAGGGTGAGCGAATTACAAGCCCTATCTTGTAAACACCCTCATACAATTTTTCACAAAGACAAAGTTGTCCTGCAAGTGAAGCCTAATTTCCTTCCAAAGGTGGTTTCTGAATTCAACATCACTCAGAAGATAACCTTACCCACATTCTATCCTCCGCCCCATCCAGGGAAAGAGGAAGAGAGGCTACATAGGCTGGATCCATGGCGAGCCTTGAGTTTTTATATCAGCAGACTTTCTAGGATTAGGCAAGCAGACCAACTGTTCATAGGTTACACAGGGCACAAATTAGGATTGCCAATCACAAAACAGACCATTTCCAGATGGATTATCTTAGCCATTCTAAAATGTTACAAACTGGCAGGGAAAGAGCCCCCTCAAAATCTTAGGGCTCATTCAACCAGGGGTATCGCAGCCTCTTCGGCCCTCCAAAGAGGGGTACCGATTCTAGACATATGTGAAGCTGCCACATGGTCGTCCGCACATACCTTTACAAAATTCTACAATCTGGATTCCTCCTCTAGCCAAGAGACTAGATTTGGCAGAGCTGTGTTACACTCTGTTCACTCTTAAAGGGGAATATGACAATTTTACTCCCACCTCCGTTTACACACCACTGCTATGGGAGTCTATCAAGATAAGGAATACGTCGGAGGACACAATCCCTTCGAATAACAAGTTACTTCTTACCTGGTAACGTTCTTTCGATGGGATGTTCCTCCGACGTATTCCTTATCGCCCCTCCCATCCATCACCTCAGTAAAACTTCCCTTGTGGTTGCAGCTTACGCTCCTTCAAGGTCAATAACCAACTCATGCACAGCTACTCTTAAGCTTCAAAACGGAACTGAGCAACGGACGCTGCGCGAGTCTATTTATACGCATGATGACGTCAGTGCCGATACAGAGGCTGTCGAGGGACACAAACTCGAGGGATGTCGACTCGCAGCGCCCTCTACTGAAAAAAAATTCCGAGGCCAGCAAGCTGGAAGTATATCTATCAAGATAAGGTATATGTCGGAGGAACATCCCATTGAAAGACCGTTACCAGGTAAGAAGTAACTTGTTCTTCTGTAAGTGCACATACCAGATAATATTATTGTAATAGCTCTCCACTGATATACTTTCTATGATGGTAGATGGATTCCTGGGACCAATCACGGTTTAGTCCCTCTGTGGACATTGCACTTTATTTTTTATAACTCTGTTTATTAATTTTATTTATAAGTACATAACAGTATGAAACAACCAGCAAGGTCACATGTTATACAATCATCAGTATTAACCATGAATTATGTCTCGGCAGCACAAGGGTATCTCAGGCGGACCAGGGGTCAGTCTCTCGGGTGTGGGCATCTGACCCTTTGAGGAATATCGTGGGGCGCTCGGGCCTCCTCCCTTGGGGTTGGGGAGATTAGGTGGAACCCTCCCATTTCCCCCAGACGTTCTGGAATTTCATAGGGCATTCTCTGGCCTTATAGATTTATCTCTCTAAGGATGCACATCTGTCCATCTCGTTGGACCATCGGTCTATTCTCAGTTTTTCAGCCGAGCCCCAAGTTGCAGCCGTTTGCCGCTTCCCGATGCCCACTGCCACCGCCAGAAATGTTTTTTCATATTTAGTCAAATCCACCTCCCCCCAGATTCCCAGTAGTATCAGTTTCGGTCCTGTGGAACTGGCGACCCCAAGAATTTGGAGATCCTGCTAATGCATTCTGCCCAAAAGCCCTGTAATACGTTGCAATCCCAGACCGTGTGGAAGAAGGTGCCCTGTGTTCTTCTACATCAAAGACATCCCCCATTGTCCACCACTCCCCATCGTGCCATCGCCATTCTGGAGTAGTACGATTGGTGTAGGATTTTGGGCTGGATCAATCGTAAATTGGCATCAATACCTATCTCTCGAGTAAACATTCATGCTTCTACCCATTCTTCAGTTTCCAGTGGTCCCAGGTCCCTTTCCCATTTCTCTTAGCCTGGCCAGGTCACGGGTTCCAAAGGAGTTGATGACCTGATAGAGCGTGGAGGTGACCTTGGTCAGGATTCGGTTCGGGAGAACATTAGTCTCCACGGGGGAGCAGCTGGGAACTTCAACCAGATTAGGGAATTGGGCGTTTATATCGTAAGTTTTATGTGCCTGTAGTAGTCCATAGGTTGTAACCCAAATTTCCCCTTCAAAGTCTCAAAATATAGGAGGCGCCCATCCTGTACTATTTCTACAAGTATGCATATGCCTTGTCTCTCCCAGTTTGTGAAATGCCCCATTTTCTGGATTTCGGGAAGGTGTTAAGGTTGGGCCAGTGTCAGTCTCCCTTTCCACCCAATGTGTTGATTGGCCTGACTCCAAACCCGGTGGTTATGCAGTATCATTCTTGCCATTGCCACCAACCTTTTGTTGTCATCATACAATATCTGGAGAGAGGTGGCCCAGCCTTTACTGTTTAATTCCACCCTGATGTGTGGGAGCGCAGGGTCTCTGTGTATCCATTCGTTCACCACTCCTGTTTGCGCAGCCCAATGATAGGTGCAGAAACATGGCAATCCAATGCCTCCCTCTCACACCGAGCGTTAGTGTTGTGAGGGAACTCTGGGCTGTTTCCCTCCCCAAAGCAATCCCCAGAGGATGCTATCTATTGCTACAAAGGTTGTGTGGGGGATGGGGAGTGGGGCGTTCTGAAGGACATATAAAAGTCTCGGGAGTGTCATAATTTTAAACAATGCAGCTCTGCCCATTAGTGATAGGGGGAGGAACTGCCTATGAGAAACATTGGCTGCAAATCTTTCAATCACTGGCTGTAGATTGAGTTGGAGGCAATCGTCTAGGGCTGGGCTGATGTGTATACCCAGATAGGTGAAGTCCAGGATCGATACGGGGTACGGACAGTGTTTGTGACTTGCTACCTCTCCTCCCTGGGGCGGGAAGTAGACTGTTTTTTGTTTATTCACTTGGAGCCCACTAAACTTTTGGTATTCTAAAAGAGTATGGGACACTATCGGGCAGTAGATCGTGGTGTTGCTAAGATAGATAAGAAGGTCATCAGGATCCAAAGAGACTTGGTCTTCCCCTCCCCAAGGCCACGAAAACCCAGCCCAGTTCCTATCCATTCTAAGTCTAATTGCCAGTGGTTCGATAGCCAGGAGGAAAAACAGGGCGGAAAAGGAGCATCCCTCTCTAGTTCCTCGGCCCAGTGGGAACACCCTGGAGGACCTGCAGTTCACCCTCACAACCGCCTCGATTGAGTCATAGAGAAGTTTAATCCAGGACGCAAATCCGTGCCCAAATCCCATATGTCCCATAATTTCCCACACGGCATCCCACCCCACCGAATCAAACGTTTTCTCGAAATCCACCGCCAGGAGTGCCAGTGGGTCCGAGATTGCAGGGGCACGATTAATAGCAAGCTGGACCCTACTTAAGTTCATATGGGTGGATCTGCCGGGCATGAATCCGCATTGGTCTGGGTGGACAAGGGATTCTATCACCTTTAGTAGCCTGTTAGCTAGGATTGGTGCAAGAATTTTAGCTTCTCCGTTTATCAGTGATATTGGCCTGTAGGAGGCGCAATGTTCCGGGGGTTTCCCAGGGTTGGGAATCACCACTACGCATGTCCTCCTAAGGTCCAAGGGAAGTCGTCCCGTTCCTTGCTTCGCAGGGACATGCAGTGTTTGTGTCCCGTTATTTCACCCCCCAGTCGCCTCCAGGTTTCTACCGGGAAGCCATTGGGCCCGGGAGATTTCCCTGATTGGAGCTGCGACAGAGCGGTCTGAACTTCCTCCTTTGTGATCTCGGACTTGAGATTCCTCGCCTGTTGTTCGGAGAGACGGGGGAGTCTAAGAATTGAGGGCTGCCTACCTCGGACTCCCTTGATGGGGGAGGAATAGAGTTGTTCATAAAAGGCAGCAAAAGCCTCCGCGATGCCGGGGTCCGCAGTGAACAGTTCCCCATCCCCCGATAGAATGGCCCGTACTTGCCCCTTGCCAGAGTCTTGCCTGCTTTGTCCCCTGTTTCATATATTTCACTCTGGATCGACCAGTGGGCAGCTTGTGCATTATCTAAGGCAGTATTTCTCAAAACCTCTTGTGCCGTCACTAGGGCTGCCTGTGCAGCCTGGGTCCCCAATTCCCGAAGCTATTATTCCTTTCTAGTCACCTGTCTTTCTGCCTCGGTGATCTCCCGAGTGTGTTGCCTACGGTGAGCTGACACTAATGAAATACGGCAGCCGCCCGCAGACTTTCACGGAAGCACCGGCACCATTATTAACGGTCAGTGCTTCCGTCATCCCCATTCCCACTGAGTACTATGGGACTCAAATGGGAATGGGGATTAACGATTTTCTGGTGCCTGTCTTCCAGGAACACTGGGGTCATAATCCCCTGGATTTGAACACTGGTGTCAAAATCCACAAGTCTCGGGGCAGCCTGCCAGTTTTACTGGCATGGCTACCGGCGGATTTGTAACAAGGCCCATAGTCTATCCTTGAGAGCTATTTGTGTGCATTAGAGTAAAATGAAAATTCAGTGGCATGCAGTGCCCTCCAAGTACCCACCATCCCCAATGCCTCAACAAAGGTGTATAGTTTATTTGGGGTGTTACGATTCCTATTAGCGATATGTGACCTGTCTCTGCCAATCTCCATGACTTCATTAAAGTCCTCTCCCAGGACCCACAAGTCTGCCCGTTCCGCAAGCAATACTGCCATTTAACTCATTCAGGAGCTCCATTGTAAGTGGAGGGGGGGCGTAGGCTGCAATAAGGCCCCAACTTTCTCCCCACATGTCGCTGAGCACCACCACAAACCTGCCCCAGGGATCGGCACGCACCTTTCTCAGTTGGAATGGTACCCGCTTTTGAATGAGAATCATCGTGCCCCTGGCCCCATTTTGAGAATCCAGCGTGGTATGCTTGCGGATATTTGGACCTCTTAAAGAAACCACACTCTGTGCCCACTAAACAGGTTTCCGTGAGGAGGGCAATGTCGGGGAAATGACGGTTGAGAAATTGAAGCGCCAGCCTTCTCTTTATGCTAGAGCCTAGCCCATTGATGTTCTATGTCATTAGGGATATATGCCTATCACGTGCCATCTATGTTTGTGTGACTTCTTGTAGGCACTGGATGGGGTATCGTGAAACATAAACTTCCCATCCCCATAAGTGGCCTGTCCAACCGCCGTCTAACTGCGTTCCCACCACTTGTGTCATGGTCGCTCATTTCCGACCTTGCTGCTGCCTTGTGACACTGCTACATAAACCATGAACAAATAACATCCCCGAACCTGAAATCATGGGTTTCTCCCCCTACTAGCGATCCGTGTGGATTAGGTGCAGAATCTAGGTTTCAACACCCTTTTGTAGCGCACCACCATGCATCCTCTCCCCCGGACCTACCACTGTGCCCCATAAATGCCCCACACCCTGCACTTCCCCACAACTAGAAGTACCTGTCGCCTAAACTCATTAAACTCTGAACTTGAGAACAAATTCGGGGTAATCCCCGGGAGCCAGTCCAAATCTCTCCCCTTACGCCTCCAGCCGGGGCTGGCAGTCTTAGGATTCAAAGAGCTGAGCGATTGCAGCATTTTACAGGTTGGGGGGTCCCTTCCATTGTAGTTACCACAACCCCGCTCAAGGATCCCTGTGCATCAATACCCCTCAGGTGTTTTCAGCTTGTCTTGGGGATTGTCATGTTGCCTACCCCCGGGGACCCAGACCAAGTCCAGCAACCCCGGAAGCAGGCATCAAGTTATCCCAAGCAAGCCCAACAACCCCTGCTAGGGGCTATTTGGGTCCAGTCCTGGCGCCAGGCTTATATGGAGAGTCAGTCCTGGCGCTATAGGCGCCAGGCTCATAGATTAAAACTTACCTCAGACCTTGACTCACCCCAACACTTAGAAATGCCCGCAGTGGACCATCTGCACGCTACGATTACACAAGCCTTTAAGGAAGCAACTACACATTTCAAACAGGCGAAAGAAAAATACAAGAAAGATGCTGATCAGCATAGAAGTGATACTCCACAATACCAGATAGGGGACCAAGTATGGTTAGCCACAAAACACATACCTCTAAAGGGAACACGGACCTTTAACCCCAGATATTTGGGACGTTACTCTATTAAGGCCATTATCAACACGGTGGCTGTCAAGTTGGACTTACCTGCTAATATGCAAATTCACCCCGTCTTTCATGTGTCACTTTTGAAGCCAGTGCAACCAGGGACAAGACTAACCAAGCCACCAGACCCTATCCTTGTAGACGGAGAACCCGAATTTGAAGTTAAGAACATCCTGGATTCCAAGCTGATAAAGTCAAAACTCTTTTATTTAATCGACTGGAAAGGTTACGGCCCACAGGAAAGGTCATGGGAACCTAGTGACCATGTTCATGCACCCCGATTGGTGAAAAAATTCCACCTAAATTTCCCAGACAAACTGAAACCACAGGGAAGAACAACTTTAGGAGGGGCCTTGGGGGGGAGTGCTGTCATGATGCCTACCCCCGGGGACCCAGACCAAGTCCAGCAACCCCGGAAGCAGGTATCAAGTTATTCCAAGCAAGCCCAAAAACCCCTGCTAGGGGCTATTTGGGTCCAGTCCTGGCGCCTATGGTGGCAGGCTCATATGGAGAGTCAGTCCTGGCACCATAGGCGCCAGGCTCATAGATTAAAACTTACCTGATGCAGACCATGCTGCAAACTTACCTGATGCAGACCATGCTGCAAGAGCTCCAAGCCAAAAGAGGCTTGGAAGGGACTACTTTACTTAGGGACTATTTTTTTACTCGGGCGGGGGGTGGGGAGGAATACTTACCTGGGACTACTTTGGAGGCTATTTAAACCATGCCCGAAGAGCAGCACACGCTTCACGTTATTCTGCATCCAGCAGCGTAACGCTCCCCGTGCCTGCAAGTCGGTATCCAACCTTCTGCCACGCCCGCCTCGAGTATCGAGCTCCTAGAAAAAGGGGGAAAGAAGGAGAAAGGTTAGAACAAGAGCAATACCTTTGATCCTTACCTGAATTCCCGATCCATCGCGCCTTCGAGCTGGAAGAAAGAAGCTATTTATGCGTGTCGCCTCGCCTGCTGCAGCGCCACGCTGAACTCACTGGCCTTCGCAGCATCTTCACATTCCACCGCATCCTCCTGCATGTTCCCGCCTCACTCCGGCACCTAAGGAGAAGACAAGAACAGCAAGGTGAGCCAAGGGAATATACAGAGGAATATTAGTTATCCCCCCATAGACTTACCTGATTTTACCACCGGGGGTACTATTCCTCTTCACGGGTCGGCGCAGCTTCCACTGCATCTTCGCCGAACCCCGGCCCCAAGGGGAAACAAAAGGACAGCAAGGTGAAACAAAGGGACTAAAAAGGGGAACCCTCCTCACCACAATAGACTTACCTGATTTTACCGCCGGAGGTATTATTCCCCGAGACTTCATACTTTCTCTCAGCGCCTGAATAAGGGAGAAAGCAACAGGTTACATATTGACATTATTTTATCGAACTGTGTTGGAAAAGACAAATCGTTACCAGAATACTACCGGTTGCCACGAGGAACTCTTCATTAGGGTCAAGCTGCAACCTGCAAGGAATCGGACAAGAGTGAAAGTCAGGCATTTGAACTCTTACGAACTTTATACTTACGGCGTCGTGCCGGGAATCTCGGAGTCAATATTGTTCTGGAACTCACCAATTCCTTCGAGCCAGTGAAGCAACTGGTTATCAACGCACCACTGCGCTCAATGCAGGATGGAGAGCTAATCTTTTCAAACCATCAGGTGAGACTATAAGCGGGGACATCAAAGGTGATCTGTGGGGAGAACAGTGGGGGTAGGGGGATTTACGCTCAACTCCACGGGTGGTTAATTCCCTTTCTCCATTTGCAGAAGAATATTCCTACGGACCAAGCAAACGAAGCTAGGTGGGCCAGTCCAATCCGTCATCTCGGCCCTACGCGTCACATTGGTGGAGAGCACAGCTGTCCAGTTCCAATCGACGCCTCTGTGGGAGGCAGGTGAGCGTAACAGGGATCCCCCACTCTTGTCATCCAGGTGTGGCGACAGGGTCTCTGTTTGAGTCGTGCTCCTTCCGCCTGTGTGCCTTCAAGGTGTACGGTCCCTCAGCACTCCCGGGCGTGAGCCAGAGAGAACCTGCATTTCCAGCCAGTCCCAGACCTCACTCAGGTTATGGAACACATGGACCGTGTTGTGATAAAGTTTGAGAGTAGCCGGGAAAAACAGCGCATACCTGGAGGGATGAAGGTTTTTTCATCACTAAGTAGTACGATTGGTGGGACTTTTGCACTTCCCTCGTGTAGTTTGGGAAGAAACCAATGCCGTTGTCATTAAGCTTGATCGGGCCTGTTGTTCTTGCCATGTGAAGTAGTGTATCCCGGGCCATGTAATTCATTGGGCAATCACCATATGCGGACGGGCACCAGGTATTGGCCTGCCGGTAGGGACTCTGTGCGCCCGCTCAATAGAGAAAATGTTTGAGAGCTTTTTTGGGTGCCATGAGATCCGAGAGCTCCATAGACGGTACCTTTTCCTTTTCTGGGAGGCCGAGTATACGCAAGTTGTTCCTGCGGGATCTGCCTTTGCTGTCTTCTGCGTGAGTCTCGAGGGTAGTGAGCTTCTGTGCCATTAGTTCCAGGTGTTCTTCCATGTTCTTTGTGTCTTCCCTGTCTGATATGCGTTGCTCCGTTTCGCCCACCCGGGATGTCATATTGTGCATATCTTGCCGGAGAAAGGAGACTTCAGAGGCCAGTCCATCGATTTTAGTCTCCACAAATGTCCTGGATTCTCCGATGGCAGCCATGATGTCCGTAAGTGAAGGTATCTGGACAGCACCCCCATTTGCTGCATCTTCTCCCGAGTTGTCTGCAGCCCCAGAGACCTTTAATGGGGTGCTTGCTGTGTACCGGTCCATTTTGTGCTGTACTGCCCCTTTGTACTCGTTCCGTTGCCCTCCTCAGGCGTGAGTCAGTTGAAGCGACTCGGTTGAAACACCGGGCCTCCGTCGCATTCCCCTCATGGGCTGGATGCACCCATGATCCTGCCGTTCCCCTTTCACCGCTCGCTGCCAAGATCGAGCTTGGATTCGTTCCTCACGGCTCTGGTGCAGCTATGTGAGCGGGTCGGTGCTCCCTGACCGCACCACCCGTGCTGCACCGCACGTCGGCCCACGGCCCGTGCCTCACCGTCCGCTGCAGGGCCGCCTCAACGTCGGCTCACCCTGCGCAGCGTAGGAAACAGCTTTGCCGCTCAGACATCCCCTATTTTCCTCAGAATTTCCATGGCAGTATGCTGGGGTGATCGTTTCTCCACCGAACCGCTGTTTCACAAGTTTTACATCAAGAAAACAGAATATTTATCAGGATTTTTGAAACCCCGGCGGAGCAGCAGATCTTCACGTCTGCATTCGCCGGCTGCTAGCCAAGCCCTCCTGGACATTTCACTTTTTTATTTTGATTTTATTAACTTCCTATGGTCTCACACTTCTTTCTACTCCACTCTGTTTATCTCTAGCTATAGACTGGAACACTTTCATTTCTCATTACTTATGGCTGCCCACCACGTATCGGTTTCTATCTTCATTTCCAAGCATCAGTTTCCCGAACGCTATGGCCCTTTGAGCTGCAGCAACATTTGTCCGCTTTCTATTACTTTGGCCCGGGAGCCGGCTTCTCTAGTTTTGATACACACAAGAGATAGATCTGTTGAGTCTTCTTTCGCATGCAGTCGCATGGGGATTTTCCTAAATCAGTCTCGGTGGAGCAACTGTTCACAGTTCATTTTCTTTTTCTTTGGTTAGGTACTTTCTCTAGATTTCACAGTATGCAGAGTTGATCTGATAAATCACTTGAGCTCTAATTATTCATGCCAGGTAACACTGCATTAGACCATGCTACAATGGAATTTGATTTGTATTTACAGTTACCACTGTGCTCCTGAAGAAGGGGTAGTCACCCTGAAACACGTTGTGCATCTTACTTTATAAAGAATTCATCAATGAGCATTATTGAGTCTGCATCTTGAATTTTTTGTTGTTTCAAATTATGGACTTCATAACGAGAGATTGATTCTAGATTATACATTATTGGCTGTTTTTTAAAGCGTATAAGTGTGCACGGAACAGGAGTCCTATTTTAGCCATTCTGGATGAGCCAAGACAGCCCAGTGAAAACACAAAGTGCTCCCCTAGCTGCAGAAATCAGCTAAGTGAGCGCTTCTGGGCTGGCTTTAACTGAACAAAGGGAAAGGTTTCCCTTTGATATTTCAGTAGTAGCCCAACAGACTTTCCCAATGAGCTATGCATGACTCAGGCATTTTGCCTCCTCAGCCTTGCATGGCCCTTTTGGGATGCAGGCTGGGGTACTGCAGGCCTGAATATGCAAAGAGGTGCTCTTGCACCTCCATGCATACCCAAGACCCGAAGGGTGTCAGTATGAAAGCGTTACAACTCCATTATGCCTATGCAGGAGCAAGGAAGAACTTGGTGCCTCCTGGTTCCTGTTCTAATGCTGTGTGAGAGCCTGAGGACCTTGATGGTAGCAGAGTCACAGCGTGAAGAATGAATGCCTTATGAATGCTGATGTGTGTGCGTGAATGTGTGAGTGAATGAAGAATACATGCTGTATAATTGATGAATGCTCAGGTGTGTGTTCGAATTTGAGAGTGAATGAATAATGAATTCTGTATGAATGATCATTGATGAATGCGGATGCGTGTGTGCCAGTTGGGCAGCAGGTCTGTTATTGGGGGGATGAGGAAGAGGTGGGTGAGACGGAAGCCAGGAGGGCTTAATTGTTGTATTTGTGAGGTGAATATTTGTAAAAACTGGACACATATTTGGATTGTAATTGTCATTTGTATAGTGCCTATTCCCATTGGTATGGTCACAAAGCGCTGCAGGCGAACACCCTCTGTGGACTGAAGTCCAAGGGATGGGAAAATTGTCAGAGAAGTCTTAGAATGCATGTATGCATTTTACCCGATTTGATGGAGGATAGAGGTGCTCAACTCCCTATTAGCTACCCATATCGAACCGCCATGTGAATGGGTGCTAAGCAGATTTCCGGAGAGTATGCGAGTGCAGAAAACTCATTATGAGGCCAGCTTGACCGAACGTATGTTGTGGGGATGGCTGCATTCTAATGGCAGAGGTGTTGAGATGTGTTTTGATATGGTGTATGATGGCTGAAGTGGGCGGCCTTGCCCCCGGCTGATTTCCATAAGCATGGAGTGAGTTACATAGCCGAGCGCTCTGGCTTGTTTCATGTTCTTTTAGATGTGGCGTGGAATCTGTCCTTTGGGCTGCTGGAGTTTAGTCTCCCAGTCTCTGTATATTTTATGGTGGGTTTCTTAGCATACCTGGAAGGAGATTAACTTACCTGAAGAGGATTCAAGGCTTGCCAGGAGGCCAGGGGGAAAATCTTGAGGGCCCTCCGGAAGACAAGATGGTCCTCGATGCATCGGATGCTAAAGGGCATTGAGATTTGGACACATATTCACTGTGGCATGGCATTTCTTTACTGGGCAATAAAGGGGAAGGCATCATACTGATAGTTCCTATTGGTACTTGCCCACATTGGTGGATCCAGTCTGGAAATGTTGCTTTACTGTGGGAGGACATTTGTTACTGCCCACCAAAGGTGAAGGCAGAATAATGACAGTTCCTACTTGCCCACATTGGTAAATCCAGTCTTTACTGTGGCATGGCATTTATTACTGGCATCAAGGATGAATACTGCATAACGAGTGTTCCCACATGGTGCTGGCCCAAATTGAAGGATCAAGTCTGAACATATTTATTTACTGAGGAATGACATTCTTTAATGGACATCCGGGTGAAGTCATCATGATGACTGTTTCTACATGGTACTGGCCCCATTGGTGGGTCCAATCTGAGCATGTTTCTCACCGTCGTAGGGCATTTTTTTAGGAGGGCATTAAGGTGGAAAGCAGCATAATGAGTATTCCTACATGGTACAGGCCCACATTGGTGGGTTCAGTATGGGCATTTTTCTTAACTGTGATATGTCATTCTTTACTGGGCATCAGCGGTGAAGATAGTATAATGATTGTTCCTACGTGGCACTGGCCCATATTGGTGGGTCCAGTCTGGGCATATTTCCTTATTGTGGTATGACATTATTTTACTGCTCACAACAAGTCTTCCCATGTGGTCTCAACCTCGTTGATGGGTTCACTTTGGGCCTATATTTATTTACCTTGGTATGGCATTTTCTTCTGGGCATTAGGGGTGAAGGCATCACAAAGAGTCTTCCTCCGTTGTACTTGCCCACATTGGTGGGTCTAGTCTAGACACATCTTCATTGTGGCATGGCATTTTATACTGGGCATCAAGGGTGAAGGCAGCATGAGTGTTCCTATGTGGTACTGGCCCACATTGGTGGGTCCAGTCTGGGTATATTTCTTTTTACTGTAGTATTACATTTTTCACTGGGCAATAGGGAAGAAGGCATCAGAATTACTCTTCCTACATGGTACTGGCCCACATTAGTGGGTTCAGTCTAGACAAGTTGTCACTGTGGCATGGAATTTTTAAATGGGCATCAAGGGTGAAGGCAGGATGAGTGTTCCTACATGGTACTGTCCCACATTGGTGGGTCCAGTCTGGCCATTTTTTCTTTCTGTACCTTGGCATTTGGTTCTGGTAAAGCCAACTGGAGTGCGTTCTTACATGGTAATACTGGCATATTTATTTTATTATTTATTTATTTAAATGTATATAGCGCGCAAACAGCCCTTGGGCATTGAGGCGCTGTTACATGTGATGAGGTTAGTTACACAAGACCTTTGAGCGGCCTTTGGATTCAATTCAGAATGGATACATACATACATACAATATACATTATATTTTACAGGTCGGTTTTGTATCAAGTCGTGTGAATGCCATGTGTGAGTTTTCAGCTCTTAGAGATGGTGGAAGGGCATTCCATTGCAGGGCTGCTAGGCATGGAAAGCTGGCTCCTCCTGCTCTGACTCGCTTGATTTTAGGAACTGTGAGCAAGTTAGAGTATAGAATTCTGAAAGGTCTTGTGGAATTGGAGATGTGCATTCTTTGGGACAGGTAGGAGGGTGCTGTTTGGTGAACATATTTGTGGGTTAGCGCAAAAGTTTTGAAGAGGGCGTGCTCTTTAATGGACAGCCAGTGCGCCTGTTTCCTGGTAACCGTTATATGTTCTCTTTTGGGAATGCCTATGCCTGCACGGAGAGCGCTGTTTTGGATAACCTGCAGTTTTTCCATATTTTTGGCTGATGAGCCCAGAAAAAGGGCATTACAGTAGTCAAGTCTTGCTCATGTAATGGCTCTGGCAATGGTAAGGCAATTTTCCTTAGATAGGAATGGTCTAGCTGCGTTTAGGAGTTTAGCGTGGTATGCAGCGGCAGAGACAATGGCATTGACTTGCTTAGTCATGGAGAGGTTTGAGTCTAAGTATACTTCAAGAGTTTTTATGGATTCAGACTGGGATAATGACGTTGTCGATAGTGAAGTGGCTGTAATGTGTGTTGAGTTTCTTGAGGGTTTCACCGGGGCATTACGACCCCGGTGACCTGGGAATTCCGGTGGCGGAATTCTGTAAGTCCCCATTCCCATGGAGTCCCAAATGCGGACAATGTAAACACTGGTTCTATCTATGACGGAGGCGGTGTTTCCATGTCCGCCTGCAGGTGGGTGGTGTAAATCCTGCCAGGTCAGACCTGGTGGGAGTGACACCTCCTGCCTGCAAGACTCTTAATCAGCCGGTCCGGAAAGAACGGTGGCAGCGGTTTTACCGCCACCATGCTTTACGGAATGGCACAGTTGTAATGAGGCCCTATAGTCCATTCACGGCCATCCAGGCTTGGATAGTGGTGTATATGGGGTTGAGGGCTCTGGCGTCCGATTCGTAGTCACCTGTTATGTTGGTGCAGCCCCCATGGAAATGTATAGGCACAGACAAAATTACATTTTTTTTATACTCTCATATATTGTGTGCAGGCATCGTGAAAATGAGCTGGAAAATGCTTCTGTGCAATGTTGATGACTGGCATCTATAAGATTTTATCTTGTGTTACCCTTCAAAACCCATTGTACACTGACTTTTTGCCCAATTTTTCGAATAAAGTGTGCTGAAAGTGCACGATTTTAACCCAATATGTTGTGCTTCCTCGCTATTCTCGGTCACTCCTGCATATTCTTGGGAATCATTTATGCCTCTCCAATTAAAGAATTCACCAGATTCCACTGAAAGTAGAAGATAAGAAGGTAGAAGGTGCTGTCAAGTGGACAGCTAAGTAAGAAAAGGCTGTAGGCTAGACCAAAGCAAAGCCACAAAGGGGAAAAATCAAAGCCCTGGCCAAGGAAAAGATGAAGAAACAGAGACTTGAGCCACTGCCCAAAGAAGGATCAGAGAAAGTCGAGGCTTTGACCAAAGGAATGTCAGAAAAAAGAGAGGATTGAGGCCCATACCAAAGCATGTAGAGACCGGAAAAGGTGGAGGCCTTCCCTATGGTCAAATGTGAAGTAAAACTGCTTACAGAGAATCGAGGAGAGTAACTTGGCACTAACCCATGGAAGAGACAACCCAAGATGATAGGCCAGAGCCGTTAGCCAGGGAAAAGACAACAAGAACAGTAACTAACCACAGAGATATTTCCTAATGTGGGGGAACACTTTAAAACCTTCACAGAAAGGTGAACAATCTGAAACAAGAGTGCTGAAACCAGTGAGCGTCGGTGAGTGAAGGCAAGGAATGCACTTATGTTTTACTTTTCTTAATTTGGATTTATCTTATTTTAATAAGGAAATCCAATAAACAGTAACTTCAATCGATGCATCATAAAAATCACCCACAGAGAAGACATTGCCATACTACTGAACTTTTAGCACTGTTCCTAGGTTATGCCCCCTAAACATTTTGCTTTTCCCCCTTTTGATTTCTAGGATTCATGATTTAATTTTGTGGCCAGAGGAGTCCCCCTGCCACTGAAACCCGTTTTGAGTACTTGTTGTATGGCAGTCCATATGGCTCCTAGGACAGGGGTGCTTTTTGAGCACCCCATTTGGCTCTATCCCATTGCATTGGCTTTAGAGTGTATGCTGGTGGCAGCTGTAATTTAGTTTTGGCTTCAACAAGAGTGTAGGCGGATTTACGACATTAGTAGCCTAATGAAACCTTTTTGATAGTCATTGGGGTATGTGATTAATCAAGGGTATTCGTCCCTTCTCCCCCATGGGGAGCCCCCCTTTTGAGGCTAGGGAGATGAGCCCGCTCCTCAAGACCCTCCTTAAGGGTCTGGGCAAGTAGGACGTCACTAGGAGAGACTCCCCTTTAGGGGACATAGGGGCCTCATCACGAGATGGGCGGTGTGGTAAAAATGTGGCGGTAATAGCGTTACCACTGCATTGCTGCATCGCCCAATTACAAGTTTGGGGGGAAGTTGGAAGATTCACTTCCAGCTCTGAGCTGCTGGTAAATCCACTGACTTTGCGCCCATTTTCAGTGCAATTACCACTGCGCATTTACTGCCACAGTAATTGCGCTGAAAATGCCCCATTGAGTCCAATGGAGTCCCAGAAAATGGGGACTTACCACCACTGCCACTTATAATCTGACGGTAATACCATCAGACCAACTGGCAGTAACAGTAATTGTGTTGGGCAGTATTCCAGCAGATTTACCACCGGAATTCCAGCAGATTTACCCCCGGCATAACGCCCAACCCGTGATGAGGTCCAAGGACTCCCATTCCTGTCAGGAACTCCCTAGACCATCCACTATACTAGCATATATTGGGACTTTCAGATATGAAGACATTATAAGATCCAGAGACTGAGGATCTGTCTCTTTAAGGAGGGGACGTACATTTAACTGAGACGAGTAGGCTGGACAAACAGAGCATGCAGAGTAGAGGTGAAGGCACAGAGAGAGAGCGAAGAGTGTAGGCAGGGGATGCCCCCTGGAGGAGGCAGACCGAGGAGAGCCGTGGAGCCCGCGTATTCCAGAGGAGTCCTGAGCATCAGAGGAAACGCTGGAGGCCCGGCGTTTCCCAACCGAGAGAAGGAGAGGAGTAGTGAATCCCTATCCCGATGGTGGCGTGACCATGACCATTTCGTGGTGGGCTCTGCGCCCGTCGAATAGCACCGAAACCACCCAGCCGGGGAGTCAATGAGATGCCTGCGACCCACATCCAGACCTGGTCGCAACGAGAGAGAGGACTAAGTGCGAGACACCACCAACAAGAAGAAGCATGTGAGCCAGAGCAGAGGAAGAGAACCAGAGCGAACGCTGAGGCTGATAATGTTCCCCTGTAGACACAGAGGTAACTGGGAGAACAGGAGTACCCAGAGGCCACCTGGGCATCGTTATGGAACGGGTGAAACACGTCCCAGTGAAATTGATGAGATGCTAAATATAAAGCCATTGAAGCAGAACTATGTTAATGTGATCATGATAATATTGAATAAGCCTGAAAGAGAAGGTATTACGAACTGGGCACAAAGACCCTGGGAAGAGGGGGAAGTACCCCATGGTGTAAGGAAGAAACAGTGGAGAAAACCAGAGAGAGAAGTCTATAAATATTCAATGGGAAGTGTGATGACTCCAATGAAGTCATCACAAATTCCTCAGTGGTGATCTCCTCCCATGTGGCCAGGGAGCGGCAGCCACTACCTGATGCTGACCCTGGGGGCGGTTACATGAGGGAGGATCAAATGGGAGGAGACAACTACCGGGGAGATGTTATGATTTTATTGGATGAGCCACAGTGTCCCCCCCTTTCCCATGAGGAAGATCCTCTAATACCCTCTGTCATTCTAGTCAGGCCCCCACCTTTGACCCAAATACCCACAACTCACACCTAACACCTTTTGTTACTGATGTGCCTTTATGGGAAATCCATGAGAAAAACCATCTGAGAGTTAAAAGTCCAAAGACAACCATGGACTCCAACTCCCATAGCCACACAGGTAATGAGACGAGGAGGAGGATACAGGAGTTTGTGCAAAGTCACAGGAGCTCGAAGTACAACATACAGACTAGTAGTTTTTCCAAGTCTTCAGTGCGCGGGACATTCAAGATGGCCACCGCACAATTGGATCGAGCAGTGCAGTAGGAGTCGTTTCCACCCATGCTGAGGCTCACGAACGTGAAACACACTGACGGAGCTAGCGAAACGGAGAAGACTGCTGGGACAGGAGAAGAAATGCCACGTGTGAGCAGGAAGGCCGTGGAGATGTCAGGAGCTGTGCAGGAGCTCCGGTAGGTTGGGCTGCTCGACCCGACAGTGCTCTAAAGCCCAGGCCAAAAAAGAAAGCTGGTGTGCCACCACAGAGCCATACAGGACGCTGCAGGAGCGTCCGCACACTCTAAACTGCAAAGCAGGTGAAGGATCATCGGAGACGCTGGAAGGAACCGGTGAGTCTGCCCAAAGCAGCTGGGAATCCCAGGGCTTTCCGACAAGCGCACCAACAAGTGCTAAAGTGTTTGAATGGTATGTGATTGCTGATAAAAAAAATACACAAAGAATCAATGCAGTCAAGGCAAAGTAAAAATTCAACACCCAATAAGAAGAATGTTTGAATGCAGACAATGCAAAGCATAAAGACAAACCCCAATCAAGTATAAACATGGGGAGAAGTTTGAGTAAATGTTACCATAGACAAATATACCAAGCACTTTACGGTAAATCCTGTTGTGGTATAACCATACAACTGTGATAACTAACAAATTGTGAAACTCATAAGAAGTCCTGACAGGCGAGTACACCAGGTGAAATTGTATCAAGATTCCTGGCAGGGGAGTATACCAGAAAAACCCTATAGAGAAGTCCTGGCAGGCGAGTACACCAGGCAGCTGAAATTGTATGACGATACATGGCAGGGGAGTATACCAGGTGATCTGCAAAGGTACAAGAGATTCTACAGAAAGACTGTTACAGAACATTTTGCTTGAGCAAGAACTTTGTGTGAGTCCAGTGAAGACACAAAGGAACTGTTGGCTAAAGAGACATTTTTGCCATCCTGTTTCAGAATCCAGGGTAAGGGGACCACCCTCAAGATCCATGGGTCTTTACCTTGGAGAATATTATTGTTGAGACATTTGTATAGTTTTGGTTTTCAACACTTCTACCAACATCAAGTTAACAAGATTTCCTTTCACCCTTTTATTGTTTCGTTTATATTGTGAGGGCCAGGATAGGACGTTTTAGACACAAAGACAGCTTTTCTGTTTTTGACATCCTGACACAGACATATACTTAGTTTTAATTTCTAGGTAGGAAAGTTCCTCTTTAGAATAGGGCTAACAAGATGTTTCCCCAACCCATTTTTGTTTTGTGTCCGGCTTTCATTTCTGAACCCAGAAGGAAAATTAAGTGAACCAGATAAGAAGATAAATAATCAAACCGAACAATCCTAGGAGAGGGGGCGGGTCAAGCCACTACAAAGGATACCCAACCTAAGAAGGTCTGGGTAACACGAGTGAGAAAGGCATATATGCCTGGATCAAGGTATAAGGAAGAGTGATACAAAGGACTGTGGTACAATTGTTGCAAAACGGGAGACAAAACCCAAGTACATAGTTGATTTCGTCCAAAAGGTGGCAAGAGACTATTTGAAGATATCTTACTGAAGAGAACTTTGAAGTAAAGAAGAGACCTTGCCATAAGAGATAACCAGGAGAAGAGGAATATTCTCCTACCTAGTATAATGGCTATTATGCATGCATGGGCTCACTATGAGCTAAATTCTGATCCTCAGATGTGGTTTGTTCTGGTTTAGACGGGTCCCTATTCCTAGACAGGCCAATACGGTACTACATGGGTACATTTCTGATAGCTAGTTTTCAGAGCCAGCCTGATTGCTGGCTGCCAAATGTGTTTTGTGAGTGCCCCTGTGTGTGAATGGAGGGCTGGTTTAGGCCAGCCCAAAGGGTTGGGTATATCTAGGGGAAGCCCTGAACCTTCCCTGAACCTTCCTCAGTTTTGCTGGGATTTTGGTAGGTTGCTTACCTGCCTGTTGGAGGATTTGTGCCTTGAAGCCTTGCTGCTATAATTTTAGGACCATGTCTGGCCATACTGTCTGGGGTCTGTGCCCTTACCCCTCGCCCTGGTTTTAGTTTTTAACTGCTAGACACCCTTCATGGGCTGTGGTTTTCTTCCCCCTCTTCCTCCTCACTGGCTGGGCCTGGGCTCCCATGCTGGGACCATTCATGGCCTGTTTTACTATTGTCTTACCAAAGTACCCTGGTCATAATCTTGCGGGGAGGGAGATGCTGTCATCCGAAAGGGTGCTGAGACACCAATACCCCACCTGTTCATCTGGGCCATCATAGGCAGCCTTCACCAAGCATTTCTCTCTTTGCCCTCTGTTCGGTCTTGATCCATTTGGTCGGGTTCCTCTTCCCTAGAGCCATATTTGCTGTTCTTTTCCCTCCTAGCTTCTAAGGCATGGTATCAAAAGTATTACACTGACACAAAGGTACAATTTGTAAAACCTTTATTGAAGTTTCAATGGGGTTGGAGAAACTAATACTTTGCCCTATAGCTCAGAGGGGAGTAGTCTAGACCATCAAATAATAAACAAAATCATCCTAGTTGAGTCTGTCAAATCACAAATGGTCTATACTAACAAAAACCTAATGTCGGCCCTATATCTTGTACAACAAGTGTGAAAAGAAGAATATGTATGCAAAGGTAAGTCAGTGTTCAAATATAAAGAATAAATGTGGCTGAGTCAGCTCTCCTCCCACGTTGGACAACACAGAGTAATGCGGTCCCTGTAGGCAAGATGACAGACTCTGACTCTGGCTCTTAACACAAAGGCAGTCCAAGAAGTGGATCGAGGCCCACCTGGCCTTCCACGTTAAAGTCTTGCTTTCCAATTTTCAAAACACAGTTCACCAAAAGTTCACGTCGGTGCCCCTCAGTCGGGCTTAGACCTCTTAAAGCAAACGTTCACCAAAAGGTTCACGTTGCGCCCCCTCTATCGAGCTCAGACCTCTTAAAGAAAAAAGTTCACATTGGTCTCCCTCAATCGGACTCAGAACTTTCACAGCAAAAGTTCACGTCGGTTTCCCTCAGTCGGGTTCAGACCTTTTACAGAAAAACAAAACACTTGCAGGGGTTCCCTTCCACAAACTTATTTCACCTCTTTAGGGGTTCCCTTCCTCTAAATTATTACACCTTCGGTCTCCCTCTGTCAGGCTCGGACCGTTTCCTGATTTCGAAGACTTTCCAATGTGCGTGGCTTTTTTCTACAGATCTGTGCAGGACCACTTCGACTTTCCAGCTTTCAATTCGCACTCTTATGTTTTTTGCCCCAGTGCTTCCTAGTCTGGGTAGTTCACTGTATTATGCACCAAAGTTCAACATTCACCTTTTTACTCTCCCCTTTTCTCAGGGTCAATTTCAATCACCTCGCTTATACAGTTCATTCACTTTATAGCTATAAACATTTCACCTTTCACGGATACTTTCGAGTGGGCTACTTCCTTTCACCGGACCACTCCGTTACTCAGTATCGCTGACTTCACCGCTATCGTTATTTCAAGATTTATTTGCATGTCTGCCTTTCGTCGTGTCTCATCCACATGTGTGCTGTCTTCAGTTATGCAATATAATGTTGCACTTCAATCTTTCTTTAGCACCCAGCTGTCTCTCACGTTGCTTGCCAACTCACCGGCTGTGTGAGTTTCTTTCTTGTCTTTACTGTCTTCCAGTTTACGAGTCAAGGTTAGTACCACAGGCTTGGCCTCACCTCCCCAACTCTGATGTTCCACCCGGCAGGGTCGCTGGCGTCCATGAAACACAATGCAGGCCTCTTGTTTGGGAATCGGCCTTCTCCACGTGTCTTACGTGGCCTCTTGGATGCAATGACCTCCTGCAGGGAACTCCTGGGGTTCTCCACCCGTGGTTCTCGTCCCTCAGTCCGTTGTTCTGCTCCAGTAGGTTTGTCTTCACCCCAGAAGTTCTGCTCTTACTCGTGTTCCACCTTGCTCAGAGTGTGTCTCTACATTCCGCCTTTTATCCGTGTGAGGTGAGCTAATTGGCATCCGATGTATGCACTTAAAGTGCCTGTTTTTGCCTGACCCAATTAGCGGGACATGTCCAATGTGATGTGTAAGAGTTGGCATTATTACTCTGTCGGCCTCTTCCTCGGACCAGTGTTTGTGTGGGAGGGGGGAGGGGTTGGGACTTTGTAGGATCCTAGGAAATAGGAGTGATCATGGGTACGGGAAAGGGAGGAATACCGCGTCTCACCACCAGCTGCCTCACCCCCACTTCCCGAAGACTCCTCACCCAGGTGATCCTCGCGCACTGGTCCACCCACAGGAACTGGATCCAAAAGCGATGGCTGTATCCTGGTCACCTGGATGACAAGTCCCAGAGGACTAGCGGGTGAGACACCCTTTGGTTTCTTACAGAAGTCCAACTCAAGAGAATTGCCAACTGTTCTTCTTTTGGGTTGTCTGGGTCGTTGTTTGTCGGGGTTCAAGTCCCTGATTTCCTGCATATTCTAACTTAACCTGCAAGAGAAGATTTCTACTTGCCTGATTGTTTCGACATTCCTGAGTTATGTTTTTTCAGGCGCTCCCACCATGAGTATTTCTCTGTAGGCTTTGTGCTTTGGGCTGGTGGGTTATTCTTGATACTTGGTCCCTGTGGTTCTCAGTTTCTACAGTTCTCTTTCTACCACATTTCTCATGCACTTCGAATGGCACTAATTCTGCTGTGAAATCCTTTCTTCTTTGGGCTTCTGCCTCTCAAACCTAGAACTGAAACTCTTAGTGAGGTACGCCTCTGGCATCCCATCTTTTCACCTGTGGAATGGAACTCAAAGATACCTTTCGATATCCTGTAACTGCTACTGTGCCTACATAGTTTGTGCCATTTATTCCCGAATTGAAACTTTTAAACATAACTAAAACACCTTAAAAGTGACTTGGAATGTACTTACCTCTACATGGAGATTTTTGTGTACTTTGGGCCTATGGAGTTTTATGCTTTATGACAAAGAACTGGATTTTTAGCATGTACCACTCATTTTAAATGCATTGTTTTTATAACTTGTATTTAACATTTAATGTTGTGGTACAGCTAGGTTGGTAGACAGTGACATTACAGCCATGCAAGGCTAGTCTTTCATATGAAAGTAGTCTTCTTGAAGACCAGATCCATACCAGCAAGTTTGGTCCAGTGCTCAGTTCATTTTGTGCAGTCTCACAGGGGATAAATAACATTGATAACATAATGTATACATACATTCCCAGTTCATGGTGCACCTGGAGGAGGAATGGTTTTGTAACCATTAAAATTGCCAATGGAGCGGCCCATATCTACCTTCCGCCTTTTCATATATGTCACAGTTGTGTGTATCTAAATCGCTTCCCCTAATCCAGTTGGAATTTGGCTTTGCACTCCTGAAACACCAGGAGTGATCCTTCCTTGTAAATCAAAGACATCTGTGCAAGTCCCCCCATAGCCAATGACAGAAGAAGTTCCCATCAACCCCGGGAAAAAGTCACTTTGCCCAGTCCAAGGGATAAGGGACCCATTCCTGCTTTTACCTCCCACCTGTTCAATGCTCCACACCAGTAATGTATTGAGTTGTTAGTGGAGTTCAGAAGTGTGGTGGTGTGAGCCTATCTAACCACGTTTGTGAAAGGGAGTAGGGATAACGTGGTTCGAGACATGGCTTATTCTATTCACACCCATTAGGGAATCCTGGCCATCTCCCCCAGCCAACGATGAAGGAGATCTGTGCTGCTAGATCATAACTTTTAAAAAAAAACCTTTTTATTTATTGACTCATAATCACAAATTCCAATCACATTACAATCAGTACTGTTCCTTTACGATTGATTCCTCAATTTATACAGTTAAAACATCTGGTGCCTCATTACACAACTTCAGTGATCATGAGGTTTTATATATTGCAATCTAAAAACATTTAACAATAACATTCTTTACCCAGCCCCCTTTCCCTTCCCTAACCCCAACATGTATGGCTTCGATATTACTGTTCCGGGTTTTAGAGTCTGCTATTCCTTTTTTCAAAGGACATTCCCCTTGCCATCTATTCTCCCATTGTAGTCAGATCACATGTACATTCTTGAGCAGCATTGGTTTATGAAAGTGACATTCTCTGCCCTTTACATTTTCGTGAAAGGGACGCCATACTGTCAGAAAAGTATGATATTTCCCGGCACTCAGCGTGCATACCTTCTCCATGTCCAGAACTCCCCAAATCTTTACCCACCACCAGGCTATTACATGTCCTTCCACTGTTTTCCACCCTTGGGCTAGAGTCATTTGTGCTGCCATTAGCAGATGTGTAATGAGGGTACCAGTGATACCACTTGCAGCATAAACTCCCTCTACTTCCTCCTCCAACAGGATCACAGTTGGGGAGTTCGGTAATTGTGCCCCTGTGATCTCCTTTATGTGCCCCAGGATCTCTTTCCGGTATATTTTAGCTTTAGGGCATGTCCACCACGTGATATAAATCCGCTATTTCTCCACTTTGCCTCCAGCATAAAGGGGGATAATTCACATTCATCCCATGTAACCAGCTGGGGGGACAGGTACCATCTAAAGCACATTTTATATGCTCTTTCTTTAGTAGCCATACGTTTAGATATTTAATGTGCTCTCCTCCAAATTTGTTCCCATTCCTCTTCCATAATAGGGGCGCCAAAATCCTTTCCCCATCTATTCATGTATGGGAGTTTGTCTCCCCGCTGTGCCCTTTCCAGCAGTCTGTACAATCACGATAACCCTTAAGTTATCAGGCCTTGTTGAACGGTTAGTTGTAATCCCAACAGCGATTAGCCTGCTTGTGCCTGCCTCTTTTACCTCCTTCTGGGAAATCCAATGTTTAACCTGTATATATTTATTCCACTCTCCCCCTCCTATACAGAATCTCTGCTTACATTCCTCAAAAAGGAGGGGACTCCCACTGTGGAAAAAGTCCCTTAATGTCAGGGGTTTAGTCCTACCCATGGATCCCAGAATTTAACTTTCTGGCCCGGTGTGAAGTCGATATTATAAGCCATTGGGGTATACGCCCCCAATCCCTGGGGTATTGTTTTCCTTTTCAGTGCTTGGTCCCATCCCCGTAACGATACCTTGGTTGCTTCTAGGAGTTGTCCTTTGCCCCGCGAGCCGCAGTTCGCATGGTGTGTAATACTCTCAGTGAGATAGATGTAACCCCTTGTTCAATTTCACACCAACCCCTTTGTGTCTCATCCGCCGCCCATTTCAACATAGGCCCTATTTGCGCCACCAAGATATATCTTTCCACATCAGGAACCCCCCAGGAGTGTTGGGCGTATTAGGATTTAGCTTTGTATCCTTGGTTTCTTCCTGTAACATATAAAGGAGATAATTTCAGGCTGTAATGTCCTGATCATACGAGGTGGTATTGCTACCGGAAGTGAACCCACTATATACAACAAGCGGGGGAGCATCGTCATTTTAACAGCTGCTATACTAGCAAACCAGGAGAGTTCCTGAGCATCCCATCTATGGAGATCTTCCGCTAACTGTTTCCCCAGTGGGGTTATATTTTCCCCATATAATCCTTTATACCCTCCCGTTAAGTGTATCCCTAAATACTCTATACTCTCATCTTCCCAGATTACAGGGTATTCCTTGCTCAGTCTTATTATTTCTCTTCGGTCCTCAGTTATGTTTAGACCCTTAGACTTGGTATAATTTATAGTGAACCCCGAGACTATAGCAAACTCTTGTAGCCTCTCCATAACTCTGGGTAGTGAAAATGTTGTGTTCTTCAGAAATAACAATATGTTATCTGCATATAGCGTTATTTTATGTGTCTCTTTTACCCTCACTACCCCCGGAATCCCCTGATCCTGTCTAAATATGACCGCCAAAGGCTCCATGGGCATGAGGGCATCCCTGACGCGTGCCTCTCAGGATTCTAATCTGTGCCCATTAACCAGGAAGTTTGTTGTAGGTATTTCGAAAAAACGCTAATATCATTCTAGTAAAGTCAGGTCCATATCCAAACGCTTCGGGGACCATGCGCAAATATCCCCAATCTAGCTGTCGAAAGTTTGCTGTGCATCTAGTGCTGCTATAGAGAATAATTTCCCAGTTCTAGTCCCCAGGTCTAGTATGTCTATGGCTCTTTTTATATTATCCTGCCGATGCCTCCCAACGATAAAGCCAGCTTGGTCTTCATGGATTATCCCCAGGAGAATCCTCATTAGTCTAGCTGCCAAGACCTTGGCGTAGATTTTAGCATCACTATTTAGTAGAGAAATGGGGCGATAGCTGGCACAATCTGTGGGTTCTTCCCTGGTTTGAGAATTAGTATTGTAGTGGATTTCCCCATGTGTTCTGCAATCGTACCTCCCTCCCTTATTTGAATAAAAAGACGATTTAAAGGTGCAAGTAGGTGTACCCTAAATGTTTTGTAAAAGCCGTTCCCTAAGCCCTCGGGGCCAGGTGTCTTATTACTTGGTAGAGATGTAATTGCATCACTAACCTCTTGTACTGTAATGGGTAATTCTAAGGTTACCTTTTCCTCTTTAGGTATCTGTGGTAATTGTAATGCTTCCATATAGCTTGCCTGAAGAGTCGGGTCCAACCCTTCTTAATCCAACAGACCTGCATGAAATGTTCTCATAATTCTCATTTTATCTGCTTCCGCTGTAAATAGCGTATCTTGCTCATCCTTAAGTTGGGCAATATAATTCCGGGCTTTTTGCTTCCTCAATTTAGCTGCTAGGAAACGATTGGCCTTACTCCCTTGCATAATATGTTTGTTTAGTATTTAATAGAGCTTGTGCAGAGTGGTCTGCCACGTGTGCTTCCATCTGCACCCTAATCTTCCATAACGCTCTCAATGTTTTTTGTGTCTGTCGATTTTTATGTTGTGCTTCTGCTTTTTTGACCTGCCCCTCCAAGTGCATCCTAATCAGGGATGTCATTTCACCAAAATGTCAGGGGTAGCGGAAGTGGCATCACACAACCCTTGACCTCTGATGACATCACAGGAAGTGATCTCATTTGACCCCACCCCGAAGTTATATCGCGGGAAGCGATGGAACACAATCTTTCACCCCTTGACAATACAGGAAGTGGCATCATATAGCCTTTTTCCTAGGTACACTATGAAGAATATGGTTACAATATCACTATAATGTGATATACATTTCATACACGAATGGATCGCTATATGTATCGTTAAGATCAGTGTGTATAGGCCCTTATTACCAAATTACTGTGAATGCAAGCAGACGTCCATGGCCAAATGATAATGATGTGTTTTGATATAGCACTTAGTTTTAAACACCTTATATAGAAAACATGTACATAGAATATCACCCAACCTGTGTTGGTACTGATTTATCGACCTCAGAAGGATGAAAGGCTGAGTTGAGGTGTTTAAGAACAGACTAAATCAGTGACTCACCCCTGAAGTGTGCCTGAAGTAAACCTTTAATGAGTCTAGCAATTATTGTATAGAATTTTCGAAAGACACATTATTTGGTATTCCTATTCTTTCTTATTTAGGGTCACTGCTGAAAGTGTTACACTTGTGGAACCCCTGTTCATTTTTTTAAGAGGCCTGATCAAGAAAATCAGCCACTCCAGAAGCAAAGAGCCACATGGTGCTGGCCACGGCCCATGAGCTTGCATTAAAAAAATAAAATAAAAGCATTTTTTTAAAAACATTTATTTTAGGGGTAGCAAGGGAGACCACAGGGGTCGCAGTTGCGACCCCTGGCAACCCTTAAATGATGTCCGTGCTCCTAATTACTTCTTTCTCCCTGGCATATGCTATGCATTGGGATATAAATGCTCCCCAGGCAACTGCTTTCCCTGCATCCCAAACTATCCTCCAATCTGTTTCCCCATTATCATTTTCTTTGAAATAGTTACTAATTACTTTCTCCATATGCGCCCTAAGTGCTATATCCCCCAAGATCGGCTCGTTCAATCTCTAATGTTTCTGAATCTCTGTATTGCTCTTAGTCATTTCAATTTGTAGTATCACCGGGGCATGGTTGGAAAGATATTTGACCCCAATTTCTATCTTTACTGCTTGGGGGATCAATGTTGACGAGACTAGAACCATGTCTATTCTTGAATAGCCCTTGTGTACTGCTGAGTAATGGTTATAGTCCCTTTCCAAGTTATGGAAGATTATGCATGTCTCTATTACCCCCAGGTCTCTAAATAGTTTCCCCAACACTTGTCTATTTCTTTCGTCTATAGAGGTAGGTGGGAGCGTTTTATCTAATACAGGGGCCATTACACAATTAAAGTCCCCTCCAATAACTACCTGTCCCTCACACCAACTTCCTATTTTCGGAAGTATCCACTTCAGAAAGAGATCCTGCTTTTCGTTAGGAGTGTATATTACAATAAATGTATATATATGGTCCCCTAGTAATCCCTTCAGTACCAGATACCTTCCCTCAGGATCCCTGTAAAGAAACTGTTTTTTAAAGGCCAGTTTAGCTCCTATCATAAATGCAACGCCCTTTGTCTTTGTCCCACTAGAAGCATAATATTGTTTGGGGAAGGCCTTGTGTGACATCCTTTGTTCATCCTTGGGGAGGAGATGCATCTCCTGTAGGAGTACTATAGATGCCTGGAGTTTTAAGAGACTCCACAGTATCGAGTGGCGTTTCACCGGTAAATTCAAGCTCTGCACATTCAAGTGATATTCACTTCAGCCATATCCAGGGCATCCTAGTGCCCATTTACCCTTTTCTAAGCTTCCTCCCTCTTCCCCAGTCAAACCCAATGTAAAATCTAGAACATACAACAAACCATTCCCAACTCCAACCCCAACTCCTCCCCTTCCCCAAAGCCCCACCCCCTCTGTTTCCTTTCCCTTTACCCAGCCATGGCCTAGGTGCTCTCAAACCCCCCTCTGGGAGGTAATCCAGGGCGTTGGGCCTTTTACAACCTCAGGCATTTCCCCACCCAGGATACACTATACCTTGAATTGGATTCCAAGATAACCCCACATTATTTCTTCCGTCCGGGCTCACTCCTCCTTGGTCTAGCGGATTTACTTATCTGTTCCCCCTCCCCGCCCGCCATACCACCACTATTCACAAATTGTTTTAGTTCGTATTCGAGCCACCATCCCTCATTTAGTGTGGGGTCCAGTCAATTTTACTTCCCTTTCACGTCTCCTACTTCTGTCCGCCGTCCATTTATACGGCCTGATACCTTCATTCGAGGGATTGTCTTGACATCTGCTCAGTTTGGTCCTCGCCCCCTTCCATGTGCATCAAAGAAAGGCCTTCCTCGCATGTGGTGATCCGTTGTTGCTTATCATCCTGCATAAATAGCAGCCCAAAAGGAAACCTCCATTTATAGGCAATATTTTTTGCTACCAGTACCTTCGTAACTGGGTGCATTGATCTTTTTTGTAATGTAGTATTGATATAAATGGATCTGGCTGCCGTTTATTGTCAGGTCCTGATGTGGTCGTGTCTCTCTAAGTATAACCTCTTTCATGGTATACGAAGTTAAGGCCACCAAAACATCTCAGGGTCTTGCTCCTGAGTCCCTTTCCTGGGGCCTACTCTGTGCACCCAGTCAATCTTTATTTCCTCCAGTTGTGTTCCCGTCAAAAGACTACTAAAATACTGTTGCATAGCATCTTTTAGGTCAATGTCCGAAACAGATTCTGCCAGGCCCTTGACTCTAATATTGGACTATCAGGAGCGATTCTCAAGGTCGTCTGCCTGGATTTCTAAATTGTGGGTAGCTCTGGCTACCTGTTTTAGTAGGACTCTGTTTTGTTTGACCTCCTCTGACATCTCTGATAAGCCTTGTTTGGTCGTATTCACTCTGATCCCAAGGTCATTAATTTATTTTCTGACTTCCTGAAGCATTGTCTTGAGCTCCTCTTTTATTTTCCCAAATTGTACCTGCAACTATTCCATGATCCTGCTTTCCATTCCTCTCAAACAATCTTGCAACTCTTCCTCCTTTAATTCCATGATGGGGGTTCTCTGTCTTATCTCCTCTTCCAGCTTTGACACCTGTGTGTCTTCTTGTTGTTGTCTCCAAAAACGCTCCAGTTGCCCTTGTGAATTGGTTGTCCCTTTAGCTCTTGCTGGACTGCTCTGATGCCACTAATGGTTTGAGTGCGATTCCCCCAAATGTATGAGTGCACTCCTTGTCTGTATCTCCTTAAGGGGGTGAGAGGCCTAATATTTGATATGTTTATTGTAACTGAATGAAATTAGGGACCTATAGAAAGTTTATGTTGTTCTCACTCCCATTCTTTTCATCCTTCTCCCAGTCTCCACAGGGGAGGACGCTGAATTTTCTGTCTTATGACTTATCCTTAATGAATGGGGTTAGAGACTCACCAGAGGCGTTATTTCTGCGCCATCAACTCACCCGCGTCTATGCTGCGTAGGAGCAGAGTGGGAATCGAAGTGTTAGTATTATCCTCACTTATTCCGCAGCTTTGAGGCGCCTGGTGCTTGTTTCCTGAAGTCCAGAGAGAGGGTTATAACGTGTCTTCATGCAACGTTAGGACAATTCACATTGTATATTATGACGCACGTGAGCGTGAATTTCCCCTTTATGGTGGTCTCCTTTTGTATTCCTTCCCCAGGGTCTCTGCCACACCACCTCAGGTATCCTTTAACATAGTTTTACTGCCTTTCAGGCTAAGCTTTTTTGGAGCTTTAGTACCTAGCGCACTGTCATCCATCCTCTCTCAGCTTGCTCTCTGAATTCTGTTCAAGTGTCCTATCTTTCAGCTAATTTCGCCAGCCAGCTGCTCCTGTATATCCTGCCAATGATTAGCACGATATCTAGCTTCCCGGGCTCCCTTCTCTGCTAGCTGTTAACATATGCTCAGCGTGCCCGGTCCTCCGCACCATGGGAATCTCCTGCTACCGACTGTAACGGGCCGGGTGCCCACACGCTTCAACGCACCTGTTGGTCTTATGTCCTCCACCCTGACCGGGTGTGCAGCTGTTCTGTCCCCTTCAACTCCTGGAGTCTCATGCGGTGCACCGTCCCTCGACAACGGCTTCCATGCTGCGGTTTCCGATTTTTTCAACAAGGCTTCAAATGCTTCAAGTGCGCGCTGGTCACATCTACCTCCCGGTAAGCGCTGGTCTGCTGCAGGTTTTCTCCTGCTACACCCGATTGCGGTCAGGCCGTCCTCGGTTTCACTTCCTCCTGCATGCCCAGGGGGGTTTTGTACCGCCTCTATCACCTGCTTCTCGGTGCAGTTTTACAGTTCCGTCCCGATTCTGTTAGGGGGCGGGCCATATCCACCCAGCCGTATTCCTCAACTCCTCTGTATACTGTGGGGAGAGGGATGTGCATGATCATCGTTATTTTCGCCTGATTAATGTCTCCAGATTATACCTTTTTAGATCTGGAGTACACAGTACACCGTGATTGAATCTACCTATCGCTACCACTCTAAAAAGCCCTGGCTTTTTGCCCATCCAGCTAAATTTGAGGGTCTTACATTGCAGAGACAGGAGAGCTGAGGTAGGGATAGTAACCTCAAGGGTATGAAAACGATGGCAAGAAGTTAATCTTGATGGTGGTAATACACCCCATCTAGGAGATGTCTTGCTTGTGCAACCTAATCACGTTGCTCGAGAAGTCCTTGAATCATTTGAGAAAGTTGAATCTATATGTCCCCTGTGGAAAGGACAGGATACGTTCCCCCAGCTATCAATGGAATCACTTTCTAGCTGGGACACTTTCTCCCAGTTTTCTGTGCATATCGTAAGGTAATGAGACACTCAAACTGAAGGATTTATGATAATGAAGAAGACTGAGGTTAGCTCGGACATATTCAGCTCCATGATGCTGGCTTTAAGGGAGTCTGGGATGTCAGTTATGATCAACATTACATTGTCTGCATAGAGAGAAACGTTATATGCAACCCCTTTCTGTGCAACACCCGGGTCTCAGGGTTGTCTCTAATTATTTTAGACAAAGGCTCCATTATAAGAGCAAAGATAAATGGCGACAGTGGGAATCTCTGTCTCGTGCCTCGCAAAATCAAAATAGGGCCTTCTAGGCATTGATGAACCCACACTCTAGTCACAGTGGATTGATAGTTGGCTAGCACCATGCGCTGGAATGCTGTACTGAAGTTGTAAGCAGGTAGAACATATTGCATAAAGGCCCAATCTACCTTGAAAAAAGCTTTTGTGTCTAGGGCAAGGACTCGTATTTTTAAGTTGTCTCTTCTGGCAACCTATATCAGATCAAGGGCGTGTCTTATATTGTCATGCGTTCATCTTTCTGCAATAAAGCCTGTCTGATCCGGATACCTTTGACAGTCTTGTCACCAAGACCTTGAATTAAAACTTGGCGTCAATATTTAACAGAGGGATTTGTCTCTATGAAGAACAATCATGAGGGGTCTTCCCAGATTTCAGGACCAAGATTCTTAAGGACTCTTCCATGGAAGGTGTGATCCAGTCATTTGACAAGGAGTTAAATAATTGAGTCAGATATTTGGTTAATTGTGGCTGAAAGGTCTCATAAAAAAGCATAGTGAACCCTTCAGGTCCAGAGGTTCTATTTCGACGGGTGGTAATTACTGCCTCTTCTTCATCTTCTCTAATTGGTCTTTCTCATTCTCCATACTCCATGTCTGTGAGCTGTGGGAGGTCAGTGGAGTAAACATAAACTTGTTGTCTTTGGGGGAGAGGTGCTCACCCGCCATCAGGGCGGAATGTATCCTTCCATCAGAGTCTCCCAAGTCCGAAATAGTGTTTTTGGTGTTTGTCATGTTTAACTTGTGGACCAAGAATTTGTTCACCTTATATCTCTTGGCGTAATATGATTGTTTAGTTCTAACGATCACCTGAGCAGTTCTTTCGGCTAAGGAGGAGTCGAGTTTAGTATGCGCTAGTCCTACATTTCCAAGTAATTTGAGGAAGCACTTCTGTGCATGTATTCACTGTGCATGTATTCATACTCCTGACGCATCTTTTTCGCAATCCTCCCTGTTTATTGTAAGCCTTTATGTAAAACGTAGGGGCAATTAACTCTCCCCTAATAACAGACATCATAACATCCCAGAACAGGGAGTTCGAGCAAGTACCTTCTGATGTTTCTAGTAATTTGCTATCACTTTTGCAATATTGTCTCTGAGAGCTGAGTCTCTGAGTACGGGGTCATAGAGCCTACATGAGGGTCTGCAAGGGGGACCAATCTCGGTACCAATAATTCTCACTCAACTGGGGCATGATCTGAGAAAGTGTGGAGTCTAATTTGAGTATTTGGTATGCATGGGACCAAGGAGGGCGATATTAATAGCATATCAATTTTAGAGAAGCTCCTCTGGGTGTGTGAAAAATGAGTATATAACTGGCCACCAAGGGGCGCACGGATGAGGAGCACCTCTGTGTGAGCTCCAGACCCGCGGGCCCCAAAAGTGACTTGATCCCCCACTTTTGACCCCCTCCGTACACAACAACGGCAGCCGTAGCAGCATGACCCGGTCCCCCGCCAGCTGAGCGAAATTCCGGCAAAAAACGGTGGAGCTAGTCAAGAGAAAAGACTAACGGCGCGTGCCTCCCCCTCCTGACCACATACGCAGCAGTTGAGGCATCGGCTGTGCCGATACGAGTCCCGAGGCACCCGGCACCTCCCGCCACCCCCCCGCGGAGAGCTCGGCCCGCTCTGCGGCTCTCCCGGGCAGTCTCCGCCTCACCACCTGATTCGGGGACCCCGGTGGAGCTGGTGAGTGCCTTGCGTTGGCATCCGTGCATACGCACCCCGTCCAGCAGCCCAACCTGCATCGGCGTCCGGCACCCCGCCGAGTGGAGCAACGCTGCGGAGAGGGTCGGTACCCCTCCGCTCCCCCCTGGAATAAGTTGAGGTGCATGGTACGCACCGAGGCCCCTTCTCCTTCCGGAGCGCCTCCCGCGAGAGTCCCGCTGCTGGACGGCGCGGCCCCGATAGCGGAGAGGGGGCCTCCCCCGCTTTCCGCCCCCGGCCCAGGGCCGGATCGAAGACACAGCTGCGGGCGGCGCGTGGGTTGGCGTAGGCCTCTTCCCGAGCCCGCCGCCGTCTGCACCAACGCTCACCGCGCGGGCCCACCGGGAGGGGCGCCTACACACTGATCTCCCCTTGCATCCCCACCTTAAAAGGCCCAGAGGGCCCATACGAACAGAGCACTGGTGGCTTGGGGGGGCCCTGTTGCGGCCCTGGCGCTTCCCCATGGCCCCAGCATAGGCCTAAATAAATAAATCCCCAATTGAAGACACCTCACAGCACGCCCTGTGCCACACTCCCCTTTCTCCTGCAGTGAGTAACGGACTGAGACTGTCTACTGGTGGAGGGACTGCTCTCCCCCAGCATCTCCACCAGAGAACCCAAAGTCACCTGTCTCCCCCCGGGAGGTCACAACAAGCGCAGAGACAAGAGATTCCTCCCAGCTCCCACGTGAAGTGTTCTTCTCCCGAGACCACCCCACACCGGGCCCAGTCCTCCTCCATTTGACCGCAACACTATAATCCACGGTCTGGGACCCAACGCATACGACTGTGGAATCGTTCCCGGAACCCCTCTCGAACGCAACCCTGGGAACCACCCCATACAAGGCAAGGAGCTAGCCCCTGAACCGAGGGCAACGCAGAGGGTTGGGCCCCCACCATAGGGGCGTGTGCCCTCCTCCACGTGACAGCCAGTCAGCAGCCCCTCCAAGAGCTACGCAGGCGGATCAACAACGAACTTGAACGGAATATCCATCTGGGTCTCCTCCTGAGCCTTCTCTAGAGCCTAAGCCCCCCGTTACGGAACCTGTCCCACGCAACCCCGCTAGGGCCCACAAACGGGCCCATACCTACACTAGATCACCCCTGGCATCGCATCAGACCCGGGGGCAGAAGCCAACGCAAACGGAGGCTAAGGCCCCTGGTCCCAGGGCGTGTGCCTCCTCCCACCATTACGCCCCCGATACTCTGGACACTCTGGGCAACGTCCCACAACACACTCCAAGAGTCGTATATCACGCCAGTGCAGAGGGTAGGGCTCCCACTCCCGGGGCGTGTGCCTCCTCGCACTCAAGCACCATATGAGCACCCAAAGCAAGTTGGCCAGGTACGCGTACACCCCGCCACACCCGGACCCGGATATAAAAACCATAATGTCAGTGGAAGCTTAGGAGACGGGAGCGGCAGCCACTAAGGGAGACATCGCTGCTCTCCTAAGTGAAATCCGAAAAATGGGGGCTAACCTCGGTGGTAAAATTGACAAGATGACCCAGAGAGTAGATAACATCGAGGAGAGACTGGAAGGCGTCGAGAACAACCAAGCCTCGATAGATACACTGGAAACCCAATTAGACCTCAGAATGCGCAACATAGAGAAAAGGGAGGATGAAATTCGTGTGAAGATAGACGATTTAGAAAATAGAGAAAGAAGAAATAACCTGCGATTTTTGGGAATTCCAGAACGTGAAGGGGAAACAGAGGAAGACCTCAAACGAACTATACATGATATTAGAATCCTAGCTGCAGACGAGAACATCGACAAACCTACAATAGAGAGAATACACAGAGCCTGTGGCCCCCCAGTTGGCCCGAGATCTGTCCTTGCCAGATTCCATAGATACCAAGACAGAACGAGAATACTCATGAAGGCCAGGTCCGGTGGAGTCCTCGCCCACGGGGGGATCCCAGATAACCATCTTTCAGGATTTATCATCGCTCACCCTGGCCCTGCGACGTCTCTGTAGCCCCCTAACGAAATGGCTCAAGGATAAAGGTACGAGATATAGGTGGGGATACCCCTTCTCCCTCACGTTTGAGCACGGAAGCAAGAAGATAATCCTCCGCTCTGTAGAAGAAATTCGTGAGTGTATCGCAGACCTCCTTGGAACTGGCCCAAATGAAGGAGCACAAGAGGAGCTAGTACAGGACAGAGCGAGATGGGGGCTCCAGGGTTCCGAGAAGGAAAAAAGTCAAGGGATCCAGAAAGTACAGACGACCCAATGATACACCGGACAGTAACACATGATATTGTACACTCAGGTTCCTCATCCTGGCGACGGTCACCTCGAAACCATTGTTCAGAAATCACCAGCACTCGGGAGTCCGGCACATCTGAATTGCCAGGCCCGACTCACAATGAGCTTGCCACCTGAAGCACTGGGACGAACAGCTGGTGGGGGATGAACCCAGAAACTGCATGTATCATTACTTTTACTAGTTCACAATAGCAGTTGTTGTTGTTGTTTATTAAAATGTTGTTTACTTCAATGTTCGAAGAGTTGGGGGGCAGGGGGCTCAAAATGTTAAAAAGATGATAGCCGTGGTCGGGGTCGTGTGGTTATGACCCTCACTAGTGGTCCGATAGTGGACCGGCTGTATACACCTGGTCAATCTCGGACGCCAACTAACCGGGACACAGACCCTCATGGGGAAAATGAAGGGCGGAAAGCTAGAACCGAGGGCAACGGGTATTATGCCTAATACCTCAAAGGGGAGGGATGGGGGAGGGGTGCACCAAATCTCAAAGCCTCAGTTGGTTGGGGGCAGTTACCAGATTACTTCCACTGTGGCGACTTCCTGCGATGGGCAGCGCGACGTGACGAGCGATTTCAAAGGACAAATCACTGATCAATGGTCATGACGAACCAAGTGACAGGCATGGCACACTCAAAATTGGCACGTTGAATGTCAAGGGGCTTAATTCCCCCACCAAAAGGTCGCTAGTATCCAGAGAGTTCAAGAGAGCGAAGCTAGATGTACTCTTTTTACAAGAAACCCCATACAGCAAAGGAGATGAGAGGAAGGTCTTATTCACCAAGCTATGCTCTGAATATTGGGGCTCAGGCCCACTAAAGAAAGCAGGAGTCGGCATTTTAGTTAACAAAACAATCCGATTTGAACTCTTAAAGTCCTGGACTGATGTGAGTGGCAGAGCGCTTGTACTGGTTGGCAAGATACAGGGCACCATCATCACACTTGCGTCCGTATATGTGCCCAATACAGGACTGTCCAGATTCCTACAACAAACAATCCCTAAAGTCATGAATGAAGCAGAAGGTGAAGTGATCTTAGGAGGTGACCTTAACACGTGGATGGATCCAGATCAGGACAGGCAAGCAGGCAACCCACTTACGACCCCCCCGTCGGGCTCCGGACGCTCACTGGCCGCGGACATAATGGACGCCTACAATCTCAGAGACGCATGGAGACACATGAACCCGAACCGAACAGGCTTCACCTTCTTCTCTACACCACATGCTACATTCTCCAGAATTGACTATATATACCTAACCTCGGAACTCACTGCAGCAATATCCGAATCCACCATATCTCCCGTCACATGGTCGGACCATGACATGGTCACGGTCATTATTGATCAGATGGCCCTCCCCCACAAGAGCTCCAAATGGCGATGCAACGAGAATCTCTTTAAGGATCCAATCTTTCGGGAACAGCTTGAGAAGGGCATCACCCAATACTTCGAGCAAAACAATACAGGTGAAATCTCCACGAATATAGTATGGGAGGCAGGCAAAGCCACTTGGAGGGAAATACTCATTAAAGAGGGGACAGCGAAGAAAAGAGAACACCAACTCATAGAAAGTAGACTCCGGAATGAAATCACTCAACTTGATCTCATGGCCCAATCTATGGTTCCTGATAGATTACAAAAGATCAAGCAGGCCAATGACAAGAGGGAAGAGCTGCGACAACTAGAAACAGGTAGCATTTTGCGCAAACTCCAATGTCTGAAGCAAAAGCATTATGAACATGGCGACAAAGCGGGTGCCTTGCTCGCCGCAAGACTCCGAGGTCAACGTTGAGAACGATGGGTCCCTACGATTCACAACGTAGAAGCTCCCCACGACCATCGTCCCCCCAATATCCCCGAAGCCTTTGCCAACTTCTATGAGAAACTATACAGTTCGCATGCCGCCCCACATCCAGAGGCGATCTCAGACTACATGAACAAAGTATCCTTGCCAGCTCTCCCTTTGGACATAGCACAAGCCATGGACGCTCCCATCACAGGGGAAGAAATTGAGGAAGCGATCAAAAGACTTCCTACAGGGAAAGCCCCCAGAAATTATGGCTACACAGCAGGGTTTTACAAGACCTTTAAGGACGCCCTCCTCCCTTTCATGGTTGATCTCTTCAACAACATCCTCCGATCCGGCGTGGCACCCGAATCCTTCTCAGAAGCGCTAATAACAGTAATTCCCAAGGAGGGCAAAGACCCCACGCAGTGCGCCTCCTACCGCCCAATATCCCTTCTAAATATCGATGCTAAGATCTATACAAGAATCCTCACTGCACGGCTGGAGTCACACACGCCCGCAATAATCCACAACGACCAAGTGGGTTTCATCTTAGGTAGACAAGGCGCAGATTCTACTCGAAAGACCCTTCACCTAATACACAAGGCCAAAAAATCACCAAACATGCCAGCGTTATTTTCAAGCGATGCCGAGAAGCCGTTCGACAGAGTTGAATGGCACTTCCTGGAAGCCACATTAAAGAAAATAGGCCTGGGCCCCACTCTCCGACGAGGGATCAAAGCAGTCTATACGGCTCCAAGAGCATCTGTGGCGGTGGACTCCCAATTCCCACGCTGGTAGGGGAACGAGGCAAGGTTGTCCCCTCTCAGCAATACTCTTCGCGCTTTCCTTGGAGCTGCTTGCCCAAACGCTTCGAGCAGATGCCGCCATGGAAGGGATGCGAGTAAACGGCAGAGAATGCAAGCTGGCCTTGTACGCAGATGACATCCTGCTCCATGTATTAAACCCAATGTCATCAATCCCACAAGCGATCCACTTGATAGAGGAATATGGTGCACTCTCAGGTTTCAAAATCAACAAAACCAAATCCATCCTCTTTCCACTCCACAAACCGTCCCCAGAGCAGCAAATAGGTCTCGAGCGACTAGGGCTGATCATCGAAGGTCCAACGCTGAGATATTTGGGGATCAATTTAACGAGAGACCTCGACCATCTTTACAAAGCTAACTTTCCATAACTTCTTGACGCCCTCAAGGCTGATCTTAGGAAATGGAAACCACTCATAATCTCCTGGATGGGACGTCTAAACGCAATCAAGATGGTGAGCCTCCCACGCTTTCTATATCCCTTCCAGGTCCTGCCCATCACAATCCCTGACCTCTTTTTCAGACAAGTTAAGAAGGTCATACTGGAATTACTGTGGAATGGAAAGAAACCCAGGATACCCTACGACATCTTGATACCACCAAAGGAGCTGGGAGGAGTAGGCCTCCTGGACATAGAACGCTACTATCAGGCGACACAACTCAGAGTCCTGATCCCACACCTGCGTGATAGAAAGGACCTCCAATGGGTCCAGTTAGATAACAATAATCTAACCCCCGCAACCCTTGCAGAATGGTTTTGGGTCCCCAGACCGAAGCTCATAAGACGACTGCGCACCCACCCAATACTGGGAACAGTGTGGAACATATGGAAGAAAGGAAAAGGAATGTCTGGGGTCACCACGTGGCCTTCTCCTCTGAGCCATCTCTGGTTCCCTGGGATCAGAGAGGATATCCCCGAACACGCCAGATATCAAGCCGTGTTTGATGCCGGACTTGAGAGAGTTGGTCAGCTGTGGAGAAAAGGGAAATTCATTTCAATTACGGAACTAGAGGAAGCACTCCAACTACACCCAATTCTGATTTTCTTGTATTTATGACTGAAAGGCGTGCTATCCAGGAGAGAAGGGAATGCCAGCATGCCTTTTGAGACAATCTTGGACACGACCAACACAATTAAAGGCTTAATAGCACGTATGTACATGGCCCTAATCACCAAGGATGAAACTCCAAGTCTCTGCCTCAAAGAAAGATGGAAAAGAGATTTCGGCAGAGAATCTGATCAGCTGGCTTGGGACAGAATTTGTGAAACGCCATCCAAAATATCAATCGCAGCCCAGTATAAACTACACGCTATAAAATTACTCCACAGGTGGCAGTACGATCCACACAGGCTGTCCGAAATGTTTCAAACTTCCAGCCCGAGATGCTGGCGACAATGTGGTATGGACGCCGACTACTGGCACATGTGGTGGAACTGCCCCAAAGTTCGCATCTATTGGCAATAAGTCCTGGGATGGATTAAACAGTTAGACGGCATAGAAAGGGAATCATCCCCACTTCTGATTCTTTTTGATCTTGAAGAAGAGGACGACGAACTGATTAGGGTAAAAGGACTAGTGTCCCCCTTGCTATTGGCAGCGAGAGCGGGCGGGTTATTAAATGGAAATCCCCACGCCTTCCAGATAAAAAGGACTGGATACAGATTGCCACGAACATATACACAATGTAAAAAATAACGGCAGCCCTCCACAACAAGGCCGCACGACACGAGGAAGCCTGGGGTGATTTTGCTGGGCACCACATCACAGGTACAGTCACAAGTGACCCTACACATCAAGGAAAGTAGCAACCACTCTGCCCCATTATGAGCTGAGCACAGCATGACACACTGCCAACCAACCATGCCTGTCGCAAACTTCACCAGCGACGCGCAACTCCAATGATGACCAGCGATAGACTTGATGCTGCCCACTACGGTTTACCACATGAAACTCCAAGGACCTGGAAGATCTATGAGCAGGGATAAGGGGAGGAAGGGAGGGGGGCAGGGACTTAAATTTCCTTTTATTAGAACGGGACACGTAGTTGTTGTTAAAATATTGTTTGGGTGGAACAAAGCAGTCTTTTGATGTAACCATGTATGCTTAATATGCGCCCACCTGTATGTTCACTTCTAATGTTAAAAATCAATAAAATTCTATTTTAAAAAAAAATGAGTATAATCCCTGTCCCCTGCATGTAAGAACTGCATTGTAGCAAGTAAGCCAATTTCCCTGAGCAAACTTGTGAAAGATTAGAGCATTTTTTAAACCAGCTGTGGTAGGGGGAAGTGTTTTACCTACAAGTAAGTCTGGCACTAAGTAAAAGTCCCAACTCCAATATCACCTTGTTCTCCACAAATTGAACCCTTTCAGTTAGAAAGTCTACCAGGGAGTCACCTTGATTCACATTCGGGGCATAGAAACAGATGATAGTGAACACATGCCCAAATAAATTACCTTTACCCCCACATATCTGCTGAAGGGGTCACGTCTTACATCAATCTCCTGTAATGTAATTTTGCAGGCGAGAATTATACCTGTGCCCCCTCCTTTGAGCCACTGGAGTACTGATTAGTGAATTTCCCATTATACACCACTAAGATATATCTGCTGGAGGACAGAGTTACAGGTGAGTAACTTATTCCTTCTTGTCTTTGGTGCCAACCTCGCCCCTCTCCTTGATACCCCGCAACTCAAGCATCCATTCCCGCTTGACCCTACATCTCTAGCCAACATCTACTCCAGCACACTCACTCAAGCCATCGATTTCATTGCCCCGCTAGAAGAAAAAAAAGGGAAAAAATCAATACACTGCAATTCCTGGTTCACTGAAGAACTATCCGTCCTTCGCACTAAGAAACGCAAAGCCCTATCCAGATGGCATGCAGCGCCTAACCAATCCTCGCTTAATGACTTTAAAGAGATCTCTCTGACCTACAAAAAAGCCATATTCCTTGCTAAATCCGAATCCTACAACCAGAGAATCACTAATGCCAGTTCCAAATCAAGAGAAATTTTCTCCATATTCAAAGAACTCACCACACCAGCCTCCAGCCTAGACGAAATCATCAAGGATGAAGCATGGTGTACAGGCATCCAGGCTGCTCTCCTCAACAAAGTTAAATTACTCCAAGACAAAATAGCCTCCCAACGCAAAGCTCTCAACACCCCCACTTGCCCGCCCATACCTCTCACCTACAACTCTCCTTCACAAACACCCCTTTTTGCCTTCAGAGAAGTCTCAGAGACGGAAGTCAAGGACCTCCTTAAAAAAATCAAACCCTCCACTTGCAAAGGGGATATCTGCCCACCCTCCGTAATCAAAGAGTGCGCAGAATACCTCACCCCCATCATCACGGCTTTTATCAATGCCTCTTTCGCATCTGGAAGTGTACCACAATGCCTAAAAGAAGCCTGGGTCCGCCCGCTCCTAAAAAAAACCTCTCTCGATCCTTCCCCCCCTAACAACTATCGCCCCATCACCACCGTCCCCTTTCTCCTTAAAATCCTAGACAAAGCCGCACACAATCAAATCCAACACTACCTGGAAACCAACACCATCCTAGGCAAAAGACAGTCAGGTTTCCGCAAAGGCCATGGGACTGAAACTGCTCTTCTAGACTTAAAAAATCAAATTACTAAAATAATGGACACAGGCAAACCTGCCCTTCTCCTCCTACTCGACCTTTCTGCAGCATTCGATCTGGTCGACCACAGCATTCTCACATCGCACCTCTCCAATGCTGCACACTTCTCTCACAAGGCTACCACGTGGATCACATCCTTCCTTGAAGGCAGGGCCATGAAAGTGTACTCTGACCAGGATAGCGCCCCCCCCACCACTATCAATTGTGGAGTCCCACAAGGGTCCTGCACCGCACCGACCCTCTACAACCTATTCACCAAACCCCTCTTTGACTTACTGGACTCCCTCAACATAGCGTACACCAACTACGCTGATGACACGCAGGTCCTCCTCCCCCTCTCTGGAGACTACGACCTTGACTCAGAAGCCCTCCTCAAAATCTACTCGACTATCCAAACATGGATGGCTATCAATGGTCTCTGCCTAAACGGAGACAAAACCGAAATCATCATCCTAGCCCCTAACGAAACTCTAACCAAACTCAGCCCCGATTATTCGCACATGATCATCGACAGTATTAGCATTCCTGTCTCCTCTGCCGTCAAGACCTTAGGAGTCTACATTGACGCGACACTCTCAATGACAAGACGAACCAGCGCCATTGCCTCAGCTTCTGCTCTGACTACCAAACTCATCTACGCCATAAAACCCTACCTCACCACGCCCAACTGCCTCTCCATAGCCAGAGCTACTATAGGAGCCAGATTGGACTACTGTAACGCCCTCCTGGCAGGCACCTCGTCAAAAAACCTAAACAGGCTCCAAATAGTGCAAAACAATGCCCTCCGTGCTGCACTACACATTCCCAAAACTGACCATATCTCACAGGCCAGAAGACGCGTCCACTGGCTCCCAGTCAAGGAAAGGATCAACTTTAAAATCCTCACCCTCACACACAAATGCATCAACCACACAGCACCCCCCTACCTATCTGAAACTATAACCAAGAACTCCTCCATCCGCCCCAGAAGAAGTCATCATGCCAACCAACTCCAAGTACCCACTGTAAAAAGAGCCAAAGCCGGCGGCATTGGCTTCCCTCACATAGCACCTAAGCTCTGGAATGCCCTCCCCAACTCACTCAGAGCAGAACCATCTCTGTATCTCTTTCGCAAATCCCTCAAAACCACGCTATTCAACTAAGTCCACCTTCCCTTCACCCACTTCAGCTCGCACACATCTGATACGAAAAGTGTTCGACACGAAATGCTTCCTGTAATGAAAATTGCTTTGTAACCATCTTCCTTCCATTGTAACCAGACTATGTATGTATTCATGTAACAGCGCCACGATGCCCCCGGGCTGACGTGCGCTTTAAATAAATCCAAATAAATAAATAACAACATTGAGACAGGCTTCTGAGTGCTTCCTTGAAGTTGAGAGGGTTGGGTCATGTTGATAGCAGTGAGTCGGCATCTAGTTTGCTTTAAGACTGGTATCTAAGTGGATCGAGGCGGCACTCAACACTTCGAGTCGATGGACCCCAACGGCTAAAGTCAACAATTGGGTCGAAATGACTTGTATGCTGTGTTGTATCGATGGCTTCTAGCAGGTAGAGTCCATGCTTCTTTTGGGTCAGTAGATGCTAGCGATGTGGCGAATCTGGGTCTTCCACAACGGTGAGCCTCACCAGCAATGCTCGTTACTGGATCAAGTCAGTGTTGAGACAGCATAAAGCAGCAGGTAAGCAATTTGAAATCCTTAATGTGCCAAGCACACCACTGCTAGTCATTTAGCGGAGTGAAGTTGAGTGTTGGCTGTGTTCCTGTGTGGGAAGACTGTTCTCTGACAGCACAGCAGTCTTTCTACTATCCCCATTGACTTTAAAACCACGTGACATTCGCAGAGCGAAGCAGAGTGAAGTCTAGTGTTGGCTGTGTTGCCTGTGGAGCCGTGGTGCCGTTGTGACGTGATTCTGCTACCTGAGAAACGTGATAAGTGACAGCTGCTGCTCCGTGGCTTTTCCAGTGAAAGCGAAGGTAACTGTCTCTAGACATCAAAAAGGCTGCGTTTTGACGAACTGCTTTTTTAAAATCCAACGCTTGTCATTGACTCTTCTGCTTCTCCTCCTCCGGACTCGCAGTGTAGCTGTCAGTTCTATCTACATAATACAACTCTGGCACTTCTACCCCACGTCCCTTACCCTCCTGCTTTGAACAAATTAACACTTTTTTCCTTCGTTCCAGGATTCTTTTTGACAGACGCTGTATGGCAAGTACATAAAACAGACATTGTACCGGCAGGGGACGGGGTGGGGTCTGGCTGCTACCTACCTTTGAAGCGAAAGGACGGAAAGTGCTCTGCACTCTATTCGGCGTGGAACGAGTGACTTTTTATCTTGTAGCTCCCAAGTATGAACTCTTTAGGGGAGCCTTCAAGGGAGAATCAAAGCATTACCAGTGAGGTGGGGACTGCAGGCGTTTCACCTTTGACCCACCTGACGGTAAACTTACGACTACGTAGCCTGCCGGTGGTGAACAAGTGTTTTCTTTTCAAACCTTGAGAAGCAAGCCCACTGTGGGTGTGGGTGTGGAAAGGTGATATTTGGTGAGCTGGGGACTTTGGGTGCTCTGCCTTTGACCCGCTTGGCCGTGTAGATACCACTACTTGGCTGGTTTCTGAAGGTGTCTTTTCATACATTTTCTAATAACCTTAAGCAAAGCACAAATTACAAAGTATACATTGAGTGCCCGACTGAAGAACTACAACCTACGGAGCGCCTCAGCAGGAATTGACCTACGGGCACCCGAAGTGAACGATTTTGTTGTGAGAGGTAACAGTCCACGGCAAATGAATAGATCTATTTTTGGATCATTGCCTTTGAGTAGGGGTATGAGTGCCTTTTTTTTGGAAAACAAAGTATTTTCCTGATTGACGAGCAGCAACCATCGGGCTCGGACCTACCCCAACCTCCTTTTTGTCCCAAGATTGTTCTAGAGGCTTCCACTTCTAAAGGCTGTCCCTTAAAACAAAATCCAGCTGCAAACAGGAACTATATCCTCACGGCAACGACGATCAAAAATACCATTCTGAATTATTTTCCTCATGAGCAGGATCAAATTGTCATGACCCTGTCCCTAACTCCCTTAGACTAAACACTGGAGCAGGCTATGATCCTCCATAGGGGCCTTAAAGGCCTCCCCATCTCATCTGAGACCCACTTGGAGTCAGTCCTGGCGCCAGGCTCATACAAGTTCAGAGCAAAGACTTGGAAACTGGACTTTGTAATTCACTTTTGTGCAATATGGATGCCTCCATATAGCTCAGTTCTATGAACTGAGCTATGCAGTCTAGCTTTTTGGGTGTGATTAGCCCTAGGGATACCTCGGATACCTGGAGGCTATATAAACCACGCCCGGGCAGAGAAACACGCTTTGCGTTACTCTGCGCCTGCAGCGTGACACTCACCGCGTTCAGATCGGTCTCGTGAGATCTTCGCCTGCCCTCCTAGAACCACGTACCTGGAAGAACAAGAACAACATTAGCACGACACTTACCTTGAGGAGAATCCTGCTTCCATCCATCGCTCCTCTGGTCTAGTGGACAGCATCTCGGCGGCGCCATCCCCATTTTGGAACGCCACATCCTGGGAAGAAAAGAACGAAAGGAAAAGACATTAGTAAGCATTCTCATATTACGATTCCCCAAAGAACAGCAAGAATAATCACACGCTTACCTGGACTCGAGCCGCTCATGGTCACTTCAGTTCCGGAGCATACCATCGACCTACAACGGAGAAAAAACAACACAGGTTAGCACATAAAAGACAAGAAGGAGCTGCGCATTACGCTTACTCACCGCAACTTATTCTCTCAGCCCGCAGTCATACTGAGACATTGCAGCGGCCTGCAAGGGAAAAGAGAGACATAGGTCAGCAGAAGAAAAGGCCAACAGCGCTGCGCATCGCGCTTTCACTCTTTCACTCACCACTTCATGCTCGGCCCCCTAAGCAGCACGACACCACCAACAACCTCATCCAACACCTGAAGGGAGAAGAGGAGAAATTATTAGGGGCAAGACAATAGAAAAGGACAGTTCACCAAAATCAACAAACCTACCTTGTCGGACTGGAGTTACCGCAAGTCCAGACTCATTGGGCCCGCACTAGTGAAGCAGCTAGGTCACGCTGCGCCCACCTTAAACAACGCACCCCTGCACCGAGAAGCAGGACGGAGAGAGCATGATACAAGAAAAAAGGTTAGGAGAGGACATAGGGTAAGGTTTGGCCCTCAATGGAGGTGGGGGTCAAGCAAAAAGAGACAGTAAAGTTAAATCCAAAACTCCTGTATTTCAGGCCCAATCCTCGGTCGAACAGATTCCAAAGGAAGGGTTCAAGATCAGGCTGAGTGGCGTCCCCGTGGATATCAGGTGAGCGTTACACAAATAAAAACAATTGTTTCTGAAACAATGATTAAGGAGAACCATATACCAGCCAATCACCAGCAACCGGATTCGGACTAGGGTGAGCCAAACATAAATCTGCCAGAGCAAGATCTTGTAAACTCTGACATTCTCCCTATCCTACACTCGTCGTTTCAATTGAATGCAACTTCAGCATTGCTGGAGGTGTCTAGAGTTGCAAAAATCTAACAGGAAAAAACTGCTGGGAGAGAGCGAGTTGTTCATGAAGAGGAGAGCAAGGGTAAAGTCCCCCAGGAAGGTCAGCAAAAGTATACAACAATGACAGCTCTTAGTTTTGTTTTGGGCTCACTTGTAAAGGTCTTTGAAGGTATTAAATCCGAAGTTCAACAACACTTGCGTTATCTGCTGGAAATTGCAAAGGACCTGGAAATTAACGACACTTCGCTGGTAGCCTTAAAATCAGCCATTAATGACCCCATCAAAGAAACACTGGCGGAATCCCGCCAACAATATGCAACTCATACTCAAAAATTGGACAACCGGTCCTCTAAATGGGAGGATGTTGGGGTAGACCTGGCCTCTTTAAACCAAAATCTACTGCATGTTAATGGCATCTTACTTCAAGAACAAGGTCGGAGCTGTGGCAAAAGTGCCCAAGCAACTCTGGTAAAACAGGAACTGGATGATATTCCACTCTCCTTTCAACGATGGAAGAATTTATACGCTTAGCGCAACTGGTGGCCTTCGAGACCACAGGTGGAGGAGAAAGAGGCTTCTATTACCATCAAACCAAGCCGCAGACCCTCAAAAAAAATTAAGAAAAGTAGTGGGAAGTCGAAAAGAAAACGAAAAAGACTACTTCAAGGTTCTGCTTCAGTGCTTCAGGCCCGATTGAAATAAGTGATGACCCCGATAAAGAGGCTTTCTTATCAAAAAAGAATAAGAACAAATCAGGAGCTACCAATCGCTTTATCAGAAAAACAAGCGCTACCATCAGAGAAAAACAAGAGGAAAAACAAAAACAAGGAATCAACAGTGGAAGGGGGGACAGATGGGAATAATATTCACTCGAAGGCAAAGCAGCCCTCTTCTCCACCCGCCAACTCAGCAAATAAGGAATAAGAAGTAAGAAAACTTACAGTGGGGATTCAAACGGATCCGATTAAACTCCTATTAAGGATCGCTCTTATTTTCTTGAAAACAGCCAAACCGCCAGTAAAGATTGCCCCAATTTTTCTTAAACCCAAATCTAAAGGGGCTCTAAAAAAACTACTGTCCGATGTAATGGGAGGCCATATTGCCCTGCCTAATACTAAAGATCAGGAGCTTTGTCAACCAAAGGATACAAATGTATTCCCCCTGAAACTCAAAACCACACAGGAAAATCAGAGATCCTCAGATGTGGTTTGGAGACAGAAGAACCTCGAGGAGAAGACCACTCCCATGAATCGGCATTTGCATCAATTAGGATATCAGAAAAGTAACCAGTCGGAGATCCCGCGCCAGGGCCTATCTTTATATTTGTCTCGCTCTACCCCCAGCAATAAAGGGGCTGCTCCATTGAATCTTTCAGCAATTATGACTGAGATCAAGGCAATACCTAGTCTGAAATATTTCACAACTGCGGATATTGAGGTAGTTGTTTTTCCATGCCTCCCTAATACCGATATTGCAGAACTTGTGCTGAAATCTAATCTAGGTTGGTCTTCTATCCTGGGTGCAAGATCGGATTGGCTGTATAGAGGTTTTAAAATCTCGGCAACCCAACCGAAAGATAAGCGGAATTTAGATCAAGGCGCCCAACCTTATCAAATGATGAACAATTTGAACCCGTCAGCAACAGTGATAGAGATGGTCCCTGAGATTGTATCCCAGATTCTGAAAAAACTGGGATTGGCTGAACGGCATCTCTAACCAAATTGAAGATCAGAACCCTTTCATGGAACACAAGGGGTTATAACTCATTCTGAAATGAAGCAGTAAAATGTCACATATTTGAGTCATATGATTTGACTTTCTTTCAAGAAACTTGGCTGACAATGTCATTTGATATTGATGGTTTCTCAGTTTACCATCAATTGGCAAGTGTGGTGGAGGTGGATTGCCCAACGGGAGGTTTGTCTATCCTTTGCAGAATTTAGTTTTTTGGGAGTCCAGTTGTGCTCTCTAAAGAAGCCATGGGGATTATGATAATCAGAGTATTATTGAGGGATATCGAGGGAGAAAGGGGGTTGTTACTGGTAAATATTTACTGGAACTCGGCCCAATTCCCCATGCTTGAATTTGTACAGATGTTATGGGACAGCCTGATTAGTTGTACAACTCAATACCCAAGAGACAATATTATCATTATGGGTGACTTTAATTCTCAATGTCTTGGTGATCTTTCCCCATTTGCTGCCCAGGGAAAGCAAAAGGTAGAGGATGGCAAGACATGGTGTGGGTTTATGAATGACTTGCGATTGCTGGATCTGAATGGCAATTTGGAGGGTGATATACCAGCAGCCCTGACGTGAAGAAAGGGGCACTTCATGTTCTATCATCGATTATGTTTTTGTCACTCAGAATTTGTTTGAAAGCTTGATCACTTTAAAATCATAGAGGAAAAACTGAGTGATCATGCTATGTTGGTTGCATCTTTTGAGATCTCACGTAATCTGAGAAGTATACGTATGATAGCACAGCGAGTAGAGCACTCGCCTTGACATCTGTGTGGAGCCTGCTGATCCAGGTTCGAATCCCAGCAGGGCCAAACTCAGCCTTTCATCATTCCGAGGTCGATAAATGAGCACCACACTGTGGGTAATAATAAGCAGCACTCAGATGCCTGAGGGTTCGCAGCGCTATATAAATGCTAAATTATTATTATAATGACACATCCTTTGATATCTAATGTGGCGGGAAATAGGCTGGTTAAATTTGGGAAGGGGGGTCAAACTCTTAATACTAACCTAGAGAGAATTCTGAATGAGTGGACTGATCAAGATCCCACATTTCACTCTAGTCCTGATCAGTTTGTGGATCTCTTATGGAATCTTGAGAAATCAGTCCCGGGCCCCTCAAAAAATAAAAAAATACATAAACATTGTTTTGACATCCAAACCTTGGAAAAAAAGAGGGAAATAAGTAGAAGGTTTTATGCCCTAAAAAAATCTACCAAGAGCTTAGCTCAATACTGTGTAGAGGCTAGATCTATTAATAATGCCTTTAGGAACTGGATGAGATCCCGAAGATTCCTAAGATTGCAAAAGGATGGAGAAGACATGCTAGAGACGCTCTTCCTTAATAACTCCCATAATTTCTGGTCCCTAATTAATAAGAAATAAATACAGGGCCAGGAGATGATCATACAGGAACAACTATGGGTTGATCACTTAAGTAATATCTATGGTGCACCAGAAAGTGGAGAACCTAAGATTTCACTCACTACTGACTGGTCACTCAACTATTCCTTGGAAGAGATTAGATCCGTAATAGTTAAATCTTCATTATCTTGTGCGGCTGGACTAAACGGTTTGTCGAAAGCAATCTTAAATTCCAATCCTATGATTTGGGCCAGGGTGCTAAAGGTATTATTTAACAACATCATAAAAACATGAACAAATCCTGATTCTTGGAGGAGTTCTGTGATTATTCCCATTTATTAGCAGTGTGATCGCTTGGCTGCTGCAAATTCCCGACCAATTTCATTATTGGATGCGGATGGAAAAGTATTTGCGGGCCTGGTCCTGAAAGACTTGGAAGATTGGGCAAAAGCTAAACAAATCATCTCCAAATTTCAAACTGGATTTCAGAAAGGCCTCTCTACCACACTCAATAACCTGGTCCTTAGCTGCTTGAGTTCAGGGAGCAATATTAAGGGGGGAAAACCTCTGTTTGGGGCCTGGGTGGATCTATGCCAGGCCTTTGATACGATAAACAGAGATCGCCTATGGGGCAAATTGAAGAGCTTGGGGCTCCCAGATAACCTTCTGGCAATTCTGATAGAACTCCACCATAATTCTAATCTGCGTGTGAGACTATCCAGATCAGATGATTTATCGCAGGTGATTCAAATACAAAGAGGAATCCGTCATGGTTGCCTGGTGGCCCCCTTCTTATTTAATCTGTATTTATCCAATCTGTTTCGGTGCTTTTTGTCTTTGCTTCTGGCGAGCACTAAGATCAGTGACACTAGGATTTCCTGTCTAGTCTATGCTCTCAATATCGTTATTCTGGATTACAGACAAATCGGCCTTCAAAGGTTGGCTGATGCACTGCGTGAATATGCCAAATTAAATGGACTTAAAATAAACCCTGATAAATCTAGAGTAATGATATTTAAGCGTCCGCAAGTAAAGACCAAAACATTCACCTGGAAAATTGACAATCAAGAAATCCCTTTGGCAAAGGAAATAACGTATTTGGGTTCTATGATCAGTCCATGTCCCTCTCAATTGGAGCTAAATAATACCTTAGACTCGGAAATAGTGAAGCTAGACTCGCACATGATCACCATTCATATGGAATATTGTACATTTTCCATCCTTCCAATTATAAAATATTGCATTGGTAAAGTGGTCCCAACCCTGTTATATGGTTTGGCATGCAATATTCAAAGCTTACAAATAAACTGGGAAAGAATTGAGGCCAAAATTTGGAAGAGAGTCCTGAACATTCCAAATTCGGTTCCTATGGCCCTTCCGAATAATATCTGTCAGGAGTGCGAGACAGATTCAAGGCATTCTATTAAACGTCTTCCGTTGGCATGCCCGGGACAAGGGAATTGAGGTGGCACAAACACGGTTGAGATTGTAAAGATTCTGAATGTTTTAAATTTGGTTGATTAATTATATTTTCACTCCAGCTATGAGGTTTTTCTTCTCTTTTTTCTCTTCTTCTTCTTCTTCTTCTTCTTCTTCTTCTTCTTCTTCTTCTTCTTCTTCTTCTTCTTCTTCTTCTTCTTCTTTTTCTTTTCACTTTTCTTATCTTGAAATGTTGAATTGTTAATTATGCAAAAATGTTAAGTTGGAAAATGTTATGTTTTTGTCTTTTATCATGACGTATATATTTTGTAATTTGTGTATAAAGTCGAAATTACTTTTTGGTTACATCACAATAAAAAATGTTTACAAAAAACATCACAATAAAAAATGTTTACAAAAAAAAAAAGTAGTGGGTCGTAGTGAGTCGTGCCAGCTTGAAGCTGTCTCGAGATGGTGGAAAGGGGTCCAAACTGCTTCTGAATTTTAGGGTTACTGGGAGGCCAAATCGAGACGGTGAAAAGGGGTTCAAACTGCTTCTGAATTTCTGGGTTACTGGGAGGCCAAATCCAGGTTCTCTAGGGACCTGGCACCTGAAGGGGGGGTCATCTCCAGTTAGCAGGATCCCTGTTCCAACCAATCGAAGGCAGCAGAGATGCTTTGGTCCACAGCAGTATCACCCCTAATGTTTCTGTGGATGGTTAGGTGGGCAGAGCTTTCCTCTGACTTGGAATTCTTAGTCTTCACCTCTATGGCAGCAGTCTAAGGAATAGAAGGTCTTCTCTACAGAGTTCTAGTGAGTCACTAAGTGAAGGGATTCCTTCTTTCATGAATGGGAAATGTTGCAGGGGATTGTTCCAAAACATGCAGGTCAGGGGTCCAATCCAGGCTGCTGTAATAAGTGTCTGTTGCCTTCTTACTTCATACACAAAGTGCTTTGCAGGAAGTGGGGTATTGTGGAGAGCACTAACAGAAATAATATGGTGGCACCCACAACCTGTTCTACCCTGTACTCTGGACTGCTTTAACTCCACCCCCTTCCCATGTCTACGGACTTCCAAACGACTTCTATGATCAGAACTCTCATTTCAGTGAGGCTTTTTATGCAGGGCTGTTTTTCGGGTGGGTCCGGCGGTGTTAAGTCATCTCTTTGCTGATCTTCCTTCTCACATATATTAAACAGAAGTGGTGCCCGATGGATTCGTAGAGGGAACTAGGGAGAGAGACAGAAGCTGCAATCCTAATCAAACATTATTTTATTTTCATTGTTATTCAATAAAAAACAGTACAAAACATGGTTCCTTAAAACATTATTCATACTTCCCTTTCATTCATTCATACTCAATTCATACCATTTATTTCTATAATTCTAAGATAATTCATCAATAGAAGCCAATATTTGCATATAACCACAAGGCTTCTGTTCTAATTCTTTTAATTTCCAATTGTCTTGCTAGTGGTAATATGTCCACTGGTATTAATAGTGCATATTGCAAACTTAATCTCTTGCTAATGATGATTTGTCCATTAGTACTATTAGTCCACATTACAAACTTCATCAAGTATAGGTCTCCCAAGTTTTTGTCATTCATTTAACATAGGGCTTCCAACATGTAATAGTTACGACTTGACAACATCTAGTCAATTTCCTCCAGTTATTTGTCTATGTATTCTTCAGTATATGTGAACATTTGTAACTTTTCCAATCTTATTTGTTAGAGCAGAACTTTCAGAAAACGCTTTCTTGTAATGAGTCATTTTCGGTTCTCTTTTTCATTTCATTTCTGGCAAGATGTACCTCAAATGTTCGTGTGCTCTGTAACTGCCATTGCTAGTATTTTATATAAATATCCTCCTCATGCCTCGTATCGTCTTCTAACGGCGTCCCGATTGAGCGAGCATTTATATCCTGGCTTGTGTCTTGTAAGTGTATCCGCGTGCCAATTCCTTTCTTTGTAGTTACTTCTATCGCATAATCACATCTCACCACCATCTCCTGGTACTGCGTGCTATCCTAAGCACAGCATGTAATTCTAAGCAGATTCACAAGCATCAGAAGACATACATTACTCACCGTAATCATATTTATGGTGCTTGTATCTGCTTAGATTCACATGTGCCCACCCTTCCTCCCCTCTCTGAGTTGATGGAACATAGACTCTTTACACCTTCTTTCTTTTGTACTTACTCACACATTCTCAGGCTCCCACATGGCAGAACAGAAACAACTGGGGGTGGGGACCTCGATGCATAATCAGGAATCCACCAAAGAAGCAAAGAAGAAGTTTATGAAGGATGTCCTGGCAGCTATGTCTAACAGGCATTTTTGAACACTCTGGGAAGACACCTGGCAGGGTAGTATACCAGGGGATCTAAAGAACCCAAAGAGGATTCCTGGCAAGGAAGTATACCAGGTAATCCACCAGAGTTGTAAAATAGTTTGACAGCAATACAAAATACCTGGCAGGGAAGAAACAGTATCATTAGGAATAACAGAAGATCCACTCACTTGTGGGGTTATGGCGGTTTGCTGACTCCCCCTGTCCAACATAGCGTAGGTCGGAGCTCCATCTAGCCACACGTCCACTGTATAGGGATATCTCATTGTTCCAGCTCTGTAAGGTTGCATGTAACCAGTTTCCATGGGATCTGCTCCCTTCCGCTTTGGGCATGCCCTAGCAATGTGACCCCATTCTCTGCAGTCAGAACATTGTGGTTGACAGAACACAGGAAGCAGAGGGTTCCAGGGCTCAGTTCTTCCATCCTTATTGTTAGACAGAGTTATATGCAGTACCCTTTGGGAACACCACACACAATTAAGACTACAAGTGACAGTACAAATTCACCTTTGGTACAAGCCTGTACTACACAGTAAAGTGGTAGCGATGGCTGAGCAGCCAGACTTATCTCAAGAACAAGTGAGCAGTATCAATAGTTGCACAAAGGACAGCAATTACTATGATTCAACCAAACACTGACTCAAGGTTTCTGAGTAAAAGAATATACATTCTTTTACACATCAGTTATATAACATCTCACTAAATTAAACAGTTGAAAAATCACACTCTTAATACACCACACCACTCCCAATAGATTCTGGACAAGTTAAACTCAAAATGAAGTATGAGCAAAATGGCACTCCAGTAATTTAAAAAGGGAGGGAAAGACAAAGTTAGGTAAACATTTAGCAGCACCAACAGGTAAGTAAGCAGGGCAATCTAGAAAGAGGAACTACAGTGATGGAATCAAATCAAAAAGGCTTAGAGCCAAAGTCAATAGGACAAAAAGTCTTTTGCTCAAGATCACACAGTTCAGGGTAGTTTGCGGTTAATTCTTTGTCAAGCGTTCCGGAGGAAGTTGGTCGGCAGAAAAGTTAGTTTAAAGAGTAGAGAAGGACAAGCCCTCGGATTGGCGAAAGGTTTCACACACCTTCACCACGGCTGGATGAAACGAACAACCGAATTTACACAGTACCTTTAAATGGAGAAGAAGCTGTAGCTGAGGCGGACGTTCCTGGCAGTTCCTGCAGGCTCACGTTTCCTGAGGCGACTGTCGGACTGACATGAAGTAGGAAGACTTGAGGGTCCTGCACTGCCTTGGGAAGAAACCAGCAGCAGAGCAAAGCAACTAATAAAAGGTGCGCTCCTTAAACCCAAGCAGGGTCCGACCTTCCTGGCTATCCGGTTCACTGTAGCTCTGTACAGCAAATTCGACCAGAGGAGGGCAAACTGGTTGGTCCCACCAGCTCAGGGGAAGAAGATTCCTGGTAGCTCTTCTTTGTCGTTGGAGTCTGAAGATTTGGACCTACAGCAGGGCTTCACCGTGCGGTTCAGTCATTGTAGGGGTCCTCTTCTGTCAGCTCCTCGTCGGTTCTTTCGTTCCAGTGGCGACTCTGCCTTTCCAATCCCAGAGACCTGCTTTTATGCAGTTTTCCCCCATTCACACAGCCTGGCTGTCAATCACACAGCAGGATGGCTGTCCCGCCGGGACAGTCACCTAGCCAATCAAACAGGAGTGCGACTTGGGTTACCAAGGGAACCCATGGCAGGGGTCCTAAAATCCCTCCCTCACATCCTGCTTACCTAGACTTTCAGGCGCCTAAGGAGGGCTTCTGCGAAGAAGCCCGCGAAAAGACGATGAACAAAGGAACCAAAGCTGATTTGGCACGCAGAGTAAAACACGAGAAATACATTTTCAAAAGAAATGCCGAATAAACCCAGCCGGTTTGAGGTTACCAAGATAGCCTAAAACAATACCAGGGTTATTTAAGATAACTGTGGTAGGAAAAATAGGGTAGTTACCACTGCCACCAGCCAAGTCTTGATGAAAAGGGAGTGAAACAATGTTCCAAGAGAAACAGACAAAAAGGGATAAGTATTAACCCTTTCCAGTACTCTATGTAAGATAGGGTGTACTGGGTCTGTGGATTTTAAAAGACTTATAAAGTTAATGGCAACTTTACCTGTTCTGGGAGACAGTAGTCAGTCCCAGAAAATGGAGTCTGTGTTGGGAAGTCTAAAAGACAACCCTGTGTCATTGTACTGAAGTTGCTGTGTAACACACAATAAAAAGATGATACCTATGGAGTAGGTGAGGCTCCACGGTCTATGAACACAAGAAAATGTTAAACACACACAGCAAAACACATGTAAGAGTGGGAAAAAAAGGCTCACACTCTTACCAGGTGAAACAAATAAATCCTAGAAATCCAGCAAAGCTGCTGAGGGACTGAGAGAGTAGGTAAGGGAAAGTAGCCATTCTTGAGAATTCTCCCTAAAACTTAACACCAGTTTTTCCTGGCCGATCCTCTGGGTTTTTTCCATTTCCCAAAGGTAGGATGGACAGATCTTATCAGGTGGGCGGGTCTTATCATCAGTTGTTCTCCAATAACTGGGCCATTCCTTCTAAGAGGGCCATGAGCCATTGTTTTAGTATACATGGCTTTTTGATAAGCAGAGGCCATGTTGATGGCTTCTGCCAAGGTGGGTTTATGCTGCTCTTTAATCCATCTTTAGACCGGTGTGGGTAGTGCTTCCAATAACTGCTTCAACACTACTTTTTCAAGTACTTTGTGTACAGTAGCTATAGACGGTTGAAGCCATATCTCTGCTGATCGTCGGCCAGTCCTAATGGGTCCACACAGCCCTCTTAATGTCAGCATATTGGGTATCACCATTAAGGTTCACTGCTTGGTAGTCTCCTTGCATAGCTCCGGACAACAGAGGTGCTATATACTGTCCCCACCTCTTTTCCAGCCATTGAGCACTTCGAGCAATTCTCTCAAAGCTTGTAAAGAAAAAGGCAGGGTCATCAACTTCCTTATATTTTTTTAACACTGAAAATGGTATTCCTGGCTGACCCCGGACAGCCATCATGACATCCGCGAGTCTCATTAACGTCTCCTGGTGCTTGTCTTGTGCTGTTGCTTGCATATTTCCCTGCATCTGGATTGCTTGCTGGAAGGCCTGACGGTCTGTTACTGCTTGCTGGGTCTGCACTTGAATGAGCTGTTGCAGCTGTTGTTGACCGTCGGTTAAGGGTTCTCCATGGCATTGTCAATACCACCGTTGTCACCACTTGAAGAATTAACAGAGTACGCAGGCTCAGAAGGTACGTTGAAATTCCTCTTTATTCCAGGTCTCAGTATGGAAAACGGAAAAATAACAAATGGGTCGGGGGAGTTACTTCACCCCCTTCAGTTGAGCAGGTCTTCTTCTGTTCCAGTATTCTGTAATAAGGCTCTTCTCCCTTCTTCTAAGGCTCCTAATAGGCCCAGCTACTCTGGGTCCTCCTCCGGCAGTGCAACCCCCTGAAAGGCAGAAAGTGAAACAATGTAGCAGGAATTTCCTTCCCTTTTATAACTCCTCCTGTCTGATGCAGCCAATCCATCTCCTCCTTCTTAGAACCCACCAATCCCTTCTCTTCAGTATCAGTCCCGCCAGTTGTCATGGCTGCCGTTCTCCCCTCGTGTCCTCTCCTGTGGAACCTTTCCTTTCTCCTGTGCAATTCCCTTATCCTTTCAGACATCTCAGGTATGTTTTTATTTTGTCCATAACAGTTATATGCAGATTGCTGTCATGTTCTGCTCCTGCCAATGGCATGTTTTCAGCTTGTCCTCTGTGGTTGCTGTGTTTTCCCTTTCTTCCTTTTACCCACTGGCGGGAGCCTCTGCAGTGCCGTTCACTGTCGCAGCGTGTGTAATGTAATGTAATGTAATATCATTTATTGAGCGCAAGTCAAGACCAAAAAGGCATGTGGGCGCTGACCAACAAGTGAGCGAAAGGCAAAGAAAACCCTAACCAGTCTCAGAACAGGAATGTCTTAAGGGCTCTGCGAAAGCTCAAGTGAACTGAGATCTCTCTGAAAAGATGACCGCAAGGAACGTGTAGGTAGATAGCAAGATAGTTTAGACTGAAAGAAAGAGGGTTCAGTGTGGAAAAAGGCACGATGTGTGAAACAAGTGCCTTGAACATTATCCGGCTTTTGACAGGAAGCAAATGAAGTCTGGCCAGCAACAGCGAGATGGAGGACCGTCTTTGAGCATTCAAAGTCAGGCACGCAGCAGCATTTTGCAGGATTTGGAGTTGGTGGACCAGCAATTCAGGTTGGCCCAGGTAAATGCTGTTACCGTAATCCAGCACTCCCATGATGGAAACTGTGACTACTTGGAAACTTGGGTGTCATCTTTGACTCCTCTCTCTCCTTTGCTCCTCATATCGATGACCTTGCCAAGAAGCGTCACCTCCTTAGAGGCATTTTCACTTTCCTCACCATCCTCCAGCACCTCAATGTCTCAAGAGCCCTGGTTCTCTCAATGCTTGACTACAGTAACAGCCTCTTCCTCAATCTAACTCTCCTCACTTCGCCTCTTCAACTAATACAGAATAGGACTGCATGACTTACCCTTAGCCTCAAGCCCCGGTACTGCATCTCTCCACCCCTGAAATAACTCCACTGGTGCCCAGTGGTTGCAAGGATCAAATTCAAAAACATTTGCATCATCCACAAGGCTTTCTGGGGCCTGGGACCCCACTACATCCACCCCTCTCTCCCTAAATACCTCGCTGCTACAGTTCTTCTGCCCTGTAGGTCCAACTCTCTGCAGATCAGACGTTTCTCCAAGCAGAGTGTGTGGGGTAGATCTCTTTCTTCGGCAGAAGCCTCCCTCTGGAATGGCCTCCCTGCCCCTCTCTGACTTGTGACGGATCTCCTTAAGTTCCCGAAGCGTCTCAAGATCTTCCTCCTCTCCTCCTCCTTCCATCCCCCCTCCCCTGCTAGTCTCCCACTGCTGCTGTGACTGGTTGCCTGTGTCCCTTATGAGTCTTACTGGGGTCAGGCCCTCCTTCACCAGTCTTCCCCTGCAACTCCTAGCACTTGTCCCCAGGCACCCTAACCTGACCAGTCTACTAAGGCTGGTCCACCCCCTCCCTCACACTTTGCCCTTGCTTTGCTTCCCCCTGTCACTTGCCCTCTTGGGCTCCCCTTGGCATTTGCTCAGCCCCTGGTACCCCCAACCCACACCCTGCACTTATCCCTCATTACCCTCTGCCTATTTCATCCCTTCCGCTGACTTCCCCCTCTCTCTGCTCTTCTTGATTCTGCACATGCACTATCCGAATGTGTCGGAGTCTAGTAGGACCCTTATTGTTGTTTTCTTTGTCCACTCTGTCCACCCCCACTTTGTCTTGTGGCACCGGGAAACACTTTTGCTGTATAGGCACCACACAAATGTTCAATAAATAAAAATAAAATAAATACATTTGCACAAAGCTGCAGTGGTACAAACGCGCAGCACTTGTCTGAGCAGTCTCAGTTTACAGAAACTCGAGCTATAAACTACTGTGATATGCCCTTCTCTGGATCCAGAGGACAGTAGTTTATCCCCTAAACTCTTAACCGAGAGGCTAGGGGTGGGGCAAGGTCCGAGGGAATTGGGCCAGAAGTCAGAATGCCAGAAGAAGTGAACATCCAGAGGGCCAGCTATAATAATCTGTTTTATCGCTGTTGCGCTTCCACCAATCCAACGGTCAATCTCCACTAGGCAAGATTTTAGTTTGGATGGGGGGTGTGATGACAGGGCATTCAGTTTAAAAAAAGTTGTCTAGTTGGCGTATGTATAGAAACATATGCCAGATGACTCAATTAAGTTAGCCAGAGGACGCAAATATAAATTAAAAAGCAAAGCTGTACTGCCCACTCTGCCCCTGTCTCTGGGCAAGTGCAGGGATTCTCTGCTTGTTTTCCCACTGCAGCAGGTGTTCGTGTTCCCGCTATGGCTGGTGCTTGTGTTCTTGCTGTGGCGGGTTATTGTTTTCCAGCTACAGGGTTTTGAGTTCCCGCTGCAGCAGACTTTTGAGATCCCGCTGCGGCAGGCGCTTCTTCGCTCAGCCGAGTGCAGTGTTCCCCACAGTACCCCTGTCAGGGAGGATGCACTTGAGGAGGGGGAAGTGCTCTTCGTTGATGGGTCATCAACTATTGATCAGAACACAGGACAGAGGCACACAGGTCCAGCAGTAGTGAGTCTTATAGAAGGGTAGTACAAGGTCATGGTAAAAAAGAGATTGCCTTCACATTATTCCGCACAAGCAGCAGAACTCATAGCCCTCATAATGGCATTGTAAATGTCCAAAGGATGTTTAGTTACCATTTACTCAAATTAAGCATATGCCACATCCACAGTGCATTCAGGTTTGTCTATGTGACGTAGGAGAGGGTTTAGGAAATCAGATGGTGCACCAGTACAACATGCAGCATTGCTCTCCAGGTTTAGTCGAGGCATTGACATACCCCCAAAGTGGTAGCAGTAGTGAAATGTGCAGCCCATACAAACAGTACAGACCCAATAGCTTATGGCAATGATGCAGCAGAGACAGCAGCCAAAGAAGCAGCATACCTGGAAGTACTAGAGGCCAAGAGGGCATCTTACATAGTATTGCAACAGGCTCAGTTGCCAATCCCTCACAATGCACTGCCTCTGACACAGATTATTGAGTTGCAAGGACGAGCAGCACAGCAAGAGAAGGATTTATGGATCAAAAGAGTGTGTTCCCTATCCCCCACAGATTTACTTTGGAGAAAAAATATTACAGGAAAGGCAGTAATGCCCCAAGAATTACTCACAGTGGCCCTGTTGCAATTGTACTATCCTAGACATGCCTCTAAACAGTACATTGAAACAGACATACAGGGGGACTGGTTTGTCCCCAATCTCCAGGAATACATGGATACTTTTTTTGCAAACTGTACCACATTCCACCTTTACAGCACAGGCCACACCCTTAAACGTTGAAGGGAACATTTCTTCGCCCCTCGGTGCCCTTTCGGGAGCTCCATATCGATTATGTCGACATGGAGCGAGATGTATTTCCTTGTTGGGGAATATGTGATGTCCTGAAATCTGACTGAAAAGACTGGAGTGGAGTATCTGTACTTCTGCCCTCTATATGGGTGGGACAGAGGCACAGAGCACCCCAGCCAAGGCTCTCAATTGGTAACATTGGACGAGCAGCCAGGCTTAAGCTCTCAGGAGGTGAAGCATGCTGGTTCTTAAGTACAGTGATTCCCCAAGCCCCCACAAAGGAATGTCTACACACTGTTATGTGTTAACACAGTTCTTTAGTATCATCAATATTTTACATAAATAAGGTTCAGTAAGATATACACATATAAAAAATAACACTTTGTACTCAGGCAGTTCTATTCAAATAATGGCAAATATATACACACTCTGGTAGCACTCTGCACTAGTAAACATGCACCAACTGCTGACAGTTTAAAATAGGCATGTGCATTCTTAAATAAGCTGTACTTTTATAGAGCAGGGAAGCAACCTTCATAGAGCAAGGAAGAAAAGCAGGTTAGTTGCAGAACATAGCCAGTATACTTCATGAGACTCAAATAGTAATACTATGTGAGGATCACCCCACCTGGGCAACCTGTAATGGAAAAGTTAGGGAGTCCCTTATCTTGTCTTTTACAGCCCAGTCCAAAAATGTACAATAATGCTCTGCTTTCTTCCTGCAGGTTCTACCACCCCAATGTACTTGAGATGCCACAGGAGAACAGGATCCAAGATGACTTTGGGACCCCTGAACAATCCTGAGGCTGGAAGATGCTCTTCCTGTCACAGTACCTTTGGTGCCTTGGCAGGGCGAAGTGGCAGAGTTTCTTGGTTTCACTCGATGGGACCCCCCCTTCTAAGAAGCAGGCGCAAGGCTACCGAGGCCAAGAGAAATAGAGGAACCAAGTGCATTCAGAAAGGGAGCAGATTCTTTATTTGCAGTGGTCTCCTTTGGACGGTGATTACTCCTCTCATGGAAGTCCTAGGAAGATGACACTTGCTGTGGACACTGACAATGCCTGGCTGAAGTAGATAAGACCCCTGGGGACCTTGGATGCCTTTTGGTGGCAACGGGTGCAGTGGCAGAAGTAGGTGTCAGGTTTCAGCCTTTTGCGGTTCACCGTCTTTTGGATCTTCGGTGCTGCAGCCGCAGCACAGACCTTTGGATGGCTTCTGATGACCTGGACTCAACCACTGGATATGGAGCTCCAGACGTCTTCTTCAGATTTTGGTGGTCCTTCCTCTGGACACATAGAACTGGAATCTTCTTTGGTGGAAAAAAGTGGTCGGATGTCGTGTCAGGCATGTCCCTTGTAGGATTGTTTGATCAGGTGGAATTTTACTGGTTGTTCAGCATGACAGAGAAATCTTTTACATCCATGCTCCTTCAGACAGCTATAAACTCGAAGTGGTTACAGATTACGCACTGGGAGTTGATACAGATTGCGAATGACACAGAGCATGGCTACAACTCAATCAGAGAGGAGTTGAGGGCCGTTTGATTAATGATACTTCATGATACATATTGGACCTACTTACCACCATGTAGGATGACGTTTGCCCCAAAATAGGGAGTTCCTGTTGCCCCTACAACCCACCCCATGATTTGAATAATGGGTCTTTGACACACACCATTGGGGCTCTACACAATTTACATGCTGTAATGGAAAAGGAAGGTGGGGTGGTGGAGCACGATTGGCTAAGTGCCATGTTTTCATCGGTTCCTTATTGGATGGGCATTGTCATAAAAATTCCTGGTGCCCATCGTTGTCCTGTTGCTTGCCATATTCTGCGCCTGTTAGCTGCTCCCAAGGTGCTGCACGAAGACGCTACCCAGAGGAACGACTATGATGTCCATAGTGCTAAAACTAAAACAGGTGAGGCCACTTCCCTCTTGAAACATGTACATACACAGACAGACAAATGATATGATAGGTTATTTATAACACGCTTAATACCCAGAGGTTTCTAAGTGCGGACCCGGGGATCGAACCTGTGTTGCTCCATGTCGTCTTGCTTTCAAGGCGAGCACGTTGCTGTTGAGCTATCCTCCCGAGACATGGAATGGAGAAATTGAGCATCAAATTGCCAGGATATCGAATCCAATTTGTCCCCAGGTACACTTTCACATCCCCCAACCAAGTCAGAAAATTATATTGAGCATTTGGTTGATTGCGCAGGAGATGGGGATTGTTTTTTTTAATGGGCCTTCCCGAGGAGTATGCTCAGATGGGAGAGAGCCTCCGTTATGTTTGTAAAGTGTGGGTGCCCAAGCATGATTTTGACAGGGAGAGTGAAGCAAGATTAGTTAATAAATTAACTAAAGGGGGAAATGTTGGAATGCAAGTGCAGTGTCCCAAATGTGAAAGGAGGATCAGACTGCGTGCATTTTAGCAAGGTCAGACGGTCATTTAGTGTCATTTAATTTCCCTATGGTCTCTGGTTTCTGGGTTAACACAAACAAGTCTGAAATTCTCAACCTCTCTCTTCAAAAATAAATACATTAGGGCATTAAAACAAGAAATCCTTTTCCAGTGAGCAAAGAAAAACATTAAACACTTGGGCGTGAACATTCCATCAATATTCTCAGTTATATTACGCTAACTTTGATCAACGCTGTTCAACAGGGTTTGTATAGGTGGAGGAAGCTATATGCCACTTGGGTAGGTCACAATGCCATGCTAAAACTGAATGTTTTGCCTAGTTTCCTGTATCTTTTTCTGGCTCTGCCCACAGTGATTCCTGTACAGAAAATTCAAAATCTGTTTATCAAATATATCTGGGGTGGAAAGAAAGCACAGGTGAACAAAAATGCTTTAATTGGACATGGGGCAGAATGGGAGCCCCCAACATACAAAACTATTTTAGGGTCTCTCAATGAAGAGTCCTGCGAGGCTGAGCACCAAAGAGAAAGAACCATGGCTCTTCCTGGAGAAAGCAATGGCAGGCTGCCACATTTGGGAACAACCAGGATACACTAGAGGGATAGAGCTAGGTAAATGTGCTTAAAGCCAATAACTAATCCGACTATGTTAGTGTGGAATGAGGGCACAAGGATTAGTGTGGTACCAACATTTCCTTCCCCTTTTACGCCACTATTTGGGAACCCCAATTTTACTCCAGGGCTACATGAAAAAGCTTTTGCAACTTGGAAAAGGGGATGATGCACCAAAATGGGAGACATGATTATCGAAGGTGAAATTAAGAGCTTCGAGGGATGCAAAACAGACTTGTACTGGAAGAACCGGATTTCTTGTGCTATTTGCAATTACGACACTGGCTTTCACATGCCATTAATAAGAATGGAGTAAGTCGATCACCAATCCCGATGGAAAAGCTCATTCAAGACAACATCATCGAAGGTGTTAATATCAGCCATACATAGAGAATTGGCCATGCTGACATTAGAAGGTCGTCCAGGACACATACTTGCTTGGGAACATGAACTGAGTGCGCATTGGTAAGCGCGGGACTGGGTAGCCTACGGAAGGATGTAATAAACCTTGCCATGTGTGCAGGCTCTGACGTGCAATATAAACTGTTATATAGGTAGTATTTTTCCCTAGGAATACTACATAGGATAGCAGCGAATAACAGTGAATTATGCGAGAGGGGATGTAGCGAGAGTCCCAGGGAGGATATGAATAGAAATGTGAAGTTGTACATTTGTAAGAATTGTATAATATTTTGCCTGCCCGTGTGAAAAGAGGGAACTAAGCCAACCAAATTCTACATTCACCACAGAAATAAGTCTCTCATAGCTATCCCTGGTTTTGTGGCCCCATATGAACAGGAAATTAGACGATTAAGAATTCTCTAATAAAGGAGAAACCATGCTACCTTAAAAATCAGTCACTGTATATGTACCGTATGCCAGAAGAAGCCCTTGCATTCAGCCAAATGTCATAAAGCAAGAGAACGCATGCTTGTGAAATGCCTACTTTAAATGGAGCTGAGTGGTAAATTGCTGCATAAATGCAAGGCACAAAGCTTTTATGTCATGATTTATCTCTCTGACCCATTTTCCAGGACTGACAAGGCAGAGGAGGGGCACAGAGTACAGGTAACATCTCTGCCCTGCTCACTCCACTGTCTTGTCAGTATGTTTCTTTTAGGACTGCGTGGCATTTTCATACCGGCATATAAAGTAATGGATTCCTATGGAATCGGCCATTTTTTGAACCTGCTTAAGAGCAAGTGGATTTTATAGTAATTTTGGTAGGTCCGAAAAAGGAAACGGACGAGAAGATGATTTCCCAATTTCTTTTTTTTTTATTGATATAGTTGAAAAATCAACTTTTCAATACATAATACATAGCAAACAAAACAAAAAACACAATAAACAAAATACAAGAAGCAAAACAAAACAAACCTATACATGCTATAACCCAAACAGTTGTATATCACATCATCAAACATAAGACCGTTTCATATTAAGATTAAACATATCACCTAGAAGAAGAATTTCATTCATTTATCCATAATTCACTTTTGCTCTTGATAAAAACAATAAGCTATCTTATTTTAGCCATAAAATATATAAAAATCTAATTAGATTGTCTAAATAAGCTTTTCATTCATTACACGTTTTAATTACATCATTGCAATTTCTCTCTACAGCCTTCCTTTATTTTCAGTACTCTCAAGTAATTCACAATTGCTAATCTTATGGTTGTTATTTGGGTATTATAAATTTGTAACCAAAATTATTCAGTTGTTAGAGGGGTGTATGTTTCAAAGTGTTTCTTAAAATGCTCGGTTCTTTCATGGAGTAGCATGGGACATTCCGCAACTATATGAGCCAGAGTTTCTGAAATTTTTGGATCATTACACAAACGACAGAAGTCCTCCTTTTTAGTATTGAGGTTCCATTTAGCTAGAATGCTTCTTGTATACCACAGATTCATCCTAAATCTTAAGAATGAATTTCTTGCTCTAGCATCAGGGAATTTTAACAAATAGTTTTCCAGAGTCCTAATCTTCTTCCTAATTATACTATGAACTGAGGCATGTTTAGTCTATTGGCACAACTCATAGGTGTTAATCCAATCCCATATAATGACTTTTTTTTAGCTCTATTGGGATTTGTTATTAATAGTTCTACAGAGACTTCAGGTTTCAACAAGAAGCACTTAACTCGTTCACGCCATACACCCATAACTTTGTGCTCACTTGTTTTTATATAAATAGACAAGATATGGAGTAAAGTATTTTCCTGTTGTTCCATAATGCATTTGCGATACAACTTCATAATCTCCACATGTACATACAGTATAACGAAGATAGACCCAATTCATATTTTAGCAAACACATCTGCGTGGCTTTTGGTACATGTAATGTATTTTTCCAAAATTGACCCTCCAATCTCAACCAGGCCATCTCGTTTGTCCAAGACTTAGTCTCAGCACCATAAAGTACCGTTGGTACTACCTTCTGGCAGTAGAACATAATTATGGGTTTCAAAGAGAGGGTACAGTATTTTTGACTTATGATGGAGGCCTGCGAAACAGCGGTACTGATTTTCTTTTTAAGTTCTTCTAGGTATGGCGTATCAGCCCTGTACGAATTCACATTCATCCCCAAATATTTATATTGCGTTACATTTTCCAACGGTTGAAGCATTAGTGACCACGAGAAACGAGATGCTCCAGCTTTTTCGTTGGGTACATTCTTCAAAGTTTTTGTTTTGGAGACATTTATGACCAGGTCATTTTCTTCCACATATTTACCCAGCTGGTCAAGTAGATTCTGCAGTCCCCTGGGTGTTTTTGCAAGCAGAACCAAATCATCAGCGTAAACCATCCAGGGGACTGCATGCTTCCCAAGGCGAGGCGCGTCTGATTTTACCTTTCTAAACTCCTTCACGACATCAGCTATAAAGTAGTTAAAAAGGGTTGAAGCCAGAAGGCATCCCTGTTTTAAACCTTCATAAGTATTTATCGACTTCGATAAATAAAGTGCCATCCATTGTGAGACGTACTTGTATGGAAGTTTCTACATGGAATTGAATAATCCAATGTTGTCGATACTCCGGACACAAATTTTTGGCCAGTTTATTGAATAATAGTTTTCTTGAGACAGAATCAAATGTGGTTTCAAAATCAACAAAAGCCATAACCGCTTGATTAGCCTGGATCTCATGCTGTTTTATGGCGTTCAGAACTTGTAGGTTCATAGATGTGCCAAGGCCCACAGTGAAACCTGTTAGGAAGGGATAATTAAGTCCTGCTTCCTTAGACCATTTATTAAAGTCTCTTAAGACCAACCGCGCAAAGATCTTCCCTGGAGCATCCAGTAGCGCAATTGGCCTATAGTTATTTGGATCCGATCCGACCCCCTTCTTGTAAATGGGCACAATGATTGATTTTTGGCAGGATAAAGGAATTTTTTTACTGTCAATGACTTGGTTAAATATGGCCCCCAAAATAGCAGCCCATGCCTCTGGGTTTTTTCTTAGCATAACATTGGAAAGACCGTCGGGACCAGGGGCTCTTGACTTGCTTAATTTTGTGATAAACATTGTGATGTCCAAGTTATCAAAGGTCAGTTGTTCCTTTCCCTTCAGACTATAATCTAATTGGTTCTTCGGAATATGGGTTTCAGCATACAAAGAATTGTAGTACTGTGTCCATATTTCCTCAGGTACTACATTTATTTGTTTTATGGATTGTTTATCTCCATAAGTGGATTTAATTAAGCCCCATACTAGAGCAGAGTTCTTGGACGCTATTGAATGCAACATGGTTTGTGCATCTTTCAGAGTCATATCTGCTTTTCGTTGCTTTATCCAGTTTTTGTATCTATTTCTGCATTTGAATATCATGAGAGCCTTATTGCTGTGATTCTGCCGCGTGATGTAACATACCTCTCTTCTAAGCTCTGCTTTCTTATTTCTGATTTCTTCATCATATAGATGTTCATGATGTTTCTGATTTGTAAGGGAAGGCCGATTAGATTTTTTGAATAGCTGCAACATTCCCACATAGTCTCCTTCTACGTAGTGTAAGTTTGGTTTTAGGATATCTTTTGGATATGACACTGCAAGAAGAAGATCATTTAAATTCTCTGGAGTCCATTTAAAGCGATTGCCATTGACAGATAGTTCCAAATTCTCTCTGTATTTTAGACCGGTATAAGGATCAATTTTGTCCGGCCATGACCATGAGAGTTGGAGCATATTATGATCGCTTTTTGATTGTTGAAGCACTTTAAAGGCAGTAACAAGGGAAAATAGCTTATTATTAGTGTAGATATAGTCAATCATAGAGGCATGGATTCCTTGCTGCCATGTGACTTTTGGAGGGATATCTCCAGATACTGAACCATTTATCATATTGAGACCCCTCTCTTCGATCAGACACATCCACTTTTCCTTAGTTCCCTTTAGTTTTCCCCTTTTTTCATTTATGCAATCCATGTTTAAATCGCCTGCAATGATTATAAATTTGACGAGCGGATCCTTATCAACCATATTTAGACTTTTTGTAAAATCTTTAAAAAATCGATTGTCGGAAATGTCGATTTGATTCCAGTATACATTGATACAGGCAACAGTATGTTTATTTGTTGTAATTCGAACTAGCTGCATGTAGCTGTTCGGAGATGCCCATGCTTCAGCTTTCATTCCGCTTGTCATTTTTACGGCTGTCAAAAGACACGCTTTGGGTCGACCTCTAGCTAATTTGATAGCCGGCTCTAGGATAACATAATGGTTCTCCCATACGGGGGGCGAGGTAAGCCACACTTCTTGCAACAAGATTATATCATACACTCCCAGTAAGGCCATTGAGGTTGAGGCAAGATGAGAGTGGCCTCTGGTATTCCACGAGGCTAGCTGAACCCTTGTTTCGCTTTCATTACAAGGTAGCTAACATTCATTTGACCCTTTGTTCTGTGAAAAACTTGTTACCAATCGCGTTTGGCTATCACCGGCTAAAGAGCATCTAATTGTCAGCGGATCAGCAGCTCTGTTTTCCCATTTGAAATGTTCGTGTGTATATTGGTGACACTTGAAGGATATGTATTAGCTACATTTTGGGAATGGGTATTTTCCGTGTTTGGTGTTACTGTGGGGTTATGCAGCAGGAAGCCCAGTTGGTGTATTTTGTCCCTTGCTTGCCAAATAGAGTATTTGACTATGGCTGAAGACATCCATATTTTCACAACAGATCTATCATGATCATCAATTAACTCTATTTGGGCTACGCCATCAGATTTTAACCCTCTCAAAACAGGAATGGTTTGCAAAATGTTTAATACAGAGGATCTATTTAGATCATATAGGCCAAACTTGCCCCCTCGACATTGCAAGATTAGGCTCACATGTGTTGAGTCATTACATTTATTGTGCCTATTCCTCTGAATAGTTTTCATCTCCTTTTGTTTGTTTGCCATTCCAATGTAGCCACTTGGTGGTGTTATTCTTGCGTCATCAAATGTATTATTTTGGTAAGCTTTTGTCTCATTTGCTTTCGGAATATGTTTCACAGGCGGATTTGATTCAATCTCAAAAGGCCTTGTTTCGCTTGTTCTTGTTTTCTGTAAGTTTTGCGAAAAAAAGATACCCATAGATTTCATAATCTCCTCACGTCTGTCTTCTAGAGTCAGAAATTAGGATTCTTGGGATCAATTATCGAATTCACTTCTCTGTTGTTTTAATTGAACCATTTGCGGGGAGGGAAAAGATCTCAAGACACCCCTTGTTTGTTCATTTTTTGTAACTTCATTCACTAGGTTATCTAGAGGTTCAAACCTAAGCTCCTTGGTCAATGGAGTTTTATTTTCTCGAGATGCCAATTTTATAAGTGGCAAGGTGGTTTTACTTTTATTAAGGGCGGTGTATTTCCAGACAATTGCTGCGCTTTCTTCTTGACTTCTTTTGTCAGGTAGAGACAATAGTTTTATAAATTGACGCGAATTTTGGCTCTTCTGTATTTTCATTATCTTCTGATTTTTAGGTTTTTTTTGTCTCTGTTTGCTCATTTATCAGTTTTTTTCCCCATTTTTAGTCACACTAAATATGTTACATGTTTCATTATTATTAGAGGGAGGTAAATTAGGGACACTTTCTTTTACAGTTGTTCTTTCTCCTGTTTCCTTTTTTTAAACTTTTTTTACTGCTTCCACTTCGTCTTGATCAATGATTTCAATTGCAGCATTATCATGAAACACACAACCAGTACCTGTTTTCTTATCTTCGACACCCGTTGAAATAATCTTGCATTCAAGTTGATTAATTCTATTGGCCGTTAAATTGTCATCAGGTTCCTCTACGACTATAGGTGTAGGGGAGACTATTTTCTGGACATTTGTATTTTTAGCCAATAAGTTTTCAACGGGCAGAAGAACAGCATTCTTGCTTTCTAGCAGCTCTTTAAGCAGAAAGTTCTGATCCATTAGCCTTGCATCTAGGGTTTCATACAGCTTGGCCAATGTGAACAATGCAGTGTTCATTGCTTGTAAAGTTATTTCAGGGGGTATCAGAGCAACCGGCTTATCAGGACATTGAGATTTAACCTTGCCATGTTTTGAGTGGTTTGGGGAATGTCGCGTGAATGATATTGACAGGATGGAAGAGCCATGGGAACATTCCGGGAACATCACAGGAGATTGCGACAGATGTTCTACATCATCTTCTGTGTTGGGCCGTTCTACTATTTCATCACTATCAAGGGAAACTATACCATTTGGTGAGTTAGGAATAACTTCATCGTTATCATTCTTTTCATTATAATCGTTGTTTCCAGGAGATATGATATCAAGAGGTTTGGCAGGCTCAGGGTGTATAATGATCTCAACCATGGATTTAGTATTTGAGGGAAGAGCAAAATCTCCCAGTAAATTTTGTTCGGAGAAAGCAGCTAGAAGGGAGTCAGACGGTGTACACAAGTCTATCGCTGGTTCATCTGCCGAGATCTTTTCAGGGATAGCCGCGATAGCTTGGGGGACATCATTTATAGATGTACAATTTTGTTTTCACAATTTTTTTTTTTGTTCTCTTTGGAAATGTTACTGGCATTTCTGATAGTCCGTCGGAATAGAACTTCCTGATATCGCTAGTGTGAGACAGCGATCTTCCCCGCGACACTCTGCGCGAGGGAGGTCCATTCACATTGCGTTTGGGTGTTGTGTGAAAGTCATACGGTCAATCAGTTAGGGGTTCAATATCGGGCATGTTTGTCCGCAAGGAGTACAATTTTACCATTAGAGCAGTTAAACCAGTACCGATGAGATTCCTTCACTAAAAATCACAGTTTTCCTATCCCAGATAAGAGCTGGGAGAGGAGGGCCAACTGGAGTAATACACAAGTTGTGATGTAGGTGTTATGGAGGCTCCTCCTGGACTTTATCAGAGAAGTCTTTCACAATAGGAACAGGTAGTTCAAATTATGTGGTTTGATTTAAATTGTTCAGAACTTTTTTTAAAGGTCACTCACCACTCACCGTTCACAGTTAACAGTGAACAGTGTACTTCTTGGTACTTCCGGGTGCGTGCGCGGTGGCGCGCGCGGGTGCGCTGCACACTCGGATCTTGAAGCTGCTGTGAGGCGGGTTTAGGGGAGGAGCTAAGGTGACTAAGCAATCACAGAGGATTTGAAAGTCAGGCAACTTCCGTGTTGCTTTGAACAACGTCCTCTCCAACACGAAGCTCATCCACTGCACGAGCCTTGGAGGGAGATGTAATTGAAAAGCACAAAACGCTGACAGGAAAGCACGCCACAGTGAACAGTGTACTTCTTGGTACTTTTTATTCAGTCTCCAACGCAAAAAGCCCTAATTTTTCCCTAAACCTGGGATTCTAAACCCTACGCTAAACAGAAACAAGTAAAGCTAGTATTGGCAATGCCAACAGTTTGGGCTTTTGTGTAGGCATGGGAAAGGCACTGCCGTAGGGGTATTAACTGGCCATTGATGGTAGCAGGTGCAAAAATGGTGCGAGTACCTGGGCATCTAATAGTAGTGCCTGACAATTGCCTAATACCTATAAACAAGCCAATACTGCTGGCTTTGCCAATCCTTGTTTTTAACAGGACAGTGAAGGACATGCATAGTGCTCATAAATCGATAGGCCGAAGGCAGACCTGGTTAAGACATTTATATTACACCAGTGGCTGGTTTATAGCACCAATTAAGTCATTAACTCTCAGAAGACCTCTTTGAAAAATCACTGCAGGTACTTCAATTGCAAAGTTTGATGGTAAGGCTTGATTAAAGTGAGCTCAAAGAGTTCCGGTTAGGAGGTGTTTTGGGGGGGGAAGGGCTGGAACTGGGTTGGAATGTCCATAGGGATTAGTATGGCCATGGGCAGTCAATGGATGGGCAAATAACCAAACAACACCTTCAAGCTTTGTGTCCATCCGTATTTGCCATTTGTCCCTATCTATACTCTAAATCAATAGTTTCGCCTTATAGGTGGCTTGCCACCTAACAGCCCAAACTAAAAGGGTACTCTTCAGGATGTCTAAATATAAATGAAGTCCTCTGTCTGGAATCTGACCTAGTTTCTTTCCCTATCTCTAAAAAGGAAAACACAAAAAAACAAGACACACTTTCTTCTTGATTCTGGCACCCACCACGTTGTCTCTTTACCATAGTCTCCTGCCTATATTCAAAGCTCCAGTTTACATAGTTTGTGTAGTGCCGGAGTGCCGTCCCAGGCTCCAGGTAAGTCTTTCTCCCTTCATGCAGACTGTCATCTTTCTTGCTTCATAGTCTGGGTTTCTCACAGTCTCTTCCTCTGACTCTGGGGCTCCCCGGTTTCTCATTTCCCACTCTGGGATTCTGTGTTTCCCCACTCTGGGGCTTCTGTATCCCCCTTCACTCTGGGGTTTCTCTGTTCTAGCCCCACTACTGGGTTGCTATCTTTCTTTCTCGTGACTGTGGGGCTTCCCTGCTCTCTCTCCCAACTTTGTGGTTTATATCTTTCTCTCTCCCCAATCTGGGGTCAGTGTCTTTCTTTCTCCCCACTCTGGGGATTCTCTGTTCTCTCCCCGTTCTGCGGTTCTTCTCCTTCTCCCTCCCTTTGCCTTCTGCCACCCGGTCCACTGCAGCCACTGTGTACCTGCTTCCGATGAGTGGTGCTCCTCGGGAGGGGGTGCAGAGTCTGCCTGGCCCTCCCCTCAATAACTAGACTGTGGTGAATTCTCTCCCGCTCGCTCTGTGCAGGGACTTGACTGCAGCTTTTGCTCTGGCCTTCACCTCAGCACTCCTAGTTACTTCATTCTCCTTTGATTCGTTGAGCCAGAATCTTCTGGTTACTCGTCCATCTGGCTTGCTGTACTCCTGCAGTGCAGACCGTGGGCTGGGACATGGCGTTTGCAATTGTCGCCGGCCACCCCTCTTCTGGGCGCATAGGCTCAGTTAAACTTTGAGGGCTCCTGTGTCACAACTGCTAGTGGAATAATTTTGGTCTTGGAAGGAGTGTGGTGTGTAGGTGTGCACCTTATGTGCTGGGCCAGACTCCATTGCCTCCACCTGTACTGATTGTGTGCACCTGTGGCAGGTCTGAGCACAGCACATTGCCATTAACGGCTGTCCTGTGATTCCAGTGGGTGTCCAGTTAAAGGATCGACAGTCAAAGGATCGAAAGACAAAGGATCGACTACAAAGGGCCAAAAACAAAAGGATCCATTTTTTTTTTTTTATTATATATTTTTTGGGGTTTTTCGTTTAGGGAAAAAAAGTGGTTTTTACCACAAAAACAGGGGTTCTGGGGTTGAGCCCCCCCCAAAAAAATGCAAACATTTTTTTTTTCCGATCCTTTTGTTTTCGGTCCTTTTGTGTCGATCCTTTGACCATTCGATCCTTTGTAGTCGATCCTTTGACCTACAACCATGCCGGTGTTGCCGGCATCTTGGTGAATCTTCTTACCGGCATCTGGATGCCGGTATGTGCATGTCCGTGTGACTCGTAATGTCCTCTTCCTTGCGGCATGCCGGTGTTACTGGCACGTCGCCCGCGTGTCCGTGCACCTCCCGGTACGGTGGTGCATGGTCACAGTGGGTCTGTGTCAATGCCGGTAGGACCGCCATTGCAAGTCGTGATGGCCCGGTCCGGTAAACGATGCCGGTATTCCCTTACCGGTATCGTTATTACCGGACCACAAACCTTGTAATGAGGCCCAAGGTCTGCAATGCATACTTTGCAGGTCACATGTACTTTTTCACAAGATGAAGAGAACATTGAAAGCGTAAAATATTGAGTTTGCCTTGCTTTACTGTTTCCTTTTCCTGTCTGCCTTGTGAATGTTTACAATTGCATGCAGGGGACCCAACAGGACAGCAGTACTAATGTGTGTGGCACCTGCATGCAATTAGCATTTTTAGTAAAAGTACCCTGAATGTGTCATGCGCATACACTGTACATGTGCAACAGGATCCTGCGTGCTAGTAGGCACCACTATCCTCACTAAATCACCATGAGAAAGAGTAAATCAAAGCAAACCAAAAGACATCAACTAGCCACATGCAGCAAGGCCAGGTATGCCAGGAGGGACACATCCGGGCAACTGGTCCCTAAATACAGAACCAAAGAGGACAAAAAACAATCAACACGGCTCCTTTAGAATGTGGGTGTTACATATTTCAAATGAAACGGTTGTAGGTCTTACTGAAGATCGAAAGAAGAAGCCATGCAGTGAAATGGAAAAGTGGCAAATTATATCCCAAAGCACTGCTTCTTCCTCAAAATGGGATACTTACTGTATGTCAGAAGGAACCCACTTTGAAGTGCACTTTTATGAGAAGGAGTTTGAAGGAGTCAGAGCAATCCTGGAGCGTCGAGTGGGATCCCGCGGAACCACCCAAGAGCTCAAACAAGGAGGTAGGATGCCTGATCCAAAGAAGGCAGACTAGAAATGTAAAGACTCTGGGACAACCAGCATACAGGGAGAAGTCTGATAAGCACCAACATCCTGTGGAGATGCCTGAAACAACTAGGCACCAACCCTAGAGGGGTCAAAAAAAGATGAGAGCCGGAGGCCTAGAAAAGGCTAAGAGCAAATCAAAACTAGATAGCAGGGACCTGGAGCAGAAGGGGTATACAGGATGACCGGTTCACCAGCATTAGGACCATTCTGGAGCAAAATGTTACTGGTAGTCTACCACAGCACCTGGCCAGTATTCTAAAGCTTGGTCCCTGAATCCTGTTACGCTTTGGGACCAGATCTCCTAGAAATACTGCAAGCGTGAGAATGTCATTATATCCCTTGTACTGTGAGGAGGATATATAACCCCTAAATAATGAAGCGGCCTATATCCCTTGTATAGTTAGAGGGGCACTAGATCCCTTATAAAGTAAAAGGGGCACAGTATGCCTGAAACGGTGAGTAAGGCACTATGGGCCTCATTACGAGTTTGGCGGTAATCCTTAAATCCGGCGGTAGCGCTATTACCGCTGGATTTAAGGGTCCGCCAAATCAGGGCTTTGGTGAATTTCTCCCCAGCTCTGAGCTGGGGGGAAATCCGCCAAATATTCACGCTCATACCGCCGGCGGGAAATCCGCCGGCGGTATGAGCGTGAAAATTCCCCATTGAGCCCAATGGGGAATGGGGCATTCCCGAATGGGCTCAGTGGGGAATGGGGACTTCCATTACCGCCAAACCTGTGATTCAGTGCTAATAGCGCCGGGGGGTTTGGCGGTAGGGCAGATAGCTCCAGCGTTACCTCCCAACTCGTGATGAGGCCCTTAAATGCGGCGGTACCGCTATTACTGCCCCATTTAAGGGTCCGCCGGATCATGGCTTTGGTGGATTTCCCCCCAGCTCTGAGCTGGGGGGAAATCCGTGGCAAAATTGGTGATTTTCGGCGCGATTACCGCCGGCGGGAAATCCACCGGCGGTAATAGCGTGAATTTTCCCCATTGGGCCCTAAGGAGAATAAGGAATTTCCAAATGGGCCCAATGGGGAATGGGCAATAAACCTTCCGCCAAACCCGTGATCCGGCGATAATAGCGCTGGGGGGTTTGGCGGTAGGGCTATTAGCGCCTAACTCGTGATGAGGCCCTTTGTCTAAACCTGGGATCTTGGGAATACATTCGTAATGCGCGGTATTCTGATGCCATAATCTGAGTGGGTCTATCATCGTACCTTCCACCTTTGCCAGTAGGAAATAGCAAACCTTTGGTTTGTCGCATTTGGTAAGTTTCTAGTGCATCATCTATGCTTTCATTGGAATGCAATGGATGCATTGTGTACTGGTCCAAAAGAGTGGATACTGCAGCAGGATCCAGAAGTTCAAATTGTCCAGTTTCTGCTGACTGTTCAATTATTTCAGTTGTTTCCCTTAAGCTTTCTTCAATATTTATTTCCTTGTAATATTCGTTATTGTCTTTTAGATATTGCAAGGCTTGTCTAACTTTATGTAACTCCACAAGTTGTTGCCAAATTTTTATGTCTTTGGTTGGTACACCATTTACCACCACAATTAAAGAATGTTCTATTGAACGTTGCAGTCCTAGAGTCTGTACATTTTCTGTAAATTCTAATGGCAAATAAACTACTTTGCCACAAATGCCTTTCACCAATTCAGAGGGAGGTAATTACTTTGCCACAAATGCCTTTCACCAATTCAGAGGGAGGTAATTTGGCTGTTTTTGGGTGAAGGCGTATAATTGCTTGAAATGGATGAACTGTTTGAATTATTATGCTCTCGTACAAATTGAGTTGTTGCAAGGTTTTTGGTAGTGGGAACAATTCCAAATTATTTGTGATAGCACGTGAAGGACTTTGATTGTTGTCTAGTTTTGTAGTGCAGTAACTACAACATATTAGGGGTTCACTTATTTCATATTTGTTTTCAGCTAAAAGGTAGAGAGCTAATTCAAACCATTTGGAATCTTCATTGTCTTCTATTTTGTATGCTATGTCTACATTGTTTGTGTTCCTTTTGTAAAACGTTCTGCGGCAACACACGCACATATGGTTTGGTATTTCAGCCGATGCACTTTTAAATTTTACAATTTTTTTTTTGTATGTGTGTAATAGAAGGTTGCTATGTGCAGACATGTTGGTAGTCTGTTCTAAAACTATTGCATTTGGTAAGTGACTTTCACTTCCAAAATATTTTCTCTGGATACAGCAATTTCTTCTTGTAGATACTGGGGTGTACCATGCAGAAGAGTCTTATTTAAATTGGCTAATTCTGAAGCTGGACTTTTAGCATAGTATATTTTATACACTAGGTTTCTTACATTTGAATGATGTATTGATATCCTTTTGATATCATGGAAGGTGCTTTTGCAAATAGGTCCAGAAATGCAGGCTAATGAATGTTCTTGTAGTCCTGTGTATTTGCGCACTGGACAGATATCCATATTTTGCAGCACTTTTCATTTTAATTTTCTCTTTACCTTTCACATACTGATTGAGGAACTGACGTAAAGATTTGAAAGATTTATTAGGAATGGCACACATTGACGTGCACGACCATTTGTATACTGAATGGTCTGATTCAGTTGAATCGAGAGGTAATTCTGAGTTTTGAGGGGATACTTTTCTAAGCAGTGTTTCTTGTTCCATGATGGTATTATTGATGTTTTCATATCCTTGTCCACTGCTATGGATGGCAATTGTGTTTGTTTGATTTTGTTTGTACGCTTCTTCATTAAAATATGGTTCCGTGGTTGTTGTGTGACTCCATTCACCTCCACAAATATGTAAGAAGTTATTTTTGTTCACATTTCTTTTATTGATACGTTTCTTTTGCAGTTTGGTACTTAGTTCTGTTAGTGGTTTCATTCTATTTAACACCAATATAAACAACTTCATTTTGAGAATGATTGCACTGTCCACGAGAGCTTGTAGGATTATTTTTCTACGGTAGGTTTTAAGGGGTGTGGATGATTTTGGTCCTCTTCTTATTAGATTCTGAAGGACTCCGTGGCAAAACATTTTTGCTAAAAGAATTTTTTACTATAGGTTCTTGTTACTATATCAGGATTAATAGGAGCATTGTTGGCAGTACTGGTAGCCGATTTTTTGTGAAGAGTTTTGTGCTTTGTGCCACATTTTGTTGGAGGAGGTAAAGTTCCGGTAGTTGAGGCTTGCTTTGTTTTGGTAAACAAATGTATTAGCTGTTTTGTTCCAACGTTCTCTAGAAACTCTGCTATAGATGGATGCTTAGGTTGGAAACATTTATTTTTATTTGCTGTACTTCTACGTTCCTTTCTACGAACTTGCTTTTTGGTAGGCATTTTTTGGGGTCTGTTGAAGAAAAAAAGGCATGGTTTGGTTTGTTGTACAATGTATGTGTGCTGTGTGCTTGTGTGCATGAGTTTGCTGGGTAAGCGCTTTGTGGTGGTGTGTGAATGTGTATTGGCCTCTTAAAATGATTTCGGAAGTCTAGTTTTCTGTTTACATACTACTACAATGTGCTTCAGATGAGAGTAGGAAGTGGGCTAGTGGTGAGGAGAAGCATTAATAGTGAACGTAGTGGCATAAAATTGAAACAGCTATTTGTTTTCTAGCACTAACATTCTAAGGGATCTGTATGTTATTTGTTTTCCAAACATACAGGGATTTGTGAGTCATTTTGCCTGTTAATCTTTGTTTAGTAAATGGCGATTTGCGGGTAGAATGGTTCAGAAATCACTGTTTGCTTTGGTGCACAAACTAAATACATAACCAACACAGTCTGTTTGAGGAATAGCTAGAATATAAAGGTCGTACTGTACTTACTTTTTTTTGAAGAATAACCAGGATTCTTCGGATATGTTGTTTGCAGTGTAGATGCTGTTGATCTTCAGGATAGTAGTCTTGACTGCAATTGTAAAAAGAAGAAGTTAGTAACTTTGTGTGTTTAAAGCTGTGATGTTAGAGTACAGTACACGTTAATGTTGTATTTTTGAACATAGTGGATGTGTGCTTTTCACTGCACTATGTGCTGACTTTCTATGTTACTTGCAGTATGGCAGTTGGACGTGCTTCAGAACTGCATACACTTTTTAGGTTACGCAAATGTCTCGTTTCTTTTAAGCTGTGTTATCTATGGCAAAGAGGTTTGTAAGCAATAGGTTAGTATAGTAAATGGGGCAAAAATCTGTACTTTGAGATTGTAAGTATGATTTCGAAAAATCGGTAGACCCTCGAAGGGAGATGTCACCACAGCAATTGGGAGGAGCATTTACTTTTTCTCATACGATCGCATTGGAAGTAGCATTTATGTAGACGGTACACAGTAAAAAAAATTGCTATTTTCTAATGGAAAATCGAGTTTCCCACTAAAAAGGGAGGGTTCTAACGTATGCATAAGTTCTGCGGAAGACAGTAAGAAGTAGTGCAGTTTGTTAATGAAAAATCGGACGTCTTGTACTTGAAGGACGAGCGTTGGTATGTATTGCCTATGCAGATTTAGTTGGAATAATTTGTTTAAATGAAATCATAAGGGTTGCACATGTTCTCTGAGTAAAATATGCATACCTGTAGTTTATACGTGTGCATATGCGCATGGATGGAGCTGTACGTAGAAATCCGCGACACTTGCACAGTAGTTTTTGAAGTAGGTGCTTTGTAATGCTATGCGACTTGCATTCACAGTGATCAGTAGTACATTTGTAGTGCAAAATTTTGATGACGGATTTAGATGTAGGGCTAGTTAATGTGATTGGTGGATGGTTGTGTGACTGCTTAGCTGTGTCCAATGAGGAAATGTAATCGCGAGTGATGTGGAAAGGGTAGAAGGACTGGCTAAGAGTTACGTGCCGCACGTGGACACCGCTTGCCCGCGGGTAGGGCGTGTCACATACGGGTATCTACAGCAAATGTAACATGGAAAAGGGACTGTGGCCATCAGCCAATCAGATGTTCACATTGTTCCTTTGTGGCGAAAGACGGTGTGTATACTGAAGATGGCAGAGGCGCAGAGGGTCAGGGTTTTGGTCCTTGGAGACATTTTTGTCCAAGGTTTACAGCTGTATGCCGAAAGAAGGCATGTGGCACATCATTTTGATGTGAGAGAAGTGGAGGTGGTTTGGAGTACTGAGACTGATCGCAATGTTGCGGAACTTCTCCAAGTTTGCACCGAGATGCGAACGATGACCAGTCCTCATGTGGTACTTTTGCACTACGGTGCTTGCCATTTGGGCTACGTGAGTTCACGTACTTTGTTGAAAGATTTGGAACAGTTGGTTGAAGGAGTCATGAACATTTTTCCAACTGCGAAAATAATTTTTTCTGGGTTACTGCCTAGGGGAAAATGGGACAATAATTCTGTTTTCTGTCCTGATCAATGTATTGGCAGTTGTAACATTCATCGCGGCATGTGTGCTTTTATGTTACGTGCTGGTATGTTTTTCTGTAGCCACGAGAACATTGTACCCAGTAATGTGGCTTATTTCGAAGCAGATGGTGTTGTGTTATCTTTGGGAAATGCCATGTTCTTTTGGAATGTGAGGCTTGCTTTGGAGAAGGTTCTGTAATGGTTGTAGGGGTAAAGTAAGAAACAAAAAATAGCACAAAAAAAGGAAAATAACAGGTGTCTGTAAGGCATCTGCCAAAAAAACCAAAAAAACAACGGCTCTTTTCAGAGCCCACCTTCCAGGGGAAAAGGGGAATAATATTTAAATGTACAGTCGGCACACTCTGGTTCTGTATGTGTCCACGAAATTGGCGGTTGTTTGCAGGCGCCGCCTTTTACCAACAGGGATTTTGGGGTGGAGACGCATGCAAATGAGAATGTGCGAAGGTAGGGATTGGTCAGTGAAGGTCAGTGGGTGTGTTTTGTATGGAGATATTTAGTCAGAACGTCTTTTCCCTGACAAGAGACCAGACAGCCATGGCTATGTGTGCTCGACAACAGATTATCTGGATAATGGGAGACTCGTGGATACATTGGCTGAAGGTGCATGTGGAAAGTTGTGGTCTATCTGCATATCTTGGATTTCGTGCGTGGAATGAGGTGGTTGGACTTGGTACCTCTCTGCATTACTTTAGAGACAGAGCGTCATCCTGATATACTTATCATTCATTGTGACGGCAATAGTTTAGGCCATGTTTCTGGCATTTCTTTGCAATTTGCAATGAAGGAAGGACTTGCACAAGTCATGGACATGTTTCCAAATTGCCATATACTTTTTTCCCGTATTGCTCAAAGACGAAAGTGGCTGCATTCATCTGCATTTGGCTCACAAATGAAGAAAGCGTGGCGCAATGTGAATAAGGCTGTGCATTTCTAAGAGATGTTGGCATGTCCTCATTCCACAATGAAAACATTTTGTTTCACAGCTCTTTCATATTTCGCAGAGATTTAGTTCATCTCACATATGCTGGCAATCAAATTTTTCTTCGCAATGTACAACATGCATTGCAACTTTTTTTGGAATCATAGTAACCTATTTGGTAATCCATTTTTTACACCCTACAGTTTTTGAAGCAACTCTTTTTAGAGCCACCACTTACTCCCAGCGAAAAGTACATTGGTTTTGCTTTGCTAGCACCCTCCATTTTTGTGTGTCCCATGAGTGTCCGTGGACTTTTTTTTAAAAAACGAGGGGGCCTACAACGGTCATTTCAAAGCTCTATTGTTGCACTGCGAAAGGCGGCTCTGAAAAGAGCCTTTTGTTAAATTTTGCTAACTTTTCAGTTCACTGCTTTTATGGACACGACACACTAGGAGAGGAGGGCAAGGGAGGGTAAGGAAGGGACACCAACCACGGGGATAAGAAGGGCCAGGTGGAGAGAGAAAGATATAGGGTGGCCTTCACTTAGGTAGGGCGCAGTTCTTCTCGTGCTTGCTGACTGTAGCCTCAAAAGCACTTCAAAGACTCTCCCCCTGCAGAGAACTGCATCACAGTACATACACAATATTGTGACCCTCGAAAGGTACGGGTCAACAGCATTGCGAAAGGCTTGTGACGCAGCTGGAGGAATGCGCTCCCCCACAGGAGTGTCTCTTGTGGTGAGAGGATCGGACACGGAGGATGCTGTGGAGGAACTCAATCTACTTGGTTCTTCACATGGCACCACGTTGCGAATGTCCGCACTGTGGAACGACATTAGGTGTCGCTTCATGGTTGTCGTACCAAAGCTGTACACACCAGGTCTCCCGCGACTCAGCACCAACTGGCACTGGTTGCACTTGACCAGGTTTGCACGTGCTTTCGGTACGTTCCCATAAACGGAAAACAACCGCCACACCCACGACTCCCGCCGAGTGTTTGTAGTGTGGAGTTCCTCCACCTCATTCTTTTCTTCCGCTTCTTCCTCAAGCTCTACATCCTCACCCGTATATCCCTCTGCAGGCCCTTGGGAAGTTGGTGGCGGTGGAGGGTTTGGGGGTGGTGCTGAGGGTAATGCAGCGGTAGCAGCTATGGATGCCATAAGGATTTTTTGCCAAATGGTTGCTACAGCAGTAAAGGCAGCACAACTCTAACTGCTATAGCCAGAAGCACAATGAAGATGAGCTCGGGGGTGTGGCTATTTATAGGGATTGAAGGATGCAGCTCGTAATCACATTGCTCGCTGTAAAACGCTGCAAAAATTGTAAACAACACAATCATAGTTGGAGCTATTGTATGGGAAGTGTCAAATGGTGATGTTATACTGAAAAATACTTTCCTATTTATGTGTCAGTTATTTTGCAGAGTTGCGGAAGCAGACAAAGTGCGCAAATTAGTCCACACGCTCAGTGTGGGTGTGGTCACATGATGACGTCCTGTACACATCCGCGAGGGAAAAGCATGGCTGCACAACAGCAAATGCAGACTAACACACGTGCACATGCGCGCCAGTGTTCTACGAACAGTGGTCGGGTCCTGCAACTAATTAAAAGTGCGCCACACGTGAGATGGACAGTTAGGGACAGGCGGGATGTTCACAGTACTTATGGGTGTACTGCGCATGTGCATACGTGATCTCATGACTGTAAGGACAGGTCCTGTCTCCTTAGGACACCTCCCTTTTGTTTGATAACGAACATGCCGGCCACCGCGCCTGTTCTACGGACGGTTCCATCTTTCTGCGGACGATACGGACAAATATAGTGTCCTTAGAACACTTCTAATTTGCCTCATTTATATACATCCTGCCTATCTACTATGTTCTAGGAACATGTTTTAACTTGTTTGTGATCCGTACGGAGAGGTATAATGTCCTTAGCACGCCTCATTCTGTTTCTTTACACACAACTTGCACAGATGGTGTCTTCTAAGATCAGTTGCATCTTGGTTGCCATTGGTACGGGTAGGTATATTGCCGTTAGAACATCCACATTGTATTGCTTACGGCTAGCTCGAACAGGCGCGCTGTTTGCGAACATTTGAAGTCTTTTTTAAAAAAAAGAATATTTCTCTGACCCGTATTCAACAACAACTATACAAAAATTTTACAAAAAATGACATGCACTTTAATCAACAGAAACTCAGGGGGATGCAGACACTGACACTGACACGAATATAGGGGAATTAGGGTTCAACACGGGGAAGAAGGGATGGATATTTCATCAAAATGTCTATTTTCTTCTTGAAGATTTGGGGACAGTTCACTGGGGAATGGAGAAGGGGGCAGGTACAGGTGGGACAGTGGTAATGTACTTTTCCTCTAACAAATTCTTCAACAAATTCCCTTAAGCTATTAAAATTGTCATTCAGTGTCTCCATTTTATGTTCTATCCTTTTCAACCTGTCTTCATCTGTGTCCTTGGATGGCTTCTCTTCTTTTTTTCAGGCTGTGCTACAAATAAATATATATATATATGTTAAATGGCCATGAAATACTGCACATTATTTTGCTTATGCAGAGCACTGTGTACCATTACTGTCGCTATCTTCGGACATTTCCCCAAGCGGAAAATTCTCCTCCAGCCACTCCAAAGTACTGCACATTTCGAGGGGATTGGGTCCTCTGACGTATTCCATATCTATGACAGTAATCACCACAGCTGTGCTGCTTCGGAAAATGTTCGGGGTCCTGCATCGATGACGTCGATGCGCCATCCTCGAGGAGCTCCTCCGACGGCCGACATCATCCGATGTGATAAGTAGGACGCACGACGCCCGTAGCCTCAGCTCCGTTTTTTCCGCGAACGTGTTCGCTTCGTGAATCTCGGTACGCCTCGACTCTTTGGAGTTTGTTGTTCATCTCGATTCTTCGAACCTGTTCGTTTGTGAAGTATATTCTTCGTGAAGATGTCTACCTCATCTTCCACACCGCGTCTGGGCTTTAAGAAGTGCGGGGACTGTGGGTCCAAGATGTTAGTCACGGAATCGCACAACGCCTGCCTCTGGTGCCTCGGGGAGGCCCATGACACAGATGACTGTGTCGACTGTCAGTCGCTCACGTCGAAAGCCTTGCGGGAGCGCAAGAAGAAGTTATCAGTAGGTAAGGTGTCCAAGCCCCGGAATTCGAGGTCTGTGGGGCTTTCGACGGACGACTCGAGGAGCGTCGTCGTCGGAAGTCCAGTGGGTCTCGGTCCCGGAGTCGGTCTCGCCACTCCTCTACCTCTTCGAGGCACTCCCGGAAGCGCCGTCATTGGTCGCCTTCCCCGTCCTCATCCGAGGACTCCGCCCGTCGGCGGGTCGCTTACCCCACCAAGCATGCGACACCGGAGGAATGGGCTTCCTTCGGGAAGAAAACGTTGGCGATTCTCGAATCACAGGGCACTGGTCCGTCCGCCCATCCGAGTGGGGTCGGTCGTGATCAGCCGAGAGACGCCGCTCGCATGCCTTCGGGCTCGGGTGGTCGTCACGATTCGCGGGAAAGGTCCCGCTCGGACAAGGGGAATCGTTCTCGGCATGCCACTAGTCTTCTGCCAGTCTGACACACAAAGCCTTGCGGAAATGTAAGCTGCAATCGCATAAGAAATTCTGTAGCGGGGAAGGTAGGGAGGGATCGATATGGAATATGTCGTCGGACCATCCCATCGAAAGAACGTTACCAGGTAAGAGAGTAACTTGTTCTTCGAGGGGATTGGGTCCTCCGACGTATTCCATATCTATGACAGACTCCCACAACCCGGTCTCTGAAAGAATGCCACAGCAGCTCCAGGTAAATTTTGAAGATCAAATTTGCTTTATTTCAGTAAACTCATCCACATCCAGAAAAATATGGAAATCACCAGTGGGGATGACAAACATGTAAGAGACTCCAGAGAGACAACCAACGCGTTTCGCTATCTAGGCTTCGTCAGAGTTGAAGGTGAATGTTGCACACCATTGTTATATACTGTCTCTGATGTATTGTGTGACTAGTATGTGTCTCTCTCTGTTGCCCTGTGGAATTTGTTGCTAGGCCTAGCGCCATCTTTGTCTAGTTTCCAACCTCCCTTATGTGCCCTATGTTCTAAAGTTGTTTTGCTGTGGTTTGCATGTGTGATTGACTGCTAGTGCGCTCTTAAAATTGTTTGCATGTGCTCATGGAAAGTCTACATGTTCTGGCTGCATTTGAACTGTATTGTCGATATAATTGTAACTTCTCCAGCATGGGGTCTGGCATGGGTTCACAGGCTCATGAATATCCCTGTCGTCATGCTGGGAATCCTCAGTAAAATTAAAAACAGTTTCACTTAAAAACTGTATTTCTCCTTTCAACCAATCACTGTCCTCTGGGTCATACTGCCCCATCCAATGACAGTCCTCTCCCTAAGCCCCTCCTCTGGCAGCCATCTTCAGATTTTTACTGCACACTTCAATGTTGGGAGTCCTCGAGTTTGTTCTCTGAGCTATTTGTTTGTTCGTGTTTTTGTAGTTTTCGACGAAAACACGTTCTATTTATGTTTCTAAGGAGCCCGTTTGCTCTCTTTTCCATCTGCCGACAGTGGGGATCCATTGTCGGTGAATTTCAGTGCCCCTAAAGGGCGAAGATCATTGAAGATTCTTGAAGGCCATCGGGCCTACTTCGCGCGTCCCGACCATGATGGAGGAGAAGGAGAAGGGAAGGTCCCTCCTCAAGCCCTGCACCAAATACGGGCTGCGGAACGTGTTTGTGGAGGACAAGCACCTACAATGCCTCTACTTCCTGCACCCAGACCACAAGGAGGTGGAGTGCAAAATTTGCCTTGTGTTCTCCAAGAAGACTATGAGGGACAGGCAGAGTAGACTGGCGGCGTGGCTCAACACCAAGGTCTCTGGCCCGTGCAGCAAGCAGGGTCATGCCTCACCAAGGACTGGCCGGTCTGTGAAGTGGTCTTCTAATTCCTGTGAGGGCGCCTCACCCGTGGGGGTTCAAATAAGGCCAAGAACCGCAAGTCCAAGTCCACTGGGTTCACCGCGGAAGCGGGTCCCAAGGAGGAAAGGGGGCACAATTGACATCACCATCCACCTCCATTGCCAGCTGGCAATCGAGCTCCTCCTCGAAAAGGAAGTCATCTACCCTGGCTAAACTTCGTCAGAAATCCGAGAAACCACGGACGGATGAGAAATAGGCTGAACAGCCCAAGCAGGCCCAAGCTGGCCCAAGCTGGCCGAAGCAGCGCGGGCTAAGACCTCGTTGGCGACGGCGTTGGCGTCTTTTTCAGCTAAGGGCGCTGACCCTGTGAAAGTAGCCCCCGCAGCTCAGAAGGTGTCCCTACCCCCAAGGCGTGACACTGTCTCATTGACTTTGACAAAGTCTGCTGGTCCCGGTTCAAGACCCTCAGGGGGTAAAAAAGGGTGAGGGCGAGGAGGCCTCGAAACAACCCTCACAGGCTGTGTCCCAAGCCATAGAGGTCTTGTCCACGAATGAGGAAAATCGGGAGTCCTTACACACGGTCCACGAGGATGTGGAAGAAAAGGAGGACGACGGTGGCAACAGCGCAAAGCCTAGTTTTCCTGTTCTGCCATCTCAACCAAGGGACATTTCCTCAGATATTCTGTCGACTCTACACACCTTGATGTCAGAGATCCAGTTGAGGATGCCTCCGGCTCCGGTACCTGTGGTTCTCCAGGACCCTGATAAGCCTCCATGGAAGAAGAGGAAGCGTCACCCGACACCTCCATTTCAGCCTCTGCCACCACGTTGGGTGCCTTCTCCCCCAGCAGACCCAGACATGGGTACAGTGATGGATACGGCCATGATGAGGATATTGTCGCAGCGGATGGCAAATCCCTGCATTTGGATGCCCCGCATAGGGTGTCTTTGCCGAATGTAGTGGGATCGTTCCACTCCATGATCTCTAGGGCCTCTGAGCTATTCCAGCTAGTGCCCAATGAAACTAAGAAGGAAGGCTTCTTGTCCTAGTGGCGCATGGCCAAGAGAAAGACGGTCATGGCGGTACCCCTTCTAGACGACATTTGGGAAGAGGGCCTGGCCCTTATGAAGAACCTTTGCATGGCTCCAGCCAAACAGGATAGGCTGGAAAAGAAGTTTCGGGTACCGGACTCTGCACCCACTTGCCCGAGGTCGCAACCAGCAGCGGATTCATTGGTATCGGCGGCCGTGAGAAAACGGTTGCCAACCCGTCCTCGTCGTCTTCAGTCCATCCAGACAGCGAAGGGAAGAGGATGGACCCCATGGGAAGGAAGGTGATTTACACTGCGGCGTCCACTATCAAGGCGGCCAACGCACTGGCGACCCTAGCCAGGTACAACACAGAGTTGTGGTACAAGCCGGGGCCTATTTTGGAGTTCCTCCCAGATGATAAGAAGATGGAGGCAATCACTCTCTTCCAGGAAGGGGAGGTAGCGTCTGATCACGCCAGCACAGTGGCATTGGACGTCGCTGACACAGTGTTCCAGCAAATGGGGAACGGTATCTGCCTTCGTCGCCAAGGCTGTATGAAGGCAGGGAATTTCCATCAGGAGGTCCAAGCGAAGGTGCTGGACATGCCCTTCGACAGAGATAACCTATTTGAGAAGGTCACCGGTGAGTCCCTCAGGCCATAAAGGCAGATATGGAGACGGCCCATTCCATGGGCACTCTCCAGCAGCACTGCTCTTCTTTTCGCTCTTCCAGTGGAAAGTCGAGCAGGGCTTTGAAAGGTTTCTCCTCATCGTACCTTCAGCCTTCCAGATACACGACTCAAGAAGCTTACAGAGGCCGTTCCCAGGCCTACGCTAGCAGAGGACAGCGTCGCCGTCGCCCGCAGTGCAGGACGCCGGCGCCAAAGCAAGCCTGAACCTACCTGGATCTCGGGCCCCCATGCGTGCGCCCCGGTGGGAGGCCAGCTGGTGAGGTTCGTCAGCGAGTGGAGAAAGGTCACCACCCACAGATGGGTGCTGGGCGCTCTCACCCAAGGACTTAGGACTTGAGGTATTTGTTCAGACGTCGTAGGTCTAGAATGGGCATCCAGCCCCCTATCTTCTTTATGACCAGAAAGTATCTGGAATAGACTCCAAAGCCCCAGAGTCGCTGTGGAACTAGCTCCATCGCCCCTTTTCGCAGCATGGCCCGTACCTCTCCCAGGAGCTGAGGGATGTGCTGCTCCTGACGGGCAACTGGAGGGATCCGCAGACACCTGTGTTGAAACTCCAGGGTATGTCCTTGAAATCTGGTGAAATCTTACCTACAGCGGAAGAAAGTATCTATAGCTCTATTGCAAGAGACACACCTAATAGCTGAAGAACAAGAGGTGCTCTTGAACCGCTGGGTCGGATCAGGCTATGGGGCCACGAACTCCAAATTTTCCAGAGGAGTGCTGACTTGGATTCACGGATTGCTATCCTTCCAACTGCTTCAGGGTGAGAGAGACAGGGAGGGGAGGTATCTCATTTTACGTGGCTACCTTCACAACATAGAAATCTGCATTGTTAATTCATACTTTCCAAACCATACTATTCCGTCCCATATATGCACACTTTGCAACCTTATTGCACCCAGGCGAGAGGGTTTCATGGTATCAGGGGTGACTTTAACTGCATTAGAGAGGCAACGCTTCATAGATCGACCCCACCCCCCCGAGGTGGTCCTTCCCCAGCCACTATTGCCCTGAACACGACATTAACTGACCTAGACTTGGTGGATGTCTGCAGGGAACTACACCTAACCACTAGATGGTACTCTTTGTATTCCTCTCCCCACAAGCTACACACTAGAATTGACTATTTCTTTGCTGGGTCAGGACAATTAATTGAATTTTGCAGTGCAGAGTATATTGGCCGCACAATGTCGGACCACTCCCCTCTGATGGTTGAATGGAATTTAGCAGGCCCCAGCTCCCTATCCCAACATGGCACATGCCTGTTGGCACGCTGACCATAAATAGTCGGAGCACTATATGGGAAACCATGAAAGTAGTAACCCGGGGTGAGGTCATAGCAAGCGCTGGGGGAATTCGCCGAAAGTTGCGGGAACAGTTGAAGGCCACTGAGGAAGAGATTAGAACATTAGAAGCCCAACACCCAAATTGCTGGGTGACTGAGGGAAAATTGGCTGAGGCCTGTTAATGGTGCCAAGACACATGGGGGAGATTGTCCAAATTCGACTATAGCACACAAACGGCCCAAGCCCATATAGAGGGGGGACAGACCTGGAAGGCTACTGGCATGGCTTTGTAAACGTGAACAACCTAGACCCCAGTCCACATTGCTTTTTGACGAATGTGGGTCTCTGTGGCGATCCCAACTTACGATTAACAGCTTTACTGCTTATTACACACAATTAGATAGCCATGACAACTTGGTTCCCCAGGAAGATTTAACAGAGGCTCTTTCACTGATCCAGCTCCTGAGGCTTACCGCTGACCAGCAAGCCTCCCTGGACCAACCCATCAATGTGGAAGAAGTAGGTGAAGCAGTTGCCTCCCTCTCTACTTGTAAGACCCTGGGTTACGACGGCCTCTCTCCTGTGTTCTACAAAGCATATAGCCCTACCATAGCTCCATTACTCTTGAAGGTCTTTGAAGAGGTCTACAACAAGAACATACTGCCATCTAGCATGAGGGAGACCTTGGTGGTACCCATTCCCAAACCTGGGAATCCAATGTATAGGTGTGATTCTTACCGCCCCCTTGCTATGCTAAACTAGGACGTTAAAATACTCACAGTGGTTTTGGCGATGCGCATCCATGGAGTGATAACCTCCTTGATACACACAGACCAAACTGGTTTTGTGCCAGGTCGTAGCACCGCCTTGAACCTTGCAGACTTCAGCACGTCATTGACCAAACAAACCCCAGAGAAGAGCATTATGTGGTGGCGTCCCTCAACACCATCAAGGCGTTTGACTCTGTATACTGGGAATGGTTGCTCGCCTCGCTGTGAAGTTTTGGGTTAAGTGAGTGCTTCATCCAGTGGGTGGTGTTATTTATTTTTTATTTATTTATTTATATAGCGCACGAAACCCTAGGGTATCTAGGCGCTTTTACTTAGGAAATTGGTTACAGTGCTTCGGGTTACAGAAGGGAAGCGCTTAAGGTGATTACATCCTAAATGGGTATATATGAGCAATACAAATGTAAAGTGCAAGGGGGAGTACAGGTGAGTACATTCATAGGGCATCCATGTTGCAGGGCTGCAGCACACACAAATGCAAGAGTCAATTCAGTGGGCAAAAACATGGAGCCTACCCCATGTTGCAGGGCGGCAGCACCCACAAATGCAAGAGTCAATTCAGTGGGCATAAACATGGAGCCTACCCCATGTTGCAGGGCGGCAGCACACACAGATGCAAGATTCAATTCAGTGGGCATAAACATGGAGCCTACCCCATGTTGCAGGGTGGCTGCACACACAAATGGAAGAGTCAATTCAGCGGGCATAAACATGGAGCCTACCCCATGTTGCAGGGGGCGGCAGCACACATAGAAGGTATTAGGGGGGGTACTTGCCCTCACGTGTCCCGGTAGTGGACAGGGAGTAGACAGGGGCTTTGATGTGGGCCTTCGTAGATGCGGGTGACTCCCGCCTCCCGGTTGCTGTGATTGGCCTTTCACAGCCAAGACAACCAATGGGAGGGGGAGTGCGACCAAACAGAAAGAAACAGCTACACCGGCTGTTATAACAAGGTAGCCATTTTAGAATGGCGGAAACACAGTGATGCCAGAACCAGTAGAGGAAGAAATTTGCAGAGCCCATGGGATGCGTTCCATGCGAGGTTTGGAAAAGCCTTTTTAGCGCTCTCCCAAGTGCCGTTGCAGATTATAGGAAGAATGCATCAAAAATGAAGAAGATCGCGCTGCGAGCGCTAAGCACGTAACAAAATGCAGGGCCTTACCTCTCACAATGCGTGCTCCTCACCAAGGTGTTGCGGCAGGAAAGATTTAATAAAGTAACCCTCAGCGTAGCTTCTTCATGACGATGTGGTAAGCAGGAGACTGAATGGGGCCTTGACGTGGGCCTTCTTAGATGCGGCCGGCTCCCGCCTCCCGGTTGCTCTGATTGGGCTTTCATAGCCAAAGCAACCAATGGGAGGGTGAGTGCAGCCAAACAGAAAGGAACAGCTACACTGGCTGTTAGAACAAGGTAGCCATTTTAGAATGGCGGAAACACAGTGATGCCAGAACCAGTAGAGGAAGAAATGTGCAGAGCCCATGTGATGCGTTCCATGCGAAGTCTGGAAAAGCATTTTTAGCGCTCTCCCAAGTGCCGTTGCAGATTATAGGAGGAATGCATCAAAAATGAAGAAGTTCGCGCTACGCCCACTAAGCACGTAGCAAAATGCAGGGCCTTACCACACATAATGCGTGTTCCGCGCCAAGGTCTTGCAGTCAGGAAAGATGAAATAATGCAACCCGCAGCGTAGCTTCTTCATGTATTACTGTCCACTTTACCAACAGCTATGGTAAAATCTGATCGTCAGATTCCTGGAGTATGAAATATATGCCAGGGGACCCGTCAGGGTTACCCGCTTTCACCCATGCTTTACATCTTAGCCATGAAACCCTTGGCAGCGTTCTTACACCAGGAATGCCTGAATGCAGGCATCATGATTGGTGGCCTCAGACACTTGATATCACTCTACGCAGATGATGTTTTTCTTTACCTGTGTAAGTTGCAACACAACCTCCCTATGATCCTAGACGTATTGGACAAGTTTGCAGAGTTATCTGGAATCTCTTTCAATACACTCAAATCCTGTCTCTTCCCTCTTGATGGTCTCAGTGGGGAAAGCGCAGCCACTTTACCAGATCTGGGCCTCCCATGGGAGGCGCAATCTTTTAGATATTTGGGAACCCAAATCACGCGTACACCAAAAGACACAGACGCACAACATACTTAGGGTGGTGGGTGGCCTCAGGAGGTCCATGTCCTTTTGGTCTTGATTACCGCTGTCACTTATGGGCAGGATTGCCATTGTCAAAATGATTGTCCTCCCTAGATTTCTTTATCATTTTTTCAATGTCCATTACTATATAGGGCTAGCCTTTTTTCGTCTCCTAGACTCAGTGATCAGGGATTTCCTCTGTGGCCAGGTCGCCACAGGCTGTCCCTTGCTGTGTTGTGCATGCCTTATAAAGACGGTGGGGTGCAGCTACCAAGATTTGAGTTTTACTCTTTAGCTTCCCAACTGAGTTTCGTTTCAAAGTGGTTAGCTGATGGTCCAACATCGGAATCGACATTGCTTCAGCATTTAGTGTCACCTGCCAGGCTGAAATTAGTGTCACCTGCCAGGCTTAAAGAAATGTTATGGCTTTTGGAATGCTGCATGGATTCCCTGCCCGTGCTTGTCGGGCTAGGTAGGTCGATTTGGTTTAGAACTTTGAAGGTGCTTAAGGTGGATAGCCCCTACTCTCCCAATGTGCCAATAGTGTCTGACGTGTGTGAGAACAGAGAGGACCTGGGTGTTTCTAGACACTCGGAGGAATGTGGCATATACACCTGGGGGTACTTGTATGACAAAGGTAGATTCAGAGATCTGAAAATTCTGACTCAACAGCTGGGCCTGCCCAAGCGACAATTTTTGAGATCTATGAGGGTGAGGAGAGTGGTGAAACATAGATGGGGCGGATGGCCTGAAGAACCAGAAGAATCAGTACTCCGGGCTCTGGTCTGCATGCTGGAGGACGGCTGGAGGCCCGTAGCGAGATTATATAACTGCCTATTGGGTGGTTCTAGCATTAGAAACCCCGACCTGAAACTGCGATGGGAGACGGATGTGGGTTCTGGAATTACTGATATTGAATGAAAACGAGTGCTGAGTTTCCTAAAGAATGTATCTCGGCACGCTAGGTTTAGACTGTTACAGATTAACATACACCACTGCCCGTACATGACCCCCAGTAGAGTAGCTAAATTCAGCAAAAACACAAAGTCCACCTGTCTCTGGTGCCACCTAGATGATGCGGACCATATCCATATGTTCTGGAAATGTGTGAAAATGCAGGTTTTCTGGTCCCGGATTAAGAAGGCTTGCAAGGGGGCCAGGGTTACTAGATACGAATGGACCCCGATGGAGTGCCTGTTGGGTACATACTCTAGACACAGCAAACACAAACATGTTATCAGGTTTATGGATTTAGCATGTATACTTGTGAAGAGACAAATTGCCATGTCCTGGAAATCCCCTGGGGGCCCTCAATTCAAATTATGTTTTTGTGAATTTGCCACCTGGTGTGAGGCCCAAACGAGAGCATAGGCAATGTCACTGCACTCTCACGATGATAGTCTCACCGATACTTTTGTAGCTTGGAAATTACTAGTCCTCACTATGTTCCACCCATGGGACGATAAACCACTGTGTCTCAGTTGCCTACTTTGTTTTACTTTCACTTAACTTGATTCTCGCCTCCCCTGACCCTACCAATACCCGGATGTAGACATCTACATTTGGTCACCCTACGGCGCCCACGAGACTGCCCCGATCTTTCAAATAATGCTGTCGGACTCTTACCTTGCACCCAGGTCGAGTTCAATGTTTGGGAAGTTTGTGTTCTCCAGTTTGTTTGTTAGTTGTATGTTTACTGTATAATTTATAATTACTGTACTCTTGCCTGTACTGATGCATTGTCACTCTTGGCTCAATAAACAAACTTGAAAATATATAAAAGCTTGGACAGTAAGCATCACATATTATCATTTTCTATGTATGTGAGTCGCTCTTCTAACAAGGGAACCTGTTCTGAAAAACTACAAATAACTTCATCTATTTCAAGAGATTTGCCCCTATATGATGAGCTGGTAGAAGCGAAAACTATGAATGTACAATGCACTGGCCCTTTAGCTGCGAGTCCCCAACTTTTGAGTACAGTAGTGTAGCAAAATACAACATTCAGGGATTGTAGTCACGCGCAGATCAGGCAAAGACCATAGTGAAAAGGAAGGAAAATACAATAACTCCACTTTAAGAAACTTTCAGTGTATTTGCATAGAAGGCAGACGGGAGCTCATTTTGCACTGTGGTGTAACGTGAAAGAAAAGTCGCAAGGCTTTTATGCCTTTCATTAATGCCACGCCACATTTTCATTCATTTGTATGCAGGGCTGTCAGAAGATGCGGTGAGGCCCGGGGCAAAACATTTGGTGAGGCCCCCTTACAATTTTTTGCAATCAGCCAGCGGCGGCACCTCCACAAAATGGGGACTCGAGAAATCTCCCTTTGAGTTTGTGTGCAGGATCCCAAATATGGTTTATTATTACAACTCCAAATCAACAACAGCAAAGTTAGATTTCTCTACTGAATAAAGGTTTATGCCGGACTAACTTTTGTATCATATGCATAAATATATATAGGATGGCATGAGCTCTCCACTGCGCCACCTCCAACTCTCTGAGGGTGAGTCACTTTTCCAAGCAAAGAGTTGAGGGCAGATCTCTTTCTTCGACTGGGACCTCCCTCTGAAAACAGCCTCCCTGCCTCTCTGAAACTTGAGCAGAACCATCTCCGGTTCCGGAAGCAACTCAAGACCTGTCTCTTTGCTTCTGCCTTCTCTCCTCCTCTCCCTTGCTGATCCCCTGTCTGATCTATGCACTAGTCATCTGGTCAAGCTCTGAATTTGGGCCCAGGTCCCTGCCTGTCCTGTTGTAATCCTGCACTGCCTCTTGGCTCCCCTGCACTTGTGGTCTGTATCTGTAACCCTACAGTCCCGCTCTTGCACTTATTCTCCACCCGTTGGCTGCACTTATGAGTACCCACACTTGCCACCCGTTGGCTGCACTCTTGTTTCTCCTTTGTTTCCTGCACTTATGCATCCTACCACACCCTCGGCACTTCTCCCCTCCCCCCTTCCCTGCTCTTGCGCGATCTGAATGACACAAAGCCTAGTAAGATTTGTGTTTTGTCCTACTCTTTTGTTTCCCCCTCCTTGCCTTGTCGCGCCTAGAAACACTTGTGTACAGGCACGTTATAAATGCCATATCATCTCATTAAGGAGCACACTGCCCCTGTGTGCGCATTAAAACACACATCAACAAAGTGACAAATGTGATGTACAGTGGAGGCTGGCACATTTCTGAACTTAAGATGCTTAAACGTTTGTGTCAATTAGGCAGGAGCAACAGAGCACAGTGAGGGAGCCCAAACCAAACAAGGGTTGCTTGAGGGTGGTTCTCCCTCCCAAGAAAATGTTTGAAACATTGGGTTAAAATTATGCATTTTACAGCACTTTCTTTGCAAAATTGGGTAAAAATCCATACAGTTTGCAATTGGTTTTGTATGAAAGCACATGGAAAATCCCAAAAGTTGCAAATCACAAACCGTGCACAGGAACATTTTTCAATACATTTCATGCCGCCTTTCCACGCAAGATGTACTAGTATAAAAATATATTTATGCTGGTTGTTCTCATGTATGTCCATACGGGCTGCATCAATATATGCCATTGTTACCATGTACGGACTCCCAGACAGTAAAAATGCCATGCCACAGAAAGTATATCCAGGCTGACTGTGTACCATAAATGTTATTACTGGCTAGATTGGCTTACGTTCAATTTACCCTTGATGCATAGTCCTGTGCATCAAGGGTAAAGCAAAAAGAGCATTGGCAATTTGTTGGGTGTCCTGACCCACGTTTGGACTATTATGCTGCAACATTTGGTGCTGTGGGTTTAGGAAATCCAAGATGGCGGAAAAGCCCACATTTGCGCCAGGATCCAGGAAAACCGCGCAGTTTTTGCGCACACCAAAATGGTCGCCTGACCTACCACCCACCAGTGCGAGCGTGATGGGCCAGGAGTGCCATGAGTGGAATGTGTGCCAAAGGAAAAACAGCAGTGCCTGTTAGCTCAAAACGCGCTTTTAAATCACCTTTGTTTCTCTGAATGCAAGCTCAAAATGCCTATTTTAAACATTGCAAGATATTCAAAAATCTCACTGAACACCAGCAGACATTTGGCAGAATGTAGTCTTGTGTGCATACAAAATCTGGCAAAAGAAAGAGCCTAAAATAATGTTCATAATGAAACTGGCTGAGCTGTGGATGTCAGCAGCTTAAGTTAAATTGGACTGAAAGCCACTAAAATCTAAATGTTTAAAATAAATGAGTGACCTACTGTTGAGTGTCACATAGTTTGCAACTGTTAAATGTCATAGTTTTGAACTTAGAATCAGCATTCTAGCTGCATGTGTAAAAATTGTAAGTTTGTTTTGAATGAAGAAAAACTGGGAACAAAAGTGACATTTGGCTGAAGCCTGGCTTGAAGTGAGTGAATTCTGCCCGGCAACTACCCCCGACAGGAGTTGAAACTTGCTCAGCCACCCTTCCCAGGCCTGGCTGCATTCTGCTGCCCCCACCAAAAGGAGATGACACCTCCCTGATTGAATCAGGGGAGGAGCACCTAGGACTGGAGGGAAACAGAACAATGAGCCTTCCTTGGCTCAGGCAAATGTAAAATTAGGGGGGGTCGTAAATGGCTTCCTCATGAGAGAAACGGGGAGGGGCAGTGCCTGTGAGCAACTTGAGTTGGAGGAAGTGGACAAACCAGAAATTCCACCATGTGCTTTGGGAAACCACACCCCTCTGGGCCAGAGCATAATTTTAAAAAGATGGATAATTCATAGTACAGACTTGTCAAAATTATATAATTAATATCATTATTCTTGTGATTTTTCTGCGCATATTTTAAGAGGTGTTAGGACTCTGTACCATTTTCTGAGGCAAAACCCCATGAATTATGGAGATTGCAGACACGGGGTTCACGCTAGAAAAATGAAAATTTACTGGAATATGTGTAGAAAGGCAGTGTACATCTGTGTAATTTTTGGTAAAAATCCAATATTGGTAAACCAACTAAAAACGAAAATAAGTTGCCATTTTTTAACCCTGGCTCTTAGAAACATCAGAGTTGGAACAGAGACCTACCTGAAGTAATATATGATATGTACATGTAATGTCAACCACTTGTGTATTTGGGAAATATGTTTAGCTATAAAAATGATTTTCTAAGGTAAAAGCAAAGGGGAGTGTTCTTTCTTTGGAGCCATAAACATGACACCTGAGGACATAGGATGGCTCACTGCTCCCTTCTCAAATCAGGTCAAAGAGAAATCCTTGACCTATCAAATCATGACTGGGTTGGGCATAGAAAGTTAGCATCCACACCCATTTTCAAAAGACATAAAAAGAGCCACTGGAAGCCGGACAGGGACATTCATTTTCCAACCTTCAACTGAATTCCTGCGCAGCACGCTGACGGAGAACTCCAGAATCCAGAACTCCAGAGATCCAGACTAACTCCAGAACAAAAATCCAAAGAGCTGAACTCTTCAGCAGGCCTCAAAATCTTTTGCAAACTATTCAACCGCCGGGCTGTGCGGTTTGCTGCTTGCTAAGAGTCCTGTGTATCCAGAACAGAACCAGTACCCAGAAAGCAGTGCGGTATCCAGAATCCACTTGATCCAGACCAGCAGAACCAGAGACCCAGACCAGACCGCTGTGAACAAAACCGGTGCCTGATTGACCCGCCGAGCAGAGAGAACCGCAGCTAAACTTGTTGACCAGATCCGTGACGAGGCCATTCCTTTCAAATGTATAGTGTGAGTACCCAGCTAGAACTGTGCAGAACCCATCTCTTAGCTTAAAATAATCTGATTCAAAACATTTGAACCTGTTTAGAACTGCATCATAAGAAATTGTGTGTTCCTCCTGTTGATTCAAACCTTTCAAAGCGCATCTGTCATTCCGAAACTGTAATTTCATTTCTGAAAAACTACCTTTACAGAATTGTTTGTATCTTTGGATCCGTGCATCCTAGGAACGGGAACGAAATTTAACTTGTATTGTAAAGCTAAAGCTTTCCAACAAGCTCTAAACCAACTCCCTATACCGCCTCTGTAAAAGCGCTCGATGTACTTCAAAAAAAGTGCTGCGATTTGACATTTTGCTTCATTTCAACCACGTGTAGAAAGATCTGTCCTTTGCTTCCATTACTGAAATCCGTTTTCAACCTGATAATCCCTCATTAATCATTGTTATTGTGGACCTGAACTGATTTAAAGTATCTCCCACTCACCCTGAACCTCTAGAGGGAATTAAAATTAATTTTAGCATATTTCACTCCATTGCAAATCACCTGAAAGTCTTTCGCCTGTGTTTCAAAATCATCCCTGGTGCTATAAGCTTGCTAGGGGGGAACTGAATTCGTATTGTACTGTGATTGTATTCCTGAAGACTGTGTGTGTTACTTCCATCTCCTTACATTGCATAGGGGGGGAGTGAATTGTCAGAGAAAAAGTGATCATGTTATCTTTTGCTGAAATCATATCAAGTTTATTTCTGTACTGCCTTTTATTCATCTTTGCATCTCCTTGAAACCATAAAGCATTCTCAGCTACCTTATCCTCTATACTACTCCTAAGTAATTAAACCAGTGTGCTAGTATAACATCATCCATTGTTGATCACTGTCATATGTCTAAGTGTGATATCAAATATTAATTTATTATAAAAGTGTGATATATATCTAGGGTTTAATTTTTCAAATAAACCTTTTTAATTTGCAAAACAAACCTACTTCTTGGCTCAGTGGGATCAGGGGGATTCTAAGAGAGGGGCGTTATACAAGGGTTCATCATCCAGATTATAACTTGTCATAAAAATATATAAATAAGGGCTTCCCTTGAGCAATCCCAGACAAGGCACTGACTTAGTGGGAATGCTTGATTGGAGTCATTAACAAATGCTAACAGTTTGGGCATTCGTGTAGGCATGGGAAAGGCACTTCTGTATTGGTATTAGCTGGCCATTAATCAAAATGGTTTGAGTACCTGAGCAGCTAAAAGCAGTGCCTGGCAAATGCCTAATACTTATACACAAGCCAAAACTGTTGGCTTTGCCAATGTTTGTTTTTAACAGGACCTTAGCGGAAGACACGCAGGGTGTTTTTAAATCGAGTCACCAAAGGCAGACCTGATTAAGACATTTTTATTACACCAGTTCCGTGTTTACAACTCCGATGAAGTCATGAACTCTCAGAAGACTCCTTTGAGAAAACACTACCAGGCCCTTCGAGTGCAACGTTTGATGGTAAGGCTTGTTTAAATCTAGCTCAAAGAGTTCCAGTGAGGAGGTGTTTTGGGTGGGGAGGGCAGGAACTGGGTGAGAATTGGCATAGTGATTAGCATGGCCATGAGAAGTCAATGGGTGGGCAAATAACTAAACAACACCTTTTTTAGGTTTAAAACGGGTGCCGATTTTGAACTTTGCTGATGATAAATCCTCTGAGTGCAAGAGGCAAATGTTCATGGGTTGACTAAAATACCTGCCCTACACCCGCCTAATCCTCCCGTCGCTGGGCCCATTCCTTTCACTCCGGTAGGAGGGATGCCCCAGAAAAAAAGTCTATTTCCACCACTGTCTGATCGCTAAAGCAATAGTTTTGGCTTATTGGTGGCACACCTAATAACCCAAACAAAAAGAATGCCCTGCAGTGGCGCAACACCATTGAGCAGATCGGGCTGTAGCCCCTTCCTGAAAGGTTGGGCTTTGTTGACTCGACTTGGCTTCATGGGCGGAGCCAGCCCCCTGGCCACTTTGAGGCAGAAGGCCTCTTTCGATGTGTCGCCAGCCCCTAGCACATGTAAAGGAGCAGCATCAGCATCAAACATGCATAGCACAAAAACCTATCTATGCGATATAAACAGACTCACTTTGATAAAGCCAAAGTCTTAACTTCTGGTCTCAGCTTTTAGATAGCCCACCTCTCCATACATTAGCATAGCATTATGAAAGTAAACAACCTCTGAATTGGGTTAAAAGGTACGACTAGTGGCCAAAGGGAAGGTGAAATAGCTTTTCAGCTTCCTAGCTGGGCTCAGGGAATTCAGGGGGAAATGGGAGCAGGGCGAGCTAAAGATGTGTCAGGGCTGGTGGGGTCCCATTTCTTTTTGATGTTTGGGGCACCCTTACTGATTGGAACAATGGTGCAAGGCACCTGTGGAGTGCTTAAATCTATAATGAAGTCAAAATAATGCAGCAAGGAGGTTCAAAGCTGTAGATTATCAATAGGTTTCTGTGTCATAAGACTGCCAACATGGGGGCAGCTACTTGGGGGCCCATTCCAACTGTAAAAGGTGAAAGGCCCAGATGCCATTCCCTCAGGGGGGAGACCGAGAGTGCAATGGCTTTATTGGCCCCACTCACTATCCACTTTCAAAACTGTCATCCAGCCCCTGCCGGGTTGACCGACAGAGCTGTGGTCAGACCGAACAGGACACAAATGTTAAATGGTGCCTTGGCTTCGCTGTTAACAAAGTCCCTGCAATTACTAACATAAAACATTGTACTGTTAACATCTGCACACATTTTTAGGTAGTTGAATTTGTGATGTGGGATTAGCACTTGCATGCTATGGGAGTGATGACAAGGGAAGTGGTGACATGAGACATCTCATTCTCACAGCAGTCCTTAAGTGTGACGTTTAAGAAATGAAGGCGAGAGGTAGCTGCTTGTAACATTGAAGCTTCACCAGAATAGTCTCATTCGAATGTGAAAAGATGTTAGATGCCCCCACACAAGGAAGTTTGCCCCTCCCTCTCAGCCTCTGATGTTAGCGCCTCTCCCAACATTTGAAGTGTTAGTCCCCAACCCCTAACCCCACCTGCCCCCCTGACATTTTGGCCTAGGTGCACCTCTGATGCCATGAACCCACCCATCCCTTAATGAAGTGGCCCCCAGGGCGGCTAAATTTAGGGGAGGGGCTGAACACACAATCACATAAAACACTTTCACCCATGCATTCATCCACCAGTTACACAACTCCAGACATGCATGCATACATAAAACCAAACGCAGCATTGACACAAACACCAACATGCACTCATACATACACATATACATACAAATTTAATTTGAATACACATTTAATTTAAAATAAAAAACACTTACCTTACCTCCATGCACCCTTCAAAAGCATCCACACAGCCGACATGTAGACATGCTGCCTGACAGGAGAGAACTCCTCTGCATCAGTCAGTGTGGTCACGCTGAGCAACGTGAACACGCTGACAGCAGAGGAGTCCTCTCTTGTCATTCAGCATGTCCACGTTGCCCGCTGAATAACGGAAGGCAGCAGAGCTCACTTCTGAGCCCTGCTATCTCCCATTATTTTGTGCTATCTCCCATTATTTTGCTGTTAGTTGCGGAGGCAAACGGCTTCGCAACAAACACCAAAATCATTGCTGGGGAAGACAGGAGACAGCACAGTCCCCCATGTGAATAAAGGACATAGGAGACTGTGCTGCCCTCTCCTTAGGAGAGTGGGCCGCGAGGCCCGAAGAAGTTTGCCCCCGAACCCCTCTTGTGACATCCCTGTTTGTATGGCAAAGAGGAAGAGAGGAACCCAACTTGTGTTTCCGCTGCTCTCCTCCTGTCCACTGTACAAATATTTCCACATTTGCACCCCCCCCCCCCCCGCATTTGCACCCGCATGAATTTTTATGCAGGCACAAATGCTGGGGATCATTATGCTGCCTGCGTTTTTTTGCAACAGCAAAAAGCAGGCGGACTCCATAGAGATCCATTGTAAACGCCGGCTTTCATGTCTACATGGCAGGCGCTGTTTACTTCATTTGCATGGCAGAAAGTGCAAAAGTCAGGGCAAAGGGTGGTGTACACGCTTGAATGACACCTTTTGCCCTTCCCCTTTGCACTCTGCCATGCAAATGTCGGGCTCATTTAAAATGAGATCCATAGTGTTTGGGACCTGGAAGTCAAGGGACAAACTGCCTGCATCTCCTGCCAGAATTAGCATGAGTTTGTGCGGTCCTTCTGAAGTAGTGATGGAGGTAAGAGGAAGGAGCAGCAGCACAAGCCTAACTGCCAGCGCAATGCCCTAGCGTGGTTTCCACAAACTGCGTTCATGTCTGGAGACGGTCCGGGCATCCGCTGTGGATGGCACGGAACCCTGCCAACCATGGACAGTGAGGGGTGTCTACCCAGAGCCTGACACGAGCGCTGAGAGCCCCTGGAGTGAAGAGGCCACTGCCTAGAAAGTACCTGTGCTTACCTTACAACCAACAAAAACGTCAATCAAAGCAGGTAAGACGAAAACAACCCTAAAGCTCGTTTACCAAGCAAGATATGAGCAAGCAGTATTGAAAACGGAGTACGTATCTGCTGTAATAAGCAACAAAGAATGGGGAATAGTTGCATGGGATTGTATGTGATGATAGCGGTCACGATTAGATATGTTGAGGTAATGAACCCTCCTCAGTGAAGGGCTCCATGTCTTTTTTTCTTTGCTAATCCATAAATGCACAGACGTTTGGAAGAATATATTTTTTTATTTGCTGCTGGATGAGTAGATAAAGAAGATGAATGCAAAATAGGACGCGCTCGGTTGTTGGGGGTCACCTGCCGTGTCCATCCGGCAGGCGCCCCCGGGGTGCCGCTTCCACACAGCACCAAACAGGCCCAGCGCCTGGGGGAGTTTGGGGCCTGCCATGTCCATCCGGCAGGCCCCGTGGCGCTATGGGACACCAGCGCCATCGGGGTAGGGGCGCAGCCTGCCAGGGTCCTGACCATGCGGACCTCGGCCGCCATCCTGGCACGAGGGTCCCATGGCACCAGGGCCTGCAGGCCTGCACCTCCTACAGCATTAATGAGACACGGACTCAGACCAACCTTCCACGGAGTCTGCAGCCGTTCTGTCTCACGTGCCTGCAGGGGCTCCTTTTATTAGCTTGGGCCATGACGCAGTCATGGCCCATCTTAAAGGGGCAATACACGTGAAGACAAACACATCCCCTTAAAGGGGCAACACACCCAGGCGGGTCCCACGTAACACTCCTCCTTTTTCATAATGAACAAACAAAAAAATGCTGAAACATCCAGGCATCCCGCCTGCTACACAACACTAACATGCTTGTTGATTTAGAACTTGTGGAGTGGGCAAATGATGGGATTTGCCACCGCCACATACTCAGCTTGCTCACACCACTCAAGACCTAGCATATTAACCCCTTTCTAAACACACTCCACAGGTGACATTCGTTGCAGGTAAGCTGCTAGAGGAACATCGGCAGTTCTACCACAGTTTACAAAACCCTTTATTAACCTGGGGCTCGAAACGATAACCTACACAAACAAACACCATGGTTGTCTACCGGTATTGCATGCACACCTCGCAACTGTGGGAGCACACCCTCACCCGATTATTCTCGCCTGAGACCCCTTAAAGCATGTATTTACTCCGCAGGTTCACAACATCAAACACAAAATTACTGAGTCCTCTTTAAACAACAGTGGGGCAGCAGGAAACCAGTCCATCTCCCATCAGTGTCCGTTCAGGAGTCACTTCCCACGTTCAGGTCCATCGATGGTATAGTTCACAGCCGGCAAAGCCGCACCTAGCGGGTGCCAGGGGCCACATCGGCATAGTCACTTGATGTTCAGAGCAGAGTAGCGCGCCGCGGGTCACAGGGCATCCAGGCTGCTCCGTGTGCTGTTGATTTACTACGGAGCGACATGGCATCACTCACCCCCGATCTGGCACACCTCTTTCCTCCAGGGGCACAGAAGGGCGCACAAGCACTCGTCATGAGCTGCAACCCATTTCTCGACTAATGCCCTGATTCTTAGTTTTATGGTCCACTGCTGCCTGGTCACTTGGTCACACCCAAGGTGTCGACTGAGCTCAAGGGTCCAGCAGGTATCCTCCCCACAGCCTGTCGAGCTTGTCCCTTCGATGGCATAGTATGCAGGGGTCATTAATGACAGGCAGCCAGATTGTCCTCCGTGGCAGTCAGTCAGTGCCACTAAGATGATAGGCAGGGTAGATTATGTTCCGCCGGCACTGTTCGGGGACATGATCACCTCTATGTTGTCGGGCATTCCTTCTGACCGATGTAGCAGGGTACCGGGTCTTATTCTGCTGCCAACGCTGCATCCCCTGCAGCACCTCATGGACGGTGCCGTTAGTGCGGTATACAGTGCACACAATGTCCAACGTCCTGGCTGGGGCCTTAGTATACGAGGGTGGACGCCCCGCTATCAAGGTGGTGTGGACCCCATGGGGGCTGGTGCTGTCACTCTGCTTTGTGTCTGGTGCACTCACCGCCTGGGATTTTTTTTTTTTCCAATGGAGCGCCCTTTTGATGCAAAGAGCTCCAACGGGAAGCATGCATTCTCTTCTCTCCTGCTCCTTCCAGAGCACCGTGGCTTCTCGACAGCAGCAGCCCAGAATCTTCATTGAGGCACGTTGGGCAACGTGGCCCTCTCCGGGTATTGCCTCTCGTGTGTGTCTGGCAGTAGACAGAGGCACGGGTGCTGCTGTAGCCGATCTTTGTAGGTGTGCTCCGACCATAAGGGAGACACAACCCCCTGCCTGGGCAGCGCAGGAATATTGCTGACGTGGAGAGGAGAACTCTGGGCTAATAACATCACAGCATGTCACTGCCTCCTGGCCCGGGATCCCACTGAGGCCTCTGATGGCACAGCTCCAACACAAGATTGCTTGGTTGTTCTCCTCGCCAATCACTGCGGGGGCCATGTTCGCACTTTCGCCTCCCCAACCCTGTAGAGCTGCTGGGATTTGCATTGATCTGTGGCCCTGGATCTTGAATGGAGCGGGTTCTTTCTTGTGCCACTCGGATCCAGAGCTTTCTCGCCTCCAGCCTGACCCGGGCTGACCCGGAGTATCAGGCACCTTTCAGTTCTGACATAGAGCGCATCACACTGTACCTCTGGGCGGCGTGGAATCGCCCTGCCGGCAGCCTGAACGTTTAGTGAACCGCAGGTGTTTGCTTCTTTTTATGTCTCACCGCCTGGAATGGTTGGGGGCGGTTACTCTGCCCAGGGTACCTCGCGGCAGGCTGGCAGAGGTGGGCGCTCCACGGCGGCACTCAGTCTCACTGCTTCGGCTGGGGGCAGTCTATATTTCCCACTGGACGTTCTTATTTCTTTCCCTTCTTTTTCTCTTGGCATAGCGCCGCGGGACGGGCGTGGGCTGGCTCCCCCCTCCTTTTGGCCGCACGAGCACCCTCCTTTCAGAGGGCCGCGGCCTTTGGCGGGGCAATGCGTCTCTCCTCCCGGGCGGATGTTTGTTCCCTGCCCGCAGCTGCACTAGTTCCACCGCCGGGTTTGCGGGCAGGCTGCCCCCTGGCCACACGAGCACCCCCTATACAGAGGGCCGCAGCCAGGGAGGACCCACCATCAGGGATCTTCTTCCCCCTTACGGCGGGCCCAGCATCAGCTCGTGCGGCTGATGCCGCTTTCCTTTGTTGCTGACTTTTTTTTTTTTTCGGGCCCGATTGTTGTTGGGCCCGCCTCAGCTGTTTTGTACGCGGGAGACGCCGCCGCTTCGTGCGGGGGGGGCAGCCTCTCCCTGCCACGGCCAGGGGTCCGCCCGGCATCTTAATGCGGCTGACGCCGCCCTCTCCCTTGTGGCAGCCGAGGCCGCGGGCATCTCTCCCTCCTTGCGGATGGGGGAGGGGCAGCGCCACGGCCAGGGGTCCGCCCTGCATCTTAATGCGGCTGACGCCGCCCTCTCCATTGTGGCGGCCGAGGCCGCGGGCATCTCTCCCACCTTGCGGATTGCGGGTGGAGGAGGGGCAGCGCCTCCATGTTGCGGCTATTGCCGCAGATACTCTGGGGAAGACAACATCCTCCCCCTCCCCCGTTGATGGGGGGCAGACCCTCCTCCCAATGCGGCCGACGCCGCTCGCGGTTCGGGGCCGCCTCTTCTCTTTTCCGGGACTGTGAGGTGGGGCAGCTCACGCGGCCACCGCCGCACATCCCCCTCCACACGGGGTGGAGGCGGCAGCTCCTCCTCCCAGGGCCACCTCTCATGGTTGTGGGACAGCGTCGCGTCTCCCACGGGAGACGGGCCGGCAGCTCGCCGTCGTTTGTCCTTGCGGGCCCTGTTATTGCTGGGCCCCGCCTCCGCCTCTTTTTTTATTTTCCTCTGCAGCGCGTCCCACCACAGCCCCCTAGGTGGGGGTGGGGCAGCGCCTTCACCTCGCAGCGGATACGCCGCCGGCATGGCCGCTCCCGTGGGGGATGGGCCGCTCCCCTTTGTTGCGGCCGGAGGCCGCCAAACATCGTATTGGGGCTCCGGCCGCCAGTGCTTCTCGGGGCTTCCCCCCTTCCGCCCTCGTTGGTTCTCCACACAGGGGCGGGCAGGCAGCAATCACCGCAGCTGGCGCCTCTCCTTTCCATGGGAGGACGGGGCAGCTTCCTCCCTTCACGCGGGCCCTGACAGCGTCGGGCCCGCCTCACCTCCATTTCTTCTGGGCTCGCGAGCCCCTTCTCCTCGTCGCCATTGTTGGGGGTCACCTGCCGTGTCCATCCGGCAGGCGCCCCCGGGGTGCCGCTTCCACACAGCACCAAACAGGCCCAGCGCCTGGGGGAGTTTGGGGCCTGCCATGTCCATCCGGCAGGCCCCGTGGCGCTATGGGACACCAGCGCCATCGGGGTAGGGGCGCAGCCTGCCAGGGTCCTGACCATGCGGACCTCGGCCGCCATCCTGGCACGAGGGTCCCATGGCACCAGGGCCTGCAGGCCTGCACCTCCTACAGCATTAATGAGACACGGACTCAGACCAACCTTCCACGGAGTCTGCAGCCGTTCTGTCTCACGTGCCTGCAGGGGCTCCTTTTATTAGCTTGGGCGATGACGCAGTCATGGCCCATCTTAAAGGGGCAATACACGTGAAGACAAACACATCCCCTTAAAGGGGCAACACACCCAGGCGGGTCCCACGTAACACTGGTATTGAAAAAGAATCAAATCTAGTGTAGTTTAGAACCTTTTGCTTAGTCAATTATTATACATAGTGTTTTTAACAAAACAAAGTCTGTTGGTTAGTATAGTGTGTCTGCATTTGTTTACCTGTGGCAATACATTCTCAATTGCCCTTCGCGACAATGGCGAGTAACATGAGAACCCTTGAGGGAGCACAGTTTGTTCATGTTAAATATCCATATTCACTTAAATGAAAAGAAGCATTTTATACATCTACGATTTAATGATAAGCAAGCCTTGGAGGGCTTGTCAGAGTAGGGGGGTATTGGGACGGAGCATGTCTATATTTGGACATTCGTTTAAATATACTTGTATTGACTCTTGTATATTCTACAGTAGTTTCAAATATATGGCTATTTCTAGGATGGTACTCCTTTGTAAAAGATGCCTACTACAATAATAATAGTTGTGTATGAAAATGTGTTGTCAACTGGATGTTTTTTTCTTGTAGATGAGAATCAGCAAAAATGTTGTTTGGCCTTTCCATATGCAAATACATGTCTACAAACTGTAATTTTACCAGAGATTATTCGGCCTATTTGTTCTTTTATTGGACTCACAGTAGCAAACAATAGTAAGTATGTAGCTAGGTCAACATGCATATATAAGTTTCAAGAACAGGAGCTCAGCTGTTGATTGGAAAATTAAGTATTTTTTTAGCAAGTCTCTTATTTTGATAATAACTTGTAATTCTATTTCTTTGCTTTCTTGAATTATTATATCGTTTGTTCATATGGTAAAACTTCAGTAATGTTTAAACAGTATAAACTATTCTAGCCAGTTGTTTACATCTGACTGAATTAAAACGTTTGCAGAGCCGCAGGCACAGTTTAATGTCAGTTTAAATATTCTTTGCAGACATGCAACATAGACAGGGAATCGATTTAAAACATGGTATTATGATTTTACTGAAACAGACAACAAGCAGTACGTTTCTGTAGAATCATCTCGAAAAACACATGTCAGAAACCTATATGCTTGTCTTTATTGACAGTTGTGCAAAATGCATTGGGGTATTTCCAACATGCCTATACTGGCAAAGCACTGGACTGAATTGACAGTAAGGGTTAATGACATTTTAGGGAAATAAGTGATTGTATAACCATTTGTAATCAGCGACGTGTTTATGGAAGGCACATCCCTGTGGCCTACACCTCGGGGGAAGGGAGTACATAGTTGCCTGATTCAAAGAAGTGCCAATTTTTTTTACAAAACGTAATTAACACATGCCATGATGTTTTATGGTGCGCTGCTGATGCCTGAAATCTGATGCATAACTGTTGTAGACAAGTGCATTCTACTCTGATCATTCAATCCTGTAATGCTTTCAATGTTCCCTGTAACACAGAGAGTTTGCCCATTCACTATAGCACAGCTCCTTTAGCATTCTCCCCCTTATGTGGGGAATACATTGATCATGCGCAAAATTCAAAGTTGAAATTCATATCGATAAATTTGATTACCTTGATTGTACAAAAGTTAAGTTTGTTAAGCACTTGTTACAGAAATGTGTGTTCCTATGCCAAATTCCAGCAAAAGCCGACATAACCTTTCATAAGTCTGATGTTGATAATCTTGCGTGTAAATATATGTTTGTGATAGTAACACCTACTGTGCTATTAAACAATGTACCGCACCAGGTAGCGCTAGCTATAAAAAGAAACGTAGTATCAATATGGTGTGTAGAGCGTGGTTCATCCCAACGAGGGTTATACAAACGGATAGTCACCCCTGATAAAGAGCATACATTCTTATTCTGGGGAGGTGATTAGGTAATCACATTTGAGAATGGGGATCCAAAGTGCTGATGCTCGTATCCTGGTTTTGCCACTGAACAATACAGTGGTCCTAGACAACTCATCTCTAGATATAGTACTCTGCTGCCTTCTGTTGGCCTTCCCACATACTGGTTTAATTTTTTAGCCCGTTGCCTCATCTTTCTTTATATGCATTCCACTTGAGTGGATGAGGACCTAGATAAAAGTCAACTGACCACATTTTCCAGCCATCCGGTGAGAATATTTTCAATTCTGCTTATTTGACACAAAATACGGTTTGCTTTTTTATGCAATTTCAAAGGTACTTCTACACATCATACATAACAGTCCACAGGGCTGTCGCTGTGTTGGTTGTATTAAAAGCTATAAAATACAATTAAAAAACCCAGACGAAATTTCTGAAGCACACATTCATTAATGTTCTTGCAATGGTATACTTGTCTTGATGATCGAGAAAATGAAGCTAGAATCATTCTCCTTTTGCAAAACATCAATCTATTCATTTTTGTTTTTAAATATTGTGCTGGGTTATTATGTAAATTGTGTATGTTATAAATCAGTTCTACAAAACAGGGTTATGTTTTTGAGATAAAAGTCACACATTCAAAAATAATCGCACCTTTCTCTATGATAAGAACTGGGAAAGAGTGTGGCCAAGCACAGAAATGTCAGATTGGGCTCAAATCCCAGATTCACCTCTTAACCAACGTGTGTGTTGTTGGGTAACTCGTTTAATTGTGTAATGCCTAACCTGTCAAAATTTTCCGTCTATACACATATGAACATTATCAGCCAATAATGGTGATTTAGTTCTCAGTGTATGCTCTTCAAAAGAGTCTCATTCATGGCTTAACTGACCATGTTCCTTCATATATAATAACAGAGGCCATTGACAGATTGCTCACAACAAAGTCTTTTTTTTTAAAAACAATTTTTATTAATTTTCAAAACAAACAAACAATCGACTTACAGTACATAGAATAATACTCTGAGTTTCACACAGGTCACTGAACGTCAATTGCATCCCCATTCCCTCCCCCCTTATGGGCTTACTCCACCGCGCGCTCTGCAACTGCTTCATGCGGAAGGGATTCCTCCTCTATATTTTCAACTGAATCTTGGTTGCTTGACCAGTCCTGGGCTGGCCCATACAGTGTAGCCACTAACTGCTTCCAGGCCGTCAGGGTTCCCATTTCCTCCTCCCCACCAGTATTACCAGCATCTTGCCATACCGCTGTTTCCGCTTCGGTCCATTTCTGGAGGTCTTTCCACCAGACCTCTATTCTTGGTCTGTGGCATGCCTTCCACCCCATGGCAATCCTGCACTTTGCAAGTATATACGCCAGGTCCTTCAGCTTACTTACATGTTTTAATTTGCGTGGTCTGGGGAACCCTCCCATCATACATGTCCATGCCGACTCAATATTTATCTTGACCCCTTTCCCGTCGAGTCTCTGGGCTAATTCGTTCTAGAATTTACCAATCTCTGGGCACGCCCAGAACATGTGCACCATCCCAGCATTTTCCTCTCCACATTTAGGACACATTTGCCTGTCCGTGTTTTTGAATTTGGCTATCCTTTGGGGAGTCATATATGCCCTGTGGGTTTCGTATAACTGCATCTGCTGTAACCTTGCGTTCCTCGACACTTTCTTGTGGTATCCTTGGGCCCGTTCCCACATCCCATCACTCATAAGAGCACCCACATCCTCTTCCCAGTCCTGTCTTAGTTGTATCACTTCTTTCCCCGTTTTGGACATCAATAGCTCAAATATTCTAGATATTTCGTGCCCTCCTTCTGCTATGTCATATATTGTTTCTATGATGGCATTCGGTAGCTCCTCTAGTTCCATTTCTGACCATGTCTCTTTGATACGCTTTCTCATTCTAGTGTATGTGATGTATTTCCCGTTATGCAACCCCATTTCCTCCACCAGCATCCCAAACTCCTTGATCTCCCCTTCTTGTATTAAATCCCCTATTGTTGCTATCCCCACCGGCTCCCAGTGTTTTCTAATCATCTTCATTGACTGTCCATCTGCCTCCGTTAGTGCAACTAGCGGCGCTTGCGGGGAGCACAGGGTTGGATTTTCCATAACCTGACAAGCCCTACGCCACACCTTCCATCCCAACGTTAGCATCTCTGAGCGTTCTCTCATCTCCTTTTCGGGCAGCCATATTACCTCTTTCAGGAAGTATAGGGCGCATTCCAGTCTCAATAATCTGGATTCTGCAGTTGGGTCTTCTGATAGCCATTTAGCCAAATATTGTAGCTGGCTAGCCAGGTAGTATAGCTCATAGTTTGGCAATTTGATCCCCCCTCTGTCATGCGTGTTTTGTAACTTCGAGAGGGCTATTCTATTCCTCGTCCCGTGCCAGAGGAAGTCCCTGCAAATGCTATGTAGTTTGACAAAAAATCGTCTTGGTATCAAATATGGTATATTCCTGAAGTAGTGTAATAATCTCGGCAGACCACCATTTTCAGCATCGCCCCCCTCCCCATCATTGCCAGGGGGAGTTTCTCCCAGAACCTCATGCAATTTTCTATGCCCCTTAACGCCCTCTCTGTATTGTATTGATGTTCCGCCTCCACCGTGTGGTAAATATCTATCCCCAGGTATCTAAACGTATTTGTCTCCCATGCTATTTGTAGGATTGGTAGATGATCTTGTGGGATCCCCACATACCTGCCCAACGGAAACATGCATGACTTTTTCGGGTTCACCGCTACACCAGATAGCGACGCAAATCGCTCCATCACCTCCAGGATATACTGAAGGTTCTCTTCGGGGAATCGCAAATAAAGCAGCATGTCATCTGCGTACAATGAGATGAGGTGCGCCTCCTCTTTAAGGCTAATTCCTATTATGTCGTATTGCTGCCTCAGGTATATCGCTAACGGTTCTAGTACCAATATGTATAACATAGGGGACCATGGACACCCCCGCCTAGTGCCCCTGCTGAGTTGCTACCTTTCCGATATTATCGCTCCCGTCTTAACTCTGGCCAACGGTGCACTATGTAGTAATTTGACCCACCTAAGGTAACCTGGACTTATACCGTAGTTGGCCAGAGCGGCCATCAGCCAAGGCCATTTAACCAAGTCGAATGCTTTTATTGCATCTAGTGATACTATCGCTATCTCACTCAAGTCCCCTTTGGTGTGTTCTATGACTCGGTGCAGCCGCCTAAGATTTTCAGATATGTTCCAGTGAGGGACATATCCGGTCTGATCTGGGTGTATGAGTTTATCAATTATCCCTTTCATTCTGTTTGCCAGCACCACCGTGAGTATTTTACTATCTTGGTTGAGCATCGACAGCGGCCTATATGAGCCACAATCTTTGCTCGACTTATTGGGTTTGGGGAGAGGGACAACAATCGCCTCTCTTAGGGATTCTGGCAATCTTCCTACGTCATATGATTCGTTTCGCATCTCCAAGAGTGGGGGAGAATCTCCTCACTATACGCTTTATAAAATTCACTAGGGAGTCCGTCGGCCCCTGGGGTCTTGCTAGTGGGCAGCTGCCGTACCACCGCTTTCAGCTCCTCTAGAGTTCCAGGGGCGTCCAAGGTGTCTCGATCTTATGCACTAATTTTCGGCATGTTTATGTCTTCTAATACCTCCTGTATTTTCCTTCGGTCACTTCATTCTACATCCCCATATAACTGTTGGTAATATCTCAGGAACTCCCGATTCACGCCCTCTTGGGTGTCCTCTGTTTGACCATCTTCCCTCACTATCTCTCGGATTGTAGTCCTGGGGGTTCCATGTAATAATGTTGCCACAAAAATATCGCCATACCAAAATATTGCCGAAAAATGGTCGTTTTTTGTGGCGACATTATTGCATGGAACATGCGGGGGACACCCCCCGCAACCTCCAAATTCTTTTTTTTTTTTGGTTTTTAAATATTAAATATTTTTTTTGCCCCTGTCGCCACATATAAGGTCACCCAAATAATATTGCCACGTCATTTTCCCGGCGATATTATTTACGGCGACCATGTATGTGGCAATATTATTACCTGATACCCTCCTGGGGGTATCGCTTTTGTATAACCATGCTAGTAGTCTCCCCGGTTTGTCCCCTCCCGCTTGCTGTCTTTCTACATATTTTTTATAGCTAAGGTTACATAATCTCTCCCAGTGCCCCATGCATTTCTGTTGTAATTTAAGTATGGTTTCTGCGTCTTCTTTAGGGCCCCCCTCTTTACTTAGGACCCCCTCTAGCTCCACCTCCGTTTCATGCAATTCTTTTAAGATCCCTCCTTGTAGTCCTTTGGATTTGGCTATGGCTATCCCTCTTACTACTTCCTTGAAGGCTTCCCAGAGTGTATGGGCCGACTCAAAACTCCCAGTGTTAGTTTCGAAATAGTTTGTGATTTCTTCTCGCAGATCCTCCCTAAATGTCATGTCTTTCAGGGCCTCGGCCCTGAGTCGCCATGTTGGAATCCTGGCCCTTGGGGGTCGGTATTGCCACCTAAGGATCAATGGCGAGTGGTCTGACAAAACCCTCGCTTTATGATCATTGCAATTTCTGCCAGCAGCTCCTGTGTGGTAAACATATAATCAAGCCTAGTGTGCAGATTTCGCGGGGCTGAGTAGTGAGAGTACTGTCTGTCCCGTGGGTGATGTTCTCTCCATACGTCGGATAGATACAAATGGAGTCAAGGGGTTGTCACCTCCTGTCTATACCCAGATATCCATAACACATAATCGACAGAAGTTTTTGAGTTATAGGGAGTTATTCCTACATCTATGTCCCTTTTCAATAGCTTGTTTGCCCTGTGTAGCTAATCTACATATGTAGCTGTCACAAAAGCCCTAGAATTTGCTGATGTGCCGGCTACAAATGGAATGTAGAGTTCTTTTCCCTTTCCTCTCTCACTACTTTCCCATGCTAAAAAAGTAAAGTGCACATCCACTGGTGGTCAGTTTTTGGCTTTAATATTCCCGCCTCCATTGTGTGTCTTATCAGAGAAAATAGTTTTGGCAAAAAGGTCAGAAAAACAGTTAAAAACTGGATTTAAGTGCCCCTCTTTTAGTTGTTAGGTGGGAAACTTGGATGCTTGCTTTTTATTTATATATTAATTCAAGCCTACCCCACCTAACAGCTAAAAGAGGGACACTTAAATCCAGTTTTTAACTGTTTTTCAACCTTTTTGTCAAAACTATTTTCTCTGATAAGACACACACTTTGGGGACTCTCCATACGTCAGCCAGCCCGAAATCTGTCAATATTGACTGCAGCGCCCTAGCGGCTGGAGTGGGTCGGTCTATTTTATGTCTGATCTATCAATTTTCGGGTTGAAATCTCCTCCCCAAATCATCGCCCCTCCCAGGTTCATGCTCATTTTACCGTATAGTGGGCCTCATTACGACCCTCGCGCTAATGGGTTAACGGCGCTGTAAAAGGCTGCAGCGCCATTAACCCATTAGTGCATTACTACGAAGTCCCTTTGCGGGACCCGACCTGAACGGCTGGTCTAGACCGGCCGGTAAAGTAGGGACCCGCAAAGGGACGTTGATGCTAAGTACGGTACCGCAATTTGCGGTACCATACTTAGCGCCTTCCCCAGTCCCATTGAGCCCTATGGGGCAAAAATGGGAATGGGGAAGGGCCAATGTTCAATGGGGAATTACCGCCCCGCCAACCTTGGAATGGGGTGGGAATTCCCCATTGAACATTGGCGGACTCGTTACGGTACCGGCACCAACCATGGTGCTAATAGCGCCATGGTTTAACGCCAGTATCGTAATGAGGGCCAGTGTCTTGAAGTATGCCACTGTGTCCTAGTTCTGGGCGTACGTATTTATTATGCATATCTCTCTGTTTTCCACCAGCCCCTTTAATGCCACCATCCTCCCATCTGCATCTGCTGTGGACTGTAGTACCTGGAATGGCACGTTCAGTGCCACCCAGGTAATCACCCCTGTGGCGTACTCAGAATATGTAGCTCCCACCATGGTCCCCCTCCATTTCTTCCGAACCACCTCTAGTTTATCTTTCGTGAGGTGGGTCTCCTGTATCAGAGCTATATCTATCTTCTGTCTTCGCAGGTATATCGTAACCTTATTTCTTTTTAAATAGCTGTTGAGCCCCCTGACATTCCAGGTGATTACCTTAAGGTCCCCCATCGCCTCTTCTCGTCCCGTCCCTCCCTTTGTCTATCTCCGAGAGCTGCTCGGAGGCCATCGCTCGTGTATGTAAGGCCGCTCCCCTTCCTACCCCAACATCCCCAACAGGTCCCAACTCCCCTTGCCCTTATTTTAATCCATCCCCAACTCCACACCCAACGCCCCCCTCCCCTCCCAACTGTTGCCCATCTCCATCCCTGGATCTCAGGCTCCCCCACATCTAGCCCTTTTCTCAGGGCTGCCTGTACTTGGGACTCAGTGGGGAGATGTCGCCCTATCGGTGCACCTACTACTTCTACTAATGCGGATAAAGCGCATGTATCCTGTAGCTCTGATATATCTATAAGGCGCAGCGCTATGCACCACATATCCAAATTGTTTGTCACTATTAAGCAACTTGCCACTATATTCCAGTCCACAATGTTCTCAGACAAGTGTATATGGCAGGTGATCTCTGTACCACTAACGTCCACTTTTACTAATCACTACCCCCTTATCCCTACACAATGGCTCTCCCTTCTCCTTAGCCCCCATGCCGCTGGGTCACTGAGCTCTCTGTCTCGATCCTGCTCCCCCTCCGACTCCGGGCATCCATGCATGTCCAGCCAGCTTGTAGCCATCTCCGGGGTCTCGAAAAAATGGGTCTTGCCCTTATGCAGGACTTTCAGCTTCGCAGGTTACAGGAGCATGTATTTCATCCCAGCCGTGCATAATCTCCTCTTGACTGCCACATAGCTGTACCATTGCCTCTGCACTAGCATGGTATAGTCCGTGTAGGCCGTGATCGTTGCTGCCGCTCGGGTTATTGTACCGCCTTTCCGAAAGAAGTTCTGTATGCTTCATTTCTTTGGCTCCAGGGGTGAATGGGGGCCCGAAATGCATCTAGCCCCAGTATTTTTAAGATCTGTTTGTAATCATGTTTGCTATGACCAAAAGTAAAATAGTAGTGTGGAAAATTAGCACATTGGGGCATTAATCCCTCTATTCTTCATTTCATCAAACAAATGTATTCAAACACTACTGTTGTAGCTCGAATAAACCAGGGGCTCAGACCACCAGACCCATTGCTACCAACCATGGCTTGAAACGGTGGTGTGTATTGGCACCCCTATTATTGGATTTGTACGTGGGTGATATGGATGGGACCATGAGAGCTTGTCATGACTACCCCCAAAAAATTGGAACAGAATCCAACTATTCGATCGTACCCCCACTGGGTTACAGCGATCCATGGAAGCTCTCCATTCATTTGTCTCAGTGAACAATAAGAAAATAAACTCGAAAAAGACCAAACCTATGGTAATAGGGAAAAAAGTAGGCGTCAATGTGCGCTTTAATTGGAAGTTGGGTGGAGAAACACTTAGATGTGGTGAATAGTTATGTTTATTTGGGCATCCATTTTAAGAACTGTATGGGAGCGCATTGCCTCTGAAAACATTCAAGAAATGGTTGGTTGTTAAACACTTTATGGCCAGGAAAGGGGGGCACAGCACTGAAGGCCTTCTTGAAATATGTACGGTTATTGTCATACCTGGAATCTTTTATGGATTAGAGACTCTGCCTCTGCGGTTTGTTTCTTGGCTTGATATTGTTGAGGGAAAAGTGCTACGTTCCCTATTAGTCCTTCGTAGATCATTTCCCGTGGGGGGCCTGAGATTTGAACTGGGGCTGATGTATTTGGGTGCGCATTGGATTATACAGCACTACAATTTGTTTGCTAAAATCTGTTGGGCAAAGGGAAAGGAGGATTTTTGAACTTATTGCCGAGGGCTGCAACAACCATAACAACTATGCTTATTGTGAGCTTGAGAGGTCCTGTTCAGAACATCTGAAAATACTTAACTTAAACTTCTCTCGTGCAGAGTATTTTGTTATCATGATTTCCTCACTAAATTCAAAGTTAAAACTGCAGATTGGGAATGCTCGCAAAATCTTCTGAGGTTGTCTAGCAGCAAGCAGTACACCGAATTTATCACCCAAAGTTCCTCCCCTGGTGTTCCGCGCAGTCACCTATTAAAATATTGCGCTCTAGAGCTCAGGCGCTTTGTACTGTATTTGCGCCTTAATCCTCCCTACCTATGACTACTGAGGCTTGGCATACACCCTGTGGAAACAGGCTATGCTGTTTATCTAAAGGGGGGATTGACACCAGCTGTCATATCTTCACTGCCTGTCCTTGTTTATTGGCCCATTATTGCAAAGGATACAGCCACTTTGTTAGCTCTCCATCTAGAATAGCATCTGATCAATTTTGAGCATGCATTTATTCGGCAGAATCCTTGATTATTACGGCAGCATTCTATCATATATGGAAAGAGGAACTTTCCCTTTTTAAGTTAATTGTTTTGATGGTATACACAGATGTATGTTCTATGTGATTTGTATAGGCAATTATTAAGGGTTATAAGAAACTCCACAGAATTTGTCAATTTCAGTTAATTTATGTCTGGCGGTTTGTCAACCAAATTTATGAATTTTATGTTCATATGTCTAATTTATTTACTTTACGATTTTGTTCTTTTTATTAATGCATTCTCTTGACCTGATGTTTAATAGTGAACAAGGTTTTCTTGTAAAACCATAAAGCACTCATTAGATTAAAAAAAAGAGTAATTCCATATTAGTTATTCAGTGTTAAATCAATAATTGCGGGTAGGAACCAACTTCCACGTACTTGGAAAGATTAGACATCCGCAATTGGTTGATGGTTTACAGAACCTTTGAAGGAATTGTATTTTGAGAGATCCTTAGCAAAAGCTGCATTTTTATCTCCAATCTTTTAAAAGAAAAACAGACGATCATTACAGGGACGCCATTTGGGAGTTGCTGGGGGTCGCTAGGGTTCGCAGCTGCAGACCCCGCTCTCTCCCTTGCTGCCCCTGCTGTCTCCCCTGCTATACCTGGCCCAAAAACAAAACTGGCTGCGGGCAGCCCTTCTAAAGTTTTTCCACATGCAAAATATGTCCTCCAAGCGTGTTGAGAACACTGCATGGTGACCTTGCCACTTGGCAGCTGTCTCTTGTTAAGGCGCACTCACCGTACATCACTCGATTAGTGCAGTGGCTGATAAAGGTAAAACCTCCAGAGGGCTCCAGGTCTGCGACGCACCACTTCAATAGATGCTCATATGGACAACATGGTGTTAAGGAAGGACTGCTGAACCCCTTGACACGGCCAAACACAGCCATCCACAAATATAACCCTTTGGCAAGAGGTGGAGAGGGATTTTCAGTACCCCACCCTCATGCCCGAAAATAGACATCAAACAGATGCATGACCACAACAATCAGGTGAGAGTGTGGTGCCTGGGCGGGCTTCAGGACTGAAGCTTGCCAAAGGCAAAACTTACAAAGGACTCAAATCTACTCTACACGATAGAAGAAAAGCCCAGAAGAAACTGCCAAATGAAAAATGGCACAAAAAGAAGACAGGGGACATTTAGAGAAAATGGTCACCCATGGGTGCTGTACTGCAGCTGAGAAATCAGCTTGCTAGTAACTTGCACAAAAGGTAGTAAAAAGAAACCACTGACACCAGCCATTTATAGTTTAACAAAAAGATACATGAGAAATGGGAGAAGGAGGTGTGTGCTGGACTGTTAGGCAGAATTATATGCAGTACCCTTTGGGAACACTACACACAATTAGGACTACAAGTGACAGTACAATTTCACCTTTGGTACAAGCCTGTACTACACAGTTATAGTGGTAGCAGTAGCAGTAGCGGAGCAGCCAGAGTTATCTCAAGAGTAAGTGAGCAGTACAAATAGTTACACAAAGGACAGTAATTACTATTGTTCAAGCAAACACTGACTCAAGGTATCTATGTAAAAGAATATATATTTACTCAACAGTTGTATAACATTTCACTATTATAAGCAAGTTAAAAATCACAATCATAAATACACCACACCACTTCCCTTAAATTCCAGACAAGTTAAGCTCCCAAAATGAAGTGGGAGCAAAACGGCACTCCAGTAATTTAAAAGTGAGGGAAAGACAAAGTTATTACAAATGCGGAAAAACCAATAGGTAAGTAATCAGGGCAACTGAACAAGAGAGACTACAAGGTTAAATCAGATAGAAAAGGCTGAGGGCCAAAGTCAATGGTTCAAAGTCTTTTGCTCAAGATAAGATGTTACATGCAGTTTGCGGTAAAGTTTGTGGCACAGATTCCGGACGAGGTTGGTTGGTACAAAAGTTAGTTCAAAGAGAAGAGAAGGACAAGCCCTCGGAATGGAGAAAGATTTCAAACACTTTCACCGCGGCTGAGTGAAACGCACAACCGGATTTGCACATACCTTGAAACGGAGAGGGAGCTGTAGCTGAGGCGGACGTTCCTGGTGGTTCCTGCAGGCTCACGGTTCCTGAAGCGACTGTCGGACTGACACGAAGTAGGAAGACTGGAGGGTCCTGTGCCACCCAGGGAAGAAACCATCAGCAGAGCAAAACAACTAATAAAAGGTGCGCTCCTTAAAACCCAAGAAGGGTCCGCCCGTCCTGGCTATCCGGCCCACTGTAGCTCTGTACAGCAAATTCGACCAGAGGAGGGGTCCTCGCTTGTAGTTTGGGCAAACTGGTTGGTCCCATCAGCTCAAGGGAAGAAGTTTCCTGGAGGATCTTCTCTGTCGTCGGATTTGGAGATTCGGACCTGCAGCAGGGCTTCACCGGGCGGTTCAGTCGTTGTAGGGGTCCTCTTCTTCCAGTTCCTCGTTGGTTCTTTCGTTCCAGTGGCAACTTTGCCTTTCCAGTCCCAGAGACCTGCTTTTTATGCAGTTTTCCCCCATTTATACAGCCTGGCTGTCAATCACAAAGCAGGGTGGCTGGTCTGGCAAGGCCATACCCCTTAGCCAATCAGACAAGAGTGCGACTTGCATTACTAAGGCAACCCATGGCAGGGGTCCGAAGATCCCTCCCTCACATCCTGCCCCTCTAGACTATCAGGTGCCTTAAGGAGGGCTTCTGTACAGAAGCCCGCGAAAAGATAGCAAACAAAGGAATCATCCCCGGTTTGGCGCGCAGAGAAAAACACGAGAAAGACTTTACCAAAATGAAATGGTGACTAAACCCAGCCGGATCCAAAATAAAATGTATTTGATCAAGCGGGTTTATGTTCGAGGCTAATTTAATAGCCTGGAACAATACCACGTTTATAGAATATAATCGCAGTAGGAAAGTTAGGGTAGATACCACTGCCACCAGCCAAGTCTTAAAGTTAAGGGAGCGAAACAAGGCTCCAAGAGGCACAGACAAAAAGGGATAAGAGTTAACCCTTTCCAGTACTCCATGTAAGATGGGTGTACTGCGTCTGCAGTTTAAATTGACTATGTAAAGTTAATGGCAACTTTACCTGTTTCTGGGGGACAGTAGTCAGCCCCAGAAAAATTGAGTCATTGGGAAGTCTCAAAGACAACCCTGTGTCACGGCACTTGAGGTGCTGTGTAACACACACAGAAAGTGGTGCCCTGGAGTAGGTGAGGCTCCAATGCCCAAGATCACACAAAAAGTGAAAACACACACAGCAAAACACATGTAAGAGTGGGAAAAAGGCTCACACTCTTACCAGGTGAAAAAAATAAACCCTAGAAATCCAGCAAAGCTGCTGAGGGACTCATTAGGTAAGGGGAATCAGCCATTTATTGCGAATTCTCCCTAACATGGACTCATCAAGATGAAAGGTAAGTAAGATAAACGTTATCTCACTGCTCTTGGGAACTGTAGTTCACACAAGAGAATGTATTTAAACATTAAAGAGAAGTCCAAGGGACTCCTCAGTGACACTGCACAGAGGGTCCTGTGTGTCACTAAGTAAAAAGCAGATGCCTGTATTCACATATGGAGGTTACCAAACTCCATAACACAGACAGAATAAAAATTCCAGTCAGAGAAAAAGAATAAATGAGTGGTAAAAAGTTCCACTCACTCAGGAGTTTAAAATCAGAAAAATCCAGATTCCAGCAAAGGTTCTGGGGGTCTCTCAGGTTAAAGGGAATTAGTACAGAAACTGGAAATTCTCCCTTACAGTGAGCTTTTTCAATAAAACAAACTGTAGTTCAGCACAAAGCATGCATTCCATTCAAACTCTAAATGGAAACCCCAGGTAAACAGCCATTTGGGTTGAACAGCTAGAGCAGACCACCTACCAAGATAAGCAGACCGTTCCTGCACTACTTTAGAACACTGCTGAACAGAAACTTCTTAAAATTCTTAAGAGTGGGCAAAAGGGTAGGAGGCCCCACCTGAATGACTAATGCAAAGAAGTCTGAGCACATTTCATATAAGCCATAATTAACAGGTCGTGATCGTGTAGTGCACTGCTGAGTATCTGTTCGACTTGTTGACAACTAAATTCCAATCTGATCAATTGATCCAGCTATACATTCTGGGTTTACTGTATAGTATATAATTTGTGTGTTCACTACAGCAAAACTTGTGTAGTGTTTTTGCCTTTCCTTGGAGGAATACATTGATCACTTGTAAAAACCAAAGTTTAAACACATTTGAGTGATGCAAAGGTTCAGAAAATAGCTCAGTGTGTTAAACACTCACAGAGGAATTAGTTTATAGGCCAGATCAGTTCCAAATCCCAGCAAGGCATACTCAGCCTTTACTCCCTTCTAGGTTGAGAAACTAAATGACATACATGTTGGCGGTAAAAATGGCTATCTGGCACAATCAGCCTAGAAGTGAAATGTGGCTATCTGGCACAATTAGGCTATCTGGCACAATCAGGCTTAATGAGAAAGTTAGGTTAAATGTGAGATGTGACTATCTGGCACAGTCAGGCAAAATTAGGTTATGTGGCACAATCAGGCTTAATGCAAAAGTTAGGTAAATGCGACATGTGCCTGTCTGGCACGATCAGGCTGTCTGGCACAATCAGGCTATTTTGCACAATCAGGCTTAATGCAAAAGTTAGGTTAAATGCGAGATGTGATTATCTGGCACAAACAGGATATCTGGTACAATCAGGCTAAATTTGAAATGTGGCTATATGGCACAATCAGGCTAAATGTGCGATGTGGCTATCTGGCACAATATCGCTAAATGCAAAATTAACAAGGTGGGATTGGGTTGGTCAGTTTAGTGAGGGGCAGTAATGGGTGCACCCCCCTGCTCGTAACCGCACTAAGTCAGTGGCTGCTGGGTGATGGCTGCACGCTCCACAGGCTAACACAGTCTGGGGTTACTACTTCATGAGCTGCTGATCCTTTCCTTGGGGTTTTTAGGTTACTTAAGGGAGGGGGAATTGTAGTTATGTCTAAGGCTCAATATATCAACATGATGGACACGTTATTACAAGATGATGTCAGCTACAAGAAACTCAGGAAGGATCCCACCCGAGACATTCGTACGGAAATTGAAAGCGTAGCACAATTTGCTTTAGATCGCAAATGGATTACGGAAAAAGAATCTAAATTTCTCATTACCAGTCAAAACCGTATCCCGACTATGTATTCTTTACCCAAGATACACAAAAATCAGGCAAATCCACCCGGAAGACCAATAGTTTCAGGCTGTGGTTCGATTTTAGAACCACTGTGCAAATTCATTGACGTATTTCTGAAAACCTATTAGCGTAAGAACTGAGACATACCTCAGAGATACGACTGACACTATCACTATTTTTTGAAAATCTTGAATTTGATAACACTACCCAACTACTGGTGACAATGGATATCCAATCCCTTTATACCAGCATTCCACAAGATCAAGCGATGGAATGCATGCGAGAAGTTCTCCAGGAATATGATCCCCAGGATCGCGTTCCACACAATTTCATCTTGGAACTTTTGGCCATAGCTCTCAACAAAAATTATTTTGAATTCAATGGCCAGTTTTTCTTACAAGTAAAGGGTACCGCTATGGGGGCTGCATTTGCGCCGAGCTTAGCGATTCTTTTTATGTTCAAATTTGAAACTCGTTACATTCTATCTTCCACCAATCCCTTCCGCTATTCTATAACCAAATGGAAGAGATATATTGATGACATCATATTTATTTGGACAGGCACCAAAGCCGAGCTAACACTCTTTTTTAATTGGTTGAATAATGTTGATCCCAATATCAAGTTGCCCATAGAGTCTAGCAATATCCAGATTCCCTTTCTAGACTTAATAATTAAAGATGAATTTGGAAAATTGAAGTGTTCGCTTTTCCGTAAAACTACAGCCCGGAACACTCTTCTACATTACTCCAGTAATCACCCTCGACATATTAGGGATAATCTACCCTATGGTCAGTTTCTCCGGATTCGGCGAAACTGTTCCGAGTTATCTGATTTTTATGAACAAGCAGATAAGCTTAGCAGTCGCCTTAGAGATAGAGGTTATCCTAAACGATTGATTACACAAGCGTACAAAAGGGCCCGTTTTACTGACCGTGACAATTTGCTCACGCCCAAACAAAATCCCAATTTAGTACTGGATAAGAACAATCCACAGTTGACATGTGTATTGACCCATGGGCCTCAGACCTTTGAGATTAAAAAACTCATCTCGAAATACTGGCCCATTGTCAAAATAAATTTGCCAGACACACCTCCTCCCCGCTTCGCTTTCAAGAGGGGTAGCAATATTCGTGACAAACTTGTGCATTCTTCCCTTAAGAAAGCCGCCCCTAGAATAGGACTCTGGGATCTGAGGACTACCACAGGGCATTTCCCTTGTGGATCTTGCTCTGTCTGTCAATTTACCAGGAAAATGAAGGAGTTTAAAATTGGGCCAAAAACATGGACATTCACTACTATGACAAACTGTAAAACCACACACGTGGTATACTGTATTCAATGTCCGTGTGGCCTTCGGTATGTTGGTCAAACTTCCCGACCGGTGCATATTAGAATATCTGAACATCGATCGAGAATTAGGTGCAAAATACTTACTGCACCTCTAGTAAGTCACTACATTGAGCTACAGCACTCCGCTAATGACATATTATGGTGGATTCTGGATGTGGTAAAAAATATGCCCAACACAACCCACTGCCTCCTACAGAAGGAGGCTCGCTGGATCCATCGTCTCTCTACCCACATTAATGGACTCAATGAGGATTTCAGTCCAATCTAACATGTTTGGGCTTCCCTCTCTTTCAGCGCCTTTTTGCCCCCCTTTTTTGTTCTCAAATGTCACATTAATTGATCCGTTCCTTGATTTATCACTCTTTTTCTTTCTGACTGGACTCAGCTCAAGTATGTCCAGCCACACCTGTGGAACGACAGTGCTTTGCAGCTTTCGAAAACACTTACTGTCTTGTGTTCCCTTCGCGCTTTCGGACGTTTGTGGCTGGGTGTTTTTTCGGTTGACATGCGCCTGGGTTTTGTCTCGCGGGTGGCTGCCTTCTTCCAGCGTGATGTGTCCTGCTCCCCAATCGGGCGTTTCCTTTGCGGGCTTCTGTCTGCGTTTCGGCGCGGCAGTGCTCCACGCTGGGGCCGGCTTTCTCAGTTGATGTTACAGAGGCCGTCGTCATGGCGCTCTCTTGTATTCAGCCAAGTGAGTGACATGTAGGCGGGGCAGCTCTCAGCCTATTCACACACTTCGGCTTGAGGCCCAATGAAATGGCGAGTTTGTTTTCCCGCGGCCCCCCCCTTTAGGTTATATGAGCATTCATGCTCGCTGTGCAGATAGTCGCGAGAGGTGTCCAAGAATGGCTGTTCCCCTCGTTCGTCTGCATTTTATTTTATTCTGGTCAAGCCGACATAGGTAAGACGCAGTCACTTGTGGTTTTCCTTTTTTTAAACACGTTTAGTGTTCATTGTATACATTCGTCCATTCCTCTAAGCTTCGGGGTCTCCTCTGTGTATATATTATTATCATTTTTTTCACTCAGAGGCTGTACACCATTTATGCCAGTGACAAGGGACCACACTAGGTTACTCGAAGCACGTGCTCATCGCACTCTATACTCCACAGATTGCACCTTTCATCTGTGCATGCTATTGAGCTACAGGATTTAATCCATATGTGAGTATATACCTTTCCAATCCCCTGCTGATTTCGAAAAATTTTAATTTGTCCCCTTTTTTCAAATAAATTTTTTCTGATAAGTTCCTCCTTCTATTTCAGTTGTTGTTTTCTCCAATGTGAGTCCTAACTCGATGCAGTTACACCAAGGGTCCTATTGGTTCCGCTTTTCAGGCATTACTGTCTTGGGCCTTTGAGCCCTTTTTCACGCCTGTATTTCTAACTTACCCACAGCCCGTAAAATTCAGGTAATTGTTTTCTTGATTCATTCTCTTTTAAACAACAAGGGCAATTTTACTTAAATTTTGGAGTTCGCTCTCATCATGCTTTTAAATTTAATTTCATTTTCTTTCATGTCTGCTTCCCCACAGGGTTAAACTGTTGTGAGGTTCTTTCACCCTGAGGAAGGCAACTTTCAACTATGCAAAGAAATTAAGGCCAGACAGGCGGCATTTTAGCCGAAACGTTGTTGTGACGATGTCAATTTTGAATTTTTCTGAAACATTTTTTTGACACCTACACGTAGGCAGACCTGTCATAGGGAATATTGGAGTTGGATTTAGAGTGGACGCTGTTGCTCTGTGAAGAAGGGGAGGAATGTTTTTTTTACCTTGAGAGCTGTTTGCACATTCTTCCTCCACTGGTGCTCCATTCCTTCTTTGTTTCGTTTTTTGTGATCTTATAAAAAGAACAACTTATTAATTTTTTTTTAGTTTTTCAAAAAGAATAATTGATTGTTTTTTGTTCTTTAAACTAAATCAAATTTCCTACTGTGAATTATAATTCTGAGTGTTTTAATTTTTGTCACACTTCTTTGTTATTACAATTTTTGTGTTATTAGGATTTTTTTGTTTAAGAAATAAACATTTCAAATAATTTTCTAGAAACTTGCCCTTTTTGTTTTCAGAGAATTCCACTAAAGTGTATGATACCAGAGTTTGGTACTTTTTTGAATAATTTAACCATACTGACTTTGATAAACAGCAGCAAGGGACCTTCGGTGTTTAATCTGGCACAGTCAGGCAAAATTAGGTTATGTGGCACAATCAGGCTTAATGCAAAAGTTAGGTAAATGCGACATGTGCCTATCTGGCACGATCAGGCTGTCTGGCACAATCAGGCTATTTTGCACAATCAGGCTTACTGCAAAAGTTAGGTTAAATGCGAGATGTGATTATCTGGCACAAACAGGATATCTGGTACAATCAGGCTAAATTTGAAATGTGGCTATATGGCACAATCAGGCTAAATGTGCGATGTGGCTATCTGGCACAATATCGCTAAATGCAAAATTAACAAGGTGGGATTGGGTTGGTCAGTTTAGTGAGGGGCAGTAATGGGTGCACCCCCCTGCTCGTAACCGCACTAAGTCAGTGGCTGCTGGGTGATGGCTGCACGCTCCACAGGCTAACACAGTCTGGGGTTACTACTTCATGAGCTGCTGATCCTTTCCTTGGGGTTTTTAGGTTACTCTAAAGGAGTTTCTGTGCACCAATCAGGGGAGGAGGGACGGATTGGGAGGCCGGCGGAGTGAGGGTAAGCAGGCAGCTTGGTTTGCGGGGAAAGGAGCCAAGGCACAGCAAGCGTGATAGGCGCAAGGTACAAATAAATATTAGAAAAGCCTCAGATTAGGCCCACAGGCCTAGGGTCTAAACACACTCACCTGCAGTACCGGATAGAAGTGGCGAGCAGGCGTGGGTCACGGGGGCTATGCCCCCGTGGTTTCTTTCTGTGCACCAATCAGGGGAAGTGGGAGGGATGGGAGTTGGGCAGAGTGAGGGGAAGCAGGAGGCTTGGTTGGAGGGGAAAAGAGCCGGGGCACAGTGAGCGCAGTAGGCGCTGGGTGCAAATAAATATTTTAAAAGCCTCAGATTATGCCCACAGGCCTTCAGGGGTCTCAGCACACTCACCTGCAGCACAGCTGGTTAGAAGTCCGGATAGAGGTTTACTTGTAGCAATTGTGGGAGATCAAGCAGGGGATGTTTGGGTAAAGGCTGGATACACAGGAGTTAAAATAAACGGGGGGGATGATGAAGACCCCGCTCAGTACATTTTGAAAGTACAAGAGATGTGGAGGACAGAGTCGGGTAAACAGTGGGACCTATTGGTTCCACTTTTTTATTTCGTTATTAAAAGGGGATTGCCCAAGGAAATACAAAAGGCTCTCAATAAGATTGTTGGGTATAGAGGCGAAAGGGTGGGCCGAAATACAGACTATTATTTTACATCATTGCAAGGGGATCAAAGAAAGAGAAAAGGAAATGGCACAAAGGTTGCAGACTTAGGAAGCGAAACTGGTCCAGAAAAACTTTGCAGAAATAGCAGTTGAAGGGGCAGTAGTGGCAGTTACACAAACAGACTCAGCAGAGTAGGCAGCAGCGCGAATGGATGCAAGAATAGCAGCCTTCTGGCCATAGGGAAGGGCAATGGAAAAACGGATCTCAGTGTCAATACCCTGAATGGTACCAAGGAGGTCGGCAGCGTGGATGAGGGGGGTTTTCTAGGATGAAGGGGGCAGAGGTGGATTTGGAGGGATGGGACCGAAAAGGGGAGCGGGACCAGTTCAGTGTTGTGCATGCGGACAAATGGGTCACTCTGCGAAGGAGTTCAGATGTAAAATGGGAGCGGGATACAATCCATACAGTCCCTTGGGCCCAATACCACAGCAGCAACACTTCCCCGTGCCCCCCCGATGCCCACGTCCATACCATGTGAAATGCACCAAGCGTATACACGGCTGCTACCACAACCCCCTCAGATGCAGTTGTCTGCCCCATCAGGCACCCCAACACAAGTTGCCCCGTCAAGCCAATCATACAGCACTTAAATTCCCAGAAGTAATGACGTTCCTACTGGAACAGTGACACATTATCGGAGATTAAGTGTCCTTTCGCGCTCCCGGATACAAATACATTTCCTAACTAGACAGCCCACAGAAAGCACTTGCGTGTCCAATCCTGTCCGTGACTACCCACCCAGATGAGGAATCCTTGGTGGGCGCTGAGATAAGAAATAAACAATTCATCTTTATGTAGCTTATAACGCGCTGCAGCCCGCAGGCATCAGGGTGCACCTAGAACAAGAAGTATCAAGGATGTACACACTGACGGACAGATTAGCTAGCCGATCGGTATGAGGAAATCAGAGGTCGAAATTGAATAGTATAGTCTTAAGCCGCTTGTGGAAAGTGGAGAGAGTCTTCTTTCTACGTAGTTTCTACGTAGTTCAGCTGGTAGTCCATTCCAGTGTAGCCAATACCGGGAAGGAGCGCCCCCGTCTGCGTGTTATTTTGACTTTCAGGCAGATGAGCCGGAGAGTGTCTTCGGATCTTTTAGCTCTCCCCTGTGGTTTTAGGGTGAGACTACCTTTAAGATACACTGGTGCAGATCCATGCACACATTTATGTCAGGTGAGGATTTTCAAAGTAATCTTGGATATGACAGGTAACCAAAGGAGTTCCTTCCTAGCAGGAGTTATGTGGTCCCTTTTTAGAAATGTTTTTCATAATTCGGACTGCATTGTTTTGAAGGCTTTGAAGATTATTTTTGCTATTCTTACTTGCTTCACCCAGGAGCGCGTTACAGTACGAGGCATGATGGTGGCTCTGACATAGGGTTTCACCAGCCTAAGTAGCCTAAGATGATATTGTGATTTTTTTTATTACGTTTTCCACCTAAGCATCAGTGAGTGGTCCATTATTACTCCCAAAGTTTTAACTTTATCTAGTGTTTTAATACAATGGCCATCGATGGAAAATTCTGAATATTCTGGATCCAACTTCATTCTTGCTTGGGGAGACCCGAATGCCAATATCTCGGTCTTTGCACTATTCAAGCAGAGCCAGTTGGTTGTCATCCAATTTTTAACCAGTTGGTAAATATTCTGAATGTTCCTTACGTCCTTAGCATGGTCTCCACTCAGTTCCGTCAATAAATGAGTGTCATCTCTGTAGTTCGTGAATCTTGCTCCTGCTCAGCTAGAATGTTACACAAGGGGCGCAAGTAGACATTGAAGAATGCAGGAGACAAACACGCTACCTGTGGGACTTTGCAGTTACATGTTTTTTCAATGGAGGATGCTTGTCCCCAACACACTGCCCGATAAAAAGGATTTAATCCACTCGACAGATGATGGGGAGCACTGGCACACGGAGGATAATGTAGCTAAGAATTTCCTAGGATACAGGAGGTGAAATGCTGACGATAGATCGAGCATCATCAGCAATCCTGCCTGACTCCTTCCTGTTCATGGTATCCAACATCTGAGTTTGAAGATCCAGTAACACACTCTCTGTGCTGTGGTGTGCTCGGAATCCCTACTGCCTAAAATGAAGGATGTTGGCCTTATCCAGATGTTCTTGTAGTTGTATAGTGGCCACTCGATCTACAACTTTTAAGAGGAACAGAACATTTGTGATAGGTCTATAGTTGCAAACATTTTTGGGATCCAGTCCTGCCTTTTTTAGTAGTGGAGTAAACACTACCTTCTTTACGTCTTCCGGGATGGTTCCGTAGGAGACAGTGGCATTAGTAAAACGCATTAAGAAGAGTGCAAAGGACATGGGGCGTGGCCAGCGAGAGAGCTATGCGGACGTGAGTCCTTGGAGCTCCTGCGGCCGCCGCTAATATCCTGGCGAAACATCCTGCTGTCCATGACAGACCAGCACGGAAATAACCCTGTCGAGGGGTGAAGATACCAAGCAACACTGAGCGAAATTTCGGCTCTACTGGTGGACTCCCGACCAGAAGAGGAGCGCCGTAACGGGACTGGCGTTGACGAGAAGAGAGGCAACCAAGATGGCTGTGACCTGAAGGACAAGTTTGGAGGGCGGACGTGACATATGGTAGCAGCGTACCCTTGTAGCCTAACCAGAGACAGGGTGAATGAGGCTGGCTGCTGACCAACGCGCTGATATCCCGAACATCCATGAACTAACCCCCTGGCTGCTGCAGCAGAGCGCTCCCCTGTGCCGTGACCCTGCCTGAGTGAGCGGGAGTGGCTGCGCGCCATCGGAGGTGGGCGGCCAGCATATACGCACTATACCGGAGCCCGAGGGTTTCGAAACCAATGCCGAGCCACCAGTCTGCACAGACCAGAAGAAGCTCCCGGCAGTCTGTGGGATCCTGCTTTGGGAACTTGAGTGCGGTGATGGCCCCAACTGTCTACGCTGACCTCTGCGAGCTGGCTGAGCTGCGTGAGCCCGATCTCGTCCGGGACCTCTTCCTACGCGGACGGCCATAAACGGCCAAGGCCTTTAACACCAGCCCGCGAGGGTGGGGAACAACGACGCATAGGGCTGGTGCCCCTCCGGTGGACCAACAGTCTGCTGACACCCTGCAAAAAACTCCTGTGCAGGGATTACCAGACCCCTAAAACATACGATATGAGTATTCATCCCATGGGGGGGCCCGCACAGCATGCACAGACCTGTGTTGACCTGCCCGCTCCGCCCTGCGAATGCTGAGGCTCAACACACCCTGAAGCAACACAGCCAATTCAACGGAGAGAGGACGGCGGATTGGAACACCTGATGGTGCAACGGTGCAGCACTGCACGGTCCAAAACTGAGCTGGTGAGTCATTGTATATTCACCTGGGGCCCTTATAATACCAGAATCCTATTGCCATCAAGAGTAACTGGGGAGAACCCCTGGCCCAGTCAGAGACAGCAACTGGACCTTCCAGATAATGTCGTGAACCATGTGGGATGCCTCCCAGACCCTGGATACTTAGCAGAAAGTAGGCCACTACGTACTGAGAACGTGTCAGACAATATGCTGGGGTGCAGGCTGTGCATGGGAGGACAGCGGAGGCACTCAGCACGGGCCTGACTGAGGGAAACATCACCAAACCTGGGGCAGAGGTGAATTAAAATGCCAACACGGTAGCTCCAGATACCTCACCAGCCAGCTACGGGCTCAATCACCAAAGCACTGTTACAACAGAGGGAAGGACCAGTGGAGCTGAGGCCTCTACTCAGTGGGCACTGGAACATTGCTTACTGGCCACAAAGGCTGAACACCTAAGAATCTACACACAGAGAATTGCACCTCCATTCTTCAATACTCGCTGAGACTACCGCCTAGAACTGCCCATACCAGCGCCATTACCAGTGGTGGAGGTCCCACAGTGAGCAGGTAATAAGCCTCTCCCGTGCATGTGCGGAATTAAACCACGCCGGGCACCTAGAACGGGTTGAATCAGAAGAGACTTGGCATCCCCACTAAGGGAACAAAGTGATCGCCATCTGCTAAATAAGGAGAACCCCCTGATTGAAGAGACAAATGGCTGCATGAGGTAGACCACACTGCCACCTCCACCCTTGCAACCTACAGAAGCAACTTGGAAACACTGACACACAGATGCTAAACAAGGGGGGAAGACCAGGACAAGTGGGCAAAACTGCCCTCCCATACCCCCTGAAATTTGGTGGCATACCAATGCCTAGATCGGACAGACACAGACAAGCCAACATCTCATACCGCGAATAACACCTGGGCGTTACTGGCCGGAATAGCCGATATAAGAACACCATAATGGCTAGCTATTGTCCCGAGCCGATACACTAACTGGAACAGGACTCCCCATATCGCCTCGTCCAGCGAGTCCTCATATCGCAGCCTAGCACTGCTCGTGCCCATCATGGGCAAGGATAAGTCCAAAAAACAAGCTACCCAGAGCAAGATCGCCCAATTTACTACTCCAGCCACACACACCCAAGCTGAACAAGATCAACCAGATATCATGGCTGACGCAGAGACGTTATGGCTGCAATTGCGGATTCGCGCGCCACCATAGAACAAAAGATGGATGGCATTAGTATGGATGTCTCGCTCCTCTGTCATGACCTACAGAAGCTAACGTCCCGCACTGGGGAGGCAGAACCGCCAAACCTGGAATTATTCCTGGAACAATGGCTTACAGATATGTTTGAACCAAAGACGTTCTCCAAGTTCTTTTCAATCGAAAGAGCCCATCGTATGCCAACTGGATGACGGGTGCCCCCCGCGCACCGCAATCACAAAACTGCTGAATTACAGAGACCTCGACGCGCTGTTACAGATGGCTTGCGCCAAAGGCACGCTAACATATAACGGATTCAAAATTGCTTTTTTCCCAGACTATATCAGAGAGGTGACCAGGGCCAGGCAGTCATTCGACCAGCTAAAAAGGCAGTTGCATTCCCTAAATGTGAAATATGGCCTATTGTTCCCGACCCAACTCAAGATATATTGCAAGGGCACGACTGTCCACTTCACAGACCCCAAAGAAGCATGGAAATGGGCAGAGCAACACATTGAAGGGGACTGGAGACCAGTGCGGTACAACAGAAGCAGAAACCCTCGGGCATTACCGCAGCGAAGATCACCACCCCTGCAACCGCTGACGCAAGAACATGAACCGCCGCTCCAAGAGGTAGAGGATTGATACTCAGATAACTGGTAGCCAATACATCATGATACCTCCACGATTGAGAAGCGAGGTACACACCTGGAATGGGCGCACGACACGCAACCACGCTAACCATGGATAGATAAAATGTGAGCGGCCGTCATGGAAGAAAGCCCTCCCCTGGAGTGCCACCCCAGTGTTGTTGGGATGGACGTGCTTCAGGGATTTGAATGCGACAGCTTAATCTAATTTGTTTGTTTAGTGGTTGACTGTTCTTTCACCTATTGTTTGTTGTTCGGGCGACAGATCCTTCAGGTTGGAATGGTGTATAGGGAGGAGGGAGGGAGGATTTATATTTTATGTTGTTCTCGGACCCACCAATCACATTATACACTTGCACCAAACATACAGATTACTACCCTGATGCTGACCCATAGCCTGCCCCCGAGGGACAGCGATATACTCGCCTGCTCCAGTTATGGCCTCTGATAGGAACGGTGTCAAAACCCTGAGATTCCTGATGTGGAATGTCAACGAATTGGGCAGTGGGATCAAAAGGGGTCTAGTCACACAGTTCCTGAATAGATACTCGCCCGACATTGTGCTCCTCACAGAGACTGTCCGGCACAACATGCAATCTGTTTCGACGCACTAATTACTGCATGGCAATACACACCGGTTTCCGATTTCTCCATTATGGGCAAGAGAGGGGTGTTAATATTGTTACACAAAAGACTTCCCTTTAAACTGCCCAATCTTATTCAAGATACGGGAGGCAGATTTATCCACATACAGGGAACGCTGTGGAACCAATCTCGGTTTTGTCATGATGCCTACCTCCAAGGAGCCAGGTCCGACCCAGCAACCCCAGAGGCAGGCATCATTCCCCCCAGGGAAGTTCCAGCGGGCCCAAGCTGGGGCCCTTTGGACGCAGTCCTGGCGCCTTAGGTGCCAGGCTCATGTTGGACCACAGTCCTGGCGCCTTAGGCGCCAGGCTCATAAAGCTGGACATGTGTTCAAGTGTTTTTATGTGCACTTACCTGATGCAGACCATGCTGCTACATCCAGGCCCTCTTGAGGCCTGAATGGGACTACTTTACCTGTGGGACTACTTTCCACCTGGGTGTGGTCGGGGAAGGATACATACCTGATCGGTGGAAGGATACATACCTGGAACTTCTCTCCAAAGCTATTTAAACCCCACCCGAACAGCCACACGTGCTTCGCGTTGTTCTGCACCTAGCAGCTGGACGCTCACCGTGTCAGCTCCTGCTTCTGGACTTCATCCACGCCTGTCAGCATCCTGGGACACCTGCAAAGGGTGATAAGAAGAGAATTGGAGAGGAAGAAGGCCTTACCTGCTAAACCTGCATCACGGAGACATCTCACCGATGATCCTGAAAAGGAAGACATCATTTTTAAAAGCATTTCGCTCCGATCGCTGCAGCGCTGCATTTCACTCACCTTTCTTGGGCGCCTCCATCTTCAGCAGCGATCATCCGGATTCGCAGCCACTTCCCAGAGCCTAGAGAGAAAAAGACAAGAACACAAGGTGAGAGAAGGAAGGGAATAGGAAAAGCTCAGTTTCCTTCTAAGACTTACCTGTTGGGTCATTCCCATTTCATTTCGGGTCTTGCTGCTTCCAGGCATTTTCCGGACCCCGGCCCCTATGGGGAAAAAAGACAAAGACATTAGATGAGCGAATGCAAAAACATTACCTGAGCGCTCATCTAGGATTTACCAGATCTTTACTGGAACTGCACTTTTCACTTCGGGTCGGCGCCATATCTCCGGCATTCCGAACCCCGGCCCCTATGGGGAAAAGACATCAACATTAGCGCTTTGTTGCAAGAAGTCTCCAAAGGAATCTTCTTTCATCACCTGAAAAAGACAATGAACATTATTATTTAAAGCTTGAACTTTTGAACTTGCAACAGAACTTTTACAGCGCCTTACCAGTATAATCAAGCTTACCTGAACTCCCATCCAACCTCAATCCAGTGAAGTAACTGGGTTCAACGCGCCCCTGCATCAGAAGCAGGATGGAGAGCTCGTCCTTTCAGACCGTAAGGTGAGACTTCACGGGGGATCGTGGAAGGGTATCGAGGAGGGTTGGAAGGAAGTGGGAGGCTCGAGCATTATTCCGCCAGATTGTAATACTCCCTTTTCACGTACAGGAGGATATTCCTGCGAGCCAGATTAGCCAGAGTAGAGGGGCCCGTCCTATCCATCTTCAGAGCCCTGCGCTTCACCATTGAAGAGGCATCAGCACTCGAAACCAGGCCAGCGCCCCCGTGGGAATCAGGTGAGCGTGACAGATTTACTCCCCGCCCTCACTCATAACCGAACTGATTTGTGATATCACGCCCATACTCACTAACAACACAACAGACACCCTGATAATGGGAGGAGACTTCAACGATGTCATGGCAGTAGAGGTAGACCGCACACATCTGCGAAGTAAAAACCCCAGAACCAAAACTAAACTGGCCACCTTCACCACTGCCTTTGGGCTGAAGGACATGTGGCGCGATCTACACCCAAAGGACTGTGAATACTCGTACCACTCTGGGGTTCATGCCTCACTCTCGAGGTTGGACTACTTCCTCCCAGCAACGGACATACACAAAGCGACCAAGGCGAATCTACTCCCGTCTGGCGTTTCGGATAATTCTCCCCTCTTGATGGTACTTACGACTGAGAGGTCACTCCCCTCCTGCATGGCGTCTTAATAGCTATTACTTAGGACTTCCAGACCTTATTGAACGCTTCCGAATGACCACAGACACCTACTTTGAGCTGTACACTGAGTCAGTAGATAACCCTGCTATATTATGAGAGGCATACAAGCCGGTACTGTGGGGAGAGATCCTTTCCTGGACGATGGCACATAAGAAGGCACACCAGCAAACTCTAGTGGAAGCAGAGCAAGATGTACAGCAGAAAGAAGTGGCATATGTTGAGACCCGCTCACCTGACACACATCGCCTCCTCCTACTAAGTCAGAAACGCCTCCACAACATAGCCCTGGACTGCGCCAAACAGGCACACAGGGCGATGCGTACAAGACTGTACGACTCAAGTGACAAAGCTGGCAAACTGTTGGCATGGTTGGAAAGAAGGGACGAAGGCCACCAGCAGGTCAAGGAAATAAGATCAGGGAGCTCAGAACTGTTACAAACTGATCGCGATATTGCGGAAGGATTTGCATCCTATTACGCCAAACTGTATAAAGCCCACGCTAGTCAAGGGCGCGAGTATCCTGCTGTGACTGTTTCATTGTGGCTGCGCCTGTAGTGAAGTGAAGAGAAGTGTGCATTGTACCTGAATCCCTTTGAAGAAGGACTCCTTCTGACCAGCATTGAACATTGCTGCATATTGCGAACCGATTCCTGAGCGAGCGAGTAGAAAAAGACACTGTAGCCTTAAGAGATCGGAGTCTCGTAGCTCCGCCCATCTATGAAGCGAAGCTCAAAAGGCCGTGAGGGACGCCCTTGCAGCGTTAAGCCCGCGCTAGTCAAGGGCGCGAGTATCCTGCTGTGACTGTTTCACTGTGGCTGCGCCTGTAGTGAAGTGAAGAGAAGTGTGCATTGTACTTGAATCCCTTTGAAGAAGGACTCCTTGTGACCAGCATTGAACATTGCTGCATATTGCGAGCCGATTCCTGAGGGAGCGAGTAGAAAAAGACACTGTAGCCTTAAGAGACCGGAGTCTCGTAGCTCTGCCCATCCAGGAAGCGAAGCTCAAAAGGCTGTGAGGGATGCCCTTGCGGCGTTAAGCCCGCGCTAGTCAAGGGCGCGAGCATCCTGCTGTGACTGTTTCACTGTTTGCTGCTTTGCTGTACTCTGGCAGCTGGCCAAACATTACTCTCTGACGCCGGCTATCAAAACTTCATAGACAGCCGACAAGCCACAAGTCACAAAAGCGAAACCATATGGGGCGGTAAGTGGTCTGTGCACCGTTTACACCTTAAGATACAAAACAACAGCAAAGCAATCCATCATGTCCATGCAGACAGAGCAAACACTCCCGGCTGAGGGATACAGAGACAAAAGACCAACACGTACAACACGCCCTCTGCAAAGGTTCGGAGCGTCCTCCATTGACACTCACCTGCACAAAACACGTGCAGACATCGACACCGGGGAAGGCATGTGTGATGCCAAATCAATATCATGCACACTACAAAACAACGCCCTTTCAAACGGGTAAAGATCTGACCTCGCCTGGTGCAGCGAGGCAGAATATGGGACGAAGGGAATTAACAGATAGCGTTCCAGGGGGAACGTTGAGCTCCCCGCCCGACTCGGAGCTCGTGGGTCACCCATCGCCTGCCGGAGGGCGGACGGGGGCGGACCTCGACGAGAGGAAGGTGGATGAACTCACAGGGGCTCCGAGAAATGCACCCGAAGTATGAACGACAGAGGTCTGCGCCAGAGATCCCCGGCGGTCCGGAGAGAAGGCAGCTCCGGGTCCCTCTCCCTCCGTTAGGAGCGGGAAGGGTCCCGTGATGCCTTGTGGAGCCGTAGCCAGACGAAATCCTACCGGAGAACCATGAGATACAGGAACAGGCAGATACTGTGGAGGAGGCGCCCCAAGCGGAACAGGGGCAGTATTATAGCCCAGGTTCACCGGGCTCAGCCTGAGGCTGCCATACGATCCACAAAGGACTTGGTCCTAGGGAACCCACAGTCGGTGGGAGCAGAGGCACAACACGAAAAGGACGCAGCTACGGGGATACAGTCCTTTAATAAAAAGGCAAAAGATGTGACTCAAATAATCAATATAGACGGACGAAATTACTGTGGAAAGTGAGACTATATCCGCTTCCTCTCAAGCGCAAAAGAACCAAACTAACAAAAAAAAGAACATAACAGAAAAAACAAAAAGGAAATCCATACACTCGACACAGAGGGAGAAAAATCCTCTAATCAACAACTCATCTCCAAATGAGATGTGGATAGAGATCGACGACGAAACAACTAGATCTCCCTTGCATGAAGCACAAAAAACAAATGACCACCAAACGAAAGGATCCAAAGCAAATAACAAAAATAAAGGGCCTAACAAGGCCAATAAGAAAAAGACACAGCCATGCAAGACGCCCCTGAAAAAAGGACAATTAAACTCACTGTTGGATTTCTTTAAAAATCAAGGAAAAAGGAAATACGACATATTGGAACTATCTGACGCGGAAATCCTGGCAGCAATCACGGAAACCTCACCACCACCAAAAACACGCAAAATGACGCCACCGGTTGTGAGTCCAATTGAAAAACCTCAAAGTGAGATTATGTGCCTACCTCAGGAAGCCGCGAGGGAGGCAGATCAAGACAACTCAAGCGATGACTACAATCCCAATCCAAACCCTACGGCGTCTTCGGTGGAAGACAAAGGGGAAGGCGGTATGGAAAACAGAGTAGAGAATAAGGACAAAGAAGCCACCTCTCCGACATGCATGGGAATTGAGGCACGAAAAAGCGCTATGCCCATGGCTTTGCCTCAAAAAGCACTGGAAAGGACAGAAGAGCACACGGTCCCAAGTACAACCAGCCCAGTAAAGACGGGTGATAAGGAACTGAAAAAAACCCCGCCAGGGCCAAAAGAGCAGATCCTCGGTCTCTTCGAACTGCCGACCCCACCACGACCAAAACACAACTATGGAGAAGAAAGAACAACTGACTACATGAATCCAAACCCATCCGAAGTTCCGCTCCAATACACCAGTAAGAAAAGGGGGCCGAACAGAAGCCTCGGTCGGCGTCCCCGCCTTCGAGGCGACAATCACTTGACCCGGCCTACGACCATCCTTCGGGGGGTCGCCCCAAACAAGACAGACCCAGTCCAGGTCTAAAAGAAACACCAGCAAAAAAATCGGATTTAGCAACTATTATGTCCGCCATTACAATCGCCCTGGCTCCGTTCTGCAAATTATATGAAGCACTAAATGATTCAATGAAAGATCAAACAACAGTGTCGGCCATGACCTTGACAAAATTGATATATTTGGAAGGATACGTGAAGGCCTCAGAAAAACGGATCGACGACCTCATAAATGCGAAATACAAGGAAAGTCAGGAAAACTACTCGTTTGAAGCGAAAGAACACCCTGAGAAGTCCAAGCAGGAGAAAAAAGCTCTATCTAAAAATGGGTCGACACAGACCTCAGGGACATCAAACACTATTGATCTAACTAAGCAGATGGCAAACGCAGGGCGCTTTCAGCATTTTTAATATGAACCAGGGAACTGGACCATCGTTCCCGTTGTCACAAAATAAGGTCTTCACTTTCAACCAAAAAATGACAGACTTGGACAGTCCATCAACCTCTGGTCTACAAAAAAAAAAAAAAGAGATGAATCCCCAGCTAATAAGAACTCAAAGAAAGAGGGTAGCATTTCCACAAGGACAATTCAGACTACCTCTATAAAATCGCAGGAAACATCAAATAAAGGACCAGTGCAACATCAGAAAAATGGGGTGGAGGTCCAAAATCAATCTCAGAGCAAGAGCCTAAACCGACCAGTAGTAAAAGAACAGGTGGTGACAAAAAAGAAAAACAACTTACCCAGGGGTTCCTCGGCTCAGAAGTCAAACAGCTCCCCAATGACGGCGGATGATTTCCTAAGAGACAAAGAATGGATGAACTTATCCGTCTATGAAGAGCCGGAGGAGAGGTGCCATCAACAATCATTGACGCGTCAATCCGCAAGGGAGGTATTCCCTCAAAAACACATCAATGATAAGGGGCGGACAAGGAAAGACTCTATCCAAGACCCACCAGACAGTAGGGCAAGAACGGAAGGTAAAGAACAATCAGAATCAACCACTGTCAGAAATCGGGTGGAATATAAAGAGGAAAAGAAGTTAGTCAGACGGACTCAACATCTTCCTTCATACTCCAAGTCTGACTATCAACGAGACTTTTGGGAACGGAAGGAAAAACACTGGTATTTCCATAACTCTGCAGAAAAGAAAAGCGATTCGAGACACTATGCCGACCGAGGCTGTCAGAAAAGAAAGCCAGAGTCCGAACCCGACCAATCGTCCATAATTTTGAAATTGGAACAAATGAGAGAAAACAAAGAGGACTTAATTCTAAACAGAAGCACAATTTTGAAAATCTTCAGACATCCAAGGTCGGTACATTGCCTGTCGACTGAGGATCTAACACTAGTAGAACCGTACCACTCAGGCAACAAAGCAAAATGCAACCTACATATAAAAGGGAAGAACTACGGAGCTCAACTGCAGGAAGCCAAAGAACTACTAGCCGAGAAAGGCCTATGGTTAAGCGAGATCTCCCCAAAGACAAAGGTAAACAAGCCCAAGTCTCCAAAAATAAACAAGGGCAAGAACACTCATTATATATCCAGAACGGAAGAACTGTACAGAGACAGTCGGTTGCAATATGACAAAGAAAGACCCGACCACCCAAAAGAAAAACCGAGTCAAGGACGAACCGAACCAAAAACAACCACAAACAATAAAACAGATGCTAAGAGCAAAGGTGTCACCCGATCAACGGAATCAACAAGTCGAAAAAGAGCTACCTCTGTTGAAACGGGGAAGTATGAAACAGCACCCCAAATGAAGACTCCGTCATTGAAAGAAGTCCCTCAGGCTATATCTGTGCCCACATCAAAAGCACTATGGGCTTGGTTACCAAAATCACTTACAGCAACTTTGACCAAATAGCAACGATCCGCCCTAGGAGACGGGGCCACAGAACGAACATCTCCAACAACTCGACGTGTGAGGGAAAAAAAGATCCAGATAGCCTCATGGAACACCTGTGGATATAAACATCTTACGGCGGGGGGGGGGTCCGGATCTGGGTCAATTTGAAATAATCACACTTCAGGAACACTGGCTAACTGAGAAACCTTCACTGGAAGGTTACGAGATCGCCTTCGCCCCAGCAAACAAGAACAGACTGGGGCGCCCTTCATCCGGGCTTTTGGTGGCGATTAGAGTGGACTGCGGGCTAAGCATTACAGAATCTATCACAGCCTCAAGCCACATGCAAGTGATCAGACTGACATGGACAATTCCAGAGAAACAGCCAGAAAAGAGAACAGTTAAAGAAATTGGAATAATCAATATCTACTGGAACCCACAAGCAATCACAGACAAAAAATTCCTAACAATATTGGAAAAAGAAATCGACAGGTTATATGCGGAAAAGAACATCGCCCATGTCTTAATCTGCGGGGATCTAAATCTGAAACAAAAAAACACATCTACATCCATTACTGAACGAAAAAAATCCACCCTAGAATCTAGAGGGGAGTTGTGGCACAATCTGATGTCTTCAAGAGGGTTCTACAATCTAGATCAGACATTCCCACTCTCCAGCAGACTGCCAACTTGGGAGAGGGGTGCCCTAAACAGCACATTGGATTACATCTATGTATCAGAGGCCATGCTGGAAGTGATCATAGAATTTGAAGTGATGCAAACGATCCCAAGTGACCACAATCTGCTAAGAGCAGCATGGATCTCAACAGAGGTGCCCCACCAAAAAATGAACTCGGAAATTGAATGTAACACAAAGGGAACCCGCTTAAAGTTGACCACCAAGAGAATAGAAGACCTGTTCAAAGCATATAAAGCCTCAACGAAAACGGTGGAACTTGAGCAAAAAACCATCGATTATCGCCCTTTTCTGAGCCCGTACAAAGTCCCCGCTTGTCAAAGATTTGGAAAGCCACCTACGGGGAACCATCTATACGATAAACAAGTCGTGGCAAAAAGGGCTAGCTTGAGACAACTAATGCGAAAAGCCAAAAAACACAACTCACCGGATCTAGCAGCACAAGTAATTCAAGAAGAAAGAAATTATAAAGCCTGGATTAAAACTCACAGAATCAATCTATATCAGAAAGATTCAGAAGAGATCCTGAGAAATGGAGCGCGGAAAAACTCCAGGAGCTTCTGGAACCTCTTAAAAACTGGTATAGAACAGAAAACCAATATGCCAGCAAACCACGTAAGCGAAGAAAAGTGGATATTACACTTCGAAGCGCTGTTCCGAAAACCATCAGGAAATGAGGACCAAGTTTGTATCCAACAAGACAGCCCGTGGGTGGACGTCTCAAACCCAGAGGACATCAGGGAAATAATCAACAAACTAAAAAACTCTCGAGCACCGGGGCCAGATGGTGTCACCAACATCGACTTAAAATCATTTAAAAAACAATGGATTCCCTTTATCAGCCTAGTCCTCAAATACTGTGAAACATCAAGAGCCATCCCAAAATCCTGGACCTCAGCTAACGTGGTACCCATTTACAAAAGAGGAGACAAGTCTGATCCTGGCAACTATCGGCCCATAGCATTGCTCGACACGATCGGGAAAGTTTTCGGCATGCTGCTCCTAAAGAAATTCCAACTATGGGCAACGGAGGCACCATGTAACGACCCTTTTCAAGCAGGCTTTAAGAAAAACTCATCCACGACGATAAACATCATGCTCCTTAGCATAATCAAGAGCAAAGTCGCTGAGGAAGGGGCCTCAGTGTTCGTGGCCTTCATAGACCTGACCCAGGCCTTTGACCGGGTGGATAGAGAACTCCTATGGAAGAAATTGTACTCCTGGAACTGCCCGCAAGCCATTCTGGCTCCAATCAAAGCGTTACATACGAATACCTCCATCAGAGTGAAATTAAACATACAAGGCGACCTGTCGGAAGAAATTCCTATACGAAGAGGGGTGAAACAAGGCTGTCCTCTGGCACCGGCCCTGTTTGTCGCATTCATGGGCGATTTCAAAGATTCCTATGCCTCGGTGAGAGCTTTTCCGCCAAAAATTGGAAACACATCAATGCCACGTCTAACATACGCAGACGATATAGTACTAATGGACCTAACCCAAATAGGGCTGCAGCGTCAATTAGATAATTTGGCAAACTACATCAAGCTCTCAAACCTGGAGATAAATAAAGAAAAAACAAAAATCATAACTTTGGGGAAATCAACAAAGAAACAGAAAAATTTCAAGTGGACCATGGAAAACGTCCCGATTGAGAAAACAACAAAATTCAAATTTCTGGGAGTTATTATTGACAACTCGCCTCAAGAAACGAGCATGCAAGAACACTATGGGCAAAAGTAAGATCACTGGCAACCCAAGCCAAAATACTGGAAAGGAAATATGGAAGATTTTCCCTTATACCTACCATCAAATTCTATAAGGCAAAAGCAGTTCCGGCTCTTACATACGGTTCCGAAGCCATGCCTGAGATACCGGACACCCTTTGGCTGAGGCTAGAAGGTTATTTCTGGAGGACTGTATTGAACCTACCAAAATCAACTGCAATGGCGGGAATAAGGAGAGAATTGGGACTTTCATCGTTGAAATTGTCGGTTGAAGCAAAGAATCTGGCGTTATATCAGAAAACCATCATTTCACAACGCCTCCCGCTCTACCAATTGATAAACGAGGAAGGGTGCAGAGAAAAGTGCAAAATGCTGAAGAAATGGTCAACAAAGATAAAGCAAAATTTAGACCTTGTAGCTTGCACAGAAGCTGATTTAATTGGAAAACCAGATAAAGTCAAGAAGAAACTGGCAGACCTTGACTGGATTGCTACTGAGGAAAAAGCGTCGAACAACAAACTCTTGAAACACCTTCCACACTATGCACTAAAGAGGAACGAAATAGCTCAATATCTAAGAAGGTTCCCGAGTAGACCACTTCGCCAACTATTCCTAAGAGCACGTCTAAACTTACTTGCCACAAATGAAATACTTCAAATTAGAGGCCAGTCAGAATACAACACCTGCAGACTCTGCAAGATGCCGGACCAGATGGAAAACGTGAGATACTTACTTACTAGCTGCCAGGCTTTGTCCACTATACGCCTAGCCTACTTACGCAACACACTGAGTCCGTTCACAGAGCCGGAAGAAGAGCAGTGGTGGCCGCGGTTAATTGGGGGAGGAAGGACTGCCTGGACCTTAGCCACAGCTAAGATTCTGCAAATTGCCCTGACAAAATGCAATCAGCAGTGCATAGAAGATAGCTGAGAGACTGGCCTCTGGAGCCCTGCTACACATTTTTTTTTTTTTAAAGAAGAAGCACATTCACACCAGATCTTGTAAAATCTAAATTTAGATAAAAAACAAGTAAAAAAAATAAATTAAAAAATAAATAAATAAATAAAAGCCCACAAACATCCCGTAGAGAAGTCAGCGCTCGATAAGAGCTCGCTCCCCTCCCTGAACGCCATTCAAGTTGCACTGCTTGAACAGAATATCACAGAAGATGAAGTGGTACTAGCTATATCACAGCTGCAACCAGGAAAGACCCGGGCCCGAATGGTTTCCCGATAGACATATGGAAGAGACTGGGTGGGAATGAGATGGCCCCACCCTTACTTAGAATGTTTCTACACACTAAAGAACAAAGAACCCTGTCCCCTGACCTGAGGAAAGCCAGTATAACAGTAATTCCAAAAACGGGCAAACCCCCAAACCAATGTGGTTCCTATAGACCGATATCCCTAATCAATGGCGAGACCAAATTACTAGCAAAAGTACTGGCAAGCAGATTACAAAGGTTGATAACATCACTGATCCACCCGGACCAATGCAGATTTATGCTGCAGAGATCCACATCTGAACCTCTGCAGGCTCTACCTGGTGCTAGAGAGAGCTCTGGCCTTTCTGGAGCCCCTGCTCTGTTGACAGTAGACTTTGAAGAAGCCTTTGACTCCGTTTCCTGGGAGGCCCTGTGGGAAATCATGATCCAAATTTGATTTGGACAACAATTCATAGGCTGGGTACAACTCCTATATAGCTCCCCTGAGGCAGAGGTCAAGGTAAATGGTTGGCCGTCAAGGGTCTTTAAAGTGGGTTACAGAACGAGACAGGGCTGCCCCCTGTCTGCTATGCTCTTCTCGTTGATAATTGAACCCCTGGCCATTGCACTAAGAAACACACCATCATGGAGAGGCTTCCGTTGGTTGGAGGACTGGGAGGATAACGTTTCCCTATATGCCAACGATTTGTTAATATACCTGGGAGATCCAGCCAATTCTTGTTCTGTGGTCACACAAATAATAGAAAGATATGGCTTGTTCAGTGGTCTGAAGGTCAACTTGTCCAAATCTATACTTTTCCCTCTTAAAGGCGTAGGGAGTACTATCTCAGATAACTGCCCATATCGTGTCGAAACGGAACACTTCCGCTATCTGGGTATCCAGATCACGACTGACCTCACAGAAAATTTAGTCAGGAACCTACACCCAATTGTGGATAGATTTATAGAGGATGTGCGACATTGGACTTCACTTCCACTAACCCTATTAGGCAGGGCAGCACTGTTTAAAATGCTGGCCTTACCTCGTTTCTTATACATCTTACAAAACGCCCCGCTCCATATCTCAGCCGTAGAATTCCACAAAATCGATAGCACTCTCAGGATCATCCACGAATTCCAAACGCTTCAACGCTCCATCTGGGAGGACGGCATAGGGGTACCGAATTTGCAAGTCTACTACTGGGCTAGTCAGATGGCGGTGATAAACATCAAAGCAGAAATAGCCGCTCTACAGGGATTGTCCCCATTGAGGAGCCTATATCATACAATGAAACCACCTCTCCCTTGCACTATGACAGCACATACGACAACAATCTGGACAGAAACACATATCGGGTGGGACAAAAAACGTGACCCCAATACAAACGCTATGCGGGAATAGAAATCTGCCCGAATTAGGCAAAATCCTGGCGTGGCCGAACTGGGAATCAAAGGGAATAACCAAGGTTGGGGGAATAATCGTAGAAGGCAGACTGGCATCCTTTGAGGAATTAATTACTCGATTTAGTCTTCCTGTCATTGAGCGATACAGATACATACAGCTGAACCACGCAATACAAACACATCTGCCCGTGCTGTCTGATATGCCTGACAGTAGACCCCTAGAGTCCTCGAGCGCATTGTGACTAAAGTCACCTCTGTCATGTATAATGCCCTATCCTCCTTTGCAACACATGAACTATGCAATTAGAAATGGAAATGGGAAAAGGATATAGGTCCGATATTGCCTAAGGTCTGGGTGACGATCCTGATGTACCCGCGAGAGACAGCCATCTCGGCTAGACTTAGGCTCATACAACCTAAAGTGCTGCACAGACTTTATTACCCGAGAGTATCTCTCTACCGTTGGGACAGGGCCACAGTCCCCAATTGCCTATGATGTTTAAGTGAGTAGGGTACCTTCTTTCATATAATATGGGAATGTACGCAGATTCAAGAGTACTGGCGAAAATGTTGTGAGAAGTTATCGGCAGTATTGGGTCACACCATCCCTACGGATCGTAGACTGATGTTATTGGGCACCGAAGAGGAGGGAGAAATGACACACTTGGAAAAACTGTTTTTCTCAACAACCACAGGACTGATCAAAAGAAACATAGCAAAACTATGGTGATCCAATGTAACCCTGCAGTATGATGTATGAGGTAAGGCAAGCAACCCTCTTTTTTTATATAAGGGGGCTTGACTCCAGAGGGTAGAGCGGACGTTTTGAGAAAACAGTGGAGTCAACAGCTACCCTGGTCATTGACGCTCTGGTAGGAATCTTTTTTAGAAAAGCAGTGGAGCTAAATTAGCACATATCGATTAGCTCTTAACATGAACACAAAAAAGTTAGATTCTTTTTTAAACATAAAAAGTTGTGATTTATTACATTTTCAAGAGTAGATATTTTTAAAAACAACGACATATGCCATCCCTGGCACAGAAAAACATTTTATACACAAAATATGCTATGATTATGCATATAGGTGGGTCAGTACATCAATGGTGACTGTAATTACATGTACTGCTAGTGTTGTGGCAGTACATAAAAATTGTCGACACACACAGAGTTCAGGTGTTTCTAGTACGGCAAGAAGATGGAGCGGCCAGCGGTTGAAAGTGTGGAACCTGCTGGTGGATGCACCGGACTGTCTTCAGGACTGGGGGAACTTTAGAGCACAGGAGTGCTTGTTAAGTGCCAGGCACCTGAAAATGGTGAGACAAGGGATGGAGTGTTATAAAGTAAGATTTAAAAACAAGGAGTGTTCAAAGGGAGACACTGCGAAAAAGGAACCTACCTATGGTAGTTGGAGCGTCATGGCAAGCGTGGTTTGATAGGAGCCAGATTCTGGGTAAGTCGCTGGCGAATGGGTTAGTCCATGAAATGGACCGACGGTCTCTGAAATAAGTTGGAAACCCGAGTTGGTTGGGATGTAATGAATTACAATGAGCATTGATGGCAATGGTAGTTTACAAAAAGTTACCTGGTCTGGTCAGAAAATTGGGTCCCAGGTGGTTCTAGATGAAAAGATGTCTCTATATAGGGCGAGGAGTAAGTCAGCAGTCTGTTGTAGACAAAAGAGAAGGGGAGTAGGCCTTGTTAATGTTGGGCAGCTAGTTGCAGAGGTAAAAGGTGATCGTGAGGCATAATAGTGCAGGCGTCAAGTGTCATGGTGCTGGTGCACAGTTATACAATCAATATCGAGTGCCTGTGGTCGAGGTAGTTGCCTAGGTAGCAGTAGGCCATGCAAGTGCAGGCGTCAAGTATCATGGTGCTGGTGCCCAGCGGTACTATCAATTTCAGTTGCCTGTGGTCGACAGGTTTTTTTGGGATTGTGGTCGTTATTTTTTATTTATTATTGCAGCCTGAATGTGAATAAGAGGCCGATGCCCGTGTAGACGAAAGTTACGATATTGGAGGAAGAAAAGTCCGGCGTCCCGTGGGGGTTGGGGCTCCTGTGATCTAAATGCAGTGGGTGGTGGCGAATGGGTCGCAGAACCACTATGGATGGTGGATCACAACCGTTTGTGAAAATGGGAGCAATCTGAAGCGAAGCTTACCTCTGCAATCGAGCTGTGTCGGCGACTGACGGTGCTGTTTGATACGCGCGCATGCGTATATGGATCGAATTGTTCAAGGCGCGGTCATGTGGCGCATGTGTGGAGCGGGTAGCGGTACTGTACCTGCGCATGCTCGTTGCCGGGAAAGAGGGCTAGCCGGCAGGCCTCGAAAACGTCAAGGAATGGGGCAACGTAATATGTAGTAGTTATCTATGACGGTCAGTGTCAAAATAAATCAAAAGGGAGAGACCACCAGGGGGTGCAGAGGCAATGGCTGCCTAGTGCCAAGCTCCCGCCAGGACTGGGCCTTTTAGTGGGATTGAGCCCCCCCGGGCCCCCCAGGCGGAATAGCTGAGTGGTCATCGACCGGTGACCCCCCTGAGAGACGTCGGCACGAAGGAGCGGATCTCGCCGCCCCCGGGAACCGGAGTTCGGGCCGCATCGGAGCTGCGGCCGAGGACGGGGAGAGGCCTGCGGACGGGCGGAGCCCAGCTGGTGAGCCCGGCTGCCTGCCGGATTGCAGCGCCCCGCCGACCCAGACGGGGCCGGCGAATGGAGTTGGCCGCCAACGCTATATGGAGGAGATAGGGAGGCCGCGGCTCGCTGGTCGGGCCCTCCCCGGACAGACCCCGGCGGACGCCACAAAGAAGCAGCCCGCGCCCTCCCCTGCCATACCCCGGCGGTCGCGATAGGGAAGCTGTAACGCTCACCTGACTCCCACGGAGGCGCTGGTCTAGTCTGGGTTGCTGTGGCCTCTTCGAGCGTGATGCGCAGAACTCGGAACACCGACTGAACAGGACCCTCAAATCTTGCTTGTCTGGCCCGTAGGAATATCCTTCTGCAGATGAGAAAGGGGATTAACAGTCTGCAGACTAGTGTGCTTGCTCCCCACTTCCCCCCTTCGTTCTTCTCTAACTTCCTCCGAAATCCCCGGTTGAAGCTCACCTTATGGTTTGAAAGGATGAACTCTCCATCCTGCTTCTGGTGCAGGGGCGCGTGTTTGTCCAGTTACTTCACTGGTTTTCAGAATGGCGCTGGCAAAATCCACTTGACTTTTCCGAGCGGAACGCCGTAAGTATGAAGATTACAAAAGTTCAAGTGTTGAGCCTCCTTTTCTGTTGCCTTCCTAACCTGTGATCTGTCCTTTATTTCAGGTGTAGAATGAAGGCAATGAGTTGAGGGATTGAATTGCCGATGGTAAACTCAGGTGAGTTAGCGATGGGGGCGATCCCTCTTAATGTCTTTATATTCCTCCAGTAATGTCTTTTGTCCTTTCCCCATAGGGGCCGGGGTGCGGTACCTGCCAACGAAGCGTCGCCGACCCGAAATGAGGAATGGTCCACCAACAGAAGACCGGTAAGTGTTATGGCGGAAAATTAGGCTTTCCTCATATGTTCCTTCTGCTCACCTTTTGTCTCTTCTTCTCTCCCATAGGCGCAGACATGTGGCGACCGGTGCAGACAGTCGCGGTGGAGCCAGAAGAACTCCCGAGGACAGGTGAGTGAAGCGCGGCGCTGCAGCGAGCAACGCGGTGCTTTTAAATGAAAGTCTTTTCTCAGGAACGCTGGCGTGAAGGTTCCGGATGCAGGTACGAAGTTTGATAAAATTCTTGGTTTTCACCTTTCTCTTCTCTTCTTTCCTTACAGGTGTTCCAGGATCGAGGCGGGCGTGGCTGGAGACCAGATGCAGGAGCAGACACGGTGAGCGTTCAGCTGCTTGGATGCAGAACAACGCGAAGCGTGAGCTACTGTCTGGGCGTTGCTTAAATAGCCCCCAAAGTAGTTCCAGGTAAGTATCCTTCCCTGGGCACGCCCGAGTGGCAAAATAGTCCCAATGAAAAAATAGTCCCTTTCAGGTCTCAGGGAGGCCTGAATCTTGCAGCATGGTCTCCATCAGGTAAGTGCACAAAACACCTTCCTTTATGAGCCTGGCGCCATATGTCCAACATGAGCCTGGCGCCAAAGGCGCCAGGACAGAGTCCAAAGAGCCCCTATAAGGGGCCGCTGGGCTTTTACCCGGGGGCATGATGCCTGCTCCCGGGGGTGCTGGGCCTGGCCTGGTGCTCCGGGGGTAGGCATCATGACAGCACTCCCCCCCCCCCAAGGCCCCTCCCAAGGTCGTTCCCTCTGGAGGTTTCGGTTTGTTTGGGAAATTCCGATGGAACCTTTTTACCAGCCGAGGTGCATGTACGTGGTCCCTGGGTTCCCAAGACCTTTCCTGAGGCCCGTACCCTTTCCAATCAATTAGATAGAAAAGTTTTGATTTTGAGATCTTAGAATCCAAAATGTTCTTCACCTCGAATTCAGGCTCCCCATCTATCTGGATTGGTTCTGGTGGCTTTATTAATCTGGTTCCTGGTTGCACTGGTTTCAAAAGTGACACATGAAAAACGGGGTGAATCCACATGTTAGCTGGTAGATCGAGCTTGACTGCCACTGGGTTAATTATAGCTTTGATCGAGTAAGGGCCCAAATATATTGGATTCAAAGTTCGAGGTCCCTTGAGCAATAAGTGTTTGGTAGCCAACCATACTTGATCCCCTATTTGGTATGGAGGCGCCTCACTCCGATGCAGATCCGCATTCTTTTTGTATTTCCCTTTCGCTTGTTGCAAATGTGCAGTTGCATCCTTGAAGGCTTGAGTTATCGTGGAATGCAAATGGTCCACTGCGGGCATTTCAAGGCTCAGAGGTGAGTCCAGGTCTGAAGTACGAGGGTGATGTCCATATAGGGTGTAAAAGGGGCTTTGTCCAGTTCCAGAGTGTACCGAGTTATTGTATGCATATTCGGCCACCCATAAAATATCCTTCCAATTACCCTCCGATTGGTGCAACATACATCGTAGGTATTGTTCGAGGGTCTGGTTCGTTCTCTCCGTCTGACCATCGGTCTGTGGGTGGTGGCTGGTTGAGAGTCTTACGTCGATTTGTGCCAGTTGACAACACTTTCTCCAAAAATGAGAAATAAACTGGCTTCCCCGGTCGGAGACTAGTATGGACGGGAATCCATGCAAACGGATGATATTTTCGAGGAATTCCTTGGCTAGGTCAGAAGCTGAAGGTAATCCTTTCAATGGAATAAAATGGGCCATCTTGGAAAATAAATCCACCACAACCAGAATAGTATTGTATCCATTACAAGGGGGCAGGTCCGTGATAAAATCTAGTGACAAGGTGTGCCAAGGTGCTGTTGGAATGTCTAAAGGCTGAAGAAGACCGGCGGGTTTTGTCTTTTGGCCTTTGTTTTGGGCGCAAACTCCACAGGACATCACGAAAGATTTAATATCCTTTCGCCAGGAAGGCCACCAGAATTGTCGTTTAATTTTTTCCTCAGTTTTGGCAATGCCAGGATGTCCTTCCATCAGGGTATCATGATGACGGGAAATAACCAGTTCTTGCAATTCCTTTTCTGGCAGAAATAAGCGTCCTTGGAAGTAAGGTAGGCCATCGTTGACCGAAAAGTAAGACCCCCTTTGGATCCAATCCTGCAAGGCTGTAGAGTCCAGGAGTTGTTTTACCCGTGCTTGAATGTCTTCAAGGGTTTGTAAAGATGTTATCCCCAAAATTCTTTGTTTGGGAATTATCGGCACAGGTTCTGAGTTTGTGTCTATTTCTCCCATTCCTATTCGAGATAGTGCGTCCGCTTTGCCATTCTTACAGCCGGGGCGGTAAGTGATTACAAAATCGAACTCAGCAAAGAACAAAGCCCATCGGAGATGATGTGACGATTGAGCCTTGGCAGTTTTTAAATATTGTAAGTTTCGGTGATCAGTGATCACGGTGATGGTATGCCTGGCGCCAAGAAGATAATGCCGCCAAGCCTTAAAGGCAGACTTAATGGCTAATAATTCCTTGTCGGTGATTGCATAATTTACCTCAGGCGGCGAGACATTTCTGGACCAAAATGCTACGGGGTGCAGTTGGTTGGTTTCAGGGTCTCTCTGAGACAGGGCAGCTCCCATGGCTAAGCTGGACGCGTCGGTTTCGACTATATATGGGAGATCGGGACGCGGGTGCTTCAAAATAGGTGCAGCCGTGAATTTAGCTTTCAATTCCTGAAAGGCCTGTTCGGCTTCCTCGGTCCATTCGAAGCGTTTATTTTTCCGCAAGAGTGCAGTGATGGGTTGTACCACACGTGAAAATTCCGGGATAAATATGCGATAAAAATTGGCAAAACCAAGCATGCTTTGGACACCTTTCACCGAACTAGGTGATGGCCATTTGAGGATGGCATCCACTTTTCGTGAGTCCATTCGGACCCCTTTAGGTGTCAGGATGAATCCAAGAAACTCAACCTCGGTGGTATGGAAAACGCACTTTTTCAGCTTTGCAAACAGTTTGTGCTGGCGCAATTTCTCAAGGACGGCCCTGACATGCTTTCTGTGATCAGATTCCGAAGAGGAGTACACAAGAATGTCATCGATATATACGACAACACAAACATCGATGAGTTCCCGAAGGACATCGTTCATGAAGAATTGGAAGGCAGCAGGCGCGTTGCACAACCCGAAAGGCATCACCTGGTATTTGAATAATCCATATTTTGTACGGAAGGCCGTTTTCCATTCGTCGCCTTCTTTTACTCGCACCAGATGATAAGCCCCCTGGAGATCTAACTTGGTGTATACGCAAGCGTCCTTCACCTGGTCAAGGAGTTCAGGGATCAGAGGCAGAGGGTAACGGTTTTTAACAGTTATCTGGTTCAATGCGCAGTAGTCGAAACAAGTTCTAAGGTCGCCTTCTTTTTTGGGCACGAAGAACAAAGCCGAGGATGCCGGAGACTTTGACGGGCGAATGAAACCATTGGCTAGGTATTGATCTAAATATTGTCTCAAATGCAGATTCTCAGGTTCAGTAAGGGCATAAATCCTGATACAAGGGGGTTGTGCACCGGGCACCAGATCGATTTGGCAATCGTACGATCTGTGGGGAGGTAACGTGTTGGCCTGTTCCTTTTGGAAGACGTCCTGAAAGTCTTGGTATTCCGGAGGTAGTTGCATGGAGACAGAGGTTACAGACGCTAGACTAATCTTCAGATTTTCTGGGTAGCAGGTTTGTGCACAATCCGGGAAGGTTATTCTCTTCGCTCGCCAATCAATTCGAGGATTATGTGTCTCTAACCAAGGGATTCCGAGAATAGCCTGAAACTGTGGAGCCTTGATTACATCAAACACAACTGCCTCCCGATGGCCATCCGGACCTATAAGTGTCACCTCAGCAGTGGAATGTGTTACCGGTCCAGAGGCAATTTCGGTTCCATCGACTGTGATGATGACATCTTTGCTGGTTTTAGGACGCAGAGGGAGGTTAATCCTAGAGACCAATTCACGATCCACATAATTTCCTATAGCCCCACTATCGATGTATGCCTTTATTGCATGCAACCGCTTAGGCTGTTCCGGATCTACGAGGACCACTGGCACAATGAAATGCGAGGTCTGAGAGTTAGTTTTCAAGCTCGGCAAGCGGACCCCTACGCTTGTCGGGCGTGGTCGTTTCCCGAAACAGAGTCTTCATGGTTTTTATCAGCGGCTCCTTCCACCTTCTTGGGCGGTTTTGCCGGGCAATCTTGTAGAAAGTGTCCAGAGGACCCACAATAAAGACATAATTGCATCTGCCGTCTTCTTTCACGTTCTTTTTGAGTTAAAGGTCCTTTAACCCCTCCGATTTGCATAGGCTCAGAGACATCAGCACCCTTGGGGTTAGCGTGGGTCTTGACCAACACCCGGGTCTCAAACTTGGACCGATCTGCTTTTCTGTTTTGAAGTCTGTGATCCAATTGGATCACTAAGTCTATATATTCTGTGCATTCTTGGGGCGGATTTACAACTTGGGCCAGGACATCTTTAAGTTCTCCGCGTAGACCTCGATAAAATAACGTGATTCTTTTATCCTCTGGCCACCCAGTTTCCACAATTAGTCTATTAAAGGTTGCAATGTAGGATAGGAGGTCCTGATTGCCCTGTCGCAGGGATAGAAGTTCGTCATCCAGAGCCTGCCCCTGAGAGTGTCGAGCAAATAACCTTTCCATGCTTCCTTGAAATCCTTGAAAATCACGGAGAATCGGGTCATCTTGAGTAACCAGTGGAACTGACCAATCGGCAGCACAGCCACTGAGATATGACAATACAAAGGCTACCTTGGTCTGGTCATTATGGAAGGCCCCAGGTCTGCATAGGAAGTGCAAACGACACTGATTCATGAATACGGCAAATCGTTTGGGGTCCCCAGCAAAGCGTTCGGGTGGGGCCAGCGGCATGTTTCCAGGTAGATTAATCTGCACAGGGTTACTGGGAACCACAGGAGCGGGGTTCCCCCCGGAACCGGGTAGAGGAGTGTGTCCAGCTTGACCTTGCAAAAACTGTCTAGCCAGGTCATCAGTTCTTTCCTTTGATACAATCACTTCCCTCCTGAGAGCATTAGTCTCTTGACGAGCGGCGTGTACTTCGGCCCGTAATTCCCCCAGTAGTTGGGCCAACTGATCAGTCTCGGAAGTTTCCATAGCGCCTGGGTGGGAATTTTTAGGAAGGCTTCGTGTTCTGTAACGCTCACCTGACTTCCACGGAGGCGCTGGTCTAGTCTGGGTTGCTGTGGCCTCTTCGAGCGTGATGCGCAGAACTCTGAACACCGACTGAACAGGACCCTCAAATCTTGCTTGTCTGGCCCGTAGGAATATCCTTCTGCAGATGAGAAAGGGGATTAACAGTCTGCAGACTAGTGTGCTTGCTCCCCCCTTCCCCCCTTCGTTCTTCTCTAACTTCCTCCGAAATCCCCGGTTGAAGCTCACCTTATGGTTTGAAAGGATGAACTCTCCATCCTGCTTCTGGTGCAGGGGCGCGTGTTTGTCCAGTTACTTCACTGGTTTTCAGAATGGCGCTGGCAAAATCCACTTGACTTTTCCGAGCGGAACGCCGTAAGTATGAAGATTACAAAAGTTCAAGTGTTGAGCCTCCTTTTCTGTTGCCTTCCTAACCTGTGATCTGTCCTTTATTTCAGGTGTAGAATGAAGGCGATGAGTTGAGGGATTGAATTGCCGGTGGTAAACTCAGGTGAGTTAGCGATGGGGGCGATCCCTCTTAATGTCTTTATATTCCTCCAGTAATGTCTTTTGTCCTTTCCCCATAGGGGCCGGGGTGCGGTACCTGCCAACGAAGAGGCGCCGACCCGAAATGAGGAATGGTCCACCAACAGAAGACCGGTAAGTGTTATGGCGGAAAATTAGGCTTTCCTCATATGTTCCTTCTGCTCACCTTTTGTCTCTTCTTCTCTCCCCTAGGCGCAGAGATGTGGCGACCGGTGCAGACAGTCGCGGTGGAGCCAGAAGAACTCCCGAGGACAGGTGAGTGAAGCGCGGCGCTGCAGCGAGCAACGCGGTGCTTTTAAATGAAAGTCTTTTCTCAGGAACGCTGGCGTGAAGGTTCCGGATGCAGGTACGAAGTTTGATAAAATTCTTGGTTTTCACCTTTCTCTTCTCTTCTTTCCTTACAGGTGTTCCAGGATCGAGGCGGGCGTGGCTGGAGACCAGATGCAGGAGCAGACACGGGGAGCGTTCAGCTGCTTGGATGCAGAACAACGCGAAGCGTTAGCTACTGTCTGGGCGTGGCTTAAATAGCCCCCAAAGTAGTTCCAGGTAAGTATCCTTCCCCGGCCACGCCCGAGTGGCAAAATAGTCCCAATGAAAAAATAGTCCCTTTCAGGTCTCAGGGAGGCATGAATCTTGCAGCATGGTCTGCATCAGGTAAGTGCACAAAACACCTTCCTTTATAAGCCTGGCGCCTATGGCGCCAGGACTGATGTCCAACATGAGCCTGGCGCCAAAGGCGCCAGGACAGAGTATTAAGAGCCCCTATAAGGGGCCGCTGGGCTTTTACCCGGGGGCATGATGCCTGCTCCCGGGGGTGCTGGGCCTGGCCTGGTGCTCCGGGGGTAGGCATCATGACAGAAGCGGCCCGAAAAGGTAAAGCACCAGACGGGCGGGAACAGCCCCTCCCGCCGCCACCAGTTCTCCCCGCCGGACCCACCCCGAGCAATACCCCCCGAAAGGGGAGCCAAGCCCCCAGCTCCTGCTCCCCGCCCCCGGGGTCTGGGCCTCCCCCCGACCCCACCGGCCCGGGAGGAACTTACCAGCGGCCCCGAGCCCAGCACCCGGGGCCTGGAAACGGCGACGTTGCTCCCTTACACCCCCAGGAAACAGCCGCAGGAAAGGGGAGCGCACCTGGGAACAGCAGCCGCCGCGGCTAGCCACGCAGCACTCATCGCCCGGGCGCGGTCGCGGCACACCCCACCCCCAGCAACACTGGCCCACTAGGGCCCCGGCCTTGCCGCCGAGCCCAGCGCAAACACACTGGGGAGAAGGGATTGCACCCACCCAATGAGGAACCCAGTGAGCCTGGAGGCACAGATAACAAGTCAGCTTTAGCCCGCTCCTGCTCAATCAGGTGGTGGCCCCCGGTAACATTCCCAGGGCGTTTGCCCGCCTGACTCCCCCCCGGGTGGAGAACTCTGACAGCAAACAGAGGTTGGAACACGACGCCGGCAGCCCCCCCCTCCCCACGGGGCCGCACCAGGACGAGGAAGCTCTTGGCCTGTGGCGGACCCCGAGGGGGGCACAGAGGAGGATCGCATGAACTGGCTAGAGTCTCTACAAGCGTTTAGGTACAGGGAGACGGGGGATCGCAGCAACAGCTACACGGGCTCCAGTGACCCGACCCACCCGGGAAACATGACGGAATCCTCGACGGCGATGGAGAGGGGCTTTGCCTCCATCCTTCAGGAATGTAGGGAAATGCGATCAGACATCGCCCAGAAGTTCGAAAAAATGGACCAGAGGGTGGACAAAGTGGAGGAGAGGTTCCTACGGGTAGAAACCAACCAGTCCTCGTCAATGGCACAGGAAGTCCAATTTGACATGAGGCTCTCGGCCTTGGAGAAAAGGGATGAGGAGAAGGCCAGACAGTTCGACGACTTTGAAAACAGGGAAAGGAGGAATAACTTAAGATTTTTTGGGATTCCGGAAACGGAGGGGGGGACAGAGAGAGACCTAACTCGAGTTGTGAAAGACATTATTACCCTTCTTTTCGCGGAGGAGATGACCACGGAACCCACGTTCGATGGGGTGCATAGAGCAGGGGGCAGGGCGGGGAACCCCCGATCTGTCCTATCCCGATTCCACTACTATATGGAAAAGACCAAGGTCTTGGAAGAAGCGAGGAAGGCAGGGGTGATCACTTACAACAATGCCCAGATCACTATTTTTCAGGACCTCTCCACCTACACCTTGGCGAAGCGCAGAATGTGCCGTCCCCTGACGCAGCTACTCAAGGAGAAGGGGGTGCGTTACAGGTGGGGGTATCCTTTCTCCCTGTCCTTCGAATACATGGGCCAACGCACTATGTTGGTCACAGAAGAGGATATTAGAGGAGCCATACGCGACTACGTGGTGGACCCAACCCCCCGAAGAAGCCCGATCGGCCCGGAAGCACTGGCCAGGGGTGGTCCAGGTCAGTTGGGACCTAGGAGAAGGAAGACAGCCTCACGAAAATACAAAAAATTGAACACTCCGCCTCCCGCCCAGGAAGGAGAGCAAATGGATTCGGAGGGCTGACGGCGGGAGAGCCCCGACAAGCTGCGGGACAGGTATGGAAGTTCGTGAGGTCCTAGCGATGACTCTGTCCCCTGGAACAGCAAGTATACAGTGGGAAACTGACAGGACAAGGCCGGGGGGGAGAGGGGGGCTCAAGGAGATGAGCATTGTACTGTAGGCCTAGCCAGGGGAGGTCAGGCTGGTGGTCCGGCCACATGCCAGCAATGGCGGAACTTACTGGCTGGACGTCGGGTAGGGGGGTGGGGGGTTCTTTCAAGTTGGCAGGGGTAGTTCTTTCAGGGAGGGGGGAGGCAGGGATGTTTGGGGTCAGTTTTAGGGCCCCTGGGGAGGGAGGATGGGAGAATCCAAGCAATCCAGAAGCGAGACAAATGAAGCGAGACAGGATTTTGGACATGATGTGGGTGGCCAGCCGGGAGAGTTGCATAGATAATGGCTGATGGCTTGCCGGCCCTGGGGGTGGGCACCTTGAATGTGCGAGGTCTGAATACCCCCACAAAGAGATCCCTGGTTTGCAGGGAGTTTAGAAGAGCTAAACTAGACCTGCTTTTCTTGCAGGAGACTCATTGGGCCCGGGGGAAGGAACCCAAGATGAGGGGAGGAGGAATCGGCGAGATTTTTTGTGCATCACACAGGTCTAAGAAGAGGGGAGTGGCTATTTTGCTAGCAAGGAGCGTAGGCTTTGAGCAGGAAGCAACCCTGAGGGACCCCGAGGGCCGCTACCTAATGGTATGGGGCTCACTACAGGGGGCCCCCTTAACCCTCGCAGTTGTATATGGTCCAAATGAAGGCCAAGCCCAGTTCTGGGAGGAAGTAAGGGACAGGCTTAAACTCTTTGTTCATGGTAAAATAGTGGTAGGGGGAGATTTTAACATGGTCCTAGATCCGTCCTCAGATAGAAAGCGACTTGGTCCTCCAAACGTTAGACCTGCGGACGAGGCCACGGCACGCAGCTTCCGGAGGGTCAACACCGAGCTGGGTCTGGTAGACACAATTCCGTCCCCCAGGTCTGACGTCCCCTCATTCACGTACTACTGGGCCATTCACACCTCATTCTCTAGAATCGATTATATTCTGGTGGACGAGACGCTTCGCCCACACGTCTCGGGCTACAGTGTTGACTCGATCCCTTGGATGGACCATGACATGGCCCGCATCACTATAGCTGAGGGCTGGCACGCGGAGCGCAGAGGCCGCTGGAAATGCAATGACTCCCTTCTCAAAGACGAGGTCATCGCACAGGAAGTGCTAGATGCCATAACAGAGTTCTTTGATTTGAATGATAATGGGGAAGTCGACATACACACACTGTGGGACGCCTTCAAGGCGACCCTACGAGGCGTGCTCATCAAAATAGGAGCCCAGAAGAAAAGGGAAAGGGAGTCCCGGGAAAAGACCCTAAGGGAAAAGATAGCCCAGTTCCAGCCTGGTGGCCCTCCGGAACGGCCGCTCGAGCGTGACCAGGTCACTGCCCTGGAGGACTATAGACTCCAACTAAAAGACCTCCTCCTGCACAAAACAGAGAGAAGCCTCCAGATGGTGAAACAAAAATATTACGACAAAGGGGATAAGGCAGATAGTATCCTAGCCTGGAAGCTGAGGGAAGTCCAACGTAGCAGAATGGTCAAGGCGGTGAAGGACGCCCAGGGGACGATAGGCTATGATTCCCCCCACATAGGGGAGGCTTTCCGCCACTACTATGAGAAACTATATACCTCAGAATATGACGAGGGCGATGCTCAGATAGAGGGCTTCCTGAAATCCATTCAAGTCCCGGCCTTAACAAAAGAGATGTCGGAGGGGTTAGAGGGTCCGGTCACTGAGGATGAGATAGACAAAGTGATTAGCGGGATGAAGGTGGGAACCTCCCCGGGGGAGGATGGTTTTACGGTGTACTTTTACAAGAGGTTCCGCTCCAGCTTGGCCCCGCATCTGGCAAAGGTCTTCAATTCTGTCCTCGAAGGAGGTATTCTCCCCGACTCCATGATGGGTGCCATTATAGCAGTACTGCCCAAGGAGGGTAAAGATCCCGCAGAGTGCTCCTCATACCGCCCAATATCATTATTGAACACGGATGTCAAGATCTTGGCCAAGGTGGTGGGGAGGCGGATGGAGGGGATAATGCCGGGGATGGTTCATGGGGATCAGGTGGGCTTCATAAGAGGGAGACAGGGGTCGGACAATATCCGTAAAACAATAGATCTGTTCCACTTCGCGCAGGAATCTGACCTGGACGCAATCTCTCCCTAGATTCCAAAAAAGCTTTCGACGGGGTGGAGTGGAGATACATGGAACTCCTTCTCCAGAAAATGGGCTTCGGGTCACACATTAGGAGCTGGGTATTGGCACTTTATAGAGCCCCCACAGCGAGGGTCCAGGTGAACGGGAGGTTGTCCGAGTCCTTCGCACTCTCACGAGGGACCAGGCAGGGTTGATCCCTCTCCCCTTTGATATATGTCCTCACGATAGAACCGTTAGCTATAGCGATCAGAGCGCATGCGGGCATCAGGGGGATTAGCAGAGGCGATGTGGAATTTAAGCTATCCCTGTTTGCGGACGACATCCTTGCCTATGTGGTGGACCCGGCTGCCTCGCTCCCCCCCTTGTTGTCCCTGGTGTCCACATTTGGCCGCTTCTCCGGACTGAGAATCAACACAACCAAATCAGTCCTGCTCCCAATGAAAGTACGAGACCCCGAGCTGGACCCTCTGGACAGGTTCGAGGGAATCGCGGTGGGAAAGACCTTCATCCGATACCTGGGAGTCCTGCTAACTAGGGATCTGTCTAAACTAGCCTCCACCAACTATGACCCTATAATTGCAGGGATCAGGTCAGATTTGAGGAGATGGGGCAAGATGATCCTGTCCTGGTACGGCCGGATGACAGCGGTCAAGATGAATGTCTTACCGAGGCTTCTGTACCTGTTCACAGCGCTCCCCACCATCATCCCAGAGCAGACCTTCAGGGCCTACAAAACACAGTCCAAGAATTCATATGGCAGGGGAAAACCCCGAGGACCGGGAGAGCGACCCTGACATTGCCGAGGGAGGAGGGGGGGTTTGGGCTCCCTGATTTCCGCCTGTACTTTCGAGCTGCACAGTTGAGGGTCCTCTTGGAACACATGAAAGAAGGGATGGGGACATATTGGTCTTACTTAGAGGACATGGATGCCCACCCCCTGAAGGTCAGGGACCTCCTGTGGGCCCCACGCAAATCTATCCCAGGAAAGTTAAGAGGTCACCCGACCCTGGGAGTCCTTTGGGAAATTTGGAAGGAGGGTCCACAGACAGCTTACCTTACTTCATGGCCGTCCCCGATGTCCTCCCTTTGGGGACTCCCCCTTGTCCTGGGCAGGAGGGGGTTTCGAAATTCCCAGATCTGGTCTGACTTGGGGATGGAATGGACAGGGCAGATGTTCAGGGAGGGAGAGTTCCTCTCATACGAGGACCTGAGGGAGGCACTCGGCCATGGGTCCCTAACCATTTTTGAATACCTCCGTCTCAAGGGCATACTGTGTGACCAATCATGGGGCCAAAATTTGAGGAGGCAGCTGACTACCTTTGAAAAGTTCCTAGATACAGCGACCACGAGAAAGGGCGCGGTATCGAACATGTATAAAATTTTGAACACTTTCAACCTCCCCGGGAGAAGGGGCTTCTGCTCATTCTGGGACGATTTGGTGGGGGAGGTCATTTCAGAAGACACCTGGTCAAGGATTTTCAAACTCGCTTTCCATGGGAACTTGTTCACCGCAGATATGGAGCATAACTTCAAGATATTGCAGGGGTGGCATAGGGACCCAGTGAAACTGTCTAAAATGTTCCCAGGTGTTACTCCGATGTGCCCGAGGGGGTGTGACCAGATGGGATCCAGGAAGCACATGTGGTGGCTTTGTCCGAAAGTTCAGGACTTCTGGGAAAGAGTACGGGCCTGGATTGCGGAGGTGTCAGATGAGCCTCTCCCCCAGGACCCTTTGTCGATGTTGTTGGGCGTAGCCCCGGAAGACATGGAAATATATAGATATCCAAGGATGATGGAAACAATGCTGCGGGCGGGGAGGGTGGCCCTGGCACAGAAGTGGAAGAGCCCGGAACCCCCCTCCAAGGAGGAATGGCTCAAAAAAGTAAAGAATATGTTCTTGATGGACAAACTCACAGCAATGGTGAACAATGACTCAGGGCCTTTCATGGCTAATTGGTATGGGGTGCAACAATCTTGGGGATGGGACGTCCACTGACTTGAGACACTGGCCCGCACCAGAGGGGGGGAGGAGGGCCCGGAGTCCAGCTGGGTTCGCTTTGAGTGCCCACGACCGGGGGAACGGCAACGTCGACCTCAGCCGGCAAAAATGGTCACATACCACATCGTCTCCTGAGTACAGGAGATGACAAGGCAGCTCATTGTCTCTCACGTTCGAAGTTATATCAGGATTGCGGGGGGGGTATTGTTGGGGAGGGGGTCGGAGGGAAGGGGGGGGTTAAGGGTTGACGGGACAGTCAATCGCTTTGTGTGCATTATGGGTTATTCAGCCCGGTTTGTAAAATTAAGAAAATGCCAATAAAACCAAAGTTTAAAAAAAAAATCAAAAGATGGTGCGAAAAAGGCAAGAAAGGGCTGCAAATACATACATTTCTTGGTTCGTGGTAACTGTGATTTCTGATTTTCTTTTTTAAAGCATGCATGAAGGAACAAGAAAATCTGTTAATTCTATAAATACTTCAAACATAAAGTTGCTTATGATTTGTCGCATACAGGCAACATGTCAAACAGTGGTCCAAGGGGTCCTGTATGTGCATACATTTGTTGGTTCACAGTAAGTAAGATCTCAAAAAGTAGAACACAATAGATTTTTCAAGAAAACATGGATAAACAGACAATTCTGCTAATCAAGGATGGTATGAAAATCTAAAGATGGTTACACCTTAGATGGGAACGGATCTGAGGAGGCTAATGGTTTGAAAAGACTCAGGTGGGAACTGTACAATTGGGGACAGCGCCTGGTGGTGTTCAGGGGTTGGCTGTGTACACGGCCCATGGGTGAAAAAATATATATGGATCATTTGTTAAAGAAGAGGTTCAACTCGATGGATATGTTAAGACCGTCTTTGACAGAGTCAAGGCGGTATATCCACTTCTGTTCAAGTTTGCGGAGTGCCAGATCGCGATCACCTCCGCGGAAAGGATTGTTGACGGTCTGCAAGGTGACCCAGAAAATGTCATTATGACTGTGTTTTTTCAGCATGAAATGGGCTACTAGGGGTTTGTCCTCGACGAGATTCTTGACACAGGAGCAGTGTTCACACATTCGTTGTTTAATTTCTCTTTTGCATTTACCGATGTAAATTAGGTCACAGGGACATTTGATGGCATATACTGACCATTTTGTTTTGCAGTTGCTAAAGTTAGGAAATGTCCATCTGGTCTCTTTTAAGTCGATGCGTTTGATGTTTTTGGTTAAACAGCACACTGAGCAGTTGCCACATTTGAAATTGCCTTTTACGAAGGGTAGATCCCACAGCGTGGTCTGCCTTGTCTTTTCTTTTGTTTTGTCTTCGTATGGGTGCACTAGGCGATCTTTTAGATTTCTATTGCGTTTAAATGCAAATCTGGGTCTTTCTGGTTTAAAGGCATCTGTCTTCAATTTGTCCCAGTGGCTGAGAATGCTCTTCTTGATGCAGTTGCTAAAGGACGTGAAGGTGGTTACGCATGTCATCCTTGTAGTTTGCATTTCTTTGGCTGTTGGGGTGAGGCACTGTTCTCTGTCAGTGTGTTTAGCTCTTCTGCGAGCTTGACGTATAACGTGACCGGGGTAACCTCGTTCTTTTAGACGTATGTTGAGATCGCTGCTCGTGGAGTCATATTTGTTGTTGGTGCTGCAGTTTCTTTGTAGTCTAAGGAACTGACCGAAGGGTAGGTTCATCTTCCGGCCTTTCGGGTGGAAGCTGCTGTAGTGCAGAAGGGTGTTCTTGGATGTGGGTTTCCTGTAGAGCAGTGGTATTCAAACTGTGGGTCGCGACCCCCTAGGGGTCCGCGGGTGCATCCCAGGGGGCCCCTGAGAGCTCAGCATGAAAAAAGATTTTTTTTTTTTTTTTTTTTTTTAGATTGGAAGAAATGGGCAGGGGTGGCCCACATGGGCGGGCTGAAGCATGAAACTGTCTCAGGCAACAATGAAAAAGTGGCCCACAGTTGTAAATGGATATTCATTCCTTTAGTCACAGACTGGGCCTCATTACTACTATGGCGGACCAGTAACAACGGTGCTGGTAAGCTACCGGCACCGTTGCTACCGTTCCGCCATAGTAAGAGTTGTGCTCGTGGGTGCTTGACAGCCCCCGCCAGGTCTGACCTCAGCTCGTCGGATGCACCAGCACCGTTATTAACGGTGCCGGTGAATCCGAGCTCCCCCTTCCCATTTGAGCCATATGGGGCTCAAATGGGAATGGGGATCTACCGGCACCTTCGAAAGGGCAATTATCATGTCCGCCTAACTCGGCATGACCTAGTAATTGCCCATTCGCGGGTGCCAGACCCGGATGCAACTCCAGTGGCAGCCGTGCCGGTTTTACCGGCACAGCTACCGCCAGAGTAGTTGTGAAGCCCACTGTTTCAATAGTACCCAAAGGGGTGCTTTGTGTTAAAATGTAAGTAAATTGTGATATATTCAGCAACAATGGTCAACATTACTAACTGCATAGTGGCCCCTCACCCATTATGGAGGAGCTAAGGAGCCAGCCCAGTGAAACAGTGAGCACTCCCTCAGCTGCTTTATCCAGCTAATGGAGTGCTCCTGGGCTGGCTGAACTGTCAAAGGGAAACACTGTTTCCCTTTGACAGTTCAGTTTAGTTCCCCAGCCGCACATGCTCACTGAGCCATGCAAGTGCTGGGGCGTTTTGCTTCGCCAGCATTGCATAGCTCATTGGAAATGCTGGCTGGGGCACTGCATGTCTGTATGTCCGAGGGGGAGCTCGTGCGCCTCCTCGCACATACGGACAGAGCAGCTGGAGCAGCACCCACACACAGGCCAATGCAGAAGGTACGTTTATGTTCATTGTTTTTATTTAAACATGTGTATGGATGCGTTATGAGTGAGTGTATGGTGATGGATGCTCATGTGAATGATAGAGTGATTGCTGTATGAATGTGCAGCGCCTTGCATATACACATAATCATGTTCATTGTGTTAGGACCAGTGGGGCCCAGGGGACAGGGATGGTATCTTTTTACCGGACATCTATCATTCAAAACCCTCTGCCTTGTCCACAAGGCTTTCTGGGGCCTCGGTCCAAAATACCTTCAGCTATTCCTCCGCAAATACCTCCCCTCTCGAGCTCTTCACTCCTCTACCTCCAACTCCCTCAGGGTCCGTCGTTTATCAAAGAAACGAGCTGGGGGTAGATCTCCGTCTTCGGCTGGGGCCTCCCTCTGGAACAGCGCCCTGCCACTCTAAAACTTGAGGAGAACCATCTTTCTTCCTGCACTTATCAGACCTACCCTGTCTGCTGCCTTAAACGTAGCACTTGCAAATTGCTGGCTGCACTACCACTGTTTGTTGCCTTTATTATTTATTTATTGTTATTTATCTGTTTCTCCTCTGCTTCGCACTTTCCACTTCTCCCCCCTTCCATGCACTTTTCCCCTCACACTTGCGCGTTCTCAATGTCACTGGGCCTAGTAAGATCGCTGTTTTATTCTCCTCTGTTCCCCTCCCTTGCCTTGTCACGCTCTGAAACACTTGTGTACGAGCGCGATAGAAATAAAATATCAATGCCTGCCCCCTGGACTCCCAGCAACAATTGCAAACTGTTTGGCTATTTACCCATTTTTTGTTAAAAGTATGCTCTACAATGCAACATTTTAACCTATTATTTAAAAAAAAATTCACAGGGGGAAACCCCCCCGAACCTCCCCTTAATGCCCCTCCACTTAAAAAAGATTCACCAGCCGCCACTGGCCCTCAGACTGTGTTGGGAACGGGATGGGGGAACCGAGGGACTATGGTGGGAGCACAATGGGCGGGAACCATGGGATAGTGATGGGAGCAGAGTGGGGAGAGCCCTGGGTGTGTGATGGGGTGGGGAGAGACCAGCGACTGGGTAGGAGTGGGATGAGGGAGCCCAGCGACTTTGATGGGAGCAGGTGACGGCGCGCAATATATACTGTCCATTTGGCATTTCTGGGGGGTCCCGACCTGCCCAAATTTTGCTCAGGGGGGCCCTGGCCAAAAAAGTTTGAAGACCACTGCTGTAGAGGGTCGTGGCTAGACAGTTGTTAGAATCTTTGTAGGTGTGAAGATCTAGGAAAGGTATCTTATTTTGGTTTTGCTCGAAAGTAAATTGGATGCAGGGGTTGCGTTTGTTTAGCCAGTCTACAAAAATGAGCAGTTGATCATACGTATCTTTCCAAGTCATAAACACATCGACGATGTATCTACACCAACATCCGATAGAGTTTTTGAAGGGATTAGAGGTTTGGTAAATGGAATGCTGTTCAAAAGAGTCCATAAAAAGATTTTCCACGTCTGGGGCGAAAGTTGCCCCACGCTCGTGCCGTGACACTGCTGGTAAAAGGTTTCTTCGAAAATGAAGTCGTTTTCTGTTAATGCTGTCCTTGTGCATTCTAGCAGAAAAGTATGAACAATGGGTAACGGATGTGTACATTTGCATATCAATGGAGCAATGTGTCTACACTGCTAGAGGGTGCGTTGAGAAAGCCCGGAAAATTTGTCAGGGATGGGAGGATGCAGGATAAAACACGAATACTTATTTTAAAGCAAATATATGGAAATCAGGTGCAGTGGATATAAGACAATGGGCCTCATTCCGACCCTGGCGTTAACCAAGGCGCTATTAGCGCCTTGGTTGACTCCGTTATTTTTCCGACTCCGCCATGGTGAATGGCGGAATTATCGCCCCATTCCAAGGTTAGCGGGGTCGGTATTTCCCCTTTCATAAAGGGCCCTTCCCCATTCCCATTTTTGCCATAATTAGCTCCTAGGTCCCTTTGCGGGTTGGTTTTTTAACGCCTGCAAAAAGCAGGCGTTAAGTACCAACCCGCAAAGGGAACTCGGAGTAGGGCGGTAAGGGTTTAACGGCACCGGTCTCGTTACCGGTGACCGTTAACCCTTACCGCCCTACTCAGAATGACCCCCAATGTATTGTGATTAGTGATGATGAAGATCTGGGTCCTTTTATTATTGTTAGTATATTAGATGTTCGATGTTGTTTCTTGGATGTGTAATGCTAAAAATGTAAAATCAATAAAATGTGATATTAAAAAAAGGGTGAAAAGGAACCTATATTGTTCAAAACAATTTTAGCTGCCAGGGTGCCACCCTTACAAGCTGTAGGATGCATCTTCTTTAATACTTCCTCCACGGCCTGCACTGAGAAAAGTTCAAAAGTGAGCAGTTCTCACTATACGATATTACAACATTTTCAGATGCTGCAATCGAAGCAGAGTCTGCGACAGTTCTCACATTTGAGCCAGTGATTTTGTCTGTAAAGGCATGTTGAATGTTAGAACAGTCGACTATTGTAGGGCAGAACGAGTCAGACTTTAAATGTGATTTCTCCAGGTTTTTCAAAATCTCAAACAATTTCCTCGTGTTATTAGTAGAGCTCTCAATTTCCAAATTAAAAAAGTTTTTCTTGGCCTCAAATATACTATCCCTGTACTGTTTTTCCACCTTCTTCCAGATTAATTTATTTTCCTCTGTTTTATTTTTGTTCCAGTGACGTTCCGCTGCCCTCGTCTCCTGTTTCAACTTGATGAGTTCGGGAGAGAACCAGCTGCGGTGGTTCTGCTTGTCCCTAACCATCTTAGTCTTCACTAGTGCCACTTTATTAAGCATTTCCAGCATAGCTTGATTATATTTCATGGCCAGAGTATCTGGAGGATCGAGATCTGTTGTTCTTTCCATAATATTGCACAAACAGTTGTTAAGATCTTCCTGCCTAATTTTGTTTAAATTCCTACTTGTAACACTTTTAAACGGATTGCCCTACAGGGCCTATTTCCCTGGCAGGGCTTACTGAAAGTGGATAACTGAGTGATCAGACCAAACACAGGAATATATGCAGACAGATTTAATCTGTATGTTTCTGTACGCAAACCAATCCAGAATATTACCTTGGATGTGCATAGGTTCACTATTATGAGCTATCACATCATTGTTTTTAAGGTTTTGTTCCAGTGAGATCGCCTTTTTGTTTACATCCTCTCCCCTCCACCTATTAGGAGGAGTTAGAGTTATATAGGCCTGTCAATATGCCCATAAGATCTTAATTAAAATTAGGCATCTCATTTGGTGGTCGATATATCACAATAAAGTGAGTGCAATGTACTGGAGAAGTAAATTTTTTAAATGTAATATTTCACCGCCTTCACTGGTCAAGGGGGATTGAAAAAGCATAGTTCCTCCTTGACTACGAGTGCAACCCCCCCTCCATTACCCAAATCTCTATTCTGGCCAAAGAATGTAAAACTTTTGGTGTTACTAGGTCAATAACTGGGCCACTGGAATCTTTCACTGGTGCCACTAAATCGTGCATAAGTAAGGGAAACCTCCTGTTATCAGGTGAAACTCTCGACACACAGGGCTTCTCTGGGGCTGTGGTAACAGTTCATTTTACAAAAGACATAGCCGTCAAGGTAGGAGGCAAAGTGGTGCGTGCACCTGTACTGTATTCGGAAACATCACCAGTAAATTTGTTAGTGCGTGACCTCCTGAGCAAACTTAACATGACCATTTCCTTTACAGATCGAGGAATATGTGCTAGCCCAGGAATGTGTGCTATGAGAGCAATGGTGATACTTCATGCACGGGGAGGGGAGGTGGTGGTTTGCGGCATTCCTGTTTACCCCAATAGGTTCATATATGGGATTACAGTTTTGTTTGATGCAGTGCCCCAGATTGGAAAAGCATGTTGGCGCATCTGATTTTATTTCCAGACCCATTGCGACCCCAGAGCGTGACACTTTCACTGGACTTGCAAGGCTTGGTGGTGTCAGAGAAGAGGATTGTGGTAATTGGGACCAAAGCAGATGGTTGTGAATGGCACACCTAACTGTGTATTGAGCCAATGGTACCCTTGAAAGAAGTAACAGATGCGGAATTGTTTGAGGATCGGGTGATGAAGGAGAAATAATGCTGGCTATTTGTATACCCTGTGAGATAATGGTGCAATATGGTAAAGTACAGTGTTCTGTAATGGCCTTCATGACAGCGCCCCCTTTCTCTGAAAACGACCTAGAAAAGGTCCCTGAGAGGTTGTGGACAACCAGTGCCCACGATGTAGGCCTCTTGCAGGGTGTGGCACTCATTTGAAACACACTCAAACCAGGTGCAGTGTACCCATGGTGAACCAATATGCACTGTCTAAAGAAGCAGAGGAGGGGATACGAGATACCATTTCTGTACTCCTAAATCAAGGAATTATCATGCCCTCCAGCTCCCAATACAACACGGCCATATACCCGATAAAGAAGGCAAAGGGGTCAAGTTGGAGAATGATCCATGAACTCTGCCCTTAAATGACATTGTGCAGGTGGAATTTCCAGTAGTTCCTAATACTGCAACCATTTTGTGCAGCATCCCAAAACAAGCAACACATTTCACTCTTGTGGATTTTTAAAAATGCCTTCTTTTCCATACCTCTACACCCAGACTCTCAATATCTCACAATTTTTACGCATGGCAGAAAGCGGTACGAGCACACGAGATTAGCACAAGGGTATTGCGAATCCCCTAGTATCTTCAACTGAATCCTACATGCCAATTTTAGTAATATCCAGGTACCTAGCACTATCATTCAATATGTAGATGACTTGCTAGTTTACAGTGACAATTAACAACAGTGTCGGAGGGACTAAGTCACATTCTTGCAGCTGCTAGCATATAAAGGGTACATCATGGACATGGCCAAGTTACAATACCACCTCCAGGACGTTGTTTAATTGGGAAAAATTAATATCTGTCCATGGAAAGAAAATAATACCTGAATGTCCTGCATCAGTGCACAGTGCTCCCCAACCAAAAACTGTCAAAGAAATGCAGAAGTTTCTCGGGCTGTGTAATTATGGCAGAGTGTGGATCCTAGATAACGCTGCATACACTAGGCCCTTGTTGCAAGGCCTTAACAAACTGAAAGAGGTCATTTCCACTGCCTCAGTGTTAGCAACCCCTGACTACACACAAGAGGTGTACCTATTCTCCCATTCTAATGGTCAGATGTTGACAGCAGTACTCACTCAGAAGAGCACTATGGGCCACAAGCCATTGCCCTGTTACAGTGGAGTGTTAGACTCAGTAATGTAGGGGCAGTTCCCATGTGAGCAGGCGCTTGCAGCTGCTGCATTCGCAATTTAGAAAAGCTCCACAATCACCATCGGGTGTTCTGTAACATTGTACGTGGAGCATGCAGTGTTTGACATCCTGAAGCAGTCCAAATTAATGCTAAACACACAGCTAGCATCCGCGTATGAGGTTATTCTATCCAGCCCAAACATCCACATAGCATGGTGCAAGACAGTAAACCCTACTACGTTCATGACAGAACTGTGTACTGAGGAAAACCCGGCCAGACATGACTGTAACATTGGAGGGGGAGGAGGAGGACATACCAAAAGGAAAAGATAGCCAGCTTGAAGGGGGGAGATACTTTTCGTTGACTGGTCAGCAACTATTGACCAGGGGACAGGCCTGAGACATAAAGCTGCGGCAGTTGTCTGCCTTGTGGATGGTGAGTACAAGGTGGTGGTACAGAAAAGGCTGCCCATGCATTATTCAGCCCAAGCAGCGGAGCTCATAGCGCTCATTGAAGCACTTCTAGCATCCCGGGGGATGCCATGTGATAGTTTATTCTGGTTCAGCCTATGCCACCACGACGGTGCACTCACGGAGTGAAAGGTGACAAAAGGAGCGTGTTTAGGAGGGCTGAGGGATCCCCAGTTCACCATGCAGAACTATTGGATAAACTGATCGAAGCCCTCCATTACGGCGGTGGTTAAATGAACCGCTCATTCCAATGACACAGGCACAGTTTCACTCGGCAACGCCGCTGCACATGCAGCGGCCAAACAAGCTGCGTATCTTCCAGTGCCTATTATTTCAGAGAATCCCTTAGCACGGAGAACAGAGAAGTTGCCGGCCTCCTACACTTCACTTCCAATAGTAAAAATAATTGAATTACAAGGACGAGCCCCCCCAGGAGGAGAAAGAGGTGTGGCAGAAAAGAGGGTGTACACAATCACCTACCTATTTATTATTGTGGTAAGAAAGCATGGGTAACGTTTTCTTGCCACACAAACTGTTGCTTGTTGCCTTCAGTCCGTTGCATCATCCGTCTCATTTGTCAAAGCAACATATAGCTGCGGATATACAGAAGGCCTGGTTTGTTCCCAATCTCCAGGAAGTTCTTACTATATTGGAGATATATTGAATTAGATGCCAAACTTATAGTACTGGTCACACCTTGAGAACAATAAGAGGTGTACTACCCCGCTCTACTGGGCCATTTAGGGAGCTTGATGTTGATTACGCTGACATGGGAGAGCGGTGCAATCTGTGTAGGTATTCGATCGTTACTGTATGTCCCTTCTCCTGGTGGGTTGAGGCAGGTCCTTGTACACATCCAGACGCTAAATACACTGCCAATTTTTTTGTGAGAGAGGTGCTTCCTCGTTTGGGTGTTTGCGATGTGCTGAAGTCGGACAATGGCACCCATTTCTTTAATGAGCTCTTTTGAGAGGTGACCGCGTTGCTAGGCTTCAAGCATCGGATGTCACAATTTACCACTCCCAGGTCAACAAGGTTGTAGAGAGGATTAATGGATTACTACAAGCAAAATCCTCTAAATTGTGTGTTAACCTTGAGAGAAAATGGGTGCACTGTCTTCCCCTTGCTTTTTTCAGTTTGTGCATGCAGCCCTTGAAGGATCCTCATCTATCACCACATGAGGTCGTAATGGTCAGGCAAATGCATACGCCTCTATCTTCTGCAAGGAAGTAATCTGATGCTCATAGGGCAGTATCCGTTCTGGGTGCCGTATTTAAGGATTACCTAACTGTTTTGACTAGATCCGTAAAATGTATTTCTCAACACATAGCACCACAGCGAACCAACCAGCGCTGCATCAACTTCAAAGACTTCACAGCCCCTTCAATTGTTATCGGGCGATTGCATGTTTGTTAGGAACTTTGTGTGCAGGTGGAGGAAACCAAGTTACAACAGGCCTTTTACTGTTTTCTATGCCACTCCGTTTGCGGTGAAGGTCCGGGCGTTGCGATATTGGGTGCACCTTTCTGATGTCGCTTGTGTTTTTACATTTATATGAAATGGTGCATTTTGTGTTTGGCTAGTACACTATTTAACATACTGGAGTGTATCATTCTTCCACATGGCGTACACACGACTCCATGAACACAGATAGTCCTCAGGGCTTCCCCTGGTGTTCTGTGTGACTCAGAGTTAGGGTTATAACATTCCTCGTCCCTGTGGAGAAATAAAAATATGTCAGAGCTTGCCGAGTAGAAGAGTACCAACTGCAGTGGCTGATTATCACCCTTTTTAATGTTCCACTTCAACTGACAAGATGTCCCTGGTAGAGATGCCCTACCTTTAGATGTAAGTTAGTCAATGGGCCTCATTACGACTTTGGCAGTAGCTGTGCCGGTAAAACTGACACAGCTACCACCGGAGTTGGTTTTTTCCCGGCACCTGGGAATGGGCAATTAGGGTATTACAACCCTGGCAGACACGATAATTGGCCATTCCCGGGCACCGGAAAAAAAAAAAATGTTCCCCATCCCATTTGAGCCCCATAGGGCTCAATGGGAATGGGGAGGCCGGATGCACCGGCACCATTCGTGAATGGTGCCCGGTGCATCCGACATGGTCTGTTCGCGGGTGCCTGTCCGCCGTCATGTCAGACATGGTGGGCGAAAAGGCACCTGCGAGCAGCCCACGTATTTTGTTGGTCCGGTAACAACGGTGCCGGTACCTTACCAGCACCGTTGTTGCCAGACCGGCAAACTTGTAATGAGGCCCAATGTCAGACTCTCCATCGCCCACACCAGCTACTAAGACAGTCCATGATAGACATCCTTCCCCTCTTACATTGTCAAATTCAGACTACCACACCCAGCCACCTTTCCTTAGGGAGATCCTGACCGGCTGCCTCTCCTTTATCATAGAGAGCTTCTGAAATGCATCCACCACTGAAACTCTCCTGGAGCAGAGCCTGCCGACAACAAGACAGTCACAGTTAGAAACCCCACACCCCTCTACTGAAAACGAGCTCACCATAGGCCTTTCCCTAACAAAGCCTTTGCTGTAATACCTAATTGAATAATGATGCAGCACCCAAAAGACTTCACCACCACTTAATTAGACAGAGAATCATGCTAGCCTTCTCACCTCTCGCTAAAGGCACCCCCAACTCACACACCTAAAGGGCAATCTCGTAGGCTGGCAGAATCCCTCCCGCATAACTCTGGAACACTTCCTTTCCTCCTCCCCGGGCATCCCTTTCATCATTCTCTCAAAAGCAGACCCTGGCAGACATTCCCTTGGGCACACCCTGTATCCATTCCTTTGCTTAGATATGGCCGACTAAACACTTCTAAAACCCTCGACGATGCAGACGAGAGCGTCCGATGATCAATTGAAGTCCTTAGGCAAACGGGAGCACGGCGGCTCCGGTCGGCGACGGCGGTCGTCAACAGTGGCGGACAACAGTCCGAGTGCTTTTCCTTGGAGTTCCGCAGCAGTCCCCGTATCGGGTTGGCAGCCTGTCGAAGGTCTGTCTACCAGGGAGCGTTGGCAAAGATCAGCGGTGCACGATGGTCCCTCGTAGCTCGGGAAGAGGGCGCCTTACCAGGTCCTCTCTGGGTCAGTCTTTGGAAGCACCGCAGCTTTCAGATTGTGAAGGAGAGCAACAGCAATTCTTCTCGTCCAGCAGGGCCTCAAGGTCAAGCGTCAGTTACTCCAGTTACTCGTCGTAGTGGACTTCAGCTTCTGAACACGATTCCTAGCAGTGAGAGGTCCCCAGATATACTGTTGATCTCCCATTCATTCCGCTGGGTCACACCCAAGCATCCAATCACGACTACGGGCATTCATGCAGGCAGGCAGCCAATCAGGCACACAAGGTATTCAGGCCATTCACTTCTCTCCAGACACTCACAACAAGTTATGTGTATTGGGACAAGTACCGAGCCATTCAACACTCCAAGCTGCATTCATACCGGTTTCGGGCAGGGCTGTCTCAGTCATTGTGTTAACCACCAGATACTAGACATCCACAACACAGAATGCATATTCGTCACACACTCTATTCACCCGGGTCCCACCCACAGGAGGTACCCACAACATACATCACCGGGAAGGCTCCAGCTAGTCTGGCCGGGCCTTCACAACAACACCATATATGGCATTTCCACCCAACAGCCAGTCAGGGGGAAGGGACAGAGTCAGGGCTTCCCAGGACTTTGGGAAAACAAGGTAATGGGTAATAGAAAGCAAGAGGCCACCGGGGCCATCTTGTTTTCCATCAGGAATCAACTGATCCCAATGGCAGGGCCGGGGTATCCCAAAATGGTGGATACTCTGTGCACCTGTCAAATTCAGCATGGAGCTGCCACCAGCCCATACTCTGCTCTGTGGGCCACCCACAGGTGCCCAAAAATATATAGTAGGGGCACAAGGTGTACCCCCACACCTGGGTGCCATAAGGGTATCCCACGGGTCAGTTCACCAAACCAAAAGAAAGAGAGCTGCACCGCCAGGAGTCCCACATGAACTCCTGCGCGGAAAACACGACAGAACACACGATAAAAAGCAGTAAAGGACAAGGATACGGAGGCCCTGTCCCTCCGATGCATTTCCAGCATCACACACTCCTTTAATGTTCAAATTATAGCTCCAAAATCTGAATTGAGGCGTCAGAAATCTATCTTAAAGCGATCGGACCTATGTGTGAAAGCTCATGGGGAGCGACTAGTCAAGTTAAAAAATAATTATAGGTATTGGCTTCGTGCCCATAAGCATTTGGTAGTTCAACAGGATGCTGAGAGAATGCTTTGTGCCCTATCTCTTAGGAACTGTTGGAATTTTTGGTCAATGCTGGGTCTGAATGAGATAACTCATCACCAGAAGCAGAATTCTGTTATTCAAGAGGGGGTGGGGGTCAACCATTTTGCCAGGGTTTATGACTCTGAGGCTTCTATGTGCTCAGTTATGGATATAATGTCCAATTGGTGTTTTGAATTTAACGTTCTAGACCTTGAATTGCTAATCAAGAAATCTTCATCCTCAAGAGCGCCCGGACCGAATGGTTTAAGTAACTCGATTCTGAAATCGGATCCAGTTACCTGGGCGAATGTCCTTAAGGCTCTTTTTGATAACATCATTATCCAGAAGAGAATTCCAGATTCCTGGAAACAATCCCCGATAGTAAAATCTTTTCGGGCATCATTCTAAGGGAATTGGAAACCTGGGCTAAAACAAAGGGAATTATCCCTAAGCAGCAATCTGGTTTTAGAAAGGGCTTATCCACTTCATTGAATGGGCTAGTCCTGAGTTGCCTCGCTGCTAAGTCATTTATCAGGGGCGGCCCTGCCCTTTTTGGAGCCTGGATTGACCTATCCCAGGCATTCGATATGGTTGATAGGAACTTATTGTGGGGAAAACTGGATGCCTGGGGAATTCCTCCTGGTTTACTTTCTATTCTAAGAGAACTGCACTCCAGTAATTATATGCGGGTCAGACTTGGTAGATCGGGTTTGCTCTCTGATCCAATTAGGATTACTAGAGGGGTACGACAAGGTTGTTTATTAGCTCCCCTGCTTTTTATCCTGTTCATGGCGGATCTATCTGACTGGCTACAGGACTCTGGTTTAATATCTCCTTCCATTGGTAACGTAAAAATTAATTGGCTAACGTATGCGGATGATGTAGTAGTCCTGGATTATTCACAAGTGGGGCTGCAACGTCTGTTGTCCGCATTAGAATCTTATGCTAGGACCAATAAATTGAGTATAAACCCCTTAAAATCCAAGATTCTTCGATTTAAGAGACCAACTAAAATAGTGAAGAATTTTGCATGGAAGTTGGATCAGTCTCCGGTAGAAGTTGTCTCTGAACTAATTTATTTGGGAGCCGAATTGAGATCTTTTCCATCAAAGAATAATCTGCTGTCATCTATTGATCTAAAATTGGTCAAATTAGGTGCTCAGATGAAAAAAATGTACTCCAAGTTCAGCAAAGTTTCTATCCTTCCCCTTATAAGATTCTATATTGGGAAGGTAGTTCCCATAATCTTATATGGATTGGATTACAATGCTGTAGTTTTGGAGATAGAATGGGATGTAATAGAATCTAGGATTTGGAAATGTACGTTGGGTCTGCCAGACTGTGTTCCCATTGTTAGCTTGCGCTATGAGCTTGGTCTCTCATCACTAAGATCGTGGCTTGACTGGAAGTGGTTGACTCTCTACAGATTAATTTTAGATCCCCCCAAGAACTCCCTCTTTGAGGAAGCAGCTATAGAGCTGCAATTAGGGACCAATGCTTTTCTGTACAGATTAAGGCAAAAATGTTTGGAGCTACTGTCTGGTTGTGACTGCGATGTCGTGTTGCTTCGGCAGAAACCCATTAAAGGTGAAGGAAAAAATGAAATTGGCTGATTGGATTCACACGATTGAGGTTATGCGAAGAACCAAAAGATCAGCTTCTCTGACATTGCTGGATAAACGTTTATCATCCGTGCCTACTTATTTAAAGAAGTCCCCTAACCCTTGCTTTCGATCTTCATTTTTGAGATTCCGTTTAACTGTACTCCCTACTTTAGAATTATTAGCTATTAGAGACAAAGAAGGGGAGACATTACCAATTTGTGACAGGTGACCAAGTAATGAAATTCAGACTATTAGGCATTTATTTTCTAATTGTCTTGGGACCTGGAATATCAAGGCCAGGCTTTTTGGTAGATTTGTCCACGATGAGTCTCATCTTAATACTGATGATTTTTGGGCAAGATTGTCTTCTGGTAATGAGACGGCTTTATCAATTGAGGTTGGAAGATGTTTAAGGGAATTGAAGTTAGTAACAGATTGAACTATTTGTGTTGATTTGTGCTGATTTGTGCTGATTTGAATTTGTATCTCATCTTTTCCTCTTCTTTTATGACGGGTTTCTTTTATCTAAAACTTGTAAACTGATGGATGATATTCTTTTTTTTCTTTTAACTGTTTTATTTTATATACTGTATGTTGAAATGTGTTAAAAGTCAAATTTTGGCTATTGCACTATAAATAAAAAAAAATTAAAGTAATTCTTTTGTGCAATGATGTAACAGCCGGCATTTCCAACTCGTCGAAGGGGTCAAAAGAAGATGTTCTTGGGTGCCGACCGTTCATTGTGTAAAACGGGGTCTGTCCAGTGCTGGTATGAACTGAGTTGTTGTAGGCGAACTCACTTAACCAGAGAATGTTTTTTCCAGGAATCCTGTTTGTTGTACCGTGCATCTCAAATATTGTTTGAGTGTCTGATTCGTCCTCTCCGTTTGACCATCGGTTTGGGGATAGTGACTCGTAGAAAGCCGAAGGTCAATTTTGGCTAGTTTGCAACACCTTCTCCAAAAGGCTGAAACGAACTGGGATCCCCTGTCAGAAACCAATACGGATGGGAAAGCATGCAGTCGGATGATCTGTTCAAAAAATACTGTGGCCAAAGGAGCAGCGGTGGGAAGTCCCTTTAGTGGGATGAAGTGTGCCATTTTGGAGAACAGGTCTACCATGACCAGGATTGTATTAAACCCCTCGCAGGGTGGTAAATCAGTGATGAAGTCCATGGATACTGTATGTCATGGTGTTGGTGCCACCTCTGGAGGTCTCAATAGCCCTGCATGATTTTGTTTTTGGGATTTATTTTGTGCGCAGACACCGCACATGGTAATGAACTGGGCCACATGCTTCCTCCAAGAGGGCCATCAATAATTCTTATGGATCTTGGCTCTAGTCTTGGCGATCCCTGGGTGTCCTTCCACCAAAGACTTGTGGTAATTTGCAATAATCTTAGTACGTAAATCCTTGTCCTGAACATATAATTTTCCTTGGAAGTAGGGCAGATTATTTCTGATGGAGTATTGTTCTCCCTTACTTAACCACTCCTTTTGGGCGGTTGGGTCCATCTGAGCTTGGAGGTCAGTCTCTAATTCTTCCCAGCAGGTAGTGACGGCTATCTGGTGTTGAATTCGTTCTTCGGGGATAATGGTGATGGGGTTGGAGGGGTTGAAGGCGTCTTGGTCCTCTCCCATCCTCTATAGAGCGTCAGCCTTTCCGTTGCGCACTCCAGGCCGGTAGGTTATTACAAAATCGTATTCAGCAAAGAATAACGCCCAATGGAGTTGACGTGAGGATTGTGCCTTGGCAGTCTTCAAATATTGTAGATTACGGTGATCAGTAATAACAGTAACTGTGTGTTTAGCTCCCAAAAGGTAATGTCTCCAAGCCTTGAAGGCTCCTTTGATTGCCAGGAGCTCCTTGTCTGTTATTGCGTAATTTCGTTCAGGTGCAGAAAACTTGTGGGACCAGAATGCTATGGGATGAAGCTGCCCTGTCTCAGGGTCCCTTTGTGATAACACTGCTCCCATGGCAATACTGGAGGCGTCAGTTTCAACTATATATGGTAGATCAGGCCGAGGGTGTCGAAGTATAGGCGCTGAGGTGAAGGCTTGTTCTGCCTCCGCTGACCAAAAGAATTTCTTGTTCTTTTTTAGAAGAGACGTGATCGGATGGACGATTTGCGAGAATTGTGGTATAAATCGTCTATAAAAATTAGCAAAGCCCAGTACGCTTTGTACCCCTTTGGTAGATGTTGGGGAAGGCCATTGAAGAATAGCTTCAACCTTGCCTGTGCCCATATGAACTCCTCGGTGAGTAAGCATGAAGTCCAAAAACTCGACCTCTGTGACGTGGAAAGAACATTTTCCTAGTTTAGCAAACAATCAGTGCTGACGGAGCTTTCCCAACACCGCTTTTACATGGCCAGCAAGTTCTTCGTTGGACTGCGAATAGATCAAGATAATGTCAATGTAAACGAGAACACAGACATCCAGCAGTTCATGGAGTACATCGTTCATAAAGAACTGGAATGCCGCTGGTGCATTGCATAGCCCAAAGGGCATCACCTGATACTCGAAGAGTCCGTATTTGATCCGGAATGCTGTTTTCCACTTGTCACCACTTTTAACTCGTACGAGGTGATAGGCGCCCCTTAGGTCCAGTTTTGTGTAGATTTGAGCGCTCTTTACCTGGTCGAGTAATTCTGGGCTGAGTGGCAGAGGGTATCTGTTTTTAACCGTTTTTTGGTTCAATGCCCTGTGGTCGATGCATGTCTGAGGTCGCCTTCCTTCTTGGGTACGAAGAAGAGCGCTGAGGAAGCAGGGGACTTAGATGGGCGAATAAACCCGTTGGCTAGGTACTGGTCTAGGTAGGTTTGCAAGTGTTGATTTTCTTGTTCCGTTAAAGCATATATGCGGCTGCACAGGATTTGAGGATTTACGCTCCGGGTATCAGGTCGATCAGGCCATCATAGGGTCTATGTAGAGGCAGAGTATTTGCCTGTACTTTCTGAAATACATCTTGATAGTCCAAATATTCCAGAGGCAAGGCACCAGCAAGGGCCAGAAAAGGTTTTGCCTTGCATTTGGGTTGTTGCAGATGACAAGTTTTGGCGCAATCTTGCGGAAAGGTCAGCACTCTTGTTTTCCAGTCAATTCTGGGGTTATGGGCCTCCAGCCACGGCCTTCCTAAGATCATTTGGAACTGTGGTGCCCCAATAAGATCAAAAGAGATCTCTTCCCGATGACCGTCCTGACATATCAGCATAACCTTTTCGCTGTGATGCGTTACTGGTCCGGAGGATAGTTATGAGCCATCCACGGCGGTTACGTTTTCAGCCTGTGTTTTATGCCGAAGAGGGAGGCCTATGCGTGCGGCTAGGGCCTGATTGATATAGTTACCAACTGCTCCACTGTCTATATACGCCTCCAAGGCATGTACCTTTGATGGTTGCTGGTGGTGAACTATGAGCAGTGGAATGACTAGATGTGAGGTCTGAACTACTTTCTGGTTTTTGCTCGACAAGGGGATCCTACCCTTGTCGGGCACTGGAGTTTTCCAGAGCCGTATCTTGTTCCTTATCGGTACTATCCGTTGCACCAACAGTTTTCTTGGGTGGTTTAGTGGGGCAATCGCGAAGAAAATGTCCTGCCTTGCCGCAGTATAAGCATAGTTGTTCCTGTCTCCGTTTTTCTCTCTGCTTTAGATATAGGGGCCCGTAATCCCCCGATCTGCATGGGTACAGTTGTTTCGTGAGTCTTGCCTGGATTGTCCCTGGCTCTCATATAGACTGATCTCCCTTCTGCCTTAGTGCGATCCATCTTTCTGTCTTGTAACCTGTGATCCAGCTGCAACGTTAGGTTGATATATTCTCCACAGGCTTCGGGAGGGTTGACCACCTGTGCTAACACATCCTTTAGTTCCCCTCGTAATCCTCGATAAAATAATGTGGTCCTTTTCTCTTCAGGCCAGTTGGTTTGTGCAATGGGGCAATTGAAAGTGGCTATATATGTCAGTAAATCCTGATTCCCCTGTTTTAGGGACAACAGTTTGTTATCCAGGGCCTGACCTTGGGTGTGCCTTGCAAACAGCTTCTCCAATTCCCGTTAGAATTCCCCGAAATTGTGCAGCAGAGGGTCATCCTGATTGACCAAAAGTAGTGACCAGTCCGCTGCACTGCCTCCCAGATACGAAAGTACAAAAGCCACCCTAGAACTATCGTTCGGGAATGCACCTGGGCGGCACAGGAAGTGCAGATGACATTGATTCATAAATATGGCAAATTTGTTGGGGTCGCCAGTAAACTGTTCCGGTGGAGCCAGCGTTACAGCTCCTGGCTCCACTGGAACAGTTTGGACTGGTGGTGATGGTGGCACAGGGGTTGGCGTGATTCCAGGTAACGGGACCTGCCCTGCGTGAGATTGAAGCACCTGTCTTGTCAGATTGTCAGTTCGTTCTCGAGCAATGATTAAGTCCCTGCTTAAGGAGTTTGTCTCTTGTCTGGAGGCATGCACTTCCGCCCTTAAATACCCCAACAATTGGGCCAACTGGTCGGTCTCAGAGGTGTTCATAACGCCCAGGCAGAGATTCAGAGAGGCTTTGCGTTCTGTTACGCTCACCTGGTCTCTGCAGGGGTGTTGGGGCTGGGTTGGAGCCCTCCCTGGAGTTGGCTCCCTCAGAACGCTTCTCTCCCCCAACTGCTGTCTGTTCGCGGACTCAGAAGGCTGGACCTGTTTATACATAAGGTTGACCTCTCTGTCCTGCTTTCCTTCAGCAGGGGCGCTATGGGTGGACCTAGTTACGTCACTGGTCCAATTGTGGAGGTCCAGACTGGCTGCAACCATTCCGTCTTGACGGTAAGTGTTTATGATTATTTTCCGTATTCTTGGTAGGAAAACTGTCCCAATGAATATTGTTCGTAACGGTATATTGTCCTCTTTCCCCCCTGCAGTGATGAAGATGACCCAGGAGCGCGTGATGGAGAAGAGAGTCTGCTCTGGACGCCCCGCCACTGGTAAGTAGGGAATTCCAGAAGTTGCACCAAGTTTGTGAGTAGTGCTGCTTTTAACGTGTTAAAATCTATGCGACCGCTCACCTTGTGTCTCTTATTCCTTTTGCAGGCGCGGCAGGTCGGCGATGGCTGATGAGAGATTTCCGACTCCTACTGGCTGCCGGAGATGAAGGCCCCGTGTTGGTGGAATTCGGATCAGGTAAGGATGTTAGGTGGTACCTGCGGAAGATTCCGGGAGACAGGTAAGATGAATGTGGCAGCAGCGGGGTCGGGAACAGATGGCGGTGCTTCTTGCGATGGTGCGGCTAAATCCAGGTAAGATGGTCGAGGGATCCTGTGGATGCACGCGTTGAACCAGGTAGGTGCTGGAGGATTCCGGAGACTGTAGGCGTACATGCTGAATCAGGTAAGAGTCTTCTGAACGGCGGTAAGCATTACGCTGCTCTTAGCAGACTAACGCGAAGCACTAGTATGCGAGTGGGGCCGGCTTATATAGCTTGGCCCAGCCACTCCCCTTAGGCCCCGCCTTGTGGCCCCACCTTGCTCCTCCTTCAGTCTTCTTCACATGCCTTCCCTGTGATAATAGGGCCCCGCCCGGCCTTGCTGCACATGCCTTTGGTGTTCTGTGTTCAAAGCACACTTTGAGATGGGCTTGGTGCCAAAGGCACCAAGACTGGGTCCATTGGGACCCTGTAGGAAGTGAAGCACTGGGCTCCTGCCCACTGGCCATGACACCATGTACATACTCGGTGCACCATTGAACAGACATTTTGTCTGTTAAAGGTGAAATTCTGGTGCCTGAGCAGATTGGGGAAGCACTAATGTACAGCCCTGAAAAGGTGGGAAAGATAGTGCTTGCCTGTGCCATGTTGCACAACATGTGTATTAGGCACAACTTCCCACTGCCCCCCGACATGGACATGCACCCATCAGAGGATGAGGACGACAGTGATGACGAGCTGGCAATTGCGCAGCACCGTGATTGCATGGATGGACGTGTCGCATGGGATGAACTTATACACCACTACGTCTAATCACCTGTCACACACGTGGCACAGGCCAGCTAGCGCACTGGGCACTGCACAAAAATAAAATCACACACACTGAAACATCAGTGTCCAGTCATGATTTTTTTTTCAACACCAACTATATTTTATGATATGAAAATAGATACAAATGTGAAATGTCTTAACTACCAATACTATACACCTGTCACGACCCTCGCCCAAAACCCCCTCTGGCAAACCCATTGGCCAGGTGGAGTCAGGACTCGGGCCTCTAGAGCCTGGCATCCTCTTCAAAAGCCCTCATGGGGCCAGTCCTGGCGCCTATGGCGCCAGGCTCATACACCATGAAAAACAATGTGCTTGGGAACTACTTTATTGTATTGTCAGCCAACATGGAGGCATCCACATAGCTTGGTTCCTAAGAACCAAACTATGCGTTCTAGTGTTTTGGGTGTGGCAGCCTAGGGACTACTTTACCTGGACTATTTTGTTGGGGCTAGTTAAACCACACCCGAGCAAGACAACACGCTTTGTGTTACTTTGCAGCTTGCAACGTGACGGTCACCGTGTCCAGCTATTCCCACGAACCTCGGAGAAGCAAAATCTGCAATGAGACAAACGGAACATCATTAGCAGCAGCATCGTACCTGCAGTCTTCATCTTTAAACACTCGCAGCTACTGAAAACAGCTTCCTCGAATCTGCACGCCTCCCGGACAAAACGACCTGAAAGAGGAAGATAGAGGCAACATTAAAGAAAGCAGTAGAGACATTTACAAATTACAAACTGCTCAAGAGGCTTACCTGGCTGGTCGCCTCTCGGCTGGCACGACTCCGGACATTCCACTCGCGCTGAAGAACACCGCGACCTACAAGGAAGGAAAACACAGGTTAGCAAAGGCAAGACTTCGCAGCGCTGTGCATAGCGCTTACTTACCGCATCATAGCGCTCTTAATGTGCCATCATTTACCAGCGGGACTCAACCATAGCTAGTTCACCGCACTGAAGCTCCGCATACCTAAGGGAGAAAAAAGAGACATTTTAAAGAAAGAAAGGCATGCAGGATAGCAACAAAACTAAAGAACAGCAATAAGACCTACCTGAATAATATCAAACAGGCCGGCGTCGGTGAAGTAACTGGACCGCACTCGCCCATGAAAGACAACGCGCCCCTACAAAGAAGGCAGATGGAGAGCACACCTAATTCTACCACAAGGTGAGGAGAGGGCGCCAGAGAGACTGAAATCATACAGGGGTAGAGGGGGGATACTTACCCCAGTCGGTCAGTCTTGAACACAGTCCTCCTGTATTTTCAGGCAGAACCTTCTCCGCAGACCACATCAGGGCAAAGCTGAGAAGCATACCAGCGAGTAACCCGGCTGGGTGGCGTCCCTGTGGATACCAGGTGAGCGTAACAGAACGCGAAGCCTACCATAACAAATCCACCTGGGGGCCGTGGAGACATCAGAAATTGACCATTTGGCCAAGTTACTAGGAGAGCTTCGTGCTGAGGTTTAGTCTGCCCGACAAGAGACTAATGCCCTCTGAAGAGACCTAATAGTGACCAAAGAACACACTGAAGAGATTAGCAGGCAATACTTGCAATCACAGGCAGGACAGACGCTTCTACCTGGAAGCAATCCAACGATGCAAAACCCCGCCATGCCACCCACTCCGGTACAGATCACGTTACCTGGAACAGTGCCCCTGGCACCACCAGAAAGGTTCTCAGGTGACCCACGGAAGTATGCAGCATTCATCAATCAGTGCCGCCTTCATTTTCTTTGTAGGCCTGGAGCATTTCCAAACAACCAAGCTCGGGTAGCTTTTGTCTTATCATATCTGAGTGGTAGTGCAGCAGATTGGTCGGTGCTGTTGGTAACCCATGACGATCCTCTATTACATGACTTTTGGGGGTTCCAGAGGGAAATGGAAAAACTTTTTGCTTGCCATACCCAGGAACAAGCAGTAGACAATGAGCTCTTGTCCCTCCGACACGGGAATCAGGATTTGTTAACGTACATTGCTACCTTCAACAGACTGGTTGCCGAAGCTAGGTGGCCAGAAAATAAAAGAACCACGTTATTCCATTGAGGCTTACGAGGCGAAATAAAGGACGTCTTAGCCCAGGTGGTTGATCCACCCAAAGACTGTGCAGAATTCATAAATCTGGTCATGCAGCTAGACCACCGGTTGCAGGACCGAAAGGCAGATCGGTCTAAGACGGACCCTTGGACCGTGTATGTTCGACCAAGGGAAAACACATCCTGTGTACCTGAAAATGCTGTACAACCCATGCAGATTGGAGGGATACGTCCTCCATTAACAAAACAAGAGCGGGACAAAAGAAGACAACAACAGCTTTGTTTGTATTGTGGGAAACCAGGACATTTCCTAAGGACTGTCCAGTAAAACCCTGAAGAAGAACAGTCGGGGCCACAGAGAAGGATGAAGCTAAGGAATCGGAAAACTACCAAGCTCGACAAACGTAGAGGTTAGTTTGTCGAGTGAGAAGAAAGAGTTGCTGACCTCGCACTTTGCAATACCAGTGATCTTAATTAACCACCAACAGTCGTCAAGAATGCATGGCGTTGAAGCATACATCGATAGCGGAGCAGTTGGAAATTATATTGATCAAGAACTGGCAGCAGAGATGGGGCTTCCTTTGTGTTCTAAGCCAATTATTGACAAGGTAACCACCGTGGATGGGACAGAAAACGCTTCCGGACCAGTAAGCCAGTGCACAGCCAGGGTGCCGGGACGGACATCGGGAGTCTATTTCATTCGATCTCATCAAGGCACCTCAGTTCAGGCTAATACTAGGGATGCCATGGTTGGTTGCTCACAACCCTTTGATAGACTGGCGGGCACGAAAATTAACCTTCCCCGGTGACTGCTCCGCTGCCTGCTATTACCAAGAGAAGAAACCCGACGTCTGTATCCCCATGACTCCCGGAGCGACAGTATCAACCCTGGGAGCAACTAATACCTTGCCAAGTGAATACCATGATTTCCAGGATGTTTTCCGAAAGGACCAAGCCAATACACTGCTGCCGCACAGGCCCTATGACTGTCAGATTGACCTTGTTCCTGGTGCACAAATCCCTTGCGGCAGGATCTACGCTCTGACAGAACCAGAAAACCTTCATTTGAAATCCTATTTAGACCAGTACCTTGCAAATGGATTTATCTGTCCTTCGAAGTCCCCCGCAGCCAGTCCTTTGTTCTTCGTACCGAAAAAGGAAGGAGACTTGAGAACCTGTATTGACTACCGCGCATTGAACCAGATCACCGTGAAGAACCGCTACCCCTTGCCACTTATCCCTGAGATGCTAGACCAAGTTAAAGATGCCCAGATTTATACCAAATTGGACCTTCGAGGAGCGTACTACCTGGTCCGAGTCAGAAAAGGAGATGAATGGAAAACCGCCTTCCGTACTAAGTACGGCTTGTTTGAATATCAAGTCATGCCCTTCGGGTTATGCAACGCTCCTGCGGCATTCCAATATTTCATGAATGACGTCTTAAGGGAGTTAATTGATGTGTGTGCCTTAGTGTACATAGACGACATCTTAGTATACTCAGCCTCGAAACAAGATCATGTCAGGCACGTTCGTTCAGTCCTCACCAAGCTCTGTCAACATCGATTCTTTGCAAAGCTTGAAAAATGCTTTTTTCACGTCACCGAAGTAGAGTTTCTTGGTTTTATCCTTACTCCAGGAGGCATCAGAATGGACGTGCACAAGGTAGATGCCATTCTGAAATGGCCTTCACCAACGTCTCTGAAAGGGGTACAAAGCATGCTGGGCTTTGCGAACTTCTAACGCCGGTTCATCCCAGACTTCTCTCAGGTTGTGCACCCAATCACAGTACTATTACGAAACAACAATAAAAAGTTTGCTTGGACCGAAGAAACAGAAGAAGCCTTTCAGGAACATAAACAAAGGTTTACCTCCTCTCCAATCCTGCGACATTCTTGTCCAGACCTCCCTTATGTCGTTGAAACGGTTGCGTCCAGTCTCGCAATGGGGGCTGTCCTTTCACAGAGAGACCCGGAAACCGATCAGCTACATCCTGTGGCCTTCTGGTCGAAAAAGTTCTCACCTCCAGAGATTAATTATGCCATCACGGACAAGGAACTCCTGGCTATCAAATCCGCCTTTAAAGCCTGGAGGCACTACCTTCTGGGGGCCAGACACATCATTACAGTCATCACAGACCACCGAAACCTGCAATATCTCAAAACAGCCAAGGCCCAGTCCTCGCGCCAATTACGGTGGGCCCTTGTCTTCGCCGAATATGATTATGTAATCACATTTCGACCAGGAGTCAGAAACTGAAAGGCGGATGCCTTATCTCGCATGGGCATAGATGAAATAGTATATACAACTCCAGACCCAGTACCTATTATACCTGAAGTCAAACTCTTGGGTATCACAACAGCCTTAACACAAGCAGAAATACGAAAAGAAATCCAACGAACAATGAATCCTGATGCCTACCTCGCATGGCAAACTCAAGTCGAACAATATACCTTCAAGGACCATCTACCCTTTTTTAGGGATCGCCTATATGTACCCAAGAAGTAATTACAACAGCATATTATTTCAAACTATCACGATTCACTGATCGAAGGGCATCCTGGGATCGCCAAAACCCTAGCTAAGGTGAAACAGAACTTTTGGTGGCCTCCCTGGCGTAAGGACATCATTCAGTATATTCAGTCCTGCGGTGTCTGCACACAAAATAAATCACAGAAACAAAAACCATCTGGTCTCCTACAACCATTGGACATTCCTCCAGTTCCATGGCACACTCTTTCCCTTGACTTCATCACTTATCTACCTCCAAGCCAAGGGTCCAACACCATCCTTGTAGTTGTGGACTTATTCTCGATGATGGCCCATTTTATTCCTCTCAAAGGCCTCCCAGACGCAGCCACTTTAGCAAAAGTGTTCCTGGAGGGCGTCGTTAAGCTACATGGCTTCCCTTCGGTTCTGGTCTCTGATTGAGGAAGCCAGTTTGTTTGAAACTTCTGGAAAAAATGTTGTGCAATGGCGCAGATCGACGTTCGGCTATCTACCAGTCACCATCCCCAAACGGATGGCCAAACCGAGAGAACCAATCAGACACTCGAGCAATATTTACGGTGCATGCTGCACCACGAACAAAGGAATTGGAAAGACCTACTATGGATAGCCGAATATGCATATAACAATTCTTTACATTCAAGCCCGGGACAAACGCCCTTCTATACCCTTTATGGCAGACATCCACATACCTCTGAACTAGACCTTCCAGCCAGCTTGGAAATGCCAGCGGTAAAGACTCTACACACAACCATTACTCAGGCTTTCAAAAGGGCAAAGGAACACCTTATTCATGCCAAAGAAAAACAAGAGATTCGCCGACCAACAACGAAAAAAGGCCCCTGATTATCAAGTAGGAGACAAAGTTTGGTTAGCCGCTAAATTCGTACCCATCAAGGGAACCGGGACCTTTCATCCCAGATTCTTAGGACCCTATACTATTAAGGCAATTATCAACCCAGCAGCCGTGAAACTGGATTTACCACCTAATCTACACATCCACCCGGTATTCCATGTGTGCCTCCTGAAACCAATGCAACCCGGCACACGGATTGGGACACCACCTAAGCCCATACTTGGTGACGGAGAACCAGAATTCGAAGTCAAAGATATCTTGGACTCTAAATTCTCTAGGACCAAGCTATATTATCTCGTCGATTGGAAAGGATTTGGACCACAAGATAGATCCTGGGAGCTCAGTGAGAATATCCACGCACCACGTCTAATCAGGAAATTCCATCTGAACTTCCCAACCAAACCTGGGCCAGACAGAAGGAACACCATGGGAGTGGCCTTAGGGGGGAGTGCTGTCATGACCCTCGCCCAAAACCCCCTCTGGCAAACCCATTGGCCAGGTGGAGTCAGGACTCGGCCTCTAGAGCCTGGCATCCTCTTCAAAAGCCCTCATGGGGCCAGTCCTGGCGCCTATGGCGTCAGGCTCATACACCATGAAAAACAATGTGCTTGGGAACTACTTTATTGTATTGTCAGCCAACATGGAGGCATCCACATAGCTTGGTTCCTAAGAACCAAACTATGCGTTCTAGTGTTTTGGGTGTGGCAGCCTAGGGACTACTTTACCTGGACTATTTTGTTGGGGCTATTTAAACCACACCCGAGCAAGACAACATGCTTCGCGTTACTTTGCAGCTTGCAACGTGACGCTCACCGTGTCCAGCTATTCCCTCGAACCTCGGAGAAGCAGACCCTGCAAGGAGACAAAAGGAACATCATTAGCAGCAGCATCTTACCTGCAGTCTTCATCTTTAAACACTCGCAGTTACTGAGAACAGCTTCCTCGAATCTGCACGCCTCCCGGACAGAACGACCTGAAAGAGGAAGATAGAGGCAACATTAAAGAAAGCAGTAGAGACAATTACAAATTACGAACTGCTCAAAAGGCTTACCTGGCTGGTCGCCTCTCGGCTGGCACCACTCCGGACATTCCACTCACGCTGACGAACACCGCGACCTACAAGGAAGGAAAACACAAGTTAGCAAAGGCAAGACTTTGCAGCGCTGCGCATAGCGCTTACTTACCGCATCATAGCGCTCTTAATGCGCCATCATTTTCCAGCGGGGCTCAACCATAGCCAGTTCGCCGCACTGAAGCTCTGCATACCTAAGGGAGAAAAAAGAGACATTTTAAAAAGAGAAAGACATGCAGGATAGTAACAAAACTAAAGAACAGCAATAAGACCTACCTGAACAATATCAAACGGGCCGGCGTCAGTGAAGTAACTGGACCGCACTCGTCCATGAAAGACAACGCGCCCCTGCAAAGAAGGCAGGACGGAGAGCACGCCTAATTCTACCACAAGGTGAGGAGAGGGCACCAGAGGGACTGAAATCATACGGGGGTGGAGGGAGGATACTTACCCCAGTCGGTCAGTCTTCAACACAGTCCTCCTGTATTTTCAGGCAGAACCTTCCCCGCAGACCACATCAGGGCAAAGCTGAGAAGCATACCAGCATGTAACCTGGCTGGGTGGCGTCCCTGTGGATACCAGGTGAGCGTAACAACACCCCAACTATCCATCCCCACACTCCACCCCCAACTATCCCTCCCCACTCCCCCTCGCCCACTGTCTCTAGCCAACTCCTGTCATGTTATACAATGTACATTAGCACGATTCACAGACAGGGCACGTATGAGTCCATGACCTGTTTGCATCCCCTTCTTGGCTCCGGTGTGCGGCTGTGTGCCGAGTGCGACAGCTGCATGGAACGCCGCCTTGGGCTGCTCTGCACAGAACTACCAGGTGTTGTGCTGGTTGATGATGCGGGGGTAGTGCCATAGGCTGTCGGTCCAGGAAAGCCTGGAGCAACATGGCCATTGTTTCGGTGTTGGCGACATCACACTGTTTCCTTCCCTTACGCTCTGTGACATCTGGACAATGGCATGTGTGCAGCGACCAAGTGCACTTGCATTACGTCTTCCAATGGCCTGCACGCTCTCGCGCATGAGCTGGGCCTCCTGAAGGTGCTGCTGCACCAGGGATGTGAGTGCATCCTGTCATTGCTCCATCCAGGCGAGGCGGCCTTCAATATCCCTCACACTGGGGAAGGGGGGATGTTGGGGGCTAATTGGGCCCATGGGGCTGAAAAGCAGGGGCTCCTCAATACTCTGGTCTGTTATGTCTCCAGTTTCCAGACCACCCTCGTCCGTTGTGTTTCCTCCAAAGCATGCACATGCACGGCCTCGTGGCTGTGGTGGTGGTGGCGGCACTGCTGCTTCTGGGGTTGCTGGGTGGGTGCAGCTTGTGGGGCCTGCGGTGGCACTGCTGGAGGGGCCAAGGGGGACAGCAATGGCACTGCTGGAGGAGCCACGGGGCCTGTGGTGGAACTGCTGGAGGGGCCACGGGGGCCTGCAATGGCACTGCTGGAGGGACCACGGGGGCCTGCGGTGGCACTGCAGGAGGGACCACAGGAGCCTGTGTTTGCTGGACGGAGGCAGCTGTGGCTGCAGTTCCACGTCTGCCTGTTGAGGTTGTGGAGTCCTGGGTTGAGGTGGTGGTGGTCTTTCGCCGTTGATGCCTGGTGCTCCTTGATGTGCTGCAATGGGAATCCTCATTGCTAGATGATGTGCCTGAAGGAGTCAGAAAGGCAGGGCGTCAGTGATGAGTGTGGATAGATGAGGCAAACATTAATGCTTATGCTTTTTGATGACAGTGGTGTGTCAGAGACATGGCGGGGGACCTGGCCTGGTGCACACATGCTTGTGTAATGGCTACTGTGCGGCTGGATGTATGATGTACCTACATGGTGTGTGGTGTGCCGAGGATACTGTTGTGGTGTACTGGAGATTTCTGGGTGGGTTGTTAGGGGTGTGGCACACATGCTGTGTGATGTCGTGTTGGGGAGGGTTGTGCCATTGATTGGGTCCCCATGTGCCTGCTGCCTGTAGCACTTACAGGGATCGGTGGACATGTGTGCTCATGGGTCGGGCTGGGTGGGACGAGGGAGTCAAATTTTTCCTTGGTGTGTGACGCTGGTCTTTTGTGGTTGGTGTAGGAGCTTGGCACTGACAGGACTTTGTGCATGGGCTAGCACGGCAGGAACACACCAGTTCTGCTGTGGCAGGGGGATGTGTGTCTGGGTTCCAGCAGGAGCATGTTATGTTGGCGATACAGGGTTCCTGCTCTATGTTCTATGTGTGATTGGGGAATGGGTGTGGTTTAGGGTGAAGGTGCAAGTCGTCGTGTGCAACTAGGTTGCAGGTTGGTGTGTTTGGGGGGGCCGGCAGGGCTGGATTGCTGTTGTGCACAACGCACTTGACGTGTTTTGCAGCTGTAGTGTGTGCAGGGTGGACAGGGAGATTGATGTGACATTAGGGTTACGTATACTCACCTGCCTCCTCGGATGTCAGGCTCCGGCCTCCGCAGCACCAACACCTTCTATGAACTCTAGGTGCAGCACACTGTTGCACATCTCCTCCCAGGGCTGGAGGTGGATGGGGGATGCGCTGCCTCCACCTGTGGCCATACCCTGTTTGCACTGGGCCAACAGGAGGTTCTGCACCCTCAAGCGCAGGTCATCCCACCTTTTGTGGCAGTCATGCACAGTTCAGGGAGTAGTGCCAACTGCTGTTACTTTCTGGGCAACCTCCTTCCAGATAGTCTTCTTTTGGAACTGTGCCTGCCTGCGTTGGTCGGTGGAGAACAGTTGGTCTGTATGTTCGACAATGGTGTCCTCTCGAATATTAGGAGAGAAACCCAAATTACACTATGCAAATAGTGAAATCCCTACCTTTTTTGGGGTATGTAGAATATAAAGCAATTAAGAAGGTTGCTGGATACTTCAACAGTTCAACATGAATCCGACTCTAGTTAGGAAATTGCATCAATTTTATTATGAACACAATAAATTAAAAAACTATTAAACTCAACATAATTATATGCATACAGGTAATACACTTAAAAACTATTCTAAAACAATAGTCTAGTGACGTTGTAATCCTTTTTAATGGAACTCGAAATGACCATAAATCAATCAGTTGATCGCAAAACAAAGAAATGCTCTTATTCTTTTCAATAGTAACAATATATGTTAGATTGTAATCAAGATCTAATAGAATAAAGTATAAAAGTTATGGCTCAACATGTTTCTGTTCTCTGATCAATTGTGGAACATTCTTCAGGAGGAATCTAATAGGTCACGTTGACTATGATGAGGATTAGACACTGTCTTCCCTTCTTTTGAGCTATTTCAGCTTAGATTCGTGTGAACTGTTGATAAAGAAAACACACATAATAGTGTAAGCTATAAATGCTTAATTTACTAAAGACAGTCCTTGGCTGTGAAGCTAGAATCAGATAGACATTTACCTGGTCCTGTGGCATGGATGCGGTGCTTTAGGGGGTTTCAAATCAATAGGAAACACTTCTTGTTAGTGATTAATCCACTCCAGTACAAGGATATATGAGGATACATATTAGTTTGTATGAAGCCGCTTGTTCAGTTTAGTACTCTCGTTCCATTCTCTCTCTTGGGATAACCTGCTATCTGTAGTATAACGCTTACCTGAATGGTGTCAGGTAGCAACGAACTTCAAAGTCGGTCACATTAGGGTTTCTTAGGTTAATAGATTAACAGAAGGAGTAGCTGTTCTGTAGCTGCTTCATAAGTTGTGTGTATTAGAAATCCTGTTTTGACCGTAGGTATCTAGGGAGCAATGAATACAGGATTTTGTTTAGTATATAAATGAAAGTGAAATCAATGCCAACATTCTGGCGTCCCATATAGTAAGTTGTACTAGGATGCAATTCTAAGCAACCTGCCGTGTATTAACAATCAGGACACGCAGGAGATTCCATTCAGTCTGTGCATAGTGGTCGAAAATGTTAGCGAGTGGGTGTCTGTCTACATAATAATATGGTGACTGCTATGTTACCTTAAGTGTTAATAGGTTTCTTGCAGGGTCTTCAATTTAGCTCGAAGCATGTATAAATCGCGGCACCCGACGGGTCCAGACTCCATTCCCCGCGTGTCGTTAGCAGTGTTTATCTTAGTCTCTGCAAGAGTTCTACCCTCTCAGTGCATTTTCTATTTTTACTATTAGGAATTGAAACCAAAAAATGCTGAACAAAAGGGCCGCCATTTTGGTGACACACAATGGTGTCCGCCAACATGCTTAGCTCTGCCTCACTGAAGCATGGCTTGTGCCTCCAGGTTGCACTGACTCTTGATGCCATCTTCCTTTTTCAAAATCTGTGCTCAGCATTTAGGTGTGTCCTGTGCTCAAAGGATTACAATGGATTGTGTTTTAGTAATGGCCGTCGGTCGATTTCCTGTTCCGGCGATCACGGTATTTATGGTCACAGCAATTGCGTTACCGTTGTCGGTGGATCCAGGAGCGTGAGGCCGGATTCAGAGTCACTGGCACCGAGGGTGCCCTCGTTGGCATTTTGGTGGGGGGTTTGATGGAATTACCGGCATGCCGGTGCCACCGTATCCGGCATGCAGGAATTTGTGTGCACGCCAACACAGTATCAACCGGTGTTTCCGGCAGCTCGGGTTCACGAACATGGTGCCACCAGCATGCCGGTAATTAGGTTTTCTTACTGGCAAACTCGTAATGAGGCCCATTGTCTTTGTCAGTGCTTGGATTCTCAATTTTTCTTTCCTTTAAGTAGCACATTTTGACATTCATTTTATTAAGATCCTGCAGCAAACGCAGATGGTCCATTATAATTTCAGAGTCTTTCAGTCTGTACCTACTCTAGAGTAAATACCTGCCCCAGCTAAATCTTGTTCTTGAAATTATATTCCGACTGGCCATGCTTTTGACAAAAAAATGGGGCGGATGCGCAAATCTGAGATGGCAAGAAATGCACAAGAAATGTGCAAGAAATCAATGCTTCTGGTTCTCAAACGTGTCTATTGCAAAGCTTTGTCATTTCACAAAACAAACTTGCAAAATGAGCCCAAAGGATGTGCACCGTTAGTAGAAAGCATGTACATCAACCAAATTAGGCATGCAAGAGGGGAGTGACCACGAAAAGGGAGCGCAAACGCACCAAAACTCAATTGACAAACCTTGAGCTCCTGATATGCACCAAAAAATGTGCACTTTCATTTTCTCCTAACACAAACAGGAGCAGGTGCTACCTCCTCAGCAGCAGCCACCTGATTTGCCAGTCCCTGCAGGCCCTTACCAAATGTGAGTGGCAATGATGTGAACTACTTATGAATGGAAAGCTGATGCTGCCGCATTTCCTCCTATCAGGTGGTACACAGTGTTGTGATTACCAACATGTCAATAAAATCAAATTGCTGTCATACAGCTTTGCAGGATGTGTAATGTGGCATGGTATACGCATGCGGGACACCACGTTAACTCTCCAACAAATGGCATTCTGCTCTACAGGTCATGGTGTGTGACGTGACATACATGGGTAAAATCTCTACAATGACCGTAAACATCACATGTACATGCGCACACAGAGGTCATGTCCATTGGTATTGCTCACCTGATGGTGTTGCAGCTCTGATCCCCCAATGCAGACCATTGCCACTGTTGATGATCATGCCACCCAATGCCTCCTACACCTGTGTCCCTTGCATGGGCCTGTATTTCTGCTAGCTTGTTCCTTACCCTGTGCTTCATGTTTCCCCAGCGCCTCTTCATTTCTTTGATTGTTCTGTGTGTGACACCCAAGCTGTTGACATTGGCCATCATTTCAGCCCAGAGTGGCCTCCTAACTGCAAAAGTCGGACGTTGACTTTCTTTGCTATAAAGAGTGTCTCCATGGTCCATCATGAAGTTGACCATGACCTCAACTTCGATCTCAGTAATGTTCTTGGCCCCCTGCGCTTTCTTCCCTTCTTTACCTGGATTTGTATTCCTGGATGCCAGGTTATCCAGCAAGATGTTAAATAATGCAAAGCTGGGCCCTTGCAGTGATATTTGCTGTGTTTCTGTGACCTTCCATATGACGCCATGTGCGTGCAATCATTTGAGCCAATATATGATGCGATGCGCTATGAACATACGCATTACGTAAGATGCACAATTACTTGTGCCTTTCTTTGAGGTTTTTTTCTGATGGTATTTGCACTCCTTTGCACCATTTGCATCTTTTCAGTCTTTTTCTACCAAGTTCAGGGCGCAATAAGATACCCAATGTAGCAAGCGCATCTTTGCACCATTCTGCATCTCATTGTGATGTACGTGCTTTAAAGAATATGTTGCCATGTGTTCAAAATGTATTTGGGCTTGCACATTTTATACACTTATGCATTACAGGAAGATGCATGCTTGTGTAAAACAATTATAACCCAACTTCTGTGGTGTGTTTTCCCTTTCTGAAAACAGTGAATACTTAATCAATCACAAGACTTTATTCGACATAGTCATAAATAGCCATAAAGATAAAATATATACATATAAAACATCATAGTGGACTGGAAATTTTAAAAGATAAAATTTAAAAAGCACTTATCAACAAAGCCATGTTAAAAGCGGTACATCCCTATCACAAAGGTCATTTATCTCTGTTTGGTGCTGACGAAAAAGACACGGTCAACAACCCCTTGAATCAACCAACCACAAGTACCATTTTATATTTTATTTTTTAAGCGCTCACACAGCGCGCGAGCATCGAGGCGCTGTTACAGTAATTGTTATATTTTTAATTTATTTTTTTAGTTGCGTAATTGTTTTTTGTCTTAGTTGCCTATTTATAATGCGCTTAAATATCCAGATGTTTCTAAGCGGGGACCATTGGATCGAACAAGTGTTGCTTCGTGTCGTCTTGCTTCCAAGGCGAGCACGCTGCCGCTGAGCTATCCTACCGTGTCGGATTTTGATCGTGGCTTCTGTGCAATTAATTATAAGAGTGCAAACGTGCAGTCATAAAGTACAAGCGTGCGTCACATTTTATGGTGTTAGTACAAACTGGTACGCAGAAAACATTATTTTTTTATATGGTCGATACCTTGATAGTTAAAACCGGGACTGTGGGCATGCTCAAGCGCTAGGCACAGCCACTATCCAGTGCACATAATCGTATGCACCATCCCTGATACAAGTAGGACGCCACAAAATATACTACGTTGGTGTTTTGAGCGTGGCGGAATGGTAACATGGCGTCCCTTGTACGTCGAATACCCTAGTTGTTACAAAGTGATTCCAGATTCCTATTCCTTGCATCAGCGTATCTCTCACAGAAAAATAGAAAGTGGCTTAGGGTCCCCCTTGCTCGGTCGCAAATCTGACAGGTATCTTTTTCTTACCGTGCCCCATCTGGAAGTGCGGATTGCCAGGTTTAACTGGGCCATCCTGAATCTCGTGTATAGATGCCGGGCATAGGGGGGGTGTGACCACATGTTATGTTATGTAATTTTTGCATTTATATAGCGCCTTGTATACCATTGGTATGGTCTGAAGGCTCTGGTAGGTTGAACGCCCTTGGGAACCGAAGTTCAGGTCAGTAGAGAGAGTAGAGAGAGTCAAAGGTGCATGTGAGCACCGGGTATGTGTGCAGCTGGTGTGGTATTCGTGTAATAGCTGCTTCTTAGCGGTAGGTGTGGTGGTTGAGAGATCAGGAGTATGTGTTCGTTCTGGCAGGATTTATCCAGACCGAATGTGGCTGCGTTAGGCCTGAGGAGAACGCCTGGCTGGGGGGTGTGTAACCAGCAGTGCTTACTTAGAGTGATGGGGAGTGAGCGGCGGATGTTGGTATGAGAACAGGTATACCGAATGGTGTCATAGTATCACTGTGTTCTAGTTGAGTGGTGGTGTAAAGAGGAGAGTAAGCTTGGTGGTGTGATATGATGGGTTATATGCTCTTTCAAACGTTCCCTGCATTCCAAACCATATTATGTACGTCACGCAATTCTATGCGCTCTAGTCCATTCCATGTACTCTTATTCATTCCATGCACCCCAGTCTGCTCCACACACTCCGGTCTGCTCGACGCACGCATGCACTCCAGTGCACCCCGCGTGCTCCATTCCACCCCACATACTCTAGTCTGCCCCATGCATGCACTCTTGTCTGCCCTGCGTATGCATTCCTGTCTGCCCCACGCATGCACTTCTGTCTGCTTCATGCATGCATTCATGTTGACCTCATGCATGCATTCCTGTCGGCCTCGTGCATGCATTCCTGTCTGCCACTCGCACTCTTGTCTGCCACTCGCACTCAAAACTGCTCTATTTACTCCAATCCGTTTCGTGTACTCTAAGTTGTTTTATGTACTCCATCCACATATTTCATCCGTACCATTCCGTGTATGCTAAATTGTTTTATACGGCACCCGTTCTATCCACAAATGTCAGCCGTTGCATCAACGTACGTCACCCGTTCGATCAACGTCCGGCACGCGTTCCATCCATATATGTGATTAATTCTATTCATGTATATCATTTGTTCTATCGATATAGAATCCATCTACACACTTCACTCGTTCCGTCCGCTCTACGCATTCAGAAGCTCTACGTACTTATCCAGACTACGTACTCATCCATACTGCATGCACTCTGCACTCATTCGTTCTACATACTCAATTGCTCTACGCAACTCGTCCGCTCCACGCAGCACGTCTGTTCCCTCTAAGCACTCGTTCACTCCGCTCTAGGCACTCATTCGCTCTAGGCACTCATTCGTTTTATGTCCGCACATGCACTATGCATTCACTTGTTTTACGCACTCCTCCCCTCTACGCACTCCCCCTCTATGCACACGTCCCCTCTACGCACATGTCCCCTCTACGCACACGTCCCCTCTACGCACACGTCCCCTCTACGCACTCGTCCCCTCTACGCACTCGTCCCCTCTACGCACTCGTCCCCTTCTACGCACTCGTCCCCTCCCAGCACTCATCCGCTCCCCGCACTCATCCGCTCCCCGCACTCATCCGTTCCCCGCACTCATCCGCTCCCGACACTCATCCACTCCCGTCACTCATCTGTTCTATGTACTCATCCGCTCTATGCGCTCGTGCTTTCCACTCATTCAACTCATCTGGTCCCCGCACCCATCCGCTCCTGGCACTCATCTGCTCTAGGCACTCATCTGCTCTAGGCACTCGTCTGCTCTAGGCACTCGTCTGCTCTAGGCACTCGTGCTTTCCACGCATTCAACAGCAATATGCACTCATCAGCCCTATAAAGTCATTCGCTAATACGCAGTAATCCTGTTCTATATATTCATCTGCTCTCTACACTCATCCACACTGTACACTCATCCGTTCTGTACACTCATCCGCTCTATACATTCGCCAGGTCTGCACATTCATCTGCTCCAGCGATCCACACACTCTCCGCATTTCGGTACTCATCGGCTATCCACACTCATCCGATGTACATACTCATCCGCTCTACATACTCCTCCGCTCTACATACTCATCCGCTCTACATACTCATCTGCTCTACATACTCATCTGCTCTACATACTCATCCGCTCTACATACTCATCCGCTCTACATACTCGTCCGCTCTACATACTCGTCCGCTCTGCACAGTCACATTGTGCAGTCATCTGTTCTACGTACTCATGCGTTCTACTCGCTTCTCTGTATTTACGCATTCATCCGCTCTACACGCTCGTCCGCTCTACACACGCAACCGCTCTGCACACTCATCCGCTTAACATGTTCATCCATTCTATACACTCATCCGATCTACATACTCATTCGCTTTACATACTCATTCGATCTATATAGTCATCTGTTCTTCCACTCATGCATTCTTCCACTCGGCGCATTCATCTGTTCCACACGCTTTATCCATTCTAACTATTTCATCCACGCCATTCACTTTGTTCGCTCCTCATGCATTATGTCCATTTTGGCAGTTTAAATCTCTTTACCGTTTCCCTATGATTTATTCTTTACTTGTTTAATTCATTTTGTCCTTCTAGTTTATATTCGGGTTATTAGCTGTCAATTTCTCGCATCAGGTAGTTTGTTGGATTGGTGTCAAAGCGATGCTGTTAGTCTGTTTGGGTTAGTTTTGGTACCGGTTGGTTTTAGGGGAATAGCCAGGTTTGCAGCAGTTTGCGGAAAGACGTTAAATCCTCAGTTAGGCGGATGTGGGGTGGGAGCGAGTTTCACAGGGTGGGGGCCAAGGCTGAGAATGATGATCTGCCCAACCTGTTTCAAACCCCTGAGCCAATTTGCATTCCAGGTAAAAGCCCCCTGTGGCCAAGCTTCACACGCATTCAGCATATCTGCTACCGCTGTCTCCCACACCATATTCTTTAATCTGTCACTATAGCCTCTCGGTATACCTGATGGATTAGACCAGTAAGATTCTAGGAGGTAACTGGCTAGGTACCCTTTTTTCATGGGCAAACCAAGGCAGCTAGCGAGTACCCTCTTGGTCCATCAGGTGCAATAAGGCTTTGCAGTACACATTGAGCTCCGGTGGTGTCCAAACCCTAATCCAATAGAGTATGGGCCTGGGGGTGATATCGACACCTATGGGATTACCCCTGAGCACTAGGTAAATTGTTATTCCCGGGGAGGCGGATGACAAACCAAGTAAGCGCTTCAGAAAGCTTCTTTCGAATGGATTGTGTCCTCCCACGTATTCCTTGTCTTGTGATATTTGTATCCTGCCAGCTTCGCTGCTTCAGAATTTTTTTTCCGGCAGAGGGCGCTGTGCCCGAGGTCGTGGCATAGATGTCCCTCGACGGGCTTTGTACCGTGTCGATGTCACCATCAGTACAAGTAGCTTGTGCTGCACCCGTTAGCTTCAGTTCAGTTTTTCCAATTGCTTCGCTCTCCAGAACGGTGCGCTTTGAAATGTTCTTTAGAAAATGTCGTCTTCATCTACCCCTTCTACACCCAAGACGGGGTTAAAAAAATGTATCGACTGCCGTTCGAAGATGTCGATCACAGATTCTCACCGCATTTGTCTCTGGTGCCTAGGTTCAGACCATCGAACCGTCGACTGTGGCTCCTGACAGTCGATGACGGAGAAGGCACTTCGTGAGATGAAAGGTAAACTGGCAGTGGGGCGGGAAGCTTCTAAGGCCTCATCTAAAAGACATAAAAAAAACTGAGCGATTTGAAAGAATCGGATCGTCATAGACACTCTAAGAGATCCCAATCTCGTAGTAGATCGAGGTGCTCTTCATCTTCCTCTTCAAAAAGAGTTTAAAGGAGACATAGATCTCTCTCTTCATCGTCCGATACATCTACTGAATTGGTACGATGCCCGACTAAGCCGGATTCCCCAAGAAAAGGGGAGGATTTTAGAAGGAAGATGATGGAGGTCTTTGAGAATGCGGCCTCAACCCTCTCAAAGAAGCCTCAAAAGAGCCAGACCCCGGTCGCTGCATCAGACGACACAGGGAAGTCAGGAACTACTGCGGTAAAACCCAGTAGTATGGGTGAAACTCGTAAAACACGATTCGACACCAAGTCGTTGATGATTCCTTGAGAATCGAGTGTTTCCCCGACACCAAATAAAAAACAGAAGTCATCGAAAACATATGCGACTTCGGCGCCGACGGCTTTGACATCGAAGCCTAAAGCCTCTTCGATGCCTTTGTCGAAGACTCCATCGGTGTCCTCGAAGGTTTCTTCGATTCCTTCGACCAAAACTCATGAACAAGACAGGAGATTTACTCCTTTACCAAAATCAGACTTCTTTAAGTCTATGCCTTCTATATTTGAAGAAAGTGGCTCTGAAGATGAGGAGGTTTCTCCTTTTGGAGTACAATATGGTACTAGAGAGGTCCCAGAAGAATTAATCGATCCAGAATCGAAAATGAGAGACCTGTGTGACACTCTTCACTCTGCTAGTGGCATTAATACGTCACCTGAGCTAGAGTTTGCAAAACCTGACCTTGCAGAACATACAGGAGTTTAATGAATAGAGCGGTGGAATACATGGGTTGGGGTAGAGCCTCACCCACCTTTGATCAGGATGACATGACTGACATACTAGATCGGGGCCCCCAGAAGGATCCAGTTCTCCCTTTCCATAGGGCACTTCAGAGAACGGTAGAAAAGAACTGGGAAGCTCCTGACAGCATTGCTGCAGTAAACAGTAATTTTCCTAAGAAGTATAGAACTTCTAGTCATGATCCAGAGTATTTAAACAGGCATCCCACTCTAGAAAGTCTGGTTATTCATGCTGCAACAACCTCAAGAAAGACTGCATATCCATCTATCCCTCCGGATAGAGAGGATAAGAAGGTAGATGATTGGGCCCGTAAAGTTTTTACTTCGGGTAGCATGGCTCTAAAGTCAACTAATGTTACCTGTACCCTGGCCAGGTTAACCCATACCCTGTGGGACTGCATTTCGGCGGCGGCTGAACATATTCCGGAAGGCGAGGAAAGGGAAGGCTTCCTGAATATTGTCAAAGACCAAAAGGAGCCAATGGGGGAATGTCTCTAGTCTGGACTGGATACTGCTGAAAGTATCAGCAGATCCACGGCTGCAAGCACAGTGCTACGCAGATTTGCGTGGTTGAGGAAGTCGGGGTTCGCACCAGATGTGCAGGCCAGACTTCTCAACATGCCTTTTGATGGCTTGAAGCTGTTTGGTGGTAAGGCTGATGAAAGCCTAGAAAGACTAAAGACCTCAAAAGTGGCAGCTAAATCTCTGAGCGCCTCTATGCAACAGCCTCAGAAACCCTATTCGGGCTCATCTTCCTGGAGGGGTCGTTCTTTTCGGTACTACTCCTCTTTTGGTAGGGGGAGAGGACAGGCCTTTCAAAGAGGCAAGAGAAATGTCACTCATGGTGGACGAGGAAAGACTGCAAAGCCAACCTCAGGAACAGCATCTTTGCCTTCAGCCAATCCTGCAGCTGCCGCCAAATCACTCTGAGGCCTTATCACACAAAACCTCGGTGGGAGGCAGAATCTCTCAGCATCTGAAAGAATGGCAGGGCATTACTTCAGATGCTTGGGCACTGGATACAGTAGCTCAAGGTTACTGCTTTCCTTTCCTAAAGAGGCCTCAGGACCATCCGCCGGGAACCAACTCTGTCAAAATTCCAGACCCGCTCCTGTTGCAGGACATTTTAACCCTGCTAGAGAACAGGTACCTGTAGCGGAGAGGAACAAGGGTTGGTACTCCCCTTACTTTCTCATCCCAAAGAAGGACAGAGGATTGAGACCCATCTTGAACTTAAGAAACTTGAACAAGTTCCTCAGGAAGGACAAGTTCAAGATTGTAACCCTTTCTCAGATCCTTCAGGCTCTCCAACTCCAAGACTGGTTGGTATCATTGGACCTTCAGGATGCTTACTTTCATGTGCCAATCTATCCCAAGCACAGAAAGTACCTGAGCTTTCCAGTTGGCGATTCTCACTATCAGTTTCGAGTTCTGCCATTCGGGCTGACCTCCTCCCGAGGGTTTTCACCAAGCTGATTGCGGTTGTGGCAGCGAGTCTCAGGAGAAGGGGGGATTCACGTCTACCCCTACCTGGACGATTGGTTGATCAGAGCACGTTCTTCCGAACAAGTTCAGAAACATCTGTCGATCACCTGTCACTTCCATCCCAAACTGGGCTTCTCCCTCAATTTCAAGAAGTCCCACATGATACCATCCCAAAAGCTCCAGTTTATCGGACCAGTTTTGGATACTTCCTCGGGCAAAGCCTTGCCTCCCGAGGTGAGAGCTCTCCACATTCTGAATGCCCAGCATCTACCGGCCTTTAATTTTCTGATGTTGCTCGGCCTCATGGCATCCTGCATTTTTCTGGTGCCAGAGGCCAGATTGAGAATGAGATCCCTTCAATCGGCCCTCAGAACTCAGTGGTCCCAGTTCTCGGGGAGTATGTCGGATCTTCTGCAAGTCCCGAGCACAGTTGCTCAGGATCTACTGTGGTGGATTTACAACAACAACATCCTCAAGGGAGAATCTTTTTGGCAACTATTGCCGGAGATAACAGTAGTAACGGACGCCTCACTTACGGGGTGGGGAGCCCATACCAACGATCCAACAATCAGCGGTCGTTGGTCTCCATCGGAGTCCAAACTACACATCAACCTGTTGGAGCTAAGGGCAATTAGACTAACGCTGAAGGCCTTCATACCCTTTGTACAGGGAAAGAATGTCCTGATAATGACGGACAACACGGTGGCCATGTACTACCTCAACAAGAGAGGAGGCATAGGGTCACTCCCACTGAGTAGAGAGGCAATGCAGCTCTGGTTCTGGCCAATACGAGAAGGAATCTCTCTATCGGCAGTTCACTTAGCCGGAGAGCAGAACACGGCGGCAGATGCTCTGAGCTGGCAGAGCACAGTCTCCTACGGGTGAGAGCTAGCTCAGGAAGTCCTTCTGGAGATCTTCGCCCTTTGGGGAACCCCTCAGGTGGATCTGTTCGCGACCAGGGTAAACCGGAAGTGCGAACAGTACTGCTCAAGGGAATTTCCTCCGAGAGGAGCTCTAGGAGACACGTTCGTGGTGGACTGGAAGTTTCCACTTTTGTACGCGTTTCCTCCAGTCCCCGTGATTCCTCAAGTAATCAGGAGGTTGAGAAAGTTCAGGAAAACCATGATCCTAATTGCCCTGGATTGGGCCAGGAGGACGTGGTACCCGGACCTTCTGGACATGTCCATCTGCCCTCCAGTAGGTTTTCCGCAAGGAGAGGATCTTCTCTCACAAGAGGAAGGTCGGGTTCTCCATCCAGAGGTCAAAACACTCAACCTTCATGCATGGTTTCTGAGAGGTTGAGATACAAGGATTGGGATCTTCCGGATGACGCAATGGAGATTCTGCTTTCGGCCAGAAGGCCAGCAACGAAATCTTTGTATCAATGTTGTTGGGACAAGTTCAGTAACTGGTGCAAACATAAGGATGTGGACACTTCTCAATGGGCACCCCAATGGTGCTCTTTCCTATTGCATCTATCCAATCTGGTGCTCCAGATCGGAACAATTAAAGGATATCTAGCTGCGCTGTCCATTTTCAAGTGCTCCTCGGAAGAGGTATCTTACTTCAAAATTCCATTGATAATTCAATTCCTGAAAGGGCTTACTAACGTATACCCTCCAGTACCTTTTCATGTCCCAACTTGGGATTTAAATCTAGTACTTAAGTTTCTAACTTGTATACCTTTTGAGTCTCTGCATTCCTGTCCCTTGAGGCTTCTAACATTGAAGACTGTCCTTCTTGTAGCCTTAAAATCAGCCCGCAGGGTTAGTGAACTACAGGCTCTCTCATGTAAACCTCCATATACTACTTTTTACAAGGACAAAGTGGTTCTTAAGGTAAAACCATCTTTCTTACCAAAAGTAGTTTCTGACTTCCATTTGTCCCAAAAAATCATATTACCAACATTTTATCCTCCTCCTCATTTGGCCAAAGAAGAGGAGAGACTACATAGACTGGACCCCGAAAGGGCTCTCAGTTTTTACATTTCAAGAATGTCAAAATTACGTCAAGATGACCAACGTTTTGTAGGTTATACAGGTCATAAATTGGGATTAGCAGTGACAAAACAAACTAAATCCCGCTGGATCATTCTGGCTATAATTGAGTGCTAAAGATTGGCGGGAAAAGACCCACCGGATGGGCTACGAGCCCATTCCACTGGGGCGATGGCTACTTCTGCGGCTGTGAAAAGGGGAGTCCCTGCAGCAGATATTTGTTCAGCTGCAACATGGGCATCAATGCATGCCTTCATCAAGCATTATTGCTTAGATGCCGCTTCCTTCAATGAGGGTTTATTTGCCAAGGCGGTACTTCGTTCCGTCCATGAGAACAATAACTAGTACTCCCACTTCCAAAATTACCACTGCTATGGGAGTCTGTCATAAGATGAGGAATACGTGGGAGGACACAATCCATTCGAAGAACAAGTTACTTACCAACTTTAACGTTCTTTCGACTGGATGTTCCTCTCACGTATTCCTCATCGCCCCTCCCATCCTACCCCGCAGTACAGTTTACGTTTCTTACACTTTTCTCTCACGAAGAGTCTATCAGTCATGAGGCACGCCTAGGTGTTCCTCGAATATTTCCTTGAAAAAAACAGAACTGAAGCTAACGGGCGCCGCACAAGCTATTTGTACTGATGGTGATGGCGACACGGTACGGAGCCCGTCGAGGGACATCGACGCCATGTCCTCGTGCACAGCGCCCTCTGCCGAAATTATTTTGCCAAAGCAGCGAAGCTGGCAGGATACGAATATCACAAGATGAGGAATATGTGGGAGGAACATCCAGTCGAAAGAACGTTACAGTTGGTAAGACACTTGTTCTTCTGCTACACCCAGTTTATTGTTGGGAGCATGACCCCAGATCTCAGCACCATAGAGCTCTGCAGACTTTGCTTGGGGAGAATATATGGTGAGGGCTGGGAAAATAGCCCCCTGTCCATGTGCATGAAAGAAGTGAATGTATGGGGCAGCATATGTCAAGTTGTCTCATGGGAGGTACGAAATAGGTATTAAGTGAAATCAAACTTTTCTTTTTACCGGGGAAATAAAAGATCAATTTAGATAGACCGCTCTGTGACCGCACTGAGTGGACATTCTAAATCGAATTGTCAGCCCCTGCAACGCCCGAGTGCACGCAGTGGCTGACGGGCACGGCGAGACCCAGAAAAGGAGTAGCGGGAGTGTCAGGTGAGCGAGTGTCTGTCTGTGAGTGTGTGAGAGAGAAAAGGAATGTCTGAGAAGGGGAGGGGCAGGAGGGAAATGAGACTGGTTGTGTGTTTGTGTGTGTATGTGATGGAGCAGCAAAGGAGGAAAGGGGGGTTTAGGAGTGAAACCCCCCAAATAAAAATAAATTAAAAAACCATGTGCTTTTTGGCTTTTTGCGGGCCGTACAAAATTTACCGAAATAAAGCCAGGGATGATTATTTAGGTTAACATCAAGTTGCATTATGGTACCTGAGGTCCTGCATTCATAGTCCTGCATTCATAAAATCGTTTTCAAATTGTCAATGAAAGGAACCACAGAAAGGAAACATGTATGTCTTGTCCAGACGTTTCATGTGAAAGAAGAATGAATTTTTGAATTCAAAGTAGTGGCAATCTGCATCTTCAAGGATAAGGGCGCTGTAATGGATGTACCGACTGAGGTTAAAGTGAATTTCCGAAATAAGGAAAAGAGGAGCTTTCAAAAAATGAGGATGAACATGTGTACCACATTACACTGAGAGTGCCCCAACCCAGGGAACCCCCCCCCCCATGTTCAAAGGGCGTCAAAGGAATAGGCAGGACCACTCCTACCCTATTTGTGTGGCCAATGAGAACCTGTAGGATTCTCTGAAAGCTAGCGGTGCCCACCTTGACATGCACCGACTATTGCAGCATCTATCTTTCTCGAGCAGTTCTGACAGGCATATCACTATCCCTCGACTGCTTTTAACAGCCGAGACTCAGAGCCTTAATGGGTTTAAATAAGGCTGTAATATTTAATACCATTAAATCAGGTTTTTTTCGGGGATTTGGGTTGCTTGACTGAAGTGTAATGATTTGCGGTGGAATTGACCGCAGTCAATTTCGCTGCAAATCGCTTTGTACTTCTGCCAAACCAACCAAAATGTGCCTTACACCACCCAACCTCCCTCCCCCACTGACCTGCTTGCTTGCCACCACTTCCCCTGCACCCCTGCGGCATCCGATTCGTCCCTCTAATGCGAGTCGGATCCGATGCTGCATGGTCCCTTTTTCTTCTTTTTTTTTTCCGGTCCCCTGCCTCCAATGTTGAGGAAGCGGGGAACACCCCTGCAACCTTCCAAGCCCAAAAATACTGAACATGGGGAGCGGAGGACACCCCCAAAACCCCCGCTCCACATGTTCAGTATTTTAAAAAATCGATCAAATGGTACTGGCCGAAATTGGTCAAATGTACCATTAGATCGATTTTAAATGATCAAATTGGCTAATTCCTTTTTTCTGTTGCATCCATTCACATAAACCTCATGCAGTAAGCTTACTGGAAATAAATCACCGTCAATGTCAAATACAGTAAAGTGTTTTATTTTGTTTCCAACAGCATTTGTCCAAGAATATTTTGCTCATGTTGGAGGATTAGATACATTGGCTCATCTTCTTGTAAAGTTGGTGGAGGAATCTCATTTCAACTACTCAAGTGCTAAGCTTGCAGTTGTAGTAACAAAGACTCTGGATGCCTGTATTGCTGATAACTGTGAGTCCGTTCGCATCAAACATATATAAATCTATGCCTTGTAAATGTAAAGTTAAGAATCATTAAAATGATCACAAACGAATAAGGGCCTGATTCTGAGCTTGTCCTCAATGCAGCGTGGAAAGCCGACATTCTCCCCTCCAGTTTCCAGCACCACCATTCTGAGGTAGGAAGAACTCTTGGAGGGGGACATGCCATGCTTTCCAGCAACAAAAGTTACTAAAATCTATCGTTTAGATAGAAACACGTGTACCAGTGTCACTGCGAGCATATCCTAACCGACAGCTACTTTTCTATTATAAGAAAGTGTTCTTAAGCTTTCATTAAACTAGAAAAGTGGTTTCTAGGAAATGCTACTTTTATAAAGGGAAAATGTGCGCAGCAGCGTTTAATTGCACCTCACAGATGCTGTATGTTAACTTCTCTTTTTTATGTGCTAAAGCAGCGTTTTTGAAAGGAGAATCCCCTGGCAGTGCCTGCCCGGCATTACTCATTGTTGCTAAGGCTGTTGTCAAGCAGTAAATCGGGCACATGCAAAAGTCGTGGCTTTGATGCCAGACTGCCGCCAAATTACCATTTTGTTAGAAAATGGTACTAATAAGGAAAATGTTCATCCGTCATAGATGAACACTTTACTATTTTTGCATGCACCACAGAATAGGGCCCTAACTGTCTTGTGTATGGCAACGCAACAGCAAGCCTTTTAAGCATGCTGCTGCATTTATGCACACAAGCTACTTAATCATTTGTGCTAATTTTAACAATTCGTAACTTTATTTTTGTCCAGTATATGTATTGCAAATGTTTTCATATTTAAAGGGAAACACTGTTGTGTGTTGTTAAGAGGCATTATATCATTCTTTTATTATGTATTCATTGTTATTGCATTGGCTAGGCCCTGAAATTCCAACAGTGCACTTTGCAATAGTATAATCACAACAATCAGCAGGCAATGAAAAGTTCACTAACTGAGGGTAGTTTCTGACAAAACTAGCTTCACTGAATTCTAAGTTTATGTCTTGATTACTTGCCAGCAATGTTCATAACACTTATTTCCACGTGTCCCTGTCACAGTTCTTGCTTTACGGTCGTTACATTATAACCTTCCCATTTAAAAAAATGTATGTGTTAACTGGTCCCCTTTGCTTTTCCCTATGCCCTACCCCTCAACAGCCATTTTAATGTACAAAGGCCACACTGGAGGGAGGAAATGCAAACACTGTGGCAAAGAAGAGTTGTCTGGTGTAATGTAGATTACTAGTAAGTAATTTAAGCAGTACAAATGTAGCCCTCTTCCTTGTCAACGTTCTTACTATCTGAAGACATACCACTGTAATTCCAAGTGATCGGACGTTAATGTCTGAAGCTGACCATGGGAAACGGCCAAATAACAAGAAGCCTGTACGATTAACGTAAGAGACACATAGAATGGATAATTGTCTGAAGAACCATAGACTCCAAGTTGACTCAGACGAGTTCCAAATTCATAGCAAAGACTTCAATTATAGTGATGAGAAATGTCAACATGGAATCATCCCAGAGATCTGACAAAAGATCCCTATAATATTAGAACTAAGTAAAGTATAGCCTAATTTCAACGGGAAACATGCCATGACTCTCCTGATGGATAATGATACACAATTCTCCAAACTATCCGACGGTAAGGAGAAAAAACCTTGGCTAATCAGAGAAACGTACAGGGTAATTAATGGAATCCATGTGCGCCGAAAACGGGGGCGCAAGCGTGAAAATCGTAGAGCACGCGTGCGAAACCCTTGCAAGCACCCGTTTCCCAATTCATGGAAGGCGCAGCGAGTGGCTTACCTGGTACTGCGCCGAATCCACGTGTGGCGCACACTTCATTACGATATCCCAAAGGCTGTGCGTGAGACGCCCATGGAAAGGTGCACACCGCCCAGCGCACATACCTAAAAGGGGGGCGGATCACGCGGAATGGGGAACAATACGCAAACATTTGGGCATTACGGGTTTAGTACCGATGCGAAATCCTCGCAAAGCATACACACGCTCTAACAACAGGTATTCATGGAATCGAACAGGGGAAACACACGTGCCCCAAAAGACACGCTAAGCCGGAAACACGTACGACAGGCGAAAGCTGGCGTAAGCGCCCCCGCGCAGCATAAAGTGGGCGCAAATAACAAACAGACTCATACTGCTACGATGAATGTACCGTTCCTCGCAGCAGTGGTCGTGGGGCACTGCAGGTGGAGGAGGATAGCCAGGCCCTGTATTTGTTTTACCCAGGACCAGCCTTTTTGGTATGCCTGATGACCAGGTCTATGGCAGGTACAGGTTTCCACCCCATATCATCCTAGACCTGGTTGCTGAGTGGAAGGATGACCTCACACCACCCACCCTGTGCTCCCAAGCACTGAGCCCCTTGCTCCCAAGCACTGAGCTCAATGTACTGCATTTTTTGCCCACTGGGTAATTTCAGCAGACAACTGCCATAGTTGGGGGCATCTCACAGCCCACGCAGTCACGCTGCCTACACCAGGTTTTGGCAATCATGACTGCACGCCCCTCAGTCCGCAGGCACATATACATGCCCAGAACACCCGCAGAAAGGCAGGCCGTGGTCCAGGACTTTTACGGGATGGCACACTTCCCCAAAGTGCTTGGTGCCATTGATTGAACCCATGTGGCTCTACGTCCGCCTAGGGCCACTGAGCACATCTATCACAACCGCAAGCACTGGCATTCCATCAACGTGCAGGTGGTATGCGATACCAAGGGAATAATCACCTCTGTCTACGCAAACTATACAGGGTCCACCCATGATAATTTCATAATCAGAATGTCACCCCTAAACTGGGACCTGGAAGCTGGGAGGCATGGCGACACATGGCTCATTGGTGAGTAGAAATGCCTGTGCACATGCATGCATGTCACACACAGAGAAATGGAGAAACCCAACTAATCACAACCATTATCACCTCCCCAGGGGGCAGTGCCTACCCTCTGAGCACCTACATGATGACGCCAATACGGAACCCCACAACACCACCTGAGGTAAGATACAACGCTGCCCATATTGCAACCCAGTGCATAATGGAGAGCACATTCGGAGTGCTGAAGTCACGTTTCCGCTCCCTTGACCACTCTGGCGGGCAGCTACTATATGAGCCCCCAGTAGTGTGCAGGATCATTGTGGCAGCATATGTCCTGCACAACTTTGCAACCGGACGGGGCGTACTGGTGGACATTGTGGTGCCCCACATCCCCAACCACAAGCACGGCCGCTGCGCATGGGAGGGGAAAGGGCACGTGGCGAGGCAGCCTGTACCCAGCTTGTGGCTACATTTTTCACCTAAAATCCCACCCCTGTGGATAGCACAAGGCCTGGCACATAGCAGGGGACAATCGATGATGAGAAAGGGACAGTCTACTGTCACAACCTTACCACCCTGAGAATGTGTCCCTGGAAGTGCTACATTGTGTGCATCCCTAGCTACTTAAAGAAACCCAATGCTGTGTGACCAAAAGGCACACATTCATGCTGCATAATCCACTACCCCCTTGCAAAACAGCACGCCCAAATACTGGTATGTCACCTAACCCCTCCCAAACTCCACGTCACCCGCCCAACCCACCATGCCATGGCATGCAGTGTGAAAGCAACCAAATAAATGCACAACACATGACACAACTGTCACAAAGTGCACCGTCACAAATGGAAACAGGACACAGACAAATCCCTCTCACATATCAAAATGAAACTGTACACATGAACATATATTTACCAGCATGACAAATCATGAATAGAGCACCCAACAGTGGCAACGTCAGACAGTGACCAATCACAATAGCCCAAGTGTCACAATCTGACAAAGCCACCACATGGACCCCTCCCATCTTCAGTGTGTTGCTTGTAGGTAAATGTGGCAGGGTACTGGATACAGCATGAACTGCATCTACAATGGAGAGAGGCAAGGTAACATATAAAGAAGCAACATGTAAATATGCACAATGAGCAATATTAAAACCAATATCAACCATGCAGTAGAGAAACCATCATGAATCCCCACTAGGGGTGTATACACAGTTTGGACTTCAGACTGGCCACACAACTGATGGAAGCGGTTTATAGTGATAGTTTTGACTACATAAGTTTCAAATGCAAACGTTTTGACAAAAAATGCATCGAAAAAATGCATTTTTTTGTTTAATGGGGGGGTCCCCCCAACCCCTGTTATTTTACCCCTTAACACCCATTTTAGCTTAAAAAAAACCTTTAACTGCAAAAAAAGCATTTTTTCGATGCATTTATTTTTTGAAACGTTTGCATTCCAAACTATTTTTGCGAAAACAATGCCTGGATACCGATGGAAGCCCAATGCCTCTGTGTGAGTTACTGTCACACGGTGCCCTCCTTGCAAGCCCATGTTAAGGGGAAGCAGGAGTGGCATATGTGTCTGGACCCCAAGCCTCAAACACAAACACAATGCAAGCCTGTATGGGCCCAGCTGGAATACACAGTGGATGCCTTTGGATGCCATTCAAAGCAACACACTGTTACATGAATGCACAATAGACAGGAAGAAGTAAAAAAAAATGGCCATGGTTGACCGGGGGTGGGAGGGCGTAAGGGTACCACCCAGGAGGGAGGAGGTGCAGGGTGCACCTCAACACCCACTTGCGTGGCTGTTGAGAAAAAAAATAAACCCTCCATGGGCTCATGGCCTGCACGGCTAGCCAATAGTGGGAGAACTGCCGTTGCTGTCGTCACCCTCTGATGCAATATGAGAAGGTGTGTGTAGTACGGGAGGTTGACCATGCATAGCCCTGGCATGCTCCTCCAGGGCAGCAAGCATGCAGGTCTGAAAGGTTTGGTTCTGCAGGATGATGGTCCGGAGGTCTCCATGCAGCACCTCACGTGTAGCACGGAGTTCTGCCTGCAAGCCCTCACGTGATGCACGGATCCCCTTACGTGTTGCCTGAAGCTCAGCCGAGATGTTGTGTGTTAGCTGCTCCATCTGCTGTTCTGCCCGTCTAGTCCAGGCCATCTCAAGTGCATCCAGAGTAGCTCTGAGGGAGTTGTTATCTTCCCTCAAGGCATCCCTGTGGGCCTGTGCCTCTGCAGATATGGCTGTGCGCAGAGCCCCCAGTTCAACCCGTCGGTCCCTGTTGGCGACCAACATGTCCTGCCTGTGTGAGCGGCACGTGGACTGCGTTGCCTGCTGCTGGAGCTCCACCTGCCTTTCGGGGGGAGAATGGAAGTGGCCACCCTTTCCACGGCCTGAGCCATCATCTCACATGATGCCCCCTGTTGCTGTGCAATTGCATAAATGGAATTCTCCCACACAGTATTACCCGGTGGTGCATGGCCACCACGTTGCCGGACACTACACCTGTCGGGCCCAAGGCGACGTGCACCTTGCTGTGCTGGTGCTGCCTGTGGCTGCAGGACTGCATTCCCCCTTTGAACTGCGGCCCCAGGAACAAGAACAATTAGTGTGGAGCATGACCCTGCATCCATAACTGCCACAGGCGGACATTCCAACAATGAATGGGCCATTGAGGGGTCTACCCCCAGTGCAGGTGTGTTGGACAGAACAGCATCCCTGCCAGAAACACTCACCTGCGACGGGACACATGTGTCAATATCTGATTCAGCACCTGAGCCATAAAGTTCCTCAGAGGTGTACTCAGAGACACCCGTGGACAGGATGGTCTGTAGGACCAATGGATTCTCGTGCGCCACCCCCCCACGTCCTCCACGGGTGCCTGGTTGGGGCTCTGAGTACACCTGCCCCTGCGCCATCTCCTCCTCCTCCACTGCTTCCAGTGCCTCATCACCTGCACAAAATAAAAAAAGAAGCCATGAACACACACGTGAACACCATAGCCCACACACATAGGCATTACAATGTTGACATCCAATACATTAATCCGACATGTCACATATGACACAAAGTCAGCCATGCACGCAGTGCCAATGAAGTGGAAGGGAACCCTGAAAGCAGGCACTGATTAGTCTAAAATGGAAAAGGAAGACATGTGCTGCATGGTGCTAGCACCTGGATCACACGGAAGCCTTTGACTGGCATGGACCATCCACAAACATGACAGATGCCAGCACACAGATGGCACGTAGAATAGCCATGGCAGAACTGACAAGCAGACCCAGATGGGAGTGAATCTCTACTGTCCCCCACCCACGTAAAATGCATTTTATAAAATAGTACATGCAAAAGAGTGTGACAAAACACACGTGTCACACGCAGCAACAACGCCAGTGTGTTCAAATACAGTGATGGAGGCACATTGATACATCAATGGTAGGTCGCTTTGACATGACACAAGTCAGTAGGCATGTTGAAGGTTGAAACAGGGCTCTGATGTGAGCGGGTGCAGTGCAGTACATGTGTAGTTCCTCAACAGTCAATAAAAAGACAAAAAACGTAATTACAATGTTGTGTCATGATGGCAGTGTAAGAGCAAGTGCAGTCATCATGTGCAAAGTGTTTGCAATGGGTAGTAGGGATACAGTGAACCCCAAACCCAAGGGCAGGGGATGGCTTGGAGGCAGTGCATGGGTCACACATGATAGTTATGACTACATTGCCTGACCTGGCACTCAATCACAACACATCACCTAAGCAACGTACACATGGTCTGGACACACACGCATGGACACTCACTGGACATCGTCTCAAGATCCGGGAGGTCTCCCACGCCTTGGATCTGATCCTCTCCGATGAACCCTCCAGCGATGGCCTCATGTTTTGTGAGTTCATCATCCTCTGGTGGTGTCCCACTGCCAGTCACCAGAGTAGAGGCGTAATTAGAAGCCAGCTTGTTTTTAGCTCGGCGTTTGAGGTCATTCCAACACTTCGAGCAATCATCAGCTGTGCGCTTCACAAATCCCAAGGAACTAATGTGGTCTGCGATGCACTGCCCGTCGGCCCTACGCTGGTCAGGCGTAGTTTTGCGCGTGTGTTTCCGACACGTAGCCCACAAGTGCGTCCAGTTCCACATTATTGAAACTCTGCTTCTTTGACGTGCCGGAGGGCCGAGCCGTGTCTGGGGTCCCAGCCTGTTCTACAAGAGCACACTTCTTTGTCTTGAGAGGTGGCACGGACCCTGAGTGGCTTACGCCGCTCCGGTCTGTAGGGGCTGAAGCGCAGGTGGACTGAACACTGATAGCAGGCAATGGCATGATGACCAAAGGTCTCACTGCATGCATTGGCTGCTGGATGCTGTTTCCAGGACCAAGCGCCACAACTGCCTCAGTGTGAGGGGCCGGGACCAACACTGTCCCGGCTGGGGGACTCACAGCCGGGGTGGTGTCAGCTGCAGCTGCCCCTGCAGCCTCCACAACCTGGCTGCTCAGGGCAGCAGATGAAATTGCTTCCCCAAATCCACGTGGCATGGTGACAGTAACTTTCACCGCAACACGTGTCTTGGACTTTGTGACACAGAAGTCGGCCTATGGATCATCCCGCGCCTGTTCTGTGACCAATCTGGGCCAGGCTAGCAGGGCCTGAGCTGGGGTGGTATCAGCTGCATCTCCCTGACCCATTGGGGCGGGGCATAGCTGTCCCTGAATGGTCCTGGACACACTGCCCACGTGGGCTACACTGCCCACGTCGGCGACCGCTGCCATTTTGGCCACCCTGGTCATAATGGCCACATGCCCTACGGCGGAGACCTCTCGGAGGTCGCCCAACTTTGCCTCTCTTACCACTTGGTGGCCTCCCAACCATGACACTGATGTACTTGTGCGAATGGGAGGTGCAGAAAACAATTGTCCAGGGCAATTGGGGTGAAGGGGGCAGAGTGATAGATGGAATGGGTACCCCTATGCTCCTGCAAGGCTGTCTGTGAACCCTGGGTAAAAATGACGGGTCACGCAATGCTCAGGCACCCCAAAAACAAAAACAAACATGCACACGACCCCTCGGTATCCCACATGCATGGAATTAACATCCTGCAGTACGCTGTAGCACCCAGAAACACAAGAAATGCATAGGTGTGGAACAGGCAGGCTACTATGACCTTGTGAATGGGGAACGCGACACACGGGGGCAACCACAGTGGAAATAATACGTGCGCGACTCACCATATGCCTGGAAAAAGTTAGAAAAAAACATGCGCACCTCCCCCGCCAAAACAACAAGTAAGCACTGGTGCAGTAAACAAGAAGTACGCACTGCAACCGTTGTGAAGTAATCGCATGTGAACCCACAATCGGGCACAGTTGGAAGTCGGAGGTCCAGCAGAGGTGGTCACCCAAGCAACTGGACTCCTGGCAACGGAGGTTGTGCAGGCACCATCAAGCAGGGCACGTGCACGATGGCCCCGAGTGTTGCCATCTTCCCGGACGCAGTCGTGGTGGCACAGGCAGATGGCATCAAGACGGCAGCAGGCTCGACGTGGGAGGCGTCAGGGCTCGGGGCCGACTACATCACAGGGGCAGGCATCGGCCAAAGGCCAGGAGGACCCTGGACAAAGTGTGTCTTTTGTGTGGCAGCGGTTGGGCCAGCGGATAGGTGCAGAGCGGCGGCGGGCAGTGAGGACACGGCTCAGCATGGTCAGGGTAGAGAACTCCATGCAGCGAGCCTTGAGGCGTGCAGAGTTCCTCGAAGAGACTCGCAGGGAGTTGGCGGAGAACATGGCAGCATCCCTGCGAGCCCTTGAGGATAGAGCGCAGTCCCGCCTCCGGGCCATAGACTCGGAGTTCGATGATGCCCTGGTCAAGACTCTTGGGAAGAACGGTGAGCCGTAGGACTAATAGGAGTATAGAAAAAAGAAAAGGAAAACTAATAATAAACATATTTATATAATACATTGGCAAAATTAATTTCATTTAGAAAAATAGTTTAACAGTTCACCAATTAGCAACATTGGTGATCAAATTTAAAAAATAGGCTAAAAGGAAAAAAAAAATGGCAAGGCAGAGGGCTGTTATGGAACCATGCCTCAACAATATTTCTTCCTTATTCCCAGGAGTGATCACTCCAAAGTTAGTTGAGTGAAGAAAATCTACTTGTATGTGCTGGAGTTATTAATTAAAGACCAGATCCAAAGTCTGAGCAATTCGATCATTTCCATTCCACAACACAATTGTGTAGCAAAGTTTATCCGCATGGGCTCGATTTATAGCTGAATGCCTTTGCGACCAAGTAGGCATATGTATTGAGAGATAAAGAATTTGCAAGGAGGAAGGCGAATCTTCCAAAACGTTTTATCTTATCTCAAGTTTGTAGCCTGGTTCAATCTTCCAAAAACTGTGCTGGGAAGTCAAAACACTGGTCGCTCTCTGAACACCCCCCCTGCCAAGACTGCTACGACTGCGCTTCCTCGTGCTTCCCTCGATATCCTTCTTGGTCTCTGCCACAGCTCTTTCTGTCTCAAGACCTCCTTTACTTGCTCACTAGCTCCTCACATCCATACTGAAACTGCAGCGTTTGTGGCTTTCATTGAGCCTCGTCCCTCCCTCTGGACCATGTTCACCCCAACTAGTACACCTGGATGTGATAATAAATGTGGGGCTGTGATTGGTCCGTTAGATCATTCTGCTTTAGTGCACCACATGAAAGTACTGTTGCGCAGGAGGCACCACAGCGGAATGTGGCTCCAGTACATAAAAGGCACATCCGCCATTTTGAATTGGTCATGCTCAGTCTGTCTTCCGGTACTTATAATTGGGTGGTCTAATGTGGCTGGCTGTCAGGAAGGCATCGTATCAAACACTAAAACAGACACAAGTGATCACACTTCAAGGGTGTTTATTAAACTTCAATTGGGTTTGAAAAATGCCTATCTATGGGCGCAAGCTACCACCATCAAATAATAATAACGCAGTCCTTGTAGAGTCTTGCCAAAATAAAAGGGCCTATACTAATAAACCTATTGCCAATCCTTTCTTCTAAATACAAATAGTGTGGGAAACAATGTTATGCAAAAGAAAAGTGTTCAAGAAAGGATATGTCGGGCTATTCGAGGTGTTGGCTTCCCTTCCCCACGTTTTCAGCACGGGACAAGGCGGCACACTAGAGCTTGGCACACTCTCTGGTTTCTCTAGCATGAGGATGCAGTACAAAACCTTAACATCCGGGCCTTCTGTGCCAAAGTCTCTCTGCCATTCAACATCTCTTATTTCAGATGGCCTGATGCGACACAACAAACATTAAAGTTCCTTTCTTCTTAGGATTTCACATGTACAACTTCTCAGGTGATTTACTGTTCACCCCAGGTCCTTCTCCGCCAGGCTCAGATCAAATTGATCTACTTTTCCAAACTTTCTTTACTTCATCAAAGTAGAACACTTTCGACTGTGCGCAGGATTTTGCTCGACCCATCCCAGGACCACTTCGATTCACAATTCTTTGTTCTTTTCTCAATAGAACCCTTTTAACTTTCACTTATGCGACTTCTCAGCTGGATACCTTACAGAGACCTTCGATTGAGCACCCACGCGCTTGCCCGACCACTCTTGTCAAAGGTATTGTATCTTGTTTTTAAAGTTCAATCACTCATCAGCAGTTCAACTTTGCTTGCGTCTTTTATCACATGCGTTTAACAATTTTTTGTTCCAGCACTCGCCATACAATGTTGCTGCTTGCAACCTTGGCTTCAACACAGACCAGTCTCGTATTGATCTCCCCAACTCACCGGCTGTTTTGATTTCACTGAGGGCCCCGGGTATCTCTGACACACAATGCAGGATTCTTCAGTCTGGTTTCCTGGTCTTATCCTTTCTAATCTCAAGGGCTCTTGAAAGTAACGTTTCCTTGTCGGCAAGGACAAGGGAATTTCCCTCCTTGCGATCCCCTCCAGTTTTGCCGTCTTTCTTGTCTCATTTGGCTGCCGTCTCGAAACTGCTGTTTCCTTGTGTTCATTGCCTCGCTCAGAGTGTGCTCTCGTGCTCTGCCTTTTATCCATGTGGGGACGTTTAATGGAAGCCAGGTGTGTGTGCTGGTCAGTAATTGCCTGACCTCGCCTGACCACTGTATTGGGACATGTCAGGTATACTGCTCGGGTGCTAATCTGTTTTCTCCCAAAGCTGGCTGTCCATGTGAAAGTGTTTGGGTTGTAAATGTTGGGGGGGGTAGAGTTGCTAAGTATCCTACCTGGTAGGAAGGGGTAAAGGTGTTACAGAGAAGGGGATACCATGTCTCACCATCCGGTGTGACACTCCCACTCCCCAAAGACCCCCCACCCAGGTGATCCTCCCGCATTGGTACATCCCCAGGAACTGGATCCAAAAGTGAAGGCTGTGTCCTGGCCACATGGATGACAGATCCCCGGGGACTAGTGAGCGAGACACCTTCTGGTTTCTTACACTGGCAGAACAATCCTTTTTGGCAAGCCCAAATCTTTAGCTGAATTTACCAGTGCACATTCACTTCCAGATCAGCAGGCCTTTCGATATCTACAGTTGAAGTATTGGGCGTTTCACCCAAACACCACCCTCCATTGTAGTACAGACTTCACAGGCTTTAAACACATTTTACATAATATGGCACCTAAACACAGATTACCACAGATATGTAGACAACTAAAACTCCTTTTCAAACACTGCTGTGTATCCAAGTGTGCAAAGGACATTCAAAATGAGTAAGACTACATCCCTCGGTATAACGTCTTTCTAGGACTCCAATGTCGCTCTCTCTCGGAACCCAGGTGAAAGGCAATGCTTATAAGGTACTGATGATATGGTACCTGACCCCTGTTTGATTAAATAGAATATATCTTGCCACCCTTCCCTTTTGACAGAGGTATCTATTATCCAGGGACATGCTCCACCACATATATTATCATGCTGTATACCACAACCATTCTAGTCCGGGGTCTTAGCTCACATTCAACAAACAGCTCACCTAGAACTGCTGCATGACCCCATGATATGATATGATATGGCATTTATAACACGCCTATACACAAGTGTTTCAAGGCGCGACGAGGCAAGGGGGGGGAAACAAAGGGAGGACAGACAACGATCCTACTAGGCGGAGTGTCATTCAGATCGTGCAAGTGCATGGGAAGGGGGGGAAAGGAAAAGTGCACGGGGGAAGGGAGAGGGGAAAGTGCAGTACATGGGAAAAAGTGGAATAAATAAGAAAAATAAACAGCCAGCTGGTGGCAAGTGCAAGGAAGTGCAGACAAAAGTGATGGTAGGGGGACTGTAGGGATACAGAACAATGGTCCCCAGGTGCAGGGGTTGACAGGGAGGCAGTGCAAGTGGGCAATTGACGGGGCCTGGGCCAGAGATCAGAAAGGGTGGCCAGGTAACCCAAGCTGTTTCAGTCAGGAAATCAGCAGGGGAGAGGGGGAGAGAAAGCAGAGGCAAAGAGGAAGGTTTTGAGCTGCTTCCGGAACCGGAGATGGTTCTCCTCAAGTTTCAAGGAGGCAGGAAGGCTGTTCCAGAGAGAGGCCCCAGCCGAAGAGAGTAATCTGCCACCAACTCGTTGCTTGGAGAAGCGACTGACACTGAGGCAGTTGGTAGCGGATGAGTGAAGAGCTCGAGAAGGAAGATATTTAGGAAGAGAGAGTTAAAGGTATTGCGGCCACAGACCCCAGAAGCCCTTGTGTACAATGCAGAGGGTTTTGAACTTAATCCTCGCAGCCAGTGCAGAGATTTCAGTCCTGGAGAGATACAATCCCTGGGCTTGAGGCCAAGGACAAGTCTCGCAGTCCTGTTCTGGATAAGTTGCAGAGGGCAGAGAGTAGAGGCAGGCAGATTTAGATAGAGGCTGTTACAATAGTCCAGCCTAGAGAGGACCAGGGCTCTGGAGACAGTGAGCTTCTGGGGGAAGGAGAGGAAAGGAAGAATACCTCCTAAGGAGGTGCAGCTGGTAGTGTGACTTCTTAGAGACAAGCAGAGTCGAAGATGACCCCGAGGTTTTTAGTCTTGCAGATGGGAGTAGGAAGAGGGCCAAGAGAGACCGGCCAGAGAGCTGCAGGGAAGGAGGGAGTGGGTGTGCCGATGAGTAGAATCTCAGTCTTACTGGCATTAAGGCAGAGGTCTTTCCATGGTGTTCCTTCTGTGAAATGTTGATGAGTCTATCTTTTACAAGTTGGTGGGTTCTCAAGTTAAGCTAGCTATGCAAATGTTTTGGCAGCCCACTTGCCTTTCAGTGAAAATCAACCAAATGTCACGGATGGCTTGAATAATTCAACCAACTTAGGTGAACTGTTCAAGGGTTTTGCTTTTGATGTATCAGACTCCATTATATTTTGACTAACGGAGATCCCTTACTAGTACTCAACCTCCCATGGGCTCCCTCTACCCTAGCACAGGCTTCCCTCTTGCCCCACTGATGCAATGCAACTAGGGATCCGTAACCACTGCTGTGTAGTATAGCCTATCCTACTAGTGAGGGCATGAAGGTCTTGGCATTATGTACCTGACTCTGGGACTTTCTTTTTTTGTACTCACCTTTATTTATTCATTTAGCACGTTTCCTTGTTAATAGCAGTATTTATGAGGCACACAGTAACAGATGTATAATACTGAGCCAGAATGATCATCATTTAGCTAAGGAATACACAATTCCGAACCCACACATTGGCGCTATCGAGGAGAGTAACAAAAAGCATAATACAGAAGCAAGAACTGTACACATTACTTCTCCCATCCAAGACATCATAGCATTGCTTAACAGCACGTGAATCATCCTCAGTGTCATCATGGCAGGGAAAGATATTTCAACAGAGAAGGTTTATGGGTGTTGGCTAAGTATTTTTGACCATATTCAGAAAATGGTTCCCATATCAAATTAACTTAAATTTTCACCATTTGATTTAGCATTTCTGCATACATGCTATTTGTAGTTATCTTCAATACACTCTAGAGATCATCACATGGTGAAAAGAGGAGCAGCAACAATATTGTTTATTATGTTTAGTGTTTATGCCTGCGATAGTTTAAGGGCTTTGTAGCTAGCTAAGTGAATTATGTTGTGTTTTGTTTGCATTCAGAAGAATTTAGAATATGTTGTTGTTAGTTAGAACATTAGGCTGCATTTTGGAGCTTTTGTTTTGTCCATTTAAATTCGATTTTTTTCTTACTTCCCCCCAGCGAGTGTTCAGACAGCCAAGGTCCCTATAGGGATAGGCAAGCGCTGCACAGATAGTCGTTAATGGTGCCGAGCAATCCACAGGAGCTGAGAACGGACCGCATAATCTCCTGACGATTAGACTAGTGCAGCTGGTGCAAAGGGCATTCTAGTGAGAACAAGAAATGGTGTTGAGATATTGCCAGAATATTTAGCTAGGTTGTGGTTATACTGCCCCCATTGAGAAATGGCAGGTTCATTGGAACTTCATGTGTCAAGCTAAATAGAGCAAATAAATATGATAAATTAATCCCCAAGGGCAGTGCCTCAGCTGTTTTTTTTATAAAGCCTCCTAGTTCCCAAGAGAGATAGGGACGGATGTGCACTAGGAAAGCATCATGTTCAAGATGGGAGTAGTAAGATGTGCTGTAGAAAAGTACAGCTGCCAAGTCAAGTAGCCGTTTCGGATTGCCAAGTTGCCTGGTCTCACGGCAAAGCATTATTGTGCCCATTTAGTTATCAAAGGGCATTGACTTTGCTGTTGACATTAGTTCCATGATAGCTCTGTTTCGGGGGGCATGTACATTGCAAGTTATCTCAAGCTGTGTTGGCCAATCAGAAAAATCCATTGTTACAACAAGTTACCTGAATATAATTAGCCAATTAGAACAAAGCATTTTTTGATGACTGCACGATTAGGTCATTCATAGGGGGTTGTATTTATGTCATCACAGATGGGTCATTGACCAATGGGGTAGTAAAATGTAGGTGATGTTTAGATTTTTGTATAGGAGCTAGCCAATAGGAAATGTGGGTTTGACTTGTATTTGATAAATGTTGTATTTGTAGGTTTTTCGGTTTTCAGATATAAAACGTGTAACTGAAATGGACATGTTGAGCACGTTTTCAGTTTTATGAAGCTGACTGGTGCTCCCGGCTGTATTTGCATGCAAAACGTGCATGCTTTATTGACCCCTTGGATTGTTTTTATCGATCGGTTTTTGGGCCTACACCCTCTCTAATATTGTGGGCAAAGGTTAGGGAATTTTATATTAACACTCTTATTGTTGTAATCCATCTTAAACTTTTCTGAGCTCTTGACCTGATACAGGGACACGACAGGTTTCTCCACTGCCAGATCTGCCTCCCACCTCACCATATATAGGAGTTCATTATCCGGATCAAGCTCCTAAAGAAACCAATACAACTGTGAAATTCTCCCTTTACTCGGGTTGCCCATAATTGTTACTTGTAATAGGGTAGGCTGTCTTCCCCCAGTCAGGCGAATCTTAGAGTTTGTGAACCAGTGGGGTAGTTGAGAATATCTGAATCTTTCCCCTTCAGGTAGTAAACATTTCTGTTTAAATTCCTCAGATGTAAGTGGGACACCATCATTATAACAATCTGCCAAAGTATTCCTTTCCCCCCAGATCATAAGTTAAGGACTTTAACATTTTGCACTGAGATAAATTACAGGTTATTTAGGACTGAGGATCAGGAGCCTAAAATGGGGGACAGTGCCTCTGTGCAGCATCCCAATAAAATATTGAGTTAAGAGTAGCCTTTAATATGATGCCCAATAAAATCTGTGCAATCCTACTTACATAAGGTAAATGTGAAAGCGGGGTGGAAGTGGCTATTTGCTCGATCTTTAAACAGTTAAGGTAAGATGTGAGTTTCATCCACCGAAATGTGTGCTATTTGAGACGCATGTAAGTATTTTCCAATACAGGGAAACCCCAGTTCTCCTGCCATCGTGGAGCAGGAGAGGATCTTTCGTGAGAGTCTAGGAGTTGTATTTGCCCAAATAAGAGTACAGTTTCCTTTTCAGCTTGTGTATATATTTGCTTGGTATTATGATGGGGAGCCTGCTAAAGAAATATAGCAGTCTAGGAATCCCTTTCCTTTTTAAGGTGTGCATTCTACCTATCCTTTAAAATCTACGCTGATCCCTATATCTAGATGCTGAGACAGTTTATGTATTAAAGGAGGGATGTTGTGTTTTAGTAAACTTTTATATCGTGGGGTTAAGATTTTCAAGTGAAGAGTGTGACCAATAAAATGCACATTTCTCCTCCAGAGCAGCCACTACTTCAATTGGTTCAGTGATATTAAGTCCTTGCTATTTGTGAAAATGAATCTGAAACCCAGCCATCTTTTCAAATTATGCTTAATCATCAATTACTTGGGGACAATTTAGCTGTATGCCTGAGAAAAAGAAGGATATCAGCATTAAGAGCTATTTTGGGCGTTTATTTCTCCAATGTTATATGCCGTATGTGAGGATTATATCTAATATATCTATCCAAAGATTACATGGATAAAGCAATATGTAATGGAGAAAGCGGACAGCCCTGTCTGCTCCCTCTTGGGAGTGATATGCAGTCTGTATATATGCGCCATTAATCTGTATTGTGGTGGATTGGGCAGCAAAAGTCTCTGAGATCCAGGTTTTGAGGTTAAGGGTAGAACCCAAAGGCTGACAGGGGTTCCTCCATAAAGGCCCAGTCAACCCGTTTGAAGGCTTTATAAGCATGTAAAGCATAAGTCTGCAACCTTTGTCTCTCCAGATGTTTTGGACTACGAATACCATGTCCCCTAGCCAGCCTAGCCATTGGTCAGCATTCCTGGGGGTTGTAGTCCAAAACATTTGGAGAGCCAAAAGTGAGAAGGGAAAAACATCCCTATCCCAGGATTCGCTTTCTATTATATCTACGAATCTACGGATGTTATCTTGTGTGAACCTCCCAACAATAAAGCTCGCTGGTCATCATAAATTATTAGAGGAAGAATGGACATCAACCTTTTTGCTAGGATTTGACCACAAATCTTAGTATCAACATTGAGTAATGTGGTTGGGCAACAAGACCAACATACTGTGGGGTTTTTCCCGGTTTTAGATGTTCAAATAGTAGTTGGTTCCGCCACAGTGTGTGTAACAGTGTGCAAAGTTAAAAGGAGTTAAATAGGTAAGTCAGGGGATGATGATCTGCGTTTTAAAGATCCTATGAAACAAGGTAATGGGGGTAGATGGGGAACTAATCAACACAGGAATGACTTCTGTGGACGTAAAACAAAAAGGGATATTTTTCTCCCTCATTGGCAAAATTCTCAAATATATACCACCTGTAGATCTATTCATTAGTCCCAGCTAGGCTTTAGCATTCCGATCAACTATTGGAGACGGTGGCAGAGATTAATCAATGCTAGGATCTAAGGTGTGTGAGCGGTCAGAAATGAAAGACAGACACAAAGTTGTAATGTTTTGAACATTAGACATTTTAATAAAGTAAAAAGGTTTGGATAAAGGCCTTTCTGTCCCTATCCTAAAGAGAGTTTCCCTGCCTATGAAATCAAAACTAGGGTTCAGTCTGAGTGTCGTTGTCCAACTTAGGCAAACTGTCCTTGTGTCCAAAACATATCTGACCCTCACACTAAAAATGAACAACAAAAAGGTGCAAGGTAAATGTCTCTGCTTTAAACTCAGCAAAATGAGTGTGCAAACTAAGTATGAAAATCCAACAAAACAACTTGTATCCGGTGAATGATTCCCTTCCCCGGAACTGTTTCAGATAGAATATTTAAAATTGTTCTATTCAAATAGGGGTTCTTTAAGAATAGTAGAAAAGTCTCTTTCACATAACAGTCTCTTAAAAATGATGAAAAGTGTCTTTCCCAAACAATGGCGTTTTCAAGGATAGGCACACATGTCTCTTGGCAACTTAAGTGATGGTGTTTTCAAGGTTAGCAAAAGTGTCTCTTTTACACAACTCTTTCTTAAGAATGACTAAGAGTGCCTTATCCAAGTAATGGTATTTCAAGGATGGCATCAGTGTCTCTTCTACACAACATCTTATTAAAGATGGTCTCCTGGTGTATTCTCCTTCCAGGAACCTTTTCACAATGTCTTTTCCTTTCACATATCCTAGATGGATTACTTGGTGTACCCCCTGCCAGGAATTCCCCTCTGGGCTTGGTAGAACCCCTGGTATACTCTCCTGCCAGGTATTTTTCCCCCAAAGACTCACTGCCTAATGTACCTCTTTCACCAGGTCTTTTTACAATATTTTCTTTTTTCTTTCAGTTCTCTTCCTCTTTACGCATGACAAAGTTGTACTCCTTCACTGTTTATACTCTGTTGGCTCCAGGTATTACTTGTTTCAACTTTCCCCATATTGGCATCTCACATATGGAGGTTTTGTTTGTTAACTTCCTTGTTATTATTCATTGGATTGTGACAGTACTTGTTCCAATCTTCCCCATATTGACTTCTCAAATATGAAGATTTGTATAAATTCAGACTTTCTATTTAACTTGGTTGATATTCAAAATAGGTTTTCAATTGATAAGAAAGCATGTCGGGACATCTGGGGCTCTCAATGGTCCTGGGCAGACTCACCAGTGTTTGCTGGCGTTTCCAATCCGTGGCATCTGGCTGCGGTGAAGTCTGTGCTGCGGGAAAGCATTCCCCGCTTTGCATATCCCCTGGGCTTCTCCTGCCAGCTTCTCATTCACTCACTGGTGGAATTGCTGCTCCTCAATGTGACTATGTCCCCAACAGCCTCGCCATTGCAGCCGGCTCCTCAGCAGTCCCCCTTTGGCACTCGCTATGCTGTTGCCGGTCTCTCTCCTTTCCGGTAGGAAGTGCCTGCCTCCTTCAGCATAGCCCGCTCCCGTGTGTCTGCCTTCACTTCTACTTTCCGCTGCGCCCGCTCTGCATCTCTCTTCTCCTCTACTTTCAATTTGAAAAGGCACACCATTTTTAAATGTCCTGCACAACTGATTGACATTACAACAACTAGCCTGCACATTTAGCTTAGTGCGTTTACTGCTCCACATTAACTCTGTTCTCCTCTTCCTCGTCCCAGTACTGTAGGTTTTATGGGAGTTGGGGTCCATAGGAGTTTTAGACTTTGTAGAGGTGTATTGCTTTGGATCTTTGTTCAAATTAAGACTGTCAGAAATAGGAGATGTTAAGTGAATATTATGTACATATGAAGTGTGAATGGTATCCTGCCTGGCAAGAAGAGGTCTTAGGGTTTTACCACTGGAAGGATTGGCATAATGACAACATGCTCTCAGGAATTGCGGAATTATAGGGTCTTCTTCACATCAAAGGGAAGAATACTGCGTCTCTCCTGATGGGGTTACTAAATCTCACTGACCGCCATCTCCTCCCATGTAATCCTCCCTCATAATACCACCCCTAGGGTCAGGATCAGGTAGCGACTGCTGTCCCCTTGCAACATGGGAGGAGATCTTAGGCTGCGTATCAGTGATGACTCCACTGGGTTCATCACAGGTGGTATTGACGTCAACTCCCATAATAATGAAGCCAGTGGAAACAAACTGAGTGATTGGAACGACATGACGAAAGAACATTTTTTGATCATTGTTGGGGGCATATAAAGATATTATCGCCACATTATACCCAAAGAAAAATCTCTTGATGAACAGGTAATGTACTTGAGGATTTCTCTTGAGTGATTGTTTAACAAAGGGAACTCCTGTGGTGATAATACCACCACCCTCTGCTTTTTTGTTCCACTGGAGGAAAGGAATTGCAGGAGAAACATCCCTATTAAAGTATCACCTTTAATCAGAGGGGAATAGAAATTTGCAGAAATATGTTGTAGGTTGGAAAGAAAACTCCTCCGTTTTATAGTTCTGAGCCAGGGGCAGAACTGTTACCATAGACATTAGGTAAAAATAAAAAAGCTATTGGGAACTAAATAGTGCTGAAAATGAGACTTCCACATAGGCAAGAGTAGTACACTTCTACAAGACATATGCCCAATTAACATTGGAAAAATGTGATCCAAACAAAAAACATCAGCATTATTGCTGCACAGAAGAACTAGAACCCATCACCGGAGATGTTGGGGGCATTTGTAACAGTTTAAATAATTAAGGGGCAGACCATTTGTTTGGGCTTCACCGCACTATTGAAACAAGACACATCATCCTATAGTTGCAGAAGGATAGGACAAAACCATAGGAAAATCAATGTGCATAGTTTTGGAGTACATTTTCAGACAGAACCCTCAGGTCTCTATCAAGTTCTGATCTTTTCACAAGTAGAACTGTTCTCAGTGGTGGCATAGGGTTCGACTTCTGCATGAGGAGGACGATCACTCTTTGATTTCCCTGCCCATTTCCAACCCATGGTGTTCTTATGATCCTGTGTGGACAAGGTTATTTGTCACCTGTAGTGCCCAGAGAGGCAGCTCTGTCGTTATTGGTTGTGCATCATGAGGCATTTTAATGGACTAGTTCTTGTCTCTATATGTAAAAAATGCAAGCAGGGAAAGGCCCATCAATACTTTATTCCCCTGTTTGTGAGACAAGCAGTGACTTTCCGAAAAGAACAGCATCTGGACATTGCGGTGGCGAAAAGATGTTGAAATTAGGTCATCTCTACGTATTTGGTATGAATGTCCCAGTTGGTTCTAACTGCCTGTAAAATCTTCTTCTTTTCTTTGTAGTGTGCCAGGAGTTAGACCTTTATTATGCTATCAAATATAGTACACCCACTGTGTGCAGTTCGATATGAGTTTCTCCTCTTCAAAGAGGGAAAGTATTCGCTTGAAGATGTCTTGCACATAACCTTTCTTGATCAGGGAGGTGGCTCGCAATCCCTCTTAGCAAATCGGTCTTCAGGGTCCTCTTGTTTTGGGTGTAACGTTTCACTTTGGGATTCTAGTGTTTAAACTCGGGGGCGTGGCCTGGTGCTCATGGAGTGAGGAGGCTAAAACCTCGAGCTCCAGACGAGCCCGTATTCCGATCCTGCACAACGATCCTTGCGACCAGTGGCGCCGAAATCAAGCTGATCCAGCTGAAGCCTGGGCGAATCTGCCCACTTTCCAGCTTCACCCGACGAAAATCGGAGCTTGGGGACCGAGTGCGAAGCCTCGACTCGGCGTCCCCCCCTGGCCTTGGGCGAGATACACAAGATGGCCGCCATGACCGCCTGATAAGACGGGATCGCGAGCAGCGAAGGCGGCGCTCTGTCAGCAGCAGCGGCCGACTAAGACCCTGCCTTGGCCGCCGCTCGGAGGAGCACGGCGGGGCGAAGAAAGCGCTGGTCCGGCGCCGCGAGACCCAGCCGAGGTGCGTCCCCGGGCGGCCGGGGAGAGGCGGCGTTCTGCGCCCGGGCGGCCTTGGGGGAGAGACCGCCACCAGCACCTCGCACTCCGGTCCACCCGGGCAGCAGACAGCGGGCGGAGCCCCCTCTGGGGAGCCCGCGGTGGGAGCCACCCGGAGAGTCGGAGGAGACCCGGGGGCCCAGGGGACCCTTTGGAGGCAGAGCTGCCTTGGGTGACTCTGACCGGAGGCCGCCGCGCTGTGGGAGCGCGCACTACGAACTGCCTACGACCCGATGAACTGGGGGCCCACCCGGGTGTGGCCCGACTCGCTGGGCTCAGACGGACCCGGTGAACTGCCCCCCCGAGGGCCCAAAGCTAACCGGCACACTGCGGCAATAGGCGCCAAGCGCCCTTCACCATCGGCACCGCCTACCCGGCCCCGCTGGGACACCTCTTCTGCCCGCCACGAACGCGGGCCCTGCACCTCCGGGGCGGATAAGCCCCCAGGACCTCACGCCTGCCGGGGGCTCTCTGGCCATAGGACCGTGGCAACCCAAGGCGGGGCTCCACCGAGGACAGCAATACACCCCACGAGCTTGGGTGGGACGCGGCCCTGGACGGGCCTATACAAAAACCCGGCCTGAAGAGGCGAGTTAGCCGCCAGCACCAACCGGAAGGCTCAAGCAACACCGCAATGTCCACCCTGAGAAACAAGGCCAAGACCGCCACGATGGACCCCTTCCTCACGACCAAGGCCCCCCCGTCGCCCAATCCACCCCAAAAGGCGCGACGCAGCAGGCTACCCAGGAGGAAAGTCCCAAAGACAGTCAGGTACTGGAAGCAATAGCGGCCTTAAGGGAGTTTATAGACACTAAGATAGGAGAGGTAAAGGCCGAGATACAGCTTATACGTCAAGACGCCCGCAACCTGACAGAGCGTGTCACCAATATAGAAACCACCCAGAAGGAAACGCTGGAAGACACGAATGACCTTAAAGCTGAGATGGTAGACCTAAGGAGGAGGGTGGGCATCCTGGAGGCAAGGTCGGAGGAGGCGGAAGGACGCGCCAGGCGCAACAACATCAGAATCCTTGGTGTCCCTGAGGGGACAGAGACTTCCGACCCGACGGCATATGTGGAATCCTTAATTCAGCAGGAAATTGGGGCGGAGAAGCTCTCACAGGGCTTCGCCATAGAGAGAGCCCACAGATCACTACAGAAGAAGCCCCCTCCGGGTTCCCACCCCCGACCCATCATCGCGAAGGTCCTTAACTTCCGAGACAGGGAAGTGATCCTGAAATTCTCGAGAGAGGGTGGGGTGATAGACAGAAGTAACTCCAAAATCACCATATACCCGGACTACACGCAAGCGGTACAGAGAGCAAGGAACTCCTTCATCCCGATAAAGGCCAGACTGAGGCAGCTAAACTTGAAGTACATGCTGCTGTATCCCTCCAGGCTGAAAGTGATCCAAAAAGGAAGAGCGATATTCCTTGAAACTCCAGATGCAGCCACCATGTGGATGGAACATAACAACCTGGCCGAGGTCCCCGAAGAACCCACCGCCGAGAACCGCGCTGTAATCCGCAAAGATAGATAACATGGCGCTGGAGCCCCTCTCTCCTGACGCGCACAATGGACTTCATCGTAAAAGGGTACAACAAACAAGTTGGAACACCACTATAATAAGAGATAGCAACAAGATTACGTGGCCCGCCGGGCCTCCCACACATGGGCACGCAACGACAACCCCCGGAAGATCAGTGCAGGCCTGTTGCCAGCACAAACCTGCTCGCGCCGGAAACCCTGACGGGGCCAGACTGCGCGAGAGCACCTGAGCACTGCACCTCACCGGCAGGAGCTGGGTGCACCAGTTACAGTTGTTTTTTTTCTTTTTTTCTTCTCCTTCTTTTCTTCTGTGTTCCTGTTGAGACCGTCCCTCTCCCCAGAACCACCCAAGCAATCAATGAGCACCCGACGCCGAGAAATGAGGCTGGCCGAGCCGCAAATGCAGAACAAGACATGATGCGCAGTAGCAAGAGATCTTGTGGGGGCGAGACAAGGGGCCAACCACGACGACATCCACACCCAAGGGATGGCACCACAACTTAACATAATCACATGGAATGTCAGGGGGATGGGATCCTACGTAAGGAGGAACCGTGTCCACTCATACCTGAGGCGCAAGAAGGTGTCGATCGCGCTCCTCCAGGAGACACACCTCCTGGCAGACACCACACACAAACTGGCAGACTACTGGGGGGGCCAAGGCTGCGGCGCATCTTACTCCAAATTCGCACGGGGAGTGTATACATGGGTGAGCCCAGACACACCATTCCATCAAATGGGGACAGATGTGGATAAGGACGGAAGATACGTAGTGGTGTGGGGCATGATAGAGAACACAAGGATATGCATTGTAAACTCATACTTCCCCCAGCACGGCGTGCCTTCCCACCTGAACCAGCTATGCGCCAGAATTGCGCACCACAGAAACGACACCTTCCTATGGGGGGGAGACTTCAACTGCGTCATGAACGAAGAGCTGGACAGGTCCAGGACGCCACGAGCCTCCAACAATTCCGCTTCGAGGGCACTCTGCAAAGCAGTGGATGACCTGGCACTGGTCGACATCTGGAGAGACCTACACCCAGCCGATAGATCCTACTCATACTACTCATCTCCACATGGCCTCCACACCAGGATAGACCACTTTTTCGTCAACAGCGAACTACTCCCACAGGTGCACTCCGTAAACTACCTGGGCAGGTCGATCTCGGATCACTCCCCTCTGCTCATGCAACTAAGTCTGAAAGGCCCGAGGCCCCCCATCCCGATGTGGCGTATGCCCACGGAAACTCTGGCTGACCCCTCCTTCAAGGACACCCTAGGGGAAAGGCTGGAAGAATACGTGAGGCTCAACAAGGGGTCGGTCGAGAAGTGGAGCACGCTCTGGGAGGCAATGAAGGTAGTAACCAGAGGCCAAGTGATAGCAGAAGCAGGCGGTATCAGGAGGCAACTAAAAAGGGAACTTGAGACCATGGAAGAGGAGATTAGACGACTGGAAAACAGCCCGACCCCAACCAGCGAGAAGGAACCTAAGCTGGCAGAAATCAGGGACGGCTGCCGTCTCGCCTGGGAGAGGCTATCCAAATTCGACTTCTCCACACGCACTGCACAGGCGCACAAGGAAGCGGATAAACCGGGCAGGATATTGGCCTTGCTGTGCAGGAAGGAGCACCCAAGGCACACTCCCAAGGAAATCAAGGACGAACATGGCGCAACCCAGAGGACACAACAGGCGATCAACGATGTCTTCTCAAACTTCTATGCCAAGCTCTATGCTCATGATGAACAAGTCCCAGTAGAGGACATTCGGGACACCCTGGCTGAAGTAGGCCTCCCCAAACTGAGCTCGGAGCAACGAGAGATGCTGGGCGAGGCCATCACGACAGAGGATATCTCAGAGGCAATCAGGTCCCTCTCCACAAGCAAGACTCCCGGAACGGATGGCCTCACACCAGAATTTTACAAAGCCTATGAGGAGATCATAGCCCCGATACGGAGTATATGAAGAGGAATACGAGACTGGCATATTACCCGGCACCATGAGAGAGACGCTTATTATCCCAATGCTTAAACCTGGTAAACCCGTCGATGAGTGCGACTCTTATCGCCCTCTGGCAATGCTGAACTATGACAGCAAAATCTTAACAACCATACTGGCGAAAAGGCTGTCCAGGGTGATAGGGTCTATAATACACGAGGACCAAAACGGCTTTGTCCCGGGACGCAATACCACAGCCAACCTGAGGAGGCTCCAACATGTCATAGCTCAAACCGCAGAGAGTGAGGAGGAACTGTCAGTACTCTCGCTGGACGCCATTAAGGCATTTGACTCAATATTCTGGGAATGGCTGATTGAAACTCTGAGGGAATTCGGGCTCGGCGAGCACTTCATCCGGTGGGTCAGAGTGCTCTATAATACCCCAGTGGCGAGGGTAAAGACAGGGGGCATGGTGTCAAAATCCTGGGACATTCAAAGAGGAACGAGGCAAGGATGCCCACTGTCGCCAATGCTGTACGTCCTCGGCCTAGAACCTGTAGCGATCTATTTCAGGAAGCAGCTTTTTGATGCAGGGATCAGGACGGGCGAGACGGATAACATCATTTCGCTGTACGCAGACGATGTCCTCTTGTACCTGAGTAACCCCCGAATGAATGCACCATTAGCATTAGACATTCTAGACAACTTTGCGAAATACTCCGGGATCAAGTTTAGCAGGCAGAAGTCATGCTCCTTTCCTTTGGCCGGGCTCCTGGGGAGGGGAACGGATGAACTACCTGAGATTGGGATCCAGTGGCAGACAGAAGCGTTCCGCTACCTAGGACTCACCATTACGCACACGCCTGCTTCCACACACGAAAGCAACACGGAGGCAGCAATGCGAGGGGTGCGCAAATCCACCAAATTCTGGCCCAGACTCCCACTCTCTGTGATGGGCAGAGTGGCTATCACTAAAATGATAATACTACCGAGATTCCTGTACTATTTCACCAACATAACGTACTACATTCCTCCCCCCCTTCTTCAGGAAATTGGAATCCCTACTCAGAGATTTCCTATGGGGCCCGGCCAGACACAGACTTTCGCTGAATACCCTCACACTTCCACACAGGGAGGGTGGAATCCAACTCCCTGATTTCCAGAAATACTACCTCGCAGCACAACTGACACACGTTGTCAAGTGGTTGTCCGATGAACCAACAGCCGAGACAGGCCTCCTTCGCCAACTGATAGCACCAATGTACCCCAAAGAAGTAATATGGAACTCACAGGTAGGGCCCCCCGATCCCACCATGCTGGTAAAGCTGGGGAGACAAGTCTGGAACAAAGTCCGCTCATCGCTCGGCCCGAGCCCACCATATATGCCCGAAATCCCCTTGCTCGCCGGTGTCTGCAAGTCACCCACCGACCTACCGGCAATGAGGAAATGGGAGAACTCTGGCCTCTACACGTGGGGGGACATGTTTGCGGACGGAATATTCCGGGACTTCGACTCATTACAGACGGAAGAAGGGCTTGCCGCTGGCCAATTTTTATGGTATCAGAGGGTGAAACATGCTGCCAAGAAGACCTGGAGCACATGGCCCGAGGAACCGGAAACACACCGTCTAGTGCAGGAGATGCACAACCTGAGCGATGGCTGGAAACCCACGTCGAGATTATATGCCCAGCTAAATGACAGACGCAACCCGAGGAGTGAGCACCTGAAAGAAAGGTGGGAGGCAGATCTGGAGACCAACATCACAGAGAACGAGTGGGGCAGGGCCCTGATGTACCCGAAGGAAGTATCCCGCAATGCCAGGTTCAGGCTCATCCAGCTGAATGTCCTCTACAGGACCTACATGACCCCACATAGGGTGTCCACATTCAGTGATAAAGCCCCACCAGTGTGCCCCTGGTGCACCAGCGAGCCTGCAGACCTAATCCACATGTTCCGGACCTGCTCCAGAACTAATAAACTCTGGTTCGCTGTCGAGGGGACTTGCAGGGGGGCCGGAGTGGAAAGATACGAGTGGACACCCAAGGAATGCCTCCTGGGCACATATCCCATACTGAGCAAAATTAAGCATATAGTGAAATTAATGGACATGGCCTGCATTCTAACGAAGAGGACGATAGCAATGGCTTGGAAATCTCCCGGAGGCCCCAGATTTGAACCCTCGATCAGGGAAATGGAGAGATGGACCAGCGCTGAAACCAGGGCCTGGGAAGAAGGGAATAATCGGGGAGGCGAGGATGTGAGTGCAGCACTGGAATCCTGGAAGGCCCTCCTGAGAGACATGATCTTCTCGACGGACTTCAAGCCCCCCTGAGCAGATCCATTGTCATAGACAGTTGCCATGGAAAAGACCGGTGAACCACACCCATGCTCACCCCGGCACTGCGACTCTTTGAGACAGCCAAGCGGTGCCTAGATCGCGGCCCGGAGCAGGGCTAACAAGTAACTCTATGGTGGTGGGGGATGGGACGGCCAAGTTAATGTTCGTTTGTTCACTGTTATTGTTTTGCAATGTTTATTGGACAAATCTTGTAACACTCCGGATGCTAGGATGCATTCGTGCTTAACTGCCTTTTTTCTATACAAAATGCCAATAAAAACTCTTCATACAGCTAGTGTTTAAACTCTGTTGGTTAGTACTGCCAGATCAAATGTGTACTCACCTTGGGCATTTTTTACACCCTTTTGTCTACAGCTAGAATCTGGTTACCTAATGAGACCTTCTGGGCTGTCTCTGCAATACTTCCGGGAATTTCTTTCTTCAGCTCTTGTAGGGTATTTCGCAAGTCATGTCTTGTTGCTGGAGCATCAGGATGTGAAGATAAACTCTGGTATGCCTGAATTTGATTTATTGCTGTGACCTCTTGCTTTCTAGGTTTCTTGTTTCTTCCTTTGGCACCCATAGCCATTGCAGCATAGAGCGGATTTAGGACATGAGGCCGTGGAATAGTGAGTCAATTTGTTAGACAATTATGTTATCGTTATTCACATCGATCTGGAAAGCAGTGCTGCATTACAATGAATACCTTAAATTAATTCAAAAAACCAGGTTCTGCGTGGCACTAACTGATTCAGCCCCATCTTGGATCACAAAAATCCACCACATTGTATGTTTAGCCTCTTTCTAGATAGATTGAGCAGGATTATTTGGGGGTTCCAGTCAGCAAGCCTGTTTGTTTCTTACTGCTGAGTCAGAAGCAAGGGAGAAAGAGATCCCCTCCAGTGAACTGAGTCTGCCCCTGCGCTTTAATACCTGGGCTTGAGATGATTGTTTGTTTGTTGATTTTGTGCCCTTGTTAAACTCCCCAGAGGCCAGATCCATCTGGACATTGACCTAGGGAAGCATCAGAGTCATCTAAGAAGAATGCCCAATGATGCATTCGGGAGGACAGCTCAGGGGCAACACGCTCGCCTTGGAAGCAAGATGATGCGGACCAACACAGATTCGATTCCCAGGTCTGTGCTTAGTAACCTGGGTATTAAGGGCATTATAAATAACGTATTATAACTATGAAAATTGACCTCCGGGTAAAGCGTGGGTTAGTGCTTTAAGTCAGGCAGTGCCTGAATACTGTTCTCCCGGTCAGGGGAGGACTTCCCATCGCTTACACTCTTCGACCCGCGCACTCCCTGGGACAACCTCCCAGTCTCTCACAAAGGACCTGAGGTATGAAAGTGGGGTCCTCTGGCGTTTGGTGGACCACTTCCCTGCCAAGGCGTCTCTAGAAATCTCCACGTCAGTCTCCACAACTAGTATCGCTGTTGATGTCAGCCTCAGCCCTGTCACTTCTATCCGTGGCACCATGAGCCATAAGAGCGGCACGGCACCCATGATGACCACCAAATTAAGCAGCTTGATCTCTACCTCAAGCACGGTCGGCCTTTCAAATCAAGCAGCTTTTCCATTGAACGTACCTACTTTTATGGCAGCTGTACAGTGAATCTGGCCTGCTCGCTGCTTTTTAGGACCACATTGACTATAATTCTTGGGGGCAGCGATTGTTGGGCCAGTGAGCTGTGAGAAACCTGAAGGTGTCTCACCCGCTAGTCCCCGGAGATCTGTCATCTAGGTGGCCAGGACAAGGCCATCGCTATTGGATCCAGTTTGTGGGGGTGGACCAGTGGGGGAGGATCACCTGGATTGGGGGTCTTCAGGAAATAAAAGTGGGACACTGAGGGTGAGACGCGGTTCCCCTTTCCTTGTAACCCCTTTTCCCCATCCTACCCCATAGGATATTTAGAAGCTCTACCCCTGCCCCCTTTTCCAACACGAACACTTTCTTACATTGTGAAAGACAACGGACAAAAACCAGAGCCGTTTACCTGACATGTCCCAGCACAAGGGTCAGTCAGAGCCAGGCAATTGACAATAACTACGCACACCTGACGGCCCTTTCCCTTCCCCACAGGGATAAAAGGCAGACCACGAGAGCACACTACGGGCAAGGCCAAACGCACAAGGAAGCAGCTATTCTGGACCGGCAGTTCAAATGGAGAAGAAAGGCGACAAGACCAGAGAGGACGACAAGGAGGGAAGTGCCCTTTCCCTTTTCAACCCCAGCCCGCAAAGCCTCCGTGAAAAGAATCATAAGACCGGGATTTACAGCTGGCGTGTGGTGTAACAGATGTCAACGGTGCACGGGGGCCTCCCGCGCTGATAACCCAGACAGAGAGGCACGTTGGCTACCATGATACCGTCCTTGACTCCAGAAGCAAGGCAAGCCAACGGGTTAAGCACAGCCGGTGAGTGGGGGAGAGCTAATATCAAGCTGGACTTTGTTGAGCCCAAGGTTGCGAATGGCAACATTGATGAACTTGTGAAGAAAGAACTTGTGCGTATTTGAGCTGGAAAGAAAGCCCAGTGAAGGACCAACTGCAGAGTGGTCAGGTACCAAGTGGGCGCTCATTCGAAGGACTCTGGCTGGTCCCCTTTGTTGAAACTACAAGTACCAGGGGGCCCTAGGAGAGGCCGGCGTGAGGAGTCCGAGCAGTCATACAAGGGTCGAGTTAAACCCCTTGTACAATCGAAAGTCTCTGACGCAAAGGAAAGTAAAGGAGAGTGAATCCCCCATTATGTGAAAGCAAAGTGAACTGTGTATTTGGCAAACGTGAACCCAGCAAAGGGATACCTGTGAATTTGGGGTGAAGCATAATACACCTGTGAACATTGTGTCGACACGTGTGAACCTGATTGAGGGATGTCCATAGTGACTGATTGTTTGGAAAGATATTGAGACTCTTGAATGTTATGTTTTGAGTAGAAGGCCGTAGTGAACGGATCTAGAGAGTCCCACATTGTACGAAGGATCAGAGCCCAGCAGAGGGGGATCCTAAGGCGAAGTGTAATCGCCCTGTGAAGATTTATTGAAGGAACTTTTGTTTTGGTTGGTTGTGACACATCAGGTCCTCTGAGGGAAGAGACTTTGTGTGAAAGAGACTTGTTCACAGAAGGCCCTAATATTGGAAATAAACTGTAACCTTATGCTGGCTAGGCCCAGGAGTGTGCTGTGCTCAGGGGTCCCTCCTTGTCCTGTGCTAAAAACATGGGAAAGGGAGACTCTAGCTATACCACCCTGATTTATCATTTTGTGAACCCTTCTTTCTTTTCTGGTGAACATTATCTCACACTATTTTGTAATTTAGCGGTAAGGATTGGCAATATTTTTTCTTTTACTATCGGCCCTTTTGCTTTGGCAAGACGCCACTAGGACTACCGTATTATTTATTATTTGATGATCGTAGCTTGCTCCCATCTTAGATTTAGGTTTAGATTATGTGTTTTTCTCACCCATTTCTACAGTTTAATAAACACCCTTGAACTGTGATCACTTGTGTTTGTCTATTCTTGATACCATGCCTTCCTTACCGAGTCCTTTGAGCTGCCCATCAGCTCTTATAACAGCCAGAATTGAAGCAAGCTTTTCCATTGCTTACTTACTTGCTTTTTCGGCAGCTGTACAGCAAATCTGGTCCCCTGGCTGCTTTGTTGGATCACGTTAACCATAATCCTTGGGTGCAGTGACTGGTGGGCTGGTGAGCCCTTTGAGCTGCCCTCCACCCCTATAAACGCAGCAGCCAGTGCTGAAGCAGTGCTTTTCCATTGAATTTACCTGCTTTTTCTGCGACTATACAGCAAATCTGGATCCCTCACTTTTTTTTGGACCACTGTCTCCATAATCCTTAGGGGCAATGACTGTTGGGCAAGTGAGCCCTTTGAACTGTCCTCCACCCCCATAACAGCAATAGCCAGCGCCCCGGCCATAAAGTGCTTTGCCGTCATCCGGTTATCGGGTGCTCGAGTTGGATGGTACACACGCAACCGAGTAGCTCCATGATCGATGGCGAAACATTGGGAGAAGGAGGAAAATACCTTACTGAAAATACCTGTAAGTACAATTTAAGCCAACCCATACAATGCATCCCGAAAGGGATTAAAGTACCGGCAACGTTAAGTGCCAAAAGAACCCCTACTGCTTGCTCTGCCAAACCACTAATGACTTCCAATCAAGAGACAAAGTACAGGGGCTGACTATCTACCTTTTAGCATCCAGTAGTAGCACCAAACTGGCTTGCTTGGTTAGCAAGCTGACACATGAAATTGCTAAATCTGTATGTCCACCCACTGGAAATCAATCAGCTCTTAATCTATCTAACAACTTGGCAATCGGTATTAAAAATACTGCAGGACCGGAAGGAATTATATCTTCAAATATGTCAGCTAATTTGCATACCCACGACCTACCCCAAATAAAGACTTCTCTGAACCCTTGGAGTCTTTTGAGGTAATTGTTGAGGGTATTAACATTCACTATCGCAATACTAACTTGCAGGACACAAGCCTCTTACTCCACAACTGTTTCAGATTAATTCCACCTTTTGTGAAGATGATCTATCTGAGGGCCATGGTTCCCCAAAAACACTCACCATTGCTAATACCTTGAGAATAGAATCATCAGTGTATGAGGGTCTCTGTTCCACAACACAGTTTCAAACTCTTGATCGTTTACTAACCATGTTGGTCAATAAATATGAAAGCCTAGAACGTATGGCTGCAAGCCACACAACCTTACTTAATGTGGCGTGCAATATGAATAGCTCCACTATTGAGGTGGTTGATTCTCAAGTAGGAGGCGCCACTTGTTTCAGTGAGTCCGTTCAGGATGGGAGCGTGATTTAAGTTTTAACCACTGATGGTAAGAAAAAAATTGTAAGAAAAAAAAATGAAAGGAGGGCCATTCAGAGCACAGAGCCTGTGTTCAAAAATATCAAAAGAAACAAAAAGCGTGGAATTATTGCAACTGGTGTTCAGACACGCTTCCTAATAACTAATGATCTGCGCAGAGATGATATTGACAGTTGTGCAAAGTTGAAAATTAAGCTATAACCTTAAGGCCCCAAAACCAAACAAACAAAGAATACTAAAAACAAAAGAAAGATTAACAGAAACAAAAACCTCAGCTCCTCTACGACTCACGAATCAGTTGCCTTATCTACATATAATGATAGCAACATACTACTCTCCACTGATATACGGAAATATCCGTATAAAACAGCTGAAGACAATTTAAACAACTGATGCTACTGTGGTTCCTTATGGTAATTACAACACAACAGATGATTCCTGTTCTAAGGAAGGTGTAGCACAACTCTTGCAGATGATATTGAGCCTGTTAGAAGCAAAGAGACATTCCAGAAGTTTACTTTCAGGATCAGAAGTGTGATATTGTCATGTGGAGGAAACAGGAGTCATGACAAATGCATCATGACGTGGAGAGTTCAGGGCGGAGTAAATACATAGAGGCTGATGCCAAGGAACAGGATTCAGTGACCTCAGAGAAACTGATTGCGTGTGTGCTCTTTCTTACAGCGCTTGGGTCTAACTGGGATCCGCTAGTTTAATCATCACACTGATGACGAAGGTGGCTGTTGACTCACGCCAGCCACCACTCGACAACCGCGTGCGCCCTAGCAACACGCACCCCGGGCCCGACAGTGTGCAAACCGCTGAGCCCTCGACACCAGTGCTCGGTGGCATAGGTAAGCAGAGAACAACATAAAAATAACAGCAATAACATAGACACGCCTCAGATTGTGTGACCAGAGCTACGCTACTTGACCCACTCATTATCGCTCAATACAACAAGTAAACATGCAACCAAACATTGATATCTCAGAGCTGTGCATGTGGGCTATAGGCAGTGCTGCAAGGCTGTAGCTGTATATTGACCATCAACGCCTCAACAATTACCAGAGACAGCATAGACAAAGCGCAGGTAAGCCATATCTGCTGAGGATTAAACAGAGGAGGTAGCGCCAAAAACAAACAGACTGCCAGCAGGCACAGCCTACATGTCAACAGTTCCACACGGCATGTCCGACTTATGGGCACACATACATGCCTGAAACACCCGTCAGCCAGCAAAAGTAAGTGCAGCCATTGAGAACTAACACAACTCTTGACCTTCCACATAAAATAAGTTTCCATCTCTCAAGTAGCGGGAGTCCAAGGCGCGCGAGAAGCCTAAGAACTACCTTCTGATGCTGACACATGGCTGGTCTCGTCCCAAGGGACATTCATCATACCATTCGAACCTTAGGGCCCAGGAGCAACTCTCAGGTAGCAACTCTGGCTACAACAGTTCGAACTGCATATCAAATCCTGGAAAATCGCACAGCAAAAAGACAAGGACTTTCCTATGCTTAACTTAGGGACGATGGCGATTAAACTCTTCAACACACTGCAGAACAGGGGGCTCAAAGATGACTAACAAATGGCGAAAACAGCCCTAAACAACAAGGAGTTCAAACCCCAACTGAATCTGGACTACAAACGATTCCAAAGGAGCCTAGGCGTCAATGAAAAAAAAATTGATTCATTTCACGCTCCATGGAGGGAGATGGCAAAAAGATGCGATTTTGCGAATGAGGAATTTGCTGTACGCCAACAGATAATACACAGGATCTCTTCAGAGAAACTACGCAGATCTCTTCAGAGAAACTACGCGGAGCCATCTTGTCAGATAGGGATCTTGCTCTAGAATGGATCCTAACGATGGGGCGCCAAAGAGAAAGGATGGACGCCCAAATTGCGCGCCATGGAAACAGCGATGAGCAACCATCCAGGATACAGAGAAACCAAAAGCAATGCTGGCTGCTGAGAGCATAAGGAACAAAGGTCACGGCAGAGGGGTCCCCTCGCAAGAGTATCATGGTTCATGCAAATGGTGTGGAGGTGCATGGCACAAGGAAGAATCCTGCCCAGCACTAGGAGTTATGTTCCGGAGGTCTGGCTGACTAAACAACTTGCCATCAGTTTGCCTCAGCTCAACTCCACACAGAGAACCGGAGAACAAAGGCACAGGCAACCACCCCACTAAGAACTACCAGAAGCATGATAAAGGTAGAGCATGAACTGTAGCAACAGGACATGGTCCTAATCAGAGCGATAGCAAAGATGATGAATGGTCGGAAGATGACTCGTCCCCAGAACGACTGTCAGGACATCGCAAGAAAAGGATTGAAAGAGTACATTTAATCTCAGCCATCAAACCCTGAAAAAGTGAGAAAAACGACCGGACAACGGTCTCAGCCGACCTGCATGGTTCTGGCAGACGGAGCACCAACGTAAAGAGTGATCAACACATGGGTCACAAAAAACGTTGTGCAGTAACTCCTTTCGAAAACTATCCACAGGCCCCCAACAGCAGCAAAAGACCTTACGGCTATTTACGTATGGGTGTAAAAAGCCCTTGCCAGTGAGAGGGTTGTTCAAGTCGCAGCTGACATAAAACAGGGAAATGTGCTGCAGCTGCATCCATGCAATAAATGCAGGCATTGAAACACTGCTCAGCTGCAAAACTGCGGAATGCTAGAATTGATACACTTCACATTTAGCCTACACACCCCAGAGATCAAAATCTTGATAGAGTAACACTCCAAACTCTTCCAAGTAATAGGATACCTAAAGAACCGAACAGTCAAACTCCACATTGACCCCATGTTGGAGCCTCGAGCAGTACGACACAGGTACCATTTTACACGAGGGAAGAGTTAAAAAAGCTGGAGGGCAGGGACGTCATTTCACCAAAATGTCAGGGGTAGCGGAAGAGATATCACACAACCATTGACCCCCTGATGACATCACACAATCTGATGTCACTAGACCCCACCCCAAGTGACATCAGAGGAAGTGATCACACACAAACCTTCACCTCTTTACAAAACAGGAAGTGGCATCACATAGCATTGGTCCTCAGTACACTAAGAACAATATGGTGATGATATCACTGTAATATGATATGCATTTCATACAAGAATGAATCACCATATATAGCATTAATATCAGTGTGTAGGCCCATTTTACCAAATTACTGTGAATGTAAGCAGAGGTGCCAGGTCAGATGATGCCATGCAATGGAAAGAAAATACATGTGGCTGTTGCATGAAATGAAAGAAGGGTATCAGCAAATTCGACCATTAGAAACTGAGCCAGAACCAAGCAAATCTACAGTTATCCCCTGTCTGGATATGCAACAAAAAAAAGAAAAAGATTGCAGCAAGTTATATATATGTAGAGGTGCTGGAAGTTTTCAGAAGCATTCTCATTTGTTAGATAGCTCCCACATATTGAGTGTGGCAAGGAACGCAGAGAGCGAGACCGTCATTTGGTTCCCCCCCGCGTCTGCCAGAAGCCCATATTCCTCACTTGCAGTTGTATGTGGTACATGGTGGCTGCATGGATATGTGCTGTATTCCCATATAAGAACATACTCCTGCTGGCTTTAATGCTAGTAATGATACTATGAGAAAACATGTAAAAGCTGACTTTGCTTGATGCCAGTAGCCCTGTATAGCATGCTCCTGCTGGCTTTGCAATTAAAAATGCAATGCCATAAGGAAGAAAGCACTTCAAGCACAGAGGAGAGGGGGAAACACAGCCAGGAGACAAGCACTTCAAGCTGAGGGTGGACCGTAGGCATCAACCCACACATGAAACACAGCCGGAAGAGTGGTGCTTCAAGACACAGTAAAACCACAGCCCGTGGGCGGGTACTTCCAGAATAGGGGCCATCCACAGCTTTGCACAGGCACTTTAGGTCACACGATAATTACTTCTGTTAGGATGACACTTGAAACACACAAGACAGGCACATTTCTTGTTAGACTACTGGTAAGGTTTGGTTGGGCATGAGCTGCCAACACAGGACCCAGTCCCTCTATCAATGGGCCAGGCTGCACCTTCACCAGTTAGACAGCCATGACAGCTGTGCGGCTATAACCGTATCTTCACCCTGTCTTGCCCAGGTCTTTCTTTTTCTACCTCATGTAAAGTCTGGATAGCCTGGATGAAGGCACAACACCCACATTTTTCCAGGCAAGCCTGTCGCTCATAGACTGCTGTGGTGGTGATTTGGCATGGTATAAAAGCCCTTTAACATGACATAGGACCTTGCTCATACCCCCATCTTTGCCCCTTACACTTAAACACAACAGCCAGTAAAAACTGTAATCAACTAGCAAAGCATACAGACCATTCATCGCGTGGCATGACTGCCAGTTCTCATTTCTTACTCGTCAATAGCACAAATTGCTAGTGGTGAGGGAAAACTGTGTGGCCCGTCTGAAGAGCACACACCAGCAGTTCAAATTTTGCAACTTTCTTTCCCTAATAATCAGTCCCCCTATCTTGCAAGACAAAGCATCTTGATGAGGCCCAAATGGGGCAACATAAGATGTAAATAGTTGTTACCTTGTACTCATCAGTGCTCTCCTCCACGGGCACTACAGTGTGATTCCAGTGACTCCAGGACTCATGGCACACAAGGCACAGGGCCTGCCGGTCCTCCTCAAAGTACAGCTTTAGTGGCTCATGGCTGTCACAGGCTCGTCCTTCTCCCCACGATACCAGTGCTCATCTAGCCCTGCTACAACACCTCAGGCATTTCAGGTATTCAAACACACTTAATACACAGGAGACCAGAATTAGAGAGACATGGGCTGTAATGCAAACACTCACCAGTGCATGGGAGGGTGCTCACTGCTCTGCATCTCCCGGGCCAGGCTCATCCTTATGTACAATGGAGTAGCTAAATCTATTCTCTACCTATAAACCAGCACGTATAATGCACGTATGATAACAAACAGGTCATTTCAAGTTCAGGCTGTTTTCTTCGAGGCAGGCTCTGGCAGCCTTCGGATTTGAGCCAGCAAATGCATCACTATGTACTTCTCAGGAGGGGCTCTGGCCTGAGGCATCACACATTCCACAGTACTGCAACCTCACCTGACATGGGTGTTTCAGCTGTTAGGCCAGTCTCTTAGGCAAGTCTGTAGGCCAGTGTACTTGCATCAACCTCAAAAGAACCAAAAGAGAGAGCAGTACCAGAGAAGGTAACAGTGGTGCTTCAGGCAACGGGCCACCTCCCTGCGAACCAGCTGCTTGGCCAGCTCTGCCATGTTTGCCAACTGCCAGTTGGGACACAATTCCTTCCAGTGGGACACTCTGTGACAGTGCGGGCCTTGGAAGTTGTACTGAAGACCTCGCCAGCTCTGGATGATGTAAGCCTGGCAGAAGCTATGGACGATGGGGCGGGAGGTCTCATACTGCAGTCCGAGCACTGGATCTGTCGCTGCGGCATCGGCTGTGGTCCACAGATAGATAAACTTTCACTGCATCACAACTCCAAGATTTAAGTCCCGACCTAATGGATACATTAATTCTCCAGCATTGGATCTTTCATGGATTTACATGCTTAGAATATTCCCCGTCGTCAGGCTGGGAATCCCCGGTACATTATATAGACCCTTTCCCGTAGGAAAACTTTTTCGACGCTTATGCGTCCTATCCACCTCGTTTTGTATCATGCGTGCCCACGCCGTCAGGACGCCATGATATAAATACAGGACCCGCCCCCGCGCTCCCTCAGATTTCAACCGTCTTTCAAAGTAGTGGGATCCTCGCGGTTACTGCTAATTGAAGTTAGGTTGTGTTTTCGCTTCGGCGAAGTTACGTTCTGAAGAAAATATGTCCGGAAAAGCTTTATTCCGTCCTTGTGCGACATGTGGACTCAAAAAAGTCTATGAAGGTGATGCCCACATGGATTGTATCTACTGTCTCCACCCGCACCACACGGCGGATACATGCGAGATTTGCCAGGGTTTCTCCCAAAAAACCCTTAAAGACCGGAAAAGAAGGTTGGTCGACTGGCTTAACGACGGAGCGGGTGCCTATCCGGCATCAGAAGTTGGCTCCACGGCCTCCAGGAGCAAGTCGGAACCTCCCTCGAAGAAGGTGAGGCCTGTCGAAAAATGTCCTGCGGACAAGCATGCGGGGAAGCATGCTGGGTCTTCCTCATCACACAAAAAGTCCTCCTCCTCCTCATCCTCTAAGACGGAGAGGCAAGCGGCATCAAAATCCTCCTCAGGGGACCGTCCTAGGTCTTCCGTGAGTCGAGACGCTTCAGCAGGGAAGTCGGCAACGAAATCGGCTACGAAGTCTAAAGGCTCGGTGCCGGCGACTGGCTCGTCGACCCCGGTATCGCTGACAATGCCGATTACTATTCAGGCAGCAGCAGTGGGGATTCCTTCGTCGACGGGGACACAATTTATGGCCTGGCAGCCAGAGGTTTGTGAACCGGCCCCCCCTGAGGTCCTGCTGCAAGACACGGCCTTGCCGGGGTCGTCGGTGGAAGGAGAAGGTGACATGGTTATGCAGCCGTCGGACTTGGGCCTACGGCCTTCCAATACGTCGACGACGAGTGCGAGTGGGGGTGTGGTCCCTCTATCCTCGACGTTGCTGACCCCCCAGACGGTTTTGTCTCTGGATGTGCTTAATACACTTCAGAAGCTCCTGCAGCGTCTGGATACGCAGATCCCTCAGCCTGGCACTTCATCGTCGATATTTTCTGCACCTTCCGTCGACGAACAAGCTCAAGCAGCTCGCACGACGACCAAAAGCCCTTCGACCTCCCAGGTGGTGAAGGATCGTCCTCGAGTGCAGGAGGAGGGCGAGCTATCGGAGTCCGATTCTATACGAGGTGACTCAGGGTCGGACATCTCCCTGTCACCGTCGAGAGACCCAACATGGAATTCGGATGTAGAGGTAGAGTCTACGAGGAGCCAGGCACAACCATCTCCTCCGGATGATGTGGGAGCCTTCCATGCAATGATGGGGAAAGCGTGTTCCGAGTTCGGCTTAATTCCTGAGGAGCAAAAGAAAGATTGTTTTCTTTTTGATCACATGGGTCAAAGGAGGAAATCGGTATTTGCCATCCCAATTCTGGACCACGTATGGCAAGAAGGCCTCAAGACGATGCGTCATCCGTTCTCGGAACCGGCTATTAGGGGCGTATTGAGAAAAAGTTTAAAGCTCCGGAGTCCACTCCAAAATGTCTAACATCACAGCCACTGTCAGACTCTGTGGTATCGGCGGCAGCGGCTAGGAAGGCCAGAGTACAGCAAAAATGTTCAACCCCTCCAGAAAGCGAGGCAAGGAGACAGGACGCCTTCGGGAAAAAGGTGCTCTCAGTCGGCGCCACGACGGTAAGAGCAGCCAACTCCTTGGCGATTGTATCGCGTTACGATAGGGAGATGTGGCATAAAATAGCCCCTATCCTAGAACACCTGCCGGAAGAACATCGCAAAGCAGCCATGTTACTAGTACGGGATGGTGAGGAGGCCTCGAACCATGCAATTAATATTGCTGTGGACCTAGCAGAGTCGGGGTTCAAACAAATCAATCATGGCGTAGTACTTCGTCGACAAGCGTGGCTCAAATGTACTACTTTTAGACCTGAAGTCCAGTACAAAGTTCTAGACATGCCATGTGAAGGAGAACATCTGTTTGGAGACAAGGTTGATGAAGCCTTGAAGGGGATGAAGGAAGACACGGATACCGCTAGGTCTCTTGGCGCCCTCCAGACAGGTAGAAGTTTTCGCTCTTTTCGCCCCTTCAGGGGCGCCTCCGGAAACTCCCGCTTTGGAGCCTCTAGGGACCGTGGATTTAACAGGCCCTCATACTCCTCACAAGGCTACAGACGGGCATCCCAGTCGGCACGTAGAGGCAGAGATTATCAAGCCTCCAGACGACGAGGCTCGGGTCCCTCGTCGACGAAGGACAAGCAAACCAGCAACCAATGACGGCCTTCCGAACGTCCTGGGGGGTCGAGTCTCTCATCATATCGACCAATGGGAATGCATCACCACAGATCGATGGGTTCTGGACACGGTTCGCATGGGTCATGCGCTGCAATTCAAAAACAAGCCTCCAAGTCTTCCGCCAGTGTTTTCGGCCCAGCCCCACCTTCGAGTTCTAAGACAAGAGGTGGCGCTTATGCTACAAAAAGGAGCGGTAGAACGGGTTCCTGTGGCACAGGAAGGACAAGGGGTTTATTCCCGGTTCTTCGTCGTCAAGAAGCCAAATGGAAAATGGAGGCCCATTCTCGACCTGAGGGTACTCAACAAATGGCTAAAGAGCTCAAAATTCAAAATGCTAAAGCTCCAGGAGGTTATCAGGTCAGTGCAACCCATGGATTATCTGTCGTCGCTAGATCTTCAGGACGCATATTTTCATATCCCAATACGTCCACGACACAGGAGATATTTAAGGTACGTCGTCGGGCAAAAGCATTTTCAGTTCAAGGTCCTCCCGTTCGGTCTCAAGTCCTCCCCCAGGACGTTCACCAAGTGCTTGGCTCCCATAGCGGCCCATTTAAGGAAGGACGGTCACCATGTCTATCCATATTTAGACGACTGGCTGGTCAGAGGCTCGTCCATGGAACAAACACGAAACAGTCTGGGGGCCACGATGTCCCTTTTACAGGAACTGGGCTTCGCGATAAACTTCAGCAAGTCCTCCGTAGAGCCCTCGAGGACCTTGGTCTTTCTAGGAGCGGAGTTTCATACGCACACAAGCCTTGTAAGACCATCCAGCGAAAGAATACAGACTGGTTATCGACGAACAACTGGTACAAGCACTCCGCTGGTGGAGAGTTTCTACTCATCTAACGAAAGGAATGCCTCTGGTGGAACCGGAGTTCCAGAAGACGGTGGTGACGGATGCATCGCTGAGCGGATGGGGAGCTCATCTGGAGACGTTACAAGTACAAGGCAGGTGGTCGTTACAAGAGTCCTCCCTGCATATCAACCTGCTAGAACTGAGAGCAGTGCGGTGGGCTCTAAAATCTTTTCTTCCTCAACTGAGAGACTCTGTGGTGCGTGTCATGACGGACAACACGACTACAATGTTTTACTTAAGGAAACAAGGAGGAACACGTTCCAGGTCCCTGTCGACGGAGGCACAGAAAATCTGGCATTGGGCCCTGCAACACAACATGCTAATCTTGGCGTTCCACCTACCAGGCGCGAGAAATGTGGAGGCAGATGCCCTCAGCAGGGAAATGAACGAGGTTCACGAATGGGTGCTGAACGACCAGCAACTACAACATGCATTCAAGAAGTGGGGACATCCTGCCATCGATCTGTTCGCGACGAAGGACAACAGAAAATGCCCGCAGTATGCAAGCAGATGGCCTCAGCAGGGCTCACTGGGAGATGCGTTCTCCTTCCCATGGACGAACAAATTCCTGTACGCATTCCCTCCTTTTCCTCTTATCCGGAGGACGTTGCAATGGATCCTCAAGTACCCATGGGCCAGACAGGTGTGGTTCTCAGACCTGCTGCACTTGGCTGCGGCGGAGCCAATGAGGTTCAGGAAGATCCCCAACCTTCTGTCTCGACAGGAGGGTATCGTCTGGCATCACGACCCGGACAGCCTCAAGTTGACGGCCTGGCTCCTGACTTCGCCGAATTTGGCCAGCTAACGATTCCGGAGGAGTGTCGCCGTATTCTGCAAGCGGCAAGAGCACCTTCCACAAACACTTCATACTCGTACAAATGGAGGAGTTTCTGTCAGTGGTGTGGGGATCAACCAGGTTTGGTTCCGCAGTCGATTATGCCGGAACAGCTCCTTCCATACTTGCTGTTCTTAGCTCAAAAGGGCTTATCAGTGTCGTCGATAAAAGTACACCTGGCCGCCATCTCCAGGTTTACACGTCAACGACATTCCGCACCATTATTCAGCGACTGCCTGATTAAGCACTTCCTTAAAGGGTTGTTCAGGAGTTTCCCTCCCGAGAAGAGATTTCCTCCGGTGTGGAGCCTCAATCTGGTGTTAGCGTCTCTTATGAAACCTCCTTTTGAACCAATGTCATCGTCGTCTCTAAAGTTTTTGTCCTGGAAATTGGCCTTCCTGGTGGCCATCACTTCAGCCCGACGTATTTCGGAAATCCAAGCTCTAATGGTAGACCCACCATACTTAAGATTTTTTAAGAACAAGGTGGTCCTTGCCACTAACCCACAGTTCATACCGAAAGCGCCTTCAGTGTTCCATAAACATTCCTCTATTGTCTTACCTATGTTTTTTCCAGAGCCATGCTCGGGAGCGGAGCGCATGTTACACACATTAGACGTGAAGAGGGCTCTCAAGTTTTATCTTCATCGCACGCAACCTTTCAGGGAAACGAGACAATTGTTCGTGGCCTATGGTCTGGGTGCTAAAGGCAAAGCCATTTCAAAGCAAGGACTGTCAAGATGGGTATCGTCTACCATTTCGTACTGCCATTCCAAGGCTGGGAAGCCTCTTCTGCGACGCCCAAGAGCTCATTCCACTAGAGCGGCGGCATCATCGACGGCGCTGTGGTCTGGAGTCCCTCTGGGGGACATCTGCACGGCGGCTACCTGGGCGGCTACACACACTTTTACCCGCCATTACTGCCTGTCACAACAACATGCCGAAGATACTCGGATGGGACAGGCGGTGCTTCGACACCTATTCCAATAAGGTAAGCCCCGCTTGAGGGGTTAGTTCTGGTTGCAATTATGATTGAATATTGTTCGTTCTCTATGTTAACTATTGCCGATGGGTACACGACCATAGAGAACTGGCATTGTGAGGAAAGTATGTGAGTTTGCATACACGCCTCCTCTTTTCGGGACGGTACTGCTATGTAATCTATTCTAAGCATGTGAATCCATGAAAGATCCAATGCTGGAGAAGGGAATAGTTTCTTACCTGTAACTCCATTTCTCCAGCATTGGTATCTTTCATGGATTCACATGCGCCCGCCTGCCTCCCCTGGCCATGCAAACTGGTTCCCCCACTACTTTGGGGGCCGAAATCTGAGGGAGCGCGGGGGCGGGTCCTGTATTTATATCATGGCGTCCTGACGGCGCGGGCACGCATGATACAAAACGAGGTGGATAGGACGCATAAGCGTCGAAAAAGTTTTCCTACGGGAAAGGGTCTATATAATGTACCGGGGATTCCCAGCCTGACGACGGGGAATATTCTAAGCATGTGAATCCATGAAAGATACCAATGCTGGAGAAATGGAGTTACAGGTAAGAAACTATTCCCTTATTGTGCGATCAAAATCCTCAACTGGTCAAGCTTGAGTGAAGTCTACACAGACAACGCTCATAGCCTTACTCTCAATCTGATCCCATTGTAAACAACCCGGAGCGGGAAGCATGACTAACTTCTCTGGTGACCAATAGGGCGGCCATGATGTAACGGTCTATAACCCGTGTGAGATGGAGAATCACATCAACGAAGGTCACACGATATGCAACTTTACAATACGATCATTAGAACGGAGATAAAGGTTAAACAAGACAACACACATGGCAAAAATACATATAAATGTATCACGCAAAATTTCTAAAATCAACTACATGTTAATGATCTAATAATAATGACATATGTAAAAATAACACAAAAAATATATTCGATAGTAAACCAACCTACAGGAATGCGGACTTAAAGAAATAAGGTCGACTTTAAGGCAGTGTATTCGGCATCTTGCAGAGAATAATAAACTGATCAGAGGGAGGCCTTGTCTAATGAGTTTATAGAGGTCCTAACGAGTCAGGCAGCAGGCTGGGTTAAAAACACGAGACGAGACCCAGTGGCGCTTGCAGCCATGGAGCTTATGGTTTGCTTTATTTTTTAAAATTTTTTCCAATTGTTTGCAATAGGCGTCACAGAGGGCATGCCATGGGTAGCAAGGTTGACAATCTAGCGACCCCAAATGACGTCCCTGCTGGAGGTCATCCATATCATCGAGAAAACATCTGGTCCCACCCCAAGGGTATCCCCAATGACGGTCACGGCCAAATCCAAACAACCAAACGCAGTAAGAATATGCATTGGCTTGCACCTGCCTCATGTGGAGATTTCTAGAGAATGACGATCGATGAGCTAATTGTAGATCTAACGGGAGCTACGAAATTTAGCAAGCTGGACTTATCCTGTGGGTACCACTAAATTGAACGTGCCAAAGAGTTGCGCTAAATCACAACTCTCTCATCACACTTAGGACTTGGGAGATACCGCAAGCTAAACTTTGAGATCTCGTCTGCAGCTAAAGTCTTTCAGAATGAGATCAGGAAAGTTCTCCAAGACTTAACCGGAGTTACAAATGTCAGCAATGACATACTCGTTTACGGGAAAAACAATAAAGAACACAACACCCGCCTAGCGCCGGCACTACAGCGCATATAAGACTCTGGGATGACCCTTCACACGGAGAAGTGTGAATTTGGCAGCAGGGAACTAACATTCTTCCGATCTCTCTTCAACGAGAGCGGAGTGTCGCCAGATCCACTGAAAGTCGCTGACGTTAAAAGCTCCAACCCTCCTACAACAGCTTAAGAAGTGCAGAGCTTCCTGGGCATGGTGATATACTGTGGCCAATTCATCCCAGACCTAGCCACTGTAGCAGCCCCATTCAGAGACCTAACCAAGAAAAACATCTCATGGGAATGGGGAGCGAAACAAGAAGGAGTCTTCAATAAGATCAAAGTCTCTCTTCTAACTGGCACAATAAAGGCGTTCTTGTAGTTAGATTTCCCCAACAAGGAATACTGGGGCAATAATCATGTTTGAAGCAGTAAGGTAGGCATTTATTAACTTATCGATATACCACCTTTTTTGGGGGTGATCACGAATTATATTATTTGCAACTATCACATTGGTGTCAACGATGTTTAGGGATGCCACGGTTACATATATGCACCTGGGATTGGTACAGTGTACAAGTTTGAATAATATGTAGTCTGTAAACCCAGTGGCACAGTTTCTGGTTTAAATTGATAGTGTACTGTACATCTTGTACAGAAGTGTATAAACCGGACTATTTAGAAACTGGACCTCATATTTATTTTGTATCTGCAGAAGTCCACTCCTGGAGAAGGGGCTCATTAACCCAAAACACGTAGAGCACGAAGGGCTTTTATTTGAACATGTAAAAGAACACTGCATTTAAAAAAGATTGGAAGAATATTATGGAATGCAAAAACATGTTGTTTTGGTTTTGAACTGTTTATATATTAAAACTTTGTAATGTATGTAAGTGGCGCGGTGTGCTAGCAGTGTGTCATGTGCTGAGGCTGAGAGAACACGCTGATCCTGTGCGGCTTGCTGTGGCTTTGTTTTTCCTCTTCTTACCCATTGGAACCATTGGAACTTTTGGAAACAGCACTACGGTCCACTTTCTATTTTGCCAGAATTTCACCTGCGACCTACATCAACACCGCGCATGTGCAGAGCGCTGCACGGTGTGCTAGCAGTGTCCGGCGTACGGCGAGAAGTCGCCTTATTTCATAACCTTGACTATAGGTAAGCGAGTAGCCGTACACTGCTTTCTGAAGAGCTCACAGGCTGTTTTGATGTTATGAACTTGTATTCAGCTGTCCACTTCCATTGACTGCAACTTAATGTGTGTGGTGAATGCGACCGAGGGCATAGACCCCTTGAACAATCCGATGACACCAAATTAAAACATAATTCACGTGGGGTAGCTGCGACTGCGGGGCCAAGTCCTTTGAGCAGCTAAACGAATTGAAATTGAACACAACCACTGTGAGGTAGCTGCGACTGCGGGGCTAAGCCCTTTGAGCAGCACAACAAAGTGAAATTGAACTCAACCACTGTGAGGTAGCTGCGACTGCGGGGCCAAGCCCTTTGAGCAGCTAAACGAATTGCAATTGAATATCACCCTTGTGAGGTAGTTGCAACAGCGGGGTTATCCCCTTTGTGTAGTTCTTCGTAGGAACTCACAATAAAACCCTCTGAAGGACGTTATTCATGCAACACGGAGGATACCATTTAAGATCGAAGATGGCAAATAATCTTAAAACTTCTAGCACTTCATTGACATTAAAACCAACACCTATCAGACGTCCGTCGGTCACCACTCTGAAAAGAAAAATACGGAATCAATCACTGGACTACTGTGGGAAAAAAACCTGTGAAGGTGATATCCATGATTTCTGCAAAGCTAAACTATGTAGCAATGTCCCGATAGCTAAAAGCGGTGAAAATGTGACGGTTGAATCAACTGCTAAAAAGGATATTAATCTAATTAACAACTCAATAACGGATACTCAGTTGCTCTCAGTTGAAGGCCAGTCTAAAATGAATAGTGCAATAAGTTCGGAAACACAAATTGAAGACTTAACCACACCAGAGGTGCAACCAAGCCCGGAAATTCCAAATTTAACAAAGCTGAAAAGCTCGGAAAAAAACAAACCTTATCAGCCGAAGATTCAGGATCTGAACCTGCTCTGAAACAACCAGTAGATGAAGTCCAAGAGATTCCACCCTCGCCTATAGCTATTGACCTAGAACACCGAAGTGTGGGCTCAAGCATCAATTTAGAAAAAATATCGTTCATAGCATCCTCTTCCATGATCTCATCGAGGAACAACAGTTTATATCACTCACCAAGCCTCTTTGACAATTCTGCCCATACTGCACACATGTCACTGGCGGGCCTAGTAACAGAAGGCCAATCGTCACGCAGACAAAGCGAAATACCAATGCAAAACATTGATGCAGCCGACAAAACCCAATCACAATGCAAATTACTAGAACTCACCTTGAACTCTATGCATATGACGGTGATTACATTAACAAAATTGTTTGAAATCCTAGACCATAAAATAACATTACAAGCTCAACTGTTGCAATGGAATGGCACTAGCTGAAGGTTGTACTAGGGAAAGAGACTTCGCAAATGTTCCAGAAATAAGTCATATAATTGAGGAAATCCCTCCTGATAGTGGTGCGGACAACTCTGTGCAAGATAAACGGCATCAAACTGATCGATACAAACAAGAAAAAGCCTAAAAATCAAGATGCCCTACCTTTACGATCAAGGGCTAACATCAAGCACTTAATAAAACGGTTGATGCCTAAACTAAAAGTGGCTAATAAATTAAGTCTAACGCAAAAGAAAATAATAAAAATAGGGAAAAAAATGTCTACATCAACAGTATAGATCAACAAACCCACCATTGATGACTACCCTCCACTAAATCAACTAATTGAAACGATTGAAGTAGCAGAGGCTCCAATCAACAACCCAAGCCCAATAGACTCCAGACTAATGTGCCACATTGTTGATCAACTGGAAACACGACAGGAAGATGCCACACATAAAACCAGTTCAAAAACAGGGGGGGTAGAGACGGTGAAACCTACTGGCGATGTAATTAATATGTTGGCTGAAAAATCGGATCTTCAATCAGTTAGCACGAGTGATATCAACATAGAGAAGTCAACGCTAAAACAAAATGAGGATGAATTTTCGATTTTGGCAGATATCAGAGCCCAGATCGAGAATTCGATAAAGAAGTATCTTGAATTACAACAACTTGCCAAGATGCCACCCTACAGACTCGAAATATTGCTGCAGTCAGCGATAGTCATACAAATACAGACCAATAATGAAAAAAGTACAACACAAAAATTACAACCTCAAAATAACAATAAGGTGCAGGTAGCACTATACGAACAAGAGGTACTACGAATGCAACAAAATCACCCGCCCCCATCTAAAGAATATGTACAGAATATCCAGCCAAGACTGATGACTGTCGATAGTCAACCACAGCAGGAGACTTTGGGTCATATGGAACTGTTAAGAGGTGCTAGTTATTGTCATCAAACCAAAGAGAAAGGAAGTGATTTGTATACACCAACACAACAACCAGAATCTGGTGGAATTGAAGACCAAGTTGACAGGGCAATTGAGAATTACTTCAAACTCACTATGTCCAAGCAAAGTCAACAAAACAAAGACATCGCAAAGGGAAATTGTGAACCAGCATTATGTTCACAAAATAGATCCAACATCTCTATCATACCACAGTAGAAAGACAAAAAGCAATAGAACAACAACAAACGGCCTTCGCAAGGCAACGCTATGGGCAACAACCTAAGGAAAAAGTGGAACATGTACCATAGGCTAATCTTAAAATGTCGCCCAGCTCCATTTCCAGAGTATGTGCTAAATCGCACAAGCATACTGGCGATCTGTGAAGAAGTGGACACTCTACAAGATATATCCACCACTGACATTGAACAGGTTGAATTCTTTAAAGAAAATGATCACTCCATAGTAAGGATTTGGATTCAATCCAGTGTAACTAGAAATGCTTTATGGCAAGCGAGAATGGAGATATTTGCGTTGGGATTCATACTGGCCAGAGATCCTCTGTGAATGGATGCGGAAGGAAATATCAGGATGGAAAATAAGGACAGTTATCTTGACAAGCAGGGACACGAATATAATGCCAACACAATTGACAATTCAATCAGATCAATGATATCTCACTCACAGAATCAAGAGAGAGAGTGGGTCCCTAAGTCATAGCCATTCAGCAAGCGAGAGAGGGATGCCATCTCCTTGATTAGTTGGAACTTCTGTGGCCATTCTCATTTGCTGGGTCCCAGTGCAAAAGTTTTAGCCTTCCACAACATCATGATCTGCAAGAAACATGGCTATTAAACAGTCCAACATGGGAAGACCATACTATTCTGTTAAATCCAGCTAAATCAGCGAATCGCGGGAGACCATCATCTGGCCTAATGGTGATAATTAAAAATCATAGGAGGTGGCACCTTTCTCCCTGGCTGACTCCAAATCCTTTCTTGCAACTGGTTAAGTTGGAATTTCCAGGGGGGAATAATGACTATACTTAATGTATACAGAAACCCAAAAGGTATTCCTGATGATGTTTTTTTTCTAGAGCTAGAACTGTTACTAAATATCATTGTGGATTCCCCGGAGATTACGACAGTGATTGTGGCAGGGGACATACATTTGCAACTCTTACCAGCTCATAACAAGAAATTTAATTTAACCTGTTTTAGGTGGATGCGCCTGGTTAAGGATCGGAAACTAGTTATGTGCAATGGTTCAACTTGGGGAAGAGGGGAAGTTACCTCAATAATTGACTTCCGGCCTCATTACGACCCTGGCAATAAGTGTTTAATGCCGCCGTAAAAGGCTGCGGCGCCGTTAAACACTTAGCGCCTTCCTACGAGGTCCCTTTGCGGGACCCGACCTTAACGGCTGGTCTACACCAGCCGTTAAAGTAGGGACCCGCAAAGGGACCTTGGTGCTAAGTACGCTACCGCAATTTGCGGTACCGTACTTAGCGCCTTCCCCATTCCCATAGAGCCCTATGGGGCGATAATGGGAATGGGGAAGGGCCATGGTTCAATGGGGAATTACCGCCCCGCCAACCTTGGAATGGGGTGGTAATTCCCCATTGAACCATGGCGGACCCGTTACAACACCGCCACCAACCTTGGTGCTAATAGCGCCATGGTTTAGCGCGAGTGTTGTAATGAGGGCCTATGTCTTTCGTGATCCTGATACATTTATTAGAGCCGTGAGTTTCCATATTTTGCCACAGCCATATAGTGACCACAATATCTTGAACCTAAAATGGTATTTGGTAGATCCAGTTGTTCAGGAGAAGAGTCTAACCTTCTCAAATTTGCTAACAGTAAACAATGCCCCAACAAGACTGAAGTGGAACATACATACTCTGTCTGATTTCCATAACAATATAGAATTTAGTGTGCATGATAGTCAACAGACACCAATTGACTATACATCGTTTCTCCATCTTTATCGTGTATCATACAGGGAGCACAATTTAGATTTCTCTAAACCATGTCACGAATATGATGCTATGGTAAAAGCAAAAAAAACATCATTAAGAAAAAACAGAAGATTGATTCTGCAGACACATTGCTTAGATAAAAGTCAGAAACTAAAAACATTAAATTGCCAATATAAAAACTGGCTAAGAGCTCACTGTATGTACATGCTACAAAAAGATGGAGAGTCCATGCTAAGGAGTAGTCTCAATAAAAATATGGGACAGATATGGGTACTGATTAATACTAGTAACCATGCCACTCAAAAAGTAGTACAACTTAATGGGGTCAACGAAACGGATTGGGTGACATACTTTAGTAAAATGTATCAGAAGGAAGAGTCCCAATTGAGTCCAGTGCCAAGAGAATGTTAAAACTATGAAGGACTTAAAATTGAAGGAGAGGATGTCTTATATTATATAAACAAACTCTCCAATTGACGCGCACCAGGTCCCGATAGTATGAGCAATTTTGTGTTTAGACAAAATCCAGTTCAATGGTCAAAGATCCCTACCCTTATCTTTAAGCAGGTCATAATCACCAACACAATACCAGCTACATGGAAGTCGGCGATAATAATCCTGATATTTAAAAAAGGGGACAGGAAGCTGCCCAGTAATTACAGACCGATTTCATTGCTTGATGTGTCAGGCAAGCTGTTTTCGAGATTTATTCTCAGGGATTTTACACAATGTACAATACAATCAGGAGCCAGAGACCCTCTTCAAACCGGATTTGTTTCTGGGATGGGAACATGTGTAAATCTCTTGACGTTAACATCAGTAATAGAACATAATAAAGCAATCAAACAGCCGCTATACATGACCTATATAGATCTGCAAGCAGCGTTTGATTCTTTCCCACGGGAGCTATTAATAAAAAAACTAATACGTCAAGGTTGCCCGAAATACATTATACATCTCATTGATGACTTGCCTACAGATAATACTGTAAAGATAAGATTAACAATTGAAAGCAAACTAACTCAATCGATCGGGACATTTAGGGGACTGAGACAGGGCTGTACACTTGCGTCAGCGTTATTTAATGTTTTCATTTCAGATGTGGGAGAGGCGTTCAAAATAATCTGTACAGATATGCTAAAATTATCAAATACGGGCATTCCATTCCTAATGTATGCGGATGATCTAGTCATCATGTCAAAAACCCCAATGGGCCTACAGAAGGCACTGGATGCGGTAGTAACCTATACTAACACCAATTGTCTAAGCATTAATCTTGACAAAACGAAAATTATGATGTTAAATGTGACCCAAAAGAAATTAAATGTTATGGGCCAGAACCTCCGAGTGGTTCAACATTATACATATTTGGGGGCTCAAATTCTGACACAAAATCAAAACCTTGCTTTTAAACAAAAGCAACAGGACAGGGTATTAACATGTATCCATCAAACTAAGATCATACAGAGAAAATATGGGAAGTTCACCGTAGTGCCAACGTTAACATTTTACTACCAAAAAGTATCAACTGTTTTGTTGTACTCTTCAGAAACAAGACCTATTATAAATGCAATCTTTTGGGATAATCTTGAGGGGAAGAACTGGCGGGGAGTTCTGTATTTACCAGTATCCACCCCATTACCCATCATTCGATACGAGTTGGGGCTGATTTCCCTTAATATGAGGTACACATGGTTGATAATAGCAATGTTTAGAAAATGTTTATTAGCATGGAATTCCGATACAGTATTGGGAACCTTGGCCGCTTACATTTTTGCATCCAAAGATAAATTTATATGTAAATGGCGAAATCGAGTCATCCATACTCTAGTGTTGATCGATGTAAGTCTGATAACACTTTTTCAAAATCCAACGCAGATAAAAACTAGGATATTTGCAATGGATTGGGAAAACACAAGAGCGAAATGCTCTTGTTATTGTGATTTTGATCCAGCTATGATCACAACAAAAAACCATACTTACCCAGAACATTACTTGATCAGGTCCCCATCCATGCAATATCGGAATGACCTGCTTCGACTTCGATTCAACCTTTGGCCAACAAGACAAGTGATGGCTCGGCGAAAACTCATTAACAAGGATCAAAATAATTGTCGATTTTGTAACCATCAAGAGAAAGTAGAGACATTAAAACATCTGTTGACCGAGTGTGATGCACTACTTACCCATCAAGTGAAATATTTTGAACAAATAACGGAACCATTTGATGTCTCTACATCTGATACACTGTGGAGAACAATTTATTCCGCTATTTCTACGCCTGTATCAATAAGAGCGATTGCATTTCTACATGAGTTAAAACTAAATGAATACAAGTTTGATGTAACACTACAAGCTTAGGAGGCAATGAAAATGGATTAAGAACAAACATTTTATTGTTACCATATGATTTATAAGAGATGTCTTTTCTTTATCCTTTTTTTAATTGTTTTTTCTTCTTTCTTTTACTCTTATTGCTGTTCTTTTCCTGGATCATTTGTATCGATTTCTAGTATTTTAATGTGTTGTATTGTAGTGTGTTAGATTTTACCTAATTGTGTATCTCAATATTGAAAAGTAGATAAATATCAGCTATATCAATAAAAAAAAAAATTTAAAAATGTATGTAAGAAGATTCTATGTGTTTGGCTGTTTTTATCAGCATTAAGGTGTGCAGGGGACATGCATGTCCACAGTGTGGACACTATTGACTACTTTTTGTGTTACGGCTTGCATTCCTCCCCTGCACCCATATATTTGTTGAAGTATTGGTTCACTGTTATTGAATCATTGTAAAATAGAATTGGTGTGCACTGATTGATCATAGTATACAATAATGGCGTTCTTTGACACCTCAAGGAGCACCAAAATGCTTTTAGATGCCAGTCCTTTAAGACTATGGCTGTATTAACGCAAAGTGACAAAGAGGGAACAGTATACCCCATCGCATTTGCTAGCCGATTTGTAATAAAACCAGAACAGAACTATGCCCACATTGAAAAAGAGGCACTAGCAATTCTCTGGGAGTGCAGACGTTTCCAAGTATTTATAGGACATCCCCCAAGATATACACAGACCACAAACCACTCATACACATTTTTAAAGGGTCAGCTCCTGTGAGGATTGAGCGATGGATGCTCCAAATGCAACCATATGATATTGGCGTTTTTATACAGAGCCGGAGCCGACAATCCAGCAGACTACCTGTCTCGAGACCCCATGCCCGCAACACAGAGAGAATGCGAAGCTGCGCAAGAAACTACTGAACATGTCTGCCACATAATGGCATGCACCCGACTGAAGGCAATGAGATTGCAAGAGATTGTGGAAGAGATAGGAAGGGACACCTGCCTGAAACTCGCCAAAGAAGAAAAAGCAACAGGAGAATGGAAGACCTTTCTAAGGGCTCTATCGCATCCACAACCCTTGCATAAGAGATGCTACAAAGCTTGTTTGGTATCCACCACGATTTCCAATATCCCGAGGGACTGGTGCTCAAAGAACATCGGATTGTCATACCACAAAGCCTAGAAGTAAAGACCCTCCATTTAGCCCACGAGGGACATCAAGGCATTGTTAAAACACAGGCATTCCTAAAGTCCAGAGTCTGGATAGCCCACATCCAGAAGAAAGTGGTGGCCCTGGTGGGGCTGTGTGTGGCGTGCCAGTCCTCCCAACGCCCTGGACTGTCGGAGCCAATATCCAACCCAGCTCGCAGACAGACAGTAGGACGCCATCAGCATAGACTTTTGTACAATTGCCAATGAAGCATACCTACTGGTGGCAGCCAATGAGTTTTAACGATAACCTGAGGTTGAGCCAGTGCTCTCTATTGATGCAAAGGGCGAGAATTACAAGGGTTCCTCAACAACTTAAATTTAGACTATCATCGGATCATGCTGGCCTCAAGCTAATGGAGATGCAGAACAATGTATGCCCTCACTAAACAATGTAGTACAGCTAGCAAAGGACAAGAAAAAACCTTGGCTTCCAAAAGCATGCTGGTTCCTCTGTTTGGCAAACTCCCCACTTGTCGACTTATGTAAAGCCGGCAGCACTGATGTTTGGGGTCCTGATACAAGTGGGTCTTCCACTTCATCAAAACTGGATGGTACCAGCTGTGAACCACAAGTGTGCAGACCAAGCAAAAACAGCTCACTTTGAGAAAGATAGCCTGACTCATCACACAACACAATGATCTGCACATAGGTGATAATGCTTTTGTTAAGAACAGGTCACCACTGAAGAAAATTACACTATCGTATGAGTACCAGCTATGGACAATTGTGGAGAAGGAAATAGAATAGTAACAGCGTTCTGTGGAAAAGAGACAGTGACCCGGAATGCCTCCCATTTTAAGAAAGCACCTCCCTTAATGTGGAGAGAAACTACAAAACTTACAACAGCAAAGCCTGGCGAAGTGCGAGAAGAGGAGCAGATCAGAGTGACACAACACAAAGCCGACCGGCAGAGACTCCTCAGAGACTACTCAAGGAAGCCGAGAATATCCTGCCATAAGGGACAGTAACATCCAGCTGAGAGGGTCAATCTCATTACAGAGCTGCCCCCAACCATCCACCAAGTTAAGAGGATTCGACCTCCACGGGGTATACCAAGCGCATTGTAAGCTAGTGTCATAATTGAACAGTTGTCCTTTTTCATCAAATTTGGGAAAGGATGTGATGTTGTCAGGTGGAGGTAGGAGGTGTGTCATGTCGTGGAGAGGTCAGGGTGGAGTAAATAAATAGAGGCTGAAGCCCGGGAATGGGATTCAGTGTCCTCTCAGAAACTGATTGGGTGTGTGCTCTTTCTTATGGTGTTTGGACCTAGAGGAGATCTGTTAAGTCAATCATCACAGGAAGAACTACACAGTTATGTGGCCAGTAGACTAGGATGACAAACTCGAACACTGCAGAGGCTGGACATATGAATCCCAAATTATCTGCAACTCATACCAATTTGCACTTTGCAAAAACTGTGTACTTAAAATACAAAGCCTTTTTTGCTTGACTGTGCGGCAGTATCTCAATTGGACTGCTATATTGCAAATGTTGCATAGTATCATACTTTTACGTAGCATACTCAGCGAAGATATTGCTTTGTAGAACACGTAGAAGAATCTTACTATTCTACTTCAATCATGAATTTCCATTCCTTTTCTTCCTTAGAATGTGTACTATCAGACATTTTAGATTTATGCAAAAAACGATATTACTGTTCAACTATTGAAATTTCTGAAGGAAGGGATAAAATACAACAGCTCACTATTAACCTATATGAATGGTAGTAAGAGGCAGATCATTTCCTCATCAGAATCCAAAAACTTAGACGCTGCCACGTTTACCAACTGTAGCTGACGTCCTATGGCATTACAAACCCGGCTCCTTAAAAGACCCTAGAAAGCCTTTTTCTGTGCTCTCCCGGAACGCACATGGTTTTACACATTACACTGATGAAGGTGGCTTATTGGATGATATAGTGAACTACAGTGTGGTTGCATTACATTAAGAAAACCGGGCTGACTGATTTACCTATGATAGATGACAGACAAACCATTTATTTGCTTGCTATAAAGGGTACTATAGGGAGGCCCAGGGAAGGTCTAGTAATTAGTGTCTGCGACTTCATCACCATCACATCCTCTGTTATTGGCTCAAATAGCGTATTGGCCGGAGTATTAAGTTGGGAGGAACTGACTGGGACGCAAAGGATATTGATATGGCTCTGTGTTGGAGGCTGCAGAGTCGAAGTCCCTCGAGGGCCGCCGTCCAGTGTTGACGTCATCCGCTGTATAAAGGGCTCGAGCAGCACCCGTTACCTTAGTTCTATTTTTCCGACGCAACTGCTTTGTGTTACGAACGGCGCATCAGATTTTTCCTCGACGATGTCCTCATCATCTACTCCTGCCACAACCAAGACAGGGTTAAAAAAATGTCAGAAGTGTGGTAGAAAAATGTCAATAACCGACCCCCATCGGAATTGCCTCTGGTGCCTCAGCCCAGACCATCGGGTTGACTAATGCGGTTCCTGTCAGGCCATGTCCAATAAGGCTCTTAGGGAACGTAGAGGTAAGCTGGCGGTGGGGGAGGAAACATACAAGTCTTCTAAAAGACAGAAGGATTCGGACGAATCCAGTCGAAAATTTCATCATGAGTCGAGGAGGTCGAGATCAAAGAGTCGCTCGGGGAAGTCCTCCTCGTCTTCGACTAAAAAGTCAAAAAAGCGACGTCACAGGTCTTCTTCCTCCTCGTCCTCTTCTGAGAGGAGAGTAACTTATCCATCAAAGCACGATTCCCCAGAAAAACGGGAGGCCTTCAGGGCGTCGATGCTTAAAATATTCGAGAAAGCGGCCCAGACCCCCTCGAAGTTGCCGCGTGGCGATCATGCCTCTACCCACTCTAAAAGTGACAGAGGAAAATCAAGATCTAAACACGCGAGAGTTGAAAAGGAGTCGAGAGTGTCTTCGCGGGAAAGTTCCCTGACGCCTCGTATTAAGTCTAAACCTCTGGTGCATAAATTGAGGTTAGTGGAATCAATGTCGAAGTCGAAGCCAAAACTCGACTCGACGCAGTCGTCGACCATAGTGTTGAAACCGCCAACAAAAAATGGCGTTGACACCGTTGGCTGTATCGAAGCTGTCTTCTACAGCATCGAAGCCTCTTTCGACATTGTCGAAGGCAGCGTCTTCTTTACCGACACCTTCGATGCCTTTATCGAGGCCTTCTTTGATTCCAAGACCTAAGTCGACGCCATTATCCATACCTAGGTCGATTCCACCTTCTTTACCTGAAAAAGGTTTCCATCCTCAACCTAGACAGGAATTTTTCAGATCCATGTCATCCATATTTGAAGAACACTCCTCTGATAAGGATGTCACTTCAGCTGGAGTTAGGTTTGGAGCCAGAGAGGTCCCCGAAGAGCTAGTGGACCCAAATTCTAAAATTACAGATCTTTATGACTGTCTTCAAAATGCCAGTGGGTTAGACACTTCTCCTGAAGTGGATTTTGAAAGACCAGACCCTACAGATCATGCTGATCCCAGTTATAGGAATCTTATGGGAAGGGTCATTGATTTTATGGGTTGGAAGGCAGCTATGCCAGATTTCGACCAGGATGACATGACAGACATCCTCAGTGAAGGTCCTTTAAAAGATCCTGTTCTGCCATTCCATAAGGCACTACAAAAAAGGGTGATAGCAAATTGGAATACTACTGATTCTGTTTCAGCAGTAAACAAAAAACATGTACCGAAATATAGGCCATCTTTATCAGATCCAGAATATTTATCTAAACATCCCTCCCCAGAAAGTCTAGTGGTTCAAGCTGCAACCTCCACTAGGCAATTAGCTTACCCATCAATACCACCAGACAGGGATGATAAAAAAGTTGATGCTTGGGCCCAGAAAGTTTTTTCTTCGGGCAGCATGGCCCTTAATTCGACTAATGTCACTTGTACATTAGCAAGATTTACTTATACCCTGTGGGACTGCATGTCATCAGAGGATGAACGCATCCTGGAAGGTAAGGAACGAGATAGTTTCCTGGCTATAGTGAAAGATGGTAAAGAGGCTATGGAGGAATGCCTTCAGTCAGGACTGGACACTGTGGATAGTGTAAGCAGGTCCATGGCATCTAGCACAGTCCTACGCAGGTTTTCATGGCTAAGGACATCTGGCTTTGCACCTGATGTGCAATCTAGATGACTTAATATGCCCTTTGACGGCTTGAGAGATTGGAGAAGCTGCAGACCTCAAAAGCGGCAGCAAAATCACTTAGTGCCGCTATAAGGCAACCTCAACATCACTCTTATGCGGGCTCATCTTCCTGGAAGAGTCGCCCGTTTCGCTTCTATTCCACTTTTGGAAAAGGGATGGGGCAGGCTAGTCAGAGAGGCCAACAAAGAAAACCCTTTTGTGGTTGAAAAGTGAGAGGTGCTAGATCAGCCACAGCAGCGGCTAATACCTCCTCAGCCACTGCTGCTGCAAAGCCACTTTGAGGTCTTCACCCACAAGACACTGGTGGGAGGCAGAATCACTCAGTATCTGGACGAATGGCGGGGCATTATGTCAGATGCCTGGGCACTATAGATAGTGACCCATGGTTACTGTCTTCCTTTTCATCAAAGACCTCAAGATCATCCACCAGGAGCCAACTCTGTAAAAATTCCAGACCCGCTCCTTGTGTAGGAGATTTTAACCCTGCTAGAGAAAGGTGCAATAGAACATGTACCTGTAGCGGAGAGGAACAAGGGCTGGTACTCCCCTTATTTTCTCATCCCCAAAAAGGATGGAGGATTGAGACCGATCTTGGACCTAAGAAATTTGAACAAATTCCCCAGGAAGGACAAGTCCAAGACTGCGACCCTTTCTCAGATCCTTCAGGCTCTTCAGCTTCAGGACTGCCTGGTTTCATTGGACCTTCAGGATGCTTACTTTCATGTGCCAATCCATCTCAAGCACAGAAAGTACCTGAGGTTCGCAACTGGTGGTTCTCATTATCAGTTTCGGGTTCTACCATTTGGGCTGACCTCCGACCCGAGGGTTTTCACCAAACTGATGGCGTTGGTGGCAGTGAGTATCAGAAGAAGGGGGATTTACGTCTACCCTTATCTGGACGATTGGCTAATCAGGGCAAGTTCACCCGAACAAGCCCAGGAACATCTGGCCCTGACCTGCCACTTCTTACACAGTCTAGTCTTCTCCCTCAATTACAAGAAGTCACAAATGATTCCAAGCCAAAAACTTCAATTCATCAGAGCAGTCCTGGACACTTCCTCAGGGAAAGCGTCGCCTCCCGAGGAGAGAGCTCACCACATTCTGCAGATGGTGACGAAGTTTCAAGATGCCCAACATCTATCAGCATTCGACTTTCTAAGGTTGCTAGACCTCGTGGCATCCTGCATTTTTCTGGTGAGGCCAGATTTAGGATGAGATCCCTTCAATGGGCCCTCCGGAGTCAATGGTCCCAATTTTCGGGAGAAATGTCAACTCTTCTACAAGTCTCGACCAAGGTGGCTCAAGATCTCCTATGGTGGGCTTGCAAGGAGAATATCCTCAAGGGGTAACCTTTTTGGCAACCGTGGCCGGAGATAACGGTAATGACGGACGCCTCACTCACAGGGTGGGGAGCCCACAACAACGATCTGACAATCAGCGGTCGTTGGTCTCCATTGGAGTCCAAGCTACACATCAACCTTTTGGAGCTGAGGGCAATCAGACTAGCACTGAAGGCCTTTCTGCCCTCTGTACAGGGAAAGAATGTCCTAATAAGGACAGACAACATAGTGGCCATGTACTACCTCAACAAAAGAGGAGGCTTAGGATCACATCCACTGTGCAGATAGGCAATGCAGCTCTAGTTCTGGGCAATGCAAGAAGGAATCTCTCTGTCGGCAGTTCACCTAGCTGGAGATCTAAACACAGCGGCGGACGCTCTGAGTAGGCAGAGCACAGTCTCCCACGAATGGGAACTAGCTCAGGAAGTCCTTCAAGAGAGCTTCGCCCTTTAAGGAACCCCTCAAGTGGATCTGTTCGTGACCGGTGCCAACCGGAAGTGCGAACTGTATTGCTCAAGGGAATTTCCTCCAAGAGGAGCTCTAGGGGACGCGTTAATAGTGGACTGGATAGTTCCACTCCTTTACGGGTTTCCTCCTGTTCCCGTGATTCCTCAAATGATGAGGAGATTGAAAAAGTTCAGGAAAACCATGATCCTAATTGCCTCGGATTGGACCAGGAGGACATGGTACCCGGACCTTCTGGACATGTCCATCTGCCCTCCAATACGTCTTCCACAAAGAGAGGATCTTCTCTCGCAAGAGGAAGGTCGTGTTCTCCATCCAGAGGTCAAGACACTCAGCCTTCACGCATGGTTTCTGAGAGGCTAAAATATAAGGATTGGGACCTCCCGGATGACGTAATGGAGATTTTGCCAGCAACAATATCGTAATGGAGAAGGCCAGCAACAATATCCCTGTACTGGTGTCGTTGGAACAAGTTCAGTAACTAGTGCAGGGATAAGAATGTGGATCCATTCCTTTGTAATACTCCAACAGTACTTTCTTTTCGAGGGGATTGGGTCCTCCGACGTATTCCATATCTATGACAGCTAATGTCCACAGCTGTGCTGCTTCGGAAAATCTTTGGCGTCTGCGTCCTGCGTCAATGACGTTGATGCGCCGTCCCCGAGGACCTCCTCCGACGGCCGACGTCACCCGATGTGATAAGTAGGACGCACGACGTCCATAGCCTCAGTTCCATTTTTTCCGCGAACGTGTTCGCTTCGTGAATCTCGGTACGCCTCGACTCGTTGGAGTTACTGTTTTCTTTCTCGGTTCGTTGAACCTGTTCAGTTTGTTTGTGGCGATGTCTTTCTCATCTTCGACCCCGCATCCGGGCTTCAAGAACTGCAGGGACTGTGGGTCCAAGATGTCGGTCACAGACTCGCACGACACCTGCCTCTGGTGCCTCGGGGAGGCCCACGATACGGACGACTGTGTCGACTGCCAGTCGCTCACTGTGAAGGCCTTGCGAGAACACAAGAAGAATCTGTCGGTAGGTCGGGTGTCTACGCCCCGGAAGTCGAGGTCTGCGGGGCTTTCGACCGATGACTTGAGGGGTGACTCTCTGCATCGTCGTCGGAAGTCCGGTGGGTCTCCTTCCAGGACCTCCGCCTCTTCTAGGCATTCCAGGAAGCGCCGGCATAGGTCACCTTCCCCGTCCTCTTCCGAGTATTCCGCCCGTTGGTGGGTCGCTTATCCCTCCATGCAAGCGACACCGGAGGAATGGGCTTCCTTCGGGAAGCAGATGCTAGCGATTCTGGAATCGCAGGGCACCGGTCCGTCTGCGCCTCCGAGTGGGGTCGGTCGGCACCGGTCGAGAGACACCGCCCGTACGCACGGTTTGCGGGAGAGGTCCAGCTCAGACAAGGGTAGCCGTTCTCGCCATGCCCGTTCCAGGTCCTGGTCCTCGACGCTCTCGAGACCGCGTGATCCTGTGCCGTCTTCGAAGAATACGTCGACGCTGTGGAGCCGAGGTCGTCGACGATTACTCTCGAGGTTCCGTCTTCGAGGGGGTCGTCGACGCCGTCGGCGCCCAGGCTGTCGAGAGACACGCTCGGAGCTCCGGCTTCGAGGACTGTGTCGACGCCGCCGATGCTGGAGGCGTTGCAGCTGACGTCGACGCCGATTTGCTCGACGTCAACGCCTTTTCTGTCGACGCCGGCGCCGACTCGGTCGGCGCCCTCGAAGCCTTTCCGAGGCGGTGGTGTCGGAGGAGCCCCGTGGCACGGGGTTTGCCCCTAAAAAGGTTATGGCTAGGGTCCGGCACTGCTTTTATCCGCAGAGGTCTTCCTCTCCCCGCCTGGAGTACATTTCAGAGGGTGATGAAGGCTCAGATGGCGGTCTGGTTCCGGTTACGGTTCCGGATTAACTTATCTCAGGCCATAGTCAGCTTGATGACCTGAGGCAGTCACTGCATGATGCCAGTGGATTGGACACCTCTCCAGAGGTGGAGTTTTGTCGGCCGGAGCCTGGCACTCATGCCGATTCGTCATATCGGCGCCTTATGTCTTGGGTTACCAAGCACTTGGGTTGGTCGGCTCCCCCAGGGGAGTTCGTTCAGGATGATCTCATGGACATCCTTGATCTCGGTCCACCCACTGACCCGGTTTTGCCTTTTCATATGGCTTTGCAGAGAAGGGTGGCGGCGGCTTGGACTGCTCCGGAGAGTCTCCCGGCAGTGGGCAAGTCTTTGTCGCGAAAATACCGTCCAGCCAGTAGGGACCCCTGCGACTTGTCTAGGCACCCCACCCCGGAGAGTTTGGTGGTGCAGGCGGCTACGGCCCCGGCAAAGCAGGCGTCGTATCCTACCATCCCTCCGGATAGGGACGACAAACTTTTTGACGGCTGGGCGAAGAAAGTGTTTTCTTCTGGGGGTATGGCGCTTCAGGCGGCCAACTCCATATGTGCCTTGTCTCGTTTCACACACACTCTGTGGAACTGTGTTGCGTTAGCGGCTGATCATATTCCCGAAGGGGACGAACGGGATGGTTTCCTTGCTATGGTTCAGGATGGCAAGGATGCCATGTGTGAGGCCGTTCAGTCGGGTTAGGACTTGGCGGATTGTGTCAGCCGGTCCATGGCGGCGAGCACCGTAATGCGCAGGTTTGCGTGGTTGAGGAAGTCTGGGTTCGCTCCTGATGTGCAGCCTCGGCTCCTCAACATGCCCTTTGACGGTGAACACCTTTTTGGCAGCAAGGCTGATGAGAGCTTTGAGAGGTTGCAAACCTCCAAAGCTGCAGCAAAGTCGTTGGGCGCTGCAGTTCGCCATCCTCCGCCTTTTCGTCCTAGGGGACAGCAATGGAGGGGAGGTTCCTTTCGCTATTACTCGTCCTTCAGTAAAGCGAGAGGAGCTAGCAGTTAAAGAGGCCATCGTAAGAGTGCCAGAGGTGGAAACAAAGGTACTTGAGGTGCCAAGGCCGCTCGGGCAGTTGCCTCTTTGCCCTCAGGCAACGCCGCAGCCGCTACCACTCACTCATGAGGCCAGGTCCTATGGTTCGCCGGTTGGGGGAAGGCTGGTGCAGCATCTTGTAGAGTGGCAAGCCATTACTTCGGATGTGTGGGTTCTGGAGATCATAACCCACGGCTACTGTCTTCCTTTTCGGCAGAGGCCTCACGACAATCCACCAGGGAACCTCTCTTTGAAGAGTCCGGATCCGCTCCTTGCGCAGGAAATTCAAGCCCTGCTGGAGAAAGGCGCCATAGAAATGGTGCCTATAGCGGAGAGTCACAAGGGATGGTATTCCCCTTTTGATTTCAAAGAAAGACGGGGGTTTGAGACCCATCATGGACTTGCGAGGTTTGAACAAACTCCTCAGGAAGGACAAGTTCAAGATGGTGACTCTTTCTCAAGTCCTCCAGGCCCTTCAACTTCAGGACTGGTTGGTGTCTCTCGACCTCAAGGATGCTTACTTCCATGTGCCGATCCATCCCAAGCACAAGAAGTACCTGAGGTTCGCGGTTGGCGACTCGCACCTTCAGTTTCGGGTCCTGCCGTTCGGATTGACCTCCGCCCGAGGGTTTTCACCAAGCTCATGGTGGTGGTGGCAGCGCATCTCAGGAAAGGGGGGATTCACGTCTACCCCTACCTGGACGATTGGTTGATCAGGGGGAGCTCTCCCGAGCAAGTCCTGGATCATCTGTCCGTCACCTGCCACGCCCTTCACAGGCTGGGCTTCTCCCTCAATTTAAAGAAGTCCAATTTGACACCAACGCAGCGGCTCCAGTACATCGGAGCAGGGCTCGACACGTCCCTGGGGCAGTGTTTTCCTCCTCAGGTGAGGGCTCTTCACATTCAGCAGATGGTGCACAAGTTTCAATTTCCCCAGATTCTCCCAGCGTCCGAGTTCTTGAGACTGCTCGGCCTCATGGCATCCTGCATTCTTCTGGTGCCAGAGGCTTGTCTGCGCATGAGATCTTTGCAGTGGGCACTCGAGCTCCAGTGGTCTCAGTCCTCCGGCAGGCTGTCGGACCCAGTTCAGGTGCCGCCCTTGGTAGCCCGTGACCTTCTGTGGTGGGCCGTCGAGGGCAATCTGATGAAGGCTGCCCCATTTTGGCTGCCCTGGCCGGAGGTGACGATCGTGACGGATGCATCCCTCACGGGATGGGGAGCTCATGCCAACGAGCTGACAGTCAGCGGTCGTTGGTCTCCGTCGGAGTCCAGACTCCATATCAATCTGTTGGAGCTGAGGGCCGTCAGGCTAGCCCTGAAAGCTTTTCTGACGACTGTGCGCGGGAAATGTGTCCTAATTCTGATGGACAACACGGTGTCCATGCACTACCTCAACAAAAAGGGGGGGCAGGGTCACTTCCGCTGTGCAGGGAGGCAATGCAGCTCGAGTTCTGGGCCATCCAGCAGGAAGTTTCGATCTCGGCAGTTCATCTGGCCGGAGACAACAACGAGACGGCGGACGCTCTGAGAAGGCAGAGCACGATCTCTCACGAGTGGGAGCTGGCTTAGGAGATTCTCCTGGAGATCTTCGCCCTTTGGGGGACCCCTCAAGTGGATCTCTTCGCCTCCAGTGTCAACCGGAAGTGCGAAAGGTTTTGCTTGCGGGAATTTCCTCCAAAAGGAGCCTTAGGAGATGCGTTTGTGGTGGAGTGGTCATTCCCACTGCTGTACGCGTTTCCTCCAGTCCCTGTCATCCCGCAAGTGTTGCAGAGGTAACGGAGGTTCGGTTCCCGGATGATCCTCATTGCTCCGGCCTGGGCCTGGAGGACGTGGTACCCGGACCTTCTAGACTTGTCCATCTGCCCTACCGAGACGATCTGCTCTCACGGGAGGGGGGTCAGGTTTTCCATCCAGAGGTCAGATCCCTCAATCTTCACGCTTGGCTTCTGAAAGGTTGAGGTATAAGGATTGGGACCTCCCTGAAGACTTGATGGAGGTGTTGCTCTCGGCCAGGCGGCCGGCAACTAAGTCTCTGTACCGTTGCTGTTGGAGAAAGTTCTGTGACTGGTGCAGAGTTCAGAATGTGGATCCTTTTGAATGCGACATTCCCATGGTTTTGTCTTTTTTGCTTTCTTTGGCCCACAGGGGCTTGCAAGTGGGGACCATTAAAGGTTACCTGGCGGCGCTGTCCATATTTAAGCGCTCGTCTGAAGAGTGTTCCTCTTTTAAGATTCCTTTAATGTCGCAGTTTTTGAAAGGGCTCACTAACGTGTTCCCTCCGTCACCTTTTTTGGTGCCAGGTTGGGATTTGAACCTTGTTCTTAAGTTTCTTATGGGTGCTCCGTTTGAGCCTTTACATTCTTGCCCTTTGAGGCTGTTAACTCTGAAAACTGTGTTTTTAGTTGCGGTTACTTCCGCTCGCAGAGTGAGTGAGTTACAGGCACTTTCAGTTAAGCCACCCTTCACTGTATTTCACAAGGACAGGATTGTCCTTAGAGTTCGTCCTTCTTTTCTTCCGAAGGTGGTTTCGGAATTTCATTTGAGCCAGAAGGTTGTTCTTCCGGCGTTCTATCCTCCTCCACATCCTGGTAAGGAAGAGGAGAGGCTCCATAGGCTTGATCCTAGGAGAGCGTTGAGCTTTTATATCTCGCGCATGTCCCGGGTCAGAGTGGACAATCAACTTTTCATTGGTTACGCTGGAAAGCGTTTGGGACAAGCTGTGACGAAACAGACTTTGTCTCGTTGGATTATTTTAGCTATCTCCGAGTGTTACCGCTTGGCGGGTAAGGACCCTCCGGCTGGCTTGCGGGCCCATTCTACCAGAGGAGTGGCTGCGTCTACTGCCCTGCAGAGGGGAGTTCCTATTCGTCACATCTGTGATGCAGCCACCTGGGCTTCAGTACATACTTTTGTACATCACTATTCCCTCGATTCCATCAGGGGGCAAGATCTGGCCTTTGGCAAGGCAGTTCTCTATTCCGCAATTTGATTGGGCATGCTAAATTTGTATTCTAAATTCTTTCCCACCTCCTTGCTTGGTACTGCTTTGGGAGTCTGTCATAGATATGGAATACGTCGGAGGACCCAATCCCCTCGAAGAACAAGTTACTTTCTTACCTGGTAACGTTCTTTCGATGGGATGGTCCGACGACGTATTCCATATCGCTCCCTCCCTGCCTTCCCCGCTGCAGAATTTCTTTTGCAATTGCAGCTTGCGTTCCGCAAGGCCTTGTGTGTCTGACTGGCAGAAAACTGGTGGCACACGTTCTGGGAAAAAACTGAGGCTATGGGCGTCGTGCGTCCTACTTATCACATCGGGTGACGTTGGCCGTCGGAGGAGGTCCTCGGGGACGGCGCATCGACGTCATCGACGCAGGACGCAGACGCCAAAGATTTTCCGAAGCAGCACAGCTGTGGACATTACCTGTCATAGTTATGGAATACGTCGTCGGACCATCCCATCGAAAGAACGTTACCAGGTAAGAAAGTAACTTGTTCTTCTCTTACACTTAGCCAATTTGGGGCTCCAAATTGGTACTATAAAAGGATATTTGGCAGCACTGTCTATCTTTAAGCGCTCCTCGGAAGAGGTGTCCTATTTTAAAATGCCCTTAGTCATTCAATTCTTGAAAGGATTGACAAATGTGTACACTCCGACACCTTTTCAGGTTCCCATCTGGGATTTGAATTCTTGCCCATTAAGACTTCTCACTCTTAAAACAATTCTGTTGGTGGCTATTCTCCAGCATGGGGTCTGGCATGGATTCACATGCTCATATTCCCCGTCGTCAGGCTGGGAATCCTCGGTAAAGAAAAAACCAGTATCAGTTTCGTTTCTGATCTGTCTTTCGTAGTAATAACCAATCACTGGTCTCTGCGTCATACTGACCACAGCCAATGACTGCCCTCTACCTAAGCACCTCCTCCGGCAGCCATCTTCAGATTTTTACCGCACGTTCATGTGTTGGGATCCTCGTGCTATTGCTCTTGAGCGTTAGTGCTTTTTTTTCGCGCTTTTTCACAAAAAACTTCGATTCTTTCGGTCAAAAGAGCCTCAAGCTCCACCGATCCTACATCCGATCTGCGGGGACCCGTGTCGGATTCATCTGTGCCCCTCAAGGGTGAAGATTTCGTCGAGCTACACTTCGGAGGACTCCAGAAGCTTCTCAGGCCCGATCTCGGAGATGGCCCAGGAGAAGGGAAGCTCGACGCCCGGAAAGCTGTTCAGGGTCTGCCCTGGATGCCAGCTGCAGAACGTCTTCAAGGAGGACGAACACTCTTTCTGCCTTTACTGCCTTCATGAGGACAAGACGCACGTGGAGAAGGACTGTGCGTTTTGCGGCAACATGTCGGAACGGACCATGAAGGACCGCCATCAACGTCTCGCCAACTGGCTGGAGGGTAAGAGCCCGTCTGGCGAGAAGAAGAAGAAATCCGAGCGGTCTTCTAAGACCTTTGAGGGCGCCCCGGCGACGGGGGCCCAACATAAGGCCAAGCACCGCGAGTCCGCTGGCACCGGGAGCGCCGAACGGTCGGGCTCTACGGGCGCCAGGCAGGGCGCACCCTCCCCGGCACCATCAACCACGAGCCAACGCTCTGGGTCGGGTAAGAGGAAGGCCGAGCACCCGGCGAAGCTCCTGGAGAGGCCCCGGTCGAGCTCTAAGGCAGAGGAGGAGCGTGGCAGTGCCCCCTCCCTCAAGGATAAGGCGGTGAGCGCACCTAAGGTGGTGAAGGCCTTGATCCATCCGACCAAGCCCTCTATCGAAACGGTCGCGGCGGCCCTGGCTCAGCCTGTGGTGGCTGCACCAGTGGTGGCGACCTCAGGGCCCAGAATCTCCCTGCCTCCTCGGAGGGAGTCTTCCTTTGTGCCCATCGATAGGACCCCCGTGAAACCCTCCGTGGGGAAGAAGGGGGGGGCAGGGCGTCGTCGTAGATTCGGCCTCAACCTCAGAAGAGGAACTGATCGAGGTCTTAAGCCACGGCCTAGGCGTGGAAGAAGGCCAGCCCGTCGGAATGGACCCCGACGCAGGTGACGACGACGACATCGTCGAGGATACCGACGGGGCCCCTGCTCGCCCGTCGGATTCCCCTCTGCCAGCGCCGCAAGACAACTCGGCAGCCATTTTGTTGGCTATACAGTCCTTATGCTCCGAGATAAGGACGAGGCTACCGTTACCGACGGAGGAACCTCTCCCTTCGGGGGATCCAGAACCGGGACCTTCTGGTGTTCCCCCTACCAAGAAAAGAAGGATCCATCCACCACCTCCTTTTCAACCGTCGCGCCCCGTCCAGCCCTCCTCCCCGTCCACCCGAGGGGATGATACGGGGACTGACACGGCAGCGACGGGTACGGACGACGAGGCATACGACGAGGATTTTCCGTCGTCGCCTCCCACCAGGGCATCTCCGCCCGACGAGATTGGATCGTTCCACTCAATGATCGCCAGGGCATCCGAGCTTTTCCAACTCTGCCCTGAGGAGAAGAAAAAGGAAGGCTTCCTTTACCAGCGGCGCGAGGCCAAGAGGAAGACGGTCCTCGCAGTGCCTCTGTTGGACGACATTTGGGATGAGGGCCTTTCCCTCCTCAAGAACCCTTCCACGACGCCAGCGAGAAGAGACCGGTACGAGAAAAAGTACCGGGTCCCGGACACGGCCCCCCTATGCCTCCGGGCGCAGCCTACCCCGGACTCCGTCGTCTCCGCGGCAGCCAGGAAGAAAGCGGGGGGTACGGCCTCCACGTCGACTTCCCCGCCGGACGGCGAGGGAAAGAAATTGGATGCTATGGGACGTAGAGTCATCTCGTCGGCAGCGACGACGATTAAAGCGGCCAACGCCTTGGCTATCGTGGCCCGCTACGACAGGGAGCTCTGGTACAAGATAGCTCCCCTGCTGGATTTTCTGCCGGATGACAAGAGGGCGGAGGCCCTTGAGATCCTGCAGGAAGGTGAGGTGGCTTCGGACCACGCCATCACCGTGGCGACGGACATCGCCGACACTGGGTTCCGCCAGCTGGGCAACGGCGTTTGCCTTCGACGTCGTGGATGGCTCAAAGCTACGGACTTTCGGCAGGACGTCCAGACCAGAGTCCTGGACATGCCCTTCGACGGGAACAACCTGCTTGGGAAGACAGTGGACGATTCCCTTCAGGCCATCAAGGCGGATACTGAGACGGCCCGGGCCCTTGGAGTCCTGCAGCAACGACGGACGCCCTTTCGGAGCGGCGGAGGCAAGGGCGCCTCCAAAGGTTCCGGCGGCGGTTTCGCTTCCTACCGTCAAGCGGCCCGCTCGTCGTCGCAAGAGGCCTACAGAGGACGAGGCAAGTCTAGCGGACCCCGCCGTCGTCGCCAAGGAGGTCAAGGCGGCAAGGCCGCGTCCAAGCAGGATTGAACCGGCCGTGGGGTCGGGCCCCCACCGAAGCACCCCGGTGGGAGGCCGGCTGGCGGGCTTCGTCAGCGTGTGGGAGTCCATCTCCACCGACCGTTGGGTGCTGGACGCCCTGGCCCGGGGCCACGCGCTCGAATTTCAAAAAAGGTGCCCGCGCGTCCCCCCCGTGGCCAGGAAAGAACTTCACGTCCCTCAACTTCTCCTGGAGGTAAAGGCGATGCTCAGAAAGGGCGCCATCGAACTCGTCCCAAAGAGGCTTCGGGGCTCCGGAGTCTACTCGCGATACTTCCTCGTGAAGAAGAAGACGGGAGGATGGCGCCCCATCCTGGACCTGCGACGTCTGAACAAGTTCATCAAGGCGCAGAAGTTCCGGATGGTCACCCTCCAGCACGTCCTGGGTCAGCTGGAGGAAGGAGACTTCCTATCGTCGTTGGATTTGGAGGATGCCTACTTCCACATTCCCATCCTAAAGGGGCACCGAAAATTCCTCAGATTCGTGGTCCAAGGGCGTCATTACCAGTTCAAAGCCCTTCCCTTCGGACTACGGTCGGCACCCAGGGTTTTCACCAAGTGCCTCGCACCGGTGGCGGCGCAGCTGCGCCGCGAGGGGATTCACGTCTACCCCTACCTGGACGACTGGCTCATCCGCGCCAAGACGAGGGAGCTCGCCGTGGTCCACACGGCAAGGACCGTCCAACTCCTCACGGACCTGGGATTCTCCGTGAACTACGCCAAATCCCACCTGGTGCCCGCGCAAGTCGCACTGTTTCTGGGAGCGAGGCTCGACACAGTGTCCCTTCTGGCCTCCCCGTCGGAGGAGAGGACCAGGACCATCTTGGGCAAGGTGCAACGGATGTTGGTGGCCGACGCGGCCAAAGTGAGGTCCATCAAGTCCCTCCTCGGGATGATGTCTTCCTGCATCTACCTCATTCCCATGTGCAGGCTGCGGATGCGCCCGTTGCAAGAATTCCTGGATGCGCGCTGGATCCAGACGACGGGCAGCTTCGAGGAAAGGATCAAGCTCGACGAGAGTTTCCGACGAGCGATACGGTGGTGGGGCACCCGCGCGCATCTGACGGCGGGCATGGACTTCCAGACCCCAGCCCACCAGGAGACTGTGACCACGGATGCCTCCCTGGAAGGGTGGGGAGCGCACACCGAAAATCTGCACGCAAGGGGACTCTGGCTCCCGACGGAGAAGTCCCTGCATATCAACGTCCTGGAGCTCCGTGCAGTGTTTTGGGCCCTCAGGTCCTTCCTTCCGTCCCTCAAGGGCAAGGTGGTGAGGATCTTCACCGACAACACCACCACCATGTTTTACATCAGGAAACAGGGCGGAACCAGGTCCCCAGCGCTGTCCAAGGAGGCGCAGGACCTGTGGCATTGGGCCGTCGCCCAAGGGATTCTTCTGGTGCCGTTTCATCTGGCAGGGATAAAAAACACCACCGCCGACTCACTCAGCAGGGAGCTGCGCTCGTGCCACGAGTGGGAACTACGGCAGGATCTGGTGGATCGCCTCTTCCGACGGTGGGGCACACCCCAGATCGACCTGTTCGCGACGGCGACGAACACCAAGTGCCGGAGGTTCGCCAGCAGGTTTCCCCAGACAAGGAGCATGGGCGATGCTTTCTCGTTCCCCTGGGAGGGCCTGTTCCTCTACGCGTTCCCTCCCTTGCCTCTGCTAATCCGGCTCGTCAACCAGCTCAAGAGGTCACGGTGCAGGATGATCCTCGTCGCACCTGCGTGGCCGAGGCAGATATGGTTCCCGGACCTTCTGGACTTGTCAGCGTCCCCGCCAATCAAGCTGCCGGCGGACGCGCATCTACTCTCCAGGGAAGGAGGCGCCATCCTCCACCACGACCCGAAGTCGCTGAACTTGCAGGCCTGGCTCCTGCAGCGCTAGAGTTTGGAGGATACGACATACCGGCCGATTGCAGAGAGGTTCTTGCAAAGGCCAGGGCATCCTCGACTCTTAAATGCTACGGACACAAATGGAAGAGGTTCTCTGTCTGGTGCCACGCACAGAAGATTAACCCTCTACGGATTACGGCTCCCCAAGTACTGCCGTACCTGCTGACGCTGGCCAAAGCTGGTCTGGCACACGCGTCCATCAAGATTCATCTTGCTGCGATCTCCCGATACACCAGAACCACGGGCCGGACGTCCTTGTGGTCTCATCGTCTGGTGAAAGAGTTCATGAAGGGACTGTTCAGATCGTTCCCGCCGGTGAAGGCTCCGGCCCCGGCGTGGGAGCTCAACGTGGTGCTGACCAAGCTCATGGGACCTCCGTTCGAGCCTCTGCACTCGGCCCCGTTGAAGTTTCTATCGTGGAAAACAGCTTTTCTCGTGGCCATCACCTCCGCACGACGAGTGGGAGAGATCCAGGCCCTTTCCTGCAAGGCCCCGTACTTGACTTTCCACAACACGAGGGTAGTGCTCAGGACGCACCCCTCCTTCATGCCCAAGGTACCGTCGGACTTCCATCTCAACGAACCCTTGGTGTTACCTGTGTTCTTCCCGTCGCCTTCGTCGCCGGCTGAGAGGACTTTGCACTCGCTGGATGTAGCTAGAGCGCTGAAGTTCTACGTGGACCGCACGAAAGGTTTTCGGAAGACGTCACAACTCTTTGTGAACTTTGGACCTGTCAATCAGGGGAAGGCTCTCTCGAAGGCTTCCATCTCCAGATGGCTCTCCGGCTGTATCATGTACTGTCACCGGTTGGCAAACCGACCGCTGCCTGGCCGTCCGAGAGCCCATTCCACCAGAGCGATCGCAGCTACCACGGCGTTCCTATCTGGTGTGCCCCTGCTGGACATATGCAGGGCTGCTACGTGGAGGTCGACGCACACCTTCACGAAATTCTACTGCGTCGACCGGGATTCCAGGGAGGAGTCCAGGGTCGGCCAAGCAGTGCTGCGCAACCTGTTCGCCTGAGGTGAGCCTGGTGAGGAGGTAAGATGCTTAATGTTGAGTTAATGTGATGCTTAATGTTGAGCCTTTGCCACCTCCCGTGGTTGTGCATGTGTGTACTGCTATGTATTCTTTATTCATGAGCATGTGAATCCATGCCAGACCCCATGCTGGAGAAGGAACAAGTTACTTACCTGTAACTGTTGTTCTCCAGCATGGGTCTGGCATGGATTCACATGCGAACCCTCCCGCCTACCCCTCTGCGGCTCTTCACTTGGTCATACTGCCACTTCACGTGCTTCCAAATCTGAAGATGGCTGCCGGAGGAGGTGCTTAGGTAGAGGGCAGTCATTGGCTGTGGTCAGTATGACGCAGAGACCAGTGATTGGTTATTACTACGAAAGACAGATCAGAAACGAAACTGATACTGGTTTTTTCTTTACCGAGGATTCCCAGCCTGACGACGGGGAATATGAGCATGTGAATCCATGCCAGACCCATGCTGGAGAACAACAGTTACAGGTAAGTAACTTGTTCCTTACATCAGCCCGCAGGGTAAGTGAGTGGCAGGCACTGTCTTGTAAGCCTCCTCACACTATTTTCCACAGGGACAAAGTTATTCTAAAAGTCAAACCATCTTTCTTGCCTAAAATAGTTTCTGATTTTGATCTGTCACAAAAAATTACCATGCCTTCATTCTGTCCTCCTCCTCACGCTAGTAAGGAAGAGGAAAGATTGCATAGACTGGATTGCATAGACTGGACCCAAAAAGGGCTCTCAGTTTCTACATTTCCAGATTGACAAATCTTCGACAATGTGACCGACTATTTGTTGGGTATACTGGACACAAATTAGGCCTTGGAGTGTCTAAACAAACTCAATCCAGATGGATAGTTTTAGCAATCTCTGCTATAAATTGGCTGGAAAAGAGTCTCCAGATGGATTAAGGGCTCATTCAACTAGAGGTATGGCAACTTCCACGGCTCTTCAGAGAGGTGTCCCGGTGCAGGATATTTGTGCTGCGGCCACCTGGTCGTCAATGCACACCTTTGTGAAGCACTATTGCTTGGACTCCACTTCATATCAAGGAGGACTATTTGAAAAGGCTGTCTTTTATTCAGTCCATAACTAAAATTTCTAGTACTCCCACCTCCAAATTGACCACTGCTACGGGAGTCTATCATAAAATGGGGAATACATGGGAGGGCACAATCCATTCGAAGAACAGGTTACTTACCAACTGTAACGTTCTTTCGATTGGATGTTCCTCCCACGTATTCCTCATCGACCCTCCCAACCTACCCCTCCGTACAGTTTACGCCAGTTGCACTCTAACTTCCTTAAGAGCCTAAGGACTTAAAGACCTGATCAGCTGATGCGACCATGAACACCGTAAAAACAGAACTGTGGTAACGGGCGCTGCTCGAGCCCTTCATACAGCAGAGGACGTCAACGCTCGACGGTGGCCCTCGAGGGACTTCGACTCCGCGGCCTCGAACACAGTGCACTCTGGTGAATTTTTTTTTCCGAAGCAGCAAAGCTCGGATACGAATTATCATAAGAGGAGGAATACGTGGGAGGAACATCCAATCGAAAGAACCTTACAGTTGGTAAGTAACTTGTTCATCTTTACCACCTAACACCAATGTAGCTATGTGGCAATTCTAATGCCAGAATACCCACAGATCATGCTTTTTCTTGCCAAGTGGCATTACATCCACTCCTGCAGGGTGCTCTTGTCACAAAAAAGAACAACAGTGGGCCAATCAACTTTATCTTCATGGGTTTACCATGTTGAAATGGTCAATGCACCAGAGATTACCCTAGTAGTTAACCCAGAGTAGCAGGCCTCAACCATTGATTATGTCTTTGTAAGTGCTACCCCGCGTCCCTTGATTGCGGATATGACAGTTCAGTTCAGAGAGGAAAGTGCCAACTTTCCTCTCCACGCAATCTTTCATCTGGACACTCCCGTACCCAGAATACAGAGATAGGGACCAGTCACTATTAGCATGTGGTTAAACCGCATTGGCCGGAACCATAATAACCTGGATAGGGCAAACACCGGCACTGTAATGGGTTTGGGTGCACTTATTTTAAATAGCCATCAAATATTTTCTAACATTGATTCCATTCTAGGAGAAAAGGAATTCACACAGATTTCAAGCTACTCCGTAATCAAACTGAAAAGGAGGAACGGGCGTCCCATTACTAACTGCAATCTTAGCCATATGCGCATGTTTGACAAGGGTATACATTTAGCAAAACAAAATCTGATGGGCAATTTTACGAACTATCTCTGGCATATTGCCTGCCTCTGAAATCACACAGAAAATGCTGTCCAGGAGAGCCTTATATCAGAAAGGGATGAGAGCTAATTTGCGCCAACTCAACTTAGATTTGTGACATTCCCTTGCAACATGCGCAAACTTGAAAATGATCGGGCCTTTTGGACAATCATAAATAACAATCAAACCAGCAGTACTATAATTAGGGAGGTCTAGCAGGCCAGCTGGATAACCCACATAAACAGCACAATATGTCTAAAGAACAGCGAAAATTGCTATTTTGCTACAAATAACTATAAATGGGACTACCTGATGTCTGTAGACAAACTTGAACTTATTTTCAAAAGCTGCAAACCATCCCAGGCTAACGTCCCTGGTCGTATTTGCAATCTGTTATGGGTGCATACCTTACATTGACTATTTGTATCGATTAGTCACACAGGAATATTTCCTAGATCTTGGACAGAAAGTACTATTGCGCTGGTTTATTAAAAGGGTCCCTAAAATCAACCCTTCTTCACTGGCTGCCTGGTTCCTTCAGAGTCTTACAGAGCACCAGGTCCCCTAATCCAGTGTACTCCTGCACATGGTCTCCCCTGACCCCCCCCACACCCCACCCAGCCTGCACTTGCCCTTCTGGGCCTCTCCCCCGCCCTAGCCTGGCTGGATCTGCACCCTTGCAACCTAACCCCTTACCTCGCTCTTAGCTCGTTGACTTTTCTTCCCCTGCACTCTCTGCTTTCCCCTGGCTCTGTCCACCTGGCCTCTCCTGGCACTTGCTTTTCTCACTGGACCTGATGCCCTGACTGGCACTCCCCCTCCCCTTCTCTACCCTGCACTTGTCTTTACTGCACTTGCATGATCCGAATGTCACAAGACCTAGTAGGATAGTGTTTTGTTTTTGTCCTCCCTGTTCCCCCACCCTCTTGTCTTGTTGTGCCTCGAAACCCATTTTGTATAGACTCATTATAAATACACAATAAATAAAAAATACAAACCCTGTAATTATGGAATTCTTGCAATGTTGATCGTGGCCACTAAATTCTACGCACAAGTACTTCCGAACAAATTCAGTAATTGGATTGAGGCATCGAGCATTATTCCCTACAATCAAACTGGCTTTCGCAAGAACTCCAGCACTCTTGATAATGTGTTAGCCTTGGTAACCGTTGTTGAGACTGCATGGAAAATCTGCAATCAGCCCATTTATACAGTATTTATTGATTTCAGTTCTGCATTTGATCCGGTAGTCAGGATCAAACTGTGGACCAAATTGCACAACTGGAATATTCCTAGGGTTTTGCTCACCATGACCTTCACTCTAATATTACAGTTGGAATACATTTGAACCAACTGGGTGCAGACATGCACAGGATTAAAGCAGGGTTGCATTTAGCCCCCACTCTTTACAACCTTTATTTTGCAGACCTCACTGCTGCACTTGTCTTGAATAAAGCTTGCACCCAAAAATAGGTGTAATTGTAGTACAATGGTGGTGTAATGCAGATGACATTGTAATCATGGATTATACTACAAATGGTCTGCAAGCCTAACCTGATCTACTGAGCAGATATGTGCTACATAATGGGCTAAAACATATTATAAACAAATCTAAGATCATGATTTTTCCGCTCAGTAACTGTAACTTTAAAGGTTTCAAGTGGATTCTCAACAAGAGCACTGTCGAAATTATCTAAGAATATAAATATCGAAAATATACCAAAATGTCACCTCTGGAATTCCGACTGCTGAAAATTCAGATTTGGTTTTCTTTTTTGACCCCCCTTACACCATATATATATCTGGGAGAGGGGTATGGGATATAATACAAGTATGGGGGGAATGTGGGGGTCTCCCCCTGTGTGGTGTAAAGGGGTTTGGGGAAAAAATTAAAAGTCAGCATTTTCGACCGTCGGACTTCTGGGGGTCGCAGTAATGACATAGATCCTAAATATCTAGTGCTAATAATTGATAATAGGCTAAATTGGCACTCACAACTTCAAAACACACAGTTTAAAGCTCTACAGTTAATGTGTGTGCCCAGAGCTTTCTCTTACAAAAATGGGGGGGTGTACAGTTAATACCATCATTAGAATTTATCATGCGAAGATCCTCCCAAAAATTACACACAGAACTAAAATTTGGGCCACTAGATATCATAAACAAATCGATGATATTGAGAATAAATGGTTGAAAACACTGCTCAAACAGCCCTTTGCCTTTCCAAGGCTGTCGGTTGCAACCATGCCAATTCTTTCTTTGGCGGATTGCACGTTGGCCTTTCCCAACATATTTGCTCATGCCTAGATTTACGGTCTGTTCTCACGCTCTGTCTGTCCATGACAGATGAAACCGGTCATGGAAAGGTTAGTCTAATCCATGGAATAGAGGAAGCCCCATGGTGCATTTTCAACATGTGGCTGCCATGTTTGCTCACCTGCCATTCCCCCTTTGGGGATTTCTAAGGGTTCCCTAAACTTCTAATTCCCCATGATGTGATCAATGATTTTCAAGAGGGTGCCTGCCCCCTCACACTCTCCCATTCTCTCTCTCCCTCCTGATCCTGCTCTTGCCTTTCTTATGTCTCCCCTCTGTTCTCCTTCTATTCTCTCCTCCTTCCCCACTTGCAAACTTCTTAGTTCTTCCTTCTCTCTTCTTATCTCTCCTGTTACTGCCTTTCTCTCGCACTCCTTCCTGTCTCTCTCTTACCTCTTCTTTTTCTCCACTCTCCCAACTACTATTCTCTACTATCTCCCTCCTGCTCTGTCCCTCTGGTCTTCTTCCCCCTCTCTCTACACTCCCCCCTCCTACTACCCTTCCTGTCTTCCACGTCTGTCCACATCTCTCCGTCTGGTCGCATTACAGTACCCTTTCCCTCTCTCATACACACTCTCTCTCTGTCTCCCTCTCTCTTTTTCTCTCTCTCCCTCGTTCCACTACCCCGTCTCTCTCTGTCTCTCTGTATTTATTGGATGTATTTGTTGTTTGAAGTGCAAATCTAGCTCAAGAGCCGAAAAATGCTATACAGAGTGTGGGTAGCCAGTGTTTAGGCTGGTATCTTTTAACAGTAGTGAGTTGTGGTGTGTGCGTCGGTCTGTGCATCCATTGGAATTAGTCCTTGGCCAGCAGCTGTTGAAAAAAACATGTTTTGAGAGATTTACAAAATTGGAGAATTCTGTTCTGCCCCTCTATTCCCTTATATATATCCATGCTGTACACCTATCTCTCGTCTCTTTCACTCACACGTCCTCCCTCCCTTTTACTCCTTCTCTGTCTCTCTGCAAATCTCACCTTCCTCAAACTGCTCTTACCCTCTCCTATCTCTGTCACCCTCTCTCTACTTCCACCGACTCTAACATACACTCTTGCAAACGCAATTGTAAACTTTCACACCAGGTACGACTCTCTCGCACATCTAATACCTCAGCTGCACTTGGATCCAATAGCTCCACAAACGTCTTAGTGCTTTGTTTCACCTTCTGCTTTTCCCTGGTCTCTCGGTCCATCACAAAATCTCCTGAACTTAACCAAACACCTTTCCCTCTGTCTGCTGCTTGCTGGCTTTTTATATCTTTGTTCTCTTGTTTTGGTGGTTTCTCCCCCTTCCCATTGGCTTGGTGCTTCAAACTGTCACTCTGTTGGGTACTTAAACTGTTTTTTTTTTGTTAAGAGGGGACCAAACTCAAATGTGGAAGAGAATAAACATCTATCTATCTGTGGGAGAATAGTTACCCCTTCCTTAGTTACAAACTGCACTAGTTAGCCTACACCGTCTTAATTACACAGCTGTTTTTGCCGCTATTTGCACAACAGCCAAAGAGAGAAAGAATATTAAAAAATATCTAATGTTACTCGTTTATTCAGAAAGATTGTTGTTCAGCGTACAAAATTAAAAACCGCTAGTCAGCAAACCAAAACACATAGATATACAGTAATTATATCACAAACCATAGTATACAAAACAAAATTCTTTACAAAAACACTTTGGTCAATGAAATGTGACTGGGGGTAAGTGTACAGTGACTTTGCACGATACTTTTGGACATGTAACAGAGCACTGAAATAGGAGAACAAAAAAGTCTATGCTGTGGTGCGTTGAGACTTTGATCAGTTTCCCTTCATGGGTGTCCCCCCTCCTCTCTGTGCTCCCAGGATTTGCGCCTGTGACCACCACCTTTAAGTGAATTTCATCTCTGGACCCAGAGGGTCAGCCAACGTCTGATCCTCGACCTGCCTGTTATTCATGTTGTTCCCTTTGTTTTCATGATCCCATTTCCGACCAGGTAGTATTTGTGCAGGGGAGGTTGGGGGTTGTAGGGGTTTTCGTGGTTGATTTTTGATTTTGTAATGTAATCATCTGTTTGGTCTTTATCAAAATGTTCAATAAAAACTAAATGGAAAAAAAGTCTATGCTGCAGTGTTTATTTTGCATTGATTCGATTGACTCTGCAACAGTTTTTTTGTTTTTGCAAGTCTAAGTGGCTTAACTATTTGTTCAGTGTCTTTATTCTTTGTGGGAACACCAAAAAATACATAGGGCCTCATTACACGGTAGGCGGTGGACCAAGTTGCTAACAGCACCTTGGTCCATGGCGGTAAAATACTGGCACCGCTTTGGTGGAAAGGGGAATTACCGCCCTATTCCAAGGTTGGCGGGGCGGTAATTCCCCCTTCCACCATTGCCCTTCCCCATTCCCATTTTTGCCCCATAGGGCATAATGGGAATGGGGAAGGTGCTAATTACGGTACCGCAAATTTGCGGTGCCGTAATTAGCACCAAGGTCCCTTAGCGGGTTGGTTTTTAATGCCTGCTAAAAGCAGACGTTAAAGTACCAACCTGCTAAGGGATCTCGTAGTAAGGCGGTAAGGGTTTACGGTCACCGGTACCATTACCGGTGACCGTTAACCCTTACCGCCTTCCGTGTAATGAGGCCCTTAGTGTTAGGTTTTTCTCTCAAGTGGACACGTGTTTTGGCTCTTTTACTTGTGATACACTTGTGCCCACGTGTTCACGTAGTCAGTTGTTAGAGCCATCTTCAGGACATACATATAATTCTATTTCAGGGTGAGTCAGTTGAAAACCCCACTACTCGCATTTTCTATAGTACGAAATATTACATCAGTTTCGAAACATGATCAAACATCACTCTTCTAAACAATATCATCATGATAGGCATAATGCCCGATTAGCAGTTAAAACGTGCTACCTTTAAATAGGGCAGGTACCATAGGGATTTTTTGTGGTGGTTGTTTCCAGTCTGGGTACTTAGTTTAGCCCAATTTCTTCTCAAGGGTGCAGCTGCTTCCCCCTATAGAGACAGACAAAAATGTGGGGGTGTTACGCTCACCTGATATCCACTGGGACGCCACTCAGCCCTGGCTGGAAGATTAGCACTCTCGAACAGTCTCCTTTGATAGTGTGTTGGACGTGGATAGCGCCTGCAATACAGGAGAACTGGATATAAGGCTTAAATGTCTCTCTTGGATTGATTCCCACCTCCCTCAGTCTCGAATTCCTCCCTTAAGTCTAGTCTCTCTCCTCAGCTTAATATTAGGTATGGTGTGCTCTCCGTCCTGCGTCTCTGTGCAGGGGCGCATTGGAGGTGTGGGCGTTCGGCAACCTAGTTGCTTCACTGGTGCGTTGCCCCATGTTCGGGTCCAGGCCTGCTGTGACTCCGATTAGCTTGATGAGGTAGGTACTACTATTTTACAGTCTTTTATCTTCCCCTTTTTCTCTTTTGCCTTTTTGATGTTGTTAATGTCTCTAGTTTCTTTCCCTTAGATGAGTTGGAGAGTTTTGGCGTTGCCGTGCTGTATAGGATGAGAATCCCAGCAAGGTAAGTGAACGCGCAGTGCGCAGCGCTTTCTTGCCTTTTCTTTTGCTAAGCTGTGCCTGCGCTGCTTCCTTTGAAGGGCGTTATGATGTACCGGGACGCTGTGATGTTCCGAGATCAAGGAGAGACTGTACCTGGTAAGAGGTTTTCGGTGTCCTTGCATTGCCGTGAGTGAGTGCTCACTAATAATGTCTTTGTCTTTTTCAGGTTGCTGCAGCGTTCTGAAGATGGATGCGGCATTGTGATGAAGAATCCCCGGATCGTGTGTATTCAAGTGAGCAGCTGGTGGTAGTTTGAAGATGGAAGATTCAAGACCAAAGCTAGGCTGCTACTTACAGGTAAGCGCTGAATAATGGTGTTCTTCTTCGTCTTCTAGATACAGGATTCAGCATGTGGCAGGATGCAAGAAACACTGGAGATCAGAACTGGACACGGTGAGCGTTACGCTGCTAACTGCAGAATAACGCAAAGCATATGCTGCTGTTTGGGTGTGGTTTATATAGCCCAGGTAAAGTAGTTCCAGGTAAAGTAGTCCCAGGCCCGGCCACACCCGAAACACTAGACCGCATAGCTCAGTTCTCGGGAACTGAGCTATGTGAGTGCCTCCATCTTAACTGAAGTCCCAATCCAAATGTTGTCCTTCACATAACAGTTTGAGCCTGGCGCCAAAGGCGCCAGGACTGGCTCCAAGAGAGTCCCTGATGGTGTTTTGTGGCCTTTGAGGCCACAATGGAAGCCTGTAACCTGGCTCCAGCCGAAAGGCTGGTTTGGCCATGATGACCAGGGGCATGAATCATGACAGCACTCCTCCCCCAAGGCCCCTCTCACGGTAGTTCTTCTGCCTGGCCCTGGTTTAGTTGGATGATTTTGATGGAAACGTTTTACCAAGCGTGGTGCGTGGATGTTCTCACTTGGTTCCCATGTTCTGTCCTGAGGGCCATATCTTTTCCAATCTACTAAATAATATAGTTTAGATCTAGTGTATTTTGAATCCAGGATGTCTTTAACTTCAAACTCCGGTTCTCCGTCTTTCAGTACTGGTTTTGGTGGTATTGTAACTCGAGTTCCAGGTTGCACAGGTTTTAGGAGTGATGCATGGAATACAGGATGGATCTTCATGTTTGGTGGCAGGGTTAGTTTAACAGCTATTGGGTTTATTATAGATTCAATGGTGAAAGGTCCTAGATATGATATCGTGGACGAAAGGTCCGGGTTCCTTTTATTGGCACATGTTTTGGCGCTAAGCAGACTTCGTGTCCAACTCGGTAATCAGGAGCCTTTCTGGGATGTTGATCAGAGAATTTCTTTTGTCTTTCTTTAGCTTGAAGTAAATGTCCAGTTGCCTCTTTGAAGGCTTGAGTAATGGTTGAATGGCTGTATGTAAGGTTTTCACCGCTGGCATCTCCAGAGCCCTGGGAGCATCTAATTCAGAGGTGCGTGGATGCCTACCATATAGGGTTTAGAAAGGAATTTGTCCCGTGCTGGTATACAGGGAATTATTATAGGCATATTCTGCTATCCATAGTAAATCCTTCCAACCTTCTTCAACTTGGTGTAACATACAACGTAGGTATTGTTTGAGTGTCTGGTTTGTCCTTTCCATTTGGCCATCCGTCTGGGGATGATGGCTGGTGGATAATCGAATATCGATTTGGGCCATTGAACAGCACTTCTTCCAGAAGCTAGATACAAATTGACTACCTCGATCTAAAATCAGGACAGAAGGAAAACCGTGTATTTGTACTATATGTTCCAGAAACACCTTCCCCAGACTGGATGCATTTGGAAGACCTTTAAATGGAATGAAGTGTGCCATATTAGAAAATAAATCTACAACCACTAGGATGGTGTTGAATCCTTGACTGGGAGGTAAATCTGTGATGAAATCGAGAGAAAGTGTATGCCAAGGTGCGGGTAGAATTTCCAAGGGTTGTAGGAGACCAGCTGGCTTTTGCTTTTGAGATTTATTTTATGCGCACACACCACAGGAAAGGATGAAGTGAATAATGTCTTTGCACCATGTTGGCCACCAATAGTTTCTTTTTACTTTGGCTAAGGTTTTGGTAATTCCTGGATGACCTTCCATCAAACAGTCATGATAACCGGAGATGACTTGCTCTTGTAATTCTTTACTTGGCAGATGTAAACGATCTTTGAAATATGGTAGTTGATCCTTAATTATGTGATGTTCGTTTTGAGTACTCTATTTTTGTAAGGTCTCGAGATTCATTAAGAGTTGGATCTTGTTATGGAGTTCACTTTGGGTTAGTGTTGTTGTCAGGCCTAATAATTTGTCATTCGGAATGATAGCTACTGGATCTGAGGTTGTGTATACTTTTTCATCAATACCCATGCGGGGTAAAGCGTCAGCTTTTCCGTTTCGGACTCCCAGCCGATATGTGATCACGTAGTCATATTCTTCAAAGAAAAGTGGCCATCGCAGCTGACGTGAAGATTGAGCTTTTGCAGTTTTTAAGTATTGAAGATTTCGATGATCAGTAATCACAGTGATGGTATGGCACCTAGGAGATAATGTTGCCAAGCCTTAAAAGCTGATTTGATAGCTAGAGGTTCTTTGTCCGTGATAGCATAATTGAGTTCTGGAGGCGTGAATTTGCGTGACCAGAAGGCCACAGGATGCAGCTGGCCGGTATCGGGATCCCTTTGTGAAAGAACTGCTCCCATTGCCATGCTAGAGTCGTCCGTTTCCACCACATAAGGGAGATCTGGGCGAGGGTGTCGGGGAATTGGGGAGGAAGTAAATCTTTTCTTGAGTTCTAGAAAAGCACTTTCTGCTTCTTCTGTCCATTGGCATTGTTTTTTTGTAACAATGACGTGATTGGGTGCACTGTCTGAGAAAAGCCTGGGATGAATCAGCGATAAAAGTTTGCAAAGCCCAGCATGTTATGGATTCCTTTGAACGAAGTTGGCGATGGCCAATTGAGAATGGCATCTACTTTGTGCTTATCCATCCTGATTCCTTTTGGAGTGTGGATAAAACCGAGGAATTCAACTTTGGTAACATGAAATGAACATTTTTCAAGTTTAGCATACAGTTGATGTGGACAGAGTTTTGCCAGAACTGAACGAACATGTTTGACATGATCTTGTTTTGAAGAGAAGTATAATAAGATATCATCAATATAAACTAAAGCGCACACGTCGATTAGTTCCCGTAAGACATCATTCATAACATACTGGAATGCAGCGGGAGCATTGCAAAGTCCAAAGGGCATTACCTGATATTCATACAGGCCACACTTGGTACGAAAGGCAGTTTTCCATTCGTCTCCTTCCTTAACACGAATGAGATGGTATGCTCCCCTACGGTCCAATTTAGTGTAGATCTGGGCATCCTTAACTTGATCTAGCAGTTCCGGAATTAGAGGCAGTGGATAGCGATTTCTTTACAGTGATTTGGTTCAGTGCGCGATAGTCGATGCAAGTTCTCAAGTCCCCTTCCTTCTTTGGAATGAAGAATAAGGGACTGGCTGCCGGTGATTTGGACGGGCGGATAATCCCATTAGCTAGGTACTGATCTAGAAAAGATTTCAAATGGAGGTTTTCTGGTTCCGTGAGTGCATAGATTCGACCACAAGGAACTTGTGCACTGGGTATGAGATCGATCTGACAATCATAAGGCCTATGCGGCGGCAGGGTATTGGCTTGGTCTTTCTGAAAAAGTCTTGAAAATCTTGGTATTCGCTTGGTAGAGTAGCTGTAACCCCCAGTACTACTGTTGCTGTTCCCCGAACAGATGTCTGTGAATCAGTTTTCTGCTATTCTCTGTGGTAGCAGGAGAGAGCACAGTCGTCAGAAAAGGCCAACTTCATTGCACGCCAGTCTATTTGAGGATCGTGAGCTACTAACCATGGCATCCCTAAAATCAACCGGAACTGAGGAGCCTTGATGAGGTTGAATGCAATAGATTATCAGTGTCCATCCTGGCACAGAAGGGTTAATACTGCTGTACGTTGGATTACTGGACCAGAAGCTATTTCAGTACCGTCAACAGTGGTGACCTTTTCAGTAGTCGGCTTTTTGCATGGGGAAGCCCTATCTCTGCTGCCAGATCTTGGTCTATGTAGTTTCCAACTGCCCCGCTGTCTATGTATGCTTCTACGGCATTCATCCGTGATGGTTGTTGCTGATGGATCAAAATCACAGGTAATGCAAAGTGTGAGGTCTGTGGCTCATTCTCCTCGCTCGACAAACAGACCTCTACGCTTGCCGGGCTTGGTAGTTTTCCATCTCCTTGTTGTCGTCTTCCTTTTCTGTAGCTCCAACAGTTCTCCTCTGAGGCTTTATTGGACGTTCTTTGAGGAAATGGCCTGACTTTCCGCAGTATAGACATAATAGCTGTTGCCTTCTTTTGTCTCTTTCAGCCTTAGTTAAGGGAGCCCGTACCCCTCCGATTTGCATGGGTTCTACAGTGTTCTCCGCTGAACGTGAGACATTGTCCTTTGACCGGACATACATGGCATGTGTGTCCAATCTCATCCGATCAGCTTTTCGGTCCTGTAGCCTATGATCTAACTGAACAACAAGATTGATGAACTATGCACAGTCTCTTGGTGGATTAACCACTTGTGCTAGGACGTCCTTTAATTCTCCCCATAGACCCCGGTGGAATAATGTGGTCGTTTCATCTTCAGACCATCCCGTTTCAACAACTAACCTATTGAAGGTCGCTATATACGATAGCCAGTCTTGGTTTCCTTGATGGAGGGACAAAAGTTCATTATCCAATGCTTGTCCTTGGGTATGTCGAGCAAACAGTTTCCATTTCCTGCTGAAAACCTCTAAAGTCACGTAGCAGTGGATCATCCTGACTTACTAATGGTACAGACCAATCTGCAGCACTGCCACTCAGATATGATAAAACAAAAGCAACTCATGACTGGTCGTTAGGAAAAGCTTTGGGTCTACAGAGGAAATGAAGACTACATTGGTTCATGAACGTTGCATTCTTCGTTGGATCCCCCCAAACCGTTCTGGTGGAGCTAAAGGAATTGTCCCAGGAAGAGTTATTTGTACCGGACTGGCTGGTGTTGTCACTGGCGGAATGCTTCCATGTAAGGGGGCCTGTCCTGCCTGTGATTGGAGTAATTGTCTACTCAATTCCTCAGTATGATCTTTAGTAACTATCATTTCTCTCCTAAGGGCATTGGTTTCTTGCCTGGCTGAATGTACTTCAGCACGTAGCTGCCCCAATAACTGGGCGGTTTCTGATGTTTCCATGACATCCAGGTGGATAGTTAGATGAGGCTTCACGTTCTGTTACGCTCACCTGATATACACGGGGACGCCACTCAGCCCTGGCTGGAAGATTAGCACTCTCGAACCCTCTCCCTTGATAGTGTGTTGGACGTGGATAGCACCTGTAATACAGGAGAACTGGGTATAAGGCTTAAATGTCTCTCTTCGCTTGATTCCCACCTCCCTCAGCCTCGAATTCCTCCCTTAAGTCTAGTCTCTCTCCTCACCTTAATTTTAGGTATGGTGTGCTTTCCGTCCTGCGTCTCTGTGCAGGGGCGCGTTAGAGGTGTGGGCGTTTGGCGACCTAGTTGCTTCACTGGTGCATTGCCCCGTGTTCAGGTCCAGGCCTGCTGTGACTCTGATTTGCTTGATGAGGTAGGTACTACTATTTTACAGTCTTTTATCTTCCCCTTTTCCTCTTTTGCCTTTTTGTTGTTATTAATGTCTCTAGTTTCTTTCCCTCAGATGAGTTGGAGAGTTTTGGCGTTGCCGTGCTGTATAGGATGAGAATCCCAGCAAGGTAAGTGAATGCGCGGTGCACAGCGCTTTCTTGCCTTTTCTTTTGCTAAGCTGTGCCTGCGCCGCTTCCTTTGCAGGTCGTTATGTTGTTCCGGGCCGCTTTGATGACGATCAAGGAGAGACTGTAGCTGGTAAGTGGTTTTCGGTGTCCTTGCATGGCCGTAAGCGAGCGCTCACTAATAATGTCTCTTTTTGTCTTTTTCAGGTTGCTGCAGCGTTCTGAAGATGGATGATGCGTCGTGATGAAGAATCCCCGGATCGCATGTATTCAGGTGAACAGCTGGTGGTAGTTTGAAGATGGAAGATTCAAGACCAAAGCCAGGCTGCTACTTAAAGGTAAGCGCTGAAAAATGGTGTTGTTGTTCTTCCAGATACAGGATTCAGCATGTGGCAAGATGCAAGAAACACTGGAGATCAGAACTGGACAGGGTGAGGGTTACACTGCTAACTGCAGAAAAACGCGAAGCATGTGCTGCTGTTTGGGTGTGGCTTACTTAGCCCAGGTAAAGTAGTTCCAGGTAAAGTAGTCCCAGGCCCGGCCACACCCGAAACACTAGACCGCATAGCTCAGTTCTTTTGAACTGAGCTATGTGAGTGCCTCCATCTTAACTGAAGTCCCAATCCAAATGTTGTCCTTCACATAACAGTATGAGCCTGGCGCCAAAGGCTCCAGGACTGGCTCCAAGAGAGTCCCTGATGGTGTTTTGTGGCCCTTGAGACCACAATGGAAGCCTGTAACCTGGCTCCTTGTTCATAGTAGTCTCAATGTATTCGTCTTAATGGTAAGTACAGCCATAGGTAGTGATGGTCGTTGCTAACCTAATTGTTTCTTTCCTAATTATTTTATTTATTTAATATATATAGCCAATATGGCTTTGCATATACATTAAAAACAACAATATATGAATACACAAAATATACAAACTTCTCCAATGTCAACACATCCACCCTCCAAGATCAAAGTTGCAATATACTACCTATGGTTAAAAATGAGTTCTAAAATTAGAATTACAGTTTAATTCTAAATAAAAACATTAGTATAATCAATTAATCTAAAATTCCTTTGGACAGGTCATATAACATTTCTCTACATTTCAGATAAAATGTTACCATAAAATATATAAAATGTAGGTCATGCCCTTCCATGAATCTGGACAATACAAATGGGCTGTCATCACAGTCAGTTACTTTGTTATATGCTTTCAAATGATTAGATCTAATCTTGTTCAGACTTTTACAGTTGACCAATATGTTTTTCCGTGTTTCCAATACATTTTTGCCGCACAATCGACACAGATGGTTCGCTCGATTGATACCAATTTTTGCATCTCTACACTCCAGCACTTCACTAATATTAAATTTGAGCAGTAAGTATTGACTAATGACTCCACTGTCTGGGTATGCCAAGATGTAATTCCGTCTAGAGAGCCAAAGCATATAGTATTGGATATATGGGCCACTGTTTGCCTTCATGCATACTCGAATTAGATTATTCTCACTGTTGTAAATGTGCAGTTTCTGTTTAAGCCAACTGAACTGGATATCCCAGCCCCTTTGATGAGTAGCGATTACCCTGGAGATGGATGTGGATGCAGATTTTATACATACATCAATAATAGAGACGACTCAGGAAGTTGGCAAAAGGAAGACTGCTTTAATATCAAGTATCTAAAACAGGGAGCATAATGAACATCAACAAACTCGCTCGATACTCTTACTCAAACATACTTAGTAAAAACTGAGATCTTATAAGCAATACTCGTCATCAATGACATTAACCTACGTGTGTACTAACGTAATCCTACGTGGTAAACTACAAAAACCTATGTTCATGGGTGATTGGCTCTGAGTGAACATCTAAGTATATGATCCATACTAGTCTAAAAAAGTGTGACTATGTGATTGGTTGCTTAACATCAGGTGGGGCAACTCATCCCTCCCCTAAAAAGGACCACTATGCACGTCACTAAATACACAATGTCCCATTGGTTTACACAACTATAGGACCCCTAATTACACGGTCGTCTACAATTGGTTGCCACTCTAAGCTCCATCAGTACTTTTCCACCTACGTCTAGCAGCATGCAGGCTGGCCGTCCAGGTGCTGGTGAGGTCGCTTTAACATTATCTTCCCACCAATTAGCATATCAATCTATCATCACCTCAGTGGTCTACTGTCAATTAGGCCTTTGAAGCTCGGCCTTGAAAGTGTTCTGAGAAATTTAGGGAGTGAGAAGCATGGTCTGCCCTTGTGCGTAGGTGAGACCATCTCGTTCGTTCAACTTCATGCTTACATGTGACTGGAGAACATGGAATCAAGCCTTTTCGTGCATTTAATACTATTTTTTAATAAACCTCTGATGTCTTCTTTGTTATGTTCATGCCTTCTGAACAGGAGTTTTGTTCTTTCACACGATTTTGTATCCAATGTCAGTTCACTCCAGTATGATAAGACCTTGGCTTCTTGACTCGTCCAGCCTCGTCTGCTGAGATTCACTTTGTAATTCAGTTTGCTTTTTAACTTCGACACACTCGAAATGAGGCCTTCTTGCTACTGTCCAGTACTGCTATAATGCGTAGTGGAAACATCCATCCTTCACTTGTCCATATGCATATATATATATTGGCGCTTGCCACAATCTATTCACTATAAAGCCAGCCTTAAGGTTACTTTGTCTGCTTGCGTTTCTTTTGCATCTGTACATGTATAAAATGACTTGATGTCTTCATCTGTTTCTGTGGCATAAGCTTCTTCACCTTGATCCCAAGATGTCACTTATCCTTGATACTTTTGTGATGCCTTTTCTGCATCTCTTCTATGTACGTCATCTCATCTCTGCATGACGTGTACTGGCAACGGTTGGCGTCTTTACCATTCATCCTTGCCATTTATTGGCTCTGCTTCTTCAGGGATTTCATTCAAATGGTCATCATATTTTCTTGTATGTGGGTATGGTTTTCTCAATGGTACCTTGCCTCCCAGATTCTCTTAGGTATTGGTACTTTCACTGGTACTTCATAGAGTCCATACTTTGCCCTTTGTCGATTCAACTGTTCTGTCACATACTCTGGTTTCCAGCATACAGGTAAAAGGGGCGGGACGGTTGAGGTAGGGGTACTTGGCACCTCCTCTACACTCCCCCCTCTGGGCGATTTATCGCCCACTCTCTCATCATCCTTCACATCTAGACATCCTCTTCTGAAAAAGAGCTTGTTAGGGACCCATATCTTTATGACTCCATTCAAGCATCCAGCTGATTTAACATGCTCGTCTTTGTTCCATGTCATGAGACTACATTGCCCACTTGGACTGCAGTAGATCCATCTTCCTACATACTTCTTGTGATTCTTTGGATACAGGAACTTCGCCCCCTCCGGTGCTTGGATAGTGGCCTTCACAAAGTCTCTGATTTCTTCATCTGTCAAGCCTCCATCCTGATTTGACATGGATCATGATTTTCATCCCTATGGCTTTCTTTGCTGTCTTCTTACATTGTGACAGTATTATCCTGATCACACAGAATCCAAGCAACACCAACACGATCAGGGATCCAAGAAACTTGAACATATCTGCCATCCATTGTGGAACCCAAGAGAAGAGTGTTCCAAACCAGCTGTCATCAGCAAAGTCTTCTACTTCGTCTATCATCTGACCATGGAGTTTTGTCAGCATGTCTATGGCCTCTGTCAAGGTGCCATTCTCGTCATCATGAGAAGGTATAAATGTGCAACACGATTCTCCGATTTTTGCACAAACACCTCCATCCATTGCTGTAATCATGTCCTTGACATATCTGTTCTGAAGAGTCATCAATCTTATGGCTCTCATCTCTTCTCTGATAGCATTGAATCCTGAAAAGATTGAGGAGGCAGCGGGTGTAAGTACAAAGTGTGCTTTAGTGTCACTGCTATTGCTATTATAGTTCAATACATATATAAAGAAGTAAGAAACATCAAGCCCCACGGCACGGCTCCTTCTCCTGCTCTCTCCGCCAAACGTCTCTGGATTCCTCTGTGTTCCAGCTTTTCATAACCTGCATTCCAGGCACGGGTTGTCACTGCTCGTGTTGTATGACACGTGCTCACAGACCCATACTACAAATCCCTTTATAGTTGTGTTAATTGTCTGTAGCAATTCCCATCTGGTGATTTGAAGCCATTTTGTATTTGCTCCAACATGGATTCTCGGCATAAAGATCAACGTGAACACTGACTGAACAGCCTGTGCTCATAAGAAATAGAGTCAAAAGCCCCTATGGATTTGGCTGAGAAATAGTTCTCCCTCTTTATCCTCTTTATCAGCTCTACAGATCTCTTCTTCCTCGGGTGAGCATCTGCTTTTGGAAAACTGTCAAGGCTTAGATCACTCTTTGTAATCACCACTGTGCATATCCCTCCCCAATCCTTAGGTAACTTCATGTATGCTTTTGATCCACAAGCCCAATAATGGTCCATGCTCACTGCTGTCCCAATTTTCATTCCTGGATCTTCAAATATTCTTCCGCAGTTCTGGTTCGCTCCAACTTTTCTTGTACCATTGTTTCTGAAACAAGGGTCCTCCTCTGTCTTCGACCCATGTCAGTAGCTTAGCAAGTTTTGACCATAGAGGTTTATACAACATCTGTGCATTCTCAATAGTTGGTTGGTAGGGACCCATTATCACCCAGTCTCTGCACCCTCTTCCCAGCCATCTTGTGATAACACAGTTCCCCAAATCTGCATCTGGCCTCTGTTCTTTCATTGACAAATATCTTCTGCAGTTTTTCCTGGAACTTCCAGTTTTTGATTTACTTCCCATCTGATTCCAGCTCCTTTTACCCCAGGTTTTTCGTATCTGATCACATGATTCTTAGTATGGGCTTTGTTTCTTGTCTTTGTGTCCTGGATATAGTCATCTTCATCTGGATCTGTCCATTCAGTTGGCCTTTTGAGATAGGCTGCTCAACTCATGAACTGGCCTCTCCTGCTACAGAATGCTAGATGTAATATGCAGTGTGCAGTCAGAACACCTATTTCAATGGCTATAAAAATCTTAGATTTCCCCATGCTGTATGGCAGAAGTGCACATACGAAGCATTCCTCCTTCGACGTACTTCTTCCTACTTCTTTCATATGCTGATACCATATGTTGTTTCCCAGGTGAGCTGTACTGTCCAGGTAATAATTAAATTTGTAATCGTCCTCTTTAGTACTTCTTTTAGGTCTCATTCTCTTCATATGACCGTCTATGATCATATCATGGAGTGTGTTAGCATAGCTCCTTCCGACTGGATCTATTACAGGAACATCTATCAGTGCTTCCTGAGTAGGAGAAAGTTCAGCAAGTTTCATCCTCTCAACATACCATTTAGGTGTGAAAACGTCTTGCAAAATCTCCATGTGTATCTGTCTTCTAGGGATCATCTTTGGGTCATTTATCACAGGAACAGGTGTGCTTGCATTCATTACTTGTATAGGCTCACCGTCTAACAACCTCTTGTTCTGTCTGTCTTGCCAAGCTTGTTTCTTGTGTCCAAACAGAGTTTCTAAGACACTTTTTGCATGCGAATGATTATTAGTGACACTTATCTCAGCTGCTTTCTTTGCAACAGGAATGACTACATAGGGTCTTGGCTGCCTAGTAGTTGCCACAATTACACCTTCCTTCTTCTCAGGAAGATTCACAGGAGTCCTAGCTTCATGTACATGAAGGTATTACAATGTCCGTACTGTCAGTGAAAGCATTTTGATTATGAACACAATGCAAGCGTAAATAACACAAAGCTATGTCAATTTACAGCATCTACTTCGTGGATAACGTGGACGTCTCCCTGCATCTGGCATTATTATATTACTGTTGACACTACCCATTTTTATTGCCTAAGGAAGGAAAAAGTAATCTTTAATACATCAGCATTATGTAGTGCTTCTGCAAGCTGCTGTCTGGACTCAACAAATTTTGTCCTCGATTTGCTGTCTGCTCTCTGGAGAATAAGAACAAACTCTTGATGTCTCCCTGGAACCAGTTCTTAACCAGACGAAATGTAAGTGCCTCTCCAGCAAGAAGAAAACAGCTCTCAATATGTCTAGATAAGCTCAACGACATACACCAGTTCCCAGTCTACTCCTCGAATCTGCCTTAGACCAAACGACATGATGACATGATTTCAGCATGAAACAAGAGTCTTTCTTTATCAGTAACCTCTCGATCTGTCCCTCGAAGGAAAGTTTTAATCTGATCTCGGATTTCTCGCTGAATCAGCCTTCACTTGCAGTATGACGCCTCTCAGGATTTCATTTAGCGCTGCACTGTTCCTCGGATCCCTTAGGAACGTGTGCACATCAGTGTGTCTTTCAACAAGTTGCGGGCACTCTTCAATCAGACGATAGAAAACCCTACTGGCAAGTCTGTGAGCATCATCAGCGGATACAGGCATTTGTCCTTTCCCCACTATACTCTGGCAGCTGCAAACTTGCTCGATGATTGCTGCGAGTAGTCTCCTAACAATGGGACCATTTTTAGGATCTTGCCGGAAAACATGAATATCATAAGTTCTCCCCACAATAGCCGGATAAGAGCGCAGAACAAAGAGAAGAACTTCAAATACGATCCTTGAAACGTTGTCATTGGATAACACCATGGGAACATCCGAACAGGAACTCAGTGAGGAATGAATCTGGATAATGCACCCTCTTCCAATTGTCAAAAATGCACTGTGAATTTGCCATATTTCTCTTCTTATCAAGGCTTATAATATGCCTCAGTCCAAAGTTTAACAAGCTCCTGTGGCTTTAATGCACACAATATTTTTCTTTCACCCTTAAATGCCAGCACAGAGTGTTCGCCTCAGCTTCCCCTAACCCTTTCAGAGATGGCTAAAAGAGTTTCCCAAACCAAGCCACAGTCCAATAAAATCATTTATTTTTACTCAACAGCCTCTGTGTCCTTCTTCCCTGTCATGGACCTTGTCTGCATTTGCTGAGGTTCCTCCCTGATGCTTGCTTCTGTTGGGGGTGTGGGCAGAGGGGTTTCTCCAGTGTAAAGTATGACGTCGCCTAGGAAAGTCCAAGCGTATCTGCCTTGCACTCTGACTGCAGATGGCGTGACGTCTTCCACAATTAAAGGGCTGTTGAAGCGGGGTTCATCCCACATCTTCCTTTTGGGGTTACGGATTAAGACTGCTTCTCCAGGGAATAGTTGGGGTACACAAAGTTTTTGAACTCTACTTGTTGAAGCATCTCCTTCTGTGTTCTGTACTGCCCCACACCCTTTTCGCCATAGCTGACCTGAAATGACAGAGATACTTGAGTCATATACATGAAATACTCACGTAGCTCCATTCCTAACCGTTCTGCGGTAGGCTGAGCATCACTTCTAACTCTGAATGGATGCGTTAGGGGTGTCCTCATCCGCCTCCCTGTCACTATCTCATGGGGAGTGAGATGGTTGTCCGAACCTGGTTGGTTCCTCAATGCATATAATGCCAGTGGTAGGCAATGCAACCACCCTTTCTTCAAGGTAAGCTTCAACTTGGCTATCCTCTCTTTAAGCAAGCCGTTGTGCCGTTCACAGATCCCGTTTACTTGTGGATGACAGGCCGAAGAAAACTTGTGCTTTGTACCAAGCAACAAGCTGATCTGCTCAAACTTTTGATTGACAAAATGTCGGCCATTATCTGACCTCATTACGTCACATACTCCCCATCTGAGAAACACTTCCCACACTAAGAATTTGGCTGCACAGGTAGAGTCTGGGTGTGTACACGGACCAGCCTCAATCCATCTTGAAAAAGCACAAACTACAACAATCATGTATCTATATCCGTTACATACTTGCAGCATGTCGACATAGTCGATATGCAAATGCTTAAAGGGGCCAGTGGGTCTCGGAATTACTCCCCTAACTGCGCGCAGTGTATGTCCAGCCGTATATTTTTGACACACGATGCAATTCACTACATAGAACGCAACATGCTCTAACAAATTTGGTACAAACCAATCCTCTGCAATAGTTGCAGCAAGGTTCTCTCTAGTTGTGTGCGCAGGGTAGTGTAGCTGTTCCAGCAACACCCTTAATAAGGCTACAGGCATTACCGGTTTACCAGTGCTGTTTCGTCGCTACAATGTCTCAGAGGGGTTTAAAGAGCACCCTCTTCGTATCTAAAAATCCTTCTCATCTGGAGGTGCTTCCCCTGAACCTCTATTAGCTGCGCTTTGGACAAAACACTATATTTTTCAAACACATTCATCATCACAACTATTTTCTCATTTACCTCAGGCGTTTCAAAGGTCATTGCATTTTCTGAACATGCAGTGAGTTTCACTTTATCGTTTTCTGCTTGGAGTCCACGTGAGATAAAGTCTGCCCTTTTAGTATGTGCTGCGCATTTAACGACCGCAATGGCCACTGGGAGTTGCAGTGCCTTAATAAGCTTGTCCAATAAGGTGGCGTGCTGCACTGGCGTGCCATCCGCTCGGAGGTAGCCCCTCCTTTTCCAACGTGCTAACCCTGTGTGCACCGTTGACGTTACATAGGCGGAGTCGCTGTACACTGTTACTTCCTGGTCTGCATGATTCTCGAGCGCGACTATCAACGCCACTAACTGTGTAGTCTGTGCTGAAAAATGAGACGGGAGTCGTGCACTTACCAATGTCTGAAACTCCCCATTGGCTGTGTGCTTTACCAGAGCGGTTCCTGTGTATATCTGTCCATCGTTTTGATCTATTCTTGAAGAACCGGCAATAAAAACAATTTCTCCACCTGTCAAGGCATTTTCTTTTATTCTAGGGATTTTTTCATGCAACTCTTCATAATTTGAACAATCATGCACATGCTCATCCTCTGGCAGTGGTTCAGCTTCAAACATGGCAAGATTCACTATTTTGCATCAAACTATTCTGATCGCCGGATTTGATATGACTACCTCGTAGGCAGAAGCCCTTTGAGAAGTCAACATAATTTTTGGTTTCTCTAAAATGGCAAATAGTGCGTGCTCAACAAATAATGTCATGGAACATCTCATCACTATGCTTGCAGCCTTCTCTATGGCAAACGCGGCGGCAGCTAAAGACTGTTGGCATGGAAAATGACCTCATTACTGGGTCTAAGATTCCACTGTAATATGTAAGGGGCTTGTACCCCAATGTAGTTCTCTGTTTAAAGACTGCTGTCTTAACAGTGCCATCTATATGCAAGAATAAAAATAATTTCTCAGCATTATTAGAAATCCCTAAAACTGTAGCTGTGCAAATTGCTTTTTTCAACTTGTCAAATGCTCCTTCCATTTCCTCAGTCCACGTGTTTCTTTTCCTGCTTTGCTTGTGCTTTCTTTAAAGCCTGTAATAAAGGCCTTATATATGAGCTATAGTCAAAGACCCATGCTCTGACATAGTTACACAATCCCAGAAATCTCTGCATGTGCTTTATCGTCTGCGGCTTTGTAGTTTTTAAAATAGCCTCAACTCTCTCAGCAGTAACCTTCTTTCCTTCATGTGAAATCAATTGGCCAATGTACAACATTTCTTGTTGACAATACTGTAACTTCTCTTTGTCAATTTTATATCCTTTGTCAGCAAGTGTAATCATCAGCTGAACAGAATCGCGTCTGCACTCTTCCTCTGAGGTGCTGTATACTAAAATACCATTACATATTGCAACACAACACTTTCTAAAGCAATATTGCTCTAGTCCATCTACAGGACTCTATTGAAAATTGATGGAGACTAACCCTTGAGGCAAACTCATGCTTTTCAACTCTTTGCGCAATGGGGTTGAGAAAAATGCATTTTTCAAATCGATCACAGTGAAATATAGTGCTGTAACAGGTATATTACATAAGATTGTAGCCAGATTAGGAACTAGAGGGAACATGGCCTCTACAATCTGTTTGATCTGCCTTAAATCTTAAATTAGTCTCCAAGAACCCCCCTTAGATTTTTTGATAGGGTACACTGCGGTATTACACAGTGACTCTGACGTCACTAAGATACCCTGATCCATTATGGCAGAAATCGTCTTAAAAATACCTTCATCTACCTCTCGAGACATGGGATACTGTCGTGCTAGAGGTAAAATTGCTCCTGGTTTGAATGTTATTTTCACTTCTCCGACCCCCTTCAACAGGCCTACATCATAGGGACCTGTAGTCCATAAAGAGGTTGGCACTTTTGCCATGTATTCATCAAAATACTCAGGACGGTTTTGTGCTAACATCATTTTCTGAGGCACTTCTCGTTTGATTGCTCTCACCCAGTAAGTAATACTCATGTCAAATATCACTTTGTCATCAGATGGATGATCTCCAAATAGATCGTAATCAGTGATGTCAGTCAATCTATAACCTTCCCCGATGGCAATTACTGCACACCATCGTCTTCCCTTGTCATCATTCCCATCAAGCAAAGCCATTTCACCTCGCACTATGGCTGGATGCAGTTCTAAGGGAAAAACTTGTCCCTTTTCTTCACTCGTAGGTATCTTTGACCTAAACAGAAATTCATCAGGTATTCTCATTGTTCTGCCTACTAGGCCTGGCAGCCATGTCAATAGAATGCGTACTCCATAATGAAAAACCTCTGGTTCTAAAGGCGTTGCTCTCATGGCGATCTGTCCTGAAAATGCCATAATAAATTTGGTCACGTTTAAATAATGCATTCCTGGTGTTGGATACACTATGCCTTCATCGGTAAACGAGATTGTCATATTCAACTTTGTCATTAAATCTCGACCCAATATATTGACAGGTGTCTGTCTTGAATATAGCAAAGGCACTTTCATGTCACATTCTCCTGTAGAGACTGGTAATTCATTAGTAAAAGGAACTCAACTTGTAGCTCCTGAAAAACAACCTTAAGTATTCATGGCATTGCCAGATATTGAAAACTTTCCCTCTCGTATACATGAGCGTGTTGCACCTGTGTCTACTAAAAACGAAAAACCTTTGCCTCCTGTATTGCCGTCTACCCTCGGTTCCTCATGAGGATTTGGCATCACAGATAGTACTGAACACATCAAGTCTCCCAGTAAGCTGTCCTATTGTGGGTACAGCCTCATTCTGTTACCTGTAAAAGGATTCCCTCCATCGACAGTGACAACCCCTATTCTAGGAGTCATTAACTGTCCTGTACTTATACTCTGCTGAATCTGCATGGGCGAGTGCTGTGACTTCCCTTGTGGCGGTGCCACTGCTGCCTGCAATCCGTCACCACTCTGCTGTGAATACGCAGGTGGGTTTGAAGTCCTCCCTCTTAGAAACTGGCTGTCTTGCACAAACCCTTGACTTCTACACATACGAGCAAAATGCCCTGTCATCCTGCATGTCCAACATGTAGGTGGCCCCCTAATCTGCCCATCCTCCATGTTTTGACCGTCATCCTGCATATTTTGAAACCCACCTTGATTGTTCTGAAAGCTTCCCTGATTATTCTGCCAATTCCCTTGATTATTCTGAAAACCTCTTCCTCGAAATCCTCCGCTTCCTCCCAGAGTAAACCCATAATTACCCTGATCAAACTGCCTTTGGTTATTTACCTGTGACATATTTGCCATTTGCTGTGAATTCGATCCATCTACACTAGTCAGCATTGCCCCTTCAGTGGCATATTTAGATAATTTCTTATGCACTAACTTTGCCTCTTTGCTTTTCAGAGCATCGTCTTTCTTGTGATTCTTTTCCGGCAAGAGTCTATAATAATGCACCATGGTCAGCCGAATCTCTGTCCATGGTTTGGCTTCTATACCCACTTACCTCTTGAGCTGCTTCTGTACAGGGTCTGGCAGCACTTGGCACAATATATCAGACCTTCCAAGATATTGCGGCATGAAATGGCAAATTTTGCGGCATGAAATGGCAAATTTTGCAGCACAAACCTTTATTTATTGCCGCATTTTTGTGGGACATTTTGTATTATCTGGAGGGTGTAAGATTGCCACATTGTAGGAAAGAGGCAGAATGCAAGGCTACAAGAGAGTCAGGGTGTCATTATTATGTATCTTTTGTATTAATTTAATAGGAAGAATCCCGGATGTCTCTGGCTTGGCAGAACAGTTTTTGTTTTGGCTACATTTTTGTTTTAATTTAATAGTATTAACTAAATTGATCATTATCAGCTGTACTGCTGAAACTTTTCCCCTTCTATGTTCTCCAAGCCTCCAAACACCCACACACCTCTCTCAACAACACACATCACAGGGCTCTCCAACTCCCTATTACAACTTGCATTCCTGAACCTCTCACTATGTCATACAAATACTAACTACTAACAGGTAAAAAACGGGCTCTGGTCCAACGACAACTAATACGACCATGATACTCCTGAAACCTAGTCCATGACTTTTCTGCCCTTTTACCTTTTTGTATACTCCTTCAACACTGTAACATGTTAGCTATTCATCTCCAATTGTTTGTATTGACATGTATGTACTGTATTGACATGCTTCTTCTCCCTGTATGCAACCCAAGCTTAAGTAACCTTGTACCTGCTGCGCCTGGCTACCCCTGGGTTTTTTGTGCGCATTATCAAATAATAAACATAAACATAAACATGCTATGTCACACTGTCAAGTCACAATTTGCACTCCCCCGCCCCTGCCAAACTCCAAATCATACTCCCAACTCACACGTTACACTCTACAATTCCTCCCGCAATATACAGTCCTTCATTCTTTTGTGCTGCTTCTGCATCTTGCATCCTGTGATAGAGCAGATGGAAATAGAATACTCAGTACTCAATTAGGCTTAAACTTTCTTTATTAAACTTTGTGTCGAAACTCAATAACCAGCTGCTTAACAAAGCTTTGACTCTCGTTGTCTTCGTAGTTTAAGCATCAGTCTTTCTCTAACTTGGGGATGGCTGAGGAGTGGGAAGCTTGATGCGGAAGAAGTACTCTTAAAGTCTCTATCTTCGCCCTTCCAGTTCTTTCACGGTTAATTTGGGCCTACATATTGACTTTTCCTCTCTTGTACAATTATTTTCTCCTTTTCAGGATTTTATGTTAAAAGAGATGGCACCTGAGGGGTTAAAATGTTTGCCGTCCAGTTCACCTGCTCTTAATGTTCTCAGCCGTAAGCAGCAAAGGTGAAGTTATTTGTAATACACTCTTTTCATTTTCACTCAACCCCGCTCAGCATCGTCTTTGTGCGTCTAAGCTTCCCAACAAAATCTTCATTGAGGAAAATAAAGTCTCTTCTCACCCTTTTGTTTGCTCCCTGGACCCAGCGACGGCTTCCGTGGAGCGTCAACCCCTCCTCTCATCCACTATAGCAGCTGTTCCCCGGCATTTTGCTTCCCTCGCCGGTCTGAGCCTGGATTGGCTCCTCGTTGACACACTTACACTGGCTCTACGGACGTCGTCTCTGTAGGCCCCGCCCCCGCAACGGTGGGGGCTGGATTGAAGCTCCGCGGCTCCTCTCAGCTGGTCTTCACAGCTCCAATGGCCTGTGCTGCATCAGTTTCTTCGTCTGACGGAGGGGCCCGGATACAGGGCTCTGCCAGACCTCCCAACTGATCTGACAACCTTCGACAGTTGGAGTCGGGTTGTACATTTCACGTTGACTGCCGGCAGGATCTGTCACCAGTCGCCTAACCCTCTGAAGGCTTCCTGGCCCCTCTGTACTGGACTCTTCAGAACAACTTTTAATTCAACTCGAACAACATTAACTTTATCTTCGCAAGGTGCTCAACAGGAGCGAACCTCTGCCTATCTCTCGGTTCAGCTTTTATCAATAGGCCCACTCATAAATCAAAGTCCAGTATTAAAGAAAAGCACCTTCATTCTCAACTCTTTTATCCGGGCACCTCCGTCAGACGAAGAAACTGATGCAGCACAGGCCATCGGAGCTGTGAAGACCAGCTGAGAGGAGCCGCAGAGCTTCAATCCAGCCCCCACCGTTGCGGGGGCGGGGCCTACAGAGACGACGTCCGTAGAGGTGACCTCTCATTGGTCTAAGCTCATGTCTTGAAGAATGAAGGCCCTCCCTTCAAGTCTCACTATGACATCACTCCATCAGCTCACTCAAGGATTTAATTATTTAATTTGCTTTTAATTATTCAATTGTCTCTGAACTAGCTGATCTTCCTCGGCTACATCACACATCCTTTCTCCCATTCTATTGCACTCTTCACTCATCTTTTTTCCACAGCTACAGCTCACTGCCTCTTTCTGGCCAACCGCTTCCTCTCTGCTTTCTGGCTCACTGCTCCCCCTGACCACACGCTCGCTCTACTTTCTGTACCTCCGCTCGGTCTCTGAATTCTGGCCCACCGCATTACTGCTTCTTCTGCTCTCTTGTGCACTGCTTCCTCCTCTGGCCCACTGCTCTCCCTCTGCTTTCTTGCCTATCACATCACACATCTCACCCATCACTCTTCCTCTCTCTCCTTTCCCTTTCATAGTGTGACCATTTTTGAAAAATGTAGATTTTGACCATGATCCTCAAAAAATAGGGAATTTAAGCTGAGGATATGCTATTTTTAGATAACCCATTTTTGGAAATGAGTAGGCCACCTTATTCTGAAAGGTGACCTGCGCATTTCCATGGGGCTGAGCTGTAGTGCAAATTGTCTCCCCTACTTAACTGCTTGGTCGCTGCCGCTTCTCCTACAACTCTAACGCAGGACGGATCCGATGCTGCAGGGTCCCTTTTTAGTTTTTTTTGTTTTTGTTTTCGTCCCCCACCACCAATTTTGAGGAAGCGGGGGACACCCATGCAATCCCCAAGACCAAAATACTGAACATGGGGAGTGGGTGACACCTCAACCCCCGCTCCACACTATGAAAGGTATCTCTGTCTTCGTCTGACATTTTTTGTGCCCAACTCGTGCAACTTCTCTCCTCATCATCTTTGTTTAGAGTCAGTCTATCTAGAGACAACTACTTTTGCCTCATACTACATGAGGCTCTGTGTCATACAGCTGAGTGCTCTCAAGTCAATCATTCTTTCCCTTCCCCTTTAACTCTTTCTGAGCTTTCATGTCATAATATACTTTATTGATCGCTTCCCCAATGCTCCTTGAGTCAAATTCGTCTTCTAGGTTTGCTCTTGACGAGCCTGGTAATGACTCGTATTCTGGGAAGAACTCCTCTATGTCCTCTCATGCTACTTGTGGTTCAGGGCCCCTTATCTCCTTTTCCAGGCAATCAAGATCATGTGCTCTCTGCCTTCTTTTACGTTCCATATCGTCAAATTCTCTTAGTTGCCTTGCTTCCTCTCTGACTCTGTCTTCCTCATTTTTCTTCATATCCCTTCTCTCGTTCACCCTGCGTATCTCCTCATCCTTCTGTCTCTGTATTCTCTTATCCATTAACTTCTGTTCCTCCTCTTCTATTCTTTTTTGTTCTAGCCTTTCCTGCTCATCGATCTCTCTTTGTCTGTTTTCACATTTTCTTTGCTCTTCTGCTCTATTTTGTTTTCTTGACTGCTCCTCTGGATATAACTGCTCTCGTCTTTGACTATCCTTCCTTTTCGCTCCTTCGTCTTTCAATCGTTCCTCCCTTTCTTTATCTCTTTGATCTTGCTCGCTTTGGTCTTCCCTTTGTTTTACGTCCTCGATGCTTTTACCATCAAGTTTGAGCAAAATCTTACCACCCAGCCATTTGTTCTGTAAGAGCGGTATCTCATCAGCTTTGTCTCTTTCTCCCTTCCATCTCTTTATTTCTCTTCCTATATCTACAGATGTACTTGCTCGATCACTTCTCTCTTTATCGCATCTCTCCTTGTCCCTTGGGACTTTATAGATTACATCTCTCTCAGTATTTTTATCTGGACCCATGTCACTGCTTTGCATAGGTGACTCATATGCCAGGTTGCTATACCCTGTCGCTGCCTTAAGCTCTCTCGTCTTCTATTTCAACTAGGGCAGGGGGAGCAGAGGGCTCCTCACCCCCCTCTTTGCATACATTAAGTATCCAATCTACAGGAGGCAGTTCATCTTGCTGCTCCTGGTACATTTTCCAGAGCTCTGAGCTCACTAGGCACTTGTCTAGCTTTTTCCCTGTGTATGCTGCCTGCAAATATGTCGTCATATGCTGCAGGACTGCCTCCGATAGTGACCCTCCTTGCAGCCACAGCATAAACATTTTATCTGCGGTTCCTGTGACCCATTCCGCACTGTACTGTCTAATTTTAGGTGCATGTTTCGGCAACTACTTGCAGAGATGCATAAGTGGAGTAATATCCTCCATTCTCAACTCATCTACTCTCAACCTGTTTGACACTCGCTTGTTTTTAATTACAGATTGAAAAGGTATGTTTAAAAAAATAATACAATATGAGCGAGCACCAATTGTCGCAAGCTCCAATCCCATCAATCACAATTTTTACTTTAATTTTGCTAAAAAACAACCATCAAGTTCAATTAAAAAAAAAAAATCTTCTACCATCTTCTCTTTAAGACTCGTCTTGCCCTCTAAAATACTTCATAAGAAGTCTAAATAAACCTCTTTAGATTCGCCTTTAATCAAATCTGTTTTCTACGTGTTCCGCTACGGTTCAAATTTCTTCTGTTACGTTTGTAAAAAACGCAGGCCAGTGTGTATTCTCTTATCGTGGCCTCTCTCACGATTTACTTATTGCTTGGTCACACTCAAGTCAATATCTCATTCCCCATATATATATTACGTTCTTACTCTCACGTTATATTTTATTCCGCCACCCTCCGTTATTCACTTTGTTTCTTCACTCATCACCCATGCTTTTGCCAACTCACTCAGTTTTTTACTCACTGCTAACATTTTTGTCTTCCGACTCTCGGGATCGTCCGCCTTTTTTACTGCCTCTTCAACCTTCCTACCGAGCCGCTTCTCGTAGACGTAGGAGGGGATTCTATGGAAACTAGGGGACCCGTCACACCCAACTTGCAAGACTTTTCAAATTACACTACCCACTATCTACGGGGAGCTTCACGTCCTTTCAGCCGAATGGCAAAGGCCGTCAGTTATTGCCGGGACTCTAAAGTTTACTCATGCCGATGGCTCTGAACAATCCTCTCAGCTACCAAGTGAACTGGATATCCCAGCCCCTTTGATGAGTAGCGATTACCTTGGAGAGGGATGGGGATGCAGATTCTATTCATACATCAATAATAGAGACGACTCAGGACGTTGGCAGAAGGAAGACTGTTTTAATATCAAGTATCCAAAGCAGGGAGCATAACGAACATCAATAAACTCGCTCTATCCTCTTACTCAAACATTCTTAGTTAAAACTGAGATCTTATAAGCAATACTCATCATCAGTGGCGTTAACCTACGTGTGTACTGATGTCATCCTACATGGTAAACTACAAAAACCTACGTCCATGGGAGATTGGCTCTGAGTGAACATCTATGCATATGATTCATACTAGTCTAAAAAAGTTTGACTGTGTGATTGGTTGCTTAACATCAGGTGGGGCAACTAAGCCCTCCCCTAAAAATGACCACTATGAACGTCACTGAATACACGACGTCCCATTGGTTTACATAACTACAGGACCCCTAATTACACAGTCCTCTACAATTGGTTGCCACTCTAACCACCGTCAGTACATTTCCACCTACGTCTAGCAGCATGCAGGCTGGCCGTCGAGGTGCTGGTGAAGTCTCTTTAACATTAGCTTCCCACCAATTAGCATATCAATCTATCATCACCTCAGTGGTCTACTGTCAATTAGGCCTTTGAAGCTTGGCCTTGAGAGTGTTCTTAGCTCTGAGAAATTTAGGGAGTGAGAAGCAGGGTCTGCCCTCGTGCGTAGGTGTGACCATCTCGTTCGTCCAACTTCATGCTTCCGTGTGACTGGAGACCATGGAATCAAGCCTTTTCGTGCATTTAATACTATTTTTTAATAAACCTCTGAAGTCTTCCTTGTTATGTTCATGCCTTCTGAACAGCAGATTTGTTCTTTTACACGATTTTGTATCCAATGTCAGTTCACTCCAGTTTGATAAGACCTTGGCTTCTTGGCTCGTCCAGCCTCGTCTGCTGAGATTCACTTTGTAATTCAATTTGCTTTTTAACTGCGACACACGAAAAATGAGGCCTTCTTGCTACTGCTATAATGCGTAGTGCAAACATCCATCCTTCACTTGTCCATATGCATATATATATATATATATCATGGACGCAGTAGCGTCCATGTAGTTATGGTTAAGTTGGTGTTTCCATAGGAAGAACATTTTTTGGGTGGCTTATAACTTCGCTCCCCCTGGACGAATCCTCACCAAACTTTGCAAAAAAAGTATATGGCCCACTCCGAATATCTTTGAAAAGTTTGGAGAGGTTTGGTCCAGGGGGGGCAACGTTATAGGGGGGTCCCAAAACTTTTGTTTTTTCCCATAGACATAATGGGAAAAAACTTTGCGCACACCTACAGCCCAAACCGCTGGACGGATTTACACCAAATTTGCGGTAGGAGCGGGGGCCTGGTCCCGAAAGCGTGCTTTTGCAAATTTGGTGTAAATCTGTCCAGTAGTTTTTTTTTAAATGACCAAAATGTAAGGCAAAACAATTAGTGATATCTCCGTTCGCTCCGCGGACGGACTTCCCGGTTCGCTCCATGTACAGTGCCTTGATTGGCCGAGCGGCTTGCTCGATGTCCGCGGACACCCGACGTGTTCGCTGATTGGACGGCGTGGGGCGTGGAGCGTGTCAGATTTTTGGTGGCGCCCGCCATCTTGCATTCGCAGACGACTGCGGACAGCGAGGTGAAACTTGGTTTAAAAATTGTATTTAGTGGAGTGTGTTGGTGTGTAAGAGTGTTTGGGGAGGGTGGGGGAGTATGAGATAGGTGCAATGTTGTATTTTTTTAATGTGCTAGACGCTTTTGTTGTGTCCGATTTGTCTGCGGACAACACGGCTGTTCTGAAATGTTTGTAAATAAACAGAATGGAATTGGTGTCAAGTTGAAAGTGTTCTAAGAAGACGCGTGGGGTCCTGGAATGTTCGCAGGGGGTGTCCTGAAGACGTTGTCTGTATTGTTCGTTGTCAAGCTGAAAGTGTTCTAAGAACACTTGCGGTGTCCTGAAATGGTCGTACATAAAGAAAATGGGGGTGTTCTGATGACGCTGTCCGTATCGTCCTCTGGCAAGTTGAATGTGTTCTAGGAACTTCCTTGTGTCCGCGGACATTAAAATGGTTCAAATGCTTGAATCTGTGGGTGTGATATGCTGCGGTGGTTGTGGCCATGGTATAGAATGTTGGGTGCATGGCCATTTGGCCATGCACCCAAGACTCTATGCCCTGGCCACAACCACCGCAGCATATCACACTCATATGCCATGCACCCAAGAGTCTATGCCCTGGCCACAAGCACAGCAGCATAACACACTCATAGTGACTTATAACTTTGGGTCAAAAACAAATTTATAAGGAACAATGTTATAAGCCAGTATGGGTGTGATATGCTGCGATGGTTGTATTTATCATGTTATATTTACTATTTGGTTTAGTAACGGGAGTCCATGTTTTTCTTGTTCATTTCTGTGATAAAAGAAAATAGCATGTTAGTATTAGTATTTTATAAAGACTTATTACATTGTACAATCACATTTTTTTCTTTTTTTTGACCCTCATATTTAGTAGATGACAAACCAGAGTACTGTGCAATTTGCTCAGTTTCTGTGTTTTTTGCTAAAATCATTGGGTTTGTGGGAGAAAAAAAATCCATGTTGGATTAAAAAAAACCTTTTTCTGTTATGCTACAGTTTATTTGTTTGTTTTCAGTGTTTACTTGTTGTTTCTGGCTAATGCTTTATACATTGGATTGTTCCAGTTTTTGGGAGCAGTAAGATATTAGGTGTTTGTTTGGATATTGTAAAATTTTGGAGCAGTTAGATACCAGTAGGCGTATTCTAACTGTTTATTTTTTTATATAATTTTGTGGTATTGCTTTATCTATTTGGATATTTCTAAATTTTGGGACAGTTAGATACCGCTTGGCGTATTCTAACTGTCTATTGTTTGCTCTTTTTTGCATATATTTCTAAAGTTTGGGACAGTTAGATACCAATTGGCGTGTTCTAACTGTCTATTTTTTGCTCTATTTGAGTGGTATTAATTTATCTGATTAGTTGTTGTAGCATCTTTGGGCAGTTTGATAGCTTTTGGAATATTGTGACAGTTTATATTTTTTACTACAAGTGTACTTAAGGTTTAAGTACAGTTTAGTTATCAAATTTTGGTATTAAGAACATTAAATAAGCGTTTGTAAGATTTGCTGGTAATCTCTGCTTTAGAGTAACGGTACTATCATTACATTCAAACCATCCACATTTCTTTTTTGTATATGCAGTGTAGTGCCCTGAGTTGGTTGTGGCCCCTGCGTGGTAGATTATACCTATTGTTGTGAAGGTTTTCCTACCAAGTGATATTTGACCATGTGTGAATCCAGTCAGCTTGCAGTTCTTTTTGGTACCATCTGCATTGTAACGTAGAAGCATTAGTATTACGTATTTACTATGGGCCTCATTCCGAGTATGGCGGTAAGGGATAGCGGCCACCGCTAACGAGAGCGGTGGCGGTAATCCCTTACCGCCATACTCCGAGTTCCCTTAGCGCCATGGTGCTTTTAACACCTGCTTTTAGCAGGCGTTAAATACCATGGCGCTAAGGGACCTTGATGTTAATTACGCCACCGTAATTTACGGTGGCGTAATTGACGCCTTCCCCACTCCCATTATGCCCTATGGGGCAAGAATGGGAATGGGGAAGGGTAAATGGGGATTGGGGAATTACCGCCCCGCCAACCTTGGAATGGGGCGGTAATTCCGCCAACCACCAAGGCGCTGCCGGTCCGGGTACGGCGTCAACCAAGGCGTTAATAGCGCCATTGGTTAGCGCCGTACTCGGAATGAGGCCCTATGTGTTTGTATTACTAACGTGGAGCGATTACCTGAATTGCAGCTCGAACATAATCTACCGTGGTTTGCATTTTGTACAAGTTGCTGAAATGGAACGGATTCACAATTAGGTATTGATATATACACAAAGCGCTCATTGGGGATTTGTTCTTGTGTCACATTGTTGCAGAGAGTGCATGTATTGGAATGGAAGATTTCATTTATAGGTATGTTTTTGTTTTCCAGTACTAATAGTAAGTACATTAGAAATTCTTGTGGATCTTCCTGTGAGTTTATAGTGAATTTCACCATTCCAGCACAGTAGTCCAATTGTTGTCTTATTCCATAAACACTATACGTGTTGTCAGGATTGTTTGCTGCATTTCTGTGAAGTACTAACATTTGCAAACACAATGGGTCTGTACTGTGTAAGTAAATGTTCTCAACAATTGGTGCTAATTGAAATAGAATATTCATTGCTACATTTGCGTAGCAACTTACACCAACTATATTTAAGAGTTTAAATGGACCAGGTAGTTCTTTATCTGATGGTTTTTTTTGGAGTGTGTCTTCCTTCTTTGAAGAAGTACCTGGTTTACTTTCCCTAATTGATTCTTTTTTGCTTGTGGCACTTGATGAAGTATTACTTTCTTTTACTCTCTTTGGAGGATTTGCAGTGACATCCTGTTGCTTTTCTGTTTGATTTATTTTTCTTCTATAATGTTTTACTTTTTGTGGAACAGAATATGTGTTTAGATGGGGAGTGTATAGTGAACGAAGTCTATTGTATTCTAAAATGCAAGGAATATCAGCATTTATATTACTTGCATCAAAGTTGATTAGAAATAGACCCGCAAGTGTACGTAAGCGTGATAGTGCTACGTAGCTCATGCCTTCTTTAAAGACTGTGTTACCAATGTCTGTCATTGCTTTGTCTAGGGTAAGGCCTTGTGATTTATGAATGGTGACTGCGTATGCAAGAGTTAGAGAAAATTGTTCTCTGCGTACATACATGTCTTTGAAGAGAAGGAATCGAGCTGTTGAGCGTCCTGTTCTTTTTACTTCTGAAAGTTTGTCAAAGAGAATATTGACAAACTGAATTTTGTTGTCACGTGGGTATGTTTGAAAGCCAACAACTATACCCAGTGCTCCATTAACTAGCCCTTGGTCCACGTCAACGTTACGTTTCAGCATTACTCTGCAATTTAAGGATCATTTTAATATCTTTTCCAAGCCTGCTGTGTTTGAGATTGATTTTTATAAACTATTTAGTCTTGTTGTGGCTTGGTCACACATGGGTAGTGTCATTCCATGTACATCTAGTTTTGTCTGTGGCGCTAATTTCCATTATTGGTTGCATTTCTTTACTTAACATTATTTCATTGAATTTGAAACAGCTTGCAAGAGTTGGCATTAAGGCCATACAATTGACATTTTTGTGGGCTAATTGTTCCATAACATCTGTAGCACATGCATTATCACCATAAAGTGCATGAATGTGCCGGGTTTTCAATATTGCTTCTGCTTCTTTAGAAAGTATACCAACTCTGATACTTTTTAAGATGTTGGCATAAGTGAGATCTGCAGATTGGCGCATGTTTTCTGTTAATTCTCTGTATTGGAAATGTTGCCAAAGGTTGACATTTCCAATGCTGCCAACAGTTTTACGGCAGAGTTTGTGTCCTAATGTTTTAAAAATAGGCTCACCTTTTACTGGTGTCAATTGAAGAAAATCTCCGAAAACAATAATGTGTTTTCCTGCAAAGAGCTCTTCATAGTTTGTTCTGAGTACTTCTTGTAATCTGAGGTGAATCAAAGCCAACATTAGGTTGGACACCATGCTCACTTCATCTATTAGTAGCATTTTCATGTGTTTCAATACTCTGCGTAGTTCCATTGCAGCTTCTGCAGAAAGTTTGTAATGATCTAATTTGTTTTGGTGTTCTACTGGCAGGAGAAGTAATTGGTGTAAAGTGACACCACCTATGTTGTAGGCAGCTAAACCTGTGGGGGCAGTGACAACAGCTGACAGTTTGTTGTTTGTCAATTGTTGAAGGAACTTACTGATGATTTTGATTAGGAATGTTTTGCCAGAACCAGCTTCACCACTGACATACAATAGTATAGGTTTGTAATTTTGACAGGTGCATTCTTTGTTTTCATGTTGTACACCATGTGCAATTTCTTTTGTTACTTCTTGAAAAATGCTACGTTGCTCATTGTTTAGCTTTGATTGTAGTATAGTTAAGTCTTCTTTTTCTTCATACTGACACATGGTGTTTTCTACTTCTATCATAGCTATTTCTGCCTCATTTGTTATTAGTGGGTCTCCCAGTGGTTCTTGGCTTCCTGTGATAGAAGGTTGACTACTGTCAGGAGTGTCCTTATCTAGTTGGGCCTGGAGTTCTTCTTCGTGTTGCTGTTCATTGTGCAACATTGTTTTGTACTGTACAAAGTTTACATCAGTTATACTGCTTTAATTTGCTTTGAAAGCGTCTTCATATGAGTCATAGCTATCTAGTATTTCTTCTTCTTTTCTCCATGGTTTAAAGAGTTGTAGCAGGGACATGTAATATACTTCTTTATGTTGAGGAGTCTTTAATGACAATTTGATATGATTGATTAAATTTGGTTTGGTGAGTTTTACTAAGCTGCCTTCACAGTTTGTCACTTTGTATTTACGGTTTTGTTCATCAGGTTTTATATTATTTTTGTATGTGTAGTTTGGGCTATGTGGTATACGCACATGGTTTCCAAAGTGGTACTCCTGTTTGGGTAGTATGTGTCCAATACATTGTTTTTTAAAATGTCTGGCTGTTGGGATCTTGTTTGGCTATTGTTTCTATATCTTCGTATGATTTTAGAACTATTTTTCTAGATTTAGCTGGACCAAGACTTAGCCATACTATATTTGCAGATTTACCATACAATGCAGTACCAGTTAATCGATCAGCTGCTTCATAGGATCCACATTCTCTATGGGACAGCATTTTTATGCCCCAGCTGTATAATTTCTGAGACACTGTTTTATCTGATGACAGGTCATTCCAGAGGTCTTGGAGCTCTGTCTTTTCTGATTTGGTTAAGTATGCTGTGACATATCGTTCAACTGCAGTAGAATTGTCTGCAATGTACTGCACGTCTATGTTTGCATTCCATAAGTGGGCAATGATTGCATTGTAATCATTGATATATTTTTCTTCTTCTTTTCTTTTTATGCAATATGTATTTTTAGGCGACTTACCTTTAACACTATTGCTAACTGAAGACATGAGGTTGTTCACTTGACCTGTATTTGTAACTGGTCTAGGGAAACCAAATCGGCATTTGGTGTAGTATTTCCCTTTGTTTTTGTATTTGCGATGGCAATATTTGCCACATTTGTGTCTTTAGAATTGTAATATTTTTACATGAAGATCACTATTTGCGGATTCTGATGGAATTTCACAAGTGACATATTTTTCAATAAACTGTAAAACAGTGGCATCACTGTCTTGACCAAATTTAGGAGCATCTTTAATCCATCTCCAAAAGAAGTGTTGCACTTCTCCAAGGGGAGGAACAGTTTTATTACAAATAAAATGTAGCATAGCAATGAAGCGATGGTGAAAATATCTTGAAACATTAACAGGATCCTGTGAACAAAGTTCTCCAGGTGTTAGTATATCTATGTTTGTTTTGTTTTCGTTTGATATGCGTAGGAAAGCATGTAAATCTTCCCATGCATATTCTGCGCAACTTAATGTAACAAACCAAGTAGGTGGGCCAAGGTTTCTGATCATACAACGTTCATCTCCATGACGTCGAAACCAGTACTCTTTAGTACCACGCATATTTGCTAATAGATTTGTAAGATTTGCTTGTAAAACCTCATCTTTTTGTTGAACTTTTTGTAATAATTGTGTAGCTGTCATATTTTGAAAGTGTGATCCTGATTTTAATATGTGTGCAACTCCGTAACATAAAGTTGCTAGTTCACTTTCAAAGAGTAGGTGGAATATGTATTCCACATTTTGTCGAAATCTGGGATCTTCAGAATATATTCGTAATGAGCGATATTCTGATGCTGATATTTGAATAGGTCTATCATCGTATCTTCCTCCTTTGCCAGTAGGAAAGAGTAGAGGAAAAGCACATGCTTCTATACTTTTTTCCCATATGCTGATTGGTGATCCTTTTGTTTGACGCATTTGGTACGTTTCCAGTGCATCTTCTATGGTGTCATTAGAGTGCAATGGATGAATTGTATAATGGTCTAAATGTTTGATATTGTTGCAGGATCTAGGAACTCAAATTGACCAGCATCTTGTGTCTCTTGAATTATTTCAGTTGTATCTTTCAAGTTTTCTTCAATATTAATTTCTTTGTAATATTCATTTTTCTCTTTAAGATATTGCAGGGCTTCTCTAACTTTATGTAAATCTACAAGTTGTTGCCAAATTTTTTTGTCTTTTCTAGGTACTCCATTTACCAAGATAATTAAAGATTGCTGCATTGGACGTTGCACTCCTAGAGTGTGCACATTTTCTTTTAGATCTAATGGTAAATACACTACTTTTCCACAAATACCTTTTACTAATTCAGAGGGAGGTAATTTTGCAGTTTTTGGTTGAAGGCGTATTATTGCTTGTAATGGGTGCACTGTTTGAATTATGATGCTCTCATATAAATTAAGTTGTTGAAGGGGTTTTGGTAGTGGATATAATTCCAAGTTATTTGTGATAGCACGTGAAAGAGTTTGGTTGTTGTCGAGTTTTGTAGTGCAGTAACTGCAAAGTATTATGGGGTCAGTTATTTCGTATTTGTTTTCTTCTATAAGGTAGAGAGCTAATTCAAACCATTTAGAATCTTCATTGTCTTCTATTTTGTATGATAGGTCTACAGTTTTTGTGTTACTTTTATAAAAAGTTCTGCGGCAACATACACACACGTGGTTTGGTACTTCAGCTGAAGTACTTTCAAATTTTAGTATTTCTTTTTTGTATGTGTGTAGTGAAAGGTTGCCATGTGCAGATTTGTTTCGAAGTTGGTTTACAGCTAATTCATCTTGTAAGTGGGTTTCACTTCTAAAATATTTTGTCTGGATATAGTCGATTTCTTCTAGTAGGTCTTTTGCTGTACCATGTAGAAGAATGTTATTTAAATTTGCTAGTGCTAAAGCAGGACTTTTAGCATAGTACAGTTTATAAACTAGATTTCTTATACTTGCATGATGTGTTGATATCCTTTTGATATCATGGAAGGGTGTTTTGCAAGTAGGTCCTGTAATGCAGGCCAATGAATGTCCTTGTAGTCCTGTGTACTTGCGTACTGGACAAGCATCCATATTTTGCAGTAGTTTAATTTTGATTTTGTCTTTGCTTTTCACATATTGATTGAGGAATTGGCGTAAAGACTTGAACATTTTTTTGGGAATGTTACACATTGACGTGCATGGCCATTTGTACACTAGATGTTCTGATTCAGTTGAATGGAGGGGTAAATCTACGTTTTCAGGGCATATTTTTGTAAGGAGTACTTCTTGTTCCATTATGGTATTATTAACTTTTTCATAACTTCGACCACTGCTATGTATGGCAATTGTATTTGTTTGCTTTTGTTTGTAGGCTTCTTCATTAAAGTATGGTTCTGTGCTTGTAGTGTGACTCCATTCACCTCCACATATATTTAAGAAGTTATTTCTGTTGACATTTCGTTTATTGAGAAGTCTTTTTTGTAATTTAGTTATTAGTTTTGTTAGTGGTTTCATTCTGTTTAACGCTAAAATAAATAACTTTCTTTTGAGAAGAAGTGCACTGTCTATCAACGCTTCTAAGATTACTTTCCTACGATAGGTTTGAAGTGTTGAACCTGGTTTCTCTCTTGTTTTTATAAGATTTTGAAGGACTTTGTGACGGAACATTTTGGCTAAAATACTTTTCTTGGTATGCTTACTTCGTACTATATCAAGATTTATAGAAGAAGTTTTATTTGTAGTGATAGTTAATTTTCTGTTAATTGTTTTTTGGGTTGTTTTACTTTTTGATAGAGGAGGCAAAGTTTGTGTACTGGAATCTTCTTCTGTTTCACTACATGACTGTATTGGCTGTTGTGTTTCCACTTTTTTTTATAAATTCTGCTGTAGATGGATGTTTATGCTGGAGACTTTTCTTTTCATTTGCTCTACTTCTGCGTTCCTTTCTACGGAGTTGCTTTTTGGTAGGCATGCTTTAGGGTCTGTTGAAAAAAATACAGAAGGTATGGGTTGGGGTGTTCTGCAATGCATGTGTGTTGTGTGCATGAGTGTTTGAGTGAGATGATAAAGATGTATGTAATGGTGTGTGATTGTGCATTGGGAAGTACAACTACTTGGGATGGGTATTCTTAAATTAATGTGTTAATAAACTGGGGTTCAGATGACAGAAAAAAGTAAGCCAGTGGTGTGGAGAAGTATAAATAGTATATTTAAAGCTATACAATTAAAACAGTTATTTCTTCTTCAACATCTAAATTCTAGTGGCTGAGTTGGGTAATTTGTGTGGCGAAAAATAGGAATTTGTGGTCCATTCTGCCAGTAAATCACTGTTTAAGACGGGAGGATTTTTGGTCAGAATGGTGCAGAATCTCTATTTTTAGGCACAGAAGTAGCATGAATTAACATTAGAGTGTGTTTGAGTAATAATTCAAATATTATGGTAACAATCTACTTACTTTTTTTCTAAAATGAGCAGTTTGCTTCTTAGTTGTTCTTTGTAATTCAAATTCGGCTGCTTATTTTCAGGAGAATGGTCTTCACTGCAATTGTAAAAGAAAGAAATTAGTAATTCGGTTTATATATAGCACTGTTTTTAATTTAGACCGATTTGTTAAATTGAAATGCTCAGCACCTTCTTCAAAACCATTAAAACTGTCTTATGACTAACTGTAGGAAAGAAAATATCTTTACTATGGCTTCTCAAAATCATAATGTACCACTGTATACCACTATTCCTGTAACTAAGCTTTTCCACGTAATAGTGAGTCCATGTGATAGCCTGCTTTTCCACGTAAGAGGGAGTCAATGTCATAGCCTGCTTGTCCTATATAAATGTAAGTAATTATATAAACTAAAAAAATTAAAACCAAGTATGTGTTTGTACAAATATTATTCTTTGAGATTTGATGATAGAGTGTGCATGTAATTTTGTTTGATCATATGTAGTCTATATATTTTATTTCAAAAATGTTAGTTTAACATTATTTGCGTGTGCGTGTGTGTACGAAGAAATTAAACGGTATAAAGGTTTGTAAGTCACAGTTCATTTTAGGAGAATGAAAAAATGATCGTAAATTCATTTTACAGATTATACAAGGTAAAAGTCGGTTAGAAAATGTGTTCATGTACTGTATAGAAAATATGCATACCTGTAGTTTGTGTTCATGCATATGGATATGGACGAAGCTGCAAGTAGAAATCTTGGAGAATTGTCTAGTATTTCTCGTAGATCGTGCTTGCCAATGGTATGAGACTTGTAGTCCGAGAGATTCACCGTACATTTGCAGTGCTGATCTATGATGATGCAGTTACATGTAGAGGTCTTGGATTTGATTGGTGGATGGTCATGTGATTTCTTAGCTACATCCAATGAGGGAATGGCACAAAGAGTGAAGTGGAAATGGTAGAAGGGCTGTCCATGTTACGATATGTTCGCGGACATGGCGGTAGTTCTAGGACACCGCGTATTACATCCTGGTAATTTGGGGTGGGGAGGCATGCAAATGAGATTAAATGTAGCAAGGGATTGGTCAGTAAAGTTTAGTGAGTGTGTTGTGCTAGGAGAGGTTTTCTCAGATATTCTTTTTGCTGAGAGAAGAACAGATAGCTATGGCTGAGTGTTTTAAAAAACAGATTGTGTGGATTTTGGGAGACTCGTGGATACATTGGTTGAAGGTGCATGCAGAAAGCTGTGGAGTATCTATAGATCTTGGATTCCCACATGTAGAAGTGCACTGGCATGGAGTCCGTGGAATTAAGTGGCTGGACTTGCTAGCTCTCTGTGCAACTTTGAAGATAGAGGAACATCTAGACATAATTGTAATTCATTGTGAGGGAACAGTTTAGGACATGTGTCTGGAATTTCTTTGAAATTTGCAATGAAAGAAGGACTTCAGAAGATCATGGACATGTTTCCAAACTCCAAAGTAATTTTTTCACGGATTGCGCAGAGACAAATGTGGCTTCGTTCTTTCTCATGTGGTCCACAAATGGAGAAAGCAAGGCGTAATGTCAATAAGGCTGTTTGTGCCTTCCTAAGAGATTTTGGCATGTCCTCTTTTCACAATGAAAATATTATGTTTCATAGTACATACATTTTTCGCAGAGATGGTGTCCATCTTACCTATGCTGGCAATCAGATTTTTCTGAGAAATGTACAAAATGCATTGCGACCTTTTTTAGAAAATGCAGCATGCATTTCGAAGTAGGTGTTAATTATTTGTAATTTTTGACATACAAACACCTCCCAAAGGCTCTTTTCAGAGCCACCACTTCCTCCCAGAGAAAAATGCAATGGTTACAATAGGGTAGCATCCCATTTTTTTTTATGTTCGCGAACTGTCCTCGGACTTTCAAGAAATAGAAAGGGCCCTGCGTTATTTATCTTTACTTCTGTTTTTTAACTGTGAAAGGCGGCTCTGAAAAGAGCCTTATTTTATTTTTGATTTTTGTTATTTTGTATTTTTTTGGTTTTTTACACACGACACACTAGGAGAGGAGGGTTAAGGAGGGTAAAGGGGGGGGACACCAACCACAGGGATAAGAAAGGGCGAGCTGAGAGAGGAAGATGTAGAGTGGGTTTTATTTGGGTAGTGAGCAGGTCTTCTCGTGCTCTGAGACGATAGTCCCAAAAGCACTGCGAAGTCGCTCCCCCCTGCAGAGTACTGTGTCACAGTACATACATACAACTGTGACCCTCGAAAGGTAAGGGTCATTAGAATTCTGTATGGCCTGTGAGGCAGCTTGAGGAAGACTCTGTCCCAGAGAGGTGTTCCTTGTGGTCACAGGATCAGAAACGGAGGATGAAGTAGAGGCAATCAACCTACTACGCTCTTCGCAAGGTACAACCTTGCGAATGGCCCCAGTGTGGAATGAGTTCAGGTGTCGCTTCATGGTTGTAGTCCCAAAGCTATACGAACCATGCCTCCCGCGACTGAGTACCATTTTGCACTCATTGCAGGTGACACGGTTCGCACGAGCCTTAGGACCATTCCCATGAACGGTAAACCACCGCCACACCCAGGAATCACGCTGAGGGTGGGTAGTAGGGTTTTCCTCTACCTCATTCTCGTCATCCTCTTCTTCCTCCTCTGTATCCTCACTCCTGTTCCCCTCTTCAGGCCCTTGGGAAGGTGGTGGTGGTGGAGGGGGTGGGGGTGGTGCTGAGGCAGATACAGCACCAGGTGGCAGCAGTGGAGCCACAGAAGCCATTAGGTTGAAGATGGAAATCTGCAGGTTGCAGCAAAAATCTCTGTGCTCTGTAGAATAGCCAGAAACACAATGAGAATGAGCTCTAGGGAGTGGTTTTTATAGGGGTGCTTGTGCGCGGTTCGCGGACATGCGCGCCGTCCGCAAGACAGATCGAACACCAAAAAAGGTTCAAAAAGTCACAAAAACTATGTCGAAACTTAGGATTAGTATGTGGGATTTGTGGTATGTTGAGTTTTTAATGAGAAATATTATGGATTAATTGGAAATGTACTTTTAAAGTGTCCGCATTCAGAACACGCGATCAGCGTGGGCGCGGTCACATGATTGTTTTATGAGCATGTTCGCTAAGGTAGCAGCCGTCCGCAGGACACCCAATGTACGGACATTGTTTTGCGCATGCGTGTTGATGTTCTACGGACAGTGTTCGGGTCCTCAACTAATTAAAAGTACGTCACACGTAAAACGAACAGTTACGGACAGCCGTTTGTTCTTAGCACAGTTTAATTTACTTGTGCACAATACGGACAGACATAGCGTCTCAAGCACACCTCCATTTTCGTTTATTTACGAACAATTCAGGACACCACGAGTGTTCTTAGAACAGTTTCAACTTGCTAGCGAACACTACTAACAGGCATAGTATTCTTAAGGACACCTCCATTTTCGTTTATTTATGAACATTTCAGGACACTACGAGTGTTCTTAGAACATTTTCAACTTGCATGAGAAAAATTACGGACAGATATAGTGTCCTCATTATTTACAAACATTTCCGAACAACCGCGCTGTCCGTGGACACCTAAATTGGTTTTACCACAAAGAACTGAAAGTAATTACAACACAATATAAAAAAGTAACTTTATTTAACATATATAAACAATTTATGACTGAGAAGGTGGGGCAGAAACGGAAACAAAAACAGGAGAATTAGGGTTTTCAGTATAAGTGGGATCAGGTGAAGAAGGGATGGAAATCTCATCAAAATGTTGTAGTCCATGAAGAGAGTTTGGGGTTAAATGAATGGGATATGGTGAGGGGGGACAAGTACAGGTGGGACAATGGTATGTTGTTGGTGGTTTTAGGAGATCTTCCACAAAGTTCTTTAAATCTGTAAAATTTGCCATAAGTTGGTCCATTTTGTGGGTAATGTGTTCAAGAGTGTTATCCACCTCTTCTTTTTCTTTGGAAGTTGCAATTTTTGTAGGGTCTGTAAAAAAATAATGTATATGTTGAATGTATACAAAATAATATTTATTAATTGGTTTATATAGTAAAGTGGGTACCATTAGGTGGACTATCTTCTAACATTTCATCTCATGGGAAATGGTCCTCTAGCCAGTCCAGAGTACTACACATTTCTGTGAGAAAACAAAGAAGTAATATGTTTTTTTTTTTTCTAATATAGAAAGTTTATAAATATATGAGTAAAATGACACTACTAACAGGCATAGTATTCTTAAGGACACCTCCATTTTCGTTTATTTATGAACATTTCAGGACACTACGAGTGTTCTTAGAACATTTTCAACTTGCATGAGAAAAATTACGGACAGATATAGTGTCCTCATTATTTACAAACATTTCCGAACAACCGCGCTGTCCGTGGACACCTAAATTGGTTTTACCACAAAGAACTGAAAGTAATTACAACACAATATAAAAAAGTAACTTTATTTAACATATATAAACAATTTATGACTGAGAAGGTGGGGCAGAAACGGAAACAAAAACAGGAGAATTAGGGTTTTCAGTATAAGTGGGATCAGGTGAAGAAGGGATGGAAATCTCATCAAAATGTTGTAGTCCATGAAGAGAGTTTGGGGTTAAATGAATGGGATATGGTGAGGGGGGACAAGTACAGGTGGGACAATGGTATGTTGTTGGTGGTTTTAGGAGATCTTCCACAAAGTTCTTTAAATCTGTAAAATTTGCCATAAGTTGGTCCATTTTGTGGGTAATGTGTTCAAGAGTGTTATCCACCTCTTCTTTTTCTTTGGAAGTTGCAATTTTTGTAGGGTCTGTAAAAAAATAATGTATATGTTGAATGTATACAAAATAATATTTATTAATTGGTTTATATAGTAAAGTGTGTACCATTAGGTGGACTATCTTCTAACATTTCGTCTCATGGGAAATGGTCCTCTAGCCAGTCCAGAGTACTACACATTTCTGTGAGAAAACAAAGAAGTAATATGTTTTTTTTTTTTCTAATATAGAAAGTTTATAAATATATGAGTAAAATGACACTACTAACAGGCATAGTATTCTTAAGGACACCTCCATTTTCGTTTATTTATGAACATTTCAGGACACTACGAGTCTTCTTAGAACATTTTCAACTTGCATGAGAAAAATTACGGACAGATATAGTGTCCTCATTATTTACAAACATTTCCGAACAACCGCGCTGTCCGTGGACACCTAAATTGGTTTTACCACAAAGAACTGAAAGTAATTACAACACAATATAAAAAAGTAACTTTATTTAACATATATAAACAATTTATGACTGAGAAGGTGGGGCAGAAACGGAAACAAAAACAGGAGAATTAGGGTTTTCATTATAAGTGGGATCAGGTGAAGAAGGGATGGAAATCTCATCAAAATGTTGTAGTCCATGAAGAGAGTTTGGGGTTAAATGAATGGGATATGGTGAGGGGGGACAAGTACAGGTGGGACAATGGTATGTTGTTGGTGGTTTTAGGAGATCTTCCACAAAGTTCTTTAAATCTGTAAAATTTGCCATAAGTTGGTCCATTTTGTGGGTAATGTGTTCAAGAGTGTTATCCACCACTTCTTTTTCTTTGGAAGTTGCAATTTTTGTAGGGTCTGTAAAAAAATAATGTATATGTTGAATGTATACAAAATAATATTTATTAAGTGGTTTATATAGTAAAGTGTGTACCATTAGGTGGACTATCTTCTAACATTTCGTCTCATGGGAAATGGTCCTCTAGCCAGTCCAGAGTACTACACATTTCTGTGAGAAAACAAAGAAGTAATATGTTTTTTTTTTCTAATATAGAAAGTTTATAAATATATGAGTAAAATGAAGTGCACTTACTATTTCTGGTAACATATGTAATCAGTAGTCTATACGTCTGGTCTTGCTGTTAGTTGTGGAGTGTCTGTGAGGTAATTATGTTGGAAGTTACTTTATCTTCTTTTGGTATATTACATTTTAGAACATATTGTATTTAAATGAATGGTTAGTGTGTTACATATATGGGTTACATTTCTTAAGTATTAATACATATACTTTGTATGTGTGCTGCTTTGTGAATTTGTTAAATGTTCCTATGTTATGATATAACAATTACACATACCCTCAATCTATTCACTATAAAGCCAGCCTTAAGATTACTTTGTCTGCTTGCGTTTCTTTTGGATCTGTAGACTTGTAAAATGACTTGATGTCTTCATCTTTTTCTGTGGCATAAGCTTCTTCACCTTGTTTCCAAGATGTCACTTATCCTTGATACTTTCGTGATGCCTTATAGAATATCTACATTCTCTGGTCTCTGCATCTCTTCTATGTACGTCATCTCAGCTCTGCATGACGTGTACTGGCAATGGTTGGCATCTTTACCATTCGTCTTTACCTTTTATTGGCTCTGCTTCTTCAGGGATTTCATTCAAATGGTCATCATATTTTCTTGTATGTGGGTATGATTTTCTCAATGGGTACCTTGCCTCCCAGATTATTTTAGGTATTGGTACTTTCACTGGTACTTCATAGAGTCCATAGTCTGCCCTTTGTCGATTCAACTGTTCTGTGTATGTCACATACTCTGGTTTCCAGCATACAGGTAAAAGGGGCGGGACGGTTGAGGTAGGTTTACTTGAATCCTCTACACAAAGCTTACGCGAGCAACCTGACTAGACACTATAGGCCTGATTCACAGAAGCATTTTATAATGGCGCATTCCCATAGGAAAACATTCTGTGAATTGGACACTATATGAGTGCCCTTCAAAGCATTTACTGTGTATACTCAGGATCTTTCCCAGGGTATCTATCTTTCGCCATTCATCAAGTTTTGCAAAGGCTTGACAGTAACTAACCATAATGGTTGCATTCTCCAGATGTAGCAATCTTTCGTAACACATGGCTACTCTGGATATGAAGGCTGCAAAACTACATTTCAGGTTGAATTCCAGTAGTATATACTCCACTGATAGGGTGTTTGGCAGTCTAAACAATTTTGGCAACATTTTTGCTTCAAACCTCTGTATCTCACCACACAGATTATGGCCCATACCTCAATCCAATACATCAGAACTGAGACATTCTTAGTGTTATATAGAAGTAAGATCGTCTCAAGAACAGCCTCCGTTTCTACCAATAAAGGCAATGATGGTGTTTACTATCTTTGTGCATTTATTTTTTGTTTTGTCCCAGTGTGTATGCCGCTTCAACTTGTCATCAACCACCGCTCCTAAATATTTACAATGCCTTACTTGTTCCATGATATCACCATCCATCTTCCATACAAATGTGTTACTTATTTTCTTTTTACTTGTAAACACCATGCTCTTACTTTTTGAGATATTAACACGTAGGCCGTTGTTTCTATAATATGCACTCAAAGAATCGAGCATATTTTGAAGACTCTTGGGGGTGTGATCAAGGAGAAGATCATCAGCATAGCCTAACCAGCCGATTCTTTGTGTCCCTACTTTGAGGGGGTAATGGACTATACTGTCAAAGGCATTGACCAGGTGAGCTAAATATAAATTAAAGAGTGTTGCTGCCACTACACAACCTTGTTTGACCCCTCTACTTGTGCAGATATTCTGAGAGAGTGTACCTTGGCCATCTAGACATACTTTTATACTTGTATCATTGTATGATAACATTAGCATCTTTGGTAAACCTTGAGGTATATTCCATCCCACTAATTTCTTCCACAGCCTATTCCGCATAACTCTGTCGAATGCGGCGCTGAAATCGATGTAAGTGCCATAGACAACACTGTTACACCTAGACCACGCATACTCAGTCGCAGAGACCAGAACCAGCAAGTTATGTGTGGTACTTGAGTTTGTTCTAAATCCAGTCTGATTAGGCAGGAGAATATTATTGTCTTTAATCCACTGGTGTAATTCAATCAGTAATACTTTTGCAAATATCTTCCCAGGAGTGGCTGTCATTGCTAACATTCTGTAATTAGAAGGTTCTGAGCATGAACCCTTCTTGTGCACTGGGAGAATGTGGCTCTCCCTACAGGATTCCGATACGGTGCCACATTCACCAATTTGCACAAAGAGAATATGCAACGCTCGGGTCCACAAGTCTGGGGAATTCTTTACCAGTGCATTAAAGGTGCTGTCTGGCCCAGCAGCTCGGGAATTGTGGAGTCTCTCTATAATCTTAGGTATGTCGCTCACTGATGCTTTAAATTCCCATTCAGTAGGTGGTAGGGGTAGTTCCTCATCTATCGGTGTGCTTGCGGGAAAATGTGGACTCTATGTGGGAGCACCAAGCTGCCTCTGAGACCCAATTGATAGGTAAGTCTCTCTTGACTGTCCCCCTTAGCACTGACAATAGGCAATGTTGTTTCCAGTATTGGCAAAATTTGCTATCTGTTGCCATATTTCCATCTCACAATATCTGTGATGGTTTCTCAGCCACCTGCAATACTCAACTTTGACTCGCCTGATCTCAGCCGTGATTTCTACTGGGGTATACAGGTCATTTTCCCCGCTGAGAACTGTGGCTATGGTTCATTGTAGTTGTTTTTCTGCAGCTGTTATGCGACTATCATAGTGTTGTCCATTTTTATGGTCGTTAGTCCACCTCTCTTGTATGCTCTTATAGTTTGCTCTTTTTTATAGCATCTTTGATACGCATCGTGACTTTTAGAAAATCTATTATATCTGATCTTCTAAACTGATTGTTACCGTCATACTGATCTATAAAAACAGGTAGTAGCTCAGCTATAACCTCCTGAGCTTTATTTAGATGAGGCACGTTCCACTGAATGCAGTTTTGGTAATTATTAATATTTATGTCCCCATTGTGTGCAATGTGGGTTTTAATAGTACACATAATGGCATATGGTCGCTTTCATCTCTCATGGCAACTGCCATGTCCTCCGCCAAGGCCAGTGCTGCTGTGTTTGCAAACACATAGTCGATAGTAGTTGCACTATTCCCACTCATGCACGCGAATGCTTTATGAGCATCTCCTGGGCAAAGTCTGTTTAGCCTCTGAAAACCATTGGAACATAGCAGATTGGCCGATAATTTGCCTTCCCGATTTAAGTTTGAGGATTTAATCGGGCCGATTCACTCACGTTAGCTTGATCTATATTGTTTTCCTCTATGTTGGATTTAAAATCACCAACTATCCATACTGGTTTAAGGCAATTAATCTTCTCGAGAATCTTCTTCACTGTAGAAACTTTGTGATTTGTTGCTATTGTGTTAGGTGGATCAGATACATTCACCAGGAATGTCTCAGTTCGATCAATAACAATTTTTACCACTTGTATCCTGGTAGAGGATCCTATAACTTCACTCAAGACCAGTGGGTTACGGGTCGTAATCAATAGCCCCCCTTTAGGATGGCCAATTGGTCCCTTAGTAGCAGGACTTGTAAGGTGCTCCTACCATCAATGTGACTTGTCTCGGTCATCCATTTTTCTTGCAACGCTGTAATACTGAAGAGATCCATCGATTTTAAAAGGCCGTCTTCCGCCGTAAAATGGTAAAACCCTCTAGTGTTCCAGGAGCAAATGCTTGTACTGTCATCGAGAGATCGAAGAGAAATGCGTTTTAAAGACGCCAGGCATCCATTGCCAATAGCCCTCACCTGTGTTACACTTGTCATCTCTGACAACCTCCACACTTGGTTTAGCATTACTATTACAACAGTTTACTCTTGTGTCAGTTTCTGGCCTCGCGTTCTTGTTCACTACTGTATTTCTGATTTCATTGTGGCTTCTCATGGGGTCACTTCTTGCGTGTACACCTTCTCGTTCTTAGGTACGTGATCTAATATTAGTACATTCCAGGTTAATGTCGTAGTTTCTGTCACCATGAGCAGTGTCCCTATCTTTTTTTGTTGTCATTTGTTCCATTTTACAAGTGTAGCCCATGCAATATATCTCTTTTTCATACTGCATGACATATTCCAAAATAGTACGGCTTACAAACCAAACATTCGATATTGGAAATATTAGGTGTTACAATTGATCAACAATCGTAATGCCATTAGAAGTTATCACCCGCAAGGCAAGTACACTGTGTAGAATACATAAAATGGCCTCTCTGTTAAGGGGGGCAGATGTTCAACATGAGATACTGGTGTAATTTGGAGTGCACTAAACGCTTCACTTGAGTCAATTTGGATATTTCAATCTTTGATTGTCTTCTGTTTTTGGGGCTGGCTAGCCCAGCACTCTGGAAGTTTAGACTGACCACTTGTGCAAGTTTGAGTGGCAATGCTCATTGCTATTTTCCCATTGATTTCTTTATTTGCTTGTGGCATAATCGTCTGAGCATTTGCTCTAGCTGCATGCTCATCTTCACTAGCAAACAGACATACTATATCCTCCAGAGCTTCTTTGTTAATGTTGGAGCATGGATTGTTTCGTTTTTTTGATTTGTTCTCTTTAATTTTAGTTGGTTTACTATTAGCTTGCACCTTCTCAGTAGCTACATTGTTTAGATGTGTATTAGATTAAGCAATGATTTCATGGGATGCTTCAATCTCACTCTCCATGCAAGCTTTTTTGTTCATTTTAGGTTTGTTACCATACATAAAGGCTTAGGAGATCATTGTTTTCTTCGTTTTCCCACGTGTTTCCCATGTGTTTCTATATCTACAACAGCACCAACTTTGTCTATCAGATTTCTGTGTGGTGGTTTATCTCTCTACAGGTTTGGTGCTAGTTGACATTTGGGTAGGTGTATCAGTATTTGTGCTTTGGTCTCGAAGTGTCTTTCTATTTCGGTTGATAGATTTGTGTAGTAAAAAGATTGTGCATCTAATTTCTTTTCTAACTTATCACATTTTTCTACCAAAGTCGCGAATAGATTTTCAACTATACTAAACATCACACTTGATGTAATACTTGTGTTGCTAATGTTGCCATTACTATGGTCACTAGCAAGGTTTTCTTCTGAGAGATTTGACACCTTCTCTGCTTCCTCCACCCTACTACACTCGCTTTGTAATGATGCCTGATCCAGTATCTTATTATTTTGTTGTGTCAGAGGTTGTATATCAGCCCAGCTAGACATATCTCCCAGATCAGCTGCAAACGGGACTGTGAGGTCAATACTATCATGACAAGGTGTAGATACTGGGACGAGCGACATTTGGACCATTTTATTTGTTATTACAACTACTGGTTCCAATACTGTAGCTGTTGAGTTGTGGTTCAGGGGTGACTTCTGTCTGTTCGCAAAAGAGTCACTTACCACCGTCCCAACATCAATCATATCCGCATTCTTAGCTTTTTTATTGACAAAATAAAACTTGCATTTGATTTTTCGCTATCATTACACTCATAGTTATGCGAGTCCATCCTCATTATTAACAATATTTTCATTAGTTGCAGGCCTTATAACATGTTCAATTAGCTTAGACCTTAGGCAGCACAGGGACTTATTCAAGTCTGCCTCAATATCTTTGGCTGCGTTTTCTTCGTCAATTGCAGTTAATGCACTAACTTTAGAAAAGAAGGTTGTCATCGTTCTAGTTTTCATAATGGGTGGTGGTTTAACTATAATTTTCGGGGGGCAGTTTTTATGGCCCTGCCGCAATGTCTTAGGTTCTTGTATCTGTACGGCTTGTGTGTCAAGTACTAACGTCCCATTGGATGATGCCAGAGATGAGGATATGTCATCATTCATTACGTGGTCTGCCACAGAATTGCGGCTTGTGGAAGTCATTACAGAGATCTGCCTTCAGTGTACTATCTCAGCATACTTTCTCCTCAATATATAATCTGTGAGGTTATAGCTATCAACAGGCACTCAACCACATTATATGCTGCTTAATGTCTTACGCTAAACGTACACAGATCAAGGAAATAGCGCCTAGGAGCTGCGTCACCAAAAAAAGGGGGATGTTAATCGGTCACAAATAGAAACTCTACAAAACGTATAAACACGCACATACAACTTCACAGCTACAGCAATAAGATAGTATTATGATGGTATTGCGACGTGTTGTACCTCAGAAATGTGTCGAACAGAGCTATAAAATCCCCCAGGACACTAAGCCTAGCAGCCCAGCAAACAGCCAACAGCACTTTCCAGCACTTTCGAAATGTGTACACGTTTATGTGCCCGGAATCTATTGATTTAGCGCTTCCGGGTTAAGGGGGCGGGGCCTCTTCTGTTTTAGCAGATAAATGCCTAAACAATGCCTACAACAAATAAGAGAAGTATAATTAAGCTACCATTGATATAAAAAGCCATAAAGTCCATATTTCTTGGCAGTGTTCTTTTACCAATTGCAATTTTCAGCAGCTGCACCTCAGCCAAGTACACGCAACAGCACTTTCCAGCACTTCCGAAATGCATGCGGAATCTATTGATATAGCGCTTCTGGATTCAGGGAGCGGGGCCTCTTCAATTTTAGCAGATAAATGCCTAAACAATGCCTGCACAGGTCCCCCTTCTGTCCTCTTTTGGAGGCTCTCTCCTAGTCCTTGCCAGTATATCTCAACTGTTTGTGTTGCTGCTATGTTATGGTAAGGTGCCAAGGCCCCGATATGTTCTAGTGGCGTCCTGGGTGTTGGGGGGTGCTGCAGTATGCCATGATTGCTGTGCGTTCCTTATGTGCTTGGATGAGTGTCTGGGTGCTCTTTCTTTTTGTTGTCAGCTGTGAAATACCAGAGGGTATCTCACATAGCGAACCTCGAGAGACTCTTATTCAGGTGGCCAACAAAGGACTGATCCGCTCAGATCTCATCTCTAGGGGTGAAAGAGCGAGAAAGGGTTACCAGGATGGGGAATCCCAGGGTTATACTTGAGGGAATAACCCAAGGGATACGCGGTATGACACAGGAGAAGGAGAGGAGGGCAAACTCCCTAAGATCTTTATAGGCTATCATACATCTGCCCTGCTTCCTTCCATTCAATCTCTCCTGCCCAGATCCAGTGATCCCTCTGTACCCAACCAACACCACGTTACATCCAAAAATGATCTCTCCCATAATCCCTGTTTTCCTGCGTCCTGCCCGAACATTCCCAGACATTCTTCTCCACGTCCCTATGATCATTCTTACCTTCCCATTCACCTGGTTTACTTCACGGACCCAGTTTTATTTTTTAAATACTTTTTATGGATTTTAATAACACAAACAACCGAAATAAACCAAACAATAAACAACAGCCATAGTTGCAACAATAGCATGATATGTCCATCACCACCCTGTTATTCCCCCACTTCCCCACCCGGGCTTACTCTACCTCACCATTATCTATCGTATCGTCTAAGGGTGTTCCCACTTCTGTGCCTGTCGAGGAGTCATCTTCTCCTGGGCCGGTCTGGCCACCAAATGTCTCCAAGCCCTCAATGTCTCCCCTAAGTCATCCCCACCTCTGCTAACTGCTTCGCTCCACACCGCTGTCTCCGCATCCACCCATTTCTGAAGGTCATGCCATCACACTTACACCCTTGGTCTAGTGTTGGCTTTCCAGCCCATGGCAATTCTGCGCTTGGCCAGTATTTAGGCCAAGTCCTTAAGTTTACTCACATGTTCCATCTTGCGTGGCCTGGGAAATGCTCCCACCATGCACGCCCACAAAGATTCCACTTCCAGTTTAATCCCTTTCTCGTTCAAATGGTGGGCCACCTCCCCCCAGAATCTGCTTATTTCAGAGCATGCCCAAAACATGTGTATCATTCCCACATTTACTTCCCCAGATTTAGGTTTGTATCTCCGTATTCTTGAACCGTGCAATCCTCGGAGGGGTCGTGTATGCCCTATGGGTAACTTATAACTGGATTTGCTGCAATCTCGCATTTTTAGACACTTTTTTGTGATACCTCTGGACTCTCACCCACAACCCGTCATTCATAGATTCCCCGGCTTCCTCTTCCCAATCTCGTTTCAACTGGAGCACCTCTTTACCCACCCTGGACATGATCAGTTCATACATTCGGGAGACTTCGTGGCCTCCATCTGACACATCATAGATTGTTTCTATGGCCATGTTGGGCTGACCCTCCAGCACTATTTCTGCCCATGTATCTTACCATCCCCACCAACTTGGTATACGTGATATATTGTCCCCGGTGCAGACCGGTGTCCTCTGCTAGCGTATCGAATACCACTGCCTTCTCATCCTGCTATATGTCACCTAATGTTGCAATGCTTTTTGGTTCCCAATGTCTCCGGATTATTTTCCTCAGTTGCTCGTCTACCCCCGTCACTGCTACTAACGGTATCTGTGGGCAGCACAGGGTTGGGTTCTCCATAGCCTGGCAAGCTTTCTGCCATATCTTCCATCCCAGTGCTAACATTCTCGTGCACCCCCTTTGTTGTGATTTTGGCAACCATATCCATTATTTCAGGAAGAACGGGGCACATTCTGCCTTCAGTAATCTAGACTCTGGTGTTGAGTCATTTGGTAACCACCTGGCCACATATTGTAATTGACTAGCTATGAAATAAATCTCAAAGTTTGGCAATTTGATGCCTCCACTATCATATGTGTTTTGCAATTTCCATAGTGCTATCCTATTTCTAGTGTTGTGCCATATGAATCCCCTGCACAAGCTTTGGAGCTTAACAAAGAATTGCTTGGGTATCATGTATGATATATTCCCGAAGAAGAGCAACAACCTAGGCAGCACCACCATCTTTAACAGCGCCACTCTGCCCATCATGGTCATGGGGAGCTTGGCCCAAAACTTCATACTGCGTTCGATGTTAGTCACCGACTTCTCTGTGTTATGTCTGTGTTCGACCTCAGTCGTATGACATACATCAATCCCCAGGTATCTAAAGGTCTCCGTCTCCCATTGTATTTGGAGTATCTGCAGCTCCTCTCGTGGTATTCCTTTATATCTACCCAGGGGAAATATACATGATTTCTTGGGATTCACTGTGATCCCCGGAAATGCTGTGTATCTCTCCATCACTTCCAATATGTATTGTAGGTTCTCCTCGGGGTATCTTAGATACAACAGCATATCATCAGCATACATCGATATCAAATGCAGCCCTCCCTTCGTACTGATCCCCACTTCCCTGTAATGTTGCCTTAAGTATATCACCAGGGGCTCCAGTGCTAGAATAAACAACATCGGGGACCACGGACACCCCTGTCTGGTACCCTTACTAAGTTGCCACCGATCTGAGGTGATCGCTCCCATCTTAACTCGAGTCAGTGGCGCGCTATATAGCATGTGTGCCCATCTCAAGTATACTGGTCCTATCCCAAATCCTTTTAAGGCCACTATCAACCAAATCCATTTGACAGCGTCGAAGGCCTTCCCTGCATCTAATGATATTATTGCAACCTCTTGTTAGTCTTTCTCCGTTTGTTCAATGACATGATGGAGCCTCCTGAGGTTGTCAGATATGTTTCTGCGCGGGACATACCCGTTCTGATCGGGATGTATGAGTCTATTAATAATCGGTCTTAGCCTATTAGCCAACACTGCAGTTAGTATCTTGCTGTCTTGGTTAAGCATGGATAGTGGTCTGTATGACCCGCAATCCATGCTTGGCTTGTTAGGCTTAAGGAGTGGGATCATAATCGCCTCCCTCAGAGATTCCGGTAATACCCCTTTCTCCAATGCTTCATTTAGCATTGCTAGCAGCGGGGGAACAGTTCAACCTTGTATATTTTATAAAACTCACTAGGGAGTCCGTCCGCCCCTGGAGCCCTACTGGTAGGTAAGAGCTTGATCACTGCCTCCAGTTCTTCTAAGGTAATTGGGACCTCTAGGTTCTCCCTTTCTGATGTCTCCAGTTTGGGAAGGCCAATGTCTTCCAACGTGTCTATTATATCCGTCTCTGTCTCTCCGCCAGTATCTTCATGCAGCTGCTGGTAAAACTCTACAAAGCCATTGTTCACTTCCCTTTGAGTATCGAGTGTTTGCCCATTTTTACCCCATATTGCTCTAATTGTTTGTATGGGCGTCTCACATTTGTATAATCAGGCCAGCAGCCTGCCCGGCTTATCCCCCCCTGCATGCTGTCTTTCTACATATTTTTTATAGTTCAAGTTGCACAGTCTCCCCCAGCATTCCTCGCAATCTTGTTGCAATCGTCTTATAGTCCCACTCTACTCAGAGGAGTGCCCTACAATGTGCATAATTTCCTCTAGTTTTTTCTCTGATTCATGTAGCTCTCTAGTAATCTCGCCCTGCAGCCCTTTGGATTTAGATATTGCTGCTCCCCTCACTTCCACTTGAAATGCCACCCATAATGTGCCAGCTGTCTCCACACTCCCGGTATTGTGTTCAAAGTATTCTACTATCTCTTTTTTCAGGTCCTCTGTAAACACTGTATCTTTCAAGGCCTCGGCCCTAAGTCTCCAGGTTGGGATACGTGCTCTGGGTGGCGAATACTGCCACTCTGCGATCAGTGGCGAGTGGTACGAAAGGACTCTCGCTTTGTATTCCGAGCACTATAGCTCTCCCGTCGGCTCCGATGTGGCAAACATATAGTCTAACCGTGTGTAGTGGTCTTGTGGGGCCTGCCTGTCCTGTGGGTGGTGCATCCTCCATATATCTACTAGATGAACATCTCTCAATAGGGTTCGCAGGGCCTTAACCGCTGGGGTGGGCTTCACTATCTGTCTTTCTGATCTATCCACACTGGGATCTAATGTGCAATTAAAGTCCCCTCCCCATATAACTGTCCCTCCCATGTATGGACTGATCTTGCTGTATAGGGTCCCGATGTAACCTACTCTATTTTCCACCAGGCCCTTTATCAGTACCATCCTCCCATCTGGCTCTATGGTAGACTGTAACAGCTTAAAGGGGACATGCAGTGCCATCCGTGTAATAACTTCCCTGGCGTACGCTGAGAATGTCGCTCCTATGGTGGTGCCTCTCCATTTCCTTACCACTATTTCCTGCTTTTCTTTCGTTAGGTGAGTTTCCTGTAATAAAGCGATATCAATTCTCCGTCGTTTCAGATACATCATGACCTTATTCCTCTTCAAATAACTATTGAGCCCCCTGACATTCCAGGTAGTGATCTTCAGGTCTCCCATCTTATCCATATCCAGTCCCGCCTCTTTCCTCCCTTGTCATCCGCTTCATGCACAGTGGTGTATAGGTGTAAGCTCGCTCTATGACTGTTGATACCACATCAAACCCCCCAACTCCCTTCCCACCCCAACCCAACCTGCCCAACATCTCCACCTCGTAACAGGCTTTCAAACTCCCTTAACTCCCTCCACCCTCCCCAACCGATGCCCAGCTCCATCCCTGGATCTCAGGCTACCCCGCATCTAGCCCTTTCTTGGCCTCTGCCAGCACTCAGAACAAAGCAGGGGGATATCACCTTACTGGTGATTCAACTAATCTAACTACTGGGGGTGAGATCGCATTTCCCTTTTATCTCCTGAATTAAGGCTACAGTATGCTGTGCATGCCTGACTCATGTCTGACGTTGCCCATGTGTATATTCAAGTCCGAAAAGTCCACATGATGAGTGTACATAATGGTCAATATTTACTTCCCAGCTTACATGTGTACCCCCTCAGGTTTTAATACTTCCCGCTACTATGTCAATATCGGGGTCGCTACATTAACATCTGCCCAAGCAATCAGTAGTGAGGCGCAGGTTCACTTAACCTGTCCACCGCAATCAAGGCCATCCGCATCCATCGGAAGCCTTGAGTGTCCAGCCAGCTCGCAGTCTCTTTGGGTGTCTCGAAAAAGAATGCCTTGCCATTGTGTAGGACCTTGAGTTTCGCGGGATACAAAAGCACGTATTTAAAGCCAGAGGCTCTCAGCCGTCTTTTCACAGCCACATAGTTGAAACTTTGCCTCTGTACCAGCATGGTGTAATCTGGGTACGCAGAGACAGTTGCTGATGCTCTCTTTATCATTCCACCATTACGAAAATATTCCAGGATCTTTTCCCTGTCTCTATAGTTCAGTATTTTGGCAATGATTGCTCGAGGAGGAGCTCCTGGCTGGGGCTTCCTAATCTGGGCCCTGTGCGCTCTTTCGACTGTAAACCCTTGGGTGAGCACGCAGGCACCTAGTTCTTGGATCAGCATGTTCTCCACATAATTTGTTGGGTCTGAGCCCTCTTCTCCAGCATGGGGTCTGGCATGGATTCACATGCTCATGAATATTCCCCGTCGTCAGGCTGGGAATCCCCAGCTCCATCCCTGGATCTCAGGCTACCCCGCATCTAGCCCTTTCTTGGCCTCTGCCAGCACTCAGAACAAAGCAGGGGGATATCACCTTACTGGTGATTCAACTAATCTAACTACTGGGGGTGAGATCGCATTTCCCTTTTATCTCCTGAATTAAGGCTACAGTATGCTGTGCATGCCTGACTCATGTCTGACGTTGCCCATGTGTATATTCAAGTCCGAAAAGTCCACGATGAGTGTACATAATGGTCAATATTTACTTCCCAGCTTACATGTGTACCCCCTCAGGTTTTAATACTTCCCGCTACTATGTCAATATCGGGGTCGCTACATTAACATCTGCCCAAGCAATCAGTAGTGAGGCGCAGGTTCACTTAACCTGTCCACCGCAATCAAGGCCATCCGCATCCATCGGAAGCCTTGAGTGTCCAGCCAGCTCGCAGTCTCTTTGGGTGTCTCGAAAAAGAATGCCTTGCCATTGTGTAGGACCTTGAGTTTCGCGGGATACAAAAGCACGTATTTAAAGCCAGAGGCTCTCAGCCGTCTTTTCACAGCCACATAGTTGAAACTTTGCCTCTGTACCAGCATGGTGTAATCTGGGTACGCAGAGACAGTTGCTGATGCTCTCTTTATCATTCCACCATTACGAAAATATTCCAGGATCTTTTCCCTGTCTCTATAGTTCAGTATTTTGGCAATGATTGCTCGAGGAGGAGCTCCTGGCTGGGGCTTCCTAGTCTGGGCCCTGTGCGCTCTTTCGACTGTAAACCCTTGGGTGAGCACGCAGGCACCTAGTTCTTGGATCAGCATGTTCTCCACATAATTTGTTGGGTCTGAGCCCTCTTCCCCCTCTTGTAGCCCCACCACTCGAATGTTGTTGCGTCTTGCTCACCCTTCCGCCCGGTTTTTCCAGTTGGCGCACCTGTTGTTGCAATATATGAACCTCCTTGGCGTGGCCGTGCTGACGTCTGTGTTGGTTTTTACTGCACTTTCTAAGCTGCTCGTGCCCTCCGCCAGTGCTCTCACATCCTGTCGTAAGAGGTTGACGTCCACCCCAACTGCGTCAATTTCGAGTTCCAGTGCTGTCTTTAGTTCCGCCATGGCTGCATCGATCTTGCTCCTCCATGAGGATTTCAGCTCCGTTATAGCGTCTAGGATCACATGGTCGTTTCGCGACGAGGCTGTCGTCCCCTGTGTATCATCTTTTGCCTGTGTGGACATGTTCGGGGATTGTGGTGGTTTGGTTAAGCTGTGCATCGTGGGCTGTTTCCTTTTAGCTTTACCACTATTGAGTGCCATTTCTCTCGTCGTCTGCTGGCCTGGACTGCCTGCTTCACAAAGTTATGTGGTCCCAATGCAGCCCTAGTTCCTGTCCATTGGTCGCTGTCTCTCCCGGGGAGGCATCCTGGATAGGCTCCTGCTTCTGCCCTTTGTCCCAGGGTGTGGGGGCAGTATTTTCTGGCACTGGTCTATTTTACATGCCCTGCAAGGTTTTTTTTAATGGCAGTCCATGCTGGTATTGCAACAGGCCGCCTTACCTATGCCGGCGCCTGTCTCTAGAGAAGCCTATGCCTCTATCCCTGTGGGGTTATTCTGCTGCGCACTCTGTGCTCACAGGCTGGGCAATGTCATCCTCTTGCCAATTGCCTGGGTCCCTAGGGTTGTGCAATCATATGTGTTCTCCTTTCCTTCAATGGACAACCCCTCATGAATTGATTGCCTACGTCACCTGTTCCTGTGCCTGCTGTGTCCTTGTGCGCCCATTAGTCTTATTGTGTATGTTTCTTGGTGGGGGTTCTCAGTCGCTCCTCAGTCCTTTCCCCTATCCTTGGTTCTATCACTGGTTGGGCGCCATCTAGGAGTTTGCCGTGTGTTTTTCGCCGGGCGTCTGTTGATCTATCGCTTTGATGCCGATATGGACTTGGTTGGCTGTGCTGTCTCGCTCGTGTCATTGCTATGTGAGCCCCAGCTCCACTTGTCAGCTCTTGCTTGCGCCCCTGTTTGCCTCCTCCTTATTCTACAGCTGCGCATTCCTATGTTTCCCTGTGTATGGCACAATGTATCCTTGGTTGCTCCGTCTGGTCCGTTATTCTGAGCTGCCCCACTGTTGCAAGCTGCAGTCCCTGTACTTGCATTTAATTCACTTCATCTGTCTCCTAGTGTGTCCCGCGCCGCAGTCTCCCTCACAGGAGCCCCTCCACACTCTGTGCTCTCAGGCCAGGTCCTGCCTCTCTGCATAATCTTGAGTATTCTTCTTCATTCCACTTGGCATCCCCTTCATACGTTGATTGCTCACTCTGGCTATTTTCATACCTGATGTGGCCTCTTGCGTCCATTGTTACCGTTCGTTTCATACTGAGGTACACGTTCACTCTCCAGTCCATCCCCCGACCCTTTGTCTTATCGCTGGCCAGGTGCCATCTTGGTTTCGCCGTACGTCCTTCGTAGGGCTGCCATTTAAGAATCTGTCCGGTGCCGTTATGGGCTTATTCGGCTGTATTGTCTCATTTTAATCATCCCTCTGCTTATTGAGCCCTGGCTCTCCTTTGCTGCTCTTGCACTCCTCCTCCTTCTTCCGCGTGCTGCACGTGCCTATGTGCCTTTGTTTATCTTGCTTGGCACAATGTATCTTCGTCTACTCAGTTCGGCCAGTTCTTCCGAGCTGCCACAATGTTGCGAGCTGCAGTCTTTGCGTTTATGGGTGTTACGCCGCGTCTGGCTCTCGTAGCTGCAGTCTCCCTCACCGGGGCCCGGCCACAGCTCCGTACATCATTTTACTCTTTTGTCAGCGCCATCTTCGCTTCTCGGATGTGTTGGCCACTCGTCCTTAATTGTATAATACTATCTTCAGGAAGCATACGTTCCCAACGATCTTCGAACCTTACGTGCACCGCATATTCCTGCGTCCATGACTCCAAGACAGCTTATCATCAGCTTGTTATTTATCCTATTTATGCAAGGATCAATTCCGGATCACAGGAGCTCACAGAATCTGTGACCTAGTCCATGGCCCTGTAGCCACGCCCCCCTACTTCACAGTCCCATTATTCCTGTTTGCCCCCAAACCCTACCAATCCTGTCCTCTGATTGTCATTTCCCGAACACCCAATCCACTATGACAAAACACTACTGTTCCCATAATCCCCTCTGTTAACAATTCCGGTCATTCTCATCCATTTCACAAACCATACCCATCTCGTCTTTCTCAGTTTACCCACCAACCCCCTTTTTATAATACCTTTTTATCCATCTTATCCCTTAGAATATTTTGACAAACAACAGACTAAAATGAAACCTGTTTACCTGATATGTCCCGTCACTAGGGTCAGGCAGAGTCAGGCATTTGACCTAAATCGCACACATCAGACGGCCCTTTCCTTATCCACAGGGATAAAAGGTGGAGATAGAGAGCACAGTACGTGCAAGATGAGCACGGCAGACAGCACGACAAGACGGCTAACCAGGCGCAGCAGTTGAAGTGAAGGAGAAAGCCAGCCAGAATTGAGAGGGTGGCGAGGAGAGAAGTGACCTTGCCCTTTCGGTCACAGACCCGTGGAACCTTCCTGGAAGAGACCGCGAACAATAGCACAAGTGTCTTGCAGCGGATGTCAATGGTTCACGGGGCAAGCCTATGCTGATAAGCAGGAGCGAGGGAAGCTCCCGTGACCGTGGTACCAGCCTTGCTTCAATGCAGAGGAAAGCCAAGCGGTTCAGCACAGCCGGTGAGTCGAGGGGAGAACCGATAAGAACCAGGCTGTGTTGAGTGAGAATCGCAAAGTGGCAAGCTTGAACCAAGTTCGATGAACTATGAATGAACAGTAAAAAGTGTTAAAGGGGAGACCAACTGCAGAGGGAAACCGGCACCATGGGGGCACTTTCTTAGTGCATCCTAATGCGTGATTGGATCTGCAAAAGATACAGGGGCACAGGTCTCAGCATTACATGCCTAAGACCATCCCCTACAGGCAAGTGATATAAAATATAAAATACATGTTACATAGAGACCACTCATTCTGATAATCACATGACAGCAGCCAGGCAACCTCTAACAAGGATATGACCTATAACATACTGCAGCGTGTAGCAGGCCCCGGGCGACATGCGATAAAGATCTAGTAAAGGCCATGCATCTGCCATTGTAATATATTACTTATGCGACACTGATAAGACATGTTGTGTTTGGTAGTAGATCCACGGGATCATTACATAGCTAAGTGCTGTTTAAGCACATTTTTACATGTGCTTGTTGAGCTCACTGCCGCACAGAAAAGTGAAGGCAACCGCTTCACTCACCCAGTTGGCACCCCGCCATCACAACTAAGCCTTGTTTTCACTATGAGGCTTGGTTCGCAGTAGGTAAACAGGAACTCACGGCAGACGCACAGAGAGCTCTGCAGCATCCAGTGAATCAGATGTGCGACCAGTCCCATCCGACTCCTTAATCATTGAAGGAGGTAAGTAAACCGTTTCGTTCCTCTGACATTTGAAGCAGGACAGGAAAGGGATTCCCCCCTGCCTGTTACACCGTTAACATAATGGCATGTCAGTAGCTCAGCCATCACTCAACAAAAAGAAATCCCTGGTTATTCTATTTATTTATTGCATTTAAAACAGAAAAAATATAGATCTGATTCAGATCAATTAAATTGCATCAGCTCACTGAGCTCGATTCAAAGGACAATCTCTCAAGAAATACATACTTAGGTTTTGAACCATCTATCAGCAAAGGCCACCAGGCAGCATGATAAGATGCTTCAAAGTCTGAAAACAGATGCCTAAAATATATTGTGCGAAGGTCTCTCAGCCCAAGGCATCCTGTAACAATGTGAGTCAATGTTTCATACTCCTCTGGGTTTCTGCAAAATCGACAGCACTTGTCTTCTGACAGACCTCTTATTGCTTGGATCTCTTTTGTCGCATATAAATTCAACCGTGCTTGAAGGAACTTATCCCATATTCTTTTATCTAGGAATTGCTTCAAGTAAGGGTAAACATAGGGGGTCATTCCGAGGTTGGAGGTAAGTACCAGGCTTTACCGGCATGGAGCAAACAACGTGTCCGATTTGGTAATAGACCGCTAATTGGGCCCTATTACGACTTCGCAGGCACGAGCTTTGCGCCATGCCGGTAAAGTACCTAGCGCCATGCCGCAAAAGGGCCCGAAAAAGCCCTTACCGGCATGACGCGCACTGTACTTAACAATACCGCCATAGAACAAAGTGGAAACAGCGATGTCCATAAATAACGGTGGCCATAAATTACAGGTACCATTAAATAACGGAACCGGAAATATCGTCATTGCACAGGAAAGGGAAGGAGTGCGGCGCCCATCTTTAAAAACACAGTCCATTGCCATCCTCAACAGGCAGCACCCTTGGGAGCATTTTGAACCCTGGAAAAGGTCATCAGAATCTGGAGGAATGCCAAAAGCACCCAGAAGACAGCAGACCGGCTCGGCAAGCAGCGATTCAGCCCGGATGAATTGCAGGTCATTGTTGACACCCTTGAGGAGCACGTTGACATCGTGTTCAGCGGGGACATGCGCAGAGAGCCGGTGCTCTGGAAAAAGAACATCTGGGCACTAGTGGCCCAGAGGGTGAGCGCAGTCTGCACTACCCCCCGTACCCACAAGGACTGCCTCAAACAGTAGGACGACCTGCGGCTGAGGAGCATCCTCTCTGCCAACCGCAGACAGGCCCAGGAGACCGGAGGGGGCCCAAGTTCCCCGATGAAACGTATGCCATGGGAGGAGAGGAGACGTGTGCCGGCCTGATCGGACAGGAATCAATAGAAGGCGTCGGCAACATGGAGTGTGGGGCACCGTCGTCCGCTGATGGAGGTGAGTGTCCAAAGTCAACACTGCCAATGCCAATTCCATGATATACACTCCCAAGGCCCGGCCAAGGAATCACGGCATGGTGTCCTTCCCCCCATTAAAATCATGCCGAACCAACTGCGACCCAAGCAAGCTCCAAGTGCAAGGGCATAACGCACATCACACATAGTGCACAAACTGGCACATCCCATGATGCACACTGTGCAGCTGGTGTGGCCAGTGGGCGAGTCAGACTGCACAGTACCCGGCCAGGATGAGTGACACCGACACCTGCATACATATCACACCCATAAATAGAATGTAGTGCTGTTGCATACACAAATGCCCATAAACCCCAAATGAATATGTGAATGTAGCCATGAATGTAAGTTGCGTCTTAAATCATCACTCATGCCGTCCCTCTCTTCTACCCCCACAGGCAGTGAGCGTGACAGCGAGGACCACGAGACCAGCTGTCCCATCACATCCAGGGGCAAAGGCAGGGTCTGCCGCATCCCCACCAGGAAGGACACACCCACACCGGCTCCTGCAAGGCCCATGGAGGGTGCACCACCCCCACCCCTCCCTGCATTGGCGGCAGGTACATTGTCCACCCCAAGGTCCGAGGAGTCCAGCATCACTGAGGAGGTGGCAGCCACGGCCCCCCTGGAAACCGTGGACAGCCCCTTGTCCACCTGTGGAGTGGCAGAGGAGGACTCATACCCAATCGCCCACACCCCAGAGGCCAGCAACTACCCACAGGTCTCATGCATTGACTCAGGGGAGCCAGACACACCTGGACGATGTGCCCGTGGAGAAGCACAGGAACAGGCCAGTCCTGTGCCCAGTCCCCCAGCCGGAGCCCTGTCAGGGCATGGAAGCCCAATCCCCTGCAGGGACGACACCCCATCAGCTGATGCACAGCGTACAGCACAGCTCACTGCCCTCATGATGCAAGACAATCGCCAGGGCAGGGAGGAGTGGCGGGAGGAACTAAGGGCAATGCGGCAGGTGGTGACGGACAGCACAAACCGCCTATGTGAAGTCCTTGGACACATTGCTGATGCCCTTGAGGCTGCGCGTCCTTCTCAGCCGGCTCAGCATGAGGACACCCCCTCCACCAGTCACTCAACCCGGACGAGCCCACTGCGTCGTTCACTATGTTCCCAGTGCCGCCGGGACATGGCTCCCCAGGGAGTGGGGAGTGACTTGTGTACCTGCCACATGTGGCCTAGATGGACACCATGGGACTACTGTTGGAGAGTTGGGGGGAGGGGGAGGGGGAGGGGGGTAAGGGTGTGTTGGGGAGTTTGGGGGGTAGGGGGGTGAGGGTGTATTGGGGAGTTTGGGCGGAGGGGGAGGTTGTTAGGGTGGTGGAGGGTTTGTTATACACTTATGCACGTACAATTTCAATACACCGTTTGTGTTGCAAAGGTAAACCTGTGCGGACATTCATCATTGAGCATGTGTATTCTGATATCTGACAGTGCATGCTGTCCATGTATCCCCAGACCCAGTGCCCTATGTCCCCATGTCATGACACCCTCTGCTGAATTGTGTTTCGGTGCTAATGTCCAATCAATGTTTGCCACACGGCATGTCCCTTCTGTGCATCGGCACCATGATGCTGTCCTGCCCCTTCCTCCTCCTCCTACCCTTCATCATCATCTGGTGGTAGCAGTCCCATGTCAGGGGACAGGGGCACGTTCCAAGGGATGCACATATTGTGCAGCATTACACATGACATGGGGGGCTTGGACACCTTCTCATTGCAGTAGATGGGTGCCCCACCCGACCGACTGAGGCGACTTATTTGTGCCTTGACCAGGCCAAGTGCCTGCTTCATCACCACACGTGCACGGTATGGGCAATATTGTAGGCCTCCTCGGGCCTGTTCTGTGGGTTTCTGACAGGGGTCCTGAGCCACGGCGTGAAGAGACAGCCACCATCACCTGCATGTGTAGGGAATGAAGGTAAGTGTTTGGACTTTCATGGTGGACATCTGAACTAGTCTTACATGGCAGCAGGTTATTTCTGCCCATACGCACATTTCCATGGATGCATTGACCCCATTCCTGGCCCCGCTATGTGCCTTCTGCAATGGAATGATGTAGGGGGTAGCTGTAACGCTCACCTGATTCCCGTAGAGGCACCGGTCTTGACTGGGCGTATACCGTATCTTCAAAGGTGATGTGTAACACACGGCTGGCTCTTTGGGCTGGACCTCTGTGCACTGTATGTCTGACTCGAAGGGTAAGATGTCTGCAGATAGAAAATATGGGATTAAGGAACTGGGTTATTGAATGTCTCTCTCTTCTTCCCTTTCTCTTCTCCTGTAGAACCCCAAAGGTTAACGCTCTCACCTTAGGTAAGTGAACGCTGTGCTCTCCATCTGCCTCGGGGCAGGGTGCTGTAACCAGTTTCTTCACTGGATAAGGGGAGCAGGCCTCTTGACTTCAGAGGACTGCTGTCCGTCGTTTACTGCACGAACGGTAAGTTTCGAGTAATTCTAATGTCTTTAAAGTCTTTAGTAATGATGTCTCTGGTTTTGCAGGGTTCCGGCGATGGCGGGTGACGGGCTGAAGTGAGTTGAAGATGGAGCCCGTGTGATGAATAGAAGCGCCTGGAAGCACGTAAGTAAGCGCTTGTTGCCTGCTTCACGATGCGCTCTAACTGTCTTTTTATTTTGCAGGTACAAGTTCGGAGCGGCTGCAGGGTGCCGGAATACCCACTGGGTTAGATGTGGAAAGGAGTAATGGCACGTGAGTATTAAAGTTCCCCAATGTCTTTAAACGCACCTTGTTTTGTCTTTCAGATGCGGGATGCGGCGCCGAAGGCCTCCGGAGCGTGCGAAGAGTTGGTAAGCTTTTGTCTTTCAGATGCCGGAATGCAGTGTGAAGACCTCTGGAGCGCACGAAGAGTAGGTAAGCCTTTGTCTTTCAGATGCCGGAATGCAGCGCGAGGCGTTGGTGACAGCCAATGGACCAGGTAAGTGAAGAGCTGTCACTGAAGATCGTAATGCTAACCTGTTCTTTCTTGTCTTTATAGGTGTTGCTGAAGACTGGATTCAGGATGGTAAGCCTTTTTCCTTAGGCCCAGGATCAGATGCAGAAGACACAATGAGCGTTCTGCTGCAGAGGATGCAGAATAACGCAAAGCAAGATTCATCCATCGGGTGTGGTTTAAATAGCCTCCTGTAGTGCTTAGGTGTCTCCTTCCACAGCCACGCCTAGGTAAGAAAAGAGTTCCTGCTTTCCAGAAGAGTTCCAGTGTTCTGAATCTAGGGAGTGGCTCCTGCCCCACCCAACAGGAAAAGTAGTTCCAAACAGAAGAGGATCAGAGGCTCAACTGGCAGGCAAGTAAGCAGCATGGTCTGCTGCAGGTAAGTCCACCCAAGCATTATGAGCCCGGCGCTTCCAGCGCTGGGACTGGGCATATTTATGAGCCTGGTGCCACTGGCGCCAGGACTGGGTCCAAAAGGTCCCAATTGGGACTGGTTGGCACTCGGAACCTGGGTTATGGATCTGCTTCCAAGGGAGTTGGGAAAACCCTGACCTTTTGGAAGCAGAGATCATGACAGTACCCCCCCCCTCAAGGCCCCTCCCAAACCGGGCTTCTCCGGGGGTTTTGGCTTGTCAGGAAATGTTTGGTGAAATCTTTTGATTAGGCGAGGAGCGTGGACATATTCAGCAGGTTCCCAGGATCTCTCTTGGGGGCCATAGCCTTTCCAGTCAATTAGGTAAAATAGTTTAGATTTGGAGATCTTGGAGTCCAGAATGCTTTTGACTTCAAACTCGAGTTCTCCATCAACTAGGATAGGTTTTGGAGATTTAGTTAGTCGGGTTTGAGGTTGCACGGGTTTTAATAGAGAGACGTGGAAGACCGGATGTATCTTCATGTGCGGGGGCAAGTCCAACTTGACCGCTACTGGGTTTACTATGGTAGTGATGGAATAGGGACCAAGGTATCTTGGGTTGAATGTGCGTGGCCCTTTTAGAGGTAGATATTTGGTGGATAACCAGACTTGATCCCCTACTTGATATTGAGGGGCTTCCTTCCGATGTTGATCTGCTCCTTTCTTCTATTGTTCTTTAGCCCTTTGAAGGTGAGAAACAGCTTCCTTAAAGGCTTGGGTGATTGTAGAATGCAGGTAGTCTACTGCTGGTGTTTCAAGATCTTGGAGGGGATCCAACTCCGAGGTTCGAGGGTGACTGCCGTACAAAAGAAAAAACGGGGTTTTCCCAGTTCCCGAATGGACAGAGTTATTGTAGGCATATTCGGCTATCCAAAGGATGTCTTTCCAAGTTTTTTCAGTTTGTTGCAGCATGCAGCGTAAATACTGTTCCAGAGTTTGATTGGTCCTCTCGGTTTGTCCGTCGGTCTGAGGGTGGTGACTGGTCGATAGTCTCACATCAATTTGAGCCGACCGACAGCAACTTCGCCAAAAATGAGAAATAAATTGACTACCTCGATCCGAAATTAGAACCGAAGGAAAACCGTGCAGTCGGACGATGTTTTCGAGAAATTCTCGGGCCAGAGTTGCTGCTGTTGGCAAGCCTTTGAGCGGAATGAAATGCGCCATCTTGGAGAATAAGTCCACGATTACTAGAATCGTATTGTATCCGGAGCATGGAGGTAGATCGGTGATGAAGTCCATAGAAAGCGTATGCCAAGGGCGAGGTGGGATGTCAATAGGGCGTAAGAGGCCTGCTGGTCTTTCCTTTTGACTCTTGTTTTGGGCGCATACTCCACAGGACATTATAAAGTCTCTGATATCTTTTTTCCAAGACGGCCACCAGAAGTAGCGCTTGATCTTTTCTGAGGTCTTGGCCATACCGGGATGTCCTTCCATTAAAGAATCGTGATAACAAGAGATTACTTTTTTCTGTAAATCTGTGCTGGGTAGGTATAATCGTTCTTGGAAATACAATAAGTTGTCCTTTACTGCAAAGTCCTTTCCCTGCAGATGCCAATTCTGTATGTCTGCTGGAGTTACAAGTTGCCTGGCTTTATCCTTAACTTCCTCTATGGATTCTGTGGCGATTACACCCAGAATTCTTTGTTCGGGAATGATTGGTACAGGTTTAGGGTTGATCAAGTGTTCTTCCACTCCCATCCGAGAAAGGGCATCAGCTTTACCGTTCTTTGTACCAGGTCGATAGGTAATTATGAAGTCAAACTCGGCAAAGAATAATGCCCAACGGAGTTGTCTAGAGGATTGGGCTTTTGCGGTTTTCAAATATTGCAGGTTTCGGTGATCCGTAATCACAGTAACGGTGTGTCGGGCCCCCAGCAGATAATGCCGCCAAGCCTTAAAGGCAGACTTGATAGCCAGAAGTTCCTTGTCAGTAATCGTGTAATTGATTTCAGGAGGCGAGAATTTGCGGGACCAAAATGCCACGGGATGCAACTGATTGGTTACCGGGTCCTTTTGTGATAGAACTGCCCCCATGGCAAGGCTTGAAGCATCAGTTTCCACGATGTAGGGGAGTTCGGGGCGAGGGTGTTTTAAGATTGGTGCAGAGATAAATTTAGTCTTCAAATCCTGGAAAGCTTGTTCCGCCTCGGTAGACCATTCAAAACGTTTGTTTTTCTTTAACAAGGCAGTGATGGGCTGGACTATTCGAGAGAATTCGGGGATAAACCTGCGGTAAAAGTTAGCAAAGCCTAACATGCTTTGCACACCTTTTACGGAGGATGGTGATGGCCATTTGAGAACTGCATCGACCTTCTTTGAATCCATACGCACTCCGCCAGGTGATAATATGAATCCCAAGAATTCAACTTCAGTCACGTTGAAAACACATTTTTCCAACTTAGCGAAAAGTTTGTGTTGACGCAATCTTTCGAGGACCATTTTCACGTGTTTCCGATGTTCAGATTCCGATGAAGACTAAACGAGGATGTCGTCAATGTAAACAACAACACACACATCTATGAGCTCTCTGAGGACATCGTTCATAAAATATTGAAAGGCGGCCGGGGCATTGCAAAGTCCGAAGGGCATGACCTGATATTCAAATAGCCCATACTTGGTGCGGAAGGCCGTCTTCCATTCATCGCCCTCTTTTACTCGTACCAAGTGGTAAGCTCCTCTAAGATCCAGCTTTGTATATATGCATGCTTTTCTGACTTGGTCCAGGAGTTCAGGGATCAAAGGTAACGGATATCTATTCTTAACGATGATCTGGTTCAGGGAGCGATAATCTATACAAGTTCTAAGGTCTCCTTCCTTTTTTGGAACGAAGAACAAAGCTGAAGAAGCAGGGGACTTGGAAGGACGAATAAACCCATTTGCCAGGTATTGATCCAGGTATTGTCGAAGGTGAAGGTTCTCAGGCTCGGTGAGGGCATAAATTCTACTACAAGGAGGAGTAGATCCAGGTATCAGGTCTATCTGGCAGTCATAAGACCTATGAGGAGGTAGAGAGTTAGCCTGATCCTTCCGGAAAACATCTTGGTATTCTAGGTATTCGGGAGGTAACTGGGGAGTCTCTGAAGAAATTGCTGCCAGTGCAACACCAGGTGGAGGGTGACAAGTAGAGACACATTGTTACACTCACGAAGCGCTGGTCCCTTTGGTCTAGAAGCCGGCTCTGCGGTTCCGTTCGGAATGGTACCACCAAGATGGTGGATCGCAGTACGAACGGTTCCGCTATTGCCATTCCAGTCCTCTCACGTTCGCCAGAGGTACGGCGTACCGCTCACGTGACTCTTCATAGGCCATGGAGACTTCCAGCTCTTCGCGTCGCTACTGTGCTAGCAGATGCTCCGTGAGTTCGCAACTAGGCAATCTCAATCCTTCGTAAAGCCTCTACCTCTACCGTTACTAACCCCTCTTCTCTTGACCTTCCAGATCCTCTATCCAGCATTCTTGGCAGATACATATTCCCCGGATTCATCTAGCGTCTCATTCTGATACGCTGCCTCAGAGTTCTCTAGTTACTGCATTCTGGGTATTCACAAAAACTCTCGTCCAAGTCCCTTCCTTCTTCGAGTATTTTAGGATCTGATTCTACTTACCTTTACTTTCTTCTTACAGACTAGGGTTCCAGTTACCACTCTCTGTGTCCCGTATTCTCGGCTTCTCTCCTGGTATTTCTAATCCGGCTGGTTAAGAGGTCAGGGAAATCAGTCTCCTGCCTGTTTTTACCCATTTCCCTTCCAGTACTGCTACTATTCATCTCTTCGCTTCTCATCTCTCCCCTCTCCAGAAGCAGTCTTCCGATACTCAACGCCATGATCGAATAGGAGTCATCAGCCTGCGAACCACACTCAAACCACACTCCAATCTTCGGATCCTGCGCTCGACCAGGGTTTTCTTCCCCAGAGGGTTTCCCTGACTGGTGCGTACCTCTCACGCTGAGTTTCCCTACCGGTTGAGAGGTGGACGCATTGGTCGGGGAGATTCTTGAGCTCAGCATTTGCTTTCCCGTTGAACATATCGGTCTGCTCAGGTAAGACCTCCAAACCTATTCAATCGGGAGTTATTGTAAATAGCCTAAGGTTCTAGTATTGCATAATAGTTAGCGACGCCTAAAATAAAAATATAAAATAAGGCTACGGCAGACTGTGATTCAATGGAACAGCAAATGCAACAACTAATTGCCGCCATGCAATCAATGTCCCTAGAGATACAAGCTCTTAAACAGGATAATGCCCAATTACGACAACAGGTTACTCGTGCCTTCTCAGACTCTCCTCCAGTATGTTTGAATACAGGCAAGTTTGACGGAGACCCACACAAACTCAAGGAGTTTCTTGATAGCTGCACTGTGCAATTTACCTTCAAGTCCCGCTTCTTTCCAACAGACAAAGATAAGATTGGCTTTGTGATTTCTCATTTGGCCGGACCTGCTTTGGCCTGGGCTACACCTTTAGTGACCTCTAATAATGTGATCTTGGACTCTTATTCTGCTTTCACCAACAGTTTGAAAGCAATGTTTAGTAGACAAGAGATCTCGGTATCCACGCAAGAAAGACTGTTAGATCTTAGACAAGGTAACAAAGACCTACTTACCTATATCACTCTCTTCAAACAGCTTTCCTCTGAGTCAGGATGGCCAGACGATGGGTTGCTCACCTTATTCCGACGAGGACTTTCAGACGAATTAAAGGATGAGGTAGCTAAGGTTCCGCGTCCGGCAAATCTAGCGGATATGATCACACTCATCATGCAAATCGATTACCGCTTACATGAACGTTCTTTTGAAAAGAAGAAAACTAGAGGCATACGATCTCAACTCGATTATCCCCCCGTAACAAATAAAGCTATCACTTCAGACGAGCCTATGCAAATAGGAACAGTGAGAGGGCCCCTATCGATAGGTGAGAAAGAGAGAAGGAAGAGTATGGGACTATGCATGTATTGCGGAGCTTCGTCTCATAAGTTACGAGATTGTCCTTTAGTTCCCCCCCGACGCACTCCAGCCAAGGGGTCGGGAAACTTCAAAGCCCTACCGCAGGGGGAACAACGGTAGGGGCGCAAGATTCTGATTCCCCGAAGAGAATCCCTGTAAATCTGGACTCAGTAGCAACCACTCAAAACATGGTTATTATTTCTGTTACTCTTGTTTTTCACACTCAGATGGTACAGAACATACCTGCTCTGATAGATTGCGGTGCTGCAGGGAATTTCATTGATGACCAATGGGCCAATAAACATGGAATTAACTGTATACCCAAAGCGATGGTCACTCCTATTCAAGGAGTGGACGGACATCCACTAAGTTCTGGTCCTATCCGAGAACAGACAGAACCTGTTGTCTGTCAAATTGCCTCTCATAAAGAGACCTTATCTTTCGATTTAATCAAGGCAGCCCATTTCCCCATTATATTGGGTCTCCCCTGGTTAAGGAGACATAACCCCTTTATAAATTGGACAGCAGGTACTCTTTTCCTCGGCTCGGAATACTGTGTCAGCCATTGTTTAGCCAAGGAATCAGTTGGCATCTACATCCCGACTGAAAACTCGATCCCTTCACCAGTATCCTCAATAAACAACTTGGAGATTGTTCCGGAATGCTATTCTAAGTATCAGTCTGTCTTTTCCAATCCCCAGTTCCCTACTCTACCGCCTCATAGAAGAGATGACTGTCACATTGAACTTCTTCCGGACAAACCTATCCCGTTTGGGAGGATGTATGTCCTTTCCCAACAAGAAAAGGTAGTCCTCAAAGAATATCTCCAAACCAATTTAAGGAACGGGCTCATTACTGAGTCGGTTTCCCCGGCCGGAGCCTCTCTCTTCTTCATTCCAAAGAAGGAGACTAATGAACTTCGACCTTGTATTGACTACAGGGGTCTTAACAAAATCACAGTGGCAGATAAATATCCTATGCCTTTAATCCCTGACATCTTGGAGGCAGTCCGAGGAGCTTCCTTTTATACTAAACTGGACCTTCGCGGAGCATACCATCTCATCCGGATTGCCCCTGGAGACGAATGGAAGACAGCATTTCGAACCCCATTTGGGCATTTTGAGTATCACGTCATGCCTTTTGGATTGGTGAACGCACCTGCTGTGTTCCAGCGTTTCATGGACCATCTGTTCGCAGATATTCTATTCCATTTTGTAATCATCTACTTAGACGACATCTTAGTATACTCCTACTCTCAAGAAGAACACCTGATACATGTAGAAACTGTACTCAAACGACTGCAGTCAAATCAGCTGTACTGTAAAGCATCTAAATGTGAATTTCACCAAAGACAGGTAACCTATCTCGGGTTTGTGATGTCAGCCCAAGGCATTTCCATGGATCCAAAAAAGATCTCCGCTGTGGTTGATTGGCCCATACCTTCTAACGTTAAGGAGATCCAACGGTTTTTAGGTTTTGCTAATTTCTATAGGAAATTCATCCCTAACTTTTCGGATATTATTCTGCCCCTGACTCGACTGTTAAAGAAGGGAATTCCGTTTGTTTGGGATAAATCCACCGATTCTGCATTTCAAACACTTAAATCCTTGTTCACTTCTGCATCCTGTTTGATTACCCCCGACCAGAATAAACAGTTTTTTGTGGAAACTGATGCATCTCATCATGCTCTGGGCGCGGTCTTACTCCAACAAACCGACCAAAGAGATGAAAGACCAGTTGCATATCTTTCTAAAACCTTCAATGCTTCGGAACAGAACTACTCTGTGCTCGAAAAAGAATTGTTGGCTATAAAAAGGGCGTTTGAAGAGTGGAGACACTTGTTACTAGGTTCACCCTTTCCTGTAGTGGTACGAACAGATCATCAAAATCTCAGGGTCCTACAGAATGCACATACAACCAACAGCCGACAAGCACGTTGGGCGTATTTCTTCCTTCCATTCCGGATCGAATTCACTATTCTTCCAGGAAAACAAAACCAGAGGGCGGATGCTCTCTCTCGTAAGGACGTTCCTGTCTCCCAATTCAGCTCTGAACGATTGTTCCCCAAAGCAAGATTCATCGCTGTCATCACCGACTTCTTAAGCGAATTGAGGACTGCATCGGTTTCTAACCTTGACGCCTGCAAGAAGACAGCCAGTACTTACCATCTTTCCCAGGACGATTCCTTTTTCTTTCACAAATCGCAAGTCTTCATCCCTACTTCAGAGTTGCAGCATGAAGTATTACGAATGTGTCACGACTCTCGGGCCGCTGGGCATCGAGGCGTTCAAGGCACTTTGAACCTAGTGCTAAGATATTTTTGGTGGCCGGAAGTCCGCAAGGATGTACAGGACTATGTAGCAGCCTGCATCGTTTGTTCCCAATCCAAGAATCCCAGAACTCCACCTTTGGGGCTGCTCACCCGGATGCCGATTCCAGAGAAACCTTGGCAAGTGATCTCTACCGACTTTATAGTAGATCTTCCTCCCTCACGCAACAAGACCGCCATAATGGTCACCATTGATTATCTTACGAAATTGGCACATTTTACTCCCATGAACAAGCTGCCTGGGGCTGGGGAAATGTCTAAGATTTTCCTTTCTGAAATTTTCTCCAGACATGGCCTACCGGACACAGTGGTCTCCGATAGGGGCCCTCAATACACCTCCAAGTTTTGGGAAAAGGTTTGCCAAGTCTTAGAAATCAAGCGGGCTCTCAGCTCGGGATATCACCCACAGACGAACGGACAGACGGAACGCCTTAACCAAACCTTGGAGGCCTATCTACGGTGTTTCACATCAGCCGCCCAAGACAATTGGTTGGACTTGTTGCCTTTAGCCGAATTTGCATATAACAATGCCCTTCATTCGGCCCTTCATACTAGCCCTTTCCATTGTACTTATGGATTCCATCCTTCCTTTGTTCCTTCTGTCCCTTTATCCCCTTCTAGTTGTCCAGGAGTGGATGGCCTTATTTCCGAAATACAAGAAGGACATAAATCGGCTAGAGTCTCATTACGAATGGCTCAAGATAGGGCCAAGCGGACTGCTGATAAACATCGCCAAGACGTCCCACCTTTGAGCCCGGGAGATACTGTTTGGTTGGCTTCTCGCTTTCTTCCCCGGCATCTGGTCCCTTCCAAGTTATCCCCTAGGTTCTTCGGTCCCTTCAGGATCTTATCGATGGTGGGTTCTGCGGCAGTCAAGCTCGATTTGCCCTCGTCATGGTCCCGGATTCATCCTGTTTTTCACCTCTCCCAGATTCGGTTGACAGTACCGGATCGATTTCACCGGTCGGATTGTACCCCTCCTCCTCCTATCTCTACCGATACTGGTCCAGAATATGAAGTCGCCAGTATCTGTGATTCCCGTTATCGGAGGGGAAGGCTACAGTTCTTGGTGGACTGGAAGGGGTACTCCCCTGCAGAAAGAACGTGGGAGCCGGCCTCTGGAGTTCATGCTCCACGTCTGGTCCGACGATTCTTTAGGTTGCATCCAGGGAAACCAGGGTCGCCCCCCGGGAGAAGGGGGCATACTGTTACACTCACGAAGCGCTGGTCCCTTTGGTCTAGAAGCCGGCTCTGCGGTTCCGTTCGGAATGGTACCACCAAGATGGTGGATCGCAGTACGAACGGTTCCGCTATTGCCATTCCAGTCCTCTCACGTTCGCCAGAGGTACGGCGTACCGCTCACGTGACTCTTCATAGGCCATGGAGACTTCCAGCTCTTCGCGTCGCTACTGTGCTAGCAGATGCTCCGTGAGTTCGCAACTAGGCAATCTCAATCCTTCGTAAAGCCTCTACCTCTACCGTTACTAACCCCTCTTCTCTTGACCTTCCAGATCCTCTATCCAGCATTCTTGGCAGATACATATTCCCCGGATTCATCTAGCGTCTCATTCTGATACGCTGCCTCAGAGTTCTCTAGTTACTGCATTCTGGGTATTAACAAAAACTCTCGTCCAAGTCCCTTCCTTCTTCGAGTATTTTAGGATCTGATTCTACTTACCTTTACTTTCTTCTTACAGACTAGGGTTCCAGTTACCACTCTCTGTGTCCCGTATTCTCGGCTTCTCTCCTGGTATTTCTAATCCGGCTGGTTAAGAGGTCAGGGAAATCAGTCTCCTGCCTGTTTTTACCCATTTCCCTTCCAGTACTGCTACTATTCATCTCTTCGCTTCTCATCTCTCCCCTCTCCAGAAGCAGTCTTCCGATACTCAACGCCATGATCGAATAGGAGTCATCAGCCTGCGAACCACACTCAAACCACACTCCAATCTTCGGATCCTGCGCTCGACCAGGGTTTTCTTCCCCAGAGGGTTTCCCTGACTGGTGCGTACCTCTCACGCTGAGTTTCCCTACCGGTTGAGAGGTGGACGCATTGGTCGGGGAGATTCTTGAGCTCAGCATTTGCTTTCCCGTTGAACATATCGGTCTGCTCAGGTAAGACCTCCAAACCTATTCAATCGGGAGTTATTGTAACTAGCCTAAGGTTCTAGTATTGCATAATACACATTCTGGAAACTGGACCGTTCTTGCTCGCCAATCGATCAGAGGATTGTGTTTCTCTAACCAAGGTATTCCTAGAATAATCTGAAACTGAGGGGCCTTGATCACATCGAACACGATCTTCTCATGGTGTCCATCTTGACTTACTAGCATCACCTCTTGAGTGGTATGCGTTACTGGCCCGGAGGCTATCTCCGTACCATCCACCGTAGTAATGACGTCCTTTACAGCCTTGGGACAAAGAGTTAGATTCATCCTCAAAACCATTTCATGATCCACATAATTGCCGATGGCACCGCTGTCGACGTAAGCTTCAATTGCATGTAATCGATCCGGATTATCAGGGCTAATGAGGACCATAGGTATCACGAAATGCAAGGTCACGGAACTGGTTTTCACGCTCGGCAAGAGGACCTCTATTCTTGTCGGGCGAGGTCGTTTCCCTGCTCAGAGTTTGTAACTTTGGTAACTGCAGCTCCTACTGCCTTCTTGGCAGGTTTCACCGGACAGTCTCGAAGAAAGTGCCCTGAGTTTCCGCAATAGAGGCATAATTGCAACTGTTTTCTCCTTTCCCGCTCCTTTTGTGTTAGAGGACCTTTCAGACCCCCTATTTGCATGGGTTCCCCGGAGTCTACTCCTTTGGAAGGAGTTGGCGGTTTGGAAAATACTCGAGCATCAAACTTGGAACGATCGGCCTTCCTGTTCTGCAGTCTGTGATCTATTTGAACGACTAAGTCTATATAGTCCGAACAATCTTGTGGGGGATTCACTACTTGGGCTAACACATCTTTGAGCTCTCCACGTAGACCTCTATAAAACAGCGTAATCCTTTTGTCCTCAGGCCATTGAGTTTCCACTATCAGTCTGTTGAAAGACGCAATATAAGCCAAAAGGTCTTGATTACCTTGTCGCAACGAAAGAAGCTCATTGTCCAAGGCCTGCCCCTGTGAATGTCTTGCGAACAGTTTTTCCATACTGAGCTGAAAAGCTTGAAAATCATGGAGGACCGGATCATCTTGATTTACTAGAGGGATCGACCAGTCTGCCGCATTGCCACTAAGGTACGAAAGCACGAAAGCTACTTTAGCTTGATCAGTTGGAAATGCTGCTGGCCGGCATAAGAAATGCAACCGGCACTGATTGATAAATACTGCAAACCTCTTTGGGTCACCAGAAAATCGTTCGGGCGGAGCCAGAGGTACATTCCCAGGTAGGTTGATCTGCACTGGATTCATAGAGGATGTAGAAGGAAGATTTCCCCCAGATGCGGGAAACGGGGTATGTCCGGCTTGTGACTGTAGCAATTGTCTAGCGAGATCATCTGTTCGCTCCTTGGAAATAATCAGTTCCTTTCTTAGAGCGTTCGTTTCCTGACGGGCTGCATGCACTTCTGCCCTTAGTTCCCCAAGTAACTGGGCTAGCTGGTCGGTATCCGAGGTTTCCATAGCGCCTGGACGGGAGTTTTGTGGTGGTCTTTGCGTTCTGTAACGCTCACCTGATTCCCGTAGAGGCGCCGGTCTTGACTGGGCGTATACCGTATCTTCAAAGGTGATGTGTAACACACGGCTGGCTCTTTGGGCTGGACCTCTGTGCACTGTATGTCTGACTCGAAGGGTAAGATGTCTGCAGATAGAAAATATGGGATTAAGGAACTGGGTTATTGAATGTCTCTCTCTTCTTCCCTTTCTCTTCTCCTGTAGAACCCCAAAGGTTAACGCTCTCACCTTAGGTAAGTGAACGCTGTGCTCTCCATCTGCCTCGGGGCAGGGTGCTGTAACCAGTTTCTTCACTGGATAAGGGGAGCAGGCCTCTTGACTTCAGAGGACTGCTGTCCGTCGTTTACTGCACGAACGGTTAGTTTCGAGTAATTCTAATGTCTTTAAAGTCTTTAGTAATGATGTCTCTTGTTTTGCAGGGTTCCGGCGATGGCGGATGACGGGCTGAAGTGAGTTGAAGATGGAGCCCGTGTGATGAATAGAAGCGCCTGGAAGCACTTAAGTAAGCGCTTGTTGCCTGCTTCACGATGCGCTCTAACTGTCTTTTTATTTTGCAGGTACAAGTTCGGAGCGGCTGCAGGGTGCCGGAATACCCACTGGGTTAGATGTGGAAAGGAGTAATGGCACGTGAGTATTAAAGTTCCCCAATGTCTTTAAACGCACCTTGTTTTGTCTTTCAGATGCGGGATGCGGCGCCGAAGGCCTCCGGAGCGTGCGAAGAGTTGGTAAGCTTTTGTCTTTCAGATGCCGGAATGCAGTGTGAAGACCTCATGAGCGCACGAAGAGTAGGTAAGCCTTTGTCTTTCAGATGCCGGAATGCAGCGCGAGGCGTTGGTGACAGCCGATGGACCAGGTAAGTGAAGAGCTGTCACTGAAGATCGTAATGCTAACCTGTTCTTTCTTGTCTTTATAGGTGTTGCTGAAGACTGGATTCAGGATGGTAAGCCTTTTTCCTTAGGCCCAGGATCAGATGCAGAAGACACGATGAGCGTTCTGCTGCAGAGGATGCAGAATAACGCAAAGCAAGATTCATCCATCGGGTGTGGTTTAAATAGCCTCCTGTAGTGCTTAGGTGTCTCCTTCCACAGCCACGCCTAGGTAAGAAAAGAGTTCCTGCTTTCCAGAAGAGTTCCAGTGTTCTGAATCTAGGGAGTGGCTCCTGCCCCACCCAACAGGAAAAGTAGTTCCAAACAGAAGAGGATCAGAGGCTCAACTGGCAGGCAAGTAAGCAGCATGGTCTGCTGCCGGTAAGTCCACCCAAGCATTATGAGCCCGGCGCTTCCAGCGCTGGGACTGGGCATATTTATGAGCCTGGTGCCACTGGCGCCAGGACTGGGTCCAAAAGGTCCCAATTGGGACTGGTTGGCACTCGGAACCTGGGTTATGGATCTGCTTCCAAGGGAGTTGGGAAAACCCTGACCTTTTGGAAGCAGAGATCATGACAGTAGCATCTACGAGATGGCCTATGGACTATGGCACGCACATCTTGTTGAACAAGCATCGTTTATGCATGCAGCAGTCTTGGGGTAAGATCCTTGGAGTGCTGTGTACTGTGAGATTCCGTAGTTGGGTGTGTTGGCTGTAGTTAGTAGCATATTCATCATACTGCACTGATCCGTACTATGGTGACTTCCAGCACTCCTATGGGTGTGCCGACCCGGTGATGCGGTATGGTATCCCTGCTGGCCTCAGTTCAATCCACTCCCAGGGATGAATCTCCGGTGTGGTGATATGCTGGAGGCAGCCACATAGTGCATATGCAGTGTGTTTTCCTACATGCCTTTACGGTGTGTGAGGGCCGCCGATGAGTGTTGCATGTGTTGTGGGATGTGGCCTTGTCACCTGTTGGTCATGTAGTGAGGTGTGGGCCTTACTTCATTAATGTGGGATTCTGTAGTCATGTTCCGTTACTCTGGCTCTGTGGCACAGTGTTTGGTGGGGTGCACATCGTGCACTGGCGTCGACATTTCCACCCGAGTTGAGTATGCAGGCACCCACCTCATGACACCGATGCACTGCCATGGCACAGTCAGGCAACTCACCAAGCAGCCAGGCACGTCGTCCTGCATATCGCTCCATGTAGCGAGGTGGCGTGGAGTTCAGCAGGACCATTGAGTCATGAGTTGATCCTGGATGTCGGCCCCACCCATGGATGATGATCTTGCTTGCGTTGCATACCGTCTGCACGTTGGTGGAGTGGTATTGCTTGCGGTTGCGATGCGCCACCTCCATGCCATGCGGGACCGCCAACTCCACGTGGGTGCAGTCAAGGGCACCTATGCAATTTGGCATGCCTTCCAGTGCATGGGAGGCAACTTTTGTATCGTATATCTCCTGGGTAGTCCATGGTAGGGATATGTAGTCCCTTGTGTGCTTGAGGAGGTGATCCAGCACTTGGTTTAGTGTCCGTGAAATGAACGGTTGTGATATGCCATGCATGTGCCCCACTGTGTGCTGGTAGGTGCGTGTGGCATGGAAGTGGAGCACTGACACCACCTTCAGTTGAGGGGGGATGGCGGTGCGTACTTCTATGATGCTCATGGTCGTCATGTCTCAGGTCCACTATGGTGGTGATGGTGTCACAGTCAAGCTGGTACAGGGTGTGGATCTGCTCACGGGTTAGGTTGAGGGACTGGACCTGATGGGTGGGATTGGGGGCTGCCGGGGTGGTAACGGTGGCTGCACTGGTGGTGCATGCTGGGCCTGTCTCACCCTCCTTCTTCTCGTGTGTCTCCTCTGTGCTGGGGCCTGGTGTTGTTGGTGTAGTTGAGGCCTTGCAAACAGGGCCTCCTGCTTCAGTGATGCTACCACTATTGGTATCATCTTAGTGTGGGAGGGGGTGTGGTGTGTGGGTGTGATCCTTTTCTGCTTTGGCAGACTCCATTGCCTACACCTGTGCTGATTGTGTGCACCTGTGCCTCTGAGAACCACTGCTCAGGGTTCTTAACACCTTCTCTGAGATGCCTGTATGTACTCCATGCCGGTAAGGTACTTTACGGGCTTAAGGAAGCCGTTATTTACGTGTGCGCATTACTTGTGATCAGCTCCGGTTTACACCATGCCGCTAATATTGGCATGGCGTGTCGCACGCGCGACCCAAGACCGCTATTTACTGCATCATACTTTACGGTGCCGTAAATAGCGGTCTGGTTGGCCAGAATAGCCCGTAGCGGTTAACGATGCCGGTAATCAATTACCAGCATCGTTTTTCCCTTACCTCCAACCACGGAATTACCCCCATAGTCTAATTTCCAACCCTCCAGAGGCAAGTGTGCCGTCAGTTTAGACCTATTTGCCACTTGTAATGTTTGAATCCAGTCAATCCTTTTTTGTTTTATTTTTAGCCGCTTTGGGTTAGACAGAAGTTGGTCGAGTCGACTACCTATCACTTGTAGACAGCTGATCACGTCTTGGTACCAATCCTGTAAAAATGGATTTTTAAATTGGTTCATTTCGTTATGGACTAAATCCAGAATTCGAGGTCTTGAAGTTGCAAAACACTTGCCGAACAAAGTCAGTCTATTCCAGGTGAGTGCACATCTTAAAGAAGAGAGTCCCAGTTCTCGTCAAAGAGAGGTAATCGGGGTGGTTTTTGGAACCCCAAGGACTTGTTTCCAAAAGGAACCCTCCAAACGGGTCCAGAAGGGTTCAGAGATGGAGAGCATAGCATCAGCTCCATAGACTACCGTGGGGATAACTTTCGTTTTATAGAATCGAATAACCGGCAGAATGGAAAAACGCCAACAATTTCTGTTTATTGCGCATGCCTGCTAAGTTAAGGTTTTCATTTTCTCCACAAAATTGGATATCATCGGAGCTTCTGGTTTTGAGTTGCTGAGCCAGACTCCCAGGTATTTAAAGGAATCCACATGTTCGATTTTCTTACCACCAATCTTCCAAGAAAACCGCTTTTTTGCCTTTCGTCGGTATACCGGAACTCATTGTTTTGGTTTTGCATTTGTTGATCTCGAGCCCATTCCAAGAGATGTAATTGTAAAGGTCATCGAGTTGTCTCTGTAGGCCCACCGCTGTCTGGTCGATGGCGTACATCATTGGCGTATAATAGTCGTGCAAGGTGGACACCACCCACCGTTGGGTGAAATGATCTTGTGGTTTCAAAAGCTTCAGGCATGTCTTCCAAGAAGACGTTGAACAGGGCTGGCGCCGTCGGACACCACTGTTTTACCCCTCTCATAGTCTTAATTTCTTTTGACAGGAGTCCTTCTCTGTTTAATCTAACTCTCAGAGTGGTATCAGAGTGTATGGCCTGAATTGGTTCCAAGATACCTGCCAGACAGTTCTTTTTCTTAATTTTAGACCATAACAACCCTCTGTCCACCCGGTCAAATGCCTGGAGGAGGTCCACAAACTCCATGTGTATTTTTATTTTGCGTCGCCTGGCATTTTCTTTCAGTAGCTGCAACAAGAGGATATTAACGGCCGTACCCAGGCCTTTAACAAATCCACATTCAAAATGATCTTAACTGTCAATGGTCCTGCACCAATCGTGGAAATGGTCCAGAAGTATCATGCCAAAAAGTTTCCCTATTACATCGAGGAGGGCGATAGGACCATAGTTTGCTGGGTCCTTCCGGTCTCCTTTTTTATGGATTGGGACCACTATTGCCCTCCTCCACGAACTCGGTATTTGATGGCTACTGGCAGTCTGACCGAACAAGGACACTATGAAGGCAGCCCAGTCTTCCGAATGTTCACGGAGCATCACATTGGTCAGGCCATTAGGGCCAGGTGCGCGGGAGATCTTTAACCTCTTGATGCGCTTGATAATTTCATCAATGTTAGTGTTCGTGACCCGAGGGTCTTGAGTCTTAGAAGGCAGCTCCACGGCCCCTATGGCAATAGTTTGTGTGTAAAGCCTTGCGTAGCGATTTGCCCAGGTTTCCTCGTTAATAGGGTTAGACTGGTCCACCTTTACAGAAGTTTCCACTGGTTTAATGAGCGACCAAAAGGCCTGGAAATCTCGTCCTGCCAAGGTTCTCAGCATAGCCTCAGCGTCGTTCTGGTATCTTGGATGTTGAGTCGAACGAAGCTAGTTTTTATGATTGAGCTGTGCCAACTTTGCTTCGTGGAGGGCCTTTGGTGAATTACTTCTCTTGGCAATCCGCCACATTTTTCGAACCAGTCTTCTTTTTGCTACTAGAACTGGGTCGAACGCGTGTGCACCAAGCTTTGAGGTAAACCCTTTAGATGTTGAATTAACGCTAAAGTCTTCTTGCAACGGGGAATATTCAACCGTGGCTGAATTTTTTGCGAATGTGGATACAAAGTCTCTGATTTTTGCTGATGACATCCTTAACCGCAATCCCTTGTTACAAGAATCAACCACAATTGGTGTATAATCTTGAACTGTAGAGCCAGAAGTGCCCCATTCTAAAAGAAGCAGGTTGTGGTCTCTCTGGGGGGTTAAAATAACTTGAAAACTTTGCACAAAAGGTAGAAATTTAGTAGATACATATATGTAATCTAGGGTGGAGATAGAACCCCGCCCTTGCTATGTCGGTTTTGTGCAGGAATGTCCCCCTTAGTGCTTAGTGTTACTATTAAGAAGGTGCATGGCTCTCGAGTTCATAAGTGTGGTCCGTTTGTCGCGTCTAGCGTGTTTTGGGTCATCACGGTTCCAGAGGTGACTGTTTTGTTTGAACAAGGTCAGGGATATTTAAATCACCACAGATGTTAAAGTATATAGACTCCTGGTCTATGTAGAAGTCGTCCAGTCTAGAAGAGATCCATATCAATAAATAAATCATCCGCTATCAGGGCAGGATTCCAATATACTTTTAGGATCTAAATTTTAGAGCAAGGGCCAGTTCCTGGCGATGGTTGGCCAGGTTCCCATGTGATGACGTTTTCTTGTATGAGGGAATTAAGTGAAACTGATTTTAGAAGTTTCAAGGTGCTGCCCAATTTCACTGCCGTAAGCAAACCAGCCGATGGACGCCCAAAGTCACCCTTCTCTGCTGGAACGATGGACAGATCAAAACCGTCCAATATAGGTGATTTCCTTAACCACGTTTCCTGTAGGTTAATAAAATCAAATTCAGCCAAGTTTATATTGCTGGTGCGAGAGAGATGTACATTTCAGTATGGATGTAATGTCTGAAGTGGAAGCCGCCAAAAGATCTCTTCTTTGGTGTCCGATGGTAGTGCTGGGTTGCTAAAATCCCTGGTTATACAGGTCTGAAGAGAACCTGCAAGCTGTAACCTGGTAATAAGAATCATACCAGATATGAGAAAATGAAAACACAGAAAATGAATGCTGAGACCTGTGCCCCTATATCTTTTGCAGATCCAATCACGCATTAGGATGCACTAAGGAAGTGCCCCCATAGGTTGTTTTCCGATCCCACCTGGGTTGACAACGAAAATAAAAATGAGATAAGAAACAATTAGTTTGGCAACGGCCATCACTACCTATGGCTGTACTTACCATTTAGACGAATACATTGAAACTACTCTGAACAAGGAACAACACTAATGAGGCCCCCACATTTTTGTCTGTCTTTATAGAGGGAAGCAACCGCACCCTTGAAAAGAAATTGGTCTAAACCAAGTACCCAGATGGAAATCAATCTCCCCAAAAAATCCCTATGCCACCTGCCCTATTGAAAGGTAGGTTTAATTGCTAAGAGGGCATTATGCCCATCATGATGATATTTTATATAAGAGAGATGCTTGATCAAGATTGAAAACTGATGTAATGTTTTCATATTATCGGAAATGATAATAGCAGGTTTTTCAACGGACTCACCCTGAAATGGAATTATATGTATGTCCTGAAGATGGCCTCTAACAACTAACTACGTGAACACGTGCGCACAAGTGTATCACAAGTAGAAGAGCTGAAACACGTGTCGACTTGAGAGAAAAACCTAACACTACAGCTTTTTGGTGTTCCCACAAAGAATAAAGGGTACAACGTCCTTTCATCGCCGGTAATTTCAGCAGCAGGAATTTAAACGTGTACATAATTACGAAAATGTTAAATGAAATTTTTAGGGGGGGTGGGAAAGGACTGATAAGGGGTTGGGGTAGGGAATAGGTAAAAATAGGTGGGGGATAGGGGGTTTGGAGGGGTAATTGATGAACATTTTCATAACTATGTACACGTTTAAATGCCAGGCTTTTAAATTACTGGCGATGAAACAACATAGAACCGACTAAAGACACTGAACAAATAGTTAAGCCACTTAGACTCGCAAAAACTAAAAAACTGTTGCAGAGTCAGTCAAACCAATGCAAAATAAATACTACAGCATAGACTTTTTTTGTTCTCCTATTTCAGTGCTCTGTTACATGTCCAAAAGTATCCTGCAAAGTCACTGTATACTAACGCCCAGTCACATTTCATTGACCAAACTGTTTTTGTAAAGAATTTTGTTTCGTATAATATTGTTTGTGATATAATTACTGTATATCTATATGTTTTGTTTCGCTGAGTCTTGCGGTTTTTAATTGTTTACGCTGAACAAGAATCTTTCTAAATAAATTAGTGGCAATAGATATTTTTAATGTCTTTCTCTCTTTAGCTGTTGTGCAAATAATGGCAAACAGTGGTGCAATTAAGACAGTGTTGGCCCACTAGTGCGCTTTTTAACTAAGGGAGGAGTAACCATTCTCCCACAGATAGATAGTTGGTGCTTCAACTGACAGCTTTGGCCGTCAAATGCTAAGGTTTCTTGTGGGGCCATGATATCACACTACACAGGTTTAAAAACGTAGTTATAGCCCACCCCTTTTTAGTTTGTGTTTATGCATCGGTCTGGTCTGGTTGGCGTTCGCCAGTCATTTCTCTTTACTTCTGTGTTGAAATGCTACTTATCATGTCAGTAAGTCAGAGGTTACTGTGTGCAGGAGCTTCTTGGTCGGCGTCTCGTTTCCTCTGTCTGGTTTGTCTGGTTGCAGCTGCAGTGGATTCAGGGTCTTGCATTTCTAAATATGGAAAAAGAAAATTCTAGCCAGAAGAGCAGCTGGTAGGACTTGGGTGGTTGACAGTGGTACCCACATGAATCAACAAGGCACAGTGAGGGTTGTCAGGGTGTGGGGCCCTCCCAACTCCCTCACCCCGCCTTTGAAATAGGATCAGCTCTGGCATACGTCATGGTAGACTGCCTACTGCAAGTGGAGTGAGGTCCCTGTTCCCCCCTGAAAGGGTCAAGCCTGTGACCCTATAACACAAACCTCATGTGCTTCAAATCTCTTGAGCCAGGTTGCCGGATTAATTACTGATGGATAAGGTTACAGCAAGTCTGAAAGAAGAACACCACAAATATGCAGCCATCTCGTCAACTTTTATCCCATTTGTCTATGTTTCCAGACCCCAAATTATCAAGGCATTTGCGCCTTACTGAATGTTTTTCTACCTTATATAATTTGCATTACTTTAGGAATTTGTAATTGTTGCTTTAGAAGATGGATGCCAAATTTACCTTTTTTAATTACTGTGTTGTTGTTTATAGCTGCTGTTGGTACAGTTTTATCAAAATATCACATTGTGTCGATTTTGCTGAAGTTGTTGATTCATGAAAGTCTTGATACTGGGGACAAATTTAGTATTATACTTACCCTTGGCCATTGCACAGATGAATGCGGTGAGTACACTGTTTAAATATTTTGTAAAAAAAACAGTTATCACGCTTGCAATGTATATTGTGTTTGTAAGGAAGCTATACGAAATATAACTGGTCATAAACTCTGTTGTAAATAGGGTATACAGTAAATATATTTACCCTATCCAGAATGGTATCATTCTATGTAAATGTTTGGCTCTGTACTGAGTTCAGGGTTAGAGTTGGGTCGATGGAGTACTGCCTGATTTTGCGGTTACTGATCTCAATGTACACAAGAGCAAAGACGGGCAGTGGCTTGTGTAACCACCCTCAGGCGCAGGGTTGCAGGGTGTCACATATTATGCTATGCATGTTATCTGATTTAATCAGTGTGGCGTGTCGGAAGAATGAATCGAACACGTTAAGGATATTCTGACTTGTTTTGAATGAAATTAAATGATTAAGGCCTATCTTTCCCTACTTTTTTTTATTTTTTTTTATTTATATGGTTAATAAAATCAACCTTTCAAATATCAAGAGATATCACAATATCAAAACACTACAATTCATAAAAGCAAATTTGCAGTTTGTTCATTCACCACAGTTAAGAATTCAAAATTAGTTTAACTCAATTATGCTAATTATGAGTATACACTAAATATTTCATCCAAAAATCGTACAATTGCTATTTTGGTCCTTAAGGCAGTTGATGAAAAGATACAATGCCACAAGTTCTTATTAATATGTGCATTTGTTCTTCAAAAAAATTTCCAAAGCATTTTTGTCGAATAGTGGTTAAATTTGTACAAAACACTAAACAATGCTCCAACGTTTCTTTTTTGTCAACATTCTTACAAAAGCGACATACATTTTCTGATTGCATAATTTGATTTCTGCAAGCCTGAACATCTAATGTCGGCCAAAGGTTCAACCAAAAACGGAGAAACTTCTGACGGGTCTTTGAACAAGAAAATTTGGCCAAATAATCAGACATTGTTCTACATTGCTTGTGCCCAAATAGCGCTCGATCAAAATCCTTGTAATTGAGACATTTATTTTGGGTCAGAATCCAATCATGTTGCTGGACTTTCATTTTGGCACGAGCTTCATTGTTCAAAAGTAACTCTAAATCAACTGAGGCATCAGACATTGCATTCATAGTAAAAATACACCATTGTTTTGAAAAAGCCTGATTTTGCTCTAAAAGATGACAGGCCACCTTTCCCAAAATGTCTGATCGCTTTAAAGACAATAGACATTTACGGAAAAAGGCACAATATTTCCAAATTACAAATGAGAACATTGAGAGTGAACCCAATTCAAATCGAATCAATGGTAAAGGTGTGCAAGCGGGCAAATGTAGTACTTGTTTCCAAAACAAGGATTCAATTCTATCCCACCATTCCACAGGTTTAGGACTGCGAGCCTCAGACCCATAGGTCAAGATTGGCATCACCTTCTGAAGAAAGAAGGTGAGAATATGTTTACACGTAAATTTGCCAAATTTGGCCATAAGTATCTTTGCTTGCGCAATTAAGGACCGTAATTTGCCCTGGATCTCTATGTCAGGGTCAATGCTTGGTAAAGTATCCACTATAAGAGTGCCCAAATACTTATAGTTGGCTACCTGTTCTAATGGAACATTGTGTAATCGCCAACAAAAAGTTTTAACTTTACAACTTTCATGCCTCTTACAAACCATTATTTGGGTTTTATTAATATTAATTGTCAAATGGTTCGTATCTACGTATGTTTCAAGGCCATGAAGAGCAGTATGGGTTTTTGAAAAAAGAATCAAATCATCGGCATAAAACAAATAAGGAACATTATGCCGGCCTAAGCGGGAAGAGTCACTCACAATTTGACTCAGAGTTACGCCCAAGTCGTAAATAAAAAAAATAAAAATGGAAGACGCCAAGATACAACCTTGTTTCAGCCCTCTAAATGTTTGATATTTCGAGGTCAGATCACCACTCAAATTAAGTCGAACCTGCATGGTAGTATTGGAGTGTAGTAGAATGATTAAGGATAATAGAGAGGATGGACAATTATGTTTGATCAACTTATGCTGTAACAGTGATCGATCAATTGAGTCAAACGCGACCTGGAAATCTACAAATGCTAGATACAAGGTCTGCCTTTGGGCTGCGTGATCAGAAAGGAGCATTTGTAGCGTGATGATGTTAGGGATGGTGCCTAGGCCAGTCACAAAGCCTGATTGAAATGGGTCATTAAGGTGGACCTGCGAAATCCACAAATTTCCTACTGCTAGAGGGGGCTCTCCTATCTAAAGAAACTGAAGGTGCTTGTTGGTCGTCAGGAAGTCCCAAAGTAAAATGTCCTCCATCCAAACCTAACTCTACCTGACCCTGACCCTATCACTAATATAGTCTTTCTTCTCTTGGTCTTCTTTTATCTCCTGGTGTTTTAAAAGTCTTTCACTCCATATGTTTCCTAATACAATCTTCTGGAATAGTCTCTGGATATCTTCCTGATGGGCTCTTGTAGCTCTTCCACAATGTTCTTGGGTATTATCGTCTCTTTACTGATATTCTTGGGATAATTCTCTTTGAGATACTTTCCCATAGTCATGTCTACTGTTGTAGATCTTTCCCAGTCTTTTAACCCAGGCTTTCCTAGCTTGAGTTGAACTTGATCCAGTTTAATAATTCCCCATGTGTGAAAGGGACTGTGAGTGTCGGACGGTCCCCGATCTGGACGGAGACGCAGAGATGCTTGTGCACCCCACCTGGAGAGAATACAGAGGTTTAGCACCTCGCTTCCAGACAGCAATGCCAATTAACCAACCCACTAACAATTTCACCACTCTGGATACCCCTCTCAAACCAAACACAACCACAAGCCTACAACACAACAATCCAACAATCCGCACAAACTTCACTACACTGCAACAACAAAACAAACCACACATAGACTCGCACAACAGCACACAACGACTAGCGACCAGAAAATACCCCAAGCCCAGCCAACAGAGTTACTGGGCTGAGGCTACCAACAGCACAGAACATCACTGCTCTCTTGCACTTTTCCAGCTCATTCCCACTAACTCACCCCCCGCCCCTTTTTTTCAGAACCGCCACAGCGCCAGGGGAGCACTCCGGTAGTGATAGTGTGTGGTACAAATATCCTTTAACATTAACATTTCCTGGGTTCTGTATAAATGTCTCTTTTTTATCTTGTTCGCTTGGTAGTCCTATCTCACATCCCTCAGTACAGGATTGTATGTCAGGCATTCTCCACTCTTCACCTTTAAACTCGTAGTGTAATTTCCCTTCCTTCCATGGTATTTGTGTCGAGTCTTTAACTATATCCCATACAGGGTTGCTCGTTATTTTCTAGATCTGTTTTCCACACTTCCAGTTAAACAGTTTGTTAGTGAATATCTCCTCCTTATGACTGGGATGAGTTTCTCTCTTCATATAATCTTGCCCCGACGGCCTCTGCCTTTTCTCGTTCTCCCTGGTACCACCGTATACGAAGGGGAACATAGCGGGGCGTGGCTCTTGCTCAGGCAGTCCTCTTTGGTATCTAGTTTCTCGTGCTTCGGGTTCATTGGCTTCCTGTTCGCGGCTTCCATTCTGGCTGCAGGGAGCTGCTCGCGCCTCCCGCTGTGATGATCTTGACATGCTTCTCCGGGCATCGTACCCACCACAAATCTGGTCGTGGTCACGCCACCACCTGGTACAGGATTCTTGTTTTCTGCTTCACAACGATCTCCCCGTTGTTATATGTACCGGGCATCCAGTGTCTCACAATGGCGTTCTTTACCTCCTCGAAAGTCGCGGGATCCGTGGCTCGTTTCTGCTCTCCGAGGCGTGATCACGTCAAGGGGATTCTCCTGCATACGACACTCTTCCCCCTCGTTACTCCACTTGTCTCAGTTAAATGTATGTTTCTCCTTAAAGAGACATCCTCTTTTTCTTTCCCAGAATGGTTTGTTTCATCATTGCCTTCAGCCAAATATACAGGGATCACATTCTTCACAGAAGGTAGCCCCATATATGCTGTTATGTTGTGTGGCCTAGGGAGTTCCTCACAGGAACGGGGAGTCCTTGTCCCCTAAGGGGAGTCTCTCCCATTTAGGTCCCACTTGGGAGGGTCTTGCAGAGCGGGCTCACCTCCCTAGCATCAAAGGGGGAAGGGACAAATACAATCAATTCATCGCATCTGCTTGCAGTGCCAGTTCCAGAAAGGAGGGTCAGTATTCCATGTAAGTTCTTGGCAAATAGGGTTTCCCATGGACTCTCTGCTTTAGTTCAGAATTGTGACTTTGCTCTCCCGTAACAGCTTGAAGTGTATAATGGCCGAGCAGCCCAGCTTGTTCTAGAAGGTGGGCAGGGTGACCCAGCCCAGGGCATGTCCTCAGGGAGAAAATATAAGCCTGTGCAAAGAGCAGGTAGGGAGTGTTTTCACAAGTGTTATGTTAGGTCTTTTGCATTTATCCCACATACCATTGTCATTTGCATGATCTGTAAGTGCTTTGGTTCCTGAAAATGGGGAATGGATGGGTCCGGTTAGTCGAGTGTGATGAAGCCAAATCTGTGAGTCTGGTAAGTGTGATAAGAGTGTCCTGGGGTTCGGGAAAGCCACCTTCTTCCTGATGTGTTCACCAGACGCAGTATATTGAGGATTCCTCAGGGCCTCTCCCCCATTCCCATCCCTGCCACTCATTCCACCTGCATCTGCCCCAGACTTCCTTAGAGTAAGAAATTCAGACCCTGGAAAACATAGACTGCAATGGCGATCCGAGAGCCTAACAATAATTTTAACATAGAAAATTCTATTTGCAGAAATAGCACTTCACCTATATTTAGATTTACTAGACTGAGATGCGGGTCTTTACTCGGAAATGGCATGCATAAGGACAAGAGCAGTGAGTGGAGCCCTCCCTTTGCAGCTTGCTTTACAATAGTTGAAAATTATATTTGAGCAGAATGTGAACCAGTTGGTGGATCACAGAGATATAAGTGGGAAATTTGCTTTGTACAGCACAGACTGACAACGCATTTGAAACATAGTTTATAATTGAATATATCTTTACATTGTTAAAAATAATGTACATTCATGTGACTTGGCCCGGGAAACATTATGTTCCTTTGTGTCTCTGGTGCTTGCACTCTGGATACAATTTCTTTTTTTAGAGCAATCTAGAAGGCCTTCATTGTGGTTAAGTTACTGATATCAGAGACTAGATAGACTGGTAAAGAGCAAGATGATTGAAGGAGCGGAAGAAACAGTATTCACATGTGGCGCAGCGAACTGACAGATTGAGCACATTTTCTATTGCAGTTATCTATGTGCATTGGTGGTAGCCCCTGAATGGATTTGAAAGCAGGGCGTAGGAATTTGAAGAGGGACTGGTGTTTCATGGAGAGCCCTGTGGATGTGGGCAGTTGGCAGAAAAGGAGAGAGGAATAGCAGAGGTTCTCAAAAGAGTTTAGATGAAGGCTAAGGATGAGGCTGGATCAGCATTCAGGACGACTGAAGGCAAATGAGGAAATCAAGGTGTCAGTAGAGTGCTAAGTGAGGTTAGGACAGATTTTGCACATCTGCTTTAGATTTATCTTGGCAGCCCTGGAACTTTGGCAGTTCACTGTCACAGATGACCCAAAGTTTGTGATTCCTGGAGATGGGGTGAAGTCATCTGGGGAAAGGATGAGCGAGAGGAAAGTAGGTGGGACATTGGTAGCAGAAGTAGATGACTTCGGTTTTAGAGTTGAGCACAATATAGTGAAGGGGACAATAGGTCAGTTTAGGGAAAAGTCAGGATCAATGCTTTTCTAGCTTGAACTTTGCATCAGTAAGGTGTCACGATCCATGCCCCTGACCCCCTCAGGTATAACATGCTCCTGGCAGAGGTGGGGCTAAAGCCCTTCAAACTGGCCCCAAGGGCCTTAAAACTCCATCAGAAACATACATGGAGTCAGTCCTGGCGCCTTTGGGGCCAGTCTCATCATCAGAAATAAAGCAATACCAGTTTTGGACCTTAATCCAACATGGAGGCCTATTACACAGCTCAGTTCTTTAGAATCAAGCCATGCGATCTAGTGTTTTGGGTGTGGCTGGGCCTGGAACTACTTGGCCTGGAACTACTTTACCTGGGCTATTTAAACCATAACCAAACAGCAGAACACGCTTCGCGTTATTCCGCACTCCTGCAGCGTAACTCTCACCGTGTCCAGCTCCTGCTCATCTGCTTCTCCGGCGGCCCGATCCTGAAGCCCTAGATCCGGATTCCATTAATATCCTGAAAGAACAAGAACAGCATTAGCAAGCAAGAACACTTACCTGTGAAGTAACCTGTCTTAAATCCATCCTGCACTTTGCTTACCTCGCCCAACTCCGGAGTTTGCCGCAACCTGCAAAGGTAAAGAAACAAGGACAGCATTAATAACAATTCTTACCTGGGCAAGTAGCGAGTCCTAGCAGCACCCTACGCTTCTCTTACCTCGCCCATCTCTGGGTTTCACTGCAACCTGCAAGGGAGAAGGAACAAGGTCAGCATTAACAAAGCACTTACCTCGGCAAGCAGCGCTTTGATCGCTCATCACTCTGGAACATCACCGCAACCTGTACAAAGAGAAGAGAACACAGGTTAGCAATTAACACCAATAAACAGTGCAGCGCTCCGCGCATCAATAACTCACCGTGGTCTTCGGTATCGGCGCGGCAACCCCAAGATCACAACCATCCCTGTGAAACAAAAAGACATTGTTAGGGAACAGCATAGTGAAGCAAAACGCAGAGAAGATAGAGAAAATGGAGGGAAAGAAAGAGACAGAATAAAGACAGAAAAGACATTATAACTCACCTCGAAGACAGCAAGCCGAGTCGGAGTCACAGCTAGTCTGTACCCGACATAAGGGCACATGGACCAGTGAAGCAACTAGGTCCACGGAACACCCGCACCAACCACGCGCCCCTGCACAGAGACGCAGGACGGAGAGTTCAATGCACAAAAACCCAAGGTGAGCAATAACCCCAAGAGAGGGGATTTGGACCAGAGGGAGGTGGGAGTCCACCCATCACAGAACCAGTATCTTAACCCTCCATTCTCCTGTTATAGGCGCTACCCAACATCTGTCACATAACCAAGCAGAGAGGGGTCCGGAATAGCGCTTAGACCTCCATCCAGTATCGTGTGGCGCCCCCGTGGATACCAGGTGAGCGTAACATAAGGTCAGCACATTATTGTTCTATTCATTTTAAAGCTGTGCCTATTAATACTTAAAAGCCTCAAACAAAGATGATGTGTGACTACCCTGCTAAAAATCTGAGAAGAACTATCCACCTTTGACGAGTGTCTATTTGGACTGAAGACTTACTGTGAGAAATGGAGGAATATATGGATGAGTAGTAGCAAATTCCTCGAACTACTACAAACCAAAAGTGATCTCACTCATAAAGGGGAAACTTGCACAGTCAAGCGATATACCTCTGCTGTCTTTTGTGGTCATATGGGCTCTGAGGGCAGGCTATACTCTATAGAGGGGTGTGAATGTGATTACAGTAGCATCCCAAACAGCAATAATAGAAGACGCCAAATTAAAGAACTGTCCAAATAACTTTATATAAATATTTGTATTTATTTATTTATTTATTTATTTATTTTTGACATTTATAAAGCGCACCAAACCCTCAGTCATCAGGGCGCTGTTTCATACATGTTACTCTTGGTGCTTCGGTTACGGTTATGGCAGAGCTACACCTCATGGTACGGGGGCTACTGCCCCTGTACAGGTAAAAATGTATTAGTCATGTCCAGTGGTTACAAACAGGTAAAATACAAGTGCAGCGGAGGCTGCAAAAAGTCAAATCCATTAGTTACATATAGTTAAAGTGCAAATGCAGCGTATGCTACAGGGAGTCGCATCCAGTAGTTGCATATAGGTAAAAGGCAAATGCAGTGCACGCTATAGGGAGTCAAATCCATTAGTTGCATATAGGTAAAATGCAAATGCAGCGTAGGCTACAGAGAGTCACATCCAGTAGTTGCATATAGGTAAACTGCAAATGCAACGCAGTCTGCAAAAAGTCAAATCCATTAGTTGCATATAGGTAAAATACAAATGCAGCGCACACTACAGGGAGTCAAATCCATTAGTTGCATATAGGTAAAATGCAAATGTAGCCTAGGCTACAGGGAGTCCCATCAGTATTTGAATATGGGTAAACTGCAAATGTAACGCAGGCTTAGGCTACATTCTGCTGAGGGAAACAGTGGTGGTGGCCAAGGATTATCAGGAGGTAATCGGGGTCAATGGGAGCAGTGAAGAAGGCTGCATGGCAGAGATTCAAAGCATGCTGTGCCGTGCGCGGCCGCACATGGCCAGACAGGTAAAGTGGCCTTATGAGTCAACCTTCGAAATCAGGAAGAACCGGCGTCGCCATCCGGCTTGTTTCCATGCACGTCGATCTAGCGCTTCCCAGCCGATACCAGCGCTCAATAGGAGCAGGCTGGGGAATCAAATTTCCTGGTCGAGGGGGTGGAAATGCGGCAGCCATGATGGTGTGGAGCTCCAGCTCCTACACATGATTAAAAGCACTAGCAGGCAGAGCAGCAATGGTCAAATGAGCCTGCCTGTGCTGCTCGTGCTGGCAGCATAACAAGAAGGAGGGCCCAGACAGGTAAAGTGGCCTTTTAAGTTGGCCTTTGAAGTCAGGAAGAACTGGTTTCGCCATCCGGCTCGATTCTAAGCAGATGGATGTAGCGCTTCCTAGCCAACACCAACGCTCGATAGGAGCAGGCTGGAGAAGCAAATTTCCTGGTCGAGGGGGTGGAAATGCGGCGGCCATGATGGTGTGGCGCTCCAGCTCCTACACACCATTGAAAGCACTAGCAGGCAGAGCGGCAACATTGAAATGAGCCAGCCTGCCCTGCTCGTGCTGGCAGCATAATGAGAAGGAGGATATGTATTCTTTAAGTAAGCACACCAATATTAAAAAAACTGACTATAAAAACACACTGGCAAAAAGCCACCAATTTGGAAACAACACAGAAATTGGAGATTTGTTAACAGGTCACAAGATAAGCAGTGATTTTTGTTAAACTGTACGGACTACTCTGTCGCCCTTAACCTACCTGTTATTTCCACCATGTCCAAAAGGAAGGCAAGCTCTGTCATAATTTCATTCCCGTCAAAAAGCCAAACCCTATATACCAGGGAATGGGGCAGATGGGGAACAAAATATGGATGTGTGCGATCTGGGAACTGGGAACGAAAACACCCACAAAAGCCTTAGAATAGAGGCTTAACAACCCTGCTAATAGCTGGTTGGCTGGCAATCACACAAAAATGGAAAAAGCAGAAACCCCCCACGATACATGAATGGTTACAAAAAGTGTAGAACTTTGTGGCTCTAGAATGGGTAACATACAAAATTCAATGGGATCAGGTGAAGTTCAACAAGAATGGGGCCCGGTCCTGACATACTTGCAAAGTGACTACATGGTAAAATGGTGCCCACACAAGATAAGAATTTTGGACATATTGTGACTCACCAAGACAAAACAAAGGAAGAAAGAGAGGGCTGCACTTCTGGGGGTCAGGGGCGATGGAGGGGAGGGGATGTTTCAAGGGGATTGGTATTCTTTATGTTGTACTTGGAAAATAGTAAAAATAAGTTTTTAAAAAAATGAAAAAGCCAAACCCCCCCCCCTCTACGACATCCATGAACGTATCCCAAAATCTCAGTGATGAAATTGAGGTCCTTTTGCTTCACATTAGGAAAAATGACTATTATACTAGGCCCTCAAAAAGAAAACCAGATACTAGGAATATTCCAGATAATATCAATACTTGCCCTGCCGCTTTGTATGCTTGAATTACAGAGCTCGCCAAATCAGGAGGCAGGCCGTAATTTTCAGGTAACAGTGAACACTCATCATTATATCCACCCTACCATCTCCTGTAGCAACAAGTTATCTATTTTATCAGACTGGGACGAGACAGAGAACCCAAATGGGCATACAAGCAATTCTGTTATCTTGTTGGGGGGGAGAGAGGCAATTATAGGACCAGAAAAATCACGTGATGGCATGTATTGTTACATGACAGAATTAGGTGCCTCACTGGAAACTAGAATAGATAAGTGTACACAAAACATTTGTGTTGTAAGGGGAGTGGCTATGTCATGTGGGGAGGAATGTACAAAATGTAATCTCTTGTGAGACACAAATAGCTCACTAGAAAAAGATTTTGAAGTAGTAATAAGTCAGGCTTTAAAGAAAGCTGTTAGTATGCTAAAAGGAAAGCTCCTTCCACCTGTAGTGGTCTACACTTCACTCGCAGTGATTGTGTAGTATGTAAAGGTTACTTGGGAGACTAGAACCTATTCTCCACAGGACAAGAATCCACTGTCTCTAACATGGAACGCTTTACAGAAGAAGGTGAAAGGATTCTTGAAAGTAGGTTTACTAGAAGTAGCTCTACTACTTATAAGTATGAACCAGGTACAACGGGAAGAGGTATATCTTCACATCAGGGTGGGACCAAATTAAACCAACCCCATGTTCAACATCATACCTAAATCATCTATATGACTAAGGTGCCTAAACTCACATGGGGTGTAACAGAAGGAAGAGATACCATGATAAATAAGTGCACACACTGGCTGAGCTATAAGAAAGGATGTCTGTCAGCCATACAGTCAGATATTTTGGAAGCATTAAGGCGATCAGATAGCACGAATAGTAACCTCCCCCTTCCTCTTAATCTTGGCCCGGATCTCCTCAAATTCCGGAGGCTCGTCAAGACCTTCATTTTCACCTCCTCCTTCCTCCCTTCTCTGTTAAACCCCTTTGGTTGCTGAGATTGGTGACAAGTGCCCTTATGTGCCTTCCTGGGTCCTGGCCTCCCACACCCAATCGCCTTAAGTCTCCGCCCACTCCCAGCACTTGCCTTGGCCTCCACTGGCCTATGCCACCACATGTCCGCACTTATTTATTTATTGACAGATGACCACTCTCACCAAGTCACTTAACAGCTGCGTACTCCCTAGCACTTCCCTCTTTGTTACACCTAGCACTTACCCCCCGTTCACCCATCCCTTTTCTCTCTCTGCACTTGCACGTTCTGAATTCTCACAAAGCCTAGTAGTTCTATTGGATTTTCATTCCCATGCTCTCTCCCTGTGGGCGCTTTGAAACACAATTTACTTGATGTATAAGCGCCTTACAAATGCACAATAAATAAAATGAATAAATACCAATTCAGCTGCAGTTGCCATTTTCTGATATTGGTACTTGGCTGGCCATAAAGTATTGCATGCCTGATAAAATGTTGAGGAATAACCCATCAATCAAAAACGTCATTCTGACCAGTTAATAATGGCATGTAAATGTTTGATGAGCTATGTGATTTAGTCTTTCTAATGCTCCAGCACTGCATCCAGTAATATTGAGATCCTATTTCAGTGCCTGGCCTTCATTCACATTTTTGAATTGTCATCAATGTATTTCATGTCACATAATACAATATACATGGGCTTCATTATGAGGTTGGCAGTAACCCGCTGGTCCGACTGGCTGGTTGCTGCCAACCTCATAACACTGAATCTGGCGGCTGACTTCCCGGTGCCACCAAGACATTACAAGACCAGCGGCGCAGGAAGTCAGGCACCGGATTTTGTAACTCCCCATTCCCATAGAGTCCCATAGGACTCTATTGGAGTGGGCAGACGAAAGCACTGGCACTGTTGCTACCGGTGCTACAGTGAAAAGTCGTCCTACCAAGGCCACTGCGCCTGGCAGGTCAGACCTGCTGGCGGTAACGCCCTGGCCGGCAGACTCGTAGTGTTGCAGTCCGGAAACGAGGGTGCCTGTAAACTTACCAGCACCCTTGTTTCCAGATCACCACACTCGTATTGAGACCCAGTATCTGAAAAAGAATGGTGCAGCTATATCCTTCCTTTTGGAAACATACTTTGGGGAGACAGAAGCAGAACACTGAAATGATCAGGTGTGGGCTGTAAATTCGATTATTGTTTTACATTCAACGTCTTGGTATTAAACAAAAAAAATATCACCCAAACACTTTGGCCAAATGTCCAGGGGGGGGGCGGCGTTCTCTGATGTATCCTCATTGTACCTTACACCTACTTGATAATCAATAGCACGGTGGAGGAAGCAACCACAGCAGACCCATGTCCTCTTTACTAATCCTGATAGTAAATGAGCTGCAGTAGCTTTACCTTCAGATTTAACATACTTAAACCAAGGCAAATCGTTCGCTTGTACCTGAGGATAAAAGATCTTTAAGTGATTCAACATATACTTCTAAACTCTCATTATTCTATATCTTAATCCAGTAAAGGAGGGGTTTTAAACATATTGTCTGGGTTATGCCATCTGTTCCCAGCTCTAACCTAATTGGCAGGGAAAGTGCACTATACAGTCTCAATTATATTGATATTAGTATGACCCCACAGTTCTGCGCCATACGTTGCAGCAGCAACTACTTGGACCTTATACCCCTGACATATACAACCATTAAGTCTTCAGCTGCATCAATAACTCAAGCCAGCATGCCTGAATACACTGTAGCCCCGGGGTCTACCAGAATGCTTTAATACCTCCTATCTCCGACGGTGTCCCGACATGGAGCTACAGCACTCTATGGCGCCATATTACACACCAGTTGCAAGGAACATATTAGGGCTAAAGAGGAAACGGAACGGAACAACACCAACTTAAATGCCAAGTGGAATAAGGCTTGTGCACCAACTAAAAAGATCTACTTCAATGCCAGATTCATATTAATGCAATACAAGGTGTCCATGAAATTGTATAGGACACCAACCAAGTGTCATTCATTCTCTCCTAAGAATATCCTAGAATTTGTTAAATGAAGGCATGATGCAGGGTACATGTGGAATTCTCTCTAGGTGTGCTGGGTAATATCACAATATTGGCAGTCTGTCCTAAATGAGGTACAGTATTGTTTATAGTATGTACACAGATTCTCAGAGATCCTCTAAACATATTGCTCATATTAGAATTGGGGTTGCAGCCAACACAAGAGAGACTTGTCAGTCTTGCCAAATTATTAGTAAAAGGAAGCATACTAATGTGCTGGTTAAAGACTAAACCCTGGACAACACAAAATGGATTGGAGACATGCTATGTTGTAACTATGTGGAGGAAACATAGATGAATTTCTCAAGCAAAGTATAGGCAAAAAGACATATTTCAGTCTCAACGATAGACAGGTGCAATGTCTCCCAAGCATGGATGAAGAAGATCAATCAAAAATGATATTTCAATGTTTCAGGTTGATTTGTGAAAACATTGATTGGACATAGGCAGTGTGTGAGGTTACAGTGATAACACATCAAGTGGACCATCTTTAACTATTTAGTAGTGCATATTGATCACAGCCCATGGGTATGGATGGATCAGATAAAGATGATATAAATGATAGGGCATGATAATGAATTGTACTTGTTTAGTATTTTAAAGTAAAGTAATTGTCATTGATATTTGTAATATTCGCTGACACAAATGTGTAATATTAGCTGGCACAAATGTGTAATATTAGCTGGCAAGCACCCTGTACTTAGATATAAGACCCTTTTTCTTGGTGAGCACTGCTGTCACCAATAGTCCTAGAGGGAAACTAACTGTATCTTTCCATTCTCTCTGTGATGTAGTGCTAGATGCAACCGCATCAGCCATGCTCAATCTTCATCAACACTGTTTTTTCGATTTTTTTTGCCCAAATTATTTTTTGAAAAAATCTCAATAACATTTTTTTTCTTTTTGGGGGTCCAACCCTATTAGTCTTACAATAATACCGGCCCCCAACCCTTATAAAACCTTACCCACCACCCCTTATATTTTTCTATGTGTTTTTTCTAGAAAATAAATTCTGCAAAAAACCCTTCGAAAAAAACACTGTCGATGAATAAACGTTGTACCATGAGGACATACCCAATATATTGCATTATCCGCTTCCTAAAAAGCAGGCCTGAATGCTATCCCCAAGATGATGGTGAATTTATGGTGACATTTGGTGCCAAAATTTGCTGTGCTTAAAACATATGCATGCTTGAGTAAGCAAACAGCCCCATGGCTTGGTAGCCGAGGGGATCAAACTGCCCCAGTTCGGAACTCTGAAGTGCTCAGGTCGTGAGCCCCCACACCCATGTCAGACTTCTCAATAAGAGCCCACACAGCGTCATGCATTGATCAGCATTAGATATGTAGCAGGGCTTTGAAATGGTCCGGGAAGTGCTCTGCTGTCTGCCCCTACTCCTTTCCTTTAAATACACTCTCTGGTGGGCTGAACCCAGATTCAAAGCATTTAACCAGTTGCACAGCCTCCATGTACTGTCTTCCTGTTCAGCTGTTATTGAGCTGCTTTTTGAGCTCAATGCCTTCCTGCCTGAGGCCATTAGATGTACTGGTAAACTAGGCAGAAACAGTGCATTCTGCCCAAAGCCCCAAGCAGTTACTTGCAGCTGATTCTGCTTTCTTTGGTACTCTGATACTTCATACTTGCTGATAAGAACGTTCCTCAAATAATAGGAGACACAAAAAAACATGATTTTGATAGCATTCCTTTAAGTCGAAGTCAGCTGCATCAGTAGCTTCTTTACTAATTGTGCAGTAATCCACTTCTGCTGATGTTCCATTCATTATATACAATTACTACATCCAAGTAGGCCTCAGCTAACAACTGCTTGTTCTTTTTTTTGTTGCTCTGACTAGTCAGAACAAATCATTCTTTTCATTGCTTCTATTCCTCTCGGCGTGCCCCCCACCTGTGGGATTCGACCAGCACTGCAAATAATATTATAATAGGCAATCAGCATCCCCAATTCTTATCCTATTAATTTGAAAGCCTTCAGTGCTCCTTACAACTACTCACACACCTAAAAAGAGTGATGCCTTTCCTCTTTCTTTTCCGTCTTTTTTTTTTAATACATACTGAACGCCACTATATTACCAAACCATATTACCATGTTGACAACTGGAGGCCACCATAGAACATTTGGTATTCAGGAGCAATATACTTTCTCATCAACCTGCCTTCCATTCACATCCATATCTCCATTCAAACAGAGAGCCTTCTGGCCTGGCTCGATTAGCATTCCTATGAGTGAAATATCAACAATTAGTTTGGGTACCTAAAAACAACATTGTTCGCTCCCGTTGTCCCCATCCTTAAAGATCAGGTCTGGACCCAAACCAAAGGTGAAAGAAATGACCCACTCGCCTTTTCCCACTCTTGTGAAATTGTAACCTTCCTGTAAGACTGATTGGATGTATTTTTTTTCCTTATTGGCATTTAAAATGTTTTTTAATAACCTGATAATGGAACTACAAAGCCCTATGGTAAATACCTGTAACACAGAGAACCTTATGGAAGTTGATTTCAACCAAGTATTAGCATACAGTGACTTTAAAGGGCTAAAAATCCATCTCCATATACCAACGTAATCTTCATCCTCTGTATTTGCACATAATCCACAACTATTGTTACGGTCAGAAATGAGAGCCGGACACAAAATTGTATTCTGAAAGACAGTCAATTTTATTAAACAGAAATGAGTTGGGAGACTGCTTCTCTAGCCCTATTCTAAAGAGGAATTTCCGTACCTAGAAAACTAAAAACTAAGGATCAGTCTGTGTCAAGTAGTCAGTAACTTAAAAGTTGTCCCTGTGTCCAAAATGGCCTAAACTGATCCTGAAACTAGAAACAAAAACATTAAAAAGGGACTTGATGTTAGCAAAAAGTGTTCATAATCAAAATTATAAGGATAAATCCAACAATAAGTGTGTTCCAAGGAGAAATCCTTGAATCCAGAGGGTGGTTCCCTTCCGCTGGATTTTTTGGGCAGGATGGCAAAAGTGTTTCTTTCTAACAGTTCTTTTGTGTCTTTGTACTGGATGCACAAAGTTCTTGTTAAAACAGTATATGCCATAACAGTCTTTCTTTATCTCTTCTTGTAACTTATGTAGATTGCCTGGTATATTCCTTTGCCAGTAATCCTCTTATGGGCTCTTCAGATCCCCTGGTATACTCCCCTGCCAGGTATCTTCCCACAATGACAAAGATCTTTATACAACTTTGGTGGATTGCCTGGCATACTGCCCTGCCAAGAATCCTTCTATAGGGGTTTCAGATCTCCTGGTATACTTCCCTGTCAGGTATCATCCTCCCATATGTCAACTGCCTGGTGTACTCTCCTGCCAGGACTTCTTACTTGTTTCACTGTTCTCTTTTAATATACCACAGTAGCATATATTTCGAAGGGTTTAGTATATTTACCTACGGTAACACTTGTTTCAACTCTCCCACACATTGGCATCTCATAGATCTGTGCTTGTTGCTGCACTATGTTTTGTCGGTGTTCAGATATTCTTCTCACTAGTATTGAATTGGTATTGGAGGTTTTCTACATTAAAACCGCTTTTGAGTATTGTCCATATCAGCAATTCCATACCATTCATTAATTCTGTTGTATGCATGTCGGTACGATACTCCACTTTGGGCAAACTCACTGGTCGTTCACAGCATCTTCGACTCTTGACGTGCTAATGCAATGAAGCTTCCTTACTGGATCGGCTTCTTACATGGGCCAGACGTTCCCCCAGTGTTTCCAGCAGCTCTGCAATCACTTGCAGGCTTTCCTCCGTGGTCTGAACACAAGTTCTGCTGTGGCTCCCAGTTCTTCCACATGCCTTCAGGTGTGCCTGCTATGCCTCTTCTTCCTTCTTGCCACGACAATATGTTTGACTCACGTTCGCGAGCCGCAGCATAGATTTGCATGTCCCCGCTTTCACTCCTTTCTCCTGCACAGTTCTCTCCCATACTGATGCCATTTTTAAATGCCCTGCACTCTTTAGGTTCAGCAGGTTAGGCTTCAGGCTTCTCTTAGTTTGCATAAACTCATTCCTCCTCTTCCTTCTCTGAGTACCTGAGGATTTATGGGAGTTGAAGTCCATAAATGGTTTTGGATTTCTTGAATGTTGCTTTTCAAAAGTTTCATAAAAAGACATAAAAACTAGTGAATGTTAGAGCAATACATGGGGGCTTGATTAGAATGACAATAAGCTGTTAGGAATCTGGGTATTATAGGGTCTTCCTCAGAAAAGTGGGGGGAATACCGCGTCTTGTCTGGAGTCACCACCTCTCTCCGGTAGTTGTCCCCGCCCCAATGTGATCCTTCCTCATATACCCACCCCGAGGGTCAAGATCAGGTTGCGGGTGCCGTCCCCTGGCTACATGGTAGGAGGTTACTGCCAGGAAATCAGTGATTACTCCACTGGATTAATAATATACCATTCCCCTAATGTCGCTGGTTCTCTCTGCACGTATTGGGAAACGGGAAAGGAAGTCCACATTGCCTTGTTCTCTTCCTTTCCTGTGCTCCATGGAGAAACAATAGGGTTGTAAATCTAAGAACCAGCACATGACCCTTGCATTATTACATTTGCAAAGGCTCATCAAAGTCAATGGGCATGGTCTGTGATAAGTCCGAATTTGCTACCAGTTAGATAGTATTTGAGGTAGGTTATAGCCTACTTAATGGCTAGGGATTCAAGTTCAAGGGTTGCGTAATTTTTTTCTCATGGAAATAACTTCCTGCTTTTATAGATGATGGGATGCTCTATACCGTCATTATCTTGTGAAAAGACGGCGCTTAAACCATTATGCGAGACGTCAATTCGTAGGATAAATTCCCGCTTGAAATCTGCTACCTTCAGTTCGGGCTCTCTATGCAAAATGTGTTAGAGTTTGTCCAAAACAATTGATCTTCAGGACACCATTTAATTTTCTGGGGTTCAGCATTTTTGAGTTTATTCTTGAGAGAGGATGTTATAGAGGAGAAATTAGGGATAAACCATCTATAATACCCTACTAAACCCAAAAGGCTTTCAAATCTTTATTTGTGTTTGAAGTGGGAGTTTCATCAACAGCTTTGACTTTTTCGGTTTGTAGATGAACTGATCCATTTCCTGCAACAACAAAAAACAAGATATTTTATTGCTGATCTAGCTAAATATTTGTTGGGGTTTGCGGTAAATCCTGCTTTTCATAGGACGCTAATAACCAAATACAGGTGGTAAACATGTTCTCTCCAAGATCTGCTGTGGATGATCATATCATCTTTATACACTCCACAGAAAGAAGCATAGGGTCGGAGGATTCGATCCATTATCCTCTGAAAAATAGCCAGTGCCCCATGTGCACCAAAAGGCAAGACTTTGATTTGAAAAAGAGCTTACGGAGCTGAAAAAGCTGTTTTGGTTTATCTGCTGGATTAAGAGGAACTTGCCAGTACCCCTTAGTCAGATCAGTCGTGGAGAAGTAAACAGCGGACTCCAGTCTATCAATAAGATCATCAATTCTGGGCATAGGATAACTGTCAAATTGGGAGACCTTGTTAACCTTTTTGAAATCAATGCAGAACCTCAACGACTGATTTGGCTTAGCGACTAAAATAATAGGGGATGACCAGGGGCTTTTAGAGGGCTTGATAATATCAGCTTTTGACATAGTTTCCAGCTCTTCTTGAATGATATTCTTTCTACTCCCAGGTATTCGATAAGGTTTCAGATGTACAACATTTCCTGGAGGGGTATGGATGTAATGATATATCCCCATTCACTCTTCCAGATTCTGTTCTATAAACATCAGGGAACTGTTCTAAGAAGTCCATTAGATCTTGTTTTTGATTCTGAGCCAAATCGGAAGGAATTCAATTATTGGTGTTGGTTTCACCAGATAACAGGTAGTCACAGACTGAGGGGCCCTGTATAAACAGTGTACAGGGTAATGCCCTGACTGATAGCAATTTTAAAACAAAAAGGGGAAAAAGACAACTGCAAAAAATGTATACACAGTTGTGTTTTTCACCAGATAAGAAACTTGTTAATACTACTTTAGTATCTGCAATGGGATTTTATTTCCATTCCATGAGGAGATTCACATGATAAATGTGGATCTTGATCTTTCTGTCTGGTTGCAAGACTTGATAATTATAAGGCCCTGTTGATCCATAATCTCATGGGGGCCATACCACTGAGAGAGCATTTTATTTTCCAAAGTGGGAAGGAGAACTAGGACCTTTTGTCCATTAGAAAAGGGTCTTAATACAGCTTTTCTATCATGATATCCTTTCTGTTATTCCTGGGTTTTAGTCAAATTAGTCTGTACTATAGATATAACTGCTGCCATGTGTACTTTCAAGCTCTGGGCAGTTTGAGATAATGGTAAAGTAACTTTCTCTCGTTCCTCCCAAGCTTCACGTAACATATCCAAGACATCTTGCGGTTCTCTCCCTTATAAAAGTTCTAATGGGGAAAATCCTGTGGAGGATTGGGGTGTTTTCCTAATGGCAAAAAGGGCCCACAGTGTCATAACATCCCAATTCTTTCCATCAACGTCAACTCATTTCTTTTAGATATGTTTAAAAGTCGTGTTCAATCGCACCACCAAACCACCAGTTTACCAGTTTGAGTAGTGGTATATTGAGGTATGCAAAGTTTTAATCTGAAGATTCACCTTTACTTCAGACATGAGTTTACTCATAAATGTAGATCCTTCATCTGTCGAGATCTCCTTTGGAAAGGCAACTCTTGAAATAAAAATGAATTAGTGTTTTAAAATGTGTGGTTCAGTAAAGAAAAGTCTTCAGGATTACTAGCTGCGTAGTCTAATATCACCAATATGCATCGGTTTCCCAATTTTGATGGTTCTAAAGGTCCAACTATATCAATACCTATGCGTGAAAAGGTATGTCTATAATGGGTAAGGGCTATACGAGAGCTGGTGGGGGTATTTGGGTATTGGTTTTCTGATGTAGAGCACAAGTACTCACACAATTCTTTGCATCTGCTTATATCCCTGCCCAAAAGAAGCGGTTTATGATTTGGGCTTGGTTTTTAGTTGTCCCTAGATGTCCGCTTGTCAGGTGGGAATGAGCAATTTCTAGAACAATTGTCTGATGGCTTTTATGTACTTCAATCTGTGACCCAGGGATACCGTCAGATCTACCATCTCCCCTATACAGTAACCCAGTCTTTAAGAAAAAGAATGGTCCAAATTGCTCCCTTCCTTCCTCCTCAGGTAATACCTGAAGAAAAGGTTTGGCAAGCATGGGATCATTCCTCTGGGCAAATGCTAAATCAGGGATGACTTCTGATTCCTCCTCTGTCACAAGAGGTGGGATTACCTCAGGTGTAATTTGAGGCTCTACATCTGCTTCTCCAAAACCTTGTATTCCTCTTCCGGTTTTATCAGAGGTTTTAACTTCTTGGGGTTTGGTAAATGGAGCCTTCTCCAAAATCCCTTGGGCTATTCTCTGCCCTGCCTTGATTTGATAGGCCTCTTTGCCATTATTTTGCATCATCACTTTTACATCCCCTCTGTATTCAGGGTTTTTTACACCAGCTAATTACTCTAAGCCACATCTCCAGGCTAAACCTGATTTAGAGTCAAGTCGAATGCAGGTTCCAGGAGGGGGAAGAACAACTCAATCTGTGGGTATTGAAACTCAGTCTCCAGGTTTCCAAGCTGGCCACCATGGGGAGAGCACTGTGACCAATACTCTCCTGAACTTCGGGACTCCAACTACTGTTCAATTAGCACAAGCGCCCTCCCCAGGCATTGGATGCGGTAGAGCAAGAGGCCAGTGATCTCGCGCGGCACATCGAACTGCAGGAAAAGCAAAGGAAGCTGCCCGAGAAGGCCCCCAGGGATTCTCCAGGGGCGCCCAGAGTCATCCGAGGCGAGTGCAGCGAGATGCCACTTGGACGAATTGGAAGAGAGCTAAGGAGGAGGGACCGGAGAGGGATCCCTCGACCACAGAGGGATCAGAGCTCTAGAGGGAGCCCAGCGGAGACCCGCACGCAACATCATACCGGGAAGCATTGGGGTGGTGAGTCTCGAACGAGTAGAGAGCAGGCCCATATATATAAAAAGAGACCCAGGGAGCCTGGGGGGTGTCACCCGATGACAAGACTGCCGCCAGGGAAGGAAAGCAAAACCGGGGGGCCTCCATAGTGCGCAGACCCACGGGCTGGAGAGTGGGCATGACTTTGAACCCAGGCACAAAGCGAGGAAGTATAATACAGCCCGAGGGTGCAAGGCCTTCCCCAGTATCAACGCTTACCATCAACATATTATGGGCCCTGCCCCCGGAAACTAACCATACGCCCAATGGAAAGGTGGGCAAGTCACGGCTACACAGCAGCCAGATAGGAGAGAAGAGCACAAACGCTTTGCCTTGCAGGGCAAGAGGCATATAGCATGTAAGGAAGAGCAACTGGCGCATATTGAAACCCCCCCGCCACTCTAAATTAATAAACTGCTAACTTCAGGAATCCATTTTGGAAAACGTCCCCCCTCTAGCACAAGGAGAATTAGAAGAATTAGAGGGTAACCAGACCACAAATATTGGGAAAACAAGCAGGGACCTTGGTCCCAGCAAGAAAGCTCCTCGGTACCAGCGATAGAGTGTGTTCTCGGGAGGAAGAGGGGCAACTGAAAATTTCCAAGACTAGGGGAAAAGACCCGACACCAGCTTCAAAAGGTTCCAGGAAACCCCCTGGTGAGCAACCGCCAGCGGATGTGGAGTAGAGAAGTTAGTTTGCCACAGGGAATGCAACCGGCCCAGGAACAAACAGACCAAGGGGAATCCCAAACGGAAGAAGGCCAAGACCAGAACGTGACGCAGTCACTACTCAAGCAATATTTTTAGCGACTTTGGTGACAGAATCGCAGACACAGTCCAGAAGTAAATGACCTTAATGAAAGAGGAACTGGTGTCGGCGCCTCAGGAGATAAAGCGCGATGTGAAAAAAATGGAGGAATGGTTTGCCACAAATGAAAAAGAAATACAAGAGTTGACAGAGGACTCAAGGAAGATGGAAACCTGGGTGGAACAATTGGCAATCGCAAACCATAACCTTGAGCCCCAGACCAAAGACCTAGAAAATAGGTCAAGGAGAGCAAACATCCGAATTAAAAATCTGCGTGGGGATGTCCTTGATAAAGACTTGTAAACTGTGGCGATAGGCATCTTTGTCGACATTGTAGATGTAGAAGAGAAGCCAGAAGTTAGGATTGACAGGATTCATAGAGTAGGTCCTCGAAGAACGAAACCAGGGGCACGACCTAGAGATGTGCTGGCAGCCCTACAAGACTATAAAACAAAGGAACAAATCCTGCAAACAGCAAGGAAGGTGAAACAAATAACCTACAATGGGTCTGAGATAGCGCTTTTCCAAGACATGTCCCAGTAAATGTTGGTAAAAGGAGGAAAATAACCCCGGTCTTGGGGGTTCTTCGGGACAAGGACATCAGATATCGCTTGATGTTCCCATTTGGTCTGGTGTTTGAGTGGCAGGGGAAGCAATATCGGATCACGTCTGAGGAGGATGGAGCGAAAGAGAAACAAGATGGTGGTACTAACCCCAATTGAAAGGCCCTGCTCTCTGATAAGGCCCGGAGAGGAGACTAATTCCTGTGAAGCACAGAAAGTCTAGAGAAGATCAAAAAGGTACAAGGGTGAACGGAATAGCAAGCCTAGGGAGGGCGAGCAATGGGGAGGACACAGGAGGTCCAGAGGGGAAGGGGGGTGCAGGGGTGGAATCAGGAATGGGTTGGGGAGAACCCAACCCGCTGATGCTCGAGCTGGGTTGGTTAAGGGGCTCAATTACTGAGAGGTGGATTTGAGGGGGCTAGAGACCGGTTGAGTCCTCCCAGCGAAGGGGAGGAATGAGAGGGGGAAAGGGGAGGAGGGGTTGAGGGGTGGGTGAGGTTGAGGGAAGGGGATGGGGAGGGAATCTGATCAGGATCTGACGAGGAGCTTTAGAATTGGTGGTCACCCCTACGACAATGGATAGGCACAATAACTTAGGCATCATATCCTTGAATATCAAGGGAATAAACTCGCCCCAAAAGAGGAACAAACTAGAAAGATACATGCGGAGGGACAAACCTGACATAATAACACTACAAGAGACCTATGTACAGACCCGGGATAGGGAACGACTGAGATTGCAAGGTGTATGCCAAATTTACCAGTCCACAGATAAAAGCAAGAATGGGGAGTGTTGATTGCCCTATGGAATAAACTGAACCTTATAGTTACTGATATGGATAGGGATGCCCAGGGAAGATATTTAGCTGTGAACCTCAAGGGGTGGGGGAAGGCTTCACAGTAGCAACTATTTACGCCCCAAATAAGGGACAAGACCCTTTCATTCAACATGCCCTGATCAAACTTGAGAAATTTGCGAAGGGACCCATAATCTTGACTGGGAACTTTAGCATGGCCTGGGATCCTGAGAAGGATAGATCTACAAAAACCAAGGGAGTCCAGGCAAAACCCTCGAAAGAACTGGTAGAGAAAGTGGAGAGTCTAGCGCTAGTGGACATATGGAGGGAAAAGGAAGGGGATAAGGAGGGGTATACTTTTTTCTCCCATGTCTACCGATCATCATGAAGAATTGATCATGTGTGGTCATCCCACGTACTCCTTGGAAGAGTAAAATGGCTATCGAGGTGGGGGCAATAATTCTATCATATCACGCCCCCCCCTGACACTGAACATTGCTAGAAGGTCAGGCCCTTTAGGACTCTGGAAATGGAGGTACCCTGCCTTTTTGTTCAAGGACCAAACCTTGAGGAAAGAGTTACAGGAGGTGATTGAAGGGAAGATAGATCCATGCAGATGAGGTGGGATGCCTATAAGGCTGCAATTAGTGGGGAACATTATTTGGATTAAGGCCTGTCGGGACAGAGAAGTAAGGCTAATAGAAAAAGATCTAGAAGAAAAACTAAAGTTAAGGTAATGGCTAAGACTTCTGGCCAGCATGTTGAGAAAGGAAGAGAAGGCCAAAACTATTTTAAAAATAAAAATGGAAGGGGGGGCGGGTGGGGATCAGCACGGACACCAATGACATAGCTCAGGAATTTGCAAGGTTCTATACGGATCTATACTGCTCGGCAAACCCAACAGAACAGAGTCAAGAGGACTATTTGGGAAAGAGGAAATTGACAGAAATAACAGAACAGCAAAGGGAAGCACTTGAGTTAGATATTACAATGGAAGAGGCCCGGAAGGTCATTATGTCATTGCCCAGCAATAAGTATCCGGGTCCAGATGGTTTCACCCCGGAATTTACTAGATCCTAGGTTCCCCTCCAGAATGAAATTGGGTGTAGAGGGCAAATTACAGCTACGATGGAAGAGACTAAAGTAGTCCTTATCCCTAAAGAAGGTAAAGATCTGACTCTATGTGGATCCTATAGGCCGATGGCCTTAATCAACGTGGATGCTGAAATCTATACGAAGGTCCTGGCAAATCGCTTAGACCAACTGCTTCCAGTTATAATTAGTCCAGACCAGTCAGGTTTCATTAGGCGTAGACAGAGGAGTGACAACACACGGAGGACAGCTCACCTTATAGAAAAGGTGAATAAGAAGAACATTCCAACCATTTTGGTAGCCTTAGATGCTGAAAAGGCATTTGATAGGCTAGAGTGGAGGTTCCTCTTCCTAGTAATGAAGCGAATGGGCTTTGGCGACACATTTTTAATGAGGATAAAAGCCAGCTACCAAAACTCAATCCTACAGCTGCCAATCACTGTCCAACTCTGAGTCCGTCAGGGTGCAAAGGAGTACTAAACAGGGCTGCCCCCTCTCGCCCTCGCTCTATGCTATCTATTTGGAGCCACTTCTGGAGGCAATAAGAACTAATGGGGAGATTGAAGGGATACTATTTGAGGGCAGGACCCAAAAGATAGCCGCCTTCATGGATGAAATGCTGAACACTCCCTTAAGGCAATGGAGAGAGAGATGTCAAGGTTTAGTTTGGTAGCAGGGCTAAAAATAAATCCCTACAAAACAGAAATCCTGAACCTGACAATACTGACTGAGACAGAGCAGGATCTCAGGGGTACCCTTCCATAGAGATGGGTAGAGAAGTCCATAACTCAACTAGCTAAAACAGTGGACCAACTTTACTTGGCCAATTATTTGCCCAGGCTGGAAATTATAAAGAACAAACTGATTGACTCCCCTAACCTAACTCCCCTAGTTGCAGTCCCCTAACGATAACCTGGTTGGGCAGAATCAATGTTTTAAAGATTGTCATCCTGCCGCAGTTGTACTTTTTCATGACTCTCTGATACAGGTTGCTGCACCCTTCTTCAGAGCTATGCAAAAATATACAGGGAAATTTGTTTGGAACAATAAAAGACCAAGGATTTCTAGAAGGGTAATGATGACGTTAAGAAGCAGGGGCGGAATGGATGGGGGAACCGGATTTTGAAGTTTATTTTATGGCGTCACAAATAAAGGTTATGAGATATTGGTTTAAGGATGACCGGGAAAAGATATGGAGTGCAATGGAAAAGGCAGTGGTAGGGGGAAATATTGAGGAATATTGGGGAAGTATTATGGAAGCCGAAGGGGGACAGACCAATCAATATGTACAAAAACACCAAAGGGCACAACTAAAAATATAATATCCAACTATTACATTCCTCCCGTTACGTATAACAGTTTTATCACAAAAGAACGGGTGTGGGAGTATGTATCAATGGTGAGGCAAAGTCATTGAACTCCTGTCTAAAAGACACACAGATAGTAACTGTCCCTAATAGGAAGCACACCCTGTCGGGGCAAGTTTACCCTAGTAGGAGCGTTGGTGTAACGCCTCTCTAAAAGGGATAGTGAGGGATCTGTCCCTCATCTATACATCATCTTGCAATTGAACCCAAGTACTTAAAAAACAGTACAGGTACCAATCAGAGGCTGTTTACATTAGATCATGCCTCTTGTTTGTTATTTCTAAAGAAGGTCGTGCCACGTTGGAATTGTTCTGTTACGTTTTAATCACCAGCTCCGTGGGGGTATCATAGATAAACAAACCTAATACTGGATCATTAAAAACACATGAGTCCTACACATGCCTAGAATGTGGGACCTGTTAGTTACAATATGCCCTCAATGGGCTACTGTTCATTCTGACTGTGTCTGCTTTTATTCCTGGGAACATCAGATTGGTCATGAGGTGTCTCATGAGCCTAAGGTCGACCGGTTTGGATGCCCTTTAACTTGCGGCCATCTTCTTCAGGACCAGATGATTTATGATCTGTATGATTCCATTTGGGATCTGTAGTAGCGGATCTGGCGCACACTCTGTCCACTAGGGAAGAGAAAAAACAACAAACGGGGATCTCAGAAGCTCATTCCGGTATTGTTGTGCACTCAAAACGTGTGAAGTGATTCAGAGGGCCGTTTCTATGCATCTAAGCATTGTGAATGAAATCCAATACATATTGGCATTGTCCATAGATATGGGCGGTTGGCTTGCCCAATAATGGTAGTCAGGGGCGGGGGAAAGGGGTATGAGGGTGAACCCAGGGTACCCAGGAATCCTTTAGGCACCCTATGTTATTCAGATGGACACCTCAGTTTTGTGAGGGGTGTCTGCCATGCTACAATTAGAGTGTAAAGGTAAATATGACATACCGGAGCAAGCACTAGTAATGGCCCCGGGCTATGTAAAACTCAAATGTGGTGGGATGCATGGGTTGAGAACCTTGCTCCACGTGTTAGCTGTGCAGGCAAAAGTATAACAGCCACAATTGAGATGAGTACCGCGGCACGTTACTATGACCAGCGTATTCACAACATGTGTTCTAAAATACACAGAACATTATTTGCCTACCTGACATGCACGTCTTTTCAGGCTGGAAGAAACATTCCTGAAAAAGCCTGCTGTGTTTTTTCTTCTCGTGTCTCTAGAGAAAGCGGACAATGAGAGAAAGAGGGATAAGGGGGACGTATCCTTAAATAAATTCAAAACGGACCAACATTTGGGTTGGTTTTTTTACCTGCAGCGTTTGCAAGCGGGATGGATGACACAGGCTCCTGTGACTCAATGCGGTGCATCTAATGCTGTAGGCGGTCTCATTACTCCAAGTTGCTAAAGAGCCCAAGACTTCCGCTCGTGTCATAAAAGTAGGCGTGTCATGGAGACGTGCCGGCTAGGTGTGTAACCAATCCGGCAGACATTTTGGAGGAGTGGATGTTGTTAACCCGTCAAATGTTTAATGTGGTGTATGAAGGTATTGTGCATTAGCACAGCCGTCACATAAGGAACATCCAGGGACCAGTATCGTCCAAATGAACATGCTCTCAGTGTGAGGAGACTTGGTTTTGGCATGCTGCAAATACTGCATGTAGCAAGCGGATGTTGCTACGGCAGTGCACCTGTGTCCTAAGGGGAACTGTATATAAATCTGATCAGGGAGTAGTGCTGCAAGCTCTGTGAATAGTCGTGTTACTCATCCAGGGCACATATGTCAATCTACATCTATTAATTACCCTCCTGTAATTCAATGGGATGAGCCTCTCGCGCATATAATAGGATGTACAGAGGCATTGTGCAATAGTACAGTTGTCACATCAAAAACCTCTAGCAACCAGTGTCCTCCAGGGGCACATATATTTAGTATACAAACTCGGTGAGGGCATACCGAACATGCTCCCAGTAGCATAAATCTGTAGCAACGGCAGTACGTCTGTATCCTAAGGGGACTGTGTATGTGTCGGACCAAGGAGCAGCACCACAAGCTCTGAGTTAAGAATAGTTGTGTTGCTCTTCCAGGGCCCATCTGTCAGTCTAGGTAATTATTTATTTGCCTCCTGTGGATCAATGGTGTACTCCACTTGACCCAGTCAAGCTGATTGATCTTATGTCGTGAAGTTCTATCACATGACTCTAGGGGGGCAAGAAAACAAGTGCACATCCACTTGCTAACTGCAGTTCAAAAACAGAGGCTCAATGCGATTGCGTCTACACGGAAAGGCACGGTCATCTGGCTAATTCCAATGCCATCGTGTTTAGGGGTGCATGGTGGCCAATTCGTGCCATTGGATCGCCTCATTAAGACCTGTATCATGGGTTTTGAGTCTGAAGATCCATTGTTGTTCTCTTCGTAGAAGCAAGTCGTGTTAATTCCCTCCCCTCCTGGGTGGGTGTATCCGTTCAATTATAGTCCAAGTGAATTGCTCTGGACTATGTCCTTTAGGCACAAAATGTTGTACTAGTGGGGCTGTCAGTTTTTTGGTTCTAAAACAGGATCTATGCTCAATCATTCTTTTCTTTACAGCTCTCACCGTCATCTCAACGTATTTCAGATTACATGGGCATGTAATGAGATAGATGACCCCTGAGCTATTGCAATTTGTGAATGTTTTTGTATCCACAGTGTCTTCCATCCAATATCTATCTCTACACTGCATCGAGTTTGTGTACACAGAGTATTGCCCACAGGGTGAGTTCCCGTGGCCGCCGTGCTTGTCCAAAGAGTGGTTTGGGCAGTGCCAGTATTCATGGCTGATTCAGGCAATGTTTTGACTAATCTATCTCGGAGATTTTGTCTTCGTTTCAGGACAAAGGATGGTGTCTGTATGGGATGTTCTCCTGTGTTAAGAATGGGCCATTGTCTGTTGACTTCCTTTTTGATTTTATTCACTAAAGGAGAGTAGCTGAACACAGCTGTGTGGTTCTCTCTCGGTGGAGTTTTGGGATGTTGTTTGAGCGTAGTTTCTCTTGGGGTGTGTCGTGCCCGCTTATATGTCGAGTTGACAATATGCTTTGGATAACCCTGGTTAGTCAGTTGGGTTTTGAGCAATTTTCCCTGGGTCATGTAGTCCGAGGTGTTTGTACATGTCCGGCGGTATCATAAAAACTGGCCAAAAGGAAGATTGTCTTTTAAGGCTTGTGGATGATAGCTGGAGTAAGCCAGTAAAGAATTCCGGTCAGTTTGTTTTTTGTATAGAGGATAGTTTGCCCATGCTCTCGGTGATATTGAGGTCAGTTAGCAAGGATAGCTTTAACCAAGAACTACTTTCTCTGTAATTATATTTTCTTCCAACAACTATTGGGGACGGCGATAGGAGCCACATTTGCGCCAAGCCTCGCTAACCTCTATGTGTACCTTTTTTAAAAGAACTATATTTACCACACCAGTAACCCTTTTTTGGTTCAGATACAGGTCTGGCGTAGGTATATAGACGATGTATTCATGATTTTCAAAGGCACACAAGAAGAACTGAAGGACTTCCACCAGTGGATTAACACCTGTAATCCCCATCTCAAGTTCACATTAGAACCAGACAAAGAGAACATACACTTTCTGGACCTCGACAACATCCGAAAACTCCACCGATGCTTTTTAGGACCTAGAAATACCTTCCGTGGGATGTACCCACTATTGTCCTCCTACAATGTAATGCAATTTACAAAAGGCCCAATATGTTATGGCATTTATGGCATTTATAACACGCCTATACACAAGTGTTTCACTGCTAATACTGTTCTTTCACACAATGTGTACCTTATCCCTGTTTTCTTTGACATGTGGGAATTTCAGGCCACCACCACATCACATAAATCCAGGCCTACAACTGTGTAAGCAGGGCTGCAATCGTGTTTCTGTTATGAAAGGCCACACATAGAATGTCAACTCAGGATCTGGACTGATTAACGCATGGGCTTTTTACGATGCTTCCTTCAACTCCTGCAATGCTTCTCCCGCCTCTGTTGTCCATACAAAGTCTTTCTGTCTCAATCAATGATAAAATGGTCTTGCTAATTCTGAAAAGATGGGTGTGAAAAACTGGGAGAATTGAAAAGATGTCCCCAATATTGCCTTTAAGCATTTATGATCTCTGGCCGGGAGGGCAGTACTCATTTGTGTTTTGTCCTGGCATATTGTTCTACCTTTCCTTGAAATGGGCACTCCCAAAAAACAGACTGCTGTTTCCACTGAATCTTGGGCATGTTTATTTTCAAACTTCTTGCCTGCAATGCCCATAATGCTTCCCTCAAACGTTAATCATGGTCCTCCCTCACAACTTCTGAAGAACAGTAAATCATCTAAATACTGTGTAACGTTATCTTGAATCCTCACACCCTCCAGTATGCTCTTTATTACTCTGAAATATGGTGGGGCTGTCACGCATTCTTTGTTATAAAACTCACTGCACAAATATCTGCCCCTCCCATCTGAAACAGGTGAATGTCCTGCTATCAGGGTGTTGGGGGAGTGAACAAAGCCCATTTGAAATATCAATTTGGGTATAGGTACTTGGCCCAGGGCTTTATCTTGGCCATCATTTCTGGGATTGACGCCACCAGCTGAGCCAAAGGTGCCAATAAGTTATTCAATTCTCTAAAATCAATTGTCAGATGCAGAGGTGTTGCTAGGTCTGGAAAATGTCTGGGGCTACACAATGTTGGGACTCGGGGCTAGCTAGCCTTTTGGTTGTAGTCCCTCAGCTGCTATCCGGGGCTACAACCAAAAGACCAGGGGCTATAGCCTCCGTAGCTGCCCCCTAGCAACGCCTTTGGACGGACTGACCACACAGGGGCAAAATACTTTGAGGGTCCCCCTACCCTTTCTACGACCCACCTACATAGGAGATATTTCACTATAGCCAATACCGCACGTACACTCTTGGGGGAGGAGAATAGGCCTTAAATGTGTTGTAGATCACTTTTAACTTTGATTTCAATGCAATCTGTAGTTCTTTTGTTTTCTATCACAACTTTCCCTCTAACTGCACAATTTTTTAATTCCTCAACTTATCACTCCTTTCTGCTTCACTCTTCTATCCATACGTTGCCGCTCTGAACTGCGCAGCAAAATCTTTGTCCTTTTTAACATTAGCACGTCCAATACTGCATCAACCTTTTACCATTCAAACGATCCAGTAATAGGTCTTCTAAGGGGGAAATCGGTACTTTCGTTTAAAAAATTTTCAAATTGTTGATATGACATGTGGGGGGCTATTCATGAATACGCATGTGTCAGTCTCCTATGCCTCTGATTTATCAAATGACGGGAATTAAGAAAGAGTTTTCGGTAGGGTTTCACATTTGAACTATGCCCCCTCTCGCTCCCATGTTCGTCTCTCACTGTCGGCTAGAGAAACAGAGATGACATATAGGCAGATATAAGTGTTAGTTCAAGGAAATATGCGGCCAGAGATACTGAGACAAGAAGACAGAGGTAAAACCCTTAATAAAGCATCCTTCGGATCCATTAGAGAGGTCATCAATCTCAAGGGGAAGAACAATCACACATTGTGTTGATAGTTACCCGTAACGGCGATCAGCCTCTCATTTCGCGACAAATCCGACATCCAGTCATCAATTGAAAGGATCAGTCCAGGAATATACATACACCTCCAGCCGCTGACTCATCTAAAGGACACCTGTACCACGCAAAGGATGGAAGAAATCACACCACTCCCGTGCCCTGGATTGATATAATCTCTTGTTTATTAGAGTCAAATGCAAGTGCAGTTATACACAGTAATCATATGGATGTGAACATGAGAATCCCCTCACAAATGACATCATGTGTTAATCTCACATATTTAGCTAAATGCATAGATATGTGCAGGGTACCAAGAAAATGATAGCAATGCATAAGCATATGGCTTATGTCAAAAAAGGCGCCATTCGGTAACAATGTCATGCACGGTGGATTGTGTTACAGGCTCGTCCCCACAATACCAGTGCTCATCCAGCACCCTAATGCCACCTCAGGCACAGCAGGCACTCAGCACTTGGACATACATAATACACAGTAGACCAGAAGTAGAGAGACATTGGCTGTAATGCAAACACCCACTAGTGCATGGGAGGGTGCTCACTGCTCTGCTCCTCCCAGGCCTGGCTCATCCTTATGTACAAATGTACAAATGGAGGAGCTCCACCCATGACACAGCACGTATGATAACAAACATGCGATTTCGGAGAACAGGAGGAATGGGGGAAGAAAGTACATTTTGCCACTGCAGGCTGTTTCGGCGAGGCAGGCTCTGGCAGCCTTGGGATTTGAGCCAGAAGTGTTGTCACTGTGTACATTCTGAGGAGGGGCTCTTCATGCCCGGCAGTCTGAGGCATGACAGTATTCCACAGCTCAGCTGTTCTCTGCTGTGTGACATAGCTTGGCATGGGTGTTCAGCTGTTAGGCCAGTCTCTTAGGCAAGTCTGTAGGCCAGTCCCATGGCATCTAATGAATCTCAAAGAAACCAAAATAAAGTGCAGTATCAGAAATGGTAACATATGCCCAATTTATTCTCTTCTCCTTTTATCTATGAACCACTATAATAGCTGTCCAAAACCTTGCACTCCTATATAAAGCACACTGCAATAAAACTATTCTGATGTATGCATACTTAATAAGAATGATCTTCAAACCAAGGAAAAGGGCCTCATTCCGAGATTGGAGGTAGTCATGGCGCTATTAGCGCCATGACTGCCTCCAATAATGGTACCGGCACTGGTATGGTTCAATGGGGACTTACCGGTGTAGTCCGACCTTTGCGAGACCGGTAAGTCCCCATTGAAAAAGCCATTCCCCATTCCCATTTGAGCCCACATAGACCAGGCGTTAAAGGAGGGACCTGCTAAGGGACCTCGCAGTAGGGCGGTAAGGGATTACCGGCACCGGTCTCCTTACGGGTGCCCGGTATCCCTTACTGCCCTACTCGGAATGAGGCCCAAAGTCATTAATTCCTGCATTGCACTGCATAAACACTCCCCCACTTATTAGCATCAGCCATGATCTAGGGTGCATCTAAAACAACAAAAGCAGTCATAACTACATGTACCTCCCTTTTTAGCTCTGAGCATCCCTGTCACTCTAGCATCTAGCACCACCTCCTTCATGTATGTGCCTGTCATGTTTGTGTGCACTGTCCAAGGCAAAGTCAATGTTTTTCTTATTTTCCTGCATATAGACAGCCTCTAGTACTTTCAAGTCCCTAGGTTCACCCGCAGTGAGTGTCAGCAACTTGTCAGTTCTTTTCATTTTTCTCCCTAATAGCATCTTGCATGGTGAATACCTGGTCGCTGACCGCTCTCCCACTTGTAGGCTATGGAGAACAAACAGCCATTCGTCCCACTGTGTGCCTTTGACATCCATCTGCTTGCGCTGCTCCTTCTTTGACTCTTCATTCTGTTTTGTCTTCCAACAAGTAACACAAATGTCCACATGCTCCTGCCAGCCCTCTTTGGCCATGGGCCACCAGGCGATCTCTGTCAGGCACTGAAACGTATTGTCTTGCTCTTTCTTTGCATTGATATATTGCATTATTTGTTCATCCTCCCCTTTCTGGTCTGCCCCGAGCCGCTCACAATCCCTTTGCCGCCCCTTCTTGCTCTTCTGTAGGATAATCTTCTTCACTTCAAGCTGTGGGCCCTGTGCCACATGCCACTCCTTATCCTCTATGGATGCCAATAGCTGTGGCTTTAGGTCATTGTCAGGTGTCATGAGCCACTCTCGCTCAGATGGAGTTGTCTTCTTTCTTATCAGAGCCAACACCACTGATTGTAATTCACCATACTGTGCTCTCCCCCCAAAACACTATCGAGCCGTGCTGCCACTAACCACCTTCTTTATATGTGGGCCTGTCAATGTCCTTCACTGGTGCCCACGCCCTGAAAATGTCTTGTTGTCTGTTGACAGTCTCTGACATGCAGTCATGTAGTTTCCCTGACACTACCCCTTCCACTGGCATTTGTCCACTTCCCCGTCTAAGATGCACACTGCACAGTCACCCGTCCTTCTGAAATCCATTTAATTTCTTGCCCTTCTGTTTTGGTATGTCTCCCCCATGCTGTGAGGACCCTGTTTGTGTTGTCAGAATGTGGGTGGTACACTTAGCAGCTGCCGTCACCGCAACCTATGGGACTACCAGTAACCTGCCTCCCTGTCCTTGCAGGCCCCTATTTGCCAAATCTGTCATTGCACCCCTTTTTTCAAAAATGTCCTCTCGCCCCTTTGTTGCACACAGTTGCCTTCCCCAGTACCCAGCCAGCCAGTGTCACCTCCCTCATCCTCCCCTTTCTCAGAAATACATAGAGCCACCCGCACAGTGTTCTGCGGCATCCACCCCAAACCCCACAGGCACTGGGGCTAGCACCTCACAATTCCACCCCTCTTTGTGTTCTCCCTCCGCCCACTCCTTGCACTCCTTCACCAGCACTGCTCTTCTCACTGTCAGCCATGTGTCATCAGCTACATTCAGAATGAATGCCCACCCCTGGGTGGACCTTAACTTTTCCTCCACATCCACCTTCCGTTCCACCACCCTCATTATGTTGTCTGGCAACAGCCGCCATATTGTGGCTCTCATGAAAGCTTGTGTAAGCATTCCTGCAAAATCCAAGGGTCTCTGATCCCTCCCTATTTTCAACACCTTTGTGATATATTTGTGCTTCGCTTGTAGGTCAGCACTATCCCCCCATCCCTTCACTGCGGTACCCTTTGTAACTGCTGTTCCTAGGCGACCCCCACCTCCTTATTCTTTTATACCGAATGGGGGAGCCACATCCCAATTGTTCACCATGCTCCTCAACCTCTCCAGCACTGCCCACGACCCCGATTTATATGACAGATCTGCCCCCTCCTCTCGCCTGGTCAGTGAATCGGCATCTGCCGTATTGTAACTGAAACTGTAATCTGTAACTATAATCTGTAACGGGTATTTGCCCTACTGCAAGTTAACTCCTGCTTCCGACCTGTGCAGTATCAGAAATGGTAACAGATTGCACTCTTCACCTTCCTAGAAGCCTTTCTGCTGTGTACCTCTTCCAGGGAGGGCAGCATCACATTCATTAGATTAAATGTACCTTAAACATTGCCTACCACATTGGCAGTAAATCACAGTAACAATGGTTCTCTTCCTATCAACACAAGTCTTACAAGAGCAGCAGAAGCTTTCCATAAGCATACCCAGAGAATAGGCCTTCAGGCTCGCATAAAATGGTGATTTCTTTTGCACTAAAAGCAGGTTAACTATTTAGCAACCTAAGCGTGCGTCTTACTAAATATGGATGTGCTTCAGCTCACGTAAGTAGTGCATAGACACTAACATGCCAAAATCATAATTAGTGTTTGTCCCATAATTTACAGAATTGTGCCTTCCATATTCCTATTCCTGATTGTAACTTCTTGTTTTTCTTAATTGAGTGGAGGGCCATTGCCATTGGGATAACTTGATGTGTGTTCCCAATGGAAATTACCATGTTTTTCCAAATCAAGAGTAATCGTACTTCTATTCCTCAAGTCTTTCCTATTCTCTTCCTCTTTCTCTCTCCCTCTCCCCTGCTAACCCCCCCTTTTTCTCCTTGGTTCCCTCCCTCCTTCTCATCCCCCTGCTCAATTAGCTGACTGATCGCCTGGTGCACCCCAGAACCTCACAGGTCCCATGCTCCCCCGGCCATCCTGCACTCGCCTCCGGGCCTCTGCACTGTTGGCTGGTCTTACTGCACTATGCCCCATGATTGGGGCAACCACTCTGCACTTAACCCTGGCCCCTGCTGGACAGAGCGCACTTGTCACCCCCCCTCGCACTTCCTGTTCTATGCACTTACTCAAACTTGTATATTTTAGGTCCAGCAAGTCTGTCTGTCCTATCCTCTCACTTGCCACCCCCTCCCCCTTTACCCCCCCATCCTGTAGTTTTAGTCGTGCTTGAAACACTCATGCACAGGCACATTGATGACCAACTACCAAGCAATCTTGAAATGCTCGCCAGACCAGTACTGTAGCTCATGACCTGTATGTTCCCTTCCCTCTCCCCCCTTTTTATTTTTTTTTGTCTCCCCTCACCCTTTGTCAATCACTTCACTAGTAGATATGCCTCTGTGCCTACTATGCTAGTTATTGTTGTTAGATCATTCAGAATCCTCAAACCTTAAGAATGACGACTGTATTCCCTTGTTCCCTTCCCGCCTTGAGGCCCTTTGAAGCACTTCACTTGTGTATAAGTGCTATACAAATAAACTATTACAATTACGGAGCACGTCAACCCCCTAGCTGTCTACTTCCCCAAACATTTGCTGGAGTGTTCCCCCAGCAGTATGCTGCTGCATGTGATGTGATGTGTACATGTCATGTGCAACTTTATGATTGGATGTAGAGTAGGAGTAGGATGACACCCTAATTCTTGCATGTATTAAGTGCCCATCCGTATTTTGTGAAAACTCATGTGTTGTGAGGGACATAGCAGCTCCACAATCAACTAAGTCTTGTATTCCATGCAAGACTCTGCCACCGCTGAACATGCACTGCACCATTGACATGCCCCAACGTGATTTTGGATGGGTGTCATGATTAGTGCTGGCATGTCCCTATCCTAGTCTAAATCTGTCGAGCAGGACACCTTGCCTCTCCTTTCTACCTCTGCCACTTCCTTTCCTATCCTGCCACTGCCCTCTATGTTCATTACTAATGCCACTAATGCTGGTAGTGCTCCTGTCTTAGTCGACTGCTCCCTAAGTCTTTTGGCCACACATTGTCGTCTAGTTCCGGTTGCTGATCCCAAAATGTTTTTAATTTTTGAATGTGACCATCAGCATTCTTAGACAGTTTCTGTCTTGTCTGATGGTTCCACAATGCAGTTCCTCACCCATGACTTCTACCTCTATTGACAACTGTCCCCCATATCCAACATCCTCCTAGATGTTCTCTGTCTACCCTTGTAAAGTTTACTTCATTCGGGTTCTCAGTCAACCCCCATATTAACACTTGCCAAATGGAGGCGTTCCACAGGATGCATTCCCCATAGTACATGATCCCTGTGCCCACATCCGACATTCCCAAACCAGAACTGTTCAGCTGCACTGTACCCATTAATTAATGTATCCCATACTTCTGTAGTCTGTCCACATCTGCCCTGCAAGCCACTACAACATCCACGTTTTTATGTATACTTGTCCATAACGAGAGCCTTTGCTTCTTTTCTACTCTTTGGCCACAATTTTGCTGTTAAGTCAACATTCATCTGGTCTGAGTTTGGCTTTAATGCCGTAAATAATTCTGTGTCTGTGTGAATGGCATAATCTTTCCTTAAAAGTTTCAGTAATGCAGATGTAGCTAACCTCCATGCTGACCCTGTACAAGTGGCTGCATTGTGCAAATCTTCCTGCACTAAACTTGCATAATCTTTCTCTTTAGGATTTACCACATTCAACAATTGCTGTACCTCTGATAGACCTGGCAGAGCCAGGGAATTCATGGTAGAGCCGATCCAGGTATGAGCCTGGGGGCCCGGCCTGGCTCTTAGGGCCAAACGCAAGCCGTACCAGGGAAAAGGCAGCGCAAAACGGGAGCCGGCCTGTATCAGAGGCTGGAGGGCAAGAAAAGGGGCTAAATGGGATTGGGGCAAGAAAAGGGGCTAAGAGAGGTTGGGGCAAGAAAAGGGGAAAATAGGCTAAAAGGGCTTGGGGCAACAAAAGGGGCTATAGGGGTTAGGGGCAAGAAAAAGGGCTAAAAGTGTCACGAGAAGCATCTGAAAGGGACTGGGGCAACAAAAAGGGCTATAAAAAGGGCAATGAGAACTGGAGGTTAAAAAAGGCGCTAAAGGGGCCTGGATCATCAAAAAGGGGCTGAGCATGAGAAAAGGAGGTAGTGGTACTTGGGAGTAGGGTGCCGCTGGTATTTAATGGATGGTGACACAGGGAAGAGGGAAGAAAGGGGACTGGCGGTACTCACGGCACTGGGGGAGGGATGAAACAGTGTATGCTTTTTCTTTCCAAAGGAGGTTTGAGGTTCTGGGGTGGGAATAAGGACAGTGCAGCTGGGGTGCAGGGGACAACACTGCTGTTTTGTGGATAGGCACAGGGAGGGCAGCTGGACCAGGGAAAAGGGGATGGTGGCGTTTGCAGGCAGGCCAATGTTTTTTGAATGGTGAGGGGAATGGTGGGGGCATGGGTGATGGCAAAGGGAGTGAGCGCTGTAAGAAAAAAAAGGTGGTAGACACTGCCTACTACCTCTTTGTGCTCACTTACCTTTAAATTTGTCGCCATGCCAGCCACTGCACAGTCGCACCAGGAAGTGTTCCTATCCCAGTTAATCAATGCGTGCCTGGGACGGGACAGGAAGTCAGGTAGCCGGGACAGGAAGTCAGTCTGCAGCGCTCCTGTAAGTGCTGTTTTTTTAACACACTTTTTTTTAAAGGGGGTTTTAAATACTTTTTATGCAAGGGTGGAATGGGCTATGGGATGGTGTGGGACACGTGGCCGGCTTTGTACAGGCACTGACCCGAGAGAAGGCTCAGGCCAGAGCCCTAGCTTTGACCCGGCCGGCCCAAGCCCTGCCAGGCTCGCTCAGCTCTAACCTCTGATTGTTCTAATGATATCTCATCCATCAAATGATAAGCCTGTTGCAAGCATCTAAGCAAGTTCCCCACTCAAGAACCCTCGTATGTGATCATGGCTTTTGCCACTTGTTTTTTTTTCAGGATAATCGAAGGGCCAGACAATTTGTTGTCAAACAACTTGTTGCAATCCTTTCCAATGTATATGTATCACCCTGTCCATTTTTGACTTTCATTGCCTCCTTTTGTTGTTTCATTTTATCCCTCTCTTTAATCATCGTCTTTCATAGTCATTAATTTCAAGTTTGAGGTCTTGTAAAGTGATATTTCCCTTGTGCACCTTGAACCAGAGCCCAAATTCGTCCTGAGTTACCACGTGTGCCTCTATCTTAACATGTCCACTCTTCTGTAATGTACATGTCGCCATTTTATCACTGCATTATACAGGGGAGGGTTCGCGCACTTCCAGGGCATCCCTTCCATATGTTCCCCAACTCTTACTATTGCTCTATATATTTGGCCAAATAATTTTGTGATTACTCCAACTCATCTTGTAGCTCTTCGTCTTTTATCTCCAATCTGTGCACTCATCATATTTGCCCAATACTGTTGCTGACATCGGCATGCACATAATGCAGGCTGCACTAATATCATAATCCATTGCATCCCTCCCAGCCTTAATTTTCCACCCTTGACTCTCTCTGGGCCCTTGTTCCTCTGAACACTTCCATAATACAGCCAAAGCAACCACTGCTCTTTTCTTTTTTTGGTTATTTGAGAGACCCCAAATGCATACAAAATGTCCTCCTCAAGCCCCGGCAGTGCGTCAATATTCTTCCATCATACTTTTCCCACTTTGTTAATTGTCCACGCTACCTATTCCAATGCCAGCCTCCCCGCTACGTCAGTGGATGAGCGACCGCCATATTCTAACCCTGCTCATTCTTTCTCCTTGAGCTTCTAATGGTCCAAAATCAATCCCTTTGAGACGGTAACCCTTCAGCTGTGTATCTTTGTGCTCCAATGATCTAATCCTCTCTCTCTGTACCTATATCCTACCACTGCCCTTGGCCTTTGCTTATCGCTACTATGATGCTTGAAGCTCTGGCACCCTAGAAGCTACCTGCTCTAAGTCTTGGTAGCTCTGCGTTCAGCAGTTCCCATTGAAACTTAGAAGGTGTCTCCTGATACCCTAGCAGACAAAATTGTAGCCTGTCCAAAGATAATAAGGTAAAATCATCTCTTAGCTGATGTCAAAGATTGTTAGAGTTGCACAATACTGTCAAGGTACCTCTGTATGGGTACTAAGCTCATGGCACCAAGTTGGCACTCGAACACCCTGACCCACATCAGACTTCCTAATAAGAGCCCACACAATATTAGGTAGAATCAAGTGTTTTGTCAGAATTAGATTTGCGGAGCAGGGTTCTGCAATGGTGAGCGAAGTGCTCTGCTGATGGCCTCTACTTTTCCTTAAATACACTCGCTGATGGGCTAAACCCCAAGCCAAAGAATTCAACCAATTGCAAAGTCTTAATGACCGTGTTTGTGTTCAGCTGCTATCGTTCAACGTTTAGCTCCATGCCTCCGTAGGTGAGGTCATCGAACATACTTCTTGTAGACAAGGCACAGACAATGCATTCTGCCCATGCCCCCAAGCACAAATTGTGCTGTTTGTTGGGAAAGCGCTTACTTGCATTTAATTTCTATGATGAATCGAAGCTCCAAAATGGCCAACATATTTTTTATGATCTAGCATCAGGCTGGCTACTCTTCTGCAACCATCTGCCCAACGATTGGTTGCCTAACTCCTCATCTTCACGCTACGCGAACCAGAGGCGGAAGCCGCGACTCCAAAGGGCCGCGTTCTAAGGGCCTGTCTGCGTCAGCATCCGATCAGCTGAGCTCGCAAGGGCATGAGCCCTCCAACACCCGGCCTGACTGCCGTCCCGAATTGGATGCGCAGCGGCGTCCCAGATTGACCTCCCGTTCACATCGCCATACTGCATAGTAAGAGATAGTTAATGTTCATCCTAAGCGCTGCCATCGGAATTGCGCTATATGTTGGGAAAGTGCTTACTTGCATTTCATTACTGTGATGAATCGAAGCTCCAAAATGGCCAACATATTTTTTACGATTTAGCAGCAGGCTGGCTACTCTTCTGCAACCACCTGCCCACCGATTGGTTGCCTAACACCTCATCTCCACGCTACGCGAACCGGAGGCGGAAGTCGCGACTCCAAAGGGCCGCGTTCTAAGAGCCTGTCTGCGTCGGGACGCAAGGCGCAGAGACCCTGTTTCCAACTGTTTTACAGTAAGTGGCATTGCGCATACCCTCACTGAAGCACTGTTGAACTGCCTAAGAGACAGCTGATAACACTAGCGATGTGCCTCAGTACGGCATCATCAAACTGAAGGCATATTTGCCACCTCATCTTGTGACGTTCAGCACATTGCTCACGCATAAATAGGGTTAAGCTCCGCAGCCCTTTCACGAACCATCCTGATTAGCACGACCTGCCCATGTACCACTATTGTGCTTCGCCCCTACTTAGAGAACTTTGGATTGCTATGCACAATAGCTTAGTTTATAAAAGTGTACAATGTCTGATCTCTTCCTCTCTCTGTTGAACACACTCACACCCGAGCCGCCCTCAGGTTCACTTTTCTCCCGCGTTATGTTTAGCACTGTCTGCTTTTATTCTCATGAACTCCATATCGAATTATTGTATGCTCTACTGCCAACATTGCAAACTTAGTGCATAAATATGTCTGTCCTCTATAGTGTAGCGATTCTAATTGAGCTGTACTCAGCTATGGCTATGTTCACCTCCCAAGTGTTGGTATAGTGCCCTTCTTAAATTAATTACTTGTTTAATAATTGCTATAACGGAAAGTTGCTAAAAGTTTTTTTTTTCATGTCTCATGCCCTTATTGCTTTTAAAAAAAACATCAGTATACTACACGCTAGTAACACAACCTGAATCAATTTCACTTCCGTCCATGCTGCATTTCTGATACGTTGACATAGTTCCCCCTCCATCACACCAGCAAGCCAGTGCAGTATAGACCATGTCCTCTTGTGCGACTGGAAGCAGCCACTCATAGCTTACCATAGCTCCTTTAGGCCAACCTACTCAAGTCCAACTCTAATTTTCACAGCACCTCACCGCTGCTGCAGCGCACCACGCAAGGCATCCCCCCCTCTACTGCGGCCTCAACTAACCATGCCAAGCTGGTTAACCTTTCTCATGTTCCTCTTCTGTATTATCCATGATAGTGTACCCTGTTTTGGAAACCACTATGTAGGATACAAAAATCGACTCTCCAAAATGGCCTGCCCACGGCATCACCCCATCTCTTGTCCCACACCATTCCTGCCCGCTCCGTCACCCTTTCCACCCAACACCAACCAATCTCGCACCACCAGCCCAAATGCCATTACTCGCGACACTAAAATTCTCTCCACCTCCCACACATCAGAGTACTCTCAGATGCACAGCAACACTGAAGACAACCACTCTATTCCTATCCTGGGCAAGACTAGATGCTATCGCTTTATTTCACAAACTTTATATTGCGCTCACGGCTCCACACCTGACGCTAACTCACCCAAGAAGACCCCACCTACGGTGCTCCGCTGCCTCCACAAGCCCAAAACCACCACCAAACAGGCTCATTCTACCCTATGCCCAGAGACCACTACGACGCCAGACACCCCTAAGCAAAAACCCATCACTTACCTTCAAGGCGCAGTCATTAATACCCGCTCTCTAGGAGCTCACGCCATCGAAATACATGACCTTATCACAGAACTACAACTAGACCTCTTAGTAGTCACAGAATCCTGCTCCACCAAGCCTTGGGTCCTCTCTTGACGCTCGCAATTCCACCAGACTATACCATCCTCAGAACTGACAGGTCCCATTCTCATGGAGGCGGAGTAGCCATTATAGCCAAGACCAAACTCCAACTGAGATCATGCCCCATTGAAAGCATTGCAGGCTATGAAATTCGTCTAGCAAAACTCGCCATAAATGAAAAAACAATCATCAACATCGTAGTGATTTACAGTGCTCCTAATTCCAACAGCCATCCTGAAAATGACATCTCATTATTGCTAGCCCCACTCATCAAACCCAACACCAAATGGGTCATCCTCTGAGATGTAAATCTAGGATTCAGTGATAGCCTAGACACCAAAGCAAAAGCCGTACTCTCCTCCCTCAAGGATATGAGCTTTATACAACTAGTGAACGCCCCCACCCACATTAAGGGAAGAACATTAGATTAGATCCCTGCGCTCAATACCACCCTAACTGTGGATTTTATCTCTCCACTAGACTGGACGGATCACTACAACATCCAGTTTACCATTATCTCCAATGAACCCCCTCCCATCAAACCTAATTTAACAAATACCTACGAAGCTAGAAATCTGTGTAAGCTTACACCTGAAAATCTCAGTCCCATGCTTAGTAAAGCTCTAGACACCATGTCGATTTCCAGTGATAACCCCTGTCTTCTAGCAGACATATACCAAAACTGTCTCACCTCCACCATCAATGTCGTAGCCCCTCTAACCACCAAAACCAAACGCTCTGACAAACGATTGTGCTTCTGGTTCAATAATGACTTAGTGACCCATGATTTTGAAATGTAGACCTGCTCCATGTACTCAATACGATCTGAACCGAAGAGCAATATTAGCCATCTTTTCGGATATACCATTGCTGGAAGATATATCTTCAGCTGACTTGACTTTGGTAGAATTCACATCCAATCAGAATTTAAATTCAGTACGGGTGTGGATGCAATCTAGAGCAATTCGTAATCTGATATGGCAAGCGAAAAACTCATTATTTGATTTGGGCTTTCTGCTCGACTTAGAAATCGACAGTGTTTTGGAGTCTGAGTTGTCAAGCAATATGGAATCTATGCCAAGGGCAAAAATTGTCACAGCGAATTGTCAAGATTTAAAGCAGCCATTGAAGGATAGGACTTCGTGTGCATGCAACTGCAGCAGTAATTCGAACTAGCTATCTAACCTGGCAAAGTTAACCCCTCTTACCTTGGTCAGCTGGAATTCGCAGGGTTTCAAACATTTGCTAAACAATGATGAGAGTGGCCTAGGCAAATTCCATATAATTCTGCTGCAAGAGACTTGGCTGCTAAGCCCCATAGCCTGGTCAGGTTATCAAATACACTTGAATCCAGCTCGAAGCCCGCAATAGGCAGACCCTCTGCGGGTCTACTGGTGGCGCTACCGGGATCATCATCACAGGTGTGGGCCATGCCGAATGCATACATGCTACTTGTAAGGGTGGTAATTAATGGTGACAACTATGCAATTTTGAATATATACTGGAACCCAGTAGCCATCACAACTGAGTGTTTCTTTAGGGATTTGAATAAATTATTTGACATAGTATCTGCGGATGATAAGATTTTGTACTTCATCTTAGCAGGTGACTTGAATATGAATTGCTTAGCAACAAATGGGGCGCAAAAGAGTGAAAAGCTGGTACAATGGAACACAATGGTCACTCACAGGAACTTGCAAATGTTGAATGGAGCATTTAATACAGACATCCCTCCTGCACTAACTTGGAAAAGAGGAAATTCTGTATCCACAATTGATTTCATCTATGTAAATTGTGCTTCATGGTCAACAATGTGCTCCTTTTGTGTGTCTCCATCTGTAACAAGTGATCATAACATGTTGTGTGCCACTTGGCAAGTAATGGCAAATGCGAATGATATCAAACATAAGATAATTGAAGGTGGTTGCTTTGTGGTAAATGGCGGCAAGAACCGACTCTGATGGTCGGAGAACGCCCTGTGGCATTTTAATCAAATTTTATATGACTCAAACACCTCAACAAACTGGCAAGCATCAGACATAGGTTTAACATATTCCAATACAATGCAATTATATAGCCACCAGAAGGCTGTGAATTCCAAAAGAGAAAGGCACATCCATGTTTTTGATCGCTCTATATTCATTAGGAAGAGAGCATATCGTGCTGAAGTGAGAAGTCTGGCAAAGCTTCCTCTCACCATTAGATTGACTCTCATAAAAAAAGTCTGCCTGAATTACAATAACTGGGTCAAAGGACATCGAGCCAATCTATATCAAAAAGATGGTGCAATTATGTTGTCGACTTTGGCTGATAAAAATATCACAAAAATGTGGGCAATAATAAATCAAACTAATAACGCCCGCCAATTAGACCTTCAGACATTGACAGTTGAGGTACATCAGCGGGTAGATTACTTCCGATCCCTATATGTGTCACCCGTAAACACGGTCTCGACATTAAATACAGGAGAGGTGCTGAGGTTCTGGCTACATGCTGACCAAAAGGAAATAAAACACCTAATTATGACATCAAGCAACTCGAGTGCAGTAGGGCCTGATGGGATTTCAAACTCTCTGATGAAAAAACACCCTGAAGTCTGGAGCTCAATTCTCTACAAGATATTTTCTGCAATAAACAACCATCAAAAATTACCAAAAACATGGACGGATGCAATTACAATTCCGATTTATAAAAAGGGTGACCGTCAATTACCAACGAGTTACCGACCAATTTCTCTATTGGATGCACCTGCGAAAATATTTTGTAAAATAATATTAAAGGAGCTCAATGAGTGGGTAGATCAAAATAGTCTAAGAAACCCATTCCAGTCAGGCTTTGTAAGGGGCATGGGTACAATACCGAATATCTTAGCACTCTCAATGATACAATCAGAGCAAGTTGATGGTGGACTCCCCTTATATTTGGGGTTTATTGACTTTAAATCCGCCTTCGACTACATTGATAGAGATATGCTTATAGCTAAGCTAAGGCAACATCAGTGCCCAATGTCCCTTATAAACTTAGTGATCTTACTACACTCCTCTACCTCTATGCGAGTTAAACTAAATATGGGCAGAAGATTATCACCAGCTATCCAAACATATAGAGGAGTGAAGCAGGGCTGTGCTCTTGCCTCATTCTTATTTAACTTCTTTATTTTTGATCTAGGCCCTGCACTAATGAACTGCGTAGCTGATGCGCCTCATATAGGATCTCAAAAGGTTGCCTACTTACTATACGCAGATGATTTGGTATTACTATCCCGTACTCCCATAGGCCTACCAAACATGCTAAACCAATTAGGTTCATATGCAACATCAAATAACCTTGTGATCAACACAGCCAAATGCCAAATTTTAGTGTGTAATAATAATTTTACAAATAAATATCATCTGGAGTGGTCCCTTCAAAATTGTGTACCTACTAAAGTTGCCAGATATAAGTATCTCAGAGTATATATTGAGCACAAGAAAACCCTAAGTACCATGACAGCTGAAATTAGGGTTAAACTTAGTTCTTTGATCTCACAATCTAAAATCATGCTAAGAAGATATGGGAAGTTCACCGTGAAACACATTGTGCTCTTTTATAAGGCCAAAGTAATTCCAATTCTGCTATATGGTGTCGAAGCTTTGGTACCACAAAACCGCAAATTCTGGGATAGCTTAGAAGCTAGATTTTGGAAAAAAGTTCTCTCTCCCCAGATACACCACTGGCCATGCTGCGATATGAACTGGGTTTGGTCTCCTTATATGCCCATGTATTATGGAAGCAGTATGCGCTTCTACGGAAAATGCTGGATGGTTTAGGGAGGCCTACCTTTCTAAATGTACTAGCCCAAAATCTATTAACTGCAAAAGTTGGTATGTCAAGGATGTGGAGAAGTCACACGCTTAATGCGGCTGCTGATGCCTCAGTATCGATTGAGCTTCTGTTGACTAATCCGGATCATGCCAAAAATAAAATTTATCAAACAGACTGGATTTTCAACATGGAACTTTGCACAAAACTTAAAGACTTTAACCTCGAAGCTTTTGGCATCAAAAGGTATGGGGTAATAGCAGAGTATCTGCTGAAATTCCCGTCACATGCATGCCGGCAGAAATATCTAAGATTCAGATTCAATCAATATGAGACAAATGAGATCCTGTCTAGAAGAAAAGTAATATCGAAGGATCAGAATCTCTGTCGTCACTGTAAAGTTAATGGACAATGTGAAACATTACAACATCTCATCATTGAATGCCCCACATTACATGACATCAGAGTGAAATGCTTCGGGGGAAAGTTGTCGGTTCAGAGTGGCACCAGTTCTGTGCAAATATGGAATCGTCTGTTTTCTTATCCAAGAATGACTATAAAACTTGCAATTGTGCAATTTCTTAATATAATTTTCCGTGGCTCGAATTCTGCATAAATTAATTCAAAGTGAATGATGATTGTCAGTTCAAGGAGGGCTTTCACTTTCACTTTGTATCATACAGTTTATTTTGTTTTATTATGTTTACTTGTTTCATATTTGCCTATAATGGGATGTAAATATTCGTTGTAAAGTATAAGATGTTTAAGTATGCTAAATGATAATGTGTATAAAAATTTGAAAAGTTGGTTTACCAGCTATAACAAATAAAAAAAAAAATAAAAAAAAATAATGACTTAGTTCTACTTGGGAGAAAGAAACGTGCCCTCGAACATGTACACAGAAAAAACCCCACCATTGAGTCTGAAAAAGCCTTTCAGATGGCGAACAAAAACTATAAAACAGCCACCATCACTTACAAAGCCAACGCCTATAACGCCCGGATAAGCAATGCTGCCTCTGACTCCAAAGAACTCTTCTCTATCCTGAGAGAGTTGGAAAACCCCACCCGGGCCACCAACTCCACCAGTTCCAGTAAAGAATGGTGCACCACCATTCAAGATGCCCTAGCCGCCAGAATTGATCTCTTACAAACTAAAATTACAACCAAAAGGCAACTACTAGCCGACAAACCTTCCTGTGGCAACCACATCTTGAATTGTAATGCGAACACCAGCCCTCTGTTCTTCTTCACCCCATTCTCCCAAGAACTAGTATTTGACACCATCTCCAAACTCAAAGCCTCAAACTGCAAAGGAGACTCCGTCCCAGCACAAGTAGTAAAATCATGCGCCCACACACACACCTATCATAACCAATTTTGTCAATGCATCATTCAATGCCAATCTGGTCCCAGCCAGCATTAAAGAAGCCTGGGTTACACCCCTACTAAAAAAGCTTTCCCTAGATCCTACCATACCCACAAATTAACGGCCAATAATGACAGTCCCGTTTTTACTTAACATCCTTGACAAAATAGCATACAATCAAGTCCAAGCCCATCTGGAACACAACCAGCTTCTTGGCACTAGACAATACGGCTTCAGGCCTAACCACAGTACGGAAACAGCCGTACTGAACCTTAAAATCCAGATGAATACCATTAGGGACACAGGTAAACGCTGCATCCTCCTCTTGTTAGATCTATCCGCAGCGTTCAACCTTGTGGATCGCAACAAACTCTGCTCCACCCTAGCTAAAGATTTTAATTTCTCCACTGATGCCACCATGTGGATTAAATCGTTCCTAGCTGAATGAACCTCGAGAGTCTTTTTTAGGCAAAGAAGCTGCAGACCCCATCCCAGTCCCCATTGGAGTACGCCAAGGCTCCTGCCTCTCACCCACCCTCTATAACGCATACACAAAGCTTCTTTTCTCAGCCTTAGATGATATGGGTGTCATCTACACCAACTTTGCAAATGACACACAGATCCTTATTCCACTCACAGGGAACTACACCAAAGATACACTGACCATCAATAAAATCTACGCCATTATACAAAATTGGATGGCACTTAATAGTCTCTGCCTCAACGATGAGAAGACAGAGATTCTCATCGTGGGGTCCCAGTCCAACATATGTGCCCTCCATCCAGACTATGTTTCTATTAACATTGACGGCACCATGATACCTGTACTGAAGCAAGTAAAAACCTTAGGAGTTTATTTGGATGCAAACCTCTCAATGGCCAAACACATCAGCAGCCTCTCGCCATCCACCGCATACACTGCCAAACGTATTGCCCTAAGCCGACAATTCCTTACCCCCACCAACTGCATTACACTGGCTAGAGCCCTGATTCTATCAAGACCCGATTATTGCAATGTCTTCCTACTAGGTACTTCCATCACCAATCTAAAAAAAACTACAACTGATACAAAATAAAGCCTTACGAGCTGCCCTAGGAATCAGAAAATCTGACCACATCTCTGGCTGCCTGTCGGAGCAAGAGTTGTTTTCAAAACTCTATGTACTACTTTCAAATGTCATCAGGAAAAAGCCTCATCTATCTAAATAAGACCTTAGCCAAAAAAATCCACCAGAACCCTAAGATCCAATAACCACCTACTTTTAGCCACTCCCCGCTACAGAAATACCAGAGCAGGGGGCAATAGCTTTCAATACCTAGTCCCTAAACATTGGAACTCCCTCCCACTCAGCATCAAAAAAGAGGAATCATTCATGGGCTTTAAAAAACTGCTAAAAACGTGGTTATTTAACCAATATGAATAAAACCGCCACCTTAGAACCTGTAAATATGCTGCATCTGTTGTTGTGTTATTCATCTTATTGTAAATACTTTGTATGATTGTAACCTCGCTGAAACTGTCACTGACTAATATGTTAACAATCTGCCTGTAACCTTGCCATGATACCCAAGGGTTTGGGCGTGTAATAAATGCAATAAATAAATAAATAAATAGGCACCTAATCATCATCTCCCTCCTGCATCAGCTTGCCAGTAAACCTTCCATCCCAGGTAGCATAGGGCCTACCCTCCAGTATACCTGAGGTCTAGATACAACCCCTCACGGTACTACCAGGCATATAATCATCCTCACCCCCACTAGTGTCTATCTGCACTACCTCCAATCACTCTGTCTACAGCCTTGCGCTATCTACTCTCTTTGGCCCACATGGCTAACCTACGGAAGGTTACTTTAACCATGGTACCTTCTTACCCCTACTCAATACCATAACACTGACCAAGTTCCTTCCCCCATTAAGCCCGGCTTGCCCCCGCCGAATTGTAACATTGAAGCTTCAACAAGCAGCCACTGCCCCCTCTCTCCAATACAATGGATCCAACTTTATGCCTCCTGGCCAATTCCGAATCAACCATGCCCTGTAAGCATTAGAAATGCTAGACTAGAATCTCGTTTAAAAAATACTTGGGTGTTCAACACGCACTGCAAAAATGTCTTGTGCAACAAGACCCCGCTTACTAGGTCTATAATAGTGAACCCTGAACGTAATAATACCAACAACATCTTGCCTTCTCAGGTGAACAAACTCCCACGCATAGGTACACCCTTTGCTGAGGCACCTCATATCAAAAAAGCCCTAATCAACAGCAGGTCCTTGACTGCTCACAGCCAATCACATCCAATCACCGAAACTTCCTAGCCATCACGGAAAGCTGGTTACACCCGGCAGCAGGCCCAACTCTCTATCTCTGGCCTTACCTGAAAACTATACAATCCTCAGAGTAGATAGAGATTCCAGCACGGGTGGGCCAGTCGCATTTATTGCAATTTTCCAAAGAACAATTCTCCTCTGGGGAACTTCTCTCGGTCAAACTCCCCTTATCAGCGGCACGTACCTTACTGATACACCTCCTGTATAGACCTCCTGGCCCAATATCTTCCTTCGAGGAAGACATCACACACCTTCTCACTCCTCTCGAAACACCAAACCTGGCTTCCAAATCATATTGCTGGGAGATCTAAGCTGAGGCCTCCACAACACCAACAACGTTAACGCAACAGCCTTAGAGACCACTCTTTCAGAGCTAGGCTTCTCACATCGTATCATCGGCCCAAAACATAGCAAAGGAAGAACCCTGGACTGGTTAGCAGACCTAAATGTGAACACCAAGATCCTGTCCAATTCTCCCTGTGCCTGGTCTGACAAGCATGTCATATCCTCTACCATCCTGGATAACTAGTGCCCAAACCCAAATGTCACACAAGCGCCTCCGGCCCTGACCCGAAACAACCGTAATGTCACTGTGGAGAACTTACTTCCTCTACTTCAGCCTATCACCAATCTGCCCAAGTGCTTAGACAAGGACCCAGCCCATCTGGTGGACCTGTATAACCATACCTTACTCCAAGCCTTAGATCAAATCGCTCTGCTAAAAATGAGAAAAGCTAAGCCACCAGCGCACCTAAACAAGTGGTTCAGTTCAGACTTGAAAGCCTTATGCAGTTCCAAAAGAATCTCCGAAGCTAATTGGAAGAAAGAAAACACTGACCAGAACAAGGAAAAGTGTACTACTGCCTGTAACGATTACAAAGCAGCCATCCTAAAAACCAGAGCTGTTCACTATCCTCAGGGAGTTAGTCACCAGCTCCACCCACAGAATCGTGTACCAAAGATGCCTCCTGGTGTGCCAACATTCAAAAAGCCTTACTAGATAAAATTGCTCTACTACAAGCCAAAATACAAGCAAAAAAACATAGTTTGTCATCAGGCACAAAACTCAGCGATTTCCACAACCCACCATCTAAACTTTGCCGCCCATTCGAATTCATCCCGGCCATCACCAAAGAAGTAGAAGTGATCAAAGCCAGCCTAAAACCAACAAGATGCCAAGGGGACATCTGCCAAGCAACAATCATAAAGGAGGGGGCAAAGGAGTTTGCTCCTTTCCTCACCTCCCTGATTAGTGCCTCATTTGAAACATGTACAGTCCCAAACAATCTCAAAGATGCCTGGGTCATGCCACTTCTTAAAAAACCAAACCTCGACCCTAGCACCACAACCAACTACAGGCCTATAACTACAATACCTTTCTTGTTGAAAATCCTAGATAGAGCGGCATACCTCCAAATCCAAAATCACCTTGAAACCAATAACCTTCTAGCCCTCCGTCAATCAGGGTTCAGGCCAAGACACGGCACAGAAACAGCCCTCCTGGATTTAAAAATCCAGATGGATGAATTAAAAGATAAAGGAAATCTGGCTCTCCTCCTCCTGCTCAATTTATCAGCAGCTTTTGATTTAGTCGACCATAACATCCTCACGAAACACTTGACCTTAGCAGCTGTCATGAACAGATCCCTGGATAGTTATACCACCACCTGTACTTTCAAAGGATACAAGTCGTAAGGCCAAACCTTAGTAAAGGATACGTGGTGAGAGTAATCCAACCTGCTGAATTCTGTATCCGATCGCTGATGGACTACCATGGAGAGATGAGAGAAAGATCAAAGTAAGACCTTCCAATTGATGAAACACTCTGTCTGATAATATAATTACAGGCAGAGTGAGTAATCAATGGAAAGGGCAAGGAGCACGAACAACCGCCAAGCTGTAGTAAATAAAGAAGACTATAAGTATGCTTCCAAGATGTCTCAATCTTATAATACCCCCTCTAGACCCACACTAACCTGTTGGCGTAGTCCAAAATACAAAAGTATCCACGTAGAACTCCAGATTAATCCAATTGGAAAACAACGACTAGGAAGGGGAAGGTTAGTGTGGAAGCTAATTCCGAACGGCAGGAGGGTCACGATAGTGCCGGGTTGGTGCACCCCTGGATAGCGTCCCAATAGTTATGTGCCCAATAGTTCAGTGTAATGAAGAAAACAGAACCCCAATCCTCATCTGGATAATTGTTCCGACGTGGATAGCAATAGGAAGTTCCAATGCCCTTGGAAAAATAAACAAAGAACCCAAAACAGAACTGATTTGAGTAAAACCCAGAATGCTGAGTATGGAAGAACACTGGAGCAGCTGCCAAATTAAATTGAAAAGAACAGATGCGTTCAGTAGACAGTCCAGGTAACTGTTTGTAAAGAGTAGCCCTCAGAGATAAATCCCTCTATGGAACAGACAACAAAAGTAGCAGTCAGGAATTGACCAGGGAAAATGCTTACTTGGTGTTTCCCGCTCGGGAAGTTAACGAGGAGCAAATGTTCAAGGGAAGAAGGATGCGATCAGGACACTGCCAGAATGAGCGCTTACTAGGAGTACCCCGCTTGGGTAGGATAGCGGGAGGCAGGAGCCAGCAAATTCCGTTCAGAATGCTGCACGGAATAGAAGACGTCCCGAAAAGCTGGTAAGGTTGGCAGAAAAGCACTCGAACGAGCCGGGGCTTCAGACTAAGCCACAATGATCAATCAGAAGCAGTGACTAAATGCCGACGTACAGCTAACTACGTGCGATAGAGTCACATGAAAAAAAGGAAGAACACGTGGTCTCTAACGGCGAATCAACTGCTGACGCCGCCTACCAGGAAGTGTATTGAACAATCTCCACCGTGTAGAACGGTCTAGCCATTCAGTGTGCAATACATAGACTTTGTGGAAAGATAGGCACAGGGGTAGCACAAACACCACGATGAAGGGGCACAGTAGGTGTGACTGCAGCCTCCTTCTCTTCGAACGTCCCCGCTTGGATACAGTCCTTCCTATCAGACAGGACCATGAGGGTCTTCACACCAACGGCATCAGCTGAACCTGCCCCAATCTCATGCGGAATCCCACAGGCTTCCTGTGGCTCCCCTACCCTTTACAATATATTTACTAAGCTCCTGTTTGACCACTTAGACGATTTGGGTGTCATCTACACCTCCTATGCGGATGACACGCAAATCCTCATCACTCTAACAGGCTCCTACAAAAAAGATACCAAACTAGTGAATGAAATCTACCTTAGAATTCAGGCATGGATGGCCACTCATGGCCTCTGCCTCAAAGATGACAAGACCGAGCTACAACTCATTGGCTCACGCTCACGACTAAACAAGTTAGACTCCCAATATAATTCCTTCAACATCTATGGGAATAATATCAAAGTCTCTAACAATGTTAAAACTGTAGGCATATCTCCCTCACCAGACAAGTCAATGCATTGGCTTCAGCAACAGCTTATACCTCCAAGCTGATCTATGCGTGCAGGCCCTTTTCGTCCACTAACAGCTGCATCACATTGGTTTGAGCACTTATACTATCAAAGCTGGACTACTATAGCACCTTATACCTAGGCACTAACAAATGAAACCTGAATAAACTACAAGTGCTTCAAAACAACGCGCTGAGAACTGCTTTAAACATTCCACGATCCAACCATATCTCATCCATCTCTCTCGATATGCCAAATGACATATCGTATCATCAGCAAGACGCAATACCTACTGGCTCCCAGTGCAAGACAGGATCACATTCAGAACATTAGTGACCACCCACAAATGCCTTTCCAATTCTGCCCCAAAATAACTAGCCGACAAATTCACTAGAAACCAAACTACCAGACCAACGAGGTCCAACTACTCACACTGCCTAAATATTCCCGAATACAAACTACAAAAAGCAGGCAGGTCCATCTTCCCAGTTCTAGCAGTTAAGCTCTGGAAGTCCCTGCCGACAACTCTAAGAGACGAACCATCATTCTGGTCCTTCAGAAAAAAGGTAAAATCGTGGCTCTTTGCCAAGCAAATCTAAGGCCAACAAACTGCCAAAGCGCATTTCACATGCCCGGCTTAGATTTTCACCTGGATCTGTAACACTAGGCGTATGCCGTTATCTCTCTTCACCTGTAACTGTAGTGGTCTCCGTAAGTACTGCTTCTGTAAAGCATGTTCTCTTGATCTGTAACACAAGTCAACTGCCAACCGTATTTTTCTATGTATATGTATGTAACTTTTGTGGTTTGCATAAGCAAAAGCGCCCAGATACCTTCGGGTAAGGTGCGCTCTATAAATAAATAAACTAAACTAAACTAAGCTCAATAGAATAAACATTGAACAGATCTGTATGTTCGAGACAGCGGCCCCTTTTGTTACTGCCCCAAACAAAAGGATTCGGTCAAGCGGGAGCTCCAGGAATCTGGTTTACTAAAGTGTGTTATGATGCTTCAGTTGGAAGTGCATTTCTCTTTGGAGATATGGCATAGTTATTTCATTTCATTTCGTAAAGGTACTTACAAATAACAACATGATGTCACCTGGCACGACAACCGAGCGGTCGAGTGAGTATTTTTACATCAAGGCACCAGTTTAGGAGACACTCCCCATTGATTTGTTTAATTCACACCCGTTAGTTTTGATGTCCTTTTTAACATAATGGGGGTCATTCCGAGGTTGGTGCTAAGGGAAAAACGATGCTGGTAAAGGATTACCGGCATCGCTTACCGCTATGGGCTATTCTGACCAGCCTGACCGCTATTGGCGGCATCGTAAATTACAGCGTCTCTAATAGCGGCATGTGCGCAAGCACGTGGCCCACCATGCTGGAAATAGCGGCATGCCGTAAACTGGAGGAGATCACAAGTGAAGCAGACATGCAAATACCGGCTTCATGAAGGCGTTAAAAGTGGTTACCGACATGCCATAAACACCGGCATCGCAGACCAACTGTAAAATGCCATGTGCAGTGATCCCAACTGCCACAGGTGCGCACAATCGGCACAGGTGGAGGCAATGGAGTCTGGCCCACTGCAAAAGGAGCACACCCACACACCACACCCCCTCCCACACCAAGATGATTCCAATAGTAGTAGCATTACTGCAGATGGAGGACATGCTTGCATTGCCACAACAGCAGCAACAACGACAACAGCCGGCACCACAGAGGAGACGCAGGAGGAGAAGGAGGGTGAGACAGGCCCAGCATGCCCCACCAGTGCAGCCACCGTTACCACGCAGGCAGCCCCCCAATCCCTCGCATCAGAGCCAGTCGTTTCAACCTAACCCCTGAGCAGATCCACACCCTGTACCGTCTGGACCGGGACACCATCACCACCATTGTGGACCTTATACACAACGACATTGTCAGCCTCATTGAAATACGCACCACCATCCCCCCTCTACTGAAGGTAGTGTCTGTGCTGCACTTCCTTGCCACAGGCACCCACCAGCACACAGTGGGGCACATGCATGGCATATCACAACCCTTATTTTCTCGGATTCTGAACCAAGGGCTGGATGTCCTCCTCAAGCACACAAGGGACTACATATCCCTACCATGGACTCCACAGGAGATATTTGATACAAAAGTTGGCTTCCATGCACTGGCAGGCATGCCAAATTGTGTAGGTGCCCTCGACTGCACCCACGTCGAGTTGGTGGTCCTGGATGCCATGGAGGTGGTGTACCACAACCGCAAGCAATACCACTCCATCAATGTGCAGATGGTATGCGACGCCAGCAAGATCATCACACATTGTTGTGCCCGATATCCAGGATCAACTCATGACTCTATGGTCCTGCGGAACTCCACGCTACCACGCTTCATGGAGCAAAATGCTAGACGACGTACCTGGCTGCTTGGTAAGTTGCATGACTGGCACATGGCATTGAAATGGGGGGAGAGATGCACACACCACCATGCTGCCAATGTTGATGTGACTGCACGATGTGCACATCACTGAACAGTGTGCCTCAAAGCATCACAAACGGTACATGACAACCAAATCCCATAGGAATGAAGTAAGGTCGACACCTATCACTACATGACTAACAAGGAACCGCCCCACATCCCACAACACGTGCACCACTCATCAGCGGCCCTCACCCTACGTAACGCCATCCAGCACCATGCAGTGCATATGCACTATGTTGCGGTCTCCAGCATATCACCACACAGGACAAGCATCCCTGGGAGTGCATTAAACTGAACCAACTAGGGAATCCACTGTCTGTCACAGGGCTGCCACACCCACAGGAGTGCTGCATGTCACCATGGGAATGATCAGCGCTGATTGCCCAATATTGCACAGACTACTGCCAACGCTCCCTCTAAATAAATCTCACAGAACACAACACATCACAAATTTGGCACGAACACAGCTGTATGCGTACACGATGCATGTGCAACAAGACGTCAGTGCACACCATGTATCATCTTGAAGATGCAACCCACACCATTAGTCCATGGCACAGGACACATTGAGGGACTGAAAATTGCGTAAATACATCCAGGGACATGTGCATGTGGGCAACGATAATCTGCAGGCATGTGTGACTAGTACAGCTGTCCATCATGAATCGACTAACATTAACCTTTTATTGCCTCTCATGCAGGTGATAGTGGCTATCCCTTGAAGCCGTGGCTGCTCACCCCTGTCCGAAACCCACAGAACAGACACGAGGAGGACTACAATCGTTCCCATATGCGTACCCGTGTGGTCATCGAGCAGACCTTTGGCCTGTTGAAGGCATGATTTCGCTGCCTCAGCCAGTCAGGTGGGGCACTCCTCTACAGGCATGAGAAGGTGGCCAAGATCAACAAGGCATGTGTCATGCTGCACAATATGTGTATCCGCCGGAACGTGCCACTGCCCCCTGCCATTGAACTGCTACCACCTGGTGATGATGAAGGGGATGAAGAAGATGTGGCTGGACATCATCGCGGTGCCAGTGCACAGGAGGGACGTGCTGTGCGCCAGTCAAGTGATTGCACAATATTTCTGACACACATGGCAGCAGAGGGTGACATGATAGTTGGACAGAGGGCACTGGGTGGGGGGTACATGTACACTATGCACTGTATATGAATAAATGACACATGCACAATGATGAATGTCCACTCAGGTCTTGCTTTTCACACCAAACCCTCCACCACCCTCGCCCCCTCCCGCTCCCCCCACAACTCCCCCACACACCTTCACCTCCCTACCACAACTCCCCCACATACCCTCCCTCTCCCCCTCGCCCCACAAATCCCCCACACACCCTCATCCTCCTCCCCCTCAACTCCCCCACACATGCCCCATCAAGTCTCCAATGCCTACATGGGGCTGCCCTGACTATCAATTGGAACTCCCTGGTCCAGGTGGCGGCATGCTTGCCGGCGCAGGGTACATGCCGACCTGCCTGCTGGGATTGGGTAGCCGGATGCCCTGCCTCCATGGCATCGGCTATGCGGCCTAAGACCTGGCGGAGGGCCGAGACCTCCTCGCAGAGGCGGCTGGTGTTATCTGCAAAGGTTTTGGCCATGGAGGTGGTGTTCTCAGTGATGGACCTGCCTAGAGAGGCGAAGTTCTCACGCCACTCCTGTCTGACCAGTGTGTTGTCCTCAACAAACTGCCACACAAGGGCAGTCAGCTGTTCTGACCGCTGCATCCCTGCGGGTGCATCTGTGGAGGTTGATGGTCCCTTGCTGTCCTGCTCAGCCTGCTTAGCCTCCATACTCGTCAAAATGGGACTGAAGTGCCCTTCCAACTGCTCCTGACCAGACTGCTCCAGGGTGGTGGCGTGGTCAGTTTCGAGGGACAATATTTGGGGGGATGCCGGTGGACTGGGCGTATGGACCACTTCCGATGCATCGTCCTCAACGGGCACCCATATGTCATCCTGTGGGTCCTCCACAGCCAGGGGTGCTGTGGCTGCCACCTCCCCAGCCAAACTGGACTCCTCAGAATGTGGTGCCTCGCCTGATTCCTCAGGATGGCCAATGGGTGGTGGTGCTTTGCCCTCTACGGCCCTTGGCGGCACCGGTGTAATGGCAACCTGGGGTGTCTTGCCTGTTGGTGCACGGCGGCCCCTGGGTTGTTCCCACGAGGTTGAAGGGCGGTTGGCATCATCCCGGGACCTCTTCCGGGGTGTGGTCTTTGCGGGGGTTGCGTCCTGCCCTTCGCTCTCATGGTCAGAGCCTGTGGGGATCGAAGAGAGGGACGGCATGAGTGATATTTTGATAGGCATCATACATACATTTGGACAATTGATCATCCACACAATTGGGGGTAATAGGCATTTGTGTTTGGATGAGCATGCTGTTTGATACATGGATGGGTTATGCAGGCATACGTCGGCATCACTCATGTTGGCCAAGAGCTATGCACTCTGACATGCATATTATTTGGGGCCTGCACGCTGTGTGACTCATGGCAGTTACATCTTTGTGTGGCATGTGTCAGGTACGGCATTGCCTTGCAGCAGGCATCTGCATGTGTCTGTGATGCGTCCGCCTACTTTGCTGGGAGTGTGTGACTCGGCATTACAATGACACTCACCTCCATCGCCCGATGTTGTGGCGCCACACTCCATCTCGCCAACACCTTCTATCCCCTCCATTCCAATCATGCTGGCGCAGATGTCCTCCCATGGGGTCAGCTTGATTGGTGAGCTGGGACCTCCTCCTGTTCCCGTTGCCTGGTTCCTGTTCACTGAGTATATTTGAGTCGCAGCTCGTCCCAGCGCTTACGGCAGTCTTTGATGGTGCGTGGGGTGTTCCCAACAGCACTGACCTTCTGAGCAACAGGTGCCCAGATCTCCTTTTTTTTCAGAATTGCCTCCCTCTTCATGGTGTTGGAAAAGACTATCCCAGCATGCTCTTGCAGTGTCCCAACCAGCATCTCTAGCTCATCCTCATGAAATCTCTCCTTCTGCTGGCGGGCAGCTCCCTTCTTAAGGGCCTTGGGCAAAGTGGTGTGATAGGAGAATGTTTTCAGAACAACAGCAGAGTCCAACAGGTCCTGTGTGGTGAGGATGGCAATAGATTGTGTTTTTCAAAGATGGCCGCCGTGCTCCTTCCCATTCCTATGTAATAAAGCTACTTCCGGTTCCGCTTAATAGCGGTGACCGTTATTAGCGGTGACCGCTAATAACGGTTACCGCTAATGCCGCATTGGGCCTTGCCGGTAGTGCTATCTGCGCTATGCATGATGCCTTTAAGGGCATTTTTCATGCCTTTAACGGCATGGCGGTCATGACCTTACCGGCATGGTGCAAAGCTTGTGCCCGTGAAGTCGTAATAGTCCTCTATAAGCGGACTAATGACTGCCCGGACACGCTATTTACGCCATGCCAGTAAGGACCGTTACTTACCTCCAAACTCGGAATGACCCCCAATGTTTGATGCTATTGATTTAACTAGCGCCATCTCTCGAATTGCAGAGGCGTAAAGATGGTTCTGATGTATAAAATATTCTAAATTGGCAACAGAAAATGATCGCCCAATCTCCATAATAGAGGGAGTATCAAAAGCCTATTACAAACTCCTCTTGGAATGGTTAGGGGGCTGGGCCACAGAAAATGATACCATTTGTGATGGCTAAGCAGGTTTTAGAAAAATTGTGTGAAAAATAGACCCGTTGTTTCAACTTCATTTGATTATCCAAAACACTTGTATACTTAAAATGGAGCCCTTGTACATTTTATTCTTGTATCTATGAACTGCATTTGTTTCTGTAGATAGAGCCCAATTGTGTGAAGTGCTGAGATGACTGGTGGTCCCTGTGGCCCATTCGACTGTAAGAACAAACCTCTTTGCTAGTAATATTAAGGTGGTTAGATGGAGCATTTTGATTATCTGTGTATCACATTTCATTGTTAGGGTGCTGGTCTCCGTATATTGCAAAATGCAAATTAATCATTAGAATGCCCATTGGTGCTACTTTGTCCTTCTCTAAGAGGTTTTGTACGGGGCGGTGCTTCCCCCGGTAAAGGTTTACAGGGTCCAAACCAGAGCTGATTTTCTGTGTGGAGCAGAGATATGGGGACATTGGCAATTACTGCGACTTGAGGTTGAAGAAAATGAGTTCCTGAAGACTCTTCCCAAGCTCCCCCAATGTTCTCAGTTTATTAGTTATATATATTGCGCCTATACAGCCAAGTGGTGTTTTGAGGTGCATCAAGACAACAGGGGGGGGGGGGTACAGGGGAAAAAAGAAAACAAAATGATCCTACTAGGTCTTGAGACAATTAGAACGTGCAAGTGCTATAAACAAGAATGCAATGCAGGGGATGTGGAGAGGAGGGGGTAAAGGTAGGAGAGGAATAGGGGTAAAGAAAAGCAAAAACAAACCAGAAAACAACAAAACAAAAACTATCATAGTAGGCCTTGCGACAGTTTGGAGCGTGCAAGTGCTATGAACTTGTACATAACTTAAAAGCTTTAGTACATATTTTTTAAAGGATCAAACAAGTAAAATCACTTTTTAGAAACATTAACATATGGTAGTCGCCATTTTGGAAGTAAAAATGGCTGCCAAATTCAGGACACAATACAAATACAGGGAAAGAGTGCAAAAGGGGTGTGGTTTTGGGTGGGGATGGGTGGGAATGGGTGGAAAATCATATAGATTTGACTTAGAGATTGGCGTTAAATGGGTGGACACATAGCCAAACAACACGAAAATCCTATGTATCCACCCTCGTATGTCATCTCCATTGAAAAGCATTACAGACCCTCATTCAAAGGCCCTATTTGAAGCTCCTATTTTAAAGCTCTTATTTTAATGACAATAGTTTCAGCTTAAAGGTAGCACTTTCATCGCCACCTAATAGCCAAAACGAGAAATGGCCTGTAGTTTCATTATATAAAGCACCTTTTGACCCAGTTATTAGATTTGTCAAGTGTATATCATGTTAATGTATGGTTCACTATTTGCCTTAAGGCATTTAATTATCCTTTTAATGAATGTATGGCTTTATTTCGGAGATGTTTATAATATTTTGAATATATTTTATCGGTTCATGACTGGATGTACATGTTTATTTTTATTTCTTCAGCAACATTTGTAATGTGTTTGTATTTGTGTTTTATGTACTAAATGCCCCAGAGACATTGTTCTGATGGCTTTATTGAATATACACCACTGTTTTCTGAATGATAGTCAAACTAGGACTAGGCCAGTTGCATGTGCATCACACCCCACTTAGCCCACCCCATTCCCACTCTCCCTCACACACACAAACACTCTGTCCGTACCCCACTCCCACACACTTCCCACCCAAAGAATCTCCATTATACCCATTCCACCTCCAAAACACACATGCAACTTCATGCTCAACAGTGCTCATTACTCTGCATTACTACGTTTATCAGACATTGCTTACCTCATCACCAGACAAAACCTAGAATCACTCTTTTTCCCAAAGACATGGCTCTGCCCAACCTCCATACACATCCTTGATGCCCACATGTTACAGCATCCAACACAAGGACAGCAAAGAGAAGACTGGTGGAGGGCTCGCTATTATCCATAAAACCACAAGGATAAACACCCTTCAGGAGCACATCACACCTATGTAGTCCCTTTTTCCCAGCACTTTCGTAAGTCAGCAAGCATCCATGCATGGCCTGAGTCAGGGACAGTTCCCATGGAAACCCCCACCCCAACCCACAGACAGCTGGGAAGAAAGGGGTGCTATACCTGCTAAATATAATTGATGATAACAGGGGATGGGATCCACCCTGAGTTCCTAATGGACACAGAGACCATAGTGAATTGTATAGGGATCCCAACGGAGACCCCTCTTTATTTATAAAACACTCTTACCCATCATTCCCTTTTGGTTTCCATAGGATTCCCCTGGCTTGAGCTCCAACTAGATCAGGGCCTGTCACATCCTCTAACCCTTCCTCTGAGAGGTCATGGGGACCCTTAGGGTGAGCCTGACTCAACAGACCAACCCATCTCACAAGGTGGCCTCAGGCAGGCTGCCACATCCTCCCCGCGACCTCACGCCAGGGACCTCCCCTCTACCCCCTTTTTTATCTACTCACTACAACAATGTACACCTACTTAACGTTTAATCTACTTAACATTACCATTAACTCCCTTACTCCCTACGTAACGTCTAATCTACTTAGCGATAATTAAATATAGACATATAACTCCACATACATATTTTACAGGGCCTGAGGTAGAGGCCCTGTAGTTGTGGTTAAAGGCATGGTCTAGTAAAAATTTTTATTGTCCCTACGGGTCGGCCATTTTTTTTAAGCCTAAGTGGCTCGATTTTAGACAACTTTCCTATGGACCTTACCCGAGTTTTCGTCCATTAAACGCACGCGAAAACAAGCACCAGGGCGCCGCCATTTTCTGATAATCCTATCACTTGTCGCATCGCCCTGGCTGACCTGCTTTTGCGGCACTAAATCAATTCCCCCGCCCCTGAGCCTGACATTATCCAAACATTCATATTCCCCGCCTCTCTCCGTGACGTTACTGTGCTTCGTAGGCAAACACGCCCAGTCGTCTTCTACGCGACTCCACACAGAACCCGGAAACCAACACAGACCATCTCACAACACAGCGCGCCACAATTCGGAATATGAAACTGTACTTTAAAATCAAACAGCAACACGGTACATTTGGTAAAGTACATTTATTTTACATTAAATGTTTAGAGAATATTCAGCAATTGCCATATGAACTCCGAAAGCCATTTATTTTCTTTTATCTGTATCCGCCATGGTACACAGGGTGTTGCTTTTCGTTAAAAGAAGCACTTTGGAAGCACGGTGAACCGCAAGGCTGTTCCATCAACTAGGCACTAGTCCATCGTAAAGGTTGATATGTTGCTTCTAGCCACTAGTACAGCGTAAGGGCATGTGGGCCCTTGGCGATCGTCCCATAAAATTGTCAGTGTGCTCCAGTTGTTCACACAAAGCTGCAGGTGTCTACTGTAAAAGCCATCTGCTGGTGTCTCAAACCGATGGCAGTAGCAGAAGGGGAGCAAATACCTGTTATGAAAACAAAAAAATTATAATTAGTCTCGCCAGCCGATCTTCATTAATATTACTTATTTTATTTATTACAGCCGATCAGAAACTATTTGCTTGCAAGGATAGTTCAATGGAGTATGTTCGGCTCTAAAATCAATGCGAAAAGTAACGAAATAAATCGAGGCCAACACACAATGATAAACGACAGTCTACATGCGTGAGGAATGATATGATATATGATATGGCATTTGTAACGCGCCTATACTCAAGTGTTTCTAGGTGCGACGAGGCAGGTGGGGAACAAGGGCAGACAGACAACGATCCTACTAGGCCAGGTGTCTTTCTGATCGCGCATGGGGAAGGGGGAGGGGGGTTAAAAGTGCTGTACATGGTTAGTTGAATAGGGCCAGCTGGTGGCAAGTGCAAGGTAAATGCCGGGAGAAGGGGCTGAAGGATACAGAGACAGTCCCGTATAAAAGCGTGTAAAGATTTACTTACATTATATTTGAAATTTCCATTGCGTCTCTTCGTAATGCAGTCTATAAAACGGACCGTGCTCTTGACAACGATTTTTCGTATACTGAACTAAAATGAAACTCGGTCTAGTTTCTGAATTTTCTGCCTTATCGTCTCTTACGTTATTGCACACCCCCTTCAAATGTAGTTCTTTCGGCATGGTCCCTGTCTCAAGGTAAAGGGTCCCTGTCTCAAGGTAAAAAAACAATAGACCCTTATACTCCCAGTGCGACTTGTGGGCCTCATTTGGCGGAAGGTCAGGGAAAGTATAAAGTACCACAGGAGTTGAGTTAAAAGTGAGATTTATTGTTTGTTTGTTTTATTATTTGCAATACGCAAGCCTCCCCTCCGTTAACAGTGCGCAGCATTTACATTTACATGAGATGAGACATGAGAAAAATATATACATACACATATATGAGGTGAATAGAGAAAATTCAAAGATGACACCCAGCTTGTTCGCCACCCATGATGGTGAAGGTAGGGGTTAGGGTTACAGGTACACTGTACAATAACATTTATTTACAAAAAGACAATCGTATTGCAATTATTTAAACCGGGATTTCTACTTCACAACCAGCTGTGCTTCGGGTGGGCATGGCACAGTCGCAATGTTCGGTGGCAATGGATCACTGCTCTGCACAGAAACGTCCAAAATTCCATATCTGTGCTTCTCTAACACAGCAACAATAAGGCCTTTCACAAAGGCGAACTGCATTTCATCATAGACTGGTTTGATCACCCATTGCTTACTTCGTTTTGAAAACACCTTAGTGTAGCGAGGCATCCTTACTTTACCCCTAGCCCTAGATTGTTCACGTCCGACATTGCTGTTATGGGCCAAGACCGCTAGTAGAGTGCAATGTTTCATGCCCCGAAAGCTAAAATGCAAGCGCTTTGGCCTGTACTTTAGGCACATATTGTGGAACACCTCCAAATCTCCTGTGTGACAGAATTCTGTCAGTCCTCTCAAATCTCTTGATAGAGTTTTGTCGAAAACAATCTTCTCAATGACTTTGTGTGTCAGTGAAGATGGAATCAACCACTTCTTCCGTGCCTCCTCTGGGGACAAAGGGCCATGTTCACATTGGTGGAAATGTTGATTTGCTGTCCAGCGGTGAACGTTGGTACAGTGGTGCATCAGTGACCGCCATTTTTCAAGTAGTATTTCCACTGACCCTTCACAAGTTTTTGAGCTCCACCAAAGATGGTTGGTGATAGAATGGGACCACTGCAAAATACTTTCAAAACCTTTTTTTCCCCCTGCAGCCGAGATTTTCTTATTGATTGATTTAGCAAGATGCCATACGTCAAATTGATGTTTAATATGTGGGAACTGCTCTCTCATTGTCTTGGCAATTGAAACGTGTCTGTCCGTGGCTATGAGGTCGATGTGCATTCCCCTTGATTGTAGATATTCCACTGATTTTATAAATCCTAGTTTCTCCATGGCCACTGACGATGTACATTGTGTTACCTGCTCGACCACCGAACTCACAATTTTCTTACTATCCATGTCCTGAAAGTGGTAGGTGCAGTACTTGGCAGAAAATCCAGGGCTGTCGCACTGTCCATCGCCGGCTAGCCTGAATCGTTTGCCTTCGAATGTACTTGCTAGAGACAATTGTTCAATTTTCCAAGCATCACTAATGGCCGGAAACAGATAATCACGTTGGTATATGTAGTACAGCGCTTTAGAAATGAAATGGAGTCCCACAAACTGAAAGAAAGCCTCTTTCTAAAACTGGAGCCACTAAAAAGTGATGCAGCTGCACACAGTAGATTGCCTGCTGGCAGTTTCCCCAGCATTGGTTGTGCAGACCATGAGAACCTATGATTTAATCTACAGGCGGCATTTATTTTGACGTTACTGCCTTTTATTTGACGGGTCACATTAATCAATGGCTTCCCACATAATTTCCCTCTAATGGAATGCACACATTTCAGCATACTTATAATTTCCATCAAACAACTGTCGAATACAATGTATTTGCTCTCTTTCATTAGACTGTCATCCTGCGTCAACGTTGTTTCGGCCTGTGACGTTGTGCAGATTTCAACACATTGGAAAGTAATATCGCTGATATCAAGTTCTGATGCGTCTATGGATGCTGCGGCTGGTTCATTCTCTGTCATTTCGACATCTATTACTTCAACATTGATGGGAGAGCACAACAATGTCGACAGGTTTTTTGGTGGCAAATTTTTGGCGGGTGTAGATTGTGTGAATTGATCTGCAACTACTTCAGAGCTATCTTCAATACATTCAATAACATCTTCTTGTGGTGGTGCGGTCGCACTGTAGCTATGGTCCAATGCAACTTTGCTGTAGTCTCCAAACACAGTTAATTCATGTTCTGGCCATTGGACATGAGCATCTCGAGCCTGAACACGCCTCGCCTCAATTAATAGTTCCTCCATAGTGTACATGGTCTGGCAAGCAACATCTCTCATTCGCTTCACTGTCTGTGTATGTATAGTTCTGACACCCACGGGTAACTGGAGGAGAGATTGGAAAAGGGATGTTCAGTTTAAACACAAGATAAAGTGTAGTCCAATTGACTGGAAAAAAACATAAAATAGTCCCCAGCACAAACATTTTTTTAAAGTTATGAACTGTTTGTAACTAACCTTTTTTTGGTTTTTTTTCTTTGCAACTTTTTTGACTCGACCTTCAACATCTGCACGCTGTAGCTCCGATTCGTTTCCGCATGTCCTCCCTTCCTCTTGCGCTGCAACGACTATATTTTCTGTATCCGCATAGACAGCACGGAATGAGGCTCCATCGTATCCCTGAAACATAGTACTTTCATTACTATGTATCAAAATATTGTTAGCATAAAACACACGTGAGGACGAATACACGGGTACATCTCAATAGCCAAACACGATTTAAACATTGTGTGCAACAATCAAACGACAAGTATTTGACCAGTGATGATCTATTTCGATGGAGCTGTCAGTATCCATACCTCTGGCTCTGCATGGACTGCCATGAATGGTTGTATTGGAGAGGAGGCATCCGCATCTCCCTGAAACACAGTACTTGCATTAGTATGCTTTTCAATATTGGAAACATAACACACACTTGGGGTCGAACGCACAGGTACATATAAAGAGATAAGCACAAATGATGCATTGTCCAAAAGAATCAAGGAAAATCTAAATATGATCACATTTCATCGACTTATTTCTCCGATTCCTTTACATCTGCATCATCTAAATGAGATGTTGTGATTGTGGTGGAAGCTCTGTCGTCTCCCTGAAACACAGTACTTGCGTTAATAGGGAATAAAGTATAGCAAATGCAATCACGTTATATGATCACGCATGATGGAGCTGTCAGTATCCATACCTCGTGCTGCTGAAGAATATCTATGGATGTTGCAAATGTAGTGCGCACTTCCGAAAGCTGTTGCGCCGATTCGTATACGCATGGTCCCACTTCCACTTCCCCTGGAATTACTTGAATGTCAGGCTCTGCATCAAGTGCAGGGGTTGACGCTCCATCAACTGCCTGAAACATAGTACTTGCATTAGTGAGGATTACAATAGTGAAAACATAACACACACCTGGGGTCGACAGCACAGGTACATATCAACGGCTAACCACGAATGAAACATTGTGTAGAACAATCAAACGACAAGAATTCCAGCTCTGATGATGACGCTCGATGTAGCTGTCAGTATCCATACCTCCTGCTGGTGAAGAACATCTAGAAATGTTGTAGATGTGGCGGACGCTTCAGCATCTCCCTGAAAGACAGTACTTGCATTAGTATGGATAACACTAATTATAACTGAAAACAAACACCAGTGGACGATAACTAAGGTGTATATCAATTGGAAAGCACTAACCAAACATTCGGTAAAATAATTACACGATAAAATAAAACTATTACTTGACATGCATAAAACAAGTCTGTAGCGGATTAGCCTAGTAAGATTACCTGATACGTGCTAGAAGTGGTTGATAACTGCGACCACGTCAAGGATGTAGAATGTTCTTGCTTCAGATTCAAGGGATAGTCAAGAAGTTGTAAAGGTAAATTAATGATTGATAATGAAATGCCAATATTAAAAATAGCCATGTAAGGCGACAGAATACTTGAAAAATGCTCAATACAGCACAGTTCCCTGTTCCCATATATATACATTGCGTTTGTGGGTTATGAAATCGAAAAAGAATATATTGATAAATTTCATTATTCAAAAAACTATACACTCATATCAATATCGAAATTATTACAAGGGATAGAACACCTACAATATCAATGAATCCGTTCGGCTACCTACACACTATCGCAAGGCCTAAAGCTAAATCCAGACACTTGACTCACCGGTGGCGGAATGTGGACGAATAGAGTGGGAATAGCGTTTTCGAGCAATTTCCGTGTCGTTCGCCGTTTATTCTTCTTTGTTACCCAAGATGTTGTGTACATGTCCAAGGAAAAGTGCCGGCTGCAGATGCGGTATCGATCACCCCTCTTGTCCTGTAAGACTTGTTGGACTCTACTTTCCAGCTCATCCAGTGGATATCTGCAATGTCTGACCCATTCTCTTATTCGATCAACAGTTTTCGGGAATACATGCATTGTAGTGCCTTCAGATTTCGCATGGGTCTTCGAAGGGCAACAGCTAATCGAACAGGCAGGCATTGTTGATAAATCTGAAAGTAAATATCGACATTATTATACAATCTTCAAGAATAAAGATTTGATACAAAAGTAAATGAATCATACAATGATCAATGCAAGGTTTGTTTTGGTCGCAGGAACTATACCAGTTCATTATGTGCCTCTTAGTATTTGCATAAGTTGCAGAAATGTATAAATGATGTGACTAAAATCTGAACATGTGACTCGTCCCTTGGATGTTCTGTCTTGCACGAGAAGGAAACATGCTTACATTATAGACTGGACCCCCGAAGGATGCAATTCGATGACAATAGACACAGATGAAAATAAATAGATCTATTGATAGCATGGCAATGGAAACTCAAGTCAATAGCAATGAGACCAATGAACATAGCACTATTGTGTACTCTACTCGCAAATAGATAGAAATTTAAAAATCTGCGAAATATGACTAGGATACATGGCCTTACCTTGACCAACAAACAGTTGGATTCAGCAAGCAGAGCAGTATGTTGCAGGAGAATAGGTGGGTGGCCACAGGTAGCACACTGATGGGTTTGCTCTAAGCGGTCACACAAGTTCACGGATAGCACGACGACGAGCAGATTAGCGTAGATCTCAGTGGTTGCCAGGTAACACGTTCAGGAGTTGACTTGCAAAGCACAAAGATGTTCTCATGAGACATATCAAGTGGTTTATAAAGTATTAGAAACAGGGGTGTGTTTGTGAATGAATGACGTATGTATGTCGTGGTCTTAGGGGGGCGGCCTGCTTGAAGGGGAGGCCTGGCTGGAGACACGGGGTCTGAGGAGGCCGTGACCGATGACCCCTTGGCGTGGGATACCTTTTGAAGTGTACATGCAGTTTGGCACCTTGGCCTTTCGCGCCCCTGCCAGCCCCCCATGCCAGCGCTCATCCACTGGCGCGAACCGCCTTTGATAGAGGGGGGTGGGATGGATGGGCCTGGGGCGTGCAGATAAGGCACAGGAAGACTGCTGAATGGAGACACACTTATGTGGATTGCAGGGTGGCGGCCTGCTTCAAGGGGAGGCCTGGCTGGAGACACGGGGTCTGAGGAGGCCATGTGACCGATGGCCCCTTGGCGTGGGATACCTTTTGAAGTGTACATGCAATTTGGCACCTTGGCCTTTCGCGCCCCTGACAGCCCCCCATGCCAGCGCGCATCCACTGGCGCGAACCGCCTTTGATAGAGGGGGGTGGGATGGATGGGTCTGGGGCGTGCAGATAAGGCACAAGAAGACTGCTGAATGGAGACACACTTATGTGGATTGCAGGGGGGCGGCCTGCTTGAAGGGGAGGCCTGGCTGGAGACACGGGGTCTGAGGAGGCCATGTGACCGATGGCCCCTTGGCGTGGGATACCTTTTGAAGTGTACATGCAGTTTGGCACCTCGCGCCCCTGACAGCCCCCCATGCCAGCGCTCATCCACTGGCGCAAACCGCCTTTGATAGAGGGGGGTGGGATGGATGGGCCTGGGGCGTGCAGATAAGGCACAGGTGGACTGCTGAATGGAGACACACTTATGTGGATTGCAGGGGGGTGGCCTGCTTCAAGGGGAGGCCTGGCTGGAGACACGGGGTCTGAGGAGGCCATGTGACAGATGGCCCCTTGGCATGGGATACCTTTTGAAGTGTACATGCAGTTTGGCACCTTGGCCTTTCGCGCCCCTGACAGCCCCCCATGCCAGCGCTCATCCACTGGCGCGAACCGCCTTTTATAGTATATCGTTGCTTATCAATAACAAATGCCACATACCGGAGATTCTTGTGAGCACAGACCCACACTTCAACCGGTGTATTATAGTGGTCAAGAACCTTAGGCCTGTATAATCCAATGGTAATTGTTAGTATAGATATATGTGTGACTTTTATAGAGACATAACCTACTGAAAGACTTTGAACAAGTGTTATTTAGTGCATGCATTATCGAGAATATGTTATGTTAGCTTAGATAGATAGCGACCACCCTGCTTCACAGCGACCAGACCTTCACCAATTCGGAGCACAGATGTCTGACGTCCATCCTTGAATGGAGACACACTTGATTCATTTAAAAAATCGAAACAGCCGTTGTTAAAATATATGTGGTGTTTTATTTTGTATCTTATTTTCATGACACAAAAATACAAGACTTTAAAGATTATACAGGTCAGGTTGCAGCACAGTGAGAGAAAATCCCCTGTACTGACCGCTGTCACTCGGGAACGTTTCTCTAATGGCATGAACGGCACAGGCGGGTATCACTCTTCGAACGCGGTGTCCAAGCCTCCCGTGGAGCCACCATGTAAAGGAACGATAGGCCACCAGCCTGTACCACCTGTGAAAAGGAATGAAACAAACTGTTTTTAAATGACCAAGATAAGTTTAATAAACGTTTGTTGTCAATGACAATTCTTGTAACTAATGGCATTCTACACGGACAAATGCTATCTAGACAATGCACAATATTGAACGACTTACATGCGTTACAATGATATGTAGATGTAATTTTGGATATAGTAGAAGAACATGAAATAGGAGTGGCATGACAAGCAGAGTATACTTACTCGTTACTCGGATTACGAGGACGAACAGTTGCGCGAAGTTCGTGCATAAGCACCATCATTATCCTCAACACGGCCCGTGTGAGGCAGGCTGCCCTGAAGTCTGGCAGCTCGGTGATGCATTGCGGTCGTGGCTCGCCTTCCGAAATGTAGGCCAGGCATCCCGAGTTTTCTCGGCAGCAGCAGTTCTCCTCCTCGGTCGGCATTAACTTGCACCGATTGCATGTGCACCAGGTGGAGACGCCGTCCATGCGACTAGGCCCAGGCTCTTCATCTGTTGATTCGTCCTGCCAACTGCCGTCCGAATCCCCATTGTTTTTGCGTGCTTCCCTTTCCAGTAGTTCCTCCTCGGTATACTCGGGCTCGTACATGTAGGGCATTATTGTAGCCATTGTGTGGTAAACAAAGTAAAATAATTTACCGAGATGGTGCAGGTGTTCACACGGGCTACAAGCGGCGAAGGTAGCTGACCAGAGCACAGAAACGAGTCACAGAATACTCTAAGTAACACAGAGAGAGGAATGGAATTGAAAATCTGCTGCTGTGTGTTGTGAAACGGTCTGTTTATACTTATTGAGGAAAGAGGCGTCCTGCCATTTCCATGGCGACAAGTCATTAGCTGAAGCGCAGCGAATGTTGACACAAGACATGTTTTGGCGTTGGGAAATGGGCGGTATGAGTCTGCTGATGACCGGCTCAGGGGCGGGGGATATGATTTAGTGCCGCAAAAGCAGGTCAGCCAGGGCGATGGGGGAAATGATAGGATTATTACAAAATGGCAGCTCCCTGGTGCTTTTTTTCGCGTGCGTTTAATGGACGAAAACTCGGGTAAGGTCCATAGGAAAGTTTTCTAAAATTGAGTCACTTAGGGTTAAAAAAACATGGCCGACCCGTAGGGGTAATAACAATTTTTACTAGACCATGCCTTTAAGTTGCTCAACTCATAGAAAGAGCACTTTTTGTTTTGGGCGGCTTATAACTTTGCCCCCCTGGACGAATCTTCACCAAACTTGGCAAGTACATGGCCCCCTCAGAATGATTTTGCGAAGTTTGGTGCAGTTTCGTCCAGGGGTGGCAAAGTTATAGGGGGGGCCCAAAATGTGTGGAAATCCTCATAGATGCAATGGAAAAAATGTTTTGTTTGCGCCCACACCCCAGGAGTGACGGATTTGTCCCGAAAGCATGCTTTTGTAAATTTGGTGTAAATTGGTCAAGTAGTTTTTAAAAAAAATTGCCAAAAAGTCAGTAAAAAGAATGTGTGATATCTGGGTACGGTCCACTGACTAATTTCCTGATTCAGATACTTCTGGACCAATCAGAGAGCGGCGTGATGTTCTCAGACATCTGACGCGCCCGCTGATTGGATGTTCATAAATGTAAGTTGCGTCATATTTTTTAAACGTTCGCCATGTTGTACTCCCGGACAGCCGCCGGTGTCCGCAGATAGCACGGTGAGGAAACAGACTGGAAAAGACATTTGGGGTTATTTGGTGGCCGGAAGCGGGTCTAGATACAGTGGGGGAGTGGAATTAGTTTATTTGATATGGAGCTGTTTCTATAGGTGAAAAAAGGGCATGCAGGGGCCGCCGAGTCCACAGACATCGCTGGTGACCGCGGACCGCGCAGTGAGAAAAAAGTCTGGAAAACACAGTTGGGGTTATTTGCGGTCGAAAGAGGGCCTGGAAAGGGTGTTGGGGTGGAATAAAGGTGATATGGAGTTGTTTTTATAGGTGAAAAAAACAGTGCAGGTGCTACAAGGTCCACAGACACTGCGGTAGACCGCAGATCCGCACATGCCATCCGGGTCTTTTAAGGACGCCTGGCATGGAAATGGAACTGCAGAGACCATAAACAGTCATGGATGTCCATGGACATTTCGGGGGGTCAGCCAATCCCGTTCTGTGGTTGTGGTGCACCGGAAGAGAGGGTAGCAAGTGTTTCTTGTGTTCGGTACAGTGAAGATGTCTGTAGCTATGGCTATGAATAAGCAGAGTGTGTGGATGGTGGGAGGTTCTTGGATGCATTCATTGAAGGGTTACACTGAATCTTGTGGCATTTCTGCTATTATTGTTTTGGAAGAATTGGACGTTTCATGGTATGAAGTTTGTGGGTTAAACTGGGTGACATTATTGCCATTCTGTAAGAGTATGGCTCACTTTAAAGTTCCAGCTATTATTGTTGTGCATTGTGGAGGCAACAGTTTGGGCTACATAACTCCACTGTCTTTGCAGCTTGCCATCAAGGATATGTCGAGAAGCCTAATGGAACTGTTTCCATCTGCAAAGATTATTTGTTCTCAAATCAATCCAAGGCAGATATGTAGATGTCCATATTTGTTTTGTCCTCAAATGGAAGAAGCTAGGCACCTTGTCTGTAAAGGTGTATGTGCTTTTATATATGGTTCTGGGATGGCATCTTTTGAGAATGAAAAGTGGATGGTGTAAATACTTTTCAGAGTGATGGAGTGCATTTAACTGATGTTGGCAATCAGATTTTTCTTTGGAATGTTAAAAATGCATTGAAAATTTTCAAGTGAACAAGTTTAAAGGGAAGATGTGGAGTGTATAGTAAAGCATTTTGTTAGTAGTTGTAGGAAATAAAAATGAGAAAACCAAAAGAAAATTAAAACCCACAAAAACCAAAAAAAAGGCAATTCTAGAATAAATGCTTTAAGTTGACTTTAAACCTCCCCAACCCCTTCAATTGCCCATGCCGTCCGCGGACACTGTATGTGAAAACCAGGTATTTTAAGGATCCTGGCATGGAAAGGGGACTACTGGTTTTCGTGGGTGTGGTGTACAGGAAGACTGGGCAGCAAGAGTTATGTTTGTTGTGTGCAGTGATGATGGCTATGACTTTGAGGTAGCAGAGTGTCTGGTTGGTGGGAGATTCTTGGGTCCATTGGCTTACGGTATACTGTGAGAAGTGTGCATTGCCAGGGAATGTTGCATTTCAAGAATTCAACGTTTGCTGGTTTGAAGTTTGAGGAATAAAGTGGGCGGAATTGCTCCTTTTTTGTGAGAGAGTGGTTAGTTTGAAGCATCTGGACATCATTGTACTTCACTGTGGTGGCAATAGTTTGGGCTATGTAATTGGATTTTCATTACAGTTTGCAATGAAGGATACATTTTCATAGTTGATGGAATTGTTTTCACATTTGAAGATTGTTTTCTGTCAAATAGCTGAAATACAAATGTGGAAGCGTTATCATTTATTTTGTCCACCAATTGAGAAAGCAAGGCGCAATGTAAGCAAAGCTGTACGTGCTTTTTTGCAGGATGTTGGAATTACTTTTTTTGACAATGAACAGGTCAAGTTTTATATTGTCAAAATTTTTTGAAGAAATGGAGTGCATTTGACTGATGTTCTCCTACTTTTTCTTCAACTCCTGGGAAGTAGACACACTGCGAGAGCTGCAGGAGCACTCTATCTGCCAATATTCCACCACTTGGAGCGCATACTTTGAAAGGGTAAGCCCTTTCATTTTGTTGTATGCACTGTGCCCGTTGCGTGGATTTCATCATTTCTTCTTCGAACATTCTGAAAACCACAAAGTCAGCTGTGGGATTAAATTAAGAGATATTCCCTGCCTTGTCTTATAGCATCACCTGGGTATTTTCAAAATTTCTGCTTTGCTGCCTTGGGCCTCATTGTTCTGTAGCCATTCCAAAACGGCGCTCTGCATTGCTTTTAGAGGGATTCCTTTGCCTGGTCTCACTCCCCCTCCCATTGGTTGCTTTGGCCTAGATAGGCCAACCAGAGCAACCGGGAGGTGGGAGCCGGCCAGACCTACGAAGGCCCATGACGAAGGCCCCTGTCTGCTTCCTGGCTGCTCCCTGTATGCTCCCAGAACGCTATTTGGGGTCATTTATGCACCCCAGCACCTGAACTTCCATAATGATGCTACCTCACTCTTCAAAGAAATCCCGACATTCACACATCCTTAACTATGGGTTAGGTCCCTCCTTCTGATCCCACTCCTACCCTCTTTTGACTTTCACTTTCCTTCTGTGCTTGTTCTCCCATGTTTACATTCTCAATTGCATTGCGTTTCTGCACCCACTTCTAGCATCTGAATCCAACTGTAATTTCAAATCTAGCTGTGCTTTTGCATTTTAGTTTTAAATCAAATTTACCTGTGTTTTGCATTTTAGTTGAAAGTCAAATGTAGCTGTGCTTTTACATTTTAGTTTAAAATCAAATTTAGCAAATTTAGCTGTGCTTTGGAATTTCAGTTTTAAATCAAATTTAGTTATGTTTTGCATTTTAGTTGAAAGTCAAATCTAGCTGTCCTTTTGCATTTTAGCTTTAAATCAAATCTGGCTGTGTTTTGCATTTTAGTTGATAGTCGAATCTAGCTGTGCTTTTGCATTTTAGTTGAAAGTCAAATTTAGCTGTGTTTTGCATTTTAGTTGAAAGTCAAATCTCGCTGTGCTTTTGCATTTCAGTTTTAAATCAAATTTAGTTGTGTTTTGCATTTTAGTTTTAAATTAGAATTAGCTGTTTTGCATTTTAGTTGAAAGTAAAATCTAGCTGTGCTTTTGCATTTGTGTTTTAAATCAAATTTAGCTGTGTTTTTCATTTTAGTTGAAAGTCGAATCTAGCTGTAGTTTTGCATTTGTGTTTTAAATCAAACTTAGCGGTGTTTTGCATTTTAGTTGAAAGTCAAATCTAGCTGTGTTTTGCATTTTAGTTGAAAGTCAAATCTAGCTGTGCTTTTGCATTTTAGTTGAAAGTCAAATCTAGCTGTGTTCTTGTGCAGACTTGCCATGCCATTTGCTTGAATTGAGTGCTTCTCTGTAACCTGCTGGCCCAGTGACTGCTCCATACCGCTCTACTTGTTCTACTCTTCCCGCTGTCCCTCTCTCTACTCACCCATGGCGCTTTCTGTTTCTCAAATCTTCTTCAACTGCTTCTCCATCGATTATCCTTCCCTTTTCACTAAGTCTGGTAAAAAGAAGTTTAAAAAGGATATCTTGGCCTCCAACCGTGGTCTCCCCATCGCTGATGCCTATTACAGCGCTTTCTCCAGACAGACCCTCACCGACATCCTCTTTGTCATTCTTTCGCCAGATCTATGGACTCTTCATATGATCTCTGTGCTCTGCCTCTCTCCTCCTCTCCCATTATTGGTGGCACCCACTGGGAAGCCCTTATGGCCGCCTTCGACTCCTCTAAGTTCATCATTAATGTTGCTTCCCTCGAAGGGGCGTGGCTTCAGGGCCATGTAGAAGGGCGTGTTTCCAGCAGGGCTCCTGCTGATCCTGCAATGATCCGGACAGAAGAAATGCATTAAACTGCATATGTTGCTTAAAATCAACTGGGCGAGCTCATGAACATGTACTGCTGAACTGGAGCGTGATTTGGTATGCATTTGCACCGTGACTCGAGCTGAACGAGCCCAGGGAAGTTTGCTGCGGCGCGCTCATAAGAAATCCAATATGGCGGTTTGCCATTAAAAAAAGGGACGGAACGCAGGGATAGGAACCTAAGAACAGCTCGCTGCAGGAGTGTGAGCTGAATGTGGATCGGAAACATCAGAAGAATAGGGGAGAAGTGAAGAAAAGTAGGAACTCTCTGTGGCCATGCAGCGGGACCTGCAGCCGAAGCCTGGTTGCATGGTGAGGCAAATGAGCGAACTAAACGGAGGGCAAGAAAGGGCACGCTGAGGATCATACAGAGCAGGATCCGAGCTTCGGGAGGTCTGCTGGGATTATGTAGCTGACTTTGCGGTGGCTCGCTCTCATTGCTGCAACACTGGAGGAGGCACTACGAAACCCGATCGGACATACCCGAGCAGCCAGAGATACAAAGTAGCAATGGATGAATGGGAAACACATGAAAGGCGATTCCATTCGCAGCCTCGGGGGAACCGAGGTGCCGGGTCAGCTGATGGCAGTGCAACATTAATGAAACGGGAGGCGAGCACAGCTGAATGTGTTGTGTGGACGCCATCTGAACGAGGCGTGATACGCGAACGTTTAACACAGAGAAACAGGGGCAGAATTGAACACAGTGAACCACGCAAGGGGACCTGGATATGGATATGAACAGAAACTAAGGTAGGGAGCCTGCAAGCAGCCTGATCAGTGACAGAGACCAAATGGGAATGCTAACAAAGGTCTAGCGACAGCAAGCCCAGTAAGGGATTGAACAGGGTGGCGTGCAAGTTCACACCACAGGCGGATGGAATGCAATAAGACAGAGTACTAAACGGATGATAAAAGGAGTGGAATAATGGGGTCGGACATAGAAGGCCTGTTGTGAACAGCGACACAAATGCTGTGTCACGCTGACGGGCGGAGGATCTGCCAGCCAAGGGGAGCACAGAGAGGTGTGGGGCCAGGGCAAATACTGCGAGTAATCCTATGAACGCAGACTGCCAAAGGATTGAGCAATTGCAGGCAGAAAATACACAACGGGACGTTAAAGGAATTGAAACGTTGAAGGGTCTGCAATACCTGGCTCTGCCAAGAACACAATCCCCCCTCTCATGCTATACCGGCTCCATCCCCATCCCTCTGACACTCCTCCATTCTCTGGAAGCTAACTTGGGTACGAGGGGAACAGACACAAGACTAATCACAAGACTGCCCCGACACAGGAGGACCAGAGTTTGATAAGGCAACTTGAGAAAGGGATAGAGAGTCCCCACTGGACAATTATTGGACGGCTCCTGGGAAGCACCTTTCAGCCCAAGGGACTGCATAGCCGGGGACGTCAGTCGGAACAGTGCCTCACATGGAAGCAGGAATGGCGTCTAAATCGGGTAAAGCCAAAGGGAAACAGCTGACAATGGACAGTTTTGCCAAACCAACTCAGATAGTGGAAGCCACGAAAACTACAAAGCAAGGCGCGCAGGGGTGAATGACCCCGACGCTCAGTGATCAACAGATCCTGGAAGCCACAGCAGAGCTGAAGTCGTCATGGGAGGGCAAGATTGATGCGGCCATCGCAGAACTGAAGTCCTCGTTAGAATTTAAGATCGACGCAGTCATTGTAGATGTCAACCTCCTGAGGCAAGATGTTAGGGCACTTGCCAAACGCAACAGAGGGCTAGAAAAAGAAGTGAAAGATACCACAAGCACCTGAACCACCAACGCTAAAGAAATAGCCACGCTGCAACAACAAATGCGTAACTGGGAGAACAGGGCGGAGGGAGCAGAAGGACGAGCGCGAAGGAACAATATCCGCATTGTGGGACTTCCGGAAGGAGAGGAGGGATCAGACCCAACTAATTATATCGAAAACATGCTGCTGTTCGCAGTGGAGAGAGCGCACAGGGCTCAGGTCAGAAGTCCTTCCCTGACCGATGATCACTAAAATCTGTCTCCATGTGTTAAAATCGCTGCAAAAATTGCTGTTTACACAAACAATCATGGCAAAAAGGCTGTGCTTTTGCCATCGCAATCCATGTAAAGGATACGGGGGACACCCCCGAAAACCCCAGACCCATTATATCATTTAAGGGCAGCAGGAGACACCCCGCAACCCCTGCTCCCCTTAAATGGTATAATGGGTTACATCTTTACCGGGTCAAACCACAGCATTATTGCCGCGGTTTTTTGTAAAGGCGACATTTTTGCTGCGATTCTATTACTGCATACCTAAAATCTTGAACTATAAGGCTAGAGAGAAGATCCTGGAGCACTTTCGGAAAGGAGGAACGATCAGCAGGGTGTCAGCGACTATCACAGCGTACCCGGATTACAACTTCCTGGTGCAGAGGCAGTGTCTGAACTACGTGTCGGTGAAAAGAAGATTGTGGGAGGCTGGCTTCAAATATATGTTGCTGTACCTGGCGAAAATGAAGATCATGCACAAGAACAAAGCACTCTTCTTCGAGACTCCGGAGGACGTGACAGCATGGCTGGATTCGAGGAACTGCCCGGCAGGGGCGGATGACCAGACGTACAGCAGAATGGATAAGTAAACCTGCAATTTACCTGAAATGCTCATTTGGATAGGCTAGATGCGGTGGGGTAATTATTAAGCAACGACAGTGACTTTGGGACTAGAATATAAAGCAGAACATGTCGAGACTAGGGGGGAAGGTGCACATAAGGTTTTAAACATGTAAAATTGTTCAATATACTGTTGGCCTAATGCAGGAGCCACAAGGGATGCGTCGGGATAAGCATCACTAGGGAATACGCTATCACTCCCAGTAGTTAGTTTAGTTAGGATACTGGAAGTGCGGTATCCTCCTGCTGAGCCCCGCATCTGAATCCAACTGTAATTTCAAATCTAGCTGTGCTTTTGCATTTTAGTTTTAAATCAAATTTACCTGTGTTTTGCATTTTAGTTGAAAGTCAAATGTAGCTGTGCTTTTACATTTTAGTTTAAAATCAAATTTAGCAAATTTAGCTGTGCTTTGGAATTTCAGTTTTAAATCAAATTTAGTTATGTTTTGCATTTTAGTTGAAAGTCAAATCTAGCTGTCCTTTTGCATTTTAGCTTTAAATCAAATCTGGCTGTGTTTTGCATTTTAGTTGATAGTCGAATCTAGCTGTGCTTTTGCATTTTAGTTGAAAGTCAAATTTAGCTGTGTTTTGCATTTTAGTTGAAAGTCAAATCTCGCTGTGCTTTTGCATTTCAGTTTTAAATCAAATTTAGTTGTGTTTTGCATTTTAGTTTTAAATTAGAATTAGCTGTTTTGCATTTTAGTTGAAAGTAAAATCTAGCTGTGCTTTTGCATTTGTGTTTTAAATCAAATTTAGCTGTGTTTTTCATTTTAGTTGAAAGTCGAATCTAGCTGTAGTTTTGCATTTGTGTTTTAAATCAAACTTAGCGGTGTTTTGCATTTTAGTTGAAAGTCAAATCTAGCTGTGTTTTGCATTTTAGTTGAAAGTCAAATCTAGCTGTGCTTTTGCATTTTAGTTGAAAGTCAAATCTAGCTGTGTTCTTGTGCAGACTTGCCATGCCATTTGCTTGAATTGAGTGCTTCTCTGTAACCTGCTGGCCCAGTGACTGCTCCATACCGCTCTACTTGTTCTACTCTTCCCGCTGTCCCTCTCTCTACTCACCCATGGCGCTTTCTGTTTCTCAAATCTTCTTCAACTGCTTCTCCATCGATTATCCTTCCCTTTTCACTAAGTCTGGTAAAAAGAAGTTTAAAAAGGATATCTTGGCCTCCAACCGTGGTCTCCCCATCGCTGATGCCTATTACAGCGCTTTCTCCAGACAGACCCTCACCGACATCCTCTTTGTCATTCTTTCGCCAGATCTATGGACTCTTCATATGATCTCTGTGCTCTGCCTCTCTCCTCCTCTCCCATTATTGGTGGCACCCACTGGGAAGCCCTTATGGCCGCCTTCGACTCCTCTAAGTTCATCATTAATGTTGCTTCCCTCGAAGGGGCGTGGCTTCAGGGCCATGTAGAAGGGCGTGTTTCCAGCAGGGCTCCTGCTGATCCTGCAATGATCCGGACAGAAGAAATGCATTAAACTGCATATGTTGCTTAAAATCAACTGGGCGAGCTCATGAACATGTACTGCTGAACTGGAGCGTGATTTGGTATGCATTTGCACCGTGACTCGAGCTGAACGAGCCCAGGGAAGTTTGCTGCGGCGCGCTCATAAGAAATCCAATATGGCGGTTTGCCATTAAAAAAAGGGACGGAACGCAGGGATAGGAACCTAAGAACAGCTCGCTGCAGGAGTGTGAGCTGAATGTGGATCGGAAACATCAGAAGAATAGGGGAGAAGTGAAGAAAAGTAGGAACTCTCTGTGGCCATGCAGCGGGACCTGCAGCCGAAGCCTGGTTGCATGGTGAGGCAAATGAGCGAACTAAACGGAGGGCAAGAAAGGGCACGCTGAGGATCATACAGAGCAGGATCCGAGCTTCGGGAGGTCTGCTGGGATTATGTAGCTGACTTTGCGGTGGCTCGCTCTCATTGCTGCAACACTGGAGGAGGCACTACGAAACCCGATCGGACATACCCGAGCAGCCAGAGATACAAAGTAGCAATGGATGAATGGGAAACACATGAAAGGCGATTCCATTCGCAGCCTCGGGGGAACCGAGGTGCCGGGTCAGCTGATGGCAGTGCAACATTAATGAAACGGGAGGCGAGCACAGCTGAATGTGTTGTGTGGACGCCATCTGAACGAGGCGTGATACGCGAACGTTTAACACAGAGAAACAGGGGCAGAATTGAACACAGTGAACCACGCAAGGGGACCTGGATATGGATATGAACAGAAACTAAGGTAGGGAGCCTGCAAGCAGCCTGATCAGTGACAGAGACCAAATGGGAATGCTAACAAAGGTCTAGCGACAGCAAGCCCAGTAAGGGATTGAACAGGGTGGCGTGCAAGTTCACACCACAGGCGGATGGAATGCAATAAGACAGAGTACTAAACGGATGATAAAAGGAGTGGAATAATGGGGTCGGACATAGAAGGCCTGTTGTGAACAGCGACACAAATGCTGTGTCACGCTGACGGGCGGAGGATCTGCCAGCCAAGGGGAGCACAGAGAGGTGTGGGGCCAGGGCAAATACTGCGAGTAATCCTATGAACGCAGACTGCCAAAGGATTGAGCAATTGCAGGCAGAAAATACACAACGGGACGTTAAAGGAATTGAAACGTTGAAGGGTCTGCAATACCTGGCTCTGCCAAGAACACAATCCCCCCTCTCATGCTATACCGGCTCCATCCCCATCCCTCTGACACTCCTCCATTCTCTGGAAGCTAACTTGGGTACGAGGGGAACAGACACAAGACTAATCACAAGACTGCCCCGACACAGGAGGACCAGAGTTTGATAAGGCAACTTGAGAAAGGGATAGAGAGTCCCCACTGGACAATTATTGGACGGCTCCTGGGAAGCACCTTTCAGCCCAAGGGACTGCATAGCCGGGGACGTCAGTCGGAACAGTGCCTCACATGGAAGCAGGAATGGCGTCTAAATCGGGTAAAGCCAAAGGGAAACAGCTGACAATGGACAGTTTTGCCAAACCAACTCAGATAGTGGAAGCCACGAAAACTACAAAGCAAGGCGCGCAGGGGTGAATGACCCCGACGCTCAGTGATCAACAGATCCTGGAAGCCACAGCAGAGCTGAAGTCGTCATGGGAGGGCAAGATTGATGCGGCCATCGCAGAACTGAAGTCCTCGTTAGAATTTAAGATCGACGCAGTCATTGTAGATGTCAACCTCCTGAGGCAAGATGTTAGGGCACTTGCCAAACGCAACAGAGGGCTAGAAAAAGAAGTGAAAGATACCACAAGCACCTGAACCACCAACGCTAAAGAAATAGCCACGCTGCAACAACAAATGCGTAACTGGGAGAACAGGGCGGAGGGAGCAGAAGGACGAGCGCGAAGGAACAATATCCGCATTGTGGGACTTCCGGAAGGAGAGGAGGGATCAGACCCAACTAATTATATCGAAAACATGCTGCTGTTCGCAGTGGAGAGAGCGCACAGGGCTCAGGTCAGAAGTCCTTCCCTGACCGATGATCACTAAAATCTGTCTCCATGTGTTAAAATCGCTGCAAAAATTGCTGTTTACACAAACAATCATGGCAAAAAGGCTGTGCTTTTGCCATCGCAATCCATGTAAAGGATACGGGGGACACCCCCGAAAACCCCAGACCCATTATATCATTTAAGGGCAGCAGGAGACACCCCGCAACCCCTGCTCCCCTTAAATGGTATAATGGGTTACATCTTTACCGGGTCAAACCACAGCATTATTGCCGCGGTTTTTTGTAAAGGCGACATTTTTGCTGCGATTCTATTACTGCATACCTAAAATCTTGAACTATAAGGCTAGAGAGAAGATCCTGGAGCACTTTCGGAAAGGAGGAACGATCAGCAGGGTGTCAGCGACTATCACAGCGTACCCGGATTACAACTTCCTGGTGCAGAGGCAGTGTCTGAACTACGTGTCGGTGAAAAGAAGATTGTGGGAGGCTGGCTTCAAATATATGTTGCTGTACCTGGCGAAAATGAAGATCATGCACAAGAACAAAGCACTCTTCTTCGAGACTCCGGAGGACGTGACAGCATGGCTGGATTCGAGGAACTGCCCGGCAGGGGCGGATGACCAGACGTACAGCAGAATGGATAAGTAAACCTGCAATTTACCTGAAATGCTCATTTGGATAGGCTAGATGCGGTGGGGTAATTATTAAGCAACGACAGTGACTTTGGGACTAGAATATAAAGCAGAACATGTCGAGACTAGGGGGGAAGGTGCACATAAGGTTTTAAACATGTAAAATTGTTCAATATACTGTTGGCCTAATGCAGGAGCCACAAGGGATGCGTCGGGATAAGCATCACTAGGGAATACGCTATCACTCCCAGTAGTTAGTTTAGTTAGGATACTGGAAGTGCGGTATCCTCCTGCTGAGCCCCGAGTATCGGCAGCTGACCGTGAAAGGGACTAGATGCGGGGTAGTCTGAGATCCAGGGATGGAGGTGGGCAACAGTTGGGGGTAGTTAGGGAGGAGGGAGGGGCGGCAGTTGGGGTAAATAGAGGAGGGAGGAAGGAGTTGGGGAAGTTAAAGGGGGGCGAGCCTACAGACACAAGCCAAAACGTGCGATGAGGAGGGTGGGGGAGGAAATGGGAGGAGTACAAAAGGGATGAGATGGGTGAAATGAAGATAGCAACCTGGAATGTAAGGTGGCTCAATAACTACATTAAACGTAACAGGGTTATGATGTACTTGAAGAGACAGAAAATAGATATAGCATTGCTGCAGGAAACCCATCTGACCAAGGAAAAGCAGGATGTGATAACAAGGAAATGGAAAGGGATAACCCTAGGAGCAACATATTCGGCGTACGCTAGAGGGGTAATAACATGGATAGCGCTGCATGTCCCATTCAAGCTACTACAGTCCACCATAGATAAAGATGTCAGGATGGTATTAATAAGGGGGCTGGTGGAGAATAAAGAAGTGTGTGTCATCGACGTTTATGCCCCGAAACAAGATTCTACAGCCTACTTTAGGACCCCTTATGCCAAGATAAGTCCGTATATGGACGGAGCTGTGGTCTGGGGGGAACTTTAACTGTACCTTAGTTCGGGGGATGGATAGGTCGGACGAAAAGGTCACACAACCGACCCCGGCAGCGAATGCCCTAAGCACCCTGTTAAAAGCTTTTTGGCTAGTGGAAGTATGGCGGCTGCAACACCCATAGGATAGAGTATACTCACACTACTCTGCCAAACAGAATCTGCACACAAGGCTCGATTATATATTTATCGGAACAGAGTTAACAAAAGAAGCGACACGGGCGGAATACAAAGACATGGTCCTCTCGGACCATGCTCTGCTGGTGGTAACGTGGCAGATTCTAACACCCAGAGCTAGAATCGCGACATGGAGACTCAGGGCTGAATCATTAAAAGATACAGTGTTCAGAGAGAACCTGAGAAAAGAGATAAAGGAGTATTTCAAACAGATCACTGGTAGTGTAGATTCGGCTGGGACACTGTGGGAGGCATTTAAGGTAGTGGTGAGGGGAGAGGCAATGTCTAAATCAAAAGGGTTGCAAGGCGGCATAACACGGAAATTACAAAACGCAGATGGGAGTTGGAAAAGAGGATGCAGGAGGGGAGAGGATCCCCAGAGGAGGCCAAGACCATAAGCCGATTACAACAAGAGCGTAGGCATCACTGGGAAAGGCTAAGCATTCTAAGTTATAGGAAATATGTTGAGAGGCAGCATGCTGAAGGGGACAAGACAGGCAGATGACTGGTCTGGTTAGACAAAAGTGAGACCCTATGACAAACAATTAGAGCAATGCAAGGGATGGATGGTCAGATACGAGAAACCCAGGAAGGAGTAAACAAATGTTTTTTTGAATACTTTAAGAGACTATACACAGACTCTACTGAAGGATAAGAGATAGATATACTGGAAGCAATAACTGAGATCACACTCCCCAAACTGGAGGAGGCAGAAAGGGAGAACCCAGAGGTCCCAATAACATCAGAGGAACTAGAAGAAGTAATCAAGCTACTGCCCACTAGCAAGGCCCCGGGGGCAGATGGACTCCCGAGCGAGTTTTATAAAGCTTATAAGACAGAAATCCCCCCCTCCCCGAACCCCATGCTAGCAATGCTCAATGAGGCGTTCAGTACAGGCACAATGCCTGGGTCTCTACCGGAGGCGATCATTATTACGCTCCTCAAATCCAACAAGCTGGACACAGATTGCGGGTCCTGCAAACTGCTCTCGCTGCTCAATCAGGACAGCAAGATCCTGACAGCAGTAATGGGGAATAGGTTAAGACCAGTCATAAACAAATTCATACACTCAGACCAAACAGGGTATGTCCCACGTAGGAATATATCTGATAACTTTGAGAGACTCCATCACGTTGTAGATGCTGTCCTGGGGAGCTCCCAGGAGGCGGCAATAATCTCATTGGATGCAGTAAAAGCCTTCGACTCGGTCAAATGACCCTGGCTATTGGCGGTTTTGGAAGAATACGGAATTGGGCCGTATATCTGAGATGGCTCTGATTATTATACAGTGAGCCATTGGCGCGAGTCAGAACGGGCACGAGAATCTCAAAACAGTGGAAACTGAGCAAAGGCACCAGACAGGGGTGCCTGTTGTCCCCGATGCTTTTCATCCTAGCATTAGAGCCCTTAGCGGCATATTTAAGGCAGCAATATGGAGAAGTAGGGATCAACACTAAGGGAGGGCAACACTTGATATCGATGTATGTGGATGACATGCTGTTGAATTTGAGGTACCCAGAGGAGAACCTACAATACATTCTGGAGGTTATGGAACGGTATGCGAGGTTGTCTGGCATAACAGTTAACCCAAAAAAGTCGAGCATATTCCCCCTCGGGAGATATGTGGGACTACCACAACACAAACTTCCGGTGCTACAGATAAAGTGGCAAACAGAGACGTTTAGATACTTAGCTATAGACGTTTATCATAATACCGAAGATGAACATAAGCCAAATACTGTGAAGGCAGTATCGAAAATAGAGAAAGGTATGGTATTTTGGGCCAAGCTATCTCTGACTATGATGGGAAGAGTGGCTTTACCAAAGATGGTGGTACTGCCCAGGGTATTACATTATTTTGCTTATATCCCACATGCAATACCCAAACGATTCTTTTCGAAACTACAGAGTACTTGCAGGGATTTCATCTGGCATAATTCCAGGAATAGAATAGCATTATGGAAGTTACAAAACTCGTATGAGCAAGGAGGTATCAGATTGCCAAACTTCGAAGTATATTATCTGGCTAGTCAACTCCAATATGTAGCAAGGTAGCTGTCAGAAGATCAAACACTCAAGTCTAGACTGTTGAGTGCTGAATGCACCCCCTATTTCTTGAATGAGAGGATGCGGTTGCCGAAACAACAGAAGGTGGGAAGGGGCAGACTATTGGACCTGGGAGGGAAGATGTGGCACAGAGCTTGCCAGTTAATGGAGAACACGTGCCCGTGTTCCCCACAGATTCCGCTAGTGGCGCTAGAAGGAGTAGATAAGCAAATGAGACTGAAAATCAGAAGGAAATGGGAACCGGTAGGAATAGTGACAATGGGGGATGTGTGGCGAGATGGGATGGTTGAGGAGTTCGATACACTGTTAGAGGACACAGGGTTACATCGGGGAGAGCATATCACACATTCTAGGCTTGTGAGGAGTATCAAGGGTACGTAGCCCGAAGCAGTGTTGGCCCAACAACCCGAGGCTGTCATAGAAACATTTTATGACGTGTCGGAAGGGGGCCACGAGATCTCCCGTATATATGAGTTGCTGATGTCTAAGGTTGGGAAAGGGGCGGTCCAGACGAGACTGAATTGGGAGGAGGATGTAGGGGAATAAATGGAAAATGGACTGTGGATCAGAGTGCAGGGATACCATAAAAAGGTATCGAGAAACGCGCGGTTGCAACAGATACAGTTATATGTCACCCACAGAACATACATGACCCCTGAGAAAATAACTAAGTTTAAACACGCAGATATACAGACATGTCCGAAATGTGGAGAGGGGAATGCAGGAATGGTGCACATGTTTTGGGCATGCCCCAAAATAGGAGAATTTTGGAGTGAAGTGGCCCACTTAATGCAGAAAAAGAGATAAACTTGGATGTGAGCTCCCCTTGGGCGTGCCTGTTGAGGCGGGGGGGGGTCCCCAAACCTCGTAGAGCTAAACACGTGAGCAAACTCAAAGACCTGGCAAATATACTAGCTAAACGCAGAATAGTAATGAGCTGGAAAGCGAGTAGGAAACCGCAGGCCCAGATCTGGTGGCAAGATCCCAATAAATGGGCAAATGCTGAAACAACGGTATGGCTCGAGGCAGCAGGCAGAAGGGGGGAGGGGGAGGCGGACACGGTGGTCGCCTGGAGACAATTAATAGCGACACTATCCGTGCCAGACCAAGATAGCCTAGGAGAAAATAGCCCTTCAGGGGCGAAGTAGCAAGGGAAACGTCAGTAAGAGCGGGTGTGGGAAGATCGGAGGGTGCTATAGGCTGGGGGGAGGGAGGAGGTGAGGGTTGTGGGGGAGAAAATGCAACATGAAACTTTATGTGATAGTCAATATGTACAACGGTTATTGAACTGTGTGGTTGTCGAGTTGTGGAAATAGTAAAAAAAATGTTGCTTCCCTCGCCTCATCAATTTCCTTTCATCTCCTGCTGTCCTCTCCGCCCCTCCCTTGGCTACCTTGCCCTCTTTCCCCCATCTTGTGCCCCCACCTCGGGCTCCTTCTTCACCTCCTCTGATTTGTACCCCTGCCCGGAAGGCCTTTAAGGCTAGCAACCTTCTTCATCTTGCCACTCTCAACTCTCGCTCTGCTGTCAAACACTACTCTGACATCTCCCACCTCCTGGAAGAACTTGACCTCAACGTCCTCGGTCTCACAAAGACATGGTTCACGGCCAGCTCTGTCACAAGCTTTGACACTCTCCTCCCTGATGGTTACAAAATCCTCTCTGCACCCAGATCTACCAGGTCTGGAGAGGGTGTAGCTCTGATCTTCCCTGAGTGGCTTACTGCCTCTATCATTCCCACGCAGACATACTCCTCTAACGAATGCATTGTCTGCAGGCTTTCTCTCTTTCCTGGCCACTCTCTTACCGTGGCTACTATTTATCGGCCTCCTGGTCAGATCACCTCCTTTCTCTCTGAGAGGGCGGATCTCTCCTCCCTCCTGGCCTCAACTACTCAACTCCTCCTTCTTGGTGACCTCAATATCCATCTTGACTCTCCCTGTTCCTCCTCTGTACTCTTCTGTGACGTCTGCGATTCCCTCTCCCTTTCTACCCTCCCCTCTGGCCCGACTCACTCTGCAGGTCACACGCTTAATATTTCGATCTCCTCTGACCTCCCCCTCTCCATCCCTCTGACCACTCCTCTCACCTGGAGCGATCACTCACTCCCTCTTCTCCTTCTATCTCTCCCTCCCAGGCCAAGCCATCCCCAACACTGCCACCTATCTTCTCAGACTTCTGTCCCATGAAGCGTGTGTCAGTTGAGACTTTCGCCCCCCCCCTCCTCTGGCTCACTCACACCCTGATGCAGCCCTTTACATGCTCTACTCTTCTATCTCTGACACTCTTGATGCTCTTGCCTCTGTTATGAAGTTCCGTTTGAAGCCCAAAGCAAAGTGCAATTCTTGGTAGGTCTCTGACCTAGCTAACCTCAAACGTTAGTGCACGGTGGCTGAGAGGAAATTGAGGGTTTCTTGTTCATCCTCTGACAAACTGGCCTGCTGCCTGCTCCGAAGGCAATACTGACTGTCTGTCCATGCTAAAAAGAGAGCACACATCCAAGCCGGTGTCTCTGCGGCATCTAGCAACTCGGCCAAACTCTTCAAAATCTGCAAGGAGCTGGCCAAACCTGCTGCAGTCTCTACCTCTCCTGTCGCCTACCAGGCCCTTTACACAGCCCTTGCCTCTCACTTCATCTAAAAAACCCAGGACATCCTGTTCACCCTCTCTTCCCCTCCCCCTCCTCTCCTTTCTCCTTCTGAGAATGCTGGCCCTCCGGCAGCCGCCCCCATCCTCCTTCTCTTCCTTTCCCCTTTTCTTCCCTGACGAGATCTCTAGACAAGTCCGATCTATGAAAGTCTCGTCAAAAAAGGTTCTTCCCTGTTCCTCCAAAACCATCAAGGACAATATTGACGCCCTTGCTCCTGCCCGGGCCAATTTCTGCAACCTCTCCTTTGCCTTGGGAACCTTCCCCTCCCCTCTGAAGCACTCTCTTGTGCACCCTCTTCTAAAAAAACCCACAGCCAACCCTTCTTGCCCGATCTCCATCACTCCCTTCCTGGGCAAACTCCTGGAGAAGCTGGCCATCTTGCAGCTTAATCTTCTCTCTGATTTTGTTGGCTCTCTCCACGACCATCAGTATGGCTTTAGAGCTGCCAGAAGCACAGAAACTGCTCTCCTCAACATCCGTGAAGATCTGCGCTCTAACCTTGACTCTATCATCCCCTCTGTCCTCATCCTACTCTATCTCTCTTCTGCCTTTGACACAGTCAACCATACCATCCTGCTCAACCGTCTCTGTGACAACCTGGGCATCAGTGATTAGGCTCTGGCCTGACTGACCTCTTTCCTCTCTGATCGACCCTCCCAGGTCCAACTTGGGTCCTTCCTTTCCTCTATTTCCCTCTCTACCTGTGGTGTTCTTCTGGGGTCTAACCTTTCACCCTGGCTTTTCAACCAATACCGGGCAACTCTCACCCATCGCATTGCCGTTTTCTGCTCCAATGTTCAGTGCTATACGGATGACACTCAACTCATTTTCAAGCTTCCCTCTGCCACCTCTTCTCCTTCTCTCATCTCTCATCTCTGATTGCCTGTCTGTCATTCAGGAGTGGTGTGCCGCTAATGATCTCTGCCTGAATGCCAGCAAGACTGAGATACTCCTCATCCGCACACCCCACCCCCCTTTCCTGTCACCCTCTGGCCGGCCTCCCTTGGCCCTCCCGCTACCCCCACCTGGGAGGCTAAGAAACTCAGGGTCATCTTCGACTCCACGCTTTCCTTTTCTGCCCACATCTCTGATGTCTCAAAAAAGTCAAACTTCCAACTGCACCTCCTCAGAGGTATTCTGCCTTTCCTCTCCTACCCCCAGAAGCTCATTATTTCTCGAGCCCTGTTTCTCTCTAGGTTGGATAACTGCAACAGCCTCTTTCTAAATCTTCTGGCTTCTACTCTCCGCCCTTTGCAACTCCTCCAGAACAAGACTACGAGACTTGTCCTTGGCCTCAAGCCCTGGGATCTTATCTCTCCAGCCCTGAAATCTCTTCATTGGCTCCCAGTGGCTGCAAGGATTAAATTCAGGACCCTTTGCATTGTCCACAGGGCTTTCTGGGGCCTGGGTTCAAAATACCTTCAACTTTCCCTCCATAAATACTTTCCCTCTCGAGCTCTTCGCTCCTCCACCTCCAACTCCCTCAGGGTCAGTCGTTTCTCAAATAAACGAGCTGGGGGTAGATCTCTGCCTGTGACTGGGGCCTCCCTCTGGAACAGCTTCCCTGCCACTCTTAAACTTGAGAACCATCTCAGGTTCCAGAAGCACCTCAAGACCTTCCATCTCCACTTCACCTTCACCTTCACTTCTCTTATCCCCTGTTAATCTGTTCTGTTTCGGCATCGTGCACCTGGTTACCCTCTGATTTCGGGCCCAGGTACTTGCTCACACTGCCACACACCCGCACTGCCTCCTGGCAACCCTTGCACTTGGGCCTGTATCTGTAACCCTACAGTCCCCCTCTTTTTCTGCACTTATCAGACACCCCCTGGCTGCAACTTAAACCTAGCACTTGCCACTTGCTGGCTGCCCTACCCCTTTGTTATTACTTTCTTTTGCTTAGCACTTTCAACTTTTCCCCTCCCCTCTCTCCTGCATTTGCACGTTCTCAATGTCACTGGGCCTAGTAAGATCATTGTTTTTGTTCTCCCTTGTTCCCCTCCCCTGCCTCGTCGCGCTCTGAAACACCTGTGTATGAGCGCAATACAAATAAAATATCAATAACAATATCAGTATGTTGGTAATTAGATTTTTCTTGAAAATGGTCAAAATGCATTGAAACAGTTTGTGTGTATGCTTAAAATATGGATTGAAGTATTTGTCAGTACTTGCAGTAAGCAAAAAGGGAAAACTGAAGAAAAAAAATGAGAAGCACTTTTTGTGAAAGTTTGATAAAATAATGAAGTTCAGTAGAACATTTGTTACTTTAGTTTATAAAACCAAGTAATCTAAAAAATATAAATAAGCCAGGAAGACAAAAAAGGTTATTTTAAGAGCCACCATTTTTTTATGAAACGCAAGTTAATGAATTTTAATTCTCGTGCTCCAAGCCTGGAATTTTTCAGGTGTCTGTGCACTGTAACAGTGTCTGTCGACCTTACAGGCTGAAAAAGGTCCTATGATAATTTTTTTTAGTTCTATTTTTTAACTGTGAAAGGTGGCTCCAAATGGAACTTTTTTGTCATTCTGGCTTTTATGTTTTTATTGATTTTCTTTATTTTTTTTGTCAGAGAAGGTAAAGTGGTGGAGGGAAAGTGTAGAAACCACAGCTATGGAGGGGCAGATGGACAGGGGAAGATGTTGATCGTGCTTAAATATAAGGTAGGGGGCAGTGGGGCAGTGAGGGGCGTGGCTAACCGCCATGCTGTGAACACACACTTCCAAGAGCTCCTGCTAGATCCAACCAGATCTGCAGCAAAAACGGCACATTAATGCACAATCCAGTAACTGTCAGCTTTGTATGAAGACCCACCAGCGTTTGGGAAGCACCAGGACTCGCAAGGAGATTCACAGCGCTGAGCCAGGCACCGCCTTCCTCGCACTGGTGCTCCATAGGTGGCTGGCATCCCCAAAATGGCAGCGCAGGCGTAATTCCAAATGAAAACAACAGAGTCGTCTGGTGCGGGTGCTGGACAGAGCAGTAGAAAGGCTAAACAACTGCCGGTGGGGACATACATGGAGGAGTCAGCAGCGCGGGCATACATGCAGTGGCTGAGGCGCTGGTAAGTGTATGACCCTCCCCAAGACCCCAGACGTATAATGAAGTTGCGTTAAGGTGTGCCCCTAGTGAGGAACAGCACACACTGCTGCAGATACCTGGCAGAGTGGTAACAACAAATAGGGCCTCACACTGCATGAAGAGCTCTCCAGCAAATTGCATCTCTGCCTTCTCAGGCACACGGACACAAACTAGCCAGCATACATGACCATTGGCACTGTGAGCCCGCCAACATCAAGAGCCAGCCAGTACTGGTACCCAACCCCGGTGCACTATGCTGCGTGCCCCGTATAACAGCACACATGTAAAGAATCCAATCCACATGAAAAACAAGCAGTGCCCGAGAGTATAGGTGTACTGCTATTGCAGTACACACACTACGAGAGAACACTATACATCGGGCCCATGAATTTAATTGTGAGGTCAACCTACGCCTGGCCCCAGTAACAGACAGAAGAGACAGTAACAGGAGAAGGGCCAGAAAAGTACTTAAATGGCCTTGACTCACAACAGCACACTACCAAGCTGGCACAAAGGAGGGAAGAGCTGAAAATACGAACGAGCGGCGCTGCCCCTGCAGACCCACACAAGTCATCTGGCCGAGAGCCGTGGCACGGCTCATAACAGCGCCAACAGGTGTACCCTGGAGTTCGGTGGGTCCGGGTATGGCAGCAAAGGAAGTATGAAGCCTGCCCCAATCTAAAATGGTGGGCCTAGACCGCAAATCACTCTGCAATAGCCCCACCCTGAATACGACCTGAAAGTCCTGAACCCCCAGGGAGTACACACCTGGCAAAGCGCAAATACCCTGTGAAGCAGCGCCTCCATATGCCTTCCAAAGCAGCCAAGAACAGAGCCAAACAAATCACAATCAAGGCATATACCACAACAGTGCCTACCGCACGAGGACCAGCAACTGATCTGAAGGCAAACACCACGCTGGCGGACCAAATGGAGAGTGAACAGAAAATCCTGCAGGCCATCGCCGCCCTAAAATCCTCACTTGAATCCAAGATAGACTCAGTTATCATTGATATGGGTCTCCTGAGGCAAGGTGTCAGAATTGGCGGATAGGACAGGGATGCTGGAGAAACAAGTTACAGAAAATACGACGAATATGAGAACCACGCTGAGTGAGGTCAAGACCCTACAACAGGTTGCAAATTTGGAGAGCATAGCAGATGATGCTGAGGGCAGAGCCAGAAGGAACAATGTCAGGATAATCGGACTACCAGAAGGAGAGGAAGGTAAAGATGCAATGACCTGTGTTGAGAATATGCTGTTGCAGGAAAGAGGCCTAGGCATCCTGAAACAAGGATTCGCGATTGAACGGGCGTATAGGGCACTTACCAGAAGACAACCACCAGGTGCCCCGACCTATAATAGCCAGAATTATGAATTTCATAGACGGGGAAAACATATAGGCATTCTTCAGAACCGGAGGCAGCATACGAAGAGCGTCAGCATCGCTGACAGCGTACCCAGACTACACGTTACCAGTGCAGAAACGTAGAATGCTGTTTGGTCCAGCCAAAGAACGGCTGCATAAGGCTAACCTTAGACTAAAAGTCAAATACAGGAACCACATTCTTTTTTTGACACCCCGTAAAGTGCGCACGACTGGATGAACAATGAGAAACTGGCACCAGAACAAGAATGACACCCCCACCGTGTATGGAATATTAAATATTGAATCCCTGCTGTAAACTCCTGGAGGGCTGCCTAGAATTACGCACCACCACTCACTTGTCATCAAGGAGCGCACAAAAGTATCACGTACGAGCACAGACTGGAATGATCACTAGGTATCCTGAGATTTAGTTTTTTTCTGTGCATTATAGTGGCAAGAAAAGCAGGAGGTATGATATGATAGGTTATTTATAACGCACTTAATACGCAGAGGGTTCTAAGCGCGTACCCGGGGATTGAACCTGTGTTGCTTCGTGTCATCTTGCTTCCAAGGAGAGCACGCTGTTGCTGAGCTTTCCTCCCGGGAGAAACAACATGACATGCAACAGACACCCCTTCGTCCGTACGTGTAAGAGGGTGAGGTGTGGCCCCTGCCCCTAGGTAGCTACACCTATTTGGGATACTGGTTGAAGAGTATCCACCGGCTGCCCTCGGCCCGCTGCAATCTGATGGAGCAGCGCCAGAGTGTAATGCAGGAGAGCCTGAGCATGCTAAGTGTAGCTGGGCAATTGTTGGGAGTTGGGAGGGGGATGCGGAAGGGGGGCTGTTATGGGAGTTTAATGGCACAGCCTCAGTTTGCACCCAGGAGCAGTAGAGCTGCTATGTCAACAGTTTATATAATGTACTTGCAATACTTGACCCATAGCACAAGTCTCTGGTGGATGAACCACAAGAAGAACACTCATAACGACATTTGCAATGGCCTTAGATTGATAACCTGGAATGTCTGTGGCTTAAATAGTTATATCAAGAGGAACAGGGTCATGACATACCTACAGAGACAGAGAGTTGACATTCCACTACTCCAAGAAACCCACCTTACTAAAGACAAACAAAACAAGATTGTACAAAAATGGGGACGGGGACACAATAGGATCGACATACTCTACATACGCCAGGGGTGTATTGGTGTGGATTGCCCCGACAGTACCACTCCGAATACTAAAAACGATACTGGATCACGAAGGTAGGAGGGTTGTGATACATGGATTCCTCGAAAAGAAAGAAGTATGTATTGTGAATACATACACCCCAAATCATGATGCCTCGACCTTCTTTAGATCATTGTACGCACGGATGAGCCCATACAGAAACTGTGCAATCATTTGGGTGGGGGGGTGACTTCAACTGCACACTGGAGCCACTCCTAGACAGGTCGGACGACAAATACACACACTGCGCCCCCTGGCTACAGCACTAACCAACCTGATGAACTCTTTTGAACTGTTGGACATGTGGGCGAGAGCTCCACCCGCATTTGAGACACTATTCACACTATTCTGCACTGCATGACGTACATACCAGGATTGACTACTTTTATTTTGCGGGTACTGAGAGCGGCAGTGAGTTACTAGAGGCAGAATACAAGGTGCGAGTACTATCTGACCATGCCCCTCCCCTAGTAACGTGGCAGGGGGTCTCCCCCAGGCCAAGGATACCAACGTGCAGACTGAGAGGTGAAGCCTTGCATGATCAAAAGTTCAGAGAACACATGAGGGGAATTATTTTAAACAAAATACGGGTAGCGTAACATTGGTAAACACCCTTTGGGAAGCTTTTAAAGTGGTGATAAGAGGGGAAGCCATATCCAAGTCAGGAGGGATGCAGGCAGTAATCACCAGAGACCTTAAAAAGCAGAAAGGGAACTGGTAAACATGGAAAGAAAGGAAAACAACTTGAACACCCACTCCCCTGCTATAACCACGCTGAGACAAGAATGCACAGTACATTGGAACAGTTTAAGCAAGCTAAACTATACCAAATACATAGAAAGGCAACACGCAGAAGGAGATAAGCCCGGCAGGCTGTTGGCCTGGCTGTACAAAAGTGACACCAGAAGGGAAGTGATAAGCACCATTGTTAACGATGAAGGTGTGCTCTGCACTACACAAACAGACATAAACACCACCTAGCTAGAGTCCTATAAGAAAATTGTATATGGAAACATCTGAGAGTTTGCTATCTGAACAGTCTGAGGCCCTGGCGCAAATAGATCTCACACGCTTGGATGCCATGGCTGCAGAACAACTGGGTGCCCCTATTACTAGAGAGGATCTGGTATCCACAATAAGAGGACTACCGTCAGGTAAAACCCCGGTGCTGATGGAAACCCAGGCAAATTGTACGAAGAATTTGTTGAGGAACTGGCAACGCCGCTCCTTAACATGTTCAACGAGGCATATGAAGTGGGATCCCTGCCAAACTCACTCAGGAAATCCATAATAATACCCCTCCCGAAGCCAAATAAACCCCCCACAGAATGTGGCTCATATAGACCGCTCTCTCTTTTGAACTAAGATAGCAAAATACTAACCACTCTGCTGGCCAACAGACTGAAGGGAGTAATAGCTGACCTTATCCACCCAGACGAACGGGTACGTACCTGGTAGAAATACCACATGGCACCTGTGCAGATTGCATCACGTTGTACACAGTACCAACCATTGCAGGGAACAGTATGCAGTGGCGTGCTTCGACGCAGTCAAAGCATTCGACTATCAAATGGTCATGGCTAAGGGCGGCATTGCAGAGATGTGGCATCGGGACAGACTTCATTAGGTGGGTAATGTTGCTGTACAACAAGCCAATAGCCAGAGTGAAGACAGGCAGTCAGATTTCGAAGCAGTGGGAATTAGAGGAAGGTACTAGACAGGGATGTCTCCTGCCCCCTATGCTCTTCATCCTAGCCCTGAAACCAATAGCAGCATTCCTGAGGCACGAGTACAACGAGGCGGGTATAATGATACATGGCATGCACCACTTGATTTCTATGTATGCAGACGACATGCTTCTTTACATACAACATCCAGAGACTAGCTTACAATATACATTGGAGATCCTAGACAGATTTGCAGAACTATCTGGCATCACGATTAGTTGCAGTAAGTTGTGTCTGTTTCCCCTAGCAGGACTGAGAGAGATAGCAGGAACCAATTTGCCAACATTACAGATACGGTGGAGTAGAGATACGTTTAAATACCTAGGCATAGACGTCTACCATGATCCCCAAAGAGAGCACACGCATAATACACATCAAGCGCTGCTTAGAATTGAGAAGTCAGTGAAGTTCTGGACACGGTTACTACTAGCACTTATGGGCAGAGCTGCTCTACTAAAGATGGTGGTACTCCCAAGAATGTTACACTTCTTCACTAATGTCACTTAGAATATACCCAGAAAGTTCTTTGTAAACTTGGACTCGATTTGTAGGAAATTCGTATGGCACAGCAGAAGATGTAGTCTGGCCTTATCCACACTTAGCTGCCCATATGAAAGTGAGGAATCGGGCTGCCCAACTTCGAACTATATTTCTTAGCCAACCAATCAAAATCGGTCACAGGATGGTTATCAGACAAACCAACACTAGATCTCACACTGCTGCATGAGAGCAACAAGCCCTTCTACCTGAAAGAAGTGCTGCGGCTACAAGATAATCACCTCAAACCAGCCCCCCTCCCCCATATGCTGGCATTGGGCAGATGCTTGTGACACAGAACATGCAAACTGCTCAAGATCGAGGCCCCGTTTTCCCCCCAAATCCCACTAGTTACCTTAGTGGCTGACAGCCAGCAAACACGATTGAGCATGCGCAAATATTGGGAACCCAACAGAATCGCGACTGTGGGTGACGTGTTCACGGACGGAGCCCTAATCGAGGTGTCAGAACTAGTAGAACAAACAGGGATACTCAATGTGGCAAGATATAGCACACAACACACTTGTTAGTTCACTTAGGCGTAGGTGGCACCGGCTGAATGACCATATGGACTCCAATAGTGTAGTGGACTCCCTATACGTGGTTTCCAAAGGGGGGCATGGTACCTCGCGATTATATGAGCTGCTGATCTCCAAGTCCTCAGGCACTGAACTGCAGATATGACACAAATGGGAGACAGACTGTGGGGCACAGTTCACAGACACAGGTTGGCTCCAGGTACTCTCATGCCACAAACAAGTATCCAGGATTGCTAAGCTGCTACAGTTACAACTATTTATTACACATAGAGCATATCTGACACCCTGAAGATTTCGAAGTTCAAAAACGCAACTACACAAAACTGCTCCAAATTCATGGAAGAAAATGTTGGTATGCTACACGTTTTGGTCCTGTCCCATAATCCAACAATACTGGGAATGGATAGAGGGTACAATATTGAAAGCAGGAGTGAATCTCAATGTCCAATCTGCAGCAGCCTGTTTGTTAGGGAAGTTCATGAGGACAAGAACCACGAAACACATTGACACTTTTAAAGACCTGGCAAATATATTAGCGAAAAGGAGGATAGCCATGGGGTGGAAATCCCTGAAAAGATTGGCGGTGGAACCTTGGTGGGCAGACCTGTAAAAATGGTCAATGGCGGAAACCTCTGTCTGGCAAAGAGCAGTCAATTCAGCCCTACCGGACAGCTCAGGGAACCTGGGGTCATGGAAAGCATTGATACAAGCAGTGTTTTCAAATCGAGGCCAGTTAGTATTAGGCTGTGTATTGGATGGCATGCACACATGAAGATTATATGCAATAGTAGGAGATCCCAAAGACAAGGGGGCGGGGGTGTACGCAGGGACTGGAAAGAGACTTTAGACTGTGCAAGTTATTAGTTCTTGACGTCTCTGCTTCTCCCCTGCCCTTCCTGGCCCTCTTTACTTCTCTGGCCTCTCACTTAATTTCTAAAGCTCAGCACATCCTCCCCTCTACTCCACACCCTTCTCCATCACTTTCTCTCTGTCCCCCCGTAACTTTCCTTGCACCATCCTTCCTACTCCCCTCCTTTTCTCCCATAACACCTGATGAGGTTTCTACACAAGTCAGCTCTATGACAGTCTCATCCAAACAGGTGCTCCTCTGCTCCTCCAGAACCATCAAGGATAACATTGTCACCCTTGCTCCAGCCTTGGCTGATTTCTGCAATCACTCTTTAACCACTGGATCCTTCACCTCACTCCTCAACCACTCCTTTGTGCACCCTCTCTTAAAAAAGCCTTCTGTCGACCCTTCCTGTCCGGCTAACTACTGCCCTATCTCCATTTCCCCCTTTTCTTGGGCAAACTCTTGGAGAAGGTGGCCATCTTCCAGCTTATCCAACACACTGAATCTGTTGGTTGCTTCCACGACGCCAGTCTGGCTTCAGAGCTGGCAGAGGCACGGAAACTGCTCTCCTGAACACCCAGGTAGACTTACTCACTGATCCCGATTTCAGCTCTCCTTCCATATGCATCCTTCTTGACCTTTCCTCTGCCTTCGATACGGTCAATCATGCCACCCCGAAAAATAGACTCTGTGACACCCTTGGCATCACAGACTTGGCTCTGGATTGGTTGATCTCCTTCCTCTCGGACCAACATTCCCAGGTTCAACTGGGCCGTTTTCTCTCCACCATCTCACTCTCCACCTGTGATGCCCCTCTGGGCTCTCTCCTATTGCCCTGGCTCTTCAATAACTACCTGGCACCTCTAGCCCATTTGATCTCCACCTTTTCTCCTAACTTCCAATGTTATGCAGATGACACGCAACTCTCCTTCAAGCTAACCTCCTCTGCCTCCTCCTCTACCTCGCTCATTCCTGCATGCCTTTCTGCTATTCAGGCATGGTACACTACCAATGATCTCTGCCTTAATGCCAGTAAGACTGAGATCCTTCTCATTGGAACCCCTGCTCCCTCTTTCCCTCTCACACTCTTGCCACCCTCCATGGGCCCCCTCCCCTCACCCTCCTGTGAAGCAAAAGACATTGGTGTCATCTTCAACTCCTCTCTCCTTTTCCCCTCACATCCCGAACCTTGGCAAGAATGCCCACTTTCTGCTACACCTCCTCAGAGGCATTGACCGTTTCCTCACCTTCCCCCAGAAAACTCACTGTCTCCAGAGCTCTGGTTCTTTCCAGGCTGGACTACTGCAACAGCCTCTTCCTCAGTCTGCCTAAATCCTCCCTTTGCCCCCTTAAACTAATCCAGAATAGGACTGGAAGATTTATCCTTGGAATCCAGCCCAGGGACTGAATCTCTCCAGCCCTTAAGTCTCTCCACTGGCTCCCGGTTGCTGCAAGGATTAAGTTCAAGACCCTTTGCATCATCCACAAGGCTTTCTGGGGCCAGGGACCCGCTACATCCAGCTCTCTCTCCCTAAATACCTCCATGCTATCACCTCTTGATCATCTAGCAATAACTCTCTGCAGATCAGAAGCTTTTCCAAGCAGAGAGTGGGGGGAGTAGACCTCTCTCCTCTGCAGGTGCTGCTCTCTGGAATGGCCTCCTTGCCGCTCTCAGACTTGAGCCGAATCTCCTTAAGTTCCGGAAGCTCCTCAAGACCTTCCTTTTCTCTTCTTCCTACCTTCTCCCCCTCTGCTAATGTCCCCTTCTGCCCAAGACTGGCAGCCTGGTTCCTTCAGAGTCATACAGGGCACCTTCCCCCAATCTCCTTTGTCCAGTCTACCCCTGCGCCTGGTCTCCCCGGACCCACCCACCTCCTCATCTTGCACTTGCCCTTACGGCACACACCGCCTGGACTTGTCTTGGAGTCATTCCAACCCCCTCCCTCGAGCATAGTTTGTGGTCCACCTTCCCCTGCTTTCTCTGCTCACCCTAGCCCTGTCCACCTGGCCTCCCCTGGCACCCTCCTTCTCACAGGCCCTTCAGCCCTGTTCCTGGACTTCCCCTCACCTCCCCTCTGCACTTCTCATTACTGCACTTGCATGTTCTGAATGTCACAAGGACTAGTAAGATCGCTATCTTTTTGTCTTCCCTGTCTCCCCACTCTATTGCCCTGTATCGCCTCGAAACATTTGTGTATAGCCGCATAACAATAGGCAATACATAAATAGTGTCAGAACTTGAAATAAGAGTCCCTCTTATTCCCCCTCCTCTGGACCCAACACCTGCCATGCCCTCCCATCCTTGGCCTCCACACCGCCATCAGTGCCTGCCTCTAATGGAGGAACAACAATCTCAAGATGTCTCCTCAGGCGCTGATTACCATGATGATATACATCCGGATACAGCCTGTTCCTCGTCTCCCTGTGTATGGACAAGTTTGATGATCTTGTACCCACTGATGGTGAGCTGGAAGAGCTTATGCCAAGAGATTTACCTCCAGATGAGATTGGAGCTTTCCTTTCTACCATTAGGAGAGATTCTAAGATGGTTTATGTCCCCCTGACTGATTAAAGGAATTAAGGCTTCCAGTCGTGCCCATTCCAATCATGAATGACATCTGGGAAAGCATGCTTGTCGCCATGGAAAATCCTTTCACGGCTCTCCAAAAGAAAGACCAGTTTGATAAAAAGAATAAGGCCCCAAATGATGCCCGTAAATGCCTGCAGACTCAGCCTAGCCTGAATTTGTGTCTGCATTGGCCAGAAAGAGATTGGCTAACCCTTCAGTGCCATGTGCAGTCCTTCTGGATTAGGAAGCCAGGTAGCTTGATGCTTTCGTCAAGAGAACCATTTCCATGGTGTCAACCACAATCAAGTCCGCCAACTCGCTTTCCATCCCAGCCAGATATGACCAAGAACTGAGGTTCAAGAATGGTCCCACCCTGAGGTTCCTCCCTGAAGATAAGAAATAGGAAGCATTTGCTGTGCTTAGGAAGGGCGAAACCGGCTCTCACCACCGGCCAGCCAAAAGGGTAAACTCAATTCTATCAAAGGTACAAATGTATCTGCGAAGGGGTTTCCCTAGGAAGAACGCTCAAGTCCCTTTTGGGCATGATGTCCTCATTGACCCCATGACTGGAACACCAAATGGTGAGCCGTTTCCATTTTTTGTTGTAACAAGAGATAGTAGATGGTACTTGTGTGTTGGCAAGGACATCAATAGTTCACCGTTTGGTGTTCCAGTCATGGTGTTGATGCCCTTTACTTCCAGTGCAACCGATCCTACCATACTTGCTCTCCTTAACTAGAAGTGGCTTTGCTCACTCCTCCATCAAAGTTCCCTTGGCTGCCATTTCCCACTTCATGTGCACATCAGTAGTACCTTTGCTGTGGCCACATAGGCTAGAGAAAGAATGAACTTTCACTTTTGGAATTTTCCCCATGTGTGCAAATCCCCTTTTGAAGAACTGAATGTCTTTCTGTCTAGATTGATGGGTGCCCCATTCGAGCCAATGCATAAGGCCAGTGTCAAGTTTGTCTCATGGAAAGACAGCTTTTCTGGTGGATATCATCTCGGCCAGAAGAGTAGGCGAGGTTCAGACGTTCTCCTAGCAAACCGCCTAACCTCATTTTCTAAAAAGACAAGTTCCTCCTTCTGGCTAAGTCTACAGTTATGCCCAAGCTACCGTTCTCTTTTCACCTCAACAAGTCCTTGGTCCTGCCTGTTGTCTTCAGCTTTTCTACTACACCCGACGAACACTCTCTCCACTCCTATGATGTCATTAGGGCACTGTTAGGGAGAATTCTCATTTATGGCTAATTTCACTCACCTAGTGAGTCCCCCAGCAGCTTTGGAGTTTATTTATTTCCACTTGGTAAGAGTGAGAGCTCTTTCCCCCACTCTTACCTGTGTTTTGCTATGTGTTTCTACCTGTTTTTATGATTGTGGACTCTGAAGTACACCACTTCAGTAGCCCCCTTCTTTTTGTGTGTCACACAGCACCTTCAGTGCCGTGGCACAGGGTTGTCCCTGAGACTTCCCTCGACTCCATTTCTGAGACGACTACCGTCCCCCAGAAAAGGGGTAAAGTTACAATTAACTTTACTTAGTCAATCTACCATAGATCCCGTACACCCCATCTTCCATTGAGTACTGGAAAGGGTTAATTCGTATCCCTTTGTATCTGTACCTCCTAGAGCATTGTTTTGCTCTTTTAACATTTAGGCGTGGCTAGTGGCAGTGGTATCTACCCTAACATTCATATATTAGATAAACGTGGTACTGTTCTTTGCAATTATATTAGCCTCGAACATAAACCCGCTTGACCAAATCGTCTTGCATTTGGCTCCGATTGGGTTTATTCGCCATTTCTTTTTGTTAAGGTCCTTCTTGTGTTTTACTTTGCGCGGCAAACTAGGTTCGCCTTCTTTGTTCACTGTCTTTTGGCGGGCTTCTGCTCAGAAGCCCTCCTCAAGGCGCTTGGGAGTCTAGGTGGGCTGAATGTGAGGGAGGGGTGTAGTCACCCCCTGCACAGGGTATCCTAGGAAACCCAAGTCGCACTTTGTCATGATTGGCCAGGGTAGTTGTCGGGCTGGACAATCCTCCTGCTGGGTGATTGACAGCCAGGCTTTGTGAATGGGTGTTTTTTCGCTTAAAAGCAGGTCTCTTGGGCTAGAAGTCAGAGAGTTGCCACTGGAACTACAAGGAACCAAAGAGAAGCGGAGAAGAAGTCGACTGCTGCAACTATCCCGTCCTGGTGAAGCCCTGTCGCAGTCCTGAGCTATCTTCCCTTCAACGACTTAGAGAAGATCCAGTCCGGAGTCTTCTTCCCTTGAGCTTGGTGGGGACAACCAGCTCATCTTCTACAGCCATAGGCACCTCTTCCTTGGTCGAAATCGCTGCACGCTGCTGTAGTGGTTCGGATAGCCATCTGAAGAGCCTCTCCTGTTTTTAAGGAGCACATCTTTAATTCTTCGCCGCTGCTGCCGGCTTCATCCCTGTGTGGTGCAGACCCCCTTCAGACGTCCTCCTTCACAACGAAGCTCCAGGAATCCTGGGTCTGCGGGAAACCAACAGGAACAACTGCCAGGGCACTAGCTGCACCATTGGAACAAGGTACTGTGTTCTACTTGAGGAAACTGGGTGAACCCCTTTTCTTCGTTTCCAAGGCTTGCCCTTGTCTTCCCTCCTTCTTATAAATTTTGCTTCCGAACATTGACAATATCGAAGTACTTTTTGGCTAGGTTGAATTGTGAGCTGTCTAACTGTGTGATCTTCGGCAACAGGCCCCGGTGTCTTTCGACCCTGGCTCCGGCCCTTTGACTTTTGAACTCCTGTCTCTGAGTGTTTCTTGATTCTGCCTGCCTAACCGAAAATATTGCCTGTGATTTTTGCCTCCAACTCCCTCTGGGTATCTCAGGTGCTAAGTGTGTTTTGCCCCGGTAGCATTTCATGTCATGGATACGCGTTTATTTAGTAGACCGAACTGTCAAAAAGTGATCGCAATCGTATTCGCGGTAACGTGTTTTGTTCGTAACACCGGTTCATTCAAACACAGGCTACTTACCTTGAGACTTACTGTAAAAAGTGAATTGGTTACTTGTAGTGTATTTAACATGTGGTTTTTATTTAAGTCTAATAGAAGTGTTGTGTTTATAACGAATGGTTTAAAAATAAATGTACTTATATTTTTCTACCTGAAACCTTGAATCAGTGTTTGCTTGAGTCACAGTTATTGTGGTCCCTTTGTGTAATCTCTGCTACTGCTTATATACTCTTGAGATAAGCCTGGCTGCTCCGCCACAGCTACCACTCTGACATAGTAGTACAGGCTTGTACCTAAGGTAAAACTTGTATTGCCACCTGTGGTCTTAATTGTGTGTAGTGGTCCCTAAGGGCACTGCACAGGATTCTGCCTAACAGGCACTCAAGTGTTATGTTGATCAGACCAAACATTTTTGTAAATTGTCGTAGTTGTTTGTTACATTTGGGAATACTGCTACTGGAAAGATACTTTCGTAAGGCTTCTATTTCAAGTTGGTTTTCTGCTTGTAGCTCTTTCTTCCATCAAATCATTAACATGCTGCTTCCAGATCGGCTGCGGGCACATTCTACCAGAGCATTCTTGTCTACCACCGCTCTTCTGGCAGGACATCTGCAGAGCGGTTACATGGAGGTCCACTCATACCTTCACCAAGTTCCACTGCATGGAGAGAAATTCTGAATAAGCGGTCCTTCGGACCCTCTCTGCCTAAGGTGACCATTATCCTCCACCCAGCTTGCATGTAGGCGCATCTCCATGTATTTTGTACTGATTTACAGTTTATTCCGACAGCATGTTAGAATACATTGTAAAGAATGATCAAATGGTGGAGAAGAAATAAGGTACTTACCTGTAACTCCTGTTCTCCACCATTGGCATATTTTATAAATGTACATACAACACTCCCGCTTGTCCCGCATGTTGCTCATCATAGCACTTTTACGTGCTCTATGCAGATCTGAAGATGGCATCCAGGGGTGGAGCTAAGAGAGTCACTACATATTGGCTGTAGGGTAAATGGCCCATTACAACACTGAGAGAACACTAAACTGAATTCAGTTTCTTTGGATTTCTATTAATTGCTAAAGGTTACAGAAACACAACAAAAGGGACTGGGTGCCCCGTTGGACTGGCAGCAGAGTGGGCAATGCTAATACCTAAACAAAAAAGAGAGACTGCTGCCACATGTTGATACTTAAACGGTTAATGAGTCAAAACCAAACTGTATCAACCAATCGTTTAAATATTGACTTAATCCAACCAAGGTATTTAGATGCCAGAATAACCACAAAACCCCAGAGGTTGATATGCATAAAAAAGTAACGTTTTTTGTTTTACTGAGAAATTTGCATTGAGTCAGAAAGGTGTATGTAACCGAACATTATAATACATTGCAAACAAAAATTAGACAACTTCAATGCTGAATGTAATGATCATGGTTCTGTATGTAAAGGTCTACAGCATTGTCACATATTATGATTACCAACACAGGAAAAGGGAAAAGCAGGATATATGAGTTATAAAGGGTATGAGAGACACAGTGGTAGAAACAGTGTGCAAGACCAAGGCCAGTCATAGGAAAATGCCAAGAAAGGAGGAAGAAGCCGCTAATGCAGATATATGTACAAATTAAAAAACTGCCAGTTTTAAATCTGCTATATAGGAATACAAAAATTGCTTCATTCTAGACGAGCTTTCGTTTTATACCAACAAACTGTATCTTTGATACTCCTGTTCACAAGTGTGGGAGAGTAGCAAAGTAAAAAAGATAATTGTGAGAAAAAGAAAAACCTCAATTCTATACCAAAAAATCACTAAATGCTATCAACTGTAGTTCAACACATCAATATGTGTTTCATACAATGTTTTTTTTTACATATAATAAGAACAATTTCTAAGATGTGAATCACTCACAAGGGTCCACCTGGTAAGACCAATTTCTAAGATGTGAATCACTAACGAGGGTCTACCAACGCGACAGGAGATGGTCAAATATCAAGAAAGGTAAATTGTCTGTAGAGTGTGGAGTAAGTTCCGATTGGAGGGCCACACTTGAACCCTTGGAAGTGTCGTGTTCTGGTGGCAATATGGTTTTGCAGGCCGTCTTCGTCAGGGTGTGACTTGAAGACCCTGTTGAATGCATGTGAAAATAAAAAAATATTTAGGGTCTGTGTGAGCGTTCTGGCATCAAAAGGATACGAATCTCTAAAAGCGAAAGAGCTATTTGTATTTAAAGTAGTTTCTGGCAAACCCAGAGAAACTCATGATATGATATGATATGATATGATATTTTATTTGTATCGCGCTCGTACACAAGTGTTTCAGAGCGCGACAAGGCAAGGGAGGGGGACAGGGGAGAACAAAACAACGATCTTACTAGGCCCAGTGACATTGAGAAAGTGCATGGGAAAGAGAAAGGGGAAAAGTGCATGGAAGGGGGAGAGTGGAAAGTGCAGAGCAGAGGAGAACAGATAAATAATAATAAATACAAATACATAGATAATGGAACAATAAACAGGGGTAGTGCAGTCAGCAAGTGGCAAGTGCTGTGTTTACGGCAGCAGAACTGGGAAAGTCTGATAAGTGCATAAAAAGAAGAAAATGGGGGGTGGGTAACTGTATGGGTACAGATACAGTCCCCAGTGTGAGGGGTGGCCGGGAGGCAGTGCAGAAGGGGGGCAGGGTGAGCAGGTACCTGGGCCCAGGGGACAGAGGGTGGCCAGGTGCACAGGGCCAAGAGAGAGCAGATCAGCAGGGCATAGGGGGGAGCAAAGGCAGATGCAAAGAGGAAGGTATTGAGGTGCTTCCGGAACCGGAGATGGTTCTCCTCAAGTTTTAGAGTGGCAGTGAGGCTGTTCCAGAGGGAGCCCCCAGCCGAAGACAGGGATCTCCCCCCAGCTTGTTTCTTTGAAAAATGACTGACCCTGAGGGAGAACTTACCACAAGAGTCTGTAATCCCATTTCTTCAGAGCTTGACCCAACTGAGCAAAGAGGCGCCTGAATTGTCAAACTTGGGTTGGGTCTTCAAGGGGTGATTAGGAGAGTTTAAAGGAAGAAGGGCGACTCAGGGCAGGCATGTGTTTCGTACTGTAAAGGGGTAAACAGTATGTTGGATGGAGTGAAAGCCAAACCTACATGCCCTTGGTGGCCAAACTGCTTGTAAGCTCAAATACAGTACCGAAGTTACTGAGTAGGTAATGGACATAAAAGGAGATGAATGGCCAGGAGTATCTTACCTGCACTGAACCCCCACCAATTCAGGGAGCGGGTGGAAAAGTGGAGCATCAGCAAAAGACGGTCTTGGTGCGCGTTTGATGACTTGGTAGCAAAACCAGGCGCAGTGTCTACGAGACGTGCTGGAGCGGAAAACAGCAGGAGTGAGTTGTGTACGTAGCAATCCAGAGAAAGGCTAGGAAAACACAAAGTGGGAAAACATCAGTGGATCAGTAAATAAAGTGACTCGTGTGTGTTGAACTTCTCAAGTGCTGTGAGAGATTAGCGCAAACTGGTGATCTCTGAGACTCCCCACCTCACCAAGGAGGAGTGTAGTTCACACTGCAGTCAGATGGCTCAGTCGGAGTGATGAAGAAATCTATCTTGAGTCCCTGGAGAAAATCACAGGACTGTGGCGCGGGGGATGCTCAAAGGACCGGTTGCTGCAAGGGGCCGACATGGCAGCTGCGAGAATGAAAAGGCACAGCGTTGTCAAGGAAACCCAGTGCGTGGCCGGGAGACCGGGCAAGGCACAGCGATGCAGTGCTGGGTGTGTCTCTGCTTAGCCAATCACAACAACGCCCTAATGCATCATGGAGGGTGTGCCGTTGTCGCCCAATCCAATCCGTGCATCACGTCTAGGTTGCACAGCAGGCCCGCGACTGTGCATATCACAGAGGTTGCAAATGATTGTACCCTCCTGTGGGGTACATCTCAAAAGACAGTGGTCGGAACCTCTGAAATTCCATATCAAGTAATGAGTCCCAAGAGGGTGGTGTTAGGCAGAATCACACACAGTACCCTTGGGGAACACTACATGCAATTAAGACTACAAGTGTAAGTACAATTTCACCTTTGGTACAAGCCTGTACTACTCAGTAATGTGGTAGCAGTGGCTAAGCAGCCAGACTTATCTCAAGAGTAAAGTGAGCAGTAGAACAAGTTACACAAAGGACCAACAAATACAGTGATTCAAATAAACACTTTCTCAAGGTTTCTTGGTAAAAGAATATACATTTATTTACACAGTCATTTGGAAAACATTACACTAGCAAGAGCAGCTCAATATCATATACTAATATACTACAAATACACAACCAATCAGTTTCTGAACAAGTTCAGCTCCGCTGAAGTGGGAGCAAAATGGCACTTCAGTTACTTTAAAAAGGGGTAAAAAGACCAGGTTATGAGAATCAACAGTACAAATACTTTCATAGGCAGGGCAAAGGGTTTCAGTTAACCAACCAGCAATTCAGTTCATAGGCCTGGGCCAAAGTCAATGGTTCAGAGTCTTTGTATAGGAAAGCACAGTTCTGGTAGTAAACGGTTAAGTCTTTGCCACGGATCTTAGAAGAATTTGGTCAGATGAAAAGTTAGATGTTGGTTTAGGGAAGGACAAGCCCTCGAAGTCAGGAAAGTTTCACAAACTTTCACCATGGCCGTAAAGATTTCCAGACCACGCTTGCACAGTACCTTTAAAGTGAAGAAGAGCTGTAGTGGAGGCAGTTGTTCTTGGCAGTTCGAGCAGATCTTGCTGTTCCTGAGCTTCAGTCGTGGAGACATGAAGGAGGACGTCGGGAGGTTCCTGCACTGCCCAGGGAAGAGGCCACAAGCTTGGCAAAACATTGGTTTAAGGTGTGAGTGCCTTAAAGACCACAAACGGGTATCCTTCCCACTGGCTATCCGGTTTTCCACAGCACTCAGCAGAAAATTCGACCAGGAGGGGACGGTGTCCAGGCGGCTTACGTGATGGTTGTTACCACCAAACTCAAGGGAAGAGGTTAACCTTGAAGGGCTTCTCTGTCTATGGAGTTTCAGGCAATTCGGACCTGCAGCAGGGCTTCACCGGTCGTCCAGGAGTCGCAGCAGTCGTCTTCCTTCAGCTCGTCTTCGGTTCTTTCATTCCAGTGGTCGACTCTGCTTTCCAAGTCCTAGAGACCTGCTTTTAAACAGTTTTCCCCCATTCATTCCAGCCTGGCTGTCACTCACACAGCAGGGTGGTTGTCCTTGCCGGACAGCCAGCCGGCCAATCACGCCAGAGTGCATTCAGGTCTTCTAGGAGACTAAGCACAGGGAGCTTCGGGCACCTCCCTCACATCCTGTCCACCCCAGACACTCAGGCTCCAGAGGAGGGCTTCAGCACTGAAGCCTGCCAAAGGCCAACGAACAAAGGGACCAAACATGGTTTGGCGCGCAAAGTTAAACACAAGAAGGACCTTTCCAAAAAGAAATGGCGAAAAAAGTTGACCGAGTCTGTTTTTATAGATAGGTCTTTGGTGTCATATTGAAAAACATTTTTAGCTACCATTGTTCGCGGTCGGGAAAAATCATGGTAGTTTGATCTAAACCACTGCCACCAGCCATTTCAAGTAGGAAAGGGTAACATTTGACTGTTACATGAGTGTTCTGACTCAGGGGATGCTAGACAACCCCTCCAGCACGCTATAGGAAGATAGTGTGTGCAGGGTCTATACATTTAAAGAGACTAGTAAAGTCAATGTAACTTTACATGCTCTGGGAGACAGTAGTCAGTCCCAGAGAAGGTATTTAAACCTTGGGAAGTCTGAAAGACATCCCTGTGCCACTGCACTGAAGGTGCTGTGTGACACACAGAAAAAGATGATGCCAATGGAGTTGGTTTAAAACTCCATAACCAAAGAACACAAATGTAAAACACATCTCAAAATACTTGGAAGAGTGGGAAAAAAGGCTCACACTCTTCCCAGGTAAAAAAATCAAATCCTAGAAATCCAGCAAAGTTGCTGGGGGTCTCAAAAGTTAAGGGAAATTAGCACATTCTTGACAATTCTCCCTAAGAGGTGGGGAAACAAATGCGTGTGTTGTGTTGAAATAAATATTAGCTGAGAAGCCTTGCACATATGATTCGTACCGGGAAGGGAAAAAGAAGGCCAAACGGTCCCCTCAACACTAATGAGGGGACCCCCAACGCACATTGCTCTGGTCATGTGGGGAATATTGTAGAAGATATCAAACTGTGGACCTGTGTGCGGACGGCGTGCAGCTTGGGCTCCCTCGTTCCCATGTTCAATATCCCCATAGTGTGTTAAAATAAAATAAAAACACTTGTATTTTGCGTCTCAGGAGTGATTCATGTCATAGGACACGTACCAACTGTGATATCATGTAAACTTGCCATGATCTACAATGGTGTATGTGCACTTAATTAAAGCCACCTGTGTAGGTGGTTTATAACTATTAATCAACAAAGATGTAATAGGAGGCAAAACAGAGGGAGCGTTACAGGCCCGCGGTCTACTGCAGGGTATTAATAACTGATTGTAACAAAGGGGTATACAAGCAGAATTTCCCATTTGGAGCAACTGGGTTGTGAACTCAAAGAAAGAGGGGGGCAAGGGGAAGAAATCTAGACAGGAGTAGGTAAGAACTGCTCATTAAGGCCGTGATTTAATGTGTCAAGCCTGTGAATCCACCTGCATTCGAGGTCCAAAAGGCGTCCTTAGATGTTGGGTCCTGCTGTGACTTTTTCAAGTACCCACCATAACAAATAATTCGGTGTGTGTCGTGCCTCGAGGTAATGTTCCATAAGGGGTGAAGACAAATTTGTGCACCTAATCCTTGAACGGTGTTCAGAAATTCTAATGTTAATGCTGCTCGTCGTCTGACCCACATTGCGGAGCCCTCAGGGGCATTCAATGCAATAAACAAACTGATTAGATTTGCAATTCGTTAGATGCTTTAGAGTCCACGTTGCTTTTCCAATGGGGATTTTTTGTATCCTTTTGGTAAACTGACAAACAATGCACTAGCCACACGGGTAGTTCCCCGTTGCAGTTTGGAGGTTTCACAACCCTGTGCGGGGGGACCTGCTTGGCAAACAAGGAATGAACCAAGTGTTCACGTAAATTCTGTGATCTTTTAAAGGCAAAGCGGGGCAGTGGTTCCTCAGGTAGGTTCAACCCAGCCAATAACCAGTATTTACGAATGATTTTTTGATTTCGAAAGTCTGTGGGCCGTGCGTGATGACACCTGTGAGTCTATCTTTCTACTCCTGTTGTTGATGTTTTTGTTGTTGATTGAGTACAGAGGATTCCCAGCCTGATGACGTGGAATCTAACAACATGTGAATCTATGGAAGGTACGAATGGTAGAGAACAGGAGTAACAGGTAAGTAATGTCTTCTTTCCTACTCTCCCAAGGCCAAGCAATAATTCATTTTGTGGTGTTTTGTTTATAAGGTCTTTAATAAATAAATAAATAACTTGCATCCAAACAGTGCTCAATTGCTTGCTGGCTAGGTTTGCATTATATAAGTACTTTGCATATATACTTAATTAGTTTAATTTAAACCCAGTGTCTGGTGCCCTTTGAAACTGGCCCTCTTGTTACTGTTACATTTGCCAGTGTAAAATAATATATTATGCTACTCCCGCTTGTAGCACTTTTGAGGATGATAACAAAACTGGACCGATGTTTCGTGCATTTGGACAAAGCATCACTTATGGCCTCATGAATATGGTAGTATCAGTAAAAACATGTATTATGTTAAATGCCTCCTATTTGTAAAATACCCTCTAATTATGAGTTGGGAACACTTTAACACATAGAGTAAATACCCCATGCAATATTTGTATGTACTGTGACATATTCTTGGATCTCGTCCCTTCTCCCGTAGGGGGGAACCCGTCTCATGGGGTGAGGGCGGTGTGGCCACAGTTCAATAGTCCCCCTGTGGGTGGTACGCTGTGGGAGGATCACATGGGAGGGGAAATCCCTTATGGGACGAGGGACGACATTACAGGGAGAATGCAGTATATAAATACCCCTTTACCCACTCCCTTACCCTGTTACCCTATTCTGGGCAACCCAGTCCCTCCCTCCTCTATGTATTATTGTAAGGTAGAATATACCAACTCCTTCCATACACTGAGACGAGGAAGAAAATGGACTACCCATGTGAGCATTGTAACTTGAAAACTGAGACAAAGAAGAGACCCAGAGTAATGCCGATTCAAACAGCGCACTCTAGTCAATGTGAACAATCTGAAATACAGTGCACAGTACAGTAAAAAATAGAAGGAGGACAGAGAATGGCGTTGAGACTTCCCTGGGGGAACGGCAAGAGCAAACAGAGACCTGAGAGAAGGAAGAAGGGAGACTGTGATGTCGAGGCGGGAGCAAGCAGACGCAGAGCAAGTCAGGAGCGGGAGGGCCGCTCAACAAACCTGGAAGAAGAAGCTACTGGTGTTGCAGCAGACTGGAGAATGCGAGAGGGAAACGTTACATTCCCCAGTACAAGAGTTCGACTGCAGAGCTGCCGCAGACCGCAAAACGACCACGAAGGACGGGGAAGCCCCACCGCAGACCGCAGGTGCCTGGAAACCATGCAGACCGGGAAAAAAAGGTGCGCTGGTTGTCGGGGAGGCGCAGGGGCCCAAGAAGCTGGTGGAGAACCCAGAAGATAGGGTCTGGGACCCTGACAGAGGTGAGAAAACTTTGACATATCCAAAAACACCCTATGATACTTGGCAGGGGGGCATACCAAGTATATCAGAAAGCGAAATATGGGACTCACACCCAAATGATGATTAGATCATTGGGAATCTTCATAGTCAAAGTACCTGGCAGGTTAGTGAACCAGGTTGGCTGTGAGAGCAGCTCAAAAGAAACCAGAGAAAGGGACTCATTCCCCCTGGTGTTTGTGAACACTATACCAAGCCAAGAGAAGGGGGACATGTTCTTGTTACTTTGAAGAAGCTGAAGACAAACCAGGGGCAGGGAGCCATACCCCATGGTGTTTGGGAACATTTTGGAAAGCCAAGAGAAGGGAGAGATTCTCTTTGCATTGTGAGGACCCAACAACCTTTTTGTCTCAAAGTTGCACATTCATTGGAAGTTTCTTTTTGCATCATTTTGAATTTTGTTTTCACGAGTTGGAAAATAACTTTTAATCTCACGTCCAGAAGAAGAAAGGCATTCTTCTGAACCAAAGATGATCACCATTCCCCTTAGTTTGAGTTCCTAGTGTAAGGGTTGTAAATGGGTTTTCACACTACAGTGACCTTTTTCATTTGGACCTCCTGACAGACTCCATAGATTATTCTTTGCTGCATAGAAACCTCTCTGATTATTAGGTATAGTTAGGTTTTTCCCAACCCTAATTTCTTTAATAAATGTTTATAGCAATAAACATGGCACCATAGTGTCGATCTCTTACTTCTGTACCCTCTATAGTAAATATCCCTTGTGATCCCAGCTCATACTTAGGTTATAATGATACCATAAGGAACCTATATCCAAAGCGTTTGCCCAGCACATTGCTGCTTTATGGAGGACTATTTATTTGCTTACATTTTTTGTCAGTCTGGTCATCTATCCAAGTGTCTTTTGATGCCAATGTAGATTTCATGTTTTGAAAAGATGAGCAATGCAGAATGTCTTCTGCTGAACATCACTACAGTGGGTCTTCTACAGTTAAAGGCATGGTACTGCCACGAGGCGGCACCTGTGAACATGTATCCATGATTCCGCTCTGTTGGATGTCCTATGAACGGGTGCATCTCGAGTGGTTTTCAATTCATTATTTCCACATCACTGCTTGTTTTGATTGGCTTTCGTTTTGAACATATTTCCGGTATTAAAGTGACTGCTGGGGTGCTAATCCCAGCGAGGTCTCCAGCGATTCAGCCAGAGGGTTGAACATTTGAGTGGAGCAGCAAGCACCATCAGTGGAGCTTGGTGGAAGAGATATGCAGGAATAGTGGCCTGAAGTTTCAGTCAGTCATGATTGCTTCAGAGCACAGCTGGCATTTGGCCCAGGCGACCTGGGTGGTCGGCTGGAGCGCCACATTAGCCCCCCCTCGCTCCCCCGCCACGCCAGCTTGGGGCAGTCTTTCAAGGTCTCCCCCGAGCTGGCATAGTGGTTGAAGGCACTCTATTGAAAGGAAATGTGCCCCCCTCTCGCTAGGACGAGATTGGGTCGCATTTCCTTTCAATAAGGCACCGATGCTAAACGAGCATAGGGCGGCTGCCTCATGCTTAAAGCATTGGCCCCCTTTTGAAGTGATTTAACTCCCCGCTGCAAGACTTGAGCGGGGAGTTTATCATTGAAATAGAGCGCAGCTGCTAGGACGCTCCCCCCATGGGGCATTGACTGTGGCGGCAAATTTGTTTTCCTCGCCCCGGCCACTACCAGAGCTAAGGCCAGCCCTGCTTCAGAGTGCGCTTCTCTTTGGTTTTGACCATTTTTTTTTTACTTGTTCGCCCATGCCTTCTTGTCCTGATACTCCCCCCTCCCTGCAACTTGATAACATATAAAGTGAGGTTAGATATGAGAGGCTTGATCCTCGCTTAGTCCAAACAGGAAAGGTACATCCTGAGCTGCCTGGAGTTACCTGGGAAGGAGAGGAGGAGCCAGGTGCAATGTTAAAGAGCAAGAGCGGGCGTGCTGTTAGGTAGTGAGTGTATGTATCTAACTCGAAATGAATCCATTTAGAATGCACCTCTGTGCTCTGTTCTTTGTGCAAGGGTAGTTTCAAAATGAATTACTCTGCCTCCCTTTCCTCCCCGCCCACATACTCATTGCCCCCGTCCCTCTCCAGGGGACACCTGGAACCTCCTTACACCTCCCCCAGTTCCCCATATCCATTACCCGGGGACAACCACAGAACCCAGTCACTCCCTACTGAGTAACAGACATTTTGCGCACGTTACGTGTGCAGCATCCATTGCAAAGAGGTGAAATTACCCATATAGAGTACTTTAATGGTTCCTTTTAAATAAGGGCACTGCAAAGAATGTCAAGATATATTATTCCTTGTAACAACTCTTGGGTTTTTGCTAGGTATATTTCAGACTCTTACCATTCCATGTAAGGATGTTTGGTGCCGTATCAATTCTCCATTTAGAATCTGTTCAAGAAATATGCTGCCAATAATCCTGGACACACATATATTATAGGGTACCTGGTTGAGTCCAGATCTCCCAGCGTCCACATATATATTACACACAAAAAATGATCAGGACTGATATATAAGATAGACCATCTCTTTCATTAGATCAATAAACCATCAATACACTGCCATTTCTCTGTAGAAAACATACTCACAATTGTATGATATGATATGGCATTTATAACGCGCCTATACACAAGTGTTTCAAGGCGTGAGGAGGCATGGTAGGGGGAACAGAGGGAAGACAGACAACGATCTTACTAGGCCAGGTGTCATTCAGATCGTGCAAGTGCAAGGGAAGGGGGGGGGGGGAAGTGCAGTACATGGGATAATAAATAACAAGATAAATAAAAGAACGGCCAGCTGGTGGCAAGTGCAGGGTGAGGGCAGGCATAAGTGCTGGTGGGGGACTGTAGGGATACAGAAAACAGTCCCCAGGTGCAGGGGTTGCCAGGGAGGCAGTGCAGGGATGCAGCTGGCAGCGATTGGGCCTGAGATGAGATCGGTGGCCAGGTAACCAGTACAGTCTCAGTATCAGCCAGGACTTCAGCAGGGGAGAGGGTGAGAGAAAGCAGAAACAAAGAGGAAGTTTGTCAGGTGCTTCCTGCTCCTATTAATAAATATATCTCTAAATCCCAATTTAAAAAAAAATACCACATAAACACATGAATACAATGACTCATAAATGGCATGATAGTCACAGGAAAAGCAACACCTGATTTTATGTAGTTACAAAGTCTGGGGGCCATTTCTCTCTCCATTGACCCCTTGTGTTTAGTTCCAGGGATATATACCAATTCCTCTTACTATGTACACATATTATTCAAACTTCAACATGAATCTTAGTTCCAGGTCTGCCAGCATGAATTATAATCTACAATCTAAATGGACCACTTCAAAGAGGACTAATATCTGTTGGGAGCTTGAAAAGTATTGATCCCAGCTCCTGCATACTCAACAGCAGCCTGCCTGTAACGCCAACATGACTGCAGTCTGACTTCAAGGCGAAATCAAATTAAATTACGCCAAACTTTGAGGAAAAAGAAAAGTCGAGCACCAGACAATAGCAGGAAAAGCTAAGGGGTTGAGGAGTGTTGGGTGTCCTGACCCACGTTTAAGCTATCATGCTACAACATTTGGTGCTGTGGGCTTAGAAAATTCAAGATGGCGGAAAACCCACATGTGCGCCGAAATCCAGGAAAGCTGCGCAGTTTGTGCGCACACCAAAATGGTTGCCTCACTTGCCACCCACCAGTGCGAGAATTATAGGCCGGGTTGCCATGAGGGAAATGGGTTGCCAAAGGAAAAACAGTAGCGCCGGTTAGCTTCAAAGCGCTTTAAAACCACCCTGTGTTTCTCTGAAGGCAGGCTCAAAATGTCTATTTTAAACATTGCAACACATCTAAAAACTCACTGGACACCAGCAGACATTTGGTAGAATGGAGTGTTGTGTGCCTACAAAATCTGGGAAATGAAGAGCCCAAAACAATGCTTATAACAAAACTGCTATGGAGTCAGCAGTTTAAGTTGCACTGGATTTAAAGACACTAAAATCGAAAATGTTTAGATTAAATGAGTGACCTATGTTTGGTGTCACATGCCTTTGTAACTGTTGAAATGTCATAGTTTTGGACTTAGAATCAGCATTCTAGCTGCATGTGTAAAATTGCAAGTTAATTTAAAAAGCAACAAAAAAACATGACAGTTAGCTGAAAGTCTGGCTTAAGGAACTTGATTTTGCTTGACAGCTACCCCCATCAGGAGCGAAACTTGAGTCACAACTGTGTTCCCAGGCCTATCTGCCTTTTGCTGGCCACACTAAGGATATACCATCTCTCTGATAATTGAATTAAGGGGAGCCCCCTACAGAATACAGGAGCTCTGAACAATGTAACCCCCTTCACCCAGGCAGATGGTTTATGGCAGGAGTCGTAAATGGTCGTAAAAAGTGGCTTCCTCCTGAAGGAAAGGGGAGGAGCACTGCCTGTGAGAGCAAGCTGGCTTGGCAGAACTGGAAAAACCAGAAATTCAACCTTGTGCTGAGGGTAAACCACACCCCTTTGGAGCCAGAACATAACTTTAAAAAGATGGATCATTCATAGAGCGGACATGTGAAAATTTTATAAATGATACCATCATTCTTGTGATTTTTCTGCCCACAGTTTAAGATGTGCTAGGACCCGGTGGTATGTTCAGGGGGGTTTTAGCGGAAAAGAGGATATTACTCAAAATGTGTGCATGTTAAAAATCTGAAACTTCATCAGTTAATGTCCATACTCCTTGCGCACATGTGTGTAAAATTGGGTTAATGTCAGAAATTGCAAAATCAGTTAAAAAGTGAAATATGTGCCATTTCTGAATGCAAGCCCCCAGGAAGAGCAAAGTTTGGACAGGGTATATCTCCTGTGATATGTGATGTGTGCATGTAATTTTAAACCAATGTTTACCTGTGCAAATATGTCTTTTGTTATCAAATCTAGATTTGTGTGCAATTTGACTGGGGAGTGTCCTCTCTGCAAGCCATAAAATGACATCACGCTGACACACACTTCCTTCCCCAATCAAGGGAGAAATGGAAGTTTGACCAATGGAAGTGGAGAGGGGTAGGGTCTAGTGATGCTGCATACACACCCACTTGCAAAAACACATAAAAGCAGAGAGACAGGACAGATAGGGACTTTCAAATCCATTTGCAGCTGGAAGCTCTGCCGGGAAAATCCATACTTTACCTCCATCAATCTCCAGAGAAAGCTGTGCAGAAAGATCCAGACTTTAAATCCCTCAATCTTCAGAATCCAGAGAGAGAGCAGACCCAGATCACTGTGAAGTGCAGAGACCAGAGTCCCGTCTAAAACCTGACCAGATCCATGGCGAGGCCCATTTCACTCAAGAATATAGTGTGAGTACCTAGAAAACTGTGCAGAACCAATCTCTTAGTTAAAATCATATAATTCAATCCATTTTTAATCTAAGTAGAACTGCAGCTTAGCAATTGTGTTATCCTGCCATCATTTTTAAAACTGAAAAAGTGCTGCGTTTAAAATTTGCAAAACCAAAAACGACCTTTACTAAATCACTCATATCTCCGCGACCGTTTGTCTTAGAGACTTGCAGTAACTTTCATCTGGAAGCTGAGATCCTAGGCTTTCCTAGGACCCCGATAGTGGTAGTCCTTGTAGTTCCTCTGTAATAGCGCTCGGCGCATTCGCGAATTTTACCGCGATTTGCAAATTTCTTCACGTGTAAAAATCAGCTGCTGCTTGCCTTCCATTTGCCAGAAAATCGTTTGCCTCATAAAAACTATCCCTGAATCATTGCAAGAGTGAGCCTGAGCTAATATTAACTAGATATCACTCACCCTGAACCTCTGAAAGGGAATCAAAAGCATTTTAGCATACTTTTCACTGAATTGCCATCACATTCAAAGCACTTTTGCCTGTGTTTTCCAAACTCCTATCTGTTTTCTTGAAGCGTGCTGGGGGGGAATTGAACTGAATCACATTTGATTGCATTTCTGAGAACGGTGTGTTTTCCTCCCATTTCCTTGCATCCCATAAAGGGGGGGGGGGAGTGAATAGCCAGAGAAAAGTGATTACATTGTTTGGTTGAAATCATATTGAGTATTTTCTGTACTGCATTCATTGAATAGTGCATCCACCTGAGCTTACATAAAGCACTCTTTACCACCTTCTTCTTTTGTTCCTATTTACCAGTGTGCTATCTTATCCATTTCATGTCAACTCCTTATTGATTATAGAGAAGCGTGTTGGTGCCAGATTCTCCGTTGTTAATCTTTATCATATCAGATTAAGTGTGCTATTCAATTATTAATTTATTATAAAGTGTGATATATATATCTATTGTTTAAATTATCAAATAAACCTTTTAACTTGCAAAACAGAACTACTTCTTGGCTCAGTGGGGTCAGGTGGATTCCAACAGAGGGGTGTTATATAGGGGTAGTCATCCAGAACGCATGAACTGGACATAAAGATATATCAATAAGGGTTTCCATTCAGTATCCCAGACTAGGCATTGACTTAGCTGTAGTGTTGAATTGAATCCTCTTACAAATTGGGGGCTCGGGCCGGACGTTTGGGTTAGATTTACCATTTGTGCAGATTAATACAGCGTGCCAGCTGACCAGATACACATATCCGGTCGGATCACCACGCTGTGTTACGCTGTAAAGCACTCCTCAAAAGGGACACTCCAAGAAAAGTTCTGTTCTGCAAAAATAAAATACAAACTTCTGTAAGTCAGGACAGGGACCAATCTCTAGAATGACGACCTTAGTAGACATGAAAATAGCCAGAGAGCACCTCTTGCATAAGCTATTTGTGAGAGGTGAATGGACCGAACAGGGCCAGGATGCGTGGTTGCAGGCCATCACACAACAGGTCACTGAAACAGGGTCAGATATATATAGAGATCAGGGTCCCTTACATGTGGCCCTGAGTGAACTATATATGGCTCCTAAAGCCAAAGAGGAACACAATAAGATTGCCAGGATAGCAGCATACCTGTACCTATACATGGGAGACATGCAGGATAGATGTGCTGAAAGCCAAAATCTGGCAAATAGGCAACAGATGGCATTACAGAAGGCCCAATCTGATCTGGACTCTTCTGAGCAAAGGCTGCACAGAAGCCAGGAGTCAGAAAATGAGACCAGACAGTACATCACTAAAATAAAGGAGGATATGGATGTGCTGCAAAAGGAAAAGTCAGAACAGGATACCAGATTTCTGGCCTTGCAGAAGGAACACCAAGAAGGTTTGGACTCCCTACTGCAGAGCCAGAAAAAGCTGGAGCAACAATTAGACTTTAACAGGGCATGCACGGAGCAGGTAGCCACCCTGCAAAGTCATCTAGATAGAGTGAAGGTAGAGAGCAACAAGCTGATTTTGAAAGACCTGGATACCCAGGCAGAGTTTGATGAAGAACGCCAGAAAGCTGGTGCCTTTCAAAGGCAGAGGGACGACCTGGCGGCACAAATGCAGGCTCTTAGTCAGGAAAGAGACGCCTTAGGCCAGGAAGTCTGCCATTTAAAAAGGAAAATGGAAGAAAATCACCTGGCCCACCAGGGACTGGGTGACCTCCAAAAAGAACACCAGAACTTGTTAGAGCACACCAGGAGGGTGGAGGATGCTCTAGCAAGAAAGGAGCAGGCCAATAGGGACACAGCTCAGGAGGTAAACCTCCTGCAGCAAAGACTGGCCCAGTTCTCCAGGACCAACCAGGAAGCACGGAGGGAAAATGAGGCCCTCTGTCAACACAATGATAGGCTCCAACAACAGGCAGCGATGCAGGAGAGACTGATAGAGTCTAGTAAGGCCTTAACTGAGGAACTGAAGGCGCAAATGCAGACTCTTGCATTGCAACAGGGAGCAGGGGCGGATAGAGATGAGGTTCGCTGGGAAATGGAAACTCCGGAGCATAACCTCAGGAGCCCTAGTACCAGAGGCCCTCATACCTCTCAGTCCCTGGACTCTGCCACCCCCATGTCCCCTGGCGCACATGAGCACAGGGCCACAGGGATGGCAGATTACTATCCAGCCAGAAGCATGGGGCTCATAGGCCAGTACCACCCAGGAATGGAGGGGCGGGCATCCGGCTATGGGCACCCAAGCACAGTGCAATTTAATGGGGAACCCCGGGAGAATAGGCCCATTAAGGGCATCCTGAAAACCTCTGCCCAGTTAGGTCAGTGGGGGGGGTACCCAGCAAATCCTGGCAGCAAGGAGGAATCTGAAGACTCCTCTGAACTGCGCAGGACACAGGAGACCAGGTCCCCACATTCTGCCAGCCATTCCCAGGCTCGCAGAATCTGGGAAAACCTGGAAGATCAGACAGGAACCTCTGGGAGCAGTGCCTCTGAGTCCGAGGACGAATGGACAAGGGTTACCCGAACCAAAAAGGCCAATAAGGCAAAAAGGGCCTTGCTTAAGGACCCCTTAAAGCAGATTAAGGCGATCAGGAGCGTCATCACGCCTTACCATAAGAACGCTAAGTATTCTGTTTGGGAGCACTTAGAGTTGTTTGAGCAAATGATGGAGACTTTCCATTTGAAGGACAGCCAAAGCTGCATTCAATATGTAAAGTGGACCTTCTCCCCGGAATACTCCAGTTTCTTTGCAGGGCTGGAGGACCAAAATCATTTAAGATGGTCCACCTATAAGGCGGCCATCTTGAAACATTTTTCTGTTCACAGAAATCCTCAAGAGGCTCGCAAGGCAGCCTACAATTTGCAATGTGGGGAGGATCAGGCCCCACAAGAATTTGTGCAGGAGTTAAAGCGTGCTTTTGCACAGACCACAAGAAGGGTGCGCACGGATAGCAGAGAATTTATTAATACGTTTTTCCATGCCTTGCCCAAATATATCATGACCCAGCTCGTGAGGGATTTTCACGAGAAAAGATCTTTAGACTGGGTCATTGAACAGGCTACCCAGATCTATGAGGTGCAGAAACCGATAGATAGCAAAAGTAATGCCCAGAAAAACCCCAAAGCCAACAGCACCCCTGCTGCTGCCAAGGTGGCAGAGGTAAAGGTCACCCCCGTTTTGGATTTGGAGATGGGGGGGCCTAAAAACCTACCTGCACCTAATAATGCTAGGCCCAGGAGGTCCTCGGGTCAGTCACAGACAGGGAGCCAAGGAGGCAGCCCCACAAATGGGGTCCCTCGCTCTCCTGATTATGTAAGTCCCCGTTACAAGGGAAATCGACCCATCCTGGGTTATGTGTGGACTCCTCCAGCCCAAGGGGGGGGATCCAGCCAAGCACCTAACCCAGGGAACTTCCCTCCAAACTTCCCACAGGAGGGCAGAAATTTACCAAACCCTGGGCAGAACTTTTTCCCCAGATATCCACCCGACTTTCAGCCCCAAAACCATCCATCCTTCTTTCCCCAATTCCCTGAGCCCAGACCACTGAATCCGGGAGAGGGGAGGCCAAGGGTGGAGGGGTACCCAAATCTTCCCAACCCGGGGTATTACCAGAGGAGGGACAGCTACCCTTCCAGGGATCAGCCCAGGGGAGAAAACAGGGCCCCGTATCAGCCTGAGCGGGTTTCCCAGTTAGAGCGCCAGGTTCAAAACATGGCGCGGGATCTGGGTCACATACTGAGGGCTCAGCAGAACCCTCAGATCGGCATGCCTTCGCAGAACGCACCCAACTCTGGACCTGGTGCTCCAGAACAATGACGGGGGCAGCACCCCGATAACTCACCGGTTCCCAGGGAGGAGGCACAAAGGGAAGGGGGGTGTAAAGCCTTGGAGGAAGCTTCCTTCCTCACTTGTAAACAGCCCCTGGAAACCCAGGAACCGGAAACAAAATCTCTTGCCCCTGAAAGTCTGCCTCCTAAGGAGCAGAGGGGGGGTAGGAGAAACAAAAGACCCAAACAGACTCAGTTTGAGGAGGAAGTACAGATCTTCCAATTTGAGGGAGAGGGATCCTCAGAGGATCCTGGGAAAAGGATCTTCTCCTTCAGAGAGGGGGGAACTCCTCCCAAAGAAAAATGGGTCCCTAGGGATGCAAATCCAGACTGGGGAGATGTGGAGACTGAGCTACCGCCGCCCACCATCTCATCCCAGAACCAACAGCAAGAAAATCCCCTGGTTCAAACCCATCCTGGTGACTGCCTCCAAAAAGGGGGGGGGCGGCCCAGAACCAGAGCCAGGGGAACCCACAATGGCTCTGATCTCCAGTTGCCAAATTTTTCTTTCAGATTCCCAAGGCTCTCCACAGAATTCTGCCCAAATCTCTTCGCTAGCGATGTCCAAAACCAGAAAGTTAGCCCACCAGTTGTCCAAAAATGTACATTATCTGTGCCCCCTTGAGGAGAAGGAGGGAAGATATTATGCCCTGGTACAAGTACAGGGGCAGGGTACAATTTTGGCACTGGTGGACACGGGATCTCAAGCTACCCTTCTGTCCAGAAGGGCCTTTGATGAACTGAATGCAGGAAGGGGAGAGAATTACCAAATTCCTCTCACCTCACTTCCGGGACAACTCCAGAACTTTGACGGGAAGGAAATTCCCGTCGAGGGGACGGCAGACTTGGACATAAAAATTGGGCGACACGAGTTGAAACACCCAGTCATAGTTGTGGCCCCAGAGGGCACCCCTTGTTTACTAGGGAATGACCTCCTGAGAAGGTTGTCACCCCTAATAGATTGCGTAAACAAGGTCCTCTGGACCCAGACTAGCCGACCAATAAAATTAAAACAGAGTGTCAACCATGTTAGTTTAAACGGCACCTGCCACATGGTTGAACAAAAATCTGACCAAGTAGAATTTCACTTCCAGAATAGCCAAATTCCAGACGTGACAGTAATAGCAGTAGGACAACAGACTGGTGATGCAGGGTCCTCTCTATTTCTGAAAATCAACCTCCCTTCCAGTCTAAAGTGGTACTCCACGCTGGAAGGAAACACTCTGAAATTCTATACTAATCCACAATCAGAAACTACCACTTCTATAGTCCAGGAAGATGTGAAATCAGCTCAGAGCCTGGCTGATATTCAGCAAATTGGAGAGCAGTTGTTCATCCCTGTCCAGTTAAATGATGGGAAGGACTCTGTTCTCGCTCGAGTGTGTGTGAACAACGGTAAGAGCTTCATCAGCGAAGCCATGTTCCGCCAACTCCCAAAAGATCCAGCCATTCCCACCTTCAAACTGATAGACAAATGGGAAATGGACCTGGAAGCACCTAATTCCAAACATCTCCTGCCAAGCAGGTGTATGCTCAAAATCTCCATTGGCAACAAGAGCATAGTCCACAATTGTTGGGTCGTGCGAGACGTCCCTGCCGCCTTTTACTTAGGCAGTGACATTCTCAATCGCTTTGCCATTAGTTTGGACCTAATAAACTTCAAAGCTTGGTCCCGATTAGGGGATAATCCCATGGGCTTTGATGATCCAGAAAAAGCATTTAGGTCAGCCCAATTGCTACCTTATGCAGTTGAAATTCAGATTAAAGAGGAAGTCACCATCCCAGAAAGGACCCGACAATTCTCCCTGGAAGTGAAAGTTAAAAGAGGACAATATTTGCAAAACCCTGATGCTTACATACATCTAAATGCTTCTCTCCAACAGCAAGGGTTAGGGGTAAACCCAACACCATTAGTCAACATAGAACATGACACCATTCCAATAGAGGTGTATAACAGCGACTTAAAGAGTATTACTCTAGCCGCAGGCACCATTATTGGAATGGCGGTTGATGACCGACATTTTTCCATCGACTTAGTAAATGTACTGTTAGGACCAATCCCCAAGGACTGTTTTGACAGTGACAGTGAGGACAATACAACACCAGACAGGATTTTTACCCGGCATGGGGGGAACTTCCTGGTGTACACTTCCTGCCCCTATGGTAAGGAAGATGTGACTTGTGACTTCAGGAGGGATGAGGTGATTTTCCAGGTCCATGAGGGCTGCCTTTCCCACCTGAAGCCTCCAGTCCAAATCAGCACTCTGACCAGGGACTTCTCCACCCAGCTGGAGGAGGCCGCCGAAATAGCCAAACCAGAAGTCTTTCCAGGCTTCAGGCAGATGGTGGAAGAGAGAGTCAACCTAGCTGATGCCTGTGTGACTCTGGAACAAAAGCAAAAGTTGAAACAAGTTTTCTTGGATTTCCAAGATCTCTTTGCGGTAGACTCATATGACTGTGGTCGCACCGACATCCACACCACAACAATCCCCACGGACCCTGGCATGACTCCTGTGTTTGTGAAGCAATATCGCTTGCCTCTCACATCAATGGAGTCCCTTACTGAAATAATTAAGAACCTTGAGTCCAGGGGAATAATCCGTCCAGTCCACAGCACCTTCAATAATCCGGTGCTGGGAATATTGAAGCCAAACGGCCAGTGGAGACTCTGTGCTGACCTTAGGGAGCTCAACAAACGGGTCCATACTTCCCGATGGCCTCTGCCCTACATTGACCAAGGGCTGGCCCAGATCCAGGGGTCACAGGTATTCACTGCAATAGACCTGACCAATGGATACTGGACCGTGCCGGTCAGTAGGGAGGACCAATACAAGCTGGCTTTTACCTTTGGGGGCCAGAGGTATACATGGACCCGGACTCCCTTCGGATACCTCAACTCCGGCAATGAATTCAACATTTTTCTACACAAGGCCATGCCCGACTTGGGTGCGAGGGGTAACCTGGCTTATGTAGATGATGTCCTCATCAAAAGCTCAACTGTGGAGGAACACATAGCGGAGATCCGTTATGTTCTGACCCAGTTGAGGGCCGCCGGAGCAAAACTTTCCTTTCAGAAAGCACAGTGGTGTAGAACCCGTGTTAATTTCTTGGGGCATGAGATTACTGCTCAGGGCCTCTGTCCCCAGGAAAAGAAAGTGGAAGCACTTCAGAAACTGAAAGACCCCACAACTCTGCGAGAACTAAGGAGCCTCCTTGGACTGACTAATTACAGCAGAAAGTTCATTGAGGGCTACGCAGAGATTACCAGACCCCTGATTCATCTCCTGAAGGGGGGGGTCAAGTGGGAATGGGGTCCAGAACAAGCCGAGGCAGTAAAACAACTCAAAAGAAGCCTCTCACAAGCGCCTTGCCTAGCTTACCCTGTCAGAAACAAGGAGTTCTTCCTGGAGACGGGGTTCTCTAATACGTGCTTGACGGCAGTATTGTACCAAAAGCATGACAAGGTCAATAAAGTAATCTCCTATGCGAGCAAAACTTTATCCTCTGTGGAGGAAAAATTCAACGATTGTGAGAAGGCACTCCTGGCAACGGTGTGGGCATTGAAGAATTACCGCCCGTTTATCCAGGGGGAACACATCATAGTGGAGACTCCACACCAGCCTCTGCAATATCTCCAAAGTGACAGAATCCGGGCCGGAAATGTGAGTAATTCCCGAATTACTTCCTGGATTCTGTCAATGCAAGGCTTTCCCGTGGAGGTCAGATATGGCCAAAACAAGAAGAGTCCCCTCGCGCAAGGTCTGGCTGACTTGCATGATTGTGCCAGAGAAAACTGTCTCGAGGACGAAAGTCTAAAAATAAAGGACAACATGGCGGCATACCTTAATTCCCCCCACAAAGTCTTTGAAGAAGACAAGTGTGAGGGAATGCCCACTGTCTATGTGGATGGATGCTCTTACCATGTTGACAACAACGGGGAGAAAGAACTAGTGGCTGGTGTAGGGAATGCATGGGTGAATGAGTCCCCAGAACCCTCCGCTGGATACAAAATTGGTCCCCGAAGTAGTCAGGTGGCAGAATTGATGGCTGTGCATCAGGCCATCCTCACTGCTGTCCAGCATCAACTCCATGAACTGGTCAAAATCACAGATTCGGATTATGTACGGAACGGGTTCGTGGAGCACCTGGTTAATTGGAAAACCAGAGGCATGTTATGTGCTAACAACAAACCCTTGAAACATGGGAAGTTGATCCAAAACATTGATGATCTGGTCACCTCGAATGAGATGACCATCTATTGGAAAAAGATCAAGGGTCATTCCAAAGTAGAGGGACCAGACAAAACTGGAAATGACTTAGCTGATCAGCTGGCCAAAACCGGGGCCATCCAAGGGGATCTAATTGAGATTGAGTCCCTGTTGGGGGAAATCCAGGTCACTGCTATCACTAGGTCCCAGACAAATGCTCACAACGACCTTTCAATTGCACAATGGAGTAAGGAGACCCCTGATGCTGATTTGATTACAGCTCAGAAGGGGGATCCAATTATTGGTAAATTTTACCAGCACCTTGAGGACCCTGAGAACTTTCCCCTGACGGATACCGATTACATTGGGAAAGAGGACCTAAGAGTGTTGATGAAATGTCCAAAAATGTTCCGGATCCAAGACGGTTTGTTGGTAAGGAAATCCAAAGCTGGCCACGATCAGTGGGTGGTTCCTACCTCATTCCGAAGCCTGATGTTAAGTCACGCCCATGATGCGGCCACTGCCGGTCATAGGGGGTTTCACACAACATTGGAAATCTTAAGAGAGGTTGCATACTGGCCACACATGGGGCAGGACCTCGACCAATACTTGAAGGGGTGTCTTGTGTGTGCACAATTTCAGCCATCATCCCTCACGCACCGCGCGCCTCTCCAAAAGAGGGGGATGACACTGCCATGGTCAGATTTACAAATCGACTTTGTAGGCCCTGTGATTCGCTCTGCTAGGGGGAATAAGTACATGTTGACTGTGACATGCTTGTTTACCAAGTGGGTGGAATGTCTCCCAGCCCCAAATTGCAAGGCAGAAACTGCAGCTGCCTTGATGATTAACCACATCTTTTCCCGTTTTGGTCTACCTCAAAGGATTGAGTCAGACAGAGGTAGCCACTTCACCAGTGAAGTAATGACAAAGATGTGGGAGATGCTGGGGGTCAAGAGAAAGCTGCATATTGCTTATAGACCAGCTTATTCTGGGGCAGTAGAGAGATATAACCGAACCATTGTGAGCATATTAAAGAAGTTTGTGGCAGATTCTGGGCCAAGTTGGGATATCCGATTACCTCTGGTCCTAATGGCCATCAGATCTACCCCTTCATCTGCAACCAAAATGTCACCATTTGAGTTGATGACTGGGCGCAAGATGGTGCTTCCCCAGCATTTGCTCTACAGGACCCAAGAGCAGACACTGATAAATGTCTCCACTACTCATGAGTATGTGGAGAATTTAAGGAAACACCTCCAACATGCTTTTGCTTACGCTCAGCGGAATCTAGAAAGATCGGCTGATAGCATGAAGACCCATTATGACCTGAAAACTTCCAGGAAGGAATATCAGGTGGGGGACCGGGTCTATCTATACAACTTCCAAAGGAACCAGGCCAAGCAGCGCAAATTTTTGCCTACATGGAAGGGACCCTTTGAGATCATCGACAAAATCTCCCCTGTGGCCTACAAAATCCACATCCCCAAAGGTCCTTTGGCAGCGGGGGAAGACAAGTGGGTCCACATAAACCAGTTGAAGTGTTGCCATCCCAGGCACGCTCTGCAACAACTGGAGGAATCCTCTGGAATCCTAGCGGGTACTGTCTCGGACTAATTCAGTTCCAATCATAAAACATACCACATCTAGTCTCTAAAATATTGTGATTTGCATGAAACTGTCTCTTAGTTATACTGTTTTTTTTTTCAAAATAAGAATGTAATGTTTCGTGATGATGAAATGCATATGCTGCCCCACTATCTCAACAGTGGTGGAAAAACGTCTATGAGTAGGTATTGCCGGTCTTCCTTTGTCGTCCTAGGAGAAAGAAAACCTGGAGACGGGCCAAGGAGGACGATCCGGAGACCGGGAGCAGAGACGCGATGGGCCCTGTGTACCGCCCAATACTCCCATCAGGACCGGCGAGGAGAACCGATCGATCAGTACCGGATGGAGAAGAAGATGCTGAGCTGTGCCATTTGCAGAATTGGAAGAAGATTATGCGGACAGACCGGTGCGTGGGTCAAAACCCTTGTGCACCCGACTCCCCATCGACTCAAATTCAAAGTGCAGTCGCGTGGGGGGGCTTGTTGGGTGTCCTGACCCACGTTTAAGCTATCATGCTACAACATTTGGTGCTGTGGGCTTAGAAAATTCAAGATGGCGGAAAACCCACATGTGCGCCGAAATCCCGGAAAGCTGCGCAGTTTGTGCGCACACCAAAATGGTTGCCTCACTTGCCACCCACCAGTGCGAGAATGATAGGCCAGGTTGCCATGAGGGAAATGGGTTGCCAAAGGAAAAACAGTAGCGCCGGTTAGCTTCAAAGCGCTTTAAAACCACCCTGTGTTTCTCTGAAGGCAGGCTCAAAATGTCTATTTTAAACATTGCAACACATCTAAAAACTCACTGGACACCAGCAGACATTTGGTAGAATGGAGTGTTGTGTGCCTACAAAATCTGGGAAATGAAGAGCCCAAAACAATGCTTATAACAAAACTGCTATGGAGTCAGCAGTTTAAGTTGCACTGGATTTAAAGACACTAAAATCGAAAATGTTTAGATTAAATGAGTGACCTATGTTTGGTGTCACATGCCTTTGTAACTGTTGAAATGTCATAGTTTTGGACTTAGAATCAGCATTCTAGCTGCATGTGTAAAATTGCAAGTTAATTTAAAAAGCAACAAAAAAACATGACAGTTAGCTGAAAGTCTGGCTTAAGGAACTTGATTTTGCTTGACAGCTACCCCCATCAGGAGCGAAACTTGAGTCACAACTGTGTTCCCAGGCCTATCTGCCTTTTGCTGGCCACACTAAGGATATACCATCTCTCTGATAATTGAATTAAGGGGAGCCCCCTACAGAATACAGGAGCTCTGAACAATGTAACCCCCTTCACCCAGGCAGATGGTTTATGGCAGGAGTCGTAAATGGTCGTAAAAAGTGGCTTCCTCCTGAAGGAAAGGGGAGGAGCACTGCCTGTGAGAGCAAGCTGGCTTGGCAGAACTGGAAAAACCAGAAATTCAACCTTGTGCTGAGGGTAAACCACACCCCTTTGGAGCCAGAACATAACTTTAAAAAGATGGATCATTCATAGAGCGGACATGTGAAAATTTTATAAATGATACCATCATTCTTGTGATTTTTCTGCCCACAGTTTAAGATGTGCTAGGACCCGGTGGTATGTTCAGGGGGGTTTTAGCGGAAAAGAGGATATTACTCAAAATGTGTGCATGTTAAAAATCTGAAACTTCATCAGTTAATGTCCATACTCCTTGCGCACATGTGTGTAAAATTGGGTTAATGTCAGAAATTGCAAAATCAGTTAAAAAGTGAAATATGTGCCATTTCTGAATGCAAGCCCCCAGGAAGAGCAAAGTTTGGACAGGGTATATCTCCTGTGATATGTGATGTGTGCATGTAATTTTAAACCAATGTTTACCTGTGCAAATATGTCTTTTGTTATCAAATCTAGATTTGTGTGCAATTTGACTGGGGAGTGTCCTCTCTGCAAGCCATAAAATGACATCACGCTGACACACACTTCCTTCCCCAATCAAGGGAGAAATGGAAGTTTGACCAATGGAAGTGGAGAGGGGTAGGGTCTAGTGATGCTGCATACACACCCACTTGCAAAAACACATAAAAGCAGAGAGACAGGACAGATAGGGACTTTCAAATCCATTTGCAGCTGGAAGCTCTGCCGGGAAAATCCATACTTTACCTCCATCAATCTCCAGAGAAAGCTGTGCAGAAAGATCCAGACTTTAAATCCCTCAATCTTCAGAATCCAGAGAGAGAGCAGACCCAGATCACTGTGAAGTGCAGAGACCAGAGTCCCGTCTAAAACCTGACCAGATCCATGGCGAGGCCCATTTCACTCAAGAATATAGTGTGAGTACCTAGAAAACTGTGCAGAACCAATCTCTTAGTTAAAATCATATAATTCAATCCATTTTTAATCTAAGTAGAACTGCAGCTTAGCAATTGTGTTATCCTGCCATCATTTTTAAAACTGAAAAAGTGCTGCGTTTAAAATTTGCAAACCCAAAAACGACCTTTACTAAATCGCTCATATCTCCGCGACCGTTTGTCTTAGAGACTTGCAGTAACTTTCATCTGGAAGCTGAGATCCTAGGCTTTCCTAGGACCCCAAAACGATAGTGGTAGTCCTTGTAGTTCCTCTGTAATAGCGCTCGGCGCATTCGCAAATTTTACCGCGATTTGCAAATTTCTTCACGTGTAAAAATCAGCTGCTGCTTGCCTTCCATTTGCCAGAAAATCGTTTGCCTCATAAAAACTATCCCTGAATCATTGCAAGAGTGAGCCTGAGCTAATATTAACTAGATATCACTCACCCTGAACCTCTGAAAGGGAATCAAAAGCATTTTAGCATACTTTTCACTGAATTGCCATCACATTCAAAGCACTTTTGCCTGTGTTTTCCAAACTCCTATCTGTTTTCTTGAAGCGTGCTGGGGGGGAATTGAACTGAATCACATTTGATTGCATTTCTGAGAACGGTGTGTTTTCCTCCCATTTCCTTGCATCCCATAAAGGGGGGGGGAGTGAATAGCCAGAGAAAAGTGATTACATTGTTTGGTTGAAATCATATTGAGTATTTTCTGTACTGCATTCATTGAATAGTGCATCCACCTGAGCTTACATAAAGCATTCTTTACCACCTTCTTCTTTTGTTCCTATTTACCAGTGTGCTATCTTATCCATTTCATGTCAACTCCTTATTGATTATAGAGAAGCGTGTTGGTGCCAGATTCTCCGTTGTTAATCTTTATCATATCAGATTAAGTGTGCTATTCAATTATTAATTTATTATAGAAGTGTGATATATATATCTATTGTTTAAATTATCAAATAAACGTTTTAACTTGCAAAACAGAACTACTTCTTGGCTCAGTGGGGTCAGGAGGATTCCAACAGAGGGGTGTTATATAGGGGTAGTCATCCAGAACGCATGAACTGGACATAAAGATATATCAATAAGGGTTTCCATTCAGTATCCCAGACTAGGCATTGACTTAGCTGTAGTGTTGAATTGAATCCTCTTACAAATTGGGGGCTCGGGCCGGACGTTTGGGTTAGATTTACCATTTGTGCAGATTAATACAGTGTGCCAGCTGACCAGATACACATATCCGGTCGGATCACCACGCTGTGTTACTCTGTAAAGCACTCCTCAAAAGGGACACTCCAAGAAAAGTTCTGTTCTGCAAAAATAAAATACAAACTTCTGTAAGTCAGGACAGAGACCAATCTCTAGAATGACGACCTTAGTAGACATGAAAATAGCCAGAGAGCACCTCTTGCATAAGCTATTTGTGAGAGGTGAATGGACCGAACAGGGCCAGGATGCGTGGTTGCAGGCCATCACACAACAGGTCACTGAAACAGGGTCAGATATATATAGAGATCAGGGTCCCTTACATGTGGCCCTGAGTGAACTATATATGGCTCCTAAAGCCAAAGAGGAACACAATAAGATTGCCAGGATAGCAGCATACCTGTACCTATACATGGGAGACATGCAGGATAGATGTGCTGAAAGCCAAAATCTGGCAAATAGGCAACAGATGGCATTACAGAAGGCCCAATCTGATCTGGACTCTTCTGAGCAAAGGCTGCACAGAAGCCAGGAGTCAGAAAATGAGACCAGACAGTACATCACTAAAATAAAGGAGGATATGGATGTGCTGCAAAAGGAAAAGTCAGAACAGGATACCAGATTTCTGGCCTTGCAGAAGGAACACCAAGAAGGTTTGGACTCCCTACTGCAGAGCCAGAAAAAGCTGGAGCAACAATTAGACTTTAACAGGGCATGCACGGAGCAGGTAGCCACCCTGCAAAGTCATCTAGATAGAGTGAAGGTAGAGAGCAACAAGCTGATTTTGAAAGACCTGGATACCCAGGCAGAGTTTGATGAAGAACGCCAGAAAGCTGGTACCTTTCAAAGGCAGAGGGACGACCTGGCGGCACAAATGCAGGCTCTTAGTCAGGAAAGAGACGCCTTAGGCCAGGAAGTCTGCCATTTAAAAAGGAAAATGGAAGAAAATCACCTGGCCCACCAGGGACTGGGTGACCTCCAAAAAGAACACCAGAACTTGTTAGAGCACACCAGGAGGGTGGAGGATGCTCTAGCAAGAAAGGAGCAGGCCAATAGGGACACAGCTCAGGAGGTAAACCTCCTGCAGCAAAGACTGGCCCAGTTCTCCAGGACCAACCAGGAAGCACGGAGGGAAAATGAGGCCCTCTGTCAACACAATGATAGGCTCCAACAACAGGCAGCGATGCAGGAGAGACTGATAGAGTCTAGTAAGGCCTTAACTGAGGAACTGAAGGCGCAAATGCAGGCTCTTGCATTGCAACAGGGAGCAGGGGCGGATAGAGATGAGGTTCGCTGGGAAATGGAAACTCCGGAGCATAACCTCAGGAGCCCTAGTACCAGAGGCCCTCATACCTCTCAGTCCCTGGACTCTGCCACCCCCATGTCCCCTGGCGCACATGAGCACAGGGCCACAGGGATGGCAGATTACTATCCAGCCAGAAGCATGGGGCTCATAGGCCAGTACCACCCAGGAATGGAGGGGCGGGCATCCGGCTATGGGCACCCAAGCACAGTGCAATTTAATGGGGAACCCCGGGAGAATAGGCCCATTAAGGGCATCCTGAAAACCTCTGCCCAGTTAGGTCAGTGGGGGGGGTACCCAGCAAATCCTGGCAGCAAGGAGGAATCTGAAGACTCCTCTGAACTGCGCAGGACACAGGAGACCAGGTCCCCACATTCTGCCAGCCATTCCCAGGCTCGCAGAATCCGGGAAAACCTGGAAGATCAGACAGGAACCTCTGGGAGCAGTGCCTCTGAGTCCGAGGACGAATGGACAAGGGTTACCCGAACCAAAAAGGCCAATAAGGCAAAAAGGGCCTTGCTTAAGGACCCCTTAAAGCAGATTAAGGCGATCAGGAGCGTCATCACGCCTTACCATAAGAACGCTAAGTATTCTGTTTGGGAGCACTTAGAGTTGTTTGAGCAAATGATGGAGACTTTCCATTTGAAGGACAGCCAAAGCTGCATTCAATATGTAAAGTGGACCTTCTCCCCGGAATACTCCAGTTTCTTTGCAGGGCTGGAGGACCAAAATCATTTAAGATGGTCCACCTATAAGGCGGCCATCTTGAAACATTTTTCTGTTCACAGAAATCCTCAAGAGGCTCGCAAGGCAGCCTACAATTTGCAATGTGGGGAGGATCAGGCCCCACAAGAATTTGTGCAGGAGTTAAAGCGTGCTTTTGCACAGACCACAAGAAGGGTGCGCACGGATAGCAGAGAATTTATTAATACGTTTTTCCATGCCTTGCCCAAATATATCATGACCCAGCTCGTGAGGGATTTTCACGAGAAAAGATCTTTAGACTGGGTCATTGAACAGGCTACCCGGATCTATGAGGTGCAGAAACCGATAGATAGCAAAAGTAATGCCCAGAAAAACCCCAAAGCCAACAGCACCCCTGCTGCTGCCAAGGTGGCAGAGGTAAAGGTCACCCCCGTTTTGGATTTGGAGATGGGGGGGCCTAAAAACCTACCTGCACCTAATAATGCTAGGCCCAGGAGGTCCTCGGGTCAGTCACAGACAGGGAGCCAAGGAGGCAGCCCCACAAATGGGGTCCCTCGCTCTCCTGATTATGTAAGTACCCGTTACAAGGGAAATCGACCCATCCTGGGTTATGTGTGGACTCCTCCAGCCCAAGGGGGGGGATCCAGCCAAGCACCTAACCCAGGGAACTTCCCTCCAAACTTCCCACAGGAGGGCAGAAATTTACCAAACCCTGGGCAGAACTTTTTCCCCAGATATCCACCCGACTTTCAGCCCCAAAACCATCCATCCTTCTTTCCCCAATTCCCTGAGCCCAGACCACTGAATCCGGGAGAGGGGAGGCCAAGGGTGGAGGGGTACCCAAATCTTCCCAACCCGGGGTATTACCAGAGGAGGGACAGCTACCCTTCCAGGGATCAGCCCAGGGGAGAAAACAGGGCCCCGTATCAGCCTGAGCGGGTTTCCCAGTTAGAGCGCCAGGTTCAAAACATGGCGCGGGATCTGGGTCACATACTGAGGGCTCAGCAGAACCCTCAGATCGGCATGCCGGCGCAGAACGCACCCAACTCTGGACCTGGTGCTCCAGAACAATGACGGGGGCAGCACCCCGATAACTCACCGGTTCCCAGGGAGGAGGCACAAAGGGAAGGGGGGTGTAAAGCCTTGGAGGAAGCTTCCTTCCTCACTTGTAAACAGCCCCTGGAAACCCAGGAACCGGAAACAAAATCTCTTGCCCCTGAAAGTCTGCCTCCTAAGGAGCAGAGGGGGGGTAGGAGAAACAAAAGACCCAAACAGACTCAGTTTGAGGAGGAAGTACAGATCTTCCAATTTGAGGGAGAGGGATCCTCAGAGGATCCTGGGAAAAGGATCTTCTCCTTCAGAGAGGGGGGAACTCCTCCCAAAGAAAAATGGGTCCCTAGGGATGCAAATCCAGACTGGGGAGATGTGGAGACTGAGCTACCGCCGCCCACCATCTCATCCCAGAACCAACAGCAAGAAAATCCCCTGGTTCAAACCCATCCTGGTGACTGCCTCCAAAAAGGGGGGGGCGGCCCAGAACCAGAGCCAGGGGAACCCACAATGGCTCTGATCTCCAGTTGCCAAATTTTTCTTTCAGATTCCCAAGGCTCTCCACAGAATTCTGCCCAAATCTCTTCGCTAGCGATGTCCAAAACCAGAAAGTTAGCCCACCAGTTGTCCAAAAATGTACATTATCTGTGCCCCCTTGAGGAGAAGGAGGGAAGATATTATGCCCTGGTACAAGTACAGGGGCAGGGTACAATTTTGGCACTGGTGGACACGGGATCTCAAGCTACCCTTCTGTCCAGAAGGGCCTTTGATGAACTGAATGCAGGAAGGGGAGAGAATTACCAAATTCCTCTCACCTCACTTCCGGGACAACTCCAGAACTTTGACAGGAAGGAAATTCCCGTCGAGGGGACGGCAGACTTGGACATAAAAATTGGGCGACACGAGTTGAAACACCCAGTCATAGTTGTGGCCCCAGAGGGCACCCCTTGTTTACTAGGGAATGACCTCCTGAGAAGGTTGTCACCCCTAATAGATTGCGTAAACAAGGTCCTCTGGACCCAGACTAGCCGACCAATAAAATTAAAACAGAGTGTCAACCATGTTAGTTTAAACGGCACCTGCCACATGGTTGAACAAAAATCTGACCAAGTAGAATTTCACTTCCAGAATAGCCAAATTCCAGACGTGACAGTAATAGCAGTAGGACAACAGACTGGTGATGCAGGGTCCTCTCTATTTCTGAAAATCAACCTCCCTTCCAGTCTAAAGTGGTACTCCACGCTGGAAGGAAACACTCTGAAATTCTATACTAATCCACAATCAGAAACTACCACTTCTATAGTCCAGGAAGATGTGAAATCAGCTCAGAGCCTGGCTGATATTCAGCAAATTGGAGAGCAGTTGTTCATCCCTGTCCAGTTAAATGATGGGAAGGACTCTGTTCTCGCTCGAGTGTGTGTGAACAACGGTAAGAGCTTCATCAGCGAAGCCATGTTCCGCCAACTCCCAAAAGATCCAGCCATTCACAACTTCAAACTGATAGACAAATGGGAAATGGACCTGGAAGCACCTAATTCCAAACATCTCCTGCCAAGCAGGTGTATGCTCAAAATCTCCATTGGCAACAAGAGCATAGTCCACAATTGTTGGGTCGTGCGAGACGTCCCTGCCGCCTTTTACTTAGGCAGTGACATTCTCAATCGCTTTGCCATTAGTTTGGACCTAATAAACTTCAAAGCTTGGTCCCGATTAGAGGATAATCCCATGGGCTTTGATGATCCAGAAAAAGCATTTAGTTCAGCCCAATTGCTACCTTATGCAGTTGAAATTCAGATTAAAGAGGAAGTCACCATCCCAGAAAGGACCCGACAATTCTCCCTGGAAGTGAAAGTTAAAAGAGGACAATATTTGCAAAACCCTGATGCTTACATACATCTAAATGCTTCTCTCCAACAGCAAGGGTTAGGGGTAAACCCAACACCATTAGTCAACATAGAACATGACACCATTCCAATAGAGGTGTATAACAGCGACTTAAAGAGTATTACTCTAGCCGCAGGCACCATTATTGGAATGGCGGTTGATGACCGACATTTTTCCATCGACTTAGTAAATGTACTGTTAGGACCAATCCCCAAGGACTGTTTTGACAGTGACAGTGAGGACAATACAACACCAGACAGGATTTTTACCCGGCATGGGGGGAACTTCCTGGTGTACACTTCCTGCCCCTATGGTAAGGAAGATGTGACTTGTGACTTCAGGAGGGATGAGGTGATTTTCCAGGTCCATGAGGGCTGCCTTTCCCACCTGAAGCCTCCAGTCCAAATCAGCACTCTGACCAGGGACTTCTCCACCCAGCTGGAGGAGGCCGCCGAAATAGCCAAACCAGAAGTCTTTCCAGGCTTCAGGCAGATGGTGGAAGAGAGAGTCAACCTAGCTGATGCCTGTGTGACTCTGGAACAAAAGCAAAAGTTGAAACAAGTTTTCTTGGATTTCCAAGATCTCTTTGCGGTAGACTCATATGACTGTGGTCGCACCGACATCCACACCACAACAATCCCCACGGACCCTGGCATGACTCCTGTGTTTGTGAAGCAATATCGCTTGCCTCTCGCATCAATGGAGTCCCTTACTGAAATAATTAAGAACCTTGAGTCCAGGGGAATAATCCGTCCAGTCCACAGCACCTTCAATAATCCGGTGCTGGGAATATTGAAGCCAAACGGCCAGTGGAGACTCTGTGCTGACCTTAGGGAGCTCAACAAACGGGTCCATACTTCCCGATGGCCTCTGCCCTACATTGACCAAGGGCAGGCCCAGATCCAGGAGTCACAGGTATTCACTGCAATAGACCTGACCAATGGATACTGGACCGTGCCGGTCAGTAGGGAGGACCAATACAAGCTGGCTTTTACCTTTGGGGGCCAGCAGTATACATGGACCCGGACTCCCTTCGGATACCTCAACTCCGGCAATGAATTCAACATTTTTCTACACAAGGCCATGCCCGACTTGGGTGCGAGGGGTAACCTGGCTTATGTAGATGATGTCCTCATCAAAAGCTCAACTGTGGAGGAACACATAGCGGAGATCCGTTATGTTCTGACCCAGTTGAGGGCCGCCGGAGCAAAACTTTCCTTTCAGAAAGCACAGTGGTGTAGAACCCGTGTTAATTTCTTGGGGCATGAGATTACTGCTCAGGGCCTCTGTCCCCAGGAAAAGAAAGTGGAAGCACTTCAGAAACTGAAAGACCCCACAACTCTGCGAGAACTAAGGAGCCTCCTTGGACTGACTAATTACAGCAGAAAGTTCATTGAGGGCTACGCAGAGATTACCAGACCCCTGATTCATCTCCTGAAGGGGGGGGGTCAAGTGGGAATGGGGTCCAGAACAAGCCGAGGCAGTAAAACAACTCAAAAGAAGCCTCTCACAAGCGCCTTGCCTAGCTTACCCTGTCAGAAACAAGGAGTTCTTCCTGGAGACGGGGTTCTCTAATACGTGCTTGACGGCAGTATTATACCAAAAGCATGACAAGGTCAATAAAGTAATCTCCTATGCGAGCAAAACTTTATCCTCTGTGGAGGAAAAATTCAACGATTGTGAGAAGGCACTCCTGGCAACGGTGTGGGCATTGAAGAATTACCGCCCGTTTATCCAGGGGGAACACATCATAGTGGACACTCCACACCAGCCTCTGCAATATCTCCAAAGTGACAGAATCCGGGCGGAAATGTGAGTAATTCCCGAATTACTTCCTGGATTCTGTCAATGCAAGGCTTTCCCGTGGAGGTCAGATATGGCCAAAACAAGAAGAGTCCCCTCGCGCAAGGTCTGGCTGACTTGCATGATTGTGCCAGAGAAAACTGTCTCGAGGACGAAAGTCTAAAAATAAAGGACAACATGGAGGCATACCTTAATTCCCCCCACAAAGTCTTTGAAGAAGACAAGTGTGAGGGAATGCCCACTGTCTATGTGGATGGATGCTCTTACCATGTTGACAACAACGGGGAGAAAGAACTAGTGGCTGGTGTAGGGAATGCATGGGTGAATGAGTCCCCAGAACCCTCCGCTGGATACAAAATTGGTCCCCGAAGTAGTCAGGTGGCAGAATTGATGGCTGTGCATCAGGCCATCCTCACTGCTGTCCAGCATCAACTCCATGAACTGGTCATAATCACAGATTCGGATTATGTACGGAACGGGTTCGTGGAGCACATGGTTAATTGGAAAACCAGAGGCATGTTATGTGCTAACAACAAACCCTTGAAACATGGGAAGTTGATCCAAAACATTGATGATCTGGTCACCTCGAATGAGATGACCATCTATTGGAAAAAGATCAAGGGTCATTCCAAAGTAGAGGGACCAGACAAAACTGGAAATGACTTAGCTGATCGCTTGGCCAAAACCTGGGCCATCCAAGGGGATCTAATTGAGATTGAGTCCCTGTTGGGGGAAATCCAGGTCACTGCTATCACTAGGTCCCAGACAAATGCTCACAACGACCTTTCAATTGCACAATGGAGTAAGGAGACCCCTGATGCTGATTTGATTACAGCTCAGAAGGGGGATCCAATTATTGGTAAATTTTACCAGCACCTTGAGGACCCTGAGAACTTTCCCCTGACGGATACCGATTACATTGGGAAAGAGGACCTAAGAGTGTTGATGAAATGTCCAAAAATGTTCCGGATCCAAGACGGTTTGTTGGTAAGGAAATCCAAAGCTGGCCACGATCAGTGGGTGGTTCCTACCTCATTCCGAAGCCTGATGTTAAGTCACGCCCATGATGCGGCCACTGCCGGTCATAGGGGGTTTCACACAACATTGGAAATCTTAAGAGAGGTTGCATACTGGCCACACATGGGGCAGGACCTCGACCAATACTTGAAGGGGTGTCTTGTGTGTGCACAATTTCAGCCATCATCCCTCACGCACCGCGCGCCTCTCCAAAAGAGGGGGATGACACTGCCATGGTCAGATTTACAAATCGACTTTGTAGGCCCTGTGATTCGCTCTGCTAGGGGGAATAAGTACATGTTGACTGTGACATGCTTGTTTACCAAGTGGGTGGAATGTCTCCCAGCCCCAAATTGCAAGGCAGAAACTGCAGCTGCCTTGATGATTAACCACATCTTTTCCCGTTTTGGTCTACCTCAAAGGATTGAGTCAGACAGAGGTAGCCACTTCACCAGTGAAGTAATGACAAAGATGTGGGAGATGCTGGGGGTCAAGAGAAAGCTGCATATTGCTTATAGACCAGCTTATTCTGGGGCAGTAGAGAGATATAACCGAACCATTGTGAGCATATTAAAGAAGTTTGTGGCAGATTCTGGGCCAAGTTGGGATATCCGATTACCTCTGGTCCTAATGGCCATCAGATCTACCCCTTCATCTGCAACCAAAATGTCACCATTTGAGTTGATGACTGGGCGCAAGATGGTGCTTCCCCAGCATTTGCTCTACAGGACCCAAGAGCAGACACTGATAAACACCTCCAACATGCTTTTGCTTACGCTCAGCGGAATCTAGAAAGATCGGCTGATAGCATGAAGACCCATTATGACCTGAAAACTTCCAGGAAGGAATATCAGGTGGGGGACCGGGTCTATCTATACAACTTCCAAAGGAACCAGGCCAAGCAGCGCAAATTTTTGCCTACATGGAAGGGACCCTTTGAGATCATCGACAAAATCTCCCCTGTGGCCTACAAAATCCACATCCCCAAAGGTCCTTTGGCAGCGGGGGAAGACAAGTGGGTCCACATAAACCAGTTGAAGTGTTGCCATCCCAGGCACGCTCTGCAACAACTGGAGGAATCCTCTGGAATCCTAGCGGGTACTGTCTCGGACTAATTCAGTTCCAATCATAAAACATACCACATCTAGTCTCTAAAATATTGTGATTTGCATGAAACTGTCTCTTAGTTATACTGTTTTTTTTTTCAAAATAAGAATGTAATGTTTCGTGATGATGAAATGCATATGCTGCCCCACTATCTCAACAGTGGTGGAAAAACGTCTATGAGTAGGTATTGCCGGTCTTCCTTTGTCGTCCTAGGAGAAAGAAAACCTGGAGACGGGCCAAGGAGGACGATCCGGAGACCGGGAGCAGAGACGCGATGGGCCCTGTGTACCGCCCAATACTCCCATCAGGACCGGCGAGGAGAACCGATCGATCAGTACCGGATGGAGAAGAAGATGCTGAGCTGTGCCATTTGCAGAATTGGAAGAAGATTATGCGGACAGACCGGTGCGTGGGTCAAAACCCTTGTGCACCCGACTCCCCATCGACTCAAATTCAAAGTGCAGTCGCGTGGGGGGGCTTGTTGGGTGTCCTGACCCACGTTTAAGCTATCATGCTACAACATTTGGTGCTGTGGGCTTAGAAAATTCAAGATGGCGGAAAACCCACATGTGCGCCGAAATCCCGGAAAGCTGCGCAGTTTGTGCGCACACCAAAATGGTTGCCTCACTTGCCACCCACCAGTGCGAGAATGATAGGCCAGGTTGCCATGAGGGAAATGGGTTGCCAAAGGAAAAACAGTAGCGCCGGTTAGCTTCAAAGCGCTTTAAAACCACCCTGTGTTTCTCTGAAGGCAGGCTCAAAATGTCTATTTTAAACATTGCAACACATCTAAAAACTCACTGGACACCAGCAGACATTTGGTAGAATGGAGTGTTGTGTGCCTACAAAATCTGGGAAATGAAGAGCCCAAAACAATGCTTATAACAAAACTGCTATGGAGTCAGCAGTTTAAGTTGCACTGGATTTAAAGACACTAAAATCGAAAATGTTTAGATTAAATGAGTGACCTATGTTTGGTGTCACATGCCTTTGTAACTGTTGAAATGTCATAGTTTTGCACTTAGAATCAGCATTCTAGCTGCATGTGTAAAATTGCAAGTTAATTTAAAAAGCAACAAAAAAACATGACAGTTAGCTGAAAGTCTGGCTTAAGGAACTTGATTTTGCTTGACAGCTACCCCCATCAGGAGCGAAACTTGAGTCACAACTGTGTTCCCAGGCCTATCTGCCTTTTGCTGGCCACACTAAGGATATACCATCTCTCTGATAATTGAATTAAGGGGAGCCCCCTACAGAATACAGGAGCTCTGAACAATGTAACCCCCTTCACCCAGGCAGATGGTTTATGGCAGGAGTCGTAAATGGTCGTAAAAAGTGGCTTCCTCCTGAAGGAAAGGGGAGGAGCACTGCCTGTGAGAGCAAGCTGGCTTGGCAGAACTGGAAAAACCAGAAATTCAACCTTGTGCTGAGGGTAAACCACACCCCTTTGGAGCCAGAACATAACTTTAAAAAGATGGATCATTCATAGAGCGGACATGTGAAAATTTTATAAATGATACCATCATTCTTGTGATTTTTCTGCCCACAGTTTAAGATGTGCTAGGACCCGGTGGTATGTTCAGGGGGGTTTTAGCGGAAAAGAGGATATTACTCAAAATGTGTGCATGTTAAAAATCTGAAACTTCATCAGTTAATGTCCATACTCCTTGCGCACATGTGTGTAAAATTGGGTTAATGTCAGAAATTGCAAAATCAGTTAAAAAGTGAAATATGTGCCATTTCTGAATGCAAGCCTCCAGGAAGAGCAAAGTTTGGACAGGGTATATCTCCTGTGATATGTGATGTGTGCATGTAATTTTAAACCAATGTTTACCTGTGCAAATATGTTTTTTGTTATCAAATCTAGATTTGTGTGCAATTTGACTGGGGAGTGTCCTCTCTGCAAGCCATAAAATGACATCACGCTGACACACACTTCCTTCCCCAATCAAGGGAGAAATGGAAGTTTGACCAATGGAAGTGGAGAGGGGTAGGGTCTAGTGATGCTGCATACACACCCACTTGCAAAAACACATAAAAGCAGAGAGACAGGACAGATAGGGACTTTCAAATCCATTTGCAGCTGGAAGCTCTGCCGGGAAAATCCATACTTTACCTCCATCAATCTCCAGAGAAAGCTGTGCAGAAAGATCCAGACTTTAAATCCCTCAATCTTCAGAATCCAGAGAGAGAGCAGACCCAGATCACTGTGAAGTGCAGAGACCAGAGTCCCGTCTAAAACCTGACCAGATCCATGGCGAGGCCCATTTCACTCAAGAATATAGTGTGAGTACCTAGAAAACTGTGCAGAACCAATCTCTTAGTTAAAATCATATAATTCAATCCATTTTTAATCTAAGTAGAACTGCAGCTTAGCAATTGTGTTATCCTGCCATCATTTTTAAAACTGAAAAAGTGCTGCGTTTAAAATTTGCAAAACCAAAAACGACCTTTACTAAATCGCTCATATCTCCGCGACCGTTTGTCTTAGAGACTTGCAGTAACTTTCATCTGGAAGCTGAGATCCTAGGCTTTCTTAGGACCCCAAAACGATAGTGGTAGTCCTTGTATTTCCTTTGTAATAGCGCTCGGCGCATTCGCGAATTTTACCGCGATTTGCAAATTTCTTCACGTGTAAAAATCAGCTGCTGCTTGCCTTCCATTTGCCAGAAAATCGTTTGCCTCATAAAAACTATCCCTGAATCATTGCAAGAGTGAGCCTGAGCTAATATTAACTAGATATCACTCACCCTGAACCTCTGAAAGGGAATCAAAAGCATTTTAGCATACTTTTCACTGAATTGCCATCACATTCAAAGCACTTTTGCCTGTGTTTTCCAAACTCCTATCTGTTTTCTTGAAGCGTGCTGGGGGGGAATTGAACTGAATCACATTTGATTGCATTTCTGAGAACGGTGTGTTTTCCTCCCATTTCCTTGCATCCCATAAAGGGGGGGGGAGTGAATAGCCAGAGAAAAGTGATTACATTGTTTGGTTGAAATCATATTGAGTATTTTCTGTACTGCATTCATTGAATAGTGCATCCAACTGAGCTTACATAAAGCATTCTTTACCACCTTCTTCTTTTGTTCCTATTTACCAGTGTGCTATCGTATCCATTTCATGTCAACTCCTTATTGATTATAGAGAAGCGTGTTGGTGCCAGATTCTCCGTTGTTAATCTTTATCATATCAGATTAAGTGTGCTATTCAATTATTAATTTATTATAAAGTGTGATATATATATCTATTGTTTAAATTATCAAATAAACCTTTTAACTTGCAAAACAGAACTACTTCTTGGCTCAGTGGGGTCAGGAGGATTCCAACAGAGGGGGGTTATATAGGGGTAGTCATCCAGAACGCATGAACTGGACATAAAGATATATCAATAAGGGTTTCCATTCAGTATCCCAGACTAGGCATTGACTTAGCTGTAGTGTTGAATTGAATCCTCTTACAGGAGAATGGATCGAAATCGAGTCTGGAACTGAAATCAACCTCAAGACTCAACGAAAATGCTTTTTCATGTTGGCATCTGCATGAGCAGGCGGCAGAAGTACTAGGTGGTTAAATCAGGAGCTCTTATAAACGAAGATGTAATCTATAAGCTTTACTAGAATGACAATGTAAATGTGACACAAAAACAGCAGTTTAAGTTCTCAGTAGATGAGGAGACAAAAATAGTTTATTAATAATGGTTTCTTGTAAAAAACGGCCAGTATCCCATTCTAATCCTGAAAAACCAACCAGCACACTCCAACCCACAGCTCTGCTCCTTCTAGGCCCCTCAAGACGCTGAACCCCATATCTTCGAAGAAGCCTACATAAACCTTCTGGCATGCAAGATCCGCCTCACACATAGCAAACTGATCATTACATTTTTTGCTTTAGCAAACTTTTTTCCCTAGTGCAAACTGTACTTGTCATGATGCAATTGTTTTCTAATATGGTCCAGTGTTTTTAGAAATAGAGCCAACCTTTCCCTAGTGCGAATACTGTGCAGTTTTGCACTTGCACCAGTGCAAAGTGTCTGTAATCTCGGTGCAGGTCCCCATGTGAGCGGCTCATTGTCTTGGCTGGTTAGAACTGGTATAGTCCACAAAATGGTAGGGTGAAGGCCTTCACCCTCTAACCATGTGCAGATCGAAAAGTTCTGAGCTCGGCAGTTCCTGAAACATGCATGCTCAGTCCTTAATGTCACTTACAAACATTACCTTTCGCCAATGAGACTGGAAAACGCTCAACATAGTCAGCTGGGATTTAAAGTAAAATATTAAACTCTAGGGCTTGCAGCACATGGGAGTGGCAAATGCAACACAAAAGGGAAGGAAAGCCTCCTTATATATAAAAAACGTATAAATGATCTCTGCCAGTTTCATCACCCTCCACACACCCAATTATCTACCTGCAGTGGAATCAATCTACTTCATTATAACTTCCAAGGCAGAGATCTGCACATTCACAGATCCTCCCCCCGCCCCCTTTTGAGCTTCTTGGGCAGCTAACATAGTGAAAATGAAAATGATTTACTTTTATCCCTTTTTTTTCTCTCATCTACTTTTTTTCTCTCAAAAGAAGTTGTGTATTTTTTCTCAGAATTACCACCACATTTCAGCGTTTTCTTTTCGACCTCTACATATAGGCACTGTCTTTATTTCTCATGAGTAAATGCAGTTCATGTTGAAGAGCATGTGCTTCCCTATTCACCTCCAAGAGAGCAAAGGAGTAAACATTTCGTGGGTTGTGTCAAGAGGAACAGAGCTGGAGGGCGCATTATCACAGATCCTTTTCTGTTAAAGCAACTACGATAGCAGGAAACAATACCTACCAAAAATAAGAAAAGGGAAGTTATACACATGGTGGGGATGCTGTAAAATTGATCAGACACGTTTTTGCTGACTGCACAAACAATTTCTCCTGGAGAGCACAGAGTGGCTGTATGATGTGCTACTTCAAATGATCTCGTTTGCTCATTAAATACTAACTTCAGCACTTGCAAGCTCTTCTGAATATCGGTAATCTTCCTAATTTTTGGTGCTGACCACTCTATATTTTAAAAACCTTCTAGGCACTAGCTTGGGCCATTCCTTCAGAATTTCTATGGGAATACTCTGACTTCCTTTCTACTGCCGGCCAAAACACATTAACCGTCTAGTTTCTGTGTGTACTATATAAATGGACATCTGTCTCAGGTACTTTAACTAACTCTATAGACTTGTCCTCACCATGAAAAATGCGCCTAATGGTTAAAGTCATCCCAAAGGCTTCCTCCTCCCAACAGATTTGAACTCCTACTCATAATAGCTGATCTAAATCCAGCTCATGGAGACATTGCAACTGTAGTGGCTGCAGGGTCCATAATTGCCAGGTTGAGCCAATTCCAAAGCACAAAACAGGCGTTATCCCGCGGACAGCAGATGTGAGATACCTGGCTGGGCTGCAAGGCAGTCTTACATCTCACACTTCTCATTGTGTTGTCCACTTACTTCTCACACTTCTCATTGTGTTGTCCAGTGCCAATTACGGCCTGCCTATGGACTGGGCATTATCTTGCTCACAGAGGTCTTGATGCCTTTGATTGTCCCCTTAGCTGTGAAGCTGCAGTTTTTCAGCTCACAGAACCATTCGCTGTGCTGCCAGACGTCTATGCAGGGCCACAACTACTGTTGTACTCAGGAATAGTTCCTCTGAATTCTTGGCCATCTGTTGTGTTGGAAGACCTCTTGTATGCTGAAGATCTTGGAGCTTAGATAATCTTGCACTTCTTCACACGCCATATCCCATTGCAGCTCTATTCCTGCCATCATCACACTCTCCTTCAACTGATTACAGGCAACTCCCTGATATTGTTATTGGTGAGTTCTGCCCCATAGATGAGTCCAGTGCCTAACACCCAATCGGCGACTTTCCTTTTCTGTCGCTCTCGGAGCAATTCCTCTTGTATTCGGACCAGTGCCCTCAGAACAATTAGGATACTGTGTCGTAACCTGAACGCAGACCCAAACAAAGGTACAGTAAACATCATGGTTGCTAACATGTCGTTCAAAACAAAATATCGATTTCCTGCCCTAGCTATGCTTTTTAAAGTGCCTTAGCCGAGAAGCTGGCTGGGAATCTGGGTATTCTTCATATACTGCATGATCTTAACCACTGGAGAAACTAGATGTTGTATCATTGTGCAAGTCCTATTATCGAAATCTCTAGTCAATAGACACAAAGCATTGGATGAATTACAACATACCTTTGTGAACTGAATGTTGTTCCTGGAATCTAGGGCAGTCACCAAATTACTATATACCCGACAGTGCCTCTAGAACCTTCCCCTAACAACACGCTCAGGTCTTCAATGCTACACTGTCCTGGCACAATCATCCTGGGCATTCTCAAAGGCAGGGTTACTGCAACAGCATTCCTGATTTCATTACCACCTTGTGGCTTCTGCCTTGTCACTCCTGTGTACTTGGCAATTAAGTGTACCAGTAAACCATCTTCAACATTACCTTATTTCTTCTAGTGTGCAATAGTGTATTAGGTAAGAGACAGGGAATGGGTCCTGATACACTTTAGACACTTTAGGTGTTTTAGTTGATCTAGCAAATATAGGTTCAGTTTTATCAAAAGTTTAAAGAGAAGGGGTTACTACTGGGGTCTGAGTCTCTGCATTTAGGCCTAACAGATAATCCTCATTGCTCATCTAATTTGGAAGTGCCTCACATGGATAAGGAAAAACTCCAAGGGGACACATAGCTGGCTTTGGAGAGAATCCTAGTAATATGTTAACCCCACATTGCCAGTCTCCCGAGTATGCACAATCACTACCCTGCCAATTATGAAGCGCTTTAGGTATCAGGGCAAGCTCTCGACCACAGAAGTAGTAAATATATTAGTAAGGCTATATCTTTTCACAGGCTGTACGTTAGAAGCCTTGGACACACTGGAAACCAGAATATAATATAAGAAAACAAGAGGACAACATACTAATATCTGATACTTCAATCTACCGGGGCTACTACCCTTTTGCATTTCGTATCATTCACCCATTTTGGATGCACCTGCAACTTGACAGCCAAGTTCAATGGCAGGAGGAACTGAAAGGTGGCTCTCCACCTTGGAGCCAAAGCAGATTTTCGCTGGTGGAACTTTATCATGACTCTGTTACTGGGTTGTAAGGAGTGGCTGGGGACAAGTGGTTCTCTGGGCAGAGCTGCTTTGACCTGGTCGTGGGCGAGACTGACAGAAGAGATTAAGCACTTCACGTACTCCAATAGTCTATCGTCAGTTAAATGCAAATCATTAGATACAGCTTTAACAGGAGGAGATAAAGGCAATTGCATAGGGTATCCGTAATTGCATTTCATATGGACTGATCCCCATCATTCTATTTGGAGTACTTCTCATACTAAACAAGACCAGTGGTATCAGACCTTGGGCCATTTCAAGCCAGTTTTTTGGCACGACTTTGTCAGTTTGTTCTTCAACTCCCTGTGTGTACTATCTACTGCTTCTGCAGATGAGGTGTGGTGGGGGCAATGCAAATTATGCTGAAAGTGGACAGAAGGGCCTTTATAATATTTTATACAAAATGTGTGCTCTGGTCACTATTAATGCTAATGGGTACTCCAAACCTTGGGGCAAAATCCTTCAATAGAATCTTAACAACAGTTATTGCCTCTGCCGTTCTGCATATGTAGGCCTCCACCCACCCCAAGAGCACAACCAGGATTACAAGGAGATGCTGCCAATTATTGCAGAATGGGAGCTACAAAAAGTAAATTTTGGAGACCCACAAACGGGGAGGATGTGCCCCTGGATGAAGGTTCAGTCTTTCCCACAAAATTTTTTAAATGCAGATGATATATCGTTGACAATATTCTTGACCATCTTGGCAAACTCGGGGGCAATCAATGAAAGATACAGGGCCATGATCATTCTAGCTTGCCCCACATCGGCCTGTCCATGATAAAGTCTGAGGGGATCAGATAGTAAATCTTGAGGGCCACTAATCAGCATTGGTCATCTCCCCACAGAGAGTCATTTGCATCCGACACCCTGTCCATATCCAATTATCATTTTCACTAGAGCGTGCACTTTCTTGTAGCACGGTGTCACAAGTCTAGGCGGAGAACACAGGGCAGGGGCTATCTTTCACTGTATGCAATTAGATTGACGGAGATTCCAGAGACAATGCTAGCATATAACAGATTAAAGGTACATACCAAGCTGTTAGTTGAAACAGGTATTCACAGGAACTGCAGGAACAGGAGCAGGCTGTAAACAAAGAGACAGCGAAAAGGCAAAGACAAGCAAGTACACTGGGGAACATGGATTGATCAGAAATAAGGGTTTACTGGAATATGATAAGGGGTCTCCAAGGATTAAAGCCCTTGGGATAGGTACCAGCAGATTACTCTTAACAACAGTCATACAGCAACGTCATGACTTAGGTGTGCCGAGGAAACTGTTGTACTTAGTGCAAGGGTAAAACTGAAAGACCATATACTGAGGCAGGTACGACTTCAACGGACTGGGTGAAGGCAACAGAAGTCTTCGCTTATCTGATCTGAACGGAGACCAACCCAGGGTCACACTGTAAAACGGATTCAAGTGGAGGCACCACAGTGGACCAAGATATATACAAGTAGAAAGCAGTGTTGAAAGAAATAACCAGGTACAGGACAGGATATGATATCAGAAGCTAGAACAGGCAGGTCGCAAGGCAAGGAGCCCAGAGGAACAGGGCAGAAGGCAGAGGCGTGTGGCAAGGCTGCCAGGCAGGGAAGCCCAGAGGAGAAGGGCAGAAGGCAGCAGAGTGTGGCAAAGCAGTCAGACGGGAGCCCAGAGGAGCAGGGCGGAAGGCAGCGGAGTGCGGCAGAGCCATCAGACGGGAGCCCAGAGGAGCACGGTGGAAGGCAGCAGAGTGCGGTAGAGCCGCCAGGTGGGAGCCCAGTGGAGCAGGGCGGAAGGCAGCGGAGTGTGGCAGAGCCGTCAGGTGGGAGCCCAGAGGAGCAGGGCGGAAGGCAGCGGAGTGCTGCAGAGCCACCAAGTGGGAGCCCAGAGGAGCAGGGCGGAAGGCAGCGGAGTGTGGCATAGCCGCCAGGTGGGAGCCCAGAGGAGCAGGGCAGAAGGCTGCAGCAGATTGGAGGGAGCTGCAAGCATCAACAGCAACAGGAATCAAAGGCCAAAAGAGGATTTCCAGGAAAGGTCGAAAACTGGTAACAGGAGCACCAGCACAAACTCCAAAGTTCAAAATGAGCTTATTAAGGCCCTCCCAACCAGCGGGGCAGAATGGTGGTGCTGATTGCAGACTCTGGCAGCTGTGTTCAATTAAGCCCAGCCCTGACTTCAGTAGCTTGCAGCAGTGGTTTCTAATCAAGTGCTCTCCAACTCTCTGCAGCCTAGCCTGCAGTAGCTTGGAACAGGTGAATGCAATCAGGCCCTCTGCAGCTCTTAGTAGCTTGCTGCAAACAAATGTATTTAGTATGCCTCCTCCAACCCTCTGCCTTTTGTACAGCATACATGTCCCAGAATGCATCTGCTGGTTTAACCCAAAAACCGGAAAGGAACCTGCAATTAGATTAGTCCAAAACTGCAGCAGTAAAACAAGGAAATAAAGGCAGAGGCGCATGTAGCGGTGCTGGGAGGCCGGCGAGTAGGATTGTGGCATACGGACAAATATTCCAGTGTTATTTAGGGGCAAGGATCAGGATGGGCTTTGACAGGGAGGATGTATGCATCCTCTTTATCTAATGTGGCAACCACCTTACAGGTACAATCTGCAAAATCATTGCTGCAACTAATTGTGTCGTCTAGAGGTTGGTGAGCTGCACACTTGACACTATCCTTTCAGGTAATATATTGGCGTCCAGTAAGGCTTCTCCATCGTGCCCATTCTTTAAAGGGGTTTCTGTTGATGTCAAGGATTCTTGTTGCTTCACGAGTTGACCAAACTCGTGGACCTCCCCAAAGGCATATCATGAGTCGGTATAGATGTTGACCGACTGCTGTGCCGCTAAACAACATGCTCTGGGAAGTGCTACTAATTCTGCTACCTGTGCAGAGGGACTTGGGGCAGACTTGCACTCTACCACCACCCTAGGCGCACACACTGTGTACCCCACAACCGATTTACCGTTCTGATACCTGTAACACAACCCATCAACAATGTACACTAGATCTGCTTCAAATAGAGGTATATCATTGAGATTAGAGCGCTGCATCAACAAAAAATCAGTGATGGCTACACAATCATGTTGGGTACAATCATGTGGTGCTCCTTCCTGGAGTGTAGGGAGCGGGAAGTTGGATTCAAAATAGAGCACCTAGTCAGGGTAATACTTCAAAAGAAGAATCTAGCATTTGCTTGCCCTAGGAACAGACATGAGTTGCATCATAGTTTTCAATAACATATAGACCATATAGTAAATCTCATTGTATAATCTGGCAGTCCCAAAGCAGGAGCTTTAGCTAAACATGACTTTATCCTTGTGTAGGTTTCCTCAGGCTCGGGAGTCCATTGTGAGGACTCCAAAGTGTTGACTCAGTTATACTGTTGGAGGGGTTTGCCTATTTTAGTATAACCTAAAATCCATTGTCAGCAGTAACCGACTATCCCTAAATTGCTCTAATTTGTATGACAATCTGACATTTTGGAATTTAATAAACATCCTCTTTCCCGTGAGGGTGATATCAACCGGTAGCCTTTCATCATGTCCTGTCCTAGATAATGAAATCTCCTTGTTCACAATTGTAACTTTTGTTTAGATGATTTATGCCCTTTCTCAGCCAGGGCAGTCAGCAACACCTCTGTGCTATGTTTACAAGCTTCATAAGAAGGTGATGATATCAACAGGTCATCTATGTACTGAATCAATACAGACCTCCCAGATAACATCACACCATCTAAATTCCTTTTTCACTGTTGTGAGAAGAGGGCGGGGCACTCTCTATACTTCTGTGATAATCTCATCCAGATTGAGCTCCTTTTTGCAAAAATGCAAACAAGTATTGGTTATCCTGATGTATGGGGACAGAGAAGAATGCTGAATAAAGATCCACTATTGTAAAATGAGTGACGTCAGGGGGAATTCAAGAGAATGTAGTGGCAGGGTGTAGCACCACTGGGAAAGAAGGGACGACTACTGCATTTACAGCTCTCAAATCTTAAACAGAATAGTAAGTGGACTTTCCAGGCTTTTTCACAGGCAATATCGGAGTGTTACACAAACTACTTGTAGGGACAATAATTATCAGATTTAGAAGTGATTCAATGACGGGAGTAATATATAATTTAGCTTGAGGCTTCAAGGGCACTTAGTGATACAGGGCAGTCTCTTCAATGGGTCTACTTTAATCTTGACAGATTCAGCTCTGTGAATGTACACCCCATTATAATGTGTGGACCATAAAGGAAGGGTCAATCTGTACCTTTAAGTCATCCGACAATCATTCCTCCCCTCTCATCTACTCTCCCGCCATCTCTACCTGGAGGACAGAAAGAACTGCTTGGGTGTTAGTGGAGGGTACACTCAAATACACTCCATCTGGGATCCAGTACATAGTGCACCTAAGTTTAGATAAAATGTTTCTGCCTTACAGATTTAATGATGTCATGTGATACAGCTTAATAGACATGCATGGGCTCCAATGTTATTGTTAGGGGCATTTGTGACTGGGTGTATTATTTACGTGTTGGATATATTAACAGCTTTCATGGTTTCTTCAGACATATACATGTTACGAAAAGCATCAATTTTGAGGGTTGATCTATTATTCCTGTGTCCACTAGATACGAATCAAGCATTCCCTCCACATGACACTGGACATACAGGCCCTCTCGGTCTACTGAGACTAAAAGGCTTTCCAGAATCTCCTCCCCCTCTGTTATTAGAAAGGAGTGTGGTCAATTTGGTTAGGCTTTGATGGTCCAGGGGTTAAGGTAGTAACATTTGGGTTGGGGAAGAAACCTGACCTCTTTGGAAAGTGTCTGGAAAAGGAGATGTGTCCCAGGGTGGGGGAGCTTGGATATCACCCTGTCCTGTGTTTCCCTGAGGATGCAGTGTTTGCTGTCTGTAGGGATTGTTAGGCAGAATTATATGCAGTACCCTTTGGGAACACCACACACAATTAAGACTACAAGTGACAGTATAAATTCACCTTTGGTACAAGCCTGTACTACACAGTAAAGTGGTAGCGATGGCTGAGCAGCCAGACTTATCTCAAGAGTAAGTGAGCAGTATCAATAGTTACACAAAGGACAGCAATTACTATGATTCAAACAAATACTGACTCAAGGTTTGTGAGTAAAAGAGTATACATTTATTTACACATCAGTTGTAAAACATTTCACTAAAGTAAAGCAGTTGAAAAATCACACTCTTAATACACTACACCACACCCAATAGATTCTGGACAAGTTAGGCTCAATATGAGGTGTGAGCAAAATGGCAATCCAGCAATTTAAAAGGGAGGGAAAGACAAAGTTAGGCAATAATTGAACAACACCAACAAGTAAGTAAGCAGGGCAATCTAGAAAAAGGAACTGCAGTGAGGAAATCAAATTCAAGAGGGCCTGGCCCAAAGTCAATGGACCAAAGTCTTTGCTCAAGATCACACAGTTCAGGGTAGGTCGCGGTTAGGTCTTTGCCAAGAGTTCAGGACGGAGTAGGTCGGCAGAAAAGTTAGTTTAAAGAATGGAGACAAGCCCTCGGATTGGCAAAAGGTTTCACACCCTTTGACCACAGCTGAACGAAACGAACAACCGGATTTGCACAGTACCTTAAATGGAGAAGAAGGTTGTAGATGAGGCAGACGTTCCTGACAGGTCCTGCAGGCTCACGGTTCCTGAAGCGACTGTCGGACTGACACGAAGTAGGAAGACTGGAGGGTCCTGCACTGCCCGGGAAGAAACAAGCAGCAGAGCAAAGCAACAAATAAAAGGTGCGCTCCTTATAACGCAAGCAGGGTCCGTTCCCCCTGGCTATCTGGTTCACTGTAGCTCTGTACAGCAAATTCGACCAGAGAAGGGAGACCTGGCGAGCAGTTTGGTAAACTGGTTGTTCCCACCAGCTCAAGGGGAGAAGATTCCTTGAAGATCTTCCCTGTCGTTGGAGTATGAAGATTCGGACCTGCAGCAGGGCTTCACTGGGCGGTTTAGTCATTGTAGGGGTCCTCTTCTGTCAGCTCCTCTTCGGTTCTTTCGTTCCAGTGGTGACTCTGCCTTTCCAGCCTAGAGACCTGCTTTTTATGCAGTTTTCCCCCATTCATACAGCCTGGCTGTCAATCACACAGCAGGGTGGCGGTCCCGCGGGGGCAGTCACCACAACCAATCAGATCAGAGTGCGACATGGGTCTCCAAGGAGACCCTGTGCAGGGAGTCCTAAACCCCTCCCTCACATCCTGTCCCCCCCAGACATACAGGCGCCTAAGGAGGGCTTGTGTGTAGAAGCCCGCAAAAGGACAGTGAACAAAGGAACCAAACCTGGTTTGGCACACAGAGAAAAACACGAGAAAGACTTATACAAAAAGAAATGGCGAATAAACCCAGCCGGAACCATATAAAAACATATATGGTCTAGTGGGTTTAAGTTTGAGGCTACCAAGATAGCCTAAAACAATAACAGGGCTATTTAAGGTAACCGCGGTAGGAAAAATAGGGTAGTTACCACTGCCATCAGCCAAGTCTTAATGAAAAGGGAGCAAAACAATGCTCCAAGAGAAACAGGCAAAAAGGGATACGCATTAACCCTTTACAGAACTGGGTCTGTGAGTTTTAAAAGAGACTAATAAAGTCAATGGCAACTTTACATGTTCTGGGAGACAGTAGTCAGCCCCAGAAAATGGAGTTGGAGTTGGGAAGCCAAACAGACAACCCTGTGTCACTGCACTGAAGGTGCTGTGTAACACACAGTAAAAAGATGATGCCTATGGAGTAGGAGAGGCTCCAGAGTCGATGAAACACAAAAAAATGTTAAACACACACAGCAAAACACATCAGTGGGAAAAAAAGGCTCACACTCATACCAGGTGAAAAAAATAAATCCTAGAAATCCAGCAAAGCTGCTGAGGGACCCAGTAGGTAAGGGAAATTAGCCATTCTGGAGAATTCTCCCTAACAGGTATATTCGTTTTTTCAATGCCCTGTCTTTTTACAGTAGTTACAAACCAAGGTGTTTAGAGGGGTTCTCTGTGGATTTGGCCAGCCCCCTTGTGTCTGCTGGTCTCCCGGATCCCACTCTCTCAGCTGATCTGGCAGGCGCCATGGTCTCTGTTGGATTGATGGCCTGGGGTAAGCACCCATCAGCCCCTCTTGTATGCTATGCCCCATGGGAGGACCTCCTTACCCCGGTTCCAAAGTGTGCCCCCCTGTGGGTGTGTGCCTTTACATTCTGCTTCTGCCCCAGCACCTGTCCCTTGAAACTAAGCATTTGCAAATTTCATTTACTTTCAAAAGTGTAAGTTGCATCTGAACTTTGGATAACAACACTTTGACAAAAGAATTAGCTATAGCTTCGTGTGCGGTCACATCTCGTTCTGGATTTCCGGGAAGGCTGTGCGAAAACCACTTTCAACCTCTCCAAGCAGTCAGTCAGGGATTCTCATTTACTTTGCTTACAACTCCCTGTCTTATCCCTATCAGTTTTCCCCAGACAGATCTCAGGGAACGAGATAACTATTCTTGCTCTGGCCTGCACCAATGGGTCACCAATCGCCGGATCCTAGCTGGCCAAGTAGCATGCTCTACAAATCTCTGGGTCTCATTACAGTTTTGCTGGTCCAGATAAATTGCTCGTAATTCCGGCACCAGCAATTTTTCCGGATCGACAAAACACAAGTTTGCCATTGGTGGCACTGATTTACCTCCAGGCTGAGCTGCCGGTAAATCGGGCCCTCACTGGCAGAAAAATTGGACTCCATGGAATGGGGATTTACTGACATTTCACCGCCAGGAATATCCGGGTAATAGTGGGATATCAGGTGGCAGAAATGGATGGGGCAGTTTGCCGGTATCCTACCCGAATTACCCATGGGATACCGGCAACCTTGTAATGAGCACCTCTGTCTTTTGGCGGCATGACTACCCTCATGAGCTGGCTCATGTCTGCTCAAGAGGTTTATAACTTTGGATGACAGTCCGCAGCTCCTTCACAAAATGCTGCTTATCCTTTCGAACATTTGGGAATTCCTTTGCCAGTCACCCAGCATGTACGGTAGTGAGGTTTGTCTGTTGTCGCCCTTCCTCTTCTTTACCTGCCTGCATATATCTAAGAGGTATTTGGAGGGCCTTTCCTATATAGTATGCCTCCCTTCGTCACAGACAAAGTATAGGAGGGAGGTGCACCAATCAACATATGTCCCCCCTCAGCCTTCTGGCCGCTCAGACCAGGTAGTTCTGGTGCAGAGGGCTCAACTGGCTGAGGTGCTGGCAATTGAACTTCCTCCGGTGATGTGCCCCCGGCTGGGGTTGTCTTTGCCCTGCCCTTATGGTTGCTCACATGCTAGTAAAAACTCAGCGATCTCCTTGGCAGATTCACTATCCAGCTCTTCTTGCTCTGCCTCACCTTTGTTGGCTATTCTCTGGGGACAGATGTGCTTGTTTCTATCTGATGCTCCCTTTTATCTTAAATGTCTTTTCTGCCCTTGCAATCAGTCATTGAATTCCCTTGCTCCTTAATCTTGCAGTCATTACATCGCGCTGTCACCTGCTCCATCCATGTTACAAATGACCCCCACTGCTTCAGTGTAATCTTCCTTTTTTTGTTCTATGAATGACCATTGGAGTGCTCCCAATGTATCTAAATTAAAAGTCCCTTCAATTAGAAACTGAGTGTGTTTGTTCTGTTGTGTCAAATACTGTCAAGAGTATAAAAAGTATGCATATCGATATTACAATGGGTAAACATTTAGTGCAAAACCCTCCCAGGTCCAACTGGGGTCCTTCCTCTCTGAAATCTTTTTCCCTACCTGTGGTGTCCCCCAGGGATCTAACCTCTCTCCTTGGCTATCAACCAGTACTTGGCACTTCTTGCCCACCGCATTGCCACTCTCTGCCCCAACTTTCAGTGCTATGCGGATGATACCCAGCTCATTTTTAGGCTACCCTCGGCCTCCTCTTCTCCTTCCCTCATCTCTGACTGTCTTTCTGCTATCCAGGAATGGTGTGCCGCCAATGACCTCTGCCTTAATGCCAGTAAGACTGAGATTCTACTCATCGGCACACCCACTCCCTACTTCCCTGCAGCTCTCTGGCCGGTATCTCTTGGCCCTCTTCCTGCTCGTACCTGCAAGGCTAAAAACCTTGGGGTCATCTTCGACTCCACACTCTTTCTCTCATAACATATCTGACATCTCTAAGAAGTCACACTACCAGCTACACCTCCTCAGATGTATCCTTCCTTTCCTCTCCTTCCCCCAGAAGCTCACTGTCTCTAGAGCCCTGGTTCTCTCGAAGCTGGACTACTGTACCAGCCTCTATCTAAATATGCCTGCCTCTACTCTCCGCCCTTTGCAACTCATCCAGAACAGGACTGCGAGACTTGTCCTTGGCCTCAAGCCCAGGGACCGTATCTCTCCAGGACTGAAATCGCTACACTGGCTCCCAGTGGCTGCGAGGATTAAGTTCAAAACCCTCTGCATCGTCCACAAGGCCTTCTGGGGCCTCGGGCCAAAATACCTTCAACTCTCTCTTCCTAAATATCTTCCTTCTCGAGCTCTTCGCTCATCCGCCTCCAACTCCCTCAGGGTCAGCCGCTTCTTCAAGCAACAAGCTGGGGGTAGATCTCTCTCCGCAGCAGGGGCCTCTCTCTGGAACAGCCTTCCTGCCTCCCTGAAACTTGAGGAGAACCATCTCCGGTTCCGGAAGCACCTCAAAACCTTCCTCTTTGCGTCCGCTTTCTCTCCCCCTCTCCCCTGTTAATATTACTGAAACTGCACTGAATCTGCAACAGGGCCACTCACCTATCCCGGTCCGTGGCCCAGCCACTCTCTTCTGCATTGCCTCCCTGGCAACCCCTGCACTGTGGGACTGTCTCTGTATCCCTACAGCCCCCCTTCCCAGCATTTGTCTGCACTTATCTTGCACTTGCCACCAGCTGGCCCTTATTATTTATCTTGTTTCTACTAAACCTGTACTGCACTTCTCGTCTCCCTTTCCCCTTGCACTTTTTCCCTTCCCCTCTACCCTGCACTTGCACGATCTGAATGACACCTGGCCTAGTAGGATCGTTGTCTGTCTCCCCTTGTACCCCCCCTCCGCCTCATCGCGCCTTGAAACACTTGTGTATAGGCGCGTTATAAATGCCATATCATATCATAAGGGTGACCCCATTGGGGTTTCCTCTGCCTGTTTTGACTGTTCTTTGCCCATTTCCGTCCTGTACCTTTTACCACTAGCCCAATTAGCAATTGCCCCGTTACCCAGCCAATCCTGTTCCATTCACTCTTTGACTCCACTCCTTTGTAGTCCGGAGATGGAAGGGGACTGATAACCAGACACCACATAGTAGTCCTGACAGGTTTATGGGGCACTCAACTTCATTTGTCTGTCCCTATGAAATCGGGCTCAGGCATGTCAATTCACAACTTCCCCTTTTATCTGTTCCCTGTACCAAACCACTGACAAAAATACAGATAATATAGAGAGGTCTCCTATGAATTCCTTCTCTTTCCAGAACCTGAATGCATTTGGGCCACAAATACCAGACATGTATCCAGAACCAGCCTACCTAATTCATAATCCATTGTCGCGGTGGACTTGCCTCCTAAACTCAATCCCCATTCCACTCCTTGCACACCATCCCTTGGGCTTGCTTCCCTCTGACTGAGGTGCTCTGGTTTACAGGTAGACAACACCTGCCAATCTGATGGTATCTTGTACGTTACCATTGAAAGGTTTCGGGACAGCCGGTCAGATCAGGAAATATGCACAGGGGTCACCTCCTAAAACCTGCCAGAGGTGAACATCTAGAGGACCCGTACCGGTAGCCCCAGTCCTATCAAATATCAAAGGGGCTTGCCAAAGCACTCAGAATGCTCGATCAGATGGATTACTGAGGGTGGGAAATGTGGTGCACCTGGTTGGATTTTGGGGGTGGGAAATGTGATGCACTTAGATGGACTTTTTGGGGGTAGCAATGGTGATACACTAAGATGGATTTTGGGGGTATGAGAGGTGACAGATGGTTGGGGTGGTAAATATGGTGTAGGTCATAGGTGGGAACCAGCCCAATGCGCCTAAAGTCCTTTTAGGACAGACTGTTAATTGCACCAAGATGTATTCGGATTGCCCCTTCTGTGCTTAAAACAATATCCACCAGGCTAGCTTGCCTCTGCCATGGGACATTGGTACTGGATCTGGCAGTTTAGTACTCTCCCACTTACATTACCTTTAAGGACAGCCATGGGGTTTGACCTAGATATGAGGGTAGCCTGGCACAATAACTAAAAGAAAGCACATGCAGGTTAACACATGTGGTTCACTTAGAGCAATACACCTACAATGTTTCACCCACCCATGACGCTCGAAGATATGTTAGTAACTCCCATTGCATTTATAACTGCTTAAGTTAGACATTGTTAGAGATTTTAACGCACAGTGGTTACAAGTCAGCATCTGCAGAACGTGAAAGATATGTAGTACCTATGTCATTTAGTATATATGTCAATTGCGCTCAGAGAATCCCATAAGCCCAGTTAGCCTTTCTGTCACACATAGAACATGTTCTATGACAACTAGTCTATTGCCCTTGGTAGACTTAAGGGTAGCCTGTCCATTGTGTCTAGAAAAATCTACAAAGGTAGCTGGTTTTGTCATCCCCACAGAAGACCAGACGACACAGCGACATCAAAAATAAGCTCCATCTGAGCTTAAGGTATGTATAAACGCACCACTTCGGTGGACATCTGCCGCAGGCACGGCTTTCCATCCACCAACTCTAGAATGCAGTTACGACTATGACAAATTCGGTCTAGCTGGCTACATAACCGATTCGCGCTGAAATGCCAGACTTGCCTCAAACCTCTGCCATTAGAATACAGCAACAACCTATGACAAATTTGGTCTAGCTGGGCACATATTTCATGACCTCCCTCAGCACCCACATGTCTGGCCTCTTGGGTTGCTTGCTGGAGCCTAGCCAGCCCTCCTAAATCCTAATCTTGGCCAAATGCACACACGCATCTTAAGCCTCCTCTTAGAACTTTCCCATACCTGGACTTTAGTCCTAGAGGGCGTTCTTTACACAAATCTGCGCTTTGAGGACATACAAATTGGGAAAGGCGCTATATAAATGACTACTACAATACAATGAATACCAACATTTTGCCAGACACAACAAATTAACCAATTGCTATAACCACTGCAATAAAACAGGCAAAAACAATAACTACTGCAACATACTCAACCCAGAATTTCCCTCCCATCTCTGTGTATCCCCAAATACATCCTAGTTTTGGCCATCCACCCGCTAAATCCAGAGGGAAAAGCTCTTGCTTCCCCCGTGTGACCCCAGATGCACACTCACCTTCTCCAGCATGGGGTCTGGCATGGATTCACATGCTCATGAATATTCCCCGTCGTCAGGCTGGGAATCCTCGGTAAAGAAAAAATCAGTATCAGTTTCGTTTCTGATCTGTCTTTCGTAGTAGTAACCAATCACTGATCTCTGCGTCATACTGACCACAGCCAATGACTGCCCTCTACCTAAGCCCTGCCTCTGGCAGCCATCTTCAGATTTTTACCGCACGTTCAAGTGTTGGGATCCTCGTGCTATTGCTCTCGAGCGTTAGTGCTATTTTTTCACGTTTTTTCTCAAAAAAATGTTGCTTTTTCGGTCAAAAGAGCCTTAAGCTACACCGTTTCTTCATCCGATCAACGGGCACCCGTGTCGGATTTGTCTACGCCCCTCAAGGGTGAAGATTTCGTCGAGCCACGCTTTTGGAGGACTCCAGAAGTTTCTCAGGCCCATCTCGGACATGGCCCAGGAGAAGGGAAGCTCGACGCCCGGAAAGCTGTTCAGGGTCTGCCCTGGATGCCAGCTTCAGAATGTCTTTAAGGAGGACGAACACTCCCTTTGCCTTTACTGCCTACAGGAGGACAAGACGCACGTGGAGAAGGACTGTGCATTTTGCGGCAATATGTCGGAGCGGACCATGAAGGACCGCCATCAACGTCTCGCCAACTGGCTGGAAGGAAAGAGCCCGTCAGGCGAGAAGAAGAAGAAGAAGTCCGAGCGGTCTTCTAAGACCTTTGAGGGCGCCCCGGCGACGGGGTTCCAACAGAAGGCCAAGCGCCGCGAGTCCGCTGGCACCGGGAGCGCCGAACGGTCGGGCTCTACGGGCGCCAGGCAGGGCGCATCCTCCCCGGCGCCATCAACCACGAGCCAACGCTCTGGCTCGGGTAAGAGGAAGGCCGAGCACCCGGCGAAGCTCCTGGAGAGACCCCGGTCGAGCTCGAAGGCCCCATCGGAGGGGGAGCGAGGCGGTGACCCTCCCCCCAAGGAGAATGCGGTGAGTGCACCTAAGGTGGTGAAAGCCTTAATCCATCCGGCCGAGGCCTCTATTGAGACAGTCGCGGCGGCCCTGGCTCAGCCTGTGGAGGCTACACCAGTGGTAGCGACCTCGGGGCCTAGAGTCTCCCTGCCACCGCGGAGGGAGTCCTCTTTCATGCCCATCGACAGGACCCCCGTGAAACCTCCGATGGAGAAGAAAAAGGGCCGGCAGGAGGTCGTCGTGGATTCGGCCTCAACCTCTGAGGAGGAGCTGGTCGAAGTCTTAAGCCACGGCGTTGGCGTGGAAGAAGACCAGCCCGTCGGGAGGGACCCCGACGTAGGAGACGACGAAAACGTTGAGGGTGCCGACGGGGCTCCTGACCGCCCGTCGGACTCCCCTCAACCAGTGCCGCAAGACAACTCGGCGGCCATTTTGTTGGCTATACAGTCCTTATGCTCAGAGATAAGGACGAGACTGCCGTTACCACCAACGGAGGAACTGCTCCCGACGGGGGACCCGGAGCCAGGCCCTTCTGGGAGCCCTCCCCCTAAGAGAAGAAGGATTCATCCTCCACCTCCTTTTCAGCCATCGCGCCCTGTTCAGCCCTCCTCCCCGTCCACGACACGTGGGGATGATACGGGGACTGACACGGCCGCAACGGGTACAGACGACGAGGTTTACGACGAGGATCTCCCGTCGTCACCTCCCACCCGGGCTTCCCCGCCCGACGAGATTGGATCGTTTCATTCCATGATCGCCAGGGCAACCAAGCTTTTCCAGCTCTGCCCGGAAGAGAAGAAGAAGGAAGGTTTCCTTTATCAACGGCGCGAGGCCAAGAGGAAGACGGTCCTCGCTGTACCTCTACTGGACGATATTTGGGATGAGGGCCTCGCCCTCCTCAAGAACCCATCCAAGACGCCGGCTAGAATGGATCGGTACGAGAAGAAGTACCGGGTCCCGGACGCGGCCCCCTTGTGCCTTCGGGCACAGCCGACCCCGGACTCGGTCGTCTCCGCGGCGGCCAGGAAGAAAGCAGGGGGGGGGCGCGGCCTCTACGTCAACCTCCCTGCCGGACGGCGAGGGAAAGAAATTAGACACGATGGGACGCAGAGTCATCTCGTCGGCAGCGACGACGATTAAGGCGGCCAACGCCTTGGCTATCGTAGCCCGCTACGACAGGGAGTTGTGGTACAAACTGGCCCCCCTGCTGGACTTCCTACCAGACGACAAGAGGGCGGAAGCCCTAGAGATCTTGCAGGAAGGAGAAGTGACGTCGGACCACGCCATTACGATTGCGACGGACATCGCTGACACTGGATTTTGCCAGTTGGGCAACGGCGTGTGCCTTAGGCGGCGTGGATGGCTCAAGGCTACTGACTTCCGTCAGGACGTGCAGACCAGAGTCTTGAACATGCCGTTCGACGGAAACAACCTGTTTGGGAAAACAGTGGAGGAAGCTTACAGGGGACGAGGCAAGTCAGGCGGACCCCGCCGTCGTCGCCAAGGAGGACAAGGCAGCAAAGCCTCGTCGAAGCATGACTGAACCGGCCGTGGGGTCGGGCCCCCACCGAAGCACCCCGGTGGGAGGCCGGCTGGCGAGCTTCGTCAGCGTGTGGGAGTCCATCTCCACCGACCGTTGGGTGCTGGATGCCCTAGCTCAGGGTCACGCGCTCGAGTTTCTAAAGAGGTGACCGCGCGTCCCCCCTGTGGCCAGGAAAGAACATCACGTCCCTCAACTTCTCTTGGAGGTAAAGGCGATGCTCAAGAAGGGCGCCATCGAGCTCGTCCCAAAGAGGCTTCGGGGCTCCGGAGTTTACTCAAGATACTTCCTCGTGAAGAAGAAGACGGGAGGATGGCGTCCCATCCTGGACCTACGACGACTGAACAAATTCATCAAGGCACAGAAGTTCCGGATGGTCACCCTCCAACACGTCCTGGGTCAACTGGAGGAGGGCGATTTCCTGTCGTCGTTGGATTTGGAGGATGCCTACTTCCATATTCCCATCCTAAAGGGACACCGAAAGTTTCTCAGGTTCGTGGTCCAAGGGCGTCACTACCAGTTCAGAGCCCTTCCCTTCGGATTGAGGTCGGCACCCAGGGTGTTCACCAAGTGCCTCGCACCGGTGGCGGCGCAGCTGCGCCGAGAGGGGATCCACGTCTACCCCTACCTGGACGACTGGCTCATCCGAGCAAAGACGAAGGAGCTCGCCGTGGAGCACACGGCAAGGACCGTCCAACTACTCACGGACCTGGGATTCTCCATAAACTACGCCAAGTCCCACCTGGTGCCCGCGCAAGACGCACTGTTTCTGGGAGCGAAGCTCGACACAGTGTCGCTTCTGGCCTCTCCGTCGGAGGAAAGGACGAGGGCCATCTTGGGCAAGGTGCAGCGGATGCTGGTTGCGGACGCGGCCAGGGTGAGGTCCATCAAGTCCCTCCTCGGAATGATGTCTTCTTGCATTTATCTCATCCGCCTGTGCAGGCTCCGGATGCGCCCGTTGCAGGAGTTCCTGGACGCGCGCTGGATCCAGACGACGGGCAGCTTCGACGAGAGGATCACACTCGACGAGAGTTTCCGACGAGTGATCCGGTGGTGGGGCACCCGCGCGCATCTGACGGCGGGCATGGACTTCCAGACCCCCGGCCACCAGGAGACAGTGACCACGGATGCCTCCCTGGAAGGGTGGGGAGCGCACACCGAAAATCTGCACGCGAGAGGCCTTTGGCTTCCGACGGAGAAGTTCCTCCATATCAACGTCCTGCAGCTCCGTGCAGTGTTTTGGGCCCTCAGGTCCTTTCTTCCGTCCCTCAAGGGCAAGGTGGTGAGGATCTTCACCGACAACACCACCACCATGTTCTACATCAGGAAGCAGGGCGGAACCAGGTCCCCAGCCCTGTCCAAGGAGGCGCAGGATCTGTGGCATTGGGCCATCACCCAAGGGATGTTTCTGGTGCCGTTTCATCTGGCAGGGATAAAAAACACCATCGCCGACTCGCTCAGCAAAGAGCTGCGCTCGTGCCACGAGTGGGAACTACGACAGGATCTAGTGGACCGTCTCTTCCGACGGTGGGGCACACCCCAGATCGATCTGTTCGCGACGGCGACGAACTCCAAGTGCCGGAGGTTCGCCAGCAGGTTTCCCCAGCCGAGGAGCATGGGCGATGCTTTCTCGTTCCCCTGGGAGGGCCTGTTTCTATACGCGTTCCCTCCATTGCCATTGCTGATCCGGCTCATCAACCAGCTCAAGAGGTCACGGTGCAGGATGATCCTCGTCGCACCTGCGTGGCCGAGGCAGATATGGTTCCCGGACCTTCTGGACTTGTCAGCGTCCCGGTCAATCAAGCTGCCAGTGGACGCGGATCTTCTCTCCAGGGAAGGAGGCGCCATCCTCCACCACGACTGGAAGTCGCTGAACTTGCAGGCCTGGCTCCTGCAGCGTTAGAGTTTGGAGGATACGATATACCGGCCGACTGCAGAGAGGTTCTTGCAAAGGCCAGGGCGTCCTCAACTCTTAAATGCTATGGACACAAATGGAAGAGGTTCTCTGTCTGGTGCCACGCACAGAAGATTAACCCTCTACGGATTACGGCTCCCCAGGTACTGCCGTACCTTCTGACGCTGGCCAAGGCTGGACTGGCGCACGCGTCCATCAAGATTCATCTTGCTGCGATCTCCCGATACACCAGAACCACGGGGCGGACGTCTTTGTGGTCTCATCGTCTGGTGAAAGAATTCATGAAGGGACTGTTCAGATCGTTCCCGCCGGTGAGGGCTCCGGCCCCGGCGTGGGAGCTCAACGTGGTGCTGACCAAGCTCATGGGACCTCCGTTCGAGCCTCTGCACTCGGCTCCGTTGAAGTTCTTGTCGTGGAAAACAGCGTTTCTTGTGGCCATCACCTCCGCACGAAGAGTGGGAGAGATCCAGGCCCTTTCCTGCAAGCCCCCGTACTTGACTTTTCACGACACGAGGGTAGTGCTCAGGACGCACCCCTCCTTCATGCCCAAGGTGCCGTCGGACTTCCACCTCAACGAACCCTTGGTGTTGCCTGTTTTCTTCCCGTCGCCTTCGTCGCCGGCCGATAGGACTTTGCACTCGCTGGATGTGGCTAGAGCGCTCAAGTTTTACGTGGACCGCACAAAGTGTTTTCGGAAGACGTCACAACTTTTTGTGAACTTTGAACCTGTCAATCAGGGGAAGGCTCTCTCAAAGGCCTCCATTTCCAGATGGCTCTCCGGCTGTATCATGTACTGTCATCGGTTGGCAAACCGACCGCTGCCTGGCCGTCCGAGAGCCCATTCCACCAGACCGATCGCAGCTACCACGGCGTTCCTATCTGGTGTGCCCTTGCTGGACATCTGCAGGGCTGCTACGTGGAGGTCGACGCACACCTTCACGAAATTCTACTGCGTCGATCGGGATTCCAGGGAGGAGTCCAGGGTCGGCCAAGCAGTGCTGCGCAATCTGTTCGCCTAAGGTGAGCCTGGTGAGGAGGTAAGAATTGCTTAATGTTGAGTTTGATGTAATGCTCAATGTTGAGCCTTTGCCACCTCCAGTGGTTGTGCATGTGTGTACTGCTATGTATTCTTTATTCATGAGCATGTGAATCCATGCCAGACCCCATGCTGGAGAAGGAACAAGTTACTTACCTGTAACTGTTGTTCTCCAGCATGGGTCTGGCATGGATTCACATGCGAACCCTCCCGCCTACCCCTCTGCGGCTCTTCACTTGGTCATACTGCCACTTCATGTGCTACCAAATCTGAAGATGGCTGCCAGAGGCGGGGCTTAGGTAGAGGGCAGTCATTGGCTGTGGTCAGTATGACACAGAGATCAGTGATTGGTTACTACTACGAAAGACAGATCAGAAACGAAACTAATACTGATTTTTTCTTTACCGAGGATTCCCAGCCTGACGACGGGGAATATTCATGAGCATGTGAATCCATGCCAGACCCATGCTGGAGAACAACAGTTACAGGTAAGTAACTTTTTCCTTATGATAACCCCCTGGAGTTTTAACAAGGGCTCCTACATTATTCTCGATGCATGCAAGGAGCCTTTGGAGGAGGTAGCCCAATGTTTTATGCCGTACCCCATTGCATGACAGGTCCGAATCGCACGCACAAATCTGTAAATGTGATGCAAAGGCTACACTTTTCGTTCTCAATGGATGAACTGACAAAGGTTTATTGATGACAGTTTCTTGCAAGAAAACGGACAACATCCAATCCTAACCCGAAAACCAAACCAACCAGCTCTGGCTCCCAGCTCTTCCCCTCAAGACGCACAACCCCATATCTTCGAAGAGGCCTACATAGGCCTCCGGCATGCAATTTCTGCCTCTCACATAACAAAAGAACTTGTATTGTCGCAAGAGTCTGTCCTCTATTTCCACGGCTTCCAAGTATCACATGGCAATCGGCTACCGGGTCATGATGACGAGTTTGATGCCTTCCGGTTTCGTCCACCTCAAGTGAGGGGCGAATGTCCTCCACCCCCAATGCACATCCGGTCAACTATGAGGGGCTCATTCTCTTAGCTGGTTAGAACTGCTGTAGTTCACAAAATAGTGGGCCGATGGCCTTCACCCACTCACCCCTGAGCACATCGAAAAGCCCTGAGCTTGGCAGCTGCTGGAGCATGCATGCTCAGTTCTTAATGCCACTTACAGGTTTTGCCTTTCAACAATGAACCTGGGAAAGTCCCTCAACAGAGTCTGCTGTGATTTAAAGAAAAATAATAAACACTAGGGCTTACAGCATATATGGGCGTGGCAAAGGCATCACTAAAGGAAAAGAAAGCCTCCATATATGTAAAATAAAAGTGTAAATCATCAATGACAACAACATTCTACTTTATTATAACTTCTAAGGCAAGGATCTGTATATTCACAACAAGGAGAGTGCCTCATTAATGGACAACATAGATATTGAACCAAATTTAACAATCAGACGTTCTCTAAACAGCTATTTAGCTCAAAAAACAGTCATGCATACAACATCCCCCAAAAGTCAACGCCTGTGCCAACTTTCCTAAGGGTTTTCCACCTGCAATTCCGGGTGCGCTTATTTTGGATAACAGTGGAAGTTGCTTCATAAAAGCCTCACACATGGGAACATCATTAACATCATGGAATCATAATAGTATTTCATTGCAAACATTTTTGTTTCTGACAGTTAAAAAAATACCAAGCTGAAGGATTAAAAGTTCCAATCATTCTGGGTATCCCAGCACGAACTGAGGCAGTGAATGAAAAGACACTGGGGGTCATTCCGAGGCTGGAGGTAATGGAAAAACGATGCCGGTAAAGGATTACCGGCATTGCATATGACTCCGGCCTATTCTGACCTAAGACCCTGCTATTAGAGGTACCGTTATTAACGGTGCCTCTAACAGCGGCATGGGTGCGGGCACGCGGCCCATCATACCAGCAATACCGGCAAGCCGTTAATCGGAGGAAATCACAAGTTAGGCGGACAAGCAAATACCGGCATCATGAAGGTGCCAATAGGGGATACCGGCATAAAGCTAATACCGGCATCACAAACCAACCGTAAAATGCTATGTGCAGTGTTCCCAACTGCCACAGGTGCACACAATCAGCACAGGTGGAGGCAATGGAGTCTGGGCCAGTACAAAAGGAGCACACCCACACACCACACCCCTTCCCACACCAAGATGATTCCAATAGTAGTAGCAATACTGGAGCTGGAGGACATGCTTGCATTGCCACACCAGCAACAACAACAACAACATCAGGCTGTGGTAGGAGACGCAGGAGGAGAAGGAGGGTGAGACAGGCCCAGCATGCCCAAACAGTGCAGCCAGCGTTAGCACGCAGGCAGCCCCCAATCCCTCGCATCAGAGCCAGTCCTTTCAACCTAACCCCTGAGCAGATCCACACCCTGTACCGTCTGGACCGGAACACCATCACCACCATCGTGGACATGATACACAACGACATTGTCAGCCTCATTGAAATATGCACCGCCATCCCCCCTCTACTGAAGGTAGTGTCTGTGCTCCACTTCCTTGCCACAGGCACCTACCAGCACACAGTGGGGCACATGCATGGGATATCACAACCCTTATTTTTTCGCATTCTGCAGCAAGTGCTGGATGCCCTCCTCAAGCACACAAGGGACTACATATCCCTACCACGGACTCCCCAGGAGATTTTTGATACAAAAGTTGGCTTCCATGCACTGGCAGGCATGCCAAATTGTATAGGTGCCCTCGACTGCACCCACGTGGAGTTGGTTGTCCTGCATGCCATGGAGGTGGTGTACCGCAACCGCAAGCAATACCACCCGATCAATGTGCAGATGGTATGCGACACCAGCAAGATCATCACACATTGTTGTGCCCGATATCCCGGATCAACTCAAGACTCTATGGTCCTGCGGAACTCCACGCTACCACACTTCATGGGGCGACATGCTGGACGACGTGCCTGGCTGCTTGGTAAATTGCATGTCTGGCACATGGCATTGAAATGGGGGGAGAGATGCTCACACCACCATGGTGTCAGTGTTGATGTGACTGCACGATGTGAACATCACCAAACACTGTGCCCCAAAGCATCCCAAACGGAACATGACACCCAAATCCCATAGGAATGAAGTAAGGTCGACACCTATCACAACATGACTAACAGTAAACCACCCCACATCCCACAACACGTACACCACTCATCAGTGGACCTCACCCTCCGTAACACCATCCAGCAACATGCAGGGAATATGCACTATGTTGCTGTCTCCAGCAAATCACCACACAGGACAAGCATCCATGGGAGTGCATTGAACAAAAACACCAAGGGAATCCACTGTCTGTCACAGGGCCACCACAACCACAGGAATGCTGCATGTCACCATGGGAAAAATCAGCCCTGAATGCCTAACATTGCAGAGCCTACTGCCATCGCTCCCAGTCAGAAAATCATACAGAACACAACACATCACAAATTAGACACAAACGCAGCTGTATCCTTACACAATGCATGAGCAACAAGACCGCAGTGCACACCATGTATCATCTTGAAGATGCAACCCACACCATTATTCCATGGCACAGGACACATTGAGGGCCTAAAAATGGCGTGCATACAACCAGGGACATGTGCATGTGACCAACGATAATCTACAGGCATGTGTGACTAGTACAGCTGTCCATCATGAATTGACTGACATATACCTTTTTTTGCCTCCCATGCAGGGGACAGTGGCTATCCCTTGAAGCCGTGGCTCCTCACCACTGTCCGAGAATCACAGAACAGGCATGAGGAGGACTACAATCGATCCCGCACCCGTACCCGTGTGGTCACTGAGCAGACCTTTGGCCTGTTGAAGGCACGGTTTCGCTGCCTTAGCCGGTCGGGTGGGGCATTCCTCTACAGGCATGAGAAGGTGGCCAAGATCATCATGGCATGTGTCATGCTGCACAACATGTGTATCCGACGGAACGTGCCACTTCCCCCTGACATTGAACTGCTACCACCTGGTGATGATGAAGGGGATGAAGAAGATGTGGCTGCACATCATCGCGGTGCCGATGCACAGGAGGGACGTTATGTTTGTCAGTCAGTGATTGCCCAATATTTCTGACACACATGGCTGCAGAGGGTGACATGATAGTTGGACAGAGGGCACTGGGTGTGGGGGTACATGTACACTATGCACTGTATATGAATAAATGACACATGCGCAATGATGAATGTCCACTCAAGTAATTTTTTTAACACAACGGGTGTATTGAAATGTACAATGAAGATGTAAGTGCACTAACCCTCCACCACCCTCACCCCCTTCCCGCTCCTCCCACAACTCTCCCACACACCCTTCCTCATACTTCCACCCACAACTCCCCCACACACCCTCACCTCCTTCCCCCCTGCCCCCACAACTCCCCCACACATGTCCCAACAAGTGTCCATTGCCTTCATCAGGCTGGCCAATCTACTTCCTGCCACTCCCTGGTCCTGGTGGCGGCATGTCCGGCCGGCGCAGGGTGCGCGACGACCTGCGGAGTGGGCTGGTCTGTGTTGAGCTGGAGGATGATGGGGTGGCCGCCTGCTCCATTTGGAGGGCCGGACGCTCGGCCTCTATTGCATCAGCAATGGGGCCGAGGACCTGCTGCAGGGCTGATACCTCCTCGCACAGTTTACTTGTATTTTCTGCAAAGATCTTGCCCAGGGAGGCAGTGTTATCAGCTATTATCTTGCCCAGAGAGGCAGTGTTTTCGCGCCACTCCTGCTTTGCTTGGGCATTGTCACTCACAAATTGATGCACAAGGGCAGTCAGCTCCTCCTGCCTCTGCGGCCCCTCTGGTACACCTGTGGAGGTGGAGGGTGCTTGAGTGTCATGTACAACTTCTATGGGCTCCACTATGGGACTCATGGCCCCTTGGTTGTGCTCCCCCCCAGACTGCTCTGGGGTGGTGGCGTGGTCGGACTCTAATGATGTGATCTGGGGGGATGGTGCTGGACTTGGTGTGTAAGGCAGTTCGGAGGAGTCGTCCTGCACGGGCACCCACAACTCTTCCTGCGCCTCCTCCTCAGCCAGGGGTGCTGTGGCTGCCGCATCCCCGACTGAACTGGACTCTGCTGAGTGTGGAGCTTCAGCTGTGTCCTGTGTTAGTGTGACAAGAGTAGCGGGTTCCGTCTCGATGGCCCTTGGCGGCACCAGTGCCGTGGCATCTGGAGGTGGTTTCCTCGGTGGTGCATGGGGGGCCTTGTGTTGGGCCTTTGAGGCCGAAGGCCTGTTGCCCTCATCCCGGGCCCTCTTCCGGGGGTGGTTGGCTGTGAGGGTGAGTCCCGCACCTCGCTGTCATGCTCTGAGCCTGTGGGGGTCAAAGAGAGGGACGGCATGCGTTATGGTTTGATAAGCATCATGCATACATTTGTATAATTGCTCATCTACACATTAGAGGGTAATAGGCAGTTGAGTTTGGATGATCACGTTGCTTGATACATGGGTGGGTAATGCAGGCATACGTCGGGGTCACTCATGTTGGGGCAGACGTATGGTTTGTGACATGCATATTTCTTGGGGCCTGCATGCAGTGTGACTTATGCCATTGACATCTTTGTGTGGTTTGTGTAAGGTATGGCATTGCCTTGCTACAGGCATCTGCATGTGTCGGTGCTGCGTACCACAACTTTGCTGGGAATGTGTGTGTATTGGGCCATGGCTTGCCTCTTTAGACAGACATATTGGGGGACTATCACCAGACTCTGCATTCCAGTGTTTTCTTAGGACACTCACCTCCGTCTGCCCATGTCATGGCGCCACACTCCATGTCTCCCACGTCTTCTATGGCCTCCATGCCGATCAGGCTTGCACATATGTCCTCCCACCGGGACAGCTTTATGGGAGAGCTTGCTCCTCCGCCAGTTAACACGGCCTGGCACCTGTTGGCCGAGAGGATGTTGCGGACTCGCAGGCGCAAGTCATCCCACCTCTTCCTGCAGTCCTTGATTGTGCGGGGGTGTTACCGACCGCAATTACTTTTTGCGCCACTAGTGCCCAGATCTCCTTCTATCTAATTATGGCCTCATTCTTGAGGCTCTGGGCAAACACGACATCTGCATTTTCTTGCAGGGTCTCCGCGAGCATGGTCAACTCATCTTCATTAAAGCGCTCCTTGCGCTGGCGGGAGGGGCCCTTCTTCACAGCCTTGGCCATTGTGGTGTTGTAGTGGTTAGGATTTCACACACAGCAGTATCCTACAGGTCCTGGCTGCTGAAGATGGCAATGGATTGTGTTTTTAAAGATGGCTGCCGTGCTCTTTCCCGTTTCTGTGCAATGACACTACTTCTGCTTCCGCTTATTTACGGTGACTGCTAATGCCGACTGGATTCATGCTGGTAGTGCAATCTGCGCTTTACTTGATGGCGCTAAGGCCCTTTTTCGGGACTTTAGCAGCATGCCGGTAATGTCGTTACCGGCATGGCGCAAAGCTTGTGCCTGCGAGGTCATAATAGCCCTCTATTAGCGGTCTCTGACCTTCACGGACACAGTTATTTACTCCATGCCGGTAAGGACAGTTACTTACCTCCAACCTCGGAATGAACCTCACTGACTTATATCGTTACAATGAAAAAAAAATAATAGCAGAAAGCAAAATAGAAAACTCAATAAAGAACAAATAGGAAACAGATGTGAGCTCTGGGAGAGCTCATAACCATTGATCGCACCAATAACACCCCGAATGAAGAAGGGACATACGTGCTGCAGAAATGTTCCCACATCCAGAAAAAAAGTCGGAATCAATTATGGATACAAGACTATTAGGATATTAGGATGTTTATAAGGCAGGCCCCACATGATAGAAAGACACTAACAGCAGATATAATGAAGCCTCAATTTGAAATAAGTGGCTTTTGCAACTCAACCAAACTCACATCATTAACTAGGGATGTGCTGGAAGTTGACCTGCTGGCAGGGTTGTTGCAATAACAAATTATTACAGAGAGCAGACCACACTCAAGAGCAATAACACCAAAAGAATAAAGACTCCTCAATCCATGTGCTTGGTAACATCGATGACAATAAACAGAGAGACACCGGGGCTGAAAACAGTACTGGTCAAAGTGGTCCATCGGGTCACAAACGGTGGATGTAGACTTGGAAGGGGACCCTCATTGCATATTTATTAAAGAACTATTAACAGTGTCAAATATAAATTCTGGAATAGATCATTGTTTTACAGATCACAGATCTTGGACAGTTGGCAAAAAATTCACAGACTTTGAGTCTTCACTACAAGGGCGTTGGTGCAAGTTTCTTTCCCTTTTGATGACTTCAACACCATGGGCAAAATAACTTTAAAAGTATGGGCTCTGCTGTCAGTGATCTTAACAGAAACAGAGGCATTTCTTTTTTTTTTTAATTTGATTTTATTAGGTTTTAACACATAACAGTCCTCTCAATGAGAAAAGAGAAAAAAGAAAAGGTTACATATGCATCCATAGTCGTTACACAGGCGGTAGTGATACCAATATACAGTGTTTAATTCCGTTTCTATAGATCCAACAGTATAACAATGGAAATGACCAACATAATTTTCTCGTTCTCTTTATTCTTTTACACCTTCCCCCCTCCACCACCCCTCACGGACTAAGAAATCGTGTTACCAAGGAGTTGTGTTTTCATGGTCATGTGCTCATTGTCAAAGGCTGAAACTGTTTCGATCTGGTGTGTTCGGGGGCTCGCTATAAGGAGGGCGTCTTGTCATGATTCTACTGGTGCCTGAGAGGTAGCGTGGAAGCGGCCTCAAGACAGGTAGAGGGGGAATAGTACACAAGAGGAGAAGGACCCAGTCGGGCCCTATAGACAATGGACCCTATCACCATTTGGGGTTGGATGTCTGTTTGATGTGTGTTTGCTTAGGAAGTCTGACCACAGGACTTCACACTGTGTTGCCCTGCCGTGGAGTGATGCAGTAATTTTCTCCATGGTACATATGTTCATTGCCACATTGATCCATTCATTCTCGGTCGGGGTTGTAATTGATTTCCATTTGGTGGCGAGTAAAGCCCGAGCAGCGAGCAACAGATGGGGGGCTAAGCCTCGGACTCTCTTCCACTCGGCCTCTATTTTCTCGAGACCGAACAGGACAAGATGGGGGTCCGCCGTTCTTTGAATCCCGTCCAGGTGTCTAATCCACCCCAGGACTTCATCCCAATAGATCATAATCTTAGGACATCCCCACTACATGTGCCAATAGTCTGCGACTTGTCCACATTCACGCCAACAGAGGGGGGAGGATGATTGATACATTTTGGATAATTTGTAAGGGTCATACTGCTAGCGGTGCAAGAGTTTAATGGAATGGAGTTTATATTGGCACGATATGGAAGTGCGTGTTGCCATGCGGCACATTTTATCCCACACGTCTTCATCAATTTCCGTCCCCATGTCATTCCCCCAACGTGCTCTGAGGTTATGTGTATTCCCTCTACCCGCCTCCACTAGTAATTTATACATGGCTGAAATCAGGCCCTTCCTGTCAGTCATGGAGTCCAACAGTTTTTCGAAGGGGGTGAGCTCCCTACTCAGTTTTTCCTTCCATGCTACCTTTGTTAATACCCCTTTGATCTGTAAGTAGTGGAAATTGGACAGCACACCTATATTTAGGGCCTCTGTTAGCTCCGGGAGAGTGTTAAAGGAATCGCTTCGGAGAAGCTGGCCCACCCTTTCTAGTCCTGCTTCATACCACGCCTAGAATCTTTCAACATTGGGGATGTGGTTATTTATGCCCGGGGACCATAGGTGGCTCAGTGGAGACGGCCATGTTGTGATTTCTCTCATCTCTGGACCCTCCCTCCATATTTCCCATATGGTGTCAAAGAGCAGAAGCTCCTTCGTCTTCCTCAACACTCTCTTTCGTGGGGCCCATAGCCATTCCCAGAGTGTTGCTGGGTCTAAATAGTGGGTGTCCATTGCTATCCACTGTGGTTCTTTTTGGTTGCGTAAATGAGGGACGAGTACCCGTAATTGGGCAGCAACATAATACTTCTTGAGGTCTGGGAGGCCTACCCCTCCTTTATCTTTGGGCAACGTCAATGTGTTGTAGGCGATCCTGGCTTTTTTCCCACGCCACAGCAATTTCATGGTCGCTTTTCTAACCTCAGTGAAGTATTGCTCCGGTATTTTAATGGGAAGCATCTGAAAGGGATAGAGAAACCTCGGGAGACAGGTCATTTTAATGGCGTTAAGCCGGCCAAGCCACAACATTGTCAATTTGTCCCACCTGGCCATCCGCGTGGAATTTGGCAAGAAGCTTTGGAAAGTTTGCTTCATATAGAGTCTCTATTTGTTTCGTAATTCGTATCCCTAAATATCGCATGGTGTTATGCTCAAGCGTCAGTCCAAGGGAGGAATATTTTGTTTCGTTTACCTCTGCCGCTCCCTGGAGGAGGAACAATATGGATTTGGACCGATTGACCTTGAACCGTGATAACTGACCATATTCTTCGAGGAGGGATATAGCTCGGGGAATGGATCTTTCAGAATTGACCACATGCAGGAGTATGTCGTCGGCATATAATGCCAACTTGTACTCTGTGTGCCCCAGGTGCATCCCTTCTATACTGGTGTCCGATCTCATCTTGTGTGCTAATGGTTCAAGCGATAAAGCAAACAAGATGGCCGATAGTGGGCATCCCTGTCGCGTACCCCGCTTCAACTGAAACCACCTAGAATATACCCCGTTTACAAATACCGAAGCTGTAGGCATCGAGTAGACTGCCTGGATTCCCTTTCTAAGCTTGGGGCCCATCCCAATTTTGCGAAGGTCTCCCATTAGTAAGTCACAATCTACCCTATCGAATGCTTTTTCTGCATCAATGGAAAATAGTGAGGGGTCAATGTTCAGGTTGTGGGAGGCATGTACCAAGTGCAGGGTCTTGCGCATGGTGTCTGCACCATGGCGGCCCAGTATAAAGCCCACCTGGTCAGGGTGGATGAGGCGGGGCATGAATAATTCAATTCTATCTGCCAAGCCCCTTTTGTATATCTTTGCATCTATGTTGAGTAGGGAGATGGGATGATATGATCCACATTTTTTGGGATCTCTCCCTTCTTTTGGGATGACCGTTATGAGTGCTTTGACAAATTAATCTGGAGGTTTCCCCGTTTCTAGGATCTCATTAAATAGTTTCACTAGAAAGGGTATGAGCTGTGTGGCAAATGTCTTGTAAAAACCTGCAGTATACCCATCTTCACCTGGGGATTTACCTAGTGTTAGTCGTTTGATGGCCTCCTGAATCTCCTCCTCAGTTATGGGGGCGTCCAGGGTCTCAGACTCAATGTATGTCAGTTTGGGCATATTGATATCAGCTAAATAGGAACGAATGCTAGACGGGTCCGGTTCCGTCTCTGGGTTATACAGGGCTTCATAGAAGTCTGCAAAGGCTTCGGGGATGGTGGTCCTACTTATAACTGTGTTGGGTCCTCCATCAACTATTTCCTGCACTCTGCGTTCTGCCTGCTGTGCTCGTAGCCTGGCCGCCAACAACGTGTCTGCTTTGTCTCCTTTCTCATAAAATGTTTGGTTTAGGAAAAGAAGTTTGCGAGCTATTTGGTCGTGTTCTAGGAGACGGAGTTCCTCCCTTTTTTTCCTTGCTTCACTGACTTTTTCATCGTCTAATACGTCCCCCTACTTTGCTTCGTTATCTAGTTGGGCGATTTCTCTACGGAGTCTATTTTCAATCAGAGTTCTCTCTCTCTTTTTATTGGCTCCCTCCAATAAGGACTCCCCTCCAGGTCGCCTTTCCCGCATCCCAGACCCCTTGTGTAGAGACCTCCCTGGTATCGTTCAATCGAAAGTAGTCAGCAATTTCAGTTTCCATCTCCGACTTAAAAACAGGGTCTTTCCATAGGGTCTCGTTGCATCTCCATTTCCCACCTCTAACTGGTAGAGATTCCCATGTTATGTCAGCGGTCACCATGTCATGGTCAGACCATGTGATCAGTGTGAATTCTGTGTGTGAGGCTGTATCTCATAGATCTCTTGAGAGGTAGAGGTGCTCAATGCGGGTGAGTGTATTGTATGGGGCTGAAAAAAAGGTGTAAGATCTCTCCGTGGGGTGCATTCGTCTCCACACATCAGTAAGTCCATACAGTTCCATCATTATCCTGAATTGGGCATGGTCTCCTCCTAGTTTATCATGTGTTTCTAGGTTACCGGGTTTCCAATCTAACGTGGGATCTGCCCATGTATTAAAATCTCCTCCAAGGATGATATGACCTGTTGACTCTAGCATGATTTTGGGGATTGTTTTGGCGAGGAATCTAACTTGCCCTATGTTGGGGGAGTAAATCGTGGCAATCGTAGTGGACACATTCCCAATGGTCCCTGAAACAAGCAAGTGCAATGCTTTGATAATACAAAATGGGCCAAACAATGTTTTTTCACAATCCATTTTATCTAAACACGTTTGCGCTAGTGAAAAAGAGAATCCGACTGCTTTTTGTTTTATGTTATCCATGTAAAATAAAACAAAACATTGTTACTAATCTCTTTTCATGTTACGCAATTTTCCCCTAGTGAGTGTTAGCTAATACTGATTGGGGCTAATCTGGTTAGCTCCATTCTGTACTGTCTAAGCTGCCAAATCGATGCTAAATTCATTTGCTCTGTTTTTTGTAGAAGGGCAAAGCTTTGTTAATCTGGCCCTAATAGCCCAAAAAAATAAAAATAAATGACGCTTCGAATGGATTGTGTCCTCCCACGTATTCCTCATCTTGTGATAAATTGTTATCTCCAGCTTTGCTGCTTCGGAAAAAAAATGTTCTCGGCAGAGGGCGCTGTGCTCGAGGTCGTGGCGTCGATTGTCCCTCGACGTACTCCGTACTCTGTCGACGTCACCGATGGTATAAATAGCTCGAGCCGCACCCGTTGCTTCAGTTCTGTTTTTCCGATCGCTTCCCTATCGAGAACGGCGCACTTCTATTTTCTGTGAAGAAAATGTCGTCATCTTCGACACCTTCGACACCCAGAACTGGGTTTAAAAAGTGTGCAGATTGTGGATCTAAGATGTCGATCACCGATCCCCACCGGATTTGTCTCTGGTGTCTCGGTTCCAGTCACCGAACCGACGACTGCGGGTCCTGCCAATCGATGACCGAAAAAGCTCTTCGTGAGAGGAGAGGTAAACTGTCGGTGGGGAGGGAGGCCTCAAAAAAGGTTTTGTCAAAAAGACACACGAAAGCGACTGATTCTAAGGAATCGGATTGCCATAGGCACTCGAAGAGATCTCGATCTAGGAGTAGATCGAGACACTCTTCGTCGTCATCGAAAAAAATTAAGAGGAGACATAGATCTCCCTCATCATCTTCTTCAGAGTCGACCGAAGAAATTAGTTGTCCAACTAAATCGGATTCTCCCAGTAAGTGGGAAGAATTCCGCAAAAAGATGATGGAGGTTTTCGAGAATGCGGCCCGACCCCCTCGAAAGACCCTCGAAAAAGCCATACCCCTAAAGTCGCTCCATTGGACGACAAAGGGAAGTCCAAGGCTACCATGGCCAAGACCAGTAGCGTCGAGGAATACAAAAAACCTCGAGTCGACTTAAAACCGTCGAAGACTCTTCGAGAGTCTAGCACCTCTCCAGTGCCGTGCAAGAAACACAAGTCGTTGAAGACTTCCACAACTTCGTCGACGCCCTTGACGTCGATAATTTCTACGCCAAAGCTAAATGCATCATCAAAGCCATTATCGAAGTCATCTTCGAAAACTTCGAAGACTTCGAAGACACCCTCGAAAACTTTGAGGGATTTGCCATTTCCTTCGAAGCAGATGGAAGAGGAAGAAAGGAGATTCACTCCTTTGCCCAGGTCAGACTTTTTCAAATCTATGTCAGCAAATGACATGACGGATATAATCGTCAAGGGACCTCAGAAAGATCCTGTTCTCCCTTTTCACAGGGCCCTTCAAAGGACTGTGGAGAAAAACTGGGAGAAACCAGAAACTATTGCTGCTGCAGATAGCACTTTTCAAAGAAAATATAGACCAGCTGGAACGGATCCTGAATATTTGAATAAACATCCGACTCCAGAGAGTTTAGTCATTCAGGCAGCATCTACTTCAAAACAAACTGCTTATCCAAAATAAAATTGATGCCTGGGCACGTAAAGTTTTCACGTCAGGCAGTATGGCACTTAAGTCGGCAAATGTCACCTGTACCCTAGCCAGGTTTACCCATACCCAATGGGACTGTATTTCGGCGGCGGCTGATCATATTCCGGAAGGCGAGGAAAGGGAAGGCTTCCTGAATATAGACAAAGACGGGAAGGAGGCAATGGGGGAATGTCTCCAGTCTGGACTGGATACTGCTGATATTATCAGCAGATCCATGGCTGCAAGCGTTGTGCTACGCAGATTTGCGTGGTTGAGGAAGTCGGGATTTGCACCGGACGTGCAAGCTAGACTCCTCAACATGCCCTTTGATGGCTCGATGCTCTTTGGCAGAAAGGCTGATGAAAGCCTAGAAAAACTTCAGACCTCGAAAGCGGCAGCTAAATCACTTAGCGCCTCTTTGCGCCAGCCTCTAAAACCCTATTCCGGCTCATCTTCCTGGAGGGGTCGTTCTTTTCGATACTACTCCTCTTTTGGTAGAGGAAGAGGACAAGCTTCTCAAAGGGGCAAAATAAACTTCCCTCGTGGAGCATGAGGAAGAGGTGCAAAATCAGCCTCAGGAGCGCCATCTGTACCCTCAGCCACTCCTGCAGCCGCCTCCAAATCCCTCTGAGACCTTGTTACACAAAACACCAGTGGGAGGCAGGATCTCTCAACATCTGAAGGAATGGCGGGGCATTACCTCAGATGCTTGGGCACTGGAAACGGTAGCCCAAGGTTACTGTCTCCCCTTTCTAAAAGGGCCTCAAAATCATCCACCGGGAGCCAACTCCGCCAAAATTCCGGATACACTCCTGTTGCAGGAAATTTTAACCCTGCTAGAGAAAGGTGCCATAGAACTGGTACCTGTAGCGGAGAGGAACAGGGGTTGGTACTCCCCATATTTTCTCATCCCAAAAAAGGACGGAGAAGTGAGACCCATTGTCATGATGCCTGCCCCCGGAAGACCAGACCAGGCCCAGCAGCCCCAGAAGCAGGCATCATGCCACTTGGAGCATGCCCAAAAGCCCCAGTTAGGGGCTGTTTGGGTGCAGTCCTGGCGCCTATGGCGCCAGGCTCATAAAGATAAAGTCAGTCCTGGCGCCATGGGTGCCAGGCTCATTATTGATAACTTACCTGAAGCAGACCATGCTGCATACTCACCTGAGGCAGACCATGCTGCATGAAGACTCAAGCCAAATGAGGCTTAGGAGGGACTATTTTACTAAAGGGACTATTTTGTTACTTTGGTGGGGCTGTGGAAGAATACTTACCTGGATCTTCTTCCAGGGCTATTTAAACCACGCCCGGACAGCCACACGTGCTTCGCGTTATTCTGCTTGCTGCAGCTTAACGCTCACCGTGTTTTCAGCAGCTCCAGTCTTCAGCCACGCCCGCTTCAGTCCTGGGACTCCTGAAACAAGAAGAAAAGAAGGATAAAGGTTAGAACAGGAGTTTTAACTTTAATCCTTACCTGAATCCTGATCCATTTCGCCACGGAGCTGAAAGACAGAAGTCTTTGAAGCATTGCTTCGCATTCCTACGGCGCCTCGCTGAACTCACCTGCTTGGCGGTACTTCAGCATTCCATCACGCTCTCTCCATCTCGTGGCCGCCCTCCGACACCTAAGGAGACAAAGACAGCAAGGTGAGCAAGGGGACTCTCTAAGGCTATACAAGCTACCCCAAGGACTTTCCTGATTTACCACAGGGGGTAATCACCTCATCTCGGGTCGGCGCAGTCAACTCTGCTTCATCGCCGTACCCCGGCCCCTAAGGGGAAAACCACAATAGACTTACCTGAATCTTACCAATTGCCATTTGGAAATCTTCGAGTGGATTAATCGGCAACCTGCAAGGAATCGGACAGAGTGAAGATCAGACATTTGAACTCTTATGAACAATTGGACTTTAGAGTCAATACTGGAACTCACCAATTCCTCTACGCCAGTGAAGCAACTGGTCATCAACGCGCCCCTGCGGTCGACGCAGGATGGAGAGCTCATCCTTCCAAACCATCAGGTGAGACTAAGGAGGGGACATCAAGAGTGATCTGTGGGAAGACAACAGGAGTGGGGAAGATGGGTTGACACTCAATTCCACGGGTGGTTAATTCCTCGTCTCCTTTGCAAAAGAATATTCCTGCGAGCCAGACAAACTAGGCTGAGCGGGCCAGTCCAGTCAGTCATCTCAGCGCTACACGTCACGCTGGTGGAAACAACAGCGGCCCAGTTCCGGTCGACGCCCCCGTGGGAACCAGGTGTCAGACTTCGGCTCCACCTCCCCCTTCTCCTCACCTGAATCTTCTGATATTGAGTCCTTTACCGTAGTCCGGATCCGGGGTCGTTCCTTCTTCTTGTTAGAGATAAGATCCTTAGGTGATCTAACCTTCTTATCGTGCAAGTAAGGTCTGGCCCCTCCGGAGGCCACCGTGGCAGAAGTGGATACCTGCCGTGGGGGGCTCCCAGTGGGCCAGCCTCGGTGCCCAAGGGAAAAAGCCGGAACGGCAGAAAAAACCCTTGAACGAAGATCTGTAGGCAAGGTGAGGAGTGGTTCCAGGCCAGGTATAAGGCAGGTTCTCCCAGGCGGAGATGAAGAAGGTTCAGTTATGATGGATTGAATGGTGAGAGCTTTCTTCAAAGTCAGGACACTTCAGAATGCCGGGAGTGTCAGATGCTTCGGACACCGAAGCAGATAGAGGCCGCAAGCAGTTTAATGTACCGGAAGGCAGAGCGAAGAGCTGAGTGCGAAGGGATTCGCAAGTGGAGAAAAGTAAACAGAAGGTAAGCCAGAAGCGGAACGCGAAAGGGTTCGCGAGCGGAGAAAAAGGATTTAGAAAGGCAGAGCGAGGAGCTGAGTGCGAAGGGATTCGCAAGTAGAGGAAAGTAGACAGAAGGTAAGTCAGAAGCGGAACGCGAAAGGGGTCGCGAGCGGAGAAAAAGGATTTAGAAAGGCAGAGCGAGGAGCTGAGTGCGAAGGGATTCGCAAGTAGAGGAAAGTAGACAGAAGGTAAGTCAGAAGCGGAACGCGAAAGGGGTCGCGAGCGGAGAAAAAGGATTTAGAAAGGCAGAGCGAGGAGCTGAGTGCGAAGGGATTCGCAAGTAGAGGAAAGTAGACAGAAGGTAAGTCAGAAGCGGAACGCGAAAGGATCGCGAGCGAGAAAGGCTGAACACAGATAGCAGGTTACGAGAAACTACATATAACTAGAACACAGAGCAGACAGAAAGGGTAGAGGGACATAGGAGAAAATAACAAGCTCACGCCGAAAACGAAAGCTAGGAGGAATACTCGGAAAAAAGTAACGAGCTACTCGGAGCGCTGGTAGAAGTGTAGGCAATACACAGATACAACGCGCCGAGCTGGAGGCGGGGCCTAAACTTATAGTGAAGGCAGCCATATTGGGTGAGGACTAGAGCGTCCATCGATCCCACAGCTTCCACCCTCGATTCCTGACATTATACCCCCTCTTCCTTGGGGGTCCCCCCGGTTTGCCTGGCTGAAAACGATGGAACCTCTTTACAAGATGAGGAGCATGTATGTGGTAGTCAGGCTCCCAGGTTCTCTCCTCCTTAGGATAGCCCTTCCAATGTACCAGGTACTGTAGCCTGCCCTTACGATATCTGGAATCGATCAAACGAGCCACCTCGTACTCGTCCGGGGCAGGATCCACCTTAGGGCGTCCCTTATGAACAGGCCTCTGAAATGGGTCTTCCTTGTAGACCTTGAGAAGAGAAGTGTGAAAGACAGGATGAATCCTCTTGAGGGAATCCGGGAGTTTAAGTTTGAAAGCCACCGGATTGATCTGTTGAACAATGGGAAAGGGTCCTAGAAATCGAGAAGAAAACTTCCCCTTGTGAACCCATCTGGGAAGAAATCTGGTTGACAGCCATACCAATTGTCCCACCTTCCAGTCGGGGTTTGAGCGTCTGCTCCTGTCTGCCCACTTCTTCTGGGCATCCTGGCTGGCTAGATGAGCCTTCTTGGCTGTCTCCTGTACCTCGTGCAGATCTCTGAGAGCCTCATCTAAGGCCGGAACCTTGGTCGATCGTGTGTTAACCCAGGGTAGATATTGTGGGTTGAAACCGTATGTACAAAAGAACGGACTCATCTGTATGGTGGTGTGAATTGCATTATTATAAGCAAACTCTGCCTGGGGGAGAAATTCAAACCACCTTTCTTGCTGTGGACTACAGAAGCACCTAAGGTACTGTTCCAAGCTGGCATTAAGTCTTTCCGTTTGGCCGTTGCTTTGGGGGTGATAACCCGAGGAGAGAGCCCTATGGATTCCCAGAACCTGACAGAGAGTGGCCCAGAATCTTGAGGTGAATTGGGAACCACGATCAGAGACTATAGTCCTAGGCAAACCATGCAGGCGGACTACGTCACGGAGAAAGACGGTTGCTGTCTCAGAAGCTGAAGGCAGTCGCTGAAAGGCTGAAAAGTGTGCCAACTTGCTGTAAGAGTCGCAAGTGACCATAATTACAGTCATACCAGAAGACACCGGAAGATCCACAATGTAATCCATGGAAATATGTTCCCAGGGACGATTTGCTAGAGGAGGTTGTTGCAACAACCCTATTGGCCTACCCGTCTGATACTTGTTTGCAGCACAAACCGAGCAGGTAGATACGTATTGACTCACGTCCCTTCTTAGTCTTGGCCACCAGAAGCCCCTACTTATTAAGTCGTATGTTTTTCTGATGCCAGGATGACCTGTCAAGGGCGAGTCATGGCACCAGGAAAGAACCATTCTTTGAAGCTTCTGGGTGGGTACATAGAGCGCCTCCTCATGGTAATACAATCCATCCTTCTCTTTGGTGGTAATGTGCGCGAGTTCTGGGCAACTCTGATACAAGGGTATAAGCTCCTTGAGAAAGGTGGTCGTGGAAGCCAAAATCCTGAGCTTGGGGAGAACAAATTCATGTCCTTGATATAATCCTGATACTTCCCCCTTACTTCGGGATAAGGCATCAGCCTTCCTGTTCTCCGTCCCAGGGATGTAAGTTATCGTAAAGTCATACTGTAGAAAGAAATAGGCCCATCGGGCATGACGGGCATTGGTGCATTCCATCTGCTGGAGTACCCTGAGATTTCTGTGATCAGTGCGAATCAAGAAGCTATGAGCAGCTCCCTGTAGAAGATGACGCCATTCCTGACAAGCTAGCTTGATGGCTAGTAGCTCTCTTTCCAATACGGAATAGTTCCGTTCGCTACATGTTAAGGTCTTGGAAAAATACGCTACAGGATGCTCAAGACCGTCCTCCGACTCTTGGAGGAGAATGGCTCCCACTGCTCCAATGGAGGCGTCAGTCTCCATGATGAATCGTCTTGTCTGGTCAGGTTGGATCAGGATGGGAGCCGTGGAGAATCTTCCTTTTAGGAGTCGGAAAGCTTTCTGAGGTTCTCCTTCAAAAGAATATCGTACTCCCTTCTTAAGTAGAGAGGTCAAGGGAAGCACAGTTTGTGAGAAGTTGGGGATGAAACGCCGATAAAAATTGGCTAAACCCAGAAAACTCTGTAGCTCCTTTATGTTTCCGGGTTCCTTCCAATCGTGAATGGCCTTAACCTTTCTTGGGTCCATTTCGATCCCTTCATGAGAAAGGATGAACCCAAGGTAGGACACAGCAGTGGCTTCAAACTGACATTTTTCTGGCTTGACCAACAACTTATGGATAAGGAGTCTTCTCAACACCTTCTTGACCTGTGCTCTGTGTTCATCAAGAGATTTGGAGTAGACGAGGATATCGTCTAGGTATACCACCACGGATAGATATAACATGTCAGCAAACACCTTGTCCATATACCTCTGGAAGACGGCCGGAGCATTGACAAGACCGAACGGCATGACTCTATACTCGTACAAGCCGAACGGAGTGCGAAAGGCGGTCTTCCATTCGTCCCCCTCCTTGACCCTAAGAAGGTGATAGGCCCCTCTTAGATCTAGCTTGGTGAAATACCTAGCCCCTTGAACCACCTCCAAGATGTCTCGTATAAGGGGCATGGGGTACCTATCCCTTATAGTGATCTTATTAAGTCCTCTGAAGTCTATGCATGGTCGCAACTCTTCCGAATCCCTCTTGGGGATAAAAAACAATGATGCACCGCAGGAAGACTTGGATTCCTGAATAAGCCCGTTCTGTAGATTAGCGTCCAGATATTCTCTGAGGGCCCTTCGTTCCGGAAGGGACAGGGGATACATCCTTCCGAAAGGAACGATAGAATCAGGCACTAGGTCGATGGAGCAGTCCTCTGCCCGATGTGGGGGTAGCTGCTTAGGAAGAGTATCCAGAAAGACTTCGGTGTATTCATGGTATTGGGGTGGAACTGTTGCTACAATTAAGGAGCCTGGAGCCTTGGAACCTTCTCCAGTCACCACCATGGCCGCAGTAGTATTCAGACAGTTTGATTTGCAGAATTGGGAGTCGAAGCACACCTTGTTGGCAGCCCAATCTATAAGAGGATTATGTCTCCTCAGCCAAGGTATTCCCAGAACTAAAGGAAAATGAGCTGCACGTATCTGGTCAAATACTAGGAGTTCTTGGTGATTGCCTACTCTAATCTGCAATGGAATCGACTCCCACAGGATAGGACCCGAAGAAAGAGGAACACCATCCACACCCTCAACAGGTATGGGTCTGGGCTTGGGTCTGGTAGCGACTAGGTTCTCCTTAGCCCAATTAATGTCCATGAAGTTACCTGCGGCACCACAATCCAACATTGCCAATACCTCCACTGATGTCGCTTCAGTTAACTTCACATGGACCTTGAAAACCATTAAACTACTGTCTTCGCCCTCTGCCAGGGTTCTTGAGTGGTTGCAAGGGTAACTGGCAGGTCCCCCGAGACTTCCCTTGCAACAGCCCGGGGGTGGAAGTTTTCCTTCTTCCTAGAAGGAACTTCTGGACAGTTTCTCAGCAGGTGTTTTGAGGATCCACAATACATGCACAATCCCTCCTCTCGGCGCCGTCTCCTTTCTTCAGGAGTCAGAGGTCCACGAGCGGCTCCTATCTGCATTGACTCTTCGGAGGATGATATCGGTCTCTGGATGGGAGTCTGGGAGGGCAGGCCTATCGTCTGTGAGGTTCCCCGTGGACGTCTCCTTTCTTGTCTGCGTTCATGCAGCCTAAACTCGATCTGGAGGGACAAGGTCATCAAGTCACGAAATGACTGTGGTCTGGCTATCCTCGCTAGCTCATCCTTGATCTCATCCTGAAGTCCTCTTCTGAAGATCGTCTGTTGAGCCGAGTCCGGCCAGTCCGCCTTTGCAGCCAGTCTGAGGAAGCGTGAGATATATGTTTGCACGTCTGTATTTCCTTGACGGACATCAAGAATGGCTTCTAATGAGGAGTATAGAACTTCAGGTCTATCAAATTCATCCTTAAAGGCTGTCACAAACTGATCGTAGACATTTAGGGAAGGATCATCATTGGAGACCAGTGGAGTTGCCCATGATAAGGCATTCCCAGAGAGATTGGCAATTATGAATCCGACCTTGGCACGGCTAGACTCATATGCATGAGGCCTGAATGTGAAGTATACTTTACAGGCGTCCAGGAAATCCTTGAGACCTCCTGGATGACCATCATACTTGCCGAATGAGAGAGGCATCGTGGGTAGGTCTCCGTGGTCATCTCGACGCAACACTACTTGTTGGCGAAGGACTATGTTTTCAGCCCTTAGAGATTGTACTTCAGCTGTCAGGTTCTGTATAGCTGCTACGAGTTCCTGGTATTGTTCCAAAGATGCCATGTTCGTAGTTGGGCGTTGTATGCTGTCAGACTTCGGCTCCACCTCCCCCTTCTCCTCACCTGAATCTTCTGATATTGAGTCCTTTACTGTAGTCCGGATCCGGGGTCGTTCCTTCTTCTTGTTAGAGATAAGATCCTTAGGTGATCTAACCTTCTTATCGTGCAAGTAAGGTCTGGCCCCTCCGGAGGCCACCGTGGCAGAAGTGGATACCTGCCGTGGGGGGCTCCCAGTGGGCCAGCCTCGGTGCCCAAGGGAAAAAGCCGGAACGGCAGAAAAAACCCTTGAACGAAGATCTGTAGGCAAGGTGAGGAGTGGTTCCAGGCCAGGTATAAGGCAGGTTCTCCCAGGCGGAGATGAAGAAGGTTCAGTTATGATGGATTGAAAGGTGAGAGCTTTCTTCAAAGTCAGGACACTTCAGAATGCCGGGAGTGTCAGATGCTTCGGACACCGAAGCAGATAGAGGCCGCAAGCAGTTTAATGTACCGGAAGGCAGAGCGAAGAGCTGAGTGCGAAGGGATTCGCAAGTGGAGAAAAGTAAACAGAAGGTAAGCCAGAAGCGGAACGCGAAAGGGTTCGCGAGCGGAGAAAAAGGATTTAGAAAGGCAGAGCGAGGAGCTGAGTGCGAAGGGATTCGCAAGTAGAGGAAAGTAGACAGAAGGTAAGTCAGAAGCGGAACGCGAAAGGGGTCACGAGCGGAGAAAAAGGATTTAGAAAGGCAGAGCGAGGAGCTGAGTGCGAAGGGATTCGCAAGTAGAGGAAAGTAGACAGAAGGTAAGTCAGAAGCGGAACGCGAAAGGGGTCGCGAGCGGAGAAAAAGGATTTAGAAAGGCAGAGCGAGGAGCTGAGTGCGAAGGGATTCGCAAGTAGAGGAAAGTAGACAGAAGGTAAGTCAGAAGCGGAACGCGAAAGGGGTCGCGAGTGGAGAAAAAGGATTTAGAAAGGCAGAGCGAGGAGCTGAGTGCGAAGGGATTCGCAAGTAGAGGAAAGTAGACAGAAGGTAAGTCAGAAGCGGAACGCGAAAGGATCGCGAGCGAGAAAGGCTGAACACAGATAGCAGGTTACGAGAAACTACATATAACTAGAACACAGAGCAGACAGAAAGGGTAGAGGGACATAGGAGAAAATAACAAGCTCACGCCGAAAACGAAAGCTAGGAGGAATACTCGGAAAAAAGTAACGAGCTACTCGGAGCGCTGGTAGAAGTGTAGCCAATACACAGATACAACGCGTCGAGCTGGAGGCGGGGCCTAAACTTATAGTGAAGGCAGCCATATTGGGTGAGGACTAGAGCGTCCATCGATCCCACAGCTTCCACCCTCGATTCCTGACACCAGGTGAGCGTAACACCCATCTTGGACTTGAGAAACTTGAACAAGTTCCTTAGGAAAGACAAGTTCAAGATGGTGACTCTTTCTCAGTTCCTTCAGGTTCTCCAAGTCCAAGATTGGTTGGTATCATTGGACCGTCAGGATGCTTACTTTCATGTGCCAATCCATCCAAAGCACATAAAGTACCTGAGGTTCGCGATTGGCAATTCTCATTATCAGTTTCGAGTTCTTCCATTCGGGTTGACCTCCGCCCGAGGGTTTTCACCAAACTGTTGGCGGTTGTGGCAGCAAGTCTCAGGAGAGGAGGTATTCACATATATCCCTACCTGGACGACTGGTTGATCAGAGCAAGTTCTCCAGAACAAGCTCAGGAACATCTTTCGATCACCTGCCACTTCCTCCACAAACTGGGCTTCTCCCTCAATTTCAAGAAGTCCCACATGATACCATCCCAGAAACTCCAGTTTATCGGAGCAGTCTTGGACACTTCATCGGGAAAAGCCTTGCCTCCCGAAGTGAGAGCTCTCCACATCCAGCAGATGGTAACGAAGTTTCAGAATGCCCAACATCTACCGGCCTTCGATTTTCTCAGGTTGCTCGGCCTCATGGCATCCTGCATTTTCCTAGTACCAGAGGCCAGGTTGAGAATGAGATCCTTTCAATGGGCACTCAGAACTCAGTGGTCCCAGTTCTCAGGGAATATGTCGGATCTTCTGCAAGTCCCGAGCGCAGTCGCTCAGGATCTTCTATGGTGGGCTTGCAACGACAACATTCTCAAGGGAGAGTCTTTTTGGCAACCATGGCCGGAGATAACGGTAGTGACGGACGCCTCACTCACGGGGTGGGGAGCACACACCAACGATCTGACAATCAGCGGTCGTTGGTCTCCATCGGAGTCCAAACTACACATCAACCTATTGGAGCTGAGGGCAATCAGACTAGCTCTGAAGGCCTTACTGCCCTCTGTACAGGGAAAGAATGTCCAGATAATGACGGACAATACAGTGGCCATGTACTATCTCAACAAGAGAAGAGGTGTAGGGTCACTGCCACTGTGCAGAGAAGCAATGCAGCTCTGGTTCTGGGCAATACGAAATGGAATCTCTCTGTCGGCAATTCACCTATCCGGAGAGAAGAACACGGCGGCAGACGCTCTGCGCAGGCAGAGCACGGTCTCTCACGAGTGGGAGCTGGCTCAGGAAGTCCTTCTGGAGATCTTCGCCCTTTGGGGAACCCCTCAAGTGGATCTGTTTGCCATCGCAATCAACCGGAAGTGTGATCAGTACTGCTCAAGGGAATTTCCTCAAAGAGGAGCTCTGGGAGACGCATTCGTAGTGGAGTGGAAGTTTCCACTGCTGTAGGCGTTTCCCCCAGTCCCCGCGATTCATCAAGTAATCAGGAGGTTGAGAAAGTTCAGGAAAACCATGATCCTGATTGCCCCGGATTGGGCCAGGAGGACGTGGTACCCAGACCTTCTAGACATGCCCATCTGCCCTCCAATACGTCTTCCGCAAAGAGAGGATCTTCTCTCGCAAGAGGAAGGTCGGGTTCTCCATCCAGAGGTCAAGACACTCAACCTTCATGCATGGTTTCTGAGAGGTTGAGATACAAGGATTGGGATCTTCCGGATGACGTAATGGAAATCTTGCTTTCGGCCAGAAGACCAGCAACAAAGTCTTTGTACCGATGTCGCTGGAATAGGTTTAGTAACTGGTGCAAAGACAAGGATGTGGACCCTTTTCAGTGTGGCACCCCAATGGTACTCTCTTTTCTACTACATCTAGCTAATCTGGAGCTCCAGATAGGAACAATCAAAGAATACCTTGCTGCGCTGTCCATTTGGAAGCGCTCCTCGGAAGAGGTTTCATATTTCAAAATACCGTTAATAATTCAATTCTTAAAGGGTCTTACTAATGTATACCCTCCAGTACCTTTTCATGTTCCAACTTGGGACTTAAATTTAGTATTAAAATTCTTGACTTGCATACCTTTTGAGCCTCTGCACTCATGTCCATTGAGGCTTTTGACTCTAAAAACTGTCCTCCTTGTGGCCCTATCATCAGCCCGCGGGGTTAGCGAACTTTAGGCTCTCTCATGCAAACCACCAAATACTATTTTTTATAAAGATAAGGTAGTCCTTAAAGTTAAACCTTCGTTCTTGTCAAAAGTAGTCTCAGACTTCCATTTGTCACCAAAAATAGTACTACCAACTTTTTATCCTCCTCCTCATCTGGGCAAAGAAGAGGAGAGATTACACAGATTAGATCCCAAGAGGGCTCTTAGTTTTTACATCTATAGGATGACTAAATTGAGACAAGATGACCAACTGTTTGTGGGTTATACTGGTCATAAGTTAGGCTTATCTGTAACAAAACAGACCATTTCCCGCTGGATCATATTAGCCATAGTTGAATGCTACAGATTAGCGGGAAAAGAACCACCAGATGAGCTTCGTGCCCATTCTACAAGGGGAATGGCTACTTCTGCGGCTCTAAAGAAGGGAGTACCGGCAGCAGATATTTGTGCAGCTGCAACCTGGAAAACAATGCATACTTTTGTTAAACATTATTGTTTGGACACTGCCTCCTCTAACGAGGGTTTATTTGCAAAGGCAGTTCTGCATTCTGTCCACGAAAACTGAAATTAGTACTCCTACCTCCAAAAATTGATACTGCTATGGGAGCCTATCACAAGATGATGAATACGTGGGAGGACACAATCCATTCGAAGAACACGTTACTTACCAACTGTAACTTTCTTTCGACTGGATGTTCCTCCCACGTATTCCTCATCGACCCTCCCATCCTACCCCACAGTACAGTTTAGGTTTTCTTACACTTTCCTCTCACAAAGAATGTATCGGTCATGGGACACGCCTGGGTGTTCCTCCTATATATATATATATATTTTTTTTTTTTTATTTTTTTTTTTTATTTTATTCAAAAAAACAACAATACAGCAAAACATAAATAAAAACTTTTAACAACATAACCACTGCCTCCCCCCCAGCCCCCCTATGAGCCTATTTGTTCCTCCCCCTCTGTATCTGTTCCGTGTGTCGGGGCTTCGCTGCTTCTGGATTCTGCTGGGGCCAATACTGCTCCAAACATTTCAGCTATCAGCAGTTTCCATGCCGTGAGGGAGCGCATTTCCTCATCCCCCCCGTGCTACTAGCCTCTTGCCACACAACTGTTTCAGCCTCTGCCCATTTTTGTAGGTCCTTCCACCAAACCTCCACACGCGGCCTGTGACACTCCTTCCATCCCATGGCGATCCTACGTTTTGCGAGCACGTATGCCAGATCTTTCAATTTCCCAACATGTTTGCGTTTCTGTGCTCTGGGATACCCCCCCAGCAGGCAGGCCCAGGCCGAGTCTATTATGAGCATGACCCCCTTCTCCGCTAGCTTCTGTGCAACCTCCTCCCAATAGACTTCAATTACCGAGCACGCCCAGAACATGTGTATCATGTCTGCGTTCTCTTCGTCACACTTGGGGCAAGCCTGGCGCCCAACATTTCTGAACCTTGATATTCTCCGAGGGGTCATGTACGCTCTGTGCGTTATGTACAGCTGCAGTTGTTTAAACCTGGCATTTCTCAACACCTTCTTGTGATATCCCAAAGCCCGTTCCCACATCCCATCCTCCATCGGGGCTCCCATCTCTGTTTCCCATTCTGATCTCAAATGCACCAGGTCCCTCCCGATCTTAGTCATCAACATCTCGTACAACCTGGACACCTCATGCCCACCCTCTGATGTATCGTATATCACCTCGACGGCGGTGTCCGGCTCCTCCGCCAAAATGGCTTCAGGCCACCTACTCCGAATCTCCTGTACTACCCTGTGATAAGTGACATATTGGCCACCGTGCAGTCCTGACGTTGTCCCAAGTTCCCCAAACTCCACAATAGCCCCTTCCTGCCAGATGTCTCCCAAGGTGACTAGACCCACCGACTCCCAATAAGTCCTAATGATTACCCTCAGTTGCCTGTCCCCCTTCGTCAGCGCGACCAGCGGTATCTGCGGGACACACGGGAAAGGGTCCCCCATCATGCGGCAGGCTCGGCGCCACATGTTCCATCCCAACAACAGCATCTTAGGGCGCTCCCTCATATCCGAGCTAGCCACCCAGATCATTTCCCGCAAGTAAAAAGGAGAAAAGTCCCTCCCGAACAATCTGTGTTCAGGGGTCTCCTCATCAGAGAGCCACCTAGCCACATACTGCAGTTGTGCCGATACATAATACGCCTCGAAATTAGGCAGTTTAATACCGCCTTTCTCATAGAAGTTCGGCAGCTTCCATAATGCTACTCTGTGTCGGTGTCATGATGCCTACCCCCGGAGCACCAGGCCAGGCCCAGCACCCCCGGGAGCAGGCATCACGCCCCCGGGTAAAAGCCCAACGGCCCTTTATAGGGACTCTTTGGACTCTGTCCTGGCGCCGTTGGCGCCAGGCTCATGTTGGACATCAGTCCTGGCGCCATAGGCGCCAGGCTCATAAGGGGAAGTGTTTGGTGCACTTACCTGAAGCAGACCATGCTGCATACTCACCTGATGCAGACCATGCTGCATGAAGAACCAAGCCAAATGAGGCTTAGGAGGGACTATTTTTCTGAAGGAACTATTTTGTTACTTGGGTGGGGCTGTGGAAGAATACTCACCTGGAACTTCTTCCAAGGCTATTTAAGCCACGCCTGGACAGCCACACGTGCTTCGCGTTGTTCTGCATCCCAGCAGCTGAACGCTCACCGTGTCAGCCCCTGCACCTGGACTCCAGCCACGCCCGCCTCGAACCTGGAACACATGTAAGGAAAGAAGAGAAGAGAAAGGTGAAAACCAAGAACTTATTCAACCTTCTTACCTGCATCCGGAATCTTCACGCCAGCATTCCTGAAGGAAGACTTCCATTTAAAAGCACCACGTTGCTCGCTGCAGTGCAGCGCTTCACTCACCTGTTCCCGAGACGCCGCCCGGCTCCATTGCGGCTCTCAGCACCGGTCGCCACATCCCTGCACCTAGGGGAGAGAAGAAGAGACAAAAGGTGAGCAAGGGAACACAAGAGGAAAGCCGAATTTTCAGCCATATTACTTACCGGCTTTTCTTGGTGAACCATTCCACATCTCGGGTCGGCGCCGCATCTTTGGCAGGTACTGCACCCCGCCCCCTATGGAGAAAGGACAAAAGACATTACTGGGGAATTATAAAGACATTTAGAGGGGTCGCCCTCAGCACTAACTCACCTGATTTTACCACCGGCAATTTAACCCCTCAACGCATCGCCTTCGTTCTGCACCTGAAATAAAGGACAGATCACAGGTTAGGAAAAAACAACATAAAAGGAGGCTCACACTTGAACTTTTGCATCTTCATACTTACGGCGTATCGCTCAGAAAAGTCAAGTGGATTTGCCAGCGCCATTCTGAAAACCAGTGAAGTAACTGGACGAACGCGCGCCCCTGCACCAGAAGCAGGATGGAGAGTTCATCCTTCCAAACCATAAGGTGAGCTTAAACCGGGTGTTTTGGAGGAAGTCAGAGAAGAACGAAGGGGGAAAGGGGTGAGCAAGCAGACTATTCAGCAGACAGTTAATCCCCTTTCTCATCTGCAGAAGGATATTCCTACCGGCCAGACAAGCAAGATTTGGGGGTCCTGTTCAATCGGTGGTCCGAATTCTGCGCATCACGCTTGAAGAGGCCACAGCAACCCAGACCAGACCAGCGCCTCCGTGGGAGCCAGGTGAGCGTTACAGAACGCAAAGCCTTCCTACAAATTCCCACCCAGGCGCTATGGAAACTTCTGAGACTGACCAGTTGGCCCAACTACTGGGGGAATTACGGGCCGAAGTACTCGCCGCTCGTCAAGAGACTAATGCTCTCAGGAGGGAAGTGATTGTAACAAAGGAAAGAGCTGATGACCTGGCTAGACAGCTTTTGCAAGGTCAAGCTGGACAAACTCCTTTACCAGGTTCCGGAGGGAACCCCGCTCCTGTGCTTTCCAGTAACCCGGTGCAGATTAATCTACCTGGAAACATGCCGCTGGCCCCACCCGAACGCTTTGCTGGGGACCCCAAACGATTCGCCGTATTCATGAATCAGTGTCGTTTGCATTTCCTGTGCAGACCTGGGGCCTTCCCTAATGACCAGACCAAGGTAGCCTTTGTATTGTCATATCTCAGCGGCAGTGCTGCCGATTGGTCAGTTCCACTGGTAACTCAAGATGACCCGATTCTTCGTGATTTTCAAGGATTTCAAGCAAGCATGGAAAGGTTATTTGCTCGTCACTCCCAGGGGCAGGCTCTAGATGACGAACTTCTATCTCTGCGACAGGGCAATCAAGACCTCCTTTCCTACATTGCAACCTTTAATAGACTAATTGTGGAAACTGGGTTTCCAGAGGATAAAAGAATCACGTTATTTTATCGAGGTCTACGCGGAGAACTTAAAGATGTCCTGGCCCAAGTTGTAAATCCGCCCCAAGAATGCTCAGAATATATAGACTTAGTGGTCCAATTGGATCACAGACTGCAAAACAGAAAAGCAGATCGGTCCGAGTTTGAGACCCGGGTGTTAGTCAAGACCCACGCTAACCTCAAGGGGGCTGAAGCCTCTGAGCCAATGCAAATCGGAGGAGTTAAAGGACCTTTAACTCAAAAGGAACGTGAAAGAAGACTGCAGATGCACTTATGTCTTTATTGTGGTTCCTCTGGACACTTTCTTCGAGATTGCCTGGCAAGGCCGCCCAGGAAGGTGGTAGGAGCCGCTGATAAAATCCATGAAACCTCTGTATCGGGAAACGACCCCGCCCGACAAGCGTAGGGGTCCGCTTGCCGAGCTTGAAAACGAACTCTCAGACCTCGCATTTCATTGTGCCAATAGTCCTCGTAGATCCGGAACAGCCTAAGCGGTTGCATGCAATAAAGGCATACATCGATAGTGGGGCTATAGGAAACTATGTGGATCGTGAATTGGTCTCTAGGATTAACCTCCCTCTGCGTCCTAAAACCAGCAAAGATGTCATCACCACAGTTGATGGTATCGAAATTGCCTCGGGACCGGTAACACATTCCACAGCTGAGGTGACACTTGTAGGTCCGGACGGCCAACGGGAGGCAGTTGTGTTTGATGTAATCAAGGCTCCACAGTTTCAGGTTATTCTCGGAATCCCTTGTTAGAGACACATAATCCTTGAATTGATTGGCGAGCAAAGAGAATAACCTTTCCGGAGTATGCACAAACCTGCTACCCAGAAAATCTGAAGATCAGTCTTGCATCAGTAACCTCTGTCTCCATGCAACTACCTCCGGAATACCAAGACTTTCAGGACGTCTTCCAAAAGGAACAGGCCAACACGTTACCTCCTCACAGATCGTACGATTGCCAAATCGATCTGGTGCCCGGTGCACAACCCCCTTGTAGCAGGATTTATGCCCTTACTGAGCCGGAGAATCTGCATTTGAGACAATATTTAGATCAATACCTAGCCAATGGTTTCATTCGCCCGTCAAAGTCTCCGGCATCCTCGGCTTTGTTCTTCGTGCCAAAAAAAGAAGGCGACTTTAGAACTTGTATCGATTACCGCGCATTGAACCAGATAACTGTTAAAAATCGTTACCCTCTGCCTTTGATCCCTGAACTCCTTGACCAGGTGAAGGACGCTTGCATATACACCAAGTTAGATCTCCGGGGGGCTTATCATCTTTTACGAGTAAAAGAAGGCGACGAATGGAAAACGGCCTTCTGTACAAAATATGGACTATTCGAATACCAGGTGATGCCTTTCGGGTTGTGCAACGCGCCTGCTGCCTTCCAATTCTTCATGAACGATGTCCTTCGGGAACTCATCGATGTCTGTGTTGTCGTGTATATCGATGACATTCTGGTGTACTCCGCTTCGGAATCAGATCACAGAAAACATGTCAGGGCCATCCTTGAGAAATTGCGCAAGCATAAACTGTTTGCAAAACTGGAAAAATGCGTTTTCCATACCACCGAGGTTGAGTTTCTTGGATTCATCCTGACACCTAAAGGGGTCCGAATGGACTCACGGAAAGTGGATGCCATCCTCAAATGGCCATCACCTAGTTCGGTGAAAGGTGTCCAAAGCATGCTTGGTTTTGCCAATTTTTATCGCAGGTTTATTCCGGAATTTTCACGGGTGGTGCACCCCATCACTGCACTCTTGCGGAAGAATAAACGTTTTGAATGGACCGAGGAAGCTGAACAGGCCTTTCAGGAATTAAAAGCTAAATTTACGTCTGCACCTATTTTGAAACACCCGCGTCCTGATCTCCCATATATAGTCGAAACCGACGCATCCAGCTTAGCCATGGGAGCTGTCCTGTCTCAGAGAGACCCCGAAACCAACCAACTGCACCCCATAGCATTTTGGTCCAGAAAGTTCTCGCCGCCGGAGATAAATTATGCAATCACCGATAAGGAATTATTAGCCATTAAGTCCGCCTTTAAGGCTTGGCGGCATTATCTTCTTGGCGCCAGGCATACCATCACCGTGATCACTGATCACCGAAATTTACAATATTTAAAAACTGCCAAGGCTCAGTCTTTACGACAGCTCCGATGGGCTTTATTCTTTGCTGAGTTCGATTTTGTAATCACTTACCGTCCCGGCTGTAAGAATGGCAAAGCGGACCCGCTATCTCGAATTGGAATGGGAGAAATGGACACAAACTCAGAACCTGTGCCGATAATTCCCGAACAAAGAATCTTGGGGATAACCACTTTACAAACCCTTGAAGACATTCAAGCACGGGTAAAACTATTCCTGGACTCTTCAGCCTTGCAGGATTGGATCAAAAGGGGGTCTGACTTTTCAATCAACGATGGCTTACCTTACTTCCAAGGACGTTTATTTTTGCCAGAAAAGGAATTGCAAGAACTGGTTATTTCCCGTCATCACGATACTCTGATGGAAGGACATCCTGGCATTGCCAAAACAGAGGAAAAAATTAAACGACAATTCTGGTGGCCGTCCTGGCGAAAGGATATTAAATAGTTTGTGATATCCTGTGGAGTTTGCGCCCAAAACAAAGGTCAAAAAACAAAACCCGCCGGTCTTCTTCAACCCTTAGACATTCCACCTGCACCTTGGCACACCTTGTCACTATATTTTATCACGGACCTGCCCTCTTGTAATGGATACAATACTATTCTGGTTGTGGTGGATTTATTTTCCAAGATGGCCCATTTTATTCCGTTGAAAGGATTACCTTCAGCTTTTGTTCTTGCCAAGGAATTCCTCGAAAATATCATCCATCTGCATGGATTCCCGTCCATACTAATCTCCGATCGGGGAAGCCAGTTTATTTCTCATTTTTGGGAAAAGTGTTGTCAACTGGCACAAATCGACATAAGACTCTCAACCAGCCACCACCCACAGACCGATGGTCAGACGGAGAGAACGAACCAGACCCTTGAACAATATCTACGATGTATGTTGCACCAATCGGAGGGTAATTGGAAGGATATTTTATGGGTGGCTGAATATGCATACAATAACTCGATACACTCTGGAACTGGTCAGAGCCCCTTTTATACCCTATATGGACATCACCCTCGTACTTCAGACTTGGACTCACCTTTGAGCCTCGAAATGCCCGCAGTGGACCATTTGCATTCTACGATTACTCAAGCCTTCAAGGATGCTACTGCACACTTACAACATGCGAAAGGGAAATACAAAAAGAATGCGGATCTGCATCGAAAGGAGGCGCCTACATAACAAATAGGGGATCAAGTATGGTTGGCTACCAAACACTTATCGCTCAAGGGACCTCAGACTTTTAATCCAAGGTATTTAGGCCCTTACTCGATCAAAGCTATAATTAACCCAGTGGCAGTCAAGCTAGATCTACCAGCTAACATGCGGATTCACCCCGTTTTTTCATGTGTCGCTTTTGAAACCAGTGCAACCAGGAACCAGATTAATAAAGCCACCAGAACCAATCCAGATAGATGGGGAGCCTGAATTCGAGGTGAAGAACATTTTGGACTCTAAGATCTCGAAATCAAAACTTTTCTATCTAATTGATTGGAAGGGGTACGGGCCTCAGGAAAGATCTTGGGAACCCAGCGACCACGCACATGCACCTCGGCTAGTAAAAAGGTTCCATCGGAATTTCCCGAACAAACCGAAACCTCCTTAGGGAACGACCTTGGGAGGGGCCTTGGGGGGGAGTGCTGTCATGATGCCTACCCCCGGAGCACCAGGCCAGGCCCAGCACCCCCGGGAGCAGGCATCACGCCCCCGGGTAAAAGCCCAGCGGCCCTTTATAGGGGCTCTTTGGACTCTGTCCTGGCGCCGTTGGCGCTAGGCTCATGTTGGACATCAGTCCTAGCGCCATAGGCGCCAGGCTCATAAGGGGAAGTGTTTGGTGCACTTACCTGAAGCAGACCATGCTGCATACTCACCTGATGCAGACCATGCTGCATGAAGAACCAAGCCAAATGAGGCTTAGGAGGGACTATTTTTCTGAAGGAACCATTTTGTTACTTGGGTGGGGCTGTGGAAGAATACTCACCTGGAACTTCTTCCAAGGCTATTTAAGCCATGCCCGGACAGCCACACGTGCTTCGCGTTGTTCTGCATCCCAGCAGCTGAACGCTCACCGTGTCAGCCCCTGCACCTGGACTCCAGCCACGCCCGCCTCGAACCTGGAACACCTGTAAGGAAAGAAGAGAAGAGAAAGGTGAAAACCAAGAACTTATTCAACCTTCTTACCTGCATCCAGAATCTTCACGCCAGCATTCCTGAAGGAAGACTTCCATTTAAAAGCACTGCGTTGCTCGCTGCAGCGCCGCGCTTCACTCACCTGTTCCCGAGACGCCGCCCGGCTCCATCGCGGCTCTCAGCACCGGTCGCCACATCCCTGCACCTAGGGGAGAGAAGAAGAGACAAAAGGTGAGCAAGGGAACACAAGAGGAAAGCCGAATTTTCAGCCATATTACTTAACGGCTTTTCTTGGTGAACCATTCCACATCTCGGGTCGGCACCGCATCTTTGGCAGGTACCGCACCCCGGCCCCTATGGGGAAAGGACAAAAGACATTACTGGGGAATTATAAAGACATTTAGAGGGGTCGCCCTCAGCACTAACTCACCTGATTTTACCACTGGCAATTTAACCCCTCAAGTCATCGCCTTCGTTCTGCACCTGAAATAAAGGACAGATCACAGGTTAGGAAAAAACAACATAAAAGGAGGCTCACACTTGAACTTTTGCATCTTCATACTTACGGCGTATCGCTCAGAAAAGTCAAGTGGATTTGCCAGCGCCATTCTGAAAACCAGTGAAGTAACTGGACGAACGCGCGCCCCTGCACCAGAAGCAGGATGGAGAGTTCATCCTTCCAAACCATAAGGTGAGCTTAAACCGGGTGTTTTGGAGGAAGTCAGAGAGGAACGAAGGGGGAAAGGGGGGAGCAAGCACACTATTCAGCAGACAGTTAATCCCCTTTCTCATCTGCAGAAGGATATTCCTACGGGCCAGACAAGCAAGATTTGGGGGTCCTATTCAATTGGTGGTCCGAATTCTGCGCATCTCGCTAGAAGAGGCCACAGCAACCCAGACCAGACCAGCGCCTCCGTGGGAGCCAGGTGAGCGTTACAGTCGGGTACCATGCCACAAAAAGTCTCTGCACATACTGTGCAGCTTAACAAAAAACTTCCTAGGGATCATATAAGGGATATTGTTGAAATAATGCAAAAGTCGGGGCAGGACCACCATTTTAAGCATAGCCCCTCGACCCATCATTGCTAGGGGCAACCTTTCCCAAAACCTCATGCATTTCCCAATTTTTCCTATAGCGATTTCAGTGTTGTGCTTGTGTTCTTCTTGATACACGTCTATCCCCAAGTAGCGGAAGGAACCCGTCGCCCACGGAATCTGCAACACAGGTAACCTCTCTACAGGCTTTCCCACGTACCTCCCCAGCGGGAATAGACAATATTTTTGAGGGTTCACCGCTATACCGGACAGACTGGCATACCACTCCATCACCTCCAACACATACTGAAGATTCTCTTCCGGGTACATTAGATACAATAAAAGATCATCTGCGTACAAGGATATGAGATGCCTCTCCCCTCCTACCTCGATGCCGATCGGCTCATATTGTTGCCTGAGGTATATTGCTAGGGGCTCCAGGGCCAGAATGTATAACATCGGGGACCATGGGCACCCCTGTCTAGTGCCTCTGCCCAGCTGCCATCTCTCCGACACCACTGCACCCGTACGGACCCTGGCTAGCGGTTCGCTATATAGCATTCCAGCCCATTTAACATAGCCTGGCTCCATGCCATACCCACGCAGGGCCGCCAGCAACCACGGCCATTTAACAGAATCAAACGCTTTGACTGCGTCCAATGCCACAATCGCCATTTCACTGTCCTGACTACACCCCCATTCAACCACTCGGTGGAGTCGTCTATGGTTGTGAGTGATGTTCCTACTCGGGACATAGCCCATCTGGTCTGGGTGAATCAGCTTACCGATCACTCTCCGCATTCTGTTGGCCAAAACAGCTGTCAGGATCTTACTGTCCTGATTCAACATTGACAGGGGCCTGTAGGAGCCACAGCTATGTCCCGGTTTATTGGGTTTGGGGAGCGGTATAATAATCGCCTCCCTAAGCGACTCCGGCAACCGTCCTACTTCAAACGCCTCGTTGAGCATTTCTAGCATGGGTGGGAGCACCTCCTCCTCATACATTTTATAGAATTCGCTAGGGAACCCATCCGCCCCCGGAGCCTTGCTGGTGGGCAACTGCTGCACCGTCTCTTTCAGTTCCTCAAGCGTGATCAGTGCATCAAGCTCCTCCCTCTCCTCGTCACTCACCTTGGGCAGGCCTATGCCCTCCAGTACCTCATCAATCTCCTCTTGGCTGCTCCCCCCATCATCCTCATATAAAGCAGTATAATATTCCGCAAATGCCATGTTTACTCCTTCTTGAGTGTCCACCGTCTCGCGCTCCTCACTGGTTACAGTCCGAATCGGGGACCTAGGGGCTTCACTCTTATATAGCCACGCTAGGAGCCGGCCTGTTTTATCTCCTCCCGCATGTTGCCATTCTATGTATTTTTTGTAGTTTAAGTTACAGAGCCTGCCCCAGTGTTCCGCGCACTTCCGCTGTAATCTGAATGTCTCCTCCGTATCTGCCCCACCTCCCTCCAGCTCTTTCTCCAGTTCGATCTCAGCCGCCTGTAGTTCAGCCAGAACCCCACCCAGCAACCCCTTTGACTTTGCAATGGCAACCCCCCGCATCACCACCTTAAAGGCCTCCCATAAAGTGCCCGCCGACTGCACACTGCCAGTATTCACTTCGAAGTAAGCAATGATCTCATCTCTTAGATCCTCCCTGAAAACGGGGTCTTTGAGCGCCTCTGCCCGGAGGCGCCACGTCGGTATTCGGGCAATACTGCCACCCCAGGACCAGGGGCGAGTGATCCGAGAGAACCCTTGCTTTGTATTCTATATGAGTACTCTCAGCAACCACGTCCGGGGTGGCAAAGATATAATCAAGCCTCGTGTGTAGCTTTTGCGGGGCCGAGTAGTGCGAGTACTGCCTCCCCTCAGGGTGTTTCACTCTCCACACATCTGCCAAGCCAAAGTCTGGTAGCAACCTCTGCAACACCTTGGCTGCTGGGATGGGCCTGGCCGCCCCCCCATCCGGCCTGTCTACTCCTGGATTCAAGACACAATTAAAGTCCCCTCCCCAAATCACCCCAGCCCCCACACCCACACTCAGCTTGGTACACAGTGTCCTAAAGTATGCCGCCGTGTTTTGGTTAGGAGCGTAGGTATTTACTATGCATACTTCTTTGTTCTCTAACAGCCCCTTAATTATCGCCAACCTCCCATCTGCATCCACAATTTCTTCTGTTAACTTAAATGAGACATGTGGCGCCACCCAGATAAGCACTCCCCTTGCATAGGCAGAGTACGACAAACCCACCGCTATCCCTTTCCATTTCCTCCCCCACCATCTCCATCCTCTCCCTCGTCAGATGTGTCTCCTGCAACAAGGCGATGTCTATCTTCTGTCGCCTCAAGTACAACATAACCTTATTACGCTTCAGGTAACTGTTGAGCCCTCTAACATTCCATGTTAATATCTTAAGGTCCCCCATGGTCTATCACTGGTTCCCCTTCCCCTCCCCACGCAGCCCTCCCCCCCACACCAAACAGACTCTCAATAATAGAACCTCCACAAAGGCTCATATATAAACTTAAACACCCCAACACCCCAACCCAACTAACTGCCCAGCTCCATCCTTGGATCTCAGGCATCCCCGCGTTTGGCTCTCTCTTGGTGACCCCAATTGAGAACCTGGCAGGGTGTCACCGCACTAACAGTGACCTAACTAAACTCTAAATGAGGGTATAAAGCTCGGCCCCGGGAGGCTTCTACCTCACGCAGCAATTTCCGTGCACACAGCTCATGTTTCCAGCCATCTAGCTGCATCAATGACTATAATCAAGTCCCACATTCCTCAATCCCACCAGTTCACCACTTTACTTGTCTCATCCAGCTCCATCTTCCTTCTGAACATTTGGCTCTTGGGGGCAGCTCTGCATGTCTAGCCACCCCATGGCGTCTTCTGGAGTTTCGAAGAACAGCGTCTTGTTTTTATAAAACACCTTTAGCTTGGCCGGATAGAGCAGCATATATTTGTGGCCAGCTTCCCGCAATCTCCTCTTGACCGATCCAAAGTTCATGCGGCTTTGCTGTACCTGCAGGGTATAGTCCGGGTAGACAGTTATATTCGCCGCGCCACGTTGTATAGTTCCTCCCTTACGGAAGTGTTCAAGAATTCGCTCGCAATCCCGATAATTGAGAATCTTGGCAATCATTGGCCTGGGCGGGTTACCTGGCGGTGGCTTCCTTGTCAAGGCCCTGTGCGCCCTTTCCACAGCAAATCCCTGAGAGAGGTTCCCCGCGGTGATTTCCTGCAGCAGCATGTTTTCCACGTACTCTGTCGGGTTGTGGCCCTCAGCCCCTTCCGGCAGTCCGAAGATACGAATGTTATTCCTTTGAGCGCGCCCTTCTGCCTCCTCCGCCCTACACTCCAGATTGCCCACTCGTTGCACCAGGGCATGTAGCTCCCGTTTGTGTGCAGCACAGTCCGCAGCAGTTGGGCTCATCTCCTTCTCCAGGGTCTCCGTGCGCTCCGCCAAAGTCCTAACATCCTGCCTGAGGAGGTTCACATCTTCCTGTACCGCCCCCACTTGAAGCTCCATCGCCGTTTTCAATTCCGTCACAGCCAATTGAAGCTTGGACTCCCAGGCCGCCTTCAAATCCGCGATTGCCTCCAGGACTTCCTGGTTAGTACTCACAGCGGCAATTCCCCCTGCTGAGGTCTTATCCTTGCTCCTGGCTCCCTCGGGGCCAGTCGGCGTTCTGGTATATTCGTCAAGCGTAGGGTGCTTAGCCTTCGCTCTCAGGGGCTTGCTGGACATTCCTTCGGTTAGGAAAAGCTTGTCGTCCACACTTGTAACTCCAGGGGCAGTCTGCCTTATTCGACCCGAGCGGACTGTGCACCACACCCCCGACAGCGCTGTTTCCCAGTGATGTGCCCAAGCGTGTCCCCGCTCACCGTGGCCTGTTATCTTCCGTGGAGCTTGGCTCTTAACTGACCACACCGCAGTCCACTTCTGTGGTCTTCTCGGGCCGTGGCTTCCACTGCCTTCTTTCAACCCTCCTGGGGCGAGTGTCTTCCAGCGCCAACAGTACAAGTTACCTCTCTTGATGGGTGCTATTATTATGAGTTATTGCCCTGCTGCAGCTGCTTTAGGAGATGTGTCTCAGGGGGTGGCATGGCCCACTATGTTGTGGCATCTGCATGGCCTATCCTCTGGGCCCCTTTGCCTGTCCAAATGCGGCTATTCCTGTTGGGGGAACATAGGATTGTCAGCCGACCAGCGCCCGATGTTTCAGTTGGGCTCCGGTGTGGGGCCCCCGCTTTGCTGGCTTCAGGCAGATGGCTCAGAAAGGGCACAGGGCATCCCTCTGCTGTCACCTCTCTCAGTTCTCTGTTCACACGCCCCCCCCCCGCCTCTGCCACAACAGTGTTTCCCACCGTAGTGCGGGTGCACACGAAAGTCGTGTGTGCCCCACTGAAAACCCTTCAGAACTCCGGATATATATATATATTTTATCGAAAAAACAGAACTGAAGCAACGGGCGCGGCTCGAGCTATTTATACCATCGGTGACGTTGACAGAGTACGGAGTACGTCGAGGGACAATCGATGCCACGACCTCGAGCACAGCGCCCTCTGCCGAGAATGTTTTTTTTCCGAAGCAGCGAAGCTGGAGATAACGATTTATCACAAGATGAGGAATACGTGGTAGGAACATCCAGTCGAAAGAACGTTACAGTTGGTAAGTAACTTGTTCTTCAATTTGAGATTCAGTAAATGCTAAACCAAACGTAGGTCACAATATGGCAGGAAAGTCCACTGTAAAATGTGCTGTCTGTCCAATAGAAAGGACAAGGAAGGAAAGCAGCTGGATGCCTTGGGTAAGAGGGTGATCTCAATTGCCGTCACGACCATCAAGGCAGCCAATGCAATGGCCATCCTGTCTAGATACAACCGGGAGCTCTGGTTGAAGGTGGGGCCTGTTCATGCGTTCCTGACAGACGACAAGAAGGGGAGGCTTTTGCTCTTCTTCGCAAAGGAGAAGCAGCTTCAGATCATGAAATCTCCAACTCTGTGGACATCGTGGACACCAGGCTTTGACAGCTGGGTAACAGAGTTGTCCTTCGCAGGCAAGGCTGGCTCAAGCCTGCCAACTCCCAGCCAGAGGTTCAGGCAACGGTGGTAGACATGTCATGTAATGGGGTTGATCTCTTTGGAAAAAATATGGACGAGACCTTGCAGACCATTAAGACTGACACAGACACAGCCCGTTCGCTAGGCACCTTCCAGCATTGGCACCAGTCCTTTCTCTCAGGAAAATCGAATTTCTCCAGGACTACACGAGCATAATGACCGTCCTACAAGGACAGGTCCCCTTCATACTTGGCATTGGACACATACAAGTGTTAGTCACAATCTTACAGGGGCAAACAATGCTGACACGGCTCGTCACCAGGGGTAAACCGGCAAAGCAGACCTGACACGCCTTAGATCCAGCCCTTCCTCCCACTTTCCCAACCCGGTGCAAGGAAGGCTTTTGTAGTTCATCCACAAGTGTCAAGCTATCACCACCGACAAATTGGTGGTATACCTCATCCAGCAGGGTCAAACGCTGGCGTTTGACAAACGGCCGCCCACCATTCCTCTATTACAAAAGGTGAAGAAACATATGCGTCTGCTACTGCACGAGGTTCAGTCGCTTCTGTCAAAGGGAGCCATCAAGGAAGTACCACCCAACCAGCTAGGTCAAGGCTTGTAATTCCAGGTATTTCCTAGTACAGAAAAAGTCAGGAGTTTGGAGACCCACTGTTAGGCAGAAACCTGTGCAGTTCCCTTAGGGACCACTGCAAAAAGTTTAAGACTACAGGTGTTAGCAGTAAACCCAATTGGTAGCAGTCTGTACCATCCAGATTTACCTGGTAGCTGTGTCTGAGCTTTCAGACTTCTCTCTAGAAGAGTTAGGCAGTATATAGAGTATACACAATAGGGCCAAAAATACTGTAGCAAAAGCAAACACTGACCAGAGCTTTGGTATAAAAGTATATAATTATTTATTTAAAACACACTTGTAAAAATACACTGGCACTAATAAGTCAAGCAAGTTCAAACACAGTCACTAGAAATATATACACCTCCCTAATTAATCATTTGACAAGTCTAGGTTAAGACACCACTTATTTAGCAAAACAGAGGTGAGCGCGTAACCATAGATGGCACTCCAATAATTTGTTTAAAAAGGGAGAGAAAAGTTAGAATAGGAAAATCACACCGTACCAACACTTTTAAGAACCCACAGCAAGTCAAGAAAGGCAGGGTCTACTGTAGAGCAAAAAGTTCATAAACCCGGCCCACTCTTGAAGAGAGCAAGGCGGAATGTGCCCAAGATCACACAGTGGAAATGCACTCAAAGTCTTTGCAGGAAAGTCAAAAAGAGGTTGGATCAAGTTAGAAAGGTAATGTTAACAGGTCCGAGGTCACCCCAGGATAGAGAGTGAAGGATTTACAGGACACCTTGGACAGTCTGTTGCAAGGGAGACCAGGCGGGACGCAGTACCTGAAATGGTGAGAAAGCTCCAGCGGGGGCAGTTGTTCCTGGCAGCGGATGCAAGTCGGGGCTTTGTCCAGGGGAAGAGAAGATCTAGACGTGGAGGAAAGCTGGAGGTCGTTGCACTGCCAGAGAAGAAAGCAGCCGCGGAATTTCTCGGTTAAAAGGTACTACCCTTTTCTTTGCGGTAGTGGTGAAGCGTGGCTATCCGGCTGCCGGGGTGCTTGGCACGGGCGATTTGACCACGAGACGATCCAGGAAGGCGAAAGAAAGGCAAACTGGTTGGTCCCACCAGCTCAAAGGGAAGAAGACTCTCCTGGAAGAAGATCTTCTCTGTCGTCGGGAAAGTGGTGAGTTTCGTACAGCAGGGCTCCACCGGTGGTGTCGTCGTTGTAGATGTCTCAGCTTCTCCCCTCTTCGGATTCTTTAGGTCCTGTTGCGACTTCTGAAGTTCCAGTCCCCAAAGCCCTGCTTTTATGCAGAAAACCCCCATTCATCAGCCTAGCTGTCAATCAAACATGCTAAGTGGTGAGCCGGGCGGCTCACCACTGGGCCAATCACACAAGAGTGTGACTTGAGTTGCCAAGGCAACTCAGTCCAGGGTGCCTATTCCCCCCTCCCACACAACCTGTAGACCCAGACAGAGTGGCACCACTTTTGGAGGCTTCTGTGCAGAAGCCCACCAAAAGTGGAACAAAGGGCTCGACTTGGGTTAGGGTTTCAGAGGCGAACACAAACGCCATTTTAAAACCGAGTCCTGGCAAAAAGACCCAACCGGGGAATAAATATTAAATACATATCTTTAACATTGCACCAAAAAGTGGTGCGCTTAAAATGAATGGGAAAATCCCATAGGAAATATTCCGGGGGAATATTTTGCATGGTATCCACTGCCACCAGCTAGAAACTTGACAAGGGGGGACTGGACAGTGCCCCCTTGGAAAACAGACCCAGGAGCAATCAAATTACCCCTACCAGTACTTCCACAATATGATGGTTTGTACTGGTTCTGTTCACAATTTAAGACTAGTAAAGACAATGGTGACTTTACATGCCCTGGGAGACAGTAGTCAGTCCCGGGGTATGGAGTCTATGTTTGGGGGTCACTATGACACCCCTGTGTTACTGCACTGAGGGTGCTGTGTAACACATATCCCAAAAACACATGAAGCCCTTTGGAGTAAAAGACCCCATAGCCAATAAAACAAATTACATAGTCAAAGGACATTCTCAAATCATGTCTAAGAGTGGGAGAAAAAGAGTCTCACTCTTAGCAGGAGAAAATAATGAAACCCCAAAAATCCAGCAAAGCTGCTGGGGGACTCACTAGGTTTGGCAAATTAGCCTTAACAGAGAATTCTCCCTAACACTCGCCCCCCCCCCCCCAAACTAAGGAACAGGAGGATTTAATCCACTCCTGGATGAATCTCATACCTCTAGTCGGTTACAAACACCCTAGAGAGACCATCAGCATTTTGGTGGTAACACCCTGGCCTGTGTTCAATGATAGAGTCAAAGGTTTTCCTTTGTAAGCTATATGACCTACAAACCCTTTAAGGAACATCAGTCTTTTTAAAACTATAGGGTATCTGGTTGACCAGTCCCTCAGAAGTTGGTACAACTTCTGAACCTGTGTTAGGCTTTTTCAAGGGGCCCTTATAAAGGATTCCCTTAGATCTAGAGGGGCCTCCAGAGTTCCTCACCACCTCTCTGTTCGGAGAAAGTTGGGTTTTGGGCCTCTTGGTTAGAGGGGATGGAGATAAGCAAGGTACCTGCTTCTCCTTCCTCTTAGATCTAACCTTACCTACTTTAGGAGATTCACTCCCAATACTAGGATTTGGGTTGGAGTCTTCAGTAGAAGGTCCAACAGTCTGAAGGTTTTTGGCCTTAGACTTTTCTTTTCTGGTTTTCCACCAGCACCGAGAATTACCAGTTCTCGCAGATGGGGAGCAGCTGCAAGTGGATCTAGGTCACCTGGCCTAAGCCCCGCCCACCTGGTGCCTTCCTGCCTGCCGCTCTTTTTCACCACTTAGCAAGCCCCGCCCACCTGGTGCCTTCCTGCCTGCCGCTCTTTTTCACCACTTAGCAAGCCCCGCCCACCTGGTGCCTTCCTGCTTGCCGCTCTTTTTCACCACTTAGCAAGCCTTGCCCACCTGGTGCCGTCCTGCTTGCCGCTCTGTTTCCCTACCTAAGGAGCCCTCCAGCCTCTTTTCCTTTGCAGATGGGGAGCAGGTGCAAGTGGATCTAGGTCACCTGGCCTAAGCCGGCCCACCTGGTGCCTTCCTGCCTGCCGCTCTTTTTCACCACTTAGCAAGCCCCGCCCACCTGGTGCCTTCCTGCTTCCCGCTCTTTTTCACCACTTAGCAATCCACGCCCACCTGATGCCTTCCTGCTTGCCGCTCTGTTTCCCTACTTAAGGAGCCGTCCAGCTTCTTTTCCTTTGCAGATGGGGAGCAGCTCCAAGTGGATCTAGGTCACCTGGCCTAAGCCCCGCCCACCTGGTGCCTTCCTGCCTGCCGCTCTTTTTCACCACTTAGCAAGCCCTGCCCACCTGGTGCCTTCCTGCTTGCCGCTCTTTTCCACCACTTAGCAAACCCCGCCCACCTGGTGCCTTCCTGCTTGCCGCTCTTTTTCACCACTTAGCAAGCCCCGCCCACCTGGTGCCGTCCTGCTTGCCGCTCTGTTTCCCTACCTAAGGAGCCCTCCAGCCTCTTTTCCTTTGCAGATGGGGAGCAGGTGCAAGTGGATCTAGGTCACCTGGCCTAAGCCGCGCCCACCAGGTGCCTTCCTGCCTGCCTCTCTTTTTCACCACTTAGCAAGCCCCGCCCACCTGGTGCCTTCCTGCTTCCCGCTCTTTTTCACCACTTAGCAAGCCACGCCCACCTGGTGCCTTCCTGCTTGCCGCTCTGTTTCCCTACTTAAGGAGCCCTCCAGCTTCTTTTCCTTTGCAGATGGGGTGCAGGTGCAAGTGGATCTAGGTCACCTGGCCTAAGCCCCACCCGCCTGGTACCTTCCTGCCTGCCGCTCTTTTTCACCACTTAGCAAGCCCTGCCCACCTGGTGCCTTCCTGCTTCCCGCTCTTTTTCACCACTTAGCAAGTCCCGCCCACCTGGTGCCTTCCTGCTTGCCGCTCTTTTTCACCACTTAGCAAACCCCGCCCACCTGGTACCTTCCTGCTTGCCGCTCTTTTTCACCACTTAGCAAGCCCCACCCACCTGGTGTCTTCCTGCTTCCCGCTCTTTTTCACCACTTAGCAAGCCACGCCCACCTGGTGCCTTCCTGCTTGCCTCTCTGTTTCCCTGCTTAAGGAGCCCTCCAGCTTCTTTTCCTTTGCAGATGGGGAGCAGGTGCAAGTGGATCTAGGTCACCTGGCCTAAGCCCCGCCCACCTGGTGCCTTCCTGCCTGCTGCTCTTTTTCACCACTTAACAAGCCCCGCCCACCTGGTGCCTTCCTGCTTCCCGCTCTTTTTCACCACTTAGCAAGCCACGCCCACCTGGTGCCTTCCTGCTTGCCGCTCTGTTTCCCTACTTAAGGAGCCCTCAGCTTCTTTTCCTTTGCAGATGGGGAGCAGGTGCAAGTGGATCTAGGTCACCTGGTCTAAACCCCGCCCACCTGGTATCTTCCTGTCTGCTGCTCTTTTTCACCACTTAGCAAGCCCCGCCCACCTGGTGCCTTCCTTCACCATCACTGTCTTGTGGCCAATGCTGGATTTGACTTTTATGGACTTCATTCATTCACGGTGCGTCACTCTTTCTCAACTCTCATGCTGGACTTCCTTTGCATCTTGTACTCATGGTGACCCTGAATCATGCTGTTCCCATCTTCATCTTGTATCCTGGCTTGCAACATTATGTGTTACTACTTGACTGCAATTGTATTCGCTCTCCACGCTTGCTTCTCCACTCTTTTTGACTGCTTACTCTCTTTTCTCTGCTCCTTTCCCTTCTCCCTTTTCCTATCTCCTCCCCTTACTTTCTTCTATGCACTTACTCTATCAGAATTGTCCCTGGACCTAATATGATAGCAACCTCGTCTGTTTCCTCCACCCTCCCATTACTGTTTTTTCCTCCCCACTACCCCTCCATCACTATCTGAAATGTCGTCAGGCCTAGTATGATGGTCGCTTGTTTTGTTCCTCCCCACCCTTTCTGCACTCCTCTCCCTCACCTTTTGTTTTTCTCCGGCTCTACCAGAAATGTCGTCAGGCCTAGTAGGGTAGTCGCCTGTCTGTTTCCATTTCCTTCCCACTCTCCCCCTTCCTTCCTTATCTATGTCTTAGCACTTGCACTATCTGAAATGTCGTCAGGCCGAGTACGATAGTTAATTTCACATCCTTACTGTTCATGGCCTGTAAAAATGTGGTTGTATTTTCCATTGTTCCCTCCCTTGCCTTGAAGCGCTTTGAAACACATTGTGTATAGGCGCTATATAAATAAACAAACAAACGATCATAATAGGTCTAGTTAGGGGTCCAGTTGGTCTATCCACCTCTTCCTCAGAAGCAGGGGGAGTCACAGACTCTAAAACTGGGGGAATAATGATGGAGCTTGGTTCGAGCTCCCATTTCCCTAACATTTTAGCCTGAAATTTGCCTGGGTCAGAGGTCAACTTACCAACCCCAGGTCTTGTAGTGGGGTTCTCTGTAGAGGTTCCCACAGGCTTAGAGTGGTTCCTTAAGGTGGCCTCTCTAGCCAATTTGGTTTGGTTCTGGGTCTCCATACTGGGAGGCCTGGGGTACTGGATACTACTCCTAGAGTTCTTAGATCATTCCCCAACAGGACTCTCCCAGGCACCTCAGTTTGGGCACTGACAGGAATCATCACTGTCATGTTGTTACACTGTATGAGGGCTGGTAGAATTGGAACCATTTGGACAGGGCCTCCAGAAATCTTAGTGGGACCTTTGGGTGCCTTAGCAACATCCTCAGGCCTGAAAAAGCTTTCATCCACTACTGTTCTGCTGGCCCCAGAGTCTCGCCTGGCAGGAGTATCCTGGTCATTGACAAGAACACTGTCCATATAATAAACTTTAGAGTTTTCTGGTATGGAGTTGTACACACTCCTATTCTGATTACTAACCAGACCCATGGACTCTATTGTTATACTTGCTTGAAGACCCAAAGGTTCTTCAGCAAAGACTTCAAAGTGAGCATTAGCCATTTGGACTTCCTCCTCAGGAGTGAAGGCAAAGGAGACTGTGCTGATCCCTGTAGGTTTACCCTTACATCTGTGATCTCCTTTGATGTTGTCAGTTGCCCCACAGAGATAGCATGTTCCAAATGCTCTCTGGAAGGGTGGCTTGGTCTGACCTCCTTCTGGTTTGTGACCAGAGGGTACACTAGCCTATTGTGGTTTACCCTGGGCCTTAACCTGGTTATTTTGTTGTTTGGGGCCCTCTTTGGGTTGGGAGGTATTAGAAGTCTCTTGGTTCCCTTTTTGTGGCTGCTTTCCCTCATCCTTTTTCTGAGTGACCCCTGAATCCTTGTGAGTAGCCCTGTTGGCAACCCACAAGTCAGCAGCCTTAGCTAGCATCCTGGAATCTAATTATTTTGAATCAGCCAAGTGCTGTCTGAGCTCAGGAGAGCAGGCATCATAAATTGACTCCAACATTATAAGATTTCTCATTCCCTCATAAGTGTTCACCTTGTAACCCTTAATCCATCCCTCTAAGTTTTTCAAACACTCATTCACCCAGGTAGCCCAAGGGGTACCATCATTCTTTTTGAGGGTCCTAAACCTCTTAAGGTACTGGGAAGGGGTCTTCCCAAATCTAGCTATTAAAGCTATCTTCACACATTCATAGTCCCTTCTATCCACCTCTCCCAACTCCATTACCACATTAGATGCAACAGTGGGAAGCCTAGAGAACAACCAGGGAAGTAACTCATTCCCTGAGATGTCCTGGAGCCCATGATTATTGTTAGGGAGAATTCTCTGTTAAGGCTAATTTCCCAAACCTAGTGAGTCCCCCAGCAGCTTTGCTGGATTTTTGGGGTTTATTTTTTTCTCCTGCTAAGAGTGAGACTCTTTTGCTCCCACTCTTAGACATGATTTGAGATATCCTTTGACTTTGTACTTTGCACTGTGCAGTCCCCCCTCGTCGAGTTTCTGGCTGGTGGCAGTGGTTACCACGCAAAATACTCCACCGGAATATTTCCTATGGGATTTTCCCATTCATTTTAAACGCACCACTTTTTGGTGCAATGTTACAGATACCGCCGGGTTATTTATTTAATATTTAATCCCTGGTTGGGTCTTTTTGCCAGGACTCGGTTTTAAAATGGCGTTTGTGTTCGCCTCTGTAACTCCAACCCAAGTCGAGCCCTTTGTTCCACTTTTTGGCAGGCTTCTCCACAGAAGCCTCCAAAAGTGGTGCCACTCTGTCTGGGTCTACAGGATGTGTGGGAGGGGGGTTTAGGCACCCTGGACTGCGTTGCCTCAGCAACTCAAGTTGCACTCTTGTGTGATTGGCCCAGTGGTGAGCCGCCCGGCTCACCACTTAGCATGTTTGAGCGACAGCTAGGACTGATGAATGGGGGTTTTCTGCATAAAAGCAGGGCTTTGGGGACTGGAACTTCAGAAGTCGCCACAGGACCAAAGAATCCGAAGAGGGAGAAGCTGAGCTGACCTGCAACGATGACACCACCGGTGGAGCCCTGCTGAACCGTCTCACCACTTCCCAACGACAGAGAAGATCTTCATTCCGGAGAGTCTTCTTCCTCTGAGCTGGTGGGGATAACCAGCTCACCCTCTTTTTCGCCTTCCTGGATCATCTCGTGGTCGAATCGCCCGTGCCAAGCACCCCAGCGGCCGGATAGCCACGCTTCACCACTACTGCGAATAAAAGGGTAGTACCTTTTAACCGGGAAACTCTGCAGCTGGTTTTTTCCCTGGCAGTGCAATGACCTCCAGCTTTCCTCCACGTCGAGATCTCCTCTTCCCCTGGAAGAAGCACCGACTTGCACCCGCTGACAGGAACAACTGCCCCCGCTGGAGCTTTCTCACCATTTCAGGTACTGAGTCCTGCCTGGTCTGCCTTGCAAAAGACTGTTCAATGTGTCCCGTAAATCCTTGACTTTCTATCCTGGGGTGACTTGGGACCTACTAACTAACTTTTCCTGACTTGATCCAACCCTTTTTGAACTCTTTGCAACGACTCTTTAAAAGTACTATTGAACTGTGTGATCTTGGACACATTCCGCCTTGCTCTCTTCAAGAGTGGGCCTGGCCTATGACTTTCTTGCTCCTCAGTAGATTCTGCCTTTTCTGACTTGCTCTGGGTCTCCTAAAGTGTTGGTATTGTGTATGTTCCTAATTCTGCCTTTTTCCCTCCCTTTTTAATTAACTTATTGGAGTGCCATCTTAGGTTAAGCACTCACCTCTGTCTGAAAATAAGTGTTGTTTTAACTAAGACTTGTTCAATAAGTGATCAGGGATGTATATATATTAATAGTGACTGTGTTTGAACTTGCTTGCCACATTAGTGTTAGTGTATTTTACAAAGTGTGTTTTTAAATAAATAATTATATACTTTTATACCCAAGCTCTGGTCAGTGTTTGCTTGTACTACTGTATTTTGGTACCTATCTTGTATACTCTATATACTGTCTAACTCTTCTTGAGAGAAGTCTGGCTGCTCAGCCACAGCTACCAGGTAAATCTGGGTGGTACAGACTGCTACCAATTGGGTTTACTGCCACTACCTGTAGTCTTAAGCCTTTTGCAGTGGTCCCTAAGGGAACTGAACAGGTTTCTGCCTAACAATTATACTCAAACATAGCCAACCAATCCAACACATCCAACGTAGGCTCATACATACCCACAATCTCTTTAGGCATCCGGGGTCTTTTGGGACTGGTACTCCTAGAGGATCTGGAGAGAGAAGCATTTTCAACAGACAATTTCTTCATCTCTAGCTCATGCTTGAGCTCCATTTCTCTGAGCCTTAGTTCTTGGTGCCGTTGCTCTGTTTGAGCATTAAGTCTTTTAAACTCCAATTCAAGTTTCATTTTCTCTAGTTCCATACATGGAGTACTAAGTGTGGGACCTGGCAAAGGTCCAGTATGTACAGCTGGTAGAGCAGACAGAGGCCTATGGGGGACAGTTACAACAGCCTCACCCTCCTCTTCTGACTCTGCCTCAAGATTTTCAATACTTTGATCAATATCAATATCATCACTGTTATCTACATTCTCTGGGAGAGTGGATTCCTCTGAACCATCAACCAGACTTTGGTTTGCTAACAATCTTTCTATTAGCTCCATTTTCTTGCCTTTAGTCAGGAGATTTTTATGCTTACAGAGAACTCTTAAACAATCAGCAGTTTTTGTAGCAAGGGACTTCTGAGATGGGCACGGCTGGCGGAAGCATTGGGGAGCCCTGTTAACAATAGAGTCAATGGAAGAGCGATGAGGATGTTCTGCATCTATGCTCCTGGAACACAAGGGGCTTTATGACCCTCTTTTCAAAGGTATCCCTGGGTTTATGTCAGCAAGAGAGTTGGTGGAGGTCCAAACCTTTATGCGAAGGATATGAGCTGTACCTGAACTCGGTATGCAAAGGATTTGTGGGGAGACCGTACTCAGGGCTATTAATTTTGATTAGAGTTGACAATGGTCTGATGGTAGAAAGTCTATCCTACCCTAACCCCTTTGTTCAGATGCTGAAGTTGAGCCGGCAGAATCTTAACCAGAGAATGACAATCTTTCTCATGAACCTATATTGGAGCATGAACATGTGCACAGAAGAGGCTTTCATTAAGGCAATAATGATGTTATTGGACTAGGGCCTGATAGCTGCGGAAAATCCCCACATTATCATATGGGGAGATTTGAATATGCTCCTATTAAGTAGGGAGGGAGGACTACTCATTGATGCAATGTTGGGGGAACAAGCTCTAAGAGGGTCAAATGAGACAAGAGCCTGTGATCTGTTATGGCTAAATGGACAGAAAAAGGGGATATTTTGGGAGCAGGCACTGCTTTGTCTCAGAGAACGGTTCAGTGGCAGTGGAGAAGTTTGAGGTATTAGAAATGACCTCAATCGACCACGATTTATTAGCAATCAGCTGGGTAGTGATACGTCATGAAAGGGAAACAACGGCCATGAACCCAGTTGAACTAACATGGGAGAAAAATGGGCTCAGAATTAAAATTGTTGATGTCCCTAAAATTACAACCCAATATGAGCGCTTCATAGTTGAGAATCCAGGCAAGACAGATTATGTTTGGATCCTCAAAGCATTTATGGAAGACAGGGATCCAAGTGTAAGTGACTCTGGTATCTATGCGTTTCTATAACCATGATTCTGTATTGGCGAGAAGAGAACTTAGATCGGACATTAGAAAATTGAAAAGGAGTAGAACGTTAAAATAAAGAAACTGAAGCAGATGTACCCCAACTGGCTTTGTGCGTCCAAAGCAGCGAGGCTGCGACAGGATGCAGAGATAATGCTGAGAGAAGTGTGCAGGAATAACACAAGGAATCTGTGAGAACTCATAAACAACGGGGGTGATTTCCAGCCAGCACTCATGATGAGCCAAGTAACAGAGGAACGATGGGTGGACACTACACTAACTTGTTCGCCTTGAAAGGAGTGATGGGGGCTGGATGTGATCTAGGGGTGAGAGATAGGTGGTCATTTAGGTTTAGTAAGGAAGAGGCAAGAGCAATGATTGTAAAATTGAGTTGTTTAAACAAGTTATGGAGACAAAGCAAATTCCGGTCACATGTTGGGAGGCCATCGTGGTACCAATCTTTAAGAAGGGCGATCAGGGCGACCTAAAAAACTACGGTCCAATCGCTCTTCTGGACACCCTGGGCAAGCTATTTGCATCAGTTCTGCTGTGCGATTTGAGTGCATGGGCTATGAGGTTGGGCTGCCTGAATCCGAGACAGATGGGTTTTGTGAAAGGAGTGGGCACTTTGTTGAATCTTTTCATACTGAACATTTTGTAGCTGAGGTCCATGGAGGCGAAGACTAACATCTACTTGGCCTTCATGGACCTGGACTAGGCCTTTGATGGGGTTAGTAGGGAACGACTGTGGTCCAAGCTGACTGATTGGAACTGCCTCCCCGACCTTAACTTGATTGCGGCAATTTGAGCTGTATACACTAATACGCCGATTCAGGTGAGATTGTCAGCTAGCGGGGCTCTCTAGAGGAAAATGTATACTTATCGTGGGCTAAAGCAGGGGTGCACCTTTTCTCCCCTGTTATTTAGCCTCTATATGTTAGATCTAAGGGAGTCTCAAATAATGACTCAGGCCTTCCCACCTAAAATTAACTCCATTGATATTACCTGGATGATTTGCTCTTCATTGACCAGACACCTATCGGACTGCAGCGCAGGCTTAGCACATTCATCTTCTACTTGAAGGATAATGGGATGCAAGTCAATGTGAAAAAATTGAAAGTCCTTATTATGTCATCGGCATGCAGGAAACAGAGGGGAGCTTACTCATGGAGGTTGGAGGATGAAAGGTTGGGTATGGTGGACCTTATAACCTATTTGGCATATTAGTCAATAAAAACCTGGATGAAAAAAGCCCACTCTATTATGCTAAGATTTAAGTTGGTAAGATTACCGACTCACGGAGCAGCCCTGCATAGAAGGTACCAGGTCTATTCGGCTCTCCCACTTCTTACATTCTATAAGCAGAAGGTGGTGCAGATTCTAACATATGGAGCTGAGTCTCTGCTGAATTTGACCTGGAAAGTGTGGGGATTATTGGAAGGTCTTTTCTGGAGGAAGGTCCTGAGGCTGCCCAACTCGCTGCCAGTATGTTCTATTCGATTCGAGCTGAGGCTGCAGTTACTTGAATCAATAGCGATGTGGAAAACCATATCTCTATATAGGAAATGATCACTCCTGATAGCTCTACCCTGTTTGACATCATGAGGTGGAATGAAGAAATTGTTCCAGATAAAGGATTGAAACTCTGCATGGATAAATGTGAGAATTATCTTAAATGGTGTGACATCACAAGAGATCTGATTATTTCCAATCTAACAAAGGTAAAAAAAAACTGCAATACCTGGAATGGATTGTCACCATAGAGACAAGAAGTAGGGATAGATGTAGGCCTACATTGAGATGTGAGCTAAAAGGTCTAAAACAAACTCCGGCATACCTCCAATAGTTCTCGTCAGCCCATTTTAGAGATCTTCTCATGCAGTGTCGCTTGAATATTCTCCTGAAACGAGAAGTGCAGTTGGCAAGGAAACAGATTGGAGACGCTGAATCTTATTGTAGATACTGTGGAGACGCTAAGAATGTAGAGTCACTCTTCCATCTAATAACCTCCTTTAAGGCTTTGACAGAAGTACGAACCAGATATCCGTAGGGGCACTTAAGGCAAACATATCTGTTAACAGCAGAGGAATGGTGAGAGAGAGATTATTCATTGGTGAAAATATAAGCCTGGTATTAGCGTTAATGCCATTCGTGGAGTATGTTTTAAAGGAGGGAGATTAATCGGTTTGGAAAGAAATGGAACAAACTGAGTATGAATGGGTTTTATCATGAATTGGTTTATTGCTTATTTTTATGGAAGGTGAATGATGTAGTTAGGAGTGAATATGTAAAAGGTTTTACTGATAAACCAATAAACATTTAAATTTAAAAAAAAAGAATTTAGACATGTTTATAGAAATAAGATTATGAATGTCTGCAACTTTGGTGAGGAAAAACTGAGCCAGTGAGTTGAAAAACTTTTGGGAAGGAGTTACACTAGTTGTTCCCTGATTTGTAGATGTAAACGATCGGACTAAGGCAAACAGTTCTTTAGACTGTTTAAGGGCGGACGCCACCCTCTCAGTAAAGTACGTCTGCTTGGCCAGCTGAATAGCTGTATGGTAGCCTTTAGTAAGCTTCTGAAATTTTTTTTTATTTGCCTTATCATGCGAGCGCAGCTATTTACGCTCCCCTTGCCTATCCCCAGGATGTGCAGACTGAGAACCAGGGAGCAGACAGACGCTTACAGGGACAAAGCAATTTAAGAGAGACATCTTGATCGGCAGTCTGCCGCAAGATATCAGTTAAAAAAAGAAGATCTAAAGATGGTGCAGACTGACATTTGTCCATGATAAGAGGTTAAGGCAGTCTGGTCTGCTGCCCACGAATTGGGACGTAGAATAACAGCCAGAGGAGGTGTCATACCAGCCCTGATTGTTGGAATCGAAAAGGAAACCAAATGGTGGTCAGAACAGATAACTGGATTGAGAGAGTCAATAAGAGTATAGGGTCAGCAGCAAAAAATTAAGTCTAGAATGCCACCTTGAAAATGGGTGGGCTCTGATACTATCTGGGTCCGCCTCAGGTCAGCCAAGGACTCAAAGAACCAAGCCGGACCCGGGGAAAATTATACTTTAAAAAAAAAATGTTTTATTTATTAATTTCACACACAACATATAACAACACTCCCGAAATTTCCACCTACATGCATTTCACAGTATACCGTACATGTTTATTTCTTCAATGTCTTCCCCCCCCTCGCTCCCCCAAAAACTCGAGCACTACTCCTTATACCTCCGCTATTAGTTATTCAGGGTAAGTCCTCCTCAGGGTTCTCAGGCAAGTCCACATCGCTGGGGTCACTACGGGTGCACCCATGTAGCGAGGCTATCATTTGTCTCCATTCTATTAGTGGTCCCACTTCTTCTCCCTCTCCTTTGCTGGCCGCCTCATACCATGCCATTGTCTCCGCATCGGCCCACTTGAGGACGTCCTCCTACCATCTCTTCACTGTAGGTCTGTGAGCAGCATTCCAGCCCATTGGCGATTCTCCTCTTGCCCAGGATGTATGCTAAGTCTTTGAATATGCATTCGTGTTTCAGTTTTCGTGGCCTGGTAAAACCCCCCAGCATGCATGCCCAAATGGATTCTACGTCTAATTTAATCCCCTTCTCGGACAGCTTGAGTTTAATCTCCCCCCAGAATTTCCCAATCTCTGGGCATGCCCAAAACATGTGGATCATCCCAGCGTTCTCTTCGCCACACTTGGGGCAACTTTGTGCCTCTGCATTTCAAAATTTCGCTATCATACAGCGGGTCATGTATGCTCTGTGAGTGACATATAGTTGGATTTGTTGCAACCTGGCGTTTCTGGAAACCTTCTTGTGATATTTTTCGTCATTTTCCGTCTTGCATGGCCTCTCCTGCCTCCTCCTCCCAATCCCTCCTAAAATCGGTGAGCTCTTTCCCCACTCTCAACATAGTTCATAAATCCTGGATATCTCGTGCCCCCACTCCGAGATGTCATACATTGTTTCAATGGTCGTAACCGTGAGCTCCGCCAGCTCCAACTTGGACCAAGTTTCTTTCACTCTCTTGACAATTTTGTTATACGTGATGTACTGTCCTGGCTGTACCCCAGTCTCATCTACTATTGTTTGGAACTCTAAGACCCCTCCCTCCTGCCAGATATCCCCCAGGGTAGCCAGGCCCACGGGCTCCCAGTATCTTCGGATCATTCTTCTGAGTTGGTCATCCGCTCCACACAGCGCCACTAGTGGCGCCTGCAGGGAGCACGGGCCAGGCCTCCCATGGACCGGCCCGCTCTGTGCCAGACCTCCCAGCCCAATCTGAGTAATCTCGGTCTCTCTCGCATCTCTGGTTTGGGGAGCCATATTAGTTCTCGTAAAAAGTAAGGGGCACTATCCTCCTTCAGTAGCCTGGATTCTGCCGTCTCATTTTCCGCTAGCTACCTGGCTACATATTGTAGTTGCGCCGCTAAGTAATATACCTCAAAGTTTGGTAACTTAATCCCCCCTTTATCATATGTTTTTCTGAAGCTTCCACAGGGCTACCCTATCTCTGGTGTTATGCCACAGGAAGCCTGTACACAAGCTGTGTAGTTTAGTGAAGAAGCGCCTGGGCACCATATATGGGATATTTGTAAAGAAATGTAGTAGCCTGGGCAGAACCACCATCTTCAACAGGACCGCCCGACCTACCACAGCCAGGGGAAGCTTGGCCCAAAATGCCATGCTATTTTTAACGCCTTCCACCGCTTTCTCTGTATTATATTTGTGCTCTGCCGCTGCCGTATGGTAGATATTGATCCCCAGATATCTGAACGTTTCAGTCTGCCATGCTACTTGTAGGGAGGGCAAGTTTGTCTGTGCGGTGTCTCTGTATCTGCCCAGGGGAAACATGGTTGATTTATCGGGGTTGACCTAAATCCCGGAGAAGGCCGCATATCGTTCCATCACTTCTAAGATATATTGCAGGTTCTCCTCCGGGTAGCGCAGGTATAAAAGCATGTCGTCTGCATAGAGTGATATTAGGTGCGGTCCCGCTTTGGTGCGGACCCCTATCTCACCGTATTGTTGTCTAAGGTAGATGGCCAGGGGCTTGAGTGCTAATATATACAACATGGGTGACCATGGGCAGCCCTGCCTCGTGCCCCGGCCCAACTGCCAGATCGCCGATATGTTCTTCCCCGTTCTTACTCTGGCTGTGGGGGAGCTATAAAGCATTTTCACCCACCGCAGGTACCCAGGTCCCATCCCAAATCCCTTTAAGACCGCCATCAGCCAAGGCCATCGGACCGAGTCAAATGCCTTGACTGCATCCAGCGAGACCACTGCCATTTCATCTGGGTCGACCTCTGCCTGCTCTATGATGTGATGAAGCCTCCTGTGGTTGTCGGATATGCTCCTACCCGGGACATATCCTGTTTGGTCAGGGTGTATCAGTTTATTTATCATAGGCTTAAGTCTATTAGCGAGTACTGTAGTAAAGGTCTTACTGACCTGGTTGAGCATGGACAGTGGTCCAAATGACCCGCAGTCCGCGCTGGGCTTGCCTGGCTTGAGGAGAGGGATAATCATCGCCTCCCTCAGGGACGCCGGCAGTCTTCCCGTCTCGTATGCCTCATTCAACATGGCCAGCAGAGGGGGTAGGATTTCTTGTCTATATGTTTTGTAGAACTTGCTGGGGAGCCCGTCCATCCCAGGGGCCTTGCATGTGGGTAGGTGCTTCACCACTGCCTCTAGTTCCTCTAGCGTGATCGGGGCTTCCAAGTTCTCTCTGTCTTTTGTGCTAAGTTGGGGCAATCCTATGTCCTCTAGGACCTCGCGAGTTTCGCTTTCCATGTCTTCCCCCACTTCCGCGTAGAGGTGTTTGTAAAATTCAAGAAATCTCTTGTTCACCGTTTCCTGGGTATTACAGGTCTGTCCCGCCTCCCCCATTACCTCGCTACTCACGGGCTTTTGTTCCTTGTTTTTATAGAGCGACGCTAGCAGCCGCCCTGGTTATTTCTTGTAGTTTAGGTTGCTGAGCCTGTCCCATAGCTCTCCTCCCACCAGCTGTAGCTGGCTTGCCCTCTCAGAGTGTTCTAGCGTGGACCCCTCTTTCTCCATAATTGTTTCCAATCTCTTTTCTACACCCTGCAACTCCCGCTCTATATCTCTTTGGAGCCCTTTGGATTTGGCGATGGCCGCCCCTCTAATTACCACCTTAAAGTCCTCCCATAGAGTCCCCTCTGATTCCACACTTCCCGTGTTGAGTTCAAAGTAGTTGATTATTTCCTCTCGAAGGTCCTCGCGGAATACAGAATCTTTCAGGGCCTCAGCTCTAAGCCTCCAAGTGGGGACTCTGGCTCTTGGGGGCTGATGTCTCCACTCCAGGACCATGGGGGAGTGGTCCGCCAGAATCCTGGCTTTGTATTCTGAGCCAGATACTCCGGGGGTGGCGAACATGTAATCCAACCTTGTGTATAGAGGTTGGGGGTCCGCGTAGTGAGAATAGTGTCTCACTGTCGGGTGCTGCTGCCTCCAAATGTCTTCAAGCCCAAAATCCCCCAGGAGGGCTCTAAGTGCTCTCGCTGCGGGCGTGGGTTTATCATATTTCGTGTCCGATCTGTCTAGTACAGAGTCTAATGTACAGTTAAAATCCCCCCCCCCCAAACGACCAACTCGCCCACGAGGGGGCTAATCTTCCTATATAGCAATTTATAGTATTGGTTGATATTTTATTTCTATCGCGCTCGTACACAAGTGTTTCAGAGCGCGACAAGGCAAGGGAGGGGAACAGGGGAGAACAAAACAGCGATCTTACTAGGCCCAGTGACATTGAGAATGCGCAAGTGCATGGGAGAGGGGGGAGGGGAAAAGTGCATGGAAGGGTGAGAGGTGGAAAGTGCGAAGCAGAGGAGAAACAGATAAATAACAATAAATAAATAATAAAGGCAACAAACAGTGGTAATGCAGCCAGCAATTTGCAAGTGCTAGGTTTAAGGCAGCAGACAGGGTAGGTCTGATAAGTGCAGGAAGAAAAGGGGGGGGCTATATGGGTACAGATACAGACCCCAGAGCAAGGGGTGGCCCGGAGGCAGTGCGGGAGGGTTGCAGGATGAGCAGGTTCCTGGGCCCAAAGGACAGAGGGTGGCCAGGTGCACGGTGCCAAGAGAGAACAGATCAGCAGGGGAGAGGGGGAGCGAAGGCAGAAGAAAAGAGGAAGGTCTTGAGGTGCTTCCGGAACCGGAGATGGTTCTCCTCAAGTTTTAGAGTGGCAGGGAGGCTATTCCAGAGAGAGGCCCCAGCCGAAGACATAGATCTACCCCCAGCTCGTTGCTTAGAAAAACGACTGACCCTGAGTGAGTTGGAGGTAGAGGAGCGGAGAGCTCGAGAGGGGAGGTATTTGCGGTGGGATAGCTGAAGGTATTTTGGACCCAGGCCCCAGAAAGTCTTGTGGACAATGCAGAGGGTTTTGAATTTAATCCTTGCATCCACTGGGAGCCAGTGGAGAGATTTCAGAGCTGGAGAGATACGATCCCAGGGCTTGAGGCCAAGGACAAGTCTCGCAGTCCTGTTCTGGATTAGTTGCAGAGGGCGGAGAGTAGAGGTTGGTAGATTTAGAAAGAGGCTGTTACAATAGTCCAAGCTAGAGAGAACCAGAGCTTCAGATACCATGAGCTTCTGGGGGAAGGAGAGGAAAGGCAGAGTGCCTCTGAGGAGGTGCAGTCGGAAATTTGACTTTTTAGAGACCTCAGAGATGTGGGCGGAGAAGGAAAGGGTGGGGTCAAAGATTACCCCGAGGTTCTTAGCCTCGCAGGTGTGGGTAGGAGAAGGGCCAAGGAAGGCCGGCCAGAGAGTGAGTGGAAATGATGGTGAAGGTGTGCTGATGAGGAGGATCTCCGTCTTGCTGGCATTTAGACAAAGATAATTGGCGGCACACCAATTCTGAATGGCAGTTAGGCAATCAGAGATGAGATAGGGAGAGGAGGTGGCAGAGGGCAGCCTGAAAATGAGTTGAGTGTCGTAAGCGTAGCACTGGAAATTTGAGCAGAAAATGGCAATGCAGTGGGCAAGAGTTGCCAGGTATTGGTTGAAAAGCCACGGCGAGAGGTTAGACCCCTGGGGAACACCACAGGTAGGGAGGAAGATAGATGAAAGGAAGGAACTAAGTTGGACCTGGGAGGGTCGATCTGAGAGGAAAGAGATCAGCCAGGCCAGAGCCTGATCAGTGATACCCAGGTTTCATGGATAGTTTATAGTATGACACCGTATCCTGATTGGGAGCGTATGTGTTTATGATGCTTATTTCTCTATTTTCCAGGAGTCACCGAATTGCCACCATCCTCCCATCAGGCTCTGCCACAGTTTGTAAAATCTGAAGAGGCACCTGAGGTGCAACCCATATAATCACTCCCCTGGCATATGCTGAGTAAGTGGCTCCTACGGTGATGCCCTTCCATTTATTTTTAATTACCTCCTGTTTCTCCTTTGTAAGGTGGGTTTCTTGCAACAGGGCTTCATAAATTGTTTGTTTTCTCAAGTACATCATCACTTTATTTCTCTTCAGATAAGTATTGAGCCCCCTGACGCTCCAGGTTATCATTCTGAGGTCACCCATCCCCTTTCCGGTCTCTCCTCTTTACCCTTGTTCTGAGGTTTTCGCGTAGGCGCACTGATACGTGCTCGTTCTCTAACCACTACCCCAACACACTCCCCAACTCCCGCCCTCCCCTCCTCACCCCAACAGTTGCCCAGCTCCATCCCTGGATCTCAGGCGATCCCGCATTTGGTTCTGTCCAGCTGCTCCGGTACCGGACACCCAGCAAGAGGTTACCATACTACCGGTAACCGAACTAACCTATCTAAGGGGGTTGAGATTGGGTGCTCCTCTGCTCCCGGTCATGCATCATCATATTCTGCCTTCCCGTAATTTAGTGCAACTAATCAAATCTGCGTCATCATATTCTACCTTCCCATTATGTGATGCCACTATATTCAAGTCCCATCGGCGCGTCTTTATACAGCACTACGCTCGCTGAAACGCTGCTTCATTTCTCTGCACTGCTTCCCTTCAGGTCTTCCCTTCCTTCAGGGCAGTTTTGTGAGTCCAGCCAGTCCAAAGCCTCCTCTGGGGTGTCGAAAAACAGTGTTCTGTTCTTGTGAAATATCTTCATTCTCGCTGGGTACATCAACATGTACATGTGTCCCGAGTCCCGTACCCTCCTCTTAACTGCGCCAAGATTTAGTCTCTTATGTTGCACCTGAAGAGTGTAGTCAGGGTATGCTGTTATCGAGGCAGATGCCCTCTGGATTGTACCTCCTTTGCCGAAGTATTCCAGTATGCGTTCCCTGCCGTGGTAGTTCAGAATTTTAGCGATGATGGGTCTCAGAGGGACGCAGGGGGGGGTCTTCTTGCCAGGGCTCTGTGGGCCCTCTTCACCGCAAATCCCTGAGACAGTGCGCCCCCTTTGATCTCCTGAAGGAGCATGGATTCCATGTACTCAGTGGGGTTCGCTCCCTCCTCCTTCCGGAAGCCCCACGATGCGTATGTTGTTCCTTCACGCTCTTCCCTCCGCTTCCTCAGCTCTACTCTCCAGGTTGCCCACCTGCTGCCGCAACACATGGATCTCTTGGGCGTGCGAAGCACACGCCACTGTATTTGCCTCCACTCCCTTTTCTAATTCTCCTGTGTGATCGGCTATGGACCGCACATCTTGTCGAAGGAGGTCCAGGTCTATTTGCACTGCGTCTATTTTTGATTCCAGCGCCACCTTCAGTGTAGACATGGCGGCCTCCAATTTTGACTCCCACAAGGCTTTCAGGTCTGCAATAGCCTGCAGGATATACCGGTCGTCTCTCGCCAGGGAGACTGCTTGCCGGGCGCTGCTGTCCTTGCTTCTGGCGCCTTCCGTTGGTTGCAGGGTCTTGGTGTAGTCATCCATCGTGGGCTGTTTTCCTTTGGTTTTGTTAAGCTTGGTCGCCATACCTTTCGCTCCAATAGGCCCGCCAACCACTTGCTGCAGGCGTTTCAATGCAGTGTCACCGTCAGGGGACAAGCCTCGTGAGCGTAGATGGTTGCGTAACCCGCCCCCAGGGCAGTGATCTTCTCCACTTACTGATCTCGCCAGCAGGGCTACTATGTGAGGCAATCACGTGCGAATCCCATTCGGTGAGCTTATCTTTAGGCTTTGCCCTACTGTGTAAGGGCCCAGGATCTGTCCAGTGGTCCTAGCTCTACTAGCCTGGGTTGTGTCGCTTGAGCGTGCTTCAGAGCCGCAGTTTCAACCACCTCAAGGCCTCCCAGGCTGCTGTGACTTCACGGTACTCATAACCTCATGGGTCTCCCAGTTCCAGCTCATGCTCGCTCGGGGACAGTGCGACAGCGTCCCCCGGCCAGTCTGCCCTGGCTCAAGTTACTTGGGCAAATATGGCTCCCTGGCCCCAACGTTCAGCAGGGCCTCCTTATGTCGTCTCCTGTCTGTCAGCTGCCAATCACTATCACAACCTTGTTATTCGTGCTCTGCAGCAGACCATCATGGGGTAGCCTGGTCCTCTATGGCGTGGAGGGGTGTTCCTGCCAATGTGTGCTGCCCACTGCTTGTCCCGGCTAATAAAGCGGTGGGGATGCCCCCACTTAGGTGCCAGGGCCGTGCAGGGGGCCGAACGATGCATCTCCCTCCTCCTGCCGGGCTCCCCTGGTCACGTACACCCCCGCCGATCCTCTGCTGCTCCTGCGGAGGCAGGGGGGAATGGTCCCGGGCCCCGTGCGACGCCGCCAGCTGGGGCCCAGAGTCTAGTGCAGCGCTGGCGGTCCCCAGGCCCCCTTCAGCAGCGCTGGGGTGTCGGTGCTGCCCTGCACCCATCCATCTCCTTGCGGTCCACTACGGCCGTTCCTCGTACCTGACAGGCCGGGTACCGACGTGCTTGGCTAGCTGGTGCCGGGGCTAACGCGATGAAGCCCCGGCGTTCCACAATGTCTAGGTCGTACGTCCTCCGTCAAATCTCAGGGGGACCAGCCGCCACAGCCGCTCTGAATGGCTGCTCCGCCCGACACCGACACCTCGGTCACTGCATGCTTCTGGGCTCGGGAGTGTCCGGGCGCCGGATCTGCGTCGATTATGCACAATCCTGCACTAGTGCTGTGCGGTCCTCATGCCGGGTCCCACTCAAACGGGTCTCAATAAGTGCTGCCTCACAGCGCCCTCACACTCATTGCTAGTCTCCCCAGGCAGTTCCTTTGTTGCAGGGCGCCGCGGCCATTTTGGGCAGCGTTCCGCGGATCTCTGTCCAGTGTTCCGACGTCGATTTAGATTAATGTGCTTGGGTCGAATTCCACTTCCAATGCACACAGAGCGCACCGGCTGCCTTCCCCTGCACGATCCTTTCTTCTGGGCAAGGATTGTGTGGCAGGGAAGGCAGGTATCTGCCTAAAGTAAAACGGATCATCGTGAGCCCAGGAGTCCTCCAGCCTCTTGCATGGCCAGCAAGCCACACCCCCGAAAATTATACTTGATGTTAAAATCCACCAATACTGTGAGATTAGAAAATGTAATCTGAAGAGCAGCAATAAGGTCAACAAAAGGTTCCTAAAAGTCATAATGAGGCCGGGGGACGATAGACAATTAAAAAATGTAGCTTCGGCAAAACTGACGCAAGGAAACGCACTAAAGGGCTTCCATTTTTAGAGAATGAGGCAGTTTAATAGGCACTACAGTTAAAACAGATTTAAAAACAATAGCGACCCCTCTGCCAGGGTGGAGTGCTTCTATATTAAGCCGAATAATCTTATAATCAGAAGGAAGGGCAGCAATGACTGTTAGAGCTGAAGCTTCCGACAGCCAAGTCTCTGTGAGACAGAGCAAGTCAGGAGAACGATCTTCCAAGAGATCGTAGATAGATGCAGAATGCGCTATGAGGAAGTGGATATTCAGCAACAGCAAGTTCAGAGCCGGGCCACCACGATACTAAGGGTGTCCGGCTTTAGGGCGGCTAAGTTAAAGTCCCTAGGGAATCTCGTATCAGCAAGCTGTATAATATCGGCCCGTGTATGCCCGGACGGGCACAGACAAGCTTAACTTTGGCGCAGCTTTCGCGCGGGCTGCGCACCACCGCTGTGTCTGACTACTGCGCTTGACCGCTGCGCTGTCGGCACACCCAACCCTTATGACGGCACATGGTATTGGCTCAAAAATATGTGCTGCAGAAGAGAAAATACTGTTGAGCTTGACTTGGAAAACCACGGAGTGGGCAAACTGTGTAATTTGAATCGGTTTGTTTGGGAATGTAAACGATTTCTCACTGCGATCAATTATGATGTGTTAAGAGACTGCACACTGGAAACGAAAAGAAGAGAGATGAAAAAGAAAACATATGGACAAGGCCGGCAAGACCCTGGCCTCGCTAGAACAACGAGAACAGAGTAAGGGACAAGTACGGGCCATACAAACCCAAGAAGGGGAAATTATAACGGGCGATTCCGAGATCGCGCAGGCCTTTGCCAATTATTATGAACAACTATACTCCCCACCAGCAGAGGACCCCACAACAAGCGCTCCACACTTTCTTGAACAAATCGAGATCCCCCAACTCTCCAGATCACAAATAGAACAACTAGACACTGATATTACGGAAGAAGAAATCGGGGAAGCACTATCACAGATACAGACGGGGAAGACCCCAGGCCCCAACGGCTTCCCGGTAGAAATCTGTAAACGTTTAGGTGGAACAATGATGAAACACATGCATAGCATGTTCCTCCGCAGCAGAGAGCAGGGCTATCTCCCCCCGGACCTCAGGAAAACAAACATTGTAGTCATCCCCAAAGCAGGGAAACCCCCAGAACACTGCGCCTCGTACAGGCCTATATTATTAATTAACAGGGAGGCCAAAATACTAGCTAGAGTCCTGGCAAACGGGATGCTCGGGGTGATCTGATCTCTGGTCCACCTGGACCAATGCGGCTTTATGCCTGACAAATCCACAAGAATGAATCTCCGTAGGGTCCGGGTGGCCTTAGACAGAGCAGCAGATATCCCAGACCCGCTCGGCCACCTTGCGGTTGATTTCGAAAAGGCCTTCGATTTGGTGGGATGGGAGGCCTCCAAAACAAAATTAGTGCCCAAATCTCATGCGTTGCATTATGCCCCATAGGGCCCTATGGGGCATAATGCAACGCATGAGATTTGGGCACTACTATATGGTGTGGACTAAACTTCTATACACCCTCCCCGTAGCATCTGTGCGGGTCAACGGGAAATCATCGAGGACATTCCCGCTGGGCCGCGGGACCAGACAGGGCTGCCCCTTCTCACCTATACTATTCCTTCTCGCCATTGAGCCCCTGGCAATTAGACTACACACAGACACACGATGGACGGGGTTCGCCTGGCCCACGGGGGGTGAGGAGCGTGTCTCACTATATGCAGATGATCTCTTGATCTACCTAAGCAAACCAGTAACCTCCTGCCCGATGGTAGCTGTCATGATGCCTACCCCCGGGCATCCAGATCAAGCCCATCAGCCCCGGGAGCAGGCATCCAGGTGCTTACTAAAAACCCAGCAGCCCCGGCTAGGGGCTGTCTGGGTACAGTCCTGGCGCCATTGGCACCAGGCTCATAGAGGAAATCAGTCCTGGCGCCATAGGTGCCAGGCTCATGTACATTACTTACCTCATGCATACCATGCTGCAATGAAGTCAAGCCAAACTGAGGCCTGAATGGGACTACTTTACTTCAGGGACTATTTTTTACTCGGGTGTGGTTCTGGGGGAACTTCTTACCTGGGACTACTTTGAAGGCTATTTAAACCACGCCCGAACAGCAGCACATGCTTCGCGTTATTCTGCATCCAGCAGCGTAACGCTCACCGTGCCTGCAGTCAGCATCCAGTCTTCTGCCACGCCTGCCTCGAATCCAGAGCTCCTAGAAAAAGAGGAAAGAAGAAGGAAAAGACAGAACACGGACACAGACTCTATTTCAATTCCTTACCTGATTCCGGATCCATCACGTCTTCGAACTTGGAAAGGACCTTATTTCTGCATGTGTCGTATTGCCAGCTGCAGCGCCGCGCCATACTCACCAGTCCTCACAGCATTTTTCGATTCGGTGCTGCCTCCATCATTTTCCTCGCCGAACTCCAGCATCTAGGGGACAAAAGAAATATAAGGTGAGCCGAGAGAGCCAACAAATACAATCTCTTTTTACCACCATAGACTTTCCTGATTTACCACCGGAGGCATTATTCTTTAACATCCCGCAACATCTTACGCCACACCTGTAAGGAGAGAGAAAACAACAAGTTAAATACACGCATCTTTTACTGGACAGTGATGGGTAATACAGACTCTTACCTGAACGCCATCAGCTGCCACAAGACAATCTTCTCTTGGACCCGGCTGCAACACAAGAAGGGAATGGGACAAGAGTGAACATCGGACATATTGAACTCTTTGGACTTTATACTTACGGGTTCTCGCCAGCAACCTCGGAGTCAATATTCATCCAGAACTCTTCCAACGCCTTCGAACCAGTGAAGTAACTGGTATCTACGCGCCCCTGCATTCCACGCAGGATGGAGAGCTCATCCTTCAAAAACATAAGGTGAGATTACTGAAAGGGAATATCGGAGGTGATTAGTGGGGAGAACAGTGGGGTGCCATTACTAGAATCCACGGGTGGCTGAATCCCTTTCTCCACTTGCAGGAGAATACTTGTACGGGTCAAGCAGACGAGATTAGGTGGGCCAGTCCAGTCTGTCATCTCTGCACTACGCTTCACGATGGAGGAGACCGCAGCTGTCCGGGTCCGATCGACGCCCCTGTGGGAGCCAGGTGAGAGTAACATTAACCAGGAACCCGGAGGAGTACCAACACTTCATGGGCCTTTGGGTAAATACACAGAAATCAATATACTTCCCGGTCCAAGGGGGAGAAGAAGCGATCCCAGACCCCTGCATGTATTACGTCTCGATACTAGGCTTCACTTACCTGGGTATACAGATAACCACCACACCAGATGACTTCCTCAAACTGAACTTACGCCCAATAGTGGATAGATTTGAAAACGACGTCTCTCACTGGCAAACTCTTCCTCTCTCACTACTGGGCAGGGCCGCACTATTTAAGATGTTGGCACTCCCGAGATTTCTATACGTCCTCCAGAACGCCCCACTCCCAATCCCGGCTGCCACATTCACAGACATTGACAAGTCCCTACGCACTTTGTTATGGTGCGGGAAACAAGTCTGCATTGCCCTCAAAACACTCCGTTGGTCGGTGTGGGAGGGAGGCATAGGACTGCCCGATATTTGCATATACTACTGGGCGGCACAAGCAGGGGTGGCAAACGACTGGCTACACGGGGACCCAACGCTCACACATCTGGATCGAAACAATAGACACCGGCCTCCCGCCTCCTCTACAAATACTCTACGATGACAAAGAAAACCTGAAGGGGGTCCCCAGGAGGTCCCTGCACACCTGTCGAATCTGGAAGGAGATACACAGACATATCGGTTGGGAGGGCAAATCAACCCTGATCCATCCCCTATGGCACAACGCACACCTTCCCGAAATCCTGCGAATGGGCCATTTTGACACCTGGGAGAGGAGCGGGATATCTACACTGGCAGACATTATTCACGAGGGTCGGCTGAGAGACTTTGACGCGCTGAATACAACATACAGACTAAGGCCTATGGACCACTTTATATACCTCCAACTCACACACGCCATCAACACCCAATTCCAGAACCTCGCCGACATACCTGCATGCTCCCCCGTAGAGACAAACACCCTTCCACACCGAATCCCCGCCAAGGTTACTTCCACCCTCTACCAGGTGATCAACTCCTTTGGCTCTGGGGAATTTACACACCTCCGAGGAAAATGGGAGCAGGACCTGGGGGCATTGGAAACAGAAGAATGGGTGGAGGCACTGATGTCCCCACGTGAGATTGGAATAAACGCACAAATCAGATTGATACCACTCAGGATCCTGCACAGATCGTACTACTCTAGAACACAAACATCCAGATTGGCGGGAGACGACGATGCAACCTGCCTCCGCTGCAAGAGGGCAGAGGGGAACTTTTACCACATGATCTGGGAATGTGGGGTATTGCAGGACTTTTGGACAGCGTGCCTGTTGCGACTCTCCAGGGTGCTGGGAGTCCCAATCCCACAAGACCCCAAACTTATTCTATAGGGAATAGGGGTAGAAACGGATCTTACCAAATAGGAAAGGACATTTCTAAGTGTGGCACTAGGGCTGGGAAAGAGACTAACGGCAAGCACCTGAGGCTCTGCGGACAGAATAGGTATTGACCGATGGACCAATGAAATGGACAGGTGCGCCTCGCTGGAAAGACGAATCTACACGGCAAGGGGGTGCCCCCGGAAGTTCCTCAAGATATGGGGGAAGTGGGAGGAATAGGAACAATACCAGGAACCGAGGAGAGCCTGGACGCGTTCCGCACCGCCATACGGCACATCGGGCCAACCCTCCTCCTCCCTTTGAGGAACTTACTATCAACTGTAATGTCACGTGCTATGCTCTCGCTGTTCAGTCATCCTACTGTGATTATAAATGTGTACCTGTGCTGTTTTTCTTGTTGAAAACTTAATAAAAAGAAGTTTTTAAAAAAAATACATATACGTGAGATACTGTAGACCACTGTATATGCTTATTGTCTACGGTTCTTGTTGAGGAATACTTAAACGTATATCCAGAGTTTAAGTGATGTCCTAGTTACAATCTCGGTTACCTGATAAACAGGTGAGGCCTTTCTTTTTGAAGTTTCGCACACATTTATTAGAAACTCCGGAGATTTCATGGCCAAAACTAAATTAGCTCATAATAAGCTTTATTATAGATTGTGTAAACGAAAAGACAAATTATTTATTTTATGAGAATAGACACATTCGGGTGATTTGTGCACAATCAGAGACGCTGGGCAGACATATTTTGGCTATGCCTGTTAAATGGAGCAAAGATTTCACTGATTAGGCGGTACAAAGGGGGTGTGAGATAACAGTGTAATGTTTTTAATATAAACTAAGAGATTTGTTTATAATATGTTTTTTTATGGCTGATGTGATGTACTTATAATCTTTTTTCTTTTTAACGAAGTGTTGTGGAAGGTTTAATTATACACTGTGACAAAAATAAAACAGAATGGCCCTCATTCCGAGCTAGGAGCTAAGTACAGGTACTTTCCGGCATGGCGGAAAGTACGACACTGGCCTGGTGTCAAACAGCTAATTGCGGCCCATTCTGACCTCGTGGACACGCGCTTTTCGCCATGCCAGAAAAGTACCTAGCGACATGCCGCTAAATGACCCGCAAAACCCCCTACCGGCATGCTGCGACATGTACATAACAACACCGCCTTGGAAGCAGCAGCGTCTGTAAATAACGGTGACCGTAATTTACGGATCCCGTAAATTACGGTCACCGCAAAACAACGGAACCGGAAATTTCATCATCGCACAGGAACGGGAAGGAGCGCGGCGGCCATCTTTAAAAACACAATCCATTGCCATCCTCATCAGGCAGCACCCTTGGGAGCAATCCAAAGTCAGGGAAAGGACCACACAACCAGGAACTATGCCAAAAGCCTCAAAGAAGTCTTTGGTCCGGCTCCGCAAGAAGAGATTCAGCCCTGAAGAGCTGCAGGCCATGGTGGACTACCTGGCAGAGCATGCTGACGTTGTGTTCAGCCCCGACATGCGGAGAGAGTCAGTAATCCGTAAGAAAAACATCTGGGCACAAATCGCCCAGAGGGTGAGCGCAGTAGGCACCACCCCCCGCACTCCCAAAGACTGCCGCAAGCGGTGGGATGACTTGCGGGTGCGGGTGCGGGGCCTCCGGCCGCCAACCGGAGTCAGGCAATGCAGACTGGAGGGGGCCCAAGTTCCCCAGTGAGACTTGAGCCATGGGAGGAGACATGTGCGGCGTTGATCGGGACGGAATCGATTGAGGGCGTCGGCGAGATGGAGTGTGGGGCAATGTCGTCTGCCGAAGGAGGTGAGTGTCCAAAGTCAACACTGCCAATGGCAATTGCATGATGTATACTCCCCCAAGGGCCATCAAAGGCACCTTGTCATGTTGCCTTCCCCCCATCCAACTAATGCAGAGCCAACTGCCACGCAATCAAGGGCCAAGTGCAAGTACATAACGCACATCAACCATAGTGCACTAACTTGCACATCCCATCATGCACACTGTGCAGCAGGTTCGGCAGTGTGCCAGCCAGACAGCACATTACCAGGCCAGGATGAGTTACTCCGAAACCTGCATACATATCATACTCATGCACATGTACCACTGCTGTTGCTACACCCAAAAGGCCACAAACCCCAAATGATTGAAATGTGAATGCAGCCATGTATGCTATTAGGACATCATACAATCACTCATGTTGGCCCTTTCTTTTACACCCACAGGCACTGATCATGACAACGGTGAGCCACAGACAAGCCGTCCAACCACCTCCATGGGCAGTGGCAGGGTCTGGAGCATTCCACCACCGAATAAAACACCCACCCCGGCTCCTGGCCTTAATGTACTACATTGGAGTACTGTTGTGGAGTTGGGGGGGGAGGGGGAGGGGGGAGGAGGGGTGGGTTTGTTGTGGAGTTGGGTTGCGAGGGGGATGTGGGGGTGAGGGTTTGGTGTGGAGTTGGGGGGGAGGGGGTAGGGGGTGAGGGTTTGTTGTGGAGTTGGGGGGAGGGGAGGAGGGTTTGTTGTGGAGTTTGGGGGGAGGTGGTTGGGCAGGTGGGGGGATTGTTTACACTCATCCATTCAAAATTTAAATACACCTTTGGAGTTGCAAAGTTTAACCTGTGTGGACATTCATCATTCAGCATGTGTATCATGACGTCTGACAGTGCATGGTCTACAAGTATACACACACCCAGGGCCCTGTGTGCCCATATAATGCCGGCCTCTGCTGTCTTGTGTTTTGGTTATTATGTCCAAACGTTGTAAGCCACACAACATGTCCCTCCCATGCACCGCCTCCATGATGCTGTCTTGCCCCTTCCTCCTCCTCCTTCACTCAATCTTCATCTGGTACTAGCAGTCCCTTGTCAGGGAACAGAGCCACATTCCAAGGGATGCACAATTTGTTGAGCTGTACACATGACATGGGGGTCTTGGACAGCACATTGCAGTAGATGGGTCCCCACCAGTCCAGCTTCGGCAACTCATATGTGCCTTATGCAAGAAAGGTGGCTGCTTCATCTCCACGCATGCACGGGTATGGCCATTATAATAGGGCTCCCTGGGCCTGGTCTGTGGGTTTCTGACAGGGGTCCGGTACCATGGTGTCAAGGGACAGCCGCCAACACCTGCATGTGTAGCCAATTTTGGTAAGTGTCTGGACTGTCATGTAGGGGAACTGTTCTTGCTTGCCTTGCTTTCCGTCTGCACATTGGGGGAATGGTATTGCTTGCGGTTGTGACCCGCCACATCATGCCATGCATGTCAACCTAATCCACGTGGGTGCTGTCAGGGGCACCCATGTCATTTGGCATGGCTGCCAATGCATGGGGGCCAACCTTTGTGTCGTAAGTCTCCTGGGTAGTCCTTGTTAGAGATTTGTAGCCCCTTGTGTGCCTGAGGAGGTGCTCCAGCACTTCGTTCTGCGTCCGTGTACTGGACGGTTGTGACATGCCATGCATGGGTCCAACTGTGTGCTGATAGGTGCCTGTGGCATGGGTGTGGGACACAGGCACCACCTTCAATTGTGCCGTGAGAGTGGTGTGTATTTGTATGCTGCTCACTTATCTAGTAATTTAGCCACCAAATTATGGTGGTGAGGCTGTCACATTCTAGCGGGTAGGGGGTGTGTGTCTGCTCAGGGGTTTCCTTGAGGTACAGGACCTGCTGCGTGGGAATGGGGGCTGCTGGGGTGGTGGCGGAGGCTGCACTGGTGCTGCATGCTGGGCCTGTCTCCCCCTCCTTCTCCCCCTGTGTCTCCTCAGTTGGGAGGCCTGGTGTTTTTGGTGTAGTTCTAGTGGTCTGCTACCACTATTGGTCTTTTCTTGGTGTGGGAGGGGGTGTGGTGTGTGGGTGTGGTCATTTTGTGCTGTGACACACTCCATTGCCTCCACCTGTGCTGATTGTGTGCACCTGTGGCTCTGTGGACCACTGCTCAGGGTTCTTTACTCCTTCTCTGAGATGCCTGTGTGTACTCCATGCCGGTAAGTGACTTTACGGCCTTAATGAGGCCATTATTTACGTGTGCTCCATACTTGTGATCAGCTCCGGTTTACGCCATGCCGCTAATTTCAGCATGGTGGGGCGCGCGCGCGACCCAAGACCGGTATTTACAGCATCGTAGATTACGGTGCCGTAAATAGCGGTCAGACCGGTCGGAATGGCCCGTAGTGGTAAGCGACGCCGGTAATCCTTTACCGGCATCGTTTTTCCCTTTACTCCAACCTCGGAATGACCCTCCATATCTTCCGCTGGAAATCACTGCAGTGATTACTTCAGTCATAGGCATTGTTAGTGGTCTGGGTTAAAATTGAGAACTTCCACGTTGATTGGAAGGAACGGCACCCCCAAACTTCTGGCATATACGTACCATCAATCAGCCCTCTGGCGACACCCTTCGCCATAGCGAGTGTGGTTGAGAACTGAACGCAAAGCAGTTGGGCCTTTGCAAACAAAAGTTCACAGGGACTTATAGTTGGGAGTAACATTTTGTGAAGTATTGGGAATAATGGACAATGTAAAGTACCTACCTACTAAGGTGCAGCATGCTGCTTTATATACGGGATATTTGTGTTATGAACTCTCTGGTTTGCCATCTTGCAGAGTACAGAATGAGAAGTCTTTACTCCCTGTCCAAGGCCATGGGACAGCAGCCTACGACGAAAGAGAAAGCCCACAGGGCAAACACACAGGAAGACCTTCGGCAACGCAGCGCGAGTCCAAAACGAGTTCTGTAGCAGAAATAAGCAAGGATACAGCAGGGAATGTGAAGAGGCCAACCGAATGAGAGAAGGTCTGCCATGTCAGGCACGCAGCAGCTCGCTAGTGTGCACGAGAGCAACAAACCAGCTAAAATCCCTAAGAATGAGAACACTCCAGGAGGCAGTGTCCATCAGAGCTGCTTCAAGTATTGAGACAAGGCAAGCGAGCACACGCAGGACAGTGAGCTGGGAGTCGAAGAGACCGCAAAGGCGGGTAATGTTTGAAGCCGGAGCAACGATTGTAAGCATTAGGAAAGGGGTGCACACTCTTTTGGCGCAAGCGTTTGACGCACTTACCCTTTTGGCCAGGGCGCAGGAAGCTATCGGTGCTGTCCATGTCCTTAAATATATGGTCACCCTGTAAAATATGTTTGGCGTTTAGGATGACAGTATATTTAAAGAGCACACACCAAACACAATAAATGGATGCTCCATTCACTTTAAGTGAAAACTCCATTCAGGCATATATTGGGGACACATCAATGTATGTGTGAATGGAGTGTTTACACTTCACTTAAAGAGAATGAGCCTCATTTACTGTGTGTGTCGTGTGCTCCTTAAATATACTGCCATCCTAAATGCCACATTTATTATTGTCCTGCTCTGATGGTCAGGTACATATGTACAATGCACAAATAGTTAAAACCGAGAGGCATCTTGCCTACATTAAAGTTGTTGTGACAAAGCAACCTTGGCATTCTGTGATTTATGAAAGGTGGATAAATATGTCACAGAACAAAGGGCATCATTCTAAGTCGGTCGGTGCAGTAAAAAAAGTGCCTGTATTCATGGGTACCTGAACTTTACTGCACCAGCCGAATATTGGTTTACCGGTGGGGCACCTGGGTTACCTCCAGCTAAAAGCTAAAAGCTGGAGGTAAGCCAGGCGCCATACGGGCAAAAAAGTCCTCATTACAGCAAATCCCCTCATGAAGTTCTATGGGACTTCATGAATGGGGATTTACAAGCAATACCGCCAGACCGAGTGCCAGAAGCAATATCTATATTTGCCGGTATCCTGGCAGCTCAACTGCCAGAATACCGGCAAACTCAGAATGAGGCCTGAAATGCTTCAGAGGTGGGCTTGGAAAATGGTAACAACTTAGTTTAATAACTAAAGATTTTAAGCTCAGACAGCATGGCGCTCTTAGTTTTTCCATGAAATAGGATAGTAGATGGCACTGGGCCTCAGTACAAGTTCGGCGGTAGCCTTGCCGGTAAAACTGGCAGGCTGCCGCCGAACGTGCATATTTTACTGGCACCTGGGAATGGGCAATAACCGGGCCATTCCGACCCCGCCGGACCCGGTAATTGCCCATACCCGGGTGCCAGTCCCCATTCCCATTTGAGCTCCATAGGGCTCAATGGGAATGGGGAGGTCGGATGCAACGGCACCATTCGTGAATGGTGCCGGTGCATCCGACATGGTCAGCTCGCAGGACCTGGCAGGTGAAAAAAGGCCCACTCGAGCGGACCTCGTAGTTTGCCGGTCCGGTAACAATGGTACCGGCAAGCTTACTGGTACCATTGTTACCGGACCGGCAAACTTGTAATGAGGCCCACTGTGTCAGTGAACCCTCAAAATTGAATTCTTTGCAGAGAGAGCTGGGAAAGTATGTGATTGTGGCAGGTCCAGGACAAAGTGGTCCTCCTTCCTTGAACCAATTGTGGCTTGTAATCTAGTGAGAGTTGTAATTGGCTCCACTCCCTGTGTGCATCTAAGGCTGCACTTGGTTTAAGAGGCTGGGCCAAGTCTATAATTGGCCGGTCGACAATCTTGGATTTTAAGAGTATACAAACAGTAAAGGTGCTTTCTGTAACTTGGAGTCATAGGGCCTGTCATGATCACTGCTTCCAAGGAGCCAGGACCAGCCCAACGTCCTTGGAAGCAGGCCCCTAACCCTAATCCTAGGCACCAGCCGGTCCCCACTGGGACCTTTTGGACCTTGTCCTGGCGCCGGTGGCGCCAGGCTCATCAAAACCATCGGTCCCGGCACTGGAAGCGCCGGGCTCATAATATGTGTGAAGATGCTTGGGTGGACTTACCTGCAGCAGACCATGCTGCTTACTTACCAGCCACTTAGAAGTCCTCTGTGAACAGGAACTACTTTCTTACCTGGGTGGGGCAAGCTCCACTCCCTGGATACAGCACTGGAACTCTTCTGGAACTGGAACTCTTTTCTTACCTAGGCGGGGCCGTGGAGGAAGACGCCTCATCACTCCAAGGCTATTTAAACCACACCCGATAGATGAAACGTGCTTCGCGTTATTCTGCATCTGCAGCAGAACGCTCACCGAGTCTGTTCCAGCCTTTCTTCTTTCGATCCTGAACCTGCAAGAATTATACTTACCATTCCTGTATCCAGTCAACAGCAGCACCTGCAAAGAGAAGAAGCAACAGGTTAGCAAGGCAACCTTTACTCGCAGTGCTTACTCACCTGATCCATCGGCTGCGGCCTTTTCTTCACGCTGCACCTCCGCCTGTGAAGACAAAAGCATTGTTATTACTTACCGGCACTCCGCGAATTCCGGAATTCTTCACGCTGCATCGCCGCCTGTGAAGACAAAAGCATTGTTATTACTTACGGGCATTCCGCGGACTCCGGCGCTGCAACCCAACTTCTGAAAGACAAAAGAAGAGACATTAGACAGGTATTTACTTACGCCCATCGCGCTCGTCGCAATAGAACGCCTGCCAATACTCCGGCGTCTCTTCAGCACGAATTAAGCTGCAAGGGAAAAAGACAGTTAGAGCGCTTGCATTTACTTACGCATTTCCAGGTGCTCACTCCATCTTCCATCTCAAGAGCCCTGCAAGACAAAAGGGAAAAGCATTATACAGAGTCCTGTTCAATATTAACGTGCCACGCACCTAAAGACTATAAAGACTAAAAAGGTGACTGGAAACTCACCGCTCGTGCAGTTAACGACGGTAACGATCCTCTGAGTTCAAGAGGCGTATGTTTCACCAGTGAAGGAACTGGCAACGGCACCCTGCATCAGACGCACATGGAGAGTCCAGAATTCACCTATCTAAGGTGAGCACGTTGACCTGGGGGCTCTACGGAGAAGCTAGGAAGAGAGAGAAAGAGAGAGACATTCAACAACCCACACCATTAACCCCCATATTTTTTCACCTGCAGAAACCTCACCCTACGAGTTCGACACACGGTGCGAAGAGGTTCGACCCCAGAAGCCAATCGAGTCCTGCACATCACTTTTCGAGTCACAGACACCTTCCTGCCAAGACCAGCGCCTCCGTGGGAATCAGGTGAGCGTTACAGAACGCGAAGCCCACCGCAAAACTCCTACCCAGGCGCAATGGACACCTCAGACACTGATCAATTAGCCCAGTTGCTCGGGGAATTAAGAGCAGAAGTACATGCAGCTCGTCAGGAAACAAACTCTCTAAGAAGAGAACTGATAATTTCCAAGGAGCGAACAGAGGACCTCGCTAGGCAATTGCTACAAACGCAGGCAGGACAGACGCCTCTGCCCGCTCCAGGAGGAAGTTATCCTTCTGCATCATCTTTAAATCCAGTGCAAATCAATCTACCCGGTAATGTGCCCTTGGCTCCGCCCGAACGCTTTTCTGGTGACCCAAAGAAATTTGCAGTGTTCATCAACCAGTGCCGCCTACACTTCTTATGTCGACCAGCTGCATTCCCAACAGACCAGACCAAGGTGGCTTTCGTGCTTTCTTATCTCAGTGGCAGCGCCGCAGATTGGTCGATCCCTTTAGTCACCCAGGATGATCCGGTTTTACATGATTTCCAGGCCTTCCAGTCCAGCATGGAGAAACTGTTCGCAAGACATGCACAAGGGCAGGCCTTGGACAATGAACTTCTTTCATTACGACAGGGTAATCAAGACCTCTTGACTTATATAGCCTCATTCAACAGACTTATAGTGGAAACTCAATGGCCCGAGGATAAGAGAATAACGCTTTTCTACAGAGGCCTGCGTGGAGAGCTCAAGGATGTTTTAGCTCAAGTTGTGAACCCTCCACAAGAATGCTCAGACTATATTGACTTAGTTGTCCAATTGGACCACAGATTACAGAACAGGAAGGCTGATCGTTCAAAATTTGATACCCGAGTGTTTTCTAAACCACAGACCTCTACTAAGGGAGATGACACTGTGGAACCCATGCAAATAGGGGGCATGAAAGGTCCTTTAACCCAAAAGGAGCGGGAAAGAAGAAGACAGCTGCAATTATGCCTCTATTGCGGGAACTCAGGGCACTTTCTTCGAGACTGTCCAGTGAAACCAGCTAAGAAGGCTGTAGGAGCCGCAGATACCTGTACCACAAGTTCTGAGCAGGGAAACAACCTAGCCCGGCAAGTGTAGAGGTCCTCTTGCCGAGCGTTAAGATCTGTCCCGTGACCTCGCATTTCGTGGTGCCCATGGTCCTCATTAGTCCTGAACGTCCGGATCGTTTGCATGCAATTGAAGCTTACATCGACAGCGGAGCAATCGGTAATTATGTGGACCGGGAAATGGTATCAAGGATGAATCTACCCCTTGTCCCTAAGGCAGTAAAAGACGTCATTACTACAGTGGATGGCGCGGAGATAGCCTCCGGACCAGTAACGCACGCCACCCAAGAAGTGACGCTAGTGAGCCAAGATGGACACCGGGAGAAAATCGTGTTCAATGTGATCAAGGCCCCTCAGTTCCAGATCATTCTGGGAATCCCTTGGTTAGAGAAGCACAATCCTCAGATCGATTGGCGAGCAAAGACGTTTCAGTTTCCAGAATGTTTTACCACTTGTTATCCTCGGCCTGATGTTTCACTGGCTGCAATCTCTTCTGAGGTTCCCAAATTACCTCCCGAATACCAGGAATTCCAAGATGTCTTTCGGAAGGATCAAGCTAACACCCTGCCTCCTCATAGGTCTTACGACTGTCAAATAGATCTGATACCCGGAACAACTCCTCCTTTCAGTAGGATTTATGCCCTCACCGAGCCAGAGAATCTTCACCTCAGACAATATCTGGACCAATACCTAGCTAACAGGTTTATCCGTCCTTCAAAATCTCCAGCTTCATCGGCTTTGTTCTTCGTTCCGAAAAAGGAAGGAGACCTTAGGACTTGTATAGATTACCGCGCCCTGAATCAAATCACCGTTAAAAACAGATACCCGTTACCTTTGATCCCTGAACTCCTGGACCAAGTCAAAGACGCATGTATATATACAAAGTTGGATCTCAGAGGAGCCTACCACTTGGTACGAATAAAAGAGGGCGATGAATGGAAGACGGCCTTCCGCACCAAGTATGGGCTATTTGAATATCAAGTGATGCCCTTTGGACTTTGTAATGCTCCTGCCGCTTTCCAGTATTTTATGAACGATGTCCTTAGAGACCTCATAGATGTGTGTGTTGTTGTCTACATCGATGACATCCTTGTCTATTCATCATCTGAAGAGGAACATCAGAGACACGTTAAAAAGGTTCTCGAGAGATTGCGTCAACATAACCTTTTTGCTAAGCTTGAAAAATGCGTTTTCAACGTAACTGAAGTTGAGTTCCTGGGATTCATATTGTCACCTAACGGAGTCCATATGGATTCAAAGAAAGTCGATGCAATCATCAAGTGGCCATCACCAACCTCGGTAAAAGGAGTTCAAAGCATGTTAGGCTTCGCTAACTTTTACCGCAGATTCATTCCTGAATTCTCTCGGATAGTCCAGCCCATCACCGCTCTGTTAAAGAAGAACAAACGCTTTGAGTGGTCTACTGAAGCAGAACAAGCTTTTCAGGACTTAAAAGCTAAATTCATTTCTGTACCTGTTCTAAAACATCCTCGCCCAGAACTCCCCTACATCGTGGAAACGGATGCTTCTAGTCTTGCTATGGGGGCAGTTTTATCACAAAGAGATCCGGTCACACACCAATTACATCCTGTAGCCTTTTGGTCCCGCAAATTCTCGGCTCCCGAGATCAACTATTCAATTACAGACAAGGAACTTTTAGCTATCAGATCGGCCTTTAAAGCCTGGCGGCATTATCTTTTGGGAGCCAGACACACAGTCACCGTAATGACTGATCACCGCAATTTACAATATCTGAAGACGGCCAAAGCTCAGTCTTCCAGACAGCTTCGCTGGGCTCTGTTTCTGGCTGAGTTTGACTTTATAATTACTTATCGACCAGGCAGTAAAAACGGAAAAGCAGATGCCCTCTCCCGGATGGGAGTAGATGAACATTTGACCAATCCAGAACCAATACCCATAATCCCAGAACAAAGGATTTTGGGTTTGGTCAGCGCTCAATCCTTTGAAGACATCAAGACTACAGTCAAATCACTCCTAACTCCGGCCAATTTACAGGACTGGCAATTAAAGGGAAAAGAATTCTCAGTGGATCAAGACCTACCATATTTCCGAGGACGATTGTACTTGCCCTGTGAGAAAATACAAAAACAAGTAATCTCCTGTTATCACGACTCTCTAATAGAGGGTCACCCTGGCATTACCAAAACCATGGAAAAGATCAAAAGACATTTCTGGTGGCCATCATGGAAGAAGGATATTAGAGACTTTGTAATCTCCTGCGGTGTGTGTGCCCAGAATAAAAGTCAGAAGGAGAAACCAGCCGGCCTATTACACCCTCTAGACATTCCTCCCTGTCCATGGCATACCCTGTCCATGGATTTCATCACGGACTTACCTCCATGCTCAGGGTATAATACCATTCTAGTAGTCGTGGATCTATTCTCCAAGATGGCTCACTTCATTCCCCTGAAGGGCCTACCTTCAGCTTCAGTATTGGCCCGAGAATTCTTAGAAAACATCGTTCGGTTACACGGTTTTCCCTCGGTTTTAGTCTCCGATAGGGGAAGTCAATTCATCTCCCACTTTTGGCGAAGTTGCTGTCGTCTAGCCCAAATTGATGTAAGACTTTCAACCAGTCACCATCCCCAAACTGACGGACAAACCGAGGGGACAAATCAGACTCTAGAGCAATATCTACGTTGCATGCTCCAACAAACTGAAAACCCTTGGAAGGATATTCTTTGGATCGCTGAATACGCTTACAACAATTCGACTCATTCTGGAACCGGGAAGACTCCCTTCTTCCTATTATACGGACACCATCCTAGAACCTCTAACCTGGATCCTCCCCAAGAATTCGAAACACCTGCTGTGGATCACTTGCACTCAGAGATCACCCGTGCTTTTAAGGAAGCCACTGTCCATCTGCAAAGAGCTAAAGCTCAATTCAAAAAAGGAGCAGATCGACACCGTAAAGAGGCCCCTCACTACGCAGTAGGAGATCAGGTCTGGTTATCCACTAAGCACCTGCCTCTAAAAGGACCCCGCACCTTCATCCCGAGATACCTTGAACCCTACCTCATCTCTACCATAGTTAATCCGGTGGCTGTCAAATTGGAATTACCTGCGCATATGAAAATACATCCAGTATTCCACGTCTCCTTATTAAAACCAGTACAACCAGAAACCCGATTGACTGAACTCCCAGAACCTGTTTTGGTAGATGGAGAACTTGAATTCGAAGTAAAGAACATCCTAGACTCCAAAATCTCCAAATCTAAGTTATATTATCTGGTTGATTGGAAAGGATACAGCCCCCAGGAAAGGTCTTGGGAACCCTCAGAATATGTCCACGCACCTCGTCTGGTCAAGAAATTCCATCTGAATCACCCCGACAAGCCAAAACCCCTGGAGAAGACACGCTTAGGAGGGGCCTTGAGGGGGGGTGCTGTCATGATCACTGCTTCCAAGGAGCCAGGACCAGCCCAACGTCCTTGGAAGCAGGCCCCTAACCCTAATCCTAGGCACCAGCCGGTCCCCACTGGGACCTTTTGGACCTTGTCCTGGCGCCGGTGGCGCCAGGCTCATCAAAACCATCGGTCCCGGCACTGGAAGCGCCGGGCTCATAATATGTGTGAAGATGCTTGGGTGGACTTACCTGCAGCAGACCATGCTGCTTACTTACCAGCCACTTAGAAGTCCTCTGTGAACAGGAACTACTTTCTTACCTGGGTGGGGCAAGCTCCACTCCCTGGATACAGCACTGGAACTCTTCTGGAACTGGAACTCTTTTCTTACCTAGGCGGGGCCGTGGAGGAAGACGCCTCATCACTCCAAGGCTATTTAAACCACACCCGATAGATGAAACGTGCTTCGCGTTATTCTGCATCTGCAGCAGAACGCTCACCGAGTCTGTTCCAGCCTTTCTTCTTTCGATCCTGAACCTGCAAGAATTATACTTACCATTCCTGTATCCAGTCAACAGCAGCACCTGCAAAGAGAAGAAGCAACAGGTTAGCAAGGCAACCTTTACTCGCAGTGCTTACTCACCTGATCCATCGGCTGCGGCCTTTTCTTCACGCTGCACCTCCGCCTGTGAAGACAAAAGCATTGTTATTACTTACCGGCACTCCGCGAATTCCGGAATTCTTCACGCTGCATCGCCGCCTGTGAAGACAAAAGCATTGTTATTACTTACGGGCATTCCGCGGACTCCGGCGCTGCAACCCAACTTCTGAAAGACAAAAGAAGAGACATTAGACAGGTATTTACTTACGCCCATCGCGCTTGTCGCAATAGAACGCCTGCCAATACTCCGGCGTCTCTTCAGCACGAATTAAGTTGCAAGGGAAAAAGACAGTTAGAGCGCTTGCATTTACTTACGCATTTCCAGGTGCTCACTCCATCTTCCATCTCAAGAGCCCTGCAAGACAAAAGGGAAAAGCATTATACAGAGTCCTGTTCAATATTAACGTGCCACGCACCTAAAGACTATAAAGCCTAAAAAGGTGTCTGGAAAATCACCGCTCGTGCAGTTAACGACGGTAACGATCCTCTGAGTTCAAGAGGCGTATGTTTCACCAGTGAAGGAACTGGCAACGGCACCCTGCATCAGACGCAGATGGAGAGTCCAGCATTCACCTATCTAAGGTGAGCACGTTGACCTGGGGGCTCTACGGAGAAGCTAGGAAGAGAGAGAAAGAGAGAGACATTCAACAACCCAGACCATTAACCCCCATATTTTTTCACCTGCAGAAACCTCACCCTACGAGTTCGACACACAGTGCGAAGAGGTTCGACCCCAGAAGCCAATCGAGTCCTGCACATCACTTTTCGAGTCACAGACACCTTCCTGCCAAGACCAGCGCCTCCGTGGGAATCAGGTGAGCGTTACAGGGCCTCATTACACGGACGGCGGTAACCATGGGGCTAGTAGCGCCATGGTTGCCGCCGGTATTTTACCGATTCCGCCTTGGTTAATGGGGGAATTACCGCCCCATTCCAAGGTTGGCGGGGCGGTAATTCCCCATTCACCAAGGCCCTTCCTATTCCCATTTGAGCCCCCATAGGGCTCAATTGGAATGGGGAAGGAGCAAATAACGGTACCGCTATTAGCGGTACCATTATTTGCCCTGAAGTCCCTCAGCGTGTCCCTTCCTTAACGTGTGGTCTGGCCACACGTTAAGGACGGGACCCACTGAGGGACCTCGTAGTATGGCGCTAAGGGATTAACGGCACCGGTGCCCTTACCGGTGCCGGTAATCCCTTAGCATCATCCGTGTAATGAGGGCCATAGTCCTTTGAGGAGATGGAAATAAGTGATAAACTAAAACATGAGAAAGTGAACTCGCAGTGAATGGTTGCATGCTGTAACTGTCTTGGGATACAAGAGTTCCAAAACGAGTTTGAGAAACTACACTCCCCTTAGTGGTGTATTGAGTCAAAGTTACAGAATGACATTTAGAAAGTAAGATCACATATTGCATTTTGGAGTCAGGGTCCCAAAACCACACTTATGAATTGTGCTCACAGAGCGCTGGTGCAGGATAGGGCCTAACGCCAGATTGCGTAGGAGCCCTTTAGAAACTCAACCCCCAGACGGAAACTTATTTAGGATGTGCGGACATCCCCGAAAATGCCACAAAGTTATGGACACTAATCAGTATTGCAACCCAAGTGGTATGGCGTAGAGGTCTGAGCATTATTATAACTTCAACTTTGTCCCTAGAATGACTTAAACTCCACTTTTCTGCCTGTTCACATAATTATTCCACCTAGCACTCTAAGTGGGATGAGCAATAGAGGTGGGCTATAACAAGGGGGCTTGGTCTAAGGAGTGATGGGTGTGACCTATCAGGGCTGGGTTGCATGGACAGGCTTCTTAGGTTAAGGCTGCCTGGCCCAAGCATTACATCATGAGTCCCTTTAAGCACAAAGTTTGCCTGGCTCTGGATGGTGATTTGTGGTTGTTTGCATCCAGTCTTCATACTGTAAATCAATCCCTGACTCAGTTTGTAAATACATCACTCTGTCATTATTTATGTAAACAATTGAATGGGTGAATAAATCACCATTATCTGTGAAAAAATCACCAGTGAATTTGGGAGGTGGTAAATAACACCAAAATGCTTTCCTGGTTGTTTTGCAAAATCTCAAAGAGCATTCTGGGAGCATACGAATACAGGGAGCCCCATCAGCACCCCAGCTCAGGAGCGGTTTTTGGAGAAAGATGGAGCTGTGCCCCGACTACTGCATATGTCATTTTTGCATTTTAGAGCAGGGCCGGGTAGCTCAGGGCAACGCGAAAAGAACAATTATCATTTTTCCCCAACTCGTGGGACTGCAACCGTGCAAACACCTTATGATCCTAGCACCGTACCAAGATTTCGCTTTGTGATACCCATAGGGCCTCATTACGAGTATGGAGGTAGCCATGGTGCTATTAGCTCCATGGCTGCCTCCATACCGGGCTCCAATACCGGGTCCCTGCAATGAGGACTTACCGGGTCATTCCGACATAAGAGGACCCGTTAATTCCTCCTTGCAAGAACCCATCTCCCATTCTCATTTGAGCCCCCATAGGGCTCAATGGGAATGGGGAGGGAGGTAATAACGGGCACATAACAACTGGCCCGTTATTACCTCCCTCTTCCCCTCGCGGGAACTGGAAAGGAAGCCTGGTTTTACCAGGCGTCCTTACAGGGTCCCGCAAAGGGAACCTCGTAATTGCGCATCCCATAATGAAGGGTGCTGGTCCCGTACCGGCACCCTTCATTACGGGAGCACAAGCCTCGTAATGAGGCCCTAATAGTGTCCCCTACTGGCAGATGGTAATATTCCACAACTGTTCAGTTGCATACACCTCAAGACTTGGGAATCCAGAGCTACAGGTAAATACACTTTTTACTTATGTATTTAAATCCATAAGCAAACACATTGGGCCTCATTCCGAGTTCGGAGGTAACCACGCCGCTATTTGCGGCATGGCTGCCTCCGAACTCGTCCAAACTCCGGCCTGGTGAATGGAGTAATTACTGGTCCATTCCGAGGTCGTAGGGACCGGTAATTCCCCATTCACCAGGGCCATTCCCCATTCCCATTTGAGCCCCCATAGGACTCAATGGGAAGGGGGAAGGCGGCAATAACGGTACCGTAAATTACGGTACCATTATTGACCCCGGAGTCCCTTTGCGGGTCCCGTCCTTAACGCCTGCTAAAAGCAGGCGTTAAGGAAGGACCCGCAAAGGGAACTTGTAGTAGGGCGGTAAGGGTTTAACGGCACCGGTCTCGTTACCGGTGACCGTTAACCCTTACTGCTCTACTCGGAATGAGGCCCATTGCCTGATTAAGATCATTCAGGGAAACATATTTAAAAGTAGCTTTGACTTATTTATTGTTTTGATATGTGGTTACTTTAAAGTTAGAATGGGTATTTGAATTTGCCATATACGCTTTACAAATGTTCTGACTCGTACATAAGTGGGACTAGAACTCATGTGACAATTTCCCTGTTCTAGCTTTGACGTAACAAATAGTATGCATGTATATGTTTATTATATTTAAACTATTTTCTACAGTGCTAGCAAGCCTGACGGGCATCACAGCCCTGATTTACCGAGTTACTGTAATGTCTGACCGTTTTTGGTTTACAGAGGAAAATCAATATGACCTCTTGAAAAGCAATGGCCTTCCATTAATGATTCAAGTTTTGACTGAATCTCAGGATGAAGAGCTGAACAAAGCTATCACGTTTGTACTTCAAAACTGCAAGAAAATAAGTAAGTGGAACTTTCAGTCTGTATTTTTTGGGGTGCAACGAGTGAAGCATAACATAAATTAATCCTCTGTAATATTTTTTGGTTGTCTCCTTAAACACAGCAGTGTGCACTGCAATATGGTCCCCAGGACTTTCAGTCTGTATTTTTTGGGGTGCAACGAGTGAAGCATAACATAAATTTATCCTCTGTCATTTTTTTTGGTTGTCGCCTTAAACACAGCAGTGTGCACTGCAATATGGTCCCCACTTTACTTAACAAATGAAATGGGGTTTCCCGTCTCTCACTTTACATCCATATTCCAGCCACTGTAGAGGATAACAGGGGTTCCGCTTTACAGTTGGGAGACTCTCAATTTGGTGCCACAGCATGAGGGCTTGCTAGGCACAACATTCAATATTGCCAATAATGTTTCTCATTACAGAACCTGGAATATCATAAACTGAAATACATAGATCATATTGGGAATTTTACACACCATTTGATTAGATCTGTAAATCATATTAGGACATTTCATATGACATGCTGAAACAGTAATATTGAAAATTGAATATTTATATATTATATAATGTATCAAATACTGACAAAGCTAAACATTGTAGTTTTTTAATATGAACTCCAGATACATGCTCTTCGCGTCCAATGCAGGGGATGTCCTGCTTGATGGAAGAAGTTGTTTCCATCTCGCTTATACATGAGGGCCATGATCATAAAATGGTTGGTGCGGCCCACATAGGAGTCACTTCCGAAAACAAGCACAACTGTTGATTATCACCTTTTCAACATGCAAATCTAGAGGAGACATACGTTTTTCTCCCTGTCCGCATTTTAGAATCTTCCTCCCAATCTTTGCTTGGCTAATACCTTCTCAGAAGTTCGAAAAGTATTAAAATCTTACCTTTTTGCTTCAACCTACATGATGTTCTGTTCTTTCCTTTCGTAAATTTTCCCAGCTGCACCCAGGTGCAGTGAATATAGCCCAGTCCCTTGGATGGGTTAGATTTGATCGACAACATTTTACCTAATGGAGAAGTGACCGAAAATCGAAATTAACTTTGAACTTTTTTCTTGTTTTTAATGCAGGGGGAGACCCCGCAGTCCCCCCATCCCTCCCTACCCTAACATTTACCCTTACCCCACACAGCACCTATTATGCACTACACATGTACAACATTACCAGGGACGTCATTTCACCAAAATGCCAGGGGTAGCAGAAGTGACATCACATGACCCCTGACCCCGGAGGACATCACGGGAAGTGGTGTCATTTGACCCCACCCGAAGTGATATCGCGGGAAGTGATGGAACACAACCTTTCACCCGTTGACAAAACAGGAAGTTGCATCACATAGCATTGTACACTACGAAAAATATGGTTACGATATCACTATAATGTGAAAGAATGGATCGCCATATGTATCGTTAAGATCAGTGTGTATAGGCCCATATTACCAAATTACTGTGAATGCAAGCAGACTTCCATGACCAAATGATAATGATGGGTTATTATATAGCACTTACGCTTAATCGATTTATATAGAAAAAATATACACCCAATATCACACAACCTGTGTTGGTACTCATTTATCGACCTCAGAAGGATGAAAGGCTAAGTTGAGGCGTTTAAGAACAGTGACTCACCCCCTGAAATGTGCTTGAAATAAACCTTTAATGAGTCTAGCAATTATTGTATAGAATTCCAGAAAGACAAAGGTATTCCTATTCTTTCTTATTTAGGGTCAGTGCTGAAAGTGTTAGACTTGTGGCACTCCTGTTCTTATTTTTCTTATTTTTTTTAAGGGGCCTGAACAAGAAAGCCAGCCACTGCAGAAGTAAAGAGCCACATGGTGCTGGCCACAGCCCAGTAGCTTGCATTACCAACCCCCCCAGATGCCCCCTTTTTTTATTTTTTTCTTTTTAGAGGTCGCTAGGGAGACCACAGAGGTCGCACCTCTGGCGACCCCTAAATTACATCCCTGAACATTACCTACCATTTTCCATCAAATAAATTTGGTCACTTCTCCTTAGGTAAAATTGCATTCAGTTAAATCTACAGTAACACGGTCCCATAATCATGCACTTTAACAATTACAATCAGTCAAAAGGTCTGGCTTTTTTAATAGGTGAAATTGCTTATGGTTGGATGTATGAATAAGTGTGATTGTGTGGATGGATGAAGCCATAGCCATCATCCATCATTATAATTACAACTGGTGTGGCTGAATGGGATTTGTGTTGGTACATTTGATATGAGTAGCCAGGTAGCTGGGTATAGGGTTCAGGAGAGATTTTGGATAGGTATTGGGTCCTCGGATAAGATTATTGCGCAAATACCTGGGTCCTGGTTAGCATCTTACAGTTATTATCTGGTCATAATTATTGGGGTAGTATGCCAAGTGGTTCTGATGATTGTAGAACCAGAATAACCAACCCAAGTGATTGTCATCGATAATCTAAAGTTATCTGGTTTCATCATGTCCAGTTATTCTTTAGTTTTGATGTAGGTTAGATCACTGCAGTTACTTCAGCTATTAAATAACACAGAAACACACTCCTCATTACGACCCTGGCGGTAAGGGGTTAGCGCCAGCGTTAGCTGCGCCGACCCCTTACCGCCAATTACGAGTTCCCTTTCCGCCATGGCGGTTTTTACACCTGCTTTTAGCGGGTGTAAAAAACCATGGCGGTAAGGGAACTTGGTGTTAATTACGCCACCGTAATTTACGGTGGCGTAATTAACGCCTTCCCCACTCCCATTATGCCCTATGGGGCAAAAATGGGAATGGGGAAGGGTAAATGGGGATTGGGGATTTACCGCCCCGCCAAGGTCGGAATGGGGCGGTAAATCCCCTTACCGCCATGGCGTTAACGTAGTTAGCACCATGGCGGTAAAGTCACGGCCCTGGCGGTAACTTACCGCCAGGGTCGTAATGGATTTGATTTGTTACTGAACATACAACGTTTTTGCAAAACAAGGATTCTGCCGAATGGTTGTGTCAGTGATAGCGCTTGGACAACTAGCCAAATTCGCATTACTGTGTGCGGGGTGGCTAGCGGCCAAGCGGAGGGGATGTGAGTTTGCTGAGATCCGTCTAGGAATCCCCGAAATCCTGTTGTAAACCTGGAGGATCGCAGTGATAATGACCATACTGGTCAATGATGAATCGTGCAGGTGCTTTGCCGTGAAAAGGGATACTGTGCTGAGCTATTAGGTGTTGGAGAGCAGAAGAGAGTGTGACGGAGGGTGGAACGCACCCTCGCTGAAGCCATCTTGGAAGACCGGGGCTCTACAGGAACAGAGGGTGTGGAGGCATCTATGCAATGGCAAAGCTGCACAGCCATGCCAAGTGGTGTGGTCTTTGGCTCCAGGAAGTGCAGTAACGGGATGCAGTGCCGACTACGAGGGCCAGCACATATATAGGAATTAGCGTGGATGGAGGAACACATAGCACCCGGTTGGTTTACTCCGCCCCTGCATGGACTCACCACTGTGGGGTACTTGACGGTGATAGCAATGAGTCATGATTAAGACATTCTGGAGGCTCGACCTTTACTGGTGCTCTGGTGATAAGTTGTAAGGGGGAGAGGGATGAATTTAGCCCCCACATATGCCACTGCCATCTTGAGGGTGTAGGGTTTAGCCCAAATCGGTGGATGCTGAGGGTCTAGACCTGCACTGGCACTGAACGAGCGGGCTATTGAGCCCAGTGCTCAGGACACTGTCATTCCTAAGGCTGAATAGCGAGGTTACAACACTGAATGCACATCATTAGGAGGAAGAGAGAGCAGGAGATAACCATGGAAGCAGACCGACTACCTTGCCACTGAAAGGGCCGCCTCTGTGTAGAGCTGGGTTGATGCTCGGGCAGGAGGTGTGCTGGGGCTGACGGAGGAATCCATGATTGAGAGTCGAGAGCACTGTGGCGGGCAGCTACGGATGGCAGTATAGGGACTGGGGACACTTGTGGGTTTTTTGACGAAGGAGCGGCTGAGCGGGGGACAGAACCTGGTGAGTGTGTTACCTACCTCTCCATTTACAGGCGTTGGGGGGCCTGCACACAGCCCCCAAAATGGTGAAAGGGCAACACCAGCAACAAAAATTGTACCATTATGTGGGGACCAAGGCTAAACATCCTAAACAAGCGCCTATTGCTGCGGAGGAGGCAGGGCCGAATAATACGGCAGGCAATGCGATTACAATGAGTAAATTGTTGGAATCAATAAAAGACTCCTGTATGCCACTAGAAAGCAAGGTGCAATCAGTGGGCATAGAGGTGTCCTGAAAAAAGTTAGTGACAGAGTAACCGAGGCCGAGCAAAGAGTGAGTGATGCTGAGAACACCCATTCTGAGAACACCCATGCCAGGTTGTAGACCATGGTCGATGCACTTTTGCCTGCCACAAGAGGCTTGGAGGATAAGTCAGAGGAATGTAAAGGGGCGATTGAGAAGGAGTAACATACAAATGCTATGTGTGCCAGAAGGAGAAGAGGGGCACAGCATGGAGCTGTTCCTGCGGAGGTACAATGTGGAAACGTTTCAGGTAAAAGGGCACTCCACGTGGTTCATGATGGACAGAGCACACAGAGTGCCGGCGCGTAAGCCACCGGTGCGGGCTACCCCGAGGGCTTTTGGGATAGGCATGTGATCCTACAGGATGGCAGGACAATGTACCGGATGGGTAGCGTTAGAATCCAGATATTCCCAGAGTTAACCCAGGAAGTGCAGAGGCAAAGGAAATTGTATGAAGCAGTCTAGAGTAGATTGAGAGACCTCAATTACAGATACATGGGCCCTCATTACACGGTAGGCGGTAGGGGTTTACCGGTACCAGTAAGGGCACCGGTACCGGTAAACCCCTACTGCCTTACTACGCGTTCCCTTTGCGGGACCCGACTTTAACGGCTGGTTTTACCTATGGGGGCAAAAATGGGACTAGGGAAGAGCCTTGGTGAATGGGGAATTACCGCCCCTGCTCACCTTGGAGTAGGGCGGTAATTCCGCCATCCACCAAGGCGGACACAGTAAGATACCGGCGGCAACCATGGCGCTAATAGCGCCATGGTTACCGCCTACCGTGTAATGAGGCCCATGATGTTTTATCTGGCAGAATTAAAGGTCCTAACGAGTGACAGGTCCTCACATGCCACAGGAGGTGTGGGACTGGTTGGAGAAAAGGGAGAAGAGTGGGGATGCGCAGAGACAAGCGGCTGGATCGCCCTGAGAGGGGGAATAACCCTGTGCCACATAGGGAGGCGATTGGGGGATGCTCTGAGGAGAAGTACTGGCGACCGATGTTAAGGAATTCAAGCTGGCGACAAACACTTTGGTCTCGGCCTACTATGTAGCGCACATCTGAGATGCTTTTCTCCTTATTTTATGCAGATTCAATTTGAGATGGTACACAACTCATATCACACACCCTTTTTCAAATACCTCGGGTCACAATGGACCATGAACCAGGCTGGTTGGTGAAATGCAATATTTATTTATTTATTTTAAAATTCAAAAGAAATCATACAATTTTAATATGGGGCAGCAATCACCAATGGGGTGATAATAACAATGAAATTGGAATCAGAACACTGGGTTAACCTTTTAGTAGAACAGAAACACAGCACACCTGAATAGGGGCACTTTTTTAATTAGGAAATATAGCACCCATGTTAAGGTTTCCCCCTGCAATGTTCCCTCAACCCGCAAATAAATTCTGAGTGGATAGAAAGAAGCAGAATAAGAGGCAAAAACAGACTTTAAACCCTTAACAAGGGCCTAAAATAGCACTCTGAAATGGCAAATAATTAATGAATGTGTGGTTAAATTATAATAAACATGTTTTATCACAATAGCATGTAGGTTATATCACTGGCAATCACAAGGCAGTGGATCAGCAAAAGGCATACAATTCGAAAATGAGTGGACATTTTAGAACAGATTGCAGCCAAATGACATGTGTAAAAGTTGCATTTCTTTTCAATTCCCGCTTTAAATTACCCAAACGTTTTTTTTTATTTTTTTTTTATTTCATGTAGTTTATACAAACATTTGAAATATAAAACTCCAAAACAAACACACTCAAAATGTACTCAAAATATACTAAATCTAAAACTAACATTTTTTACAGATAATCTCAAAAGAAGAAGAGCATTGAAAGGTGGAGGGGAAAACATGAAAACAACACAAGACCAACACTGTAGCCATCAGTTCTCATTCATTGCCAAATGAGTCCTCTTTCATTACTTGGTAGCTGACGCCAGCTCAAGCATCTTTTGCAGTTGTTCTAAGAACCTCATTACTGCTATCATCAGTGATTTACACTCGCTGTTGTGTAATTGTCTCCACCAATCTTCTTCGCTGTAAGTCAGGTATTTATCCAGTTCTTGCCTTAGAAATCTCTCGCATTGGGCTCTCAGGTTACCACAAGACAAAACTAAGTGTTTTAAGTTTTCTTCCTCTGTTAAGCAGAATCTGCAATTCGTATTTCCTGATGTAATCATTCGTCGATGTCTCAAAATTTCTTTAGTTTCGAAAATGTTTAGACGAAATTTCAGATAGTCTTCTTAAGCGCTTACAGGGTGCAATAGTCAGATATTTTGGAAGACTATTAAGTCTTTTCGCTTCAGTTGGCAAATTTTGCATAGACTTGTGGGTTGATCTTCGTTCACCAATTTCAATCCAGTCAAGTTCTAGCAACTTTCTTTTGACTGCATCTGGGTTATTCCATAATGTTGTTTTATCAATACCTAACTGGTTCAAGATGTCTTTACATTGTTGTCTCCATTCAACCAATGCGGTTTTCCTTTGCGATTTCCTCTCAATTAGTATTTTGAAAGGTGGCAGATTTGCTTCTTGATTGGTCTTTCTAAATAATGCTAGCTTATTCCATATTATTCTAGCAGTTAAGGTGGAGATTCACACTTCGTACAATACGCACACAGTTGGGGTGCTTTGCGGGATCTGGAGGATTTTCTTCCAAAAAGATCCTTCACATCTTGACCAGAGCTTAGAGTCGCATCCAAACATGTTCTCGGATCCATATGTTAATATAGGAATAACCTTACTTTGGTAAAATTTTCTTACCAGAACGTAAGAAAATTTTCCATACCTTTTTTGCAGTATAATTCCCTGTGATGTTAGTTGTTTGCAGTTGCTTAGAAGTTTTTCCTTCATAGGTTCATCATTGATGCTGGAATTTATGGTTGTTCCTAAATATCGTGTGTGTGGAACTTTTTTTCAGCTTCTTCTTCCCAAGTGCCCAGCTTGACCTGATCTTACTTGATGTCCTTCCTCGTTTATTTTCAAGAACTAGAATTTCTGATTTGGCTACATTAATGTCCAACCCTAGTTCTTCAATGTAGGTTTTTAAAGCTGTCAGTTTTCTTTGTAGGCCAATGGGTGTGCGATCTAAGATGACCATGTCATTAGCATAATGGATGTGATTTAGATGGATTCCATTTACCATTGGTGGAAATGACACCACACTCTCTAGAGCATGTCCGACTTCTGATATGTAAAAATTGAAGAGAGTGGCTCCAAGGGGGCACCCTTGCTTCACCCCCCTTTCTGTTGGTTTGGGGTTTGTTAAGTTTCCTGAGCTGTCCAGACATACTTCTATGCAAGTGCCTGAATATAGTTCTTTAATAGCTTGAATTAGGCTTTATCCACAGCGTTTCTCGATCTACACCATCAAATGCATTTGCCATGTCGATGAACGCTAGGTAACATTTTTGACCTGTTCTGATGGCTTCTATTTTCAGCAGGTTTAGGATACAGAGGTTTAAGCTGCAACCCACTCCTTTAGTGAAGCCAGACTGATGCTCGTCATAGATCTTCTGTTGTCCGATCCATGTCTTCAGTTGTGCTAGTAACTAGCTTGCAAAAACCTTCCCCACCACCTCCAGAAGGGCTATTGGCCGATAGTTTGCGGGGTCTGTGCGGATGCCCTTTTTGAATATCGGTACTATGATACCTGTTTTCCAGGTCGATGGAATCTGTCCTTCTTTAATTATATTTTGAAACAGGATATCACAGAAATCGGTCCACTCTTCAATGTTATCTTTCAGATTGGCATTCGAGAGGCCGTCTGGCCCCGCTGCTTTAGAGGCGCTACTTTTTTTGATAGATAAATGAATGTCCTCTCGGTTGATCTTAAGGTCCACGGTCGACTTGTTTGCAGGTTCGGACAGCGTGATTTTTTCACTTTTTTGAATAGATTTGTGAAGTGACTCACACACTCTTTTTCGTTTACCATATTCGTTAGTACAGCCTTTTCAGGATTCATTGTCTCATTTATTATTGTCCAGAAGCCTCTTGAGTTTCTATGGTTTAGCGCTGTCAGCATTGTCTCTGCATCTCTCTGCTCAAGCGTTGCTCTATGCGCTTTATACCAGTTGTTGTATCTATTTTTCGCTTTCCTTAACAAACTCTTGCGGTCCGACTCCCTAGAGGCAAGGATTCCTCTTAGGGCCTTCCTGAGTTCTCTTTTTTTTTGTGCGACCTCTGGATCATATTGGTGTTTTTGATAGCTAGGTCTATTTTGAGTATTCTTCTTTTTTGTTTTGTAAATTTCAAATAGATAATGGTATTCTATTGAATCCATTTGACATTCCTCATGTTTCAGTCTCATAATTGTATTATTGTTGTAATATCGTAATTTCTTAATCGTAGTCTGTTGTGGCCAGGTTCGACAGCAATTTGTTGGTTCCATTGTTTACGATGTAATGGATTTTTCTTTTACCACATCATTGACACTAAATTGTGGTCACTTTGTTTGGTATTTATGACTCTGAGAAGTCCGATTTCTTGAGCCAATGCTTCAGATATAAAGATATTATCTATTATAGATTTTTTGGAGCCTCTTTCCCATGTCGGTATCGGAGGGATGTCTCCCCTTATCGTACCATTCAGCATTATTAGATTTCTATTTGTCATTTCTTCATGCCATTTTTCGCTTTTAGACCTCTCATTATGATTTACCACTATCTTCGATTGTTCTACTTCGATCAGCTTCATTTTAAAGTCTCCACATACTGCAATCTGAGTATTTGGATCCTTCATTAGAATGTTATCAATAGAATCTAAGTGATCATCCTCAAATTTTTGGTAGGTTGTCGGAGTTGTATTCCAGCATACATTCAGCAAATGAAGGGTTTCCAAGATCGTCGACATTTGTTCTGCTGGTTCAAGACATACCGTCTAAAGATAGGGAGAAATGATATAGGATGACTTGATTCTCAATCCACAGTTTCTCTTGACGAGGATCAATTGGCCCGACATTGGACGACCTTTTTTTTTGCAAATGGCTGGATTTATGGCGACATCGTATCCCTCAACACATGGGCCCTCATTACGACCCTGGCGGAGATCGTGGTGCAATATGCACCATGGAGCACGGCGGAAAGCTGCCGATACCGCCATGGGGGTTGGCGGATTTACCGCCCCATTCCGACCTTGGCGGGGCGGTAAATCCCCATTCCCCATTTTACCCTTCCCCATTCCCATTTTTGCCCCATAGGGCATAATGGGAGTGGGGAAGGCGTTAATTACGCCACCGTAAAATACGGTGGCGTAATTAACAACAAGGTCCCGTAGCGCCATGGATTTCTCCGCCCGGAAAAACCAGGCGGAAAACGCTCCATGGCGCTACGGGAACTCGTAGTAGGGTGGAAGGGTCCGCCGCGAATACCGCTGGCGTAAACCCACTCCGCCAGGGTCGTAATGAGGCCCATGGAGTTTTTACTTACCAAGTTTCTTGCAAGCATATTAAGTCGGCCGTCGCTAACATTTCAGGAATGGAGATAAGGAGATGCGAAAAGCCTCTCGTATTCCAAGTGGCGAGCACAACATCATGCAATTGGTCTTGGCATTAACTCTTTGTTGGGGCGTTTAGTGATTTTGCTATCCATGCCCAGTTGTTTATTTCATCTTCTGTAGTTTTCGCTACTTCTTTCTGTTCTGCATCTATTTTTCTAGGCAGGGCGTTCTCTACTGTTATTTTGATTTTCTTTTGCCTTATTCCCTCATTTGAAAATGATGATTGAAGGACTGCTTCTTCAGGAATTATTTTAGCATTCGCCAAGTCAGCGCATCTCCCTTTCATCAATGGCGAATCGGTGGACATTTTTACCTTTCCATTTTTAATTGGGGAGTTTAGATCCATGATTTTTTGGAGCCCCTTAGTCGACAGAGCATTGTCCACCTTGTATACTTGGTATCCAGCGTCTAACATCTGTCGCTCACACATCATTACCGCTTGAACATCTTTCTTATCGTCTATATGTAATAGGACACATTTTTGATTCATATCAGCGATGATTTCAACATGCTCAATTTGCGAGCTTTTTAAATCTCTCAGAACAGGGATTGATTTAAATAGCTGTAATATGGTGTGTCTGTTCAACGGTGCATCATTTCTTCTGTTCACAATTCTTTCAACCAAAATTCTATATGGCTGAAGCGTAATTGAGGTGTTTGAAGTCGAAGGGGAATTGTTGATCTCGCTGGTGTTCTCAGGGAGTTTCGGCTTCTCTTTTCTTGAGTCATTGATAGTGTTGCTTTGTGATGGAACTTCAATTGGCTCTTTGGAGCTTTCTTTGACATTGCAGGACTTGACTTCCATTTTCTGTAAACTTATACCACGTTTCTCTTCTAAAGTACGAAAAGTTTGAATTTCCACCGCCTTATTACTTTCACTCGGAATTTTGATGCAATCTTTTTTTGGCGTTGTTGGCCACGAGATTACTCTTTTCTTCGTCTGGTTCACCACTCTTCCATGCTCTCGCTTTGGTGGTGACGACAGTGTTGAATTCTGACCGCCATTGTATTCAGGCAGACTAGATTTCCTCTCATTGATCTGCTTTGTAGTTGTCAAATTATCCTCATCCATTTAATGTTCTACAGGACTACTGTAAATCGACATGTTCAACAACTCCTCAGTCTCATCCTCATCATCTTCGATCACTAAAGTGTCTGTATTATCCTTCTTCTGTCCGCTGACATTTGTTTGACTTTCGGTTGGAACAGTGACAGCTGGTTCTGCTATAGCTTCTCTATTTTTATTTTTTATTTGCTCTGTGTTATTAACAGTAATGTTCAGAGCTTTAATATTTCTGAAGAAGTTTGCAGATTTCGAGAATTTTTGTTCTTTTGTTATTGCAGGTTTTTTGTTTTTTGTTGCATTTGCCTTGTTTTATTTCAGCAGCCGAGCTCTTATTTATTTTTGAGAGTCCCAGTTGCAATTTTGGTTTTTCAAATATGTCAAACCATTCTCCATCTTTCCTGTTTATTTCAGGGGATGAATGCTTGTTTTCGGGTGATGCAATTTGGGGTTCACTGACTTCTGGTTCGACAGTATGATCAGCCATCTGATGTTGATTCGTTTCCTTTTCTTTCCCAATTGACGGAGCGTCTGATGTCTCATCGATTGCTGGCGACTTGTGCAGTTCACTGTGCTCAATCGCGCTCACTGTCTGAGACCCGTCTTCTTTCTCATTCTCCTTCGTTGGACTGTTCTTACTGTCAAGACTAATTGTTAGTTCTTTCTCATAACAGCAATTTTAGTGCAGTTTTTTCTTGGGCCTCACTGCCATTTCGTATATTGCTGTTTGTTTCTTTTTAGGCTTTGCATGTTATCAGGTACTTCCAGATCAATCACTGTTTCAGTGAGGGGCCGACTTGCGGCTCGAATTTGTTTAAGGTCAGTTGCATCCATTCACTCTCGTTCTTTTTGGAGTATAAGCAGTGCTTGTCTCGTGACCTCCGCCAGGAGTCTCTTGTCTTCTGTGTTGTTTTTTAGAGACTCCTTCAAAGCTATTAATGAGATGTCATTTCCTCTTCTGGTCGACACGATCTGTCACGTCATCTCCACCAGATCTGCTTCCAGTTTTACGATTTTTGAATTAAGTAGAGCGATCAGAGTCGTTTGATCTCAACAGTTCTCGTTTAGATTCCCATACAGTTTCATGAGTGGAGTGACCGCTATTGTGGTAGAGGACATCAAGATTGGGCTTAATTTTGAGATTATATTCTCTAAGAGGTTAGATGTTGCTTGGTGACTTCTTGAATCCCTCAGTCATGGGGTTTTTGTGCCTTGCGGACTTCTACTTCTTTTCTCTGGAGAGCTGTCGTCATCGTCTGAAACAGAGGAGGTTGACCATTCAATCTCCTCCCGAGCTTTCTTGTCAGATTTTATTCTTTTTGACCCAACTTTTGAAACGTTTGTTGGCTCCGCAAGCTTCCTTTTCTGAGCTTTCGGCACCCCTAGTCCTTTTTTGGGAGGACCAGATTTCATCATTTCGGGCCTCAAAGGATGGCATGTTCAATTCTAGGCTCATCACCTCTCGAATGCTCTTATCCCTATGGTGCAACCACCCGGATTGAGGCATTGTTCTTCCACAAGAAATTGATTGAGGTACTCTCTTAGATTGTGTTAGTTTAGAGTTGAGCGCTACCAGATCTTTTATCACTTGGTTGGCAATCACTGAAGAGTTTCGATGGCAGGGGGGCTGAGTGTGGTATTGCGACTCAATTCTATCTTTCCAAGCATCCGCGTGGGTCCAGACGTCATCTGTTCCTTCAGTCCCAGAGGTTGACCTTAAGGCCTCTCGCTCCAACATCTGGTGTTGGCTATTGGCTAGCTCCAATCCAAATTTTGGTCTCTGGTCATCCTTCATTAGATTCATGCTTGTTTTTTTTCAGACTGGGCTTATGCATCGCGGCGACCTTTAGCCATGCCAGTAGTTTTAATGAGGGGCCTTGCCGTAACATATTTGCAGTCTTCATCAATTGGGTAGTGGAACCTGCTGTAAGTGTTGCACTTCTTGAGTGGCAGGCTGTTGAATGTTCTGCGAGCAGCCTAGCGCCCCCTATGTACTTATTGATTTTGTTCAACACACTGTTTTGGGTACAACATCTATTGTTCGTTTTTTGTCCTATTGTCGATGACAACAGTTCACCATCCACCTCATTATTAATAACTATGATCGCTTTCTCAATTTGTTTACTTTGTTCTTCAAGGAATGCTTGATTTTGACCCATTTCAAGTGCCGTGTTTACGCACAGCCCTGAACTGAAAGGTGCATTGCTCAGCTGCATGTTGAATGGTAATGTCACGTTTTTTTCAAGCATTCCTTCATTCCTGTTTGGACGAGACTCAAGACTGCAAGGTAAGGGGGGGCAATGAATTACTGAAGAGCACGACATTTCTGAAAGGCGAACCAATCTTCGCGGCGCCTCAATTTCTACAGCAGACTCTACTGCAGACTCGCGAGACGGACGTCCCGTCTGCTCAGTCGCATTCACCCATTCCCCTCCACCCTCCTCCACCTCCTCCCTTTCACTCTCACCTTCGTCATCAGCCTCGTTGATCTCCGCAGTCACTCGCTCCGACGAGACAGCTCTGGCCAGCGATTTCCGACGATTAGGAGGCACAGCAGCTTTGTGAGGACTCGCGGTAAGGCTGGAAGCATGAGGCATATCCAGTCCTTCCTCACCCAACAGCTTTCCACCCGCTTCACTGCTTGAAAGTTGATAATGGGGCGTGGCTTTCGTCAGCCCACGCTTTACCTGAGCTCGAGTCTTTGCTGGAAGTCCGGTCCTCATTGTTGGAGCCACCCAACACCCAACATATTCCGTTTGTAGTTAGCCACGGACCCCAGGGAACACAGGGAACACACTCCTGCACACTCTGCTACGCTCCGCATAGCACAGGGGTTTTTATGAGTAAATTCCTCCTTCTTCTTTAGCAGCAGTGGCATTGGCAAACAGACTGCTCCACAGAACAGAACACAGGAAACACACTCCTGCACACTCACAAACGTTTTTTTAATAAAAACGGTTGAAATACTCAGGAACTTCAGGGAGAGTGTGTGTCTGGAGTCTTGTCAGGGACTCTTATTTATAATGCATAGTGATATCATCAAAGTATATTGCTGGGCAGGTTTAGCTAAGCATGCCTCTAAACTACTGGATTGGTCAGGGGTGCTAGTCTCTGCCTCGCTCTAAACTGGTTGGATTTCAAGAGATTGATGTCAGATTTATGATTTGAGTTTTACAATGTCCAAAACCTCCCACAATTACTTTACCTAAAATCCAGTTTCGCCCTACATGGCACACTTATGGAGTGGAAACATCTAAACAAATTACATAAAAAGGTTACATATTTTATGCAGCACATAGCAGTCCAATCCTCCAGTTTGTGAGACATTGTTTAGCCCTTCTACCAGTTTTTTGAGCTTTTCAGTGTGAAATGTTCTGCCTAAAATTCTATAACTTTATACATATGTGTGGATCATCATATGGGATGTAAATATGAAAATTCGCATTGGCATCATGGATGCTTTCCTTGTAATACCTGATTCTTTGCCATTTCTATTCCCAAGGGGTCAGTGAATTCTACCATGTCTTAAATGAAAGCCAATAAAATCACTTTTAAACTGCGAAATTGTTACATTTTTAAAAAGTCCTGCTGCAGAGGTACAAGTCTTTACATTTGTATTCATAAATAGTCTTTGGAAACAAATGTCAGTCCTTTGTCCCCCATATATAAGAAGCAGCTATCACACGAATGCCACACCAGCTGCACACATATCCGGTGCTCACACGCACCTTTTGACTCTCTCTATTCTCTCTACTAACCTGAACTTCGGTTCCCGAGATGGTTCAACCTACCAGTGCCTTGAGACCATACCAATGGTACATAAGGCGTTATATAAATGCAAAGTAACATAACATATATGAGAATAGCTTCCAGGCCACCCCCCTGAAGGGCAGGGGGACTTAGAGATCTCCTCTGAAGCCTCCTGTAGAAATCACAAAGACGTGTGACTTTCTTTTCACATATCCTTGTCCTGGAAATTGTATTTTCATTGGGTTCAGCCTAGACTAGATTCTGCCCAACCTATTAATTATCACAGAGGTGTTAGTATCTACTGAGAGGCCCTTTCGTTTCTGTCATCCTCTCAGCAGAAACCTTTTTTTTTAGCTGACATCCCCTCAGCAGCCACTGAAGTTTGAATTAATGGTATTTATTTTGGCTCTGAATTGTAAGAAAATCTACTAAATAGAACCATTTCCTTCATTGTATTTTCACATCACAATCCCCTTCACATTGCTAGATAAGGGCAGGGCCTTATCCAACATGCCCTTTTAAAACAGATATTTTCCTTTATTTTGCAAAAGTACATTTCCCATGTGGTGACTGAAAGTTGCATTTTTCTTGCAAATCCGGTTTTTCTATCTAGTTTCCACATTGTTTTGCAGCCATAGTTAGTTTCCCTTGTAGGCAAGAGTTTTGTTTGAAGCACAGAAGCATTGAAATTGACATGTGCACCGAGCTATGATTTCTTTTGCAGGGTTCATTCCTTTGACACTTTGTAGCACAAAATAAAGCGTTTCCCGTGCACAGCAGAAAGTGAAGTTTCAGTGGTCATGCTGGTTTTGCTGAAGCACAATGGGGATATGAATGGGCATGGTCGGGGCCTTATTAATCACAGTGGTTTAAGGAAGAGCAGATGAAAATAGCATCAGCAGCATTATTTTTTAAAGGTGAAAAAGTTTCCTTTTTAATGGGGACTTTGGTCTGGCAGCAAAACAGTGCTGCTTTTTCACCCCGTTTGTTATGTATATGGAAGAACACACTGGCAAGCTCCCTTAGTGTGTCCCCTTGTTCCATCCTGCCCAATATGTGCTTGGCAAGAAGGTACAGGCATCTTTTTGTTGCTGAACAGCGCAGTTTTGAGGTGATGGTGCACACTGGAACCAGCGCAACTATTTTGCTGTTTCTGTTGAAGCGCAGCTTGGTTTTGGAAAAATTCTGTTCAGTGGGTCAATGTAGCCCACAGATCCCCCCCTCTGAGATCCTTGTCGAGGGAGAGTAGGGCAAGGTGAGCTTCATCAGTTAGGAGTCCTTCTTCCATCAGGGTGCAGAATCTATGATCCTCTCGCTGTGTCTCGTTGGAGCGTGGAACGACGCCCACAGCTTTCTCTTGGATCTTCCAATTATGGTGTTGAGCGACGCCCCCAGATTTTCTTTGATTTCTCCCTTTCAGGTTGTCGGGGAGGTCCTCCTTGGTCTTTGAATAGGCACAACTAGTACGAATCTATTTAATAAATAAGAACTGGTTACTTCATTTTCCCACTAACTGCCTTCCAAAAGGGTTGAGAGCAGTGGGACACGCATACATTCAATAATGACAATTGATAGTGAAGAAAACTACTCCCTGTTACATAATTATATTTATAAATCCCTTGTTCTCTTCTAATTCTTCTTTTTCTTATTCTCATGCCTCAGATGTCTCCTCAATTTGTTGCAAAGGGTGCCTAGGGTGACAACTCTTTAGCTGATTAATATGGACCCATTTCTCTTCTGTCAGTTCTCCTTTGGGGATGTGGATTCTATAGGTGACAGGTGAAATGGTATCTACAATTTCAAAAGGACCGCGCCAACTGGGCAAACATGTACACTCTTTGGTCTGGTTCCTTTGGAAATTGTACAAGTAGACCCAGTTTCCTACTTGGTATTCCTTTTTGGTTGTTTTTAAATCATATTGAGTCTTCATACCCTCTGCAGATCTTTCTAGATTCAGCTGAGCGTACGCAAAAGCATGTTGAAGGTGTTTTCTTAGATACTCAACATACTAATGAGTTGTGGAGGTGTTTATCAGTGTCTGCTCTTGTGTTCTATAGAGCAGATGCTGAGGTAACACCACCCTTCGTCCAGTCATCAGCTAAAATTGAGACATCTTGGTTGTGGAAGAAGGTGTAGATTTGATGGCCATCAGGACAAGCGGTAATAGGATGTCCCAACTTGGCCCAAAGTCTGCCACAAACATTTTTCGAATGCTCACAATGGTTTTATTGTACCTCTCAACTCCACCACTAGAGGACTGGCGGTATGCAATGTGAAGTTTCCTTTTTACCCCAAGTATCTTCCACATCTTTGTCATCACTTCGCTGGTGAAGTGACTCCCCCGGTCTTACTCAATCCTTTGGGGTATGCCAAAACGCGAGAAGATGTGATTGATCATCAGGGCAGCTGCTGTTTCTGCCTTTCAATTTGGGGCCGGGAGACATTCCACCCATTTGGTACACAAGCATGTTACTGTTAACATGTACTTGTTCCCCCCAGAGGAGCGAATCACGGGTCCGATGAAATCTACTTGTAAATCTGACCAAGGCAGTGTCATCCCCCTCTTCTGGAGGGGAGCTCGGTGTGTGAGTGATGTTGGCTGAAATTGTGCACACACAAGACACCCCTTCAAGTATTGGTCGAAGTCAAACGCGAGACGATGTGATTGATCATCAGGGCAGCTGCTGTTTCTGCCTTGCAATTTGGGGCTGGGAGACATTCCACCCATTTGGTAAACAAGCATGTTACGGTTAACATGTACTTGTCCCCCCCAGAGGAGCGAATCACAGGCCCGATGAAATCTACTTGTAAATCTGACCAAGGCAGTGTCATCCCCCTCTTCTGGAGGGGAGCTTGGTGTGTGAGTGATGTTGGCTGAAATTGTGCACACACAAGACACCCCTTCAAGTATTGGTCGAGGTCCTGCCCAATGTGTGGCCAGTATGCAACCTCTCGCAAGATTTCTAAAGTAGTGTGAAACCCCGATGACCGGATGTGGCCGTGTCATGGGCGTGACTTAGCAACAGGCTTCAGAATGAGGTCGGCACCACCCACTGGTCACAGCCAGATATGGATCTCCTTACCAACAAACCGTCTTGGATTCAGAACATTTTGGGGCATTTCATCAACACCCTGAGGTCCCCTTTCCCAATGTAATCAGTATCTGTCAGAGGAAGGTTCTCAGGGTCCTCAATGTGTTGATAAAATGTACCAGTAATCGGATACCCTTTTTGTGCCGTGATTAAATCAGCATCTGGGGTCTCCTTACTCCACTGGGCAGTTGAGAGTTCATCGTGAGCATTTGTCTGGGACCTAGTGATTGCAGTGACCAGGATTTCCCCCAACAGGGACTCGATCTCAAGGAGATCCCCCTGGATGGCCAGCTGATCCGCCAGGTAATTTCCAGTTTTGTCTGGTCCCTCTATTCTGGAATGAACCTTGATCTTCTTCCAATAGATGGGCATCAACTCCCCTTGGGGCAGATGAGCAAAATAGTGTGCCATTCTGCCCCCAGGGTGCCCAAACCTACCCCCCACCCATTGGGGGGCCTGTCTGACATTTTGTGGTGGCCCTCTACCCCCACCCCAAATAGGTGTGGGTGGCACCTCATGCATGCCTCCCTGGGCCTCCTACGAATGGCTCCGTGAGGTACACCCCCCCTCCATTTGGGGTGGGGTGGGAGAGGGCCAGCAGAAAATGTGGGACAGGCCCCCCAGTATGTGGGGCAGTAAGGTTCAGGCACCCTGAGGGCAGATTGGCACACCAATGTGCCCATCTGTGTCAAGGCACGTTTGGTAAACAAAGAAAAAAATTGAAAATGGCAGGCTGCACTTTAGGGGAGCTGAGGGGCACCTTAAACTGCCGGGGAATTTTGTAATGTAAAGGGGGTGCACCACTCCACCCCCCCAAATGGAGGGGCGGAGCGTCTGATGTAGCCCTCCCTGGGGGCAGATAAGAGGGGGCCTGTCATGCACTCCTCCCTGGGGTCAGGTTTCCCTTCCTAAGAGCAGATATCTGCCCCCAGGGAGTGCTGCATGACATGGCCCCCACTCCATTATGGGTGGGGGGAGGGGGCCACCATCCCTTCCCATTAGAAAAATCTCCGGCAGTTTGGGGTGCCCCACAGCCCCCCTAAAATGCTGTCTACCATTTTCACTTTTTTCCTTTGTTTACCCAACTCCCCTTGGCGCAGATGGGCACAATAGTGTGCCAATCTGCCCCCAGGGTGCCCAAAACCTACTGCCCTACCCATTGGGGGGCCTGTCAGACATTTTGTGGTGACCCTCTCCCGCCTCACCCCAAATGAGTGGGGGGCACCTCATGCAGGCCTCCCTGGGCCGCCTATGAACGGCTGCGTGAGGTACACCCCCCCTTCCATTTGGGGTGGGGTGAGACGGCCACCAAGAAATGTGGGACAGGCCCTCCAGTGGGTGGGGAAGTAAGGTTTGGGCACCCTGGGGGAAGATTGGCACACCAATGTGCCCATCTGCACCAAGGCAAGTTTGGTAAACAAAGAAAAACATTGAAAATAGCAGGCTGCACTTTAGGGGGGCTGAGGGGCACCCTAAACCGCCGGGGAATTTTATAATGGGAAGGGGGGTGCACCTGCCCACCCCCCCAAATGGAGGGGCAGGGCATCTCATGTAGCCCTCCCTGGGGGCAGATAAGGGGGGCTGTCATGCACTCCTCCCTGGGGTCAGGTGTCCCTTCCTAGGAGCAGATATCTGCCCCCAGGGAGGGCTGCATGACATGGCCCCCACTCCATTTTGGGTGGGGGGAGAGGGCCACCACCCCTTCCCATTAGAAAACTCCACCGCGGTTTGGGGTACCCCACAGCCCCCCTCTAAAATGCTGTCTGCCATTTTCACTTTTTTCCTTTGTTTACCCAAGTTGCCTTGGCGCAGATGGGCACAATGGTGTGCCATTCTGCCCCCAGTGTGCCCATAACCTACTGCCCCACCCATTGGGGGGCCTGTCTGACATTTTGTGGTGGCCCTCTTCCTCCTCACCCCAAATGGGCGGGGGGGCACCTCATGCAGGCCTCCCTGGGCCTCCTACGAATGGCTGCGTGAGGTACACCCCCCTCCATTTGGGGTTGGGGGAGAGGGCCACCAGAAAATGTGGGACAGGCCCCCCAGTGGGTGGGGCAGTAAGGTTTGGCCACCCTCGGGGAAGATTGCCACACCAATGTGCCCATCTGCGCCAAGGCAAGTTTGGTAAACAAAGAAAAAAATTGAAAATGGGAGGCTGCACTTTGGGTGGGGGGGGTGAGGGGCACCCTAAGCCGCCGGGGAATTTTGTAATGTGAAGGGGGGTGCACCTCTCCACCCTCCCATAATGGAGGGGCGGAGCATCTCATGTACCCCTCCCTGAGGGCTGATAAGGGGGGGCGGTCGTGCACTCCTCCCTGGGGTCAGGTGTCCCTTCCTAGGAGCAGATATCTGCCCCCAGGGAGGGCTACATGACATGGCCCCCACTCCATTGTGGGTGGGGGGAGGGGGCCACCACCCCTTCCCATTAGAAAATTCCTCGGTAGTTTGGTGGGCCCCACAGACCCCCCTAAAATGCTGTCTACCATTTTTACTTTTTTCCTTTGTTTACCCAACTCCCTTTGGCACAGATGGGTACAACAATGTGCCATTTTGCCCCCAGGGTGCCCAAAACCTACTGCCCCACCCATAGGGGGGCCCTCTTACAGGCCTCCCCGAGCCCCCTACAAACGGCTGCATGAGCTATACCCCCCTCCATTTGGGGTGGGGGGAGAGGCCCCCAAAAAATATGGGACAGGCCCCCAGTGGGGCAGTAAGATTTGGGCACCATGGGGGCAGATTGGCACACCAATGTGCCCATCTGCGCCAAGGCAAGTTTGGTACACAAAGAAAAACAATGAAAATGGTAGACTGCACTTTAGGGGGGGGCTGAGGGGCACCCTGAACTGCCAGGTAATTTTCTAATGTAAAGGGGGGTGACCTTCTCCCCCCACACCAAATGGATGAGAGGGGGAATCTCATGCAGCCCTCCCTGGGGTTAGATGCCCCTTCCTAGGAGCAGATAACTGCCCCCAGGGAGGGCTGCATGACATGACCCTAAGTCCATTTTGGGTGGGGGGGAGTAACAACCCCTTTCCATAAAAAAATTCCCTGGTGGTCTAGTGGGGGGAGGGGGCACTCCCCCCAACACCAGCCATGATATTTTGTTTCTTTTTTTTTCTTTGCCCCCGTTCCCTAGGGGCAGATGGGCACCCATCTGCCCCAGGGGGCCCCTAACCTGCAGGCCCCATCGTTTGAGGGGCCTGCCCACACTTTCCTGGTGGCCCTCTCCCCCCATTAGATGGGGGCCATCTCATGTACTCCTCCCTGGGGTCATAAATCTGCCCCCAGGGAGGGCAACAAGGGGTGCCCCCCTTTCCACTTGGGGTGGGAGGGAGAGGGCGACCCCCCTTTTATGTCCTAAAATAAATCAGTGGTGGCTAGTGGTCCCCATACCCCTTCCACCTTCCCATTTTGTCCGAAAAGTTTTTTTTTTCTTTTTCAAATGTCCCCACCCCTCGGGACAGATGATCACCCATCTGCCCCAGGGGTTTCCATACCTGTGGCCCCATGCTTTGGGGACTTGTGGGGGAGAGGGCCACTTACCTAGTAATTAGCCCTCCTGCCCCCGCGTTGCAAACACATCCCTGGGCCTGGTGGTCTAGTGGCTAGCTCGCCACGGGTCGGGCGCTCTGCACCCTATCCGTGGCCAGCAATGCTTACGCAAAAGGTGTCGTTGGAAAGGGGAGACTCTCCACTTTCCAACAAAACCACCCTTTCATGTCTTAACAAAAATCCATGGTGGCTAGTGGTCCCCAACTCCCTCCCCTTCCCATTTCATCCGATAAATATTTTTATAAATGTTCTTTTTTTTCTTTCATATGTCCCCACCCCTGAGTGCAGATGGTCACCCATTGGCCCCCAGGGATCTCCATATCTGTGGCCCCATGCTTTGGGGCCTCCGGGGAGATGTGGGGGTGCTTACCCAGTAAGCAGCTGCCCCTCCCCCGCTTTGAAAACAAATCCCTGGTGGACTAGTGTATTGATGGCCACGGATTGAGCGCTCTGCGCCCGAACCGTGACCAGCAATGCTGTCACACAACGCGACACCTGCCTCAGTGACAATACTTTCAGTTTCATGTCGGCGTGCGTTACGCTGATCATATTCCGGAAGGCGAGGAAAGGGAAGGTTTCCTGAATATTGTCAAAAACGGAAAGGAGGCAATGGGGGAATGTCTCCAGTCTGGACTGGATACTGCTGATAGTATCAGCAGATCCATGGCTGCAAGCACAGTGCTACACAGATTTGCATGGTTGAGGAAGTCAGGGTTTGCACCAGATGTGCAGGCCTGACTTCTCAACATGCCTTTTGATGGCTTGAGGCTGTTCGGTAGTAAAGCTGATAAAAGCTTAGAAAAACTACAGACCGCAAAAAGCGGCAGCTAAATCTCTTAGCGCCTCCATGCGGCAGCCTCAGAAACCTTTTTCGGGCTCATCTTCCTGGAAAAGTCGTTCTTTTCGATACTACTCCTCTTTTGGTAGAGGAAGAGGACAGGCCATTCAAAGAAGCAAGAGAAATGTTGCTCGTGGTGGATGAGGAAAAAGTGCAAAATCAGCCTCAGGAACGACATCTTTGCCCTCAGCTTCTCCTGCAACCGCCTCCAAATCAGTTTGAGGCCTTATCACACAAAACCCTGGTGGGAGGCAGAACCTTCAGCATCTGAAAGAATAGCGAGGCATTACTTCAGATGCTTGGGCACTGGAGACAGTAGCTCAAGGTTACTGCCTTCCCTTCCTGTCAAAATTCCAGATCTGCCCCTGTTGCAGGAGATTTTAACCCTGCTAGAGAAAGGTGCAATAGAGCAGGTACCTGTAGCGGAGAGGAACAAGGGTTAGTACTCCCCCAACTTTCTCGGAGGATTGAGACCCATCTTGGACTTAAGAAACTTGAACAAGTTCCTCAGGAAGGACAAGTTCAAGATGGTGACCCTTTTTCAGATCCTTCATACTCTCCAACTCCAAGACTGGTTGGTATCATTGGACCTTCAGGATGCTTATTTTCATGTGCCAATCCATCCCAAGCACATAAAGTACCTGAGGTTCGCGGTTGGTGGTTCTCACTTTCAGTTTCGAGTTCTGCCATTTGGGCTAATCTCCGCCCCAAGGGTTTTCATCAAACTGATGGCGGTTGTGGCAGCGAGTCTCAGGAGAGGGGGGATTCACGTCTACCCCTACCTGGACGATTGGTTGATCGAAGCGCGTTCTCCCGAACAAGCTCAGGAACATCTGTCGATCACCTGTCACTTCCTTCACAAACTGGGCTTCTCCCTCAAATTCAAGAAGTCTCACATGATACAATCCCAAAAGCTCCAGTTTATCGGAGCAGTTTTGGATACTTCCTTGGGCAAAGCCTCGCCTCGCGACGTGAGAGCTCTCCACATTCTGAAGATGGCAACAAAGTTCCAGAATGCCCAGCATCTCCCGGCCTTCGATTTTCTGAGGTTGCTTGGCCTCATGGCATCCTGCATTTTTCTGGTGCCAGAGGCCAGATTGAGAATGAGATCCCCTCAATTGGCCCTCAGAACTCAGTGGTCCCAGTTCTCGGGGAGTGTGTCGGATCTTCTGCAAGTCCTGAGCGCAGTTGCTCAGGATCTACTATGGTGGGCTTACCACGACAACATTCTCAAGGGACAATCTTTTTGGCAACCATGACCGGCGATAACAGTAGTAACGGATGCCGCACTCATGGGGTGGGGAGCCCATACCAACGATCTGACAATCAGCGGTCGTTGGTCTACATCGGAGTCCAAACTACATATCAACCTACTGGAGCTGAGGGCAATCAGACTAGCGCTGAAGGCCTTCCTACCCTCTGTACAGGGAAAGAAGGCCCTGATAATGACAAACAACACGGTGGCCATGTACTACCTCAACAAGAGAGGAGGCGTAGGGTCACTACCACTGTGCAGAGAGGCAATGCAGCTCTGGTTCTGGGCAATACGAGAAGGAATCTCTTTATTGGCAGTTCACCTAGACGGAGAGCATAACATGGCGGCAGGCGCTCTGAGCAGGCAGAGCAGTCTGTCACGAGTGGGAGCTAGCTCAGGAAGTCCTTCTGGAGATCTTCGCCCTTTGGGGAACCCCTCAAGTGGATCTGTTTGCGGCCACGATAAACCGGAAGTGCGAACAGTACTGCTCTAGGGAATTTCCTCCGGGAGGAGCTCTAGGAGACACGTTCGTGGTGGACTGGAAGTTTCCACTTCTGTACATGTTTCCTCCAGTCCCCGTGATTCCTCAAGTAATCAGGAGGTTGAGAAAGTTCAGGAAAACCATGATCCTAATTGCCCCGGACTGGGCCAGCAGGACGTGGTACCCGGACCTTCTGGACATGTCCATCTGCCCTCCAATAATACGTCTCCCGCAAAGAGAGGATCTTCTCTCGCAAGAGGAAGGTCGGGTTCTCCATCCAGAGGTCAAGACACTCAACCTTCACTCATGGTTTCTGAGAGTTTGAGATACAAGGATTGGGATCTTCCGGATGACGTAATGGAGATTTTGCTTTCGGCCAGAAGGCCAGCAACAAAATCCTTGTACCGGTGTCATTGGAACAAATTCAGTAACTGGTGCAACAATAAGGATGTGGACCCTTTTCAATGTGGCACCCCAATGGTGCTCTCTTTCCTGTTACATCTATCCAATCTGGGGCTCCAGATCAGAACAATTAAAGGATATCTAGCTGTGCTGTCCATTTTCAAATGCTCCTCGGAAGAGGTTTCTTACTTCAAAATTCCATTAATAATTCAATTCCTGAAAGGGCTTACTAATGTGTACCCTGTAGTCCCCTTTCATGTCCCAACTTGGGATTTAAATCTAGTACTTAAGTTTCTAACTTGTATACCTTTTGAGCCTCTGCACTCCTGTCCATTGCGGCTTCCAACATTCAAGACTGTCCTTCTTGTGGCCTTAACATCAGCCCGCAGGGTTAGTGAACTACAGGCTCTCTCATGTAAACCTCCATATACTACTTTTTACAAGGACAAAGTGGTCCATAAGGTTAAACCATCTTTCTTACCAAAAGTAGTTTCCGACTTCCACTTGTCACAAAAAATCATATTACCAACATTCTATCCTCCTCCTCAAGAAGAGAAGAGACTGCATAGACTGGACCCCAAAAGGGCTCTCAGTTTTTACATTTCAAGAATGTAAAGATGACCAACTTTTTGTGGGTTATACAGGTCATAAGTTAGGATTAGCGATGACAAAACAAACTATATCCCGCTGGATCATTCTGGCTATAATTGTGTGCTACAGATTGGCGGGAAAAGACCCACCGGATGGGCTGCGAGCCCATTCCACTAAGGGGATGGCTACTTCTGCGGCTCTGAAGAGGGGAGTCCCTGCAGCAGATATTTGTCAGCTGCAACATGGGCATCAATGCATACCTTCATCAAGCATTATTGCTTAGATGCCTCTTCCTCCAATGAGGGTTTATTTGCAAAGGCGGTACTTCATTACGTCCATAACTAGTATTCCCACTTCCAAAATTACCACTGCTATAGGAGCCTATCATAAGATGAGGAATACGTGGGAGGACACAATTCATTCGAAGAAAAAGTTACTTACCAACTGTAACGTTCTTTCGACTGGATGTTCCTCCTAGGCACCTCTGCGAAAAACCTGCACAAACTGCAAATCACTCAAAATAACTCCCTCAGAGCGGCGCTAAGCATTCCTAGGAGGGAGCACATCTCCCAGGCCAGGCGTAACTCCCACTGGCTTCCAGTTAAAGAGGGCATTCTCTTCAAGACCCTCACTGCCACTCACAGATGTCTATCCCACTCGGCACCCCTGTATATTCAGAAAAAATTCACCGGGAACATTCTCTCAGACCAAAGTGGATCCAATACTCCCATCAGCTCACTGTACCAACCTTCAAAAGAGCTAATGCTGGAGGAGCAAGCTTTATTGTATTATCTCCCAAAAAGTGGAACGCCCTTCAACTATGCACCTCTTCCAGGCAGTTCCGATGTAACCTCTGGAACATACCCTGCCTTATCTTGTAAATGGGTTTTACTATGCCACAGTCATTTATTTGTGTACTATGCTGTTATCTATACATGTACCTAAGTAATCCTGCTTGAGACTTCTGTAACAGCGCCACGATGCCCCAGGGCCATTGTGCGCTTTATAAATGCAAATAAATAAATAATAATTCAATTGCTGATTTGATTGGTCCAATGGACATTCAGATAAAACATGGATAGAATTAGAACAAAGAACCACAGGGACTTAATTGAGAAATATCCTAGTGCTTCCTGGAAATACAGCGCTCCAGCGAGTAACTACTTGGAAACCATTGGTACAGGTCCAGCAGCTTGCTAGCTATCGAGATAGGAATGGGCCCTTTATAGCCAAAGTTGGCAAATCAGATTGTCCTCCCAGATGCTCATAAAAGCAACTGAATAACGAACTGAGAAAACAAGAAAGGTTCCACTGCTTGCCCCAAAAGAACTTCTTCACCGGGTGGTAATCACATGGAGATGCATGTCACTTCTATAGTAGTTCAGCGCAGGGAAAACCGAGATTACAAGCGCAGGCTAAAGACAGGTGGGCCATGGCAGTGCATGTGGTTAAGGATGCACAAATCCTCGCAATGCACTACCATTGAAGAAAACAACCTTGCTCCCCAGCAATTTGACAAAATGTTCACAGCTAGGAGGAGCGCTTTGCTACCACCGATGCGTGGAATAGGCAATAGGCTTCCCATGTGGTGGATGTCCCAGTTCTCAATATTTCTGGAATTAAATATTGGCAAACATCACAGCCATTACGCGTTTACACAACAGCCCTTGACATTATTAGGAGATGTAAATGGCATTGATGTATGCATGTTGGGTGGGCTTAACTTTTTGCTCATCACCCACTTACTAAATACTGCCAGGCTTACCATCGCCCAAACATGGAAAACGAGAATAGGGCGCAGGTAGCAATACGTTGGACTAAGATATGAGATGTTGTTGCAAGGGAGAAAATGTTGGTACGTTTGGATAATTAAATGACTTGGTTCCTTAACATGCGCTTGCATTAAATACATGCAGTAGGTGGAAGGTGAGTGGTCAGAACCTCATTAAGGGCACATTCACCCTTTACATTCGGGCACTCTTCTAAAACGCCAAACTTTCCAAAAAGCAAGAGAAGGCAACCAAAGATTCGCTATGCTGGCAACCCTCCCTCTGGAACAGGCTCTCCACATCTCTGAAAACAACCAGTGATCACTTTACCTATAGGAAAGAACTTACAACGCACTTATTTTGTACTTAAATGTATTTAGGACATCACTCAGTTGGTGCTTGTTGTTGTTTGTTTCAGCGCTGGCAAACCTTCTAGACGTCACTGCTCTTTACAAGAGACATTTACTATAACTACATATAAAAGTCTCAATGTTTCCTAACAATATATCGTACATTATATTTTACTGATAATAATGTTTTTTTGATGATGGCATTTATGTATTTTGTTTTACAAAGCTGAAGATTTGTCTTTGAGATTAAATGAAAATTCTTCAACCACGAATGAGACTTCGACAGGGGATAAACAGAGGAAAGGAATACATATGAATGATTATTGGACGAAAGCCAAAGAAATTCTTCAGCGAATAGAGCTGCTTGAAAGGCAACAGCAACAGGTTAGAAATTAAAACATGTTTTGTAATCGTACCATACACCATATCTGCTAAAATGTCTTAATACTAGTAGTTGAAGGTGGTTTTTGATGCTGTGATGCGAATGGTTAGGTCTTGCAGCATTTAATTAATCGATATCTAATAATAATAATAATCATGTCAGGTTTTAAGTAGTACTATATACTGCATTATTCTTCTTTGTAAACGCTGTAAAATTGGTCTTATTATTACCCACGTTGATGTACGCAATGTACTGATCTCGGAACGATGAAGGGCTTAGTCAGTCCTGCTGGATTTGAATGTGTCCGCACTATGGGTAGCGCTTAACTCTTTTGGCAATTATTTTTAAAACTAACATTTTATTAGATTTTCAATTTATACCACATAGAGCAGTGATGATAAAACAGTTCGGTAAAGTTCTTCCTGAGTACATTCAACAATAATAGGCATAACAATAGGTCATCTCCTAGAGCCATTGAACAATTATTAAACGATAATCGACCTTCCCCCCACTAAGTAAGTTTAACAACCCTATTACATAATCCAACTTAACTGGAGATCGAATATGCAACATGTGGGGGTACCTTCGGGAAGTGTTTTGCCCGCAACAATGGGTTCTAGTTCAAAGTTCCGCTTGCAAGACTTTACAATACATTGCCTTCCCCGCTTCATCTCTCCGCCTATGTTTTACTGAAGTGTTTATACTTTCGGAATACCTCTGGGGGCATCAACACTGACAACTCTGTTCATCTCAATTCATTACCACCAGGACTTAGTTTGAAGATAGCCACGCTTCACCCTCCATTACAAGTTAAATAGATTTTGTAAATGAGTAAGTCCAACATTTATCCTTAGGCCATGCTCTTTTGGTATTGTTTCGAAAAGGAAATGTGCTTTTAACCAACTTTATATGTACAAAATCAATTTCACTTACATACATTATATAGGACCGAATTGTATCTTAGTGACATTCCATTCTAGGGCTGTTGCCCAATCTTTGACTTTACCATTTCGGTCTAGCTTCCATGTCTATTTTTGGTTAGAAGGCAATTACTGCATAGCTTATGACCACTTTGAGCTCACATGCACTACGTTTTACTCATGTTCCTGTCTTACAGGACGTTATAGTTCACATTACCTCCTGCGATTCCCCAATTCTCTCTCTCCTTCCCTCCCTCATCTTTCCCTCCCTGCCCTCCCTACCCTCCCTCTTTTATTAACTCCCCCATCTCTATACAATCCAGGACGTTATAGTTCACATTACCTCCTGCGATTCCCCAATTCTCTCTCTCCTTCCCTCCCTCATCTCTCCCTCCCTACGCTCCCACTTCTTTTCTTAACTCCCCCATCTCTATACAATCCTCTTCTCCCCTATTATAGGTATTATTTTACATTTCAGATTCTAGGCTTTTACGGTTTTCTTCCACTTCTTAACCTCGGCGACTCATTATCTTTGTTTTGAGAGAGTTCAGGTTACATGTGTGTTTCGGAGCAGGCAAGGTTTAAAGAAATGGGCTTCTCTGTCCCGTACATGTTCATGAAATGGATTCCATATAGTTAGGAATCTTAGGTATTTGCCGGTGCTGATGGCGCATATCTTCTTCATAGCCATCACCCCCCCAGATCTTAACCCACCAGCATGCTGAGATTGGACCTTCTTTGTTTTTCCAATTTTGTGCAAGAGTCATTCTAGCTGCTGATAGTAGATGGGTGATGAGTTTAGCTGTGGCTCCTGACATCGCGTATTTCCCTTCTATAGGGACTCCTAAGAGAATTGTCTTCGGAGATCTCGGTAGGTCCACCCCTGTAATGTCTTTTATGTAGCTTAGTATTTCCTTCAAGTAGGCAACTGCTATAGGACACGTCCACCACATGTGGAACAAGTCACCTTTCTCACCGCATTTTCGCCAACAGTTTGGTGAGTAAGACCTTGCAATTTTGTGAATGCGGTTCGGGGACATATACCATCTAAGGCAAGTTTGTACACAGATTCCTTTATTGTGGTGCATCTGGAAGTGCCATGTGCACGTGCCCATATTTGGTACCATTCCTCCTCCGTTAGTGACTCTTGCATATCTCTCTCCCAATTCATTTTGTATGCAAGATGGTCCGTTGGCTGGTCATTGAAGAGGAGTTTGTAGATTCTAGAGACCCCCTTTGCCGTATTGCCTTCTTGAAGCGACAGTTCTAGGCCTGATGGCGTTCTCATGCCCGCCTTCTTCACCGTTGGGTGGGTAATCCAGTGTCTGATTTGCGCATATCTATAGCGTTCATTTTCCCCTATATTGAATGATGACTGGCAATCTGTGAAGAGCAATGGAGCACCGTCTTTGTACATGTCTTTCAGGTGCATCGTTTCTGCCCCTGACCAGCCCACCCAATATCCCCGCTGGAGACCCGGTGTGAAGTCTGGGTTGCCCATCAGGGGCGTATATGGACCCAGTCCACCAGGAATACGTTTCTTTTTCCGGGCTTTATCCCAACTTAGTAGAGACCATTTTGTCATTTCCAGTAGAGCTTCTCTGTTGTTTCGGTTTTCTTTGCTCAGGCTCAAAAGGGCTATTAGGGGGATGGATGAGACTGATTGTTCGATTCTGCACCATCGTTTATGATCCGCTGGTTTCGCCCATCGCAACATTGGTGCTGGTTGTGCCGCCATAATGTATCTGTCTATTTCTGGAACACCCAGACCGCCCAGATGAGGGGAGCGCATTAGGATTTGTTTCTGGATTCTAGGTTTCTTATTATGCCAAATGAATTTGAATACCGCATCTTGGAGTTCACGGATCTTGGCTGGTGGTATTGGCACTGGCAGTGAGCTTACTACATAGAGGAGGCGGGGGAGAATGGTCATTTTGACCGCTGTGATGCGGGCGAACCATGACAGCTCCTGGGAGTCCCATCTGCGCAAGTCTACCTGTAGTTGTTTCCACAGCGGCGTTATGTTTGTCTGATATAGTCTGTGCGGATCGCTGGCTAGGTGAATTCCTAGATATTCCAGTTTTCTTTCAACCCAGCTCATCGGGAATGATCTCGCCAATAGCTCGATGTCTTCTCTCTTTGCCATTATATTCGCCAATAGCTCGATGTCTTCTCTCTTTGTCGTTATGTTCATAGCTTTGGATTTGGAGAAATGTATGGAGAACCCCGAGACTCGTCTGAATTCCTCCAACTGGGCCATAGCTCTGGGCATTGTATTTTTAGGGTCTCCCATGAAGAGTATGATGTCATCTGCATATAGGGCTATTTTGTGGGTTTCCTGACCTATTGTAACTCCCTCGATACTGACATCCTGGCGGATCTTCATAGCACATGGTTCCATTGCCATTGCGAAAATTAGAGGGGAGAGGGGCAGCCCTGACGTGTGCCCCTTCCGATCTCCACGAATTCTGTGCTCTGACCATTGATCCTGAAACTTGTCGATGGATGCTGATAGTTGGCGAGCACCATTTTCGTAAATTCTGGACCGCAACCGAACCGCTCCAAAATAAAGCTCAGATAGCCCCAGTCCATGCTGTTGAAGGCCCGGGTAGCATCTAGGGCTGCTACAGCAAATGATTGTTGTGTACGTCGTCCAGCATCAATGACGTCTACTGTCCTTCTGACGTTGTCTTGTGTGCGTCTGTCTGCGATGAACCCTGCTTAGTCATCTTGTATTATGTTTGGAAGGATTTCCATTAGACGAGTTGCTAGAATTTTCGTGTAGATTTTTACATCCGTGTTGAGCAATGCTATAGGCCGATAGCTTGCACAGTTTTTGGGATCTTTGCCTGGCTTTAGCGGTAGTATAGTTATGGACTTCCCCATATCTTGCGTAATCCTCCCCTCTTCTCTAATTGTGTTGAATAGTTTTGACAGCGGGCCTAGCAGTTGTGTACGGAATGTCTTGTAATAGCCATTGCTAAAACCGTCAGGACCCGGCGTCTTATTTGCTGGTAGTGCTGTGATAGCATCGCTGATTTCTTGGGCAGTAATTGGTTTCCCAAGATTGATTCTGTCTTTCTCTGTAATCTGGGGCATCTGGAGAGAGCTGATATAGGCGCGTTGATGGTCTGGGTCCAGATTTTCCCCCTTCAATAGTTCCATGTGAAAACGTTTCATTATTTCCTTTTTTGTCCAGCTCTGCTGTGTGGGATTTCCCATTGGAGTCATTTAGCTGCACTATGTAGTTCTGGGTTTTTTGTTTTCTCAGTTTTGCTGCCAGGAATCGATTAACCTTGCCCCCATGTATGTAGTAGGATTGTTTTGTTTTAAGTAGCGACTGAGCCACCCGGTCTGCCGTGTGGTTCTCCAGTTGAGCTCTGATTTTCCGTAGCGCTCTTAGTTTTTCTAGAGCCTCGAGACTTATGTTGGGCTTCTGCAGCTTTCACCTCTTTTTCTAGTTGGTTTGTCACTAGTGCTCTTTCGCGGTGGTATGCCGCGGCTTGTGACATGAATTCTCCCCTAATCACTGATTTTCCTGCTTCCCATATTACCCTCCAGGCCGTTTCCCCGTTATCGTTTTCTTTAAAGTAGTTGTTGATGGCGGTCTCCATATAGGTTCTTAGTGCAATGTCTTTTAGGAGGATTTCATTTAATCTCCAAGGTGGTTTAACTCTGTTTCCTTCCACCCCCCAGTCCACACCCACCATCACTGGTGCATGGTCTGAGTGATATTCCACACCAATTTCTACTTCTGTTATTTGCGGAACTAATGTTGTGGATACTAGGATCATATCTATCCTGGAATAGCTGAGGTGAACAGCTGAGTAGTGGGTGTTCTCTCTCCGGTCTCCATGGAAAAATCGCCAGCTTTCAATCACCCCTAATTCTCTGTAGAACCGGCCCAGGGCTTGTCTGTTATACTGATCATTAGTTGTTGGGGGAAGAGTCTTATCCAGCATCGGGTCCATAACACAGTTGAAGTCACCACCCACTATCAGTTGGCCCTCACACCAGCTGCCAAGACTGCCCAGAAAGTCTGTTATGAACACATCTTGGCCACTATTTGGAGCATAAATTGCTATGATTGTGTACAATTTCCCTTTTATCAGCCCTTTGAGCCCCAAGTATCTGCCTTCTTTGTCTTTGCGAGTTTGTAGTTTTTTAAAGTTTAGCGCTTTCCCAATCAGTATGGCTACTCCTCTTTTTTTCTCACCACTTGAAGCAAAGTATTGTTGTGGAAAACACCAACTGGCCATGCGCTTTTCGTCTTTGGGGAGAAGATGTGTCTCCTGCAGGAGCACAATCGCGGTCTGCATTGATTTCAGTCTGTCTAGTATCGCCTGGCGTTTTATTGGTGAGTTCAGGCCCCGTACATTCAGAGATATGACTCTTGACTCAGCCATTTTGGTATGGGAGGGGTTGCGCAGGTATAGGCTTGGATTGAGCTACGGCCGTGCTTTCCACGTTTACTTTTGGGTGCTCTAGGGCTCGGGTTCGTGCTGTTGCTGCTGTAGTTCTTGATTCGTTTTGCTCTTCTCGCCACCTACCTGTTCTCCCACTCAACTCCCATCTTCTAGGTGTGCAGTTCCCTCTCCTCTGTGTAGGTTTCGTATGTTTTGATGTGTTATAGGCCTCCATCTTTGTACTGCTGTTATTCGTTCCCCGTTTAGCTACCTCTGGAAGCTTCCTTCCACAACTTGTCATTCCTGGCTCTGTTGCTGGGTTTTGGCCTTCTCTGTTTTTTTAGATTCACGCTTTTTCTCAGATGACCATTCCCATGGTTTACTCACTGTGTCGTAGGAATTGGGACGTGGTCGGACAATTGGTTCGATCTTGGATATCTTCTAGCTGTAGGATTGCACCGCCCTCCTCACAATTGATGATCTTCTGCTGTTTACCCTCCCACGTAAATGCAAGGCCGAACGGGTGAGTCCATCTATATCGTATCTGTTTTGCACGTAGTACTTTTGTAATTGGCTGCATCATTCTTCTTTTGCGAAGCGTAATAGGTGCCAGGTCTTGGTACAGTTGGATGTGGGAGCTATTAATTGTGAGGTCATTGTGGGATCTTGCTGCCCTCAGTATTTCTTCCTTCTGGCAGTAAGACGTTACCGCTATTAGTACATCTCTGGGTCTTCCACCAGGGTCATTCCGTTTTTGGCCTACCCGGTGAATACGATCAAATTCGATTCAGTCTGATTGAGTTTTCAGCAGAAGACTGCTGAAGCACAACTGCATTGTATCTTTAAGGTCACAGTCTTGGATCGTTTCGGGGAGGCCTTTGACTCTAATGTTGGACCTTCGAGAGCGGTGTTCAAGGTCTTCTGCTTGCAGTCCTAAATTGGATGTTGCATTAGCCAGCTGTTCCAGGAGGACACTATTCTGATTAGACTCTTCTGCAACGGCTGATAAGCCATTTTCGACTATATCTACTCTGTTTCCCAGGTCCGTCATTTCTATGCTTACTTCCTGGAGGGAGGATTTCAATTCTTCTTTCATCTGTTCCAGCTGGTTGTGGAACGAGTTCGTCAAGCGGGCTTCCATCCCCTTCAGACAATTCAGAGGTTCCTCCTTATCTGACGACATTGTGGGTGTAGCTGTACGTTCAACCAACAAGGGGGGTGAATGACTCTCCTCTCGTCGACTCTGACCCCAGCACTTTTCAATTTGGCCCTCTTAAGTTTTGGCTTGGATTCTTGGTTTTGACTGTCCAGATCTGCCTCTGACCCCTGGCATCAGGGCTGACCACTTCGGTCGCCGGAGCGCAGCTATACACTCACTAAGCGCATCTTACCAATTGTCCTTGAAGTCGCGTAGCTGCAGGAAATCACCACCACAGGTTCCCCACTGACCACTAGCGCTCGACAGGTCCGCCTGGAACGCCAGCAGTTCGGGAGGAGGTGGACTCGGGTCGAATGGGGGGCTATGTGGGTTTGCATATGATGTGTGCCGTGAAGGATGGGAGGAGGTGGAGAGGTTTTCGACAGGCAGGTGGTGCCAGCCTCACTGGGGGAGCAGTGGGACGCCGCTCCTGTAATGAACAGGTGTAATTCCCGGGTTCTGGTAGTAAGAGAGTGTTCAGAGCGATTCCCCAGAACTTGGATGCTAATGGAGGCCGGGGCTCAGCTCAGTGTTAAACAATACTGGACTTGTGTCTTGATCCGTGTGTCTCTATGACCGCGTGGGCTAGCAGTAGGGCTTGCTATGAAATTCCCGCAACATTCGCAGGCCACAGGTAGTAAGATTGTGTGATTGCTAAAAGTAGGCAGTGGACCGCAGCTATAATAGGTTTCAGTAGGTTTGGGTGGGTTTTCCTTCCGCCCACTAGGGACAGCCGCAGGTCACCAACACCGCGTACCGCTGTCTATCCCAACGCTAGAGGAAGCCGAATACTCCCTAATTAAATGTCCTGGGTGTGTTGGGCTCATAGATTGCAGAGGGCTAGCGATGTTCGGTGGCTGCAGCCTCTCCAAACAATGGGTCAGGGTCGGGACCCCCCTTGGACCAACAGGTGAACTCCTCCGCGTTCCACGCTACAGTGCTGGCATTAGTGTAGGGGCTTGCCAAGTGTCTATTGGCGTAACCCCTTGTACGTTATTCACCTATGGAAGGTGATGATTGCTGCTACCCGTGTGGTTGTCCAGAGCGCACACAGGTGTTATACTGATCCCAGCATGTGCGGCAGACAAGGACAATGTAGAGGATTGGGGGTTATGGTAGATATCACGTGTTCAGGTGACAATTAGTGCAAGTTTGCGCACAGAGTTTGCTATAGTCTTTGGCAAGCGAATTTAGGGCTGGTTGTATGACCCTATGTCCAGCTCTGTGGCGAACACAATAAAACGACTGGAGAGTGTGGACATTGGTGTTTGTACGCTTGTGATATGGACAGTGGATAAAGGTAGATTTCAAGCATTCATGACTCCGTGGATTCCTCCACTGTCCGTGCAGTTCGATAGTACGTATTGCCCATCAGTCTCTCTGAATAGACTGTGCCCTCCCACGTATCACAGCACCATCTATTTCACACAGGAGACTGGGCTCTCTAAGGGGTGAGGTGCGCTTTGGACGTTGTACGCAGTGGACCCACTCCGTACCGGGTCTCCGTATCCTGGGGAGAAATGCTCTGCAATTATGGTGTTGTTGGAGCTTCAGGTACCTGCTGCGTTTTGTCTTGCCGCTTCGACTGGTGCTAGGCTGACCACCCGGTCTACTAATGTTCTTGGGACTGTGCATATTTCAACTGATGGCTGCGTCAGGGAACGATCTTGCCCAGAAAGATAGGACTGATTTCTAGGAGTGGAGACCTGATAGTCCCTTGCCCAGTAGTGGTCACAATGTTTGTTTGGCACTATGGACCTGTGTCACCCTCTCCCTGCGTCGTGGGAGGTAAGCTGATCAAGTCGTATCAGCACTGTTGCATAGCGATTAGTACCTCCACTCTCCTCGTCCCCTTGGCTTCAGGCTGGTGCACTCCTGGATGCACTGTCTGACAGTTATGCCTGTGGTATGTGGTGACCCTGTTATTGTGCCTGATCACAGGGGTATGATTCATAGGTGTACCCCCACTGTCCTCCTGTGGGCTTCTCGGCCCACGCCTCCCCCACACGCACCACGATATAGGTTGTAGCTCCACACCGTCCCTGGGGAGCAGAACAGCGTCAGCGCAGCCTCCTGGTCCCGCCACTGCCGTCACCCGGAACGGAACCCGCAAATGTTATGGGCAGAAGAGGCGGGTCCGCAGTGTGTCCCCGAGGGCCGGTGGGTGTGTTTGTCCCTTACGGGGACGGTGCGGCAGGGGGGATCCTCCCCCAGACAACCGGCGGAACACCTCCGCTCCCTCCGCTCCTGATGCGGTTGCTCCGCGGACACAGATGCCAGGGGAAGAGGCAGTGCAGACACCCCTCTCACAGTCCTCCACCCCACGCCTCCGCCGACACTTGGATCTTCGCAGCCCGCACCGGGCTATCCAGGTCAGAGGGTCCGGATCCGCAGCTCGCCTACCAACGGCGACTCAGGAGGCGCAGTGTTTCTACGACAGGGAGTGGTGGGGGGAGGGGAGGAGGACACCTCCGTCCCAGCAGCAGCTTCTGTCTTTACTCAGTATCTCGCTGTTAGGGTAATGTTGAGCCCCTCTGATCACGTGTCGTGCTCCGTCTTAGCTCTGATACCCGGGCCTCTCTCAGAGTATGATTTTGACACGCAGCAGCAACTCTTTGGGCAATTTTAATGGCTAGCTCACAAGCTTCTGTTAAAAATATGGGCACACTGATGCTTACTGAATTTCAATTTTATTTTCTTCTCATTTTTTAAACTCTTTTTAAGAGTACTACAGAAACTTTTCCGTCATCAAGGGGCAGAGCGTGGCTCTGTATTTGCTCTGCTTGGCAACCCTGTGCGCCTCTGGGTTGGCTATGACATCAATGCCAGTATATACTGAGGCGCTACGCCCCATGACCTTTTTTTGTTTTTTCTGCATGCTCTGCTCACTTCAGGAGCACCATTTCGACGTCTAAGTTTCTCTTTCCGCCATGCTGAGTTCTGCAAAGGCCTTGTGCTGAAAACCCTGTGAGGACTGCGGGCATCGGATGCCCAGCTCAGACCCCCACAGGATATGTCTTTACTGTTTGCGGCAGGAACACAACGTCCAGGGCTTCAGGTCTTGTCGGCCCATGCACCCAAAGGCCCTGCGGGAGCATGCCACAGAGGTATTTACATTTTTGCACAAGGAAAAATACGTCAGAATAACCCCTTTGTAGTCCCCGGGCGTGGAACAGGGCGTGGAACGGAAGACAGAATACCAGTCTCCAGCCCAGGAGAAGAAGAAGAACTTCAAGATGTCCTGTTCACCCAGCAGCTGCTCTGAGAACCACTTCACTGCTCCATGGTCTCCTCGGAGGAGACAACGCCACATGTACCATTCCTAACCCAATCTTTTACCCCAGAGGAATTGAAGGCATTTAGGCTAAATATGTTAGACAGATTTGGTAATGCCCTGGCACAGACGGTTTAGCTTCAGTGCAGGTAGCACCATCAGGACCCACTGCGACAAGACAACAGGGACCTTGCTTGGGACTGTGGTCTCAGGTGAGAGTCCATCATGGGGCTGAGCCGCTTCGTTCTCTGACGTCGAGCACCGAAGATCCTCAGGAGTACGCTCTGCTCCCTACAGGTGCACTCATGAATAAATGGCAGACATCTTTGACAAAGAGGGGGATCCTATCCATTTTGCCCAAAAACATCTATGCCTTTAGGAGCTGTTGGACCTGGCGTCCAACTTGCAGGAGGCCAATGGACTCAACACCTCACCGAAGTTGGGCATATTAATATCTCTGACTCCAGGAAAACAGGCTTCCTTTGCATACCTAATTCCAAAGATAGTGGAGACTCTGGGGTTATCAGCCGCATCCAGACTAAAGATTCAGTTTGAACTGATAGATGTTTTGAATGAAGGCTGTCAGAGGGAGACCCTACTGCTCTTCAACCTTGCGGTGCAGGACTGAGTGTTCTGGGAGAAGCCTGCTTCTGTTCTTATGGTTCACTAAGCTGCTATGGTAAGCCTAAAACCTCAACATCCTCTTTTCCCTCCTTACCTCCTGACAAAGATAGCAAGAGATGGATGCCTGGCAGAAGAACATTTCTACCCCAGGCAATCTGGCCTTGAGGGTGGTCAATGTCCCTGTGTCCTGGCCAAATTCTCTTTTTGGTCTCTGGTTGGTGATCTCGGGAGCTGCTGAACATCTGGCAGCCGGGGATGTTAGAGGGCTAAGGGGCCCTGGTCCAGCATGGCAAGGAGGTATCTCTTTGGATGCTTCAGTCTGGTCTGACTGGGGGGCAAGTGCGATAGCAACAGGAATGGTTATGTGGAGGCACTCTTCGATCAGTCCTCACGGTTCACACAGGATGTTCAGGCGAAGCTCCTTGATATGCCGTTCAATGGGCATTATCTATTTGGGGCTAACACGATGGCTTCTTTAAAGGAGTGTATCGAAAGTAAGTATTCAGCTGAATTTCGACTATAAAAGAGATATTTGGCTTGGGCAGAATAATACATTTTTTTGTCACTTGAAGCCGACTTTTAAGTACATTGAGCTGTGTGACTGCTACTGGCAGCGTTCAATTGATCATCAGATTGCCCGTCTGTTCGGCTGCGCCGAGGATTGTCACAGTGTTAATGATATTTGATTGCTTTCCTCCTCACCTGGAAATGCCTGTCCCGCGTTGAGCACTTATAGCCAACTCACAGAGGTGCGATGAGCAGAGGAAAGAGCTTGAAGCATGGGAGGGTTGTACGCCCCTCTACCCTGTCTAATGTTGACAAAACGCTAAACAAGGTGGCTGCAGCTACAGCCCGTGCAGATATCTCGTTAATGCAGTTGCATTTCTAGAAACGCTGCATATTTGTATCATCTGTTCTGATAGAAAGGAGAATCAGGGCATCCTTTGTGATTATTCCAGGCCCTTGAAATGTTTTGCTCTTTGCAAAGATGTGTTACAGGAAAAAGAATAGATCATGGGCTTGATTCACAGGGAGGCATTTTCTTTCTTCTTAAAAACTGTGTAGATTGGTCTGCTCGTTTTTTTAACTGGTATGCTTGTTTCTAAACATGTGCAGGTTATCCCACCCTGGAAAGTTGCTGAAAGCTGAATGGCATTTGTGTAAAGCTGCTTAGATAGGAGCCACCATGTCATCTGCATTTACCAGATAAGAATCAAGGTGTTACAGAAAATATGCTTTGCAAAATAAAAGAAAGCAGGCAGTATAGATCAGTGGATGGAGTGTCAGCTTCAATGTTCTAGAACGGCAAAGAAAATCCTTTGCCCTCGCATCTAATTGAAAACATTCAGTTGGAGGAATATTTAAACAAATCAGCTACAGGAAAATATAGGTCTATTCTTCAGTGTTTAAATCACCTGTTTAAAACCTATGTAATGGTGTTAGCATCTAAACAGTTTGCATACATTAGTACTTTAGCTATAAGCAGGGTGCTAAACTCTGCAATCAGTCTGTTTAAATGCCCTACTAGAGCCATTAGGCAAACAATCCCCTCCCTGTGATTATACATTTGCATTTTAGTTGCCATAGGCTTGTCCAAGTTACGTGGTCCTAGGCCAGCTGTGCTACATGGAAGAATCACCTATGAATGCACAAAGAAACAAACTCATCAATGTGTTCTTTCATTTAAGCAGACATATTCTATAGTTAAAAAACGAGAAATAACATGGGGGCAAGGCTAATCGATTCCTGGCAGCAAAACTGAGAAAACAAAAAACCCGGAATTACATAGTGCAGATAAATGACTCCCATGGGAAACCCCACATGCAGAGCCTGATAAAAAGGAAATAATGAAACGATTTCATGTGGAACTATTAAAGAGGAGAAATTTAGACTCAGAACATCAACTCACCTATATCAACTCTCTCCGGCTGCCTCAAATTGCAGAGAAAGACAGAACCAATCTTGGGAAACCAATCACAGCCCAAGAAATCAGCGATGCTATCACAGCACTACCAGCAAATAAGACTCCAGGCCCAGATGGTTTTGGCAATGGCTATTACAAAACATTCCGTACACAATTGCTAGGCCCGTTGTCAAAACTATTCAATACAATTAGAGAAGAGGGGAAGGTCACGTAAGATATGGGGAAGTCTATAACTATACTACCTCTAAAGCCAGGCAAAGATCCCAAAAACTGTGCAGGCTATCAGCATATAGCATTGCTGAACACAGATGTAAAAATCTACACGAAAATGTTAGCAACTCGCCTAATGGAAATCCTACCAAACATAATACAGGATGACCAAGCAGGGTTCATCGCCGATAGACGCACACAAGACAACGTCAGAAGGGCAGTGGACGTCATAGATGCTGGGCGACGTACACAACAATCATTTGCTGTAGCAGCACTGGATGCCACCCGGGCCTTCGACAGCATGGACTGGGGCTATCGGAGTCTGATTTTGGAGCGGTTTGGTTGTGGTCGAGAATTTATGAAAATGGTGCTCGCCAACTACCAGCATCCATCGACAAGCTTCAGGATCAATGGTCAGGGCACAGAATTTGTGGAGATCGGAAGGGGCACACGAAAGGGCTGTCCTCTCTCCCTTCTGATTTTTGCAATGGCAATGGAACCATGTACAGTGCAGATCCGCCAGGACGTCAGTATCAAGGGAGTTACAATAGGTCAGGAAACCCACAAAATAGCCCTATATGCGGATGACATCATGCTCTTCATGGGAGACCCAAAAAATACAAAGAGCTATGGCCCAGTTGGAGGAATTCAGACAGATCTCGGAGTTCTCCATACATTTCTCCAAATCAAAAGCTATGAACATAACAGCAAGGAGAGAAGATATTGAGACATTGAAGAGATCATTTCCGATATGCTGGGTGGAAAGAAAACTGGAATATTTAGGAATTCACCTTGCCAGTGATCCACACAAAATATATCCGACAAACATAATTCCGCTGTGGAAACAGCTACAGGAAGACATGCACAGATGGGACTCCCAGAAGCTGTCATGGTTTGCCCGCATCACAGCGGTTAAAATGACCATTCTCCCCCGTCTCCTCTATGTAGTAAGCTCACTGCCAGTGCCAATACCACCAGCCAAGATCCGAGAGCTGCAAGATGCGGTATTCAAATTTATATGGCATAATAAGAAACCTAGAATCCAGAAACGAATCCTAATGCGCTCCCCTCTCCTGGGCGGTCTGGGAGTTCTAGAAATGGACAGATACATTTTGGCTGCACAATTAGCACCAATGCTGAGATGGGTGAAACCAGAGGACCATAAAGGATGGTGCAGAATTGAACAAACAGCTTCATCGGTTCCCCTAATAGCCCTTCTGAGCCTGAGAAAAGAAAACCGAAACAACAGAGAAGCCTTACTGGAAATGACGAAATGGTATCTACTAAGTTGGGACAAAGCCCGGAAAAAGAAATGCATCCCATGTGGATTGGGTCCATATACGCCACTGATGGGCAACCCAGATTTCAAACCGGGTCTCCAGCGAGGATATTAGTTGGGCTTGTCAGGAGCAGAAACGACGCATCTGAAAGACATGTACAAAGACGGCGCTCCATTGCTCTTCACAGATTGCCAGTTGAAATTCAATATATGGGAAAACGAACGCTATAGATATGCGCAAATTAGGCACTGGATTACCCACCCAACGGTGAAGAAGGCGGGCATGAGAACGCCATCAGGCCTAGAACTGTCGCTTCAAGAAGGCAACATGGCGAAGGGGATCTCTAGACTCTACAAACTGCTCTTCAACGACCAGCCAACCGACCATCCCGCATACAAAATTAATTGGGAAAGAGACATGCAAGAGTCACTAACGGAGGAGGAATGGTACCAAATATGGGCACAAGCACACAACACCTCCAGATGCACCACAATAAAGGTATCTGCGTACAAATTGTGCCTCAGATGGTATATGTCCCCGAACCGCATTCACAAAATTACAAAGTCTTATTCACCAAACTGTTGGAGGAACTGCGGTGAGAAGGGAGACTTGTTCCACATGTGGTGGACGTGTCCTAAAGCAGTTGCCTACTGGAAGGAAATACTAAGCTACATAAAAGACATTTCAGGGGTGGATCTGCCGAGATCGCCGAAGACAATTCTCTTAGGAGTCCCTATAGAAGGGAAATACGCAATGCCAGGAGCGACAGCCAAGCTTATCACCCATCTACTGTCAGCAGCCTGAATGACTCTTGCACAAAATTGGAAAATCAAAGAAGGCCCAATCTCAGCATGCTGGTGGGTTAAGATCTGGGGGGGTGATGGCTATGGAGAAGATATGCGCCATCAGTACTGGTAAATACCTAAGATTCTTAACTACATGGAATCCATTTCATGAACATGTACGGGACAGAGAAGCCTTTTTCTTCAAACCCCGCTTGCTCCGAAACACACATGTAACTTGAACTCCCCCAAAAAAACAAAGACAATGAGACGTTAATGTTAAAAGGGGGAAGAAAACTCTAAATAGTCTGGACTCTGAAATGTAAAATAATACTTAAAGTTGGGGGGGAGAGGATCTTATAGAGGGTGACAGGTTAATAAGAAGTGGGTGAGTAGGGGCGGGGGGAGGAGGGAGTTAGAGAATTGGGAATTCTTTGGAGGTAATGCGAATTCTAATCATCTGTAAGACATGAACATAAGTAAAATGTAGAGCATAAGAGTTTAATGTTGTCAAATGCTATGTTGTAATCGCTTATATACCTCCGAACCAAAAATAAACATGGTTTAAAAAAAAAAACGAGAAATAACCCTGCTGGGGGCTACTAACATCTTGTGCACCAAATATCACCTACCCCGTAAATAACCCCCCGGGGCTCCGAATCATCATCAGGACTCAGCAAACCCCCCAGGACCCTGCGCCCCGTGTGACAGCCACAGGAGAGGACGGTGAGCTGGGTGGGGAGGGGGCGGCCCCGGACTCTCGTGGTCCCCCCCCTGGCTCCAGAACTAAGAACCAGGGCCCCCGGGGATCCTCACTGCACAAGACACGACGCCCAGGCGGAGAGCGGTGGGGCGGGCCGCTACGCAGACTCCGGCTAACACACCGGCCACTGGGGTGCAGTGAGGCAGCGAAGCGCAGAGGCTCCGACCAACAAACACAACAGAGACAGCAACTAACTTGGCACCAGTGAGTGGCTGCTCTGGGCTTGACGCAATACATCAGCCTGGAGGATCGGATCCACCAAGCCCCAGCAAGCCAGGCAGTTAAGAGAAGGACTGCACCGTCCGCAACCCAGGGTGCCAACAGTTATCACGGGGAGAGACTGCCACGACCCATATAGCAGCCCCACCCGAGCCAAGTCAAGGCCACTCGGGACCTACTAAAACAAAAGAAATCCTCCCCCAAGGCATCGCAAGTGCAATCCTCCCCCTCAAATATGACAAAGGCACTTAAAGCCACGAAACAAACAGACATCTCCACCCTACTAGTGACCCCGCGCACAGACAAGCACAAGAGGGGAGACCGGCCGGAGGCCACTGCTGCAAGCATACACGCGGAAGCGGACCCTGCCACCATGGCAAAGACAGTGACCAAATCGGACCTGCAGGAGCTTTTGCAAGCCCTCACAAAAGAATACCAGAAGGGCACAGAAGAAGTCATGAGAAAGATCACAGTGCTACACAAACGGGTGGGGGAAGTGGAGACAAAAACCAAAGAGGTGGAGGCGTCCCTGTGCGAACACAGCTACGAGATTGGTGAAGGCGCAGACAGAATTACAGCCCTTGAAGCAAGATGTGAAGCCATGGAATTGAGGCAGGAGGATGCCGAAAACCGCTCCCGCCGGAACAATATCCGCCTAAGGGGAATCCCAAAGACAATCTCGGACGCTGACCTGACCCGTTCTGTCAACGACCTATTCCGCTTTATCCTATCCCTCCCCGACAAAGCCCCACTGGAGCTGGACAGGGTACACCGAACAAGAGCCAGAACAAACACACCTACTCCGCCCGATGTCCTAGCCAGAGTGCATTTCTACAAAGTTAAAGAAGAAATCATGCGGGAGGCCAGAGACTCCCCTCGCGTCCTCTTCAGAGACGCCTCTATCTCCCTATAACAGGACCTAGCCGCTATAACATTCGCAAAAAGAAAGGCCCTACGACCCATCACGGACTGGCTCAGGGAAAAGAAAACCCCTTACCACTGGGCATTCCCCACAGACCTGCCGTTCTCCTTGGAAGGAAAACCCTGCCTAATCCGTACCCTGCAAGAGGGAGAGAGGCTCCAGAGGACAACACCCATGTCCAGGACACATCAACCCGGACAGCCAGAACAAGGAACACTGATCCCTCCTGGACCAGAGTGGTAAAACGCCGAAAACTTCGCAGACCACCAATCAAGAACAAGCCAAATGGCTAGAACTGGGCGCATCTCTCAACGAAGAGTTCAGGACAGGGACTCCGAACAGAAGCCCACGACAGGGGACAAACCCTAAAATAGTGCAGTTCATGCAACCCTGGGAACTGCCGGCGATGGTCTTGGAACATCGGAGACTTGTCGTTCCACCAAATAACAGTTGAGGCACCGTTGCCTCCAAGCTACAAGGATGCGTTGGCCCAGCCGGATGCCCGTTGGCAGAAAGTTGACTTTAAAGACCTTAAAGACTTGGATTGTTTGGGGAGGGGGGGGGCTCAGAACAGGGGGACAGCAATCAAAAGCCTATCACTACACAAGGAAACCAGCGTACCAGAGGTATCTCAGCAGGGACAACCCAAGGAACACACAACCAACACCATCCCAAAAGATGGAGACCACTAAGGAACTAACCATGATAACGTGGAACGTGCAGGGACTAAACTCAGCCAGAAAACAGAAGTCGGTGGAGCAGAGACTGAGCCACCTAGAAGCAGACATTGCGTGCCTCCAAGAAACGCATCTCCTGCAACCGGATGAAAAAAGAATACATTTCCGACAATACCCCATGAAATTCTTCACCTCTTTGGGCCAAAAATAGAGGGGACTAGCCATAAATCTCAGTCGGGCGGTGCCGCTAACCCAAATCTCAGTTAAACGCGACCCAGCGGGGAGATACATATTGCTCAAGGGGCTCCTGATAGACCTACCAATCACTATAGCAGCGACATACGCCCCGAACTCCGGGCAGGACCGCTTTCTCAGCAGTATCCTCCCCACGATCATCTCCTTTACGGAAGGGCGCCTCCTAATCGGAGGAGACTTCAATCTCACCCCGGACCCTAGCACGGACTAGACGCTTCCGCCCTCCAGGGAAGACTTTTCCGGGGCACTGGGAATGGCAGAATTTCTGAGGGACACAGGCACCGTCGACATCTGGAGACTGGCTCACCTGGGAGAATGAGACTACACATTCTACTCCCACGTACATAGAGACTATTCAAGGAATGCTCTTCTGCTAATGACTAGCGCACTCTTCTCCTGCATTGAGGACATACAAATTGGCCGCAGAGCCATATCTGACCACGCCCCAGTCATAGCCAAGCTGCAAGTCGAAGGCCTTCCAGCACCCCCGCAGAGAGCCTGGAAACTCCAAGACTACGTCCTAGAAGACATAGCATCAAGCACAGAGCTACAGGACTCCCTGGCAAACTACTTCTCAGAGAACTCAGCCAAAGGCACCTCGGAAGCCATGGCCTGGGTCGCAATGAAGCCAGTCATCAGAGGCGTGGCGATCAACTGCACAGCAGCACAGAAGAGAAGGCACCAACTACAACTAGCCAAGCTAGAGGCAGAAGTGGGCGAAATAGAAGAACGATACAAAGCTTGTCAATCAGTGAAAGTAGGCAGAGAACTTAAAAAGGCGAAGACAAAACTTGAAATGCACATGGCAGATCAGACGGCCGGAGCATTAGCCTACACAAAACAATTTTACTATATAAACAGCAATAAGGCTAACCACCTGCTGGTCCAGAAGCTGAAGAAACTGCATTCCGGGAACAAGATACTAACGCTTCAAGCACAAGGGGGCAGATCCTGCTGCACAGAAATGGAGAAGATAGAGATTATCACTTAATACCATAAAGGGATCATGTCCGGCCCTACCACGAGCAAGGAAGCACAAGCCCAATACCTGCAATCAGCCCAACGAGTCCCCTTGCCCCCACAGCTCGACGCCTTAGAACTACCAATCACCGCCGAAGAAGTAGCAGAAACAATCCGGTTTCTGAAAAACACAACCCCAGGCCCCGACGGCCTGACCGCCCAATTCTACAAAAAGTTCTCCTACATTCTGGTCCCTCGCCTGGCCTTGCTATATAACACTTTTTTTAATTCCGGCTCTGTCACCCCCTCCATGGAGGAGTCCCTGACGGTTCTGATATTAAAACCAAGAAGAAACCCAGAGCTCTGCTCCTCATACAGATCAATCACACTACTGAACAACGACACAAACATTTTCTCTAAAATTCTGGCAAACAGACTAGCAAAACACCTCCCAGAATTGATCCACCCAGACCAGACGAGATTCATCCCAGGGCAAAGCACCTTTGATAACACCAGGCGCACCCTAGACATTATTGAATCCGTAGGCAGAACGGGCAAGCAAATGGCAGTCTTGTCGCTAGATGCAAACAAAGCATTCGACATGCTAGACTGGGGATACATAGAGGAAGCCCTAAAACACTTAGGCATAGCCCAAAGTTCCAGAAATGGACCCTGGCCAACTATCAGCACCCAACCACACCGCTGAGGATAAACGGCACCAGATCATCCAGAAGTCATATCACCAGAGGCATGCGGCAGGGTTGCCTGTTATCCCCACTCATTTTTGCACTATCCATGGAGCCGTTCGCCGGCAGGGTTCGCCAAAACCCCTTAATAAGCAGACTAATGGTGAGAGGAGAAGCATACAAGATAGCTCTATACGCAGACAACGTCCTACTGTCCCTGACCAAGCCCAAAGTATCCCTGGAAGCGCTCTGGAACAAATTGGCCAACTTTGGAGCGGCTTCAGGTTTCTCAATCAACCTTGAAAAATCTACGGCCCTGGGAATCAACATCCCAGAAGACATGATAAAAACACTAGCCACCAACCACCCCATTCAGTGGACCAACTCGCACTTCACCTACCTGGGGGTAAAGATACCAAAGAAAATAGAGGAAGCATACAAGCTAAATTTCCCCTGATTGTTCAAGGAGCTCCAAGCGGACCTAGTAAGATGGCAAAAACAAGACGTGTCATGGCTGGGAAGAATAACAGCAGTAAAAATGAACTTGGTACCAAGGCTGCTCTATCATTGCCAGGCCCTCCCAATTTCTATCCCCAGGAAGGACCTGCAGAAGCTCCAAACAAACATCATGAAATTTATCTGGGAGGGGAAGAAGCCGCGAATAGCCAGAAGGGTGGTGACGAGGAGTAAGGGATCGGGAGGCCTGGGAGCCCCATAAATAGAGAGATACTGCCTCGCTGCCCAACTCTCACCAGCTTTTACCTGGAAGCTAGCTACCAACAAGCCCTGCTGGGCGAAATTAGAGGAGGACTGGTACCGAAGCCTTCTAGAAGCGATCCCACACATCATCAGACCCATTGACCCCCCCCAAAGAGGTGCCCCTAACCACAACCAAGAACCCAGTTGAAAGTTGGAGGAAGGCAGCCAGGCTGTGGAACCGTGGAAGCACAATAGGCCCCCTATCCCTGATCTGGGACAACCCAGACTTCACCCCGGAATAACTAGACAGAACTGATCCCGACAAAAAGGAGGCATACATGGAAAAATGGGAAAGGGACATCGGCAGGACAATTGAAAGAGAAGAAAGGGGACACATTTGGACCAGAACATAGAAGAGCTCGAAATGTGTCACCAATAAGGAAGGGGAGATCAAAACCTGCTACAGATGGTATTTAACCCCAGAAACCCTGAACAGGAGCAACCCAGCGATCTCCCCGCTATGTTGGAGAGGATGCACAGACACAGACACGCTATTTCACTTGCTTTGGACATGTCCAGTGTCAGTTAAATACTGGAAGGAGATTCTGGACCTCATTAAACAGATCACAGGCCTGACGATTCCATGGGACCCCTGGGCAGCACAGGTGAGGGCCAATTTCCACTGACTGGCAGTTTAGCAAGCCTATGCACACAACTTCTCACAGCGGCAAAGATAGCTATAGCAAGACTATGGAAACACCCAGAGGGTCCTGCAGTGAGCCTGTGGTGGGCCAAATGTTGGGACATCGCAGTCGCGGAAAAAATAACCGCCATCCGCCTGGGGAACAGAAACACATTTTTTGACACCTGGGCCCCCTTCCTGGACTATGCAGACCAATTCCCGGGAATGGCAAGGAAGCCACCGCCCCTCCGCTGGCTAGACAAACACGACTAACATAATCCAAAATCCAGTCATGTGGCCTACACCGAAATCGCCATCCCGAGTTCCACTAACTCGGGAACAGGAGCAGCAGAAGGCAAGACAAACCCACAGAAACAACCAGCCTCAGTCAAGGTCTAGCCAAAATCTCCCTGCGAAAGACATTTACCTAAAACAGTTCCCCCCCAAGAACTACAGCACCCCTGATGGTTTCTCCCCCGATGTCCCCCTTTTCCCCCATCCCCACCTAATTATGTTTTGGTTATCTTTTGGTTTAACATGCTCATTTCGAAATTAACTATGCATTAAGTGAATTAATGCACCTGAGATATTATGTTTATTGATAAAATCAAATAAAAAGATTGTTAAAAAAAAGAGAAATAAAATATAGAATGGGGCACATATTGTCACGCCTTTATGTATTGAAAAGGAAACTATTCGGCTTGAAATTCAGCTTCGGACAAAATCTTTGGCCAACTATTCGCTATTCATCCAAATACTGAATCTACTATTCGGTACACCCCTACACCCTTCAGAGGTTCCAGTCCTCAAAAGCGACAAGTAAGTCCCTGGGCCTAGCAGTGCAGCATCCTGCAGTTCCAGCTAGCGAAGGTAGAGGGTTTTGAACCTTCACCTTTTATGGCCATGCCCAAGAATGTAGAGGGCAGTCTCTCTCCGACAAATAGCTGTCACGCCGTCAGGCCAGGGTTCTGCCAGAGGGGGTGTCTCCGCCTCAACAGTGCCCTTCATGGCCCCAGGTGTGAAACCAAGACGGGATTTCCATCACTAATCCCCTTTGTGGGGGTGGGGAGACTCTCCCTGTTCAGTGTGGAATAGTGTCACACCACATCCGCCTCCTGGGCCTCACAGGTTGTACACTAGGGATATTGGTCCTCATTATAAGTTTGCCGGTCTGAGAACTACGGTACCGGTAAGCTTGCCGGTACCGTAGTTCCCGGACCGGCAAACTGCGAGTTGTGCTTGCGGGTGGCTATCTGCCCGCCAGGTGTGACCTGGCGGGCAGAGCGGCACCCGCGAGCACAGCATGTCGGATGCACTGGCACTGTTTATAACCCCTATGGGGCTGAAAATGGGAATGGGGAAGAATATTTTCCGGCGACCAGGAATCGGAAAATACCGGGTCTGTCAATGCTGTAATGACCCGGTTATTGCCATTCCTGGGTGGCGAAAAAAATAAATACCAGCGGCAGCCGTGCCTGTATTAATGAGGCCCCTTGTCTCCCTTTTGTCTAATGCCCTCGAGACCATCCCCCCTCAGGCATCCTCTTGCCTCTGGATCATCTCCTGTCATCTTTCCCTACGTCTTCCATGTGTGCAGAATTTTGCACAGCTTGGGCTTCTCCCTGAACATCAAGAAGTCTCAGGTTTTGCCATCCCATTCGTTTAGATTTATCGGTGCGGTCATTGACACTTGCATGGGCAGGGCTTTCCTGCCCGATGTTCGAGTAGCAAACATCTTCAAGATGGTTCATGTCCTTCAATCAAAGGAGAGAGTTCCGGCCCCAGCCTTCCTGCGCTTGATCAGTCTTATTTCCTCCTACATTCTTACAGTACCGGAGACCCGGCTGCAAATAAGATTGCTTCAGTGGCTTCTCCGTTGTCAGTGGTCCCAGTTTCAGGGGCATGTATCAGTTCTTCTGCAGACCTCGTTGAGCATTTCCCAAGACCAGACATGGTGATCACTGCGAAAAGATCTGTTGAAAGGGGTGTTGGTTCAGCATGCCTGGCCCCAACTGACAACAGTCACGTTCCTAAAAGGCTGGTGTGATCACCTGCAAGATCTGATGGTGAGCGGACTATGGTCTCACTCAGTTCTGCAGTTACCCTTGCACTTGCCACCTGCTGGCCGCACTTTCACTTATTGTTTTATTTATTCTATTTATTGATTTTACTATTGCTCCCATGTACTGCACTGCCTGCTCCCCCTTCCCCTGCACTTGCACGATATCAATGTCACCAGGCCTAGTAAGATTGTTGTCTATGTCTTCCCTCTGTTCCCATTCCCTTGCCTCGTCACACTTTGAATCACTTGTGTATAGGCGCGTTATAAATGCCATATCATATCATTCATATCATATTATATCAGAGACTCTGGAACACATCAAATTGCTGGAATTGGGGACAGTCAGGCTGCCCATGGTTTCAATGAAATTGAAGCATATGCTGGTGCCTGACAGACAACAGAGTGGCAATGCATTACTTCAACAAGCAAGTTGGTGTATGTTCATTACTTCTGTGTAGAGAAGCAATGCTACTGTGGTTCTGGGCTCTGGAGAAAAACGTGGCTATGACTGTGGCTTATCTCGTGGAAAAGAGAATGTTATTTCAGATGCCCGGAAAAGACAAACGTTGGCCTATCACGAGTGGGAGCTCTGCCAGGAAGGTCCAGAGGAGATGTTCTCTAGTTGAGGTATCCGCAAGTGAACTTACTCGCTTCCAGTGTGAACAAGGAGTGCAAGTTGTTCTGTTTAGTGAAATTAGCTTGACAGGGAGCTCTGGGGGACATACTGATGGCCAAGTGCACATTCAACCTCCTTTATTCCCTGTCATTCCGCTAGTATTTATTTATTTATTTAGGCATTTGTAGTGCGCGTAAAGCCAACTAGGCGCTCTCATTTAAGAATATGGTCACAGAGATGTCCATGCGTAGGCAGTTTAAGCATATGGTTACAGAGTTTTTTCCTTGCATACATTTGACATAGTACGGTTACATGGTTCCATGTCTTAAAATCGCGGCAAAAATGGCTGTGAATACAAAATATCACGGCAAAAATGCTGTGGTTTTGCTGCCACAATCATGTAAAGGATGCGGGGGACACCCCCGCAACCCCCAAACCCATTATACCATTTAAGGGTACCGGGGGACATCCCCTCAACCCCGCTCCCATTAAATGGTATAATGGGGTACACCTTTACCGGGTCAAACCACAGCAATTTTATTTACCGGCAACATTTTTGCAGCGATTTTATTACCTGATACTGGTTACACAGAATACAGTTCAATTTACATGCACCTCATGGAGTGTATTTCAAATTACAAGTAGACTATACACGTGGTCAATGTCAGAGGGTTGGTGACACTAGTCATGAAGATTGTGGGGGAAGGTCTGTCCTAAAAAGTAGGGTTTTGACGTTTTTCCTAAAAGACCAGAGGGACTCAGAAGGCTGTGCCTATTTGGGTCCACATTAATCTTGATCGCTCTGGACTGGGCTCAGGCACCCGAACCTCAGCAGCCTGATCCTTCATGCTTGCCTTCTGAGATACAGGGAGTCAGATTTGTCAGATGACATCGTGGACGTACTCCTCTTGATTCTGAGAGAGGATTTTTCTTATTTCACATCCTCTGTGTTGGATTTTCTGCTTTCTTTTTTGACACTTGAAGGGATGAATGGCCGCTATCTTGGTTATCAAAAGGGCCCTTAAGCAAGGCTCATTCTTCACAATCCCCATGGTTATGCAGTTTGTGCAGGAATGTGTCATAACGTTTCTTCTGTGCCAGTTTGTTGTTCTGGAGTGCAATTTATATTTAGTGTTGATATTTATTAGGGGCGCACCGTTTGAGCCCCTGCATTAATGTTCTTTTACGTTGACCAGCTATAGTGGCTTATGCTGGTGCCCCTGCTGGCAGGGCTGTGACTAATCTGGTTAAGGCAGATTATTCTCTGCATCTCGCAATGCTACGATCTGGTTTATAAGGATGTGCTTAAAGGTATAGGGCTTATTTTACCAAGGGCTGGCTGCCAGCTCTGCCTTGCAGAGGGTGTCTTTGTCCTGGAAATTTGCCTGGCTGCTTTGTGGGCCTTGTTGCACACATTTACAAAACATTACTGCTTGGATTCCTAATCGGGGCTGGATGCTCGCTTTGCTAGAGTGGTCTTCCAGAGATTTCTGGTATAAGTGGTCTCCTCTTGTTCTTCTCCCTCCTCCAAGTCTACATACTATGGGAGTCTGTCATAAATGAGTAATCTGTGGGAGGAAGGAATCCATTAGAAGAACAAATCAGTTGTCTCTGGTAATGCTCTTTCTGATCGATGTTCACCCCCCCACTGATTCCACATTGCCCTCCCAAACTGCCCCGATTGGGGGATAGCTAGCATGGTTCTTCGGTCCATCGGCGCCAGTGTTTTAAGGAAAAAGGGCAGAACTGAGGTCATGAGGCATGGCGCGTCAGTATATAATGGCCCCAAAGTCATATCCTGCACAGGTGCGTGGGGGCATTTAGCAGATTGGACGTGACGTCACGCTGCACCCGCTGGTGGTGGAAAAGTTTCCAGAGAGCAGCTGCACTGGAGAGATGGATATCAGAGATGAGGAATACGTGGGGGGAACATCCATCGGAAAGAACATTATCAGAGATCAGTCATTGGTTCATTAGGGTACAATTCTAAATATACATGCAATGTTTTATTTATTTATTAAATAGACAGGTAAATGATTATAATGCACAATCCTTAATATGTCTATCGCTGTACTCAAGGTCTCCTATTAAAATAATGTTGGTTCGCTTTACGTTTCAAATGGCCTCATCTAGCGCCTATCACCTTTGAAGAGTCTAGTCATCATTTCTAAACTCACTACACCTCATATCAAACGTACTGCTCCACATCCTAAGTAGAATTGTCCCCTGCTTGGAAATGCTGTAAAAAAAAATGGAGGTCAACAGAGTGCTCGCCCTCTCACGCACAGATTAAACATAAACTAAGTCAACTGTAATGTATCCAAAATAAAGCAGTAAGACTTATTGTGGGACTCAAGCCCTGGGACCATATCTCACCGGGCATGAAAACCAGCAAACTGCTTAGTTATGAAACAAAATCACCTGCAAAGACAACTGTGTTAGTTTCCAAATACTCGAAAACCACACTCCAACACACCTAAACCCAGACATAAATAAATCTGTACCAATGGACCCTTAGGATCATCTCTGGGTAAAAGCCTAGTAGAACCCAGTTTCAAAAGACTGAAACACAGAGGGAGATCCCCGTTGGAAAAACCTGACTTCAGCTGCAAAAACAAAATGCGACCTCACGAGTTTCTAAATGGATGTGTAGAATGGAACTGTACTAAAATGTTGCACACAGAAGTACGACAATTCAATGACTGCGCATATCTGGCAATTTGAAATGCCGACTTACTGTGACTACTGTGACTGCGACCCCACTGTGCCTGCTCTCTGCGGCTTTTCCACAACCCATGCGTCCCCCCACTCATCTCGTCATCCGGATCTCATGTTTCAGAGTTTCCCTTGTTAAATTCATGTACAATGCAGTCGGTTTAGTTTCCCCTCTTTGATTTGATGTACAATGCGGTCGTGCAAGTTGTAGCACTGTTTGAATTCATGTACATTTTGCTCATTTTAAAGAATGTGTTTATTTTTTCATTTTCTCTCGATGTGTACACATGTACTAACAAATTAAAAATAATTAGCATTTCGTCTAGACTAATGAAATCATGTTTTTATCTCCTGGATAAATATGAGCAAATGTATACTATTTACATGCAAAGTCATTTAAATACTTTTAGAACTTCTACTACTAAATAATGGATTACTCTCTTCTATTGAATCACAAATGCCACATTAAATGCAAGACTAGTAATGTAGTCTTAGACATTCATTTGTGAAAATGTCTGCTCTATTTGCTTTATCTTTTTGTTCTGTTTTATGTTTTTTTTTAGTGGGCTGCCATTGCTGTACCACTCACGTGCTGCAGTATTGTGATTTCTTGGACGCTTTCTTCTATTTTTAATGCGTTCAAGAATGTCCATAATGTTGGTTTGCCTCTCCCGATTGCCACATTTAGGCTGTGATGCCACCCCTCAAGCTTATTTTTTGATTTTGGTGCCTCTGTTATTATTGATTCATAGCAATTCCAATAGTCTACTGAGATTCTTGGCTGGCGTCTTCCATGTCCTGTCTGTTTTCCCAACCAGGTTTCCTCAAAGTAATTGAGAACATTGGCAATTAATTCTTCATTTTCCCTATAGTATTCACTTGAAACTATTTCTTATTAACTTCTGATTACTGCATCTTTTGGAACATATGCTAATGCAAACAATTTTTGAATGTCGAAGTGAAATTCACTGTCAGATGTATATTTGAATTTTAATCCCTGCTTCTGCATATTCTTCCATAGATTTTGGCTGCAATGAAAGAAGCATCCTTGGATTTGAATATTTGGGAACATTTGCTATAGGGCTTTCATTGCCGCTAAATCATAGTCCATACCACATCGAATTGTATACAAAATCTGTTGTGTAAGTTTATCTTTAATTCCTCTGAAAATTTCAATATATGACTTTTCCAAATGGTTGGTCATCAGAATATATACTAACGGGAAGAAGCCACTACCAATCCTAGCATATGTGCTATAAAGTTGAGCAAAACGCCTTGGGCAACTCTTGAAAGTTCCATCCATTAACCAGTGGTTGCTTTTTGCCAATCTTCCTAGGTTTTGGTTCGTTGAAAATATGTAAAATTCCTTTTCTTCACTATCACTATATGCAAGTAAAAATTGCTCTCCCTTGCTTGTGACTGTATATTGTGATGGTAATTCTACTTCCGCTATACATTTGGGCAGTTTTGGCTGATTTTCCTTTATTGATTTTGCGCATAAAAGTCGCCTTTTCAGTCCTGTGCCAGTTGTCATTTCTCCTGCAAGATGTTGCAGCAGCTCACTTAGGACCTGTCTCACCACCTGACCTCTTGTCATTTGTTCATGTTCCGGTTTACTTTTAATTTTGTGTATTGTCTACCTTATCTCATTCGCATTAATATTTGGTTTGTGGTTATGTTCCCTGATATACTTTCGAGTCTCAGATTCATTATCAGTGCATGCCCATCCACGGCAATTATTTATTGCATATTGTGTACATTTCCATAGTGTTACGGCACTTTTAATTTTTTCCAGAGACTAAATATAACCTTTCAGTCTCCATGTTTATTCCCTTTGTTGGAAAAAAAATGTAAGTTGTTTTCTTCATTATCATTATTCCACATTCACCTACTGTAATAGAAAAAACAATTAAAAACAAATCATTTTCATTGATTGACATTCTTTACTGTCACTCAAAAAAGCTTTCTTGTCTTTTATGAACCGTGGTCACCTTTCTCCTAATCACCTCAACTCCAGATATGACCTTTTTCTGAGATTCGTTGCTATTCTTAACAACAACTCATTTTCTATTATTATCCTCGTTAACAAACTCGCATAACCCCTCATTTAAACCTTTGTATAAGCACATACATATGCTTTTTATATTTCGTTGAGTGCGGACACGACAAACAAAACATTTAAAGATAAATCCTCTCTGCATGTCAACTTCTACAGTCTTCTTCTTGTTAGGATGACTCCAGAAACCCAAAGCCGGCAATTTCCATCTATTAAGATGATGTTCGCCAAAATAAGCACCAATCAGCCATCCACCTCCCACTTCTACAGTCTTCTGCATCTGCTGTGAACTGTACCTTTCCTATTCATTTCTACTTAAATGGCAAAACAATTATGCTTGCATTTAAATGTAATCTTTCCACAGACTGCGAGTGATATTTTGTTTAACTGCCCTAATCGCATACAGAATCTAAGTTATCACTGCTGTCCTAGTGAATGTCGTCAATTCAGGGCACAACAGCTGACATTTATCATCCTGCGGTCGTACATACCTAAGGCTGGAAACAGAGTCATCCCTGTCGACACATTTTCCATAGGGGCTTCCTTGATAAACCAGAGATAAATGTCTATTATTGAAAGTCACCTTATTTTACTAACACCACTTTAAATTAAAAATGTTTTTTAGTGAATTTTGACAATTGCCAACAGATGCATTTGAATGTTTCATATATTGTTGTTATATGTTGGTATACACTGTCTGTATAAGTACTGAACCCGTGGTGGGCCCTGTGGTTTTAGCATATATCAGAAAAATAAAATTGAATATATATATTTTTTCTAAATACCAGTCTTCGCCCATATCTTGTGATATATGCTCTCACACAAGATTTTGATGCACAGTTGCCTCATGTCAGTTTAAATTTCCAGCCCAGATGTGTGACATCAATAGGTAGCTTGTTGTGGGTCCCCCCTTTTTGTTCTTGCATTATTGACCACATCCCACAAGCCCCTAACAAAAATGTGGTCTCTCCTGGCTCATATAGCATTCCCCGTCAATTTTATAGGAGACATTTTCGGCGACGCAATTATAACATATATTCGTGTAGAACCTCTTCTCGCTCCTTTCCTGACTCTGACTCAGCAGCACATAGCTGTAGCAGCTAGCACTGCCAATTGGTGCCCACACTGATCCATTACCTTTCAACTGAGATTCTACCTGAATTAACCCTGTTAAATGTTCCTGACATGTGCTTAAATCCACCTGTTTATAATTTGTTGTAATATCTACACCCCAAAAGGCACAAGACTCTTCTAACTAATGATGCTGAGCAAACAAAAACATCAGCCTACCAAGCCAAAGGGGTTTACATCACATTGTAAAATCCATCCTACCAATGCAGATGTAAAACACTTTGGCTTGTAACCCCATCCCATGGTCTCTAATCCCTGTTTACATGTCAGACCTTAGAATTTTACCTATGCCTTATAAAATTCATCCAGGTGCTCTGAAGCGGAACCTCCTGTGAGCGTTCACATTACAAAACTCCAGATGCATTTAAAAATGAAATAAATAAATTCGCTGACAAGAACTTTGTTAATAATTCTGAAGGGTTCATTGTAGCTTTTTATGTTAAAGAGACCCCTGTAGTGAATATATAACCAAATACCAGGATGCAAATACTGTAGTACTGTGTATACATACACTGGATCACTTTGGAGCACTGAAAGGGCACACAATTGTTTTGTCACAACGTACAAGACAGGAAAGGACATCAATAGTCATATGATGTATGTGATTCTCACATATTTACATTCTTTACATACTTCCCATCAGAGGCTATTTGAAAACAAATGGTTTCTTTGTTCACAATGTTCAGATGTTTTCTGTTATATATTTACCTTACACATACTTAGCACATATTTACAATTTGCGGCTACAATATATTAAGTGATTTGCCCAGAGCTAAAGTGGACGGCATTTCCCAAGTTCTGGCAGCATACAAAATGCTAATAGCAATATACTAAGTAAAAGTGGGGTTTAACACAGGAGTGAATCAGCTAATCAAGCCACCCATGGAACAAACTACCAATAAAGGGGTGAGGTGTGGATAGCACATAATCAGAGATCCAACACAGTTTCACTGCACCATGGAAAGAGCAGCACCGTTCCTGCACTAAATGAGTCAGCTACAGAGAGTCCTGGTGCAGTCCCAGCATCCAACTCATCAACCAGCCCTACAGACATCCCCAGGCAGGCTATCTCCTATCCTGCAGCACCCTAGGCAGAACACCAGCCTGCTTTGCAGCCCCACCAGGAAACCCATCGTCCTGACCTGCAGCCTCAGAGGGCTTGAAGGCCCAAAACATTGAGGGCCCATGCTGCCCCCCATAGACCTCACAGACCAGCAGATCCTCGCCAATTACTCTGTGGACCTGTCCACCATCTTCAGCTTTCTGGCACAAATGGAGCTCTACATTGAGCCTGACAGGCAACCTGTAATAACGGTGTGTGCAGTGTGTTGGCAGTGCAGCAGGAGGTTACAGCATCTACGCACAAGTCTCAGAGTCTTTCTACAGTGTTTCTTGGCCTGGAGGTGGAGTTCTCAAGACCTTTAAAACATCACACACAGCGCGGAGCATACACAGTGTGGGCTGTGTGTTGGCAGTTCGTCAAGGGGGCAAGCGGCACGGGCAGGGTCATTTGTCAAAATTGAGATTGGAGGATTGACACAAACCAAAGCATGGTGATTGGACATTTGTTTCGTATTACTAATAATACCATTACACTAAGTGTCTTCCCACCAGCGGCCCGTGCGAGCGTGTATCCCCCCTTCTCCCCCTGTGCCTGGTTGCCTTGTGCCTATGTATGTTCTGAGGAGTGGCACTAAGACAGTCTCCCTGTTGTGCAACTCAGCCATGACACAGGACCGGGTTGATTGTATGGTAATGGACAAACAATTAATGCAACTAGCCATTGATCTGCTGATCACTTTACCCCCTGGGGAAGGGACTTCAAGCGCAGGGTTTGGGAAAGTGTTCGGTTCCTCCACGAGTGAGGAAACCGAAACCTTAGGAATTGCAGCCGAGAACATAACAGCTGCACAGCACGATGGCAGCTTACTTTCATGCCGATGCCCATGCAAATGTAAGCAACACAAGCATTGCACGTCAGAACGGAAAGACATGAAGCCCAGGTTGCTACAGGTGTGAGTGTTGGGACTGACATGGAGTGTTCAATTGGAGGTTTGGAGAACGCTGAATGTTGGCAGGAAGAGGCACACGCTTCTCCCGATTTAATGGAAATATACATATATGACTCAGACTCATATGTTTGTAATGCCTCCACTTCGATTTTGGTTCCCCACAACGCAAACTGGCTCAACCACGAAATTTGGGGCCTCGTGTTACTGAGGGGAAGGACACAAGCTCACAAGCGGCACTGGAAGAAATTAACCAGGTGTTAAGCATCCTGGTTTCTCTATATGAAGGTCTTAAAGTCGAGGTAAAAACTCAATCAACTCTATTGGAGTCATTATTATTTAAATTCAATAATGTGGGCCTCCATAATAAACGTAGAGATTTCCTGGAATGGAATACAAACAGTCACAGAATATCTCATGAAGTCTGAGAAGCTGACTCCCTGAGGAACCTATGGGTGACCCTGTGAGCCACATGGTACCCCCGCATGGCAGGTGTCCGATAACTGGTGCACCCCCGGGTCAGCGAGGCGCACAAGAAATAATGTATAATGAAGATCAACATCTCGGCGAGGTGGTCTCTCATCACAGTTGGATACTGTTACAAAGGACGAGGACATATGGCTTGCAGTTGTCCCCATAAATGTCGATAATTTAATTACTTCGGGTGAGGAAGACCACTCTCAAAATTCCCTGCCTAATCAATTAAGAAAAAAACAGACTCAAAAGAAGTCTTCGGCAAGGGCAACACAAGGTGTAATTATACAGGGTCCAGTAGAAGCAAGGTAAAACACCTATACACAATCCCCCAGGAAGTTCTCTGACAAATCGGCCCTCAGCTATAGCTGCCCTCAGAAATCAGCCACCAAGGCAATTTACCAAATCTGGAAAAGGTGCTGCCCAAGCTGAAGACCCAAAAAATAATATACTGACATTCTAAATAAAGTTGAAAGGGGCACACAAGCAGCTGTTGCTTTGGAGAATGTTGAGGTGGCAAAAATAGCGACCCAGATCAGGAGAGGGATGCAAAGTATGCCCCTCATAAATGGGACTGGATGTACTGATGGGCGGTTTGGGAATCAGTCAGAACCTACGAGTACTACTATGCTTCCCTTTTTGCAGCACATGAGTATAGGGCTGCAAGAAGGGGGAAATACCTCAGGTAATTTATTAAATACAGGACATGGCCACATGTCTGTCCTTAGACCTGCTGCAGACTCCTTTGTACCGTTTGTAGCTGTGGTACAGGACATCAGAGGTGTCTGGAAATTGCCTCTATATAAGGATGTTCTTTTGAGAGGTCCTTAACATCAACAGGCTGCATTTATGTCCCCTCAATATGTAATGGGGGGTGCACTCAAATAGTTTTTTTCAATCACCTCCGAACTTTGTTGTTAGTAGAGTCAACCCAGCTGGCCATAAAGAAGTCCATTCCATTCTGAAGGGAGCAAGTGGCTCAGATCATCCCGCTCTTGAAACAAGGTCTGTTACTACCTCATTAGTGGAAGGGTTCAGGACTCTACCCCACTCACAAGTAGCCCAGCTAGTCCCGCTAGCAGGAGATTACTAACTTTCTGCGGAATGCCTGTTACCTGAATATAGGGAGGTGATCTCAAATAGATGAAAAATCCGTAATCTTTTTGGTACGGTGCCGGCCCTGAGTGCAATTGCATCTAAGGATATTGCATGGGTTGATTTTGTTGACCTATACCGTACTGAGCGTGTTTTGTTGTTTATCAACTCTAAAGTGGTCTCTGATCTAATAGTAAGAGAAACATTTTCCTTACGTCAGGAAGGCTTTGATATAATTCCATTGCCCCAATTGCAGAAAAAGAATGGACTTGAGTCGGCATGTTGTCCCGAGTCTTCGACCAAATTAATTACTGGTCTCCACAAATGTTTATAATAAAGGAGACTGATTAGTCACCTCTTTTAATCATCTAAGTAATGGCAAACAAACAGAGTGTGATTGGTCATGGGTGGGAGGTACCCTAAATGGCCCCCGAAGGGAATTACTCAATCAGCGTCCTCTTTAGTAACAACAGTCACCTTTGTTTGCTCTCCTGGAACACCAGAGGACATAGTAAATTACTAGGTGATCTGGCCATGTGGAACTACTTAAGACAAAACACTGTCATGTGACTGCAGGATTCTTGGCTAACCAAGGAAGTACACACAGATGGTTTTGTCTCAGTTTCACAATTAGTGAAACCCACTTTAATAGGTCAGCCTGTAGGAGGTCTGCTTACTCTATTAAAAATAAAAACGGCATGAAGATAATTTCTACAGGTGCTATTACCAAAGGGCTTCTAAGTGTCCATGTAGAGTTGTTAGTGGAAAATTCTGTTGGATTCTATTTCTTTTTGTGTGAATTGTTGGCGTGACATGAACCCAGGGGATATGGTTGTTCTTTGAGGAGATTTGATCACTCACATTTGTGGCCATTATACTGATCATGCCTCAGTGCGTGTAACATACCGGCACCTTTATTCAATCTCTATCGTCACTGCATACTACCCCACTACCTGCTTGGCACTACCTGGCTCCACCCCCATTACGCAAGGGATACTTAACGTGAGCCGGCACTACCCCTAATAAGCTTCTACATGCCGCAATTTCTGTATTAGGAAATCTGTTGCCCAGAGCCTCCTTTTTACTGCGCCCATGTTAAACCTAACCTGATGTGCCCATACTAATCACAGATCCACTGTACCTCTGCTGAATATAGACTACTGTGCCCTTGTGTTTGCAGATGCAAACAATAATTATGCTCACCCATGTTTAACACTTTTACTGAAATGTCTCGACTGCTAATACTTTGTAGTGTCTTATCTGAAAGCAGTCATAACTGCACCACCTGCCAGATTACGCTGCCCATACTAGACATCCTTGACCAGAATTGCATTGATGTGGTATAACTGAATAGCCTTGCCCGAGGTGCTGCATCGCTAGGCCCATATGATTGCACTCATCAGCTGCTGCACCAGGAGGAGCTCTCCCCCCAGCTCAGCAGACTACCTGCATTCAGGAGAATTACCCTACCCGCGACGGTGAGAAGCGTCGCCTGAAGCCTTCCGACTTCATTATTTCCCTCTACTTATGCACACTGTGCATATAATTTATTTAGCACGCACTGCCCATTTGGATCCGACATCTGTGTTCAATCCGTCGTTCCCGGTGCAGTTCACTATTACCAGCAACGGGGTTAATGGCGGCCTAAGAAATGTCAGGACAGCCTGCTCCACTAGCTGCACTATTCATTCCTAGCCTCATTACCTATCTGTATTAAGTTGGCGCTCCATGCATTTTTAGCCTCTTTGCCTTATTCGCATTAAGATGATATTCCATGCATTCTTAGCTTCATTGCCTATTCGCATTTAGATGATGTTCCATGCATTCTTAGCTTCATTGCCTATTCGCATTTAGATGATGTGCCATCTATTTTTAGCCTCATCGCCTTATTTCACGGCCATATTCGAAGCTAGATGGCATTCTATGTACTTTAGCCCCCCTACCTCATTTGAACTTAGATGGTGCTTTATGTATCTTAGTATCATTGTCACACTTCGAACCTAGACAGTGTTCTATGCATCTCAGCCAGGTGTTAAACACTGCTGCCTAGCCACACTGCTATACTTCATTTAGGTGACACCACAAATCACCCACCCTAAACTCAGAGGTCACATAGTGCCCTTAACTTCTAGTGTTACCTAAACCCACTTGCTCTTAGCGTCCCCCAGCCACATTGCAATAGCCAACTTGCAGGTGTTGCTTAGCCCGTTCAGTCAAACTAACTCCAAACCAAGTGTAATCTAGAGCACTTCAGTCGTATTGTGGAACCTCTAACCCAGGTTCATAATATAAATGCATACTGTTCCAACTGGCGTCAACTAAGCCTATTCCCCAGCATCCCATTATCTTTAACACTGCATAGTATGTATCCACCCACTAACAGCCTGTCTATCTGCGTCCTCATCCTCCTAAACATTATAATTCAGATTAAGATGGCTCCACATTCACCTAATATGCCCCCTCTAACCTTGTTTAACAACCAGGCACCATACTCAGACATAAACAACCTTCAGTTGCTACCCACCAGTCTCCCTCGCACTACCACAGACAGAAACTTAGGACTTAGAGCTACACTTGCCAAAATACATGAGCCTCTCGCTCGCTTACTGCCTACTTCACAAAATTCCAAAGAGCAGCCACCTCAATCTAGTTCTTCCACAAAAATTCCGAATCCACCCTACAACCTCACCCCCAACCTCCCTCACAACCTCCCCAGTCAGGGCACTCTCGAATCAACACAGGACAAACGACTTAGGACAACTACTAAAAACACAGATAGCCCTTAGATCAAGGGAGCCCTGATTAACGCAAGATTGTTAGTAGCTCATGCCACAGAAATTGCCGACCTGATCCTTAAAGAAGATCTAGACTTTCTTGCTATTACTGAGTCTTGGCTACACCCTGCAGCAGGCCCCATGCTCATGCTAGCAGTCCCAGATAACTACTCTATCCTGAGGCAAGATCGCCCCAATTCCCGACGAGGGGGTGTTGCCATCATACACAAATGTAGTCTGTCCATGAGACTAGCAATTTCCACTAATGTCCTCTCATGCGGAACACTATCAGTCAAAGTCCCACTCACTAATACCCAAACCCTCAATATCCACTTGATCTACCGCCCGCCAGGCCCCATTGGCACTTTTGATGAAGCCCTCGATGCCATTCTATCCAGCAATCTCAAAAGCTCGTCCCAAGTTCTCACCCTGGGAGACTTTAGCTTGGGCTACAATGACCCGGCAGATCAAACAGCCAGCACCATAGTTAACACTCTCACTGAACTAGGCTTTGCGCAAAGAAGTACGGCACCCAGTCACTCGAAAGGTAGAATACTTGACTGGGTGGCCGACCATAATTGCAGAGTGAATATCACAAATATTTCACCACTAGTCTGGAACGACCACTACCTGGTATCGTTCTTGTTGTCTACTGACAGACCCCCACCCTCGCCCATCACTACGGCCCCTCCTACTCTCACCAGAAACAAGAAGAACATTACACTAGAAAGACTCATCCTGAATCTACTCCCCACACTCAACTTACTCCCCGATAACCTGGAACCAGAGATCCTGGTTGAAGAATATAACAAGGTTCGACTACCTCGTTGGACCTCATCGCCTCACTTAAACTCAGACCTAGCAAACCTAAAATTCACCTTAACAAATGGTACACACCATTCCTCAAAAACTTAAGGCAGCAAAAAAGAAACTGAGAGGCCACCTGGAAAAATCCCCTTCAGCCGCAAACAAACTTAAACTCTCCAAACTAGCTGCACTGTACAAAAAAGAAATCTACCTGACCAAACAAACCTCCTTTGACTCTCGCATATCCCAAGCTAAATCTAATATGAAAGAACTCTTCTCTATACTTAAAGAAGTAGAAACCCCCATACTACCCCCTGATACCTGCACCAAAGATAAAAACTGGTGCTCAGGCATTCAAAATGCCTTGGCAAATAAGATTGTGACCCTTCAAAGCAAAATCTCTAGCAAAAAGGCTATATTAAAAGATACTCCCCCCTCCAAAACCCCGGACAAGTTCACGGCCAAAGAGCCCATCCATTTCAAATTCTCTAAAGTCAATACTCTTGATGTAGAAAAAACTATCCTGTCCTTGAAACCATCCAACTGCCAGGGAGATCTGTGCCCAGCACAGATCATTAAAGACGCCGCTCGTGACCTCTCCCCTTTCATCCCTAAACTGATCAATGCCTCCTTCACCACCGGCTCCATCCCCACCAACCTAAAACAATCCTGGGTACTTCCATTACTAAAAAAAACAACTCTCGACCCAGCTATACCTACAAATTACCGACCCATAACAACTATTCCCTTCCTACTAAAAATCCTAGACAAGGTTGCTTATGTACAAATACAGAAGCACCTGGAAGAACACCACCTCTTAGGATCCAGACAATCAGGGTTCCGTCCTCAACACGGGACTGAAACTGCACTCATTGACCTGAAAGCCCAGATTGATACACTTCGGGACAAGGGGCAAGCTGCCCTACTCCTCCTCCTTGACTTATCGGCAGCCTTTGATTTGGTCGACCATTCCGTCTTATGCTCACACCTCCATAACAAAAGCTCATTTCTCTCCAGAAGCCATTACCTGGATTACCTCATTCCTCAACGGAAAAACTATGAGGGTCTTCTCACCTACTGCTGCTGCAGACCCCATACCCATCACTTGTGGTGTCCCTCAGGGCTCCTGTGTCTCCCCTACACTGTTCAACATATTTACCAAGCCCCTTTTCGATGATTTGGATCATCTCGGTATCACCTACACTAATTACGCAGATGATACCCAGATCCTCCTTCCGCTTTCTGGAGATTATGGAAAGGATTTGGCCTTGCTAAATAGGGTGTATATCATCATTCAGGCATGGATGGCCACTCACAGACTATGCCTGAATGATGAGAAAACGGAGATCATCATGCTGTGTACGACATCCAGTTTAAAGAAACTCAGCCCGTTGTACAACTCCTTCATGATAGATGGGAACAACATCAAAGTTGGACAGGAGGTCAAAACACTGGGATTCTATTTGGATTCTAACTTCTCCTTCAAAAGAGAACTGAGCTCCTTGGCATCCTCATCTGCATACACGTGCAAATTAATCCGCACAGCCAAACCTTTTCTGTCAGACATTAATTGCCTCACACTTGCTAGAGCCCTTATATTATCCCGCCTTGATTATTGTAACGCCCTTTACCTGGGAACTTCTAAGGCCACCACCAGCAAACTACAAACCCTCCAGAATAACGCCCTGAGCGCAGCCCTAGGCATCTCTAGAAGCGAGCACATCTCAGGTTTTAGCCAACAGAACAACTGGCTCTCTACCCGAGATACAATCCTACTAAAAACGGCATCACTTACCTACAAATCTCTTAACAATGCCGCCCCGATCTACCTGATTAACAGATTCCATAGACAAGCTTCTTCGAGACCCCTCAGAACGGCATACAAAAACTGCCTCTCTGTCCCAAACTTCAAACCTGCCACCATAGGAGGCAACAGCTTCTCAGTAAAAGCAGCCAAACTATGGAATTCCTTGTCGCCCAACCTCAGAGTAGATATGCCATACCTGAATTTCCGTTCCAAGGTAGTCTCATGGTTGAAATCCAAGGACCACCGGGATAGCTAAGTCTCAAGGCTATCCCTTCATGCCATCAGCACACATTGTAACTATGTGTGCCCACTTGTACTCCTGTATATACTGTATATATTGCCTGCTTTCCCCATTTGCCTGTATATGTCCCCATTCTCTACTTGTACTATTTGTATCTGTAACTAAGCTTTGCATATTCTTGTAAATGCTGCGCCCTGATGCCTTTGGGTACATCTGCGCATTATAAATAATAAAACAAACAAACAAACAACAAACAATTCTCCTTGTTTAGAATACTTCTCGGTCAAATCCGTCAAAAACTGTCCACCAACTAAAAAATAACAGAGCTTGGCTGGTTGGAGATGGTGTGTTAGTTTGGAGGGTCTTGGTTTGGGTATGTTAAATTGTGTATCGTCAACAGACCCTGGGATTCCCCACCACACTTGGCATAATGCTAACGCTGCCTCCACACTTTACTACATCTTTACGGACAAGGGTCTGTACTGTCTTGTACTCCCTTGCTAATCACCCAAACCCCACTGAGTTACCACGCAATGTTGAGTAATGACATTAATGTACAGTTGGGAGAAGATCTGTAGGGGTGGTCCGCAAGATATTGAGGTCAGGGGTTGTTGTAATCGTATCTTTTGGAATCATACCAAAGTGTCTCAGGCAACTCAAACTTTTGAGAATTGGTGCTGCTCGACTGCGGGGGAATGGATTGCTGTAGAATCTTTCAATCCTTTTGTTGAGAATATCTCATCTAAAATATTTAGGCCCAGGTGCCCCATTGTTAAGCTATCTCAAGGCTCACATCAACATAAGTTTGATTATGAAGTGGCAGCACGTAAAAAGAGACTTAGGGCAGAAATTAAGTCACTTAAAGCCCTGTATGGAAAAGATCCAATTGGGTCAGTTAAATTAATTAAGAAAGCCCAGCTAAGACATAGAAATTAAGGTAGAGGAAAAAGAGCACATTTAATCCAGCAGGATAGTGAGCATATGCTAGAGGTCCTGGGCAATAAAAATGCATCAGTGTTCTGGTGTATTATGAATGGCGTCATTAAACCCCAATCTTGTAAACAGTTAAAGGCAGTGACCGACCCGGTTTGAGTTGCCTATTTCAAAAAGATATATTGCTTGGACAATTTAAACATTAATTTCAAATTTGAATTGAATTTAGTGGATTGCCAATTACCGGTTGATGAAGAGCTAATCTTGGACATTTTGAGCAAAATGAGTACATCTAGGGCCCGGGGACCCAATAAATTATCTAATTTGGTCTTTCGTGCCAACCCCTCTTTATGGGTGGGTATTTTGACGTAACATTTTAAAGATGTGATAGAAAAAAATTGCTTTCCTCAAACTTGGCATATGCGAGACAAGGCTGTGTCCTTGCTCCATGCCTTTTTAATTTATACAGCTCAGACATAGGGGACCATCTGACGAATGTAATATTTGCTTCACTTAAGTTAGCCCATTTAAAAGTAACGTGGCCTAGTTATACAGATGATTTCCTCCTGTACAATTGTACGGAACGGGGCCTTGAATATTTGTTGTATGCATTTAACAGCTACACCAGTGCAAATTCCTTGGCTATTAACTCACAGAAAAATAAAATTAAGCAGTGTTTGACCAAGACTAAGGAATATCAATATAAATGGCAATCTGGAGCTGAGGTTTTAGAAAAGGTGGACAATTTTATTTATTTAGGTTTTCCAGTGTATTCAAAGCCGAACATTTGTAAAGTTAAGGAATGGGTCAGAGCACACGTGGTTGCAATGGTAAATTAAATGAAGCATGTTGACTCTAAATTTGGGCAGTTCTCGGCGAGGCCATTAGTTACATTTTATGAACAAAAGTCTATTATCAAGACTTTTATATGGAACTGAAACATTTTATTTGTGGATTTTAAAGTTTGTAAATATTTAGAAGGTCTCATCTGGAAAACAGTTTTGAGTCTACAAAATTCTGTTCTCATTTCTGCTAGGAACTTGGACTGTGCACACTGGAGACTATTATCCTTTTATAGAAAATTACTTGTCCCCTTGAAAGATTCCTTATTCGGTGACCTGAACTTGGCAAAGACAGATCTGAGCGTTTATTATTTAAAACAAATATGTGCCATTCTGTTAAGAAATACTTGTAAAAGTGGATATGTCGGATATAGATCTTGTGAATAATCTGGAAAAGGTCAAAAAGATGCTGTATGCGGATGACTGGACTCAAACCATTGAGCAGTTTCACTCCTACCAATCTCTTCAATATTTGAATATGAATCATAAAAAATAGGTGTACTTGCTCCCTACTTGTTTCGGTACCCGAATAGACACTTTAGAAGATCTTTCTTAAAATTCAGATTTAATTTGTTCTTGACTAAAAGATTTGTGAAAAATACCACCAGCTTCTAAAAGATAAACTTTTTTGTCAATTTTGTGTTCAAGTGGGTGTGAAGGAAATGCTGCACCATTTGGTGGTAACCTGTCCATCTCTTGAGGACAAAAGGTATTTGTACCTTCATACACATATCCAGGGGAGAAGGATGTATGATTGCAATGGTGCCGAATTTTGGAAAGACTGTTTGGCTGGCTGCACAACCTCAATGGTTGGTTTCTCGGACAGTCTACAGTTGGAGAAACCTTCATATTAAACGCTTCCCACTTTTATGCACTTTATGTAAATGCATTTTATCTTAATGCACTTTACTGTAAGGTACTTCATCATAATGCATTTTATTATATTGTACTCTATTTTTTGTAAGGTTGATTGATTTGGTTAACCTTTGTTTTTTATAAACCTTTTTATGGATTTTAGAATTGAAATGTTAAATGAAATGTTTGTTCTTTTTTGTATATTTTGAAATGTTGTTTTTTGTGGTAAAAGGTTATTTAGCTAAATTACCAATAAATAAATCAAATATTTCTCCCCTCCTGTTGAATCTGCTCATAGCTGTTGTTCTACTGGCACATTTCAGCATACTGAGACCCTGGCACATGGCATTGGCAGCCCCACATTTATTAGATCCTATCAAGTTTAATATCCACTATGATGAGGCGGATACACCCCCACCCTCCCATGCTGATACGACAGGCTGCCTGTTGCCTTCTGAGTCCTACAGGGGCCAGCCCCTCCCCTCAATCAGTCTGCCCCAGCAACCAGCACTTGCCTTTGGGCACCCCTCCCTGAACAGATTACTGACTCTGGTCCACTCCACCCCTCCTCGCACTACCTGACGCCCCACCCCATAGCACATGCCTCACCTTGCACTTGCCCCCAGTATCCCCCTAGCACTTAGCAAGCCCCTGCCCCCCTTCCCCTCCCCTTACCTTCCCCCGCCCTTCCCCTCCACCACCCCGCCATGCACTTCCTTTTGCTGCACTTGCACGACCCAAATTTCACAAGGCCTAGTAGGACCATTTATTGTTGTTCTATCCTCCTCTGTCCCCTCCTCCTTAGTCTTGTGGCTCCCGGAAACAATTTTTGCTGTATAGGCGCCACACAAATGCTCAATAAAAAAATAAATACACCACCACATTTCCTTCACCAACGACTCTGTAGCCCTGAACAATAACGGCAACCTGAAGCCGACGCGCAGAACACAAAACAAGGACTTTAGAGTTGGGACTCTAACCCGGGATCTCAGTGATGCACCACTACAATTAACAATGAATTAACAACTATTGGATACATGGTGGGATTCTAACCCGAGAATACGTTGACTCAAGATCATATTTAACATGAAAATGAACATCTATTGGACGCATGTGAATGAGTTAAATGCCCTGGTTTGAGATAGGTTCTTGAGAAACTGAAACACGTGTTATTAGAAAGAACTTCTCCTGCAAATTGGAGACATATCAAAAAGGACTTCTCCTACAAATGGAGATCCAGAGATCTGACTATATATTAAAGAATTGTGTTTAAATTTCTTTGTGGTGCATTGATTGGTGAGAACTCAAGTTGAATACTGAACCATACCAAGGCACAGTTTTATGCAATGGTGGGGCGCTTTCATGTTTGGGCCCTAATAGTCGTCCTTTCACCCAGGGCAAGAGAGCAGGTGTTCAGAAACTTAAGTATGTAGCACTCCATTAATGTGCAGGTGGTCTATGATGTTCTTCATGCACATGTGTAGCAGATTTCCCAGCTTCAGCCAAGAAGCCATCATCCTACCTACTTGGGGCACGGGGGCCCAGTGCAATGCGTTTTGTCACTCTGGACACCTCTTTTAGAGAGCGCATTCCCATAGGTGGAAATGAAGACAAATGTCATTTTCACATGATGTTTACGCCTCGCTTTTATGCCCAACACTGTTTTCCAAGAGGGATCTAGCGCTCTGTGTTGGAAATCTGTATGAAGCGGGAAAATTATACGTAAGCACTGTGCGGGGAAGGTTGCATACACAGGGGTGGTTTCCAAAGTGCTTTTAGTGTGCTTTTCAAAATGATCTCCACAATGGTTTTAGTCAGCTACTGAGGTTGGGATTGGAACATAAGTCTCCAATTTCCATACTCAGTAGCTTAGCCCCAAAGAAAATAATGCCATAACTCCTGTTAAGTTTTTAATGACTGAGCTATGACGTCATATTTTGTTTATAAGTTCTGTACTATTACTACTCTCTGCACTTATTCCTCTGGCACAAGTATTGCATACTCAATTGTGACCCATAATCAAGAGTGATAATGGGTTGGCATTCTTGCTTCAATGGGTATCTCGAGGTATCCATCGCAATTAGCTGGTCCAAAATTCTTATAGTGCAATCATGTAGGTTAGGCAGTGTTCTGGGGCAACCTCCACCTGGCCACATACTCAAATAAATACCCTGGACATTTTTATTTGAACTTCACCCACTAGTTTAGTCTGAAGATGGGGAGCAAAAAATAAGTAGGGCAACTTCCACACTTCTAGCATGCAGTCCCCGATCAAAGCAAACGGCTTCACTACAGATCCATCAGTGTCATGAGGAGCTAGATTCTCCTGGTGATGTGAAGTGGGCATTCAGTATGCTACTCCAGACAATGGGTGATTTAATGGTGATATTGTAAGTAGGTCTCCGTGAGACTCCATATTAAGGCCTCTCTGATACACTGTGGGGTGGAATCAAAACGCAATAGTCCAGCTAAACATTTCCATTAGGACGAGGATTGAGGGGAAAGGCCCAGAAGTTAAATCATTTAAATAGTCTGACTGCCTGTATCAATTTCTCATCACAATTTACAGTTCACCTTGCCTCTGCTAGAAATATGCTGCCACTAATTTTCAACAATGGAGATGGAGACACAATTATGTGCATAGCAAAGTAAAGGGATGAGTTCCAATAACAAGAAAATATATTTTTATTGAATTTCGTGTGTTTCTCCAAAGCTCAGGAAAATGCATAGGTGAAAAAAATGAAGGAAAATTGCCATACATTTGATTTGATATACACTGCTAAATTAAATGTTAACAGAAAACATCCACCCTTCAAAAACACACATATTGTATTATTACTGTATGAAAGGTTTTGTAACCCGTTCACAATGGAGTTCTTTACATCCAATGCAAAAATAAATGTTCCTAAAATGCCCATTTATGTCTGCATCAAACGTCACAGAGAAGCACGGGCATCATTTAATTCTTAATTATAGTGGAGGGCTAGTTCCCACCTCTAATACGGATTAGGACTCCTGTACAGTAATGTGTAGGGCTCTGTTAAGCTACAAACATAGTGGTGTATCAAAAGCCAAAGCATACCATTTCTGACACCAACAAGCGCCCTAAAGCTTTGCAGAAGCACAAGTACTAGCATCCAGAGTGCCATTTAAAGAAAATTCTACAACATGTGTACCAATGCTTTATATCGCTAGCCTTACTCTCATATGATGGGCGGAATCTGAAAGGGCCTGGTTAGATAAAACTGTGAAAGAAAGATGTAGTCATGTCAACTGTATAATACCGCGCATATGAAGAGATGTGAACAGAGTTACAGTATACTGTATACAATACAGTGGAGAGAAAAGTACTGTTAATGTATAAACACAGAGATCTCAACTTGTCACGTGTCAAACATAAGTAGATAGCTAATTCTGTCCTTGTTGGTGTTGGTGCATTTATTGTCCAAAGCACTGTTACATGTAAGGGAGAAGTGAAGGGGTGTTAGAAAGCAGGTTGTCATGGAAACTGGTAATGCTTGTGGCATGAAATATCCTAGACACTGGTTTTCTTTCACTGAAAATGTGCTATAATCCAATCAGGGTGTCTTTATCAACATTTGCTCCAATTTGAAGCTCCGTAGCATGTGTGCTGGGCTTTTTATTTCCCAGTCAAGTGGCGACTTGTTTTCTGCAGTGCATAAACTGTGTGAACCGGGGCATGACCAATCTCCCCAACTGCACTAGTATTGCTCTCAGCAGCACCAGCACACACGCATTTCCACCGACTTGCTGAGCTCTGTGCATGTCCCACATCACGCTCGGCCAGCCGGCAGAGAAGTAGTAGAGTCAGAGTCGCAAAATCCAGAGCCAATAACTTCTCCAACAGCAATGGGGGCTGGGTTAAATGAGAAGCAGCAATGTTGGGAAGGAATGGAATGAATAGGTGCAGTAGGAGGCATGACACTTCTGGCATTTCTGCTTGATTTCACTCAGGACCCCAGTCACACGCTGCTTGGGCTGCTGCTATTGCTGGAGACATTAATCAGTAGGACCCACTGAGCTGCTTCTCCTGGGACAGAAGCAGCGGTGGAAATGACGGAGTCAGGGGAAATTCGCCCTCAAGCTCCTGTCCATGCCCCAACAGTGCAATACCTGCTAGGCCTGGTATATGCCTTCATGTAAACATTTCTCATACAGGTACTCAGACATATGTGTGGGCTGCTTGTTCTTAGCCCTAACTTTGCACTCCCTGTTGTGCAGCCTATGACCACATGGATGATATCACTAATTTCATCATCTATGACATCACTGATGGCATCACAGATTACATTACAACACTAATCGCCCATGGTCAGTGGCCACGGTCTTTGACCGCCCCCACTGTACATTTTAAAACACTAACGGGCCACTAGCCATGGCGTTCGCCATGGCCATTGGCCAAGGCATTGAGCCGTGCCCACTGTATATTTTACAACACTAACCGGACACTAGCCATCATCTTGGACCATGCCCAAAGTATATTTTAACACATTAAGGGGCTACTAGCCATGGCCTTCACCCATGGCCAGTGACCACAGTCTTTGGCCGTGCACATTGTATATTTCACAACACTAACCAGCCACTAGCCATGGGCTTTGGCCATGGCCAATGGCTGCGCCCTTTGGACGTCCCACTTGTATTTTTTAACACATTAAGTGGCAATAGCCATGCCCTTCAGATGTATATTTTCAAACAGTAAGGGACCCCCAGCCATGGCTTTTGGCCTTGCCCACTGAATGTTTTACAACACTAACCAGCCACTAGCCATGGCCTTCAGCCATAGCCAATGGCCACGGCCTTCGGCCGTGCCCACTGTATATTGTACAACACTAACCAGCCACTAGCCACAATCTTCGGCCATGACCAGTGGCCACAGCCTTGGCCATGGCAAAGGTCACGGCCAAGTCATAAATTGTTATTTAGTTAATCAAAGCTTTTATTAGCTACGTTTTAAATTATGTTATGTCTGATGCATCATAGATGCAATCTGTGGTGTCATAAATGATGTAATTAGTGAGGTCACCATTGATGTCATCAGTGATTCCATCAGTGATATGAAAGATGATGGAATTAGTGATGTCACCAGAGATGCCATCAGTGAACCACTGCCTTTGTCTGTGCCCACTGTGCATTTTAAAACACAGACAGGCCACTAGCCTTGGCCAGTGGCAACAGCCTTTGGCCGTACCCACTATATATTTTGAAAATCTATTTTTATTAACCCAGGGCACTGGCCATGGCCTTCAGCCATGGTCAGTGGCCACGGCATTTGACCGTACCCACTGTATATTTTAAAACACTTGCAGGATATTTTAAATTATTTTTATTAACACAGGCCACTGGCCATGGCCAGCCTTCGGGTTTGCCCACTCAATGTTTTAAAACACAAAGGGCTTTTGGCCTTGCCCACTGTATATTTTAAAACACTTGCAACCCACTGGCCATGGCCTTCGGCCGTCCCCACTATATATCGTGCCCACTCTTTACTTTAAAACACTGCTGTGTCACTGGCCAAAGCCATGGTTATTAGCAATACATTTTTTGAATTTGCTATGGTTCTCCAACAACAAGTAGCTCCTAATTAATGCCCAGCATTCCATCAAATATTAGAAGGGGGTAGATGTTTGTCAAGGGATTCCTCAGTGCTATAATAGCAGTGTGTGATCCTGTTTGATTTTGCAAGCATCACACAATATCGCCTGGGACTTAGTTACATTGTCAGGGATTCAGCTGACCTGGATTGAGGTGGCAGAGCCGTCCCAGTATTACAAGAGTCTTGGTTCTAGCTTTTGTTGTGTTTACATTCTTACAGTGTAAGTGAAGAACACTGGCAGAACTCTGTAAGGGCATTTGTGTCGAATGGATCTACAGGTGTATCCCAAAGAGCATTTACAGGCCTAGTTTTGCAAAAGTATAAAGACCTTCAGGCATGGATTGAGCTGTACTACTACACCTCTATCAGGCGGTGCCTCACTTCACAATTAAGGGGAAGTGTAAGAACAGCACTTGTATCTACAAGGAATTGAACTAGCCAGGAATTTTGGGGACATTGGCAGAGCGAACCCAGTAGCTTAGTAGTAAGGATTGTTGTGGGTATTTGCAGAGCATTGCCAGAGCTCGGGCAGTGCTTGAATTTCAGGGGTTCTGCACGTCACGCAGAGGAGCATCGTTAGAACAGTCTTATTATCAGAATAATCAGGGGCGGTGAAGATTTACAATTCTGGATAGAGGCACATTAACAGAATAGTCCCCGTTCCTGAGAATCAGGGGTACCAGAGATCACCATTTTGGGAACTTTCACTGAATTCTACTGCCACAGTGTACGGTAGATACAGAAATGATGGCTACATGGCAGGCATCAGGGATTTTGCTGTGCGGCACAGAAACCTCAGAAAAACATTCCCTGAATTCGGGTCACTGGCAAATAGTTTCACCCATTATTGAAATTTCAACAGGGACTGAAGGTCAAAAAGAAGCATTGAGTATGATTCAAATGACTGGCCAACTTGTGATTGAGCGGAGAAGAGAATATTGATGGGGGGCGTTATGCAGAGCACTGACACATGAAGGTGTGTTGGCAGCTTTTTACACCATCAGAAAAACTATTCCATACATGCCATCATGCAAGGGGGCAATTATAGTTGAAATGTTGGGGAGGACGCACACAATCAGATGTACTCATTTTGTTCAATTGTTGTGCAAATGCTACCACATTTTCACACCACAACCTCCAATTTCCCCTGGAGAGGAGCAAGAGTGCTACATCCCAGATACTCTAGGGTATGATGCGAGTATATCTTTGGCTCCAGGATGGAAGGCTTTGAGGCCTTCTCAAAACCTGAATGTCAATGTAGCTGTATGCTTGTTCAAACAATTTGCAGAACCACGAGTAAATACCCTTCCACTCACTCCAAGGCCCCAACACACAGGTTCTATAAGCAGGAAAGCTGGGTTTAACTAGGGGTAATCTTACATGAAGACAGACTTTGAATCTCCGAAGATCAATGCCTTGGACTGGGTTAAGTGGACGTACTTGAAGCATAATAGCTTTAGGATTATGGCTAACGTTTTTCTTGAGGCTTGACCCCTCTTGTGCAGAGGCTGGTCTCTCCTGGGAGACATCTACATAACAAAGCCCTTCTCCCCTTCTATAACTGTGCTGACGTTATCTTGAGCTGTTAAGATATCAGATTTATTGATTTTGACATTGTAGAGCGCATCAAATCTGAGGGCATCTGGGCAATGCTTACAATGAAAACAAGATATAGTCAGACAGTGTTATTGCTTGAGCGCATGAATGTTTACAATCATAGCACAACGTAGTAGGACATAGTAGCTTAACAGGATTAAGGTTCTTGCATTAATAGCCATGTTTTGAGGCCTTTGCGGAAGGACCAGAAAGATCATTCAGATCTTAGTAATAGCAGGAGGGCAATCCAGTATTTCTCAGCCAACAATGGGAAGCTGCAACCCCCTGCTTTTTGTAATTTGAATCTGAGGATGTAGAGTAGGTGTGAGTGGGTGGCCCAGGCGGGTCTGTTGGATTGTGATTTAATGAATTTTCTAGGCAGTGTTTGATAAGCATTTGTGCGCCAACGATAGTGTTTTGAACATGATGCGTTTGCGAACAGGCAGCCAGTGGGCATTCCGTCTCGCAGGAGAAATGTGCTCTTTTTTATAAATGTTCAATACTACTCTTAGTGCGTTATTTTGTATGATCTGGCGTTTTTTGATGTTCCGAATGTTTGAGCCTTCGAAAAGGGCATTACAGTAGTTTATCTTATAAAGACTGATGGCTCTGGCAATCGTGATGCAACTTTCAGAGGTCAAGAAAGGTCTAAAGGCGTTGATGAGTTTAGACTTGTATGCTGCCTTGGAAGCGATAGTGTTTACATGTCTAGTTAGAGAGAGAGAGCGAAAAGTCCAGGTAAACCCCCAGCGTTTTTACTTCTTTCGAGACTGTAATAATGTTTCCATCAATGGAAAAGTTTTTACAGTCTCTGTTAAATTTATTTAAAAGTGTTTGGCCCTCATTACGACCCTGGCGGAAAGTGACTGACCTGACCGCCATAGCGTAAATAGCGTTTCCGCCATTGCACGACGGAGCAAAGTGCGGCTAATTCCGACCCATCGGGCACGAGCACTACGCCATGGCGGAAGTGCAAAGTCCGCGATGGCGGAAATGTCCCCAAAACGCCCCTCACCGCCGTCGTACGGCGCCCTAGGTGCAATTCCGCCACCCATTTTAGCGGTCACCGTAATGAGCGGCAATCGGAAAGTACGGTGACCGTAAATATACGGAAACGGAAGTAAAAACATGGTCCAGAACGGGAAACAGCACGCCGTACACCTATAAAATCAGAATTCCCACACAACCATAAAAAATACTACCCTGAGACACATCCCAACCCGTCATCCACCCTAGTGAAAGCAATAAAAATGGGAAAAGTAGCGAAAAAAGCGTGCGACCGCAAGCGGCAGGTCCACTTCTCCCGTGAGGAACTCACCGTGCTCACAGAGACCCTCCAGGAGAATGCTGCCGTCGTCTTCTCGACGCAAATGACCAGGACGGCACTTGCGAACAAGAAGGCCATATGGGCCCTGGTGGCACAGCGCGTAAGTGCGGTGGGGACCGCACCCCGCAACCCACAGCAATGCAGAAAGCGATGGGACGACCTGCGGATACGCGTACGGAGCATACTATCCGCCAACCGTAACATTGCCACAGCTACCGGGGGAGGATCGGAATCACCCATCAAGTTGACCCCCTGGGAAGAAATCTGTGCCTCCACCATTGGAATGGAGAGTATAGAGGGAGTCGGAGGGATGGAGAAAGGAGTGCAGACATCCGAAGAATCAGGTAGGTGGCCCAAATAAAACAATGCTAAATCCACAATGTCCAATCATGTGAAGTACCATGTGTCCACATAGTGCAACAGTAACACATGTCCAGGAGAACGTCCACATACATTGGCCTGATAGCGCACTTTAAAACTCACATTAAATACATAAATAATTAAAAATCCTAAAAACACCCTCTACACGTGCAGCAGGCACACCCTAACTGCAGGCTGCAAAACAACTGCATCCTCAATCCACACAAAAATGAAACCACCTCCAAGGCCCCGACCCAAATCACCCTCAGGTACCACCCCAATGCATGTGATACATTGCCATTCCAATTTCAACAGACCCATTAATAACGCTCGCCCTCCTTTACTCCACCACAGGGTCCGATTCAAACGACGAGCTCCAGGACACCCCTACCAGCACACCTGCAAAGAGGGCCAAGACCAACGGCCAAAGACCCTCCACCTCAGCTGCACGCATCAAGACACGGCAGCAGCACAAATCAAGTGGCAGCACACAGGAGGGAACTTCAACAGGTACCCCAGCAGCCAGCATGCCCACAACAGCAGCACCACAGGTCCCCCCAATGGATGCCACAGAAGGCACTGCTTCTGGTGGCAGCAGCACCATAGGTGACACTGCATTAATGGCAGCATGCTCCGACACAGAAAACGGGGATGTCGAAGTAAGATCCATCCATGACCTGTCTCAATCCCCCTGTTTGTTTCATCCCGTACACCATGAGGATACCACGCAGGGGCACCCACAAGACGACGACTGGCCATCCCCCACAAGCCCTGTGGCAAGGCAACATGAGGTGACCAGCCCCTCTGTGACACCACCGCAAATGGCCATGGCACAGCAGAGGCAACAGTCCCTCGATCAGGTGATCGTGCAACAGCAGCAACTGGCCACGCTCCTCAAGGACCATGCTGATGAATGTGGGGGTACTAAGGCAGCCATAGAAACATCAACTGAGACACTTAGGGCAGAAATGGAGAGAAGCACCGAGAGCCTGAGAGTACAAATGGAGAGAAGCACCGAGAGCCTGAGAGTACAAATGGAGAGAAGCACCGAGAGCCTGAGGGGGGAACTGCATGCGACGTCCAAAGACGTATGTGCTGAACTTGCCGCTGTGCGCTGTGTGCTCACTGAGCTCTCACAAACCCTTAGGGACATGCATGGACGTGAGCAGGCAGAGACATCATCCGTTGCAAGTTCCGTCCAGGGCAGCCCCCCAACGTAGATCTGGGAGGAACCTGCGCTCCACAGGCAGGGGTGCCCCTGATACCCGGAGAGGGGGCTTGCAATAGCGTCTGCCCACGGACAATGAGCATCTTCGGACACTGGTGTTCGGGGGGGAGGTAGGAGGGTGGAGGGGGTGTGTTGGGCTCACTTGGGTGGCGGGTCGATGGGGTGTGTAACATAATTTCACATATGCTATAAACAATGCACGATCATCCAATGAGATGTGTGGACATTGATCTTTGTGTACGAGGCCTTTATAGGCGTACAGTCCATATTGTGCATGTTCCAGACACACACAGTGCCACAAGTCCCGTGTCCATGTATCAGCCACCAGGCGTGAGTGCTAGAAGCATGAATCAATGAGAATCTGACGAATGTCACGGCCCTCCTGTGCCTCGCAGACTCCTTGAGGTGCTGCCACATCCCCACCCTCATCATGACCATCTTCAGGTGCTTGCAGTTCTGCGTCAGAGGGCATGGGCACATTTCTACGTACGCACATGTTGTGTAGCATGACACATGCCATGACCATCTTTGCAACCTTCTCATGGCGGTACAGGAGTGCCCCGCCAGACCTGCTGAGGCAGCGGAAACGAGTCTTCAGTAGGCCGAATGCCTGTTCTATGACTACACGGGTACGTGAGTGGGCATGGTTGTAGTCCTCCTCATGCTGGTTCTGTGGGTTCCGGAGTGGTGTAAGGAGCCATCTCTTCAGTGGATACCCGGCATCACCTGTATGTGGACAATAAAGGATGTTTGTGGAATGACATTGCTACGTACGCACCCCCCCCCCCTTCCTGCCAGGTCATTGCCGCATCACATACCCCACATTATCATGCATGAAATGAGACTCACCGAGTAGCCAGGATCTGTTCCCTGCGTGTCGCTCCATGTAGCGTGGTATTGTAGAGTTCCTCAAGACCATAGAATCATGGGTTGATCCAGGAAATCGGGCACAACAATGTGTAAAGATCCTGTTGGAGTCACACACCATCTGTACATTAAGAGAATGATATTGTTTTCGGTTGCGGTACTGGACCTCCATGGCATGTGGGACAACCAATTCCACATGGGTGCAGTCGATGGCACCAATGCAACCCGGTATGCCGCCAAGTGCATGGAATCCCACTTTTGTGTTCGTAATTTCCTGCTCCGAGCGTGGTAGAGAGATGTAGTCGTCTGCGTGCTTCAGGAGGGCATCGAGCACTTGCAATAGTGTCCGTGAGAACACTGGCTGTGAAATGCCATGCAACTGTCCGATGTGTGCTGGTAGGTGCCTGTGGCCAGGAAGTGGAGTACAGACACCACCTTCAGTAGGGGTGGGATGGCGGTTGGGCTATCTATCATGCTGACAAGGTCAGCCTGTGTCATGTCCACAATGGCGGTTATGGTGTCCCGGTCCAAACGGTAGAGGGTGTGGATCTGCTCATCCGTGAGGTTGAACGGATGTGCTCGGAGGCGTGGGATTGCGGGCTGCCTGCGTGGTGGTAGTGGCTGTGCTGGCGGGCCTTGCTGGCCCTGCCTTGCCCTCCTCCTCCTCCTGCGTCTCCTCTGTGCGGCCGGTTGTTGTAGTAGTTGGTGTTCGTCTTCTTCTTGAAGTTGGAGTACTTGCAGTGCTATCAGGTCCCCCAGGGCCAACATCGCTAGTCCTGCCGGTAGCATTTTGGAGTGGGTGTGGTTGTGGGAGGGGGTTGGGTGTGCAATTTATGTGTTTTCAAGCTGTATTGCCTCCACCTGTGGTGATTCATTCCACCTGTGCAAGCTGCAATCCCCTTTGGGCGAGCACGTCCCGCACACAACGCTGCAATTCGACGCATGGCATCTTGCTATTACAATCATGTATTTCATCCCGATGGCAGTGAGATATTGGTTCATATGTTCATTCTGCTATGGTCCCATTGTTTCACATACTATCTTTGCAGTCGCGAACAAACTTGTGAAGGGTCAGTGGAATGTAGTACTCGATTAACGCTGGACCCTCATGCAGCACTGTACCGAGGTTCACCGACGGGCGGGGCGTCCCATTTGTGAGTGAAGCCAGTTTGCATTTTCACACATTGCCGCACTACATGGATGGATTTGTGATTTCAAGCGGTCACAGATGCCTTTTCGACGTGATGTTGCAAATGAGGAATTCGAAGGACGGCGCTTTCGGTCTTCAGCTAGCGGCGAGGAGACGCCCACAGGTCTGACTGCAAATATAACGTTCTATTGTTTAATGTCCTTGGGACAGGGGCCATGGCGAGAATGCAATGATTGATATGAATAGTATGGGATGCGCAATAGCGTAGTGGACGATAAGGCAGGACGTTCCCAAATACATGTTACTTCACAACACTGGAATTCCGGCCTGGAGCACAGTGGATTTTGCAGACTGCATTACGCACAGACTCAATGGAAATTTCACATGTTATGTGAGTAAATAATCAGGCGTTTTCATACCGGGATGAGGGAATGATGTATGGATGCATGGACAGATGATTTGATGGAGAGTTTGCCATGTACAGGGCTTTTTGGAATCTATCCACCTCCCCTGCGCTATGTGATGCAGAGCTGCCATAGTGGGACCATCGTCTATCTGCCCTTGTTGAACCCTCCCTGTCTCGACGCGCCTTCAAACACTTGTGTCTATGCACGTTACTAATCCCATCGAATGGATTCTGTTTTGACAGACGCATGCACACAAACACTCGTTTGTAATAGTGTTTTCACCTCGATTTTTATAGTTATGATTCGCAATTGATTTTTGGGTGGGAATAATCCTTTGGAGTGGGCTAGCATGCATATGGCTGTAGATTTAGTGTGATCATTGAAGTGAGTAATACAAATCAAGTTCTGATGGCCATACTATTCTTTTTCATTTCATTGGGGTGACAGGTATCTCCTCCCCTTTTGCCGCTGCCATCTGTATGCCACTCCTGCAGATGGCTTTTACTCCCGACACCTGCTGCTTCGAGTTAATCAGTGGAGCACCATTACGATCTTATGGGACGATCGCCAATGGGCCACATGCCCTTACGCAGTACTAGTGGCTAGGAGCAACATTTCGACCTTTCAGCTGGACTAGTGCCTACCTAATGGGACGGCCCTGCGGTTGTAGGCGCTTCCATGTTGCCTTTTTGAACGTGAATGTAGCCCCTGTGTACCATGAAGGAACAGGGCGTCACACAAGAAGAAGCTGGTCATTTATTGCGGATGCAGCCCACAATAATGAAATATATTTTGGAGTTCATGACCTAATGGCTGTATGGGCTTGGTGATTTTGTGGTGCATTAAATTTCTATTCTGATATTAACCGTGTAGCGTTCTTCTTTGCAAGTAATGTAGCATATTCCTATTTGTGGTGCGATGTATTGTGAGAAGATCTGCATTGGGTTCCGGCTTCTGAGTATAGTTGCGTGGTACTGTACTGGCCGCGTTTGCCTACGAAGCCCAGTGTGGTCAGGGATAGGGGCTACCATTATGACTGTTTTAATGATGTCATGCTCAGGGGCGGGGGATTAGCTTTTGTGTGACAGATGCCGGTCAGCCAGGTGGATTGGTGGAATGATGTGATTATCAGAATATGGCTGGTCACAGGTGCCTGTGTTTGCGTGCGTTTCTTGGAGGGAGACTGAGGTCATGTCCATTGGAATAGCTTCTGTATTCGTGCCATCTGTGCCCTGCAGCTCCCATTGGCCCCTCTTGAGATGAGCCTGGCTGCTCAGTCACTCTGCCAACTTGTGTGGTACATGCTTATGCTGATGGTTGGTTTGTTTACTGGCAGGAGTACAGGGCTGGTGCAGTCTCCCTCAGGATACTGCTTTGAATGTTGCCTTACACTGGTGTCAGTCGATGGGGGGGCCTGTTTTTGTTTGTCTCATTTTTCTGCTCATGTTGCTGTACTTGAACCTTCACATGCCTGTGCTGCATCAGTGCGGCAATGGTGCCATGGCAAATATGGATGGCCACTCACAAGGCACTTGGAGCCCCTAGATTCATTTGTTCGTTGGCATGCATGGGTGACTTGTACATTTCACTGGTTGCATTGTGTGACTTCATTGCACCTACGAGGAGTTGTGCAATGTGGCCAGGGAGTGGTGTACAGGCACTCAGTAGGGACGTTTACGGTTGATTCGCGATGCCGTACTTCTCACCATGGCGGAATGGTACTTTCCGCCATGCTTGATGGCGTTAGGTACATGTCCGCTAGGGTCAGAATTCGCGTACCGTTGCGCCATGGTGGTAATTACGGTTTGGCATGGCGCGCTTGCGCGTACTTGGTGCAGTTAGCGTTGGCGTTCACTACGGTGTCGCTAATGGCATCGTACTTTACGGTGACGGGTCATAATCGCACCGAGCGCTATTCGATGGCGGTATTGCATTTCCGCCATCGTTTTTCGATTTCCGCCAGGGTCGTAATGAGGGCCTTTGTGTTCCTATGAGGAGCAGCTCCGTTTTCTCATCATTTAGGCATAGCGCATGTTGGGCCATCCAAGCCTGGATGGTTTGATATATTTTGCTCAATGCGTTGCAGTCGGTGTTGTAGTTGCCAGAGATGGGAAGGAGGATCTGGGTATCGTCCGCTTAGTTAGTGTAGGAGATGCCCAGATCATCCAGGAGGTCAACAAGTGGCTTAGTAAATATATTATAGAGCGTCGGAGAGACACAGGTGCCTTGGGGGCCTCTGCAAGTGACTGAGGCTGTAGGGGCAGATGCGGAGGTGGAAAAAATCCTCATTGTTTAGTTAGATAGGAAGGACTCAATCCAGGTTGTTGCTTTGGTGGAGAAGTAAGCTGCTGAGGAGAGGTGAGGGCATAGACTATTATGGTCCACCAAGTCAAAGGCTACTGAAAGGTTAAGCAAGGGGAGGATGGCAAGATTGCCATTGTCTTTAATTTCATCCATTTGGATTTTTAGGTCCAAGAGTGCTGATTCCTTTCCGGGACCAGGGCGGAAACCAGATTGGCACAGGTCAAGGAGGATGTTAGTTTCAAGATACTTTTGGAATAGCAAATATGCTGCTCTGTCTAGTATTTTAAGTAGGAATAGGACAGTGGTGATAGGGCGGTAGTTGGTGGAGGTATTGGGGTCTAGTGTGGGCTTTTGAGGCGTGGGAGGACCCATGCGTCCTTTAGGTTCGTTTTCTTTTTTTTTAAGTATTTAATTAATTTCCACAACAATCAATAAACATTGCACCCCAACATGGTGCATGGGAAAACGAAAAACAAAACATAAGAGAAACAAAAGAAAGAAAGAACCAAAACAAAAAAACCCACACAATTACTAGCCTACCCCTCTTCCCACTTCCCCCACATCCCTACCAGAGTCTTGCAATCTACAACTTCCGTTTTCTAACTGATAACTCTCACTCCTTCTTGGCTATCTGGGGAGCTGTCCGTTTCCAGTTCTTCAGGACCCAACCTCGTTAATGATGCCACCAAGTGCAGCCAGGCTGTCAGCGACACCACTTTCTCCTCCCCGCCTCTACACACTGCTTCTCTCCAGACCACCGTTTCTGCGTCTGCCCATTTCAAGAGATCCCACCACCAGGTTTCCACGCTTGGTCTCTCTCTTGCCTTCCATCCCATCGCTATCCTGCGTTTCGCTAGAATACAAGACAGATTCTTGAGTTTGCTCACATGCTTAAGTTTGCGTGGTCTCGGAAACCCCCTGACCATGAATGCCCGCAGAGAGGCCACTTCTAGTCTGATCCCTTTGTCAGCCAGCCGGTTCGCCACCTCCCCCCCCAGTATCTTGCTATTTCTGGGAATGCCCAGAACATGTGTACCATCCCAGCGTCCTCCTTCCCACGTTTAGGGCAGTTCTGCGTACCTGCATTTGTGAACTTAGCAATTGTCTGTATATGCTCTGTGGGTAATATATAGCTGAATCTGGTGTAGTCTGACATTCCTTGATACTTTCTTGAGATATCTCTGCATCCTTTCCCATAGTCCATCGTTTATAGACTTACCCCCTTCCTCTTCCCAGTCTCTCCTTAGCTGTACCACCTCTTTACCAACCTTGGACATCAATATTTCATAAATTCGGGAGATCTCATGGCCTCCTTCTGACACTACCTGAAATGTTTCTACGGCTGCGTCCGGCTCCTGGGCCAGCTCTATTTCAGACCATGTGTTCTTCACAAACTTCCTCAGCCTTGCATATGTGATATATTGCCCACTATGCAGGCCTGTGTCTCTGCACAACATATCAAACTCTATCTTTTCCCCCTCCTGCCATACATCTCCTATAGTTGTTACTCCCAATGGTTCCCAATGTTCTCTAATGGTGTTCCTCAGCTGTTCATCCACACCGTTCAGTGTCACAAGGGGGACCTGCGGGGAACATGGCATCAGGCATCCCATCATCCTGCAGGCTCTCTGCCAGATCTTCCTTCCCAAGGCCAAGAGTGCCGCTCTCTTCCCCTTTGGAGGGTCGGCTAACCATATCCACTCGTTCAAAGAATAAGGTGCATATTCCGCCTTTAGTAATCTGGACTCCGGTGCAATGTCTTCGGATAGCCATCTTGCCATGTATTGCAGCTGGCCAGCCAGGTAGTACACCTCGAAATTGGGCAGTCTAATCCCTGCCTGATCATACGGGTTTTGCGATTTCCATAGGGCTATTCTATTCCTAGAGTTGTGCCATATGAATCCCCTACAAATGCTCTGCACTCTGGTGAAAAATCGTTTGGGAATCATACATGGCACATTTGTGAAATTGCGCAGCAGCCTGGGTAATGCTATCATCTTGAGCAGTGCCTCCCTTCCCATCATGGTCAGGGGCAACCGCGCCCAGAATTCTACACTCCATTCGATCCCCTTCACTGCTTTCTTTGTGTTATTTTTGTATTTGTTCTTTACATTGTGATACACATCCACCCCCAGACATCGAAAGGTGACTGTGGCCCACCCAATCAGTAGCACTGGTAAGTCACGTTGGGGCACTCCCACATATCTGCCTAGGTGGAACACAACGGACTTCTTCGGGTTAACCGTTATGCCTGGTAGCATCGCGTAACGTTCCAGCACCTCTAGCATATATTGCAGGATTTCTTCAGGGTATTGTAGATATAGCAACATGTCGTCCGCATATAGCGATATCATATGTTGCCCCGCTCATGTTCTGATACCCACCTCACCATAGTAGTGCCTCAGGCATGCCACCAAAGGTTCCAACGCTAAAATAAATAGCATTGGGGACCAAGGGCATCCCTGCCTGGTGCCTCTGCCCAGTGTCCATTTTCCCGAGATGACCGACCCCATCCGGACCCGAGCAACCGGTTCACTGTAAAATAGTTCGACACACCTGAGGTATGCTGGTCCCATCCCACATTTCTCCAAGACTGCCATCATCCATGGCCATTTGACTGAGTCAAAGGCCTTCACAGCATCCAGTGAGACTATCGCCATTTCTCAGGAACTCCCCTCCGAGTGATCTAGAATATGATGTAGCCACCAGAGATTGTCAGAAATGCACCTTTGGGGACCGTATCCCGTCTGGTCATGATGGATCAGGGTGTTTATCATCGGTTTCAATCTGTTTGCCATTACTGCGGTGTGGATCTTGCTATCTTGATTTAACATCGACAGTGGTCTATAAGATCCGCAATCAGTACTTGGTTTGCCTGGTTTAAGGAGCAGGATGATGACCGCCTCCCTTAGGATCCCTCGCAGCTTACCAGTGTCAAACGCTTCGTTTAACATGCCCAACATTGGCAAGAGTAGGTCTGACACGTACGTTTTATAAAATTCACTTGGAAGCACATTGGCCCCACCGGGGCCTTACCAGTGGGCAGGGTCGGGATCACATGTTCCAGTTCTTCCAGTGTGAGTGGTGTGTCTAATCTCTCCCTGTCCGTCTCTTCGAACCTGGGCAGATTGATGTCTTCTAGTACGTCCCATATATCTATCTCTTCGTCCTCAACCTTCTCTGCATACAGTTCCTGGTAGTACCTAAAGAAACAATCATTCACCCACTCTTGAGTGTCCTCGACTATGCCATCACATCTGTGTATCTCTCGGATCACCTCTGTCGGGGTCTCACTCTTGCACAGCCAAGCCAGCAATCTACCCGGCATATCACCTTCTGCATGCTGTATCTCTATATATCTCTTATAGTTTAGGTGTCACAACCTTTCCCAGTGGGCTCTACATTTTTCCTGCAATTGTCGTATAGCCTCGGTCTCCCCCGTGGAATCCACCTCCTCTCACATTTTATCCTCAATCTCCCTTTCCATGCGTTGTAGTTCCTCCAATATACCTCCTAGTAGCCCTTTAGAATTCGAGATCGCTTCCCCTCTCACCACCACCTTAAATGCTTCCCATAGTGTGCCGGCCGACTGCACGCTTCCGGTATTTAGTTCAAAGTACACTGTTATGGACTTCCTCAAGTCTTCTCTAAACATGGTATCTTTAAGCGCTTCAGCTCTAAGCTTCCACGTTGGTATCCTCGGTCTTGGTGGGGAAGCCTGCCATGTTACCACCAGCGGCGCGTGGTCTGATAGGACTGCTGCCTTATATTCTGCACTTGTTATGTCCTCTATCAGGGTACTGGTAGCAAAAATATAATCCAACCTGGTTTACAGGTCTTGTGGGGAGGAATAATGGGAGTACCCTCTATGTTGTGAGTGCAGCCTCCTCCATATCTCCATCAGGTGAATATCTTGCGCAAGCTTAGCTAAGGCTTTCGCTGCCGGGTTCAGCTTGACTATCTTATCGTCAGATCTGTCAAGCCTGGGGTCTAGTGTGCAATTGAAATCTCCCCCCATTATGACTGTTGCGTCTATGTATGAGCTGATCCTGGCATTCAAGTTTTTAAAATAAGGCGCTGTGTCATTATTGGGGCATAGATGTTAATAATATTTACCTCCTTATTGCCCACCAACCCTCTCAGCAATACCATCCTCCTATCTGGCTCTACCGCCTGTTGTAATATTTTGAAAGGGACGTGGGGTGCTATCCATGTGAGAACCCCCCTAGCATATACAGAGTATGTAGCTCCCACTGTGGTCCCTTTCCATTTCTTCTGTATCACTCTTAGTTTCTCCTTGATCAAGTGGGTTTCCTGTAACAGTGCTATATCAATTTTTTGCCTCTTCAAGTACATCATAATTTTATTACACTTGATGTTGCTGTTCAACCCTCGTACGTTCCAGGTCACTATTCTTAAATCTCCCATATCAGCCACATCCTAATCCTCCCACCATCATGCCCACCTTCTTTCTCTGCGGACCGAGTTTTGATTGTAGACTCTGCACATCGCCTCCTTGCGATTCCCTCCCCATCCCCTCCCCCCTTCCCTCCCCAAGCCCAGCTTCCCCTACAACTATCATCCCTCTGCCCCCACCCTAACCCCTCCCAATTCTTGCCCAGCTCCATCCCTGGATCTCAGGCTCCCCGCATCTCTACCTTAGCCCGGCTGGCGTTAGTGCTAAGGTCGCAGCAGGTGGATAATATACTACAACAATATCCTAACTAACTACCTATTGGGGGAGAAGTCATGTTCCTCAGTGTTGCTCCAGTAATGTATTCTCAGTGCATCTGTCGTTACATTGCATGATTATCTCTAAGCTTTTGCAGTCTCAAAACCATCTCTGCGTTCTCTGCATTTCGCACGTTCAAATGTCTTTCAACAATTACGATGCCTCCACTACAGCAACGTTATGATTTTGGTAATGCCACTAACATTGCTTTCCCATATATCTCGAGTAAAAATAATGTACAGTCCCGGCCCAACAGGCCCACCATCCTTCAGGAAGGAAATGTCAGTTCACTTATCATTTTCAGCTGTCGTTCGGACATCTGTTTCGTCTGAGCAGTTTATCCCGTCCATCCATGTGGCAGGCCCCTCAGGGGACTAAAAAAAATGCCTTGTCTCTGTAGAAGACCTTCAGTTTCGCTGGGTAGAGCAGTCTGTACTTCAGGCCGGAGCCCCACAGTCTCTTTTTGACTTCCTCAAAACTGAAACATCACTTTTGTACCAGGAACGTATAGTCCGGGTATGCAGTGATTGTTGCTGATGCTCTTCTGATCGTTCCTCCCTTCCGAAAGCACTCCAGTATCTTCTCCCGATCTATGTAGCTCAAGATTTTAGCTGTGATCGGCCGAGGTGGGGCGCCAGGTGGGGGCTCTCTTGTCTGGGCCTGGTGTGCCCTTTCTACTGCGAACCCCTGAGAGGGTGCTCCTGCACCCATCTCCTGCAATATCATATTCTCAATATAATCCATGGGGTCAGGGTTTTCTTCTCCTTCAGGGAGTCCCACGATACGGATGTTATTTCTTCATGCTCTCCCTTCCGCTTCTTCTGCTCGACTTTATGAGTTGGTCACCCTTTGTTGTAAGGTATGGATCTCCTTGGCGTTTGCTGTGCAGGTCTCCGTGTTAGCCTTTACTTCTTTCTCCATCGTTCCTGTGCGTTCTGCTATGGCTTTGACATCTTGTCTCAGGAGATTTACGTCGATGCTGACCGCGTCGATCTTGGATTCCAGAGAAGTCTTCAGTAACCCCAGTTCAGATTCCCATGCCGTCTTAAGCTCGGCAATGGCATCTAGGATCCGCTGGTCCCCTCTCTGCAGTCCATCCTTCCCTGGTGTTTTCTGCTCCTGTGGGCTTGCCCCGTCCCCAGTCTGGTTTGGCTTCATAAAGATGTCCAGGGAGGATTGTTTCACCTTTGATTTGGCCGCCATTGCGTTCCTCGAGCCTCCCTAGCACTCCTCTCTGTAAATTCTGAAGGAGTTTGTCGCTGCAGTGGGGCTCCGTGAGCAGAGTTCAAATAACGCCTAATCCGGCGTGGTGACACCCCTTTTTCCTCTGAGCCCTTAGTGTCTTCGGGCCCGTAATTTCACCTGCCTGCCACGTTGCTGGCTCCTTCCCAAGCGAGACCAAATCACTCTCAAGTGCCACGGTGGGACTCCTTTCGACTGCCCTTCGGCCTGTGCTCTGTCTCCATTGTCCGTGATGCGGTAGTTCACTCCACTTCACGGAGGGCACTTAATTTTTGCATTGGCAGCGGATTGGCATATATGCAGCGTGTTTTTTTTTTCACACCACTCAGGCTTGTGCTCTCGGATTTGGCTTCTACAGTGTTGTGCGTGTTGGTGTCAGTTACTGCGTGGGGTGCCGTCTTACCAGTGTATTACAGGTGTTGGGCTCACTGCATCGCGGTCAGCCGCTTCATTGGCGTACAGTTGCGGTGCTCCCGACCCTATTACTATTGGGCGGCAATCACTCAGTGCGCTCTGGACCTTACTGTGTCAGGCTTCCCTGCTCAGTATCATCTGTGACCTTTTCCGTGGCAGTCATCATGTTTCTCTCCATTGCGCTGGTTATTGCAGCCGTTCAGGTTTGCCTACAATGTCAATATCTCCTTGCGTTCATGAGATTCTTAAAGTTTCTACTAATCACATGTCCTATATTATACTACGCCCGTGGCATCCGCCATTTCTCTTGTTTCGATGGCCCAAGTTCCAATGTTACGGTGCTCTCCTCGTTACAGTTTCACCAATTCTTTTCGCTTCACGGCAGCTGCGCTCTCCGGGCTCAGTGTCAGTTCCGAGAAGTACGTTGCTACAATGTGTCCCCGTAGGCGTCTAAGTTGCGCTGGATGTTTCTGCCGCGCCTCCGTATGATGCTCCCGTGAGCATTTCTCTGATCCCGCTAGCCGCATGCCGTATGTGCTGGCGTCTGAGCGTGAGGGTCGGGCGAGCATCCGTATTATTTCAGACGCTAGCAATAATGTCCCATCCTCGCTGCATCGGGCTGTGCGTCGCAATTTCAATGTCCCGGTTACTAGCTCATTTGCATGGTTGGGGCGTGGCGTTGCTATCTCTACACTGTTCCGCGCGCTGCTTCTTGTCTTCTCGTCACATTATCCATGAAGGTCTCTCTCGGCAGAATCCTTTGTTCACATTTGCTCTGCTGCCATCTTGGATTCGAGCTTATCGGACCACTGCGTCCTTAGGAAAGATAATAACTGCAACACCAGCATGATTTGCAGACTCCCGGCGTACCTCAGGCATACCCCATGCTTTCATGTGCATGCACATATGTTTCCAGCTGCAGCAGACATCTGCATATGCACTTTCATTTCGAATCAGTGCAGGATCGTCCAGAGCTCCTCTGAAGACACGGCTCCGTACATGGCCCTGTAGCCATGCCCGCCCTTTAGGTTAGTTGGCATAATGCCAGAGGAGAAGGAGTTGTTGATGAGTGATGCGATGAAGGGGGCTAGCTCTGCTGCGCAGTCTTTTATGAATGAAGCTGGGCACATATTTCCTTGGCATCTAGATGGTCTCAGGCCTTTGATGATTTGTGTGACTTTTGAGACAGTGACCAGAGTAAACTCGAATATTTTTATTTTTATTTATTTTTTTAAACAATTTTATTAATTTAAACACCAACCAACAACAAAAACAAACATTGCAATATATATTCTCACATTTCCAACTTCGCCATATGTCATTCAATGTCTGTTACCCTCCCTTGCCCTCCCCCCCACTCGAGCCTACCCCACTTCGCGGTCCAAACACTCTTCTTCCAAGGGAGATTCCTTCTCCATGTGTACTTCAGATTCTTGGTCACCCGACCCGTCATGGGCGGGCCCATATAATGTGGCCACCAGATGTGTCCAAGCTGTCAGGGTTCCTACTTCCTCCCCCCCTCTACTACCCGCTTCCTGCCATGCTGCTGTTTCAGCGTCAGTCCATTTCTGGAGACCTGCCCACCAGACCTCTACCCTAGGTCTGTTGCACGCCTTCCATCCCATGGCGATTCTACGCTTGGCAAGTATGTATGCCAAGTCCTTCAGTTTACTTATGTGTTTCGATCGGCGTGGCCTCAGGAATCCTCCTATCAGGCATGCACATACTGATTTAACCTCTATTTTGATCCCCTTCTCCTCTAGTCGTTGGGCTACTTCTTCCCAGAATTTCGCAATTTCAGGACATGCCCAAAACATGTGTGCCATCCCCACATTTTCTTCACTGCATTTGGGGCATAATTGCCATTCTGCGTTTTTAAATCTAGCTATCCTTTGGGGTGTCAGAAATGCCCTGTGGGTTATATATAGTTGCACTTGCTGCAGCCTCGCATTCCTGGACACTTTCTTATGTTCTCCTTGGGCTCTCTCCCACATCTCATCACTCATAGGTATCCCAGTTTCCTCTTCCCAGTCATATCTCAGTTGTACCACCTCTTTCCCAACTTTGGACATTAGTAGCTCGTATAATCTAGATATCTCATGTCCCCCTTATATTGTATATAGTTTCTATGGCGGCTTCAGGAGGCTCTTCTAATGTTATTTCCGACCATGTCTCTCTGATCCGCCTTGCAATTCTGTTATGCGTTATATATTGTCCAGCACACAACCCTGTTTCCTCCACCAACGCTCCAAATTCCTTAATCTTCCCCTCATGCCACATGTCTCCCACAGTTACAATTCCCACCTGCTCCCAGTGTTTCCTGATCACCTGCCTTAGTTGTCCATCCCCCATTGTCAATGCAACTAACGGAACCTGTGGAGAGCAAGGGGCTGTCCATGACCTGGCAAGCTCTGTGCCACATCTTCCATCCTAGTACCAACATCTGTGAGCGCCCCTTCATCTCTGTCTTGGGCAGCCATATTATGTCTTTCAAGAAGTACGGGGTGCACCCCAGTTTTAAAAATCTTGATTCTGAGGTCTGTTCTTCTGATAGCCATTTGGCTAGATACTGCAATTGGCTGGCTAAGTAGTAGATCTCATAGTTTGGCAGTTTTGTCCCTCCTTTATCATGCGCATTCTGTAATTTCCAGACGGCTATCCTGTTTCTGGTCCCATGCCATAAAAAGTCCCTGCATATGCTGTGTAGCTTAATAAAAAATCTCCTAGGTATCAAATGTGGTATATTCCCAAAGAAATGTAATAGTCTCGGCATTACGATCATCTTGAGCAGCGCACCTCTTCCCATCATTGCCAGGGGGAGCTTAGTCCTGAACCCCATACTTTTTTCTATGTTCTTTACCGCCCTCTCTGTGTTGTGCTGGTGTTCTGCCTCTACCGTATAATAAATGTCTATCCCCAGGTATTTAAATGTATTTGTCACCTATGGTATTTGTAAAATTGGTAATTTGTCCCGCAGAGTTCCTATGTACCTCCCCAGTGGGAAAATACAGGATTGTTGGGGGTTCACTGCTATCCCAGATAAGGACGCAAATCGCTCCATTACTTCCAGGATCTTTTGGAGGTTTTCTTCAGGATACCGTATGTAGAAAAGCATATCGTCAGCATATATTGGGAGCAAGTGTGGTTCCCCTTTTATGCTTATACCTATTATCTCATATTGCTGCCTCAGGTATATCTCCAGGGGCTCCAATGCTAAAATGTACAGTATCGGGGACCACGGACATCCCTGTCTGATACCCCTGCTCAATTGCCACCTTTCTGAGATAATCCCCCCAGTCTTGACTCTGGCTATCGATGCGCTGTACAGTAGTTTAACCCATTTTAGGTATCCTGGTCCTATCCCATATTTGGTCAAGGCAGCTATTAGTCAGGGCCATTTGACCGAGTCAAAGGGCCTCATTACGAGTTTGGAGGCAGCCATGGAGCTACTAGCTCCATGGCTGCCTCCAAACCGGGCTCCATTACCGGGTTCCTGCAATGGGGACTTACCGGGTCATTCCGATATAGGAGGACTCGGTAAGTCCTCCTTGCAGGAACCATTCCCCATTCCCTTTTGAGCCCCCATAGGGCTCAATGGGAATGGGGAGGGAGGTAACAACGGGCACATTACAGTGTCCCGTTGTTACCTCCCTCTTCCCCTCGCGGGCCCCGGAAAAGACGTCTGGTTTTACCAGACGTCTGATCCAGATCCCGCGAAGGGAACCTCGTATTCAGCCCTGATGGAATGAAGGGGGCCGGTCCCGTACTGGCCCCCTTCATTCCGTCAGCGCAAGGGTCGTAATGAGGCCCAAAGGCTTTTATTGCGTCCAAAGACACAATTGCCATGTCACTCTCATCTCCTTTTGTATGCTCTATGACCCGGTGTAGCCTTCTAAGGTTATCTGATATGTTCCTGCCTGGGACATATCCTGTTTGGTCATGATGTATTAATTTATTAATGATTCGTTTCATTCTGTTTGCTAGTACAGCCGTGAGCATTTTGCTATCTTGGTTCACCATCGATAGCGGTCTAAACGTTCTGCAGGCTTATTTGTCTTTGGGTAGTGGGATAATGATTGCCTCTCTTAGAGATTCCGGTAATTGCCCTATTCCAAAAGCCTCATTTAGCACTGCTAATAGCGGGGGGAGCACCTCGGTTTTATATGTTTTGTATAACTCACTAGGGAGTCTGTCTGCCCCTGGGGTTTTACAGGTGGAGAGTTTTACTACCACCTCTTCCAGTTCTTCTAGCGTAATTGGCGCCTCTAGGTCCTCGCGCTCCTCTGCGCTTATCCGCAGCATGCCTATATCTTCTGGTATATTCATTATCTCCCCACTATCGCTCCTACCTACGTCTTCATAAAATCTCTGGTAGTATCTAAGGAATTCCCTGTTAACGCACTCCTGGGTGTCCACCAGTTGCCCTTCCTCCCCCAATATTACTCTGATGACAGGTCTAGGGGTCTCACACTTGTATAGCCATGCCAACATTCTCCCCGGTTTATCTCCTCCTGCATGCTGCCTTTCCACATACTTTTTATAGTTCAAATTACATAATCTTTCCCAGTGTCCTGCACACTACTGTTGCAGTCTGCTTATTTCCTCTGCATTTTCTATTGCGCTTCCTCCCCTGGCCTGGATTGTTTCTAGCTTGGTCTCAGCCTCCTGCAGTTCCCTCAATATGCCTCCCTGCAGCCCTTGGGACTTAGATATGGCTATCCCCCTCACCACCACTTTGAAGGCTTCCCATAGCATACCTCCCGTCTCAACAGTACCCGTGTTGATCTCAAAATAGCTTACTATTTCTTCTATAAAGTCCTCCCTAAACATCATATCTTTCAGCGCTTCAGCTCTAAGTCACCACGTTGGGATCCTAGCCCTTGGAGGTCGGTATTGCCATGTTAAAACCAGAGGCGAGTGGTCTGATAGGACCCTCGCCTTGTATTCTGTCTGTACAATTTGGACCATCACCTGCGTGACAAACATGTAATCTAATCTTGTGTGCAGATTCTGTGGAGCTGAGTTATGTGAGTATTGTCTATCTTGCGGATGGTGCACTCTCCATATGTCTTCCAACCTAAATTCAGTCAGCAAGGTCTGCAGGGCCCTGGCCGCAGGAGCTGGCCTATCCTGTTTCTCATCTGACCTATCCATCTTTGGGTTTAGTGTACAGTTAAAGTCCCCGCCCCAGATCATCGCCCCTTCCAGATGCAAGCTCAGTTTGTTGTATAAGGTCTTGAAGTATGCCACTGTGTATTGATTTGGGGCATATGTATTTATAACGCATATTTCTTTGTTTTCCACCAACCCCCTTATTATCACCATCCTCCCATCTTCATCAACCGTGGACTGTATCGACTGAAAGGGGACATGTGGCTCCACCCAGGTTATCACCCCTCTTGCATACGCCAAATATGTTGCGCCATTGACCGCACCCTCCATTTCTTTTGAATCACCTCCAATTCTGCTCTTGTGAGGTGAGTCTCCTGTAGCAGGGATATGTCTATTTTCTGCTGCTTCAAGTACATCATAACTTTATTCCTTTTTAGATAACTATTAAGCCCCCTGACATTCCAGGAAATAACCTTAAGGTCCCCCATGCTTGGGTCACATCCTCCTCTCCCTTCTTGCATCTCCAGCCTTTACCCAAGATGCTACCGCTAGCGTGTGTAAGCTCGTTCCCCAACTTAAACTCCTTTTAACCCCTAACACCTCAACTATCCCAACTTCCCGCCTTCCCCCCTCCCTTCCCTGCCCCAACTCAAATTCCAACTCCCCTCACTCCCTCCCCCATCCCAACTGATGCCCAGCTCCATCCCTGGATCTCAGGCACCCCGCATCTGGCCCTTTTTTTGGCCTAGCTAGTACTCAGGGCCCAGCAAGGAGATATCACCCTAGTAAAGTTCCTACTACTCTACCTACTGGGGATAGGTCGTCTACTTCCTGTGACTCCTATGTTACCATTATTCGCTGAGCGCAAACAGCCCTTATCAATCTGCCATAGACTATATTCCAGTCCCATAAGTCATGATGTGGAGTGTTTTAGTTAATGAACATTCGCTTCCTCCGACATGCCCTTTGTGTCCCAGACTGGTGTCCCTGTTGTGGGGGCACCCACCCCCAACAAAATCAAACATGGCGCTGCATCACTTATCCTGTCCGTCTCTTTCCTGATCTTCTGCTTGCTCCAGGCAGCCCTGGGCGTCCAGCCAGCATGTCACCTCTTCTGGGGTTTCAAAAAAGTGTGCTTTGTCTTTGTGTAGAACCTTGAGCTTCTCGTGGTACAAAAGCATGTACTTGAATCCAGCTGCGCGCAGTCTCCTTTTCACTGCCACATAGCTATAACGTTGTCTCTGCACCAGCATAATGTATTCTGGGTATGCAGTGATGTTCACCGACACCTGTGTTATTGTTCCACCTTTCCGGAAGAATTGCAGGATCTTCTCCCTGTCTCTGTAATTCAAAATCTTTGCTATGATTGCGCAGGGAGGGGCCCCTTGTTGAGGCCTTCTCATCAAGGCCCTGTGTGCAAGTTCAATCGCGAACCCTTGTGAGAGCTTGCTAGCACCTATTTCCTGGATGAGCATGTTCTCCACATATTCCGTAGGATATTGACCTTCTTCTCCTTCCGGTAAACCCACCACATGTATGTTATTGCGTCTCGCACGACCTTCAGCCTCCTCTGCTCTACATTCCAAGTTGGACACCTGTTGTTTCAATATGTGGATCTCCTTTGCGTTGGTTGTGCTGACGTCTGTGTTGGTTTTCACTGCGCTTTCAAGTCCACTCGTTCGCTCCGCCAGCGCCCTCACATCTTGTCTCAGTAGATTGATTTCTATTCCCACTGCATCAATTCTAATTTCCAGTGCCGCTTTCATGTCCGCCATCGCTATCCCCCAGGAGGATTTCAGCTCCGTTATGGCTGTCAGGATCCGGTGGTCGTCCCTCGCCGAGTTTGCGTCTGCCGGTGTGGCCGCGGCCTGCGCAGGGGTGGCCGGGGACTGCTGTGGTTTGGTGAAGATGTCCATCGGTGGCTGCTTTCCTTTGGCTCTGCCTCCCTTGAGTGCCATCGCCCTGCCCGTCACCCGCACCAGTATCTTCTCCTCAGTGATATACTGAGTTTTTCGTCGACCTCCGGCTCTTCTTTCCCAGGTAAAAAGCTCTTTATGGCTCTGCTAACCGTATGCTTCTTCTCTCCAGTGTGCAGGCCCACCATGCGGGGGGTCTGCAGCTATGGTGCACTGGTCTTCCAGTCCTGCGTGCTGCGTATCTGTTTTTTGTGGGTCCGACCCTACTGCGGCATTGTGCCTGGATCTTCACTCAGCGCCCTCAAGGCACTCACCCGTGTGTCCGGTATGTGCCGCCTCTTCACCTGTGGCAGAGTGTACTGGCTATTGGCAGTGTGTCTGATCCGTCCTTGCGGGCTGGGGTGCCACTATACCTTCTTGCGTCGGGCCAGGCAAAAGATCTACCTATTAACTGGCTCCCTGACATTCAAGGGGGGTTGTGAGCACCGACTCATTGATGCACTGGCCCTGTTCACTGGTATTCAGTGAGTGGCTTGCCAGGGTGATGTAGGCAAGGTTGAAAGCCTATCATAGAAGGGAGTGAGGCCAGTGGTTGAAACTCGTATGAGCCACATCAATTTGGCAAATACCTCGTCAAAGAGGTGACCCCTCAGTCAACTGGGTCCCAGGATAACTTTGCAAGTGATACTTTTAATGCATTAATTGATTCCTACATTTTACACCTGCAGCCTTTATTACGATTGTATTGTATTTATGCTTTTTGGTTTCGATTTGTCCCCTGCATGTCCATGGGTTTTTAGAACTAAACTGTTACGATGATAACTGGAGAAGCATAAATGAGCTTCAACCTATCCTCATATGACACAATGTACAAAAGACAATCACATTCCAGTGCTACATGTTTTAGTATACTCCCTACGTTCCGTTGCTTGCTCGTAACACTTTCAGTCCCATTGTTTGGCATTATGCTTAATTAATTAGAGCAAGACTGAGAAGGTGGCACACACTTGCTGTTCTTGTCTCTTGCTATTCTCCCATCCCCACACTTGAATAACACTTGACTCCCCACATCTTACGGCTCTCAGCAGATTGATGAGCTGGGAGGTTATGAAGGCTTACAAGGGAGTGGTCAGAGAGAGAGGATTCAAGCTGTAATTGATGAGACGATTGAGGTTACTCATCATGACCAGGTGGGCAAGGGGTGCTGCCTTTGAAGTACCTGGGTGGTCTAGGTCTGATAGTAAGAGATTGGGAAACTGGGTGCACAGTATATATGGAGAATGATATGAGTGCTTGAAGTAATTAGTTGCACAGGGCTATTGTGAGTCCCAGAGTATGTGGATGATTTGTAGCACTTCGGAGGAGCAGTGTGAAGGAGATTCAATTACGCTTCTCACCATGCTCGCTGAGAAGGGGTACAAGGTGGACAAGGAAACATTTCAGTATTGTCACACCGAGGTAGTGTATCTACGGTAAATAATATTGCCTTCAGGAAAAAAAGTAATGCCTGAGAGAGAGAGAGATATAGCAGATCTTGGATCTTTGACTACTCTAGTTACACAAATCCCTTGTTACAAGGACTCAAGGGAGTGCAGCAAGACAAATGTTTAATTGAAAGGACGGAAGAAATGAAAACCTCTTTCAAGGCACTCACGACTGCGATCAGCAATGCTCCAGTTTTGGCAACTCCAGATTATAAGAAGCCATTTAATCTGTTTTTGGTTCATAAGCATTAGCAGTTATTATAGCGGACTCCTAGACCCAGTTCTGCAAGGGCACTTTCTGTGTGAGCAAGCTTTTGCAGCAGGAGCAGCTTTTGCCATTCACAAGTCCTCAGCCATTACTATGGATGCCCGGTGACACTGCATGTAGAGCATGCAGATTTCTTGGTCTTAGAAAAGTCGAAGTCAACACTTGCCATGCAGAGGGCGTCAGCATATGAGGTCATCTTGTCTAATGCCTCTATACATCCAGTGAGGTGTCATGCAGTCAACCCTGTATCATTCTTAGCTGAACCAGTGAAACCTGATCACATTGAACATGACTGTACAACCTACGAGGGAGAAGGAGATGAGAGTGTGAATTTTAAGGAAGATGCATTAGAGGGACGGGGGAAGTGATCTTTGTTGATGGTTCATCAACAATCGATCAGAACACTCGTGAAGGGTGGACAGGAGCAGCAGTTGTGGGCTTGATGGATGGTGAGAACCAAGTCAAAGTGAAAAAGAGATTGCCTTTGCATTTCTTCATGCAAGCAGTGGGATTGGTAGCACCCATAGAGGCGCTGGTGCATTCAGGGTTGTTAAGATGGCAGAAAAGAGGGTTCAGGAGATCAGATGAATCCCCAGTCCACCATGCTGTACTCTTATCCATATTATTAGATGCATTGACATTACCAGCAAAAAATCAGTTGTTAAGTGCACAGTGCATACTACCAATACTGACCTAATTACACTTTGGACTAATGTGGCTGACGGATCGGCAAAGTAGGCAGCATATTTGCCATTCACATATGCCTAGATCTGAGAAACCGAGTCTCAACAGGTACAGTTATTAGTCCTATATACCGCAGTGCCCCTAATGCAAATTGTAGAACTGCAAGAAAGAGTACCAAAAAACTAAAAGGAGCTGTGGGTGAAACAAGGGTGTGTCCTGTCACCCACAAATTTGTTGTGGAGGCAAGAACTCACAAGTAAAGTAGTGATGCCTCTGGGGTTACTTATTGTGGTTCTAGAGCAGTTGCATCACCCATCGCACGTCTCGACAACAAATAGCGCAGACCTCCAGGAGGACTGGTTTGTTCCCAACCTACAAGAACAGGTGAGTACATTTCTATCTAACTGTCTGACCTGTCACCAGTTAAATCCTGGAAATACATTGAAAACATTCAAAGGAATTTTCCCCCGACCATCGAGTCCTTCAGAGAACTTCACATTGACTATGTGGTAATGATAAATAGGTGCAGTGATTTTCGTTATCTCATCGTTATCATTTGTCCATCCTCCCAATGGCTTGAGGCTGGATCGTGTGCACACCATGATGCTAAATCAGCAGCAACATTCTTGGTGCGGGAGGTATTCCTACTGTGGGGTATATATGAAGTTTGGAGGTCGGAAAATAGAACCCACTTTTTTCATGAGCTTTTCGGAGAAATCACCTCCCTATTGGGCATACAGCACAGGTTGTGTTTGGTGTATCCCCCACGAGCAAAAGGGATTGTGGAGTGCCTAAATGGTTTGCTGAAAACCAGATTGTCGAAACTCTTTTCTTCACCTGGCTCTATTTAATCTTCGTAATGAGCTGCGGAAGGAGCACCACTTGTGCCCCCATGAAATAGTTTGTTTGTTTTGTTTGTTTTTATCATTTATATTGCGCACCAGACCCAGGGGTATTCGGACGCGATAGCATAAGAGGGTTGTTAGGCTTAGGTTACATATGTACAAGGTTAGGTACAGCTGAGATTACAATGCTGTATAGATGACACAATAGACAACGTAGATAGGCAAAGGGAGTGTGTGTGACATACATAAAAATGTTAAGGCAGTTGCAAGTGTACAAGGATAGGTACATCTGTGTTACAGTGCTGTATAGCTGCCACAATGGGCAGCCAGAAAGAAAGTGTACAAAATGTGGCATAGATCAGTAAGACACACCTAAAAATAGTAAGGCAGTATAGTTACTTATATACAATGGGTACACGCTGGATACATGTATAGTCTGGTCAGACGTCCTGTTCCTTTAGCCAGTGGATCAGGCTAGCTCAGAATTGTAGGTAGGGTAGATCTTCCCGTAATGCAGGGGGGAGAGAGTTCCAATATTGAGCTGCTTTAACAGGGAAGCTGCTCCCACCAGACTTGGTGAGCCTAAATCTAGGTACTAATAGGAGGTTGGAATTGGCCTTTCTCAGTGGGCGGGAGGCTGTTTGTCTATTAAATCTGTCTGAGAGGTATTGTGGGGCTGCGTGGTTGAGGCATTTGTGTGTCAGGGATGCAGTTTTGAGGAGGATTTTGTCTTTAGTAGAAAGCCAGTTGACTGATCTCCTAAGGTCAGATATATGGGCCTTTTTAGGAAGACCTACGGCAGCTCTTAAAGCATTGTTTTGGAGAGTTTGAATTTAGGAGATGATGTGTTTATTGCTGCCAATATATAAGGCATTGCAATTATCCAGTTTAGATAAGATTAAGGCTCGCGCTAGTGTGATACAGTTATTAGGTGAGAGGAAGGGCTTGACTGCTCTTATTAGCTTGCAAGTATAGGAGGTGGCTGAGGCCAAAGTATTAACTTGTTTGTCAAAGGAAAGCGTGGAGTCTAGGTGGAAGCAAAGTGTTTTGACTACCTTGGCTACAGTGATTTTATTGTTGTCGATTGCGAATGAGGTGTAGTTAGGGCCTAGTTTTTTAATGTTGGATGGTTTACCAAGGATACGGAGTTCTGTTTTGTCATCATTCAGGCATAGACAATGGGAGGCCATCCATGCCTGGATGATGAGGTAGACTCTGTTTACAAAGGCCAAATCCTTCTCATAATCTCCCGTCAATGGGATGAGGATCTGTGTATCATCGGCATAATTAGTGTAGGTGATACCTAGATCATCTAGATCATCGAAAAGGGGCTTTGTGGAAATATTGTACAGAGTAGGGGAAACGCAGGAGCCTTGGGGTACACCGCATGAGATAGGTGTAGGGTCAGCCGCTGCTATAGGCGAGAAGACTCGCATTGTCCTATTATCTAGGAAGGACTGGATCCATGCAACTGCTTCCTGGGAGAGGCAGGCTGCAGAGACTAGATGGTTGCAGAGTATTGTGTGGTCTACCAAGTCGAATGCGGCCGACAGGTCAAGGTCAAGGCCGACTAGTAGAAGTGCTGTGCTGCCTTTATCTCTTAGAGTATCTATTTGTGTCTTAAGGTCTAAAAAAGCAGTCTCAGTACCATGCTGGTGTCTGAATCCAGACTGGCGAACACCTAGGAGGTGATTTTGTTCCAGGTGGTGCTGAATTTGTAAGTAGGCTACTTTATCCAGAATTTTGAGGAGGAATGGCACTGTAGTTATGGGGTGGTAGTTGGTAGGGATGTTGGGGTCAAGAGTTTGTTTTTTGAGGAGGGGGAGGACCCAGGAGTGTTTCAAGTTGCAGGGTATGGTGCCTGAGGTGAATGAGGTGTTTATGAGTTTGGTAATGAACGGGGAGAGTTCACGGGCAGCGTTTTTTATAAGTTGTTTGGACATGGGTCACCGTGGCAATTGGACGGTTTGATGGAGAGAATAACTTTCTCCACTTCTTTGGTGGATACTTTGCAAAAGTGAAAGCTGGAGGTATGTAGAGTCGGTGGAGTAGGGGTGGGTTGCAGTGGAGATGTGGGGTTAGAGTCAGTCTTGGTAGTATTCTCATGGATGTTGGTCTTCGTAGTACTAATGGTGTCTTTTTTGTTATTCATTTTCACCTGGAGCATTGATATCTTGTTGGCCAGAGCATTCTGTATATTCGTGCACCAGTTTTTATCCTTCAGACAGGAGTCAGGAGCTTGAATAGGGGATTCTACTTCTTTTAGGATATCGAATAATTCTTTGGTGTTGGATTTGGCTTGGGAGATGCGGGTGTTGTAGGAGGTTGGTTTGGCTAGGATAATTTCCTTCTTGTATAGGGTGGAGAGTTTGGTCAAGTCATTTTTGTTAAGGTCTTGTTTTATGACTTTCAGGTGGGGTGTGAACCACGAGTTTAAGTGTTGTCGAGGTTTCCTCTTTCTGACCTTCAAAGGTGCAATGGTGTCAAGTGATGCAAGCATTACTTCATTGTACATTTGTACCATAGTGGCTGGGTCAGTCAGGTCTGGGTAGAATTTAGAGTAAGGAGGATGAGGGGGATGAGGTTTTCCGGAGTAATATTTCTTTTATTTCTAGTGGGTGCAGCTGGGGCTGTTTTACCAGTAATTGTGGGGAATCTAGCTTCTATGGTGAAGGAGATCAGGTAGTGATCCGACAAGGCTGTGGTTTTATGGAAGTGATGGATGCGTGGCAATTGTGTTCAGCAATCCAATCTAGGGTCCTTCCTTTAGTGTGCGTAGGTTCTGTGATCTTTTGGATAAATCCTAGTTCCTTGAGGGAATTGTTAATTAGTGCAGCATTCAAGTCTAGGGGGTCGTCATATCCGAAGTTAAAGTCTCCTAGTATCATGCATTGTGAGGAATTTTTTAAGTTGTCGGATAGTACGTTTGTGAGATCTTCCTCAAAGGAACCTAAAGGGCCTGGAGGACGGTATATTAAATGGATGGTGATGGTTTGGTTTTTGGCGATAGTGAGTTTGGCCGTGAGGGATTCACAAGAATTAGTGTTTTGGTGTGTGAGGAGTCTAAGTGTTAGGCTTTGTTTAACAATTATGGCGAGGCCTCCGCCTCTTGATGTGGTGCGATCTAGTCTTAAGAGAGTGTGTAGTTGTCTGGAGTGGCAAGCATAATTGCTGGGCCAGCTGCAGGGTGAAGCCAGGATTCAGTAATGGCTAGGAGGTCTATGTTATAATTTTGTATTAAATCTGATATCTCTGTCGCATGTGCAACCAAGGAGCGGGCATTTATTAGAGCGCCTTTTATTCCCAATTGGGTGGGTAGATCAGATGGTGAATGAGCTTTATCTTTGCCGTTGGAGGAGGAGATGGTGTCTCTAAAGAGTCTACAGTTGAGCTGAAGTGGGTGTAGGTTAAGGACATTAATGTCCTTAAGGGTGGGTAGAGTATCCCTTAGGCAGTTCGTGGTGGTATGGGCATTAGTTAGGGGATTGTAGATTCTTGGGAGTCTGGCACGGAGTTTAAGGTTTCTTAGTTGGAGGCTGCATGGTTTGGTGGCCATGTTAGGGAGCTCATAGGGTGCTCTTGCCAAAGGTAATTGGTTCAGTTGCTGGGGCATATTAAAGTCTTGTGGGGTTATTAAGTTGAGTATAGTTCTAAGTAGGACCGTGTAGATAGGAGGCAGATACATGGTGGTTGTGGAGTAGTCTAGTGAGCAGGGGTATTACTAGCCAGAATAGGGCATGTAAGATAGGGCCAGAGAATGAGGTGAGCACCAGGTGACCTAGGGTCGACTAACTGGGAGATAGCATGCAGTGTAGTTCTGACTTACTGCTGCCTGACAGGTAGAAGGATACGCACAACACTCTCAACCAGACGCACAGCATCAAATGCACAGAAGTCCTCAGATATTCTAGGAGAGGAGTTTAGGGCCTTAGCCCGAGCTGTCAAGAGTATATCTTCACAAGTTGCTTCTCCTCATCAACAGCCAGTTGCAATGGAGGGCATCGATCAAGAATCAGGAGTTTTAATAAAGCCCCAGCTCTTCCGGGGCTATCAAGTATTGATTAGCCCCTTTGTTCGCTGGTGGAATAAAAGTCGGTCTCATGGGCCCTATGAAATGGTCTATGCGACCCTGAGCACTGTGAAGGTGGAAAAGAACAAACATTGGATCCATTTGAGCGATGTACGGAAAGTGGCCTGCGTCTCTCCACCTTCAAAAGAACAGATCTCTAGCGGGGCAGATTCACCAGAAAATACTGAGCTAAGTATTCCCATAGAAACCAGGGCTCATTCCGGTGGGAACAACGGAGTGAATAAATAGACGTTTAAGTTCCTGCGCAGATAATGGAGAAGTCTGTTAATAAACATGAGGGATAGGATGTATATTTGCTGTTTTCCTTTTTTCCTTGTTTCGAGCAAAATGAATAATAATGTAGATATGGGTGATATGTTTCAAAATTATGAAATGCTAAAACCCTGAACCAAAAGAGGTACAAGCCGAGAGGGATTTATAGATGAGGAAGGGGGTTTTTGACGAGATGGTGAATGGACATGGCTTTGCTCCTGGTAATCTGTGGTATAGGCATATGATGAGGGTGGAGAAGAAAAAGGAGTCAGACACATGCTGTATCTGTTTGCTCATTCCCCATGCTTCTGATGTCCCAAGATTATTTATTCCAGATGGAGTGTACAATGCATGGTGCACCTATCTTTGTGCAGAGTGAGGGCCTTATTTCAAGGACAAGCAGTCCAGGCTACTACTATACCAATTGATCAATCTGAATGTTTAAGGAAAGAAAAGAAGGAGCTCGAAGATGTGGAAGTAAGAGGATATATTTTTATACACAATGAATGGGAACAGGGTGTGAAGAGTTGTAAAGCGGAAGGAATGAGGAATTTTACTGAACAACCGGTGTAGAATGTTAGTGTAGAGGAAGGGCCAAAAGCCCCTACCAAAAGCTCTTCCCCCATGTTGCCTATATGTTGGGAAACGTACATTGTTACACATGCACTACCAGTGAGGATGCCTGTACCGCAAATAATTCTTGAAACAAAGTAGCCACTGAGAAAACTCTATATACATATCATGAAGATATGATGGCCTTTTGGATAAAGTCCCGGAAGAAGTGTGAAAATGAGTGAGGAAGAAGAATGGTGACATCATGCGGAGCAGAACTGACGTGCCCTAAAAAGATATGAAAGACAAAAGAACATAGACAATCTATAGGATCTGAAGAGGAGGTGTCGAAGATTAGCAACATTTCAGGCTCGAAATGAAGATGCGCATGCAAAGAAATGCTGAAGAAAATGCAAAGTCGTTTTACAATTGTACAGACGCAGTAACGCAAGTAGACAAAGTGATCTTGTGGCTGGCTACGTAGTGACTAGATTGCGGCGATGCGCCAATGTATATACATAGGAATGTATAGAACCTGGATGTTCCACGATGCACTTTAGCAAGGCTTGAACCCTGTGACTGGAAAGGGTTTTTAGTGTGGCACCTTTGGAAAACAGCTAATGGCGAAGGAAAAATTCAAGAAAGGCTTGGCTGGCCTGGCACCAAGAGTTGAGGCCACTGTGAGCCTGGTTGTCCATCCAGTAGTTACATAAACGTGAGAAAGAAACAAACTTCTGTTTGAAGTGGAATGAAAAAACACTGAAGGAGTCAAGAGTTCAGCATTTAATAATATTAAATACAGCAGATAGCTTGAAAACGTGGTCTCCAGTCACATGGTCAGATTGAAATAGACTTTGGGTTGCGCTACACCGAAACCAGAAGATAAACCATGCCACACTCCCTTTTATTCTCAGGCCAAGTTCAAAGCCTTAATTAAATGGCAGACCGCAAGAGTGATGAGGGCGTGTGGAATATTCCAGAAGGGTACAAGGGTGCCAACCAATTGTAGAGGGCCACATGACAGAGAGCCCTATAGTTTGTATAACCAATGGATCATTGTGTATTTTATGACGATGAAGATGACTTGCACTAGAGGAGGGCAATCACTACCCCTGTTTTGATATGATATGATAGGTCATTTATAACACGCCTATACACAAGTGTTTCATATATTTTCAAGTACGGAACGTATACTTAGATGTTCCCTGTAAAACTATAACATCCCAAAGTAGGTTTGTGTAGTTTGCCACATTGTGCGAGGTCATTGATGATGAGTTTTGACTATAAAAGTTGTGTTTTTTATGAAATGCATTGAGAGAAATCGAGCGAACATCTGTTGATGTCCGTTGTAACTCCCTGTTTTAGATAATTGCAAATAAAAGCACCTTGTTTTACCAACCTCCTGAGTCCGTTTGATTATTTATGTTGAGTAAAATATGCATCCCCGTACATCTCTAAGTATTTCTACCTCGTCTTAAAGGGCCCTAGGTCTATGGGTTCACGTGGTAGCAGAGATAGGATGGTTAAAGATCCGTCGACCCAGTAGGCTTTAGGGTCTCAGAAATATCGGCTGTCCTCCGCCAGTTAGCTGGATGGCCACAATGCTTCCTGTGGATAGCGGCCAAAACCAAGTTCTTGCAAGACAACGGAATAGGTGGGACGGGTCCCTCTTTCATGGAATTCCCCTCCCGTATTTTCTACAGGCAGCTGAGTGGACCGAAGACTAAAGTGGTCAGTTGAGGAGGAGACGATCCTGAAGGTCAGGAGCTGAAAAGTGAATGGTGAGTGAGAAAGGTGGCAAAAAATTATGTATACATATTAAGTGGGGAAAGTGATAATTGGAAGAAAGTAACAGAGGGTTGGTGGAGTATTTAGTTTAACGACAAATAGCGTTAAGTGAGTGAAGAACGAACAGCGACATAGGTTAAGCCAATTAATCCTATATCCAGGGACGTCTAGAAGAAGTTATTTTAAAATCCAAGTGGATATACCTAGGCTTTGAGCGAACAAGGTTTGCTAAGGAAAATAACATACACTCCGATCGGAGTAATTTTAGGGGTGAGAATAGCCACGATGAGCGTTGGCAGAGATATATGTTGGTGCCGCCAGTCTGTCTGTTTGTATATTGTATGTATTGTATGTATTAAGGAAATGTTGAAGGGCAACAACTAATAGATCGTGGTAAAAGGCTGAGAGTAGGTTATTTATTTAGTTATTAATGGTAGTGATTGAATAGGTAGATCGAAGAGAAGTGAGACATAGATGTTCGGAGCGGCATGTAAGAGGATTCAATTCAACACTACAGCTGAGTCAATGCCTAGTCTGGGATACTGAATGGAAACCCTTATTGATATATCTTTATGTCCAGTTCATGCGTTCTGGATGACTACCCCTATATAACACCCCTCTCTTGGAATCCCCCTGACCCCACTGAGCCAAGAAGTAGTTCTGTTTTGCAAGTTTAAAGGTTTATTTGATAATTTAAACAATATATATATATATCACACTTTATAATAAATTAATAATTAAATATCACACTGAATCTGAGCAGTAATCAATAATGGATAGTCTGGCACTAGCACACTTGTGAATAGGAACAGAAGAATAAGGTGGTAGAGAATACTTTATATAAGTTCAGATGGATGTAATGTTGAATGAAAATGCAATACAGAAAATACTCAATATGATTTCAACAAAACAATGTAATCACTTTTCTCTGGCAATCCCCTCCCCCCTTTATGCAATGCAAGGAAATGGAAGGAAAGCACACAGTTCTCAGAAATGCAATCAAATGTAATTCAGTTCACCCCAGCAGCTTAGACTACGGAAGTTTACAACACAGGCCCAAAATGCTTTTATATGTGCTGGCAATGAAGTGAAAAATACGCTAAAATGCTTTTAATTCCCTCTAGAGGTTCAGGGTGAGTGGTATCTAGTTAATATTGGTCCAGGCTCACTCTAGCAATGATTCAGGGATGGTTCTTAAGAAGCAAACGAATTTTTAGCAAGGAAAGCAAAGAATCTGTTGTTTTCCCACATGGAGAAATTTGCAAATCGCGGTAAATTCGCGAGTGCGTTTTTCGCGATTGCGGCAAAAGTATCGGGGGTAGGAATGCCATGTTCTTAGGAAAGCCAAGATTCTAAGCTTTCAGAGGAAAGTTACTGCAAGTCTCTAGCACAAACGGTCACAGAGTTATGAACGATTAAATAAAGGTAGTTTTTCGGATTTGGAATGTTAAAATTCAAAGTGACAAGTGCAGCTTGCAACTAGAAAATGACAGGTGACAGCTTTACAAATGACAGGTGACAGTTAGGAGGCAGTTCTACTTAGATTAAAATAGATTGAATTAGATTATTTTAACTAAGAGATTGGTTCTGCACAGTCTTGCTAGGTACTCACACTATATTCTTGAATTAGAATGGGCCTCGCCACGGATCTGGTCAGGTTTTAGACTGGACTCTGGTCTGGTCTCTGCACTTCACAGTGATCTGGGTCAGCTCTCTGGTTCTGCTAACAGTGGTCTGGGTCAGCTCTGCTCTGCTGGTCTGGCCTCTCTGGATTCTGGAGATTGATGGATTTGAAGTCTGGATCTCTGGATGTTGTATGGTCCGGCAGAGCGCGTTGCAGCAAATGGAATTGAATGTCTCTATCTGTCCTGACTGTCTGCTTTTATGTGTTTTGAAAGTGGGTGTGTGTGCAGCATCACTAGGCTCTACCCCTCTCCACTTGTCATTGGCCACTTCATCCTCTTCCCCTTGATTGGGGGAATGAAATGAAGTGTCATCATGATGAGGTCTGTTTATGGTACAGAGAACCCACCCTGTCAACTTTACACACAATCTATATTTTGACCCAAAAGACATATATGCACAGGTACACATTTGTTTAAAATTACATGCACCCATCACATATCACAGGAGGTATACCCTGTCCAAATCTGCTCTTCCTGGGAGCTTGCATTCAGAAATGGCAACATATTTCACTTTTAATCAGGTTACCAATATCAGACATTACCCCAAATTTATACACATGTGCGCAAGGAGTATGGACATTAATTGATGAAGTGTCAGATTTTTAACATGCATACATTTTAAGTAATACCCTCTTAAGTGCTAGCTTGCCCCCAGATCATGCCACCGGTTCTAAAAACCTCTTAAAATGTGGGCAGAAAAATCACAAGAATTATGGTATCATTTAAATAATTTTCACAAGTCCGTACTATGAGTTATTAATCTTTTTCTAAAACCATATTCTGGATACAGGGGTGTGGTTTCCCCCCAGCACAAGGTTGAATTTCTGGTTTTTCCAGTTCTGCCAAGCCAGCTTGCTCTCACAGGCAGTGCTCCTCCCCTTTACTTCCAGGAGGAAGCCACTTTTTACGGCCCCCATAATAAAACATTTGCCTGAGTCAGGACAGGGCTTTGTTCAATTTCCTGCAGAGCCCAGGTAATTCAATCAGGGAAGTGTCATATCCCTTTTGGTGGGAGCAGCAAAAGGCAGATAGGCCTGGGAACACAGCTGTTGTGCAAGTCTCAACTCCTGTCGGGGGTAGCTGGTGGGCAGAATTCAGTTCCTTAAGCCAGGCCCCAGCTAATGTCACTTTTAGTTACCCAGTTTAAGTCAAGACAATGTTTACATATGCAGCTAGAATGCTGATTCTAAGTTTAAAACTATGACATTTAAACAATTGCAACCTATGTGACACTCAAAAGTAGGTCACTCATTTCTTTTAAACATTTAGATTTCTGGTAGTTTTAAATCCAGTTTCAGTTAGGCTGCTGCAGACCTGCAGAGCTCAGCCAGTCTTGTTATGAACATTCAAGTCACTTCAGAATATAACTTTACATTGGATCCACCTCTCAGTAAGTCTTTCTTTGGCCTGCCTTCATTTATTTCATTCATTTATTCAGTTTTACACATATAAAAAAAATCTGGTGCTGTTTTAAAACGCCGGCTTTCTGATAGTGGTGAGTACTGGTACTGCACCCATTTTTGGGATTTAAGAAGATGAGTTCCCCACAATTCTAGGTTGCTTTTGGCAATCAGCATTGCCATTCCCAATGGTTTCAGACTACTGTGTGGGTAGTCCAATGGTGGTTTTAGGCAGTGCCCTTCTGTGCCCATAACATCGGCAAAATGGGTGGCAGCCTATTCTTCATGCACTTCCCTGTGCATTTTCTGGGAAGCTCTGGCCATCATGATGTTTTCAATGCCCGTACTGCACAGTCTTTGAGGCAGGGCTTGGATGCATGGGTAAAAACATCCCACAGGCAATGATTGGTATGATATGATATGGCATTTATAACACACCTATACACAAGTGTTTCAAGGCGCGACGAGGCAAGGGAGGGGGAACAGAGGGAAAACAGACAAACAATCATACTAGGCCAGGTGTCATTCAGATCGCGCAAGTGCATGGAAGGGGTAAGGGATAAAGTGCGGCGGGGGTACAGTGCAGTACATGGGATAATAGAATAAATAACAGTAGGTAAAGTACGGCCAGCAGGTGGCAAGTGCAAGGGTAAGTGCAGACATCGGGTGTCAAGTGCTGGTAAGGGGGACTGTAGGGGTACAGAAACAGTGCCCAGGTGTGAGGGTTGCCAGGATGGCAGTGCAGGTAAGCAACTGGCAGGTAGGGGACCTGGGCCCAGGATCAGAGGGTAGCCAGGTAACCGGTGCAGTTTTGGTATCCACCAGGAAGTCAGCATTGGAGAGGAGGAGAGAAAGCAGAAGCAAAGAGAAAGGTTTTGAGGAGCTTCCGGAACCGGAGATGATTCTCCTCAAGTTTCAGGGAGGCAGGGAGGCTGTTCCAGAGGGAGGCCCCAGCCGAAGAAAGAGTTCTACCACCAACTCGTTGCTTGGAGAAGCAGCTGACCCTGAGGTAGTTGGAGGTGGAAGAGCGAAGAGCTCGAGAAGGAAGATATTTAGGAAGAGAGAGTTGAAGGCATAGAGGCCCCAGGGCCCAGAAGGCCTTGTGGACAATGCAGAGGGTTTTGAACTTAATCCTCGCAGCCACTGGGAGCCAGTGCAGAGACTTCAGTCCTGGAGAGATACGATCCCTGGGCTTAAGGCCAAGGACAAGTCTTGCAGTCCTGTACTGGATGAGTTGCAGACGGCGGAGGGTAGAAGCAGGCAGATTTAGAAACAGGCTGTTCCAATGGTCAAGCCTAGAGAGAACCAGAGCTCTAAAGACAGTGAGCTTCTGGGGGAAGGAGAGGAAAGGAACAATACCTCTGAGAAGGTGCAGCTGGAAGTGTGACTTCTTAGAGACGTCAGGGATGTGGGGAGAGAAGGAGAGTGTGGAGTCGAAGATGACCCCAAGGTTTTTTGCCTCACAGGCTCAGATTGTATTGTTTTTCTGAAAAGTATATTTTGTGTAAAATAACGGGAAGTATTGACAGTCGATTGTGACTTGTCATGATGGAGGATGTTACTCCGCTCATGCACCTGTGCAAACAGCTGCCAAAACATGCACCCAAGCTTAAGCAGTATACTGCAGAGTGGGTTAAGGGCACAGCAGATAAAATGTTCATGCCGTGGCCACAAGTGGATCACTGTCAAAAGCAGTTTTGCAACACATGACCACAAACTTGCATGCTGCATACACAGGAAAGAAATTGGAAAAGAGGTTAGCTAGCCTAAAGCTTTGGAAAATGTATTTTGAGGCTGCATACATGGGAAAGAAATTGGAAAAGAAGTTAGCTAGCCTAAAGCTTTGGAAAATGTATTTTGAGGAAAGGGAAGACCTGCCTCCTGAAGACTGGATGCTTAACTAGTGTAAAGAGGGAGTGTTGAACCTTCTGCTCCCGCTACCGCGCCTGGAGTAAATGGCGATAGTGCGAAAGACGAAGGATTGTATCCATTAAGAGAGCTTAAAGCATTAACAGGATACAGTAATCTGACACTTGGCCGCCTGCGTATAGCAGCGACAAGAGCTCAGAGAGAACTTTAGAAAGAGACGTGATTTCTAAAGTCCCTCGGGGCAAAGAGAAATGCGAACGATCGAATGTGCCTCTAGATATAGGACGAGAAATTAAGAGATGGAAAGGAAAAAAGACAAAGCTGACGAGATAGCGTTCATACAGAACAAATGGAGGGGCAGTCAGATATTGCTCAAACTTGATGGGAAAAGCATCAAGGAAGTACGGCAAGGGGAAGATCAAGACGAGCAAGATAAAAAAGACAGGGAACAAGAGAAACGATTGAAAGAAGACGAGTCTAAAAAAAAGAGTAGACAAAGACAGGACCAAATGTAACAAGAAGAACAGTTAAGAAAAGAACAAAGAGCAGAGAGCAAAGAAAGTATGACAAAAGCCAGCGAGCAACTGAAGAAGGAGACAGGCTAGAAAACAAAAGAGAAGAAGAGGAAAAACAGAAATTAAGAGACAAAAGAATGCAAATACGCAGAGATGACAAGGTGCGTAGAGCAAATGAAAGAAGAGAAGCAAAAAGGCAGGAAGAGGAAAGGGTTAGGGAGGAAGCAAAGAAACTAAGAAAATTTGATGAGGAAATGGAACAAAAGAGAAGGCATCGGGCACGCAACATTGATCGTGTTGAGAAAGAGCTAATGGAACCTAGTACAGTAGTATCATGGGAGAACATAGAAGAGTTCCTCCTATCACAAGACCCTATGCCAGGACCCTCTCGAGTAAATCTAGAGGAGAATTTTGAGATAGGAAGCATCAGAGACAGAATCAAGAAGGCTTATCAGGTGATGAGAACAAAAAGTGAATTGAGAAAGACGATCGATCTGAAAGTGCCCAGTCACGAGGCAAGGAGGGAGGCCTGTTCAGCCTCGAGCATAGGGCCCTGTCTTTAGACAGGCTAACTCCAAACAGTAGCGCGGCCAGAGCAACCTAAAAGGCGACCTCTTAGTCAGAGGGGGATTCGCCACCATATGTGAGCAGGCTGAGGTCATTACCAGGAAGAAGGCGATCAGGAACCCTTGTCCCTGCTATGAACAGGCAGACGATTGCGATTTTGGGATTTCACAATTTCCCTTGTTAGAAAAAGGAGGGGCCAGACCACAGTATATTCAGTGGCCCCAGATGGATAAGGATAATCTAAGGTGTAAGCTCCTTGTGCACCGGGAAATGGATCTATGAATTAGAAAATATTACAGGAGGAAACACTTTAGCAATAGGGAACATTAAGGGTCTTCTAGCAGCTATTCTTGGGGAAAGGGCTGATGACATTTGGACGAGAGCAAGATACTCAAGTGTCACAGCACAGAACACAGCGCATGATGGAGCGCCGTTTAATAATTGTAGAGTGGCAGTCTGGAAAGCGCTTGGAGTACAGTATCCTGATAAGTCAGATATGAGCGTATTTCAGAATTTTCAAGAACAGTGGTCTTTGGAAACTCAAGAGCCTTGGGGGAACTTGAGACCTGTATTCTTTCATATTCTATGTCAGGGATTGCCAGACCAGGTGCATAGACAGCTCAAGAAGCTGGTGGGTATGAGGCAAAACCATGGCCGGAAATACAGCTGACCATTGCACACCCTTGCTGATTGTTTCAAGAGAAAAATCGAAAAAGAGAAGATGCCAGGAAGATTGAGGAAGCTAAGTTAGTACAGAAGAAGCTGTTGAAATATGCTATAGCAGGGGCGATGTGAACTAGCAGAGAAGGGCCAGGATCACAACAGACAGCAGGTATGCCGCAGGTGAATAACCAACGCAGTTGGATCAAGGAGGGAACAGATTTATGCTGAGAGGCAGAGGAGGCTTCTGCGGAAGAGGAGGCTTTCAGAATAATCAGGGACATTTTCAGAATAACCTAGGTGGTTTTCAGAATATGCAGAATGATAATCAAGGCATGCAGAGAGGACAAAATTAGAAGACCCCTGCATGTGTGTTGCACATGTGGAATGATAGGACATATTGCGTGAACATGTGGGAGCCAAGGGTATGTGTAAAATGGGCAATTCTCAAGAGAGGGGATAGCGTATCCCCCATCATATAGCCCACAAAGTAGGGACGAGTTCGCCCAAGATCAGGCAGTGTATCAACCACAAGCACAGCAAATACAGCAGGCTTTGCAACCACAGCAAGCACCATTGAATCCGCTGCAAGGGCAGTCATAGCACGCACCAATGCAAATACAGCAAAGCGCAAATACAGGACAGCTATTGACTCCTGGAGTAGGGGGTGTCACTTTCGCGGGAGGGAATCCTTTTACAGGTACAGGAATAAGTGTGCACCCACAATAGGACAGCTCACAGGGTGACAATGTGTTCAGTACCATCAGTGACGCCAAATCCTCAAGAGGAACCGATGGTTGACGTTACCATAGAGGCAAATCCTTTTCTTTTTTTAGTAGACACAAGGGCAACTTGCTCATGTATACGAGAGGGAACATTTTCGTTATCTAGAAATGCCATGAATGCTCAAGGGTTTTCTGGAACTACAAGTAGAGTTCCTTTTACTGAGAAATTGCCAGTCTCTATAGGAGAATGTGATATGTCTGTCCCATTGTATTCAAGACAGACACCAGTTAACATACTGGGTAGAGATTTAATGACAAAGCTAAATATGATGATTTCTTTCACTGATGAAGGCATAGTGTGTTCAACGCCAGGAACACATTATTTAAACGTGGATGAATTTTTAATGGCATTTACTGGCCAAATAGCTCAGCGGGGAATACCGTTAGAGCCCAGAGTTTTTCACTATGGGCTATGTATTTTGTTAACAAGGCTACCCGGTTTAGTTTTATGAGAATACCTGATGAATTTCTGTTCAGGCCACAGATAACCATGGACGAAGAAGGGGGGACAGGTTTTTCCCTTGGGATTACAGGCAGCCAAGGGGAATTGGCCATGCTCGAATGTTGGGATAAAGGCAGTGTAACACTTACCTTGGGACTCCGTGGGAGCGTAATGCCTTTTCAGCTAGAGGACCGGTTATCCGGACTCTTATTCTGTGGAAACAACAATTATAACAACAAGACTATAATTCCCATTTGCAAACAAAAACTGTAGTGCAGTGTACCTTTGAATAGACCCTCCCTTCTCACCTGTGCTTATGTTTTGTGAAGCTCTCCATCCTGTATTGTACAGCAGCACGTTTGGCTGAATAACTTTAACCTGATTGGCTGTGATGTTGGCAGATTCTTAACTGACTGAAGTCCTATCCTCTTCTAGAGGTAGCTTGGGTAAGTCTTTTGGTGACAATAGGATTATGTACAGTTCATAAGATTTCTGAGTTGCTCCTACTTTGGAGAGATCTATCTTACTAAAATTAGCCTTTATTTTTTTAGGTTCTTGGTTCCCAGAAAAGGAGAGATGCTGCAGGTTGGCTGCAAACTTACTTGGATTGAGGAAACGTTAAAAACGTAAGTTCATAGAAACAGAGTAATTTCTGCCTTCAGAGACAAGCGCAGTAATTCTATGACAAGACAGGAGGCTCACATTATGCTTTACTTTCTTTTATTTGCTGCCACACTAGCACTTTAAAACTTAACTTTAATACTGTACATTTATGTTCTTACAAAACTACAGTTATGGAAAAACGAAAATGGTCCAGTTTAAACGTTTGTCTCACATCTGCGTGTGATCACTGTAATCACCCGGGAACTACTAGTCCCATGATACTCATGTCTCTGGTAGTCCAATCCTCCCAGCTCTGCGCCTATCAGAGGGCAGCCTCCTGTATAAGAACCCTTGTGCCCAGGTCCTTTCCTCTTTCTTTTTGCTGCCATAAGATAAGTGACATTTTTTCTCTATCTTTGCTTATAGAAGGATCGTTAGTCGCGTATGTATTTCTATAATTTCTGTAATATGTGTATATCAGTATGGCATTACACCGTAGCGCGCATGGAATTAGTTTCATTCTCCTCAAAAGAGTTACCTGAATGCGTAGTGCGAGCGTTGCGCAGCGTATTACATTCAGTAAGCGCGCGTTAGACTTCTTTCAGGAAAGTTTGAGTGTTGTGAAGAGCGAGCGAGGGCCGGAGCCGCGAGAATTTCCGCTCGCTTCAGGCTGCCGAGCCCCGCACTCTGTAATAATCAGCGCCGGCGAACTCGGCGGCCGTTAGGACCTGTGGGAGCGGGAACCCCCTCAGGTTTTTCCCAGCCTCCCCAGTGATTCTAGCTTCCGCTCACATTGCGCTTGCAGTCGCGTACGAGGGAAGTAGTTAACCAGAGCTCCAGATTCATTTCGAAAAAAAAAATATATATATATATATCTTTTGAATACTTTATAAAACGCAAGAAGCGGTTTACAGGCACACACTACATTACTCCTCAGAAACGTGTGTAGAGCCTGAAGAGCCTTCATCTGCTGACTTCCACGCAGTTGGCCCTGACACCTCGATTATGGCTCAGTTTGTCACCCCCACCAACACCCCTTCCACTTCCCTGGAGTGGAGTCAAGAAGAGTGGGAAGAGGATCCTTCCCAGCAAGAATCAGACTTGACACAGAGTTTTAAGAAGGTACTCAGAGACTCCTTGCAGCAGGCGGTCTCTTCAGGGGTGCAGCCCATTACGAAGAGATTGGAGACTCTGGAAATGATAATGGCTGAACAACAGAAAAAGGGTACAGCCAGGAAAAGACGGGTTAGTAGCCCTGATGAAGGAACGTCAGCAGGACACCCCCAAAAAGGGGTTGAGAAGAAGGGGTGTAAAGTAGCCCGGAAGAGCAAGCACTCTTTGACCCCCCCCCGGGCAACACTGAAAGGGTTAACACTGTTCCCCAATTGACAGGCGACCCTGTCGCCAGGCTTAAAGAAGCCTTCCTGGCAAAGAACAGAGACGGCCAGGATAGACCCCCTACCCCAGGGGTGTACAATTTAGGGGACGATGACGAGGGCTATTCGCCCGATGATGAAGGGGGCGAGGAAGAAGAAAGTATCAGTAGAGGTGTGGAAGACCCCCAAATCATAGAAGATACGGCAGACATGTTCGACCCCGAAGCCATCCGGCACCCTAAGTCCTCGGAATGGGTACCTTCCCCTAGAGTGGCACTCTACATGGCTCAGCATATCAGAAAACCTCTAGAAAGAGAGGTAAGATCGAGAATGAGATCCAAGTGTCCTAGACCAGAGCTGCCGAATAAACTAACAGAAACCTCTGACTTAGACCCTAAGATGGTTACGTTTGTGACCAAAACAGCTAGAGACATCAGGAAAGGCGTGGACCGAGCCTGGAAGGATGTCAGGATAAGCTCCTGGACATTTTGGGTCCTTTAGCAAAAATTATGGACTTCGCTGAGAAGTCAAAAGATACAGGTATGCCAATAGACGCAACCGTCCTGGGCAACTGGGCGCAAAGAGCAGTATGCCTATTGGGCAACGCCAATTGTGCCTTATCTTCGGAAAGAAGAAGAGGAATCTTATTGAAGATTGACAACAAGTTGAGCGACCTGGCCACCTACGAAGCCGGCGAAGGCCCCAAAGGTCTGTTGTTCGGCGAGGCGTTCGCTAAAGAAATGGCGCAGTTTGTAGGAACTTATTCCGCTTTAGAGAAGGCCCAGACTTCAATCAGAAAAATCTTTCCAGTACAGATTTTTGCTGGGACCGGACGACATAGGGGTCGCTTGTCCGGTCGCTATAACTCCCAACGAAGACCCTACAATCAGCGCGCCCAGTACTGGGGCTCTAGACAACAAGACTCCTTCTTCCCGGCTAGATCGAGGTTCCCCAGAGGACGCAGGGGAAGAGGATCTTACAGACAACCAGGGGCAGCAGCCGGTGAGTACAGCATGTCGGAGTGTAGGAGGAAGAACCCTCCACTACCTGCACGAATGGCAAGCATTATCAAGCGATGCATGGGTGCTACAGGCAGTAACAGGCCTACAGATAGAGTTTATAGGTACGCCAGTGCAGAGAACAGAACCCACCCCATAGTTATGGCGCAAGAGGAAGCAGCGCACCTGCACAGCGAGCTCAGCAAACTAGAAAGCAAAAATGCGATACAGCGCGAACTCCAGAGAGATCCCGGTTTCCTCAGCAACATGTTCCTAGTTCACAGAGGGGACAAAATAAGACCAGTAATTAATCTGAAAGATTTAAACGAATGGGTGTTATACAACCATTTCAAGATGGAGGGGATTCATCTTCTCCGAGACCTTCTGCGCTCAGGAGACTGGCTAGCTCGTCTAGATCTCAAAGACGCATACCTAAAGATTCCGATAGCAACTTCTTATCGGAAATATTTGCGCTTCCGATGGAAGGGAGAAGTATGGCGATTCACGTGTCTCCCATTCGGTCTGTCCTCCGCTCCTTGGGCCTTCACCAAGCTCATGAAACTGGTGGCAGCAGCCATCAGAGAGAGAGGCATATGTATCATCATCTATCTAGACGACATTCTCGTCTGCGGATCAGAAAAAGCTACCCTAGCAAAGAACGTTCAATGGGTATTCTCACGCCTCACCTCGCTAGGATTCCTAGTGAACCTAGACAAATCCCAACTACGTCCTGTCCAGAGGATAGACTTTCTAGGCTTCACAATAGACTCAGTGAAAGCCTCCCTCGAGCTCCCGGGTCACAAAGTGAGAGCGATCAAGAAAGAACTCAGAGCAGTTCTAGTGAAAGGGACTATTTCCCTTCGCAAACTAGCCAGAGTAGTAGGTCTTCTAGCAGCCTCCATTCAGGCGATATTTCCGGGTCCTCTCCATTATCGAGCACTGCAAAAGCTAAAGATAAAACATCTACAAGGAGGTCTGCAATACCATCAATTAGTGACTTTGGACCGCGAAGCCCTCACAGAGCTCAACTGGTGGCTAGAGAATATGGAGGCCTGGAACGGCCGCGCCATTTTTGGCGATGCCCCAGAACTAGTAATAGAATCAGATGCAAGCAGGTCAGGCTGGGGAGCCAGATGCGAACATGTGCAGACAGGAGGGAAGTGGTCAGAGGAAGAGTTACACCTCCATACAAATTGTCTCGAGTTGTTAGCGGGCTCTTTCGCAGTGCGCGCTTTTACGAAAGACAAGGTGAAATGTTGCGTACTGCTCAAGATGGACAACATCTCCGCAGTGCATTACATAAACAAATTGGGAGGCACAAAATCCAAAATGCTAGCCGAGTTAGCGAAGAATTTCTGGCATTACTGTCTTCAAAACAGAATCTCCGTATCAGCGGAATACTTACCAGGCAAGCAGAACGAAGTAGCAGACTGGAATTCACGTTATCTTGTGGACTCCAGCGATTGGAAACTACACCCCCAAGTCTTCCAGCGATTGCAGAATCTATGGGGGCCCCTATACATAGATCTGTTCGCGTCCAGACTGAACGCCCAGACATCAAGGTACTTCAGCTGGAGGATAGACCCGGATGCAGCAGGCACAGGTGCCTTCCTGCAACCCTGGACAGGGGCAGTACATTATGCCTTCCCGCCGTTCATTATGATCACGAGAGCTCTAGCGAAAGTTCGCAGAGACCAAGCAGAGATTGTGATGGTGCTCCCCCTATGGAAGGCACAACCTTGGTTTCCAGTAGCAATGGAACTTTCTACGGATTTTCTGAGGATAGTGCCTCAGCTGCCGGACCTTCTTCTCGACCCATCCGGCCATCCTCACCCGCTAGTGACCGCGGGCTCGCTACATTTGATAGCATGCAGGGTTTCAGGAAAAGATGGGACTTGCCAGGAATTTCACAACTCACTGCAGATTGTATCAGAGACTCCTGGGCGCCTTCCACCCTTCTGAGCTATAGTGCGGCATGGAATGGGTGGTCCAGGTGGTGTTCAGAGTACGAGTTGGATCCCGTTTCAGCCCCTTTAGTAGAAGTCCTCAACTTCCTAGCTTTCAAATTTCAAGAAGGCGGCGCCTTCAGAACGGTGGGAGTGTATAGGTCAGCCATTTCGGCGGGCCACGATGAGATAGACGGTACCGCGGTAGGCGAGCACCGAGCAGTTGTACGTCTACTCAGGGGGATCAAGCTCAAAAGACCACCTATGCCCAAGTACAAAGTGTTGTGGGATGTCAGAGACGTTTTTCGCCTCTTTCTTACATGGCCCGATAACGAGAACTTGTCCCGATCTCAGTTATCGGGAAAGCTAGCCATGCTGCTTTGCCTTACAGCCTGTAGGAGAGTTTCTGATGTCAAAGCTCTGGAAATCGATAGGAAAATATTCTATCCGGACGGCATATCTTTTACCATTACTAAAAGAACAAAGACAGATTCGAGAGTGATTGACTACCCGTACTTCACTAGTAATATAAAGCTTTGCGTAGCGCAATGTATCAAAGATTATGAGAAAGCAACAGCGCATATTAGGCCACAGGGAGTGACCCATCTACTCATTGCGCGCAGGAAGCCCTATCATGCAGTAGCATCAGCGACCATTGCTAGATGGGTGACAGAAATAATGCATTGGGTAGGGATTGACTTGTCTCTTTTTGGCGCACATTCAGCCAGGGGGGCGATGGCTTCAAAAGCTTTTACTACAGGAGTGTCGCTACAAGACATTATGAAATCAGCAGATTGGTCCTCTGAGTCGACCTTCAAGACATTCTATTTTAAGGATGTATCGGAAATACCTAATAGGGTGGTGAACAGCGTTGAACAAGCATAATGTGAGCCTCCTGTCTTGTCATAGAATAAAGATTGCCCACGCTATCAGCTCAGGAAGTCTTCATTCTATTAAAGACAAGGAGGCGAGCATTATATCCCACCCAGAATAGTAACATATCAGTTGCATTGTCATGTGGTTAACTTTGTAACACCGTTGCTCATTCCCACCCTCATAATGACTCTCCATTCCTTTTAGGAGATGACCAGAAAGCTACAGGATGAAGAAACTCGCGAAACGGAGTAATGTTTCTTTCAAGTTGGTCGCGTTTGACCTTAAAGCCTTCAGTTCCATTTTCGTTTTTCCATAACTGTGGTTTTGTAAAAACACAAATGTACAGTATTAAAGTTAAGTTTTAAAGTGCTGGTGTGGGAGCAAATAAAAGAAAGTAAAGCATAATGCTCGCCTCCTTGTCTTTAATAGAATGAAGACTTCCTGAGCTGATAGCGTGGGCAATATTTTATTATTAAGCGAAGAAAAGCCTTGTTGAGACTTCCGGTAAGCACATTTGTAACTTCTTCTTTCTTTTCCTTTTACAAGTTCATTCATTCATTAAATACCTTGGTTTTGCACGTCTTCGGAAAAACTATTGAAGAAAATACCTTCGGAATGATGCGGAGACTGCAGAGGAAAACTTTTGGATGAAGGCACTGCGACCATGAACGAAGGCTGCTGAGAGAAGGAAGGCTAAGGCTGCGACGGAACTTCTGACAGGAGATGCAGTGACTACGAAAATAACTGCGGACTGAGGAAAAGCTTTGGTTCGGTAAGTCTTTACAGTTATACTGGTATTCTGTTGTTTTGCTGTGGAAATTAATATATTTTATCTTGTTTTTTCTATTGACAGGTTCTGTCAGGAGATCGCTGGTAGCGTTACCCACTGTCAGCTGAGAAGACGCGAAGCGAGCGCTTCTGCGGAGGCGGGGCTTAAGTAGCTCCCTCTGCAACAGGTGTAGCATGAGCTGCGAGTTAACTATGGAATTAGCGGCAGCCATGTTGAGTGTAGGGGAAAAAACAATGTTAGTGCAATGAGCCTATGGCTGCAATACTAAGAGTGAGGGAAATGCCTTTTGTGCCATGCTTGAAGCCACTGTTTCCCAACTGATAGATATGACGTTCTTTGTCTTACCTAATGTTTCTGAAATGGATCTGTGTTCCTTTGCTGGGATCATGACAGACAGGCCATGGAGAACCATGAGTGCTATTGGGGAAGGATTTAGATTGCGTAATTTCACTGACGAGGATATGTTTAGAGACGACCCATCAGATGACAAAGTAGTGTTCGAGATGAGCATTACATATTGGATCAGGACAGAAAGTAGTGTTCGAGATGAGCATTACATATTGGATCAGGACAGAAAGAGGAGAGACTCCGGGCCCTTATGACGTAGGCTTGTTAAAAGGGGTGGAAGAAGTTAAAATTAAATTGAAGCCAGGAGCAATTTTACCTCGAGCAAGACAGTATCCTTTGTCTCGAGAGGCAGAATCCCTGTTGCAATATTTTATAGTGATTTTCTTGAAAAATGTGTTTTTCTCAATCCCGTTACATAAAGATTCCCAAGATCTTACGTTGTTTACATTCCGCTGAAAAGTACACGTTTGCCACAGGGGTACTGTGAGTCTCCATCGATTTTCAATAGGGTCTTGCAGATGGACCTACGCAATATTAATTTGCCAAGTTTCGTTCTGCAATACGTAGATGATATTTTGGTGTGTAGCACATCAGAAGAAGAGTGTAGACGAGACGAGATTCAGCTCCTGATTTGTAGCAGACAAAGAATATAAGGTGGACAAAGAGAAATTGCAATATTGCCAAGAAGAGGTGTTGTACATAGGTCCGTTAATCTCGCATGAAGGAAAGAAAGTTACACCTGAAAGAGCTTAGGCAATTTTTAAAACATCAAAACCGCTCACGATAAAGACAATGCAACAGTTTTTAGGACTATGCAATTATGTTAGAGTATGGGTATTTGATTATAGTTCATACACAAGGCCTTTGCTGCAAGCCCTGAAAAAGGCACATGTGAATCAGGAAAGAATTGAATCGACTGAGGAAATGGAGGAGGGGGTTTGATGAACTAAAAAAGGCAATTTGCACAGCTCCAGTTTTAGGGATTCCCAATTATTATGAGGAGTTATTTTTATTTTCGCACACGAATGGGACAGTCATGACAGCAGTTCACACAGAGAACTACACTGGGGTACAAGCCCTTAACATATTACAGTTGGATTTTGGACCCAGTTATGAGGGGTCACTTCCCTTGTGAACAATCATTGGCAGCAGCTGTGTTCGCTATTGAGAAGTCTGCCAGCATAGTGATGGGGTCTTCCATGACGTTATTTGTTGAGCATGCTTTGTTTACTCTTTTGGAGAAACCTAAGGGTACACTGACGTCTTGCTTATGAGGTGGTTATATTGAATCCAGTGATTAAAATAGTTAGGTGTAAAATGGTGAATCCTGCCACGTTTGTAGCTGAACCACTAGCAGAGGATGAACAAGTGCATGATTGCTCAAACTATGAGGAATTCTATGACGAGATCCCGAGAGTAAAGGAAAATGTGCTAGCAGCTGGGGAGGTTCTGTTTATTGATGGTTCTTCAAAGATCTATCAAACTGATGGAGAAAGGCATTCAGGCTCAGCTGTGGTGATACACAGACCCAATTGGGAATGGGGAATTTGAACTGGTAGCAAGTGCGAGACTACCGTCTCATTTTTCTGCTGTAGAATTAGTGGCGCTTATTGTCGAGCTCGAGAATTACGCAGGGCAGGAAGTGATGGTGTACAGTGACTCTGCCTGTGTGATGTCAACCGTGCACGCAAGGTTGGCACGTTGAAAAAGGACACGCCGCATTATTGGATGGACTCATTAAAGCCCTACAACTCCCAGTAGCCATCGCCATAGTTAAGTGTGCAGCGCACACTAAGAGAACTAACTTTATTTCACACGGAAACTAAGCTGCAGACAAAGAGACCAAAAGAGTTGCATATTCTTCTGATATTTTTAGTTTTGATACTCCTGATGTGAAAGAAAAATTGGTTGTAATAATGATTGTGAATAAAAGCTTTAATCACATGTCACAAACACAGTTATTGCATGTTCAAGGTGGAGCTCCACAGGAAGAGAAGAACCTGTGGACACGGAGGGGGTGTTCTTTATCCCCTTCTGAGGCACTGTGGCGACAAGACAGCAGTGGTAAACCGGTGATGCCTGTAGTCTTATTAAGGGTGGCGTTAGAATAGCTACACTTCCCCGCACATGTCACTAGGGAAAGCCTTGCAGCAACCATTGCAGGGGACTGGTTTGTACCGAACCTGTTAGAACACGTTTCTTTTTATGAAGTAAATTGCATTGTATGTCAAACGTTTACTGCTGAGCACACACTGCGAACAATCAGAGGAATAATTCCTTGACCAAATGGTCCTTTTCAGCATTTACATATCAATTATGTTGATATGCTGGAGGTCTGTAATGGATATAGGTATATGATAATGGTAGTGTGCCCTTTTTAAAGGTGGATTGAATCTAGTCCATGCACACATCCTGACGCCACTTGCGCTGCAAAGTTCTTAGTCGGAGAAGTATTCCCTAAATGGGGAGTATGTGAGGTGCTGAGATCAGATAATGGCCCCCATTTTGTGAATGAGGTATTTCAGCAAATTAGCTTATTACTTAGCATTAAACACAAGTTCTCTTCTGCTATCACCCGCAAGTCAACGGAATATGTGATAGACTCAACGGTCTGCTCAAAGAGAGAATAGCTAAGTTGAAACTGACACTAAAAAAGAGGTGGCTACATTGTCTGCTCCTTGCATTATATGCATTGAGAAATCAGCCTGGCTCTGACCACCACCTCATGCCCCACAAACTAGTCACAGGGAGGCAAATGAGAAAGCCTCTAACTCCTCCATCGAGGACTAGGAGTGATGCCCAAACAACTGCAGAATTGTTAGGAGAGGAGTTACGTGCGTATTTAACATGTATGACCACTAGTATATCTGTCATTTCAGATCAAGTCAAGCCGATGGGGTGTCGGTCTCAGAACACAGATGAAGCCCATACAGCAACTGTACCTGAAGGACTATGTGTGCCTAAACCTTTTGCTGGAGATAAGGTTTTCATCAGGAATTTCACAAGAAAGTGGCACGAGCCCCATTTCACGGCCCTTTCATTATAGAAGATATTACACCGTCAACAGGCAAGGTCTTTGGGAGACGAGCTTGGATATACCTAGGAGATGTGAAAGTCTATGCTGGAGAGGCCGAGAAACCCCCAACCCATTTGGAAGCAAGTCAAGGAGAAGTTGTTCAGCACGTGCAAACTCAATCGATGATGAGGAAGAAGGATGCAAAGACTGTCCAGTAGACAGAGGAAAGTGTACATTTGGACTGTGGCTCCTCTGAAACACCCTGTGTATCTGCTAAGCAATGAGTGAGCAAGTAACTGTTCTTGAGCCACAGGGGTTTGCTGACATTGGACTGTGGAGTGCGGAAGTAAACCAAAAAATGCCAGATTTGGACTTTTTGTTCGACGGCTGAAAGAGGGAGCAGTTCCCTGACTCGTTTCTCACTGCGTTTCTCTTTGGAGGTTCCTATGGTGTTATCAGATGTTGACATACACAGACTGCTTCTTACTGTCTTCATATTTATACTCCAAGCTTACCCTGCTCTTGTTGAGAGGAGCACTGACAAATGTACTTTTATCTAGGATCCTAAGAATAGCCCAATGATTAGACGTTTATTAGCAGCAATTATAGAGCAGATCAGACTATTACCTGAACATCTTTCTGGACGCACAGATGGTCCTATCTAACAACGATGCCCACAAAACTACTTGTTATGATCTTTTACTATTTGCTTCAAGTACACCCTTATCTTGTTTGGAGAAACACCAATGCTTTTGTGTGTATGCGAGATCCCATGAATTGTCCAGCAACCAGCCAGCTACTTGTGGAGATCATAGGGCAAATTTGACAACTACCAGAGCAGCTGACGTGTTTGCCTGAATAAAACTAGTTTTTCCTTCCTTAAAAGTAATTACAGGCAAACGTGGTCTATAGAGCATATTGCAGTTCCAGAAAGAGCAGAGTCAACGACGTGTGGAAAGACATTGATGGTGGAGCCTAATGTATTGGTGCATAATTTATGCCTGTTCAGCATCTATCGTCGTTTTCCTGTTTCTATTGATTCACGCTGTTTACTTTAATGGTTCCAAAAGGGAAAGTATTCCATTAATCCTTCCTACTCCAGTCACCTTGGCAGAACTAGACACTGTAAGAAGGCAGAGGCCTTATGTGATTGTCCCTACTCCAGTAGCTCACGTGGAGGTACCTATGTCTGTGACAAGTGACCCTAGGCTTCCCTTTGGAGGGAGATCCATTTTTTATTTACTTTATGGTCATTATAGGCAGAATCATTTGATTTGGCAGGAAAGAGACCTAAGAGAAGTACAAGGGAGGATGATTATGAATTAAATAATTATTTAGATGGTACAGCACATTTGGGAAACAACATGTGGCACCAGCACATGAAAGAGGTGGGAAAGAGAACTTCTGAGGAGGATTGCTACATATGTGTATTATGCTATGGGAAAGTCTCAAATATTCATAGCCATTGAAATAGATGTGCAGAAAGCGCAGTGTCTGACTCACCTTGCACTTTGCCATACAAGAGGTCAGTTCCAGGTCGAACAGCATCCTTGATATGGGTGTCAGAATGGACAGCACCAGATGAAGATGATTATGTTCAAGATATAAAGACAAGAGCGAGAGCACACACCAGAAAACATGTGATAAGATATGAACAGCCTGGTATGAAGGGAGCAGGAATTAGATGGGAAGTAAACAGAAGATTTAATTGTCAAGGGAAGACTGAAGAAGAAATTTGAAGCTGCAAAGAAAGAGGCCAGATGCATATCTGCGGAACAGTGATTTCTCCAGTCGGATGGGAAGAAGGTGTAGTCATATGCAGAGCTGTGGCAGTAGCTGGTCATCACAAACCAGTTATCCAACAAGTGGAAAATTGATGCAAACCTCTACGGCCGAGGTTTGCAAAACTTCTCACGTGGGTCAAAGACAAAGGAGGTCCATTACAGATAGTGCCTCTGGCTACTGCAGAGCTATGTTTCAGAAACAATGGCACGAGAAAAGTTGGAGAGAATCAAAAGTGCGGATAAATCTTTGATGTGCCAGGAATGAAGGACAGGACAGTAGTGATGATGGATCACTACTGGGCCTGTGGATCCAGAGTTTACATGAAGCTGTACAGAGATTAGGGAGGGCTATGTTCTATAGTGATTGTTCATGTTCCAGCGCTGGTAATTCCTAAGAGTGACTTAAACATTGTCGAGTTTCAAAAAGCAGATGGTCACCTGAGGAAGAAGAGATCTGCTGAGCTTTTGAATCGGATGAAGAGAGAGAACTATTTCTCAGCTAAATCGATAGAAGCTTTTGATGCCATTCCATATGAACATAGATTGTTCAGTCAGACTTCAGCAATATTCACAAAAATCTTTATGCCCAGGATCCAGGTGATAACGAATGCCAAATGGTTACAAATAACCAGATGGGAGCTTCTGCAGACGATCAACACCACCATAAAGGGATTCAATGCTATCAAGGAGGAACTGAAAGCCATAAGAATGATGACACTCCAGGACAGATATGTCTTGTATATGATTACAGCTACGGATGGAAGTGTTTGTGCCTAAATCTGAGAATAATGTTGCACATTCATACCTTCTCACAACGACGAGAATGGCACCTTGATGGAGGCCATAACGATGCTAACAAACCTACACGTTAAGATGGAAGACGAAGTGGAAGACATTGCTGATGGCAGCTGGTTTGCATCAATCTTCTCATGTGTTACACAATGGATGGTGAACATTTTCAAACTCCTTGGAGCCCTGTTGGTGATGATCATGTTTGGATTCTGTGTGATCAGGATAGTAATCTCACAATGCAAGAAGACCGCAAAAGAAAGCAGTAGACATGAAGATTGTGATTGATGTCGAAACAGGATATGAACCTAAAGAGCTGACAGATGAAGAAATCAGAGACTGCGTAAAGGCCAGCATTCATGCACCTGAGGGAACGAAGTTCCTGTACCCAAAGAATCACAAGAAGTATGTGGGGAGGTGGATCTACTGCAGTCCCAATGGACAATGCAGCCGTATGACCTGGAGTGTTGATGAGCATGTGAAATCAGCTGGATGCCAGAAAGGAGTTATACAAATATGGGTCCTAAAGAAGCGCTTCTTCAGACGAAGATGTCTTGATGTGAAGATTGATGAGAGATTGTTGGATGTGTACAAAACATAGGGGTTTCCTGTTGCACTTTTGTGCCACCGAATGATATGGACAATGGAACCATTAAAGCTTTACATAATCTTATGTGCGGCCATGGAAAGGGAGGCTCGTATCAAAGATGATACTTTGGCTTTGATTCACTTTTATTAATTTTTGTACTTTATTTAACATAGTAGCAGACACGTCACCTTGGATACAAACCTTATGAATGGGTAGTTTACAACATTACATTGCTATTACTATTACACATCAGATTGTCAAATGATACAGTATTGGTTGTTGTGCATTGGCGCATAATCATAAGAACTAGTGCATCAGTCCTTCCGTTCCCTCTTCCTCACTTGTTTGCAATAGGTAGTCTAGAAATGGACCCCTATGTCCCTTGGTCTACATCTGGGCACAGTCAATGCAATGTAACTTTCCTCCCTCTCGTTAGCATAAGTTAATTCCCTGAGCCATTCAGTTACACTGGGGGCTATACTTCAGAATACATTTTTTGGCAATCATACAGCCCAAATTAAAGAGCCTGCAAATCTTTACGGTAACCTTCCCGATATCACCTAGCAAGTACTTAGGGGGGAGAGTGCAGGGGGTATTTTAATGATAGGATATCTGCCACCTTTTGCCAGAATCGAGTAATCAGCGGGCAGTTCCAATACATATTGAGGGAATCTAAAGCATCCATACCACACTTCATACACTTATCACTGATATTTGGTGCACATTTCAAATGAGTGCAGGGGTGTAGTGTAGTTGGTTGAGTATTTTAAATTGTATTTAAATTGTATTAACCTGAACCTTACGTTAAGGGAAACCTCTTTTGTCAGGTGACACCAGCGCAACCATTGCTCGCTCGTCTTTTATTGTTATGTCCAGATCCTTTTCCCATTTCCATTTGGCTCCATTAACAGACACTTGATTGGCCTGACATACTTTATATTGCTTAGACACAAGTCTCCTGGGGTCTCCGCCGCGCGCTATCATTTTTACAGGTTCATAAATATTCGGTCCCCATTCTGAAATATTGAAATTATCTAATCAGATTATCACTCTGCTTGGCCACGAATTCCTTGAGTGTAACAAACGTCCCATCAGGGAACATATCGTGTAAGGTCATCACTTCCCTCAAATCCCACATATTTTTTATGTCTTTGTCATATGTCGGGGGCATCCTGGGCAATTCCATAGGGGGGCAGATCCACAGTACGGGGCCATCACCCCTAATCTTTTAAACAATCTAGATCAGGCATTTGCAGTTGTGCGAACCAGGTCAGACAAGCATGAATCTTCGTGTCGGTCAGCCAAAATAATTGACTTTAAATTTGTTGGTGCAGCGCTATATGACTCCAGGGCCTGGTGTATTGGGTTATTGTCTATGGAATACCAGTGGCCTGCGTACTTAGCTTGCGAGACAATATAATAGAGCTCAAAGTCGGGCGCCACTAGGCCACCTTGTTGAAATGGTTCGGACATTCCCTCCCATATCAATCGTGGGACACCCGTTCCCCATGTATATTTAATTGCCAGCAATCAACGTCTATCAGAAAACGCTCGTCCCGGCCAAACTGGGATATTGCAGAAATAATATAGTAATTCAGGAACCACTACCATTTTAAGTAGTGATAGCCTGCCATATAATGACATTGGAAATTGTGCCCATATTTGTCATTTGATTGGAGCAATGTGAGTGAGAGATCGATATGCCCAAGTACTTGAATTTATGTAGGACCCATATGAATCCCATCAAGTCCATGGGATATATGTGGTATTGGTCAATGGGAATAGTTCAAATTTTGCCTCATTAATTCGATATCCAGAATGGGTATGAATCTACGACTTCTTCCATTATTGGCGCTATGTTTTTTCCCTGTTAGGGATATATAAGTGTATCATCAGCATATTGGGATATAACCTGTGGTGGCCCGCTACATGAATACCCCTATGTCCATGTTTACCATGCATCATTCGGGCAAGAGGTTCGATCGTCAATGCAAAGAGCAGTGAGGACAATGGACAGCCCTGCCTCGTCCCACGTCCCATATAAAAGGTGGGAGACAGCATGCTATTGGTACAGACTTTAGCAGATGGTTTAACATATAGTAGCCGTATAAACTCTATAAAATGGTCCACCAGTCGCATCAGGCGCATAACTGCAAAGAGAAATTTCCAAGAGACAGAGTCGAAAGCTTTTTCTGCGTCAAGCGAGGCCACCACTGCCCTAGCCTTGGGGTTTATTTGAGAAATAATACACAGGAGTCTCCGCAGGTTAAGCGCTGTGGAACGTTCGCCGATAAATCCAGTTGATCCGGATGCACCAGTGTTGTAATATACGCCAGGAGGCAGGTAGATACAATTTGTGCACAACCTTTTGTGTCAGTATTAATCAATGATAATGGTCTATACAGGGCCATTTCAGATGCTGGCCTATTAGGCTTTAGTAGCACTGTAATCACAGCCTCTGAGAGCATGGATGGTAATTGACCAACTTGTAGGGACTCTTCCCAGACCTTCAAAAGGTGCCAACATTTGTCGGAGTTCCTTATATAATTCAATTCCTATCCCATCAGGGCCTGTGGCCTTCCCGGATGAAAGGGCCATAATTGCATCAATGATTTCCTCTAATGTAAATGGTTGATTTAGTATTGATTGTGCCTCACTGGAGAGGAATGGGAGAGAGACCATGTCCAAATAATGGGATAGGTCAGTGTCAGTACACTCATCAGCATTAGCATATAAGGCGTCGTAGCATTGGTGGAATTTGCCGTTAATATTTTCATGTGTAGTTAACATGGTACCTATCTGCCCCTTAATCCTGGTGATCTATTGTGTCGCCCCCCCCCCCCCCGGATTACACCCACTCGGAAATGGCTGGGTCTATTTACTTCCCCATATCGCCATGCCTGGATAGGCTAGCGCATCAGGTTGACCTCTCTACCAGCCAAGTCTCTGAATTTTAATAAATTCCCCTTAATAAGTCCCAGCAATGCTCTGTTATGTGTAGTGCCATGTTCATTGTCAAGTTGTCTAAAATCTATTCCTACCATCTTCAGCTCTCATCTTATTTCTTTCAAACTTCCAACAGTCATTGAGATAATTTCTACCCTCAACCATACCTTGAAGGTTTCCCATACAGTGAAATAATGGGGTACAGACCCCTTGTTTCTTTGGAAGAAATCCCTAATCTTATCGTGTAGCACTTCCAGGAGGTTTGCATCGAGTAAGCATGAAGGTTGCATTCTCCACAGCGGGTGGGGAATGCCGCAGCATCAACCCCGCAGAAACCAACCAGTAATCAATACTGGACTGTGTGTCATGAACCTATGTAGTAGGTCTACTCGTGCACACCAGAGTTATGGTCTCTCCATAAATCCACCAACTCCATTTGTGACATAATCTCCCTCACCATGTGACCCGTATTAGTGAGTTCATGTTGGGTATATTTCGATCGGTCTAGAACAGAGACCAGGATCGTATTAAAGTCACCCCCCAGATAATAAGGGAGGGATACCCCCGGTAGGATCTCTAATATTTGCCCATAGAACTCAGGGTCATCGAGATTGGGCCCATATGTAGGGTTGACTGGGCCTCCAGCTGCTGTCGATTGTCTCCAGTCCGATTGAAAGAACATGAAAGAGGTCCATAAGTGGTGGGTTCCCAAAGATGGGGAAAGACATTTTAAGCCCCAACGTTGGAAAGAGATTTAAATTGCGCAAAGGTTATTAGGCCCCAGTGCGGTAGAGTTCTAAGGCAATGTAGCCACTAAAACATGGGAGTCAATGTATTTAGAGGATTGAAGTGTTACTATGTATTCAAAGATTACAATTAGGAGGGATGATATCTCCAGAGATCGCCACTAACACCGGTCTAAAGCAGGGATGTGTGACATCTCCCATATTATACAATTTGTATGTCTCAGATATGTGGGAATGTTTTTCGACTATAAATAACTTTCCACCAATAGTAGCGGGAAAACCCATTTGTGGCCTGATGTATGCGGATGATACCGTCCTCTTGGATAAAACTCCAGTAGGGTTGCAAAGAATGTTGAATGGACTATTATTGTACTCCGAAAAGAATAACCTAAGTATCAATATAAACAAAACTAAGGTTATGGTATTTGGAGCCACCAGGCTTGAAAAGAAAAGGCTTATTTCTAGGTGGCAGATAAACTTGATTAAACTGGAGGTAGTGGAGGCCTACCTTTATTTGGGGATGCCTATTCTGAGCAATCCCTGCATACAATTTTTCCAAGAGGCGGTGAGTTCTAAAATAGTAAAGAAATGGAAAGTTATAAGAAAATATATCACCAGTAAAGGAGGTCACTCTGTCGAAGGTCTACTCGAGATATATAAAAGTTGTATTATTCCTGGAATTATGTATGCACTGGAAACTGTAGAAAGCAAATATTTGTGCAAACTGCATCTACTTGAAGGGAAGATTTGGAGACCAGCTTTAGGACTCCCAAATTCGGTACCAATACAAGCGATAAGATGCGAATTGGGGCTAATATCCCTCTCGACCCTATGGAAAATAGAATGTTGCAAACTTTATTTAAGAATAATTTTGGGGGATGGGGATGAAGGTAACATGCTCAACCTTATAGGTAAAAATAAAAGTGAAGGCAGATTTAAGAATCCCTATTTTTTAAATTTACAAAAAATAGTATTAACATTTCTAGAAGTCCTAGGATATAATGTACATATGGGAAAAGATAACATTATGTACATTAAGAAAAGCCTTAAAGATAAGGCTTTTATCTGGGATTTATGCGACAATCAGTCCTATTTATACAAAAAGTCTAGATATTCCTCTTATGCTCTCCAAGGCCTCAAGCCTGCTACACCAAGACAGTATCTGCTTAACACGGGAAATAAAGCTATGAGAAGATTCATATTACAATTACGGTTGAACATTCTCCCGTGTAATGAAATTATCGGGGTAAGAACAAAAATTCCTCGTGCAGAAAGATTGTGTAGATACTGTAATATCGAGGTGGAGACAGTAAGACATATTTTAACTCTTTGCCCAAACTTAAAAGAATACTACACTAAAGGGTACTCAAATTTAGTAGGGGACATGCAAAGAATTGAATCAGACCAATTCTGGTCAGTTATTTATGACGGAGAAATTAAGGTTTTTATTGGGGCAGCCTTTTATATTTGGAAGTGTGTAATGGGAGGTATTTGGTAAATGTGTTTTTTAGAATTTAGTTTGTAAACAAGAATTAATTTTAAAATGTGTTTATTAATGATTTTCTATGTGAAATATGTAACTATGTATGGTCAATGTTAAAATTTTGTAGTGTATAAGGTTTTAATTAACCAAAAGCACTTTAAACAATAAAAAAAAAAAAAAAAAATTACAGTAGGTAATAACATTATTAGTATAATGGACAATGTATTGTCCAATATACCATTTTTAGCACTTAGAGGCAAGAAGCTCTGCTTACATAGGCACAATTTATAGATGCAACATCTCCTGTTAAGTCATTGCCTGTCCTTTCAAAGATACAAGGCCTAGTTCCAATCTTAGGAACTCAATTGGAGTCGAGGTATGCAATTTGAGTGTCCTCTTCCAAAAGTAACACTCAATTTTATTGAGCCACTGAAAATTAACCATACTAAGGGCATCAAGGCTGTAGAGTACCATAGGACACAGGCACTGTCTATACAGGGTCATAATCCCTTCAAGTGAATAGCCCGCGGTATAGTTGGCAAACTTTCCTATCAGGTGGGTCAGGCATTTTGCTTTTTTGCTTTTTGTTTTTATATGATGATAGGATCTGGAAGAACTCATTTCCAGTCCCAGATAAGGATACTTTTCCACCTTTGCTAATAGCCCCAAACTAGTAGTGAAGTCAAGGCATTTGATCTTCTTAGGTGCAATCACCATGACCTTGGTTTTGTCCATGTTAATACACAGGTCATTAGCCACAATATACTCCACCAGTCTGTCAAACATTGCCTTTGCTCCACTGAATGTATGATTGAACAGTACGAGGTCATCTGCGTATAACAAATAGGGGACATTCCGCCCCCCAACTCTAGGGCAACAGCCCGCTGCCTGATTAAAGAGCTGAGGGAGGTCTGATGTATATATGTTGTACAGCAGTTGTGCCAGGGTGCAGCTCTGCTCAACCCCCATATAGGTCCACACTGGGGGTGTGTGGCCTGGTGCTCATGCAGTGAGGCTGCGTTTAACCTGAGCTCCGTCTGCTGATCCTCTTATCGATCCTGAACATGGTGTTTAGCACTAAATAAAGCACATTCCCAGCAGATCTAACTTACATCATCACACCCAAGAGTGGAGTACACAACCTCCCATAGGAAATCGGTAACCGGATGCTGTGGAACCTGATGAACAACACCGCCGGCGGAGACCACAAAGATGGCAGCCTGCAAACCACAGCGGGCACGGAAGATCTAGGGAGCGGAGTGGCGGGGGCGGGCTGCGAAACAGGACAGGAGTTTTGTTCAGCAGGGCTGTGAAACCCCAGACAGACACTGGAGAGCGGCTTGGGGACTTGCTTGACTGCCGATCGAACAGCTGCGGTGCGAAGGGTAGCCCTTACCGGGCGCATTGGAGCACAGTTGATACGCCAACCCCGTAGTTAGGTAAGCAGGTGGAGAGGGAAGAACGGGAGGAACGGTGGTAAGAAGTAGGAGGTCAGACCTCTACCGACCACTGAATAAGAGGGAAGACGGAAAACCCTCAGAACGTGGAGGGATGCACAACCCCCCGCTTCCCCACAAGCACAGCTGTGTAAATAAATACTGATCACCCTCAGTACCTGCTCCCACCTGTGCAGCTCTCTCAAGGAACAATGAAACGCTGCCTGCATCAAGCACCCATCCTCCCCGGGCTACTGAAATGCCCATATCGAAAGACATTAATTAAACACAACTTAAGTAACTCTGGCGCCCCCCACGGGAACAAAGCTTGCTGTGGCAGACAACAAACAAGGGAAGACACGCCGACCTGCCTCACGAGCAGGCCACTGGGCCATCAATCCAGCTGACATTACCCCACCGCAGCAGGGCGTGGTAAAAAGCTGGGACTCTCCGCTACTGCCCTATTCACTCCACCAATTAGCACCCATCCATCAGCACCTGAGAAGAAGGGCATGAACTGTCACCTGTAGGGGACAGACACTGGCAGGAAATCCGACTAAAGACCAAATAAGGGTCATAGTCCTAGAAAACAGGCCCAGAGACGTTCTACATTGCGCAGCAGACAAAGGGTACCAAGCAAAGCTGCTACGTGTGGAGACAGTGGGACAAGGAACTGACAACTATTGCCTGCGGTAGAGTCTACGATTGAGAACCTGCTTTCATTTGAGGTTGGTGCCCAGGAACATAAACTGAAGCAGGCAGAAACTGTGGGAACAAAGGGGAACGCCGCCAGCACAGAATTGGCTGCCAGCACAGAATTTAAGTATTGCCAAGCAACCCAAAGAAGGCACTTCCCACCAACACCGCCTGCACGCACAACAACCTCAGGCTGACACAGCCGACAATGTCCCCAATGAAGAACAAACACAGGGGCACCATCCTGGGCTCCTTTGCAGGCCTCGGGAAGACCCCGACGCCAGACACAATAGCGGGAGCGACACAGGCAGAGTCCCAGATATCTGCACCTGACACAGAGGAACACAAGGTGCTTGTGGCTATAGCCGCCTTAAGGTCATCCCTGGAAAACAGAATTGAAGAGGTGAAGGTGGATGTCCAACTACTATGACAAGATGTGAGATTCCTTGCGGAGCATGTGATGACCACGGAATCACTGTTGAAGGACACTGCCACGATAACTGACGGCTTGGTTGTCTGAATGAAATCCCTGGAATCCAGAAACCACGCACAAGAACAGAGGGCAGAAGATGCAGAAGGCTGATCCCGCAGAAACAACATGAGAGTACTAGGAATTCCAGAAGGTATGGTGGTCAGAGACCCAACAACCTATATTGAAAACTTGTTCCTGAAAGAAGTAGGCCCCAATAAACTATCTTGGGGCTTTGCAGTGGAACGAGCCCATTGTTCCTTACAAAAGAGACCCTGCAGAGATGGGGGGAAGATTCAAAGAGACAATTGCAACATCGCCATCTACCAGGACTACACCTCTCTATTACAGTAACAGAGGAACTGAATTTACCAATCAAGGCGAGACTCAGACATAAAGGGATCAAATACATGCTCACAACCCAGCCAGACTGAAAGTCCTATACGGCGGGAAGTAGCTTTTCCTTGAAAGCCCAGAGGTGGTGTTGATGTGGATGGTGCACAACAACATAAATGCTCCAGACAACACCAAAGGCCAAGAAGAGGGGCCAGTGCCCCCCCAGCGAAGAAGGTCAATAAACACTGACATGTGATTTTGCTGGAATCATTGGAAGAGGCTGGAGACAGGCCTCTGGACCAGATGCTGCACACAATGATGGCTGAACGAGACCACGCTTAGCAGACAATGTGGCGTCACAAGAGTGGCTTTGCTACTCACTGTGGAAACTGTCACCTTCCAGACAGGAGTGAATGACAAGGTCCACTGGGTGACGACAGACTACCCCCGATCCAGATGGATTGTTGACGTAACTCTGTTGTCAACTTGACGAGCCGGTCCCGGAGAATGTCCTCTACTCTGGTGCACACTGGCTTGTCTGAACAGGATAGACCTGTTGGAAACTGTTCATACCCCATGTTTAGGGTTTTGTTGTTTATTCTTTGTTGTTCATACCCAAACAGCACTCAGGTATTTGCTTTGAACTTCGCAACTCAAACGGTAACATGGGTCAGGGGGAGACCACAATTGTAGCACAACTCTAGTGTAACCACACGAGTTAAGCACAGGCACGTATTAGACTTGGGTCCCCTGTTACGCATGAGGAAGGTCTGGGTGACCGCAGACCGAAGCCACAAAATGACAATATTGATTACTCATGATGCACATCAAAATCTCGACATGGAATGTGAGGGGTCTTGGCTCTTAAATTTGTCGAAACATATGTTCAGCATATGATATCCATAGCTCTCCTACAGGAAACCACTTAAGAGATGAAGAGCAAGAAGTAGTGGCCAAATGCTTGGGAGGAACTGTCTATGGGTCCCCATACTCTAGGTTTGCTAGGGGGGTACTTACATGGTTCGCTGACATGCTACCGTTTCAGTTGCTGGACCTTTCTAAAGATGCGGGAGGCCGACATATAATCCTACGAGGCTATCTAGGCAACACAGAAGTAACTATAGTGAACTCCTACTTTCCAAATCATGCGATACCAGCTTACACACAAACCCTATGCACACGCATCACCCCACATCGAGACACCTTCTTCGTATGGGGAGGGGGCTTCAATTGCATACGTGACATGACATTGGACAGATCCACACCACCCAGGGGTGGCCCAACTCCGGGAGGCCGACATATAATCCTACGAGGCTACCTAGGCAACACAGAAGTAACTATAGTGAACTCCTACTTTCCAAATCATTCCAAAAAAGGTAGCTGGCGCTCCTCTCCAGAAAGAACATGGCATGATAGCCTGTTCTGAGATGAGAGTTTGCAGCACACGCTTTTTGCTCACTGTACCTTTCACAGATGGGAAATATCCATTTGCATATCAGTCTTTGTCCCACCCACATGGGCAGTCCAGCACCGAAATGCTATGGCAATTCCTCTCTGAACAAGAGTACCAACAGCAACCCCATACACGTGTTTCAGCCTTGTTGGGCCTCATCAGTGAGGTGAAGCTGCGCCTCTCTGAGCACAGTGAGCAGGGAGTCCACGTCTGGTTGCCCCCAGGTAACTTAGGGTGACCAACCCCAAGTTCCTTGCAAATATTTCAAAAAAGGTAGCTGGCGCTCCTCTCCAGAAAGAACATGGCATGATAACCTGTTCTGAGATGAGAGTTTGCAGCACACGCTTTTTGCTCACTGTACCTTTCACAGATGGGAAATATCCATTTGCATACCAGTCTTTGTCCCACCCACATGGGCAGTCCAGCACCGAAATGCTATGGCAATTCCTCTCTGAACAAGAGTACCAACAGCAACCCCATACACATGTTTCAGCCTTGTTGGGCCTCATCAGTGAGGTGAAGTTGCGCCTCTCTGAGCACAGTGAGCATGGAGTCCACGTCTGGTTGCCCCCAGGTAACTTAGGGTGACCAACTCCAAGTTCCTTGCAAATATTTCAAAAAAACGTGTGCTGCCAACTCTCATCTCAGAACAGATTATCATGCCATGTTCTATCTGGAGAGGAGCGCCTGCTACCTTTTTTAAAATACTTTCCAAATCATGCAATACCAGCTTACACACAAACCCTATGCACACACATCACCCCACATTGAGACACCTTCTTCATATGGGGAGGGGACTTCAATTGCGTACGGGACATGACATTAGACAGATCCACACCACCCACGGGTGGCCCAACTCTGGCAACAAGAGCACTAAACATGTTGGCCACCAACCTAGACGTGGTAGATGCCTGGAGAGAGTCCCATCCAGTGAGCAGGGAATACTCCTTTTATTCGTCGGCATACAAATTGTACACTAGACTATGGGCCTCATTACAAATCTGGCAGTAGCCAGCGCCTGGCTTCACGGAGACATCAGGGGTTTACAACCCTGGTGTTCCTGGAAGTCAGGCGCCGGAAAATAGTTAATCCCCATTCTCATTGAGTGGGAATGGGGATGATGGAAGCACCGGCACCGTTAATAAGTGCTTCCGTGAAAGTCTGCAGGCTCGTAGTGTGCCGTTTACCGGACCAGCACACTCGTAATGAGGCCCTAAGATTTGTAAGGTTTTGGTCAGTTATTAGAATTAGTTGGCGCTGAATACATGATTTGTACTCCCGGTCCCAACATGGCGCATGCCCGCAAACTCCTTGCTAAACCCGGCCTTCAGAGAACAACTCTGCCTCATGCTCAGTTCCTTTTTAAATGATAACATTGGTAGCTTGGATAGCTGGAGAATTATATGGGAAACCTTAAAAGTCATAACGAGGGGGGGGATTATTGCCAGTGCGGTTGGTATCCATAAAAAGCTGAGGGGGGAATTGGAGGCCTTGGAAGCCAAGGTCAGGGATCTAGAGAAGCCAGGCCCCGGCGAGCTGCCCTCCGAACAAGTAGTACTATCAACGAGATCCCAATGCCGTGACGCATGGGAGAGATCGTCAAGGTTTAATTACACTACCTGGATAGCAAGAGCACACGCAGAGGGAGACAGGTCAGGGAAAGTACTCACTTGGCTATGTAGGAGAGAACACCCTAAGACCCCAATCATGCTATTACTTGACAAATGTGGGGCCCTGTGGTGGGCATAGGGGGCGATTAATGAGATATTCGCCAGCTATTATGCTGCCCTATGTAGTCATAGCACACAAATACTCACAGAATAAATTGCAGAGGTTGTTGCAATTATCAAGCTCCCCAAGCTTACTGCTAGCCACCAAGAACAACTAGACCAAACCTTCACGCTACAGGAGCTGGGGGAGCCGATAGCCTCTTTAGCTTCAGGTAAGACACCATGAGGCGATGGCCTCCCGAGGAATTTTAGAAAACATACCAATCCCCATTGGTTCTGATACTCCTGAAAGTCTTTGAGGAAGCTTTTGACACTGGTTCACTTCTGGGAACTCTGCGAGAGGCACTAATAGTCCCTATCCTGAAACCCGGAAAACCTGCTGAAATGTGCGATTCATATCGTCCCTTGGCCATGCTAAACTACAATGTGAAGTTGCTAACCACCATGCTGGCCACACGCTTCCGGCGGTGTATTTCAACATTGATACATGCAGACCAGAGCGGAGCGGATATGTACCAGGGCGCAACACCACCTTGAATTTGTGCAAACTACAATGCATAATAGACCAAACCAACACTTGCACAGAACAATATGTAGTGGCATCACTGGACGCTGTTAAGGCCTTTGATTCTGTGTACTGAAAGTGGATAGATGCAGCATTACACAATTTTGGGTTTGGCAAGAACTTTATAGGCTGGGTTAAAATACTACATACCTCTCCTATGGCTAGAGTAAAAACTGATAGAGAAATATCATAACAGTGCGACATAAAGAGAGGGACGCGACAGGGGGGCCCTGCTACATATTAGCATTGGAACCAGTGGCAGTATACTTGAGGCACGATTACCTAGCTGCAGGTATTACCATCAGAGGCACCACACACCTAGTTTCCCTGTATGCAGATGACGTACTACTATATTTGTGCCAACCGCAGCATAATTTACCCATAATATTAGAGGTCCTAGATGACCTTGCCAAGTTATCCGGAATCTCCTTCAACAAGCAGAAATCATGCCTGTTCCCCCTGGTCAGGCTACATGACACGGACACGGCTGCCCTGCCAGAGGAGGGTTTAAAATGGGAACAACACTCTCCAGCAGAGACGCACGCACTCAACATGCAGCGGGCAGTGGAGGGCATTCGGAGATCAATTAACTTTTGGTCGCGACTGCCCCTCTCCCTGATGGGCAGAGCATCCATCACGAAAATGATAATCCTTCCCAGGTTACTATACAGCTTCACCAATGTTCTCTTTCACATAGGGCCCTTTTTTTCGAGACCTGGAGGGCTCACTGAGAGATTTACTATGGGGACCAAGGAGGCACAGACTACCGATCACTATTCTGTGTCTCCCCTATGAGGAGGGGGGGGGGGGATCCAACTCCCAAAATTGGAATACTAATAACTGGCCACTCAGCTCAGCTTTATAACGCAATGGTTGTCAGATGAACCCACATCGGAACATGAGCTACTTAGCACACTGTTGGCCCCCGTTTTGCTCAGAGAGGCTTTGTGGTCCGCGAAAAGCAGAGAAAAAAATCCAACCATTAGCATTGAGGGTGGGCAAACAAGTCTGGTCAAGAACCCTCAAAATGTTCTGACTTCGACACCCTTACTCTCCCGATGTCCCTATCACAGTGGGCAGGCTGGGAACAAGTGGGAATTGCCACCTGGGGGAACTTGTACGAGAAAGGCACCTTTAGAGCACTGACAGAGCTTATGCAAACTCAGGGCCTTTCGGGATGGCAGTTTCTGAGGTACATGAAGATGACTAGGATAGCCAAACGAAACTGGCCCAACTGGCCTGTAGAGCCACAAACTCTACATTTTTTACATTGATGTATGAATTAGAAGAGGGCAGGAGACCTGTGTCCAGATAATACAAGTGTCTCTTGGGTAGCACCAGCGTCAAACTCACCAAACTAAAAATGAGCTGGCTTGCGGATCTGGGGCTAGAAATTGAAGATAGGCAGTGGACATTGGCACTGGGCCACGTGAAAAACATATCACATAATGCTAGTTTCAGGCTAATACAAGTGAATGTACTCCATCGCATGTACAGTGCCCCATCCAGGTTGACCAAATTCAAAAAGGATGCGCCCTCAAACTGCCCCCAGTGCGGACAAGATAACACACACTTAGTGCACATGCTCTGGGAGTGGGCAGTAATACAGGGTTTCTGGTCCAAAGAGACCTGTGTCTGTGTAGACTCAGGGATAAAAAGATTCCAATAGAACCCGCTTGAATGCTTGCTAGGCACAGACCGAGTATGCGCGAACACATTTACAAACCCATGAGCCTGACTTGCATATTGGCCAAGAGATGGATAGTAATGACCTGGAAATCACACAAGGGTCCGCAGTTCGAGGTATGAATTTGGGCGCTGGTGTGACACTGAGACTACAGTGTGGGGAGAGTCAATAGAGAGGCAAGGGGAAGAAAGCGCGCTGAACTTTGAAACATGGAAAGCACTGTTTAATCCTGTCTCTTACCTCTCAGATGATAGGCCGCCATGAACACTCCACCATGAACACGGTTTGATACATGCCGCACCATCCACACATCCCGCTGGTTTTACTGATCCTGACTCACCCTATTAAACGACTAACAAAACGCTGCTACTCTGACCCAAATGAGACATGTCATGAGGTCGAGCAAGGACCACGAGTACATAATCCTTAAATCGACAAGCACTGGGATTTTTGTTTGTTTGCACTGTCTGTTTTCAGTGTATTGGTTGAATTACATGCAGATGGTTAACGTGTACTGTGTTTGCAAATATACAAATAAACAAATAAAAAAATACATAAATAGGTAGACAATGGGAAAGTTAATCCACCCTGGTCGTCCAATCGCACCGGTACTGACATTGGAGGATAGCTCAACGTGCGCGCCTTGGAAGGAAGACGACACGAAGCAACACAGGTTCGATCCCCGGGTCCGCGTGCGCTTAGAAACCTCTGGGTGTTTAAGCGCGTTATAAATACGCAACTAAGACAAAAAAAAAAAACAATTGCGCATCCAAAAAACAAATAATTCCTGTAACAGCGCCTCGATGCCTGTGGGCTTTGTGAGCGCTTTAAAAATGTAAAATAAATAAAATTGTGAAGGCCTTTGAAAATACTCAAGAGTCAAAAGGGACAGCCACATCCTTCCATCTTGGTCCATAACTTCTCACAGCACACTCGTCAAAAGCCGCCCAGAGGCATAGCTCTCAACTCACACCTGCCTTGTAAAGGGCTGCATCACCCACCAAGCCTCCTGCACGTCCATTCATTCCAATAGGCGTCTCACCAAAAACAGCATCTGGTGATTTCACCCGCCTTTGCAGCACAAATGGTTGAGAGCTATGCCAGAGGTCCACAAAGATGATATACAAAGTGGACCCCCTGGGCGACATAGCTTCCCTATACAGGGTGTCCATGAGTCTAATGTTATGAGAGGTCCCACCAGGGGTGTTGCTAGGTCTGGAAAAGACCCGGGGCTACACCAATTTCCTAACTGTCGGGACTGGGGGCTAGCCAGCCTTTTGGTTGTAGCTCCTGAGATTCTATCCGGGGCTACAACCAAAAGACCAGGGGCTATACCACCCTTGGCCCCCCCTAGCAACGCCTCTGGGTGCCACACCCCGGGCAGAAGCCCGTCTTGGATAAAAATATTAGCTTCATCCACCCAGTGTTGCAAGGCCCCTAACACAAAAGAAGTGAAATGTTTTCCAGTAGAGTCTGAGAGCGATAGCAACCTGTAATTAGCAGGCTTTGCATGGTCCCCTTTTTTTATAGACTGGTATTAACACAGCATGTTGCCATGATGTTGCTATCACCTGGAAGGAACACACTTTATCAAACAGGATTTTCAGAATAGCTGCCCCCGTCTTGGCGTTCTGCTTCAGGGCGACGTTTGCCAGGCAATTAGGTCCCGGGCCCTGGAATTAAGTTTCATGATTTTATTTTCAATTTCTTCCTCACTTATGATCAGTGGCCAACCCCCGATCAGAAACTGGGGACAGGGGGCCCCTGGGTGGGTCCCGCTATTCCCCTTAATGAAGTTCAGCCACTCAGACTCCTGGATGGATTCAGGATATTTTCCCGACTGTCTCATTTAGCTTTGTTCAGCAGGGACCACATATCCTTAAAGTTACCTTTCCCCAGCATCATGATCATATTTTGCCAGTGTATATTTTTTATAGAACACTTCCAACACTTATGCCAGCCCCTATAGTTATACTTAATATGTCTCACCCGTCAGTGCTTCTCCTCAAAAGTCCCATTGGACACTTGAACAGCTCTGATATCTCTGCGCATAATACGCTTGGCGTCACGAATATCACAGTCATATTTATTGTTGCCTTTGTTACTAGTCAAAAATCGCCTCTTAGGGCATTTGCCAGTTTTGGTTTCAAGTTGCTTTAACCAGACCTCAATCTCATTATACTTCAGGACACCAAGGGAATCTACATCTACTCAGCTTAATGCATCGTCCCAACCTTTTGTAAATTCCTGCTGGTCCGACATATACGGCTCCCAGCGTGGTTAGGCTGTAGTCCCAAACACCCACGGGTATCCCCGTTTCCTGTTTATTTCACCCGGGTTGATGACGACGGTGTGCATGTCATGATTGCTATAATCTAAGCTCTCGTACAGCCAAGAGACATGTGTTGTTTGCCCAAGAAATAATCTAGGGTGGTGTGGCAATCCTTCCCATCCCATGTGCTTCATTATTGCCGCGAGGGCAGAGCTTAACGCAAGCACAGGAGGCTCATTCATTTCACAAAATGGATGCCTCCTAGTGCTTCAAATGTTTGACTTTGAGCCTCATTTGCTTAAAATCTTACATAGGAGCTTTCTTTAAAAATATTTTTAATATCATTTTTTATATATATTTTTTATTATTGCCCATCTTTTGAGAGAATAACATTTTTGAGTGTCACAGATGTTCTTACTGTTAATACATATGCCCTGAGTATAGATGATTCGGATTTCTACTGCAGTGTATTTCACATTTGTGCTATTTATCCTACAGCTTCTGTTATATGGGGTGGAGATATAAACATGATGGTTTATAGTGATAATTTCGACAACAAAAATGTCGAAAGTCAAAATTTCGAAAAAAAAATGTTGAAAAAAAAATGTCGACTTTTTTTTCAATGCATTTTTTTAAATCCCCCCCAACCCCGTTTTTAATTTTTTTTTTTAATTTTTCCCTTTTTTTAACTCCCGAACCCCTAAAATAAATATATAATTAAAAAAAACAAAAGTCGACATTTTTTTTTCGACATTTTTTTGCCGACATTTTTGTCTGTCGACATTTTTTTTTCGAAATTATGACTGCCCACCAAACATGATTCTAGACGTGTTCCTGGACTTCACTGGAAGTTTAGCCAGGGCAATGTCTGGTGGCTCAGAGGCTTTTTTAGAAGAAATGGACAAGTTGTAGATCCTGGAAGCTCGGCGAACTTTGCATCCTGTGTGGATGGAGTAGACATTTTTCTCCACAGTTCATGACATGTCATGAGTGGTTGATGTTCTTTTGTATGTTAGACATGGAAGTGACATGTGAAAATTGATGTTGAGCTTACTCAGACCATTCCCCTGTGAAACTGAAAGCAAATTTGCGGCAGACCCTTGTGGAGATTTAAACTGCCTGCATTGCTTAACACAGCATGTATATTGAGCAGATATGATAATGTTAAACTCATTTTTTTAAAACAGGTTTTCAGTGACATCGGTTGCCACACATTGGCAAGCATTTGCAATTTAGATTAGTGGGATTGCCATGTGCATGGAATTTGAGTTCGGGAAAACAAGAAGGGACATTAAGACTGCTGAAGACACTTTGAGCCTGATTCACAGAGTGTTTGCCTATGTGATTACGCCATTGTAAAACATGCAAAACAAGGGGTGTTCTGGGAGTTTCTCTACTACCGGCCTATATCCCGGGTTAGAGTCTCAACCAGAGTCTTTAGCTCATCATCCTTTCACAGAAGAGAAATTTCCACTACATATCAGTCTTTGTCCTGCCCCAGGGCAGCCCAGCACCGAAGTGCCTGGCAGTTCTCTTCTGAACAAAAGTACCAACAGCAACCCCAAACACATGTTTCGGTCTGGTTGGGCCTCGTCAGTGAGGTGGAGCTGTGCCTCTCTAAGAACAGTGAACAAGGGTTCCACGTCTGGATTACCCTTATAATTTAGGGTGAAAACCCAGAGATACTTAATATGCAAAAACAAGGGGGGTTCTGGGAGTTTCCCTACTACCGGCCTATATACCGGGTTAGAGTCTCAAACAGAGTCTTTAGCTCACCATCCTTTCACAGAAGAGAAATTTCCACTACATATCAGTGTTTGTCCTGCCCAAGGGCAGTCCAGCACCTAAATGCCTGGCAATGTTCTTCTGAGCAAGAGCACCAACAGCAACTCCAGACACGTGTTTCCGGCTGGTTGGGCCTTGCCAGTGAGGTGGAGCTGTGCCTCTCTAAGAACAGTGACCAAGGGTTCCACGTCTGGATTACCCTCGTAACTTAGGGTGAAAACCCAAAGCTTCTTAATATGCAATATATCCCGGGTTAGAGTCTCAACCAGATTCTTTAGCTCACCATCCTTTCACAGAAGAGACATTTCCACTACATATCAGTCTTTGTCCTGCCCAACGGCAGTCCAACACCGAAATGCCTGGCAATTCTCTTCTGAACAAGAGTACCAGCAGCAACCCCAGACACGTGTTTCGGCCTGATTGGGCCTTGTCAGTGAGGTGGAGCATTGTAAAACGCTTCTGTGAATCAGTCCCTTTGAAAGAACTGGAACTGTGTTATGCCACCAAAACAAGCAATTTGTTAAAATCAGAAAAGAAAACAATATTGGATAGATCTGTGAAGCTGCACAGAGGGAGCTGAACGTTTTTGTGATCTAGGTAAACTACTAGCACAGTTGGACAGTCAAGTGAGAGGGATTGAGAATATTCCTTAGATAAGGACTGATGGGGGTTTGATTCAGCATAGAAGTGATGAAATAAGTGATATGTTTTTTAGGCTTTATTCAAAACCTATATTCATTATGAGATGTTCGTAGCATGGTGGGGATATCCACATTTCGAGATTTTATTGCAGCTTCAGCACTCTCAGCTGATACCTTGTGTCAAATTGTTCTTAGGATCACTATTAAAGAAATTCAGTCAGCCATAGAGGTATAACCTAATGCAATGCACACATATCTGACGCACTGGTACTGAAGTCTGAATTTTATAAAAAATATTTTAGCCCCCATACATTTTGAGACTTAGTGAGGAATCCCTAACTACAAAAACACTCCCTGCTTCACTACTGGAGGCCATCCTGATTTTACTTCTTAAAGCTGGGAAACCCAGGAGGAATGTGGATCGCATTGCTCCTCTTGCCCTTATGAACATTGCCAGCATTGTTCCCACTTACTTAGAGCACAGAGATGCCTGAAATTCTGGAGGCTATCAAATGGGCTCACAATTGCATGAAATATCTAGGTCTAGTAATATCAAGATTCCGGCATAGCCTATATGAGTACAATTATGTGGACTACATGGCAAAACGTAGGGAAAGACTGGCAAGGTGGGGTAGTGTTCCCATGTCACTGCTGGGCAGAATGTAATTGAGCAACATGATTGCACTTCTAAAGATACTTTATATTTTTCAAAATGTCCCCATCTGGTCAGAATATGAATTTTTTAAAGAGCTTTCAAGATTGCTCACAGAATTTGTTTGGAAACCTGATGATGCCAGGGTCAAGTGTGCTAGCTTGTCATTACCTTATGGGTCTTTGAATCTGATGGCTCTAATACCAGGTGACGCAAGCACAGTTTGCAACCTATTGGTACTGGACACATATGAAACCGCTATGTTAAAACTGAGGAATGCTCTGCTGGGGACTCTGATATTAGATATGTGTTAGGATCATTCTATAGGGAGATGTGCCCTTTTGACCCAGCTCGGGAAGTCCTAGGTGCCTCGAGGACATTATTTCAGGTAAGATGTTCATTCATCACCGATATTTCTTTTCTGCTGGGTTTTTAATGAAAATATTTTGCCAAAAAAAAATCATTGAAAAATATGGGGGGTTGGGTAATGGCATATAAGGGGTAGGAGGATAGGCAATAAAAGGCGAGTAGCGCTTAAAGCCCCCCCTAATAAAAAAAAGATTCTGTGAGTTTTTTCAGCAGTAAATGTCGGCAAAAAACATAGATAAAAAGATATTTCACTCTGGCGATTCCCGGATATCGACCCCACAATGGACAGAGAGATGCAACCATGCGGGTAGAAAGGTAATATATGTTTCTGAATGCGCAATTCTTTGACTGGTAGAATATGAAGAGTGCTGTGGGGAATCAATCGATGGCGGCTTCCCAAATGCGGGCAGCGTTCAGGGCCAAATGGCCCTCATTCCATGCTGCATCTGCAACTGGCCCATGCATAATGTATATTGTGAATTCTAAAAGTGGTGCAAGACTGGTTTCAACATTGTATAAGTTGCTGAAACAGTGTATGCAAGAAGTTACATCGAAAAATGACCGCAGATGGTGTTCAGAACTGCAGATGTACATATCTCTGATATGCAATGGCAGCATATGTGTAGGTTAACAAAAGTAGTGTTAAATTCAAAATGTGGCGTTATATAATTGAAACTTCTTACTAGGATGCATTACACGCTGACAGAATCAAGTTATTTTAACCAGATTGTGAGAGCAGGTGCCCAAGGTGTGGAGATTTAGATGCATGCCTCGTTCACAGGTTATTTTTCTGCCCAAAGCTGGCTTTTGGTTAGATGTATGCCGTGTGTTAACGGAATCACTGGGGATAAAGTTACAGCTGTGAACTTGGGGTTGTTGCTCGCAAAAAGATGTATTTAACAAAAAATGATGCATAATACACTCCCAGGAATGGAAATGTAGCAAAGTAGTTTACTATAGCCAATAATATTGAGGAAATATACTGTACACAGCTCCCAAGTCGCAATGGCCGACAAGATATATGGAATGCTTTTCAACGCTATTTGCGGTCTGCTGCAAAAAGAAAATCTCATGATCCAGAGGGTCAGCTATGATCCTGGGTTAAATAAACATGGCAATAGTCATGTTCTGCATGACTACTCATGCATATCTTATATTATTTTAAATGGATGCTTTAATAAAAATTTAAAAAAGTAATCATGTGCATCGTGGAGATGATCAGACCATCCTCGGAGCATAGGCATTCAGGGTGCAACTGACATACATGTAAAGCTCACACTGGGTATGCACCCAGGGTTCCACACACCATCTCAGCTATGACATAGCATGCTCAGTCAGCAACACAGGAAAGGGCACCCTAATGCCACACAAAGTCCACCCACACTTCACCCCAAACCCAACCATCTTATGGAGAGGGCATCACTCACCCATCCACAAGGGTAGAGCTAAGGAAGTGGCCACCTCACTGAATCCCAGGCCATCCACTAGATCCTGGGACAAAAGGCAGGGAGCCTTGTGATTGACTGCCCTGCTCATTTGCTATTTATCACCTGGCCCTGACCAAGCATGGCAAGTGGCACTCACGCATGCCAGGCAGCGTTTACTCACTTTGCACAGCAGAGTCCAATAGTGCAGGTTAAAAGGCAGCGTACATGTACCTGTACATTTGCCTGTACATTTGCACTCTGCTGTGAAAATGATGAAAATATGGCGGTGGGGAACCACCTACGTGTATGTCAGCACGCAATGGCTCTCTGCCGCCAAATTACTAATTTTAATAAAATGAGCTCCAAAGTGTTAAATGTTTTCAATGCTGACATTACATCTCTGTGCTATCTGATTCATGGTCACCTTACATGGGGCTAAAATAAGTGGATTAAACAGGAATGCATTGGTTTTATACATGCATGAAAATGTCATACTGGCTTAAATCTAAGAGTTTTTCAGGAGGAGCGGAATGGCTTGGTGGAAACGTATATCCATTCCTTGCCTCTAACCCGCTTGCAAAATCTTCTACAGAGTGCAAAAACAGGTACAACCACTGGCATGAACCTTTTACAGCAGGTTTTTACTCCTCTTTTTGCGCTCTGCAGGTTTATAAAACAAACCTCATAGTGAAGGTTTGAGATTTCTAGCATGAGTATTCAATGCTATATGTAATTGCACGAATGTAGACTTGGATGAAGAACAGACATGTGTGTGTCATTTATTGTATTAAATTGAAATGTAATAAAGCATATATTTCATTTTGTAGGATGTTAAAGACGGCTTTCAAACAATGGATTTATTAAATGGCAATGAAAACATCTTAAATAGTGGAATTCAAAAAGTTATTTGTCACCCACTGCCCCAACAAGTGAGTCACATCGCATGCAATCCGAATGACAAATGTGGCAGCCAACCTTCCTTTTCAAAATGGCTTTCCAAAGCTGATGGACAAATGCATTCAAATATTTTCCTACATAACTCACCAAGAGAACAGCTACCTCATATTCCACCTGACTCATTGAAGAAATTAAACCAAAGAAATGAAGAAATTGGAACACATGTGGAGAACCTATTAATGGTATGTACGGTGGTCATATTATATACAGTGTACCTAGCATGTTGTGGATGCACAGTTGAATTAATGTTCATTAAAGGGAAACTGAAATCTCCAACGAGCATTATTCTTTATCAAAGTGTAAATATCAACAAGAACGTTTGCAAGTTTCCTTTCCTTAGAATATTTTTCATAGCTGTATATAATCCCCGGACTCTACACTGCGTAAAACCTGCACATTTTTGTTTACTGCCACATTATTTTGTAATTCCATAAAGATCTACTTAGTTCATGCAAAGACTTTATGTACATAATCACTTTGGTTTTAAGTACTAAAGCAGTGAAAGTCTTTCAGTCTCTTTCTCTCCGTCGTTTTCTCCTAAGTAACCATAATAATGTGGTAAGCAACATGGCAATGGGCTGGACCCTGATTATGCCCAAGATGGCTGCACTTTGGCAGAGCACCTGACTGTGGCTCCATTTATGTGACTGATATAGAGATCACTGTACCTGTGTTGGTCCGGAAGGTTGCACAGCATGAGACAACATCGAGATCCCTTTTAAGGGCGGGATCTGACTGGTGAGTTGTCAGAACAACATAATGGACCTCTGACCATCTCATGCCGGGCTGCGCTGTTTCAAAGACTCCACACCCTGTCTTGGCCTGATTCTGCTGAGGTGATTAGGTGGTAGGGCTGACGAAGACAGAGATGAGAGGGAGGTGAAGTAGGGTGCCGCTGGACGGGAATTTTGGTATAAACTGCGCCATAGTGGACTCGATGGTAGAGGCAAATGGCCCTGGAAGATATAGTGTAGTGCTGGAGGAGTGAAGCAATACCTGCCTTTCCTGCTTCTCGAGGACCCCTAGAACATGTGGACGATTTATAGTGCCAGTTGACCGTTTCGGGGTAGGGGAGGGGCTTTAAAGCAGACCCTGGATTGGCACACCAGCAAAGCAGAGTGAGGCCATGGTGCAGCTGAGGTTACACTGTGTGTGCAGCCCTGTCCAAGGCAAGAGGTGTGTATGCAAAGAAGAGCGACTGTGACTAAGGCCTCCCCAGATGAACATGAATTCACAACAGATTTGAAACCACTAACTAAATCTATCAACTCTCTTCATGCCACTGGTGATCGAAAGAGGCTGAAGGTATATCAGAGAAGGTAACAAGTGTGGAAGGTGAGGCCATATTGGTTAAGTTAGAGCGTCATGCCAATCAATGTGAATGGGCTGCAGGATCAATGACAGAACTAAAGAGATGAGCTATTGCAAGCTTTCTGATACTTGACGCTAAGGTGGAGGTGCTAGGAAATCCACAGTGATGGGCGCAACTGCGGATCCTAGGATGTCCACAAAAAGGCTCAATGAAGATTTGCAGACAGAGGTTTAAACTATGCTAAAAGACTTGGAAGGAGTTCAGGGGGCACCATGGTGCTCTCTTTTTCAGCTAGTCTACAGACTTCTGACCAGGAGGCTTGGTAGAGGGGATGGGGTCGTGGTACAGTGCTGGTAAAACAGCAATGGCTTGAGATTAAAGATATGGGAACAAATTCACCAAAAATAACGCAAATGAAAGGAGTGCAGAGAATGTGCTCCTTTCATTTGAGCTGTTTTTAGAAATTCGCAGGTCACCTTATTCTCAACTAGCGCATTTAAGAAGGGACTGGACAGTGGCCCAATGATGCGCTGTGGAGTCCCTTTGCATACATTGCTCCCGACACTAATGTATGACAGACTCCCAGAAATACTGTAAGTAGTAGAGAGATCCCCTTTTAATCTCCATCAAAGGTTTGACAGGTAGCTATGCCCCCTGTTTCGGGTCTTAGTCTCGCCCCCCCTTTTGATGCGCTGTGATATAAACATATAATTTTGATATGAAAAAGATATCAACAAGGTTTGATATCGATTTTATATCAAATATATATTTTTATAGGAAGTTGGATGTTAAAATGTTTTTGATATCTTTTGTATATAAAATCTATATAAAGATGGGAGCAGCGGGTGACATTGTTGCTTGGTAGAGCGCTGAGAGCAAAATGAGCTCAGAAGACGGGGACTGTGAATATAGGGTTTTGGAGAGTGACGCAGTGATGATGTCACAGAGTGGTTTCCGCCTTGATGTGAAAGAAAGCGGAAAATGATATCAAACTATTTTGATATATTTTTTATATAAAAATGTATAAAAATGTATATACAAATGTAAAGTGTATATAAAAATGATATACAAAATAATATTGTTGATATAAAAATGTATACAAACATCAATATAAAAAATCATTTTTTATATGGAAATGTGTATACAAATTTCAATTGTTTTATATACCATTTTTATTTAAAATGTGTATATAACGACCCCCTCAGTTTTGATATAAACAATGTATATCCGTGTTATATAAGCTGATTTTGATACAGAGTGTAAATGATGAAAAGCAGTTAGCTTTACAAGTGAAGAGTGCTTCCCATAGCCTGTACAAAAGTTCAAACTATTGCCTTTGACAAGGTGTGTTTCTTTTAAATAATGAAAAAAAGTTGACGTTATAAGTACACTGTGCTTCCCAGAGCCCGTGCAGAAGTCAAACTATTTTTTTTATTGAATCTACAGCAAACAGCATTGATGTGGGGTTTTATCTACGACAAGCCCTTTGGAATCCCAGGAATGTGGTGACTCACAGAGCAGCATTCTAGCCACATCTTCAGAAAACACAGACAGGTTTTTATATTTAGCTTGCCAGAATACAGCCTGTTCAGCGACAGCTGTGTAAACACACCCCCACAAAAATACACACGGACATTGTTTATCAACTAAACCCAACTGTCGAAGGACGGCACGGAAACAGCTGCAGCCTGAGGTTAATTTGAGATGTTTCCTGGGTCCAGCGGCATTCTCTAATTCTTGCAGAGTATGTATGAAATAGAATGCTCTGCTTTGTTCATAAGAAACCCCATTTCTGCAAAGTAAGCAGAAATACATAAATCTGGGCATTGTTGATAAGAAAATTGCACAGGAAAAGGTATGTGTTTTCACCTATTTCACCTAGGGGAGCCTTGTGCCAAGAGGGGTACTGTCAACCCCACTGGCAGAGTGCTTGCCTGAACCCCTGATGTGACACTAATTGACTTGGAACAACTGATTGCAACTCTGCAGGGGACCTTGCTTCTCGACTGGATTTGATTGTGGGTCTGGGGACACTGAGAGACTCCCTGCAAAGCCTTTTAATTTGAAACTGGGACTGCTGTTTATCTGAGTGGGTTTCAACAACATTAAAAAGGTGAGCACCGGGTATTTTAAGATATGTGCTTACATGTGTTGGAAGCGTGCATCTAAGGGCGTGTGATACTGTTTATGGCCATTGCCATATCTGAAGAACAACTCTGCCGCATTGGCGCCACCAATCCATCAGCCTTTGGTTATCTGGCAAAAACATGCACCCTCATCCTCGGACCCCCACAACATCCGGGGCGTATTGCATCAGCCGCACACATTTCCATAAATCCAACGGCTGACGCTTGTCGGTTGATACGAGTCAGTCGTTATATATATATTTCTATATAAAAAATATGATTTTGCATATTGATTTTTATAGAAATGTTTACATAAAACATGTTTTTTATTATTGTTTATAACATTTTGTATATTACAAATATAACTTTTTATATACATTTTTATATTAAAAAGATATCAAAATTGTTTTATCTCATATTAAGCTTCCTAGTACATCGGGGTGGAACCCCTCTGTGACTTCATCACTGCCCCACTCTCCAAAACACTAGTTTCACAGTCCCCATCTTCGGAGCTTACTTCTCTCTCAGTGCCTGACCAAGCAACAGTGTCGCCCGCTGCTCGCATCTTTATATAAAAAAGATATCAAAACATTTTAACATCCCACATCCTATAAAAATATACTTTTGATATAAAATTGATATCAAACATTTTTGATATCTTTTTTATATCAAAATTATATTACGTTTATATCAAAGCGTATCAAAAAGGGGAAGGACTAAGACCGGAAACAGGGGGTGTGGCCACCGCTGAAAATTTTGATGGCGATAAAAGGGGGGATCTCTTTACTACTCCTGTGGTCGCTCGGAGCGCATTTCACCGAGATGGGCCATTGAGTATCTGGCCCATGGTATTGCATATAGTGATAAAACAGGTGGTTGTTTATTTCCAAATGGCCTGAGCCTCATGTTCCCAAATATGAGCTCAGAAACAGTAGAACAAAAAAGTGGTCTCTTACTAATAAAGAAAACACTGAATGAGAATGGAATACCACCTCTCTCTGCTATCCAGACAAACTCAGAGTGGATCTACTCATGAAATGGTAGTAAAGTTGTTCCTAGAGGGGCTGAACCTAGAAAAAAAGAGAAGTTCTGTATTTTGGATCTCTGCAGCATGAGGTAGGGTAGAGTACCAGATGTACAATTTTGCCACTGATTATTTTGAGCATGGGAGGTATGAGGGAGGTAATAACTGGCGAGATCAGATCTTCGGGATGTGGTTCCTTAAGACAGTGATTGTTTTTTGGGCCTTGACTCTCTTTCCTTTTTCCATTCATTGGTTTGATTTCAGGCATGCAGATTTGGTTGCTAGCGATTAAAATGTGGGCATGAACCAGCAATACTGTCAGATAGTTGAGGGTTGACGTCTTGGAGGCTTTTCCGTTGCTGTCGTTTATGGGTCAGGTCAAGGCCTCTTCAGAAAGAGTCCACTTTTTGTTTGTTTCTTCTCTTCTTTCTATATATGGCTCCAAATGTTGGTGTATAATACACAAATGTTCAATCAAAAATAAAATAGGGAAAAGGAGTTCTCTGCAATGCATATTTGGGGAAAATGCACTCCCTAAAGTAATATGTGTACCACACAGTCACTAAACCAAATCAAGGAATTTCACTCCAGTACCAGGGCAGAAGCAGGTTTTATGCCTGTCTTAATACCTCTTTTTAGGGGTTAGAGATTTTCGGAGGTGGACTGGGGGCACAGAATGCCTAGAAAACTCTTCCTTCAAAAACCATTTGGTTCTACGTCAGCATGCCATTTCATTCAGGCATGATGTGTTTATTTGTAAAGCGTGACGTTCACCACATGGGCATCTTGGCGCTACTTAACAGGTCAGTAGAACAGAAAGATTTTAGAAAAGGTGAGTTTTTAATGCTCGGCCAGAAGAGAAGGTGGTTAGGCAAACTACAGTGCTTGTGTGGCAATTAGTTCCACAGCGAGGAGGCTGCGACTGAGAAATCCCGGCCTCCAATCCGGCTCGGTCTGTAACTAGGGACTAATAGCAGACAAACTTCAGCGGACCAAAGTGCAAGGCCTGATACATGAAGGCAGAATTTCTCCTGGAGATATTCCGCGCCCTGACCATAATATGCACGGTGCACTAAGAAGGCAGCTTTGAATTTAATGTGCTGAGCAACCGGCAACCAATGAAGATCGCAAAGTGCTGGCAAGATATGAATAAAGCAGGGGGAGGATGTAGCAAGGTGGTGCTGCAGAGTTCTGAAGAACTTGGGAGTCAAAAGGTGGGCCGGTTGTACCAGGAATAAGGAATTACAGTAATCCACAGAAGAGATCACCAAAGCAGATGTTACGGGGGCTCAAAGCTCAACCGGAATAAAGGGAAAAACCTTCCGGTAGAGTTTCAGCTGGAAATAGCCCCGTTGACATACAGCCCCAATCTGAGGTGCCATAGACAGGGATGCAGAAAGTTTCATGCCTAGATCGTTAACAGTGGTGGAAGGAATAGGCAAAGAGCCAAAAGAAGTCAGCCAGAAAGCAGCAGTCCAGAAGGAAGAAGCAGAAGGGGGTCCTACCACCAAAACCTCAGTCTTTGCGCCATTCAGCTTGAGCCAGTTCTTGCCCATCCATTCCCCCACGGCCTCCCGGGATTTGGGTATCATCTGCGTAAGAATAACAAACAAAGCTGTGCGAGAGGATGAGCCTGGTCAGAGGCTGAACATAGATGTTAAACAATGACGGTGAGATGGCGGACCCTTGAGAGACACCACAGGTGAGAGCCTTACTCCGAGAATAGAAAGGGGGAAGAGATAGAGTTTGCTGATGATCAGAAAGAAGGGAAGAGAACCAGGCCAGAACCGTCCCAGCAATACCAGCTCCGCACAGACGGTGCAGCAGGATAGCATGATTGATGGTATCAAATTCAGCGGAAAACCAATGCTCCCACGCCGCCCTGGTCATGCATTCTTGCTAGATTGTACAATACCGAAACCAGCATGCTCTCGGTCTCCCAGCATGGATGAAAACCAGACTGTGAAGGGTGGAAAAAGGATGATTCTTCCAAAAAAGAGCAAAGACGAGGGAAAACCAATGATTCCAAAAGCTTCATCAGAAATGGAAGAAGGGAAATGGAACGAATATTAGATCGAATAGGAGGATCCAGAGAAGTTTTTTTCTTTCAGTAAAGAGACCAATGTAGCATGGTTCAGAGTTGGGGGAATATGGCCTGTCTGGAAAGAGTTATTTACGGCCACCTGAAGAGAAGAAGCAATGTGAGGAAGAATATCTTTAAGAATATAGAGGGGAATGGGGTGCCGAGGGGATACCGATTTTAGTTGGTAGATTTTAGGACCGCAGTTGTAATATGCTCAACTTTAAACATAGGAAATGCAGACCATAATACAGTACTAGGTTGAGATGGAATTAAAACAGGGGCCTTTCCAGACCGGAGACCAGCAGTTGTAATACTTGCATGAATTTTGTCCACAAAAAAAACAAATAAGGAGTTGCAGAGGGCCTTGGACGTGACCACAAGCTCCGAAGAAGCGGCTGAAAGAGAGCGACCACCTTAAATAGGTCCTTAAACTGGTTAATGGATGCCGCAATATGATTAGAGAAATAGGCCTGCTTCGCAGTAAAAATAGCACAATGATACACATGAGAGCTTTCTGAAATCTCGCTTTAGCTGAAACACTATAGTCGAGATGCCATTTTTGCTCAATTTGCCTGCACGCCAAGCGCAGGGACCGCAAATCATCACTGTACCAGGGCTCAGATGGGAGAGCACGCGACCTAGAATGCTGAAAAGGAGTCAATAAATCAATCACGGAAACAAACGTAGTGGAAAGAGTTTCAAGATCATGCCGAGAAGCAATATTCATATGATCTCCAATTTCCCCAATAATCATATCATTGGACACAGACCTCCAGCCCCGCTTGAAGATGGTTTGAGACTGCAAGGTGAGCCTAAGAAGTAAAGGATCCCAGGAAAAAGGGACAATGAAGTGGTCTGACCAAGTGATAGGGAGCGCCGGGAATACAGACATCTCAGAAGCACAACCAAATCCAAGATCCAGAGTATTTCCCATCTTATGGGTGGAGAAGGTCACTAGCTGGATAAATGCGAGATCATTCATAGCTGCCAAAAACCTCTGTAGCTTAATATATGCTAGATCATCGATTTTGAGATTCCTATTGGATCCACCTGTTCTTAGCACTTGCTAAAAGCAGTCATATACCTTAAGAGTCCAATTTCAAAACATGTGCAATCATTCATTGTGGGAAGCATTTACACTTTTTGCAAAACATTATGGGAAAGAGGTACTATCACTTTTTTCCACTAAATCGTGGAAATGAAGAAAATCCCACGCAGGGGACGCAAATGCACAGACGTGTAATGTTGGCAGTCTCTTCATGCAAGTAACACTTTAAAAAAAATATAATTCCCTAACATTTTATTGGTATTCTGCAGCAGATTTCTGCTGCAGTAATTACTGCATGCAGAAATCTTGAGTGTTCTGCTGGGATTGTACATTCACTATTGTTCTGCTCACGGCAAAAGTAGCATTTCACAAACACTATGGCCCTCATTACAACACCGGCACTAAACCATGGCGCTATTAGCACCATGGTTGGTGCCGGTTTTGTAACGAGTCCGCCATGTTGAAATGGGGAAATACCGCCCCATTCCAAGGTTGGCGGGGCGGTATTTCCCCATCTCACCATGGCCCTTCCCCATTTTTCCAGCACCCACAAAGGGGCAATTACCGGGTCATTACCGCCCTGCCATACCCATGAATTACACATTTACGGGTGCTTGAAAAAAGATGCTCCCCATTCCCATTCGGTCCCATAGTTTATAACGGTGCTGGTGCATCCGACATGCTGTGCTCGCAGATGCCTTTCTCCCCGCCAGGTCCGACCTGGCAGGCAGAAAGGCACCTGCGAGCACAACTCGGAGTTTGCTGGTCTGGGAACTACGATACCGGCATGCTTACCGGTACCGTAGTTCCCGGACCGGCAAACTTATAATGAGGCCCAATGTAGTTGTGTGGCATGCCATGTAGAACCTAAAGATGGGAAGCGAGGAGCTTCATATGCACCTGCGAGAAAGTAGATTTGTGGATGGAGAAGCCACTGTGAGGGGACGCGGTAGTCCTGAACATACATGCACAGACATATATACACCACAGGTTTCAGGCAAATGTGTTTCGGACCGTTCGGGAAGAAGGGGGGAAATGGTAAATACACAAATCTGTAAACCATGGGTACCTCATAGCTAGGAGTTGTGTAGGCCTCAGACACCTGAGGTGGCGAGATAAACTCTGTGTGACCTAGGAAGCTGGTTGATCGAGTACAAAGGCTGGGGGAAGGCAGCTAACTGCATTCAGGCAGCTGCAATAATATTAAAATGGTCAGTTGCGGCCAAGCAAGGGTTTTACGACTTGGTGCTATTGTGGAGAGGAGATGTAATCTTTCTAAGTACATGGGAGTTGTTATTCAGTGTCCAGAGAAGTCTGGCCACATGGTAGGGTCGATTTGGGGCCAGGTAATAAACCTGGTGCAAGAGGTGCTTAAGGGCAGAGTGGACAAATGGTTTATAGGTTTCGATCAGGTTCTCAGAAATTACCAGGATGTGGCCAGAGGGTATGCATGCTGAGATGGTAGTCTTTAGAGATTAGTGTGAAATGAAAATGCCAGCAAGTCTGGGCGGATAAAATGCTTATCGTCAGTTCAAAGTGAACTTGTTTGTTTCTCTCCCTCCTCGTATTGTTGAAGTATCCTTGGTAAAGCCATGTGCATCACGACCCGGGTCAGAGGTCCCCGACCAGATGAAACCTGTTAAATTAGGATTGTTGTGTGTGAATATGTAACCATGTTATGATGTCATGGCCTACTATGAAAAGATCCTGGAAAGAGGTGCGCCGTAAATATGAGATGATGCAAATGTATGATAAAAGGGGATGGTGGTTAAATAAATGTATCCAATGAGAGCGTGGGAACTGAAGGGGATTATATTTCTTTGTATAGGGTTGACCAATCATGTTTGGGGGATGACTTTGTAACACAATATATGGGAGTGTGTTAACTGTTGGAATAATGTACATGATGCAAAATCTTAGTGTGGTTCGATGAGACGAGTTAGCTTGACTCTACAGCGTCATCTAGCCCCTCCCGGCCGTTTTTACAATAAACCTGTTTTACGGACAAACATGCACTCACTTCTTAAGAGGTGGGCCTCATTTTGAGTAAGGCATCAGCGGTCCACCCGCACATTTGGTGACCAGACGTTATCATTAGGCTTCCTGAGAGGTTTCCTGTCCACACAAACCGGCTGTGGTGCTTCTCTGAGGGGACCAGTCTTTCATGTACGATAAAAGGAGCAGTCCACAGGTGTCGTATTGGTTAAAGGCTCCCCGAAGGCATGGTGCCTCAGTCCAGGCGAATTAAAGGAGCACCACTTCTGAGTGCTTCGGAGATCATTTTATGTCAGTGCACTTTGGCGGGTAAAGCAAGAGGGTAATAAGTGAAAAAGAGTGTTTTTTTCTTGGAGTTGGGATTTTCTGGTATGGGTAAAGTAGGAATGTATGTGTGGAGTCAGATGAGGTTGTGTAGGTTGAAAGGGTGAGTTGTTTCAGAGGAGTGAACAAACTGTTTCGGGTTGTAAGTGTTTTTTCTTAAATTTTTACCTACTTTGTTATTTTAAGAGGGTGAGGTGGCATTTTAACTGTATATCCTTTGTGGAGTGTGCCACAATACCCATTGGTTTGCTTGTCTGGTTGGCTGGAACCCTCACCCAGGGGTGAGGTGGCATACTTATGGTACGTCCACCCTTAGATACCTATATGGGGTATACCCTTGGCACTCTTCATTTTGCTTGGCGGTTGGGACCTTTATCCCATGGAACCAATATTTTTACCAAGTTCTTTTCTTTTCTTTGTTAGTCGAAGTAGAGAAGGATATCTTTCTGTAGTGAGTATAATTACCAGTGAATAGCTAAGTGAGGTGATCGTGGTGAAAGTGAACAAGGTGAGTAATTGTGGGGAAGATGAAGAAATAGGGAAGGAGAAAAAAGGGGTTCCTCAGTTTGAATATTTGTGCAGCGGGTTCGGCTTCTGGGTTTAGATTGTTGATTTCTGGAATTAAATTGTTAGAGTTAGACTGGTTTTGAGTACGGAGACTCCATTGAATCACTTGTGTCAGGTACTTCCTGTGTACAAGGTAAAGATTTTGAAATGCCATTGAGAATGCGGGAAACTAAGGGTAAAATGCTTCATTCTTGGCCTCATGAGGGGACCTGTGATAAGGGAATGTTGAAAAACCTGTATACCGTCTTAGTTACTAGACACAACGGATCAAAGTTAGCGAAACATTTAAATAATCTAGAATTGGGGAGAATGTATGAGAAGGGCATAAATGACCACAATGTTAAAACTCCAGAGGAAGGGCCAAGAAAGGATGGTGCAGAGATTGCTTCTGCACCGCCCCTATATGTTTGCTATCCTTTATCGCCCGCATAAGGGTATACTAATCCTGAGTTTGAACCCCCATTTTCTCTAGTAGCCACTGCAGTGGTTACGAGATGAGCACGAGTAATGACTCTTTCAGCTACGGTTTCTGAAAGATGGGTCGCAGAGGGAAGTGGAAGGGTAACTCCTTCAAAGATTGGGATTGTAGAGATATTGAGAACAGAAGGCGGAAAGAGAATAACTCCCCCAGCTGCTAGGTTAGCAAAAAGGTTAAGGGTAGAGGAGCGAGAGAGAGTGAGACCGGCAATCGAAAGCTTAGGCGAAGGACTGAGAATGGGTCAAAAAGGGAAAATGGTGTGAATGGCAGTGGAAAATCAAGGGCGGAAGAATTTGGAAGAAGCGTTGTGACTAGCCGAGGAAGAGGTCGTGCTGTTGCGCAAAAGAGAATTGTAGAGCATTGAAAAGTAAATAGGCAGGTAAAAGATGTTGAAGAAGGGAAGTGGAGGCATGGACAAGTCCTCTTCAGGCTTGATAAGTCAGTTATTAAGGAGGTCAGCATGGACCTCTGAGAGGAAAGTGTTGCGTTGGGTACAAGACTTGAGCGAGGATAACAGGATCGGGCGTAGTATGGCATTTCCAGATTTTGCTTTTGTGCCCATAGAAAGGCCAGGGGATGTGATAAAAGGGAAAGAGAATGAGGACGATGAATGGGACACAGATACCAAGCAGGGAGAAGAGGGTGCAGTAGCCCCTCCGCCCACTCCAACAGTGGCTGCAGAAATTACACCATTTGGTCTTAGGACACGCTGTGGTGCTTGAATGGCCATTGTGAAAAGCCAGGAAAAAACGGGTGAGCGTAACTCAATTTCTGTTCCTCCAGAAGGGACAGGAGAAAGTATATTATGTCCCGTGGTCACACATGGACCGGAATAATTTGATAAAGACACTCCCATCACTCACTGCAGGGCTGGGGAAGTGGATTTATGCATTGGAAAAGCAGACTGCCGATGTCATGTTGGCCATAGGGTACATGAAAAGCTTATTCACAGCTCTATTGGCGGAACGGTCAGACGAGCTGTGGAGGCGGTCAGGGTATCCGGGAGTTCAGTTGGATACGAACACCCATGATGGAACACTCTTCAATAATTATAGGGCAGAGGTGTGGGGAGGTCATGTATCCTGATACACCACACATTAATTCGATTTTGGCAGAAACAATGAAATTGGATGGTTATCCTGCCACACATATCCAGTTAATTCAGAAGATGCACCTCCTCAGAGGTATTCTTCCTTTCCTCTCCTTCCCCCAGAAGGTCACTGTCTCCAGAGCCCTGGTTCTCTCTAGGCTGGACTATTGTAACAGCCTCTATCTAAATCTGCCTGCCTCTACTCTCCGCTCCCTGCAACTTATCCAGAACAGGACTGCAAGACGTGTCCTTGGCCTCAAGCCCAGGGATCGTATGTCTCCATGACTGAAATCTCTGCACTGGCTCCCAGTGGCTGCGAGGATTAAGTTCAAAACCCTTTGCATTGTCCACAAGGCCTTCTGGGGCCTGGGGCCGCAATACCTTCAACTCTCTCTTCCTAAATATCTGTAACGCTCACCTGGTATCCACAGGGATGACACTCAGCCTGTTCTGACCTCTTACGACCTCAAACCTTTCCCTGGAGTCTACTCGACTGGAGACTGGGCCTGAAACACAGGATTGGTAGAGTTTAACTCCCTATTGTCTCTGTGTGCTTGAACCCATTCTTCCCCGGGGTCCAACCCTTCCCTTTGATCCACAGCTCACCTTGTTTTCTTGGAAAGTGTGCTTTCCGTCCTGCTTTCAGCGCAGGGCCGCGTTGATTGATGCGGGCTCGTTACTGCCTAGTTACTTCACTGGCAAGAGTCCAACAGGTAAGTATAATGAGTCTTTTGAATAGTCCTCTAACTTTGTTCCTTTCCTTCCTTAGATGATGGCCGGCGTCCGGGGATGGCGACGTGCTGCTGAGATGAGTAGCGCTGAAGGTGAGTGAGAGCGCGATGCGCGATGCAACCCTTTCGTATTTGTATTGAACTGAGTTCTTTTTCTGTGTCTTTTAGGTGCCGCGACATTTTCAGCGTGGATGCCGGTTACGAAGAAGAAATGCGGTGAGTAAGCGTTAAGCTAACCTGGAGTGTCTTTTCCCTCTTGCAGATGGATGAGAAGTTCCGGAGACAGAGTTCTTCCAGAGCGGCTGGGATTCAGGTAAGCGTTTGAAGCTCGTACAGTCTTTAAAAATAAGCAAAGATTTGCTGAATGCTTACTAATGCCTTTTTTATGTTCTTTTCCCTTTTCCTTAGGAACCGGCGTGCCGGGATGGGAATGACACCGCCGAAGATGCCTGCAGAACAGAAGAAGCGATGAATGATGGGCAGAAGCACCGCAAGGTAAGGCTGTTCCTAACGGTGTTCTTGTTCTTGCAGGAGCTGAGCGCAGAAGAAAGATGCAGGCCTACTGGAGACCGATCCGAACACGGTGAGTGTCACGCTGCAGGTGCAGAAAACACAAAGCATGTTTCTCAGCCTGGGCGTGGCTTAAATAGTCTCTAGGTATCCCAGGTGTCTCTGGGCTGAACCACACCCAAAAGACTAGACTGCACATGCAGTTCTGGGAAACCGAAATATTTGGGGGCATCCATCTTGTCCCCATCAATGCACTACAAGTCCAATCCCAAATGTTATCCTATGGGAGTGAGTGAGTCTGGTGCCACAAGCGCCAAGTCTGACTCCAAGTGGGTCTTTGGAGGGATGGAGAGGCCCTTGAGGGCCATGTAGGTGATTGTGGCCTGGCTCCAGCCTGACATCTTGGAGGGCTGGGGACATGAGGGTCAGGAATCATGACAATATCTTCCTTCTCGAGCTCTTCGCTCATCCGCCTTCAACTCCCTCAGGGTCAGTCGCTTCTCCAAACAACAAGTTGGTGGTAGATCTCTCTCCTCGGCAGGGGCCTTGTGATGCTGGAAATGCATTGGAGGGACAGGGCATCCCTGTCCTTGTCCTGTGTTCCTTTTTTTATATATGTTCTGTATTGTTTTCTGCCCAGGAGTCCATGTGGAACTTCCTGGTTTTGGTTTGGTGTACAGACCCCTGGGATACCCGTATGGCACCCATGGGTGGGGGTGCAACCCTGTGCCCATAGTGTATGTTTTTGGACACCTTTGTGTGGCCCACAGAGAAGGGTATGGGCTGGTGCCAGCTCCATCCTGAATTTGACCGGTACTCTGAGTATCCTCCATTTTGGGATACCCAGACCCTGGCATTTAAATCAGTTGATTCCTGATAGGAAACAAGATGGCCTCTGTGGCCTTTTGCTTTCTATTGCCTATTACCTTGTTTTCCCAAAGTCCTGGGAAGCCCTGGCTCTGTCCCTTCCCCCTGACTGACTGTTGGATGAAAGTTCCATATATGGTGTTGTTGTGAAGTCCAGGCCAGACTGGCTGGAGCCTTCCCAGTGACTGTATGTTTTGGGTACATCCTGTGGGTGGAACCTGGGTGAATGGAGTGTGTGACAAATATGTACTTCTTGTTGTGGATGTCTAGTTTCTGGTGTTTGACACAATGACTGAGACAGCCCTGCATGAAACTGGTATGAATGCAGTGTGGAGTGTTGAATGGCTGGGTACTTGTCCCAATACACATAACTTGTTATGAGTGTCTGGAGAGAAGTGAATGTCCTGAATGCACTATGCACCTGATTGGCTGCCTGCCTGCATGAATGCCCTTCTGACCGATTGGTTGCCTGAGTGTGACCCAGCAGAATGAATGGGAGATCAGCTAGTATATCTGGGGGCTTCTCCCTGCTAGAATTCGTGTTCAGAAGCTGAAGAGAAACTGGAGTTGAAACTGAAGCTTAACCTTGAAGCCCTGCTGGAAGAGAAGTCTTTCTGCTGGTCTACTTCGTCGATCTGAAAGCTGCTGTGTCTCCAACGACTGCCCCAGAGACGACCTGGTAAGGCACCCTCTTCCTGAGCTACGAGGGACCATCGTGCACCAGCTGATCTTTACCAAAGCTCCCTGGTAGACAGACCTACGAAAGGCTGCCGACTGGAGACGGGGACCGCCGCGTAAACACAAGGAGAAGCACCCGGACACTGGTGTCCATCACCGTCGACGACCGCCGTTGCCGACCGGAGCCGCTGTGCTCCCCTTTGCCTAAGTAACATTTGATCCAAGAACGCTCTCGCCTGCACCGTTGACCGCTTTGTCCTGCCGGAGAAAGCCGAGGACGCCGACGTGCCGAGGAGCATCCACCGGTGGGTTTCCCGCCACCTGACGACCGTATAGACGCCGGACGACTCGACGCCCTTGCTGGCCCACAGTTCTTAACAATCTCTTTGTGGTCCTGAACTATCGTCATCAAGGTGCCCCGCAAGCCTCTTCCTTGCAGGACGCCAACGCTCCTTCGTCGCCGAGCACCGCTATGAATGAAGCTACCACCTCGCAGTCACCGTTCAACCCTTTTTCTTGTGGGATCTCAACGATCTGTGCCTCCTGCCTCATAGGGAGCCGCTCACGAAGGATCCGTCGAGGACCCGACGACCAACTCTGCTATTCCAGGTACATTGGGGTTGTAGAACTATTATAGAAGGAAATAAGACTTCTAGAACAATATATGGACTGGGCTTGTGATATATCTTTACTTTACAGGTTGCCCAGTTGGGGGATCTTCACACAGAACTGTGTCTAGTGGTAGGGGCCAGTATTCTGCCAATTGTTTTAACCAACTGCTTTCCTCCTATGTCTATTGTTGGTTACCTTTGTTAATTGATTTGTGTGACATTTAACCAGAGTACAGTTGATGCACTTTAGTGCAATCTGATAATAATGGTGGTACCACTTTAAAACTGTATATATTTGCCATTGTAGATTCACTGAGCACAAAGTGAGTTATTGTGCTAGTGTACATAACCTTGAATATTAATTATATAAAGACTGTGTTTTAACTAATACAGTGTGTGGACATTCCTTTGTGGGGGCTTGGGGACTACACTGTACTTAAGAACCAGCCTGCATCACCTCCTGAGAAGCTAGGCCTTGATTGCTCATCCATTGCTACCGTAATAGAGAAACTTGTCTGGGGTCCTTTGTGCCTCTCCTCTACCATATAGAGAGCAGATGTACAGACCCCCCTCCAGTCTTTACAGGCCTCCCTCTGGAACACCCTTTGTGCCCCACTGAAACTCGAGGAGAACCATCTCTGTTTCCGGAAGCACCTCAAAACCTTCCTCTTTGCTTCTGCCTTTTCTCCCCCTCTCCCCTGCTGAATTCCTAGCTGATACTGCTCTGGTTACCTGGCCAGGGTGACCCTTCTGATCTCGGGCTCAGGCCCTGCCAGTTGCACACCTACACTGCCTCCCTGGCAACCCCTGCACCTAGGGACTGTTTTCTGTATCCCTTACAGTCCCCCTACCAGCACTTATGTCTACACTTACCTTGCACTAGCCACCTTTCTGGCCGTTTTACTATCTTATTTATTCTGCTATCCCATGTACTGCACTTTCCCCTCTCCCTTCCCCCTCGCACTTTTCCCTTTCCCCCTTCCCATGCACTTGCGCGATCTGAATGACACCTGGCCTACTAAGATCGCTGTCTGTCTTCCCTTGTTCCCCTCCCTTGCCTCGTCGCGCCTTGAAACACTTGTGTATAGGCGCATTATAAATGCCATATCATATCATATCATGTTGAGAGCAGAGACGGGAGAAGCATGGGATACAAATGTTGCTATTTTCTATCATATGCTAAAAAAAGGACTTCCCAAATTCGTCCAGCATATATGGATAAGGTAGTGGGAATGGATGCCAGTGGTTAGCTAGAAATTCAGGTGGACATTGTGCATTTCTGTACAAGAAAAGGAAAAGGAGAGTACTGAGTAGGCACAAAAAGGCAGAAGGCAAGCTTGTTTAGAAAAAGCTAGCGAAGATCTGTTTAGTGGTAATTTCTAGCTACACAGAGGGACAGCAGGGACAATTGGGACAGGAGGGACACATTGAACCAGGTATGGTACAGGGTTGGATGGACGGGTTTGCTCCTGATCAAAGGCAAATGAGAGGGTTTCCGAGGGGTATTGCAGGATTTCCATGAGGAGGAGGGTCATTTTGCGGGTTTGGAGGAATGATGCCCTGTTTAAATGGGCCGATGGGAGGTAATTATGGACGATTGTATGGGATTGAGTGTTTGGCTTGTAAGAGAATGGGACACAAGGCACGAGAATGTCAGAGCAGGCCATAGTATTTTGACACAGGTGCCCAGTAAAGGTAAACCCTGACCATGCCATATGCCCCAGGTTCTGTGCAATCACAGTAGGTATGGGTTGAACAGGACCTGGTGCATTGGGCTGCAAAGACCTATATGCTTCAACCAACTGTGCCAGCACAGGCACCAGTATAGGCATGGGAGAAGAATCGCTTACCCCAAGGAACGGTCACTCACTATACTGGAGCAAGTGTTTTTGGAGGGAATCCTTTGCTGCTCCCAGGTGCTAAAATGTTTTGGGATTAGGACAGCCCACAGGGATCTCTGATGTGTCCAGTCCTGTCTGTTACTGCCGATCCAGAAGAGGAACTGTGGATAGGTGCAAAGGTAGGTGAACAAACATTTTCATTCATGGTCCATACCCGTGCGACAAAATCTTGCATTAAGGAAGGTGAGTTCCCCTTATCAGGCAAAATGATGGACACGCAGGTATATTCTGGAGCTATCCTGTCGGTTCCTCACACTGAGGATCTACATATTAAGATAGGCACACAAAATATATCTGCTCCCTGTTTGTATTGTACATATAATGGTTTGTTGAGTTGGGTCCCTGGGATCAGAGATCAGACATGGCGGGTACCGATTGATTTTTTATTTTGGCCTGCTGAGTCACAGTAGGTAACATCAAGCACTATTGTCACAATTCTTCTAGAAGCATCTTCTTGTGCATCGATCTGACCTTAGCGTTAAGGGACATGTCCGACGAAGTATTGTTCGAGGATGCCGAAGACACAGGTGAGATGGTTTTTGAGATTGGGGTGCCTTTCCAGATAGCGATAGAGCAAAGGGAAGTTCCACAGATCATATTCACCGTTATAAATACATCACCATATTGCAATGGGTGCAGTGCTTGCGCTGGCACTGACGGGTGCAGCTGGACCCTGGTGTAGCTTGCTGTCCCCTTCGCCTGCCCTTCCCGTCGCTGGGGTAGTGGCCGATGCTGTGGACCTGAAGGCCCGGCCATGGGAGTTTGATGGCCTTTCACCCTCCTACTCCTGAGTTGGCTGCAACCCTGTTGGTTGAACAAGGACATGCAGTCACTCAACATGCATAATGGTACTTTGGCTTGCTAGTCACACATGCTACATGGTGGAGGGACATCCCACACATGTGTATTATAGTGGATTATAGTGCATTTTGCCATTTGCCTAGGACAACGATGACAGCGATGTGGGTGTAGTGGCTGCTGAGGGTGTACTCCCCATTGACAAGTGCTCTTTGCCCCTTGTGCTGCCATGGTAATCGTTCCATGGGGTGACCTGGGGCGGGGGGGTCTGCTATGGCCTCTGGCCTTACTCAGCACACATGGGTGCAACACAGGGCCTGTCATGGCTGTGATGCTGCCCGAGCAACGTAACAGTGATTTTGGCCCCACACCCTGGCCTCAAGGATGTGGGGGTGTGACGTTTCACCTGGCATTGGCCCTCCATTTCAATGTGTAGCTCCCCATTCCTGTGCTGGAGTGGGGAGTTCAACACTTCAGTAGGATGCTGTTGCTACACTGGCGTCAGCACCCTATTGTAATGTCATGCACCCTGCTCTCATGCTGGACAACCCGGCACCAGCTCACATTTCCTTTCAATTGGGCACCTACACCGTCACGCCAGCTCACAGGAGCCCTTAAATGATTTTCCTGAACTGCCATGGCAGGGGGGCCTATGGGTAGCTGATGTTGCACCTGGCCCAAGTGCCAGCCCTGGTGCTGCACATGGTTGCATGTGCACCCATGCACATTCATACTGCTGTGCATGGTTACGTGCAGTTGCCCACCTGCCCTTGTATGCAGTAAGGGCATTGGTCCAGGCAGCACACAGGAAATATTGATGGACTGACCATGCCCCCTGCCTCCAGTGCATTGTCAGGGGCAGGCGGGAGGAGGGGCTTGAGACTCACCAGATTGGTCTTAGCTGCTGGCTCCTGCCTCAGCTACACTGACGCCTTCTATCCTCTCCATGTCCAGGATGGGGCAGGCCTTCTCCGTCTATGGGGCCAGGACGAGGCGCCCTGTGGTGCTGCCTCCAGTGGCCTGTAACTCCTGCCGGTGTGACAGGAGACTGCGCACCCTCACCTTGATGTCATTCCACCTCTTCTTACAGTCATCGCCATCCCGAGGGACTGTGCCCACAGCCGTGATTTTCTGGTAGATGGAGGTCCAGATGGCTGAGGTGTGCTGGCCAGGGGGTTTCCTGTGGCAGATCAGTGAGGACCTCCAACTCCCACTCGCTGAACTTAGGCTTTCTTAGACTGTGTTCTGGCACCTTGGCTTTGACTCTGTCCTGGGACATGGTTCCTGTATCCTGTTGCTGTGGCTGGCTACAGGAAGCAGTGGATTCAGATAAACATGGGCACCCAACTGAATGCCACTATAATCACACATCTCTTGTCCAATGTTCATAATAAAGAAGTGCAGTAGGTGTATTTGGCATCTCTAGTGCCTTCGATGGTTTGTTAAGATCTACATTTTGGCATAAACTGCTCAGTTGGGATGTACCCAAGAAGTTGGACCAGCTTTTGGTGCTGCTTCATACAGGCACCTCTCTGAGGGTACGTCTTACACAGGAGGGCTCCCTGTCTTCTAACATCTGTACATGTGTTGGCCTGAAACAGGGTTGTACTGTTGCCCCTGTACTTTTCAATCTTTATGTGCAGGATGTTGAACACATGTGGAGGGGGGAGATGTTGTCATCAGCTTGAAGGTGGTTTTAGGATTGATTAGTTAGCTTTTGCTGATGACTTCATTCTCTTCGATTGAACCCACAGGGGCTTGCAGACTAAACTTAACCTGTTTGCTCAGTACTATGCCAATAACAATTTAACCCCCAATGGGAGCACATCAAAAATCATTATTTTTTCAAAGGAAGGAAAGAGAACTAAACACTTTACTTGGAATCTGGCTGGGGAAAAACTGGTATATGTGGATTCCCTAAGGTATCTGTGATACAATCTGTCCAGTCGTTGGTCATGTGATAATAATGATATGATATTGTATTTATATCGCGCTCGTACTCAAGTGGTTCAAGTGTGCAATCTGGAATTTGTGTCTTGATAGTAGGCTCTCTCCATTGACCTAAAAAATGAAGTGTTTTTATAGAAGGGTATGCAAGTTCTCTGCTCTACCCATTTGGCGCTTTTATTTGGCAAAGGTTGAACCAGTAATTCTGTATGGTTTGGACTTCTGCCTCTTTGACATGGGGGATTTTTTGAATGTGGTACAGGGTAAACTGTGGAAACAGGTTTTGGGTCTTTCCAGTGCTATTCAGAACTGTACTGTGAGGCATGAGCTCTGTCTTATTTCAATCAAGACCCGGTATACTTGGCGTTTGTTGGCCTCCTATTCCATCTCCTAATAGTTTGTATGTGGACTTATCCAACATTGCTAAGTAAATCACAGTTCCTTCTGTTAATCTCTTTATTAAGAGTATGAAGGATACTTTGATTCTTATTGGAGGAACTGAAGATGAATTAGTACATTGTCCGGGTTGCATTAAGGCTAAATTGTATACTCTAGATTGGGATTAAACTGTTGATGCTATTGGACTTTACAGTGCGTATAGTGAATATGCTAAATATGCACATAATGTTGAATGCATCCTGCGTAACCTACAGAGGCTTCCTTGCAGCAAGGTTCGAGAAGCTTACTTACATTTTCGTCTCAATCAATTCCATTCTAAGGAACGCATTTCACACTGCAAGGGCAAAGGTTCCCTTCTTGATAATATTCATTGTAGGTTCTGTGATGGCAGGTACGAACAAGAACCCTTTAAGCATGGTCAACTTCTTGCCCTTACTTGCAGGGAAATAGAGAGTGATTTATTAAACGATATACTCCAGGGGACCAAGATTTTTCCATCAATCTCTTTTGGTCTCGTCTGATGTGGGGTCACAATCTTTCGCTTATTTTATCGCTGTATCAATTTTTACTGTGTGTTTCTGTTCTTATTTAGTGAAATGTGGTTGTTTTTTTCTTTGCTTGTTTTTTTCTTTTTCTTTTATTCTTTATTTCTTGATTTTAACGAGAATATGTGTATTTATATTTGTACTTTTATCTATATTTGCTTTGTTTTATTATACATTTTTTCTATTTTGTGTAAGGTTGCCTTCGTAACTAAAAACACAATTTAAAAAAGATAGGGTTGAGTTTTTAAAATGTACGCCACTGTGCTTCCCTTTCAGGTGATGACGCTATTTCCGTCAGCAGTAATTCCACTGATTTAAAAAAAATGTATTCAGTCCATTTGGTTATACAAAACCTTTAGCACATAACAATAAACACATCAATAAACTTCATATTTGACAAATATTACCAAAGCATTAAAATTATATGATATGGCATTTGTAACGCGCCTATACACAAGTGTTTCAAGGCGCGACGAGGCAGGGATGGGGGAACAGAGGGAAGACAGACAACGATCCTACTAGGCCAGGTGTCATTCAGATTGCGCAAGTGCATGGGTGGAGGGAAGGGAAAGTGCAAGGGGAAAGGGAGGGGGAAAGTGCAGTACAGGGTAGTGGAACAACAGATAAATAATAGGGAAAAACTGGTGGCAAGTGCAAGGTAAGTGCAGACAAGTGCTGGGAAAGGGGGGCTGTCGGGATGCAGAGACAGTCCCGTAGTGCAGAGGTTGCCAGTGAGGCAGTGCAAGTGGAGAGTGGCCCAGTTGCAGGTAGAGTGCAGTTTCAGTCAAGAATTTAGCAGGGGAGACGGGGGGGAAGGCAGAAGCAAAGAGGAAGGTTTTGAGGTGTTTCCGGAACCGGAGATGGTTCTCCTCAAGTTTCAGGGAGGCAGGAAGGCTGTTCCAGAGGGAGGCCCCTGCCGCAGAGAGAGATCTACCCCCAACTCGTTGCTTGGAGTGGCTGACCCGGAGGGAGTTGGAGACGGATGAGCGAAGAGCACGAGAAGGAAGATATTTAGGAAGAGAGAGTTGAAAGTATTTGGGCCCCAGAAGGCCTTGTGGACAATGCAGAGGGTTTTGAACTTAATCCTCGCAGCCACTGGGAGACAGTGTAGAGATTTCAGTCCTGGAGAGATACGATCCCTGGGCTTGAGGCCAAGGACAAGTCTCGCAGTCCTGTTCTGGATAAGTTGCAGAGGGTGGAGAGTAGAGGCAGGCAGATTTAGATAGAGGCTGTTACAATAGTCCAGCCTAGAGAGAACCAGGGCTCTGGAGACAGCAAAAAATCAGTATTCAATAGAGGAGAGACCAAAGACAATACAAAATTGCAGGGTAGCAACATCCATGAGGATCTCAAGATAGTAACCCAAGTTCCAATCTTAGTTCTTCAACTGGGACTGATGAGGGAACTCGCAGGATAGAACAAAGGAGTTTACCCTCTAGTCTATCAATCCACCTTGTTTCTGGTTTGGGGAGCACCACAAGACCATATAGAATTCCAGGTACAATGCTCATCTTATAAATATTGAATAGTCCCTCAACACGTATTTATTTATTTATTTATTGGCAACCCTTATTGCCAATAAATGTTTTCATGACCAACCACTTCCTTTAAACTAGCGACTACAGTGTTGCCATAGTAATCATATCTAGGACTCGATTTGATAGGCAAGCCCAGCTAAGTGTAGGATTCAACCCCATCAAGCAGTTTATGATTGATCTTCCAGATGTGGTGTGGTTTCATTCTGGTTTGGCCTCCAATAACTAAGACATTGGTCTTTGAGATGTTAATGCAGAGACAGTTTTGCTTAGTGCTGGACAACTATAGGCATGTAATCCAGCATGACAGTATTGTCTGCATAACCTAGCCATGCTATTGGTTCGCCCCCAGTTGAGGGTGGAAAATTGCAGGCAGCACTAATAGCTACATTCAAATCTGATATATAGAGATTAAAAAGCAGGGGCGCTAACACGCATCCCTGCTTTAGTCCCACATTTGTTACCACTGATTTGGAGATCAAGCCCTCACTGTTTAGATGTACCACTACTAATGTATCTGAATGAAGTGCCTTTAAGCAGTCCAGTAGGTTAATTTCGCCCATAATAGGGGACGAGAGACCGAGTTGAAGGCTTTTGAGAAATCCACAAAGCAAAGATAGAGCTTCCTGGGAAAATGGCCTCCGATCTTGGCCATGGCGCAATGAAGCACACAGATGTTGTGTGTTGTGCTGCGGCCTTTACAAAAGTCCTGCCTGCTGCCTTTGTATCAGGCCTTTTTTTGTGGCCTAGGCATTAAGATGTTTTAGTAGTAACGAGGCAAATATCTTTTGTCCGGAATCCATCATGGAAGTAATCTATAGTGGGCGGGATCAAGCCTGCTACCTTTCCTGAAAACTGGAATAAGGATGGATTCCCACCAACTATATGGTATAATCCCTTTGGCCATGATGTTCAGAAAAATGTGTTCCAATGTGTACGCCCCAAAAATTGGGTTGGACTTAATAACTGCGTTAGAAATGCCATCGCGGCCGAGTGCTCTAGAGTTCTTTAGTTTCTTTATAATACAGTACAAATCAGTGCAATCAAAGACTAAGTCACTCTTCAAGAGTGGAAGGTGAGCTTTGGGTTCAGTTGTTACAATTGCTGGATCATAGTACAATTCCATACAGACTCTGAAATAACATTGTGATCTCGAAGTTCGCGCACTAGTGAGAAATGTCTAGTCATGGGCCAACATTTGTTATTGTCATTACTCCTATGTAAACGGTTTAAAAGTTTCCAATTAACATTGGAATTGAAAAATGTATGTGCCGTAAGCCAGTTCTTATACTGAGTCGGCAGTTTAGCTAATTATGTAGTTTTGTCCTCAGGTGACAGCCATCGCTCTGCAGCGTTGATATACCTTTTTGTTTATGTATTAACATATCAAAAGGATTTTTGTACGTAATATTATTAATACTCATCCTTAAATTCAGGTGCAGCAGCTTCCCCAGGGCTTGCATCATGTTGCGAATATCCCAGTTGTTGCACTCCAGCCATTTCACCAAGCAAATGCTGTTAGCATTAATATATCTGGTTAATTTGTTCAAATTGGCTGCAGAACATATGATGCAGTTACCCCTTAGATCAAGCGAGGTGGAGATATCAATATGATGGGTTATTCAGGGTCTATTTAACATATGCGACCATTCAAAAATCGCATGGTCACTCAACTCAGTTGGACGGATGGTCAGATCACTAATACTAGCCCAAGATACTGCATCCACAAACACGTAGTCCAGGCAAGAAGATATAATAACACTGTTTCTCCAAGTCATGTGTGGCCTGTTATGTAGCACACCCTTATTATTAAGACAGAACAAACCATGAGAATGTACTAAGGTGCTGCAGGCAAGCTCCCTTTCAGGATGTCTAGTCTCCACTTTCTGTTGTGTGACCCCCCCATCTGGGTATCTAAATGTGTGTGTAAATAATGATGTAATTTTCGGTCATTCAAATATCCTGCTAAAACCACATTTCCATCGAGTTGGAGGTCAGCTCAGCAAAACAAGATCTTTTCGACCAATCACTGCATATTTTTGGTACCAGAGCCGTCAGGGGGGGTCATAGATGTTAACGATAAGGGTACAATTTTTCAAGCATGATGGATTGTAAAGAATAACAGGAACAACGTGAGGCCTAATAGGGCATGCAAGGAATAGTTTTAAGTTAAAATATACACAGGCACCTATAACAATGCCCCCATAAGGGCAACCTTTAGTCTTCTGCATAGCAGATCTACAGACGACTTGCTAACCATCAACTTGTGACCAAGCAATTGGAATAGAAATGATCTGAAGCCTCTAGTATTCAAAGAGATTTATTTAATACTATCACACAATTTACTAAGTAAATTACTCGATATATGAAGAGTGTCAGGAACCCAGTGAATCACTTCTTTAGTTGGTTTAATTCGCTCTCTACTACAGGTCAGTGAGGCCCACAGACTAGCCTGCTCAGACATTGGTGAGCTTTTTGGAAGGACACAAGAAGGAGTAAACAGGGAAGGTTTCAGAAATGTATTCTCCGACACATTAGTCGTGTGTTTACTACATACCATGAGTTGGAAACCCCTGTTATTTAAAGCAATCATATTAGTGCATAACAAGGCCACTACGGCTCGTGAGATAAATTTAGTGAGGGCCCAGTTTGTGGGACTATCCATTATCGGGAGTTCAATGTGTAGCATGTCTTCCGAGCAGATTGTAGATAAGCCAGGAGTGATGCGCCACAGGTCAATTAGTTGGGTTCGATTCAGGAATGGGCTATCGACTCTAGGGTTTATTTCTTCTAGTTTAACCAATTTCCCGAGGGGAAGGGAACCTCCAACTTCATAATGGGTATGATGGCCCCTTGCTTTCTGATTAACCAAGCTATCCGCTAAATGTAGGTTGTTCACTATGTTTGGCTGTGAAGGAAAAGCTGTCGCTTGGCTATGGGCTTGAATTTGCGACTGGGTACCCTGTATAGTCTTACGAAAAGGCTGCAAATATAAAGCTATACCTGACTCAATATTTGATACAACTGTTGGTACAGCGGGCTGTAAAACAACAAAAGATGTAGCCATCCCTGGATTTACTAATCTAGATGATGGAATTAGTTTTCCAGAACCGGAGCAAGCCACCTGTCCAGCGGGCCCTGGAGGTAGACTTGTCTTACTGTCCCATGCCCTTGATACTTTGTGTTTTCCCTATGCGGCGGGCTATACTGTGTGATCTTAGATGCCCTAGCCAGAGGTGCCATGTTGCCAATGTTTAGCGGTTTAGATTTGAAAAAAAGCCCCTGTTTAAGCTTCCTACTACGGGACTTTCGTAGGCGGTCAGAGGGAAAAATTGGCATTTCATTTTAGGGGTTGTCCTTGGACTCTAGTAATATTGGTGAGGATAAAGCTTCAGAGGGCGCCGAGTGAAGTGCAATGGATAGAATCGAGATGGGGGAACTTTTGTTCATTTAGTTTTTCCTCTGGCCTAATTTCACTAACCACAGTGGGCATTTCCTTAGGTCGTTCCAATTGAATGCCTGTGTGGGCATCTAAGACAATGGCCCTCATTAGGACCCTGGCGCTAAGGGGTTTGCGCCAGCGTTAGCTGCGCCGACCCCTTACCGCCAACTACGAGTTCCCATAGCGCCATGGTCATTTTTCCGCCCGCTTTTTGCGGGCGTAAAAATCCATGGCGTTATGGGACCTTGGTGTTAATTACGCCACCGTAATTTACGGTGGCGTAATTAACGCCTTCCCCACTCCCATTGAGCCCTATGGGGCCGAAATGGGAATGGGGAAGGGTAAATGGGTCAATGGGGACTTACCGCCTCGCCGACCTCGGAATGGGGCGGTAAGTCCGCCATCCGCCATGGCGTAAAGGGACTTTGCGCCATGGCGGAAAAGTCCGCCGACGGCGGAAAAAATCCGCCAGGGTCCTAATGAGGGCCAATGTCAACAATCTTTGCAAGATGTGGAAACATGTTAAAAAGGTGTCCACAAACGCGAGGTTCCAACTGATTCAATTTGATTACTTACATAGGGTGTACTTGGCGCTGGCGAAATTACATATGATAAACCCTCTGTGTCACATGAATGTTCGCATTGTAGGGTGGGCGATGTAGGCTTTTGGCATATGATCTGGGACTGCCCAGTAATAATTGGATAGTGGGATGAGCTGGTGGGGTGCCTTAATACTGTATTAGAAAGTAATTATGAACTCACGCCTGCTGTTTGTCTGTGGGGACTTCTATCAGGTAAGAAGAGACATAAAATGTGGAATAAAATAGCAAAATGTATGTTAGTTGTAGTCAAACGGCAGTTCATAATTTCATGGAAAGGGGCGGGTGGCCCATCGTTGAGGCAATGGCTCCAGGATGTACAGTGATGGGGCTTGGTAGAAGTGGAATATTTACGAAAACAAAAAGACTCGGAGGGGGAAGGCGGTATAGCAGTGGACTGGGGACAATTGTTGAATCAAATGGCTTCCACCCCAGACTTGAAGCCCCCATGAGACGGTCATCGGCAAGGGGATACTGGGTGGGTGCTAAGAGGGATGGTGGGCTTCTTTGATGTGGTGAGAGGGGGGGCACTGAGACGCGGGAGGCACCAGGAGCTGAAAGCTGAATTCTACTAAACAGGGGAAGAGGGAGGTGGTGCGACGGGAATGGTGGCTCTGTATGTGTTGTTCTTGGAGGGGGGATGGGGTTCTGGGATCTGCACAGAAACATGTGGTTGCTTATACTGTATGGTCACGGCGTGTTTTATATTCTATGAAAGTTTAATAAAAAAGAAGCTTTTTATTGAAAGCTGGGACTTCATAGGAGATCGTAGTATTTCCCATTCATGTTCAAGCTTACAAATCTCACATAAGGTGGGGATTTTATTTAGGTTGACTAAACAAGGGATTTCTAGCTTTTCAGAACTGTGATAGAAGAAGATAAAGTTGTACTTTGCTGGTTCCAAAGCAGGCTGGTTGCTATGAGAAAATGCATGCAGAAAAATGTATCATTTTACAGTTAAACTTATTTTTCCCCAGACTCGCAGTGAAAACTATTTAACAACAATTAATTTTCAGTGTCTGACATTTTTTTTCATACGCTTCACTCAAAATCTAAAGCTGTTTAAGATAACAGCATCACATTAATTATTTGAGCACAATGAATGTTGCTGACTTTTCCATTTACCTGCTTTTTTATTTCTTGGTTAAAAAGGCATTTTAAATAATAGAAAAGAAGCAGAACTTGAAGTTCAGCGATTCTCTTTCAACCAATATGAAACCAAATATAAAGTAATTTAAACAATAACAAATGAGGACAGAAAAGGAGACTGACTTAGGATGACTTAATGTACACCACTCATCCAGTCCTGGAGTTTAGTCAACTAAGCAATGCTGCAGTCCTAGGTCACTTCAGTGGGTGGTTGTCCTTTTTAAAAAAAATTAAATCCATTAGAGAGCAATTTGATCAGGTATTTTCCCAATATTGGATTTATTAAATACTGAGACTTCCAGGGTTGTCCAGGCTTTCCCACGCAACGATTTAATATGGGGCGTACATGCTTTTCAGATAATGTGCATACTCATAGTGCTTTCCTCTATGCGCCCTTCCAGTGATGGCAACTAATGCCCATTGTTTTTCCATATTTAAATCACATTACACAGATGTGTAATGTGAAGAAAAGTTAGAGAAAGAGATTTCTTCAGAATCAGACCCTTATTTTCCATCAAGCACTGTCTCCAATTCAAACGTCAGCAACATGGGCACCGAAATACATGTCCACTGCATATATGTGTTGAATAAATGTGGACATGGTCCACACAGCATCCCACATAGATGTTTTTAAAATATGGACTACGAAGGAATTACAGAAAAAAAATAGGAAAATTGTCAAAATGTCCTGCATATGAAAATTGAATTTTTAATCAGGAGTTTGAAAGGGCCCTGTAAAGGAATGTAGTGGAGGGAGTCGAAGGGTCTTCTTTAAAATAATGCCACACCTGATGCTTTGAATGTTTCAGAATAATTTTTTAAACGATAGCAGAACTAGAGTACATCTATTGAAGGAACGTACCCCACAAGTTGAAAAAACACTCCACCATTAGCCCAGCCACAATCTTCAAACGTTGCAACCTTGGTTGTGTAGACATCTGGCTTAGTTAAACTACTCCTTCACAAACGCACTTAACTGCTTCCATCTTGTCTATGTCACGCAGTCGCGCAAGCGCTCTGCAATGGCCTTAGAGTGATGTGCTCTGATACAAAACGTCTACATAAATAGATACAACCATATGCCACTCTCTACTGCAGTACCCGTTTGCTTTCCGATATGCAGATCGTTGATCTTTTAAAAATAGTTCTTGTGGAGGGAGAACTCTTTCAGTAAAATGTAGAGGGCCTGAACAGTCCTCTTAGCCAGCAACATTGCTCTGATGTTGCCTGTGCTGTACCTTTTCTGTGGAAATGAAGCTTGCATTGATGCTGACAGTACAGTGCCTGTTCTCTGGCAGGAAACCATCCACTGCAGTTGCAGGTGTTTGACCAATTGTGCATGGAAGCATGCACGCATGCACTGCTGCCATTGATATGTTCTTCAGTGATGAAGTTTGCACGTCGGATGCCTGTGTTCGACTAGTTGTATAAGGAAAGAAATGCACTGCTGGTGTCTGTGTTCGACCAGTTTCTGCTACATTTGGCTCGGCAGATGTTTTGACCTACCACTCCCTTCTGCCCTAGCTATCATAGTCAAATGTAAAACATCATGGAATTGGTAGTCCCACAAATCTAGATATCCAAAGTTTGCAGACTCCTGCTCCAGTGTAAGGGATGGCTGCATCGCTCCTACCTGTGCTGTGCCTGTTCTGGGGGTTATGTGGGAGGGAAACCTGCTCTGCCACCGATGATGTACCTGCATCTGTGGAGGTGAAATGTACCTGCATCTGTGGAGGTGAAAATTGCACTGCTGCTGCCTGCGCTGTACTTCTTCTGACCATGCTGTGCCCATATTGTGGATAGGAAGCTTTCACTGAGGTTGCCTATGCTGGAACATTGGTATGAGGGAAGCATCATGCACTGCTGCTATCGAAGCTGTGGGTGTTATGTGTGAAGGAGGCTTATGCTGTTGATGCCTGTAACATTCTTGTCCTGTGGGGGTGAAGCTTGAATTGCCACTGCCTGTCCTATAAATGTTCTGTGGAAGGAAGCCGGGCAATGTTGCTGCTTGTCTAGGACCGATTCTGGTAGTGAGGTAAGCGTGTGCTGCTGCTGCCAGTGTTCTACCCGTTTAGCGAGTGGGGAAATTTGACAGTTTTATTAGAAACACGTTTTGTGCACAGCTTACTAACGAAACTAAACGAATTAAAATAAACTTTACAAAAACGTTACAGATGGGGAGGAGAAATAAATGTAATACCATAGTTGAAAGCCTATAATTTAATTATTCAGTAGAAAAAAGGCAAAGCATTCTTCACATATTTGGCAGCGCAGTTAGTAAATATTCAACACAAAGTGAGTTTGTATCAACATATATTTTTAATGCCCTTTATGAGACACGTGTTTCGGCAACTTCTATACCTTTTTCAGTCAGGGCTGAGAATATTTTTGTATCACAAATTGAAAAGAAAAGCAACAAAATGAACAGAAAGCGTAATAATGAGAAATAAGTAATGTAAAAAATACACCATATCCAATGATGGAATAACATTTTTACAATTTGTTGTAAAAATCTATGTGCGTTGGGATCACAGACAAAAAAGGGGGGGAACAGGGTGAATGTTTTAGGAATCAAAAAGAAGAAACACAATGGGTGGGGGAAAAAAAGAACACAGAATTTAAAGTGTTAGTCATGACTAGAAGATGTTTGTTTTTATCTTTAATTATTGTGTTGGCAAATGAATAAAAAGATGTTCCTTACCCAATAGATGTGTCTTTTCTGACACGTTTAGATTTCTAGTAGTTGCACAAATAACGGGTTAAATCCCACCTAAGGAGAGTGTGTTAAAAATACTATCAAATTAACAAGAACAACAGTGTTTATACAGTTAGTTTTGTTGAATTCTCATGTTTTTAAATGAGCAGTCTCGAAATGCCCTTGATTCATTCTCCTATGAATGTTTATGTAAATTATTTAGTTCCAATCCAACATAAAGTGTAATAGCTTGGCATTAATTGACATTATATGTTGCTGTCACTGCGCATTGGTAAAAGCGCCAGAATTCAAGTGATAACGCGTGTATTTCCTATCCTTCTCCCGTTTCAGTAACTGATTCAATTACGGCTGTCAAGATGCAATGTTCCAAAAGTTTGTGAATGAATACAAATATTGTATTCAATTGCTTTACTCTAGCGCACATTATGCTAGGCGCTGGACCATTACTATTGCACTGACTTGGATAAGAATTGACCGCCCGCCACCACTGAAGGCTTTACCTTCAAAGTCTCTGCAAGTTCTGTAAGCGTTGGCAACGTGAAGTTGCGAACGCTCTTTGGTTTTGTGTTATGCTGGTGTTGCTATGGCAGCCTTAGTCCCTTGTTGCTGTTGGTTGCTGCAATACCAACGGGCACCATATTTTGGGACCTAGGAGTCGTATTATCAGTTTCCAAATGCCCGTACTCACTGTGGATAATCCAATACAGAGAAAAACAAGATGTACATGATAATATGATTAAAAGCACAATATTTAGTTGCTGAAAGGATGATAACTACTAGCGCTAGAAAACATTGATTATTTTCCTTACTCAGTCAAGAAAATGCCCGTTACCAGTATGATGATGTTTTGGTCTCTAAATACCGGTCCTGTCTCGTATAATAATGACATTTACAAATTTGTATTACTCAGTCTAATAATATTGACATACCGAACTATTCCCTTGTATAGCACCACCTCCTACTGAACTAATGGTTCATAAACAAGAAGTCTGTTTTTTATTTTAATGCAATTATAACTGGATGCCTGGGCTCAATGATCTAATAATGATGGATCTAAATTCTGTTCACTGTTAGGATTATGTAGAAGCGAATGCTACTGGGCTGATTATTTTAAACAAACACGTCTGTTTACTATTTCCATAACTTTAAGAATGGATACCCTATGTTATCAGTCTACCTAAATGGTATTAGCATTCAGTAGTATTTCGGATGCTATAAAGGAAGTGTAAATAGAGGCGGTTAGTTAATAAGATAACACATATATGTCATATATATTCCAAATAAAGTTCATCACAATGTCCTGACCAAAACATATTAAATTTTTGGGGGATCCCCCTTACAGAACCCCCCCAATCTCATTGTCAGAGTTGACTCTGACAACTGTAGATCTGTATCTACAAATTGTTTGCGCTTCTTGACGTCTACCAAGATTGACCTTTCTTAGTCCAATGAATTTAATATCACGTTTGTCATCCATTTGGTGACAGGTTTGCCAGTGTACTGCTAGTGGCAGTGTTCCATCTTGACTGCCAAATAGGGACATATCTTCGCAAATTCTTATCCTCAGTTCTCGGATAGTGCTCCCAATGTAGATTTTATGACAAATACAGACTATGGCATAAATGACATATTTAGATTTACAATTAATATTGTCTTGGATAGTTTTCATTGTTCCATACATGTCTTTGAATGTATTTGTTGGTGCGTGTGCACACTTGCCCATAGTACACATACCGCACTTTCTGAATCCGGATACTGTTTGTAACCATGTACTTACTGTAGGTTTATCTTTTTCTGGTAGCTTGGATAGGCTTATGTTCATTTTTAAGGTTCGGGCTCGTCGATAGATGACGCTTGGATAGTCATCAATATGTTTACTGATGTGTTCATCCAATTTTAGAAGATAACAATTTTTACGTAATATCCGTCGTAGTGCTCCATTATTGCTGCAGTATGTGGTAATGAATTTGACTTGCCAGTCGTATTTTCTGGCTCAGGGTTGATTCTCTGGTTATGCCTTTTGCTTGTTCGCATGCAGTTTGTATAAATTTGGCCTTGTAGCCTCTCTTCCTGAATCTTCTGTATAATAGCTTGCATTCTTGTTTGAAAATGTCTTGATTTGCACAATTTCTGTGTGGTCTAATGTACTTCCCTTTTGGGATGTTTCGTTTCACTGGGCCATAGTGACAGCTGGTTGCAAAAAGGGTTGAGTTAACTTCTGTATGTTTGTGAAATGTTCTTGTCATTAGTTTGTTGTCCTGCACATAAATCAACAAATCCATAAAATTGATGTTGGTTCAGCTGCTAACGCCTGTGCATAGTATCCCCAAATCATTCCTGTTTGCTCTTAACATGAATTGTTCCAAATCTTCAGATGTCCCGTTCCAGATTAGGAGAACATCGTCTATGTAGCGAGCCCACATAATCACATTCTTTTGGAATGCTGTGTCTGTGTAAATGTGCATGTCCTCATACATCCCCATGAAGAGGTTGGCTAATGCCGGGGCATATTTTACCCCTATTGCTACCCCTATTTTCTGTTTGAAAAACTTGTCATCAAACAAGATGTTATTTTCCAGGGTTGTTGCGAGCAGATGACATCACTATAGACGCAGGGCAACACATCTTGATATTTCAAGACCCCAATGGTTTAAATGTATAATTTAATTATGACATGCGTAATGGGAACTGCCAGTTTTGTACAAATGGGGTCAGAAAACAGCAACCCAAGTGCGCATTTCAGGAAATAATAAATCCCAGTCTTGCAAACAGCTTCTGTTTTTCCAAAACACTATAATTCCACAATGATCTTCAAGGGGTATACTCTCACTTTCAATAGATCCACAATTCGTAAAAACTGGGGTATGTTATTTTGGCCTTGTCCCAGCATGATGCAGTCTCTTACCTTTCGGTGGCTGGATCCGTGTGATTTGACAGAAGAAAACCTGATCGATTCACAGATCCTTGATTCCCACCCACTCAATCTGGCCTACCAGACCCTTCTCCAGCGTCCTCATCCATCCAATCCTATTTCTTCGCATTCCTTACCCCTGCTCCCTTCCCTTTTATACAAAAATAGGTACTGTAAAATACACTGTTCAGACAGTGGGCTGGTTAGGCTGATGGCTTGCTCATATTCAGGAAGATGGGTCAGAAAATTTCTGGCACCATAGCGAATATCAAAAATTTGCACCCATGAGCACACTGATTATTTTCCCAATAATTGCTGTCAGCCGAATAGAAGCATTTATTTCCTATTGCACAGCTTGACATGCCAAAACCTCTTTAGAAGCGTACGCTGTGCTAAAACTCATAGGAAGGGTCCCAAAAATCACAGGGTATTTGTGTTGGTTGGTAGTCTGACAAAAAATGCAAAAACTGTTTAAAGAAAACTGGTGGATTTTGGTTTAAGAAGCATGTTCCACTTTGGAAATGCCTTTTTTGCTGTGAATATGATGTTGTAACCTGCACATTTAAAAAACAATAGTGTGCTTTGCATGTGGAAAGCCAGCTTTTAGCATAGATGGCCCCCACCTCAATGATATTCATGTCCCATCTATTCCTGTGTCTGCTTCTGGTGAGAAAATAGAACAGGGTAAGCAAAGGTGGTTGTAAAGAGAAGTGTCTGTTTTAAAGAAGAGTGAAGAGAAAATGAAACGGTGGCGGCACAGGTGACAGGGAGCAGGGAGCAATGTACACGCTGTGGCTTTGAGAATCAGAGCTATTATTGTAAATGAGCAATGAGGGTGATGTGTCAGAAATGTGGAAAGAAGAGATACTTTGAAAGGTTTGCAGAACAAATAGGAGGAAATGATACAACAGTCAAGTGTGTCATGTACAGAGGGGTGGATTGGTGTAACAAGGTGGTGAGCATTAGTAGGGTGGATGATGATGAGGATGAGGGTGAATATATGCCACTAGAAGTGGGAGTTAAATTGGCTGGGTCATTCTTGAGAATGCTTCAGATTCAGGGTCTCTGTGCATAATAGAACTGGATAGAGAATATGAAAAGATTAGGAAGGGACATGTTCACAATATGAATAGGAGATGAATTGACGTTATAGGTTATATAAGAGACACAATTGAAAATAATGGCAAAATGGTGAGAGGTAAAATATATGTATTGAGATCCAGAGAATATTTATTGGTTTGGGGTCACCAGTGGAAGTTATGCATGGAACTACATGCTAGAAAGGAGGAACAGATAAGCATAATAGATCAGGATAAAAGCGAGAACTTTGTTAGAAGAGTGGCTTGGGAGTTTAACAAAGATTTTAGATCACAAATTGGCAAATGAAAAGGGTTTTTGCATCGCAAAAGGTTGCAAACAGGCACTGCACCATGTGTCCACAGAGTGAGAATGGAACCGATGGGTGTATGGGAAAAATTGAGAGCAGAATTGAATGGGTTATGTAAGGTAGGAATCATAGAACCAGTTGAGTGCAGTGGGTGGTTATCACCATTAGTAATGATGGAGTGCCCAGATGGCCGAATCAGGTTATGTGTATATTTAAGAGATCTTAATCGTAAGATTTGGGTAGATAGGTATCCATTACCTAAGGTCAATGAGATGTTGGCGACCATGGGGGAGGCAGGGTGATTCACCACTTTAGATCTATCATCAGCCTACCATCAGGTGCAGCTACAACTTAAATCGCAGGCACTAACATCATTCTCATTCATCACACCAATTGGTGCATACCCGTATCAGCGAATGCCTTTCGAATTAGAATGAGCATTAGCAGTGTTTTGGGTGTAATTGAGGACTTAAGAGATACTGGTGGTACAATGCTTTCAGGACAACTTACTAGTATGGGTCAGAACTAAGAACAAACATGACAGCAAAGTGGAAAGGGTGCTCCAAATATTAGAAAAAGCAGGATTGACTATCAAAAAAGAGAAATGTCAATTTAAAGTATGGCAGATGTCATATTTGGGGCATATCCTGAAAGAAAAGGGAATTAGAACACGGACAGAAATTGTGGATGCTAACCGCAAAGTAGAGACACTGAAGAATAAGGATCAGTTGAGATCGTTCCTCAGCCTAATAGGATATAATGCCAAATGAATAGAGAATTGTGTGTATTAATGCAGCAGCTTTGAGAGAGTTGTTGAAACCGGGGACAGAATTCAAGTGGCGTTAAAGAGCTGATAAGGTATTCTGTAATCTAAAGAAAGAGGTAGCAAATGCACCTACATTGTATCAATTGGAGCCTGAGCCTAAAACAATATTGACTGTAGATGCCTGTGTGCGTGTGTTGGGATGGTTTTATGGCTGATTGTAGGATACAATGAAAGCAAAACAAAATATTGGTCTATGGAAAAAGAAGCATTAGCATGCTTTTTGGTATCAATATATTTCAGAACATTTTTAATCGGGTGTACCAAATCACAAACCCTTAGTGCATTTACTGCATATATTCACATCAAGAGGTTTAGGATTGGCTACTCCACACATAGTGGTTGGTGGCAATGCAGAAATATCATTTTAAAGTTCAATATATTCATGTTAGACATAAACCTGTGGCTGATTGTTTGTCCAGGTTACCACATGGTGACAGTGGAGATGTGGTGGAAGTGAGTGAAGAATGGGTGGCCCACGTGGAAGCAAAGGTATCTGCCATTACAGGGAGATCGGAGTTGATGACAGAGGGGATGAAGGACCAGGAATTGTAGAAAGTCATAAACTACTCAAGCCAAGCATGGGTAGGCGAAGATGCCAAAATGTCACTGTATGTTAATGTCAAGAGGAGCTGAGCGGATCGAAGTTTGGAGTGACAAGAGGTGAAGACTAGTACCTTAGTCGAGTTTGAGGTGCAAGTTGGTAAAGCAAGCACACAATGGTTATATATCGAATAGTTTAACCAAGAGAAATTGAGGGTCAGATTTTGGTGGCCTGGAATGGATGCAATAGGGGAAGAAGAGGTTGGGGCATGTACACTGTGTACATTAAGTGATAAATCGTTAAAGACACAGAAGCAGGACATAACTACCGGATCAGGTGTGGGAGAAGGTTTCAATAGATTATATGGGCACAATAAGAATACTGGGTCGGGAGAGTAGGCTTGGTATAGTATTGGTGAATTATGCATCAAAATGGTTTGAGGTAGGCTTTAGTAGACAATATAATACCATCTAAGGTGATCCAGTTTATCGAGGAGGTATTTTTGAGGGAAGGATTTCCCAGAATTGTTGTGTGAAATAACATTGTTCAGCTAATATTGTGGGAGATGCAGGAATACCAAAGTGCTAATGGGACAGAGAACTGCAGGACAGCATTTCAAAATCCAAGAGCTAATTGGCTGGTGTAGCTTGTTAACCAAATCATTAAGGAAAGCATACAGTTAGCACATGCAATCGGAATGGAATAGAGGAGGATGATATATAACATGTTGTTAGCATACAGGGATACACCAAATGTGGCTACAGAAGTGGCACCGTTTGTGTGAATGAGAGGGAGAGAGATGAGGTCCAATGTATATCCACACTAGATGTGAGACCAACAGTGTTCTAAGGAAGTTAGAAAAGGAGCTACAGAAAATATTATACATTACCAGAGCACATATGGGACAGGAAGTAATGCAGAAATCTTGAAAGGAAATACAGTGGTAGTAGGAGACAATGGGGGTCATTCCGAGGTTGGAGGTAAGGGACTACCGGCGCCTGTAAGGGCACCGATGGCGGTAATCCCTTACCTCCGTATTCCGTGTTCCCTTTGCGGGTCCCTCTTTACCTCCTGCTTTTAGCAGGAGTAAATTACGGGCCCCGCAAAGTGACCTTGGAGTAAATTACGGCACCGTAATTTACGGTGCCGTAATTACCTCCTTCCCCATTCCCATTGAGCCCTATGGGGGCAGAAATGGGGATGGGGAAGGGCTATGGTGAATGGGGAATTACCGGTCCATCCAACCTTGGAATGGACCGGAAATTACTCCATTCACCATGCCGGTATTCCATGGAGTAAATAGCTCCATGGTTGCCAACCATGGAGCTATTTACTCCATGGTGTAGTCCTAACTCGGAATGAGGGCCATTGTGAGATTGAAGTAAAGAAGTAACGAAAAATTATGATCCCATTGAATTCATTGGTCAAGGAAAGAACCGTATAGTAACTGCTAGTGGTAGGAAATGGAGTAAGGGTCATATAGTTGTCATGAGCCATAGTGTGGCAGCAGAACTATCTACTCACCAGACATCGGAAAGTCAGAAAGCCTTGCATAGATAACGGGATGGGGTTATGGGAGAATGTATGGAAGTGAGTGGATATGCTGAGAATGGGTAATGGACAATCTGTGCAAGAAGAGAAGAGATTAAGAGTGAAAGAAGTAGGGAAACCAAAGATGTATAGTATGCCACTGTTGATGAAGAAGAGGGTGTGATGATTAAAAGGAGCATTGAAGCGGGTGAAAGGATCCAATGGAGTGAGCAAAGAATTGGATGGGAGGGCATGTGAAAGTAGATGACCAGCCTGTTTCGAAGACTATGGGCTTCATTCTGAGATTGGTGTTGCAGAAACAAATGGAGGTAATTCCACTACCAATTCGTTTTGAGGCAGTAACAGAATTACCTCAATTTTTCCCACACCGCCAAAAATAAGTTTTGGCAGATTTACCACCAGACAAAATACAAGTGGTATTTCTACTCGAAATTAGGCACTATGTATTGCATTGATACATTCACAATGGGAAGTAATCTTATTCCAGTGGAACAATAGATGGTTACAGAAAATTTACGATATCATTTGTAGGGTCTGGGCTTGCTGATGGTACTCTTGTTCAGAGGAGAATTGCCTAGCATTTCAGTGCTGGATTACCCTTGTGGGTGGTACCAGACTGAGATACAAATGGCTATTTGTTTTCTGTAAAGGGTACAGTGAGCAAAAACATGGTTGTAGACCCTCCTAAGTGGAAGAAATTCCAAACAGGGTATTTGACACATGTTCGTTATCAGTAGAGGGGCTCCAACACTCCTTTGTAGTTTTGTACAACTTGGGGTTTCACCCTAAGTAGCCCTGGGTAATCCAGACGCGGACCCCTTGCTCACTGTGCCTAAAAGAGGCTCAGCTTCAACTCACTGAGGAGGGCCAACCAGGCCGAAATACGTATCTGGGGATGCTGATGGTACTTTTCATAGGAGAATTTCCTAGCATTTTGGTGCTGGACTGCCCTTGTGGGTGGGACTAGACTCATATACAAATGGATATTTTTTCTCTGTGAAGGGTGCAGTGAGCTAAAACGTGGTTGTAGACCCTCCTGAGTGGAAGAAATGCCATAGAACATGATATTTGACCCATGTTCGTTATCAGTAGAGGGGCTCCCACACACCTTTGTAATTTTGTAAAACTTGGGGATTCACCCTAAGTAACCCAGGGTAACCCAGACGTGAACCCTATCCTCACTAGGCCTTGGAGAGGCTCAGCCTCCCCTCACTGAGAAGGCCCAACAAGACTGATACACTTGTCTGGGGATGCTGATGGTACTCTTGTTTAGAGGAGAATTGCATAGCCTTTTCGTGCTAGACTATCCTTCTGGGTGGGACCAGACTGATATGTAAATGGTATTTTTTTCTCTGTGAAGGGTGCAGTGAACTAAAACGTGGTTGTAGACCCTCCTGAGTGGAAGAAATTGCATTCATGGTATTTGACCCATGCTCGTTCTCAGTGGCTCCCACACTCCTTTGTAATATAATTTGTAGTGTTTTGAAAAATATTTGATATATATTTATAGGTTATCTTGAGTTATATTATAATTTGCATCAAGCAAAAAAATAGAATAAGAGTTAATCATATTTTTTGTTTGCTTTTCATTGTTCATAATGTGTGGTTGCAGGATTATTGTTCTATTCATGGTATGTCATAGAGTGTGTGGGATCATACATATAATGTAGTAGCTTACAGGTGGTGCTTGTAATTCAAATGCCACCACACACCAGAGTGACAGTTTGTAGAAGAGAGGAAGCTAGGACCTGGGAAAAATGTTTGCTCTATTTACATGGAATAAACATAAGCACTTTTCCATCAATTGAATGTGTGCAGCAAATTAGTTACAACACACAAGTTAAATATATTATTTTCTCCAGCATTGGATCTTTCATGGATTGACATGCTCTTGAATATTCCCTGCGGTCATGCTGGGAACCCTCAGTAATATTAAAGCAGATTGCTTTTAAATTCTTTAAAACTGCTTGTCACCTTAGTGTTTTATTGCAGTCGTTTTTAGTCATACTGCCCACAGCCAATTAGACAGGTCCCCTTAGCCCCATCCCTGGTGGCTATTTTCAGATTTTTGAATACACGTTAAGTACAGGGAGTCCTCAAGAATGATCTGTTCTATAATATTGATGATTTTTGTCTATTTTGATGGTTCTTTCCATCAAAACTTCCAGTTAGGTGCTGTATCACTTCTTGTTTACAGCAGTGAGGTTTCAACCCATTCCATTGCCTCCGGAGTTCCAATCTTCTGTCTGAGGCCTTCAGGAGTCCATTGAGATTACAGACACAAGGAAGAGAAGCCTTTTTAAAGTTTACTCAACATCTAATCTGAAGAACGTTTACATTGTGGATCTTCATGAATAGTGTCTTTGCTGTCTGTATCTGGACGACGACTTGAACAACTCTATCATCTGCCAGTCTCTTTTATCCAAGACCCACAAGGACCACCACCGGAGGTTAGTGGCCTGGTTGGAAGAGGTAGCCCTCTGACTCGACCTCTGTCTGAAGTTATGCCTCTGTCAGACACAGCAGACCCCTAGAATGCACTCCCTCTTTAAAGAGATCAAGGTCCCACAAGGAGTCTTCCTGTGGGAAGAAGGCAAAAAAGGGACATGGATCACACACTTGGGCTGCTTCCTCGTTGACGATATCATTGACGTCTATGTCTTTGTCTCTGGTCCCCTCATTGACCACTTTGGCACCGAGAATGCCTTTTCAGAAAAGCGACGCTTGTCCATGACTACATTTCCATCATCAACAGCATCATCATCGTGACCCCATTGATGACACACAATCGGGTCAAACCCTCATTAACAACAAAATCCTCTTGGATGATGGCCAACCCGCCAACGACTCTGTCGACCACCTCATCAATGCCCAAGGCAACTATGCTGTCTAGTAAAACCATTGCTTTTGTTCACATCAAGCACTTTGTTGACGGCCAAATCTTCAACGTCATTGCCATTGAAGCCTATGCCATGACCAAGCATATCTGCATCGTCGACAACGCCTGTACAGAGGCCCTTGGTCTCCACGTTCCGAAGGGGAGTTTCTGTGGACAGAGATGTCCCGTCCACATTATCGTACTTCCTCAGGCCAACTCGTGCTCAGCGACTGTGTTCACTGGCTCCTTACACATCACCTGTCCATCCATGGCCCTTGCTGCACAACACTACAATAGGGGGCTGATTCGGACATGGAGGGACCGGAGGTGGTGTCTTCAGACAACAAAGAAGGAGACACGAAGAAGGAGAAGCTATTGTTAACATACCTCCACCAGGTCCACCAAACAAGGCCTTCCTCTACCTCAAGGGCCCACTCCATCTTCTCCAGTGGCAACTCAACCTTCTCCAAGGTCTCCTGTCCCTAAGGGTATACCTTCTGGTTCAAGAGATGTGTCAATGGATATACTATCTACTCTGCAGAAATTAGTTTCGGAGCTCCAGCATCAGCTTCCAGGTGCACCATTGCCTCCTCCAGTGCAAACCTGTGAGGTCCCTTGAAGGGAAGGCCTAGCTCCTCCACCACCCTCCAGACCTCTTCTAGGGGATCCACCTTTACCAACGGTCACCCTCACAGATACTGACACCAACACTGACACGGACAACTATCCATCAGATGACTCCCCAGGAACCCCCTCACAGACGAGTTTGAAGACCTGGTGTCAGGTGACAGTGAACCAGCAGATCTACCGCCAAGAGATTCGAAACCCAGACAGGGTTGCCTCCTTTCAGACCCTGATGACAAGGGCTGCAAAGCGTTTTGATCTTAGACCTGAAGAACAGAAAGGAGGGTTTTCTTTACCAGCAATGGGAATCTTCCAGGAAATCAATGGTAGCCATTTCAGTGCTGGAAGATATCTGGGAGGACGGCCTCCTGGTCATGAGAAACCCTATCTTGGTACCCCATTAGATGGATCGCTTTGAGAAAAAATACAATGTACCAAATTCAGCACCCAAATGGCTGTGCACACAACCCTGCCCAGACTCAGTTGTTTCTACAGCAGCGCGTAAGCATACTGCTAATCTCTCCTTTCCCTGTATGGTGCCTTCAGACAAAGAGGGAAAACATTAGATCACACACTTGGGCTGCTTCCTCGTTGACAATATCATTGACGTCTCTGTCTTTGTCTCTGGTCCCCTCATTCACTACTTTGGCACCGAGAATGCCTTTGTTCTACAAACACGCTTCAGAAAAGCGACGCTTGTCCATGACTACATTTCCATCATCAACAGCATCATCATCGGCGACCCCATTGATGACACACAATCGGCTCAAACCCTCATTAACAACTAAATCCTCTTGGATGACGGCCAACCCACCAACGACTCTGTCGACCACCTCATCAATGCCCAAGGCAACTATGCTGTCTAGTAAAACCATTGCTTTTGTTCCTGTCGAGCACTTTGTTGACGGCCAAATCTTCAACGTCATTGCCATTGAAGCTTATGCCATCATCAAGCATATCTGCAATGTCGACAACGCCTGTACAGAGGCCTTTGGTCTCCACGTTCCGAAGGGGAGTTTCTGTGGACAGAGATGTCCCGTCCACATTATCGTACTTCCTCAGGCCAACTCGTGCTCAGCGACTGTGTTCACTGGCTCCTTACACATCACCTGTCCGTCCATGGCCCTTGCTGCACAACACTACAATAGGGGGCTGATTCGGACATGGAGGTCCCGGAGGTGGTGTCTTCAGACAACAAAGAAGGAGACACGAAGAAGGAGAAGCTGTTGTTAACATACCTCCACCAGGTCCACCAAACAAGGCCTTCCTCTACCTCAAGGGCCCACTCCAGCTTCTCCACTGGCACCTCAACCTTCTCCAAGTTCTCCTGTCCCTAAGGACATACCTTCTGGCTCAAGAGATGTGTCAATGGATATACTATCTACTCTGCAAACATTAGTTTCAGAGCTCCAGCATCGGCTCCCAGGTGCACCATTGCCTCCTCCTGTGCAAACCTGTGAGGTCCCTTGAAGGGAAGGCCTAGCTCCTCCTCCACCCTCCAGACCTCTTCCAGGGGATCCACCTTTAACAATTTGTGTTCTCAACAATGGATAAAATACCATAGTTGCAAAGGACATATTTTGGTGTGAACAAAGCTTTGGGTGAAGACATTGCCAGAGCGTCAAAACTAGATTGGGGTCATACTGCCCCCTAGGGAGTGTAAAAAGTGTTGCAGAACTAAATTTCGGCATCTTTCTGCCAAGCTCTTCAATGGTTGAACAGTCAGCACAATCTCACTCAGGGGGCACCCTTTCGTCTTCCAGTACATCAAGCCACAGTGACCACGGATGCCTTCTTAGAGGGTTGGGGAGCCCACACAGGATAATTACTCGCCAGAGGTCTTTGGCTACCAGATGAAAATGTCCTACACATCAGTGTCCTCGAGTAAAGGCCAGTGTTCTGTGCCCTAAAATCCTTCAGACTGCAGATGCAGAACAAGGTTGTTTGCACCTTCACAAACAACACCACCACCTTGTTGTACATTTGCAAGCAGGATGGGACCTGCTCTCCCATTCTGTCTACATGTTTCCGATTCCCTTCCATCTGCCAGGGATCCATAATATGATTGTGGTTTTGCTCAGCAGGGAACTCAGCTCATGCTACGAATTGGAACTTCACCCAAACCAAGTTATCCACCTCTTCTCCGAGTGGGAATGCCCGGAGATCGACCTGTTCGCTACCATGGCCAAAGAGAAATGCAACAAGTTTGCAAGTCAGTTTCACCAACAAGGAGCATGGGGGACACATTCTCATTCAATCTCATGGGAAGGATGTTAGGGAGAATTCTCATTCTATGGCTAATTTCCCTCACCTAGTGAGTCCCCCAGCAGCTTTGCTGGATTTCTGGAGTTTATTTTTTCCTCTTGGTAAGAGTGTGAGCCTTTTTACCACTCTTACATGTGTTTTGCCTTGTGTAGTTCTACAGTTTGTGTGATCTGAGGCTCTGGAGTACACCACTCCATGAGCCACACTTTTTGTGTGTGTTACACAGCACCTTCAGTGCAGAAACACAGGGTTGTCTTTGAGACTTCCCTCTGACTCCATTTCTCTGGGGCTGACTACTGTCACCCGAAAACAGGTAAAGTTGCCATTTACTTTATGTAGTCATTTAAAACTACAGACCCAGTACACCCCATCTTACATGGAGTACTGAAAAGGGTTAATTCATATCCCTTTTTGTCTGCGCCTCTCTGAGCTTTGTTTTTGCTCTTTTAACATTTAGACTTGGCTGGTGGCAGGGGTATCTACCCTAACTTTTCTACCGCGATTAGACTATATAAACGTGGTATTGTTCCAGGCTATTATTTAGCCTCGAACATAAACCCGCTTGACCAAATACTCTTTCTTTTGGCTCCAGTCGGGTTTATTCACCATTTATTTTTGTTAAAGTCATTCTTGTGTTTTACTTTGAGCGACAAACCAGGTTTGCCTTCTTTGTTCACCATCTTTTGGCGGGCTTCTCCCAAGATGCCCTCCTCTTAGCGCCTGGGTGTCTAGGTGGGCTGAATGTGAGGGAGGCGTGTAGTCACCCTCTGCACAGGGTATCCTTGGAAACCCAAGTCGCACTTCGGCGTGATTGGCGGAGCTGGTTGTCCAGGCTGGACAAACCCCCCTGCTGCGTGATTGACAGCCAGGCTGTGTGAATGGGGGATTTTCCCATAAAAGGCAGGACTCTTGGCCTGGAAGTCAGAGTCGCCACTGGAACTGCAAGGAACCGAAGAGAAGCGGAGAAGTAGACGGCTGCTGCAGCTACCGAGTCCCGGTGAAGCCCTGCTGCAGTCCTGAGCAATCTACCCTTCAACGACAAGAGAAGATCCAGTCCAGAGTCTTCTTCCCTTGAGCCTGGTGGGATCAACCAGCTCATCTTCCACAGCCAGAGGATCCTCTTCGTGGTCGAAATCGCTGCACCCTGCTGTAGTGGTCCGGATAGCGATCTGTAGAGCCTCTCCTGTTTTAAAGGAGCACACCTTTTATTCACTGTCGCTGCTGCTGGCCTCATCCCTGGATAGTGCAGATCCCTCCAGACGTCCTCCTTCTTGTCCCCACGACTGAAGCTCCAGGAACCGTGAGTCTGCAGGAAACTACAAGGAACAACTGCCGTGGCACCAGCTTCTTCAAAGAATAAGGTACTGTGTCCCGCTTTGAGAAACTAGGGTGAACCCTTTTCTCCTCATCAAAGGCTTGCCCTTGTCTTCCTTCCCTCTTATAACATTTGCTTCCTCTGTTGACAATATCCAAGTACTCCTGGCAACCTTGAATCGTGAACTGTCTGACTGTGTGATCCTTGACAACAGGAACCTGGTTCCACTTGACACTGGCGCAGGCCTATTGACTTTTATCTTCTTGTCAGCAAGTGTTCTCTGATTCTGTCTGCCTTGACAAAAGTATTGCCTATGATTTTTGCCCCCAACTCTCTTGTGTTAACTCAGGTGCTAAGTGTGTTTTAACTCTGTTACATTTCTTTCCGCGAGTACGCGTATCTTTAGTAAGACCGAACTGTCATTAATGTCAAAAAGTGATCGCATATGTATTCCCGGTAATGCCTTTTGTTTCAGAACACCAGCCTGTCAAATCCTAAGGTACTTACCTCGAATTGTTCTGCAAAAGGAGAATTGGTTGTGTGTAGTGTATTTTATGTGTGGTTTTAATTTAATAAAAGTGAAGTGTTTTGCAAACAGATGGTCTAGAAATAAATGTGCTTTTACTTTTCAACCAAAAACCTTGAGTCAGTGTTTGCTTGGGTGATAGTAATTGTAGTCCTTTGTGTAATCTCTACTACTGCTCATTTGCTCTTCAGATAAGTCTGGATGCTCTGCTACTGCTACCACTTTAACAATGTAGTACAGGCTTGTACCAAAGGTGAACTTGTATTACCACTTGTAGTCTTAATTGTGTGTAGTGGTCCATAAGGGCACTGCACAGGATTCTGCCTAACAAAGGACTGTTCCTTTATGCTTTCCCTCCGATCCATCTTCTACCCTGAGTTCTCATTACACTCAAACAGAGCTGCTATATGATGATCCTGATGGCCCCAACATGGCCGCAGCAAATTTGGTACTTAGACCTGCTTCACCTGTCGGTGGCTCCATTCATTAGATTAACCCCGCTCCCAGACCTCTCTTCATAGACTGCGGGTCAGTGCTACACCACAACCCAGCATCCTTCAACTTGACGTCCTGGCTCTTGTAGCCTTAGAGTTGGAGAGCATTCTGCTACCCAAGAATGCAAGAGGATCCTAGCAAGAGCAACATCTTGGTTGTCTTGCTACAAAAGCAAGTGGAAGCGCTGTACCATATGGTGTGCAACACAGCAACTACAACCGTTACATGTTCAGATGGCACAAGTCTTACCATACTTCCTGTCCTTGACAGAAGCTGGGCTAGCACACTCTTCCATCAACATGCATTTAGCAGCCATCTCACCCTAATCGCGTCCGTCAGGTACGCTTTCCCTCTAGTCACACAGGTTGGTTAAAGAATTCCTCAAAGGACTGTTCTGCACTTTTCCACCCGTTCAAGCTCCTGCTCCAGCTTGGGAACTCAGTGTAGCCTTCTCAAAGCTAATGGACCCTCACTTCGAACCTTTGCACAGAGCCTCCTGAAGTTTCTCTCCTGGAAAACAGCGTTCCTCATTGCCATTACTTCTGCCAGGCGGATACTACTTGAGTTTTCACCAGTCGAAGGTGGTGCTTTGCACAAATCCTTCCCTCATGCCGAAAATTCCTTCTTCTTCTATCTGACTATATTATTTTTTTATAGCGCTAAATCGCCCGGAGGGCAGGCCTCGAAGCGCTCAAGCGTTCTTTACACCTTAGTGAACCCTTGATTTCACCTGTATGCTTTGGCTCTCCTTTGTCTCTAGCAGAGCGATCCCTACACTCTCTAGATGTCGCCCGAGCCCTCATGTTCTATGTGGCTTGTACAGAGGAGTTCTGAAAGTCATCACAACTGCTTGTTGCCTTCGGACCTGTCGGCAAGTGGACTGCCTTTTCAACGTCTTCCATTGCGAGGTGGCTGTCAGCGTGCATTTCCCATTGTCTGGCCAACATGCCCCTTTCAGGAAGACCAAGAGCACACTCGATGTAAGCCGTGGCTCCACTATGGCATACCTGTCTGGTGTTCCCCGCCTCGAGATCTGTAGTACAGCCACATGGAGGTGTATCCATACCTTCACATGGTTCTACAGCGTCGTTAGGGATTCAAGGGAGGAGACCTGAGTCGGCCAATCCGTGCTTTGCAACCTGTTCGCATGAGCTGAGTGTTGCAGAGGTGAGTTTGTTTACTTGTGTTGAGCTGTGCATACGACCATTTTGGTTGTGTATATGAACTGGTTTATAATCTTATTCAAGAGCATGTGAATCCATGAAAGATCCAATGCCGGAGAAGGAACAAGTTACTTACCTGTAACTCCTGTTCTCCAGCATTGGTATCTTTCATGGATTCACATGTGACCCTCCTTCCTACCCCTCTTCTTGGCTCTTTATGCCACATTACGTGCGCTGCCAAATCGGAAGATAGCCACCAGGGGTGGAGATAAGGGGACAAGTCTAATTGACTGTGGGCAGTCTGACCGAAAATGACTGTAACAGAGCCCTAAAATGACAAGCAGTTCTAAAGAATTAAAGGCACACTCCTTTAATGTTACAGAGGATTCCCAGCCTGATGACAGGGAATATTCAAAAGCATGTGAATCCATGAAAGATACCAATGCTGGAGAATAGAATTTGCAAGTAAGTAAATTGTTCCTTCCTACTTATAGCAATGTTCTGGATATCTCAATAAGCTAAGCTTTAGCCAGGAAGGCACTCACAACCTGTTAATACTGTTTGCATTCTACCTGCGCTTCCTGTACGGAATTCCTCACAAAAGATAATCTTTTCTTGCATTATTTTGTGAAGTACCTGGTCATGATTAAGGTGCTATGCAAAACTGATGCCCAGATGACAGCCTTTTGCAAGTGATCAAAATGTATCACTATTGGAAAAGGGTAATTATTAAAAACTCCAGAAATTCAACACAAAGTCTCTGTCAATCAAAGTTAGAGCATGCAACTGTAAATATTAATGTGGCCTCTGATCATAGTTGGGAATGTGGGGCACTGAGAAGTACCTGGTAAAAATATTAAGATGTTTGTGGCATTCTAAAGGGGGCATGGATGATCGCTTGTAACCCACTTTCAAGTTATACTCCCAGCTCCTCTTCAAGAAAAATAAATGCGGAGGCTGGCAGTGAAGTTGGCCCCAATGTTCTCACCCCTCTGCTATTCAACACACGTCATGCTTGTGGTACTTACTGCTGGTACGGGCCGTGGACATTGTACTGTACTATAGCACATAATCGCCACCGGTCTGACTAGAGAAATACCACTACTTTGGTTCATTGTAGTGGGTAATCGACCACCGCTACCAGAGAATCACATATAGATTCTGTGACTTTTGGCTCTAGCGCCATCTATACTCAATGGAGTTCAGTTAGTTGTATTGTATCAACAACCACATGAGTTATTTTGCCAATGGAATCTCAGTCCTTAAACATGGTGTGATGTGTGAGGTGGTCCTACAAACATATTCACATAGGTTTAAAACGTACTCTAATAATCATTGTTTTTGAACTATGTATCCATTACAATACGTGGCAATCAAAGTGATATTCCTTTTTATTTCCAATCTAGGAAAGGGTAAGGAGGCAGATATTTGTGGAGGATAACGTTCAGCAAGGATCCAGCAAAGTACAAAGATCGGATAACATGACAATGGAGACTAGCGACGCCATGCACTGCAGTGCACATGTCAACAACGTCAGCAAACCTGTATCGGAGAATACGTCACTAAATACAGAAGCTATGTATAAAGAATTCCGATCAAATGCTCCACAGTCACTACATAAGCTAGAAACAGGAAGCAGCATAACAGAGGGACCTGTTTGTGAGGCAGCTGGCTCTCCTCAAGCAAGGTACAGTACCTTATTGATGGCATACAAATTAACCTGTCATGGTTGAAACTAACATTGTGTTCAGCTCTTATAGGCACAATTGAGATAAAAAATGCTTCGGGCCTTTTACACATGCCGAGGCTGGTCACTGAATGAACTAATAAGGCAGAAGGTTAAATTAAAAGATCAAGAGCCTCATTACGAGTTGGGCTGTATTCCGGCGATTAATCTGCCACATACCACCCAACGGAATTACCTTTACTGCCACTTGGTCCGGCGGAATTACCGCTGGATTAAAAGTGGCGTTGGCGAGGCTAATCGCCATTTTTTGAGAGTCCATTGGACTCTATAGGACGATTTTCGGCAGTAAGTGGGGGGATTTACCTGCTGCATGATGCTGGAGGTAAATCACCCACTCCAGGGACATACTCACAGTATGGCGGTGTAGGAAAAGTGGCAGCAATTTAGTTATCGACCATTTTTTTACCACACCGCCATACTTGTAATGAGCCCCTTGGTCTGGTCATATTTCAGACTATATTAGTTGCACAAGACGAAATGTTGTGGGAACACTAAGCTAATGCAAAAAAAGTTGTTGACTCATGCTTTTTGGCAATTTGTATCCAGGTTGTGGACTTTCGCAAAGTATAATTAATCTTAATGTCGGTGGAAGGGGGTGGACAAGTCATCATACCCTCCCCAACAATCACCATTGTTTGACCTGTATTTTAACGTTGGTGATCTTTGATCCCCTGAACTGAAGAAAGGGAGACCCTCCAGATCGAAGATTACTAAGAATTCTTATAGTTACCAAGGGCTTCGTATTCTAACTTTACCCTATCTGGCTGTTGTGAAAACTCTGTGTTGAGGGAAAGTCTTCTCAAGCATTAAAATGCAAAACTCTGTAATCTAATTGTCAAAAAAAGAGATATTGATTATGCGATCTATTATTATTCTATTCACTCCTTTTCTCAAAGCATGTTTTACCATGTGATGGCCCCCTCACCAACCTTTTTGAATGAATGGGGCACGTGGGCTATTAATCAATCTTATGAACACATTTTATTACTTAACAAATAATAATACTCATCCAACTCGTTGTCAAGTCACTTAGACCATGAATGTTTCAAGTTTGTTTACAGTTCAGCTGTGGCCTTCGATTCTCTGAGCCAACATAGGAAGCCAAATGCATGCTTCATGGCCCGTCTTCCTGAGTACGAGCTTTATATTTGCATATATATATCGAAGTGCTATCAAAAGTGCTAATTATATGAACCCTGTGTTTCCCCATGGGCATAATGCAGCTAATGGGCCTTGTAAATCCTTTCATGTGAAACGCGTACAAGATCACACATATACGCTTTATTTAGTCACCACCTAGATACTTTCTGTACTACTTTGCTTTGTCAAAGGTGGTGTGCAAGCATCAGTGGCGTGTTTCCACCACAAAAAATAGGCACAAATATGACAGTAAGTTGTGTTGTGCCGACCTGTATCGATAAGGTGGCCAGTGTGCAAGCAATTGATCTTTATTGCTCAATGAAGCATGAAGCATTGGACACCCAGCAGAGCAAATGCATATTTATTGTTATCCTGGTGCCTTGTCAGGAGTTCTGTGACTAGAGCAGAGCTGCAAAAGAATCTGTACTTCCACTGGTGCTTGCGTTATGGCTAATCGAAGCTTGCCAAGATGCATTGCTATCTGTACTTCCACTGGTGCTTGCGTTATGGCTAATCGAAGCTTGCCAAGATGCATTGCTAGTGATCCTCGTTAAGCACGAGGAGGCAAGAAGTTAAGATACACTTCAATAAGAGCACTCAGTGGTGGCTTTTGCTTTCCTCCCACATATACAGCAGTACCCCCATATCATGCCAAGTAACCCTACCAATAGGTTGCAGTGATCCAGACGTGGTCCAGCCTCCCCATGCAGACAGACTGCTCAAGCATAAAAGGAGAAACTTATAAAAAGCTTCCCCTGATGTTGCGTGGCATGCCTTCTACCCCAATCCTAATATTGAAGCAGCTTCAAAAGATGATAGAAATGATCATAGAAATTACTTTTGCAGCAGTTTTGGCATGGAAGCATGATACCAGTGCTGGGGCCAATGAGCTCCTGCCAAATCGTAGGCAAGTGAATGAGGCTGTGGCAGGGGAGGAGGGACCCCAGGATGATGAGGCACTGGATTATGGGAGAGCACATTTCAAAAGAAGCCATGTGAGAAATCTTCTCGTATGCCTGTCTTTAAGAGCCTTCCATATATCAGGCGGTAGAATTCAGACAATTGAAGGTATTTATGTTTTTCCCTAAGATTGAGGGCATGCTCATGCGAGAGGGAGTAGGAAGGAGCCTGACAGGACAATGGTTCCACGTTTTCTCAGCAAGCTGTATCACTGCAGGGCATTGATGAAGAATTCTCAACGACCCTGAACGTCGACTAATTGCTACCAACGTTGCTTGGAGGTAGCATCTAAGGATGCAACACTATTTCATCCTGTGGATAAGAAGGTGGAAGCCTGCATAAAGCATACATAGTACCAAATAAACTTTACCATCTCTGTAGCAACTTAAGCCACCAACCTGACTCAGTCACCACTCCACGTGTTCTGTTGTTGAGAATGTATTTCTCTTTTTTACAGAATCATAATGTAATTAAGATAAATGCTCGTGAGCAGCCACCCTCACCCAACCATCCCACTGAAATTACATTCCCCAAACCTCTTTTACCACATGAACCCAACTAAAATGACCACTTTCCAACATTTATTAAGGAAGTTCGAAGGAATTGCAGAAAAGGCCTGCCAGTTTCTCTGCAACAGTCCCTTTCAGCAGAATACATTCATAGACAGACACCCAAGTCATCAAGTCCACCTATTTGTGAAAAAAGTCTCACTTGTGTTTTTCCAACAGATCATAATGACCCCTATCTTTTCCGGGATTGTAGGCCCACAACATTGCCTGCTGGTTTAACAATTCTTCTGGGACCCGAGACACCTCTAGTACTTTTGACCAGGAGATAAGTCTAAAGTCATGCTAAAGAAAAGGACAAAGTCATGTCCTGTGAACCCGAGAACAACCTCAGTCACTACCACTCCAAAGGGAAGAGGGCGGAGAGTGTGACAGAGTGTTAAGTGCAGGAAGCTAATGCACAAGTCTATCTAGACTATCTACTGCTTGGGAGGCGGCGCTTTTATCTCTTCAAAAACGCTTGTTACAGCGGAGCGTGTGTGTAAAGTGTGACAGAGTGTTAGGTGTTGGGTGGCGTGTGCTGGGGCTGCCTCACCGCCCACTTCCTACACCCGAATCCTCTAAACTTTGAAAATCGTGAGGAAAACTCTCCAGGAGGAGGTGCTTGTCCGAAACGTAAGAATCCCTTGGCACGTAAACAGTGAGTGTTATCGAGCACGACACCGGAGGAACAACATTACTCTGTAAGTAGCCCTGTTCAAAGCTGTAAACATAAAACTTTCCTTATAACGTGATCCAGGGAAGTGCTTTCTGGGGCACGCAAGTGCGGGGGTAAAAAGGAGAAAGGAAAAATAACGAATGCACATCAATCTACTCCTAGGGAACGGTGTAAAACCCAGAACAGGCCGGAACGGGCCGGAACGGTACCCTAATACATACAACGGCAGCAAAACTCACCTGAAAATGATGCAAACACACATGAAGAACATTTTGGAAATGGGGAAGGTTGAACAATGTGCTGTCATTAACCCATTGCTGCCCAAAAGCTACATTTTCACACGAAAAAGTACCCGGAACGGGCCGGAACGGTACCCTACTATATACAACGGCAGCAAAACTCACCTGAAAATGATGCAAACACACATGAAGAACATTTTGGAAATGGGGAAGGTTGAACAATGTGCTGTCATTAACCCATTGCTGCCCAAAAGCTACATTTTCACACGAAAAAGTACCCGGAACGGGCCGGAACGGTACCCTACTATATACAACGGCAGCAAAACTCACCTGAAAATGATGCAAACACACATGAAGAACATTTTGGAAATGGGGAAGGTTGAACAATGTGCTGTCATTAACCCATTGCTGCCCAAAAGCTACATTTTCACACAAAAAAGTACCCGGAACGGGCCGGAACGGTACCCTAATATATACAACGGCACCAAAACTCACCAAAAGCTATATTTTCACACAAAAAAGTACCCGGAACGGTACCCTAGTATATACAACGGCAGCAAAACTCACCTGAAAATGATGCAAACACACATGAAGAACATTTTGGAAATGGGGAAGGTTGAACAATGTGCAGTCATTAACCCATTGCTGTCCAAAAGCTACATTTTCACACGAAAAAGTACCCGGAACTGGCCGGAACGGCACCCTAGTAGATACAACAGCAGCAAAACTCACCTGAAAATGATGCAAACACACATGAAGAACATTTTGGAAATGTGGAAGGTTGAACAATGTGCAGTCATTAACCCATTGCTGCCCAAAAGCTGCATTTTCACACAAAAAAGTACCCGGAACGGGCCGAAACGGTACCCTAATATATACAACGGCAGCAAAACTCACCTGAAAATGATGCAAACACACATGAAGAACATTTTGGAAATGGGGAAGGTTGAACAATGTGCTGTCATTAACCCATTGCTGCTCAAAAGCTACATTTCACACGAAAAAGTACCCAAAATGGCCAGAACGGTACCCTAGTATATACAACGGCAGCAAAACTCACCTGAAAATGATGCAAACACACATGAAGAACATTTTGCAAATGGGGAAGGTTGAACAATGTGCTGTCATTAACCCATTGCTGCCCAAAAGCTACATTTTCACATGAAAAAGTACCCAAAACGGGCCAGAACGGTACCCTAGTATATACAACGGTAGCAAAACTCACCTGAAAATGATGCAAACACACATGAAGAACATTTTAGAAATGGGGAAGGTTGATCAATGTGCTGTCATTAACCCATTGCTGCCCAAAAGCTACATTTTACCGGAACGGGCCAGAACGGTACTCTAATATATAAAACGGCAGCAAAACTCACCTGAAAATGATGCAAACACACATGAAGAACATTTTGGAAATGGGGAAGGTTGAACAATGTGCTGTCATTAACCCATTGCTGCCCAAAAGCTACATTTTCACACGAAAAAGTACCCGGAACGGGCCGGAACAGTACCCTAGTATATACAACGGCAACAAAACTCACCTGAAAATGATGCAAACACGCATGAAGAACATTTTGGAAATGGGGAAGGTTGAACAATGTGCTGTCATTAACCCATTGCTGCCCAAAAGCTACATTTTCACACGAAAAAGTACCCGGAACGGGCCGGAACGGTACCCTACTATATACAACGGAAGCAAAACTCACCTGAAAATGATGCAAACACATATGAAGAACATTTTAGAAATGGGGAAGGTTGAACAATGTGCTGTCATTAACCCATTGCTGCCCAAAAGCTACATTTTCCCGGAACGGGCCAGAACGGTACTCTAATATATAAAACGGCAGCAAAACTCACCTGAAAATGATGCAAACACACATGAAGAACATTTTGGAAATGGGGAAGGTTGAACAATGTGCTGTCATTAACCCATTGCTGCCCAAAAGCTACATTTTCACACGAAAAAGTACCCGGAACGGGCCGGAACGGTACCCTAGTATATACAACGGCAACAAAACTCACCTGAAAATGATGCAAACACGCATGAAGAACATTTTGGAAATGGGGAAGGTTGAACAATGTGCTGTCATTAACCCATTGCTGCCCAAAAGCTACATTTTCACACGAAAAAGTACCCGGAACGGTACCCTACTATATACAACGGCAGCAAAACTCACCTGAAAATTATGCAAACACACATGAAGAACATTTTGGAAATGAGGAAGGTTGAACAATGTGCTGTCATTAACCCATTGCTGCCCAAAAGCTACATTTTCACACGAAAAAGTACGCGGAACGGGCCGGAACGGTACCCTAGTATATACAACGGCAGCAAAACTCACCTGAAAATGATACAAACACACATGAAGAACATTTTGGAAATGGGGAAGGTTGAACAATGTGCTGTCATTAACCCATTGCTGCTCAAAAGCTACATTTCACACGAAAAAGTACCCGGAACGGGCCGGAACGGTACCCTAGTATATACAACGGCAGCAAAACTCACCTGAAAATGATGCAAACACACATGAAGAACATTTTGCAAATGGGGAAGGTTGAACAATGTGCTGTCATTAACCCATTGCTGCCCAAAAGCTACATTTTCACATGAAAAAGTACCCAAAACGGGCCAGAACGGTACCCTAGTATATACAACGGTAGCAAAACTCACCTGAAAATGATGCAAACACACATGAAGAACATTTTAGAAATGGGGAAGGTTGAACAATGTGCTGTCATTAACCCATTGCTGCCCAAAAGCTACATTTTACCGGAACGGGCCAGAACGGTACTCTAATATATAAAACGGCAGCAAAACTCACCTGAAAATGATGCAAACACACATGAAGAACATTTTGGAAATGGGGAAGGTTGAACAATGTGCTGTCATTAACCCATTGCTGCCCAAAAGCTACATTTTCACACGAAAAAGTACCCGGAACGGGCCGGAACAGTACCCTAGTATATACAACGGCAACAAAACTCACCTGAAAATGATGCAAACACGCATGAAGAACATTTTGGAAATGGGGAAGGTTGAACAATGTGCTGTCATTAACCCATTGCTGCCCAAAAGCTACATTTTCACACGAAAAAGTACCCGGAACGGGCCGGAACGGTACCCTACTATATACAACGGAAGCAAAACTCACCTGAAAATGATGCAAACACATATGAAGAACATTTTAGAAATGGGGAAGGTTGAACAATGTGCTGTCATTAACCCATTGCTGCCCAAAAGCTACATTTTCCCGGAACGGGCCAGAACGGTACTCTAATATATAAAACGGCAGCAAAACTCACCTGAAAATGATGCAAACACACATGAAGAACATTTTGGAAATGGGGAAGGTTGAACAATGTGCTGTCATTAACCCATTGCTGCCCAAAAGCTACATTTTCACACGAAAAAGTACCCGGAACGGGCCGGAACGGTACCCTAGTATATACAACGGCAACAAAACTCACCTGAAAATGATGCAAACACGCATGAAGAACATTTTGGAAATGGGGAAGGTTGAACAATGTGCTGTCATTAACCCATTGCTGCCCAAAAGCTACATTTTCACACGAAAAAGTACCCGGAACGGTACCCTACTATATACAACGGCAGCAAAACTCACCTGAAAATTATGCAAACACACATGAAGAACATTTTGGAAATGAGGAAGGTTGAACAATGTGCTGTCATTAACCCATTGCTGCCCAAAAGCTACATTTTCACACGAAAAAGTACGCGGAACGGGCCGGAACGGTACCCTAGTATATACAACGGCAGCAAAACTCACCTGAAAATGATACAAACACACATGAAGAACATTTTGGAAATGGGGAAGGTTGAACAATGTGCTGTCATTAACCCATTGCTGCCCAAAAGCTACATTTTCACACGAAAAAGTACCCGGAACGGGCCGGAACGGTACCCTAGTATATACAACGGCAGCAAAACTCGCCTGAAAATAATGCAAACACACATGAAGAACATTTTGGAAATGGGGAAGGTTGAACAATGTGCTGTCATTAACCCATTGCTGCCCAAAAGCTACATTTTCACACGAAAAAGTACCCGGAACGGGCCGGAACGGTACCCTAGTATATACAACGGCAGCAAAACTCACCTGAAAATGATGCAAACACACATGAAGAACATTTTGGAAATGGGGAAGGTTGAACAATGTGCTGTCATTAACCCATTGCTGCCCAAAAGCTACATTTTCACACGAAAAAGTACCCGGAACGGGCCGGAACGGTACCCTCGTATATACAACGGCAGCAAAACTCACCTGAAAATGATGCAAACACACATGAAGAACATTTTGGAAATGGGGAAGGTTGAACAATGTGCTGTCATTAACCCATTGTTGTCCAAAAGCTACATTTTCACACGAAAAAGTACCCGGAACGGGCCGGAACGGTACCCTAATATATACAACGGCAGCAAAACTCACCTGAAAATGATGCAAACACACATGAAGAACATTTTGGAAATGGGGAAGGTTGAACAATGTGCTGTCATTAACCCATTGCTGCCCAAAAGCTACATTCGAAGGGATTGTGTCCTCCGACGTATTCCTCATCTTAGATATCTCCTTCCAGCGCTGCTGGCCTCGGAACATTTTTTCTCTAGAGGGCGCTGCGCGTCGACGTCCTTCGAGTCGATGTCCCTCGACAGCCGCCGTATCGACGTTCGACGTCATCCTGCCTATAAAGGCCGCGCGCAGCGTCTGTTGCTCAGTTCTGTTTTTCAGCAGCTTACTCGGTGCCTCGGAATACCGTTGCTCAGTTCTTAGTCAGATAATCCTATTTACCTCGAGTTATTCGATCCGTACTCGATGGCTTCCTCGTCGGAACCGACAACTCCTCGATCCGGCTTCAAAAAATGTCGAGATTGTGGGAAAAAGATGTCGTTGACCGATCCTCACAGAATTTGTCTGTGGTGCTTGGGAGCTGAACACCATTGTTCGGAATGCGAGGACTGTATGTCCATGACAGCTAAGGCCCTGAAGGAGCGTAGGGGGAAGCTGGAGAAAGGTAAGACTTTTAAAGCTTCTTCTTCGTCGACGAAGTCGAGACATTCGTCTCCTCGTCACCATTCGCGCTCCAGGTCTCGGAGTGGGTCTCATCACTCCTCGAGATCGAAGCACTCGAAGAGGAGACGTCGAAGATCCCCTTCTCCGTCTTCCTCTTCCTCTGTTTCGCCAAAAAGAATCCCTTGCCCCACGAAACATAGTTCCCGGGCTGAATGGGAGGAATTCCGAAAGAATATGATGAGCGTCTTCGAGAAAGCGGCCTCGACCCCCTCGAAGACTGCCGAGAGCGATGCTCTGGTCGAAAGACCCGAAGGTCAAAAACGCAGCGAGTCGCAGTACCCAGCGAAAGAAACCTCTCGAGCGCGTTTCGAACCCTCGAGTAGGACTATGACCTCCAAACCTTCCTCGAAGGTTCCGTCGACGCCATCGACGAAGGTCCCGTCGACGTCGATGTCTTCGACGCCGTTGTCGAGGGGACCTTCGGCACACGGGTCTGTCGACTCGACGCCGGCCTCGACACCGGCGTCGACGCCAAGAAAAGTCACGGTTTCCACACATCCAGTGACTATCCCCAGGCCCTCGACGTCGATGGCTTCGATATTGTCGAGTAGAATTCCAATTCTGTCGAGGTCCTCAAGGCCTCCACCTCTGTTTTCGACGCCACGCTCGAAGCCTTCGACGTCGGCGTCGACGACATCGACGCTTTCAAGGCCAATAATGACAAGTTCGGCACCCTCTGCCTTGGAAATGGGATTTACTCCCTTTATGAGTTCAGAACAATTGAGAACTATATCCTCAATTTTAGAAGAGGGTGAATTGTCTGAACAAGACACATTTGAGTTACAGGGACCTGTAACCCCAGTTAGAGAGGAATTTTCCTCTGAAGAGCGCAGATTAAAGGATCTTCATGATTCTTTACATGAGGCAAGTGGGTTAGACACTTCCCCTGAGGTGGAGTTTGCTAAGCCAGACCCGGGGGAGCATGCTGAAACCCCCTACAGAGCCTTAATGGCCAGGATTACAGAGTTCATGGGGTGGTCTGCACCTTCACAATCTTTCCAACAAGATGACCTCACGGATATTCTTGACAAAGGCCCACAAGAGGATCCTGTGGTGCCCTTTCATAAAGCTCTTCAGAGAAAGATCATGACAAACTGGGAAACCCCAGATGTAATACCAGCAGTAAATAAAAAACTGTCTACAAAGTACAGGGTATCTTCCACAGACCCAGAGTTTTTGTCTAAACACCCATCCCCAGAAAGTCTGGTGGTACAAGCAGCATCCTCTACCGATGTCAAGACGGCTTATCCTACAGTCCCACAGGACAGGGACGATAAAAAATATGATGCTATGGCAAAGAAAGTATTTTCAGCATGTAGCATGGCGTTAAAGTCTGTTAATGCTACTTGCACCCTTGCTAGGTTCAGCCATACACTTTGGGAGTGTGCTTCTACAGCGGCTGACTGCATCCCGGAGGGAGAAGAAAGGGAGGCGTTCCTGAATATTATACAGGACGGTAAAGACGCTATGTGCGAATCCCTCCAGACGGGCATTGATTCGGCTGACAGTATCAGCAGAGCAATGGCGGCAAGTACATCAACCAGGAGATTCGCTTGGTTGAGAAAGTCGGGTTTTGCCCCAGATGTGCAAGCCAGGCTCTTGAACATGCCATTCGATGGCTCTTCTTTGTTCGGGAAAAAGGCGGATGACAGTTTAGAGAAACTGCAAACTTCAAAAGCTGCAGCAAAATCCCTAGGAGCTGCAATCCGTCAGACTCCTTTTCGTCCCACAGGAACCTCTGCGAGGGGCAAGTCCTTTCGCTTCTACTCCGCATTCGGAAGAGGTAGAGGACGACCGGCTCAAAGGGGTCAAAGAAGAACTACCCGAGGTGGACGGGGTAGATATTCTAAAGCCGCAGCAACAGCAGGTGCCTCTTTACCATCTGCATCTGCATCAGCCGCCCCAAAACCACTCTGAGGACTCCCCTCACAGGACACCTGTAGGAGGCAGGTTGACTCAACATCTGGCGGTATGGCAGGCTATCACGTCAGATGCTTGGGCATTGGAAACAGTCGCCCAAGGTTACTGCCTGCCTTTCCTACGTATACCTCAGAGTCATCCACCGGGGATCAGCTCTCAGAAAGCTCCAGATCCGCTCCTCTTGCAGGAAATTTTGGACCTGCTAGAGAAAGGTGCCATAGAACCGGTACCTGTAGCGGAGAGGAACAAGGGCTGGTACTCCCCTTACTTTCTCATTCCGAAGAAAGACGGAGGACTGAGACCCATCTTGGACTTGCGAGAATTGAACAAATTCCTCAGAAAAGACAAATTCAAGATGGTCACTCTTTCTCAGATCCTCCAGGCCCTTCAGTTCCAGGACTGGTTGGTATCTCTGGACCTTCAGGACGCTTATTTCCATGTGCCTATCCATCTCAAACACAGGAAATACCTGAGGTTCGCAATTGGCAACTCTCACTATCAATTTCGAGTGCTGCCATTTGGGCTGACCTCCGCCCCGAGGGTCTTCACCAAGTTAATGTCGGTAGTGGCTGCAAGTCTAAGGAGGGAAGGGATTCACGTCTACCCCTACCTGGACGATTGGCTGATCAGGGCTGTTTCTCCGGAGCAAGCTCAGATCCAGCTAAATCACGTGTGCCACTTCCTTCACAGACTGGGCTTCTCCCTCAATTTAAAGAAGTCTCAAATGATACCATCACAGAGACTCCAGTTCATAGGAGCGATCCTGGATACTTCCCTGGGAAAAGCCTCGCCACCAGAGGTGAGGGCTCAAGATATTCTACAGATGGTTACCAAGTTCCAGCATGCCCAACGTCTCCCAGCCTTCGACTTTTTGAGGTTGCTAGGCCTCATGGCATGCTGCATTTTCCTTGTGCCAGAGGCTCGCCTGAGAATGAGATCCCTCCAGTGGGCACTGAGGACTCAGTGGTCACAATTCTCAGGGAGAATGACAGATCTTCTTCAGGTTCCCGGCAGGGTGGCTCGAGACCTTCAGTGGTGGGCCTGTCAGGAGAACATTCTGAAAGGAGAACAGTTTTGGCAACCCTGGCCGGAGATAACAGTAGTCACGGATGCCTCACTCACGGGGTGGGGAGCCCACGCCAACGACTTGACCATCAGCGGTCGTTGGTCTCCATCGGAGTCCAGACTACACATCAACCTGTTAGAGCTGAGAGCCATCAGACTTGCGTTGAAGGCTTTCCTGCCAGCTGTACAAGGAAAGAACATCCTGATAATGACGGACAACACGGTGGCCATGCATTACCTCAACAAAAGAGGAGGCGTAGGATCACTACCCCTGTGCAGAGAGGCGATGCAGCTCTGGTTTTGGGCAATTCAAGAAGGAATCTCTCTATCCGCAGTTCACCTAGCCGGAGAGAAGAACTTGACAGCGGATGCTCTGAGCAGGCAGAACACAGTCTCCCACGAGTGGGAGCTAGCTCAGGAAGTCCTTCAAGAGATCTTCGCCCTTTGGGGAACCCCTCAGGTAGATCTGTTCGCCACCAGCCTAAACAGGAAATGCGACCTGTTCTGCTCAAGGGAATTTCCTCCGAGAGGAGCTCTGGGAGACGCGTTCATAGTGGACTGGGAGTTTCTGCTTCTGTACGCGTTCCCACCGGTCCCTGTCATTCCTCAAATGATCAGGAGGTTGAGAAGATTCCGGCAAACCATGATCCTAATTGCCCCGGATTGGGCCAGGAGAACGTGGTACCCGGACCTTCTAGACTTGTCTATCTGCCCTCCAATTCGACTTCCACTCAGAGAGAACCTACTCTCACAGAAGGGAGGTCAGGTTCTCCATCCAGACATCAAAACCCTCAACCTTCACGCTTGGCTTCTGAACGGCTGAGGTACAAGGATTGGGACCTCCCTGATGATGTTATGGAGGTGTTGCTTTCGGCAAGGAGGCCAGCAACAAAGTCTTTATACCGCTGCCGTTGGAACAGATTTTGCAGCTGGTGTAGAGAACAGAATATCGACCCATTTTCATGTGGTACACCAATGGTTTTGTCCTTCCTACTATATTTGGCAAATTCAGGCCTTCAAGTTGGCACCATTAAGGGCTATCTCGCAGCGCTATCCATCTTTAAGCGTACTGCGGAAGAACCATCCTATTTCAAATTACCCTTGGTAATACAGTTTCTAAAGGGGTTAACCAATGTTTATCCCCCAAGACCATTCCAAGTTCCCCTATGGGATTTAAACTTAGTACTAACTTTCCTGATGGGTACACCTTTCGAACCTCTCCATTCTTGTTCGTTAAGATTCCTTACCCTTAAAACTGTTTTATTAATAGCACTTACATCTGCTAGAAGGGTGAGCGAATTACAAGCTCTTTCTTGTAAACCCCCTCATACAATCTTTCACAAAGACAAAGTTGTCCTGCAAGTGAAGCCTAATTTCCTCCCAAAGGTGGTTTCTGAATTCCATATCACTCATAAGATTACCCTACCATCTTTCTATCCTCCTCCTCACCTGGGGAAAGAGGAAGAGAGGTTACACAGACTAGACCCTAGGAGGGCTTTAAGTTTTTACATTAGTAGACTAGCCAGGATAAGACAGGCAGACCAGCTGTTTGTAGGTTACACATGTCACAAGCTGGGGTTACCAATAACTAAGCAAACCATTTCCAGATGGATCATTCTAGCCATTCTGGAATGTTATAAACTGGCAGGGAAAGAGCCCCCTCAAAACCTTAGGGCTCATTCGACCAGAGGTATTGCAGCTTCATCGGCCCTCAAAAGAGGCGTGCCGGTTAAAGACATATGTGCGGCCGCTACATGGTCGTCTGTCCATACCTTTACACGTTTTTACAATCTGGATTCCTCCTCCAGTCAAGAGACTAGGTTTGGAAGGGCTGTACTGCATTCTATTCATCAATAGAAGACAGCGTGAAGTCAGTACTCTCTCCTCCGAATATAGAATACTACTATGGGAGCCTATCGAAGATAAGGAATACGTCGGAGGACACAATCCCTTCGAAGAACAAGTTACTTCTTACCTTGTAACGTTCTTTCGACGGAATGTTCCTCCGACGTATTCCTCATCGACCCTCCCATCCATCCCCGCAGTTCTACTTCCCTTGTTGTTGCAGCTTACGCTCCATCAGGGTGATTAGTCTAGTCCAGACAGTAATACTGTGGGCTACAAAACGGAACTGAGCAACGGACGCTGCGCGCGGCCTTTATAGGCAGGATGACGTCGAACGTCGATACGGCGGCTGTCGAGGGACATCGACTCGAAGGACGTCGACGCGCAGCGCCCTCTAGAGAAAAAATTTTCCGAGGCCAGCAGAGCTGGAAGGAGATATCTAAGATGAGGAATACGTCGGAGGAACATCCCGTCGAAAGAACGTTACAAGGTAAGAAGTAACTTGTTCTTTTCACACGAAAAAGTACCCGGAACGGGCCGGAAACACACATGAAGAACATTTTGGAAATAGGGAAGGTTGAACAATGTGCTGTCATTAACCCATTGCTGCCCAAAAGCTACATTTTCACACAAAAAAGTACCCGGAACGGTACCCTAATATATACAACGGCAGCAAAACTCACCTGAAAATGATGCAAACACACATGAAGAACATTTTGGAAATGGGGAAGGTTGAACAATATGCTGTCATTAACCCATTGCTGTCCAAAAGCTACATTTTCACACGAAAAAGTACCCGGAACTGGCCGGAACGGCACCCTAGTAGATACAACAGCAGCAAAACTCACCTGAAAATGATGCAAACACACATGAAGAACATTTTGGAAATGTGGAAGGTTGAACAATGTGCAGTCATTAACCAATTGCTGCCCAAAAGCTGCATTTTCACACAAAAAAGTACCCGGAACGGGCCGAAACGGTACCCTAATATATACAACGGCAGCAAAACTCACCTGAAAATTATGCAAACACACATGAAGAACATTTTGGAAATGGGGAAGGTTGAACAATGTGCTGTCATTAACCCATTGCTGCTCAAAAGCTACATTTCACACGAAAAAGTACCCAAAACGGGCCAGAACGGTACCCTAGTATATACAACGGCAGCAAAACTCACCTGAAAATGATGCAAACACACATGAAGAACATTTTGGAAATGGGGAAGGTTGAACAATGTGCTGTCATTAACCCATTGCTGCCCAAAAGCTACATTTTCACACGAAAAAGTACCCGGAACGGGCCGGAACGGTACCCTACTATATACAACGGCAGCAAAACTCACCTGAAAATGATGCAAACACACATGAAGAACATTTTAGAAATGGGGAAGGTTGAACAATGTGCTGTCATTAACCCATTGCTGCCCAAAAGCTACATTTTCACACGAAAAAGTACCCGGAACGGGCCAGAACGGTACTCTAATATATAAAACGGCAGCAAATCTCACCTGAAAATGATGCAAACACACATGAAGAACATTTTGGAAATGGGGAAGGTTGAACAATGTGCTGTCATTAACCCATTGCTGCCCAAAAGCTACATTTTCACACGAAAAAGTACCCGGAACGGGCCGGAACGGTACCCTAGTATATACAACGGCAACAAAACTCACCTGAAAATGATGCAAACACACATGAAGAACATTTTGGAAATGGGGAAGGTTGAACAATGTGCTGTCATTAACCCATTGCTGCCCAAAAGCTACATTTTCACACGAAAAAGTACCCGGAACGGGCCGGAACGGTACCCTAGTATATACAACGGCAGCAAAACTCACCTGAAAATGATGCAAACACGCATGAAGAACATTTTGGAAATGGGGAAGGTTGAACAATGTGCTGTCATTAACCCATTGCTGCCCAAAAGCTACATTTTCACACGAAAAAGTACCCGGAACGGGCCGGAACGGTACCCTACTATATACAACGGCAGCAAAACTCACCTGAAAATGATACAAACACACATGAAGAACATTTTGGAAATGAGGAACGTTGAACAATGTGCTGTCATTAACCCATTGCTGCCCAAAAGCTACATTTTCACACGAAAAAGTATGCGGAACGGGCCGGAACGGTACCCTAGTATATACAACGGCAGCAAAACTCACCTGAAAATGATGCAAACACACATGAAGAACATTTTGGAAATGGGGAAGGTTGAACAATGTGCTGTCATTAACCCATTGTTGCCCAAAAGCTACATTTTCACATGAAAAAGTACCCGGAACGGGCCGGAACGGTACCCTAATATATACAACGGCAGCAAAACTCACCTGAAAATGATGCAAACACACATGAAGAACATTTTGGAAATGGGGAAGGTTGAACAATGTGCTGTCATTAACCCATTGCTGCCCAAAAGCTACATTTTCACACGAAAAAGTACCCGGAACGGGCCGGAACGGTACCCTAGTATATACAACGGCAGCAAAAATCACCTGAAAATAATGCAAACACACATGAAGAACATTTTGGAAATGGGGAAGGTTGAACAATGTGCTGTCATTAACCCACTGCTGCCCAAAAGCTACATTTTCACACGAAAAAGTACCCGGAACGGGCCGGAACGGTACCCTAGTATATACAACGGCAGCAAAACTCACCTGAAAATAATGCAAACACACATGAAGAACATTTTGGAAATGAGGAAGGTTGAACAATGTGCTGTCATTAACCCATTGGTGCCCAAAAGCTACATTTTCACACGAAAAAGTACCCGGAACGGTACCCTAGTATATACAAAGGCAGCAAAACTCACCTGAAAATGATGCAAACACACATGAAGAACATTTCGGAAATGAGGAAGGTTGAACAATGTGCTGTCATTAACCCATTGCTGCCCAAAAGCTACATTTTCACACGAAAAAGTACCCGGAACGGGCCGGAACAGTACCCTAGTATATACAACGGCAGCAAAACTCACCTGAAAATGATGCAAACACACATGAAGAACATTTTGGAAATCGGGAAGGTTGAACAATGTGCTGTCATTAACCCATTGCTGCCCAAAAGCTACATTTTCACACGAAAAAGTACCCGGAACGGGCCGGAACGGTACCCTAGTATATACAATGGCAGCAAAACTCACCTGAAAATGATGCAAACACACATGAAGAACATTTTGGAAATGGGGAAGGTTGAACAATGTGCTGTCATTAACCCATTGCTGCCCAAAAGCTACATTTTCACACGAAAAAGTACCCGGAACGGGCCGGAACGGTACCCTAGTATATACAACGGCAGCAAAACTCACCTGAAAATGATGCAAACACGCATGAAGAACATTTTGGAAATGGGGAAGGTTGAACAATGTGCTGTCATTAACCCATTGCTGCCCAAAAGCTACATTTTCACACGAAAAAGTACCCGGAACGGGCCGGAACGGTATCCTCGTATATACAACGGCAGCAAAACTCACCTGAAAATGATGCAAACACACATGAAGAACATTTTGGAAATGGGGAAGGTTGAACAATGTGCTGTCATTAACCCATTGTTGTCCAAAAGCTACATTTTCACACGAAAAAGTACCCGGAACGGGCCGGAACGGTACCCTAATATATACAACGGCAGCAAAACTCACCTGAAAATGATGCAAACACACATGAAGAACATTTTGGAAATGGGCAAGGTTGAACAATGTGCTGTCATTAACCCATTGCTGCCCAAAAGCTACATTTTCACACGAAAAAGTACCCGGAACGGGCCGGAACTGTAGCCTGGTATATACAACGGCAGCAAAACTTACCTGAAAATGATGCAAACACACATGAAGAACATTTTGGAAATGGGCAAGGTTGAACAATGTGCTGTCATTAACCCATTGCTGCCCAAAAGCTATATTTTCACACGAAAAAGTACCCGGAACGGGCCGGAACGGTACCCTAGTATATACAACGGCAGCAAAACTCACCTGAAAATGATGCAAACACACATGAAGAACATTTTGGAAATGGGGAAGGTTGAACAATGTGCTGCCATTAACCCATTGCTGCCCAAAAGCTACATTTTCACACGAAAAAGTACCCGCAACGGGCCGGAACGGTTCCCTAGTATATACAACGGCAGCAAAACTCACCTGAAAATGATGCAAACACACATGAAGAACATTTTTGAAATGGGGAAGGTTGAACAATGTGCTGTCATTAACCCATTGCTGCCCAAAAGCTACATTTTCACACGAAAAAGTACGCGGAACGGGCCGGAATGGTACCCTAGTATATACAACGGCAGCAAAACTCACCTGAAAATTATGCAAACACACATGAAGAACAATTTGGAGATGGGGAAGGTTGAACAATGTGCTGTCATTAACCCATTACTCACAAACATGGTCGATAGTGATTTCTCTGCCAGTACATGGATATATGGAGTAGAACTTGTCATTTAAAGGTATGACGGTATGCTGTATGGTAGAAGAGCACAGTCTTGTCACAGAAGCCTTAGCGATGGCTGTTCAGGCAAGGCTGCCCTGGAGTTCTTCAGGATGAGGGACACGTGATTTGCTCATGGCCCAATCCAGGAGTTGCAGGCGGACCAGGGTGTGCAGGGGTGAAGGTCCGGGAGGGACTGGGAAAGGACCAAACAAGCAAAAAAACACAAAGATGAAACGAAAGTGGAGGGAGGGGGGACAGTAAGAGGAAACACAAGAGCAGGGGCACTCACCAGCAGTGTCTGGTAGGGCTGCGCAAGTGGAATCAAGTGGGTGAGGGGAGCACATGCAAACTAGAAGACTCTCCGCTCTTCGCTACCTGTTGGGACAAGTGACTCGCTCTGTCTAATTCTTTTCCTTCCAGATTTGCCTTTTCTGACGTTCATCCTTAGCTTTTTCAGAGAGTACACTATTCTTTTCTTACTTGAACTCTTACCAATTGACTTCTGTGCAGCCAGAATGTGGTAGCATGTTTGTGAACTGTTGCAAGAGCATGTTTCAACTGGGAATAACTTTACCACATACTTTTTGTCTCGTAATCCAGTAACTATGAAACATCCAGACTGTGCCTGAAGAAATACTCGGTTTTGCTTAACTATCAAGTCTGCTAGGCCTTCCATTGTATTTGATTTGCGCTCATAACCTTTTGATATTGTTACAGGTTCTTCATCATAGTGACCCTTCTTTGTAAAGTCCACTATCTTTTCCACAGGTATGTAATCAAATGGGAATTCAATATCACCAGAATTAAGTTTTTTACCAGCATGCCTGTTTGACAGGTTATAATTCCCCATACCACACTGTCTTCTCAACACTTCCTTTAGATAAAATGTTTGCAAAAAGTAGATTGCCAATACCATTTCATTCATGTGAACCTCTTTGTGCTTAGTCAGTCTTTTCATCACTGCATTCATGCTTTCTGACACATTAGTCGTAACTCCACTGGTTTTCCTATAAATGCCAACTGTTTCCAAGACCCATCTGCCTGCCTTTGTCAAGATGTCTTTCTCAGTTTTTCCTCAAAATATTTCACAAAAGAAGCACTCCATGTGGCCCTTAGTTTTTCCAACAATGTTAGAAAGTCTTCTTCAGTTTTGCAGTCTAAGAGCTGTACAACATTATTGGTGTACACTTTTCTGTCTGCTTTTCCTCCTTCATGACCTGAAACCCAGAATTCTACGTCTTTCAGTATGCGGTTCCAACAAACCACATGCTTGCATCTTGGAATAATATTTTCTACAGATTTCACAATAGCAGCTTCTCTGTCTGTTACTATAGTAATGGAACTCTGGTTAATTTGAGGCATACACTTTGCTACAAAAAATGTTTCATGAGCAATCGTTGTGCGTTTATCATGAATCAGTACAAAGGCAGGGATTGCAGGATTTTCCTCAAACAATGAACATTGAAATATTAGTGGAGAGAGGTAAAAATCACCTAATTGAAATGTTGTGTCATATGAAATTAGGGTTCTTGAATTCAACTTCATCACTTCCTCAAAAATATTGATAATGTCTAGAAGAGCCAAAGTTACAATAAGTTCGGGAACCAGAGACTAATGGCATACAAACCCTTCCAGTGCATAGTGAAGCTCGTAGATGTTATATAAATCATCATGACTGATACTACATTTCTGTTTCCCATACTTAAGTTTATATTTTATTTGCTCTGTATTTTTCGGCACTGTAACACTCATGTGGGTAGGGGAAGCATTGCATTCTGCAATTATTTTCTGGTAAATTGAAGTTGGACCTAAATCTTTATTTTCAGCAATTTCTATCAGCACAGCTGGCATTGTGCGAACATGAGCTCTTAAGGGGTATTTTCTCATATTTCCATGAGGCATGCATGGCTCAGGTGTTTTGTCTTCGCCTAGATAATGGACAATCACTTTTTCAACACTTCCATCAAGACCTTCATAGCCATATCTGTAAAATGTAACTTCCTCTCTACCAATTAATCTTTGGAAGTAGGTCTTCCACACCAGAGGACTGGCCCTCGGCAGAGCATGCCTTCCTTTCTGAATCCATTTATACTGATCACATCTCCAATCATCTTTTCTATGCTTTTGTCCTTCATAACTGTATAGGAACACCTGACCATTTTCTGGATTAGTTGCTGGAAGTGTGGAAATATTGCCTTTTACGTGATGCCGTAAAATGTTGAATACTTCTTGTGGTGAAAGTGGCGTTTGTTTGTTCATATAAACTATGCTGCATATTCTGGAGAAAAAAGTAAAAATATGAATTAAATTAAAAATGAACACTGTTTCCCTCACACCCTAAGATCATTACAAATACGCAGGCAGTGGGTTTGTTAACCAAGAAGGGACACAGTGATAAGGGATGATGTCGGGACATAGTGACAAAGGAAGCATGTCTGGACTTAGTGGCCTTTTCTGATGGAGGTGTAATTATGCTAGAGGTGTAATTCATGGGTGAATTCCCCATTCGGAATGCACCTGTTTTTTACACCTATCTTTATAATGGGCCTATTCTGCTAGAGGTGTAATATTCCCATGGGGTTGTTCCACCTCTACCAGAATAGGTCCCATTATAAAGATAGAAAACTGGTGTTAAAAGCAAATGTACATTCCGAATCAGGAATTCACCCATGAATTACAACCTGGGCAGAATATGGCCCTAAGGACCATGGATGTGTTACACCTCTAGCAGAATTGGGCCCTAAATTCCACACTATATCATAAAATGGGTCTCTATGTGCTGATAACCAGTAACCTGTGTTTATCAATGGGGTAAACACCATATCTTCATCAGCCTCACTAGAAGCCCTTCACACTGATTCCTCTAACTTTCCCTACTCTTACTGATTATCCTAGAAGGATGGCAGGATGGGTAGAAGGATGGCAGGATGGGAGGTCCTATGATCAGTAAAGACACGCCATCCACCTCTCTCCCCAATTACTTAATCTCATTTTCTTTTTAGTATGTTCGTATTCAGCTCCTTGCTCCACCTCTTCTTGCATAATTCTCATCTATTGACCTCCTTGAGTCTTCAATCTCTCTTTTCCAATGACTTAGACCTCTTAATCAAATCTCTGACACTGAACTTCTGTCAATTCAACCTGCCGTAAACATGACTACAGCCACTGTCTTCACCTTGACTCCTCATACTCTGACCATTTTCTGGTCACCCTCCACAATCAGTCGGCCCAATTTTTCTGAAACTCACTGGACTAAATAACTCCTCATCTGAATAAAGTCAGGCCCTTCCTTTAGGTGCTCTTTCCATCTGTTACCAACTCCAGTGAGAAGTCCTTCCCAGATTTTAACCTAGCACTAGTGCTCTTGTTGAGTACCATTATCCCTCTTGCCTGTGCCTTGACCCTTGGATTTCCCCAACCATCCAGCATCTCAGAACCTATTGTGAGGGGTAAGAAATGTGAGGCCGACAACTGTAAAGAGTTTTCAACTTTAGCATTTTATTAAATAAAAAGGTAGGATAAACGCCACTCTATCCCTACCCTGACAAGGATTTTTCCTGCCTAGAATAAACTAAAGAAAATACTCTTACAAAAGGATATCTGTCCCTCACACTTGTATTCTCAATAAATCAATAAGGAAATGTATGGCAGTTTAATCCATCAATTATATATAACATAAAACCACATCACAATGTGGCCACTGCCTCTTCTCATAACCTGGGTTAATTCCCCTTCCCCAGGTTTGAGCAAGGATTTGCTCCACAGTTCAAAAGAAATCAGGAAATTCTGTTTTGCCACAAAGTTCCAACACAGTTCTTTCGGATTCAAAACTTGATAATAAAAAGTTCAGTTGTATCAACAATGTACGAAAAGAAGTGATAGGTTCCAACTTCTCCTGGAGTAAGAACAGGATTTACATTCATCTCCTTCAAGTAAACAACAACTGTCTATGTCAGGATGATATGCCATTGTGTCGGGAGGATAACTCTGGGGCAACGTGCTCGCCTTGGTATCAAGACGACGCAGAGCAACACAGGTTCGATGCCCGGGTCCGCGCTTAGAAATCTCCGGGTATTAAGCATGTTATAAATAACCAATTACAATTGTGGGTGACTTTAATCTTAAGGTCAATGAGGTGGAGAACTTTAAGAATCAAAGCTTTCTGTCCTCTATGAAAGAACTCTCCCTCCCCCAGCAGGTTCATGAACAGACCCATTCCTTAGGTAACACCGTGGACCTGATTTTATCAGCAGATGCTGAGATCACTCTTTTTGTGGCCTTTCAAATCCTGTGGTCTGATCATTTCTTTGTTCCCTTCACCTGGGGCATTAAGGGCCCGCCATCTGCTCCACCAGCCAAATTAGTCCAGAGGCGTGGATGGCGCTCAGTATCTAAATCTGATGGACCTCTTTTATACTTGCCCGACTTTCAGGGCTGTCCCCTGTGGACATGAATTCTTTAACTAGTACTCTGACCGCAGTTGCAGGCAGCCTTGCTCAGCTCAAGACATCTAGGCTATGTTCACGCCCCTCTCAGCAGTGGTTCATGGACAAGCTGCGTGCCCTTCGCCTACAATGCAGGCAGATGGAGCAAACGTGGAGGCACTCTTATACCCCCAGGAAAAAGCTTGCCTTGTCTCTGGTCACCTCCCAGTATCACCTAGCCATTTCATGTGCCAAACATGTCTACGTTGCATCTATTATTGAAACTTCTGTGAATCACCCCAAGGAGTTGTTCAAAGTGGTTCGTAATCTCTCTACTAGCTTACCGGTTCCTCTTCCCTCCTCCCAGGCCCTCCCTCTTCCCCAGGGAGGGGAAACAAGGGAGGACAGAACAACGATCTTACTAGGCCCAGTGACATTAAGAACGTGCAAGTGCAGGGGAGAGGGAAGGGGGAAGTGCGAGGGGCAGGGGAAGAGTGGAAAGTGCTGAACATGTGATAGAACAACAACAGGTAGTGTGCCCAGCAGGTGGTAAGTGCGAAAATAAGGTGTAAACAACGGTATATTATAAGTGCTCGAAGGGGACTGTAGTGTAGCAGATACAGACCCAAGTGCAAGGGTTGTCAGGAGGCAGTGCGGGTGTGTGACTGGGAGGGTAGGGATCTGGGCCCGATATCCGGTGCCAAAGCAGACAGTTTAGCAGGAGAGAGGAAGAGCGAAGGCAGAAGCAAAGATGAAGGTCTTGAGGTGCTTCCGGAACCGAAGATGGTTCTCCTCAAGTTTCAGAGAGGCAGGGAGGCTGTTCCAGATGGATGCCCCAGCAGAGGAAAGGGATCTACCCCCAAGTTGTTGCTTGGAGAAGCGACTGACCCTGAGGGAGTTGGAGGTAGAAGTAGCGAAGAGCTCAAGTAGGAAGGTATTTACAGAGGGAGAGTTCAAGGTATTGCGGAACCAGGCACCAGAAAGCCTTGTGGACAATGCAAAGGGTCTTGAATTTAATCCTTGCAGATGCTGGGAGCCAATGAAGGGATTTCAGGGCTGGAGAGATACGATCGCAGGGCTTGAGGCCAAGGACAAGTCTCACAGTCCTGTTCTGGATGAGCTACAGAGGGCGGAGAGTGGTTGCAGGCAGATTGGCAAAGAGGCTGTTGCAATAGTCCAGCCTAGAGAGAACCAGAGCTCTGGAAACAGTGAGCTTCTGGGGGAAGGAAAGGCAAGGAAGAATACCTCTGAGGAGGTGCAGTTGGTAGTTAGACTTTTTTTTGAGACGTCAGAGATGTGTGGGGAAAAGGAAAGCGTGGAGTCGAAGATGACCCAGAGGTTCTTAGCCTCGCAAGTGGGAGCAGGGAGAGGGCCAAGGGAGGCTGGCCAGAGAGTGACAGGAAAGGAAGGTGCAGGTGTGCCGATGAGGAGGATCTCTGTCTTACTGGCATTAAGGCAGAGGTTGTTGGCGGCGCACCACACCTGGATTGCAGACACACAGTCAGAGATGAGAGAGGGAGAAGAGGTGGCAGAGGGGAGCCTGAAAACAAGTTGGTTGTCATCCACATAGCACTGAACGTTTCAGCAGAGAGCAGAAATGCAGTGGGCGAGCGGTGCCAGTTATTGGTTGAAAAGGAGAGAGGTTAGACCCCTGGGGAACACCAGAGGTAGAAAGTGAGATAGAGGAAAGGAAGGACCCAAGTTGGACCTAGGGGGGTCAGCCAGGCCAGGGCCTGATCAGTGATACCAAGCTTATCACGGAGGCGATTGAGCAGGATGACATGGTTGACCGTGTGAAAGGCAGAAGAAAGATCGAGTAGGATGAGGACAGATGGGATATTAGAATGAAGGGTGGAGAGCAGGTCTTCACGGATGTTCAGGAGAGCACTTTCCATGCTTCTGGCAGCTCTGAAGCCAGACTGATGGTCATGGAGACAACCAACAGAATCGGAGTGAAGATTAAGCTGGGAGATGGCCAGCTTTTCCAGGAGTTTGCCCAGGAAAGGAGTGATAGAGATCGGGAGATAGTTAGCCGGGCAATAGGGTCGGCTATGGGTTTCTTGAGAAGAGGGTCCACAGGAGAGTGCTTCAGAGGGGAGGGGAAGGCTACAGAGGCGAGGGAGTGGTTGCAGAAGTCGGCTAGAGCAGGAGCAAGGGTATCAATGTGGTCCTTGATGGTTTTGGATGAACAGGAAATAACCTATTTTGACGATACTTTCATAGATTGGACTTTCTGGAAATCTCTTCAAGGGAGAACAGAGGAAAAAATGAGAAAGAAGGAGGAGAGGCTGCTGCAGGGGGGCCAATGGTAGCAGAGAGAGAAGCAGGAGGAGGAGGAGAGGACGAGAGGGTGGACAGGATGTCCTGGGTTTTGAGATGAAATGAAAGGCAAAGGCCATGCAGATGGCCTCGGAGGCGACAGGAGAGGTAAAGACTGCAGCACGGTTGGCCAGCTCCTTGCAGATTTTAAAGAGTATGGCCAAGTTAGATGCCGCAAAGATGCAGGCTTGGATGTGGGCTCCCTTCTTAGTGCGGACAAGGAGCTGGTATTGCCTTTGTAGCAGGCGCAGGCCAGTTTGTCAGAGGATGCACAAGAAGCCCACCATTTCCTCTCAGCCACCCTACACTTGCGTTTAAGGGTAACTAGGTCAGAGTCATACCAAGAGTTGCACTTGGTTTTGGGCTTCTAGCGGATGTTCATGACAGGGGCAAGAACATCAAGAGTATCAGAGATAGAAGAGTAGAGCATGGAAAGGGCTGTGTCAGGATGTGAGTCAGCCAGAGGAGGAGGCGGGGGAGAGAAAGTGGAAGTGAAAGCCTCAACTGACACACGCTTCATGGGTCGGATGAACGAGAAGGTACATGGCAGTGTTGGAGTTGGCTTGGCCTGATGGGTAGAGAGGGAGAGATGGGAGGAAAGGAGAGAGTGATCACTCTAGGAGAGAGGAGTGGTCAGAGGGATAGAGAGGGGGAGGTCTGAAGAGATCAGAGCATCCAGAGTGTGCCCAGCAGAGTGAGTTGGGCCAAAGTGGAGAATAGAAAGAGAGAGAGAGTCACAGAGGTCGCGAAAGCATCCAGATGGATGTTGAAGTCTCCAAGAAGGAGGAGTTGAGTGGTTGAGGCCAGGAGGGAGGAAGTGAGGTCTGCCCACTCACAGAGGAACGAGGTGATTTGACCAGGTGGCTGATAGATAGTAGCCATGGTAAGTGAGTTGCAAGGAGAGAGAGAAAGCCTCAGACAAGGCATTTGAAAGAGGAGTAGGCCTGCATAGGAAAGACAGAGGCAGGAATCCACCCGGGGAAGATCAAGGCTACACCCTCTCCAGAACGGTTGGATCTGGGCGCGGAGAGGATTTTACAGCCATCGGGGAGGAGAGTGTCAAAGCTTGTGACAATTGTGACAATTGACAATGTGACAATTGTGACAAACCTGTGGTGCTCCATGTCGTCTTGTTTGTAAGGCGAGCATGTTGCCCCTGAGCTATCCTCCCGAAATCTTGAGCAATGGTTGTTTTTTTTCTTCTTATTGCCGGGTTTTTAAATACTCTTTGCTTGGTATTGTTTGTACGCTTTTGTTTGGACTAAAGCTTCGCCACAGGGATTTTGGACCTTCCGCCAACGGACATGCTTGCTTGCACAGTCACTGGTTTAATAAGTAAAACATTTGTTGGTTTTGTACTGTTCAGTATTCAGAATTGTAATCACTGCTTCTCTCACTCACACGCGAGTGAAACTGCCTGCTGTGGATAGCGTCAGAGCGATTTGGAGTCACTTGCAAGCTGTGAACTCGCAAGGTAAATCGCTCAATCTAGCTCCGCTTAGTGTTCGCAGGTCTTCTGTCATTGTGGCTCCTCGCGGTCAGGCAAACAGCCTCGTCTGGTCCACCTCCACTCACGCCACTCAAAATTGGAGCTTCCTCCAGTCGGCAGAGGCTCAGGTGCAACCCAGCCACCTAAAGCCTTTAACGAGGGTACACTTCCCTTGCTAATTCCTCTTCCTGCTGCGCAACCTCTGCACAACAAGCCTTCAATGGGCAAGCGTCCCGTTCTTACACTTCCCACAGCGCAACCTCTGCAACAGGAATAGCTTGAGGCAAAGACCCTCACAGGACTTGACACCGCTCTTGGCTGCACAATGGTCCCGGCGTCTTCTCTCGCGCCAGCTTCACTTTCCTCTGCAGCCCGCACTGCTTTCTCCTCTCCTGCTGCTCCTGCTGTTCATGTTCTCCCTCTTCCTGCACCTGAGGGGGCTTTTTATGCCTCTCAATCTCCCTCAGGTGTAGGTCGTTTACACTAATTAGCTGACTGCTCTCACAGCAATATTCCTCTGCATCCCTTTTCCTCGTCCCAGTACTGAAGAATTATGGGACTTGAAGTCCCTGCCAACCAAGTTAGTTTTCCTAACTTCTTTTACCTTACAATAAGCCATTCCAAGATTGGGGTTTCAGGGAAAATTAAACAAGGCAGTTTTTCCTTCCACCTGGCCTGTTCCCACCCCATGTGATCCTCCCGCAGAACACCACCCCCAGGGTTGGGATCAGGAAGCATCTGCCTTCCCCTGGCCACACGAGAAGGGTCCCAGGTCAAGATTCTGGGGGGAATCACTACTGATTCATCATACTATATGGACATCCATCGCTGCTGTAAAATCCTTTCCCAGGTTCTTCTTGTCGCCTACAAGGAATCACTCCCCATACTCTGTTACATCCTGCACTCTGTCACATCACACTGCTACACCAACCTCATCTCTTCTCTCCATTTTTACCATCACAAACTAACCAGGACCATCAGTTTTTACCCTTCTTCCCCCGACCTCTCTTCATTCTTTCGTCTCTCACTGCAAAAGGCTTAAACATCTGTGATCTCACTGGCCTCCTTTCCCTCCCACCCCTCAGTACCTTCTCTCCACTATCCCCCATTCACTCAGATTTTTTCTACACATCCCATCCTCTGCTCTGCCAACCCTTCCTGTGCGCCCACAGACCCCTTCGTACCCCAGACCTGGAGCCCCAATTAATGCCTGCGGGCCTTCGCCACCATATTTAAATAAATAAATAAACTTTAAATACATAAAATCCCCTCAACTGTCCTACCAATGAAATGCTAAAAACACGTCACCATCCACACTGTTGACCAAACAGCAGGAACTCACACAGCGGACCGGCCTCAAACCCCTCGGAACGACTGCTGACTACCCACCTCAACCAAACAAAACCACTTTATCACCTAACCAAACTAACACTGAGGCTGCTTGACAGACAAGCAACACTACATCACCGCAAATAGATGGCGCATGAAAATGCACCACCAGTGCCCCAACACGGAGCACCCCAACCACAAGAACAACACATAGGTTGAGACCACCCCATCTAAGGCGTGGGAGCGACAACGCCACAAAGGGTACTGGGGTACCCCCAACACACAATGGCAAAGCACACTTGACCAAATGGCAAAAAAACATGTGAGTGCGGGGTCCACCTCCACAGAAACAAACTAATGAGGTAAACTACACTCAACAACATTTCTCCAGCCACAACCATGAACGCAAATGGCACGGGCACATAATACGTCCCCAAAGTGCTGTGGTGTGCCATGTGCTGGCAGCTAGAAGCCCAGATGGCTGGCACTACCCTGCCACACAAAACACAAACAAAACTGTCTAACCCCACAAGGTGGTTTGCCAGGCTACCCAGTGAGCACAACACACACCACATACACAAGAAACCCCCAGTAAGTCCATGCCCTATTCTCACGTCCATATTCTGACAGACCTGTGGAGGCAAAAGTTAAATCAACATGCAAGAAAAAACCAAATTTCAACTTCCTTCAACTAACAGAGGCAACGTCTTTACCAAAATACACCAGACACGTCCCAGATCCACCACAATCCACAACGTACCAATGGACAACTTACACCCAAACAGGCTTCACTTCATATAACACTGTTGATCAATATTCACGGTTCAGCATGGACAGCTCCCTGAAAAATGACATGAAGCCCTGATCTAGCTTGCTTGTGGAAAACTGCCATATATTGACTTCTTGAATCACCCAGGTCAGCCCCACAACCAAGGCAAAAACCCCAGAGCTCTTCCCAGCGAACAGTCAATTCCTTCTTCCCAGAAACGCAGTCAGGATACAGCATAGTGCCATCCACACCATACCCGGAGCTGCTGTCAAGCTGGAACCTGTGACCCCGACCCCAACACACGCTGGGCCCAACCTCCATCACTGCCAACTTGACTGTTTCAGGTACCAGCTGTTCACTGAACTGACTGTGCCCACATGGGTCTCCAAACACAGCACCCAGCTGTTCACTATGCTCGGCTCTCCTGAAACAACTCCCAGCTCCGGCTCGGATAGCATTCCATGCTGGGCAGCGCACTAGATGTTACCTGCCGCTTTTTCTTTTCAGCAGCATTACCATCAGGACACATCTCCTCCCCTGAGACTCACTTCAAACCCTTAGAGGCGTGCAGCAGCAAACCGTTGTACAGTGTGTGATGCTGTCCATCCCCTTCAATGGCACATCATTCGACATCCTAAGCCATTAGCCACGTCACAACATCCTCTCTGATTGGCCGCTGAAGCCTCAATTCAAGCCCCGGCCTCCAAACTGCAAGGAGCTCTCAAACACTCTCTCAACATTCCAGAGGCAGGCATTCTACAAGCATTCCACAGCACCCAGGCTCACAACACAGGAACAGGAGAGAAAGCAAGACATAACACATTACACAGAGAAAACAATGAAACAGCTTTCTTCATGATGCACATCTAGGTTTCTCTTAGGAAGAGATGATGTGTCTGGTTTTTAAGGGCCCCTTCCTAGGGATTCAAGCTTCCTTGTTTGCATGAAAAGTGTTTATAAACTGCTGAGCCACCTTGAAGACCTTTTATGATCCTTGCTGTGTCACATACGAGGCTGGGCCCTGTCCACTTGAAGACCTCTTTCCAACCAAGTAGTGAAAAGGCAGGGTGGTCCTACATTTGTCAAAGTTGCTGCAGCAGAGCTTTTCTATAAGAAATGATCTGGTCAGCATGAAGCAATCCATTGTTGCACTATTATGCTCAAGGCTTGCAGACAGAAAAAACAACATAAATCTGACCTGTATCTAAAGTAAAGGTGACCAGCTCAGACAAGATGAAGCTGCACCATTTAAGTGAAGAAGAAACATGTGAAATGTTACCACTTCCTGAAACAAGGATATGGAAGTGATAAAGGAAAACCTGACTATGAACACAACTAAACAGTTACTGCTCCCTCTAGTGTTGAGTAAGGTGTAGTCACCCTCCAGTAATATTTTGAAATATATAATTTCCCTTCATTTCAATCAAATCAAAAGTGTTAGAATTCTACCTTTATGTGACTAGAGTATATTTAGGTAGATGAGGATTTTCTAGTACAATATAGATGTCATCACTAAGTCCCTTTTTGAGTTTACTTATTAGCTGCCTTTTTACTGCATTTTGGGCAGTCATGGGTTAATGAAAGCACATTGTTCAACCTTCCCCATATCCAAAATGTTCTTCATGTGTGTTTGCATCATTTTCAGGTAAGTTTTGCTGCCGTTGTATAGATTAGGGTACCGTTCCGGCCCGTTCCGGGTACTTTTTCGTGTGAAAATATTGGTTTTGGGCAATAATGCGTTAATGACAGCATATTGGTGCACCTTTCTCATTTCCAAAATGTTCTTCATGTGTGTTTGCATCATTTTCAGGTGAGTTTTTCTGCCATTTTATATTTTAGGGTAGCGTTCCGGCCCGTTCCGGGTACTTTTTTGTGATAAAATGTAGATTTTGGGCAGTGATGCGTTAATGACAGCATATTGGTGCACCTTTCTCATTTCAAAATGTTCTTCATGTGTGTCTGCATCATTTTCAGGTGATTTCTGCTACCGTTTTACATTTTAGGGTAGCGTTCCTGCCCGTTCTGCGTACTTTTTCCTGATAAAATGTAGATTCTGGGCAGTAATGGGTTAATGACAGCATATTGGTGCACCTTTCTCATTTCAAAATGTTCTTCATGTGTATTTGCATCATTTTCAGGTGAGTTTTGCTGCCGTTTTATATATTAGGGTACCATTCCGGCCCGTTCCGGGTACTTTTCGTGTGAAAATGTTGGTTTGGGGCAATAATGCGTTAATGACAGCATATTGGTGCACCTTTCTCATTTGCAAAATGTTCTTCATGTGTGTTTGCATAATTTTCAGATGAGTTTTGCTGCCATTTTATATTTTAGGGTAGCGTTCCGGCCTGTTGCGGGTACTTTTTCGTGATAAAATGTAGATTTTGGGCAGTAATGGGTTAATGACAGCATATTGGTGCACCTTTCTCATTTCAAAATGTTCTTCATGTGTGCTTGCATCATTTTCAGGTGAGTTTCGCTGCCGTTTTATATATTAGAGTAGCGTTCCAGCCCGTTCCGGGTACTTTTTCGTGTGAACATGTTGGTTTTGGGCAATAATACGTTAATGACAGCATATTGGTGCACCTTTCTCATTTCCAAAATGTTCTTCATGTGTGTTTGCATCATTTTCAGGTGAGTTTTGCTGCCATTTTATATTTTAGGGTAGCATTCCGGCCCGTTCCAGGTACTTTTTCGTGATAAAATGTAGATTTTGGGCAGTAATGCGTTAATGACAGCATATTGGTGCACCTTTCTCATTTCAAAATGTTCTTCATGTGTGTCTGCATCATTTTCAGGTGATTTCTGCTGCCGTTTTACATTTTAGGGTAGCGTTCCGGCCCGTTCCGGGTACTTTTTTGTGATAAAATGTAGATTTTGGACAGTAATGGGTTAATGACAGCATATTGGTGCACCTTTCTCATTTCAAAATGTTCTTCATGTGTGTCTGCATCATTTTCAGGTGATTTCTGCTGCCGTTTTATATTTTAGGATAGCGTTCTGGCCTGTTCCGGGTACTTTTCCGTGATAAAATGTAGATTTTGGGCAGTAATGCGTTAATGACAGCATATTGGTGCACCTTTCTCATTTCAAAATGTTCTTCATGTGTGTCTGCATCATTTTCAGGTGATTTCTGCTGCCGTTTTACATTTTAGGGTAGCTTTCCGGCCCGTTCCGGGTACTTTTTCATGATAAAATGTTGGTTTTGGGCAATAATGCGTTAATGACAGCATATTGGTGCACCTTTTTCATTTCAAAATGTTCTTCATGTGTGTTTGCATCATTTTCAGGTGATTTCTGCTGCCGTTTTACATTTTAGGGTAGCTTTCCGGCCCGTTCCGGGTACTTTTTCATGATAAAATGTTGGTTTTGGGCAATAATGCGTTAATGACAGCATATTGGTGCACCTTTTTCATTTCAAAATGTTCTTCATGTGTGTTTGCATCATTTTCAGGTGAGTTTTGCTGCCATTTTATATTTTAGGGTAGCGTTCTGGCCCGTTCCGGGTACTTTTCCGTGATAAAATGTAGATTTTGGGCAGTAATGCGTTAATGACAGCATATTGGTGCACCTTTCTCATTCCAAAATGTTCTTCATGTGTGCTTGCATGATTTTCAGGTGAGTTTCGCTGCCGTTTTATATATTAGGGTAGCTTTCCGGCCCGTTCCGGGTACTTTTTCGTGATACAATGTAGATTTTGGCCAGTAATGGGTTAATGGCAGCATATTGGAGCACCTTTCTCATTTCAAAATGTTCTTCATGTGTGTCTGCATCATTTTCAGGTGATTTCTGCTGCAGTTTTATATTTTAGGGTAGCGTTCCGGCCGTTCCGGGTACTTTTTCATGATAAAATGTAGATTTTGGGCAGTAATGGGTTAATGACAGCGTATTGGTGCACCTTTCTCATTCCAAAATGTTCTTCATGTGTGTCTGCATCATTTTCAGGTGATTTCTACTGCCGTTTTATATTTTAGGGTAGCGTTCCGGACTGTTCCGGGTACTTTTTCGTGATAAAATGTAGATTTTGGGCAGTAATGGGTTAATGACAGCATATTGGTGCACCTTTCTCATTTCAAAATGTTCTTCATGTGTGTTTGCATCATTTTCAGGTGAGTTTTTCTGCCATTTTATATTTTAGGGTAGCGTTCCAGCCTGTTCCGGGCACTTTTTCGTGATAAAATGCAGATTTTGGGCAGTAATGCGTTAATGACAGCATATTGGTGCACCTTTCTCATTTCAAAATTTTCTTCATGTGTGCTTGCATCATTTTCAGGTGAGTTTCGCTGCCGTTTTATATATTCTCCAGCATGGGGTCTGGCATGGATTCACATGCTCATGAATATTCCCCGTCGTCAGGCCGGGAATCCTCGGTATAGAAAAAATCAGTATCAGTTTCGTTTCTGATCTGTCTTTCTCAGTAGTAACCAATCACTGGTCTCTGGGTCATACTGCCCCCAGCCAATGACTGCCCTCTCCCTAAGCCCCGCCCCTGGCAGCCATCCTCAGATTTTTACCGCACTTTCAAGTGTTGGGAGTCCTCGTGCTTTTGCTGCGTTTTCGCGCTTTTGTCAGGAGATTTTCACATTTTTTCGGTTAAATAGAGCCTCAAGCTCCACCGTTTCTACTTCCGATCAACGGGGATCCGTTTCGGAGTTTCTACGCCCCTCAAGGGTGAAGATTTCGTCGAGTTACGCTTTTGGAGGATTCCAGAAGTTCCGAGGCCGACCCCGGACATGGCCCAGGAGAAAGGGAGCTGGACGCCCGGGAAGCTATTCAGGACCTGCCCTGGATGCCAGCTCCAGAACGTTTTCAAGGAGGACGAGCATTCGTTATGCCTCTACTGTCTCCATGAGGACAAGACGCACAAGGAAAAGGACTGCGCGTTTTGTGGGAACATGTCGGAGCGGACCATGAAGGATCGCCACCTCCGTCTCGCCAACTGGCTGGAAGGTAAGAGCCCGCCAGGCGAGAAGAAGAAAAAGAAGTCCGAGCGGTCTTCTAAGTCCTGTGAGGGTGCTCCGGCGACGGGGGCCCAACAAAAGGCTAAGCACCGCGAGTCCACGGTTACCGGGAGCACCGAACGGTCGGGCTCCTTGGGTGCCAGGCAGGGCGCATCCACCCCGGCGCCATCGACCACGAGCCAACGCTGTGGCTCGGGTAAGAGGAAGTCCGAGAACCCGGCGAAGCTTCTGGCGAGGCCCCGGTCGATCTCGAAGATTCCGGCAGAGGGGGAGCGAGGCTCGGACCCTCCCCCCAAGGTGAAGGCCCCAGGCGTACAGAAGGTGACGTTGGCCTTAATTCACCCTGCTAAGACCTCGATTGAGGATGTCGCCGCGGCCCTGGCTCAGCCTGTGGAGGCTACACCAGTGGAGGCGCCCTCAGGTACCAGAGTCTCCCTGCCACCGTGGAGGGAGTCGTCTTTCAGGCCCATCGAGAAGACCCCCACAAAGTCCTCGTTGGAAAGGGGGGGAGGGGTTGGTGGCCGTCGTGGATATGGACACGACCTCTGAAGAGGAGCTCATCCAAGTCGTGGAGGAGGCCCAGCCCATCGGGAGTGATCCCGACGAGGGCGACGACGAGGGCGACGGTGACGCAGACGAGGCTCCTCAAGAGCCCTCGCTCCCGTCGTTTCCGGCGCTGCAGGACACCTCGGCGGCCATTTTGTCAGCCATCCAGTCCTTATGCTCAGAGATAAGGACTAGGTTGCCCCTTCCCCCGACGGAGGTGCCTGAGCCAGACCCGACAGAGGAACCGGAGCCAGGACCTTCGGAGAGCCCTCCACTTAAGAGGAGGAGGACGCATCCTAGGCCTCCTCTCTGCCTCTGCGGCCTTCTCTGCCTTCCCTCCGGTCCACTACCCACGGGAATAATACAGGCATGGACACGGCTATGACGGGTACGGATGACGACGGAGGCGACGACGGGACGTGTCCCCCGTCGCCCCCTGCCCGGGCGTCCCCGTCTGCGAGATTGGATCCTTCCATGCAATGATCTCCAGGGCATCCGAGCTCTTCCAGCTCTGCCCCGAGGAAAAGAAGAAGGAGGGGTTCCTTTACCAGCGGCGCAAGGCTAAAAGGAAGACGGTCCTCGCCGTACCGCTTCTTGATGACATCTGGGATGAGGGGCTCGCCCTCCTCAAGAACCCTGCCACGGCTCCTTCGAAGAGGGACCGGTACAAGAAGAAGTACCGGGTCCCCGACGCTGCCCCCTTGTGCCTTAGGGCGCAACCTACCCCGGACTCGGTCGTTTCGGCGGCGGCCAAGAAGAAAGCGGGGGGGGGCATCGGCCTCAACTTCAACCTCCCCTCCGGACGGCGAGGGTAGGAAGCTGGATGCGATGGGACGACGGGTCATCTCATCTGCAGCGACGACCATCAAGGCGGCCAACGCCCTGGCCATCGTAGCTCGCTACGACAGGGAGTTGTGTTTCAAGATCGCCCCTCTGTTGGACTTCCTTCCGGATGCAAAGAGGGCTGAGGCCCTGGAAATCTTGCAGGAAGGTGAGATTGCCTCGGACCACGCCATTACGGTGGCTACGGACATCGCCGACACCGGTTTCCGTCAGTTGGGCAACGGCGTTTGCCTGAGACAACGAGGATGGCTCAAGGCGACGGATTTCCGCCAGGACGTTCAGACCAAGGTTTTGGACATGCCTTTCGATGGGAACAACCTTTTTGGCAAGGCGGTTGATGAATCCCTTCAGGCGATCAAGACGGACACGGAGACGGCCCGTGCACTGGGTGTACTCCAACAGCGACGGCCGTCCTTTCGGAGCTCCGGAGGCAGACAGGGTGCCTCCAAGAGAGCCGGCAGCAGCTCCTCTACGTACCGTCAAGCGGCAAGGTCTTCGTCGCAGGGGGCCTACAGGAGACGCGGCAAGTCAGGTGGATCCCGCCGTCGTCGCCAAGGTGGTCAAGGAGGCAAAGCGGCCTCCAAGCAAGATTGAACCGACCGTCGGGTCGGGCCCCCGCCGAAGCACCCCGGTGGGAGGCCGGCTGACGAAGTTCGTCGGCGTGTGGGAGTCCATCTCCACCGACCGTTGGGTGCTGGACGCCCTGGCCCTGGGGCACGCCCTCGAGTTCCAGAAGAGGTGCCCCCGCATTCCTCCCATGGCCAGGAAGGAAAATCACGTCCCTCAACTGCTGTTGGAAGTACGGGCGATGCTCAGGAAAGGTGCCATCAAGCTCGTCCCGAAGAGGCTTCGGGGCTCCGAAGTTTACTCAAGATACTTCCTCGTGAAGAAGAAGACAGGAGGATGGCGTCCCATCCTGGACCTGCAACGAATAAACAAATACATCAAGGCACAGAAGTTCCGGATGGTCACCCTCCAGCACGTGCTGGGACAGCTGGAGGAGGGCGATTTCCTGTCGTCGTTGGACTTGGAGAATGCTTACTTCCACATCCCTATTCTAAAGAGGCACGGAAAGTTCCTCAGGTTCGTGGTCAAAGGGCGGCACTACCAGTGCAAGGCCCTTCCGTTTGGATTAAAATCGGCGCCCAGGCTGTTCACCGAGTGCCTAGCACCGGTGGCAGCGCGGCTGCGCCTGCAGGGTATCCACGTCTACCCCTACCTGGATGACTGGCTCATACGGGCAAGGACAAGGGAGCTCGCCGTGGAACACACTGCGAAGACCGTCCAGCTGCTCACGGACCTTGGGTTCTCCATCAACTTTCCAAAATCCCACCTGGTCCCGTCGCAAGTCGCCCTGTTTCTGGGAGCACAGCTCGACACAGTGGCGCGGCGGGCCTCACCGTCGGAGGAAAGGATAAGGACCATCCTAGGAAAGGTGCAATGTCTACTGGTCACAGACGTGGCCAGCGTGAGGTTTATCAAGTCCCTCCTCGGAATGATGTCCTCCTGCATTTATCTGGTTCCCCACTGCAGACTTCGGGTGCGGCCCTTGCAAGAATTCCTCGACGCCCACTGGATCCAGACGACGGGCAGCTTCGAGGACAGGATCCCACTCGACGAAGCGTTCCGTCAGGCGATACGATGGTGGGGTGTCCGCGCTCATCTGACAGTGGGAACAGGTTTCCTAGCCCCGGCCCACCAGGTGACGGTGACGACGGATGCCTCCCTGGAAGGTTGGGGAGCGCACACCGGGGGTCTCCACGCGAGAGGCCTTTGGTGCTCGGAGGAGAATACTCTCCACATCAACATCTTGGAGCTCTGTGCAGTGTTCTGGGCCCTCAGGTCCTTCCTTCCATCCCTCAAGGGCAAGGTGGTGAGGATCTTCACCGACAACACCACCATGATGTTTTACATTCGGAACCAGGGCGGAACGAGATCCCCTGCTCTGTCCAAGGAAGCCCACGATCTGTGGCATTGGGCCGTCGCCCAAGGGCTGTTTCTGGTACCCTTTCATCTGGCAGGGATAAAAAACACCATCGCCGACTCACTCAGCAGAGAGCTGCGCTCGTGCCACGAGTGGGAACTGCACCAGGATCAAGTGGACCGACGATGGGGCAAACCCCAGATCGATCTCTTCGCGACGGCGGCGAACTCCAAGTGCCGGAGGTTCGTCAGCAGGTTTCCCCAACCGAGGAGCATGGGCGATGCTTTCTCGTTCCCCTGGGACGGCCTGTTCCTTTATGCATTCCCGCCGTTGCCGTTGCTACTCCGGCTCGTCAACCAGCTCAAGAGGTCCCGGTGCAGGATGATCCTCGTCGCACCGGCGTGGCCGAGGCAGATCTGGTTCCCGGACCTTCTGGACTTGTCAGCGTCCACACCAGTCAAGCTGCCGACGGACGCGGATCTTCTCTCCAGAGAAGGAGGCGCCATTCTTCATCACGAACCAGAGTCGCTGAACTTGCAGGCCTGGCTCCTGCAGCACTAGAGTTTGGAGGACACGACATCCCGGCCGACTGCAGAGAGGTTCTTGCAAAGGCCAGGGCATCCTCAACTCTCAAGTGCTACGGACATAAATGGAAGAGGTTCTCTGTCTGGTGACGTGCACAGAAGATTAACCCTCTGCGGATTACGGCCCCTCAAGTATTGCAGTACCTACTGTCTTTGGCCAAGGCTGGCCTATCTCACGCTTCCATCAAGGTACATCTGGATGCCGTCTCACGTTACACCAGAACTACAGGACGGGTGTCCTTGTGGTCTCATCGTCTGGTGAAGGAATTTATGAAAGGACTGTTCCGATCATTCCCGCCGGTGAAGGCCCCTGCCCTGGCGTGGGAGCTCAACGTGGTGCTAACTAGGCTCATGGGGGCCCCATTCGAGCCTATGCATTCAGTGCCGTTGAAGTTTCTGTCGTGGAAGACAGCATTCCTCGTGGCCATCACCTCTGCACGACGAGTGGGAGAGATCCGGGCCCTGTCTTGCAAGCCTCCATACTTGACTTTTCACGACACGAGGGTGGTGCTGAGAATGCACCCCTCCTTCAGGCCCAAGGTGTCGTCGGACTTCCACCTCAACAAGCCCTTGGTGTTGCCAGTTTTCTTCCCGTCGCCTTCGTCGCCGGCTGAGAGGACTCTGCACTCGCTGGATGTAGCTAGAGCGCTGAAGTTCTACGAGGACCGCACAAAGAGTTTTCTGAAGACATCACAGCTGTTTGTGAACTTTGGACCTGTGAATCAAGGGAAGGCTCTCTCGAAGACTCCCATTTCCAGATGGCTCTCCGGCTGCATCATGCACTGTCACCGGTTGGCAAACCGACCGTTGCCAGGCCGTCCGAGAGCCCATTCGACCAGAGCGATCGCTGCTACTACGGCGTTCCTGTCTGGTGTGCTCCTGCTCGACATCTGCAGGGCTGCTACGTGGAGGTCGACGCACACCTTCACGAGATTCTACTGCGTCGACCGGGATTCCAGGGAGGAGTCCAGAGTCGGCCAGGCAGTGCTGCGCAACCTGTTCGCCTGAGGTGAGCCTGGTGAGGAGGTAAGAGTTGCTTAATGTTGAGTTGTTGTATTGCTTGATATTGAGCCTTTTGCCACCTCCCGTGGTTGTTCATGTGTATACTGCTATGTATTCTTATATTCATGAGCATGTGAAGCCATGCCAGACCCCATGCTGGAGAAGGAACAAGTTACTTACCTGTAACTGTTGTTCTCCAGCATGGGTCTGGCATGGATTCACAGGCGAACCCTCCCGCCTACCCCTCTGCAACTCTTCACTTGGTCATACTGCCACTTCACGTGCTACCAAATCTGAGGATGGCTGCCAGGGGCGGGGCTTAGGGAGAGGGCAGTCATTGGCTGGGGGCAGTATGACCAAGAGACCAGTGATTGGTTACTACTGAGAAAGACAGATCAGAAACAAAACTGATACTGATTTTTTCTATACCGAGGATTCCCGGCCTGACGACGGGGAATATTCATGAGCATGTGAATCCATGCCAGACCCATGCTGGAGAACAACAGTTACAGGTAAGTAACTTGTTCCTTACTGTAGCGTTCCGGCCCGTTCCGGGTACTTTTTTGTGATAAAATGTACATTTTGGGCAGTAATGGGTTAATGACAGCATATTGGTGCACCTTTCTCATTTCAAAATGTTCTTCATGTGTGTCTGAATTATTTTCAGGTGATTTCTGCTGCCGTTTTATATTTTAGGGTAGCATTCCAGCCCGTTCCGGGTACTTTTTCGTGATAAAATGTAGATTTTGGGCACTAATGGGTTAATGACAGCATATTGGTGCACCTTTCTCATTTCAAAATGTTCTTCATGTGTGTTTGCATCATTGTCAGGTGAGTTCTGCTGCCATTTTATATATTAGGGTACTGTTCCGGCCCGTTCCGGGTACTTTTTCGTGTGAAAATGTTGGTTTTGGGCAATAATGCGTTAATGACAGCATATTGGTGCACCTTTCTCATTTCCAAAATGTTCTTCATGTGTGTTTGCATCATTTTCAGGTGAGTTTTGCTGCCATTTTATATTTTAGGGTAGCGTTCCGGCCCGTTCCGGGTACTTTTTCGTGATAAAATGTAGATTTTGGGCAGTAATGCGTTAATGACAGCATATTGGTGCACCTTTCTCATTTCAAAATGTTCTTCATGTGTGCTTGCATCATTTTCAGGTGAGTTTCGCTGCCGTTTTATATATTAGAGTAGCGTTCTTGCCCGTTCCGGGTACTTTTTCGTGATAAAATGTAGATTTTGGGCAGTAATGGGTTAATGACAGCATATTGGTGCACCTTTCTCATTTCAAAATGTTCTTCATGTGTGTTTGCATCATTTTCAGGTCAGTTTTGCTGCCGTTTTATATATTAGGGTACTGTTCCGGCCCGTTCCGGGTACTTTTTCGTGTGAAAATGTTGGTTTTGGGGAATAATGCGTTAATGACAGCATATTGGTGCACTTTTCTCATTTCCAAAATGTTCTTCATGTGTGTTTGCATCATTTTCAGGTGACTTTTGCTGCCATTTTATATTTTAGGGTAGCGTTCCGGCCCGTTCCGGCCCGTTCCAGGTATTTTTTCGTGATAAAATGTAGATTTTGGGCAATAATGTGTTAATGACAGCATATTGGTGCACCTTTCTCATTTCAAAATGTTCTTCATGTGTGTCTGCATCATTTTCAGGTGATTTCTGCTGTTTTTTTACATTTTAGGGTAGCGTTCCGGCCCGTTGCGGGTACTTTTTCGTGATAAAATGTAGATTTTGGGCAGTAATGGGTTAATGACAGCATATTGGTACACCTTTCTCATTTCAAAATGTTCTTCATGTGTGTTTGCATCATTTTCAGGTGAGTTTTGCTGCTGTTTTATATATTAGGGTACTGTTCCGGCCCGTTCCGGGTACTTTTTTGTGTGAAAATGTTGGTTTTGGGCAATAATGCGTTAATGACAGCATATTGGTGCACTTTTCTCATTTCCAAAATGTTCTTCATGTGTGTTTGCATCATTTTCAGGTGAGTTTTGCTGCCATTTTATATTTTAGGGTAGCGTTCCGGCCCGTTCCAGGTACTTTTTCGTGATAAAATGTAGATTTTGGGCAGTAATGAGTTAATGACAGCATATTGGTGCACCTTTCTCATTTCAAAATGTTCTTCATGTGTGTCTGCATCATTTTCAGGTGATTTCTGCTGTTTTTTTACATTTTAGGGTAGCGTTCCGGCCCGTTCCGGGTACTTTTTTGTGATAAAATGTAGATTTTGGGCAGAAATGGATTAATGACAGCATATTGCTGCAGCTTTCTCATTTCAAAATGTTTTTCATGTGTGTTTGCATCTTTTTCATGTGATTTTTGCTGCCGTTTTATATATTACGTTAGCGTTCCGGCCCGTTCCGCGTACTTTTTCGTGATAAAATGTTGGTTTTGGGCAATAATGCGTTAATGACAGCATATTGGTGCACCTTTCTCATTTCAAAATGTTCTTCATGTGTGTTTGCATCATTTTCAGGTGAGTTTTTCTGCCATTTTATATTTTAGGGCAGCGTTCTGGCCCGTTCCGGGTACTTTTTCGTGATAAAATGTAGATTTTGGGCAGTAATGCGTTAATGACAGCATATTGGTGCACCTTTCTCATTCCAAAATGTTCTTCGTGTGTGCTTGCCTGATTTTCAGGTGAGTTTCGCTGCCGTTTTATATATTAGGGTAGCGTTCCGGCCCGTTCCGGGTACTTTTTCGTGATAAAATGTAGATTTTGGCCAGTAATGGGTTAATGACAGCATATTGGTGCACCTTTCTCATTTCAAAATGTTCTTCATGTGTGTCTGCATCATTTTCAGGTGATTTTTGCTGCCGTTTTATATATTACGTTAGCGTTCCGGCCCGTTCCGCGTACTTTTTCGTGATAAAATGTTGGTTTTGGGCAATAATGCGTTAATGACAGCATATTGGTGCACCTTTCTCATTTCAAAATGTTCTTCATGTGTGTTTGCATCATTTTCAGGTGAGTTTTTCTGCCATTTTATATTTTAGGGCAGCGTTCTGGCCCGTTCCGGGTACTTTTTCGTGATAAAATGTAGATTTTGGGCAGTAATGCGTTAATGACAGCATATTGGTGCACCTTTCTCATTCCAAAATGTTCTTCGTGTGTGCTTGCCTGATTTTCAGGTGAGTTTCGCTGCCGTTTTATATATTAGGGTAGCGTTCCGGCCCGTTCCGGGTACTTTTTCGTGATAAAATGTAGATTTTGGCCAGTAATGGGTTAATGACAGCATATTGGTGCACCTTTCTCATTTCAAAATGTTCTTCATGTGTGTCTGCATCATTTTCAGGTGATTTCTGCTGCCGTTTTATATTTTAGGGTAGCGTTCCGGCCCGTTCCGGGTACTTTTCGTGTGAAAATTTTGGTTTTGGGCAATAATGCGTTAATGACAGCATATTGGTGCACCTTTCTCATTTGCAAAATGTTCTTCATGTGTGTTTGCATCATTTTCAGGTGAGTTTTGCTGCCATTTTATATTTTAGGGTAGCGTTCCGGCCCGTTCTGGGTACTTTTTTGTGATAAAATGTAAATTTTGGGCAGTAATGCGTTAATGACAGCATATTGGTGCACCTTTCTCATTTCAAAATGTTCTTCATGTGTGCTTGCATCATTTTCAGGTGAGTTTCGCTGCCGTTTTATATTTTACGGTAGCGTTCCGGCCCATTCCGGGTACTTTTTCGTGATAAAATGTAGATTTTGGGCAGTAATGGGTTAATGACAGCATATTGGTGCACCTTTCTCATTTCAAAATGTTCTTCATGTGTGTCTGCATCATTTTCAGGTGAGTTTTGCTGCCATTTTATATTTTAGGTTAGCGTTCTGGCCCGTTCCGGGTACTTTTTCGTGATAAAATGCAGATTTTGGGCAGTAATGTGTTAATGACAGCATATTGGTGCACCTTTCTCATTTCAAAATGTTCTTCATGTGTGCTTGCATGATTTTCAGGTGATTTCTGCTGCTGTTTTCTATTTTAGGGTAGCGTTCCGGCCCGTTCCGGGCACTTTTTTGTGACAAAATGTAGATTTTGGGCAGTAATGAGTTAATGGCAGCATATTGGTGCATCTTTCTCATTTCAAAATGTTCTTCATGTGTGTTTGCATCATTTTCAGGTGAATTTTGCTGCTGTTTTATATATTAGGGTACCGTTCCGGCACGTTCCGCGTACTTTTTCGTGTGAAAATGTTGGTTTTGGGCAATAATGCGTTAATGACAGCATATTGGTGCACCTTTCTCATTTCCAAAATGTTCTTCATGTGTGTTTGCATCATTTTCAGGTGAGTTTTGCTGCCGTTTTATATATAAGAGTAGCGTTCTGGCCCGTTCCGGGTACTTTTTCGTGATAAAATGTAGATTTTGGGCAGTAATGGGTTAATGACAGCATATTGGTGCACCTTTCTCATTTAAAAATGTTCCTCATGTGTGCTTGCATCATTTTCAGGTGATTTTTGCTGCCATTTTATATGTTAGGGTACCGTTCCGGCGCGTTCCGGCGCGTTCCGGGTTTTACACACCCCCTACTCCTAGCCCTCTGGGCTTAAGCTCACTCACTTACTGACCAAAATATAACAAAAACCTAAAGATGGAAGTGAAACAGGCTAACCCCCGTACAAGGCGTCTGCTCTGCCTCTTCTCAGATGCTTCACAAGATCCTGCTCTTTCAAAACACGTTGCCTCGTCTGCTCCCCCTGTCGAGCCAATTCATCCCCAGGAAAAGACGCTGCCGACACAGGCTGAGGTCCAGTTGGTCAGGTGGCCTGTGAAATGGCATAGAATGCAATGACTTATGCATGGCCATACAAGCGAAAGTGCTCGTGAAAAAACCTGGGGGAACCAGACTCTTTTAAACCAGTTAAATGCCCATAATACAACTCCTACAAAATAATGCGCTGAGAGCAGCCCTAGGAATCCCCAAGAGAGAACATATCTCTAATACCAGAAGGGCCAACAACTGGCTCTCCACTCATGATAAAATAAAACTGAAAACTGCCTCCCTCACCCACAAATGCTTGAACAATGCAGCACCCCGTTACCTATCCGACAGATTCACTTTGAAGCCTACCCCAAGAATCACCAGACTCGCCAACATCAACTACCTCTGGGTCCCCAGATACAAACGTGCCAAAATTGGAGGCAGCAGCTTCCAGGTCAAGCAGCACTCCTATGGAACTCACTACCATCCCCTCTAAGAATCGATCAAACCTATCACAAGTTCCGCCAGAGCATCACTAGTTGGCTCAAAGATGCCGACATCTAGGCATATACCTTGCTAACTTACCCCGACACCTCTCTCTACACTGCATGCACCAACCGCTCCAACTACTTTGTAAAACTTTGCATGCCTTCAATGTACCTGCCTGTATATATCGTAACCTTATTGTGCCCACATGTAACCAATCGGCACCTGCACACAAATGTATTTTACATGTTGTAACCAAGCTTTGAATATCCTTATGCCTTGCGCCTGAATACCCTCGGGTCTGGAGCGCATTCCAAATAATAATAAACTAAAACTAAACTAAACTAAATAAATCTGATGTTTCAGGAAAACAAAATGAGCTGAATACATCTCTATTTGCGAACCAAGTGTGCAATAATCAACTTTCGAAAGAGGCAATACCCTATGGAAAAAAGGACCTGACGGAAATATTGCTATGATGGGGAGGATGCGCGGCCGATCACTGATACAGATTCAAATGGACTTGAGGGAAATGCAATAGACCGAGCCGCCTCAGTAAAAAACAGCTGCAACTCTCAGCGTAAAACGATCCCTGACCTTGAGATAAACAAGGATCATTTTATTTCAGCAGGGAACAAAAAACATAAGAGAAAGCGATCCTTCTTCCTCCGAAATCTGTGCAAGGCACAGCAATACACTCCTTCTTTACCAATTATATAAGCAAAAACAAGTCCAAATGAAGTGAACGGAAGGAAAACAATGGAGATAAAGCCTTTCCAGAAGCTCTGTGGAACGGCCCTGGAACTGGTGGTAAAAAAGTGAAGGAAAGTAAAGGAAGTAGCAAGAATGGCGTATCAGAGGATGATGAAAACACAAGATGTAATCACAATAAATACGGTCCTCCTCTTCTGACCCAAGTTCGGCTGGAAGCAATGCTCGACCAGGAGGACAAAAAAAAGCACACAGCCTCGATTTCATCACCATCTTGGTTGGAAGACTGTTTTTTCCCCACAGAATCAAAATTTCAGCAGAAATCCACTAAATTCAACACCATTCAGGTATATTGCAATTTTATGGCTGCTTTAAAGTTCTCTCTGGCGTTGTTTCTAAAGCTGTACAAACTGATCAATGAAAGCTATAAGAGCAGGCTACTTTATTAGCAATGGTCCACTCTAAGCCAATATTTGTGGAATCATTCATTTCCTCACTTCAATCAAGAGTTGACCAGGAAGCGATCAGTGCCGCCAAAATAAGTCACAAATCACCATAGATACAGAGAGAGATGATAAGAAACTCCTACTGGGAACCCTGCTGGACATATTGAAAGATCGTGACAACAACAACAAAAAAGGGAAAGAAGTAAGGAAACAGCTAGATGATTTATGCGCGATGACTGCGCTTCTAAATACCAATCTCCTGGCACTTGATACTTCAACACATCATTCATCTACACTGGGCAATCCCTCTTTGCTATGCCCTAAGCAAAAGGAACTGGTGACTATAGGGGAGCTTTTGAACTTGGAAAGTTCACTCATGACAATCTGTGTAGCCACCAAGAACGATCGGGGGAATGGGGGCGTTGATAACGCGATCATTGCAAATGAAACATCCACTACCTCTAAGGAGAAAACTCCAAACGATCAAAAAATGCAACATCCTACACTAACTGAGACTGGGAAGGAAGAACCAAGCAATAAAAAAAAGGGAAAATCTTGCTTGGTGTTCCGTAAATCAGGGAAAACATTTTTAAAACAGAGAACGAAGGACCAAAAACAATTAAACAAAATCTCAAATCCCCTGCATTCCAGCAAGACTAAATAAAATGGTGCATGTGATTTCTTGAGCAATATTTCATATCCCCTGAAAAGCGTGAAGTCTGCCTTAGAAATTAGGAAGAAAGAAACAACAAAAAATGTTGGCTTTCGGGATCCTGACGATTTAGAAAGCGCAACAACTGACATTGCGGCAGCTCTGCCAGTGCAGGAGCCACTTGCCTTTGATGAGGATCCCGACCTGATTGACTTGTCAACATATTCGGTGACAGATAATGAGGTAGACAGACGAAAAAGTCAAAGGTCACTTGACATCATCTATGGTGAAAAAACTACTTAGGTGAGGGAAAGGTCCTACGTGGAGGCTGATGCTAGTCAGGATGCTTCAGCACTCTTCCTAATATTGGATGAAGAGCCGAAGTCAATTTAAAAATCATCCAAGAAGTCATGGAATGGAGTGAGGATTGTCGAATTAGACAATAACCAAACTATTGAAAAGGAAAAAAGAGGAGGAATGCACGAAGATCCAAATTATGTCTCCTTGGCAACAAATAGATCACATGTTGCGAAATGTGTGCCCCCAAGGAGACCGGGACTGGCCAACTAAGAGTAGTTAGGATTCAATTTATAATTTTTCAGATATGACAAGCCGGTAAAAGGAATCTCTAAAAAAAAAAAAAGAGGGAACTTAAAAACAACTCCCTCTATTTAAATCGACTTGGCGAAGTGGACGATGGTCTGATACAGAACCGGCATAACGTCCTGAGGTTATTCCATCACATTCCCACCTGTCGGTTTATGCAATCGGAAGACATAAGAACGGTGTAATTCCCACAAGAGGAATCCACAGATAAAGTGATTTTTCACTTAAGCTCTATTGGAGTAAAAACATAATTATTGGAAACTGGAAACTTCCTTCAGTCTCTGGGTTTTGAGCTTTCTGAGGAAGTAGAAAGGCAGCAATCTGACACGAGTAATCAGCTCAAAACAAAGCCATCCGCAGGAGACGCTACAACAAGGAGCAGAACACAACAATACCAATTGGGCATTCATCGCAGAAACAAGGAGCTCACGAAATCAGGGGGAGTAGAAATTCCAGAGATCCCTTTGAAAAGCAAATTAGATAGGAGATTGTTAGGGAGAATTCTCATTTATGGCTAATTTCCCTTACCTAGTGAGTCCCTCAGCAGCTTTGCTAGAAATCTGGGGTTTATTTTTTTCCACCTGGTAAGAGTGTGAGCCTTTTTCCCACTCTTACAGTGTATTTTTGTGTGTGTTGTACTTTTTGTGCTCATGGGCTAAGGAGTGTCACCAACTCCCTAGGCATCATCGTTTTACTTGTGTATCACACAGCACCTTTGGTGCAGTGACACAGGGATGTCTTTTAGACTTCCCTTGTGAACTCCATTTCTGGGGATGACTACTGTCCCCCAGAAACATGTAAAGCCATCATTGGCTTTATTAGTCCTTTTAAATACAGATCCAGTACAAACCATCTTACAATGGAGTACTGGAGGGGAATATCTTTCCCCTGTCCTTCTGTACCTCAAGGGGCACATTGCGTCTCCCTTCCCGACTAGACATGGCTGGTGGCAGTGGTAACTATCATTTTTACACGTGTTAATGGCGACAGACGTGAACATAAAACCCGCTACCCCATATCATTTTTATTTTGGGTCCTAGCGTGGCTTTTCGCCTTTTTGTGTTGGAAAGGTCTTTCTTGTTGTTTGCTTTTCGCGCCAAACCAGGTTTGGTTTCCTTGTTCTCCGGCCTTTGGCAGGCTTCTGCAAAGAAGCCCTCCTTTGGCGTCTGGGTGTCTAGGTGGGCTGAATGTGAGGGCGGGGTTTAGTCACCCCCTGCACAGGGTCTCCTTGGAGACCCAAGTCACACTTTGTGTCCATTGGCTGGGGTGGTTGTCCGGGCTGGACAACCCCCTGCTGTGTGATTGACAGCCAAGCTGAGTGAATGGGGGATTTTGGCATAAAAGGCAGGACTCTTGGTCTGGAAGTCAGAGTCGCCACTGGAACTACAAGAACCAAAGAGAACTGGAGAAGAAGATGGCTGATGCAACTCCTAGATCCCGGTGAAGCCCTTCTGCAGTCCTGAGCTATCTACCCTTCAACGACAGAAGATCCAGTCCAGAGTCTTCTTCCCTTGAACCTGGTGGGATCAACCAGCTCACCTTCTACAGCCAGAGAATCCTCTTCCGGGTCGAAATCACTGCACTGAGCTGTGGTGGTCCAGATAGCTATCAGAAGAGCCCTCTCCTGTTTTTAAGGAGTGCACCTTTTATTCATCGTTGCTTTGCTGCTGCTGGCTTCATCCCTGGGTAGTGCAGATCGCTCCAGACATCGTCCTCCTTGTCCCCACGATTGAATCTTCAGGAACCATGAGTCTGCAGGAACTACCAGGAACAACTGCCGTAGCACCAGCTTTCTTCATCTGAATAAGCTATTTTGGTCGTTCTCTCCGTCCGACCTTGAGGAATCCGGGTGAACCCTTTTCATTTCTGAAGGCTTGTCCTTTCTTTCTTCCGTTTTATAACTTTTGCTTCCCTTTTGACAATATCCAGTACTCCTGGCAACGTTAATCTTGAGCTGTTCTAACCGTGTGATCCTCGACAACCGAGCATCTGCTCCATTTGACACTGGTGCAGACCTGTTGACTTTTATCTGCCTCTTAGAACACGTCCTCTGATTCTATTGTCTTTACAAAAGTATTGCCTATGATTTGTATCCACTATTCCCTTGTTTTAATTCTATGTGCTAAGTGTGTTTGACTTTGGTTACATTTTGACATCGGGTACGCTTTTCTTTCGTAAAACCGAACTGTCATTACAGTCAAAAAGTCATTGCGTATTAACCCACGGTAAAGTCTTTGTTTCGAAACACTGGTCTGTCAAATTCAAATGTACTTACCTTGAATTGATCTGAACAAGAGGAATTGGTTGTGTGTAATCTATTTAGAGAGTGGTTTTGTTTAATAGAAGTGAAGTGTTTTGTGAACAGATGGTTTAAAAATAAATGTACTTATATTTTTTAACCAGAAACCTTGAGTCAGGGTTTGCTTGAGTCACAGTAATTGTAGTCCTTTGTGTAAATCCCTATCACTGCTCATTTGCTATTGGGATAAGTCTTGCTGCTCAGCCATCGCTACCACTTTACTGTGTAGTACAGGATATATCAAAGGTGAAATTGTACTATCACTTGTAGTCTTAATTGTCTGTAGTGTTCCCTACGGGTACTGCAGATGTTTCTGCCTGACATAGATCATTCCAACCTTTGACGATAACATTCTCTTCTAATCTTTATGAGATCACCACTAGGAAAGACCAACAAAAATTAAAAAATATAACAAATTGCGAGTTGTAAAGGAAGCTTGCATGGGCTCCAAATAAAACAACTTGTGAAGCCGGGCCAATAGCTTCCAACATCCCAACAGTAATTCCAGTTAACAATGATCTCCTGGAATACCAGAGGCTTCAGTCACTTATTTAATGCCAGCAAAACAAATCTGAAAAAAGATGCCATTATCTGTCTACTGGAAACTTGGTTAACGTCTCTGCCAATCCTAGATGGCTACAGTGTGCACCTAAACCCGGCCTATAGATGTGCAATGGGTAGAGCTCTGTCTGGCCTCTTAACCCTTATAAAACAAGGAATCGGCCTGGAGATTACAGCATCATAGAACGAAAACCCCTTGGTACAGTCAGCCCTCATATCCTTAAAAAACCTACAAGCGGATTTGCAAAGGATCCTCATACTCAACCTTTATTGGAATCCGGCAGCTATACAATCAATGCAATTTTTGGACAACATCACTAACATTGTGGATAAACAACTCGCTGAGCAAAATCCACCCCAAATCCTAATCTGTGGGTATTTACACATATGCTGGCTGGATGAAAGGGAACTCCTATAATACACTTTGACAGCTCAACTGGGCAGCGGCTATGCTTAACAGGAACCCTTATATGTTAAACGGGGAGACAAAAGGGGACCTTCCAGGAAAATCTACTTGGACTAATGGCTTCAGTTCAAAGACCCTTGATAACATCTTTGGTTGCAACCATATTACTAATCTTGCAAATGAATTGGAAGTGGTAGCAGTGACCTAAAGCGACCAGTCCATATTGAAATTGTCAATGGATATAAAAGTAATATGCAAAGAAAAGGAAAGGATGAATGGGACATTAGCCATTTCGGAAGGCAGAAACCAGATGTGCATTCATCAAAATGACATTTTTAAGATCACTAAGAGTTGTAACCAGCAAACTGAGTTAAGTGGTGATGTAAACTACCTCCCTTTACTTCAAGACTACAAGATCTTAAGCAATAAACATGGCAAGATTAAAATCACCCATAGACACATCTATGATGCTAAGATAGCTATGAGGAAAGCTAAACTGCGGTCTGAGTTGCGGAAACTGGACTCCTCAAATACACTAACAAATGTGGATGCCAGGAGAGAAATAAAGCAAAAATGTAAGAATTGGCTAATTGCCCACAAAGTCCACCAAAACCAGACAAAAACAGAGAGCATGCTGAGAATAATAGCCTCTAAGAATATTCGAGGCATGTGGCGATTGATACATGAGACAATAACACCTCAGGAGTCAATCCTGTCAAACGCCGTAACAGAGGAAATGTGGGTCAATTTCTACTTTGACCAATTTGGGCCAAGTGGGAATTTGAATCAGGACATATTATACGATCGTAGTTTCCATTCACAAGAAAGGAAATAGACCTGACCCTAACAGCTATGACCCGATTGCTCTGCTTGACATTCTGGGAAAGCTCTTTGCAGGACTATTATTAAAACATCTGCCAACTTGGGCAACTGAGACAAAGAGACGGGACCATCTACAAGCAGGCTTTGTTGGAACTGACCTACATTTATTTCTGATCAACCTTTTGAAACTGAAAGCAGTAAAAAACAAAAACAAAATATATGTTGCCTTCTGAAGAAGGCTTTTGACAGTGTTGAAAGACAACTCCTTTGGAAGAAACTCCTAAAGTGGAACTGCTCGCTAGACTTAGTGGAGGCAATAAATGCACGCTACACTGATACAAAAGTTAAGATCAGTGTAACGTTGGAAGGATTGCTATTAACTGAGATTCCAACACAGAGACGATTGAAACAAAGCTGCCCCTTACCACCCACACTTTTCACCCGCTTCCTTTCGGACCTCCATGAAAGCCAAAATGAGGTCAGAGAATTCCGGCCAAAAATCAATGGTTTCCCGGTGGCGTGGTCTGCATACGCAGATGATTTAATTCTTATGGACCATACACCCATCGGCCTACAGCACAGACTGGCCGTGTTGCAGAGCTATGTTAAAAAAAATAGACTGCAAATTAATGAAGGAAAATCAGCTATTATGATCCTGCAGCAAAAGAACGGAAAACTTAAACACTCATTTAAATGGTTTCTAAGCAATGCAGAACTTCCTCTGGTGAAAGAAATTATTATTTGGGAGTACCGATCAGCTCAAGCATGGAAGACAAGCTGAGGCAGCTGGACTTGAGAACTTGAGTAAAAATCTTAGCTGCCCAGGCTGAAGGGGCCCCTGAGGGACCATCGGATGTGGAAACAAGGCACAATCACCACACACGAACTGATACGCCAAACACGAGGTTGTATTCCCAAAATCTAGGGTTTATTGCAAAAACAAATAGTCTCAGTTGGTCAAATGGTCCCAGGCCCCACGACGTGTGTCTAACAGACCTCGGGGGACGCAAGAGAGTGAAAATCGTACATCAGTTACATATATACAAAATGAGCTTCTCACAATCAGTAATGACACATTTGACACATTCGATGCCGCCCCTAATTCGTTCCCTTTGAAGTGGAGGCGATGATTGACCATGGTGACGAATATGACACTTTAGATCACCATATTTAGTAACAGTTTGCAATCTCGAATTTACAGACACTATTCTTTATTTGCGAGAACACAGAGCTTCTGTTTTCATGGACAAGCTGCGCGTAGGGGGACTGGCACATTCCAGGCCTTACTATCTCCTGGTTTCGATTCACGCTCTAGAGGTCAACTTGCTCTCCGGGGGCTCACAGCGCTCAGAAGGGGGGCCGTTAAGAAGAGGATAATTCAAACCCTTTAATATTAGTTTTGTATGTTGCTATTCTTTTAAGGAGACTCACTGGCATCCGTGTACTGATAAGAATGCCTTGCTCCCCGCTTCCAAGGATATGTGAAGGAGGGAAACAGGCTTTTCTGTCTGGCTCCCCGCGCAATGTTTCAACATTTCTTTTATAACCTTGGACCATTGAAGTGAAATAATATCTACAGCAAAGCAGTTTTACATGAGGCAAAAGTGGCGATGTTAAAGAGAAACATAGAGAAAATAAAAATGGCGATTCTGGTTACCTTAAAATGGCTGCACTCTAGTTAAACTAATAGCTACGTAATGAGTAATGAGCATATATTCTTTATACTTTAAATGAGGCGCTTGGTCTTCGGCCAATCAATTATCTTGCATAAGCCTTCTGTTGGAGGGTTGTCTACTTTTCTAGACTGACAAGGCCATAGCAATACATAAAAAGTATGGGAAGTTTTCAATGTGACCGATTTTGGACTTCTATACATTTAAGGTAGTCCCTATCCTCACATATGGTAATGAGTCAATGTTGTGATTTCCAGGGAAGTTGTGGAACAGACTAGAAGGCATTTTCTGGAGACTGGTCCTTCGGCTGGCAAGATCACTGTCAGTTGCGTCAATAAGACACGTACTGGCCCTAATCTCTGTTCTAGGAGGAGCGATTTGGAAAACTTTTGTTTTGTATCGGAAACTCATTTTGACCATTACGCCAGAGCCTTATACGATATTCAAACACAATGATGTCCTTGGACACTTCCCGTTCATGGCTTGGAAGCAGAGATGCATGGAGATTGACACAAACTGGAATTTCTGGATAGATTCAGAAGAATCCAGACGACAACACAAATTGCAAAAAGGAGCTTTGGCTGGAGCAAAGAACATATAATGCACCACCAAACTATATGATAAAATTCACAAACTCATGACACTGCAATGCTTTTCTGAAATTCCGGCTAAATATTTTTCCATCATTGGATTCATTGGAAGTATTTGAGAAGCAACCACGGGCCCTGACGTGTAGATTCTGCCGAGGGAGCGGAGTCCTAAACTGAACAGCCTTTACAGCATTGAGAACAAATCACCTTGGGAGATTCATTGCAAAGAGAACTTCAAACTTGAGTGAAGATTGGTGGAAGATCTTTTGTGCGGACGAAGATTTTAGACTTATGCGTGCAGTGCTGGACTACCTGAAGGAGATTTTTTTTTCCTCTCTCTCTCTTCTCTCTCTCATCTCTCTCTCGTCTGTCTCTCATCTCTGTACATCCAAACCAGACCGGGAAGTCTGAGCCATGCAGTTGAGAATATATTTTTAACAATATTTGCAAACAAATAAAGTTTTTATTTTCTTTTTCTGTTCGTTTTTATATACCATATATCTAATACAACTCTTTTTTTTAAAAGGGAAGAGGGCATCTGATTTTTCAATGTGTGCAGTCTTTGTGGGTACCACCATGAACTGTCTAGTAATCTGTATGATATTAGATGATTATTGGCATCTTTCAGGCCCTTCGCCCATACACCTACTCCATCCTCGCAGATCTCATCCTAGATGGGTATCCCTAAATCTTTTTCCCAAGCTATCATAAGATTCGGTTATACGTTATCAGATGTAGTCAGGAGGCACGTGCATGCCAAAAAGATTGCAGTTATTTAGTTTGTGAATGATTTTTCTTATTTTTCATAAGGAACGACCTCTGGCCTATCGCCTGCCCCTTCTTTTAAAAGTAACTGGATGGATTGGAGTAGTTGAAGATAGTTCCAGAAATCTTTCCTGGGTAGGTCAAAGATAGAACTCAGAACCGCAAAGGGCTCTATGTATCAACTCTTACTTCTAAATGCCACCCCCTTTTTCTCTATACAGTACGGTCTCCCCACAGAGGACCGTAGCTGAGCCATTTCACTATGTTACCAATAAAATGAAAATGCACAAAACGACGCTGCAATGGGGCCTAGCACTGCCCCTCAAGTGCTGCTCCTCTGTGCCGCCCATCCGTCCCTTTTTCTACATGGATGGGACCAGTTGTTTGCCGAACACCGCTCTTTTCTTTTACGTTTTCCCTTATTTTTTCCTTTTATAATTCTGCTCCCCTGTCTCCAGTGCCTCTGTTCACCTGCTGCCTGTCTGTGACAGCCATGTTCTCTTAGCTATCTCTCTTGCAAAAGCCCCTTTTGGGAATTAGAAGCACATTTACTCTGTCTGGATTGTCTGGGGGCCATCCACTAATGGAACACTTACTCAATTTGTGATATACTTACTTCTAGAGCAGTTAGAACAGGTTGCAATGCTCGACGCAGATTTCCAAGTGATAAGCAAAGTCAAAGGTATGTACTCCTCTTTACTGTAGGCAACTGCATTAGTGGTATTCCTTTCCTGAGTGTTCCCTGTCTGGGGGGTATCTTAAGGATACTCTTGCAGGCATCCCACATGATACCGTTACTGTTCCCAAGGCCCTCTGTGCTATTACTAGTGCTCGCACCAGGGAGCTGGTCAGCTCTGGCACCAGGTCCAGGGTGGAGGGGATTCCTGCACATAAAGGGACTCCCAGTGCAGTACATTCTGTGGGCACACAGCGTGCCAATGGTCCCCTTGTGGTCCAAGGACCATTGCTATGAAGACTCCTGATGGCTGAAAAAGTTCCATGCCAGATGGGAGTTTCCAGGTCATCTTAGAGAAAGTGCGCCTCCCCAGCCCAACCAAAATAGCAGCTAGCTGCGAAGAGAATGTTGCTGGAGAGGTCTTGCATTCTGGTGTCTCTTCATACAGCTTTATTCCACCGTAAACAGCGGCACGGCCTACAACATGTCAGGAAGTGAGAACCCCAGAAAGGCTGCTTCCAGTAGTCCTGAGGCATAATTTTGTATGGACTGTCGAATGGCCTTCGGGGCAAACACCATACATGGCCTTCCTGCAGTCCTGAACCTCTTTGAGGTACTCAGATCCCTGGTTGGCCCCAGTATTGCAGCCACTCTGGATTACAGCTACATCCACCTGAACCCCTTCGACATCCTCTACCTCTGAAAAAGCTTAAGGCACAAACTAAGCTTGCAAGGATACGTTGGTTTGAACATTTAATGGGACTCAAGTTTTCTCAGATGACAGGGTTGCTGAAGAACTTGTTAAAGGAGGTCATACCCTCTCTGCCTGCTATTAGTCCACCAGAGCCTCTGTCCATGCCTCCTACCCAGCACCACCAGCAGTCGCTACACTGGGAGTCACTACACAATTCCCCCATCTCTACATAGACTCCAGTAGGCCCATTTGTGGATCCTCTTCTTGCTACTCAATAGATGTACATTAATTGCATGCTGATGAAATCGGTCCTTGCGGGCTCAGGCGTCTGGTAGGATGAGCAGCCTTAGTCCCCTAGAGATAATACAGATCAGGAAGGGGAGGATGGCTTTGCTTACTCTCCAAGGTTGTTCCACAACAGAATGCCTGGAATTGATTCCTTGGCATTCGTCCCCCTCCAGTTTTTCCTTGGCAGTACATCCGCCCCCACTCCTCTGTAGAAGCAGTTGGTTCCAACATGCTAAACCTTCCATTTCTGGGAATACTTCAGTTGTGTTAATCAATCCGTCTAAACAAGGAGAACAGATATATCGAATCCTATGGGAGCCAGGTATATTCCAGTGCAGCACTACATCTGAGACAAGCAAACTTGAATGCCCTTCTAGCTGTTGCTTCAGCATCTGTGGCACAAGTTTGATGATTTCCTCCCTGACAGATCTCCCTTCAGACAAGTAGACCTCATTCAAATCAGGCTTGGTGGAAGCTAGGCAATTTGCACAAGATTTGCTGGTGCCCTCACTCCATCATATCGATATTGCCAGTCGGGATATGGACATTGGGGCTGACAGTGGGTGCACTGCCTGAATATGCTCCATTAGATTCATCACTGATGTTCAGGAATGTATTTTGTACTTGCAACAGATATTTTCCATCCATCTACAGACAATGGGCTTCATTCCGGGTTTGGCAGAAGCCGTGCCTGTGATAAAGGCACGGCTCCCGCCTGACCCGTGATTTTCCTGGGACCCGCAAATGGGCAATTACCGGGTCATGCCGAGGTCGGCGGACCCAGTTATTGCCCTTATGCGAGTGCCGGCAATAAGGGACTCGCCATCCCCATTCGGCCCCATAGGGCTGAATGGGGAGCTCGGATGCACCGGCACCGTTTATAACGGTGCCGGTGCATCCACGTGTTGTGCTCACGGTTGCCGCTCTGCCCGCCAGGTCGGACCTGGCGGGCAGAGCGAGACCCGCAAGCACAACTCGTAGTATGGTGGTACAGTAGCAACGGTGCCAGTAGCGATACCAGTTGTTAGAGTTACTGAAATCTAAGCATTCAAGGCCTGTGAATTTTTTGTTGTTTTCCTAAGTTTGTGTTGCGCACCCAGCTGGTGTCCCTCCATAAAGTAGTCGCTCCATTTCACGTTAATCGAAAGGTTTCCTAACTTACTTTCTTTAAATTCCCAAGTTGGAGTCAGATAGGATTATACATTCATTGAATGTCAGGCGGACCCTGAATTTTCACTTGGCATGCCTTTCATCCTGGTACTAATGACTTTCATAAATTGGGCACATTGTATATCATGTGTGATAGCTTTTCACTTGGCCATTAAACCTCCAAGGCTGTTCTGGAAGCATACAAAACAGGATTTCTCCACCATCCCCTTTCCAAAGCTTCCATTTCGTTAATGCAAAGACTAAAGCTCTGGTTAGTTTGGGCTATTCGGTGGCGCTGAAAGCGTTACCGTAAAAACCAAAACTATTGTCATTGGCATAAGAGCTTTAAATATGGGCTTTGAAAGTTGGTCTGTAATGCTTTTCCAATGGGAATGACATTTGAGGTTGGGATACACAGTTGTAATCAATTCCTGCATTCACAACGTATACCTTTGATCGGATCTCTCTGTCCCCTCTGCTCAGCATTGTTCGGAGTTGTCCTACCACTGATAGAAGCATTTTGCAGCTATATCCAAACAGTATGATGTCTGTGCATTTTTGTTCCGGCTGAGGTTGCATCTGCTTAAATGTTTCGATCGGCATCACGTTTACAGATGCTCCGGTGTTGATCGTCATCACGGTTAGTACTCTGTGCCCCGCTGCAGGCGGCCAACCCACCTGGATGCAGGATCCCCGGTGCAGGCATCCCGGGAGCCAGGAGCCCAAGCAGTCTGGTGCTGCACACCCGGTCTGAGTCCAACCCCCCGGGCCTCCCCTCTCGACCACTACGGGCAGGCAGCAGTGTTGCCAGGGCAGGGGCCCAAATCCTCATCCCGCTCTGTCGTACTCAGCAGGGGTGCCAGTCGCAGCTCCCACCGGTGTCCCAACGCACCTCCTCGCCTTCACTCCTTTGGCTGTCCAGCCCACAGACAGGATCCTATGCCCCACTCTTTGCACGGCAGGGATCTGAACTACTGCGGCACCTGCCGGGGCGTCACAGATGAAGGCACTTGTATTTTGGGGCCCTCACAGCAACACTGTGGCGATCCCCGCCCAGGTCGGCTACCCGAGCCCAGACACCCATGCAGGTCTCACCAATAAACCACAGCGACGGCTGCCTGCTGGGTGCCACTAGGACCACCCAAGTTGGTCAGTCAATCCCCACAGTCATCAGCTGTACTTCACAAGCTTTCCAGGGTGTATAGCCGGATTTATGGCAGACAACACGGGAGGTCACAGCCACCTTGGAGCACCTCTCGAGCACCCCCGACCCCCTGGGTAACACCAGTCCTTTGCGGTAGATTCCATAGGCTCACTGTAGAGGAGACCGTCCTCCCTGTAGAGTCTATGCTTCCCTGGCTCTTGCCCTTAAAGATGGGACACTGCCTGCTGCCACAGACCTTCAAGAGAGGGAAACTCTCTTTGCCCCCTGCTAAACTCTGTCCTAGAGGATATACCTTCTTCAAGCAAGGTCTGCAGCTCAGGATGGTCGCTAGGATCCAGATTCTCTAGGCAGAGGAGAATATCCTGCACTTCTTTTTTACCAGTGGGTGGATTTTCAGGGGATTCTTTATCCACCAACTAAGGGTCATAGGGATGACCTGGGGTTTTCCTTTAATGGAACTCTTTTCTTTGTAGGAGGTTTGGGCTTCAGGCCCTTCTTTCCTTTGGAGACTCTGGATTTCTCCTTGGTCTCAGTGGGGAGGTCTCTTAAGGTTGCCTCCCTGGCTTTTCTGGTAAGCTCCCTTTTCTTCTTAGAAGGGGGCTTTGGTGTGCTGGAGACTTCATCCATGGCATTCAAGTCATTTCCCAACAGTACCCTGCCAGACACTTCAGAATGAACACTGACAATTATCCTGACAGTCATATAATTGCACTTAATGGGTATCCCTACAAAATATCTCCACCAAAAATATCACCGTACATATGGGCGTTTGTCTCGCCATAGGCAATATTTTTGGGGGGATCATTTGTAGGGAGCGGGGTGTCCCATGCAGGGTCCATGGGTCAATATTGCCAAAAATATATGGCGATATGTTTGTATCGCAATATTTCTGCGGGGATATTAACACATGGAACCCACTTAATGGTAGCTGCCATTATGGACACATTTGGATAAGGCATCCTGCTAACTTGGCAGGCCTTTGGGATGCCTTAGCTACATCCTCAGGTGTTAAGAAAGTTTCATCCCCATAGGCATGCTAGCCCCAGTGTCTCTGATGGGTTCTATGTCATTTTATCAATGAATACTTTTTCCGTGGGTTTTTTAATAAATATTTTTCAACGAAAAAGCGAATCAAATTTGTTTCTTTTTAATTTCTTGGCGGGTTTTGCCCAACACCATCATCCCCTATTGTTTTTTTCTCTATTCCTGCTCCACCACCCTTTATATGCACTCCCCCCTAAATTTTTCAAACAGTTTTTTTCATTGACATATTTTAGCTAAAAAAAAACATCGGGAAAAAGTCTGTTGTTGAAAGGACGTTGTACCCTCTGATGGCAGATGTGTCCTGGCCATTTACAAGTACACTGTCCTTATGATATTTTTTTGTATTATCAGGGATGTAGTTGTAAACCTCTATATTCTGTTGTTCCGACAGTCCCAGGGACACTAAAGAAACTCTAGCTTGAACACCAATGGGTTCTTCAGCTTGAGGGTGAATGACTAAACCTGTCTTACGTGTTCCTCCCTCCTGGGGGAAGGCTAAGGAGAATGATGGGATCCCTGAAGATGTACCCTTACATCTGGTATCTCCTTTCACATATTCACCCAACCCACAAACCACACATCAGCCAAAGGTTCTTTGGAATGGGGGTTTCTGGTGTTTCTAGATTGGCTACAGAGGTTTAACTAGCCCTGTGAAGTGTATGGGGAATTTACCCTTGTGATGTTTGTGGGCCTCTTTTGGTGGGGGATTAGTGGGATGATCTTTCCCATCTTTCTTACACTTCTTCCCCTCCTCCTTCTTATGAGGAGCCCGATCCCTGTTGGCCAAAACAGAAGGAAGGGTGGGCACCACTGAATATTTCTAAGTGTTAGATGTAAATTAACTCAAACAAATATGCCTATCTTAGCACTGTGTGAGCAAAACCGAATCAGCCTATTTCTGCATTGTGGTAGCACACTTGTTTTAGCCTATCTTAGCACTGTGCGAGCAAAACCGAATCAGCCTATTTCTGCATTGTGGTAGCACACTTGTATTAGCCTATTTTAGCACTGTGTGAACAAAACCGAATCAGTCTATCTCCTCATCCTACCCACCACTCGCACAACTGAATAACCCACCTCTCAAACCACCGGCATCTCAAATCCACCCACTCTGCTAACTATAGTTTAAGCCATACCTGCTTTTACCTTCATACCAGCAACTGCCTACTGTGACACATTTGGATAAGGCATCCTGCTAACTTGGCAGGCCTTTGGGATGCCTTAGCTACATCCTCAGGTTTTAAGAAAGTTTCATCCCCATAGGCATGCTAGCCCCAGTGTCTCTGATGGGTTCTATGTCATTTTATCAATGAATACTTTTTCCGTGGGTTTTTTAATAAATATTTTTCAACGAAAAAGCGAATCAAATTTGTTTCTTTTTAATTTCTTGGCGGGTTTTGCCCAACACCATCATCCCCTATTGTTTTTTTCTCTATTCCTGCTCCACCACCCTTTATATGCACTCCCCCCTAAATTTTTCAAACAGTTTTTTTCATTGACATATTTTAGCTAAAAAAAAACATCGGGAAAAAGTCTGTTGTTGAAAGGACGTTGTACCCTCTGATGGCAGATGTGTCCTGGCCATTTACAAGTACACTGTCCTTATGATATTTTTTTGTATTATCAGGGATGTAGTTGTAAACCTCTATATTCTGTTGTTCCGACAGTCCCAGGGACACTAAAGAAACTCTAGCTTGAACACCAATGGGTTCTTCAGCTTGAGGGTGAATGACTAAACCTGTCTTACGTGTTCCTCCCTCCTGGGGGAAGGCTAAGGAGAATGATGGGATCCCTGAAGATGTACCCTCTGGCTACAGAGGTTTAACTAGCCCTGTGAAGTGTATGGGGAATTTACCCTTGTGATGTTTGTGGGCCTCTTTTGGTGGGGGATTAGTGGGATGATCTTTCCCATCTTTCTTACACTTCTTCCCCTCCTCCTTCTTATGAGGAGCCCGATCCCTGTTGGCCAAAACAGAAGGAAGGGTGGGCACCACTGAATATTTCTAAGTGTTAGATGTAAATTAACTCAAACAAATAGGCATCCTCCAGTAAACCTGATGTACACTCAATCAGGAAAAAAGTGAAAAATAACAATATTTGATGATAACATTCACCAGACCTGGGGACACCTGGGGTGTAGTAAATACTACTGCATAATAGTTGTCATTAAATAATCAATACAAATGAAGAAACCAGTGTTGATGCATTTTGGACTTATTGGTCCATCTTCAGGGCAGGTTCTACAAATACATAGGGCCTCATCTCAAGTCCGGTGGTAACCCTTAAAAGCGGAGGTAATGGAATTAGCACCACCAATACCACTCCGCCAGATCATAAGCTGGCGTAAATACCGTCCACTGTAAAATCACCCGGCGCTATTACAGCCGGCCACATATGGCGCAAACACAGCTGCATCCCAAGTCCATTTTCGGCGGCATTAGCGCCGAAAACTGGCACAAATACCGCTGAAAACACGGCGCAGTTACCTCCAGCTTGAGGTAAATGAACGCATGTGCCTGGAATTGAGCCACAGGTGATCCAGATCCACCCCAGATTGCTACATAAGGCACATCCCTACCCCAAACACTGTTTCCAACACCATGCTGCCCCTAGCCACTGTGAGCTGGGACAGGAAGCTGCTCATGCTACGCTTGGAAGTTGAGAGGCAGGACAACCAGGCCAGGGCACAGGAAGTTCAATAGTACTAATCAACAGACTTCTCATTCAAACAGTGGTCAAGGGAGGGTCTGGTCTGACCAGGCGTGCAGAGTAGCACCCGCGAGCAGAACTCGCAATGTGGCGGTACAGTGATAACAGCGCCGGCATCATTACCAGCGCCATTATCACTGTACTGCCACTATCGTAATGAGGCCCACTGTCTTTTGAGTATTTACCAAACTTCCCTCTTAGACCACTCTCTTTCACTCGTAATTTAAAAAGAGAACAACCATGGCATTGTTTAGCAGCCCATTTGCAGTTACAATTCAATGTATTAACTTATAGATATACTGAGCTTTTTCCCTAGGTACTCTATGGTTAAAATTGATTTTCACTATTACAATAGCTTTAGTTTGCTATAATGCAGACACTAATCTGATCCCGAAGCCTGGAGGAGCAGGAGCTCCCTCCATCCACTGCAGGAGCAGCAGGCAAGAGGATCCATGCCCGTGAGCCCTGCTTGATGCAAGGTAGGCCATATGCCTCCCCCAGCTGCACCTCAGAAGCCAGCAGCATGAATGCGTTTTTTTCGTGTTACAGCGGCAATTTAATTAATTGTATTCGTGCCGCTCCTGGCGTTGCCCAGCTGCCCCATTTACCCCTGGAATTGCCACTGTTCTGCACTGGGAGTGCATTGAACCTCCATTGGAAGCCACAAGGACTTCCACTTTCCAAAATGGCCGACTGCCATCCCCACAACCACCTACCCTGCCCCACTGCACTGCACGCACTGTGATTGGCTCTTCATCCTCACTTCTAGCCAACCACAAGCTGGCAGGCTGGAGCCGGCCCACCCACTAAGGCACACCACGAAGACACAGTGCTTGTCTCGAGCCTGTCTACGCCGTCGACACTTGGGCCACGACGCCTGTCTCGCCCATGCCACCCCTCCAACCTATAGTGTAAGCTTGATACTCCTCTGCATAATACTACCCTACCCTGCTGCCGGCGATCTGAACACTCCCCAGACCATTACTGAACTTACGCTCTGCATTACCAACCCCCGAGCACCTGATTCTGCCTATTTTAGCACTGTGTGAGCAAAACCGATTCAGCCTATTTCTGCATTGTGGTAGCACACTTGTTTTAGCCTATCTTAGCACTGTGTGAGCAAAACCGAATCAGCCTATTTCTGCATTGTGGTAGCACACTTGTTTTAGCCTATCTTAGCACTGTGTGAGCAAAACCGAATCAGCCTATTTCTGCATTGTGGTAGCACACTTGCATTAGCCTATTTTAGCACTGTGTGAGCAAAACCGAATCAGTCTATCTCCTCATCCTACCCACCACTCGCACAACTGAATAACCCACCTCTCAAACCACCGGCATCTCGAATCCACCCACTCTGCTAACTATAGTTTAAGCCATACCTGCTTTTACCTTCATACCAGCAACTGCCTACTGTGCCTACCTGTTTTCAGCCCTTTAACCCTAGCATAACAGCCCAGACTACTTCGCACTCACAATTATGCTCTCTTGGCTCATTCTCATCATGTTCCCTTTTTGTGTCCTGAACAACAATACACCATGTAGCGGAAACAGCTACATATCATTCAGCAATGGACTAGCCAAACTCGGCTACCCAAGACACCACCCCATCCCCTGTACCACACCTTTTCTGCCCACCCTACCACCTTTCCCCCACCCTGTCCACAAACACTGTACTGCTAAAGCCAGCGCCACACCAGTTAACACCTCACCCAACACTCCCAACCCTATTAAAAATGACTACACTAACTTTAACCAGCCCAAACTACCAAGATACCGGCCCACAGCCAACCCTGACCTTTCTACCCGCAATAACAGACTTGGCTCTAGACTCCACAGCACACCCAGCAAGTCGCCTGCAATACCTTTGACTAAGGCCACCAATAAGAACAACACTGACACTACTAACACAGAAACTCTAAAAGGAGCCTTATTTAATGTCAGATCCCTTGTTGCTCATCCCACTGAAATCGCTGACATCATCCTCTCAGCAGACCTCGACTTCCTTGCTACTACAGAAACATGGTTACATGAGGCAGCAGGACCCTATCTAACACTTGCTGTTCCCAACAATTACTCTATCCTCAGAGCAGATAGACCTAATGCTCGCAGAGGAGGTCTAGCATTCATCTTCAAATCCTCACTCGACCTTAGATCTATCGCCTCCCATCCATTAGAATCATGCGAGCATCTCACCATCAAAATACAAACCACCCCCAAGAGTACAATTACCTTGCAACTAATATACAGACCCCCAGGTCCCACAGGCACCTTCGAGGAAGACATTACTTCTCCAATAGCCGAGAACTCTAAGCCTTCTTCACAAAATATCATTCTAGGAGACTTTAATCTAGGGTACAACGACCCTAGCGACACTCCTGCCTCCTCCCTTGCCAACGGCCTGTCGGAGCACGACTATACTCAAGTCAACACACTACCCACCCATCAGAAAGGTAGAACCATTGACTGGGTCGCAGATCATAATTGCAATATCACCTGCAAAGCCCCCCAACCTCTTGCATGGACGGACCACTTCCTCATACCATTCGACATTAGCATTAATAACCCTAATCCCAAACAATGCCCCCACGCGCCAGCTTGCCTAACTAGAAACAAGCGCAACATTACGGCGGATACCCTCACACCACTGGTTCTCCCCTTCCTAAACTCGCTTCCAGCCACTGCTGACCTCAACCTCCTAGTCAGCACCTACAATGACGCCATGACTAATGGAATTGACGCCGTGGCCCCACTAAAGTTACGCAAAGGTAAACCTAGAGCGCATCTGAACTCTTGGTACACTCCTGAACTCAAAACTCTTAGAAAAAAGAAAGCCAGGATGGAAACCCTATGGAAAACAACCCCAACAGCCGAAAATAAAACTAATCTCACGACCATCTCCTCCCTTTACAAAAAAGAGATAATCTGCACTAAGAAGGAAGCTTACAATGTGAGAATAGACAAGGCAGGTTCCTCTGCTAAAGAACTCTTCACCATTCTGAAGGAATTAGAAAATCCTAACCCACCGACGGACACCTGTGTGAAAGATAAACCTTGGTGCACTAGCATCCAAAATGCCCTTGCCAATAAAATCATCGGCCTTCAATCCAAAATTGAGGTTAAACGACTACAACTCTCTAACAGTAACTACTCCACCCCCAGCATTTCCACCCCGACCAATACCACTTCGAGCTTCACCTTCAAAAAGGTCACTATACCGGAAGTCCAAAAAATTATAGTATCCCTCAAACCTTCTAATTGCAAAGGAGACAGCTGCCCGGCCCAGATCATCAAAGATGCAGCGAGAGACCTATCCCCCTTCATCTCCAAACTTATAAACCTATCCCTCTCCACCAACTCTATACCCAACAACCTGAAACAGTCATGGGTTCTCCGTCTCCTAAAAAAACAATCCTTAGACCCAGCCATTCCCACTAATTACAGGCCTATCACTACGGTCCCCTTCCTGCTAAAAATCCTTGATAGAGTTGCCTACTTGCAAATTCAGGATTACTTAGAATCCAACCAACTGTTAGGATTGTGTCAGTCTGGCTTTCGACCTCAACATGGAACAGAAACTGCCCTTGTTGACCTCAAAAGTCAGATTGATGACATCAAAGACAAAGGTAAAGCTGCCATCCTGCTCCTTCTAGACCTCTCAGCAGCCTTCGACCTGGTCTACCACCAAATACTCTGCAACCACCTCTCATCCGCTGCCCACTTCTCCTCTTCAGCCGTCATGTGGATACAATCCTTCTTAGCCAACAGAACCATGAGGGTCTTTTCTTCTGCGACTGCAGCAGACCCACTTCCCATTACCTGTGGTGTCCCACAAGGTTCTTGTGTTTCCCCCACCCTATACAATATTTGTACAAAACCTCTCTTTGACAAACTGGACCATCTGGGTGTCACCTACACCAACTACGCAGATGACACCCAGATACTCCTCACCATCTCTGGCAACTATAAGGTCGACGTCACCAAGATTAACGAAATCTTCTCCATCGTTCAGGCATGGATTGCCACACATGGCCTCTGCCTGAATGATGAGAAGACCGAGCTCCTCCTAGTCGGATCACCCAACAACTTACAGAAACTCAGTCCTGAATACACCAACATCATCATCGATGGTAACACCATCCCCGTCGTTAAAAATGTGAAAACCCTAGGCTTCTATCTTGATGCCGATACCAACCTCTCTAAACAAGTCAACATGACCGCCTCAACTACCGCCTACACTGGGAAACTAATTAGAGGCTGCAGACCTTTTTTATCCACTAACAGCTGCCTCACAGTGGCCAGGGCTCTCATACAATCTAAGCTTGACTATTGTAATAACCTTTTCCTAGGCGCCAACCAAGGTATAATCAATAAACTTCAGGTTCTTCAAAACAATGCGCTGCGAGCAACATTAAATATTCCCAGGAGAGGATTCCAGGATGATCGCCGGCACTGTGTAGACGTGCCGACGGCGCTCCCTGGACCCGACTGGAGAAGGTGCCCACAACCCCATCAGCGGTCCCCCTCGAGATAGCGAGGAATTCCCCGTGGGGTTGTGGAGGGGAGCGGATCCTCTGCGGCTGGTGGACCTCGGTGTTGGAAGAGGTGGTGGCCATCGGCTCGCAGCCTGAGCGGAGCGGCTGCGCCGGTGTACAATGGCGCTTCGAGTGCCCTGTCCCCGCTGGTGGTTCCGCTGACGCCCCGAAGCTGGAAGAGCAGACGGGAAATCGCCTGGCATGTGGTTCTCCGCAGCGGGGAGCCAGCGGGAGGACGCGGGCGGCCCAACATAGGAGCGTGAGTGGGGCGGGAGCGGCCCGGTGTGTGGCCCGCCCCCGCCTGTGCAGCTGCGACACCTGGATCTCCGCCCTGCTGGTGGCCCCTCGGAGCTTGGGCCAGTGTGGAGAGGCAGCCCCCCCTGAGGCTCGGGAGGCAGTCGGGAAACCACCCGGCACGTAGTGCTCTGTGACGGGGTCCCTGCGAGGGGACGCGGGCGGCCCGACATTGGAGCGAGAGTGGGGCGGGAGCGGCCCGGCGAGTGGCCCACCCCCATCTGTGCGCCTGCGACACCCGAACAAGGGCAATGTTTCAGAGGCGGCCAGGAGGCCATGATCTGCGGGGAATCCCGCTCTTTGCCGGGGCTGTCTGAGGAGAGGAGGCAGTGACGAGCAGCTCGAGATCTCCCTGGACTCGCCGGAGCGGGAGGTAGGAAAAGTAAATAGAGACAAGGGGCCCCCCCCGATCCATCCCAGTTGTGGGGCTCAGGACACACCGAGGGCTGCACCCCCCCCGGAGTGGCGAGATCGCTTGGGCGGCGGGGGTGCCGGGGAAGGGGGCGCAGAGTAGGATTGGACTCCAGTAACAACTCGAACCAGGCCACAGAGGGAACCCTGTCAGTCTTGCAGCCCGGCGGAGCCTAGTGGACAGCATAGGGCAGTTGGCTGCTTGGAAGGGGGGAACCTTCACTACCTGCCGGCACTGCAGCCCAGTGGCAGTTGAGGGGCGAAGCCTTGGAGTGAGCGTAGAGGCCTGCTCTCGGTTGATCAGTTCGGCCTCAAGGAAGGGATATGCCGGCGACATGTCTACTAGACTCAAAGGGAAAGGGGGGAAAGGGCTACAAGCTACAGAGGATACTCAGGGCACCCTCCACGCGATGTGGCCGGCGCGAAATCCAAAGGAAGGACCCGGAGCTCACGGAGGGTCGGCGGGAGAAGCGAGCGCCCAAAGCGAGGCAGAGGATGTGGCGATTATGCCCAGATGTGAATTCCTAGGAGAGTTACAGGCCCTACAAGTAAATTTAGCAAAGATATTTCAGGAGCAGTTCCAGCTGATGCGGTCTGACCTCAATGAGGCAATTGGAGAGATGAAACAAGAAATGAGACAATCAGGAGAAAGAACAGACACTCTGGAGAAGGGTCTCCAAGAAATAGACAAAGACACTACAGCGAATAGCAAAGCAATTGAGAGGTTGGATACAGCTACTAGAAATCTTGAAATCCAGCTGGAGGATTTGGAAAACAGATCACGTAGGATTAATATCAGGGTGAAAATATTGCCGGAGTCGGTACCCGATAAAGACTTGAAAGTGACGCTCCAGTGCATTTTCACTGGCATTCTAGAAGAGAGCAGCCCTGAGGCGATAGAGCTTGATCGTGTTCATAGAGTAGGCCGGTCAGCCAAGGGACGGATGGCGAGGCCAAGAGATGTCCTAGCAGCATTCGCTAGGTACGCTTAGAAAGAGGCGGTCCTCAGGGCGGCGAGACAGCGTGAACCCATCATGTTTTAGGGGCAACAGATTGCGCTATTTCAAGACCTGCCGAGTAGCACACTTGTGAAGAGGAGACAAATGAGACTGCTGCTAAAGGTCCTTAATGAGAAAGCAATATGATACAAATGGACCTTTGCGTTCGGGCTGCTGTTTGAATGGGAGGGCTCCCAGAGACGGATCACTTCTCTACAAGAAGGGGCTGAACTTTTGCGCATGGAACTGGAGGACTCCCCTTCGGAGTCTGGGCCGGGGGAAACGAGTGGCCGACCAAGACCTAGACCATGGGAGTGGTCAATGGTTGGAGACAAAAGAAGAAGAGGAACAAGAAGCGGCGAAGTCCTGAGTTTCTACGGCGGCTTTAGGTGTGGTGGGCATCTATAGGGATATGGGAAGCTAGGGGTTTCCATGCAGAGCAACCATGTTGGAATCGGTAAGGGCGAAAATGCCGAGTTAGGAGTGGAGAGAATGCGGGAAGGTATCATCCTTCAGGAGGGAGGAGGGAGTGAGGGGGGATGTAGGGGGGTAAGAAGGGGGTTGGCAACGAGCAGCTGACAGGGGGGAAGGGCATAAGAGCACCTCCACATAGAGGCAATCTCTTTTTGATCGAGGTCCTCTCAAGTGTCTGACGCATAATGTGAGGGGTTTGAATACCCCTCTTAAGAGGAAGAAACTGGAACTCTTCACACAGAAGGAAGGACCGGACATAATGGGGCTTCAGGAGACACACCTTATTTATAGGGACCAGGGCAGATTGAAACTGCATGGATATGATCGGATTCTCCACGCTTCGGGGCAAACCAAGGCAAGGGGGGTGGCCCTGGCTATTAAAAACACGGTTGATTTTAGAATCTCTGATATTACCAGGGATAAAGAAGGAAGGTACATTGTGGTAAAGGGGAGACACCATGCGGCCCCGTACACATTAGCGGTGGTCTACGCACCCAACTCTGGGCAGGAGCAATTCTTACATCGAGTGCTGAAGGTATTGGAAGAACATGCTTGGGGCCATATAGTTTTATTGGGAGACTTAAATATAGCCTGGAATAGGGAGAGGGACAGAGCTGGAAATCAGAGAGACGGGGGGAGGGGCGCAGTAATGTCCACGATTCTGAAAAACAGGATTGGTAAGATGGGGTTGCGGGATGCATGGAGGGAGATAAAGGGGGAGGAAGAGGGATACACCTTCTTTTTAGGGGTCCATGGGTCACAATCCAGAATCGACTATATATGGGTCTCGATGGGATTGTTGGGCTGCATACGGGAGGTACACAAAGGACCCATAGGGATTGCGGACTACAAAACGGTTTCGGCTGTGCTGGGTCGGAGGGCGAGCGAAGTCTGGGGATGGAAAGTCCCGGGGGCCATACTGAGGGATCCAGAAGCTCAGGGAATACTTGAAGAGAAGATTAAGCTTTTTTTCGCCACTAACAGGGTAGAGGATACAGGAGAGTGTATTAGATGGGACGCCTTCAATGCTACTCTCAGGGGAGAAATAATCGCATTGTCTGCTTTCCGAGCGAAGCAACTGAAACCATTGGAATGTCAATTGGAAGCGGAGGTGGAAGCGGCTAGACAGGCAGCAGGGGGCACCCCCTCCAGGAGAGCGATGCGGGAATATAGGAAGGCAGTGGGACAGTTAGAATTATTGCGGACCAGAAAAGCAGAGGGGGTGCTTCTGGCAGTGAGGCAAAAATACTATGCAAAGGCCAATAAAGCAGACGCCCTTTTGGCACGCCTCCTGAGGGGCAAAAAGGCGAGAAATGCTATTTCGGCGCTGCAATTAGGTCCAGGTGAGCGGATTACTAGGCACGAAGACCTGCAGGAGGCCTTAGCGCAGTTTTATGATTCCCTGTATGCCTCCCAGCATCCCCAGATTGATAAGAAGGAATCATTCCTTCAGAAGGTTCAGCTGTGGGAAATAAGTAGAGATACGAGGGAAACCCTCAACCGAGAAATCTCGGAAGAGGAGGTCAGGGGGTTATCAGGGCTCTCCCGGCGCATAAGGCACCCGGTCCGGATGGCTATATCGCCGTTTTTTATAAATTGTTTATCTCTCAGATCGCTCCGCATTTAACATCGCTATATAATACATTTCGGCAGACAGGTCGAATTGCTCCGTCCATGGAGGAAGCCAAAGTTACCCTCATCCTTAAACCACATAAAAACCCTGAGGAGAGAGCTTCGTATCGCCCTATAGTCCTAATTAACATTGACGCGAAGATTTATACTAAGATCTTGGCGAACAGACTCGATTCTATCCTCCCGTACCTGATTCACCCGGATCAGGCAGGGTTTATTAGAGGCAGGCAAACCGCTGACAATATTAGGAGAGTGGCCCACATAGTCGAAAAAAAGTACAGAAGACAAGCACTCCCGCGGCCCTAGTGGCACTGGACGCGGAGAAAGCTTTTGACCGCGTGGAGTGGGCCTTCCTGTTTCGGGTAATGGAAAAAATGGGTTTCGGAAGGGGAGTTCCTGACGATGGTCCGGGCTAACTATCAAGCTCCGTCCATCCGGATAATGGTAAACGGCACCGCCTCAAGACAGGTATGCTTGCAGAGGGGAACTAAACAAGGTTATCCACTTTCCCCAATCTTATACGCAATCTATTTGGAACCGCTTCTACAAGCAATAAGGGAAATCCAGGGCATCCCCTTTGGGGGCGAGCAACAAAAAGTCACAGCTTTTGCTGACGATATGCTGCTTATGCTGACAGCGCCAAGGGAATCACTTCGAGCTAGTATTGCCCTCTTGGAAGCTTTTGGGGAAGCCTTGGGCTTAAAAATCAACGCCAACAAGTCAGAGGTGTTAAATTTATCATTGGGGGAGACGGAGCAGAACAGGCTGAGGGAGAGCACCCTTTTCCAGTGGAGCCCGGGGGGGATTCGGTACTTGGGGGTAAAAATCACGGCGTCCCTTGCGGGCTGGTATGGGGCTAATCCCCCCCCCTTCTTAAAGCAATCCAGGAAGACTTCCAAAGGTGGCGTGGCCTCAGGGTGTCATGGATGGGGCGGATAGCCGCGGTAAAGATGGTCACTCTTCCGGGGCTTTTATATTTATTTCAGGCGATCCCACAGCGGATTCCGGCGAGCTTCTTTAAAGAATTGGAAGCGCTGACTAAGGGTTTCATTTGGGAGGGCAAGAGAGCTAGGGTGGGTATTAGGCGTGTGATGGCGGCCAGGAGGGAGGGCGGTTTGTCCTTGCCGAACTTCAGGCGGTACAACGAAGCAACCAAAATCCGTATCATCAGGGAGTGGCTGAGGGGAGAGGAGGAAGTGCACGACAAGATTTGGGTGAGGATGGACAGAGCAGTGGCGCACAGTAATTTAGCGGAGGTGTTGTGGCTCCCTAAGTCGCATAGGCCCCGGCATCTGTATGAGAGCTCTATTACCAAACCTATGGCCGACACTTGGGACAGGTTAGCGGGGTCTGAGGGGATTACCACTTTTCCTTCTCCTTTCAAGCCCATCTTCGAGAATAGAGATTTCCCCCCAGGTCTAGAAAGGGGAGCATTTGTTAAGTGACGTGAAGGAGGCTGTAGAAAACTGGCTGATATGTTTCGCGGAGGGGAATTGTTATCTTTCTATGACTGCAAGAGGGAATTTGAGATACAGGAGGGAGAAAGGCTGCGCTATGCGCAGTTACGGCATTGGCTTCTACACCCAGGGGTTAAATTGGCAGCCACACGGGAGCCCACGCATTTTGAGAAATTCCTTCTCACTAACAATGGAGCAAAAGGCCTCATATCCAACATCTACAAAATCTTAGATAGAGACAATGCAGGCACGCACTGAACCTATATGAGTGACTGGGAACGAGTCCTAGGGCGGGAGATTGCCAGGGTGGAATGGGGGAAACTATGGAGGAGGATACCCAAACTGGCTAAAGCGTCCCATTTGCAAGAAATCTGGTATAAGATACTATTCGGGTGGCATCACACCCCGGTCCGAATCCACAAGATGTTCCCAAAAAAGTCGGAGAAATGCTGGAGGGGCTGTGGGATGGCGGGGTCAGCAGAACCCATCTGGTGGAATTGCCCCTTAATTGTGCCTTTCTGTGATGAGATACGAAAGGTGCAGGAGCAGGCCTTCGGGGAGATAGACGAAAGGACGCCAGCACAAATCCTGTTAGGCATTCGAAAGGCATCGGGGGAGGGAGACCCGAGAGGAAGGGAAAAGGCTAAAACTATACTGGTTCTGGCGGCTATGTTGTTAATAGCCCAGAAACAGAGGGGCCTGGAGGTGCCTAAGTGTCAGGACTGGTACCGGAAGATCTGGGAAATAGCGGCACTGGAATGGGCTACATTCGCCATGAACAATAAAGTGCAGAACTTTGCAGCTGAATGGGGTGAGATTATGAACTTCCTTAAGGACGATTTTAGGGTAATGTGGTGCCCACAGAGCTTGAGACTATTGGACCTTCATTGAGCGTGGGGTGTCTGCCCGATAGGACAGTGTTTTGGGTGGTTTGCGCTCGTTGCTGTGGGGGGAGAGGGTTGGAGGAGGGTGGGGGGTTGGAGGGACTGTTTCTTTGTTATTTGTTGGTCATGTTATAAAATTCAATAAAAAAGAGTTTAAAAAAAAATATTCCCAGGAGAGAGAGCACATCTCCCCCATCAGAATTTCTTGTAAATGGCTCTCCATTCAACAAAAAATGGACCTAAAAACTCTGTGCCTCACATACAAAGCATTAAACCACCTAGCCGCCCCCTATCCCACCTACAAATTCACTTTGAAGCTGAACACCAGAATCACTAGATCCTCCAACACTCTTTGCCTTACTGTGCCCAGATTCACCTCTAAAAGAGCTGGAGGCTTAAGTTTCACGGTCCTCGTCCCTCAACTTTGGAACACCCTACCGTTGAACATCAAATCGACTGAATCCTTCCAATTGTTCAGGAAACTAGTCATTGGTTGGCTACTGCACAAAACCAATCCTAAGTAGGACTAAGACCATGACTTCTGTATATACTGTACATACCACTCAAATGTTTAACTGTATGCTCTAACCACCTCTGACTGTATATATTGTATATTATTTCCACAAAATGTATAACTGCAAATTCTATATATATTGTATTCTGTAACCTGTCCTTAAGCGCCCTTTTACTCCTGGGTCTGGATCGCTATACAAATAATTAAACAAACAAACAAACAATCAAACAAACAAACTAACTCTAGGCTCTCTTAGATCCTGATGGTTTCTTCAGATCTGTGAGGTACTCAGAGTGAGAGCTGCTTATCTAGGTTAGAGTAGTAACTCCTATTGCAGCCTCTGCTGTCTACAGATTTCAGTGGTATGTGTTTATTAGAACCACTTTCTTCAAGACAGTCTTCTCTGCGAACACTGATGTATTCACTGATATCTAAAGGAGATGATGGATTTCGAATACATTAAACACACTGGGCCTCATTACGACCCAGGCGGATTTCGCGGTGCTAAATGCACCGCGAAGCATGGCGGAAAGCCGCCGATAGCGCCATGGGGGTTGGCGGATTTACCGCCCCATTCCGACCTCGGCGGAGCGGTAAATCCCCAATCCCCATTCTGCCCTTCCCCATTCCCATTTTTGCCCCATAGGGTATAATGGGAGTGGGGAAGGAGTTAATTACGCCACCGTAAAATACGGTGGCGTAATTAACAACGAGGTCCCGTAGCGCCATGGTTTTCTCCGGCTGGTAAAACCAGGCGGAGAAAACCTCCATGGCGCTACGGGAACTCGTAGTATGGCGGAGAGGTACGCCATGCACTACGCTGGCGTAATACCCTCTCCGCCAGGGTCCTAATGAGGCCCACTGTCCTCTTTCACCATACATGAAAAACTCAAGGCGGAAACCTGCAAAAATAGAAAGGATGCAGGTTCACAGCTTTGTTGCAAAACTAAATAAATTAGATAGGACTAATGTGCATTGTATTTGCATTTTCTAATCACACAATATGTCTAAGAAAAACAACACACCATCCAGTCACTATCCAACTTCATAGATACGTGGATGATATAAACGCCTTTTACTCTCAGAAGATACATAGCTGTCATGCAACACAGGAAGTGCTCATGACCTTCTAATTGAAAGAAAATGCTAACCTGAGTCACATCCTTATATAAGGCCACTAGATTAATGGTAGAGACAGTTTGTAACTGAAGACCTGGGTTCTGACCCAGCAGTGGTTCTTCTGCCCGTAAGGTTTCCCTAGGTTTCACGAAGAAAGAAAGGGAAAGAACATACCACGTGTAATGGAATGGACTTTTCAAAATGTTTCTTTTTTTGGTGAGATAGCTATTAATTTACTGTTTGATCTTACGAAGACAGGAAACAGCAATATGCAAACAGCGGGAAACAGAAGTGCATGGATAGCACACTGCTTCCCTATTTGTATGCATTCTTACTTTCTAGGGAATTTCTCCTGATTTTCGTCCACGGTTGCCGTCCCGTTGGAGAGCCGAACTGTGTTTCCGAACGGAAAGGAATAGTGCTCTTCCTTGTTGAGTCCATAGTTGATCGTATGATTAACACCACGCGGGTGGTAACACATGACTTAAGTCCCACGTTGAAGCATCAGGTAAGGTCAAGCAAGTCAGGCATTAACATTTGCCGGAGTTGTCATTGCGGCATAGATACAAATGTAAGCATAAAATGGCCAGATCATTTAAGTGTTTCTCTGGTGAACTTAATGTGTCCCTCCAATGATCTTTACTTCAAGTGAATGTTGGATACAGTATGGAAAATTCCATGGTTAATTAATCTGACAGTTCCTAAAGTGGAGGCAAAGGCATCAACTGACACATGCTTCATGGGCCGAATGACCGAGAAGGTTGGTCCTTCAGATTGTTTCCTGAATGTTTCCTGAGAATAAGGCAATCCTTCTTTGAAGAAAGGAATAAGCCTACCAGTTAGATGGCTTATATGCTGTGGGCCCATCAGCAAAAAATATTACTGCTGAAATTCAGGAGGAAGATGGTCCAGTTGTAACAGATGACATAGATGTAAACACACAATTATTCAAATTAATAAAACTGTGTATGGTAGATTTTCTATGGTAAGCAATGATTGATTCCAAGCCTTTTGGGATGGTGTATAACTTTCTATGATATCTTATGATATATTGTGATGACCTAGAACATTTGCATTTTCATATAACAGTAGATGATGAAGAAGAAGCAATTCTAAACCCTGGTAAGGATTAGGTCAGCAGACCAGATCGTCTTTCAATAGAGTACTATAAGAAATGATGAAAAGAAATATCTCCTGATTTAGTACAAGTCTTTCAAGAGTCACTGTCTAATTTCTAATTCTTGAAATAGAGGAAAGAGCCTTTGGCCTGTAGATAATATAGACCAGTTTTGTGAATAAATACAGATGCCAAATTTCTCACCATTTTTTTAAAAATGAGTTTGGAATGTGTCTTGCCATTCGATTGACAATGTTTGATCATTGCTTAACACCATGGCAGGGAAAAGGTATAAAAAACACATTATACTGTCAGTGGATATTGAAAAGGCCTGTGACAGGGCGTTGTGGGTCTTTCTAATTAAGATACTGAATTATGAGTGATGTTGTAACCAGTGATATTGGAGTCATTTTGATATCTGACCATACTGATATCGGGTTGGTATTAGCCTGTCCCCTGGCAGGATACAAGGGGCAAGGTCATTGGAGATTGGATAGAGCATTGCTATCTGATGTGGCGTTCACAGAACATATAAAAGAAACAAAATCAAGCTTTTTCTGTCTGCATGTCTGCTCGAAAATGAAGGATCAGTCTTGGATGCCATGAAAGCCACCATTAGGGGAGAAATTATTGCTTTTGCATCTCAGATGCGTAAAATGAGTAGACAAGATCTGGAAGAGAGTTTTTAGACAGCAGATCGGCATATGTGGAATACTCAACTGCTTTTGTGAGAACCAAGCTGGATAGAGACTAAGCAAACTTTAGATGCAAAGTTGACTGAACAAGAATAGCATGGAGTTTTTTTATTCAAGACAACTCTTTTGGGAACATGGATGGACCAAGCACTCATTACGGTTATACCCAAGCATGGTAAGTCACAGATTAAATGTGCAAATTATGGACCAATTTTGCTCCTTAATGCAGATGTGAAATTGATAGAAAACATTTTTGCATGTACGCTTAGCAAATATTTGCCAAGAATAATTCATAAGAATCAGACTGGTTTTGTTACTGGTCGTAGTAGCTAGACAATCTGAGGGAACTGGTAGATGTAATTCACTTGTGCAAGAACTCAAAGGATTCTGTCCTAGCAGTCAGCATTGATGCTGAGAAAGCATTTGACATAGTGAATTGGAATTATTTCAAGTATTTGTTAAGACTAATCAAATGTGGCACAAAGTGCATGTCGATATTGAAGCACTTTATAGTAAGGCCAAAGCTCAGGTAATGGTGAATGGTATGCCTTAATCCATATTTAAAATTGAGAGAGGAATACATCAAGGATGTCCTCTTAATCCATTGCTTTTTTATTTATTTATTCAACTTCTTGCGATATTGCTTAGGAGAGATCCCACCATTAAAGGGATTGATATAGGTGATAATTCCTCAAAGGTTTAACTTTATGCTGATGATCTTATGGTACTCTTATTGGATCCAGAAAACTCATTTAAATCACTAGACCGGGTTTTGGTGCACTATGGGAAAGTATTTCATTTGAAAGTGAATGATAACAAGACAGAAATATTCTCTATCTCAAATTCCTGTCATAGAGGGTTGTTGCCAACAGGAAACTTTAATTGGGCTGAAAAAGGGATTGTGTACTCAGGTGTGAAGATCAGTAGAAATATTAATAGAGACTAATATTCATCAAAAGTTGATTGAGATGCAAATTTATTGTAGTAAAAGGTCCAACCTCAGCCTGTCCTTATGGGGGAAAGTGGTTGCAAATAAAATGACATTTGCCTAAGATTATGTACATCTTGCATATGATCCCTCTCCCTCTGCCTGGTAAGGTTTATTGTGAAATCGATAAAGTATTCAAATAATGTTTATGGGAAGGGTGGGGGGGGGGAGTATGTCAAACCAAAAATTCCACTTGATATCTTACAAAGTCCAACTAATAAAGGAGGCTTTGGAATTTCTAGAGTTAAACTAAACCACAGGGCTACACTCTTAGAGCATTGTATTATTGGTGTAATATAAATGTGGATTCAGCTCCAGCTTGGGTGAAGATGGAGGCTAGCTCAGTGAACCCAATTCCATTAAATTGTATCCTAACTATGGAGGCTGAGGCGATTATTCTCCAACTAGTCAAGGCATTTGATAGCTGAGTAGAAGAATGGACATGGGAGAAAGAAAATCTGTCTAAGGAATCTATGGAATCTATGGAGAAATCCTGCATTGAAAATTAATAATAGAATGATCTATTGGGAAACTTGGCAAAAGGGAAGTGTCTGGAAAAATCAGGCAGATATTGGGTGAAAATAATTTTTTTGAATTTTTGAAATCTAAATATAGGTTGGACAGGAGGGAGAAGACACTATCATAAACTCTGTTTGGTATTCCAATCTATGTTTGACATATTGAAGGTGAAGATATACAACCCTCCAGGATTTTATAAAATCATTAAGTCCACTCCCATGTCTGCTTCTTCGATATAAACATTGATGCTGTCCACAACCAATGACAAGATTGTAATATGTGGTTATAATCAGGGGTGTTGCTAAGTGTGGAAAAGATATGGGCTATGCTAATGTCGGGACTGTCGGGACTCGTGGCTAGCTAGCCTTTGGGTTGTTGCCTCTGAGATTCTATCCAGGGCTACAACCAAAAGATCCGGGGCTATAACCTCGCTCACCTCACCCTAGCAATGTCACTTGTAATAATGAATGGGCGAAGGAACTTGATTAAACTTTGCATGTAAAGGTTTGGGATAAGATATGCTCCAATCATTGTCATTATAAAGTTGACCTCAATCTTCGCTTTACACGGCAGAGGATACTTCAACTGTATTGGTCATCTAATAGAATGTTTACTTGCACACTCTTAACCTCTGCAAGTTGTTGATATTGTAAGAGAGAAATAGGGACTTTCCTGCATATGTTCTGCAGTTGTGTGAAGGTTAAATTATTCTGGGAAGAATACCTAAGTAGGGTTGATATGATCATATATATTCTTCCCCAAAAATACAAGCTTTATGTGTGTTGTTACTTATTCCTCCGCAGAAAGAGTTTACTAAAGCTAGAGTTATATGGTTACATAGAGCCCTTATTATAGCAAAAAAATGAATTTGAAGGATAATATTGAAGATCATGATGCTATGTGGTGTGGCTTTAATGAATTGTATATTTGATTGGATTGTTTCATGACATACTTTTGTACATTATTTAATTTGTCATGATAAAGGCCCTTTCCTTTGCCCCTTTGATTGAGTTATTTATGGATGTGACATAATGTTAAATATGAACTTGCTGTTAATAAGTTGAAGTTGTGTATGTTTAATTCAATAAAAACATTTGAGGAAGAAAAAAGTACTGAACAAAGTCGTTTTTTTGGGATTGTTTCAATCTTTAGCTAGAATTATGTATATAAATGGAGGGGCTTTATTTCCTTTTTGGTGATTTTCAAGCATGCATGAATGGTGTCCTTTATTTCTCCTTTTATATGCTCTGACCATCAAACCACTAGTCACAATGATTAGACAATTTACACTCTTGAAACCGATCACAGCGGGTGAAGCTGAGAATAAACTGTCGATGCTGTGCGCATTTCTATGTCATGCCCTGAACAAACGATTCCGATCCTCCTTGATATACTCCACTTATATGGGATAGCTGTAGACTATAAAATAAATGTTAGAGTTAACGGATGTTGGTAAGTGACAAGGCATAAATCCTCCTTTGGCTAGTCCATTCCAAATACAAAAAAAAAGAAAATCAGTTATTTATGGGTTTGGATATGAAAATATTTGAAGAACCTACTATCTCCCAATGTTATCCACACTGTTGAGAAGATTAGACAGCACCTGGCACGATGGAATATTCTACCCTTATCCCGACCTGGTAGAATCAACACAATTTAATTGAATTTGATGCCTAAACATTTATATCAATTACAGATGTTTCCTATTCCAATTGCATCAGTACTAATGAACGATCTTGAGTCCCATTTTTGTAAATTCACACAGAAGTGAAAAGTAACAAGAAACAAAATTAATGCAGGGTTGCCTGAGCTAATCGATCTGATTAAGTAATTTGCTAAACATGTGTTAAATAATCTGTAACTCAGATTCAAGATATTTATGGGTAAATCTCTACTTTCTGAGGTTTGCAGCTTTCTGTTCAGTCATATAAGGTCTTGAATCTAAAAATAACCCAAGCGCCTTTGTTGTTCAGTTTGCCCCGACAAACGTTTCAGTTATGGGCAATGGCTGCAAAGAAACTGGAAAATACTTTCAAATGTATTTTACCAGCCTTGTGGGCCTTGTAGCGTTTTTGAGCGGGTAGTCCTCTACTGAGCATAAAAGTTAGTAAGAACAAAATATATAGAAATAGGCTTCAAATTAGCTGTCGCAGAACAAAGTAAACAAATAAAATTCTAAGTATATCAATGAAAACTTTATTCTTGTCATGTCCAGGTAATCTGAGCTGTGCCCTACCACTAAGAAATGGCCACTCAAATGTTACAGAATTGTGAACTGTAGTGGAATAGGGTATCTAAACAGCTTTTACTGCAGAAGGTGAACATAATGTGGAATATATATCACTTATTTATACTGTAATGTTATGTTGATGGTAACTTGAGATTTTTGTGATGGAATTATTTGTATATATGATCATAACCAAGGACAGGTATGAGACTGTATTTGGTTGTAATGTATTGCTTGGAAAAATTTGGTGTATGCTGTTTAATCAAACACTATCCTACATCTATATCAAGTAGTTGGCTGTCGGCTGTTATTGAACAACAATCCACTGAAATTTTATTTTAATGTTTATGCTCGTTTTTATTTTATTATTATCTGTGTTCTTTGCATATTTATTGGTTGTATTATATCTAACTGTAACAGGCATCAAAAGCCATTCACCCATCGCACATTCCTTTCTTCATCTCTTTATTTCCTTCACTGTTCTATTCTCTTTTTAATACTTGTCCTTCTTGTTGATCTCCACTCTCTTTACTTCTTTCCGGCAACTGTAGCAAAGCGAATCATATTTGTTGTTTCCTACTATGAAAGTTAACTTCTCTCCATTCCCTAATTCTTACAGTTGTAAGAATTAACTACTTGTTAAGAATTAACAAGTAGTAATGAAGTGTATTACTTGTTATCCATTTAACCTTACACTGAGGCTGTCAACTTTCTCTGCATAACGCTATAAAAAAGATTTGAAATTGAATACTAATGGAAGGAAAGTGAACAGGAAAAGAGATATTTGTAAAGTTGTATTGTTCATGTAATTGAATGCATACATGTTTAATTCATTCACAAAATCCTATGTATTGGTATACTTTTCAGCGAGCCTGCATTTAAGCATCCTGCAACAGTTCCCAAGAATATGAAGCAAAAGGCCTATATAGGTAAAACCTAATAAATTCATACCAATGACAGCTTTATTCTGCAATTGATGCAATCTGATTTTACCACAAATAAACAACATTAAATACCTGCTTAGGCAAATAATTCAGGACAGTCAAGACATGCTCCTTAGTACAGAATGAAAAGTGTGCATCATAAGGAAACTGTAACATTGCATCCTGCAATACTGATGTTATAGACTGAAATGTGTTTAAATAATTGTTATTATTTTTGTCAAACAAGGTAAGATGAAGTAATTAAAATTTAATAAAACCACTTCTATAAATTGACGTACTTAATTATGAAAGGGAGAGTCTAATGCAAGAAGAAAAACAGATCATAATCATTAAGAAAGCATGGGTCAAAGAGCACGAATGAAGCTAACAAGAAATAAAGTCATTGATAACTCTTAGACCACTTCACTCCTATTCGTGATCCAAGGGCCCCAAAGCTTTTGTTTTTTGTAGGCGATATTGATGAATGATTGATTACTCAATAAGTTCCAGAATTTGATTCAATATGTTATTAAAGTAATTCTTGTCATCATGACATAGGTAGGGAACTCTTCTTAAGGTGGTCAAACTACACATTTCACCAAGCCAGTCTTCGTTTTCTGAATTACTAATTTCCAATTCTGCAAGACCATGACGCGCAGAAGAAATACCACCAAATGAGAACCAAATGAGAAACATATTTTATGTACTGTGATGTGTTATGTTAACTACAGAAAACAATATGGCTCTGTCAACAATGTGTGTGCTTTACAAAAACAAATATAAAAAATATTTATTGTCATTGATATATTGCATGTCACGTTGCATGTTTTACCTGTACCTGTTTCCATGGTTTATATAGATCGAAGTCAATGTATTATATAGTGAGACTGTTGTGGAGTGACAAACACATTGTTGTATTTTAAGATACTGAATATTCTTCAATAAAAGGCTCTAAACTAGCTCTAAACCCTTCACACAGCCTCACAATGTTCATTCTGAATTTGCAAGAGAAAAGGGTAATCCTGTTTCCTCTGCGCACTGCAAGTCAGTGAATTCATTATGTTTCAGAAACACTGCTACTGGCAATCATAATAAATTAGAAACTCCGATTTTGCTGCAATACTTGTATTAGATCTTTGAAAGAAATGCACTTACTAGATTCTTGCTTTATTGCAAGTCCTTATCAGGACTGAATCGTGACTTTTGAGTTATTTCTTTCCGATCGTCTGATACCTCTAATGAAGAAGCAATGAATCTAGTTGAACCTTTATACAGCCAACACTTTTTGTACCTTTGATCTTACCTTTCCCATTGTTGTTCTTCCTAACACATTTGATGTGCTAATACCTGTTGCTGGACTGCACCTTTGCAATTGATTTCTTTACTATCACTGCCACTTTATTAATATAGGGGTTGTCTTCTTGCCCGATGCGTTTGACAATTTCCTATTCTGTTTGTGCCTTTCCTTCTCTTTTGCCTTCTTTCGCACTTTAACTTTTTAATATAAATCTATTGGGGCCTGATTCTGAAAAACGTGTAAAATAAGAAAAGGTTAATTCTGTGATGGAGCGCATGGTATAGTTAAGGTTAAGACAAAGTCTTTGTGGAGTTTCAGAAAATAACTTTTCTCAATAATTTTGCCCAGCTCTCCTTACCTATCGCAGAAACCTGTCAGCGCTACTTCCAGACAGATTGTCACTGATATCCTCTTTTCTGTCCCTTCTCCAGCCCTATGGATTCCACATCTTATCTCTACTCGCACCCCATTCTCTTCCTCACCTATTAATGGTGGCACTAGATGGGATGTACTCTTGGCTGGCTTCTCATCCTCTAAGTGCCTTATTAACATTGATTGCGATGGCACTATTATGGCTCAGGGACCTGAACCTGATATCCTCCTCTTTGACCGGCGCTTGCCGTCTCTCATCAACTTCCTTACCACTACTGCTACCCCTCCTTCCTCTCTCTCTGCATATCCTTCACCACCTCCGATGGGTGTACCACCCCTCCACTACCCCTCCCCGGAAAACCTTCAAAGGCAATGACCGGCCCCACTTAGCCATGCTTAGTGCTCGCTCTGCTAACAAAAATTCCTCTGACATATGCCTCCTCCTTGAAGACTTTGATCTCGACGTTCTCGCTCTCACTGAGACGTGGTTCAATGCCAGCTCTGTCACTGCTTTTGACTCCCCTCTCCCTGATGGCTACTAGATCATCTCTAAGCCTCGCCCCTAACCGTGCTGGCGGTGGGGTTATGTTGATCTTCCCTATGTGGGTCCCTTCTTCCCTCATACCCATTCAGCCCAACTCCTCCTTTGAATGCCTCGCCTGCAAGCTTGGCATCTCTCCTACCTCCTCTCTGACCATTGCCACTATCTACAAGCCGCCTGGCCCCATCTCCCGTTCATCTCCGAATGGCAGATTTCTCCTCCTCTCTTCTGACATCTTCCTCTAAACTCCTGCTCCTGGGTGACTTCAACATCCACCTTGACTCCTCAATCATAGCCTCCACTCTCTTCCATGATTTCTGCACCTCTCTCTCCCTCTCTGTTCTCCCCTTTCGTCCTACCCACTCAGCTGGACACACTCTTGATGCCTTCATTCATACTGATCTTTTGCTTTTCACTCCTCTCGCTACCCCCTCTCCTGATCAGACTACTCCCTACCCTCCTCCCACCTAGGCCCTCTGACCGCATCTCCCCCAGCTCTGCCAGCCTCGTTTGCAGACATCTGTCCTATGAAACGAGTGTCTATAGCGCCCTTCGCTTCCACCTTCATCCACCCTCTCCTCCCACTGCTAACTCTTACTTCTGACTTCTGCTCTCAACAACTTCCATCTCGCCATCACTAACACCATTGACATTCTTGCCCCTGTCAAGAGAATAAACCTGAAACCTGCCACCAAGCATAACACTTGGTACGATTATGATCTTGCAGCCCTGAAACACAAGTTCAGAGGTGCAGAATGTAAGTGGCAGACCTCGAGCTCATCCTCTGAAAAACTGGCCTGTCACCTTCTTCAAAGGTAATATCGTCTCTCCATTCATTCCAAGAAGAGGGTTATAAGGAAGGCATGGTATCAACAGTAAGACAGGCACAAGTGACCACAGTTCAAGAGTGTTTATTGAACTTCAAAAAGGGTTCTGAAAAATGCCTATCTAATCCTAAATCTATAAATGGGAGCAAGCTACGACCATCAAATAATAAGAGCTTTGGCACAGTGGAATTCAACAGGGGGATATCCCTCACCTTGTCATGATCATCCCAGAACCCCTGCATATCAGGCAAGGGTTAAATTTTCAAATTCAAATCACCAACGAATATTATCGGGAGACCCAGGCCCTCATGCACTTCCTTATTTTCTACAAGTCTCCTTGCCAATTCTATTGCATTAATTGTTTGTTTATTTGCCACACCATTATATACGTTAAGCATAGAGACAGATTGGGCCCCCGGTCGATTAAGTACCAGGTACAGTACGACTGGGAAACCCGATTCAATGTTTGATATTTGCCAATCGAGCCCTTTGCTGATCCATATTGCCAGGCCACCTGAAGGTCTGCCTTTATGGCCTTTGGCTGTAGGGGCTTGGAACACCTCATACCCTGGGAAAGCAATTTGCACTGCTTCCCCTGTTTCTTGGAAGCATACTACATCATATCCCTGAATGAAGCTGCACCACTCAGGATCTCCCAGATGTTATTTAAGGTCAGCAATGTTATGATATATTATATGGCATTTATAACGCGCTTATACACAAGTGTTTCAAGGCTCAATGTTCCAAGAAATTAATCTAATGTCTCTCCAGATTGACCGTGGCTCCACTATGGGGACAGGGAATTGTCAATGTACTTCATCCAGGCTAATACCTGCCTAGTTTTCACCTGTCACTGGTGTAGCAGTGTTCGTCTACCCGGGTGCAGTTCCAGTTCTAGGGGATATGTGTTTCGTGTGGGCAATGTCCAAGGTTTGCTTATTGTTAGTTGGCCTAATTGTTATTCTAGACCCAGCAGGGGGGTATACCCGGAACTCAATGGATAACAATCCCTCCATTAGGTAACCTGTTGTGAAGTGTCTTGCAGGGGATGATGAAATGTGGACTCTAGATGAGGGAATGTTTATGTAAGGTTATGGCTCAATGTTCTGCATAGCCAGTTGGAGAGCTGTAACAGAGAGAGGAGGCTGCGCTGGGGGTTGTTTCCAGAAGACTTAAATACATCTTTATATAAAGCACTCCAATGTCTGTCTTGTGCTTTATATCAATGGTGATGAGCTACACGTGAGAACACAACCCCCAGCGTAAGAAACAGCGTACAGGCTGCAGGCCCTACCTCCTACAAGTGCCAGATCCACTGCACTTTCTAGGTATGCAGAGAGCAGGGACTACCTCTGCACTATGTTGTTCCAGGCAGTGGCGGAGAACAAGTGAGAAGAAAAGAGAAGGACCATGGAGCTGCTCTGAGTGACGCTGTACTTTGAAAGGTGGAAGGGCATTTGACGGTAAATCCTTGCTTCACTTGGTCAAACGCAAGGTTGGCATTTGCTCTGAAATCCAAGATCCTTTCATATTATTGTAGAAGTGAGCAATGTGCGCTGGCCCCCTGATCACGGTGGATTGGATCACGATTGCTCAATTGTTACTGTAGAGTAAGGGAGCCCTCGCCCCACCCTTATTATCTGCAACACCACATTGAAGAGCACAATCGCTCATTACTATAGAATAAAGGACCCTACGACGTGGCCCAGCACAGCATGAACATGATGGGTGCCAAGTTTTGCCATGCCTACGCGTTGTTTCTATAGATCTTCCGACGTAGGCGAATAAATATTTGGACCTCGCTGCGTTATTATACGCATCTTTAAAGTGCGTTCCTGCTGACATTAGGAGCGCATTTGCCTATACTTGTGCAAGTGAACTGGAACACCTGCACCTGTAAAAAAATAATTTACCCAAACATTCACTGTATTTACTTCAAATTTTCATAAATATTGGCCTAGCAATAGCCAATTAAAAACAGTGAGAGGACTGAGAAAGTGTAGAACTCTTTAAAGTTGTTACGTGTGTTGATTGACCAGCGTGCACTGCATACCCTTTAATATTGGAAGATGGCCATGCCAGGAGTGCCAGGACCTGCCAATTTTATGGCATCTCTGGATCCAGTCAAAATAAAGAAGGGCCAATGGAAGAAGTGCCTCCTACATGATATAAACGCCGCATTTGGGAGTCCTATATATCCATTGATAGGAAGGTGTCTCTACTAAGGCATTTTCAAGGATACGAGGGGAAACGGATTTCCGACACCTTATGACCCCTTCAGGAAACAGGAGATGGGGATGCACCCAATGAGTGCATGATGGCCCTGTTGAAATTGAACAAACACTTCAACCCTAAAACCAGAACTATTGTATAACACTACAATTTTGGGGTGCGACTTCAAGAATGGGAAGAAAGTGTGGCGGAATATGTGACAGCCTTGCGCCATTTGGCATTATCTTGCAAATTTGGAGAAAAATTTGACGAACATATTCAAGACCAATTCATGATACATTGCAACTGCAATAAAATAAGGGAGGAGTTATGGGTGAAAGATGAACCAACCCTAGACGAGTTCCTCGAATTTGCCAGTAGAGTTGAACATTCGCTAGCGTGTGTTGCCAAATTAGCAGAAGGAGAGAACAGGGATGTCAAAGTTGACATTCTAAAAGTATCCGAAAACAGACTAAAGAAGAAGTCGAAGGAGAAGTCGAATATGAAGAATAATTTCGACAACAGAGGGGGAAAGGGCAAGCAGCAGAAGAGAGATGACCATGTGTGCTTCCGATGTGCCAGTGTGAATTTTGCTGCCTCCCCTAACTGCCCTGGTCGCAAGACTATGTGTGCAAAATGCAATATAAGAGGCCACTTTGCAAATTGTTGTAAAAACTTTAACATTTCTCAAAAGAAAGTATTATATGTTGCTGAAGAAGAAGGTGGTTCTTCAAAAAATGAGGAAGAAACTGTGATAGAAAACATTACAGTGAATATCATATAGAGTACAGAAGATGACGAGTGTGAAGTTCTGTATGCCAGTGTATGTGTGATTGGAAGAGAAGTTTCTATTATGGCTTGCTCAGGTGCAAATATATTGTAAATGCTAAAATAGAGTTATTATGGTATTTTGATGCCCAGTTCCTTTTGAAAGGAAGGTCTGCACAAGGGAAAATATATGTGATAAAAAAAGGTGCAACAGAACTGGGATGGCGTGAGCAAAAGAAATTACATTTCAGGCTGATCCTAATTTGTCTGAGTAAGTGTTGCAGGTTAGAGATGTGCCTGTGTGGGAAAGGTTTCATAAGGTGTTTGAGAATGGTGTGGGGAAAGTTAAAGGGATGAAGCATCAAATACTTAAGAGGTTGCAATCCCGTAGCTGCAAAGTTATGTTCTGTGCCGTTAATCTTGAGGGATGGTGTGAAGAACGAACTTGTGAAATTGCAAAGACATGGGGCCTCATTACGAGTCCGGCTGGTAACCCTGCCGGTGCTACCGCCAGGTTGCCGCCAGACTCGTAATATTTTACCAGCGCCTGACTTCCCAGTGCCACCGGGGGGTTACATCTCCTGCGGCCCGGGAAGTCAGGCACCGGTAAAATGTATCTCCCAATTCTCAGCGTCCTACACGACTCTATGGGAGTGGGGACACGGAAAATACAGCACAGTTGTTAACGGTGCAGCTGCTTGTGTGAGGAGTCTGTCTATCTATCGTGGCCGCTGTGCCCGGCAGGTTCAGACCTGTCAGGCACAGCTGCCACGGCAGGCAGACACGTAGTTTGCCGGTCTGGAAACAAGGGTGCCAGTGACCTTACCGGCACCCTTGTTTCCGGACCAGTAAACTCATAATGAGGCCAATGGTATTATTGAGAGAGCAGGAGGAGTACAGTGGATCTTTCCACTCGTGGTGGTGAAGACGCTGACGTGGGAGATGAGGCTCTGTGTTGACTTGCGTGAATTGAACAAGTGTGTCATTGTGGATAGACACCACCTACCTAACATGAATGAGATGTTATCTTTGATCGGAAAGGGGAGCGTATTTTCAAAACTATATGTGGCTTCTGCTTATCATCAAATTGAACTGGTGGAGGAGAGCAGGAAGCTGACTAAATTGATAGCCCATGAAAGGGTCTTTTAGTTTAGAAGAATGTCGTTCGGTTTGGTGTCCGCATCATATGTTTTTCAGAAAGTTATGGATCATTTGTTTAGGGGAATGAAGGGAGTGTTTTGCTTCTAGATGATGTTCTAGTGTGTGGTGAAAATGAAAAGGAGCGTGATGATATTCTTGAACAGGTTTTGACAATTTTTGAGAAGAAAGGAGTATCGCTGAGAAGGGAAAAATGGGTTACCAGACATTTGGTCGAAAAAAATTGGTCGAGCAGACAAATGGTCGAACCAATTTGGTCGAAAACCAAATGGTCGAATTTTTTATTTTTTTATTTTCACCCCTTTTTTTTTTTTTTGGGGGGGGGGTCCCCCCCAACCCCCTTTTTTTCTAAAAACCCATTTTTGTAAAAAACGAAAACCCGAAAAATAAATATATAATTAAAAAAAAAATTCGACCATTTGGTTTTCGACCAAATTGCGTCGACCAAATGTCATCCGACCAGTTTTAGGTCGACCAAATGTCTGGACACCGAAAAATGTGTGTTCAAAAAAGAGAAATTCAAATACCTGGGTCATGAGATTTCAAGTTCTGGCCTTAAGCCCAAAGGGGAGATGGTGAATGCAATAAAAAAAAAGTTGTGAGACCAAGAACAAAAGGGGAACTGAGATCATTTTGGAGTATGATTGAATTCTACCAAAAATGTGTTAAGAAATTCGCTGATAAGGTGGTTGAAATGAGAAAACTATTGAAGAAAAGAGAAGAATTCCTTTGGACTAGTGCATGTGAAAGAGAATGGTGTTGCATCAAGGAGGAAATTGACTTAGCAAAGGCACTGAAGTGTTTTAACACAAGAAGGAAAAGTGTTATCACGGTGGATGCCAGTGATGGTGGTGTGGGAGCAGTTTTGTCTCAGATCAAAGATGATAAAGAGGATGAGATAATGGCCCACGCTTCACATGTATTGAAATGCCCGGAAATTAATTATTCTGTCCTTGAAAGGAAGCATTGGCTTGCCATTAGGCTGTGGAGAAATTCCAAGGTTTCTTGTGCGGTATGGAGTTTATTATTCGAACTGACCATGAGCCTCTGAAAGCTTTATTTGAGTCAAAAGGTCTCAGTAAAGTATTGGGAGTTGCGAGTTGGGTAACAAGGTTACAGTGTCATCGGTTTATCATGGAAGTGATAGTGGGACGTGATAATGTCCTTGCGGATCACTTATCGCCCTTAGGGGGACAGTTGGAGGAAGAGAGAGAAGATGATGAGGTCTCAGGAATGATCTACGTGAATTATGATGGTGTTGTATCAAAGAGAGGGTGGCTGGAGGCCATAGACAAGGATGAAGCAGCACAAAAATGTTAGAAGGTACATTGAGTTCGGGTGGCCACCTAAGGGTTGGTTAAACCAGAGGCAGAGATCCTTCTGGGAGGTACGCAATAATTTGTCCTTTGTGGAGGGTCTGCTATACCGATGGGAGCGTGTTGTGGTACTTCTAGACATTCGCAAGAGGATCATTGGCCTAGCGCCCAAGGGTCATGTGGGTATCACTCGTACGAAGGCTATTTTGAGAGGTAAGTATTGGTGGCCCGGTTTTGATCGTGAGGTAGAGAGGAGATTGGACAGTTGCCTAGAATGTAGAAAGTCAGGGAAGGGAGAAGTGGCAAAATATCAGCCGTTGGTAAAAACAGGTGTACCGAGTAAAGTGTGGGACAATTTGGCCATGGACATATTAGGACCAGTGGAGATGAGCAGTGGTTGAGCAAAGTACATAGTCGTTCTAATTGATTTAATGTCAAGATGGGTTGAATATAAAATTGTGATAGAGACACTGGGTGAGAGGATTGTTGAGTTTTTACAGGAGGTATTTGCGAGGGAAGGATTGCCAAGTAGTATTTTCACGGATAATGGCACTCACTTTGTTAGAGGGTATTTTCAGGAGTATTTAAAAGAAAATGTGGAATAAAGCACAAGAGTTTGGCGTTATACCATCCAGAAGGCAATGGGATGGTGGACAGGATCAACAGATGTATAATGGCAAAGAAAAGAAGTAAGCAGTACAGGAGAGATTATATGCATTGTGAATATCTCTGCATGCAGAAACAGTGGTGAGGGCTTTCGAATTGATGAGAGGTTGGAACCCTATCACCAAAGTTGTGCCAACGTGGTTGGGAAGAGCGAGAGAGTCAAATTGTGTGGTGGATGTTCTGAGGGAAAAGATGAAGGAAAGGAAAGTGGGTCCTGAGAGAGAAGAGAGGGAAAAGAGGGTTGGATGTTAAGTGTGGATATTGGGTGAGTATAAAGAAAGGAGTGCTGCAAAGTAAAGGGGATCCCTTGTATTCTGTGCCAGTCTTGGTGGAAAGAGTGATGAAGGGTTCAGTGAGAGTGAGAGGTGGGCAGGTTTGGAGTAAGAATAGGATTGCAATGGTTAAGAAGAGAAGTGTTGATGGAAGAAGGGGAGATGTGTTGTGAAAGGTCTTGCAGGGGATGATGGAATGTGGAATTTAGGTTAGGGAATGTTTACGGAGGGTTATGGCTCAATGTTCTATAGAGTCATTTGGAGAGCTGTAGCAGAGAGGGGAGGCTGTGCTGGGGGTTGTTTCCAGAAGACTTAAATACATCTTTATATAAAGCACTCCAATGGTCTGTCTTCTGCTTTATATCATAATCACTATTCAAAAAAACCATAACCATGTCATCACTACTGTTATATTCTCTGTCTCACACAGTTTATTATATCACTCCTGACAATGAATGGACACCCTCTTATGTGCCTAAAGTAGTGGGTGCACTTATTAATCAATGACTCTTGGGTTTCATAATGCCCATTTTGGACTTTTGGTACATTATATAGTGTTACAGAAGGTTTGCTATGGCGTGCCCCATAGATCCGGTGATCACTTGGCTGATTACAATTACACATTTAAGAATCATTCACTGGCCCTCTGGTACCCCTATTCCCCAGGGGGGTCAAATTGGGGGAACCAACCCTGGGTGGAATGGTTTTTAGTGTGTTCGAATTATGCACATTCCAATTTCTGCTAGGGGGGAAGTGAGAAATGATTTGCTCCCTTCTGTTCCCGGTATTAGCCAGGTTGGGTGCATGTTTACGTTCATGGGTCTGAGGGCAACAATTTAGCTATGCGAAAGATGGATTTGCAGTAGGTGGAGTAGGTGGAGCATCTTTGAGTTTTACTTTGGCCGTGAAGGTACTATTTGTTCCACTGTTTTGACAGTTACAAGGTTCAGCATCCTTGATTACAAAGACCCTCGATAGCCTATCCTTGATGCCCGCTAGTTCGGTTCCAAAGAGGTAAACATTTACCCTGGCTTCTTTTTCCAGCAACCCACACATAGTTGTCAGGGTTTGGAGATCTCCCCGGAGTGCCCCCAATGTGTCTATGCCTGATCCAATCTGGTCTTCACTTATCCGACATGCAATGTCGGTCTGAGTGCCTATATTGGTTCCCCTATTTTGGGCTTGTCCTTGTACTACCTGTCCCTCTCCTATAATTGTCTCTTCAGATTCACTTGTCTCCTTTTGATGGCCATTGCAACCATCCAATGCTTGCTCATCCCCAGGACTTGGAACCTGTTGGAGATTGGAACCATGATTTGGGTTGTACCCTCACACTCTACAACGGTGGATGGTGAGCCCCCCTGTGGTCTCCTTCTGGGATCTTTGGATATCTTTGGCATTAGGTAAACTGATGGGGCTATCCAGTATTGTTTGGTCCAGGGATTTTTGATGTAATTCAACAATCTGAACCCCTTTGTCTCTACTGGTTGTAGTGTGCAGGGTGTAATTTCACCCCACCCACCCGCCACTGTCTCTCAAATGTCCCCATCTCATAATTATCCATGGGATCTTTTTGCTTCTCATAGCACCTATATGTATTAGGTGCAGGTATTGGTTTTAGAACCGGTGCTATGCTCTCTGGGAGAATTTCAATGTCTTCTATTATAGATATACAATTTGGGGGGGCTGCCACTTTTCTGCAGCTAAAGGCAACTTTATTAATGGCATTTGGACCTTCAATATCGTTTAAGAAATCTTTCATTTCTGGTATAAGGGTATTAAAATTCCTTATAGGTTCAAACAATTTTAAAACCTTCTTATTCCCCCATTTTGGTGAGATGGACTGGGCAGCTTTCCTTTTTGTCATTTTTAAACAAACAAATATACCTTAAAGGCCCACAAAGGAGGTGCAGGGTCCCAATATTATTAACATGGATAAAACCACAAAAACTATAAAATATTTAAACATTTAAAACCTTAAGGTATTAAAATACACACTCTCGGATTACCAAATTAAAAAATAATTGCTGTTTCTCGCTTATGGACAAATGGGATATTCGATTCAGCCAATGTTTTTCCAACTCCAGGAAAAGTAAGCTGCACAATGTCCTGGAATTAACAACGAGTCGGTTTCATGCACTTAATCAATGAACCTCTCCGCTCTCGAGCACAGCCACGCTGATGATAGTTTGGAGGTAGGAAAGGAACGCCCGACAGCTTAAGGGGCACACTTAGTTCGAGATCCCCCTCCCCTCACCTACTCTGTTTATTCTGCTTCTTTAACTTCCTTGGCACTTGATTCTTAACTCGTGTCTCTTAATGTTTTAATAGTGCATTTGTTGTAATTCTACAAGTATATGGCCACAAGAGTGCAACAGCGGCCAAGCTAGGGTAAGCAGGGGAACCAAACAGTGTTCTGAACTCCACCTTCTTTCTTCATTTGAACACCTAGATTGTGCACTGCCTCGATGGCGTGGGATAGTGACCCATTCTCAGCATCCTCCGGGGGTACAAAAGTGCAGCAGCTGCTCCCCAACTTTTTACACACCTCCTTCTATGGCTGTTAGCAAATCCAGCATGTAGCGGTTTTGCATCGTCATGAGTCTCAATGCACTGAGCTCTACTTTGATGGCGTTGAACCCATTCTCTGTGTAATTGGCCAGCTGAACTAGCTCCCATCGGATGATCTGAACCCACTTGGCGTTAGCAGCTGCTTGAACGCCAGGAGCCAAAAAAGACAAAAAGAAAGTCTGTGCTGAGCTAAAAAGTCATACTCGTCAGGTATTCCTCTGAGCAGTGCGGAAGAGTCTTTCGAGACATAGTTCGACCTTTTCACTCTTCTCAGCTGTTGAAATTGCTCTTTTTCTGGCAGCATACGGAATTCTTGTGTGATCTGCAAGTCTCTTTCTGCTTCTTTAGGTGCTGGAGTGGCTGTTGGTACCTTGACAGGCATATCTTTTCCCTTCAGGTGTTCTTCTGGGATTACTAGTAGTACTGAGTGCAGGGTATTCAGTGACCACTTGCCCCTCCAGGATGGTGGGAGGTGTAAGTAGGCTTGTCGGCCACAATCCCAGTAGTAATCCATCACCACTGCCGTACCTTTCATCATATCAGGGATCACAAGAGCGTGGTTGCACTGTTTTTGGGCCAACAGGAACTGTTCCTTCAATGCTAAAACAAAGTTCATAGTCCATGTCTCTATCTATTCACACTGGCTTCTCCAATGTTGCAATCCATGCCAGCCTTGTGATGTATTGGGACTATATTTGCCCACACATAGGGTCTCATTACGAGGAGGGTGGTAAGGGGTTAACAGTGCCAGTAAAGGTGCCGGAGACGTTAACCCCTTACCGCCCCATTACGAGGACAGCTCGCGGGACCCGCTCAGGACGCCTGGTTTTACCAGACGTCCTTAGCGGGTCCCGCGAGCTGCCCAGCATGCTAACAACGGGCCTGTCATTAACGGGCCCGTTGTTAGAATGCTCCCCATTCCCATTGAGCCCTATGGGGGCTCAAATGGGAATAGGCATGGACCGGGTCCGGGTTCCCTGAATGGGGAAATACCGGGCCCTCCAAGGTCAGAATGGCCCAGTATTTCCCCATTCAGGGAACCAGGACCTGGGTTTGGGGTAGGCATGCCCTTATTAAGGGCATGGCTACCTCCAAACTCGTAATGAGGCCCATAGTCTCTACTTGGGCTATGGTTTCTTTGCTATACTCAACCAGTTCATCTGCCGGGCACGTCACTGTGCTGCCCTGCCATTTGTCGTTCACATGTAAGTGACCTCCCAAGGAAATATATGGTGCTTGTAGACACTTGCTGTATTTCGTAATAGCATTGCATAGCACTGGGTCTAAGTCCTCAACTGCACGCTTTGTGCCTGGAATGTGTCTTTTATCCTACATAGTGCAAGATGTACCACGCATTATGCCTCTCTAATTGGAACTGGATGCAGAACTAAAACCTTAGGCGCCCCCGACGCATGTGGGATAAGTGCATACACATAACAGCTTTCATTGATCACATTCCTTCCTGCAGTATGCATATCTGAGTACCAGCTGTTCAGTGATTCTGAATACTGGATGTCAGAAATGGCGTCTTAGCCCAACCCTTTATATAAATCATGTCATTCGTACTTCCCGTTTTATTTGTCTAAGAAAACCCGTAGGGGTGGCTGGCAAAAGGTGAGACATTGGGCCTCATTATGAGTCTGGCGGTAGCTGTGCTGGTAAAACTGGCAGGCTGGCCGCTGGACTCGTGATTTTTCCAGCACCTGAAGTCAGACGCTGGAAAAATGGTATTCCCCATTCCCATCTGAGTCCCATAGGATTCAATGGGAATGGGGATGACGGTAGCACCAGCACCGTTCAGAACGGTGGCAGTGCTAACGTGAAGGTCTGCTAGCGGGTGCCGTTCCGCAAACCAGGTCAGACCTGGCAGGCGGGAGAGCATCCGGCCCACAAACTTGTAATCTGCCGGTCCGGTCACAGCGGTGCCAGTAAGCGTATCAGCACCGTTGATACCGGACTGGCAGGGTCTTAATGACCCCCATTGTTTGGTTCTTTTTAATCATAGGCATATTCATACTAGCATTTTTTAACTGTCCACCCCCCCTTTATATGGCCACCCCATATAACAAACATACCTTCATACACTCCAACAACCACGACCAGTGTCACATAAAACAATATAACACCAAAAAAAGCATAATACATAATTCCTAGAACAAATTACATTCTGTTTAACATTATCCCTACATAACAGAGAGGTTTGAACACGTCGGTCAGGCATCCTTGCTTTATCCCTAGAGAGGAGAAAAAAGGTTATCAAGAAAGAGAGAGAGAGAGAGAGAGAGAGAGAGAGAGAGAAAGAGAGAGAGAGAGAGAAAGAGAGAGTGGGAGAGGGAGAGAGACCCTTTTCCCACCAGGCCCGACTGGGTTCTGGACCTTGATAATTTGAAAAATCAAAACATTTCAAAAAGATAAAAAAGAAAAGAACAATAAAAACAAAGAAAAGATAAATCAGGGGTGTGCCAATGCACACCAACCTGGCATGTATCCATTACTAAACTTCCTTCCTCTTCCTTAATTATGTTTTTAATCTATCAATTGAGCTTTGCATGCTCTCAAAGCCTCAATGAGAGCGACAAGTTCCGCTGCCTGAGCAGAATAATGCATAGGTATTCTATTCATTATCAGAACTTCATACTCCTCCCCTTTACCGTGCACCACTGCCACCCCTGTATGCCTCTGTCCCGTCTCCTGGTCAATTGTTGATGACCCATCAACATATATTGTCTCCCCTTCTGTCAATGCACTGTCTCTAGCTTTAGATTTACCTTCCTCTTCACACTCGTATGTAGCACAGTCATGCGTTTTCAGGTCATCATCAGTGGTTATCTCTGTCAAAAATGTGGCGGGATTCACCCTCCTACACCTTACTATATGAATATGAGGTTTGGGTATTATAATCTCATATGCAGAGGATCTGTGAGTTGTCAAGGTCGATTTAGACCTTTCCTAAATGGCGAATAGTGAATGTTCCCCAAACAAGGTAACAGAGCACCCCATGACCATCGTGGAACTTTTCTCTATTGCAAATGCGGCCACTGCGAGTGCTTGTTCGCATGCAAACTGTGCCTGCATGACTGAGTCGAGCGTCCCACTATAATAAGCCAACGGCTTGTAGCCCATTGTGCTCTTTTGGGTCAATACTGCAGTCATGAGCCGTCCATCAGAGTGGGAAAATAAATAAAGCTCCTGTGTATAATCCGGAGTTGCTAAAACAGGTGCCGTGCAAATAGCTTCTTTGAAGTCCCCAAATTGTCTATTCATTTCTTCAGTCCATTCCAATTTTCAATTTTTAAAAAATATATATTTTTATTAGTTTCACAGTTGGAACAACAACATTCCATATCAACACGTAGCAGCCTCTGAAGAAATGCATAACAATCAAACTGACCCGCTCTCCAAACCTCCCTCCTGCTTATTGATCATCTACCTTCCAGTCTATCTCTTGCATCTATAACTCTCCGGTCCTAGGTATGTCTTTATCAGCCGTCATTTGAAGGTCAGGGCTGGGAACTTTTGGTCGTATTGAAGCTGGGGGGATCAGACTGCTTGGAATTGGTGGAGCTTTCCTTCTTTTACAGCCGACACTCTTTGGGCTACCAAAATGTCCCAGACTTTGATCCACCATCGTCCCAAGTCTGGGCCCTCTGCTGTTTTCCAGCAACGGGCGGTAGTGATACGTGCTGCCAGCAACAGATGGGTTATTAACTTCGCTCGAGCTCCCGCCTTTGGATATTCACATGGTGCCCCTAACAGCAGGGTCTTTGGGCACAGCGGGAGGCGACTCCCAGTAACTTCATGAATCACTTGTATAATGTTTAACCAAAAGGTCTGAATTATGGGAAAGTCCCACCACATATGGAAGTACGAGCCGCGGGCTCAGCATTTCCTCCAGCAGGTTGGGGGGATTACGGCCTGGAAGTGATGAATCTGTACCGGCGGGTAATACCACTGGAACATCAGTTTCAATTCAAATTCATTGTTCATCACGCATTTGGATGAGGCACGGCCTCTAGCCCAAATCTCCATCCAGGCCACGTCATCGAGCTGAAGGCCTAGATCTGCCTCCCAACGGGACATATAGTCCGGGCGGCGCGGGGTTAGGAGGTCCTCCCGTAACAGTTTGTACAGTTTTTAAATCCCTCCCTTGTGTATGGCCTCCCCAATAGTTAGTTCCAGTGGGCTGAGGGACCGAGTGGCCTTCTACCTTACTTTGGGGTGAGAAATCCAGTGGCAGAGCTGGGCGTATGTGAACCTATCTGCTTCAGTTTAAATTCTTTTTTACAATCTTCAAACGAGCGCGGTTGGCTCTCTGCATATAGTTGTCCCAAAGTGATTAAGCCTCCTTCTTTGTAATGCTTGAAGGCTCCCCGGGGGATACCTAGGGTGAAAGCCGGGTTGCCAAAGACTGGGGTGAGCGGGCCTAGCCCCGTAGCGATCTTTTTCTAGAACCCCATCCCATACCTTCAGGGTGGCCTTTGTTGAAGATAACAGGCGAGGCCATTGCTTACGCGATGGGTGGGGAATAAAGGGAAAGAAGCGAAGGGGCAGGGCGAATTAAGGCTGCTGTATCTCCATCTACCTCGGAGCGGGGGCGTCCACTGACCACGTGGGCAAGCGGGACAATTGAGGTGATTCTGCATATCTCTGTAGATAGGGGACCTTCAGACCCCCCACAACCCAGATTCCCCCATCATCACCCTCCCAGGGATCCTAGATTTTTTCCCCCTCCAGATGAAACCCAATAGTTTGCATTGTAGCCTTTCCATTACAGGCTTGGGGATCTCTATAGGGAGGGATGAGCAGCAATATAACAATTGGTGGAGGAGGTTCATCTTGACGGCAGTGATCCGTCCCATCCAAGAAATTTCTTGTCTCGCCCATCTCTCCATGTCCTGTTCTAATGTTTTAATCAAAGGAGGGAAATTAGCCCCATATAGGTCCCTCGGAGAGGCCGTCAACTGAACCCCCAGATAGGCTATAGAAGTCGTATCCCAGCTGATCGGGCCGATATCAGATAGCTTGGACGGCCCCTATATCTTGTGTGAACAAGCCCACCCCCAGAGCCACTGATTTCCCGAAATTAATGTCAAACCCGGCTACCTGCCCAAATGCGTGCAGCTCCTGTAAGGCAGCATGCAGGGAGGGGATGATGTTGGTAATAGATAAAAGCACATCATCGGCATACATTGAGACCTTATGGAGGGAGTCCTGCACCACCGGGGCCTAAATTGCATTATTCCCTCATATGTGTTGGGCCAACGACTCGATAATAAGCACAACCAGGAGGAGCGATAACAGGCATCCCTGATGTGTTCCGCAGGTCAGGCGGGTTGGTGGCGAGCATTCCCGATTAATCTGGAGTGAGGTATTCAGGGCAAAATAATTGGCGGCTGTCGCCTTTCTAAACTGAGGCCCGAAGGCAAGAAAGGACAAGTCCACCCTGTCAAACGCTTTTGTAGAGTCTAGTGCCAGGAAGGCCAGTTTCATTGTTGTGAGCGGCCAATTCAATTAGGTTTAACGCCCGCCTGATGTTGTCTCCCGTTTTCCTGCCCTGGATAAAGCCCATTTGATCAGCATTGATCAATCGGGGGAAGAAGCGGGGCTAGGCGATCCGCTATCACCTTATAGATGTTAGCATCAATATTCAAAAGCGAGATTGGCCTATACGAGGCACAATCCTTAGGATCCTTCCCCGGCTTTAGTACCAGAATTGTGTCACTCTCATCAAATAACTCCTAATCAGTAATTTCCTTCAATTGTACTGTCGGGTCTACCCATAGTACTGTGCGCCACCCTCACCCATCCTGGCCTGTTCCAATTAGCACTACTCTTTTGTCTGACACTACCAGTCCTTGCAAATCAAATGACAATATTGTCCCTGCCACCATCTCGGGTGGCACCATGGGTCGGAAAATAAAATCTGTGGGCACTCAGCAACATTTTGTCGCAATTTGAGGCACTGCTTTTGCTAATACCTTGATACCATAGACAAATATGTCTGGGACTACAGGAATTCCACGGACTACTAACTCCCTTGCCATCGAACCTGACCTAACCATGAATAGGCAGGTCAATGCTGTTGCATCTGCATCAGCGTACCATTCCAAACTTCTTAATGCAGCCAGACCCTTCCTCACCCAAGAAAACTGCCTCACCATTGCTAGGGTGATCATTGGCTCTAGGATTGACTACTACAATGTGCTCTTTGTAAGGACCTCTCGCAAAAGCATGCTCAAAATAACGCCCTGAGAGCCGCTACGGGCATATCAAGAAAAGACCACATCTCAGAAATCAGGAAAAAGGTCCACTGGCTTCCCGTCAAGGAAAGGATTGTTTTCAAAACACTGGCCTTGACACACAAATGCCTTCACTGGTTGGCACCATCTTACCTAGCCCACAGAATTGTCCCCCAGACCATTTCCAGACCATCAAGAGCCGCCTACGCCAAAAGAATAATGGCACCCATCAAACACAGAGTGCGGGCGGGTGGCACGAGCTTCCCTAACATGGCTGCTACCTTCTGGAACTCTCTACCACCGGAACTCCGTCAGATTGACTCTCACGCAGCCCTCAGGAAAGCTATCAAGACTAGGCTCTTTGTATGACATGTCTTCCCTTGCACAGCCGAAAGCGGCTGCACACACTTTATGCTTCCTTGTCATTTTAAATGTAACTGATCACTATGTAATTGATCACTATGCACTAAGTACTTTTGTTGGGCCGCATTCTTGTAATCCTGATTCAAGCCTTCATCCATGTCCTTTCACAGCGCCTCGATGCCCAAGAGCTGTAGTGCGCTTTATAAATATAAAAATAAATATAATAAAAATTGCATTGATTATTCCCATTGCTCGAGCAACACGCATCCCTGGAGTGGAACACACCACCCCTTGATCTGTCAATGATATAGTTATATTTAGTTTACTGAGCAGATCCCTACTAATCAAGTTAACAACTCTCTGAATATAGCAAGGGGGCTCGTACTACCTTCCCTCCCACTTTTATATCCAGCTCCTCAATGTATGGAACCGTAGAAATAGCCCCAGAGTGTCTGTCAAGAGTTTTACCTGATAATGGGAAGTTCCCCTCCATAATGCATGATTTAGTAGCACCTGAAAATAACCATAAATATAAATTGCTTTGTTTCCTATTTCCGCCTCCACCACAGCTCTTCTTCAGGGTGTGCGGTTATCAATAGGATTGGACCCGCAAGTGCTCTCTTTGGGCTGTCCTAATCAGAATATGTATTTATCCCAGGGAAAAAAGAGCTGCCCCCGCCATTGTGTCATGATCTCTGCTTCCAAAAGATCAGGACTTGCCCGACTCCCTTGGAAGCAGACCCATAACCCCGGTTCCGAGTGCCAGCCAGTCCCAATTGGGACCTTTTGGACCCTGTCCTGGCGCCAGTGGCACCAGGCTCATAAAGATGCCCAGTCCCAGCGCTGGAAGCGCCGGGCTCATAATGCTTGGGTGGACTTACCTGCAGCAGACCATGCTGCTTACTTACCTGCCAGTTGAACCCCTGATCCTCTTCTGTTTGGGACTACTTTTCCTGTTGGGTGGGGCAGGAGCCACTCCCTAGGTTCAGAACACTGGAACTCTTCTGGAAAGCAGGAACTCTTTTCTTACCTAGGCGTGGCTGTGGAAGGAGACACCTAAGCACTACAGGAGGCTATTTAAACCACACCCGATGGATGAATCTTGCTTTGTGTTATTCTGCATTCTCTGCAGCAGAACGCTCATCGTGTCTTCTGCTTCTGATCCTGGGCCTAAGGGAACAAAGGCTTACCATCCTGGAATCCAGTCTTCAGCAGCACCTGTAAAGACAAAGAAAGAACAGGTTAGCACTACGGTCTTCAGTGGCAGCGCATCTCTTACCTGGTCCATCGGCTGTCACCAACGCCTCGCGCTGCATTCCGGCATCTGAAAGACAAAGGCTTACCTACTCTTCGCATGCTCCGGAGGTCTTCGCACTGCATTCCGGCATCTGAAAGACAAAAGCTTACCAGCTCTTCGCACGCTCCGGAGGCCTTCGGCGCTGCATCCCGCATCTGAAAGACAAAAGAAGGTGCGTTTAAAGACATTGGGCAACTTTATTACTCACGTGCCATTACTCCTTCCCACGCCGAATCCAGTGGGTATTCCAGCACCCTTCAGCTTCTCTAAAGCTCCGAACTTGTACCTGCAAGATAAAAGGGACAGTTAGTGCGCATCGTGAAGCAGGCTACAAGCGCTTACTTACGTGCTTCCAGGCGCTTCTATTCCTCACGCGGGTTCGATCCTCAACTCTCATCAGCCCGCCATCCGCCATCGCCAGAACCCTGCAAAACAAGAGCTATCATTACAAAAGACTTTTAAGACATTTGAAGTGCCCAGAACTTACCGTTCGTGCAGTTAACGACGGACAGCAGTCCTCTGAGGTCAAGAGGCCTGCACCCTTATCCAGTGAAGAAACTGGTTATGGCACCCTGCCCCGAGGCAGATGGAGAGCTCGGCGTTCACTTACCTAAGGTGAGGGCGTTAACCTTTGGGGTTCTACAGGAGAAGAGAAAGGGAAGAGGAGAGAGGCACCCAATAACCCCAGTTCATTAATCCCATATTTTCTATCTGCAGACATCTTACTCTTCGAGTCAGACATACAGTGCACAGAGGTCCAGCCCAAAGAGCCAACCGTGTGTTACACATCACCTTTGAAGATACGGCATTCACCCAGTCAAGACCGGCGCCTCTGCGGGAATCAGGTGAGTGTTACACATTGTAACTCCTTGGAATGGGGTGCCTGTTCCCCCTGTCATCCTGTTGAACTGTGTTCTCTCACCCTGCTGTGGTTGTTGCCCTTGCCTGTCAGTCCCATAAGGGAACTGATTTTGACCCTGTCGGCCAAATTGCTGGTGTCCCATTCCTTGAGGCCCTTGGAATCCCTGCCCTGGAGGTGGTAGCCGATAATTAAATCCCATCCCAGGCCTATTCCTGCATTCCCTTACGAAATGCCCCATCTCCTGCAATACCAGCACTGTGATGTTCCAAATCCTCCTCCCAGGGCCCCATGCCCCAAAGCCTCCTGCTCTTACTCCACGAAATCCTCCTCTTCCCCTTGGTGCTTCTTCATACTGCCACAGTGGGTTGGTGTACTGTCCCCCTCACCCCATTGTCCCTCTCCTCTTCCTTCGCCCCATAGTACTGCATTTGTGGTATTCACAATTTGTTCAGTGTTTCCTGTCCTTTCCCCCTGAGCCGGTGCTGTCACTGGTGCTTGGCCGACAACCTTATTTAGTTTCTTTTACACTAGTTGTGCCTCGTCCGTCTGCCTGTCCTGCTCCTTGATTCTCTTACAATGGTGGACTATTATACTTTGTATCTCTGGCCACCCTTTGGCTTCAACTCCCACAATTTTATCTAGTGTCTTCTGGACCTCTTTTGGAAATCCCCTCTTTACGATAAAATAGAAAAATGGTACTGAGTGGTCCCATTTCCCTCCTGTCTGAACTCTCCACATTTCCTGTAACTTAAGAATAAGCCTAACTGGGTCCTCATCATCACCCATCATGCACTGCATTAAACAATGTAAGTCAGGGCTATCTGGGAACATCTTTCGTAGGGCATCCCATACCGTTGCCCTTACTTCATTAAAGGCTGCTCCATCATGTTCATTATCTGCAAGACTTACCCCAGGGTACCCAGCCCTTATCCATATGTCCCCAGCCTGGTCCCCAACTATGGTGACCAGTAAACTCTTAAGGTCTTCCAGTGCTAAGGCTACCTCTGCTGTTTGTTTCTCAAATTCATAGCTCCGTTTACTGGCTCCGGCTGTAAGCTGGGGGAGAGCTTTAATCAAATCATTTTTGTCAATTTGAGGCCATGGCACATACTGCGTTATCCCTACTCCTTTATGTATAAGAGGCATCTGCGTGTCATTTTTGTTTTCTACCCCTCTTTTAGTAATCTTCTGATCTTGTACTACCACCATTAAATCTGGTCTATTCCTTGGTTTATCCCTTCCCACTGCCTCTTGTGGCAGGGACGGGTTTCTCGCCGCCTCCTCTCCTTGATCTCTTTCTTGCCCTGCCGCTTCATTATTTCTGCGATCTTGATCTTCCCATTCATTTTCCCTTGCTTGTTCTACTTCTTCTCCCAGGACCGTCCTCTCCCCATCATCTTTTGTCACAAACCTTTCTTATTGCCCCAGGCTTAAATCTAACCAAAAAATCTCCTGACTTCCAACCCCATATTTTCTGCACTGGTATCCTTATTTCTGGTGGTACTTCTTCAGGTTCTTAAAATCTGACCAACCTTTCCTGCAATGCTCTTAACTCATAATTTATATCTGCTTGTGAAACCCCTGGGTACACTGATGCTACGGACATGTCAGCGCTTGTGGATGGGTTATATGGAGGTGGAGGTGCAAAAGTTCTTGAGTCCCCCCCCCTTAGTTGCTAATCCTGATAATCCTGTTGTTCGACACTCTTTCTACCACTGGAGGCTTATAGACTGGATGTGTATACCCTACTGCAGGTTTTGGGATTATGGGGTATATACCCTCAAATTGGATCTCTTTTTCATCTTCCTGATATTCCATATCCTCGAATACTCACCAGAGATCTAGAATCTCTTTTCTTTTTGGGAATATTTTCCCGTTATATTTTGCTGCTAAAAAGATGGAATTTTTTTCTAGCATGTTTCTGTTATGGGAGCCCTGCTCTTGCCAGGAGTAGTACATCCACCTTCCTTTGTTTCCAATACCCATTGTTTATAATATTTATCTATCCTGTCACAATACAGTGGCAGGACCATATGCATGTGTTTTATTGGAATTTCTTCACCCATAATGTTGCATGCGTCCCTAATTCTTCACTTAGACCTCACTGCTATGCTGCGCACGCTGCTGCTTTGTTACACAAAAATACAGATCTACCCACTTTTTCCCCCACCCCCTTTTATTCTTTTCCTCTTTGTTTTCACACACACACAACGCGACTCATCCACCTTCCTTTCTTTTTCACCACAAAAGACAGCAAGAAAAAATATACTAATATAATTGACTAAAAAACAGACCCATTCTTTATACGGAGCCACTACTTATTTTCCTTATGTCCTTGTAGTACCACCTTCCCAGCTTTTTTTAATATGCTGAGGATCCCATTGCTTTTATCATCATAAAAGAATACCGCATGGTACTACATTCTCAACCTATTATGGTTGAGGATCCCTTACTTCTCAATCTTTATACGCTGAGGCTCCCTTTTTCCATTATAAAAAGTAGAAACAGAAATAAGCGACAATTTCAACACATAACCCAGCTCCTATCCAATCTATACCCTAACACATCACCTGAAATCCTATCCAATCTATACCGTAACACTTCACCAAAGGTCCCATTCAATCTATACCATAACCCATCACCAAAGGTCCTATTCAATCTATATCATAACACATCAGCAAAGGTCCTATTCTTTCTATGTCATTGACCTCATACTTAATCCATTCAGACCAACATACTGTAATGTCCCATTGTTGTTATCTCTTACAAGAATATACTCACATGTGTGTGTTCCCTCAAGTATCCTTTGCTACGAAGTCCCACTAATGGCCTGTCTTTCTCGCCGAGCCATGCCCCTCTTTAGTGAGCAGAGATGATTTCTTTTAAAATGGCTCCTACTAAAACTGTTTCAGGAAACACGTTTTTTTGATTTAGGGGACCGGTCGCTATAGATGGTCGTGACTCCTCCCTCGTGACTAGGCCTGGGGCTTTGCAAAGTACAGGGGAAAGACTGAGATCACGTTGGGGAATGTCACCACTTGTAAGGGTGTCCCTAATTGTAAGGGTGTCCCTAATTACGCTCCCACCAGAATAAATACACCCCTCTAGGGAAATAAGGCCAAGAGTTTATCTTGTTCGGATAACAAGTTCAGTCTTACAAAAATGAGGATGATAGCCAGTCTTCTCCTGTCCCTCATCCGTTCCTTTCTCCTTCCACAGCGGTGCCTGCAGGAGTTTATATAGTCTGGTCTTGCTGTACTGACGTCACTGGATACAGGCTCTGGCTCCATCCCAGTCCATCCTTCTTCCATACAAGGAATGCTCCAAAGCCGTCCTTTCTTCATTGTCAGCGGTTTCTGTCAGAACATGCTGCTCCACATTTTGCTACCTTACATACACACTGCAGCTTTGCAGACTTGTACAAACCTTGAGGCCTAGCCCCAGGAAAACCTAAACATTTATAAACAATTTTCATCCATTCTAACCATATTCCACTCATTATACTCATGTTATCTGAGCCCTGTAGGTTCCCCCACCCTTAAAACTCATAATATGTCATATTTCTACATTTTTTTGTACGGAACATACACCTCCCATTTTTAGCCTGGACGGACTCTTGACGGACATTAGACAGCTGGTGAGTCACGTGTGCTCTGCCAGTACTAGCGAACACCACAGAAGCCTGTAGTTCATTATTAGCACAAGCCACATTCTTGGGTAGGTGGGGGAGTTTTGCATCTACCGTACTTAAGATTTTACAATGCATAGGATCTTGACATTAGAAATGTATCCAGCTAATAGTTAGTTGTGCTTTATATTTAAACAATAACTGCTTTCTTCAGTGCCTGCCCATGTCTGTGTATGTGATTATATCTGCATGAGAGAGCCTTCCCAGTGCCCCTCCTCCCCCTAGTCCTTTCTAGCACCAAAAAGAGGTCTTGCCTAATTCTAAAGTGCTTGGGGGTGCGGAAGGACCCTAGTTCCTTCCCAACAGTATCAAATAGTGAAGTCAGACAGAAGTAATCTCAGTTGATGGTGTTTATTGAACTTCAATCGGTTGGTTAACCTAAATCTAAGGATGGGAGCAAGCTATGACCATCTAATAATAATAACACTGTCCTAGTCGAGTTTCTGTCAAAATAAAAGGTCCTATACTAATAAACCTATTGCCAATCCTTCTAAATACAAAAGGGTGTGGGACAATAATGTATGCAACAAAGAAAAGTGTTCAAGAAATAATATGTCAGGACGGTTGAGCAGTTGGCTTCCCTTCCCCACGTTTTCAGCACGGGGCAAGGCAGCGCGTTCGAGCTTCGCACACACTATGGCTTCTCTGCCACGAGGGCACAGTTCAAAGCATAGACATCAGGACCTTCTGTCAAAGTCTCTTTTCCAATAACAGTCTCTTGCTGCAGAGAACCTGTCATAACAAACAAATATCAAAGTTCCATTTCTATTAGGATCTTCACATGCACAAGTTCTCGCTCCATGGGTCTTCCTCCTTGGACCCGTTTGTACCTCAATGTTTACACTTGGTCTCCCTCATTCGGGCTCTGACCATGTATCGCCCTTGTTCGAGCTCGGTTCCTCTTGATATCAAAATCGAAGATTTTCAAAGGTGCGATGTGTTTTGCTTAGATGGTCGCTGGACCACTTCGATTCACTTCATACAATATTCTCATCAATCTTTTGGCTTTCGTTTCTCTTGGTGGGATACCTTACAGATAACTTTTATTGAGCGCATTCACGGTACCAGACCACTTTAGCAGTATCATATCTTTCCTTCTGAAGTTCAAACATTCATCAGTAGTTTAGCTTTACTTGCGTCTTTCATCACACGTGTTTAACAATGTTTTTTCCAGCACTCGTTATACAATGATGCCGCTTGCAGCTTTGACTTCAACACAGACCGTTTTTGCATCAGTCTCCCCAAGTCACCGGCTCTGTTTATCTCTCTAATGCTTCTTTGTTCTTGGCACCAAGGACAAAACCCCGGCAGCTGCCACTCCTCCCCACCTTAGTTGGTTATGTGGGAGGGTCTTTGGTAGCTCTGACACACAATGCAGGAGTCTTCAGTCAGGTTTCTTGGCCTTATGCTTTCTCCTTCGAAGGTTTCTGGAAAGTATCGGTTTCTGAAAAGGTCAAGGGTATTTCCCTCCTTGAAAACCCTTCTTGGTTTCCCTTCTTTCTCCCCTCGTTTAGCTGCCGACTTGAAACTGCTGTTCCTTCATGTGCTTTGCCTCGCTCAGAGTATGCTCCAGTGTTCCGCCTTTTATCTGTGATGGGAAGTTTGATGGAAGTCAGGTGTGAGTGATTGTCATTAATTGCCTGACTTCGCCTGACCATAGTAGCAGGATATGTCAAGTACACTGCTGTTACATGGGGAGGGATACCGTGTCCCAGGTGATCCTCCTGCACTGGTCCACCCCCAGGAACTGGATACAAAAGCCATGGCTGGGTCCTGGCCACCTGGATGACAGATCCCCGTGGACTATCGGGTGGGATACCTTCTGGTTTCTCACAGTATGCAATTGGAAGCTCCAGGATACTCATGTTTGTGAATTTCACAAAGGAAGTGCAGCGACAGCAGAAGTCGTACAATGCCGTAAAAAGGAAATTAAGAGAATTAAATAGCTACTGCTGCAAGACAAGTCCTTCTTTTTTAACAGTGCTGAGGAGGTGTGGGATTAGATTGAGGACTTGGGTCATACTGGAGTGGATCGCAGGTGAGGGATTGATAATAGGCGGATCACCAGAAGGGAAAGTGTACTGAGAATGCCGACTGGTGCAGCTAGGAAGGCGCAGATTTACCAAGTACTAGGTGAACCCAGATGGCACTTTGGCCCTAGATGGGACAGCTCCTTGTCCCGGAGTGGATGGTTCACAGGGGACTGAACCTTCCGACACGGCGGACTGATATTTGAAGGTGATACGCTGAGTTACTGGGATCTTGGGCTTTTGTGGAGGGCAGAAGGATACATTGAGGGGAGTACAGATGTATACTGGAATGTGAAAGTTTTTCCTCTCCTGTTCCTGACACACATGTGGGAATTGGGACCTTGGGTATCTTGGGATTAAAGTGGGAGATCAGTGAGATCTATTTATACGGTGTGTAGGTGCGAGGTGGTTTGCTTGTGACCTGGGACTTTTTTTTTATCCTTTTATTCTATCTTTAGCCTACCGCCTAGGGTGTGTCCTGCTCCCCTAACCTTTGGTGGTAGGCTTTGTTTGCTGCCCTGGTTATGGGTGCAACCTGTCTGGATTTGAATGTGGTGGGAATGTTGCCTGTTATGTTGGGATTTGGGTTTTGATTCTGTGGATTGGGGTAACAGATGCAGAGTAGGGGGTAGGGTCCATGTGTTAGCTATCTGTGGGGGTTGAGATTCAGGCTCTCATGTATTGGGTTGGGGGGCCTTGTTGGAAGCTCAGGGGAGCCTTGATTGATGTATTAGGGGTTGGTTTATGGCAACTTTAAACATACTTAGTTGGAACATGCATAGAATTACAAAAGTGGTTAAGAGAAGAAAGATACACTCTTACATGATCAGGCATAAGGTAGATACAGCCATACTACAGGAGACACACCTTGTAGGAGCTGAACTAGATAAGCTAAGCACTAGATGGAAGGGGGCACCTCCTTCCCTACCTGTCATTTCAATGAACCTTTTTTATGTATTGTATCTGTTTATTTGTAAGGCGCTGGAACCTAGGCGCTTGAAGGACACCGGTGATGAGCAGGACCTTAGATCTGGTGGTAGTGCGTTCCATAGCCGAGGAGCGTTGATTGATCCGGATGGTAGGTAATTGATAATTAAAGGTAGCTTGCCGGGGCGGGACATGTTATTGATGGGACCGTACGCACCAACTGGGAACAGACCAATTTCTTTGTTGCAGTGAATAACTTAATGGCACAGTATAAAGGAGACTAGGTAGTGTTGTTTGGGGATTTTAACTGTGTTTTGGACAGAGACCTGGACCCTCGTAGTTGTAGTGCTAGGCCTCAGTGCCAGGCATCTAAAACCTTAGCCTGGGTTACTACAGATTTGCTTCTGTTTGGAGAGTGAAGCATGGTCTGGAACTTTGCTATTCCTTTTACTCTGAGGCTCATTCTCATGGATTGATTATGCATTTGTAAGGGAGGAGGTGGCTCCGTTGGTCAGGGAGGTGAAATTCTTGGATAGAACCTTGTCGGACCACACTTCCCTGTTGATTGAAGTTTGCAGACTTCCCCACGCCCCTCTAATCCCTATGTGGAGGTTTAATAATAATATTATATGTGATTTGAACTTCAGGACATTTATGAGGAATAAAATAGACTGTTTCCTGGAACACAACTGAGTATGCAGAGCATAGGCACACTGAATGGGAGGCGCTGAAGGTGTTTCTTAGGGGATTTTGTATCTCAGCTAAAGTTTGGATACAGAGAGCACTGATTGATACAGTTCTTCATTTGGATAAGGTCATGGTAGCGCTGGAACAAAGGGAAGGTAGGGGGAGGATGTTCAAGCTTCTAAAAGGGATGTAGGTATAGAATTGGAGGACACCCATACCAATTTGACAATGTTCGATTACACTGGATATGTGGCCCAACAGTGATCGGAAGGAGACAAAACGGGTAAGCTCCTTGCCTCGTATGTGATAAGGGAAGTTGGCAAACGGTCTTGTGAGGGAGTGAGAGATGTTGGTAGTGGCATGGTAACGGATCCGGATAGGATTTGTGAAGGATCCAGAAATTGGACAGTGAATTATATACCTCACACAAGGGGTTCACTCGCGCCCATGCAACTGCTTGGCTCGAGGAAGTTCATTTAAAAAGTGCACAGATGAACATGGTGAGTCTCTTGGTGCATCTGTTTTGCTGCAAGACGTTGAATAGGCAATTGACAATTTGGCACTGGGTAAAAATCTGGGTATCGATGGCGTAACAGTGGAAGTTTATAGGACTTACAAGGAACTACTTAGCCCAAAGCTATTGGAGGTATTTACGAAGGCGCTTTAGGTGGATTACCATGCTCTATGCTTGAGGCTCTGGTGGTGCTGCTCCATAAACCAGGCTGGGTTGCCAGAGACTGTGGTTCGTACAGACCATTATCTATGATTAATGCTGAGATTAACATTGTCTGAAAAATACGGGCGAGGCGACTCACGCTAGTAATAGGGGATTTGGTCCACCCGAATCAAACTGGTTTCATACAGGGCAGGAGCACAATGCATAATCTGAGGAGGCGATTCTTGATACTAGGCGGTTACAGAAACAAGGAGCGTGGTGTTTGCCACGATTCTTATAAAGCTTTTCACTCTGTTGATTGGTGTTTCCAATGGCTGGTGCTTGGGAAGATGGGACTGGGTACCGGGTTCATTAAATGGGTGCCCCTCCTGTATGAGGGGTCTACCTCCAGAGTAGTTGTTAATAAGGTTGTATCTACGACCTGACGAGTGGGTAGAGGCAGACAACAGTGGGGCCGCTGTCGCCAATGGTTTTTGCCATAGTGGTGGGGCCGCAGGCAGGGGTGATATGTAGGTGGAAGGCAGCAGTAGGGCTGCGAATGGGGGGACAGATTCATTGCATATCATTACATGCAGATTATATTTTATTGCATGTACGTGACACGATAATGAAGTTGGAAAGGGTTTTTCTTTCAATTAAAGAATTTGCGGGTCTGTCTGGCCTGTCAAAGTCCACTCTATGTAAGCTGCCTGTGGAGATTGCTGGTAGTTGACGCACCTGGGTATGGCAACTCCTGATGGTAGATTTAGGTATCTTGGCATTGAATTAACTGCGAACAAGGATTAGGTGTATCAATGAAATGTTGAGCATGGGTTTATTGGATTTGACAGGTCTGCAGAGTTCTGGATGGAATTCCCTTTGTCTGCACTGGGTCCAGTGGCACTGGCGATAATTATAGCGCTACCAAGACTGTTATACTTTTTTCAGGTGATGCCGATGCTTATTCCAAATGAGTATTTTGTAAACTTCATACGGTATTGGGGAAGTTATTTCTGGAAATGCGGAAGCTGAAGGGTAGCTCTGGCGACGTTGCAATTACCTGCTGGAAAAGAGAGTATTGGGCTCCTAATTTTAACATGTATTACAGGGCTGCTACATTGCAGCATTTAGTGGATTGGTTTCTAAATCCGCATGAGTTTTTTTATCACTGATATAATTGTGGATTTGTGCAAGCCATCAGTTGTTTGAATTGCTGGGAGTGCGAGAAAGAGAGCTCAGATTGCTTCTCTCTCTGGAAGCCACACTGATATGCATATGATGGCGCAGACTTCTGGCTCAGAGAATGCCTTTTCTGCCTGGAATGTCGACCACGACATGTCTTAAGTGGTAAGGGAAATGAGACTGTCTTCCAAATGGTCCAGGGTGGTTGGATTAGTGATGTATATGATGATGAAGTTGCTGTCTCATACCGCGAGTTTCGTACTCAATACCGGCCACCATCCAACATCATTTTCTCGAATTTGCTAAACTGGTGCCAACATGAGAAATATATGGGCGAGGTTCCCGGTGAGACCTGCCCCACATGCTATTAATGTTACGCGATGAAAGCTGGCAGAAGGTGGTAAGCGTGTGACAGATTTACATTTCTGCAGTTGAGTCCATCAGGGATGAGAAGGCCTTAGTGCGAAATAAGTGGGTGAATGACGCCGGGGAGCCTATCATAGATGGTGAGTGGGCCAGAGTCCTGTATTATGCTAAGCAGGTCTCTAGAAGTGCTATGTTTCAGTGGATACAGTATAAGTGCATTATGAGAGCATACACTAGGCTGTTCGTGGTAGGGAAAATAACACAGGGGCCATTTTGGACTGCCGAGGGTGCAAGAAGGAGGTGGCAGCATACCCACATATATTTGGTGAGGCTGCGATAAGGTTGCAGTATTTCGGAATCAAGTGATTGACCGATTGAATGAGGTTACTTGAATGCAAATACAGGCGTCACCTAGACTCCGCCTGTTGGGTTTACTGTGAGAAAGGAATGGCGATAGGTATAGAATGTTCAGTAAAGGGATCTACCTGGGATGGATATTCCCCTTCTACATATTCAGATTTACCAAAATGAGAACTTTTTTCCTCAGCATCTGTGACCTGGAAAAAATAGCACAACTGAAGTCTGAGGGCAAGCATAGATTTGTATACGTTGAAAGGATATTTATTAATGCTAGCGCAAGGGCATCAATGATTTTGTGACAGAGGAGTTGGCACGAAGCCTTGTAGTGCCAACTGATAGCTGTGAAAGGTTTCATAACCAGTCTGCAACAGGATACTATTTTAAGATATGAGGACTCTGTAGGAGGAATTCCGTATTCATTAGAAAAAATATTACCAAAGGTAAGTAACTTATACTTTCCCAACTCAAAGTTCCTCCAATAGATGTTTTTGGAGTTTGTTAAAAAAAAAAAGCTCCTCCAGTGTTCAAGCCAGCTTCTACTTTGGAGCACAGTGTAACTCTTTCAAAGCAGATGGGGCCTATATTTTGGCCCATGTACAGGTGTGATCTGAAATGTAAAAAACATCTACTGTTGCGTTTTCAATTTAATCCCAGATTTGTTTTAGTCTAATGCAGCAAGAGCCGAACAGTAGCACAATTCTTTTGATGCGAAAAACTCAAAAGGCACATCTGGTAAATGTTTCTTCGAATGGATTGTGTCCTCCAACGTATTCCTCATCTTAGATGTATTCCATCCAGCTTTAGTTGCTTCGGAATTTTTTTCGGCAGAGGGCGCTGTGCTTCGATGTCATCGAGTCAATGGTCCCTCGAAGGCGTCCGTCGAGGGTGACGTCATCAGGTATATAAGTAGCACACGCGGTGCCCGTTGGCCGCAGTTCCGTTTTTCCGCGGTACGTGTTGCTTCGGAGACTCGGCGCACCTCGAGTTCTGTGAAACGCAGTAAATACTGAAGAATATTCGATATGTCCTCGTCATCGACTCTGACTACGCCCCAGCGATCCGGTTTCAAAAAGTGTAAACCTTGCGGTTCGAAAATGTTCATCACGGACCGGCATCGAGAATGTCTGTGGTGTCTCGGAGAAGGCCACGACTTGGAGACCTGTACAAAGTGTCAGGGGATGACGGGGAAGGCCTTGTGAGAGAGGAAGGGAAAACTGCAGGTAGGTCGTAAATCCGACCGGAAAGCCTCCAGCGTCGAGTCGAGGTCCTGTGAGGAGAAGTCTCCTCGACGCGAAAGGCATCGGTCTAGGTCCCGAAGCGATTCCCATCGCTCTTCATCTTTGACGAAAAAATCCAAGAAAAGACGCCACAGGTCCCCTTCCACCTCATCCTCAGACGAATCCCCAAAAAGGATGAAATTACCCACAAAACAATCTTCCTCCGAAGTGTGGGAAGCATTCAGGGTGAAAATTATGGAAATGTTTGAAAAAGCAAAGCCTTGCTCCGCGCCTTCTTCGGAAGCCGGCCAGGAGCGTTATCGCTCCGACACTCGCGCGCCCTCGAGCCCGGGTGATCGAAGGAGGAAGGATCGGGAACCTTCCAGAACGCCGAGCGAAAAAGACCGCTCGAGTCGACCGTTCGAGGTCACCGACGCCGTCTGAAACCCGACGCACCTCGAAGGGCAAATCTTCGAACAGTGCCTCAACACCCTCGAAGCCGGCTCCGTCGACGACCACTATTTCGTCGATGCCTTTGTCGACGTCGACCCCGAAGCCCTCGGCGCTAAATGTTCCAAAGGCTTCAGTTCAGCCAACTCAGCCAGAAAAAGAAAAAGAGAAGGCTGCAAAGGCTGTAATACCTTCAGGTTCCACTAATACACCTCTCCCAGAAAAGGTTTTTAAACCTCTTCCAAGGAAGGAATTTTTCTAATCCTTGACTTCAATATTTGAAGAACAGGAGAGATCTGATGAGGAGAATGTTCCTTTTGGACTGGAATATGGTACCCCAAATGTCCCAGAATGCCTGATTTCTGAGGAAAGCAGGATGAGGGACCTGGTGGAATCCTTACATAATGCAAGTGGCATTGATACATCGCCTGAAACGGATTTTGGCAGGCCAGAACCAGGGGAGCATGCCAGTCCCTCATACCGTCAACTAATGACAAAAGTGGTCGATTATTTAGGATGGGCTAGACCACCAACCCAATTCATCCAGGATGAACTGACCGATATATTGGATCATGGTCCCACCGAAGATCCAATCCTACCCTTCCTTGTAGCTTTGCAAAATAGGGTGGCCAACAATTGGGAGACTCCAGATTCTATTCCTCCAGTGAATAAATCCCTTACTTCAAAATACCACCCTTCCAGTAGCGACCCTGGCTATCTGTCTAAACAACCCACTCCCGAGAGTCTGGTGGTTCAGGCAGCCAAAGCTTCAAATAAAATGGTGTACCCTTCTATCCATCCGGATAGGGACAACAAGTGTGTGGATGGTTGGGCACGCAAGGTATTTTCAGCTGGGAGTATGGCGTTAAAATCAGCCAACTCCACATGTGCCTTGGCAAAATTTTCGTACACTCTGTGGGAGTGCATTGCAATGGCAGCGGAGCACATACCAGAAGAGGATGAAAGGGAAGGATTCCTAGCCATTGTTAAAGATGGAAAGGAGGCCATGCAGGAATCCCTTCAATCTGGATTGGACACTGCGGATAGTGTGAGCAGGTCCCTGGGCACTAGCACGGTAATGCGCAGATTTGCGTGGTTAAAGAAGTCGGGCTTCGCACCAGACGTGCAGAACTGTCTTCTGAACATGCCTTTTGACGGGTCTCACCTTTTTGGCAACAAGGCTGATGAGAGCCTTGAGAGGTTGCAGACCTCAAAAGCATCTGCCAAGTCTTTAGGGGCTGCTATTAGGCAACCACAGCCTTTTCGTGCGCCAGGACAATCTTGGAGGGGACAATCCTATTGTTACTACTCCTCATATGGAAAGGCGAGAGGACTGGCCAGTCAAAGGGGCCAGAGAAAGGCCACTCGCGGTGGGCGAGGAAAACGTGCAAAGCCAGCTCTGGCTGCAGCCTCTTTGCCATCAGCGGCCGCAGCAACCGCCACAAAACCACTTTGAGGACTTGAATCACAGGACACCGGTGGGAAGCAGGCTGTCACAGCATCTGCAAGAATGGCGAGCCATTACTTCAGATGTTTGGACTCTAGAAATAATAGCCCAATGTTACTGCCTTCCTTTTCTAACGCAACCTCAAAGCAATCCACCAGGGAGACACCTTTTGAAGTTTTCAGACCCGCTCCTGCAGCAGGAAGTTCTAACCCTGCTGGAGAAAGGTGCTATAGAGCCAGTACCTGTAGCGGTGAGGAACAAGGGATGGTACTCCCCTTACTTTTTGATCCCCAAAAAGGACGGAGGACTGAGACCCATCTTGGACTTAGGAGGCTTGAACAAGCTCCTCAGGAAGGACAAGTTCAAGATGGTTACTCTTTCTCAGATCCTTCAGGCCTTGCAACTTCAGGATTGGTTGGTGTCATTGGACCTCCAGGATGCTTATTTTCATGTGCCAGTTCATCTCAAGCACAGAAAATACCTGAGGTTCGTAGTTGGCGACTCAGACTATCAGTTTCGAGTCTTTCCATTTGGATTGACCTCCGCCCCAAGGGTCTTCACCAAGTTGATGGTAGTAGTGGCAGCGCATCTCAGGAGAGGAGGGATTTACGTCTACCCCTACCTGGACGATTGGTTGATCAGAGCACGTTCTGCCGAACAAGCACTGGATCATCTGAAAGTCACCTGCCACTTCCTCCACAGACTGGGCTTCTCCCTCAATTTCAAGAAGTCACAAATGACACCTTCCCAACAGCTCCAGTACATAGGGGCTGTATTAGACACATCCTTGGGAAAGAGCTCGCCTCCCAAGTCGAGGGCTCAAGACATTCTTCAGATGGTTTCCAAATTCTAAAATGGCCAAAGTCTCCAGGCCTACGACTTTTTAAGGTTGCTGGGCCTCATGGCATCCTGCATCTTCCTAGTGCCAGAGGCACGCCTGAGGATGAGATCCCTTCAATGGGCTCTAAAGACTCAATGGTCCCAGTTCTCATGTCAAATGACGGATTTTCTTCAGATTCCGAACAAGGTTCGGCAGGATCATCTGTGGTGGACTTGCACAAAGAATATCCTAAAAGGAGAAAAGTTTTGGCAACCATGGACGGAGATTACAGTAGTGACGGACGTCTCACTAATGGGGTGGGGAGCTCATGCCAACGAGCTGACAATCAGCGGTCGTTGTTCTCCATCGGAGGCCAAACTACACATCTACCTTTTAGAGCTGAGAGCAATCAGACTAGCGCTGAAGGCTTTTCTACCATCTGTCAGAGGAAAAAATGTCCTGATAATGACGGACAACACAGTGGCCATGCATTATCTAAACAAAAGAGGAGGTTTAGGGTCACTACCTCTGTGCAAAGAGGCAATGCAGCTCTGGTATTGGGCAATTCAAGAAGGAATCTCCTTAACGGCAGTTCACCTAGCCGGGGAGGAGAATAGGACCGCGGACGCTCTGAGCAGGCAGGGCACGGTGTCCCACGAATGGGAACTGGCTCAGGAAGTCATTCAAGAGATCTTTGCCGTTTGGGGAACCCCTCAAGTAGACTTGTTTGCGACCGGAATCAACCGGAAGTGTGAAAGGTATTGCTCAAGGGAATTTCCCCTGAGAGGAGCCCTAGGGGATGTGTTTGTGGTGGAGTGGAACTTCCCACTATTATACGCGTTCCCTCCAATTCCCGTCATTCCTCAGGTCATCAGGAGACTGAGACGGTTCGGAAACCGCATGATCCTAATTGCCCCGGATTGGGCCAGGAGAACGTGGTACCCGGACCTTCTAGACATGTCCATCTGTCCCCCGTTATGTCTTCCTCAGAGAGAGAATCTTCTCTCACAAATGGAGGGCCAGGTTCTCCATCCAGAGGTCAAGATTATCAACCTTCATGCTTGGTATCTGAAAGGCTGAGATACAAGGATTGGGGCCTTCCAGATGACGTCATGGAGGTGTTGCTTTCGGCAAGAAGGCCAGGAACGAAATCTCTATACTGTTGCCGTTGGAAAAAGTTTTGCAACTGGTGCAGAGAAAAGAATGTTGATCCTTTTCTATGTTCTATTCCGGAAGTACTGTCCTTCCTCTTGTCCCTTGCACATAGAGGTCTAAATGTTGGGACCGTTAAAGGTTATCTTGCAGCGCTTTCCATTTTCAAGCGCTCGTCGGAAGAATGCTCATACTTCAAAATTCCTTTCATAGTATAATTCTTAAAAGGACTCACAAATGTGTTTCCTCCTTACCCTTTCCAAGTACCAATTTGAGATATTAATCTGGTTCTACAATTCTTAATGTGTGCCCGTTTTGAGCCCTTGCACACTTGTTTATTAAGATTACGAACATGGAAAACTGCTTTCCTAGTTGCTTTAACATCTGCAAGAAGAGTGAGCGAATTACAGGCACTGTCTTCTGGGCCACCCTATACTGTGTTCCATAGGGACAGAGTGGTATTAAGGGTTAAACCCCTTATTTTTACCTAAAGTTGTTTCCGATTTTCATTTAAATCAGGAAATTGTTCTACCCACATTCTATCCTCCACCTCATCCTAGTAAGGAAGAGGAAAGATTGCAAGGTTGGACCCGAGAAGAGCTCTAAGCTTTTACATTTCTAGGCTTTCCAAGCTTAGAGTGGATAATCAACTTTTCATTGGCTACGCCGCAAGGAAACTGGGTCAATCGGTGTCAAAACAAACCATATCACATTGGATTGTGCTTTGCAGTTCAGAATGCTACAGATTGGTGGAGAAAGACCCGCCAGAAGGCATAAGGGCCCATTCCACCAGAGGCAGCGCCTCTTCGACAGCCCTTCAAAGAGGTGTTCCCATAAAATCCATTTGTGAAGCAGCAACTTGGTCATCGCTGCATACTTTTTCAGAATTCTATAGTCTGGATACTTCCCAGTCTAAGGAGCTGAATTCTGGTAAAGCATTGCTATATTCAGCCATATAAGGGTATCAAAAATCTACTCCCTCCTCCAGAGAATTTTCCATACTGCTTTGGGAGTCTATCTAAGATGAGGAATACGTTGGAGGACACAATCCATTCGAAGAACAAGTTACTTACCAACTGGTAACATTCTTTCGATTTGATGTTCCTCCAACGTATTCCTCATCGCCCTCCCATCCTACCCCTCTGTAGATTTTCCGGGTTATTGCCACTTCACCTCTCGCAAGGCTAATACCTGACTACTGCACAATCTACACAGTAGAACAAGAGTGGGGGAAAAACAGAACTGAGGCCAACGGGCACCGCGCAAACTACCTATATACCCGATGATGTCACCCTCGACGGAGGCCTTCGAGGGACCATCGACTCGACAACATTGACGCACGGCGCCCTCTCCCGAAAAAAATTCCAAAGCATCTAAAGCTGGATGGAATACATCTAAGATCTAAGATGAGGAATACGTTGGAGGAACATCCAATCGAAAGAACGTTACCAGTTGGTAAGTAACTTGTTCTTCTTTATCAAAAGAATATCTTTTGTTTATGAATCTGTGGCAAAGGCAAAAACTTAATTAATTCTCTAAGTGTAGGAATCCTTGGTTACTGTTTTCCCCAGACATAACAAAGTCGAACTATCAGACCTGGTTATACAGGGCTTAGACCACAAATAATAAGGCCTGCACGTTACCAGCCTTGGAAAACAACATCCTTGCTAAGGTCTTCTGCAAAACAGCCGTTGAATCTGGAGCATACATTCCAAACCACTATTGCTTGGAAACTACAGCTACAAAAGATGCTTAATTAGGGATGCACATTCAAAAAAGCATTTAAAATTTAAGCATTTTCCTTATAATACTACACTCAACAGATTATTGTTTTATTGTCTTAACTTGTATCATTAATGTTCGTTAATGCAAGATCCATATTCCCCTTGCCTTCTCACGAAAAATGTTTCCATACCCTCATTTTGATTTCACTTGACATTAATGTACAGAAGATAGAAACAACTGGGTACATTTTGTTGCAGTTAAAACATTTCTAGATGTTGAAGCTTCATTTATGTGGAAATTGCCACCATGACTTAGATTCTGACAGAATGTGGAAAATGTGTTAATTCTCTCTGTGCAGCACAATTATTTTAAAGGTTATTCTATTTTAATTGCAGACCCTTTTACATTATGTTCAGACATCATTGAAAAGGAAATAGGCAGCATTGTTTCTACTTCAAAACCAACAGATCTACGATGTTCAGGTAAATAACAGATAATGTTGAAAATGTTTCAGTGATTCTGTGATTGACCTTTCAGACTGGATGGACTAATTTGGGGTTGGATGTTTACATATTAGAGTTTATACCTTGCAGGTTAGTGCTTTGTGAGTTTGTTTGTTTATGACAAAAATAATGTTTTTACACTCTAGTGCATATTTTGTGGCTTACAAATGTAAATATACATTTTCTGGATATTTATTTACCAATTAATAGTGTTAGCTGGCCCATTTGTAAGGTTGTAATTTTTGCCAGATATAGTAACAAGGACAACCAGAGTGGAAGTAATATGAACAAGATCTTCCGTTGCTCGCCTCTAACATTCAAAATTGCACTGTGTACACTAAACAAAGTCAATCATGGCAGGATGTAATATCACCAAAAATAACAATGTAAGTCAACCCATGTAGTTCCTTTTTCCCCAAAAATATTTCAACTACAGGTTAGGCCAAGACTTACCTCTATTTATATGTATGTAATATTCTCCTTCAAACAGAACCACTTTCTGTGTATTCCGATTTTTTTCTGAGACCTTTTGTCAAAAATATGCATTTGTTTGTAAAAGATACCACAGAGATGTTAAATCAGTTAGTAGGTATAAATGTAGATCAAATGATGTTTTAGTATCTCTATATGTGAACCTGTATATACTAGCATTCCACAGATGAAAAGCGTTAAAATTATGAAAGAATACCTAGATCACTGCACTTTCTGTTCCAGTTGTGTCCCCACTGAGTTCATTTTAGAATGCATTATAATTGCACTGATCGAAAATAATTTTCTGTTTGAAGGAGAATATTACAATCAAAGGCATGGTACAAATATTGGGGCGACTTTTGTCCCTGACATAGCAAACCTGTACATGCACCATTTTGAAGCATTGACTGTTTACGAAGAGAACAATCCTTTAAACACTCTGATCATGCGCTGGCATCGTTATATTGATGATGTTTTCAAGGTGTGGAAGGGAGACAAGACTTACTTGTTAGACTTACTTGTTTGGAAATCCCCTGAGGGGAAGCTGGAAACATCCTTGTTCAGAAAACCAACAGACAAAAACACCCTACTTAAATATGATAGCTTCCATTATGTGCCAAGGACAAGGTATCTCGTCCTTGGGATTACCTCCCTGTTGCCAAGGACGAGACACCTCATCCTGGGCACTTAAGGGGTTAATGAAGGAGAAAACGTTAGAAGGCATTGAATGGCGGAATACCGAAATCACCAAAAAAGGCCTTGGCACTGGGGAGGAAAACCCATGGCAGTGAAAAGGTTAAGTCTAAGAAAGAATTTACCAGTAGGGCAGTTTCACTGGGTTTCGAAGGAACTGTAGTACCATCATTGAATTTGAGAGACACAGTAGTTACCTTACTAGTCAGCTTAAACATAGAAGCTATCCAACAAAGATAATCAGGAATGCCCGCAAACGGGCCCAGCGCACCCAACGTTAGGAATGCTTAGTGCCACGAGAAAAAAACAACCTTGATAAATTGACATGTGTTACCACTTTTAGCCGCATTAGCAAAAAACTAAGGAGGGTCATTTTGAAGAATTGGAATATGGTACAAACATCACACTTTGTACCTTCCAAATCAAGGTTCAGTTATAAGAGACAGAGAAACCTCAAAGATATGCTGGTCCACACCTACGAAGATCCTACACCAACACGAGACCACCAAAGAACACTGTGGGATATACCGCCTGTAGCAGGCCACTAGAGATGCGGGGGGTGTTATGTTTGCCAATTGATGCAAAATATGAAATCATAGATCTGTATGGCCAAAAGTGGCTTTTGAAATCATTCACCAATTGTAAATTGCATGGGTTAATCTATGGTATTAAATGCCCCTGTGGTTTGATCTATATAGGAAAAACCAAATGACAAGTCAGACAACGGATCTGTGAACATTGATCATACCTTAAGAATAAGGTAGAGGATAAGGCCCTGGTAGCCCACTATGTCCAACAAAAACATAAACCAACAGACATGCTATGGTTTGTTAATCAAACTGTAAGTGCCCCCCAAGAGGAGGTGACTGTGACCTAATACTCAGAAAGACAGAACAAAAATTGATCTTTAAACTTAACACAGTCCAGAACGGCCTCAACACCAATATTGAATGAGAATTGTTCATACATGAAAGATAAGTTTGGTGTACAAAGTCTTTGACCCTGGATTGTAGGATGATGCTGAGATCATTAACCAGCTAATATTCTCTAATATGGAACATTTGCATCTAGAGATTGTCATGTATCTGCCAAAGGAAAAGGGGTTTAAATCAGCACCCGTAGTAGTTGTCAAGCCAGTTTTTCAACGGTCCAACCAGAAACTTTGGGTGGTTTCTCTCTGGTAAGTCCCCCTAGAAATGACTCCCTAAAAATTATGTTTTCCCCAATAAATATGTTTTTTCAAAATAATTTCCTTTTTAGAAGCTGTGGCCCTACTTGTGCTATGCAAAGTGGTTTAAATGCAGCATTTGGATTAAAATTATGACAATATACTTGCTCGCTGTAACTGTTTTTCAAGAGCGAGCCTCTTGACACTGAATAAGGGAGGATAACAGCAATTTTGTTCTCCCATCCGAAAATGCCCGCCGCATTAATCAGTTCAGTCTGGCTTTGATAACGAGGCTTAGGTACTAATTCAGTAGAGCAGCGCGATTACACCAACACCAGGCGGCATGGGGGTTTACACTTTCACGTTTTCATGCAAGAGAATCCCCTACATTGGGACCTCTCCCAGCATTGTCTTGGGTTTGTGTGCCCGGTTAGGATAAGGCAGTAGCCCTGTGATTTTGAAATGTTACATGTGTTAATCATACTAACATTAATGGAGCCTTTTTCCTGTTCAACGCATGTCAGCGCTATTATCTGACATAGGATTAGTCCTGCAAAAGTCTTAGGACCTAACTAATTTTTGAAGGACTCTGTTTAATTGATTGAAAAGATACATGTTCCATGGCCTGATTACATACTTTGTCTTGTGTTACAGAATATGTAAGAGGAGCCCCCCTGTTTTTTGGCATAGGAGCATACTGCCACAGTTGACATTTGTTTGCCTAATATGTTTCTGTAAAGATTTATATATTTGTGTGAATACCTTACAATGGTTTGTGTACTTTTTAAGTCATATTTATAAAAGCAGAGTACTGTTCAAAGCCAAGCATGGGGGTAAGGGCAAACGATGAGCAGGCAAGCAAGTCATTTGTATATGCCCAGAGGTTGCACTCCTGGGGATACTACTTTTCCTCATTGTGGCTATGTGTTGTTTTTTAGTGCATAAGTAGAGGATACATGTGGCTAGGAACACTTATTTCAGAGGGTGGCCGCTATCTCGCTTGGGTATTTTTGAGTCTGGCAAACGTGCTCAAGTGTTCGGCTATAAGGATTTCACCCAGGATGTCCAAGTGCAGATGCTTACCCACAAGACCACATAAAAGTGTTATCAACGAAGCCACGCAGCTACGAGTAATTAGAGATTGGCTCTGGGAAGGGGAGGTCACACAGGATAAACAGTGGGTGAAAATGGACAGAGCGGTACTGCACCGTAGTTTGGCAGAGGTATTATGGCTTCCAAAACAGCTTAGGCCCAAGCATCTATGTGAGAGTACCATAACGAAATTAATGGCGGAGAACTGGGAAAAACTGGTAGGAACTAAGGGGATTACGACTTTTCCATCCCCTTTCACACCCTTGTTCGGCAACAAGGACTTTACTCCAGGGCTGGAAGCGGGTGCATTTAAGCAGTGGCAGGAGGGGGGTTGTAAGTGGCTGGGCGACTTGTTTCAAGGAGGGAGAATTCTCTCATTCGAGGAGTGCAAGAGGGAGTACGGGATAAAGGCGGGGGAAAGGCTCAGATATGCGCAATGATGGCATTGGGTCCTGAACCCGGTGAACAAGCAGGCAGCAACAAGAGAAAAGACGCGGTTCGAGAAATTCCTCCTATTTAATGACGGGTCCAGGGGGTTAATATCTAACCTATATAGAATTCTGGATGAGGCAAACACCAGGGGTCAATGGCAGTATGTGCAGAGGTGGGAGCAGATTCTAGGAAGGGAAATTGAGCGAGAAGAGTGGGAGAGGTTATGGAGGAAAACTCCCACCCTGGCTAAGGCATCTCAGCTCCAGGAAACATGGTATAAGATTTTTTTTGGGTGGCACTATACACCAGCACGCCTCCGGGAGATCTATCCTAATACTTCGGGGACTTGCTGGAGGGGTTGTGGGTTGGAGGGCACGGCACAACACATTTGGTGGGACTGCCTGAAAATTAGGCCCTTTTGGCAGAAAGTATGGAAGGCTCAGGAGCAGGCGTTTAGGACAGGGAGCACCAGACCACCAGAGGAAGTTCTCCTGGGTCTCGGAGGGGGTACCGCCCGGGGGGAGCCTAGGTCCCGGGAGAAAGCGAGGGCGATCCTCACAATTGCAGCTATGACAGTAATAGCACAGAGATGGAGGAGCGCGGAGGTCCCCGGAAGCTTTGGGAAATTGTAGCACTTGAATGGGCAACATATGCTATGAACAATAATGTGCTCTCCTTCGCAAGGGACTGAGAAGAAACTATGGTAGTTCTTAAGGATGACTTTCAAATTGGGTGGTGCCCTCAGCGCCTGCGGCTACTGGATCTGCAGTAAACATTAGCAATCGGTCCATGGGCGTAATGGATCAAGGACAAAGCCAAGCTGCTGCCACCGGGGGGGGGGGGGAGATAGAGGACACGCACAGTTTTGTTTCAAAATTACGAACTCTAGCGACTGGCCCATGGCGCAATGGATCAAGGACATAGTAAAGCTGCCTGTGGGGGTTGGGGGGAGTGGGGAAATGCATTTTTGTTGTTGTAAAATAAATAAAAAGAAGAGATTTAAAAAAAGAAAGTGTCATCAAAGCACATGTCTCTTACTGGGATTTTGTTTTGCTGGGAATATTTCACTATAGATTGTTGGGATTTAAAGGAGGGCACCTTTTACACTTTGCCACCATAGTGTTGATTAATGTTTTTTAAATGCCAAAGCACTTTTGGCTGGTGCACTTTCTTCTAAGGGAAAAGGTCAATTGAATCAAACTTGTGTATTTCACTTTAATATATGTACACTTACTATGCGTATATTCACAGCTGCCAGCTTTTGATTTTTGCTATGAGGCCAGAAGTTCCCACACCTAGTGATGAGTATGCAGTAATAAAATCGTGGCAAAAATGTCGCCTGTACAAAAAATTGCTGCAAAAATGCTGTGCTTTGATGCGTTAAAGGTGTACCCCATTACACTATTTAAGGGGAGCGGGGGTTGCAGGGGTGTCCCCTTAAATGGTATAATGGGTCTGGGGGTTGCGGGTATGTCCCCTGCATCCTTTGCATGGATTGCAGCAGCAAAACCACAGCTATATTTTGTGTCCACAGCCATTTTTTCCGCGATTTTAACACATGGAACCCTAGTGATGTGAGAGAGCCGGATCCATCCCAGTCAAAACACCATATTTTGCAGCACATTTTGCGGAAGCAATGGAAAAAAAAGCCATATGATTTACAGGAAGATATAAACATAACATCTCAGCAACAGCCACCTAACCTGCTCAGTTGCTGTTGCAACATTCTGTTATGGGATTCCTTTTTCCCCTTTCAATTCCTGCACCCCGCAAAACTGTTGTGGCCTGCTCGCCCCCTCCAATGAAGGCTTAGGGGGTACCTTGATGGGGCTCCCTTCTCATTGTGTCTGCTACTACAAAATAAAGCCTCACTCCTGATATTGCCACAAAGGTTAATGTTAACAGTGACAAATCATATACTGGATGTCACATTGTATTTGTCTTCTGCCTTACTAATGGCAACGTGTTTTTAATGTAACTGCCCATGATATTTTGTATATTAAAGACTCATTCGGTGAAATAATTTTCACCATGTATGCAAATAAGGGGGTCTGCACATCTTATGCCGCACAGGGATGCGCAAATCCTAGGGTCGGCCCTGTCAGGGGGTCCTGGGGACAGGGGTGTCAGATGGTCTTGAGGACTTTTTCTGGTCCCACAGTTGTTTGCCCTTGCCTGAACTTGCTTCTGTGGGATCTGTGGGTGGGGACTGTTAGGTAACCGTGGGCTGGTGGGTGCGCTCCTTCATAAACCTGAGGTGTCTCTGCTGAATGCTCATCTTTTTTTCACTATACGCAGGTTTGCAAAGCAAAACCGTGGTAAAACCTTGGAAGCATGCATAAGGCAAAAAGCAGGGCGCATACATTTATGCTGCGAGGTTCCACTCAGAGCTTCCTTCCGATCTGGATAGAAGTCTGTTTACGCTGATCCAGAAACTGATGTGACCGGGCACAGTATAATCACGCAGTGTAAATGTGGTGCGTACACGCCCCGCTTTTATGCCTTAAACCGGCTTCAAGTCAGTACAATCGTTCCACTTTAGAAACCTGTGCATGATGTAAAAAGACGAAAATTTGCCATATACACTTTGGGTTTATGCTGCTGTAAATGTAAATCCCAACTGTGGCGTAAATTACGAGAAACAAAAATGAGCTCCCATGTCTGCTGTTCGGAGAGCAATTGCAACTCTGATGTTGATGCCTAACTGTGCTGTGTTTGTTTGCGTCATTGCAGTAGCCAAATTCATGGGTGGAAGTTCCAAAGCTAAAGAGGTTGCAGTCACTGTTGCAACGGTGCCGGCACTCCAGTCGGTGTGTGTGGGACCCTGGGCCGAGCCGCTGCATGCGCTGGTAGAGGCTACACAGTAACACACGTCTACACGGGATGAGGAATTACCTGTAACTGCCACTCCCTTGCCAGAAGGCGTCTTAGCGTTTATTGAGCATCAGTGGTGATGTATACATAACATCCCTCTTCTTTTCCCATTAACCAAACTAAAACACACCTGTAATATAACGCATCATTGTAGTCCTTATCAGCGCACATATTCACTTAGCTTGTCTTGGGGCTTCAGAGATGCTCTTAGGTGGTATCGGCTGTGCTGCCTTCCTGCCGGATCTGGGTAAGAGCTGGGCAGCATTGGCTCTGATTGTTGTACTGGGCTGCCCCCATAGGCTGATTTGGGGGTTTGGTACCTCCCTTCCTCTTGATCCGGGCATCCCATGTCAACTGGACTGTCGGCTGGGTGCCAATCAGCTTCTTGATCCGGGTTTGTTTGTTTATTTGTATAGCGCACCAAACCCTCAGGTATCTGGGCGCATTACATGTAGAACATTTTTACAGGTTACTCACTGTTGCCTCTCCTTCCATTGTTTCACTGTTGCCCACTGTGCTTCTCCCTTCTTTCCATAGTGTCCTGGGAACATTCTTGAACCATGACGTGTTTCTGGTGATTAGCTTCCCATTCCTGCTTGGAGTGACATGGTCCCCTTCCGTTCAGTCACTGCCCAGGGCTCGGCCTCAAACCTACTTGCCAGCTTGGTCCTTGATGGGTTGCGAAGGACCAACACCTGGTCCCCTACTTTGGTGTGGCACTTCTTTGCCCGTCACCTGTGGACCCTGTGCTCATTTGCGCTTATCCTCTTGTTTTGTGTCTCCTGTTTGCCAATTGATCCGGCCTTGTAGCGGTGGTGAGGTATGGATGCCCGGAGTGTGGTCCGGAACATGATGTTGGCTGGTGGTGTGTTGGTTAAAGCGTGGGGTGTCAGTAGATAATTGCAGAGAAACCAGAACAATTCCAGTTCCCATGGGGCTTCTTGTGCCTTTGCGATCCTGAGGACCTTGAATATCGTCCTCATGAAACGCTCTGCATCACCATTTGCTTGGGCCATCGCGGCATGAAGAGGTGGTGTGTGACCTGAAGATTGTCTATGTACTTTGAGAACTCAGCACCCTGGAATGGTGGTCCATTGTCGCTTGTCTCTTGGGCAGAGCGTGTGTCGCAGACATCTTCTCCAGGGCCGGTAATACAACCTCGGCCACTGTTGAGGGCACTATTTCGACTTACGGGTAGCGGGAGTGTTCATCAATGGCAACTAAAAGGTATGTCCCTTCTTGTACTGTGCAGAAATCAACAATCACTGATTTTCAGCGTGAAATGCCTCTTGGAGCATACTTGGTCCCTGATTCTTGCTTTGGTTCTTAACATGCCTTGGTGGCATTCGTGTGCCAGTTCTGTTATCTTCCCTTATAGCACAGAGGGTATTAGGATGTAGACCCCCCTCAAGATGAGGCCCTTGTCCGTGATCAACAGTTCATGGCGGACAGTAAAGATACTTGATAGGAACTCTTGCCTCTGCTGTGCGGTTGTGGTTGTTTTGAAGGAACAAGTTACATTCTCCTCGTAGGATGGCATTCTTTGTCAGGATGTAGCATGGGTCATTGTTCGTAGCTTCGATCAGTTCGGATATGTCATCTGCTTTTGGTCTTGCTGTATCTATGAATGTGCATATATGTTCCTCCTCCTCAGAAGTTCCATATATGTAGCTTCTGTAGCGTTGTGTTCATGTGTGTGGCTCGGGGGTGCAAAGGTTCTCTGTGTCAGCCATATTCTAGGATGCGGGATATAGGAATGACTTTTTCACTCAGTATGACTCTCTGTAATTTTTCAGAGAACATTCCATTGATGATCTGCCGTCTGATTTCTTTATCAGTGTTCTCAAACTTGCATGACAGGGCTAGTCGTGCAGTCGAGTATAGTACGTGTCAAGCGTTTCCACTTCGCCTTGGACTGTCATGCAAAAGTTAAAGATCTCGTAGTCCGGGTTGAGGCACATTTTGATGAAATGGTGCGTCAGGGCATCTTTTGCCGATATGTATAGTTTGTGTCCTGTGGGAGTGAGTTGAAGATGTGTAGCGTGTCATCTCCGACAGTAGGTGAGATTGCATCTTGCCAGAGGTGGCAATGTCTTTGCAGTCCATGGTCATCTCACATTTTTTAATCATAGTGCCCATTTTGGCCCAAATGATGATGGTTCCAGATATTGGTCAAACGGGGCCATAGTGGACACCCCCCCCGTGTCCCTGCATGCATATGTGGGGTTGGAGCTGTAGTTTGGCGCCAGCCCAGCAAGGGTTGGGGTGGCAGTCATGTTGGCTCACGTGGTGTGGATGGCTGCACGTGGTCAAGGGTGTAGTATCCAATTTGCCCCCTTGGTTGATATGCTGTCCTTGTGTGCAGGCCTTTTCCTTAGGCTGTCAGTCCCACATACGCTTCAGATGCCTCACCGTCTCTGGCTTGATCCAGTCAGCTTGTGTCCTGTGCAGTCTTCTCCTACAATGTGTATTGTGGACGGAGATGGTGGTGGCCTCATTTGAGCTGTGGGCCATGTTGCTCGGAATTGTGGTGGGGAAACCTGCGTTCGTAACGTGCCCATTCTGGATCGGGCACAGATTACTTCCCACCCATCATCAAGAGTGTTGCAACAGTGCTCCAGCTGGTGTGTGTGCGCCCTGGTCCGGGGAGCTGGAGGCCACACAGTAACACACGTCCACATGGGATGAGGGAAAATCGACCACTTTATCCACACTAGTCTCACTAGATTGGCTCCCACTTCACGTATGCATGTAGATCTGCTGCATTACCTACAAGGCAGCAGCATTTCGACAGCCTGGCTCTCTTATTGCTAAACGTCAGTTAGACAGAACAGAAACACGGGACATCCTCAGTTTAACAATTCCCCCATGCAAGTTACACTGCTGAATCATTTTCAGCTGCAGCACCTCATGCTTGGGATTCTTTACCAACCACCATTTGTTGTCATCCATCTTCGATGCACTTTCGAAAGGCCTTAAAGGCATGGTCTAGTAAAAAATGTTATTGTCCCTACGGGTCGGCCATGTTTTTTTAAGCCTAAGTGGCTCGATTTTAGAAAACTTTCCTATGGAGCTTACCCGAGTTTTCGTCCATTAAACGCACGCGAAAACAAGCACCAGGGCGCCGCCATTTTCTGAAAATCCTATCACTTGCTGCATCGCCCTGGCTGACCTGCTTTTGCGGCACTAAATCAATTCCCCCGCCCCTAAGCCTGACATTATCCAAACATTCATATTCCCCGCCTCTCTCCGTAACGTTACTGTGCTGCGTAGGCAAACACGCCCAGTCGTCTTCTACGCGACTCCACACAGAACCCGGAAACCAACACAGACCATCTCACAACACAGCGCGCCACAATTCGGAATATGAAACTGTACTTTAAACTCAAACAGCAACACGGTACATTTGGTAAAGTACATTTATTTTACATTAAATGTTTAGAGAATATTCAGCAATTGCCATATGAACTCCGAAAGCCATTTATTTTCTTTTATCTGTATCCGCCATGGTACACAGGGTGTTGCTTTTCGTTAAAAGAAGCACTTTGGAAGCACGGTGAACCGCAAGGCTGTTCCATCAACTAGGCACTAGTCCATCGTAAAGGTTGATATGTTGCTTCTAGCCACTAGTACAGCGTAAGGGCATGTGGGCCCTTGGCGATCGTCCGATAAAATTGTCAGTGTGCTCCAGTTGTTCACACGAAGCTGCAGGTGTCTACTGTAAAAGCCATCTGCTGGTGTCTCAAACCGATGGCAGTAGCAGAAGGGGAGCAAATACCTGTTATGAAAACAAAAAAACTATAATTAGTCTCGCCAGCCGCTCTTCATTAATATTACTCATTTTATTTATTACAGCCGATCAGAAACTATTTGCTTGCAAGGATAGTTCAATGGAGTATGTTCGGCTCTAAAATCAATGCGAAAAGTAACGAAATAAATCGAGGCCAACACACAATGATAAACGACAGTCTACATGCGTGAGGAATGATATGATATATGATATGGCATTTGTAACGCGCCTATACTCAAGTGTTTCTAGGCGCGACGAGGCAGGTGGGGAACAAGGGCAGACAGACAACGATCCTACTAGGCCAGGTGTCTTTCTGATCGCGCATGGGGAAGGGGGGGAGGGGGTAAAAGTGCTGTACATGGTTAGTTGAATACAAATTAAATAATAGGGCCAGTTGGTGGCAAGTGCAAGGTAAATGCCGGGAGAAGGGGCTGAAGGATACAGAGACGGTCCCGTAGTGCGGGTAGGCAGTGCAGGGAAGATATCGGTGAGACCAGTGGACCTGCATGCCCATGTGCCCACTACGAACACGTTTTCCTTGCTTTTCCTAGCTCTTCATTCATTCATTTATTCATGCATCCATTCATTAAATCTTCATTCCGGTATAAAAGCGTGTAAAGATTTACTTACATTCTATTTGAAATTTCCATTGTGTCTCTTCGTAATGCAGTCTGTAAAACGGACCGTGCTCTTGACAACGATTTTTCGTATACTGAACTAAAATGAAACTCGGTCTAGTTTCTGAATTTTCTGCCTTATCGTCTCTTACGTTATTGCGCACACCCTTGAAATTTAGTTCTTTCTGCATGGTCCCTGTCTCAAGGTCAAAAAACAATAGACCCTTATACTTCCAGTGCGACTTGTGGGCCTCATCTGGGCGCGAGCTGAAAATCAAAGCCGCTGTCCTTCGCATTCTTTATTTGCAACATCACGTAGTATAGGCATCTGTGAGAACTTGAAGTTTAGATTCCGTCTATGTAGTGCGCCTCAATGTGCAAATGCGAACTGGCTTCTCTCCCAAATGCCACGGCCCGCTTGGCTGGCGCGTTCTAAGTGCCCCAATTTTGTCCCCGTTGTCTGCGAGCTTTGCAGCCCAAATTGAGACATTTAATTTTTGGCGGAAGGTCAGGGAAAGTATAAAGTACCACAGGAGTTGAGTTAAAAGTGAGATTTATTGTTTGTTTGTTTGTTTGTTTTATTATTTGCAATACGCAAGCCTCCCCTCCGTTAACTGTGCGCAGCATTTACATTTACATGAGATGAGACATGAGAAAAATATATACATACACATATATGAGGTGAATACAGAGAATTCAAAGATGACACCCAGCTTGTTCACCACCCATGATGGTGAAGGTAGGGGTTAGGGTTACAGGTACACTGTACAATAACATTTATTTACAAAAAGACAATCGTATTGCAATTATTTAAACCGGGATTTGTACTTCACAACCAGCTGTGCTTCGGGTGGGCATGGCACAGTCGCAATGTTCGGTGGCAATGGATCACTGCTCTGCACAGAAACGTCCAAAATTCCATATCTGTGCTTCTCTAACACAGCAACAATAAGGCCTTCCACAAAGTCGAACTGCATTTCATCATAGACTGGTTTGATCACCCATTGCTTACTTCGTTTTGAAAACACCTTAGTGTAGCGAGGCATCCTTACTTTACCCCTAGTCCTAGATTGTTCACGTCCGACATTGCTGTTATGGGCCAAGACTGCTAGTAGAGTGCGATGTTTCATGCCCCGAAAGCTAAAATGCAAGCGCTTTGGCCTGTACTTTAGGCACATATTGTGGAACACCTCCAAATCTCCTGTGTGACAGAATTCTGTCAGTCCTCTCAAATCTCTTGATAGAGTTTTGTCGAAAACAATCTTCTCATTGGCTTTGTGTGTTGGTGAAGATGGAATCAACTACTTCTTCTTCCGTGCCTCCACTGGGGACAAAGGGCCATGTTCACATTGGTGGAAATGTTGATTTGCTGTCCAGCGGTGAACGTTGGTACAGTGGTGCATCAGTGACCGCCATTTATCAAGTAGTATTTCCACTGACCCTTCACAAGTTTTTGAGCTCCACCAAAGATGGTTGGTGATAGATCTGTCCGTAGCTATGAGGTCGATGTGCATTCCCCTTGATTGTAGATATTCCACTGATTTTATAAATCGAGTTTCTCCATGGCCACTGACGATGTACATTGTGTTACCTGCACGACCACCGAACTCACAATTTTCTTACTATCCATGTCCTGAAAGTGGTAGGTGCAGTACTTGGCAGAAAATCCAGGGTTGTCGCACTGTCCATCGCCGGCTAGCCTGAATCGTTTGCCTTCAAATGTACTTGCTAGAGACAATTGTTCAATTTTCCAAGCATCACTAATGGCCGGAAACAGATAATCACGTTGGTATATGTAGTACAGCACTTTAGAAATTAAATGGAGTCCCACAAACTGAAAGAAAGCCTCTAACTTTCTAAAACTGGAGCCACTAAAAAGTGATGCAGCTGCACACAGTAGATTGCCTGCTGGCAGTTTCCCCAGCATCGGTTGTGCAGACCATGAGAACCTATGATTTAATCTACAGGCGGCATTTATTTTGACGTTACTGCCTTTTATTTGACGAGTCACATTAATCAATGGCTTCCCACATACTTTCCCTCTAATGGAATGCACACATTTCAGCATACTTATAATTTCCATCAAACAACTGTCGAATACAATGTATTTGCTCTCTTTCATTCGTTGTTTCGGCCTGTGACGTTGTGGAGATTTCAACACATTGGAAAGTAATATCGCTGATATCAAGTTCTGATGCGTCTATGGATGCTGCGGCTGGTTCATTCTCTGTCATTTCGACATCTATTACTTCAACATTGATGGGAGAACACAACAATGTCGACAGGTTTTTTGGTGGCAAATTTTTGGCGGGTGTAGATTGTGTGAATTGATCTGCAACTACTTCAGAGCTATCTTCAATACATTCAATAACATCTTCTTGTGGTGGTGCGGTCACACTGTAGCTATGGTCCAATGCAACTTTGCTGTAGTCTCCAAACACAGTTAATTCATGTTCTGGCCATTGGACATGAGCATCTCGAGCCTGAACACGCCTCGCCTCAATTAATAGTTCCTCCATAGTGTACATGGTCTGGCAAGCAACATCTCTCATTCGCTTCACTGTCTGTGTATGTATAGTTCTGACACCCACGGGTAACTGGAGGAGAGAATGGAAAAGGGATGTTCAGTTTAAACACAAGATAAAGTGTAGTCCAATTGACTGGAAAAAAACATAAAATAGTCCCCAGCACAAACATTTTTTTAAAGTTATGAACTGTTTGTAACTAACCTTTTTTTGGTTTTTTTTCTTTGCAACTTTTTTGACTCGACCTTCAACATCTGCACGCTGTAGCTCCGATTCGTTTCCGCATGTCCTCCCTTCCTCTTGCACTGCAACGACTATATTTTCTGTATCCGCATAGACAGCACGGAATGAGGCTCCATCGTCTCCCTGATAAAATAGTACTTTCATTATTATGTATCAAAATATTGTTTGCATAAAACACACGTGAGGACGAACACACGGGTACATCTCAATAGCCAAACACGATTTAAACATTGTGTGCAACAATCAAACGACAAGTATTCGACCAGTGATGATCTATTTCGATGGAGCTGTCAGTATCCATACCTCTGGCTCTGCATGGACTGCCATGAATGGTTGTATTGGAGAGGAGGCATCCGCATCTCCCTGAAACACAGTACTTGCATTAGTATGCTTTTCAATATTGGAAACATAACACACACTTGGGGTCGACGGCACAGGTACATATAAAGAGATAACCACAAATGATGCATTGTCCAAAAGAATCAAGGAAAATCTAAATATGATCACATTTCATCGACTTATTTCTCCGATTCCTTTATATCTGCATCATCTAAATGAGATGTTGTGATTGTGGTGGAAGCTCCGTCGTCTCCCTGAAACACAGTACTTGGATTAGTATGGTTTTCAATATTGGAAAAATAACACACACTTGGGGTCTAACGCACAGGTACATATAAAGAGATAACCACAAATGATGCATTGTCCAAAAGAATCAAGGAAAATCTAAATATGATCACATTTCATCGACTTATTTCTCCGATTCCTTTACATCTGCATCATCTAAATGAGATGTTGTGATTGTGGTGGAAGCTCCGTCGTCTCCCTGAAACACAGTACTTGGATTAGTATGGTTTTCAATATTGGAAACATAACACACACTTGGGGTCGAACGCACAGGTACATATAAAGAGATAACCACAAATGATGCATTGTCCAAAAGAATCAAGGAAAATCTAAATATGATCACATTTCATGGACTTATTTCTCTGATTTATTTACATCTGCATCATCTAAATTGGATGTTGTGATTGTAGTGGAAGCTTCGCCGTCTCCCTGAAACACAGCACTTGCGTTAATAGGGAAGAAAGTATAGCAAATGGAATCACGTTATATGATCACGCATGATGGAGCTGTCAGTATCCATACCTCGTGCTGCTGAAGAATATCTATGGATGTTGCAAATGTAGTGCGCACTTCCGAAAGCTGTTGCGCCGATTCGTATACGCATGGTCCCGCTTCCACTTCCCCTGGAATTACTTGAATGTCAGGCTCTGCATCAAGTGCAGGGGTTGACGCTCCATCAACTGCCTGAAACATAGTACTTGCATTAGTGAGGATTACAATAGTGAAAACATAACACACACCTGGGGTCGACAGCACAGGTACATATCAACGGCTAACCACGAATGAAACATTGTGTAGAACAATCAAACGACAAGAATTCCAGCTCTGATGATGACGCTCGATGGAGCTGTCAGTATCCATACCTCCTGCTGGTGAAGAACATCTAGAAATGTTGTAGATGTGGCGGACGCTTCAGCATCTCCCTGAAAGACAGTACTTGCATTAGTATGGATAACACTAATTATAACTGAAAACAAACACCAGTGGACGAAAACTAAGGTGTATATCAATTGGAAAGCACTAACCAAACATTCGGTAAAATAATTACACAATAAAATAAAACTATTACTTGACATGCATAAAACAAGTCTGTAGCGGATTAGCCTAGTAAGATTACCTGATAGCGCTAGAAGTGGTTGATAACTGCGACCACGTCAAGGATGTAGAATGTTCTTGCTTCAGATTCAAGGGATAGTCAAGAAGTTGTAAAGGTAAATTAATGATTGATAATGAAATGCCAATATTAAAAATAGCCATGTAAGGCGACAGAATACGTGAAAAATGCTCAATACAGCACATTTCCCTGTTCCCATATATATACATTGCGTTTGTGGGTTATGAAATCGAAAAAGAATATATTGATAAATTTCATTATTCAAAAAATTATACACTCATATCAATATCGAAATTATTACAAGGGATAGAACACCTACAATATCAATTAATCTGTTTGGCTACCTACACACTGCCGCAAGGCCTAAAGCTAAATCCGGACACTTGACTCACCGGTGGCGGAATGTGGACGAATAGAGTGGGAATAGCGTTTTCGAGCAATTTCCGTGTCGTTCGCCATTTATTCTTCTTTGTTACCCAAGATGTTGTGTACATGTCCAAGGAAAAGTGCCGGCTGCAGATGCGGTATCGATCACCCCTCTTGTCCTGTAAGTCTTGTTGGACTCTACTTTCCAGCTCATCCAGTGGATATCCGCAATGTCTGATCCATTCTCTTATTCGATCAACAGTTTTCGGGAATACATGCATTGTAGTGCCTTCAGATTTCGCATGGGTCTTCGAAGGGTAACCGCTAATCGAACAGGCAGGCATTGTTGATAAATCTGAAAAGTAAATATTGACATTATTATACAATCTTCAAGAATAAAGATTTGATACAAAAGTAAATGAATCATACAATGATCAATGCAAGGTTTGTTTTGGTCGCAGGAACTATACGAGTTCATTATGTGCGGCTTAGTATTTGCATAAGTTGCAGAAATGTATAAATGATGTGACTAAAATCTGAACATGTGACTCGTCCCTTGGATGTTCTGTCTTGCACGAGAAGGAAACATGCTTACATTATAGACTGGACCCCCGAAGGATGCAATTCGATGACAATAGACACAGATGAAAATAAATACATCTATTGATAGCATAGCAATGGAAACTCAAGTCAATAGCAATGAGACCAATGAACATAGTACTATTGTGTACTCTACTCGCAAATAGATAGAAATTTAAAAATCTGCGAAATATGACTAGGATACATGGCCTTACCTTGACCAACAAACAGTTGGATTCAGCAAGCAGAGCAGTATGTTGCAGGAGAATAGGTGGGTGGCCACAGGTAGCACACTGATGGGTTTGCTCTAACCGGTCACAGATGTTCACGGATAGCACGACGACGAGCAGATTAGCGTAGATCTCAGTGGTTGCCAGGTAACACGTTCAGGAGTTGACTTGCAAAGCACAAAGATGTTCTCATGAGACATATCAAGTGGTTTATAAAGTATTAGAAACAGGGGTGTGTTTGTGAATGAATGACGTATGTATGTCGTGGTTTTAGGGGGGCGGCCTGCTTGAAGGGGAGGCCTGGCTGGAGACACGGGGTCTGAGGAGGCCATGTGAGCGATGGCCCCTGGGCGTGGGATACCTTTTGAAGTGTACATGCTGTTTGGCACCTTGGCCTTTCGCGCCCCTGACAGCCCCCCATGCCAGCGCTCATACACTGGCGCGAACCGCCTTTGATAGAGGGGGGTGTGATGGATGGGCCTGGGGCGTGCAGACAAGGCACAGGAAGACTGCTGAATGGAGACACACTTATGTGGATTGCAGGGGGGCGGCCTGCTTCAAGGGGAGGCCTGGCTGGAGACACAGGGTCTGAGGAGGCCATGTGACCGATGGCCCCTTGGCGTGGGATAGCTTTTGAAGTGTACATGCAGTTTGGCACCTTGGCCTTTCGCGCCCCTGACAGCCCCCCATGCCAGCGCTCATCCACTGGCGCGAACCGCCTTTGATAGAGAGGGGTGGGATGGATGGGCCTGGGGCGTGCAGATAAGGCACAGGAAGACTGCTGAATGGAGACACACTTATGTGGATTGCAGGGGGGCGGCCTGCTTCAAGGGGAGGCCTGGCTGGAGACACGGGGTCTGAGGAGGCCATGTGACCGATGGCCCCTTGGCGTGGGATAGCTTTTGAAGTGTACATGCAGTTTGGCACCATGGCCTTTCGCGCCCCTGACAGCCCCCCATGCCAGCGCTCATCCACTGGCGCGAACCGCCTTTGATAGAGGGGGGTGGGATGGATGGGCCTGGGGCGTGCAGATAAGGCACAGGAAGACTGCTGAATGGAGACACACTTATGTGGATTGCAGGGGGGCGGCCTGCTTCAAGGGGAGGCCTGGCTGGAGACACGGGGTCTGAGGAGGCCATGTGACCGATGGCCCCTTGGCGTGGGATACCTTTTGAAGTGTACATGCAGTTTGGTACCTTGGCCTTTCGCGCCCCTCACAGCCCCCCATGCCAGCGCTCATTCACTGGCACGAACCGCCTTTGATAGTATATCGTTGCTTATCAATAACAAATGCCACATACCGAAGATTCTTGTGAGCACAGACCCACACTTCAACCGGTGTATTATAGTGGTCAAACCCTTAGGCCTCTATAATCCAATGGTAATTGTTAGTATAGATATATGTGTGACTTTTATAGAGACATAACCTACTGAAAGACTTTGAACAAGTGTTATTTGGTGCATGCATTATCGAGAATATGTTATGTTAGCTTAGATAGATAGTGACCACCCTGCTTCACAGCGACCAGACCTTCAACCATTCGGAGCACAGATGTCTGACGTCCATCCTTGAATGGAGACACACTTGATTCATTTAAAAAATCGAAACAACCGTTGATAAAATATATGTGGTGTTTTATTTTGTATCTTATTTTCATGACACAAAATACAAGACTTTAAAGATTATACAGGTCAGGTTGCAGCACAGCGAGAGAAAATCCCCTGTACTGACCGCTGTCACTCGGGAACGTTTCTCTAATGGCACGAACGGCACAGGCGGGTATCACTCTTCGAACGCGGTGTCCAAGCCTCCCGTGGAGCCACCATGTAAAGGAACGATAGGCCACTAGCCTGTACCACCTGTGAAAAGGAATGAAACAAACTGTTTTAAAATGACCAAGATAAGTTTAATAAACGTTTGTTGTCAATGACAATTCTTGTAACTAATGGTATTCTACACGGACAAATGCTATCTAGACAATGCACACTATTGAACGACTTACATGTGTTACAATGATATGTAGATGTAATTTTGGATATAGTAGAAGAACATGAAATAGGAGTGGCATGACAAGCAGAGTATACTTACTCGTTACTCGGATTACGAGGACGAACAGTTGCGCGAAGTTCGTGCATAAGCACCATCATTATCCTCAACATGGCCCGTGTGAGGCAGGCTGCCCTGAAGTCTGGCAGCTCGGTGATGCATTGCGGTCGTGACTCGCCTTCCGAAATGTAGGCCAGGCATCCCGAGTTTTCTCGGCAGCAGCAGTTCTCCTCCTCGGTCGGCATTAGCTCGCACCGATTGCATGTGCACCAGTTGGAGACGCCGTCCATGCGACTAGGCCCAGGCTCTTCATCTGTTGATTCATCCTGCCAACTGCCGTCCGAATCCCCATCGTTTTCGCGTGCTTCCCTTTCCAGTAGTTCCTCCTCGGTATACTCGGGCTCGCACATGTATGGGCATTATTGTAGCCATTGTGTGGTAAACAAAGTAAAATAATTTAGCAAGATGGTACAGGTGTTCACACGGTCTACAAGCGGCGAAGGTAGCTGACCAGAGCACAGAAACGAGTCACAGAATACTCTAAGTAACACAGAGAGAGGAATGGAATCGAAAATCTGCTGCTGTGTTTTGTGAAATGGTCTGTTTATACTTATTGAGGAAAGAGGCATCCTGCCATTTCCATGGCGACACGTCATTAGCTGAAGCGCAGCGAATGTTGACACAAGATGTGCTTTGGCGTTGGGAAATGGGCGGTACGAGTCTGCTGATGACCGGCTCAGGGGCGGGGGATATGATTTAGTGCCGCAAAAGCAGGTCAGCCAAGGCGATGGGGGAAATGATAGGATTATCACAAAATGGCAGCTCCCTGGTGCTTGTTTTCACGTGCGTTTAATGGACAAAAACTCGGGTAAGGTCCATAGGAAAGTTTTCTAAAATCGAGCCACTTAGGCTTAAAAAAACATGGCCGACCCGTAGGGACAATAAAAAATTTTACTAGACCATGCCTTTAAACCGTCTTTTATCTTAATTGAGGTTTATTGTGCTTATGATTGACTTGTAAATTTTATTTAATATTGTATTTTTATACAGTGTAAAGCTCCATTACTCTTGAGTTAGGATTCACTTTATACAATTTTAGAAAAGTAAATAATGTACGCCTATGTCCTGTCCCCTTTCCTCCATATGGAGCGGGGACGGGATTAGAGCCAGAGCAAGCCCAAGCGTGCTTCCCCTTTAAGAATGTACAGTGCATAGAGACTGCTCGACCAAACACATAACCCCCTCAACTCCTGCTCGTTCTGCTTCCCCTCTGCCCCTTTCTCTGCATCAGCTTGGTCAGATGGCTGACCAATCCCTCTTTAGTTTTTTTTTTATTCTCTAATTGCTTCCCCGCAGTAACTTCAAATCACTTTTTTCTTTTCATTGCTTCTTCCTCCCCTGCTTCCTTCTGTTTTAGGTAAAACAGGGTTTTCTGTGTGAACCGGTGTCACAGGTCATTCTCTGCAGGAGACCCACACACACTCTGGTTAGAGTGTTTTGGCCTGCTTCATCACTGGGTTGCCTGTGCGCTCCGTGACACATTTTATGTTAAATCCCTCAGAAGTCGACTAATGTGGTGGGAGGACATCTTTCGAATGTCAAGTCCAAGAGGATGAGTATGACTCTTTTTACTTTGATACTTTGCCCAGGTGATACCTTTCCGGGGGTTAGCCGAAGCGGGAGGACACTCTTGGGGCCTGCTGTGGGTAGCCACCACGTTACTGGGGTTTACCCGAGGCCTCTGAGGAGATTTCTTCCGGCTCCATCACAGAGGTCCTGCCAGAGATTAGTACAGGATCTGGACCCAATGGAACCTCGATTTCTGACAAGGCTTGTACCGGGGACTCTATTCCTGAGTGCATTTTGCTTCAAACTGGCCTACGATGCGGGGCCCCCTCTGCTCCGCTCACCGGGCAAACACCCAAGGACCATAAAGGCATACAGCATCAATAGGCCCTGTTCCTCAGATGACCTCAGAGGGCAACGCAGACTGTACAGTGCCCAAGACCATACTCTATTCACGACAGGGTGTGGCTCACCACATCTCGACTGTTGCCATTTCTGGGTCGGATTATGTCCATTCGATGGGTAACACATCTCTGGCTACATCAGAGCAGACACAGAGTAACACAGATAGATTTCCTCCACTGCTGCCTCCTGGTGCGTTGGGGCTCCTGCCTTTTGTCCCCAGGTAGAATGGTCAACCAGGGTGAGTGGATATTCTGCTCCCTGTCTCTCTGTGCCCATTAGTAACAGGGCCATGAGATCCCTAACAAGAAACCTCCACTCAACGACCCTCAAGTGAAGACAGGTTCTTCAACAGGTTCCAGGAGCAATGAGGCGACATTTTAAGTCCCTTAAGAAACATATGCTAATTCCAGCTCCTCAACCAGTGGAACCTCAGATCCAACCTGCAGTTGCTCAAATAGTGACCATAGAGATGGCATCACCTGCTCCATCATCGGGGGACAAGACAGTCAACCCATAGCTCCTGCTCCTCCTCCCATTCCAAAGGATCCTCCTCCACCTCTACTTCCTCTACCTCCTGTCCATATGAGGATGCAATGGACTACAAGGATGATGCGTCGGATGACAGCATGGAAGTACCCATTTCAGTCAAAGCTTTCCACAACAGGGTACAAGGCCTGATGGAGTACATTGAGATTCCAGTGCAAGAAGCTCCACAGATGGACTAAGGGGGTCCTCTCATTAGTCATTGGGTAGAAGGCCATAGAGAGGCCAGGTATACACCTCAAGCCGGACATGGTGGGAGAGGAATTACACATTTTGCAGAAAACAGTCTCGGCTCAGCCGGTGGCAAAAAGGTACTGGCCTCTTCCAGTGGAGAAGCTGTGTACAATGAGTCACGTTCCGGCTCACTCCAGGATAGTGGCAGCAGGCATGCCCTTTGATTAGAGTCAAGCATCTGCCTCTTCACATAATTCTTTAGAGTGGGAAGACCGCATTTTAGAGAATGGAAGGAAGGAAGTTTCCTGAAATCAAGCAGTCATGGCAGTGGCCAATCTTATGAACTGGGAAGAGCAGGATGAATACGATTCACCCTGTCCTCTCAAATTTCAAGCACGGTTCATTCTGACTTTACAGAAGCTTGCCAAGTAGCGCTGGACCACATGGAGGCTGCCTATCACCACCTGGACACAGCTCCTAAGGGTATGGTTGTAGAAGCGTCTCCTAGGCCACAAGCACTGCTGATGTTTCAATCTGATGCCCAGGAGCAAATAATGGACCTTTCCTTTCATGGGGTGGAGCTTTTCAGACCAGATACAGATGAAGCGCTAAATTAAAAGAAGAATAGTGCACATACAGCAAAGTCTTTAGCAGCTCTAACCAAGCGGCCTGCAAAACAGGGTTCTGTGGACCTTCAGAGACGGTCATTCACTAGCAACAGTTCAGGATGCTTCAGAGACTTTCATGACCACCAGAGTAGACAAGACATATCTCTGAGTGCTCCTCAAAAGAAGCTACCAATCAGTCCCCGCGAGGACGCTTTTCCCATCCCTCCCCCACTCCAGAATCAAAGCAGTCTAAGTGACGAGATAGTGCAGATCCACAGCACCCCAGTAGGAGGGCCAGTGCATCATCATCTTTCCCGATAGAGATCACTAACCGATGACTACAGAGCTATTGTCTTCCTCGTCCTCCCATTCTTCCATCCTCCCCTCCTTCAAATAGACTATGACTCTCTGTCACAGGACATAGCCAAGCTGCTGCTCATAAAAGCAATAGATATTGGTTACCTCCCTCGAAGGATGGTCAAGGTTTTTACTCAAGGTTCTTCACTGTTCCGAAGAAAAACAAGGATGGCCTTTCAGATGGTGCTAGACCTCTCCTCCTTCAATCTTTTCTTTGACTACACCCGCCCTCATACGAAATATCCCTTCAGCCAGGTAACTGGCTAGTAGCTATGGACTTGCAGGTTGCATATTTACATGTATCCATTTGGCCTCCTGACCTATGTTACCTGCGGTTCTCCATAGGCAACAATCATTATCAGTACAATGTTTTTCCCTGCTGCCTCAGCTCAGGTGGCTGTGGTGGTTGCATTCCTACGCCTCCAAGCATTCACTGGTATCCTTACTTGGACAACTGGCTGATCAGAGCTCAACCCCTAGCCCAAGTATCAGAACATCTGCAATATCTACTAGACATGATGTATGCTCTGGCCCCATCTGTCAATGTCCATGATAATCACGACTCTGAAGCTAGAATTCATAGGCTTCATCTGGGATTCAGCACTGGGAAATGTTTTACAGGAGACAATCTCATTGTTTCTCTCTCAAGCCTGGACGACAGCCTGGTGGTTCCTACATCTTTTGGGACTGATAGCAGCATGCGTGCTGCCGGTACCTTTGGTCAGGCTGCAGATGTGGCACACTCAGTTACACTTGTCAGTGACCTGGTAGCAAATGTCAGCCCCTCTAACTCTCTGTGGTAGTCAGACATCAGAAACCTATGGATAGGCACTGCCTTTCTGGACTTTCCTTATCAATTTGTATGAAGACAGACTCCTCCCTGTCAGAGTGGGGAGTGGCACTCAGCGGGGGCCTCCAGGTTCATTACATGTGGAATGAGGAGGACTCTCAGGAACACATACACTTCTTGCCATTAAAGGCGCCCTTCCTTGCTCTGAATGCTCTCCTGCCAGTGAAAGCAGGCTCCAAGGTCTTGGTATTGACAGACAATGTAGTACCAATATTTTACATCAACAAGCAGGGAAGCACCAAATTGGTGAAGCTGCGTGCTCTAACAGTGAATTCATAGGAATGGGTACTGAGTCACGACATTTTCGTACAAGCAGCCCGCCTGGCAGGAACAAAAAATATCCAGGCAGATGAGCTAAACAGAAAAATCATCCACCAAACACAATTGGGAAATGAGCGAGACGGTTCTCCGGGAAATGTTTGGGTCCAAACGCCATTATCCAGTGAATATATTTGCGACGCATAAACAAGTGCCGCCATTATGCCTCATGGAAGGCAAGAGGGAGAGGCTCATTATGGGACGCATTTTCAACATCGTGGTACAATCCGTTTGCATATGCGTTTCCTTCTCTTCCTCTGATTCCGAGAGTTCTACAGAAATGTAGAACCTCCTGCCAGACCAAACTCCTGCTGGCAGTTCTCTATTGGCCATAGAGGCATGGTCTTCAGACCTACTGCTTATGGCAAGGGAACCTCATCTTCCTCTCTGCCTACTTCCGAACCTTCATCACCAGCAGGAGAGCAATGTGGTTCATCCCTGCCCTCAAACACTTTCTTTGACGCTCTGACACCTGAAATATTACCCTATGGCTACTTGGGCTTATCAGATGACAACCTCAGAGTGATTGGGGCTTCACAGAAAGCTGACTATATGGAGGAAAATTGCTTTTTTCTGCAATTGGATTTTGGATAAGGAAACAGATTCCATGCATGCATCCATAGACAACATAATTTCCTTCTATTCAAACATTGTTCAACCAGGGACCCAAGTGTCTTTCTAAACAACATACCTCTCAGTGAATGTGGCTTATCTCTCAAATAAAGATAGACTGGTCTCTTTCACTAACAATCAAACGTCACTTTGGGGTACTCGTCCACATGTTTCCTCCTCACTAGAAGTCTGATCTCGAATTCGGATCTAAACATAGTGTTGACGCCCCTCGCAGTCAATCGGAGCAGTCCGCGGCCACATGAAGACTGCGGCGAGAGTAGCTGCATCTCTTTAATCACCATAGCGCCTTCAGACGGGCACATTAGCGTTCTGATACCACCAACACAGCGAGAAGCCACATACGTATCTGAGTTAATAGGATCAGTACGAAAATCTCTAGTGATAATGACATCTACTGTCACCGTTTAAAACGAAAAAGAAAATCCTAACACTCTAGGAGAGAGGATTGTTGAAGCGGAGTCAATAATGGAGGGATGGCTTTAACTAGCCAGTACATGTAACAGGATTAGCAACACACGTTTCTATAGGAGTATCTCATATACCAACATGCACAATCAGATGCGAAGCTGCTTATAATTAGTCTATATGTGACTGGATACGGAAACTAGTATGAGACTTTTGACACATTTCAACTTTGGAAATAATGGCGCTATGTTTTGTTTGATGATAATGGAAACATCACTGTGATGAATAAGTGACAAAGACAGAGACAATTGCAGAAATTCGCCCTTATGAAGGAACAAGTATGGGTCCGAAATGCATAGGCATATAATTTCTGCTTCTCCTAAACTAACAAATTAAAGAAGTCACTTACAAAAGGATCCGTTTGAGATATCTTCTTTTTATTAATAGACATTCTAATTATATAATTGTTTACAATCTATTCATCTTTAAGACATAAATGAATTTAACATTCATCAGTAGTCTTTACTACAATTGGCGACCCAAGGACTGATGACACTTTTTTCTCATCAGACATTACTGTAACTTTGCCCCTCGCACACAAACCATTTGAAGCAATGGTGTCAGTTGATTTACATCTAGTCACCTGGAAGATCTCCTTTTTTGTGGCAATCACTTTAACCCTTTAACCCATCGCATCAGCGATCTCCAAGCCTCATCTATTGAAGAATTGTATCTTTCATTTCATCAGGAGAAGGTAGCACTATGGACATATCCGTCCTTTTTTCTCATAGTAGTCTCTGACTTCCATATATATCAGGAAATCACATTGTTTATTCCAAACCCACAATTACAGGCCAGTCGAATCTTGCACTCCTTAGATGTGTGAAGGGATTTGAGGTTCTATCTCAAGAGGGGTAGCCTCACAGGTCTTCAGACAGGCTTTTCGTCACTTTTGGTGGGGTGCATCCCGGCAAGCAGGCAGGTGGCTAAGAGAACTATTGCGAGAGTGATAGCTTTTTGCATTTTCCATGTCTACGAATTCCAGGGCAGGTCACCCCCTGAGCGTCTGCATGCTCATTCAACTGGAGTAAAGAGTATGGCAGTAGCCTTTAAGGTCCTTGCAGCGAATCAAGGAACTGAGGGGAAGGAGCGTGAGAGGCGGGGTTAGGGGCTTGGTCGCACTGCATTCACATGGCATGCCACCAGCACTCTCTAAATTCTTAAAGAGGAAGTGTGCTTGGGTTTGCTATGGCTCTGATCCTGCCTCCACTTTGCGGGAACTCCCAGAAGTGGGCAGGAAAAGGGATATTGGAGTAGGAGTACAGTAGTCACTACGGTGAGTAACTTTTCCAAAATATTTGGGCCGGTTTATACATTTGCTGAAAATTTGCACTTTTCCATATTTAACTTTGTGCAAGTGCAAACTTTAAATTCTGGGGATTACTCTAGTAAAACTACCGCAGGGTTTTGACTTGTGCATCCTATATTGTCTAGATCGTTTTCCAGTTTGGTTTGTTTTTGTTTTGATCAACGTATTTTTGACAGAATCTCATTTTGTTGCTAGTTTATTAGGTCAAATAATGATGATAGCCTGCTCGAATGCACTAAAAAAAAGAGCCTAATACAACCACAGGTTTTCGTGGTTTACAAAAACTTTCAACCATTTTAAAGCATGAGTACTAAATCTTTTTTACAAAATGTAATCACTTCACTTTTATGTAATCATTTTCTTTGCAGGGTGTAGAGCAATAGGGGCCTTCCTGAATAGCAGAAATTTTTGCAAGATTTTGCATCGATGCCCCTACCAATGTGACCGCCACAAGGTTATTCTGGAAGCTGAAGAAAGATATAAAAGAGAACTCAGAAAATCAGGGATTTATGACAATGGTAGCTCTGCAGCATACAAAAGTAATTTTTGGACTTTATGAATTTTAAACTAACATTATTTAGAATCTTTTTTTTTACCATGATGCATTTGAGATATTATCATTTAAATTCAAGACTTGTTGAATGGTGAATGTAAGTTAAAATATATTTAATCTGAATTTTACTTTATTCTTTATTGCTTAAATCTACTCGCAATGGCCCAATTCACATAGATGTACACTATAGTAAATATAGAGATGACTGGTAACATCTCATTTCTGCACCTGCTCCCCTATATCTAATTCAGCAAGCCTAAAACTGGATCAAATCTGGTGATGCATGAAATATTTTTTTAGATGCTTTTGACCAAATCATTGTGAATCACATTAGCATGAGTCCTAATCTAGTTAACCGTGATCCATGCGCACCTTAAATTCCACTTGTCATATTGTGTATAAGCTTAGTACCAGGTGATCCCAAACACACAAGTCTACATAGATGCAAAACACATGAATGAATTTAAATGACAACTTTTTTTTAAATGTCAGATCGATATGCATAATCAGCTGACACGTGTTTCAACCTCTAAAAGCTCCTCATCAGGGTTGTAAACATCATGTCAAAGAATATCGGGTTCCTCTCTGCGTTCTTAGTGGAAAAGTGGAAAAGACACGCTGCGGGAGAATTCGCCTTTCTGATTGCAGAATGAGTGTGCTTAACAAACACACTTCTAATGGGGATATCTGACCTGGCAATTCCAACAGGAAGATTGACTGCATCACGTTCAAGTCAACTCTTTCTCTTTGTATTTAAACCCACTAGCATCAATCAGCTAACAAGCCAAGAAAGTGTGAAGCCCCGATTTGGAGAAGTGTGCATACTGTGCTCTTCCCCAAGTGAATACTAGCAAAGGTGCTTGGGGAACTACAGTTCACAGAGCAATTGCAGACCTGATATTAAGCAAGTTATTGTCGACATTTCCTCTAAGAACGCAGAGAGGAAACCGATCTTCTTTGACATGATGTTTACAGCCATGATGAGGACCTTTTAGAGGTCGAAACACGTATTGGCTGATTATGTGTATCATTCTGACATTACGCATTTTTGTTGTCATTTAAATTCATTAATTTGCTTTGCATCTATGTAGACGTTTGTGGTTGGGATCACCTGGTACTAAGCTTATACTTGATATGACAAATGAGAGTTAAGGTTCGCATGGATCACTGCTAACTGGTTTAGTGTTTGATTGTTTGACCTTGGGCTGAGGTCTATAGCGAGTATCCGTGCATGTACCCTCCAAGCGGTCTATACATAATCATTATTTTGTTACTCTGGAGAGAAAGAATTGGTAGGTGACTGAACTCGATAACAGCCCATCAAAATCACATTAGCATAACTGCAACTCAAAGATGCGCCAGGTATTTCTGGGTCTGCTCTGTTTTAGGCTTTATCAGTAAGGTATAATGTGGAAGTTACAGAGCTGAGATGCAAACATGTATTAGCAGAAAAGTGAATGAATGAGTGCATGAATGAATCAGACAACATGCACGCGGCATTTAATACCTATTTATAAGCCCATGCCTAATTAGCTGCATCAATTCTCACCTGTAATATAAATATGACTCAACTCCTTCGCTGTAATGAAATGTTACAGTTAAGTTCTAACAGCAGTTTCTGTGAACTATCTTCTCTTACAAGTCACAGTCATTAGTTTACGAGGAGACATTTATGGTCCTAAAATAATGCAGTGCAGTCCCTGAGTCATGCACTCGGGATTAGGAATGAAGCTACATGCTACAACAATTCTAAAAGAAAACAGAGTTTTCCCAGTCTCGTAAACAAAACTGCTTAAAATATTGTCAGAAATTGCAGGATGTATTTTATTGTATGTACAATATATGGGTTCCAAATTGTTTGTAGGTTTCTCCACCGACAGAGTATAGTGCATCTGATGTATCATTCGATTCTAACAACCTTATTCTGATGGTGGTAGCACCCGAGATTTCCTAGACAGAAAGGCTTTACCAGGAAAATGTACACACAAGGCATATTGCATGCCTCATGGCATGGAGGCCGGGCAACCAACCGCATGACAAATTCCACATCTGTTGTGATGCCTGGGAACTCCAATGCACACAGAATTTGGGCATTTTGGTGTGTTGCGTTCGAATTTGCTGCTCTAGGAACATGCAGGCATTTTCCGTCAATATAAACGGCGGAGAGTAAGGCAGAGAGGTTGCAATGGCAGATCAGAATGGCCGGAAAGAGACAAACTGCCTGGGTAAGGTAGAAGTGGGTCTTTCCCACATGGCTATATTGCCAGGCTCAAACTGAGCCTTTAAGTATTGAGGTTGCAGAGAATATAACACGTACATGCACCTGCATATTCGAAATAGCCTCCCCCCGCACCATGAGGTGCGGCTTTCCCAATTTGTGCTCCCATTCGAATGTTGCATTTTACCTACCTGTACGTGCATAGCTGATGTAGCCCCCCTACCATGAGGCACGGCTCTGCCAAAGCATGCTCTCAAGTCCCTTCCACATGTTGTAACTATTATGCGTTGTCTTTCACTTTTTAATTTGTCACCTTGCACTTAATACAACTAGCGCAGTGATATCTGAGGGTCTTTGGCGCTACTATTAATGCAAAAATAAAATAAATCAAATAAACACCTATTTGAAGAAATAAAACACTGCTTCTGCTGGTCACCTCAGAACCGCACTACTTCATGTAGGAACTTGGGATGTTGCTTCCTTTCTCTATCTGGTTATAAAATCCATCTGGAGCTTGCAAAAGCAATATGACATGGATTCGGGTTACTGTATCCCATAGATATATTGCACACTACAAACGCACAGGACTCAGTGTTGATCAACGTCGTATTGAAGTGACTGCAGACTGTTGTAAAAAAAACAAAATGATTTTAAAAGTCTTTGAATACAGCGTTTATTTTTTGTGATTCACTATCTGCTCAATCTGTAGTTCTGCAACAGGAAAGTAACTTTATTCTGTTGTCTATTTTATTGATGGCTTTTATACCGCATTGTACATGTTGCAATCTAGCTACTTCAGATCATGGTGCGTTTGTGAGTTCCTATAAGAAAGATGATAGATTTTGGAAGAGATTAATCTCAGTTCCTTGATCTCCAGTGGATGGGTCAGAAAATCAATTCCATTGGCGCGATTAAGTGAAACCATAAACTGAAGAGTGAAGTTAGCAGACACAGGAGCAGTGGAAGATTGTCACCTTGACGGTGTGCGCTCTTGATCGTGTCGTGGGCATGTTCCCTTGTGGAGTGTAAGGGGAGTTGGTGGGCAATCGATGGTATGATTACTTTTTGGAGAGTATGGCCTACAGGTCTAATGACACTCATGCAGTCTGTTATACTTTGAGTTGATTATGTTCTTGCCAGAGCTTTTTCTCCTTTTGAGTCCATACATAGAGACTACAGTGCAAATGAATGCATTCAGAAGGTATTGCTTTTTTCAGTCGGCCGAATTAGCCCTATCAACCACAGATTTTGGCAGTGGTTTGGCTCTGATTTATCTTCAAATTCGATCACACACAGCTTTTCAAGATACTGTTCACCATTTCACCACTAGGTGGCTCCTTGCCATTCAATGTGGGTGGGAACGCTTGCTTCTTCATGTGCTGCCCCTGGCCACAAGTGTATTGCAAGCAGGAGGAGAGTGTGATGTAGGCAGGATTGAACGACTACTTGGTGTGCCTGTGGTAGAATGTGGATCATGGTTGGATCCTGTTGTGAGCCTCATCAATATTGCTTATTTCGTTTACAATTATTTTTAAAGCGTAGAAACTCTGGCCCAAAGGAAGCCAAGTGCCGCACAGGGCAACAAATACAAAATCAAAAGTAATAAAACAGTTCAAATAAAAATAAAATAACATTGAAACAACATAAGAACATAAATAATATTTACACAGAAGCTAAGTTAAATAAGCGAGCTTGAAACCGTTCTATCAATTAGGTGAAACTACATGGGGTCCCGGGATTCGATTTGCATTTGCTACTTTTAACGCATTCATTAAATTGTACTTTTTTAAGGCTGCAGCATTTATTTAGAATGCAGTGTATTTGTGCTTTCCGAGTTTGATTTGCTGCCTGTTTTTCATGTTTTTATACTGAAGAAATGATTACCTTCTTATTTTATTGCATTGCAATTGCTTGAGGACAGCATGCAAAAGCTTAAACATACATTTTTTATAAAGGCACACTCCAAAAGCTGTTGAGGATGCGGGAGCCAAACCTAGCTCTTTTCTAACAGAACTAATCCCTCTCGCCGCTTCACAACTAGCACTGTGACGTTGAAGCCTGGAGAAGTGTAAATGAGCTTCAACCATGTGCATCTCAACCTACTCGGTTACAATCTGACAGTACGTTGAGTTACAGACGGACAATGGCTTTCTTAAAGCTACAATATAATGTGCACTGCCGTCACCTCCCAAACTCACCAACACATTCGGGACCGTTTTTGAGTGTTATCTTTAAAGGAGAGTTCCGGGACTTTTTTTTTATTGTCCCTACGGTTCGGCCATGTGTTTTTAAGCATAACTCGGTAGATCGTGGAAAACTTTCCTATGGACCTTACCCGACTTTTCGTCCATTAACGCACTCGAAATCAGCCGCCATTTTCTGATAATCCTATCACTTGCCGCATCGCCCTGGCTCACCTGCTTTTGCGGCACTAAATCAAATCCCCCGCCCCCGAGGCTGACATCAGCAGACGCGTACCGCCCATTTCCCAACGCCAAAGCACGTTTCGTGTCAACAATCGCTGCGCCTCAGCTAATGAAGTGTCGCCATGGAAACGGCAGGACGCCTCTTTCCTCAATAAGTATAAACACACCGTTTCACAACACACAGCAGCAGATTTTCGATTCCATTACTCTCGCTGTGTTACTTTGAGTATTCTGTGACTCGTTTCTGTGCTCTGGTCAGCTACCTTCGTTGATTGTAGCCCGTGTGAACAGATACCAGTACCACCGCTATAAATTATTTTACTTTCTTTACCACACAATGGCTACAATAATGCCGTATATGTACGAGCCCGAGTACACCGAGGAAGAACTACTGGAAAGGCAAGCACGCGAAAACGATGGGGATTCGGACGGCAGTTGGGAGGACCAGTCAACGGATGAAGAGCCTGGACCATGTCGCATGGACGGCGTCTCCACCTGGTGCACGTGCAATCGTTGCGAGCTAATGCCAACTGAGGAGGAGAACTGCTGCTGCCGTGAAAATTCCGGGTGCTTGGCCTACATTTCGGAAGGCGAGCCAAGTCCGCAATGCATCACCGAGCTGCCAGAGTTCAGGGAAGCCTGCCTCTCACGGACAGTGTTGAGGATGATGATGGTGCTTATGCACGAACTTTGCGGCACTGTTCGTCCGCGTAATCCGAGTAACGAGTAAGTGTACTCTGTTTGTGATGTCAGTGATGCCACTACTATTTCATGGTCGTCTCCCACATATAAAACTACATCTACATATCATTCGAATGCATGTAAATTGGTTCCATGTTGTGCATTTTCTAGATAGAATTTTTTTCAAAGCAGAATGACATTTTTGTACCTGAATCGACAGTGATAAGAAAGTTGTCATTTTAATACAGTTTGCATCTTTCATTTTCACAGGTGGTACAGGCTGGTGGCCTATCGTTGCTTCACTTGGTGGCTTCACGGGAGGCTCGGACACCGCGTTCGGAGAGTAATACCTGCCTGTGCGGTACTTGCCATTAGACAACATTTCCCCAGCGACAGTGGACAATACCGCGGCTTTTCCCGGGATGTGCTGCAACCGCAACTTTACAATGTGTAATGTTTATTATTTATGTTCAATTGAAATTAAGATCTAAAATAAAACCCAACATATATTTTAACAATGGTTGTTTTGATTTTTTAAATGAATCTAGTGTGTCTCCATTGAATAGTCTTCCTGTGCCTTGTCTTGTCACACCACATGTCTCCGGCCAGCATCCTCCCTCACGCTGGCCGCCCACCTTCAATCCACATAACCGTTGAACCCATATGCAGCAGACATACATATGTTATTTTGCGGGTTGGCATCAAGCCTCCCGGCCTTGCCTCCTCCCCCAAAAATACTTACCACACCACTTTGTTCAGGGTCTCCAGGGTGAACTGCACCCATATATTCTCCTGGGAGGCTGAGGTATTTATAAACTCACCCCCCTGCCTTCCATGTACTAGAACCTGCAGCCTGCCTCTTACATGCAGTTAGATGGCCTCTCCTTGGTGAGGCCCTACGGCAAACGAGTCTTGTCTGCACGACCACCGCCCGCACCGGGGTACTTGCGCTGGCAAGTGGAGCTGTCAGGGAGCGATAAAGGCCAAGAGGTGCCAAAGACCATGTACACTTCAAAGTGGTCTATAGAGCATGGGTTGTTGTTCCCATGTCTACCGCCAGACCCCGTGTCTCCTGCCAAGCATCTCCCCTCACGCTGGACGGCCCCCTGCAATCCACATAAGTGTGTCTCCATTCACGAGTCTTCCTGTGTCTTGTCTGCACGACCACCGCCCCAATCCACCCCCCGCCCTATCAAAGGCAGTTCGCACCGGGGTACTTGCGCTGGCAAGTGGAGCTGTCAGGGAGCGATAAAGGCCAAGAGGTGCCAAAGACCATGTACACTTCAAAGTGGTCTATAGAGCATGGGTTGTTGTTCCCATGTCTACCGCCAGACCCCGTGTCTCCTGCCAAGCATCTCCCCTCACGCTGGACGGCCCCCTGCAATCCACATAAGTGTGTCTCCATTCACGAGTCTTCCTGTGTCTTGTCTGCACGACCACCGCCCCAATCCACCCCCCGCCCTATCAAAGGCAGTTCGCACCGGGGTACTTGCGCTGGCAAGTGGAGCTGTCAGGGAGCGATAAAGGCCAAGAGGTGCCAAAGACCATGTACACTTCAAAGTGGTCTATAGAGCATGGGTTGTTGTTCCCATGTCTACCGCCAGACCCCGTGTCTCCTGCCAAGCATCTCCCCTCACGCTGGACGGCCCCCTGCAATCCACATAAGTGTGTCTCCATTCACGAGTCTTCCTGTGTCTTGTCTGCACGACCACCGCCCCAATCCACCCCCCGCCATATCAAAGGCAGTTCGCACCGGGGTACTTGCGCTGGCAAGTGGAGCTGTCAGGGAGCGATAAAGGCCAAGAGGTGCCAAAGACCATGTACACTTCAAAGTGGTCTATAGAGCATGGGTTGTTGTTCCCATGTCTACCGCCAGACCCCGTGTCTCCTGCCAAGCATCTCCCCACACGTCATTCATTCACAAACACACCCCTGTTTCGAATTCTTTATAACCCACTTCATATTTCTAATGAGAACTTCTTTGCGCTTTGCAAGTCAACCCGTGAAGGTGCTGGTTGTCTGCTCTTCGTCTCTGTGAACTTCCGTGACCACTTTGAGCAAACTCATCAGTTTGCAACCTGTGAACTGCTCCCTGTTCTACGACAAGAAACTACTCTGATCCCTGCATCTAACTGTTTGCTCGTCAAGGTAAGGCCATGTACCATACTCATTTTGCGTCCAATTTCTTTTCGTTCAAGACAGTACATGCAAGGAACTAGTCACATGTTCTGAGTTTAGTCAAATTATTTTTGTATTTTTTTAAAGTTATTCAAATACTTATCCGCATGTGAATACCGTGTATAGTTCCAAAAACCAAAACATACCTTGCATTGAACCTTTTATGTATTTAATTTTTTAACACATTGGTATTCATAGAGAATTGTTGATCTTTACTTTTCAGAACTTTCCACAATGCCTGCCTGTTCCATTGGCGGTTGTCCTTCGAAGACCCATAATAAATCTGAAGGTACTATAATGCATGTTTTCCCTAAGACAATAGATCAGATAAGAGAATGGGTCCGATATTGCGGATATCCACCCTCTGAGCTTGAAAGTAGAGTCCTAGAAGTCTTTGCGGACAAGAGGGGTGATCGATACCGCATCTGCAGCAGGCACTTTACCTCTGACATGTACTCCACATCATTGCTAATAAAGAAGAACACACCGCGAGCGAGGCGAAAATTGCTCTCAACCGCTATTCCCACTCTATTCGTCCACATCCCTCCACTGGTGAGTCAAGTTTACGTATTTATCTCTCGGCCTTGCGGTAGTGTGTAGCATTAGCTAACAATAATTTCCCCATTTATGTATCCACTCAATATGAAGGCGGAAGATTCTCCATCCGTGTCGTTATTGCAGTCATCAGCCACTTCAAGCGCCTATCGGGTAATATTACTAGGCTATTCTGCCACTGACTTGTTTTAGGCATGTAAATCAATAGTTTTAATTTATCGTGTAATTATTTTACCTAATGGTACACCCTTGTACTCGTCCTCTAGTCTTTGTTTTCAGTTATAATTATTGTTATCCAAAATAATTCAAGTACTGTCTTTCAGGGAGATGCTGAGGAGTCCAACGTATTGACGACTACCGTTGATGTCACTCAGATGCTCGAGGTACGTTTCAGGACAGTTCCATCGATGGAGATCATCAGATCTTGCATTCTTGTAGCGTGATTGTTACACACAATGTTTCTTTCGTTTTTAGCCATTGATATGTCCTTCTGTCGTCGCCCTCCTATGTGTCTTCTTTTTTCAATATTGTGTTCATTACTAATGAAAGTCCTATGTTTCAGGGAGTCGATGGAGCATTAGTCCAAGAAGAAGGGGGAGCGTGCAGTTACGGGTCGGCGCAACAGCTTGCAGAAGTGTGCACCGCAGTTACATCGTCCCTTGATGTTCTTATGCATTTCGAGGTATGGATACTGACAGCTCGATCAAGCGAGATCATATGACGTGATTACATCCGCTATACTTCCTTCTTTATTAACGCAAGTACTATGTTTCAGGGAGATGACGGAGCTTCTTCTACAAGAACATCACCCCTAGTAGTTGATGCAGATCTCTGGGTGGTGACACTTCCAACGATCGAGCAAATCGAATCATATTTAGATATCCATTATTTATTTTAGACAACTGATCATTTGTGCAGGTCTATTTAGATGAGCCGTTGACGCCTGCACAAAGTGTATGTTCTTTTTAACAAAATAGAAAACCATACTAATGCAATTACTGTGTTTCAGGGAGTTACTGAAGCATCATCTTCAATAATATCATCAATGGAAGTCTATGAGGAGCCCGAGGTATGGATCTTGACAGTTCCATCTAACTAGATCAACAATGCGTGAATAATTGTCGTTTGAATGTTCTACACAAAGCGTTCATTCGTGTTTTGCTATTGAGATGTACGTGGGTATTGGTCCCCAAGTACATTTTGTGTTTTCGATATTATTATACATACTAATGAAAGTTCTATGTTTCAGGGAGTCCATGGAGCGTCAGTGCGTGATGGATGTGCTTATCAGGAAAACATAGTCGTTGCAGCGCAAGAGGAAGTGGAGACATGCACACACGAGTCGGAGCAACAGCGTCCTGATGTTGAAGTTCGAGGCAAGAAAGTTTCAAAGAAAAGAAAGCAAAAGAAGGTTAGTGTCCTGGTCACTATATTATGTTGTTTTTCACTGTTAATAGTTCAATACTGTAAGTTGTGTTTAAACTGAACACCCCTTTTCCAATCTGTCCTCTAGTTGCGAGTGGGTGTACGAACTAGATCTACACAGACAGTGAAGCGAACGAGAGATGTTGCTTGTCAAACCTTTTGGCAGGGACTTGAGACTGGAGAAGCATCGTGCCAATGGGAAGAATATGAAGTGATTGACAACGGAGCTATGCCACCACCAGCCATTGATAGTGAATGTCCTCCTGGTAGTTCGGATGCAGTCGGAGATCAATTCACAGAATCCACACCCGCAAAAACTAAGACGGCGAGAAAGTTGAAGAAATTGTTTTATTCACCCATCGCCGGAGAAGGAACAGATGTTGCAATGGAAGAGAATGAAGTAGACGACAATGAAACACCATCAATATCACTGAACATAGCGGAAGACGATATCAGAGATTCTACCTTTCATGTGAGTGACATGTCCTCAACGTTACAGGCCGAACCAGCTGGGATGCAGAGTGACAGTATAAGGAAAGAGGCCAAATTTATTGTATTCGATAGTTGTTTGATTGATATTATTATTCGGATTAAATGTGGGCATTTGGTAGGTGGGGAAGTATGTGGGGAGCCATTGATTAATGTGACTCGTGCAATTCGAGGCACTAACCTTAAAATACATGCCACCTGTACAAAATATCATCCTTTCACATGGTCTGCACAACCTATGCTGGGACAACTGCCAGCAGGCAATCTACTTTGTGCAGCGGCTGCACTTTTTAGTGGTTCAAGTTTTAAAAAATTAGAGTCTTTCTTTCAGTTTGTGGGAATCCATTTCATTGCGAAAACTCAGTTCTACAAATACCAAACCGATTATCTATTTCCAGCCATTAGCGAAGCTTGGAGAATGGAAAAAATGTCTATTGATAGTACATTCGCGGGCAAACGGTTCAGGCTAGCCGGTGATGGACAGTGCGACAGCCCAGGATTTTCAGCCAAGTACTGCACCTACCACTTTCAGGACATGGAAAGTAAGAAAATTGTGAGTTCGGTGGTCGTGCAGGTGTCACAAAGTACATCCTCAGTGGCCATGGAGAAAGTTGGCTTTGTAGCATCATTGCAAGAACTACAATCGCGGGGAATGGTGATCGACCTGATAGCCACGGACAGACACGTTTCAATTGCCAAGACAATGAGAGAACAGTACAAAAATATAAATCACCAATTTGACGTTTGGCATCTTGCAAAATCAATCAATAAAAAATTGTCGGCTGCAGGTAAAAAAAAAGAATTGCAAGGTATTTCACAGTGGTCCAAGTCAATCAGCAACCATCTTTGGTGGAGCTCAAAAACATGTGGAGGGTCGTTGGAAATTCTACTGGAAAAATGGCGGTCAGTAATGCCACACTGTACAAATGTTCACCGATGGAACACGAACCAACATTTCCACAATTGTGAACATGGCCATTTGTCCACAGAGGAGGCACGGAAGAAGAAGTGGTTGATTCCTTCATCACCCACTCACAAAGCCATTGAAAAGATTGTATTTGATAAAACTATAACAAAAGCTTTGAGGGGACTCACGGAATTCTGCCACACAGGAGATTTGGAGGTGTTCCACAATATGTGCCTAAAGTACAGGCCAAAACGATTGCATTTTGGCATGGAGGGCATGATAAATCGGACTCTTTTAGCGGTCTTGGCACATAACCATAATGTTGGCCGTCAACAAAGTAGGACGACCGGAACTTTAGGGACGCTTCGCTACAATAAGGCCTTCACTAAAAGAAGTAAACAATGGGTGATCAAACCAGTGTTTGAGGATATGCAATATGAGTTTATTGAGAAACTTATTGTTGACGTCCTAGATAGGCACATAAATGGAGTTGTGAACGAACCTGTGCAGGGGACAACTGCATTGCCACCCAACATTGCATCTGTTCCATGTCCACCTAAAGAAGAACTCATTGAGAAATACACATCACGGTTTAAATGATTGTAATTTGATTGTCTGTTCTCTCAAGTCTCCTCATGTCGCAGGCCCATTGAATATGAGTATCTATGTATTGTGTAAATAAAAGTGATTGCTCAGTGTACATGCAATGTGTCTCTCCACCCTTGTTCATTTGCGCATTAAATTAAACCAAACAGTAATAGAAATCATTTTTCAATAAATATAGAATCTCTCCATATTTATGGTTCTGTGTGGCTGCAAAGCACGCAGACAAAATGCAAAGATGGAGTGTAAATTTCAAGTCCTGTGAGAATGCCTTACACTGAATGTAGCTAACTTGGAATGTGTGCTCGTTCGAAGTGAAGGTCCGCTGCTTTGATTTTTTCTCGGGTGCCAGAATGGCCCACGACTCAGAATAAGGTTCTATTGTATTTTGACCTTGACAGGCCTGGACCACGTAAGAAACGATAATGAATATAATTTCAGAAACGAAAGCCATTTCATGTTCGTTCATTAGAAGAAATAACGTCGGCATAGAAGGAGTGGTATTTCGGGGCTGCCCTACGCACAGACGCAATGGAAAATGCAAATATAATGTAAGTAACTCTTTAGATGAGTTTATACCGCAATTTAATTACTATACAGTTGCTTTAAAGACGGGTTAAGTTGTACTTGTTCGTTCTATGTGGCATGTTGTTTTGTACCGCACACTATCTTGGGGAGAACCGTCTACTTTTACGGAAGCACCTCAAAACCTTTGCTTCTGCTTTCTCTCTCCCTCTCCCCTGCAACAACTGGTCCACTGTCTGCGATCTCGGTCCTGGGCCCTTCCACTCTCCACCTGCACTCCCTGTCAACCCCTGCACTGAGGGACTGTCTCAGTATCCTACAGCCCCCCCTTGACGTTTAAAACCCAGTTGCACTGTCCTAGCTATGAAATAATTTACCGACCGAATATATAAAATGAATAATTTTAATAAAGATCTGATGGTGAGACTAATTTCATTGTTTATGTTTTTCAAACAGGTACATCATGCATTACTGCATGTGTCACGAGTACCAGACACCGGCGGACGGCTTCTTTAACCGCCAGTTGCTTCTCCGCGTGAACAACGTTACCACCCTGACCATTTTATGGGACGATCGCCAAGTACAAGTATGCCCTTACGCGGTACTAACGGCTAGATGCAACATACAGACCGTTGTGGTGGCCTAGTGCCTCGTTGTTGGAACAGCCATGCGATTATCAGTGCGACCGAAGAGCTTATTTTATCGTAAACCAACACCATGTCTACTGCACACGAACATCGCTTGCCTCAAGACGAAATATTTTGGATCGAGAGCAAATAAAAATTCATTTATCTAAGACCCTGTGTACAGCAAAGGAACATCGTGTGCCTCGAAACGAACTTTTCGGAACGTGAACAAATAAAAATGCAAATCGCTGAATATTCTCAAAACATTTGATGTCAAATAAATGTACTTTGCCAAATGTACAATCTTGCCGTTTGCTTTTAAACCACTGTTTCATATTCCGAATTGTGGCGCTGTATTGTGAGATGATCTAAGACCCTGTGTACAGCAAAGGAACATCGTGTGCCTCGAAACGGAACTTTTTGGAACATGTGCAAATAAAAATGCTAATCGCTGAATATTCTCAAAACATTTGATGTCAAATAAATGTACTTTACCAAATTTACAATCTTGCGGTTTAATTTAAAAGTACAGTTTCATATTCCCAATTGTGGCGCGCTGTGTTGTTTGAGCTCATCTGTGTTGATTTCCTGGTTCTGTGTGGAGTCGCGTAGAAGACGCCTGGGCGCGTTTGCCTACGCAGCTCAGTCACGTCACGGATAGAGGCGGGGAATATGAATGTTTTGATCAAGTCTGTTTCAGGGGCGGGGGATTTGATTTAGTGCCGCAAAAGCAGGTGAACCAGGGCGATGCGGCAAGTGATAGGATTATCAGAAAATGGCGGCTGATTTCGAGTGCGTTAATGGACGAAAAGTCGGGTAAGGTCCATAGGAAAGTTTTCCACGATCTACCGAGTTATGCTTAAAAACACATGGCCGAACCGTAGGGACAATAAAAAAAAAGTCCCGGAACTCTCCTTTAAATACAGCATTGCTGAGGAGGCAGTACACTTTTTGTTTCTTGCCTCTTGCTATCTGCCCGACCCACTGGCCAACACTTGCATTCTTTTGCCTCTCTACCCATGACGGCTCTGACAGCAGAGTGGTGCATTCACACCTGACTTTAAGCTGCTCCCCTGCCATGTACTTGCTAATGGCTGTATAACAGGACTGTAGTGAGTGAGTGATTGTGTCCAGGGCACCAAAGACTTTGTTCCTGCCCTAATGCACCTTCAAATTGGTGTCCCATGAAAGTGATCATATAAATTGCTATACCTTTTATGGCAGACATTGAAGTTGCTTCGAGCGCCAACCAACTCCCTAATGGGTGTTTGGTGGCAGCTCCAAGCTAGCACCTGTGGACCTACGGGGCATAAATGTCATTTCGACGTGCATTCAACGCAACATTGAAATTGAACAATTATATGTTAGTTTTATTTCTGAACAGGTCTTCATTACCATGGAAAATGCAATATTAAAAGTTTAAATCACAGAGTCTGTGATAATGGCAAGCTGATCTCTCAGACACACAGCTTCTGTTCTGTCAAAGAATAAGATTTGCATAGTCGTTCTCAGTGGCAGATTTATGGTGCCACATAGATGCTGTTGGGATTCAGGGACGTAGGAACTGGGCGGGGTGAGGGGGTTAAACCCCCTCACATGCCAGAGAGGAGGTATTATGTTGACTTGACCTCGCACGTCCACAGAGCTGTCGGCAGGCGGAACAGGGCACAGATGATGCACGTTGCATTGTTAACAAAGGCGTAGCAATTACTTCTGCAAAACATTTCATTGTTAGTAGCAACTGTACTTTTTGCATGCATTTTTAGGCAATTGAAATCATGATGGGAGGTTAGCACTTGCATGTCAGGGGAGTGCTTGAAAGTTACAATAGTGGTGAAGGGGAGAGTTAAATGCTTTTAAATCTACTTTTCAATGAATATTGAAGATTCGCCAAAAGGATCTCACTAGAATGTGTAAAAAAAATGTGATGCCCCAAATACCACATTTGGTCAAAAATATCTACAGATAGAAAGTTTCTAAAAAAAAAAACGAAGTTACTTTTTAATGCTGAGTTTATAACCATCAGGGCTACGAGTTTAATATTAGGCTTTGCATATTGTAAGGTTGCTTTGGGTGATTTGTGTACTTGGTAAAACAACACTATAAAACCTTACTATTGTGGTTCTTGAAAGCCAAAACCAAGATGTGCACTAACTAGAGCTTGGAAGGTATGTGGTAATTTGCCTAAATTGCTTGGTTTAAACCCTGGCTTCACTGATTAACTAAAGTGTGTGATCCTGGGCAACATATTTTATTCAAGTATTACTGTGCTGGCAAGTGCCACTAGAAATGTGCATTTTGTCCTTCAATTTTATCATGTTTAGAGGCAGTGGCCCTCATTACGACCCTGGCGGAATTCGCGGTGCTAAATGCACCGCGGAGCACGGCGGAAAGCCGCCGATAGCGCCATGGGGGTTGGCGGATTTACCACCCCATGCCGACCTTGGCGGAGCGGTAAATCCCCAATCCCCATTTTGCCCTTCCCCATTCCCATTCTTGCCCCATAGGGTATAATGGGAGTGGGGAAGGCGTTAATTACGCCACCGTAAAGTACGGTGGCGTAATTAACAACGAGGTCCCTTAGCGCCATGGATTTCTCCGCCCGGAAAAACCAGGCGGAGAAAGGCTCCATGGCGCTACGGGAACTCGTAGTAGGGCGGACGGGTCCGCCGCGAATAACGCTGGCGGAAACCCACTCCGCCAGGGTCGTAATGAGGGCCAGTGTCAGTGGCCTAATTTTTTTTTTATTACGTTTTTTATTCCAAATGGGGGGGTTCCCCCACAACCGCCCTTGAATTTATTTTTGTTTTACCCATTTTATTTATTCCCGGACCCCAAAATAAATATATAACAATAAAAAAAATCGATTTTTTTTCTCGATATTATTGTTTTGACATTATTGTCTTTTGAATTTTTTTTTTCGAAATTATGACTGACCACCATGGTGTACACTGTAAGTAGGCAGAGCACAATCTCCCACAACTGGGAGTTGGCTCAGGAAGTCCTTCTAGAGATCTTCACTATTTGGCAAACCACTCACGTGGATCTGTTTGCATCCAGTATCAACAGGAAATGCGACCTGTTCTGCTCCAGGGAATTTCCTCCGCGAGGAATTCTGGGGCATGCATTCGTAGTGGACTGGGAATTTCCACTTCTTTACGCGTTCCCACCAGTCCCTGTCATTCCTTATGTCATCAGGAGGTTAAGGAAGTTTGGGAAATCCATGATCCTGATTGCTTGGGATTGGGCTATTAGGGCGTGGTACCGGGACCTTCTAGACATTTCCACCTGCTCTCCATTCTGTATTCCCTAGAGAGTGGACCTAGTCTCCCAAGAGGGAGGCCATCTTCCTCATCCAGGCATCAGAACACTGAACCTTCGCGCCTGGTTTCTGAGAGGTTAACAAATAAAGATTGAGACCACCCGGAAGATGTTATGCAGGTGTTGCTTTGTGGTAGAAGACCAGCAACAAAAGCACTATGCCGCTGCTGTTGGAACAAGTTTTGCAGCTGGTGTTGAGTTAAAGATATAAACCCTTTCACATGCAATACACCAGCAGTGCTTTCTTTTTTACTACACCTAGGCCATCAGGGGCTGCAGGTGGCTAACGTTAAGGGATTCTTGGCAGCGTTATCCATTTTTAAATGCACACCAGAACAAGGCTCTTACTTTAAGATGCCTATTGTCACACAATTCTTAAAAGGACTTACAAATGCATTCCCACCGGTCCCTTTTCTGGTCCTGTCCTAGGATTTGAAACTGGTACTAACTTTTTTAATGGGAGCTCCATTTGAACATCTCCATTCTGGTCTTCTCAAGTTATCAACCTTAAAAACTCTCTTTTTTGTGGTCATCACTTCTGCTCGCAGAGTAGTGAGCTACAAACCTTGTCATGTAAACCCCCATTTACTATATTCTCCAAGAAGAAGGTAGTTTTGAGGGTTCGTCCCTCCTTCCTTCCCAAGGTGGTGTCTGAATTCCATCGGGCACAGAAAATTACACTAACAGCTTTTATCTACCGCCTCACCCTTCTAAGGATGAAGAGAGGTTACACATGCTTGATCCAAAAAGTGTTCTTAGCTTCTACATTTCTAGAATGGCAAATGTCAGACAAGATGACCAACTATTTATTGGTTATACCGGCCACAAGTTAAGCCACGCTGTGACCAAACAAACTTTATTACATTGGATCATTCTATGCTACTTCATTGCAGGCAAAGATTTCCCTGAAAGCCTAAGAGCCCATTCCACCAGAGGAATGACAACCACTTTGGCTTTTTAAAGAGGTGTACCAGTGCAGGACATTTGCAATGCTGCAACTTGGTCCTCACTGCACACTTTTTCAAAGCATTACTGCTTGGACACACTGTTGGGCCAGGACGCTCGATTTGGAAGTGCAGGTCTGCAGTATATTACGTGCAAATAAAAATATTATACAAACAATCCAGTGCTCCCACCTCCATTACAACACTGCTATGTGAGTCTGTTAAAGATGAGGAATCCGTGGGAGGACACAATACATTAGAACAGTAGTATTCAAACTTTTTCATTCCAATCTCCCTCCCTTCTTGGTAAAAGGGTTGCCCCCCTAGGGGTTCCAAAGGATGTCCAGGAGGGGGCCAGGCTCTTTAAAATATAATCAGACTGTCTACTGCTTACATGTTCTATTACACGCAGCCACCTTAATCCTTTTTTTTAATATTTAAAACAGTCATAGTAATCCCTTTTTAAATAGTCTGGGTACCCCCTGGGCATCCTTTTGTCTCCCCTGGGGGTGGGGGCAGCCCCCCCAGTTTGAAGACCACTGCATTAGAAAAACGATTTCATGGGGGCGTGGCTTGCGCGCAAAGCAAATGGCCGCCTGAAGGGAGAGCTCCGGCTCGGCCAGAAAATCCTTTGAATAAATATCCTTCCTGAACCGTTCTACACACGAAGAAGTTGAAGTTTCCAGTGGCGAGAGATCTCCTGCAGACACCCTCCAAAAATTGGACAAAATCGCAGCTGTTCGGCCGAGAAATCCTGAATCGAAAGAAGCACCGGCTGGGAAGAGGCGGCGTCGCCGGCCGACGGCTCCGCGGCAGAACCACTAGAGGCCGCAGGAGGGACAGGCCGCAGTGGGGGAGGGGCACGGCGGAGAGGGAAGAGAGGCGTGGAACCTCCTGGAAGAACCAACGACGGCCCGGTTTTGCTGATCGGTGCTCAAGGGAGGAGGGGGGCACGACTGGGGGCACGCCGTTGGAGTGCTGGTGAGCACAGCGGCACGAGACCCGGACCTTCTGCCTAGCGGCCTCTTCCGGAGTCGTGAGGAGCGCGGCCGATAATACCGCCGTTCCGGCGACGTAAGTGAGTACGGGCCCCCATCGCCTCCCTCATCCTCTACAGGCACATTACGTGGCCCAAAATACACGGAAGTAGCCACGCGTCGCAGAAAACAACTCGTAGTGCAACTGGCCTCCAAGGGAGGACATAACCCACTTTAGGGTCGCTCACCATCCTATATGGGCCGCACTGAAAGGAAGGGGGCAGGAGGCAAAAAGGTGGGCCCAATGGACTCCTTCGCTAATTCTCAAGCATGCGGGGTGTCTGGTGGGTCGCAGCACCCCCCGGACAGGCAGGAAGAGGACCCCTTGGAACGCCTGGCGACGATGGTCCAGAACGGGTTCATGGCCGTCAATGTCAAGCTGGATGACATAGTGGCAACGATTGGATCCTTGAAGGCCAGAGTAGAGAAGGAGAGTGCGCGAATAACGGATACAGAAAACAGAATCAGTGCAAGCGAAGATACGATATCCCAACATGGCCGAGATATAGCCCTACTCCAATCTGAACTGCGGAGAACCCAGAGTAAGTGCGACGATTTGGAATCCAGATCCCGCAGGAACAACATACGAATCGTCGGAGTAGCGGAGACCTTCGGCAAAGGGGACATGGAGCGGCAGGTGGAACACCTTTTGAAAACTATCCTTGGTTCTGACTCTCTCTCGGAACATTTTCTGGTCGAAAGGGCCCACCGCATCCTGGCGCCACCGCCGAAGCCCGGAGCACCACCGCGTACCATTATAGCACGCATCCTCAACTATCGAGACAGAGACGCAATCCTCCGGCTCTCCAGGGAGAAAGGCACGTTACACTTCGAGCATGACAGGATCCACATTTACCCTGACTTCTCCGCTGGAGTGCAGGCTCAACGCAGATCCTATGAGCCGGTAAAAAGACAACTCCGGATGCGGAATGTGCCCTATGCCCTGATTTTTCCCGCGAAGATCAGAATTCAACATGGAGGTAGGGCCCATTTCTTCGAAAACCCCAAAGAAGCCATGGCATACGTGGAGGCCTCTATCCCTCTCCCTCCCAGGGACAGAACACACGATAAAAACGCCGGAAACCAGCCAGGGGCAGAGGGACTGGAAGCGGCAGACTGAAAGGCCTGCACTGTCGTACTATGCCGCCGGGAAACATGTCTCAACACAAAGAATGGCCTGGACATAAACTTAAGGTAGGACCGGGCCGTGAGCCCCCGACAGGGTGGTCGGACAGCGACGGCAGCTACCCTCAGGAAAGTTCCAAGGTTATTTCAGGGGTATGCCCATCGGGGAAGTCCCGAATGTTATTGGGCAACATCGTCAAGTTGGGGTGGATGATGTGGGGAGGGATCCAACAGGGTGGGATAAAACCATTTATGTTGGGATATACGGGACTCATGTAAGGAGCTTGGGGAGTTGGGGGAGCTCAGTTGGGAGGGTGTTTCAAGTTAAAAGTGGTGGACACAACGCTACACAGGACATCCGTTCTGGGACGATCGGAATGAATATGATGAGTCTAACACACAGAGATGGCATGTAACGGAGTAAAAGATAAGAGATTGAAGTTGAGACTACTTACTTGGAACGTTAGGGGCCTGAACAATCTAGCTAAATCAAGAAAGTTGGGAGCCTATATTACTAGACACTGCCCACAAGTGATCATGCTGCAAGAAACTCATGCACTTCGCAAAGTTAACACGGCCTTCTTGAAGAACTGGGGTCATAACCGATACTATACGGAATACTCCACACAGGCGAGAGGGGTCCTAACCCTCATACATCCCTCGGTTGGGTTTCGATGTGGGAAAAGTAAAGTGGACATGTTGGGTCGTTTTGTCATAGTATGGGGGAGTATAGCGGGAAGGGAGGTGGTGCTGGTGAACACGTATGGGCCAAATCTGGACGATCCCGACTTCTATGTAACTGTGGCACTTGAAATAGGATGCACGGGTAATGAACACATTTTGTGGGGGGGAGACTTCAACACCATCCTTGACACCACGCTGGATCGCTCCAGCACAAAACGCCGGACACCCTCCAGAGCGGCAGAGATGCTGTCGCAGATCTTGTCACAAATGGCACTGGTTGACTCCTGGAGAACACTGCATCCATGTAGGAGACAATACACATTTTATTCGTCGGTACATGATTCAGAGTCCAGGATAGATTATTGGCTGGTTTCTCTAAGCCTCATACACCAGTTAGACAGCTGCGAAATACTTCCCCGTACTTTTTCAGACCACTCCCCTGTTATGATGACAATCACGCTAGAAAACATAACACCCCCCGCCAGAAGATGGAGGATGCCACCAAATATCCTCAGCGACCCAGAGGTAGTGGAGTCTTTACATATAGAGGTGGGGCATTTCCTCGACACCAACAGGGGTTCAGTGAATAGCTGCCACACTCTATGGGAGGCCTTTAAGGCTTGGGTGAGAGGTATACTGCTTTCTAAGTCCTCGGGTATGTTGAAGGCGGTTCGGATAGAGCTCGAGGAAGTGGAGAAACGCCTGACGAACCTGGAGGCTAGATACACTAAAAAACACGATAGAGAAACCCTTTCGGACATCAATCGTAATCTGCTAGAATTCAACAAACTGGCTAACAGAGAATTATTGTACATGTCAACCCCCAGCAGAGCACGCAGATATGGTGAGGGCAACAGAGCGGGACGCACTCTAGCCAACTTGTTGAAAGCTGAGAGGCAACACACACCGATTTCCAGCATACTGTTGGAGGACGGTTCAGTGGTCACCAGTGAGGAGGGGATAAATAGGGAATTCACCCGGTTCTACTCTAATCTATACTCTAATCATGACTCGAAAACGCCCGAGGAGGTGGAGGCATACCTCCGTGGCATCACCCTCCCGTCGCTACCCTCCGAATACAAGCTGGCAATGGACCAACCCTTGACCACTGAGGAAATCGCCGATGCGATAAAATCTTTGGCCAACGGGAAGGCGCCGGGCTCGGACGGGCTTGGTGCAGAATTCTACAAGGAGCTTAGTGAGGAACTAACCCCGGTGTTGCTGTCGGTGTGGGAGGAGGCTGTGGAGGTGGGTACTCTCCCGCCATCAATGAGAGAAGCCATAATCACAGTATTGCTGAAACCCAGGCGACCATCCAGTGAGATGTCCTCTTACCGCCCCCTTTCTTTACTTAATTGTGATGCAAAAATTTTTGCTAAAATCCTGGCCACTAGACTTCTCCCACACATGCCCACGTTGATACACCCTGATCAGTGCGGCTTCATCCCTACCAGATCGACGGCCCTCAACCTTAGGAGGCTGTTCGGTATAATGGCCCAGATAAAACCGGAGGCCCAGGCAGTGGCAGTCTCACTAGACGCTGAAAAGGCGTTTGACACGGTGTCATGGCTTTACCTGTTCAGGGTGCTAAATAAATTTGGTATAGGTCCCTACTTTCTAAGATGTGTTGGGCTGTTATACTCGGACCCGGGCGCCAGAGTGCTAACCAACCGCGTGCTGTCTGACTGGTTTAAGCTGGGCAGGGGCACGCGACAGGGATGTCCATTTTCCCCTATATTGTTCGCCCTCACGATGGAACCGGTTGCAGCAGCAATCAGGGAGCATCAGGGGCAGAGGGGCATAAAAATGGCAGGTCTGACTCAATCCATATCCTTATATGCAGACGACACACTGTTATATATTAGAGAACCAGATGTACATTTAGGCCCTGCGATAGAGACAATACATGAGTTTGCCGAGTACTCGGGCTACAGAACCAACAGGTCTAAATCCGAGATATTCCCCTTAACCCCCGCCACGAGATGCCCAACCAACACATATGGTTTGCAATGGTCCCCCGCCAAGCTGAGATATCTGGGAATAGTGGTGTCCACTGGAGCAGCCTCTCTTTATGCTGACAACCATGATCAGCTATTAGACAACATATCTGCTAAACTTAAGTTGTGGACACGGCTCCCCATTTCTCTCGTTGGTCGAGTGGCCATACTAAAAATGGTAATACTCCCGAAATTGCTATACATATTCACCAACATTCCGCTGTGGCCGGGGGCACAGTTTTTTGCAACCCTCCGATCACTGGCGGTGGAATTTGTCTGGGGAGGGAACACGGCCAGGATGAAATGGGAAAAGATGGTGGAACCTTATGACAAGGGGGGAATAGCTGCCCCGGATTTCGAATTATATTACCTTGTAGCACAGGCCCAATTTATCAAATACTGGTACGACGACCTGGACACCTCCCCACATGTTGTTATCGAAAAGCACGCCGCTCTCCCTACCGATATAAGGTCCATAATCTTTAATAAAAAACATAAGGATGACTGCCCATTCCACCCGGTTAGCGTTACAGTACACGCGTGGTCTAGACTCTTCGGCAGGCTTGGAATAGTAGCCCCTTACTGCCCGGAAGCACCCTTCTGGAACTTTCCCGGTATAGCACCGTCCTACGATCCGGGTATCCGCACAAACTGGGACCCAGATGGTGAGTTTAAACTCCGGGACATATACCCTAATGGCAAGTTCATAACTTTAGAGGAATTTAAAGTAGGGATGGGAAGAGATCCGCTGAAAATATTGCAATACCATCGCATGCGACTATCTTTTAAAGCTAGATGGCCTCTGTTCCCGGAGGAACCACCTACCCATCCATGCCTGGATGTGTTGACTGCCCAAGGGGGAGTTAGTGTCTCGGGGCTATATGCAGTTATGCAGGCAAACACACCCACAACAAACAGGATCAGACTGACATGGGAATCTGACCTGGGGATCACGATCCCGAACGAGAAATGGGAGAAATATTGTGCTCTGACAAAAGGAGTCTCCATCAACGCGGGTCTCCGCCAAATCCAATTTAAGGTGTTAAATAAGTTACATTATACCCCTCAGAAGGTAGCGAAATTTATACGAGATGGATCGAGCAGGTGCCTGAAATGTGGAGACGAACAGGCCGACTCATTCCACATGTATTGGAGGTGCCCACTCATATACAAGTTCTGGGGTGAAGTGGCATCCATCCTAGAAGATATTACACAGATTCCAGCGGACCTAGCTCCTCAGAAATATATATTTGGTGACATTGGTAAGATCTCAGTAGTGGCCCGGCGATTATTCAACGTTGCGTGCGCAGTGGCCAAAAAATGTATATTGCAACAATGGAAAAGCACGAACGCCCCGAGTGCAAACCACTTCCTTAAAGAGCTGGCCTATGTCAACGAATGTGAAGAACATTACATAATGTCCTTGCCAGGTACATGCAAACCCAAGGACATATGGGGCCCATTCAGGGTATACTTGTGTGAATTGGGGTCGGCTGGAAACAGCCCCGGGGGAACTGTTACTGTGCCAAGTGTGTAAAATCGTTCCACTGTAACCAAGTTCCGATATTGGAGAAACGTAATGTGAAATGCTATGGTATGTTATGTTGTGTAGTAAGTGTACCACCACGATTGTTAAATAAAGTTTAAAAAAAAAAAAAGAAAAACGATTTCACCCTTGTCAGAGGAGTAGGCTGGGAGGGTGATGACGAATCCGTGGGAGGAACATTCATCAGAAAAAACAGGGGTAAGTCATTTTTTCTTTGCTGCCAAGTTAACACCAGTTCCCACAAACATGCCTTGGTCGGGAATGCCCCCACGGAGGTATGTTGGCTCCCTCCCCACACTCTGAGAGTTTAGCCCCTATCCCAACATATGAAAAGTTAGCCCCCAAATTGTAGCCTAGTTACGCCTGTAAGAACGAAGCAGCTTGTGAATGCCACACTGAATCACGCCGGTCTTTTTCTGCTGTTGGTCCAGGAGCTCCCCACCCCATGACCAGTGACCAGGTTAGTAAATAAAATAGATTAATTGAGCCCATCCTGAGCGCCAAATACAGTGAACACCTGTCAGATGCCTCTATAGCAGCAACAGCACACACTAGCATCCCGCAAAATGGGATATAATAGAATCACCAACATTCAGTCCAATATCACCAAACCATTTGATGTGCCCTCCCCAGTCCCTATCACCACCCAAACCAGCCCAGCCCTCTTGTAAAACATAAGAACCCAGACACGTGGCGTGTGGGAAGTAGACGCTCGCTGTGTCCTTTATTAGGCAGGATTTAACTTTTAAGTGCTCTGTCTAGAGACATCACAGTGTAAGGATGCTGCTCTGAACTGGCATCCTGGATGCGCCTGTGAAGAAGTCCATAACCTCTTCCTGAGGTCACTTGTGCACCATCCCTAGGGTCGGCCGCTTGAGCACTCTGCTCAGAGGAGTAAATCTCTCCCAAGTAAGCTGCTGACCATTCCCATTCCGTCACTAAAATCTCTCTATAGAACCACACCACACCCACCTCTCCCTTCTATTTACATATTTTTTATTTGCCTCTTGTGTTCCTGATCATCCTCACAGCCTGTCTGCTTTCCTTTTGTTCGCCTCCTTTGTCACTTAATTCTTCATGTCGCTTAGCACACGTCCCACCATCCACCCTCATTTCATGCCCAGTCGCCTCCCAAAAAGTCTTGTACCCCAGCGCCTTCATCTGGCTCTGGGCAGTGCTGTACCTCTGTGCTCACAGCCAGCTCTTTTTCTGTGGATGCACCATGTAACTCTGGCACAACTCTTGGGTGGCTGCCATCATCGAAGAGTCTTGCCCCTGCGATACGCTCGTTTGCACATACTGTCCATGGCCCACCTTGGAAGTGAAGAACAGAAGCTGAAAGATTGCATAGACGGAACAATCTTTATTACAACACACAACCAAGAACAAGGCACTTTGAACAGCTGTACCTCATGTTGTGAATGTGCATGAGCAAAAGCAAAGTGCTGACATCAGACACGTGCACCCAGCCCACTACAGGGTAACCAAGGGTCCTGAGACTGATCACAGGGTGCCTGATCCAGCCCATATACATAGATTTCATAAATGTCCCCATCTCTGTGTTAATCTGCATCCTGGACCCTTTCATCACCTACTGGGATCTGCCCCCCTCCAATTCTGCCTAGGCATAGTTTCAGGCCAAGCTTTTTCTGAACCAGAAACAAAATTGTGCATTAATGGCCCCCACATCTGTTGTAGTAAGTTTTTCCTTCGCAACTGTATCATATCGTTGCTCCCCAAGTGCTGTACCAAAATGTGCAGCTGTCTGAAAAAATGCACATTATTGAGCACCTCAATGACCGATTCGTCCCACTGCATCCCCCCCCTTTCCCACCCAGCGAATGCTAGTACACACTAGATCCAGTTGCCATCCATAGTCGACACCCTTGCTCCTCTAGCCGCCCGCCATGTGAACGAGTGTCCCATGATCCAAACTCCTGGCGGCCTGAAAAGGAACGCACATTACATTGAATTGGAGACAGTAGGCAAAATGTACCCCTGGGACGTTAAAATGCTGATGTGCCCCAAACCCGCTTATGTACACCACCCTTATCATTCAGTGAAACTCTTGGGTACCTGAACAACCTGTAGCCATAAGCACACGTAAATGAGAAAGAGCAATGCCAAAATGGAACCGCATGACACTAAAGTGTTGTAAATTACCTGAACCCTTAACACAAAATGAAAACATTTAGATTCCCCGGCAACTGGTAGCCATGAGCACAAGTAAATGGGAGAGTCAAGCCCTGACACTGGAACCACCCCATGAGAGTAGTCTGTCATAAGACCAACATGCTCACTTTCACAAGCCCACCCCAACCCGCTCAATAAAAAACCCTATCATACCAGCCAACCTGAGCCAAATAAGATGCGCACCCCACCCTCCTGTTGGGGCCCAAGACAGTTGCCTGTCGTAGGTGACAGACAATTGGTTTTGCCACCAGCCTGCCACATGTTCGAGAGCGTTGGCCTTCCTTCACATTGTTAGCACCCTAGGTCTATACCCATGCCACGACGCATGTAGAACATGACCCTGTCAGATTTCTGCATCTGGTCTACATTCGTTACCAGCAAGGAAAGAGCCAACCAAAAACCTAGTTAAAGAGAAACCTTATACTTTTTTCCTAAGAGTCAAAAATCCTAGGCTCGTTAGGCTAATAGGTAAAGTGTTCCAAAGGCTCGGCCCCCAAATAACGAAACGTCGATCACCTTGAGAAATGTAGCATAAAGTGGAAACATCTAACAACAGACTGGCTAGATCTGAGATTTCCTGTAGGCTAATAAGGGTGAATCTTTTCAGCAAGAAACTGTGGTCCTAGATCATGCCAGCACTTAAATGAGACGCAAGATCTTAAAAACAACCCTATGATCAACTTGAAACCAGTGAATGGACCTTTCGGAATTGAGAAATTGATGAGAATTTAGATAGGTGGTGCATACACTAACAGACACCTTTTCCGCAACCTGAAGCCAAGCAAGTTGCCACTATGGGATACCCATATAAATGCATTAGCGTAGTCTAACCTCTAGTTAACCACAGCTCCAACCACATGATCTAGAACTGGGACAAAAGAGAGAGAATGGTGTAGCAGCTGAATCCTGTAAAGAATGGACTTAACAATCTCACTGACCTGTTTATTTCAGTTCAGATCTGACTGCAATTCCAGCCTACATTCTTTACTGACCGAACACAAGATGTTGAAAGTTCCAATAAAGGCAGGGAAGGTGAAATTTGTGATAGGTTTGTGATTAAATGCTTAGGCCGAAACATAATAATTTTAGAGGGATTTAGTTGTAATTTGTCAAGAATCATCAATTCTTTTACTTCCATCATTCAATAAATTATATTTTGAGTTGCATCATGTGGCAATATTGGCTCACAAATATGCTTGCGTACCATCTAGATATGAATGATACTGCAGGTTAAATTAAGAGAATATGGTCATTATGGGTTGCATGTAAATATTAAACATTGGGGCGAGCGAAGAGCCCTGACTGGCCCCACAATAATTGGGGATTGAGTCTGACAAACAGTCTTCAAGTTGACCAGTTGAGTATGATTTGACAGATAGGAGCGGAAACAGCATAACGCATGTTGGGAAATACCTGCAAAACCCGACAGCATAGACAGGAGGACATCATGCTCCACTGTGTCAAATGTTGCTGATAAATCCAATATGACCAGCATGGTACAGGCTCCTTGGTCTGCATATTTCAGTTTAATATCCCATACTGCAACCAATGTTTTCTCTGTTGCATGAGATGGTCGAGAACCTGATTGTAAACAATACAGAATCTGATATTTTTCAATGTGCTCTTGAAGTTATAAAGTAACCACTTTCTCTAAAAATGTTAGCTAGCTCAGACAGGCCTGCTATAGTTTGCTAGTTTTGTGAAAACCCTGGATCATGATGGTTTCTTCAAAAGAGGTGTAATCATAGAAGACTTTAGGGCCTCAGGAGTGACCCCCTGTTCAAGAGACAGGTTGACAAAAGTCATTACAAATTTGGCCATTTAAGAAGCTTGTTTCTGAATAACGCAGTCCAGTGTCGGGGTCTCCATTTAAATTGGTTCTTTTTAAAGCTGAGAGATGATCGAGAATTACTTCCAAAGAAGAGAAATTAAACTGAGTTTTAGTTTCCGAAGCCATATTAACAAGAGGCGAGCTCAAGGACTCTGGTACTTGCAATTTCTTGCTGAATTCCATGTTTTATCTATAAAAAAGTTTTTGAAATAATTTGCCAGTTTTCTCATAGTGGAATTTCTACGAGTTACATCATGAGGATTGCAAAACGTTTTAATAATAGAAAACAATTCCCTACATCTATTTCACGCACTGTTGTTTTATTTTGTAAAAACAGGATTTTGCCATAGAAATAGTTTTTATAGGATTTTAAGGCCAATTTAGACGTATCAAGGTATTTCTATGTTTTTGGCATTTCTTTTCTATCCTGTAATAGTCTTTTTTTATGCATTCTCGATGTTACAGCGTTATAAAGTGTATTTAGTTTTCTACATTTGACTTTCATAGGAGCAAGAGTATCACAGACAAATTAAAAACATTTTCGAATTAGTTGCGAAAGGACCACCTGCCTAGATCCTGAAGAGTCAAAGTGGGCAGGCCTTCAGAAAACACAGTTGTTGCGTCGCAAATACTGTGCGAGTGGGTAGTGTAATCTCTACTTGGTAGGCGGCTCCGTTCACTGCCATTTGGAGCACCCTTCTAAATTGGGACTGGGTCAAAGGTGAACCATCAGCATAAAGAAGCAAGTAACCCTTCACCGCTGCCCAGGCAGTCAAATACCTTTTTACAGCAGCGAACGAATAGTACACCTCAAGTACACCTCACCACCAAGATTCTTGAGACACAGAAGCATTAAAGGCAGTCCAGTTAAAAAAAAAAAAACGTTTTGGCTACTGCCATAGCTTGGTCCAGAGGTCCAGAATAGAAAAAAAAAGTTGTCTGCTGCAGCAAGAGACAACCTGTTGAATCACATTACGAGCAGCATGCCTGGACAGTAGTAAAGTGCCTTAGTGACACATTTGCCCAGTACGCTATATGCCTGCTTTTCTCTCCACATATGTCATCTGAACTTATATCGACCGAAATAGCACTTTGTACTCTTGAGGTTTATCAGAGGAATTTGTCATGCTTTTAATGTGATGAGAGGAAGACATGGGCACCACATTGGGGAGGTCCACAGTTATGTGTGAGGGTAATAGGGAGTGAAAGAGCAGGCTGGATCGTAAATATCAAAGTAAGTAGCCAAAGCAGTGTTTAATTTGACAAAGGCAAGTTTGATGGAGTAGAGAGAGTTTGTGAGGTGGTCCTCGCTTGGTCAGTGTAGAGGGCCATGGAGTTGAGCATGAATCTCTTTTTGGTGGTGGATGAAGGAGATAAAAGTGCAAGCGGGGCGGAGAAGGTAAAATGAATGAGTGACTGGTTAGAAGGTGAAGCATCAAAAGTACATCAGAGGACATGAAAGTATGAGAAAGCAAGTGTGCACTTTTATTTGAGTACACGTATGAGTATGAGATCAAGTGTGTTTGTGTGAGTTTGTGAGCGGAGGGGGCATGCATCATAATTACAGGGAAATGCTGGCAAATATTGTGGGTACAGGTGAACGAGGCAACATGACAATGGGCCTCATTATGCGGTAGGCAGTAAGGGATTACCGGCACCGGTAAGGGCGCCGGTGCCGGTAATCCCTTACCGCCCTACTACGAGGTCCCTTAGCAGGTCCCTTCCCTTCAGAGCTAATAACGGGCCCGCTAATAGCCCGTTATTGGGAGCTCAAATGGGAATGGGGAATGGTTCCCGGAATGGGGATTTACCGGGTCCTCCAAGGTCGGAATGACCCGGTAAGTCCCTATTCTGGGAACACGGACCCGGAATGCGGTAAGGGGGTAGCCATGGCGCTTATAGCGCCATGGCTACTGCCTACCGCGTAATGAGGCCCAATGTCTTACCTTTGCAATGTTGGCATATATTATAGGCACATCCAAAAATGAAAATATTTTCTTTAAGTGGAATGCAGGCATATATTGGGCACAGACAGCTTAAATCAGGATTGCCCAACTCCAGGCCTCGAGTATCGGAATCTTAATGGGTTTCCAGGATATCCCTCATTAACATTCATGAGAAAAAATGTGCATACATTTAGAGTCATTGGGGCTTATTACATGTTTGCCGGTCTAGAAAATAATTGCCAGTATTTCTGTATAGCAGCACTTTTCCGGACCACTTTTCTGGGTTCACTGGGTTCACTCTAGCCAAGAGCTGAAGTAAATCAAGCCCCTACCAGCAACAAATGGCAGGTATTTCTCCCCCATGGAGTCCAGTGACGGCACCAGGAATATCCTGGAATAACTGGGATATCAGGCACCAGTAACGATAGGTCCGTTTCCCGGTATTCTGCTGGAATTCCCAGCGGGATACCTGAAAACCTGTAATGAGGGCCATTGTAAGCAAATCTGTTGCATGCATATTAATGAGGGGTATCCTGAAAATCCACCATGTTTCCGGCCCTCAAGGCCTGGAGTTAGACAATCCTCGCTTAAATATTTGTTCTCACAGGGGGATGCTGGTGTAATGTGGACACGTGCTTTAATGTGTTCTTACAGAGGCATGCTGCATATTGTAGACCCAGCCAGCAGAAATGGTATGTATCCTTACAGTGCCATGCTAACAGACATTGGGAACATCCAGTATTAAGTTCAATTAAATGGACATACTGCCATATATTGAGCACAACCAGCAGGAAAGTGTTCTGACAGGGGCATGCTGAGAAATATTGGGTACTGCCTGCACGAAAATGAGTTCTCAAAGTGACATGCTGATATGTATTGGTCACAGCCAACCTCAAAATATGTTTTTGAATACTGGGACACAATGTTGGGCACTAGCAGGATTAAAATGTGTTTTACAGGACAACACCGGCATATTGTTTAATCCTTTTCCTATGTATGCAGCCAGCATTAAAAGTTATAAACACATTCTCCTATGTCCTGTTGGTTTGGTGACCTGGCATCTATTGGAGTTTGAATGTTGTCCCCGTACAGACCCAATTGTAAATTGTATTGCTTTTGTACCCAGTGTTTTTTAAATGCTTTTTTAAACATGTGTGCTGTAAAATGCAGCATTCCAACAAATCCCTTTTAAAAGAAATAATGTCTGGGAACCCCACTTAGACACCTTCTCCCCCCGCCCCCCTCAGTCTGTCTAACTGGCTTGGGCATGTTTGCTGCGTTTGCTCTTGCACTGCTACAAGTTCCAGGGAAATATTTATGTTCCTCCACTAGAAAATAAATCACCAGCCTCCATTGTGTCCATTTCGGCTTTCTTGCTACCCGCAATAATAATTTGGCTCTCCAGATGGGTTTGACTACAGATCCCATCAGCGCCAGCCAGCATGATCAGTGGTGACAGGTCATTGGAATTGTAATATATAACATCAATAGGTTGCAGTCCTCAACTTTTATTGCTACAATATGTGCTTACTTCACAGTCCGTGCATCAGGCAGAGGGCTCGCATGCCTTGCATCTTGGTGCCAATGGATCCGTTTTCGTATTCCTGAGGTGGGATCTGCAAAAAATATATGTGTATACTTCATTTCTATATTAATGAGGGCAAAGGCAATATCAGAATAAGTTGTCTAAAATCCTGTAAACAAAGCTACAGTAAGGTTATATGATCTACCTGCATGCACAAACTGCAAACAGGTCTCTCTGCCGGGAATCTAGGGTTGTTGTAAATATTAAAAGAACCCAGTCCTGTCCCTGATGAATACAATGAAACATTGGTTCATGTCAGCTGCAAGCTCATACTGGGGGCAGGCCTGTTCTCCATTAGGTATGAAGGCCACAGTGAAATGCAATGCAATTCCTCCCCTCTTTTACACTAGAAAGAACACAGAATCAATAATGTAAGAATGGACAGCCACTGTCTTCCCATGCCATCTCTAACCAAATGAAAAGAAGGCTTACTATACAGATATTTTTTGCTTCAACTCCACCCCATGCCCCCTCTCTTCCCCGAGCTATTTGCCCTTCACTTTTATCTTTGCACACCTGAGGGGGATGCCGCAATCAGCATATGAAGATCTCAACAACAATGTCTAGAGTGCGTTTAAAAGCCCTGGAAATATTCCAGTGTATCACTGTTATTCCCGGCATTGCAATACCATGGAAGCAGAGGACATTTACAATGTGTGCACCCTGCCATGCCCACTCCCACCCATGAAGCAAGACTGGCCCTGATGCCCAAACACCCCGAAAAGCCACCAGTCAAACCTGCTAAGGTGGCATGGAAAACTTCATGGTTTTTAAATGCTGTGTCAGAACTGTATCTGACTTCTTTCTTTCTTTGTCTCGTACAGAGGTAGAGGTAGATGTTATCCCTACCCCCTTAGAAGCCTCCATTTGAACCTTGGAAGTTCCACAAAATGCAGGCCTTTTAAAACCTCTGTCTCAACTATATCTGACTTTATTCTTTCTTTGCCTCCTCCACAGGTAGAGGTAGATGTTACATTCCAGCCTCCTTAGAAGCCACCATTTTACATCTTGTAAGCTACCTCCACACCCTCCCTTCAGCCCCTTACCTCAGTGCTGTGATCCTGCTGCTGTTTTAGGGAGACTGGAAAGAGGTCTGCCTTCTTTTCCCCTGTTTATATCTGTCTCTTGTGGAACTACTTCTGGTTTACTTTGGGAATAGAAGCACTTTTCTTAGGACAGACAGAGCTAAGGTTTCCTGCGAATATTCTTCTCTGTTTTCATTCCTTTCCCACTGCTAGCCCCTGTTTGCCATTGGGTGTCACACAAATGCATACAAACAACATATACATTAAGCTCAAACAAAGCCCTCCACTGAAACAACTACCCATATACACTTGCTTTATCCTCAGCTGCTACTCTGCACCTAAACACACACATGAAATCAATTAGCTCATTAGCACACACTCCCATGACATGCTCTTTCTCACAGATACATTGCTCAAACCCCAGCACATACATATCATCCCTGACATGCTCCCCACCCACTATCACCTGCACCACAGGGATGGCACACACAAAACAGGTGGTGGCATTGCCATCATTTACAAATTGTGACAAATCCATAGATGTCGTCACTTCTCCCTGAGGGGGAGCCAATTACTGTGAGGCCAAGGAGGTGAGGCCTCTACCCGATAGTCCCCCTGGGGGTTGTACTCAGTGGGGGGATCTCATGGGTAGAGACTCCCCCTCTGGGGACAAGGACGACTATCCAAGGAAAACACAATATTTCAACACTATACCCACCTCCCATACATCCTCATATCCCTCACACCCCACATCCATGTTACCTAACCACTCCATGTATGTATTTAGGGCCATAGGTCTGACCTCTACTGAGACGAGGAAGAGGACAGATGACCCAAGTAAAACCTTTGGGGCTCCAACTGAGACGAAGAAGAGGCGCGGAGCCATGAAGAATACCTGGTGGAATGGTAATCACCATTCTAGCTTTCTGCAGAGGCAGGACTGGGAGGTTAGGATAAAAGCTGATAAAGGACCTATAGAACTGACTGAGAAGTCGGAGGAACTGTCTTAGGTAGAGACACAGCCACACCTGCAGCCAAACTGCCCAGCACGGGAGATTCAAAGGAGATGTGGAGAAGAAGAAATCCCTCCAGTGTCGGGGGAACCAAGAACCCGGTTGCCTGGAGCAGACCTAGAGCCGCATTGGGGGCAGGAAACTGGTACCGTAAACAAGAAGCATGCGACCAGAGCCGGCGGGCAGGGAAACACCCACGCAGTCCATCGAATGACTGCAAGAGCCCAAGGAGGATCACCAGAGCGTCCAGAGGCCTTCAAAGGGCTAGAATCCAGTGCTGGTAGGGGCTTGGAAAACAGGGTCTGGGACCCACATACAGAAACCAGATATCTTCCTTGTGACAGTACTTGGCGAGAGACGGAGCCAAGTTGTTCGGAACGAAACAGAAGAGAAAGCAGGGTCTTGGACCCACATGCAGAAATTAGGTATCTTCCTTGTGACCGTACTTGGCAGGAGAGGTAGCCAAGTTGGTCATATCAAGGAGAAAGTGAGACCAGGGTTAGGGACACCACAGAAAGGACATATCTTCCTCACAGTAATGCTTGGCAGGAGAGAAAATCAAGTGGGCCGACCCAAAAAGAGGGAGGAGAGGGTCTGAGTTCCCTTCAGCAGTTGTGAACTGCAAACCAAGCCTGAGAAAGAGCCAGGGGAAGCGATTCACGCCCCCTGGCATTGTGAACTGCAAACCAAACCTGAGAAAAGGCCAGGGGAAGGGAGTCATTCCCCTAGCCTTTGTGTATTGCAAAGTAAGCCTGAGAAAAGGCCAAGGGAAGGGAGTTGTTCCCGCTGGCCTTGCGAACTACAAAATAAACCCAAGAAATGCCAGGGGAAGGGAGACATTTACCCTGGTGTTGTGAACTGCAAAGTAAGCCTGAGAAAAGGCCGGGGGAAGCGAGACATTACATCTGGTGTTGTGAACTTCGAAGTAAGCCTAAGGAAGGGCCAGGGGACGGGAGACATTCCCCCTGATGTTGTGAAGTGCAAAGTAAGCCTAAGAAAAGGCAAGGGGACGGGAGACATTCCCCTAGTGTTGTGTACTGCAAAATAAGCCTGAGAAAAGGTAAGGGAAGGGAGTCATTCCCCTGGCATTGAGGAAGTACTGAGAGCAAGATACCTGGAGAAGGGAGGCATATTCCAGGAACCCAATAGAGAAGAAACAACGATGGGCAATAAGAATATTGATGTTTGAATCAGAACTTTAATCTGGAGCATTGTTTTGTGCCTTGGAAAGGGATTGGGACCTGGGATTGGAGTGAGTCATTCCCTCAAGTAAAGATCCCCCCTCACCCTCTAAGCAGTGGAACTTTATCTTTTGAGTTTGAATCAAGAACATTACTGCTTTACAATCTGGGACATTTTTCTGTGCCTTCGAAAGGGATTGGGACCTGAGGAAGGGAGTCATTTCCTCAGGTAAAGACCCCACCTACAGTTGGAACTGTTATCCCTTGTCCACAGGAATTGAGTCCAAGAAGACCCACTACATCTTTAGTTTAGTTACAAGTGTAAGGGACACAAGCAGGGTTTTTGACAGTGGACTCTTGATTTATGTGGACATCCTGACGCAATCCGTAGTACCGTAGTTGAGGTAGGGACATCTCTCTAAGAGTTAGCGAAAGATAGATTTTCTATTTTATTTGTGGTAAACTATATGTTCATGCCAACAGCCATGCAACAGTCACACTTCGCAACCCCATTCATCCCCCATACACTTCCTTTGAAGCCCTCTCTCTCACATGCTCCACACAGTCATCCACCTCATTTACTGCCCAAACACACAACCCTAACTTCCACACTGACTGGACTAACTTTGCCAGCAACAACCACAGTTCCCATTGCACCAACATCTACCATGGATATTTCAACCAAGGCAGTTCCCGCCCTGACAATCCAATACTGAACACTATTTGTACCCCACTCATTCTCTATGCTCATTATGACCTCACACGACACATCATCTACTTCACACACTTAGCTGTAAACACCTTAGACCTTCTGATTTTTAGCAAAAATCACATCTCTGTGGAAAACAGAATCTGGGTATCATGGTGTGATCACTTTGTGAACCACTTCACTCTCACTCTGCCACACAAAATCCCCCACCAACAGTACATTCCCCACACCCCAGTGAGACAAATAAAACACATTACAACCACATCCTCAACACCACTGATGACACCCTCTACACCCCTCACACACATCCCTCCACACTCCTCACCAATTACAACACCATCATCACGCAGACTAATGAAAAAATAGCCCACTTCAAGACATAGAAAACCCACAACCACCACCATCACCATCAACCATGGTCCAACGGTTCCCTCGTATTCATCCAACTGGAAGTAGACCACCTTGAAAGAGCCTGGCAAAAGAACCCTTGGCCTACCACTAGGACACTGCTGCAACAAATTCAAAGCTGCCCACCACAAACTACAATCCGCACCACAATCGGACACAGAAACATTTTTGAATCATCAAGTCCAAGCCACCACCCACACCTTCCACATCCACTTCTGTAAGCAACTCACTCATGGACTACATTAACACTAACATAAACAACATCAGACAAGCTCTCCCCTCTGATCTCCCACTACAACACTGTTCCCCCAAACCTTCCAACACATGGAACAGTTTACACCCCATGGACAGACGCACCCTTATCAACAAATCAAAACCTGCATACTTCCTGGATGATACATGGCTAACTCAAGCGGCTCGATTTGATTTGATTTGAGGAATTCCGAACGCGCTCGAAATGGACCAAACCATATAATGGCGCGGACAAATATCCCCCCTCCTCAAAAAGCCATCCCTCGACCCCGCCCTCCATGAAAACTAACACCCAATCACTATCCTACCTTACCTCAACAGAATCGTGGAACTCTTTGCCACAACCCAACGTCAACAACATATCAGCATTAAATGACCTCCTCAACCCTTTCTAATCTGGAACTGGGCACAGCACTGATAAGGCAACACATTATACCCTCGATGATCTCCACCACATCCCTGACAAAGGTCACACAGCCCTACACATACTCCTTGACCTCACTGCTGCCCTCTATGCCATAACCCTTGCCATTCTTCTCAACATCCTATTCCACAGGATTAAACTCTCAGGCACTGTGCTTGACTGGCTCACCTCCTTCCTCAATGACATGACATACTTTGTCTCGATGCCCTCTTATTGATCTGACCCCACCCTAGTCAAGCACAAGATCATGCAAGGATCCTCCCTCTCTCCACTCCTCTTTGACCTATATGTGGAACCCCTTCGACAGACCTTTCGCAATCACAATGTCCATTTCCACCAATACGATGACGACGCACAACTATACCCCCAAATCTCATCCCCCACACATCGTCACATCCTAAAAAGCTGTTTCTCCACCATCACCACCTGGATGACCATGGCCACCCACTTCCGCAAACTCAACCTTTCCACGACAGAATACCTCCTCACCTGTCCCCTCTGACAGAAACCCAAACTCACCCCTTGGATCAAAGAACTTGCCACAGACAACCCACACAAATCCCTCTTGACACTTGTCAAATCCCTAGGCTTTGCCATCAGCCCCCACCTTTCCTTCACACAGCACATAGCTGCTGTCACCAAAACCTACAACTACAACTCCATCTCCACCACGGGATAAGACGCGTCCTTCCCCCTGGTGTCCTCTGCACCACGGTCCAAGCTCTGGCACAGTCCAAACTGTACTACTCTCAGTAACTCTCTCCACACTGGACACCCCAACAGCACTCTTGACCCCCTGCAAGCTATACAGAATGCAGGAGCCAAACCCATCCTCCGCCTACCCAAACACTCCCACATCACCCCAGGTCTTGCCCAGCTCCATTGGTTCCCCATACCCTAGATAATTTCCTTCTAAGGTCTCTGTATTGTATTCAGTTGTCTACTTCAAAACCCCATTTTACCTTTACACTAAACTCAAACCCATAACACACACAAACACCAGACAAAGTAGCAAGCACCTTCTACACATTTCACTCTGCAAATGTGCATGCACACAAAAACAAGCATTTAGCAAGTGGGGAGTCAGAGCCTGGAACACCCTAGCACTTCACATCTGCATTGCACCATCTATCACCTCTTTCCGAAAAAGCTTCAAAACATATATATGTCCTTGCACCTAATCCAGCCTCACCACATCCCCAGTCTTCACCTGTCTATCCTACTCTTCCTATCCTGTCCTGAAAGAATGTTGTGATTTCTGTTTCACCTCCCACCTTTTAAACTTTTTAATCTTATAAGGCATTCCGAGACCCTCTGGGTAGGGCCAGCGCTGAACAAAAGTTCAAATAAAATAATAATCACCACTTAAGTAGAACACTCTCTATGCTGAATTGTCCCTTTGCTTGCTTGTTGCTCCCTACAATCGACTGTGGGCTATGGTTCTCTTAACAGAAAAGTGAAATAAATGATGTAATGTGCTACGTTTGACAGGTGAGGGTGATTGACTGGGGTGTGAGACTTGAGTGTGGAAGGAGTCCGTCAGTACGATTACTTATTTTTCCCTCCCATGGCCTAGAACCTGGTGCCATGGCGTCTTCACTGGCAGGGACCAAACTGGTTTTGGGCATGGGGCTTCTTAGCCAGACCAGGGCTTGCCTCCGCCACAAATAGATTTAGTTGTTCTCCACGTTCTATTACCACCTAGAACATGTGGGTGCTAACTGCTGCTCACACTTTTTCCTCATGCAGGTTGAAAAACCTCCCAAAGGCCTTAAGCCTGCCAGAACGTTTTGCTGCAGTCTTTTTTTCCACAGCTGGGAGGGCATGCGCCAACTCAATATTACTTACTTATTTTACCAGCCTCAGAAGAATGAAATGCTTTGCCAGTTCATTTAAAATTCAAACTTGTGGCCAGAAGCTTGCACCAAAATCCCTGCAGCAAATCCATCAACACACTGAGGTACCTTAAAAATCACATTCAGAAGATATATTATTTGGGTTTACCTAGATAGGTAAAAAATAGGTCTGGTAAATGAGAAATGTATTTCTGGAGGGGTGAGCGGTGTAAAATGTGTTCCTGTGCAGAGGGAACATGCCCTTGCAGTTCAGCCTGGACTGCTCCCAATGCAGCAGGGCCAAATCTGGTTTGCAAATTGCTGGTGCCCTTCTTCAAAGAGGCAGGCTGGCTAAAATAATTATGACATGGAAGGCTACCTAAAGCAATACAAGTGTTTATGATTCTTTTAAAACCTGCCATCCAACACTTTGGAAAGTGTAAACTGTCATTGCAAGATCGAAGTGTAACCATTGTGCCACCCAAAGCCACGTACCTGTGATGTCATTTTCTATTACATAACCAGGGTTACAGTTTGCACTATAAGGCTGGTCCACTCCCCCCAACCCCCAGCCACACAACATTGTATTTAAAACGTGGCACCTCTTCCCTACGTCTAGGTCTACTGTTTCATTTTAGACAAGAACGCCACTGTAGTGCAGATCAGAAATGAAACTGCAGAGGAGGCCAAAAAAGCTAATTTACTTCTCAACTTAAGTAGGTAGAAAGGTATTAGTTTGTGCAATTCCTCTCTGAGTGATTTTTTTCCATTCAGGGATAATGAAGAAAACCTGCTGTGACGAATGTTGCCTATTCCGTAATTAGGTCTTAGCAGGGCCTTTTACTAGATGCCATTTGCTATGCAACCGGCCTACTTTCATTTTCCATAGCTCTGAAGATTATTTTATTTCTAAACTCAACTAACAGACAACTCATCTGGACTGCCTGTGTCGTTTGTTATATTAGAAACTGTTCATGCTTTGCCAAATCACCACCGTAGTGTTGTCAACGTGCAGAGGCTTGTCTGGATGATTGTGCATTGTGCAACTGGCCAGAGGATGCAGACTGTAGTCTGTAGAGGAAAGGAAAAGGGAAGGGATGAAGCAGCGAGGAAAATAGTGCACAGATAAAATGAACAGGGGTGCGGTGGGTGTGGCCAAGCGGCGAAGCATGGCGGATGTGCTCCCGTGAGCTCCGGAGCATCCCATTGTCTGGGGCCGCCTGGCCTGGTCCAGGAGAGCGACAGCCCATGTGGGGTGATCCCCCACCCCATACTTGAACCTGACCGTCGAAGCTTGAAAGCCGGTGGGGGTGTGCAAACGACCTGGAGGCCTCCCTCGAGTGATTCACCATGCGGCATGCCAAGATGGCGGCCAGTACCCATTAAGGGAAGCCAGAGGTGGACAGGCCATGGCGGGCTGGCCCTGTAAAATTTAGCCTGGAGGAGAAGTGCCTGGAGGGAGGAGGATGTCCTGGCCTGAGGGACCAATGTTCAGCACCGAGCGACGTGTGTGTTCGGCATTCTGACGGCGGCCCCCCCGGGTGTGCTGGCTGCAACTGGGGGCAGGCTCCCTGGAAACGCTGTCAGAGCGCAGGGAGAACAGCTTGCGAGCCGATGTTCCACGGCCTTCAGACAAGGATAGGACTTGTACCACTGCTGGAGCATCTGAATAAGGACGCAGAGCGGGGCTCCCGATCCCAGATACAGCACAAGCAGAGGAGGACCAGACTGCGCCCAGCATGACAGGGGTGAATGGAGCAGGCCGGATTGAGAGCACAGGGAAGCTCGGCCAGACCATTGAGCCCTAACACCGGGGGACGTGAGGGCCTTTCCGGACATGCCATTGAAGAGGAGGAGGTAGAGACTGTGGGAGCGTGGGGGACAGTTTGGGGAGAGATTGAAGGAACCCCCCTGCAGGTGAAAGGCTGTCCTGTGAACTGAGGAATTGGTACCTCGGGGGCAGTGGCCAGCACACCCCCTAGGAAATACACATTGGTGAGTCTGGGAACCCCCTCAACCTGCATCACAGCCCTCGGGAGATCTGAAAGGCAGGTCTGGAAACTTGATAGTTGGAGAAAGTCAGATCCCGGGGCAGAGGTTGGCTACCCCCCCCCTTCAGACAGCTAGAAATCCAGTGGGACGTTCATTCTGTGACCTCAACTGGGTGACATAGGTGCATAATTCCCTGAACATGGCCGCAGCAAAAACTCCAGGCAAGAGCAAGAGAGCACTAGCCGGGGACATTAGGTCCCTCATCATGGCGCAAGAAGGAGAGAAGAGACAGACGATGCAAGTGGTGGCCCAAAGTCATACCCCGAAAGATACCCTGGAGGAAGCCGATGCACCGGCCACTAAAAGAGACATCCAGCAACTAATGACTTACCTGGTGAAAGAGATCAAAACTAGCACATCTGAACGGAGCAACTCTTTTGCGGATTTGAATAGCCATGTTAGAGCTGCTGAGAAGAGACTGGACGACCTAGAAGACAAACTCTGTGAGCAAAACTTTGAACAAGGGAAAATGGGAGATCGACTCCAGAGACTGGAAGAACGTGTGCAGAAACTGCTCACGAATCAAGAAGACCTAGAAAATAGATCACGATGAAGTAACATTAGAATTCGTGGCATATCCAGGACTCAGAACTAGAGCAATATGTGCAGGACCTTTTCCGCCAAGTGCTGGGCATCCCAGACACAGTTGATATCCTGCTGGACCGCACTCACAGAGTTTATTCCCAGCTCCAGAAACAAAGAGGCCTACCCGCGGATGTCCTGATGAAGGTCCATCTCTTTAAGACCAATGCAGAAATAATGACAGCGACAAACGTACTGGGATTTTAACCTGTGGGATTCCCTCCCTCAACTTTTCGAGCATTATGAACTGAACCTGTCGGGACAGTTGGCCGGCGCTCTCCAAACCCTCATCCGACCATTGTTGGGTATGCCTAAAAGTCGATCTGAGGACCCCACACCGAGGTCTGGGGTTGAAGGCCACGTGGACAGTTTACTAGTCTCTTTTTCCCCCTCCATATCTCCCACAGTACCCCCAGGGCTGGATGATTTTTTCATTTAAATGGAATTTTCTTCTGTGAGGCACATAAGAAGTCCCTTACCTTTCTAGGATGTGCCACCAGATCTTCCAGGAACCACCAATAGGTTCAGAGATCCTCCCGTATATGCTCCAACATTACCCTCAACTGAGCAGCCCGATAATAGCCCTGGAAGGCTAAATCCTCCATATTCCCTTGGAAGGGTTAGAGTCAACCTCTTAAGTCTCAGCCTTTTGTTTCCCCAGATAAATCTTGTCACCATGGCGTTTATTCATTAAAAAAGCCCTCAGGGAGAACCACTGGGAGAGTGACGAAAAAGCAAAGGAGTTGGAGCAGGATATTAATTTTCACTGAGGTCATCCATCCATACCAGGGCAGTACGGCTCCCACTGCTTCAGATCCAACATAATTCTTACCAACGTTTGGGTGAAATTTATCTTAACTAGACTCGACAGGTCGCTAGTAATGCAGACCCTAAGGTACTTGATACCAGTAGTCTACCTACCCTTACTTCAGAGTCGATGAATGAGTTTCCCTTCCTCAGCGGCATTACCCAAGATGTATCTGCATTAGGGGTGTCACGGTATTAGTTTTATGACGGTACGATAACCTTCTTGCCAAATGACGGTATATCATGGTTATCGCGGTATAGCAGGTGGAGTTAACTAATTAAAAAAAATATTTTCTAAAAGGTCATAAATTGTCAGATTCATCATCACAAACAAAACCAGGCACCCAGGGCCAGAATTGGACTTTTCAACATACTTTCCACTGAAATGCCCCCCTTGCTTCCACCAAACACACGTGTGGAGAGGAGGTGTGCGGGGGGAAGGGAGCCTTGCTGGGACTGGCAAAGCAAACGGAATAGCTTTTCTTAAGTGGTCGTTTAGGCTTTTAGCTCCCCCACTGGCTACTGGTGAAGATGAATATGTTGCCATCTTGATAATCTGCATGCCACAGATCAATGGAGGCTGATGGTAGAATAAACTTGTGCGCATACACGCACACACACTCTGTCTTTACGTTACAGCCTTTAGTTTACTTGCGGGCCAAAAGGTGTTCAGCAATCACGGACATGTTTCCGTTTGGTATGGCAGAAGGGACTACCCGCAGAGATGAGTGAATTTCGCAGTGTGACTTATTATATGTAAATTCAATGATGGAGCCAGGGAAATCCCCCAGTGTCATATGTTTAGCAAACCTTATCCATTATAAATATATAAACCCCAAAGCCGCCATCCCAAAGTAAACCCTTTTCCTTCTTGGCACTGTATTTATTCTTGCTATTGCTAATATATTGATTTTATGCCAGGCATGTGTGGTTTATGGAATGGCATTAAAAACTGCTCCAACTGAAACTACTTGGTAGACGGCACATCCAACAGTGCAAGACCAAGACTGTGCAGCACTTGCTTACTGCAGCCTTTCCAAATCAGATTGAAAAGCACACTTAATTGTATAAACGGCATACCGGTATAAACAATGTGACGGTTATTATTGTTCAATTAAGTGGTTCACGGTATCTTTAACGGTATACCGTTATACCGTTACATCCCTAATCTGCATTCACTTTAAGACCCGAAAAGGACCCAAACTGTGAAATCTGCATAACCAGTTCCAGGAGAGAGGACTAGATATCAGTCATATAGGCCAATACATCGTCCGCAAATAGCGAGAGTTTGAATTCTATCCCCCACATGTAATCCCTGGTATTTGTGGGTTGGATCTGATCGAGATTGCTAGTGGCTCCATTGCTAAGGCATACAACATTGAAGACAGGGGGCATCCCTGCCGGGTTCCTCTGGAGAGGTAAAAGGGTTCTGTTAGAGATCCATTCACCTGGATACATGCTGTTAGGGATCTGTACAATGCCACAACCCACTTCCTAAGGTTTTCCCCAAAGCTCACCCTGTCCAAGACCGTCATCATGTACCGCCATTCCACCCAGTCAAAAGCTTTCTCTGAGTCTATAGTCACCAACCCTGCTTCCACATCTCTCTCCCTGACCCAGTTCATCAAATCTAAAGTCTTCCTGATATTGTCAGTGCCCTGCCTTCCCCTTATAAATCCCACCTGGTCCCCATGGACTAACGTTGGTAAGACCCCTTCGATTCTATTACCCAGTAGTTTCATCAAAATCTTAACATCCACATTTAAGAGGGAAATTGGTCTATAAGATGAACATAATCATGGGCCCTTACTCTCATTTGTAACACCACTATGATTGCCCCAGCATTGAGTCAGGGAGGGAACCACCTGCTGGGACTGCATTAAACACCACAACCAGATATGGTTCAGAATGGATCTATATTGTTTGTAAAACCATACCAAAAAGCCATCACTGCTTGGGCTTGTGCCCCCCTTCAAATCTCTTATCCTCCACTTCTACTGGAACCTCTATGTTTGCAACCGTTTCCCCAACATTCTTTGGATTGACAGCCGATCTAAGTACTTCAGAATGTGGGAGACATCTCTCAAGTACTCTGCAGTGTAAAAGTGACCAAAGAACTTTCTGAATTCCTCCCCAATCTTCTCCATATCGTCCATCATGGGACCCGCCAGGACCCTAAAACCTGTCACCAACTTCCTCTTCCATTGCTTCCGCAGTTTTCATGCTAAGAATTTGGCTGCTTTATCACCCTTTTCATAATATTTCTGCCCAGGAAACAGGAGCTTTTTCTTAGTGTCCTGAACTAATAACATCTTCAGCTGTGCTTCATACCTTCTCAGTTTATTTCCGTTTGGTATGGGGGAGCCAGCTCGGTTCCCTGACCATATTTCTGATATTGGTCCACACAGTTCCTCCTCCTGTTGGAGCCTCTCTCTTTTTTCCGGGAGCCTATTCTTATGAGAGACCCTCTTATTGTGGCTTCAAATCCCTTCCACAAGGTCTGGACCACCACTTCATCCTTATTGTTATGCTCAAAGTATTCCTTAATATCACAATGCAGAGTTTGCGCTGGTACTTTATCTGTAAGGAGGCCACCGTGACAGATCCATCTCCCACTTGGTTTCCGGGTTGTCCAGTTCCCCACCACTATGCTCACTAAGTCGTGGTCTGACCATTGGACTGTTTCTACCTGGTATACCCTTCATATATCGCCAACCAATATTATATCAATTCTCAAGTAGGAATTGTGAACTGAAGAGTAGTAGGTAAAGGGTCTACTTCCCCCACCGCCTGTATCAGTGAATCCAAAATCCCCATCTCTTATCGGCAGGGTCAGAGATTTCCCCATTCTCTTACAATCCTTGTCAGGGTCCAAGACCATATTAAAATCCCACCCACTCAGAAGACGACCGTCTACAAACCCCCTCAATCTGTCCCGTACCCCTTCCCAGAACCATATTTGGCCCAAGTTGGGGCAATAAATTGCTCCCAATGTCAGGGGGTTCCCCTCCGTGCCATTTATAAACACGGACCTACCATCCTTTTCAATCATCTGCCCCTCCACTTTAAGATTTAGTCGGCTTGACAGTAAGATTGCAATTCCTCTTTTTTTGGAATTAGCCGAAGCCCTATAGATTCCACCCACTACATAGGTGGTTCTTTTCACAAAATGTCCAATTGCGACCAGTGGAATTCCTCCAACATGGACCTCTTTGACTGTTAATTCACCCCCCTAGTGTTCAGGGAGCCTATAACTATATCAACCCCTATAATCCAAACTTTGGTTAACCTCTATTACCACCTCACAAATTCTCTCCTGTCTTGCTATCCCCTATACGATCCACCTCTTCATCGGCTTTGTGTTACAGCTTTGGGCAAATTCCCTTAATCAAGACTTTTTATAAAACGTCCCCCAAACTTCAAACGTCCCCCATACCCACCTCTGCCCTCCCCTGACACACGACCACCCCCCCTAGCATCCAGTCCTGATCAACTTCCAATGTGATCTCAGACCGGACCACCAGCGGTCATCCCTGCATCCAAGCAGTCCCCCTCTCCCATCATCTCCACAGAGCCCCCAACTCCCAAAAAATTACCATAACTTTAACAATTGACATAGTCGCCCCCCAACAGCTCCCCGCTCTCCCTCCTCCTTTCCTTCCAAAGTGATTCCTTTCCTCCATCCACTCAATTCAAGTCCAATTTTCGGCCCCCATCCTTCCTTTTGGTACTCACTCCCCTCCCTCCTCTGTATTGTCTCTATAGAAGACCTAGTCTAGTCTCTACATAACATCCATCAGGTAGGGCCTCTAGGCGGAGTGTTTAACTTCTACTTCCGGGAGCCCAGCATATAGAGCTTATTAGTCTGATTGATGCACCACTGCTCTCCCCACAACTCGTTCCTCGTTCCCCTGCGTAGGCTTCTCTGGGGCTCCCAGCACTTCCTTCATAACCCTTTGTCTGTCATCCTCAGTGATCAAGTGGTATTTGTAGCCTTAATTCTCAAAGGAGATTGAGAAGGGGAAACCCCACCTGTAGCGAATACCTTTTTCATTGAGCTACTTTGTTAAAGGCCCACACATTCTGTGTCTCGCTTAGGTGAAGGAGGACCGTTCCTGAAAAACAGTGATTCTAGCTGCTCCCTGTTGTATCGAGCGCACCTGTCAAACTTTCTCAAGGATTTTCATCTTCTCATGGTAATGAGGAAAGCGCGCCAGCATCGACCTCGGGCTCTGTGCTGTTCCCCGGCTGTATGAAATGTCTGCAATGAGCCTCTCCAGTGCATTCGAGGGTTAGGCGGGCCTCCAAACACTGGTAATCTGGTCCAGCTTGCCTCTCTCTTCCGACAGGTCGGGCTGCTGAGGGTGCGGAGATACTCCCTGGTCAGGGGCGCAATCGATGTTCAATGGCCAGGGAGGAGGGACCCTTTTATACCACATAACCCTTCACTGCGGTCTCCCTCAGGGAGTGCATCCAACCAGCCCCGCAGGGTTCACCCCAGGTCACTACCCAGGACCTGCTGTAGGTTTCCTGTGGTCCAGGCTTGGCCATCGACTCCTGTCCCCCTGAATTGTTGCGGGGGGTGTGCTGATCTGCCTCCCCGCTCCGCAAAGGGCTACAGTGTTGGCTCTGGTTTTCCTCATGCTCTAATCACCACTCCCCTGCCCCAGATTAGGGGGAGACAGGACACCAGGCCTTTCTTTATTTTGGGTCCTGCTGGAGGCCCTCCCGCACCCACAGGCCTGCCAACCTGTTGATCTGGCCTTTTCTTCCCGTTACTCCTACTGTCTTCTTCAACTCCTTTCTCTGGCCTGTGTTATCCCACCTTCAAGTCTCCAACGGGACCGCCGCCGCTCCGTAGTCCCCACACCACAGGATGTATCGCTCCATGTTATATCGGCATTGGGCACCCCGACCCTCACCTCTGCTCCCAGGGTCGCGTGAATCTCTGCCAGGATCTACTCTCCTCCCCGCTGATGGGTGCTCACCTCTGCCGCCCTCGGCAACCTCCTCACCAGGAGACGAAGGCCTTTGGGACTCTGTGGGCTGCCGCCCTTTGCTGTCTCGGGCTGCTCAGAACTGAAGAGCACGGCCCGCCACTGCCGTCTCCTGGGCCCAGGTTCTTTCACCTGTAGCTCCTGCTAGGGGAGCTCAAATTACCTCAATTTCAGGGGCCTGGGGGTGCGCAAGTCAGATCACCCCTGCAGGATTCAATGGGGGGGGTGGCTCTGACCCTTTTCTGCCCAGATTACTAGAAGCTTAGTACTGAGGTGCCTTTATTGGCGCGCCCCCTGGTGGCCAACCTAAACTACTATCTAGCAGCACAGATAAAACCAATCACGGACTGGATCTCCCCGAGGGAGATAAAGAAATGGAGGGACATTGAACAATGGGCATAGAATATCCCCCTGTCTACCCTACCTTTCTACATGAGGGCATCTACACAGAGTAGGGAAGCTCCTGTCCTCGTCAGAACACTCGCTGGCCTGCTGGGACAAGAGATTGAGGAGCACCGGTATACTTCCAGTGGGACCAATGACCCCAATTCTGCACAATTACGAATTCTATCCTGCTGTGGGATGAAAGGGATGGGAGGCTTGGGAGGCTCAAGGTACCCTACGACTACATTACATGTATCTAGGTGGAGTGCTCAAGACGTTTGAACAATTCAAGAATGATCTGGGGATAGGAGAGAGGGAAAGATACCACTATGTTCCGCTTTGCCACAAGATAACAGAGAGACAGATCAAGGAGACAGGGACTAGAGAAGCAGAGGGGATAGGACTGGCGATGGCGGAGCGGATGGAGGGAAGGCAACTCTCCAAACTATACAGGCTGCAGGAGAATACCTCAGATAACGGGTTGCCCTCATATGTGACCAAGTGGGAATAGGAATTGAGAATGACAATCCCGGAGGAATCATGGGGCCGAATACAGTAGAGCGCACAAAGGGCATCTAGATGTACCACCATAAAGGAATGGATGTATAAGAACATTCAGAGATGGTACATGACCCCATCAAGGATCCATAAAATTACTCCCTCAACCCCATCGACGTGCTGGAGGGGATGTTCACAGATCAGAAACATGGCTCACATGTGGTGGACATGCCCAATAGCCCAGGTATGTTGGGAAAAGATTGCACAGTTGATTAAAGATACCACAGGATGTGTGCTCCCAATGTCACCGCTTATTATAGTGTTGGGGGATGTTGTCGAAGAGGGTGTGTACAGTATGACAGGGGTCACATCCACCTTAGTCACACACATATTCAACGCAACTAGACACAACCTGGTCAGTTTTGGAAGGAATTGGGAGGGCCCATAGTAGCACACGGTTGGGTAAAGGTTTGGGAGGTGGTGTTCATGGAAAACATCACGGCACTGATGGACAATAGCTTTTCAAAGTATTACCACATCTGGGCCCCATTTATTGATTACGTGACAGATAAAGTAAACTTCTACCACAGACCATTGCTCTTCAAACAATTTGCACTGGTATAGTTGAAGGCCCCGTGTGGGAAAAGGGCAGTGTCGCGGTCCCTCCCCCCTCCGCCAAATCGCTACTGAGTTTGCTCACCACTGGTCCTGGGGAGAACATAGTAATTCTTTGGAGTTATTGAAAAAAACAAAACAAATGAGGAATGGAGATATACAAGAATGAATAGACTTGTCTAGGGGTTACTGTAAGTACATTGATAATACGCTGCAAATGATGTATTAGCTGAGTAATGTTATGACAATTAACTGTTCGCTAAGATAAATAAAGGTTTAAAAATATTTTTTTTAATGAACAGGGGGTTTTAAACAGGGTTTGAACTGGTTAAAGGAAGAAGGCTAGTGTATGTGATAGATTGAATGAATGTTGATCTAGCCAAATTAGATCAGATATCATAGGGTCACTTCTGAGATGCCTGAAGGAGAAGGGAATATTTATCGGAGGGCAGTTTCAGAGAGAGAAATAGGTCTAACTAAAAGTTGTATAAGGTTGTGTGGCAGACTCAAGAAGAACCTTAAAGCATGCCAGATTTTTGTTCGAAAGGGCATTTAATTTTCCCATAAACATTGTAATTATGGGTCTGCTAAGCCAAGTCACCAGGAGAGGCTAATCGAGAATCGACTGTGTAAAAGGAGAATGTGAATGGAGAAATGGGCCTAATAATGCCTGCACCCTTATATGTGAAATGTTCTAGTGATATGGGTATGTGTTTGGTGCAGGAAGGTCAGGCTTTGAGGCCTTACACAAGAGCTGGGTGTCACTGTTAGCATGGGTCTTTTGAAACAGTGTTTAGTGTAAAAGGACAGTAAATGCCCTTCTACGTAATCCCTTTTCCTGAAAGTCCCCAAATGACCAGGTTCTGTAAACCGGAAAACCGTAAGGAATTAGATCACTCTTAACTGAGCGTGGGCTTTAAACAGGGGCTTGCCTGAAAGTGATACCCTGGACCGTTCATGCTGTAATCTTAACTGTCACACCCCTGCCTTACACGAGTTGGCAATGGTTGACATACTGACCGAGACGGGCAGGAGAAGAAGGGTTTCAGGTAAGTGTTTGTCAGTGTGCCTGTGTGTATGAAAGGGGACAGTGTAGTGGGGAGGGGGCCTGGGGAGAACGAGGGTGTCTGAGTTTGAGTATATGTACGTGAGGCAGGGTTGTGGCGGGCAGAGGTTGAATGGGATGTCTGGGTGAAACCCCTATTTTCAAAGGGCTGGCCGGGGGGCAGGGGAGTGTCCGGAATTGATATATTCTGAATATTAAAGGCCGCACAAAATCGGCCGAAAGAAATCGGTCATCTTCGGTGCAGCCTTTAATATTCGAGATTATCACATAGAACCTAGCGTTGGTTTCAAAAAAGCTCATTACCTTATTTTTCTCTGCTCCTCTGCAATCTAAATTTCCTTTCTTACTTTTGACAACGCTACACTCTACCTGCGTTTATGCCACAGGTTTATTTGAACCTTTAATGAGTATAATGAAAAGCCTATTACATAGCAACGTTACTATCCGAGGTTAGCCAGGCTTCAAATAGGAAGAAGCCCTTGTGTTCCAGTACTTTGATCACGCTGCTTATGAAAAAGCTGCCTGGGATGGCAGAGCAATTTTTCAGTACTTTGTTCAATAGTATGCATCAGATGTTGCAAGGAGATTATGGAGGGATAGAGTGAGCACTGAGGGGTTGCCTCCTTTTGGGGATGGTTTAGGAGGTAGGAGGTTTGTCTTTTTTTAATGGTAGGTTAGATTTCCATGGGTGCATCTTGGCATAGTACTGTACTGGTGATGTAGTGTTAGTGCTTACAAGGTGCCCTTTTTGGGGTTGATCCTGGTTGTTGTGTCTTGTGCATGTGGTGCAACAAGTCAAGTTTGACTGGCTGACTGAGTAGCCATATATCCAAGGGCTGCCTTGTGGGGTTCATAGGCCAGCACCTCAATAAGTACCTGTGGGCCATGGAAGAGGGGTGTCGTGTTCATATCCCTGGATGAGGAACAGCTAAGCGCTCACATCTATAGGCTTTAAAACCCTGTGGCAAGAGGATCTCTGCCACAACAATGTATCCCTTTAAGGCGCTACTCAAAGTGTGATTATCACAACATGAAATATAAAATATCTTCTGATATGTTTTAATGTCACAAAAATATAACATATCCAATTTTCCAGTTTTACACTTAAAGTAAAAACTACTATTGATGTTTAGCATCAGTGTACTTCGCATGAGCATTATTCGATGCTATCATATAATAATATCATCATCATTGGCTATCATATTTTATAACAGGATAAGAAAATGGGCTTACTTTTTTTCAGGCATACAATTGACACCGTTTATAAAAGGGGTACATTACAAGTCAAACCTCCAAAATGAAAACAGTTCTCATCAGAACTCTAAAAGTAAGTTAATTACATATTTTTTTGCTATGTTAAGATACAAGATAGATTTTATGCATGCATTTCAATGTGAGCAATATGAATAACATAAGTTTGATTTTGACTCTAATTGAGAATACCAACTCAAGTCCATTGAATCAAGAAGGTTATTTAGTTGTAGAGATTATTGTGTACTTTACCTTTCATAGTAAAGATCCAAGTTGTGGTCTTGGGCGGGTGGTGTGGGCAGTCAAGTTTTCAAGCCAGGTTCATTAGTCACTGGTCCATGGGGCATGTTGTTCGGGTAGTCATAGACTCATAGCACGTGTCTGTTTAGTTCCTGAGGCCAATGGAATGCAAGAGCTGTGTTCAAATCCCTGGAGCAGGAAAACCTAAGAGCTAATTTCACCCCTGCTCTGCTTCCAGCTTCTGTTCCATTAGCTTGCTTGCTCTGCAGTACTGGAATGCTCTCCTTGCCTGCATCAAGGCAGTCCAGCAGGTAGAGGTGATCAAGACTAGAACGAAGTCCCAGCTGCTAGACAGTGAAGTTGCACGTTCTGGTACTCATTCCAACCCTTTCCAAGTAATCCCCTGCTCTGTCCAAACCTACAGATGCCACTTCGTTGTCAAGTATCCCCTTCCATGTCACCATACTCTACCCCTCCAGCACACAACATATCAATATCCAAATATTTTCAGGAACTCTGTTAAGACACCGAGAAATTGAGCTCTTCCGACACTTGTTGTGCTATGTAGGAGGATTCTGGTCTATGTGCTAACCCAATCATCCAAATAAATGCAAGAAATATAAATAAATAAATCCTTAAGCTGCTAAACTGGGTGGCAAGAAGATATTTGCCAAACCAGTGTATCGCTTTAAGGCAGGATTCGGATAATAATTTCTGTAGCATGAAATAACACATATCTATATCTATTTTAATGTCATCAAAATGTCCTTAATGCAGTTACCCAGTTAAATATTAAATACGTTGTAATATTTACGTTTAGTTTCAGTGTGTGTAGCATGGGAGTTAATCACATTTTTTATATATTGATATCAACATCAGCAAAGATATTTTACGATATTAGGACAAGAAAAAGTGGTTCATTTTATTGTATTGCTTTTCAGCCATACAGTTGACACCGTTTAAAAAAGGGAGTAATTATAAGTCGTGCTTCCAAAATGAATACAGTTCTCAACAGAACTCTCAAAGTAAGTGCATAGCATGTTTATTAGTATGTTACGATAGATACAATCTTGTATGCATGCATTTTAATGTGGCCATTTGAATACTACAGGTCTGGTTTTGACACCTATTGAGAATACCAAAGCAAGTACATTGAATCAAGTTGAACAACCCAATAAGCGTATTATGCTGACTGGAAAAAAACTGTCCATCGACTAACAGAAAACGTGAGTAATCCCTCATTGAATTAATTTGTTAAGTGATACATTTATTTCTCCAACATTGGATCTTTCATGGATTCACATGCTATTGCATATTCCCCCTCATCAGGCTGGGAATAATCAGTAACATTAAAGCAGTTTACCTTTAAACTGTCACTCTATCAGAGTCATTCTGGGTCATAGACAGCCAGGAGTCCTCAACTTTTTCTCTGCTCCAACTTCAAGGTTTTTTGTCTATTTTTGTATGTTTTTCCATCTAAATATTCAGGGTTGGTTCTACTTCACTCCTCGCCTACGGCAGTGAGGTTTTGGGCCATCCCATTACCTCAGGAGATCCCATCTTCTGTCTTCGGCCTTCAAGAGTCAGTGGAGATGACAGAAACCAGAAGGAAGAGCCTGTTCAAGGCTTGCACGACATGTAACCTAAAGAACATTTACATAGAGGATGTTCACCAACAGTGTCTGTACTGCCTTTACCCAGACCATGACTTGGCGAACTGCACAATCTGCCAGTAATTTTCATCCAAGACCAGTAATGACCACCACCAGTGGTTAATGGCGTGGTTAGAAGAGGTTGCCGGGGCCTGTGACTCAGCTTCAGTCCGTAGTTATGCCTCTGCCAGGCTGAGTAAACCACTAGAGTGAACTCCCTCTTCAAAGAGGTGGAAGTTGCACGAGGAATCTTCCCCGGGGAAGAAAACTAAAAAGGGATATGGACCACATGCTCAGGCTAGACCCTCGTCTGCAATGTTTTTGATGTCCTTATCCATGTCTCATTGACCACTTTGGCTCCTAAAACACCATTGTCAATGGTTTTGTCATCCGAACAATCTTCGGAGAAATGTAGCTCTTCTAAGACTACAGTCCATCCATTCGCACCTTCATCGTAGACAATGCTGTCGACAACCCATAGTTGACCTAGATCCTCATCGACGACACCGTCAACGATCCCATCAACCACCTCTTTGACTACCAAGTCTTCATCTACATCAAAGACTAAGTCTACTACCACTAATATGCCATCACTTTGCACATCTGCAGCATCAACAACACCTATCCAACAGTCATTGGTCTCCACGTTCCCAGAGGGAATGGCTGTGGACAGGGAGGTTCCGTTTGCACTGGCCTACCTTCCCAGGCCAACGCGTGCACAGCCACTGTTTTCTCTGTCTCCTTATGTACCACCAGAAGCCCCCTGTCCATCCATTGCTCCTCTGGCGCAATTACTACAACGGGTGCAGACTCAAACATGAAATTGGATATACAAGAGGTTGAGCCCTCCGAAGAAAATAGAGAGAAGACTGTGCCTCCTGTGGTGAACATGGCGCTCCCATTCCCATCAACACAAGGTCTTCCCATACCAAGAGGCCTCAGGGGACCCCTGCTCCAAGGTACAACCCCACTGTTCCTCCAAGGTCTGGCTCCAGGGATATGTCAATACACATACTCTCCACACTGCATACATTAGTTTCTAAACTCCAGCAACAACTTCCTGCAACACTGTTACCTTCTCCAGCGCTACCTGGCAGATTCACAGCAAGGGAAGCTTTAATGCCACCGCCACCTTCTGGATCTGCTGCGGGATGACCACCTGTAACTCTTACGGATACGGACGTAGATATCAACGACTACCCGACCAATGGTTCTTCAGGCATGCACTCTACAGATAAGTTTGATAGATGAGTTTGAAGATCTAGTGCCAGGCGATGGTAAGCCAGCAGACCTACTGCCAAGATGTTTGCCCCTAGACATTGGCTCCTTTTAGGCTCTAAGGTCACGAGCGGCAAAGATTTTTGACCTTCTGCCCGAAGAGCAGAAAAGGGAGGGATTTCTTTACCAACGACAGGAGTCTTCCAGAAAATAAATAGTGGCTATTCAGGTATTGGAGGATATTTGGGAAGACTAGCCACTAGTAATGAGAACCCCCCTTCTTATCGCCTCCCAAAAAAGGCTGCTTCAATAAAAAATAAAAACAAGTTACAGAGTCAGCACCCAAATGCCTGCACATGCAACCTTGTCATTACTCAGTTGACTCTGCAGCTGCCCGCAATCATTCTGCCAATCCTTCCTCTCCCTGAATGTTTCCTCCAGATAAAGAGGGCAAGCAGCTGGATGCCTTTGGTATGAGGGTCTTATCTACAGCCGCAACAGCCATCAAGGCGGTAAACCTGCTTGCGATTCACTCCGGCAACGATTGTGAGCTATGGTCCAAGCCCGGACCAATACTATACTTCCTCCCAGATGACAAGCGGGATGAAGCACTTACGCTATTGCATGAAGGTTTGGTGGCATCAGACAACGCTATTTCTATCGCAGTGGATATAGTGGATACTGGGTTCTGCCAAATGGGTAATGGAGCAGTGCTGCAATGTCAAGGATGAACGTCAAAGCCACCAATTTTAGACCAGAAGTCCAATCAAAGTTGTTCGACATGCCCTTTGATGGCACTGACATATTTGGAAAGAAGCTTGATGAAACCCTACAGGCCATTACGACTGAAACCGAGGCAGTGCATTCTCTGAGCACTCTACAACAGCGCCACAAGTGCGTTTGTTCAGGTAAAATGAGATTCTCAAGAACTTCAAGGGACTACAGATACTCCTACTGCCCACAAACATCCCTGACCGGTGCTTCCGAAGAGGGGGTGGGTATAAGAGTAGATCTCAGCCCTACCAAGGAAACTTGCGACAATGCCGAGCCTCCTCCAGACGTTAGGTACCACAGCAACCCTGACCAGGCCACGGTCCTGACCCCCCATTTCTGCACCACTGTGAGGGGGTGGCCAGCTGACTTTGTCGATATGATATATGATATGATATGTTATTTATAACGTGCTTTATACCGAGAGGTTTCTAAGCACGGACCCAGGCATCGAACCTGTGTTTCTCTGTGTCGCCTTGCTTCCAAGGCGAGCACGTTACCCCTGAGCTATCCTCTCAATCAGTGGAAGAACATCACCACCATCATCATTCAGCAGGGCCATACCCTAGAGTTAATTGGAAAACGCCCCTCAATTCCTCCCACCCCAAGGCGGGAAAATCACCACTCCTTGCTTCTCCAAGAAGTTCAGTCCCTCCTATAAAAAGCAGCGATCAAACCTGTGCTGCCGCACATCCTAAGCACCGGAGTATACTCCAGATACTTTCTGGTAAGAGGTCAGGGGTATGAAGGCCAATACTAGACCTCAGGAAACTCAACAAGTTCCTCAATTCCCAAAAGTGGTGGGTTCAGTGTTTTTGGAGATATGCATTGGGATGGAATCTTTATAACTGCAGGAGATGTCCCTGCAACCTAGTAGGGGAAATCTCTGCAGTGTTTACGTTATCTTAGATTGTTTAGTGCATTCAAGAGCATATGGCATGAATTCCCAGTGGAGCCCGAGAATGATACGATACTGGGATACATCATGCTAGTGAGACCCGGGGTCTGGTCTCTTCCCTACATCGGCTCGTGCAAGATCTTTTGCCTGAATCATTACAAAAATACACTCCTTATGGGGGAGGGAGCTGCAACTATACATAACGGATGATATTTGGAAAGATATGTGGATGCAAACACACGGTATCTCACACAACTCTCGATTTAGGCTTATTGAATTTAAGATGCTTAACAGGTATCGTTACACTCCAGCCTGGCTGCGACTGTTCTCCCTAGCGGGATTCCGTGGCTGCCCTAGGTGCTGGAGGGAAGACACAGGGTATCTCCATATGATATGGTAATGTCGAAATGTTGCCGGGTTCTGGAATGAGTTATGTACTGTATTGACGGATATAACTGCAAAAGATGTTACCGCTATCCCTATGCAATGTCTTTACCATGTACATGAGTAGGAGATAGGCCATATGCGGAAACTTGTCAGTCTTGTTTACTCCTGGCTGTGAAAAGTATTTTAATACAATCGACAAGCTCCGGAGCGCCAACGAAGAGGAGCTGGCTGTGGGCGATCACCCGGGCAAATGACATGGAGGAGCAATGGGCTGTTACGCAACTAGCTCATTCCTGCCCAAATGATGTATGATCCCCGTTCAAAGTATATCTTATGCGCATATGCCAACCGCAAGACAATACTGCGACCTCACCCAGGGGATGGAACTGTGACCCAAGCCATAACTGGTATGGAACTATGCGAGTCTGATGCTACCACCATCATGTTTACATATGGAAATTGGCCCTGCTATGTTTACCTGCTCTTTGTTGTTCCTTTAGGACGATGATTTCCTTCCGACTCCACATGTCATGTATTACTGTTATGTTCTATGAGATGCTAAGGGCCCTAATATATAAATATATTTTAAAATTCCCAAAAGTTCTGCATGGTAACACTGCAACACATCCTGGGCCAACTTCAAGAAGGGGATTTCCTCTCCTCTCTCGACTTAGAAGATGCTTACTTTCACATCCCCCTCCACCAGGGCCACAGACGCTTCCCTCGGTTTCATGTCCTAGGAAGACACTACCAGTTCAAAGCTTTACCATTCGGCCTAAAGTCAGCACCAAGAGTATTCACAAAATGCTCATCTCTGCTTGTGGTCCGTCTCTGTCATTCAGGCATCCATATTTACCCATATCTGGATGGCTAGTTGGTGCAAGCCCCATCTCCGCCATTAGCGTCGCAACACACTGTAGATACCATCCAGTGTCTCTCATTTATAGGGTTCTCAGTGAACTTTGCAAATTCATGCTTGCATCCTACACAGAACTCTGTTCCTACGCTTACGCCTCAACACTCTTGCATGTGTCACCACACGTTCAGAGGAGAGAGTGAAAACAGTGCTTAACAAAGTCTGGCAACTGTCCAGTCTCCAGATCGCATCGGTCCACTCACTGAAATCCCTCTTGGGAATTATGTAATTTTGCATCCTGTTAATCCCGGACTGCAGGCTCCAGATGTGGCCTTTGCAAGAGTTCCTAGATGCCTCAGGGACTTGGGAAGATAAACTTCACCTCACACCATCTTTCCGCCATGCTGTCCAATGGTGGAACTGACAGCTCAAGCTCGCTCAGGGAGCACCCTTTTGTCTTCCTGCACATCAAGTCACTGTGACCATAGATGCAACCCTGGAGAGGTGGGGATTCCATACAGGAGAGTTCCATGCCAAGGGTCTATCGTTACCTGAGGCAACCCATCTACACATCATTGTTCTGGAGTTGAGAGCAGTGTTCTGGGCCTTGAAGTCTTGCAAACTCAAACTAATAAACAATGTGGTTTGCATCTTTACAGACAACACCACCATGATCTATAGCTGCAAGCAGTGGGGGTTGCGCTTGCCAGTTCTCTCAGAGGAAGTAAAAGCTCTTTATGCCTTTCCCCAACCCCACTGCTTCCCAGAATTGTCAGTGCACTCAAACAGACCTGCTTCCAGATGATTCTAGTGGCCCCAGCCTGGCCGCAGCAACATTGATACTCAGACTCATTGAACCTCTCAGAGACACCCCATATCAAGTTACCTCCTCTACCCGACCTGCTCTCCAGGGTGGGCGGATCAGTGCTGCATCACGACCCTGCATCACTCAATTTGACGGCTTGGCTCCTGCAGCCCTAGAATTTACTGACATTCCGCTGCCCACTGTAAACCATGGTATCAATAGTAAAACGACAGACACAAGTGATCACAGTTCAAAGGTGTTTATTGAACTTCAACTGGGTTTGAAAAACAGCTATCTAATCCTAAATCTAAAGATGGGCGCAATCTATGACCATCAAATAATAATAATGTAGTCTTAGTGGTGTCTTGTCAAAATCAAAGGGCCTCTACTAATAAACCTACTGCCAATCCTTACTTCTAAATACAAATAGTGTGGGAAACAAAGTTATGCAAAAGAAAAGTGTTCAAGAAATGATATGTCACAATATTCAAGCCATTGGTTTCAGTTCCCCACGTTTTCAGCATGGGACAAGGCGGCACACTCAAGCTTAGCACAGTCTCTGGCTTCTCTAGCACGAGGATGCAGTTCAGATCTCAGTATCAGGGCATTCTGTACCAGAGTCTCTTTGCCATTCAAAGTCTCTTGCTTGAGAGGGCCTGATACGACAAACAAACAAAAGTTCCTTTCTGCTGAGGATTCTCAGCGATTCACCCTGGGTCCCCCTCCACCGGGCTCAGGCCCACTTTAACACACAGGGCCTCATTACCCGGTAGGCGGTGAGCCATGGCGCTATTAGCGCCATGGCTCATGCCGGTAAAATACCGGCACCGCCTTGGCGGAAAGGGGATTTACCGCCCCATTCCAAGGTTGGAGGGGCGGTAAATCCCCCTTCCGCCATTGCCCTTCCCCATTCCCATTTCTGCCCCATAGGGCTCTATTGGAATGGGGAAGGCGCTAATTACGGCACCGCAATTTTGCGGTGCCGTAATTAGCTCCGAGGTCCCTTAGCGGGTTGGATTTTAACGCCTGCAAAAAGCAGGCGTTAAATCCCCCAACCCGCAAAGGGACCTCGTAGTAAGGCGGTAGGGATTTACCGGTACCGGTATTTTACCGGTACCGGTAAATCCCTACCGCCATCCGTGTAATGAGGCCCACAATCTTCAATTGGTCTCCCTCTGTCGGGCTCGGACCAGATTCATGTATTTTTCCAAACTTTCTCTAGTTCATCAAAATCGAAGTCTTTCGACTGTGTGCAGGATTTTGCTTGACCTGTCGCAGGACCACTTCGATTCACATTTATTCGTTCACTTTCAAATTATCTCCCTCCACTGGGTTTGGATCAACTTTATCTGCTTTCGTTACTCCTCGGCTGGATACCTTACAGAGACCTTCGATTGAGCACCGACGCAGTGCCGGACCACTCTGTCAAAGGTATTGACAGTTGGGTCGATCTTCTTTGGGCAGCTGAGTATGCATATAACAACAGTGTCGACAGTTCCACAGGTTTTTCACCTTTCTTTTTCTTACATGGGAGAGATCCACGCACTACAGCCCTCGATCCACCTACACCCTTGGAAATGCCTGCTATAACATTGCTACATACCAGTATGTTTGCTTTAAAGTTCAATCACTCATCAGCAGTTTAACTTCACTCAGGCTTCCCTCAGTCGGACTCGAGTCTGTCTTAGTTTCAACAGTTCATTTTAGACACCTTCAATCACAATTTCTCTTTCACTTTCTCTGTTTTCTAGAACTACAGGTTCCACAATACAAACTTGTTACGACAATTACTTGAAATGTCACAAACGGGGCTCTCTCCCATTGTACACGAGAGCACACTGGTTGTCTTGGCCTTCCTTCTTATCAATCTTTGCCTTTGCCTTAGGTCGGGGCCTCCGGTGTCGGCCTTTTTCCTTCCCAACTCCGTCGTTCACCAGGGAGGGAACCGGGCAGGCTCCAGGCACCCGTGGTGGGAGAACACACACAATTCAATGTAGGGGGAAGGGTTTGGAACCCTTCACCCTCTGCCTTTTCTGCCTAGCAGACCTTGCCGGAAGCGCCTGCTCTGCTCCACACCTCTCCTTCCACCAGTCAGTCCTGGGCTGAAAAGGATCTGGAGTTCAGCTGTCTGCTCTGTGGCGCCCCTTCACGTCTCGCCTTCTTCTCCGGGCTCGCAGACTGCCAACACTTGGGGATCCTCTGCTGGTCTCAGTCGTGTAGCCACCCTGTACCAGTGCTGGGTCTGGTCCACTGCTTTCTCCCAGTGCTTGGGCTTCAGGTAGGGATCCTCTGGCAGACTCAGCCTTGCAGCCTCCCTCCTGGCATGCCAAGAGCAACTGACACTTCTGGAAGATGTTAACCGGCTGCAGGAGTTGAGTCAGTGTTGGATCTGCCTGACCTGGTCTAACTCCAATAGTGGGACAGCATACTATCAAGGTGTGATAGTGAGTTTTCTGTTTCCTAAGGGGGTTTTCCTTGGTAATCCTTATACTCTTAGTCCCTCTCTTCTTGGTCTCAGTGCTTGGGTATTTCAATGGGGAAATGGGATTATGGGAATTGTGATGTTCTACAAAAAAAGAGATAAAGAGATAAAGATGTAGATTTTTGTCAGGCAAGGAGTTTGAATGGAGGGTTGTTGAAAAGTGGGTTTCGAGGAAAGTGGGGTAAAACTCATATTGGAATTTAGGGATGGTCTTTGTTTTCCTTGATGGTTTCGCCTTTTTCTTACAGAAAGGTACTGGGTTATGATGGGACTCTGCTGACAATATTCCATGACAACAGAGAGGATGTCGGATAGAGGTGTATTGGAACGGGAGAAATACCATGTCTCGCCCAAGGGCGTGTCTCCCATAGTCCCCAAGGACCCCCTGCCCAGGTGATCCTCCCTCGCCCGCTCCTAGGGTTGGGAACCAAGAGCGATGGCCCTCCCCTGGCCACCTGAACAAATGATCCCTGGGAATAGCTTGGGAGAAATGCCTCAGGTCCGGCCTTTCGCACTCGTCCATCAGAGTGCATTTGGCAGCCATTTCACGCTAGAAGCGCACCACATGCCAGCCGTCTCTATGTCTCAAAGATTGGTAAAAGAGTTCCTTAAGGGTCTGTTTCATACTTTTCCTCCAGTTCGGGACCAAGCACCAACATGAGAATTGAACATTGTCCTCTCAAAAATACCAGGATACCAGCTTATTTGCGTTTATCATGGCGTACATCTAAACTTTAAAGTCTTAACATGGACTGGTCTTTAACACAACTTGGCATAGGATTTCCATTGAATTAATTGGATTACCTGTAACATTCACAACCTATTCAATGGACAAAATAAGTAATACTTTTTGAAAAAACAAATTAGAAATACCCTTATTGTCTTCTGATGAACTATTTCCACAATCAATGGGGAAACACGTGTTGAGAATATCGAGAGTATCATTTGCTTTATAAGCTACATTGTGATAACCTATATTCACCATTAATCTGATTGGAGCATACAATATAAGGTGTGATGTAAACCCAACTTTTTCATTATTCTTTATGCAACAAATAAAACTGGATTCCCCCCTCTTTTTGACCTCAACCGAGTTTTTATGTATTATTTCTTTAATTGACTCACCAACTAACATCTCACAAACCAGGTTGGCGCACTTGAGTTTCCTTCTCATCAATATATTTTTTGACTACTAGCATGTGTCGCAGCCACACATCTTGGGAAGTACTTGTGCTAGACAAACATGATTTTTTATGACTATAAACACAATCACCACAAATTAAAAACAACTACTAAAAACTATAAAGAGGAAGCACCAAGGGAGAGCTTTATAGTTCTCAATATCTCCCCCTTTCCAGCATCTTCACAGAGTTTCTTTGCAATTCTCGTGGACTACAGCGTTTCTAGTTTGCATCACCTCAGCCAGAAGGTTCGTCAAACTGCAAGCTCTCTCCTGCAAGCCTCTCGACCTAAGTTTTCACCAGCTTAAGGTGGTATTACAAACACATCCGTCTTTCATGGTAAAGGTCCCTTCAGCATTCCACCTGAATGAACCCTTAATTCTGCCAGTATTCTTTCAGTCTCCTTCATCACTGGCGGAGCGATCCTTATACTTGCTTGATGTCCCTGAGCCCTCAAATTATACTGGGCTAAGGAGTTTCGGAAATCATCGCAACTATTTGTTGCATTTGGACCTGTCGCCAAGGGAAATGCCCTTTTGAAGTCTTCCATTGCAAAATGGCTGCCTGGATGTATTTCCCACTGCCATCGTCTGACCAAGAGGCCCCTTCCAGGAAGACCTAAAGCACACTCTGCATGGTCAGTGGTGTCCATGACGACTTTCCTGTACGGTATTCCCATGCTCGAGATCTGCAGGACAGTCACGTGGAGGTCAGTCCACCTACACAAGGTTTTACTGCATCAATAGCGATTCTAGGGAGGAGTCCCGAGTCAGCCAGGCAGTGCTCCGCAACTTGTTCACATAAGGTGAGTGCTCCAGAGGTGAGTTGCTTACTTCTCTTAAGCTTGCCTCTGCCCTTTTTGTCTGGTTGTGTATACGTACTGTTGTATAATCGTATTCAAGAGCATGTGAATCCATGAAAGGTCCAATGCCGGAGAAGGAATAAGTTACTTAACCGTAACTCCTGTTCTCTAGCATTGGTATCTTCCATGGATTCACGTGCAACTCTCCTATCTACCCCTTCTTGGCTCACACTGCCGCACCACGTGAACTACCACATCTGAAGATGGGCACCAGGGATGCAGCGAAGGGGGTTCTGTCTGATTGGCTGTGGTCAGTATGATCCAAAATGACGCTGATAGAGCACCAAAGTGACAAGCAGTTTCAAAGTTTAAAGGTAAGATGCTTTAAAGTTGCCAAGGATTCCCAGACTGACGACAGGGCATATTCAAGAGCATGTGAATCCATGAAAAATACCAATGCTGGAGAACAGGAACTACAGGTATTTTTATTTATTTATTTACTTATTTGTAATGCGCCAGTAGCTTGCAAGCCTCAGGGCGCAGAGACATGAACACGGGGGACACATGAGACGGACAGTGGTGGCACGAGACAGCAGACGGAGTCAAACAGGAAAACTGCAGTGTGGGGTTAGTCGAAAATGTGGGTTTTCCCCAATTTGCGAAATCGCATGTAGTTGGCTTCCAATCCTATATGGTTAGGGAGTTTATTCCACAGGCCTGCGACTAGTATGGGGAAGGATCTTCCCATACCGCATTTAAGCTTGTGTGCGGCCACTATGATCTTGCCTTGGTTGGTGGATCTTAACTTTCTGCTGGGCACATATAGCTGTATTTTGGTCTTTAGGTACGCTGGTGCATTTCCATAGATACATCTGTGCGAAAGTGTTAAGGCCTTAAAGTGGACCCTGTCTTCGATTTTCAACCAGTGTAGCTCCCTTCTGGAGTCACTGATATGCTGAGATCTAGTTTTATGCTTAATGATCCTTACAGCGTTGTTCTGAACAACCTGATAGCTGTGGAGGCATTGTTTGTTAAACCCCAGAATGAGTGTGTTGCCATAGTCCAGGCGTCCAGGCAGGTAAGTAACGTATTCCTTTTAAGGTGCACTCTGAACAAAGCAGTAAATTCAATGTGAGTTAAGCATTCTTTTTGTAAAATTTGCCTGAAAAAACATTTTCTAATTGATAATTTCTTCACATGGGTTCTCATTTTGCGATGGAGCTGCACGCACTAACGGCTCCAGAAATGATGAAACAGCCCCTAAGAGGTATAAGAGCAACTGCAGACTGAGCCTTTCCTGATGCTGTTGGCTCCACTGCTGCTGTGCGTTTGGCCCCATGTAGTTGAATGCAGCGATCCTGGTCCATTAACCTCAGTTGTTTGCATCTGATTGACACATATGTCAGTCCTTGATCCTTCTATTGTGTTTTTAATGTTTATTTTTATGTTTAAGGTTTCTTATATCTCACCTTTATTCAAAGCCCTTTCCAATTTCCTTACAAAAGCAGTACATAAACATGTAAAAAGAAATATTTAATGCCAGCCACGTCTGACTTAATATAACAATGAACAAGCATTGGTAATGCCAACAGTTTTGGCTTTTGTGTAGCCAAGGGAAAGGCACTTAGCAGGTACGATTTACTGCTATTAACTGGCTTTTGATGGTAGTGGGTGCAAAATGGTGAGAGAACCTGGGCATCTAATAGCAATGCCTGGCAAATTCCTAATAGTTATACACAACCCAAAACTGTTAGCTTTTCCAATGTTTGTTTTTAACAGGACTTCAGTCAAGGACACGCAGAGTACTTTTAAGGCAAGTGACTGAAGGCAGACTTGGTGAAGACATTTTTATTACACCAGTAGCAGGAGCAATTATGTCATTAGCTTGCAGAAGACTGCTTTGAAAAACCACTGGCAGGCACTTAAGGCTTGAGTAAAGCAAGCTCAAAGAGTTCCCATGGAGAGATGTTTGGGGTGAGGAGGGGCTGGAACTGGGTGGGAATGGCCATGGGCAGTCAGAGGGTGGGCAAATAACCAAACAATACTTACAAGCTGTGTGCCCCTCCTCAAATGCATTTCTCCCTATCTGTACTCTAATGCAATAGTTTCAGCTTATAGGTGTTGCAAATGACACGTCATAGCCTAAACTGAAAATTGTCACAAGAAGATTCCCAAAGCTAAAACATAGGCAGCATATTTAAATTCCAGCAGTAGATGACCAGACATATTTTAGATGCTTTTTAAGCAAATATAGAGTAGGGGAAAAATGATGATCAAAAGGAGCCAGTCATTGAAAAGACAGAATCCAAGAGGAAGTACAAGGGGGACGTTGAGTCGAAAGAAGAAACTAGTTGCAGAATGAATAGAAGGATGATAAAAAGAAGCCAATCCCCAAAGATAATCAGGGGCTAATGCATGAACACATTTGAAGACAATGCATAACAAGCATTGGCAATGCCAACAGTTTGGGCAGAACTGGCCCATTTGGTTGCAGGCCCATTTGTTTTGATGCCTGTTTGCTCTTTTTTTCTTTACACAATTCACTGTAAAAGTAGATGGGGTAAGTTTGGCTACTTATTAAGGTGAGGGGTCGTGGGGTGGTCTCTCCCTCTTTTATTGCAGTGAAATGTGTAAACAAATGTTTCCGAGCAAATGGTCTTCGAACAAATTATCTTGAGAAAAGATCATAGAACTGTTTGGGCTATTGATTGTAGCAGGTGCAAAATTGTGCATGTAGCTGGACCTCTAAAGCACACGCATAGGGGCTCACTCAGAGTTGGCCGGTATACGGTAAAAGTGCCGGTAATAAAACGTTAACCAGCACTTTTACCAGACTGGCCAAGTCGGAGTATGCTGGAACACAGTTGCTGAAATTACTGGCACCGGTATCACCAAAAATACTAGATAGTCCTGAAACTATGCCTGTAATACCAGCATAATGGTATCACCAGCATATCCCGGGGTTGGAGTTGCTGGTAATACTGGTGATATTTGCTGGTATGACCGGCAGAAGCAAGGCATAGATACCTCTACCTGAAAGCAGGTGGTAAATGCAATCAGGTGTTGGAAATTGGGCCACAGGTGCACCCATTGCACTCAGGTGCACCCAATTCACCCCGAAAGAGTACAAAAAGGGCCACACCTTCCCAAAACACACTTCCATACACCACCATGCTGCCATCGGCCAACATAGAGCTGTAGGGGCTGGAGGACCACCAGAGGGAACAAGAAGCAGTGGAAAGGAGGAGGAGGTGGAGGATGATTGCGAGGAGGAATTGCCATGCACAGCGTGTGCCCATACCCAGTGTAAGTGCCACACCATGGACCCTCACTGACATGCAAATCATCACCCTGTACCGCCTTGACAGGGAGAGCATTGCAGATCTCCTCAACCTGATCCAGGAAGACATAGGGAGCAGGTTTGGCATCAGGAAAGCCATACCACCGCTGGTAAAGCTGGTGTTGGTCCTTCACTTCCTTGGCACTGGCACGTTCTAGCACACTGTGAGCCAGCTGCATGGCATTTCCCAGCCTGCATTCTCCAAACTTCTGGGTCAGGTGCTGGACGCACTCTTGCACCATGTGGCAAAGGGTATTGAACTCCCCACCACCCTGGAACAGGTGAATGCCACGAAGGCAAGATGCTATGCCATTGCACGCATGCCCAATGTGGTGGCAGGCCTTGATTGCACACACGTAGAGCTGGTGGCACCTCTGGCCTCGGAGGAAGTCTACAGGAACCAGAAGCAGTTCCATTCACTTAAGGTCCAGGTCAACTGTGATGCTGACCTCACGATCACCCACTGCTGTGCTAGGTTCCCAGGATCAACTTGGGAAGCCATGGTCCTGCGAAACAGCACACTGCCAGCGTACATGGAGGGGCATAGAGGCCAGGGCATTGGGTAAGTACATGTACCATCACACTGATCTTGCTGTACAAGTGGCATGCAATGGGGCGGGGGGGTTACACACTGTATGGAAGGCATGGTATCAACAGTAAGACAGACACAAGTGACCACAGTTCAAGGGTGTTTATTGAACTTCAACAAGGGTATGATAACCGCCTACCTAAACCTAAATCTGCAGATGGGAGCAAGCTGCGACCACCAAATAATAATAACAAAGTCCTAGTGGTATCTTGTCAAAATGAAAGGGCCAATACTAAAAACCTTATTGCCAATCCTTGCCTCTAAATACAAACAGTGTGGGGGATAATGTTACAAAAAGAAAGAAGTGTTCAAAATGATATGTCAGGATGTTCAGGCTGTTGGCCTCCCTTCTCCACGTTTTTAGCACTGGACAAGGCGGTTCACTCGAGCGTAGCACAGTCTCTGGCTTCTTGAGCACGAGGATACAGTTCAATCATAGCATCGGGACCTTCTGTATGCAAGTCTCTTTACTCCTGTAAATCTCCTCATTTAGAGGGCCTGATGCAACCAAACAAAAACAATGGCCCTCATTACAACCCCGGCGCTAAACCATGGCGCTATTAGCACCATGGTTGGTGCCGGTGTTGTTACGAGTCCGCCATGGTGGAATGGAGTAATACCGCCCCATTCCAAGGTTGGCAGGGTGGTATTTCCCCATTTCACCATGGCCCTTCCCCATTCCCATTTTCGCCCCATATGGCTCAATGGGACTGGGGAAGGCGCTAAGTACGGTACCGCAAATTGCGGTACCGTAAATAGCACCGAGGTCCCTTTGCGGCACCCTACTTTAACGGCTGGTAAAACCAGCCGTTAAGGTCAGGTCCCGCAAAGGGACCTCGTAATCAGGCGTTAAGGGTTTAACGGCGCCGACACCTTTTGCGGCGCCGTTAAACCCTTAACGCCAGGGTCGTAATGACGTAATGACTCCCACTAAGTTCTTTTCCTCTTTGGATTTCTTTTTTTTTTAAAACTTCTGTTTATTGGCAGGTGGTCAAGACAGGTACAGTACATTTATCGTGTAAGTGAGAACAAAATAGGAAGCAGTATTACAGCATCAATATACATTGCTACCATGATAGCGAAAGGTTTACATTGTAGTGGGGCAGACATATATCAGAAAAAACAGATTCGTACTCCCATGGCGCGTGTCAGGAGGAGTCAAGTGGTGCCGGGGAAGGGGCTGATGTTTGTACGGCACCATCCTTGCCATTGAGGTAGCTACGGAATTCAGTCCATACATTTGCAGGTCGGGATGGAGCTGGCAGGGTGCCGATGTACTCCTCCTCGCATGTTTGTACCCACGTAAAGGCGTTCAGCCACATGCTGAGGGTGGGGGGAGTACGGCGCTTCCAGCATTGTAATATGCATCGTTTGGCAACCATAACACTGACATTCAAGAACCTCGACATTTTCGTCACATTTTCTCCCGTCCACATGCCAAATAGCAAGGCCAGCGGGTCCATCTCAACCGGGGCATCTATTATCTCAGTGAGCGCTTGTGTCACCTCCCTCCAGAACCTGCGCAGCGCCACACAGGACCAAAACATGTGAGCGTGGTCTGCTACGTTTGATTCGCATTTCGGGCATTTATGTGTCGAACTAAGCGTAAATTTTGCCACTCTGTACGGGGTGTAGTAGAGTCTGTTGAGTAGCTTGTATTGGATGCAGCGGAACCTGGCACTGAGTGATACCTTTCGCGTGTGTGCACACATCTTACCCCATCAGTAATCTCTGTTTCGAGCTCACTGGCCCACAACTCTCGTGGCGCCGGAGAGGCATTCTCTATTTTTCCCATCTGCATTTTATACAGGGAGGATACTATGCCCCTACAGCCTGCGGAGTTCGCAATGTACTGGAGTTCAGGTGAGTCAGGAGGCTCCTCTGGAAAGGAGGGCCACATTGTCCACACCGCTGCCCTCAGTCTGTAATACTGTAGTATGTCGAGTGCGGAGCCGGAGTGCCCGGGGCGTAGTGTTAGAGGTGTAATGAATGAGCCTTCATGGTACAGGGCAGTCAGGGCGCGGTACCCCAGGTTCTCCCATCGCTGGGAGAGGTGTTGGTCGTGCGTGGGGGTTAGGCCAGGAAATTGCCATAAGGGAAGCCACTTATAATATGGGCGCCGTATTGGACTGGGGGAGAGTATATTGTTCCATGCCCTAATCGTGGATGCTACCGGGTCCCATGGGGCATCCGCGCGGTACCCATGGTGCAGTAGCAGGGTCATAATGTGGATGCCATCTCCCGCCATTTTTTCCAACTTGACATGTGGGGGCGGGTCGGGGTGTGAGTACCAATGGGTAGCATGCTGGGCCTGCGCTGCGTTCCAGTAGAAAGCTAAGTCGGGGGCAGTGAAGCCTCCCTTCTCGTACGGGAGGGTCATGTGTTGCCACTTCTTGCGGACCGCCCCCGAGTGCCAAAGGAACTGGGCGAACGACGCATGGAGTCTCTTGAAATACTGCTTGCCGGGCCAAATCGGCACATTTACAAATATATAGAGTAGCTTGGGTACCGCGATCATCTTTACTCTTTGGATTTCTACAAGTATTCACTTTAGGTGATTCACTTTTCACCCGGATCCCCCTCAGTTGGGCTCAGATCTCTTAAGTACAATATTCGTTCCCTTTTGATACCCCTCAGCAGGGCTGAGATCGCTTAAGCACAATCATCACAGGATATTCTTTCGGGTGACTCACGGTTCACCCTGGATCCCCCTGAGCTGGGCTCAGATCTCCTTTCTTTTGAGCCCCCCTCAGTCAGGCTCAGATCTCCTTTTTAAACATAATAAGTCTCCCTCAGCCGGGCTCAGACCAATTTCAATCAAGTATCGAAGACTTTCGAATGTGCTGACCCGTTGCAGGACCACTTCGATTTTACAATTCATTCTCTTTACATTTGTCCCCTTTGGGTTTGGATACCTAACAGAGACTTTCGAATGAGCATGCACGCGGTGCCCGATCACACTGTTTACGCTATCTATCTTTGTTTCATAGTTCAGTCACTCATTTAGTGCATCAATTATGTTCACATAACTTGCCACAAACGCTTCATGCACTGTGCTCTTCAAATTCCTTCATACAATGTTGCTGCTTGCAACCTTGGATTCCAGATAGCCCAGGTTGGTACGTGTCTCGCCAACTCACTGGCTGAGCTGCCTTCACTGGCTTTTCTTTGTTGTAGGAGCCAAGGACAGTACCACAGCGGCAACCACTTCTCCTCACCTTGACTATCGACGCGGGAAAGCCCCGGGTACCTCTGACACACAATGCAGGTGTCTTCAGCTTTGATTCCAGGTCTTACATTTTCTATCCTCAAAGGCTCATAATAGTTACAGTGTTATAGGGAAGGGGATATCTCCTCTTGCCGTCTGATGTCCCACTTCCACTTCCCGAAGACCCCCCATCCAGGTGATCCTCCTTTACTGGTCCACCCCCAGGAACTGGATCCAAAAGTAATGGCCGTGCCCTGGCCACCTGGATGACAGATCCCCAGGGACTAGCGGGTGAGACACCTTCAGGTTTCTCACACCACACATAGAGATTGCATGCTCTGACAAGGCCACATACATGCAGGACCCAACTGCATACCCAACGCATGACATGCTGCAACCCACCGGAGTAGGATATGACTCACGATGCAGCAGTGAATGGCCAAGACATGCTCCTCCCACAGGCCAGCCACACACATTGGACCACAGGTACCAGAATGCAACATCACACATCCCACTACATGCCCGGTCTGCAATGGTGGGGAGCTGGCCCATCTAGGGGTGCCCAAAGTATGCCCAGGAGGAGCCCCAAGAGCCATGAGAAGTGCAAAGGTGGCAGATGGTAACATATCCAATGACCAAGGTTACCCTCCAAAGTCAAACCATACATTACAAACTACCTAGATGGAGAGTAGTTACTACTACAGCCCCCTTGAATTCTGAACAGCCTCCCCAGCCCCAGGCACACTTGTTGTAAGCTTGAAGGGAATGGGGAACAACCAGGTGTAGGGACCACCAACACCAATTGAACCCATGGGGCGTCCATCATGTCAAGGCCTGAAGAACACTGCCATACATTAACAACATCATGATAAACTGTGGGACATGACACTGGCATTTGACATGGCATTTGACGTGGCATGAAACCAGGGCACCATGTATTTGAAACCATCTACTGATCCACACAGATGACCAGAACGTGTAACCCAGACCCCTCATCAGAAACAGTGCTTGGGAGCAATGCACAGCCCCAAACCACCCAACATGGTATGCTGCCCTTTCAATCACTGATCATGGAAGCCACAAGTGTCAGCTGTGAGGTGTGTGCAAGATTTACTGTGACATAACGAACACCCCCACTGAGTAGTTGACTCCACATGCAAGGCCGGAATGTGTAAAAGTGTAGTGCGATGGCACATGGGACATGCATGCACTGACTATTGAGATGCTACTGTTACAGGCAATGCATCCACAGATCACCATGATTAACACCTATGCCTCATCGCCTTGATGGTGACTCAGAATACCCACAGCTTCCGTGGCTGATGAATGACTCCTCTAAGGAATCCCCTTGATGCCACATGGGGTGACATACAACCAGGCCCATGTCAGGACCAGAGTGTCAATTGAGCACACCTTTGGCCTGTGGAAGGACCGCTTCCAATGTCTACACCGGACTGGGGGTGCGCTCATGTACAGGGTGGACAATGTGGGCCAGATAGTGCTGGCATGTGCTATGTTCCACAACATATGCATCCGGCGCAACATTCTCCTGGCCCCGGATGTGGACATGCCACCCCCCAAGGAGGATGACGCAGTGGCAACGGGTGGCACACATGCACACATTGAGCATGTACATGCCAGGCTCATTCGCTAGGAACTCATTGATAACTCCTTTGAATGAAGACACAAAATGCCATTACACTTGCACCTTTGTGAAGTGAATATTAACTGTGCACATTATACACTTTCACTCAATAAGGAATGTCCCCTCATTGTTTCAAGTGATTTTTTTTTAAAATCGAGCAACATGCAACATTAAACTAACATCCCCACAACAGTATCGCCCCTCCCAAACACCCACTCTCAGAACACCCTCCCCACACACCCATCCCCAGAACACCCTCCCCACACACCCACCCTCAGAACACCTTCCCCACACACCCACCCTCAAAATCACCCCTGCAGTGTCAAAATGTAATTTCCTTGACCTCTTGGACGTGGGGGCCTGCTCCTGCTCCCTGGTGGTGAAGTGGAACACTGAACAACACCTTGGGGTGCTTGGTAGTGAGCTCTCAATGGATGTTGCGGAAGTGAATGGCTCAGACCCATAGGTATGGATGTATTGGAGGGACCACTGAATTGCCTGGTTCAGCGACTCCACTGAGGCCGAGGACGAATCCGTGTGCTCACGCACCCTTTAGCCCAGTGTCACCATGGCCGCTGTGGCATGGCCCAGTGAGTGTGTAAAGTGGCGGGTGCATCCCTGTTGCCAGTCCCGCATTGCCTGCATTTCCTGCAGCTTCTGGCCCGCAAGTGTGTGTTTTTCTGCCTGCTGCCTCTCAGTGGTATCCAGCCTTTCACGTATTGTGCACAAGTTGGACTCAGGCAGTGGTGGTGGGCTGTGCGGACTTTGTGGCTGGGCTGGGCTGAAGCATCTTGTCGTATTACCATCGTACTCCTCCTCCTTCTCTTACCCTTCAGTGGAAGGTACATGGGCCCGCCGCAAAGTGCCAGGGGATGCACTCCATGCGATGGGTATGCTGGTGTGCTGCTCCCTGTGGTCTGTGCACCACTGCTTTCACAGTTGCAGTGTGTGCCACTGCAGGAGGTATCTGTGGCATGGCACCCAGGACAGTAGCGGCAGCTGCGTCACTTGCCTGGCTGGTGGGGGGCACTGTCCGCTGGCATGGTGTTGTCCCCCTCAGGGCTTGATGGGATCTCCACAGCAGTGGGTGGTGGTGGTGGTGGAGGTGGGGCTGGTGGTGGCTGGGCAGCCCTGCCCTGCTGCTTGCTCCTGCTGGCGGGTGGTTTGCCCTGTGCAGGGCTGGGGGAAGTTGATGTTGCTGTGGTCAAGGGTCCGGCCTCTTCACTGTCTGTGGACTGTGTACTTGTTGGAAATGTAATAACATGTTGTAAGTCATCTAGCGGACATGTGTGTGGGCTTGCATTACACTCATGCCACATAGAATGTGTCCCAGTGTTCAACATTTCATGTAGGTCGCTTGGGTGCTATTGTTCTGATGGGTACCCATGCATGTATGTGGTGGTGGTGCCTGCTGAGTGTGTACACTGGGCATGCATATGCACGTTGACTGTTGGCCTGCCAAGTTGGGTTTTTGTCGTGGGTGTAGTGGGGCATTACTTTCTGATGTGGATGGTCTTGGCACACATGGGTGCTTGTCATGTGTCCATGTGCCAGCATGCATGTTTCAGCTTCATTGCATGTGCATTGGTACATTCACCCACATCCCCTGGCATGTGTGTGTGCACTCACTGCCCATTTGCTGTACCTGCCATGTGTCAAACCGTTTCCCATGCCCATTCTGTGCAATTATGTTGGTGGATGCATGCAATTGGGGAGTACATGCACATGTACATGCAGTTGTACTTGGGTCCCTGCTCCAGCCTCAGCGCTTCCCATACCCTCGATGCCCTTCTTATGCAGGATGCAATGCTGCTGGCTGCCTCCTCCCAGGGCATGAGGCAAAGGAGGTGCACCATGCCTCCTCCGGGGACAGCAGCACTCGTGTGCTTGGAAATGAGGCTATGGACCCTTAACTTCAGGTCATCCCACCTTTTCCTTCAATCCATGTTGGTGCGGGGGACAGTTCCTACAGCCGTCACCCTTGCCACAACTTCAGCCCACATGGCACTCTTCTGCTGTACGCTGGTATTCTGGTGCTTGCTCCCGAAACGTTCTTCGGCATGTTGGACTACTGCATCTATAAATGCAGTGAGCTCTGCATCAGAGAACTTAGGCTTGCAGAGCCGGGGATCTTGTGCCCAGGGCCTATTTTCCTGTGACAGCAGGAACAGAGGGATTGTGTTTTTAAAATGGCTGCCACAGCCAGCCCCGTTCTGGGGCTGATGCTATTTCCGGTGCCAGTAATACCGGCACCAGTATTACAGGCATTCCAGTATTACTGGCAACACCATCTGTTTGGGTACGGTATTGGTATTACAGGCACTTCTCTGGCAGTAATTCCAGTCCTTTGGTGTTGTCGCCAGTAATACTGGTGTGCCGGTACTACCGTTTCTGGTGGGGGGATGTGCACGCACTTGCGGACTCGTAATATGCTGGTAATTCCAGCAATATCCTCGCCGGTAGCGGCCAACTCGGCTGTTTCGTCGGTCAACTCGGAATTAGGGCTTATAAATCATGTAGATGAAGGCAGAACTAGTTAAGAAATTTTTATTATACCATTAGCATGATTAAAACTCCAATTAAGTCATTAACTCTCAGAATACCCGTCCTGGAGTGCATGACAAATGTTTTAGGGTGCTGTACAAGTTGTGTAGAGTATGCAGTAACAGGGCACCTCATAGCCACAGTGACTCACCTCTGTCACAGATGGCTCAAGGAATACTCAGAGTCTCAGAGACAGTTGAAGGGTTTTTATTAGATGATTTCTCAGGGCCCGAGGGCTTTCCCTCACTCCCTTGTCTAGAAAGCACCAATCCTCTCCAGTCCAGGCGTCTCTCCTCTCCAGGTTAGGGCGAAGTCTGGCAAAATGGTTGCTGCTCTCTGCATCTGTGACTGTGTGTGCTGGCCTGTCGTGCTCCCTCTCCAGGAAATGCTGTTCTACGCCTGTCGCCTCTAACATCTCCTGCAAGCCCGATTTTAAGGGCGAGTGAAGTTACACAGTTGCTGCTCCAACGGGTTGCAGCCCACTTACCTGCCTGCTCGTCTGGGATTGTACAGTGTTTCAGCATTCCTTTGCAGCATTTCCATCTCGCGGAACTGAAGACCTTGGCCTTGCACTCTTTCAGCCTGCCCACCGGCCCCGGACCTGTATGACATCACGTCCGGCATAGTCCGGTTGCTGCTGTCTGTGACAATGGGCCTCATTACACGGTAGGCAGTGGACCAAGGTGCTATTAGCACCTTGGTCCATGCCGGTAAAATACCGGCACCGCCTTGGAGGAAAGGGGAATTACCGCCCTATTCCAAGGTTGGCGGGGCGGTAATTCCTCCTTCCCCCATTGCCTTTCCCCATTGCCCTTCCCCATTCCCATTTTTGCCCCATAGGGCATAATGGGAATGGGGAAGATGCTAATTACGGTACAGCAAATTGCAGTACCGTAATTAGCACCCTGGTCCCTTTGCGGGTTGGTTTTTAACGCCTGCTAAAAAGCAGGCGTTAAAGTACCAACCCGCAAAGGGACCTCGTAATCAGGCGGTAAAGGTTAACGGTCACCGGTACCATTACCCGTGACCGTTAACCCTTACCGCCTTCCGTGTAATGAGGCCCTTTGTGTGCTGGCCTGCCGTGCTCCCTCTGCAGGAACTGCTGTTCTGTGCCTGTCACATCTAACATCTCCTGCAAGACCAGTTGTGAGGGCGAGTGAAGTTGCACAGCTACTGCTTCCCATGGGGGGGGGGCGGCACACTCACCAGCCTTCTCCTCTGTGATTTTGGCAGTGTTTCAATGTTGTGGAGCTGTGGACATTGGCCATGCCCCCTTATGGCTTCCACACCAGCCCAGACCTGCATGACATCACATCCTGGGCCAAGCCCAGGGCAAAGTCTGGTTGCTGCTGCCTGCAGCTGTGACTGTGTGTGCTGGCCTGCTGTGCTCCCGCTCGAGGAACTGCTGTTCTGTGCCTGTTGCCTCTAGCATCTCCTAATCTTACATTTGCTATACCCACTAAGGGGTAACCCGCCTTCCTACTGCGTGGGAAACCCACATTCATCACAAACCAACGGAAGGTTAACAAATAAGTGTCAAGAATGTTTTGTTTACCTCATTAATAACCAAGGGAGGCCTAACATCCATGTTCAAATTATACACAATATTTCTCCATTTTATTACAAAGACACAATATTAAAACTGCATAAAACACAAAAACTTCAAGCCAAAAACCAAATTAAACAATTCATTATATATTATTGTTACAAAACATTGCAAAAAAAACATCACAATGTACATAATTTTCTCACAGTATCTAAATGATCTGGTTCACACCAGTGTTGGTTGACTGCACACTATTCGCACACTGTGTTTCTTAGCCCAACTTGTACAAGTTTCTGTCCTGTATGACCTAAGAGTGCCGGACATTCATCAGGGGCATAGTGCTCTTGTGTATATCAAAAATGTAACTGACTGTTGCTTGCAGCTTTCTGTCTCTCTGGTCTGTAATGAGGATCCCTACTGGGATAAAGAAATATTTTTAACGTACTGCTATAGTATCATTACTACATCGTACTGCTCACCCTTTCTCCAAGGGTGCATAGATGCATAAAACCATGGTGTACCTGGGCGGTGTCGTATAATCACACATTTATCAGCCACCTGCAAACTTATGTGTTACTGTAGTCCTGCCTCCCTTATCTCAGAATGGGCAGTCTGTCTTCCACTTGCTACCCTAAATCCAGCACAAAAAAACAACCTCAATTGGAGTCTGATCGTGTATGACCCACTCTTCTTTCTCCTCTTGCCTCAATTCTTACTTCGAGCTGTGGTTTTTTTTTGGAGCCTAAAGCCTCTATTTCCAGAGGGCTCTGTCTCACACCACACTGTGCTGTCACTATAAGTGATAGGTGAAAGGGAAAAAATACAAAAAAACTGGGTAAGGCGATAGCCAGTCTTATTTCACCCACAATACTCTCTTCATTCCATACCCCAACCACATAAATAATTAATGAAATCTACTCACTCATGGTCCATTTCCAAGGTAAACTCAGGGAGGATTTTTCTTTCTTGCTTCCCAATTTCGATAGGAATAATGACAACATTCTTCTTCTGTTATCCTGAGGGGAACATCTGTAAGATGACCCACAACAGGTCATTATTAGCTATTCTACTCCTTGGCATTCCCTCTAGTAAGAGCATAGGTGGCAGCGCAGTCAAAACCAATTATGCCGCCGCTTTAAAAGTGCTTAATTTTCAGGTTGCATTGCGTGATGACTTCATCATGACGCATCCCTGCACCTCCTAGTAGCCAGGCTCTAATTACGGTCCCTGGATATACTGGTCATGCCATCCTTAATTAAAGTGTAACATGCTTCCAAAATGTGAAATTATGCTTGGTCTCATTTACAGGGTAATTCATAGAAATTCGCACAAAAGTGGCGCACTCGGCTGGCGCACAGTGTCCCCGTGCGATACACTGCGCCAGCCGCGTGCGAACAAATCCTTTTCATCGCACAGCGTATTCATGGATTTTAGCCTCCGAAACCAGCCGTGGCGCAGAGTGGCGCAGCGACCCTGCAGCAGCGCCAGCTAGGCCCCCAAGAACGCCCTCGGCGAAAGGAAAAGCCTTCAAAATTCCCAAATCATCGCAAAGGGCTGCGCTAACCCTGGACCAGTTCACAGAGCTGCCAAACAGCAAACGCCAAGCGGGGAACGTGTATTTCAGTGGTTCTCGGGAAGTTTCACACGCGATTGTCCTGGGTACGTGTACATCAGGGGTGCGTGGGAAGTAACACACGCGATTCCATCAGGGCACGTGTATTGCAGGGGTGCGCTGGAAGTATCACACGCAACAACAGCAGGGTAAGTGCATTTCAGGGGTGCGCGGGACATATCACACGCAATTCCATCAGGGTACGTGTATTCCAGGGGTGCGCGGGAAGTATCACACGCAAAAGCAGCAGGGTACTTGTATTCCAGGGGTGCGCGGGAAGTATCACACGCAAAAGCAGCAGGGTACGTGTACATCAGGGGTGCGCGGGAAGTAACACACGCGATTCCATCAGGGCATGTGTATTCCAGGGATGCGCGGGAAGTATCACTCGCAAAAACAGCAGGGTACGTGCATTTCAGGGGTGCGCGGGAAGTATCACACGCAATTCCATCAGGGTACGTGTATTCCAGGGGTGCGTGGGAAGTATCACACGCAAAAGCAGCAGGGTACGTGTATTCCAGGGGTGCGCGGGAAGTATCACACGCAAAAGCAGCAGGGTACGTGTATTTCAGGGGTGCGTGGGAAGTATCACACGCGATTCCATCAGGGTACGTGTATTCCAGGGGTGCGCGGGAAGTATCACACGCGATTCCATCAGGGTACGTGTATTCCAGGGGTGCGCGGGGAGCACCACACGTGAATTGCATGTGTGGGTCCTCCCAGGTGTTCCCTCTACACTCTCCACGGCCCCTGCAGGCGGCCCACACCACAGGGGACTACCCTGCACATGTCCCGCAGGCAGCCCATCCACCATGCCCATGCCCCCCAGCCAGCCCACATGTCACCTTGCACTACAGCCCACCAACGCATGTCCCCCTGCACGCCCAGCCCCCAGCATCCAGGGGCACCCTCCACCAGGCCCCCACTCATGTCCAACTCATGTCTCCCAGCATCCCCACCCCCCAGCAGTGCAGGGCACCCTCCACCAGGCCCCCACTCATGTCTCCCATCACCCCCATCCCCCAGCAGTGCAGGGCACCCACCACCAGGCCCCCACTCATGTCCAACTCATGTCTCCCAGCACCCCCACCCCGCAGCAGTGCAGGGCACCCTCCACCAGGCCCCCACTCATGTCCAACTCATGTCTCCCAGCACCCCACCCCCCAGCAGTGCAGGGCACCCTCCACCAGGCCCCCACTCATGTCTCCCACCACTCCCACCCCCCAGCATCCAGGGGCACCCTCCACCAGGCCCCCACTCATGTCCCCCTGCACCCCTACCCCCCAGCAGTGCAGGGCACCCTCCACCAGGCCCCCACTCATGTCCCCCTGCACCCCCACCCCCCAGCATCCAGGGGCACCCTCCACCAGGCCCCCACTCATGTCCCCCTGCACCCCCACCCCCAGCAGTGCAGGGCACCCTCCACCAGGCCCCCACTCATGTCCAACTCATGTCTCCCAGCACCCCCACCGCCCAGCAGTGCAGGGCACCCTCCACCAGGCCCCCACTCATGTCCAACTCATGTCTCCCAGCACCCCCACCCCCCAGCAGTGCAGGGCACCCTCCACCAGGCCCCCACTCATGTCTCCCACCACCCCCAGCCCCCAGCATCCAGGGGCACCCTCCACCAGGCCCCCACTCATGTCTCCCACCACCCCCACCCCCCAGCATCCAGGGGCACCCTCCACCAGGCCCCCACTCATGTCTCCCAGCACCCCCACCCCCCAGCATCCAGGGGCACACTCCACCAGGCCCCCACTCATGTCTCCCATCACCCCCACGCCCCAGCATCCAGGGGCACCCTCCACCAGGCCCCCACTCATGTCTCCCAGCACCCCCACCCCCCAGCATCCAGGGGCACCCTCCACCAGGCCCCCACTCATGTCCCCCAGCCAACACGTCATCACAATCCAGATCCCAGGCTCCTATGCCCACCCAAATCTTACCCCACGCCACCCCAGTCCAAACACCCAACCAAGCTTTACATCCATTCAAAATGGAAATACCCATTACATGATAGATAACAAATAAGCAGTATGCACATGAGAACAAATCCGTCAGACCCACACAATGGCAACACATGACTGTGAAAACCCACATTGTGGCAGGCATGAAACCAATGAGAGAAGTCCACACATTGAAGTAAGAAACAAAAATGTACTACAGTGTAAATGAAGTGAATGAAATCAAAAGAAACAATAATGGCAACAAAAATCAAAATGCTGCATGTCCACCAAAATAATAAATAATGAAAATGGGAATCCAAAATAACCGTAATGAAATTGTTTCCAAAGTCACCGTCCAACAAAGCAAATCCAAAGGGAAAGTAAAGTGAAAATCCATTGCTCCATGGTGAAAAAATAATAAAAGATGAAGGCCACAAATCCACTGTCAAGCTATGTACAAAGAGCAAATCCAGGGTCCATGATCCCAACTATGTAAATGAAACCTACAATAAAACCCACCTAACTAATAACTATATACAAAAAAGTGGGGAATAGTCCAAGTGCCCCAAATTAAAAAAATAAAAATAAAACCTAACACTAACTAACTATATACAATGGCAGCGGGCTAGTCCAACGGCTCACTTCTGGATGTTGCGGGCCAGGGCATCATCGAACTCCTGCTCAATGTCCCGGAGGCGGTCCTGTTCCATGGCCCCGAGGGTCTCCAGGGACGACGACATGTTCTCCTCCAACTCCCTGCGGATTGCCTCGAGGCACTCGGCCCGCCTCAGGAGTTCTCCGCCCTGACCATCGTGAGCCGTGCCTCTTCTGCCCGCTGCCGCTCTGCATCTATGGCGTGGCCCAACCGCTGCCACAGGGAAGACACTTCCCTTCCTGGGTCCTCCTGCCCTCCGGCCGATGCCTGCCCCTCCGATGTCAAAGGCCCCGAGCCATCGTGGCTCCCACCTACAGCCTCCTGCTGCTGCTGCTGTCCATGTGCCCTGTCCGATGGTGCCTGCACATCCTCCTCCAGCTGGGGTGCAGTTGTTGATGTGGCCACCCCTGCTGGACGTCCGACTCCCGACTGTGGCAGGGATCTGTTGTCCACCAGCCTGGCCGCACGGTCAGAGGCAGCTCCACAGGGCACCCAGGTGATACATGGGTGGGAAGGTGGCATGGAGGGCGACTGGGGCATAGGGGGTTCCGTTGAGGAGGGGGTCGGAACAAGGTCCAGGAAACGGAGGAATCCGGCCATGGTGAGCTGTCCCAGTGGGTCAATGCGGTCAACGAGCCATGCGAGAAGACGTGCAGTCTCATCATGGAAAGACTGCAGGTCAGCTCGCATGGCCCGTTGACGCAACGCCACCCCACCCTGGACAGGCTCAACCTGTTGCAGGATAGCCACATCCGCAGGGAGAGGAAGGCCAGTTGGTGTAAGCCAATCCCCTCCCTGAGAACGGGTCTGGAGGTAGGCATCCCTGCTGGTGCAAGATGATGCAGTGACAGGAGCAGGGACAGGATTGCACACAGGCACCTCCCCGGTGGCCTGTGCTGCCACCTGTCCCTGGTCCTGCACTGCACTACTAGCACCAGTGGAATCCCCACCTCCAGACCCCGCCTCTGTTGCTTGCACGGCCTCCTCCTCCACCAAACCCCCCACCAACCTGGATGACTCCGTGCCATCTTCCTCCGTTGGGCCCTGTGGGGTCCCAGCTGCCTCTTCTGCTGCCGAGGAGTCCAACTCCAACCTCCTCCTGGACCTCCCCTCGGCAGCTGCGGCCTCGGACGCGGCACCGGACTCCTCACTCCCCGACGAGATCACAACCGGGGAGGGGAGCCGGTCCTTGCGTCTCCGGCTGGTGGTGCGACCCCTGCCGCTGTGCTCCACAGCACCTTCTCCGCCCTCTTCATCAGTTGACGCTGCAGACAGGGAGAAATGAAACACAGGCATCAGGGCACTGTATAATGGACTCATAAACACATGACAGTTGTACATGAGTGACATTGGCAAACCTCAGACATGCCATCACAATCCCCAACACACATGTCATTTCAACTTGCACACATGAGCTATACCACAGCCATATCGCAACAGCCAGCACCATCCATACACATACAACAGCATGAGCAGGCAAAGGTGAGCCAGACATCACACGTGACACAGGGAGTGCACTACACATGCACACACACCACCACACTTGCATGCATGTGTACACCTCCGCCAACTGTTGCAGTGTTCAGATCAGCATCCATGTCACACCTGTCAATCATTCTTCCACATTCTTTGCCATGCAAGCCTACACACACAAGCACCATCCATGTGTCACACATGAGAGCCCTCGCATGTGTCAGCCTCACGGCCCTGTACCCCTCCATACTTGGCCACAAAAAACCACATGTGCAACCTGCACACTCCTGCCACACCACCACACGCACAGCTTACAATCAGTATGCATGTACACTTACCGCTCGACTCCAGACGGGTCTGCCTCTCAAGGACCTGGACGTGGAGCGCTGGGGATATGCGTTCCAGGACCCTCATCTGATCTTCCGACAAGTGGTCCCGGTGCCCCTTAGCATCCACTGCTTTCCGGAGGCGCCGGGCCTTCTTGAGGGTCCTGGACCTGAAGTCCTCCCAGCGCTTCTTCACATGATGGAATAGTCTGACTGCCACCCCCTCCGCGATGATGGCAGTCACGATGTCCGTCCAGATCCGAGTCCGTCCTTCCTTGTCAGCGCGCAACCTTCCAAAGAGGGCATCATACTGCCCCAGGACATGCTCCACAAGGACACCAACTTCGGTGGCAGTGAAGCTGGTGCCCCTCTGCCTCTCTGGCCGGGGGTTGCCACTGGTGCCAGATGTTGCAGTGCCCGACATGGCAACCCCAGAGGCAGGAGTGGGTGGGCAACTGGGTCCTGGGGCTGGGCTGTGGAGCAATGGTACCCCAGTCGGGAGTCTTCGGTTCCAGCAGGGGTGGTCACAGCAACAGCACCCCTGGCTGATGTGCAGGCAGCAAATGGCAGGACACGTGGGCCGCAGGCAGTCAGGCAGCAGCAGATGGCAGGTGGGAGCGTGCTCGGGGCTCTTGGGGGCAGTAATTCGGCCTTCTGGGCAGGAGCGTGGTCTTCCGTGTGCTTACGCATGGCCAGCTTGATACGGAGTGATTTGGCACGTGAAAATCCAGCACGTCTGCGTGTATCTCGAGGAAAGGCCCTTAGCACGTAAGCGCGTCAGCACACGTACGTTAATTCATTGGCCCAAAGGCCCCCAGGCGCATCTATGATGTCACGCACATAGCCGTAGAGAATGGCGCGTGTAAAAAAAAAATACACGTCCGAGTGTCAAAGCGTGTAATTGGTGTAAATGGCCTCATCGCGTATGCGCGTCTGTGACGTGTGTATAAAAGGTACGTGTAGAAAGCCATTTCCTTGTACGTGCTTTTCGTGGAGAGCGAGTGGGTGAAATCTGTACTTCTTGTCGGTTCACACGCGATTTACTTCACGGGGTTTCAAGTTCGTACTCCCTGTTACCTCTGACAGCTTTTTCTCTTTTCCTCTTTTTCCTGGGCCTGTTTCCTCAAACAGCGTTCCCTTCTACTGTTGTCCTGTCTCCTCAGACAGCGTACAATTCTTCTTTTGGCGGCGGTGTTGCCAATGCGCACACGCGCATATTTTTCACACTTTTTTCCTGGCAGACGGTGAGTCGCGCATGTATTTAAAATCTGTGCTTGCCCCGTGTGTCGCATACCCCTTCAGAGGTCATTCTAGGCTGCATGTGACACGCATATGTTCATTCTTGTGTTTCTGGGTGCCACAGCGTAGTGCAGGTTTATTTTTCCACACACGTGGTCTAGGAGGGGTTGCGTGCACCTTACTTCCCTTTTTTGGGGTGCCTGTGTGTTGCGTGACCCCTCATCTTTCCCCAGGGGTGACATACAGCCTTGCTAGAGCACTAGGGTACGATTGCCATCTGGTACCCAACCCCTTTAACCCCCAATTGCCCAGGACAATAGTTCACAGCGACTCCCATACGCACAATAACATCAGTGCCATGGCTGGGAGGTGAACAAGCCGTAAGGGTGGCAAAGGTGGCCGAGCCCCAAGTGGTGGCCGTGGTGGATCCGGTAGGGGACGTGGCCGTGACTTGCAGGGTGCCCCTAGCCCCCCATGTGTGGAGGACCAGTCAGGGACACCCATGCCCCCCCCCCTGGTTGAGGGTAACGTGGCTGACACCATCCATGCTCAGCCCTTGTTGGACCAGCCCACTGTGGAACCAGACCTGGCACAGGGTGACTCCATGGCTGACTTCCAGGTCAGCAGGTCTAGGCCACGTGCGCCGGTGCGCGTTGGTGTCATCAGGCCACGTGGATCAGGGGCAGCTAGGTCATCTGCTGCCCCGCGTAGGCAGGCTGGGGAGGCTGCAGGGGAAGCTGCGGCTCCATCCACCCCACCTCTCACACACCCAGCCAGGACAGTGTCGGTCCGAGTCCATCCTGCTGACATTCCCCCTGACACCATCACACTTGAGCTAATGCCTGCACCAACTCCCATGCTGAGTGTGCAATCCCACACTCCTAGTACAGAGTCCACCGGGGCTCCTGCCCCTAGTGTACAGAGCGGCGTAGGACACTCAGTATCCACACCACCTTCCAAGCGGAAGAGGAAGAGTGCTCGTCCAGTAGAGGCTGATGCCCCAGACATGGCTACACAGTCCGGCCCGTCAAGGAAGCCCAGCTTCAATGAGGCCGAACTGAATGCACTTGTAGAGTATGTGTCCACACATGACCGCGAAATGGTGATTGTTGCAGGATCCAAGACCACACCTGCACAACGTCTGGCACACTGGCAGATCATCGCGGACATCATAAGTGCCCTTGGAATTGTGAGGCGCACAGCTACTGAATGCTACAAGCGCTGGAATGACCTGAAGCGCAGGGCAAAGAATAAGCTGGCCTCAAGTCATGCCGCTACTCTAGTGACTGGAGGTGGGTCTCCAGCAGAGGACATAGAACTCACTCCACATGAGCATGTTGCTGGGACCTACGCCACGGAGGAACAGATCCAAGGCGTGGGAGAACTGGCAGATTACGAGGCATTGTCCGGTGAGTGCACATGCATCTGTGTGTCATCCATGTGCATGGTGTGTGTGTGAGGGCTTCTGTTTGGGTGCCAGGTGAGGGTGTGTGTGCCTGAGTGGTTTGGGTCACCCATGTGCCTCATCCAGTACATTCTGCGCACCAGCATTTGGGTATAGCAGTATCCCTTCTGCCAACATTAGACATCTAGCCCAACACCACGCCAGTTGCCCTTGAAGTGTCATCTTGCCACAACATTGTTGCTTATTTTTCTCTGTTTATTCAGGCAGATTGTTTGCATACCACCACTTTTACTAGGCATTTCTCAGTCCTATTGTCACATGTCTGACATGGCTATGGTACAGTGGACTGACTTTGTTTCCTGGATATGATTTGTTTAGACCTGTCCCTGTGCTATAGGACCATTTTGGACTGGCAGCTCCAGGTTAAACATTTGAACCATTTCAATGAAAAAATCAATTTCATGAGCAAACTAGACTGAATGAACAATTGGTGCCCTCCTCTCCCTCTTCACTTAATGGCTAGGGTACATGCCATCTGTGTGATGGCATGTGTATTTGACCTGCCAATCACAGGCCAATGTGTGATGCCACTGCTAGGCAGCATGCAGCAAATGTGTTCATCTTCCATCTTGGTGTCATCAATGTGTGCCATCTGCCTCCCCTTCACACGCAGTGACGGTGCATGCATGGGAGGGTTTTAGTCATGTGGGACATGTGTCAATCAAGTACTGTTTCTGTAGCTTCTCAGCCCTAATTGTGTGCCATAGTGCTAATGCCTGTTTCCATTTCTTTTCTTTTATGTCTTTGCAGGGGATGATGCACTTGATACTGCTGGGGTTGTGGAGATGGTGCAGACCCAGGAGGGGTCTCAGTGCCGACCGACCACCAGTGAGGGACGTGGTGTGGTGGTGGGTGAGAACCCACAACTGCTGCAGGTCGTGCTCTCAAGGGGTGTCTCTGGGTGCACCTCCCCCGAGCTGTGTTCAGGTGTCGATTCGGATGATGAGACCTATGTGCCGTCGCAGGTGAGTGTTCCTGGGAGGGATTCGGTTCTGTCTGACCTACCTGCACCAGGGTTAGAACCCTCAATGGGGATGTCAGTGTTGGCAGGTACGCCTTTGGTGGTTATGGATGCAGGGTCACACTCCGCAACATCTGATCCTGTTCCTGGGCCAGCAGATCAGAGGGGGAATGCAGTCCTGCAGCCTCAGGCAGTGCCGGCACAGCAAGGCGCAGTTCGCCTTGCCCCAGACAGGTGTGGTGCCCACCGACGTGGTGGCCGTACGCCACCTGGCAATACCGCATGGGAGCAATCCATATATGGTATGGCAACCCAACAGGCAGCATCATCAGAGATGATGGCTCAGGCCATGGATAGGGTGGCCACTTCCATTGTCCCCCCCGAAAGGCTGATGGAGAGACTACAGCGGGCAACAGACTCCATCTGCCAGTCACACAGGGAGGACATGTTGGCGTCCGACAGGGACAGGCGGGCGGCACTGGCGATTCTGCGGGAAGCCATTTCCATAGAGTCCCAGGGCCACAGGGAAGCCCTGAGGGTGGAACTCCGTCACCTCAGGACGACTCTTGTTGAGCTTGAGGCTTCAACAAACACAAGGACAGAACAGCAGCTGGAGCGTCTCACACGTACGCTCTCAGCTGAGATGCAGGCAACTCGTGAGGAGGTCCGGTCATCCCGTGAGTTATTGCATGGGGACCTCCGCACGATTATCCTCCAGAACCAGACCTTCCAGACCTGCATGCTTGCTGCCATGGAGGACCAGACTACGGCTTTGCATGGGCTTCCTCCCTTAGTGCCACCACCTCCTGAGGCAGCTGCAGAGGGTGAGGAGAGCGACAGCAGCGATTCTCCCACAATAGGGTAGCCGTGCAGGCCATGAGCCCATGGAGGTGTTTTTTTTCCGCAAGATCCACACATGTGGGTTTTGGTGTGCGCCCTGTCCTCGGACTTCCTGGGTGGCCTCCCCCACCCTCCTGGGCCCATTAATGGCCATTTTTGATTTCTTTTTATTTATTTTTTTTAAACTTTCGATTATTTGGACAGTGTGTTGCCTTGTGTGGCTCCCGTGGGCATACGCTGTATTGTGGCTGGGCACATGCAGGCTTGTCATGAATTTGGGTCAGATGCTTGGGTTTGTGTGACACACACCCCTCCTGCTTCCCGTTTCCATGGGCTTGCAAAGGGTGTGCCCAAGTGACATTGACGTACACGGTGACGTTGGACTCCCATTTGATGTGTGGGCTGTCTGTAGTCAATACTGTGTATACATTCCTAGTGCATATTGTTGTTGTATTGTACACTGCATGCTGTATTGATATGTGCCTCTGCATACATCTCATCCTCCTAATTTGCAGGTCCATTTCTCATGTCTTCACAAGGCGGTCTACTTTGGAACTGGAGACCATGTTGTAAGCAGTGCACCTACACTTTTGTGTGGCGCTCACACTGTATACTTGGAAGTGTTCGAAGTGCTGGCATTATCAGGTAGTGAGGCTACCAATTTTTTAAGTCTGTACTGTCATGTTTAAGGTAGGTTGGAGGTTGTGTATGTGATTGGTATTCTTGGTAAGTATTTGGTAATGTGTGTTGTAGGTCCTGCATTACTGTGAACATTTCATGTGTGGCCAGTTTCCATTAGGGACACTGTAGTTGGTGACACTTGGGGCATGTTGTGGGGATTAATTTGTTTGTTCTCACATTGCATGACATGCCATGGTGTGTTGTGTGGCCGTGCCGGGGAGGGGTTGGGTGACATGGCACTGTTCTCATGTAGTATTTTGCAAGTGGGTATTCATTTCTGCTGCATGGAAGTGTGTCTTTTGATGACACTGCATTGGTGGTGTTTGTGTAGGTAGGGATGCACACATTGTGACACTTCCACATGAACAATCTTAGGCTGCTATGGTTCTGACAGTTGACTGTCCCTTTGTTCGTCATAATTGTCAGGTCGAGTCATCATTGATTATCAGATGGTATGTGCCAGGGCTGTGTGCACTCCACAGGGGTGTGATTACTATGTGAAGTAATTAGCCACCAGCTGCGTACGGGCTGCCTCACCCCGTGCCCTTTCCGCTCCCATGCGCAGCGGGCGTGCATGTGGTTGGGGATGTGGGGTCACCACCATGTCCACAGCCAGGCCCCGGCGTGTTGCAACATTGTGCAGGACACATGCTGGCACTATGATCCTGCATACTACTGGGGGCGCATATAACAGCTGCCTGCCAGAACGGTCAAGGGAGCGAAAGCGTGACTTGAGCACTCCGAATGTGCGCTCCACTATGCCCCGGGTTGCAATATGGGCTGTGTTGTATCTTACCTCGGGAGGCGTGATGGGGTTCCGAATTGGCGTCATCATGTGGGTGCTCAGAGGGTAGGCACTGTCCCCTGGTGATGAGGTGGTGGGTATCATTAGTGGGGTAGTGACATGACTCTGCATCTGACTTGCATGCATGTGCAGTGGCATTCATACTCACCAAGCAGCCATGTATCGCCATGCCGCCCAGCTTCTAGGTCCCGGCTTAGGGTAGACATTCGGTAAATGAAGCTGTCGTGGGTGGACCCTGGATAGTTGGCATATACTGAGGTGATGATTCCCTTGGCATTACATACTACCTGCACGTTGATGGAATGCCAGTGCTTGCGGTTCCTATAGATGTGCTCAGATGCCCCGGGGGGACATAGTGCCACATGAGTGCAGTCAATGGCACCTAGCACTTTGGGGAATTGTGCCACACCGTAGAAATCCAGGGCGGCAGCCTGCCTTTCTGCAGGTGTCCTGGGAAGGTATATGTGCCTGCGGACTGATGGGCTTGCAGTGATGATGTTCAAGACCTGGTGTAGGCAGCGTGACTGCGTGGCCTGTGACACCCCACCCACTATGGCACTTGTCCGCTGAAATTATCCAGTGGCCAAGAAGTGCAGTACATTAAGGACCTTCTCCAGGGGGCTGAGTGCTTGGGAGCACAGGGTGGGTGATTTGAGGTCATCCTCCCACTCACTCACCAGGTCGAGTATTATGTGAGGTGGAAACCTGTACCTCCCATACACCTGGTCATCAGGCATCCCAAAAAGGCTGGTTCTGGGTGTGAAAATTCGGGCCCTCACTATCCTCCTCCTCCTCCTTTGGTAACCCACGGCCACTGCTGCTAGGAACGGTATATTCATCCTGGCGTCTGAGCTTGTTTGTTGTTTGCGCGCACTTTTATGCTGCGCGGGTCGACGTACGCCTGCTTCCTGCTGGCATACGTGTTTCCGGATTAGCACGTTTTTTTGTGCGCATGCCTTAGCCCCGTTCAATTCCATGGATATGTGTTGTTGGCGAGCATGTAAAACTTCCTGCGCACCCCTGTAATACACGTACCCAAGCAAATCGCGTGTGAGAATTCCCGCGCAGCCCTGTTATACACATACCCAAGCAAATCGCGTCTGAGAATTCCCACGCACCCCTGTAATACACATACCCAAGCAAATCGCGTGTGAGAATTCCCACGCACCCCTGTAATACACATACCCAAGCAAATCGCGTGTGAGAATTCCTGCGCATCCCTGTAATACACATACCCAAGCAAATCGCGTGTGAGAATTCCCGCACACCCCTGTAATACACGTACCCAAGCAAATCGCGTGTGAGAATTCCTGCATACCCTTGTAATACACGTACCCAAGCAAATCGCGTGTGAGAATTCCCGCGAACCCCTGCAATACACGTACCCAGGCCAATTGTGTGTACGCGCACTTTCATCCAATTACACGCAATGATACTCTGACATTCAGTGTTTCCACGTGTGCTCTGTCATCACGTGCTATGAGGGAAACACCTGCGCGCGTCACGTCACAGACGCGCTTACGCGCTGAGGGCCTTTGGTCCACCGTGCCCTGTAATTTTGTGCCTGCACATCTGCCATCTGCAGGGGTCCAGTTGCTGTGTCCACCCCTGCTGGAACAGAAGACTCCCGACTGCTATACCATCGCTCCACAGCCCAGCCCCAGGACCCAGTTGCCCACCCACTCCTCCCTCTGGGGTTGCCATGTCGGGCACTGCAACATCTGGCACCAGTGGCAACCCCCGGCCAGAGAGGCAGAGGGGCACCAGCTTCACTGCCGCCGAAGTTGGTGTCCTGGTGGAGCAAGTCCTGGGACAGTATGATGCCCTCTTCGGATCGTCACGCGCCAACAAGGAAGGACGGAACAGGATCTGGGACGACTTGGTGGTTGCCATCAACGCGGAGGGGCTGGCAACCCGCAACATCCAGAAAGTCAAGAAGCGCTGGGAGGACTTGAGGTCCAGGACCCTCTTGAAGGCCCGGCGCCTCGTGGAGGGGGGCCGGGGCCGCATGAGTACCATCCAGGTGAGGGTCCTGGAACGTGTAGACCCAGTGCTCCACGCCCAGATCCTTGCGAGGCAGACCCGTCTGGAGTAGAGCGGTAAGTGGGCAAGCATTGCTGTGTGAGACAGGGCATGTTACAGTGTGCTGGTTGTCTGATGCTTGCCTGTATGTGTGACATAGGCCATGTACGCATGTATGTGTGCAGGGACATCATGGTCATGCATGTGAGACCAGTGATGTGTGAACCACACGGTTGGTGCATGTGTTTAAATGCATCATGGGGAGCCCTATGCGGATTGGACACATGAGAGCATGCCAGTCTCTGTTCCTGGACATGGGTGGGGGTGAGGGATGGGTGCTGATGCCATGTACATGTATGGTATCCATGTCTGTGTGTCTGACCTGCGTGTCTGTGACTTGTGAATGCCATGGATGCATGACACATGTCTGTGACAATGTACAGATTCATAGATGCTGCCTAGTTATCCTTGTATCCACTGTGTCTGGGGTGTACAAGGCCAGATGGATGAAATTATGTTGATGTGTGTGCATGTGATAGGCATGACCCATGATGCATGTGAGTTCCATAACAACATTGTATGTTTGGAGAGTCCCTTGGACATGTATGCAAATGTCCATAGCATGTGCCATGCCTGTTACTGCGTGTGTTTTGCCTGCACTGACCCATGTGTTGTGGAGGGACATGATGGAAGTGATCTTTGACAGTGCCACTCATCTGCTATTGCTTCCTGTCTAGGGGACCATTGTACAGTACCCTGATGCTTGTGTTCTATGTCTCCCTCTACACAGCGGCAAGTGAAGAAGAGGGTGGAGATGGCGCAGTGGAGCAAAGTGGCGGGGATGCCCCCACGGCTGCAGCGGAAGGGGTGGGTGAGCCCCCACAGGGGCTTGCAACGGCGGAAGACGGTGTGGAGCCATCCAGGTTGGTGGTTTCCACAGAGGAGGAGGAGGCCGCTACTGAAGCGCACATGGGGCCTGGTGGGGGCATCCCTGCTGGTGCAAGTGGTGCAGTCCAGGGGCAGGGGCAGGAGGCAGCACAGGTCGCCGTGGAGGGGCCTGTGCATGTCACTGTCCCTGACACTGTGACTGCACCACCATGCACCAGCAGGGATGCCCCATCCCAGGCCCATCCGCAGGTAGGGGGGATGTCCATGTCATCTGACTCCCCTCCACCTGCGGACGAGGGGACCCGTGGGCGTATGGAGAAGGTCCTGATTGGTGTCGCGATGCGCACGGGTTTCATTCGTGATGACGTGCATGCTTCCCGGGAGGAGCTTGCACGTCATCACGAAGAGCACCGTGTCAACGTGGCCCAGTTGGGATCGGCTGTGGTCGGGGGTTTCATACATGTGTCGACCAATCTGGCGGCCCTCTCCTCCTCTGTGGAGACTATACGCCAGTCGTTCTCCATGCCGTCTTCTGGCCCAGATGCCACCAGGGCCCCCTGTGGACCTGCCCTGACCAACACAGCCGGCTTGGTGGGGATCCCATCCCTGCCACAGTCGGGAGTCGGAGGTCCAGCAGGGGCGGACACCACAGCAACTGGACCCCAGCAGATTGAGGATGTGCTGGCATCATTGGGCAGGGCACGTGCACGACGGCGTCGGTGGATCCCATCAGCCTGGATGCCGCCGTTCTGGCAGAGGCAGTTGCGTCAGAGGCAGCAGCGGAGTCAACGTGGGAGGCATCATGGCTCGGGGCAATCTACATCGAAGGGGCAGGCATCGGCCGGAGGGCAGGAGGACCCAGGACGGGAAGTGTCTTCCGTGTGGCAGTGGTTGGGCCAGCAGATAGGTGCAGAGCGGCGGCGGGCGGAAGAGGCGCGGCTCAGGATGGTCAGGGCGGAGAACTCCATGCGGAGGGCCCTGAGGCGGGCCGAGTGCCTCGAGGGAATCCGCAGGGAGTTGGAGGAGGACATGTTGGCGTCCCTGCGGACCGTCGGGGCCATGGAACAGGACTGCCTCCGGGACATCGAACAGGAGTTCGATGATGCCCTGGTCCGGGACACCACGGAGTGAGCCGTTGGACTAGCCCGCCGACTTTGTACATAGTTAATTAGTGTTAGGTTTTATTTCTTTTTTATAATTTGGGGCGCTTGGACTATGCCCCACTTTTTTGTATATAGTTATTAGTTAGGTAGGTTTTATTGTAGGTTTCATTTACATCGTTGGGATCATGGACCCTGGATTTGCTCTTTGTACATAGTTTGACAGTGGATTTGTGGCCTTCATCTTTTATTATTTTTTTCACCATGGAGAAATGGGTTTTCACTTTACTTTCCCTTTGGATTTGCTTTGTTGGACAGTGACTTTGGACACAATTTCTTTACAGTTATTTTGGAGTCCCATTTTCGTTATTTATTATTTTTGTGGACATGCTGCTTTTTGATTTTTGGTGCCATTATTGTTTGTTTATATTTCATTCACTTCATTTACACTGTAATACATTTTTGTTTCTTACTTCAATGTGTGTACTTCTCTCATTGGTTTCATGCCTGTCAGAATGTGGATTTTCACAGTCATGTGTTGCCATTGTGTGGGTCTGACGGACTTGTACTCATGCGCATACTGCTTATTTGTTATCTATCATGTAATGGGTATTTCCATTTTGAATGGATGTAAAGATTGGTTGGGTGTTTGGACTGGGGTGGCGTGGGGTGGGATTTGGGTGGGCATAAGAGCCTGGGATCTGGATTGTGATGACGTGTTGGCTGGGGGACATGAGTGGGGGCATGGTGGAGGCTGCCCCTGACTACTGGTGGGTGGGGGTGCAGGGGGACATGAGTGGGGGCCTGGTGGAGGGTGCCCCTGACTGCTGGGTGGTGGGGGTGATGGGAGACATGTGTGGGGGCCTGGTGGAGGGTGCCCCTGGATGCTGGTGGGTGGGGGTGCAGGGGGACATGTGTGGGGGCCTGGTGGAGGGTGCCCCTGGATGCCGGTGGGTGGGGGTGCAGGGGGACATGTGTGGGGGCCTGGTGGAGGCTGCCCCTGACTGCTGGGGGTGGGGGTGCAGGGAGACATGTGTGGGGGCCTGGTGGAGGGTGCCCCTGACTGCTGGGGGGTGGGGGTAGTGGGAGACATGTGTGGGGGCCTGGTGGAGGGTGCCCCTGGATGCTGGTGGGTGGGGGTGCAGGGGGACATGAGTTGGACATGAGTGGGGGACTGGTGGGGGCTGCCCCTGACTGCTGGGGGGTGGGGGTGCAGGGAGACATGTGTGGGGGCCTGGTGGAGGGTGCCCCTGACTGCTGGGGGTTGGGGGTGCAGGGGGACATGAATTAGACATGTGTGGGGGCCTGGTGGAGGCTGCCCCTGACTGCTGGGGGGTGGGGGTGCAGGGAGACATGTGTGGGGGCCTGGTGGAGGGTGCCCCTGACTGCTGGGGGGTGGGGGTGCAGGGAGACATGAGTGGGGGCCTGGTGGAGGGTGCCCCTGACTGCTGGGGGGTGGGGGTGGTGGGAGACATGTGTGGGGGCCTGGTGGAGGGTGCCCCTGGATGCTGGTGGGTGGGGGTGCAGGGGGACATGAGTGGGAGCCTGGTGGAGGGTGCCCCTGACTGCTGGGGGGTGGGGTGGTGGGAGACATGTGTGGGGGCCTGGTGGAGGGTGCCCCTGGATGCTGGTGGGTGGGGGTGCAGGGGGACATGAGTGGGAGCCTGGTGGAGGGTGCCCCTGGCTGCTGGGGGGTGGGGGTGCAGGGGGACATGAGTGGGGGCCTGGTGGAGGGTGCCCTGCACTGCTGGGGGGGTGGGGGTGATGGGAGACATGTGTGGGGGCCTGGTGGAGGGTGCTCCTGGATGCTGGTGGGTGGGGGTGCAGGGGGACATGAGTGGGGGCCTGGTGGAGGGTGCGCCTGGCTGCTGGGGGGTGGGGGTGCAGGGGGACATGAGTGGGGGCCTGGTGGAGGGTGCCCCTGCCTGCTGGGGGTGGGGGTGATGGGAGAAATGTGTGGGGGCCTGGTGGAGGGTGCCCCTGGATGCTGGTGGGTGGGGGTGCAGGGGGACATGTGTGGGGGCCTGGTGGAGGGTGCCCCTGGATGCTGGTGGGTGGGGGTGCAGGGGGACATGAGTTGGACATGAGTGGGGGCCTGGTGGAGGCTGCCCCTGACTGCTGGGGGTGGGGGTGCAGGAAGACATGTGTGGGGGCCTGGTAGAGGGTGCCCCTGACTGCTGGGGGGTGGGGCTGGTGGGAGACATGTGTGGGGGCCTGGTGGAGGGTGCCCCTGACTGCTGGGGGGTGGGGGTGGTGGGAGACATGTGTGGGGGCCTGGTGGAGGGTGCCCCTGGATGCTGGTGGGTGGGGGTGCAGGGGGACATGAGTTGGACATGAGTGGGGGCCTGGTGGAGGGTGCCCCTGGATGCTGGTGGGTGGGGGTGCAGGGGGGACATGTATGGGGGCCTGGTGGAGGGTTCCCCTGGATGCTGGTGGGTGGGGGTGCAGGGGAACATGAGTGGGGGCCTGGTGGAGGGTGCCCCTGACTGCTGGGGGTGGGGGTGATGGGAGACATGTGTGGGGGCCTGGTGGAGGGTGCCCCTGGATGCTGGTGTGTGGGGGTGCAGGGGGACATGAGTTGGACATGAGTGGGGGCCTGGTGGAGGCTGCCCCTGACTGCTGGGGTGTGGGGGTGCAGGGAGACATGTGTGGGGGCCTGGTGGAGGGTGCCCCTGACTGCTGGGGGTTGGGGGTGCAGGGAGACATGTGTGGGGGCCTGGTGGAGGGTGCCCCTGACTGCTGGGGGTTGGGGGTGGTGGGAGACATGTGTGGGGGCCTGGTGGAGGGTGCCCCTGGATGCTGGTGGGTGGGGGTGCAGGGGGACATGAATTAGACATGAGTGGGGGCCCGGTGGAGGCTGCCCCTGACTGCTGGGGGGTGGGGGTGCAGGGAGACATGTGTGGGGGCCTGGTGGAGGGTGCCCCTGACTGCTGGGGGGTGGGGGTGCAGGGAGACATGAGTGGGGGCCTGGTGGAGGGTGCCCCTGACTGCTGGGGGGTGGGGGTGGTGGGAGACATGTGTGGGGGCCTGGTGGAGGGTGCCCCTGGATGCTGGTGGGTGGGGGTGCAGGGGGACATGAGTGGGAGCCTGGTGGAGGGTGCCCCTGACTGCTGGGGGGTGGGGTGGTGGGAGACATGTGTGGGGGCCTGGTGGAGGGTGCCCCTGGATGCTGGTGGGTGGGGGTGCAGGGGGACATGAGTGGGAGCCTGGTGGAGGGTGCCCCTGGCTGCTGGGGGGTGGGGGTGCAGGGGGACATGAGTGGGGGCCTGGTGGAGGGTGCCCTGCACTGCTGGGGGGGTGGGGGTGATGGGAGACATGTGTGGGGGCCTGGTGGAGGGTGCCCCTGGATGCTGGTGGGTGGGGGTGCAGGGGGACATGAGTGGGGGCCTGGTGGAGGGTGCGCCTGGCTGCTGGGGGGTGGGGGTGCAGGGGGACATGAGTGGGGGCCTGGTGGAGGGTGCCCCTGCCTGCTGGGGGTGGGGGTGATGGGAGAAATGTGTGGGGGCCTGGTGGAGGGTGCCCCTGGATGCTGGTGGGTGGGGGTGCAGGGGGACATGTGTGGGGGCCTGGTGGAGGGTGCCCCTGGATGCTGGTGGGTGGGGGTGCAGGGGGACATGAGTTGGACATGAGTGGGGGCCTGGTGGAGGCTGCCCCTGACTGCTGGGGGTGGGGGTGCAGGAAGACATGTGTGGGGGCCTGGTGGAGGGTGCCCCTGACTGCTGGGGGGTGGGGGTGGTGGGAGACATGTGTGGGGGCCTGGTGGAGGGTGCCCCTGACTGCTGGGGGGTGGGGGTGGTGGGAGACATGTGTGGGGGCCTGGTGGAGGGTGCCCCTGGATGCTGGTGGGTGGGGGTGCAGGGGGACATGAGTTGGACATGAGTGGGGGCCTGGTGGAGGGTGCCCCTGGATGCTGGTGGGTGGGGGTGCAGGGGGGACATGTGTGGGGGCCTGGTGGAGGGTTCCCCTGGATGCTGGTGGGTGGGGGTGCAGGGGAACATGAGTGGGGGCCTGGTGGAGGGTGCCCCTGACTGCTGGGGGTGGGGGTGATGGGAGACATGTGTGGGGGCCTGGTGGAGGGTGCCCCTGGATGCTGGTGTGTGGGGGTGCAGGGGGACATGTGTGGGGGCCTGGTGGAGGGTGCCCCTGGATGCTGGTGGGTGGGGGTGCAGGGGGACATGAGTTGGACATGAGTGGGGGCCTGGTGGAGGCTGCCCCTGACTGCTGGGGGTGGGGGTGCAGGAAGACATGTGTGGGGGCCTGGTGGAGGGTGCCCCTGACTGCTGGGGGGTGGGGGTGGTGGGAGACATGTGTGGGGGCCTGGTGGAGGGTGCCCCTGACTGCTGGGGGGTGGGGGTGGTGGGAGACATGTGTGGGGGCCTGGTGGAGGGTGCCCCTGGATGCTGGTGGGTGGGGGTGCAGGGGGACATGAGTTGGACATGAGTGGGGGCCTGGTGGAGGGTGCCCCTGGATGCTGGTGGGTGGGGGTGCAGGGGGGACATGTGTGGGGGCCTGGTGGAGGGTTCCCCTGGATGCTGGTGGGTGGGGGTGCAGGGGAACATGAGTGGGGGCCTGGTGGAGGGTGCCCCTGACTGCTGGGGGTGGGGGTGATGGGAGACATGTGTGGGGGCCTGGTGGAGGGTGCCCCTGGATGCTGGTGTGTGGGGGTGCAGGGGGACATGAGTTGGACATGAGTGGGGGCCTGGTGGAGGCTGCCCCTGACTGCTGGGGTGTGGGGGTGCAGGGAGACATGTGTGGGGGCCTGGTGGAGGGTGCCCCTGACTGCTGGGGGTTGGGGGTGGTGGGAGACATGTGTGGGGGCCTGGTGGAGGGTGCCCCTGGATGCTGGTGGGTGGGGGTGCAGGGGAACATCAGTTGGACATGACTGGGGGCCTGGTGGAGGCTGCCCCTGACTGCTGGGGGGTGGGGGTGCAGGGAGACATGTGTGGGGGCCTGGTGGAGGGTGCCCCTGACTGCTGGGGGTTGGGGGTGGTGGGAGACATGTGCGGGGGCCTGGTGGAGGGTGCCCCTGGATGCTGGTGGGTGGGGGTGCAGGGGGACATGTGTGGGGGCCTGATGGAGGGTGCCCCTGGATGCAGGTGGGTGGGGGTGCAGGGGGACATGAGTGGGGACCTGGTGGAGGGTGCCCCTGGCTGCTGGGGGTGCAGGGGGACATGTGTGGGGGCCTGGTGGAGAGTGCCCTGCACTGCTGGGGGGTGGGGGTGATGGGAGACATGTGTGGGGGCCTGGTGGAGGGTGCCCCTGACTGCTGGGGGGTGGGGGTGGTGGGAGACATGTGTGGGGGCCTGGTGGAGGGTGTCCCTGGATGCTGGTGGGTGGGGGTGCAGGGGGACATGAGTGGGGGCCTGGTGGAGGGTGCCCCTGACTGCTGGGGGGTGGGGGTGGTGGGAGACATGTGTGGGGGCCTGGTGGAGGGTGCCCCTGACTGCTGGGGGGTGGGGGTGGCGGGAGACATGTGTGGGGGCCTGGTGGAGGGTGCCCCTGACTGCTGGGGGGTGGGGGTGCAGGGGGACATGAGTTGGACATGAGCGGGGGCCTGGTGGAGGCTTCCCCTGACTGCTGGGGGGTGGGGGTGCAGGGGGACATGAGTGGGGGCCTGGTGGAGGGTGCCCCTGGATGCTGGTGGGTGGGGGTGCAGGGGGACATGAGTTGGACATGAGTGGGGGCCTGGTGGAGGCTGCCCCTGACTGCTGGGGGGTGGGGGTGCAGGGAGACATGTGTGGGGGCCTGGTGGAGGGTGCCCCTGACTGCTGGGGGGGCGGTGGTGGGAGACATGTTGGGGGCCTGGTGGAGGGTGCCCCTGGAAGCTGGTGGGTGGGGGTGCAGGGGGACATGAGTGGGGGCCTGGTGGAGGGTGCCCCTGACTGCTGGGGGGTGGGGGTGGTGGGAGACATGTGTGGGGGCCTGGTGGAGGGTGCCCCTGACTGCTGCGGGGTGGGGGTGCAGGGAGACATGTGTGGGGGCCTGGTGGAGGGTGCCCCTGACTGCTGGGGGTTGGGGGTGGTGGGAGACATGTGTGGGGGCCTGGTGGAGGGTGCCCCTGGATGATGGTGGGTGAGGGTGCAGGGGGACATGAGTTGGACATGAGTGGGGGCCTGGTGGAGGCTGCCCCTGACTGCTGGGGGGTGGGGGTGGAGGGAGACATGTGTGGGGGCCTGGTGGAGGGTGCTCCTGACTGCTAAGGGGTGGGGGTGCAGGGAGACATGAGTGGGGCCTGGTGGAGGGTGCCCCTGACTGCTGGGGGGTGGGGGTGGTGGGAGACATGTGTGGGGGCCTGGTGGAGGGTGCCCCTGGATGCTGGTGGGTGGGGGTGCAGGGGGACGTGAGTGGGGGCCTGGTGGTGGGTGCCCCTGGCTGCTGGGGGTGCAGGGGGACATGAGTGGGGGCCTGGTGGAGGGTGCCCTGCACTGCTGGGGGGGTGGGGGTGATGGGAGACATGTGTGGGGGCCTGGTGGAGGGTGCCCCTGACTGCTGGGGGTGGGGGTGGTGGGAGACATGTGTGGGGGCCTGGTGGAGGGTGCCCCTGGATTCTGTTGGTGGGGGTGCAGGGAGACATGTGTGGGGGCCTGGTGGAGGGTGCCCCTGGATGCTGGTGGGTGGGGGTGCAGGGGGACATGAGTGGGGGCCTGGTGGAGGGTGCCCCTGACTGCTGGGGGGTGGGGGTGATGGGAGACATGTGTGGGGGCCGGGTGGAGGGTGCCCCTGGATGCTGGTGGGTGGGGGTGCAGGGGGACATGAGTTGGACATGAGTGGGGGCCTGGTGGAGGCTGCCCCTGACTGCTGGGGGGTGGGGGTGCAGGGAGACATGTGTGGGGGCCTGGTGGAGGGTGCCTGTTAGGGAGAATTATCTGTTTAGGCTGAATTTCCTAACCTAGTGAGTACCCCAGCAGCTTTGCTGGATTTCTGGAGTTTGTTTTTCCATCCTGCCAAGAGTGAGACTCTTTTTCTCCCACTCTTGGACATGAATGTGTGTAATTCCTTTAAATGTCAATGTGTTCTATGGGCTATGGGGTCTTTTACTCCATAGGGTCTCATATGTTTTTCTATGTGTGTTACAACGCACCCTCCGTGCCGTAGCACTGGGGCGTCCTAGCGGACCTCCATCATAGACTCCATACCCGGGGACTGACTACTGTCTCCCCGAGCATGTAAAGTCACCATTGGCTTTACTAGACCTAAATTTACTAACAGAACTAGTACACAACATCTTATTGTGGACGTACTAGTAGGGGTAATTTGATTACTCCTAGGTCTGTTATTCGAGGGGGCACTGTCCCGTCCCTCCTCGTCGAGTTTTGGCTTGTGGCAGTGGAAACTACTTGTTATATTCGACCCCGAATATAACCCTATGGGATTCTTCCCATTGTTGGAGATTAATATTTTTTCTCTTGTTAATCTCTAGCATACCACCGATTTACTTATCTTAAATAAGTCTATCGGAGGGTATTTTCTGCCAGAACTCGGTTTTTAAAATGGTGTCTGTGTTCGTCTCTGTGACTCCTAAACCAAAGGTTGAGCCCTTTGTTCCACTTTTGGCGGGCTTCTGTACAGAGACCCTCCAAAGTGGTGCCATTCTGTCTGGGTTACCACAGGAGTGTGGGAGGGGGTTTAGGCACCCTGGACCGAGTTGCCTTGCCAACTCCGGTCGCACTCTAGTGTGATTGGCCCAAGTGGTGAGCCACCCCGCTCACCATTTAGCGTGTTTTGATTGACAGCTAGGCTGAATGAATGGGGGTTTTCTGCATAAAAGCAGGGCTTTTGGGACTGGATCATCAGAAGTCGCCACAGGACCTAAGAATCCGACGAGGGTAAAGCTGAGCTGACCTGCAACGACGACACCTCCGGTGGAGCCCTGCGGAACCGACTCACCACTTCCCGACGACAGAGGAGATCTCCCTGCCGGAGAGTCTCTTCCCCTGACTGGTGGGAACAACCAGTCCCCTTTGCTTTTTCTTCGCTCCAGGACGCAGTGGTCGAATTGCCCGTGCAGAGCACCTCGGCAACCGGATAGCCACTACCCCTGTACCGTAACCAAAAGGTGGTGCCTTGTGACGGAGCCCTCCGCGGCTGGTCTCTTCCCTGGTGATGCACCGGACTTCACTTTTCTTCGACGACGAGATCATCTCTACTCTTGGCAAAGACCCGACGTGCATGCACCACCAGGAACAACTGCCCCCGCTGGAGCTGTCTCTCCACAAACAAGGTACCGTGTCCGCCTGGCTTCCCTTTCTGCCGGATAGAGTGAGGTGTCTTAATCCTCGCCTTTCCATTGGGTCGCCTTCAAGCTTTCTTTAACTTGTTGTTCTGAACTGGTCCAATCTTTCCATAACAATTTGCGATAAAGACTCAAAGCGCATTTCCACTGAGACACTTTTTGGGACATATCGCCTTGCCTCTCTCCGAGTGGGCCTGGCCTCTGAACTTTGTGATCTGCAGTAGACCCTGCCTTGCTTGCCTTGCATTTGTCCGTAAAGTATTGGTACCGAGTTGACTTCATAACCTGCCTTATTTTTCTCTCCCGTCCTAACGAATACTAGAGTGCCATCTAGGTTAAAGCATACACCTCTGTCTGCAAATAAGTGATGCCGTTGAACCTAGACTTGTCGAACTATTGTTAGGGGGATTGATATTTTCTTCGTAGAGTAATTGTGATTTAAATCGTTTGCCGTATTGAGTGCCAGAGTGTTTTCTATAGATGTATTCTTATAAATAAATAACTATATATCTTTACACCGAAGCCTTGTTGCGTGTTTGCTTGTCTTACTGTGTTGTGTAGATTGCCCTATTTTGTATACTCCACATACTGCCTAACTCTTCTTGAGGGAAGTCTGACTGCTCAGCCACAGCTACCAAGTGAATCTGTGTGGTACAGACTGCTAGCAAGTGGGTTTACTGTCAAAAACCTCTAGTCCTAAATCTTTTGCAGTGGTCCCAGAGGGAACTGCACAGGTTTCCACCTAACAGTGCCCCTGACTGCTGGGGGGTGGGGGTGGTGGGAGACATTTGTGGGGCCCTGGTGGAGGGTGCCCCTGGATGCTGGTGGGTGGGGTGCAGGGGGACATGAGTTGGACATGAGTGGGGGCCTGGTGGAGGCTGCCCCTGACTGCTGGGGGTTGGGGGTGCAGGGAGACATGTGTGGGGGCCTGGTGGAGGGTGCCCCTGACTGCTGGGGGGTGGGGGTGGTGGGAGACATGTGTGGGGGCCTGGTGGAGGGTGCCCCTGGATGCTGGTGGGTGGGGGTGCAGGGGGACATGAGTTGGACATGAGTGGGGGCCTGGTGGAGGCTGCCCCTGACTGCTGGGGGTGGGGGTGCAGGGTGACATGTGTGGGGGCCTGGCGGAGGGTGCCCCTGACTGCTGGGGGTGGGGGTGCAGGGAGACATGAGTGGGGGCCTGGTGGAGGGTGCCCCTGACTGCTGGGGGGTGGGGGTGGTGGGAGACATGTGTGGGGGCCTGGTGGAGGGTGCCCCTGGATGCTGGGGCGTGGGGGTGCAGGGGGACATGTGTGGGGGCCTGGTGGAGGGTGCCCTTGACTGCTGGGGGGCGGGGGTGGTGGGAGACATGTGTGGGGGCCTGGTGGAGGGTGCCCCTGGATGCTGGTGGGTGGGGGTGCAGGGGGACATGAGTGGGGGCCTGGTGGAGGGTGCCCCTGACTGCTGGGGGGTGGGGGTGGTGGGAGACATGTGTGGGGGCCTGGTGGAGGGTGCCCCTGACTGCTGGGGGGTGGGGGTGGCGGGAGTCATGTGTGGGGCCTGGTGGAGGGTGCCCCTGACTGCTGGGGGTGGGGGTGCAGGGGGACATGAGTTGGACATGAGTGGGGGCCTGGTGGAGGCTGCCCCTGACTGCTGGGGGGTGGGGGTGCAGGGGGACATGAGTGGGGGCCTGGTGGAGGGTGCCCCTGGATGCTGGTGGGTGGGGGTGCAGGGGACATGAGTTGGACATGAGTGGGGGCCTGGTGGAGGCTGCCCCTGACTGCTGGGGGTGGGGGTGCAGGGAGACATGTGTGGGGACCTGGTGGAGGGTGCCCCTGACTGCTGGGGGGTGGGGGTGCAGGGAGACATGTGTGGGGGCCTGGTGGAGGGTGCCCCTGGATGCTGGTGGGTGGGGGTGCAGGGGGACATGTGTGGGGGCCTGGTGGACGGTGCCCCTGACTGCTGGGGGTGGGGGTGCAGAGGGACATGAGTTGGACATGAGTGGGGGCCTGGTGGAGGCTGCCCCTGACTGCTGGGGGGTGGGGGTGCAGGGGGACATGAGTGGGGGCCTGGTGGAGGGTGCCCCTGGATGCTGGTGGGTGGGGGTGCAGGGGGACATGTGTTGGAGATGAGTGGGAGCCTGGTGGAGGCTGCCCCTGACTGCTGGGGGTGGGGGTGCAGGGGGACATGTGTGGGGGCCTGGTGGAGGCTGCCCCTGACTGCTGGGGGGTGGGGGTGCAGGGAGACATGTGTGGGGGCCTGGTGGTGGGTGCCCCTGACTGCTGGGGGGTGGGGGTGGTGGGAGACATGTGTGGGGGCCTGGTGGAGGGTGCCCCTGGATGCTGGTGGGGGTGCAGGGGGACATGAGTTGGACATGAGTGGGGGCCTGGTGGAGGCTGCCCCTGACTGCTGGGGGGTGGGGGTGCAGGGGGACATGAGTGGGGGCCTGGTGGAGGGTGCCCCTGGATGCTGGTGGGTGGGGGTGCAGGGGGACATGAGTTGGACATGAGTGGGGGCCTGGTGGAGGCTGCCCCTGACTGCTGTGGGGTGGGGGTGCAGGGAGACATGTGTGGGGGCCTGGTGGAGGCTGCCCCTGACTGCTGGGGGGTGGGGGTGCAGGGAGACATGTGTGGGGGCCTGGTGGTGGGTGCCCCTGACTGCTGGGGGGTGGGGGTGGTGGGAGACATGAGTGGGGGCCTGGTGGAGGGTGCCCCTGGATGCTGGTGGGTGGGGGTGCAGGGGGACATGAGTTGGACATGAGTGGGGGCCTGGTGGAGGCTGCCCCTGACTGCTGGGGGGTGGGGGTGCAGGGGGACATGAGTGGGGGCCTGGTGGAGGGTGCCCCTGGATGCTGGTGGGTGGGGGTGCAGGGGGACATGAGTTGGACATGAGTGGGGGCCTGGTGGAGGCTGCCCCTGACTGCTGGGGGTTGGGGGTGCAGGGAGACATGTGTGGGGGCCTGGAGGAGGGTGCCCCTGACTGCTGGGGGGTGGGGGTGGTGGGAGACATGTGTGGGGGCCTGGTGGAGGGTGCCCCTGGATGCTGGTGGGTGGGGGTGCAGGGGGACATGAGTTGGACATGAGTGGGGGCCTGGTGGAGGCTGCCCCTAACTGCTGGGGGTGGGGGTGCAGGGAGACATGTGTGGGGGCCTGGTGGAGGGTGCCCCTGACTGCTGGGGGTGGGGGTGCAGGGAGACATGAGTGGGGGCCTGGTGGAGGGTGCCCCTGACTGCTGGGGGGTGGGGGTGGTGGGAGACATGTGTGGGGGCCTGGTGGAGGGTGCCCCTGGATGCTGGGGGGTGGGGGTGCAGGGGGACATGTGTGGGGGCCTGGTGGAGGGTGCCCTTGACTGCTGGGGGGCGGGGGTGGTGGGAGACATGTGTGGGGGCCTGGTGGAGGGTGCCCCTGGATGCTGGTGGGTGGGGGTGCAGGGGGACATGAGTGGGGGCCTGGTGGAGGGTGCCCCTGACTGCTGGGGGGTGGGGGTGGTGGGAGACATGTGTGGGGGCCTGGTGGAGGGTGCCCCTGACTGCTGGGGGGTGGGGGTGGCGGGAATCATGTGTGGGGCCTGGTGGAGGGTGCCCCTGACTGCTGGGGGTGGGGGTGCAGGGGGACATGAGTTGGACATGAGTGGGGGCCTGGTGGAGGCTGCCCCTGACTGCTGGGGGGTGGGGGTGCAGGGGGACATGAGTGGGGGCCTGGTGGAGGGTGCCCCTGGATGCTGGTGGGTGGGGGTGCATGGGGACATGAGTTGGACATGAGTGGGGGCCTGGTGGAGGCTGCCCCTGACTGCTGGGGGGTGGGGGTGGTGGGAGACATGTGTGGGGGCCTGGTGGAGGGTGCCCCTGGATGCTGGTGGGTGGGGGTGCAGGGGGACATGTGTGGGGGCCTGGTGGAGGGTGCCCCTGACTGCTGGGGGTGGGGGTGCAGAGGGACATGAGTTGGACATGAGTGGGGGCCTGGTGGAGGCTGCCCCTGACTGCTGGGGGGTGGGGGTGCAGGGGGACATGAGTGGGGGCCTGGTGGAGGGTGCCCCTGGATGCTGGTGGGTGGGGGTGCAGGGGGACATGAGTTGGACATGAGTGGGGGCCTGGTGGAGGCTGCCCCTGACTGCTGGGGGGTGGGGGTGCAGGGGGACATGTGTGGGGGCCTGGTGGAGGGTGCCCCTGACTGCTGGGGGTGGGGGTGCAGAGGGACATGAGTTGGACATGAGTGGGGGCCTGGTGGAGGCTGCCCCTGACTGCTGGGGGGTGGGGGTGCAGGGGGACATGAGTGGGGGCCTGGTGGAGGCTGCCCCTGACTGCTGGGGGGTGGGGGTGCAGGCAGACATGTGTGGGGGCCTGGTGGAGGCTGCCCCTGACTGCTGGGGGGTGGGGGTGCAGGGAGACATGTGTGGGGGCCTAGTGGTGGGTGCCCCTGACTGCTGGGGGGTGGGGGTGGTGGGAGACATGTGTGGGGGCCTGGTGGAGGGTGCCCCTGGATGCTGGTGGGGGTGCAGGGGGACATGAGTTGGACATGAGTGGGGGCCTGGTGGAGGCTGCCCCTGACTGCTGGGGGGTGGGGGTGCAGGGGGACATGAGTGGGGGCCTGGTGGAAGGTGCCCCTGGATGCTGGTGGGTGGGGGTGCAGGGGGACATGAGTTGGACATGAGTGGGGGCCTGGTGGAGGCTGCCCCTGACTGCTGTGGGGTGGGGGTGCAGGGAGACATGTGTGGGGGCCTGGTGGAGGCTGCCCCTGACTGCTGGGGGGTGGGGGTGGTGGGAGACATGAGTGGGGGCCTGGTGGAGGGTGCCCCTGGATGCTGGTGGGTGGGGGTGCAGGGGGACATGAGTTGGACATGAGTGGGGGCCTGGTGGAGGCTGCCCCTGACTGCTGGGGGGTGGGGGTGCAGGGAGACATGTGTGGGGGCCTGGTGGAGGCTGCCCCTGACTGCTGGGGAGTGGGGGTGCAGGGAGACATGTGTGGGGGCCTGGTGGTGGGTGCCCCTGACTGCTGGGGGGTGGGGGTGGTGTTAGACATGTGTGGGGGCCTGGTGGAGGGTGCCCCTCGATGCTGGTGGGGGTGCAGGGGGACATGAGTTGGACATGAGTGGGGGCCTGGTGGAGGCTGCCCCTGACTGCTGGGGGGTGGGGGTGCAGGGAGACATGTGTGGGGGCCTGGTGGAGGGTTCCCCTGATGGCTGGGGGGTGGGGGTGGTGGGAGACATGTGTTGGGGCCTGGTGGAGGGTGCCCCTGACTGCTGGGGGGTGGGGGTGGTGGGAGACATGTGTGGGGGCCCGGTGGAGGGTGCCCCTGACTGCTGGGGGTGGGGGGGCAGGGGGACATGAGTGGGGGCCTGGTGGAGGGTGCCCCTGGCTCCTGGGGAGGTGGGGGTGCAGGGGGACATGAGTGGGGGCCTGGTGGAGGGTGCCCTGCACTGCTGGGGGGTGGGGGTGATGGGAGACATGTGTGGGGGCCTGGTAGAGGGTGCCCCTGGATGCTGGGGGGTGGGGGTGCAGGGGGACATGCGTTGGTGATCAGTAGTGCAAGGTGACATGTGGGTTGGCTGGGGGGCATGGCCATGGTGGATGGGCTGCCTGCGGGACATGAGCAGGGGTGCAGGGTAGTCCCCTGTGGTGTGGGCTGCCTGCAGGGGCCGTGGAGGGTGTAGAGGGAACACCTGGGAGGACCCACACGGTCAATTCACGTGTAGTACTACCCGGCACCCCCGAAATACACGTACCCTTCTGAAATCACGTGTTGAACTTCCCGCGCACCCGGAATACACGTACCCTGCAGGATTAGCGTGTGGAACTTCCCGCGCACCCCAGAATCCACGTACCCTGCAGAATTAGCGTGTGGAACTTCACGCGCACCCCGGAATACATGTACCCTGCAGGATTAGCGTGTGGAACTTCCCGCGCACCCCGGAATCCACGTACCCTGCAGAATTAGCGTGTGGAAGTTCACACGCACCCCGGAATACACGTAGCCTGCAGAATTAGCGTGTGGAACTTCCCGCGCACCCCGGAATACACGGACCCAGGCAATTTTGCGTGTGGAATTTCCCGCGCACAACGGAATACATGTACCCAGCCAATCGTGTGTGGGACTTCCCGCGCACCCCGGAATACACGTACCCAGGCAAATCGCGTGTGGGACTTTCCGCGCAGCACAGAATGCACGCACACGCTATTTTTCACACAGCGGGTGTCCGTGTTTGTCGCGTACCCCTTTGCACGTCATTTGTCTTAGAGGGCCACAGTATGTGACATTCATCATAGCTGTATATAGGTGCTTTTTGTTGGCGCACATTTTGGCGAACATTTATTTCAGGGGCAGGGACACTACCGCCTGCTTTCTTGTGGCGGATGTGTTTGGGCCTGTGCGCTGGTTTGACCGTGCGCTGGTTTGCCCTATTGGATTCCATGAATACGTGTTGTAGGCGAGCGTGAGGGCGTTCCGCGCACTTGCCTCCTGTACTTCCCCCGTGACGCCCACATTTTGACGAGTTGTTCCCCATTCCGAGTGTTACGCCCCGTGTTACGCCTACTTTTGTTGTGTGCGCCGCGCTATGTGCGATTTCGCTGTGGCAGTGGCGCACGCCGTTAGATATCCTATGCGCCAGCGTGCGCCGCGCACTTTTTCAGCGCACATCCGATATTTTTCTCGCGCACGGCCTTCCATTAATCGATGTGCGCTGGTTTCCCTGCGATTTTCGGACTTGCACTGCGATTTTCGCACTTTTACTGCGAATCGCACGTTTTGGCACCTCCGCGTGGGAATTTTCGGCGCACATTAATTCCATGAATCGACACCTTAATGTATTTACACCCACCGGGGGAATCTTATGCCACAGTACTTTTATTATTTGTTTCAAAAATATGTGACTATTAACTTTTCCGCCACTTCATTATATATATATATATATATATATATATATATATATAGATATATAGATATATAGATATATAGATATATATATATATATATATATATATATCTATATATATATATATATATATATATATATATATATGGAGCCATCAAACACTTTTATGTTTCCTATTATAATACATGGCTCCATGCCAAAACGGATACCTCTGAAAAAGATATCATCATATTCCTTTTATCAGCACATCTAATGCGACCAAGACCACACTATGGAAACATGTTGAATAATACATTCTCTACAGGGGAGCCCATTCTAATTTAACCGGGTGTCAATTACTTTTTCATCCTTAAGGTTTACAATAATGCAAGTACATACATTGACAGAAATAGTCTTCTCTTCCAAAGGACTAACTCTACTCGCAAGGTGTAATAATATGTGGCAAGACCAGAAGGAAAATGTCAGGAGATGCATACTCACGTAACATTGTGCCACTCAATGTTCTCGTTGAGTCCTCTAATGTGACTTTTAGTCATAAAAATAATTTTCTCTTCCAGATTCAATAGTTTTTTGTTGACAATCTCTTGTGTATTACCCTTAACTTTCTTAAGAATCGTCCATTCGAAATCTGTATAGGTATGTCCTTTTTCCACAAAATGTCTGACCAGAGTAGCCAAATCTATGTTATTCTTCATGCAACTCCTGTGCTCTATCATTCTGTTCTTGTACTTGTGATTCGTCTTGCCTCTTGCATCTCCTGCAAGTGAGGGTGACTGAGGTTACACAGCTGCTGCTCCCCACAGGGGGCAGCCCACTCACCTGACTGCTCCTCCCGGATTTTGCATTGCTTCAGCGTTCCTTGGTGGCATTTCCATCTCACAAAGCTGCAGACCTTGGCCACGCACCCTTTCGGCCCGCCCACCAGCCCCGGACCTGTATGAAATCACATCCTGGGCAAAGCACATGGTGACGTTTGGCAAAGTCTGGTTGCTTCTGTCTGCAGCTGTGACTGTGTGTGCTGGCCTGCCGTACTCCCTCTCCAGGAAATGCTGTTCTGCGCCTGTTGCCTCTAACATCTCCTGCAACCCCGGTTGTGAGGGTGAGTGAAGATACACTATGAGTGAAAGTTCAGCCTATAACAACTGATGGCGAGTAGTCTTAATTTGTATCTCAATGTTCAAAATGCTGGAGCTGCACAGGTTAATGCTTGTTTTTCATTGAGACTGCCCAATGACTGAAACATAGTGAATACAAAGAACAAGTCATTTTAATCCTGCGCTCCAATTTTTATTTTAATTCACATTTTTTGTCTTGGTTGTCAGCAATCAATTATCATTATTGACTGATAGACATGTTGTCAACATTTATTTTGTCAAAATTCACAATAAACATTCATTATCTTAATGACCATTCTTTCTTATTCACAATCCCCCTATCACAGGGTTCAATTGGCTTTTGGATTCTTGATTTCTTTTCCCCAAAAAGTTATTTCTGATGAGTACCTGATTGTAAGTAAATGGAAATATTTTACCTTACAATCCTTATTGTGTTAATGATCACTTTTGAAAAAAAAACAAATATTGGACTGATCTCATCTTGAAGTTCAATTTGCATTTTCTCGCAGTTCCCTTCGGTAGAGATCGTTATTTGCCTCGGCGCGGTGACCGAAGGCAAATTCAATATGGCCCCTATTTGTTTGGAACGTCACTACGTTTGCACGTAATTGCCATACGTGCTGACGTCATTGCGCTCCAATATCTATTTTAAATCGGGATATCAAAACTATGCATATATCGAGCGATATTTACATGATTTGTTATTTTTTCAAAACATGAATTGAAATAAATGCATGGTGATTGGAATAATGATGTTTGCAACATTAATAAAATATTTTTCTAAATAGTGTTCAGATGGGATACAATGACATTAAACTGATGGTGACAAAAATACATCCAGTAAATTTTCTAATAATAATAAGTAAACGCGCATACGGTTATATGGCCGATGCATTACTGACAATGTACATTCTTCCTTATTGTATATGAAATTAATTTGACCTCCAACCTCACCTATTAGTATTATGTTTGGTTGGGGGAGGTTCTTGTTTCTAATGCTTGTGCAAAATTATAAAATGATTTACAAAAAATTGCTCATTTCTGTGTCCGAATGTAATCCCGTATTATAGCAGTCCATGAGGCATATCCAATTTGCCTCTCTTTGTCTTAAAAGTTTTTCTTGGTTTCCACCTCTTGCTGGGGTGTCTATGTGTTCCAATGCAAAAACACTTGATTTTATTGATTTAATCTTCTGTGTGTTCTGTTAGAAAATGTTGACCCAGAGGGTATCTGAAATCCTTGTTTCTTATTATTCGTATATGTTCAGCGATTCTTACTTTGAGTGAGCGTATCGTGCTTCCAATATATATTTTTGAGCATAGCATAAACAACTGATTTGGTGTTACAATTGATGAAATCTTTGAGCATATGTTCTTGACCATTGGGCATCATGATTTTGGTTTTACCATTGTCACATTGCGTAATTCCCACATTTGTAATTGCCTGTTAGTTTAGTTGATTGCCACAGCCTTGTTATGCCTTTAGTCTTCTTAGTTTTCTCAAAATGTGACAGTCACAAGATTTGGTTTAAATTTTTGGCTCTGTGGTACGTGATGCATGGGGAGTCCTCCAGATATGGTGTACGGTCTGCATCTAATGATACAAGATGCCAGTGTCTTTGTAATATTTGTCTGAGTTGATGAGCTTCCGAGCTATATGTTGGAATGAACCTCAATTTTTGATGTCCTTTGTTTATTTCTGGCTTTGATTTATTTTGTAGTAATTCCGTCCTTTTTGTCAGGTTTGTCTTGTCATACACTTTTGTTAGAAGCTTATTTGTATAGCCCCTTTGTTGGAATTTGGTTATTGCTGATGATAGATGTTTGTCCAATTCTTCTTGTTGCGTGCAATTTCGCTTAATCTTCAGGAACTCCCCATAAGGTAAATTGTTCGTTATGTGCTGAGGATGGTTACTTTTGGCATGTAGGATACTATTTCCAGATTTTGTTTTTTATATAGAGAGTAGATTGGATCTGATTGTTTTGGATATACAGCTCTAAATCAAAAAAATGAATTCTTTCTTCACTTTCTTCCATAGTTAATTTGAGATTAAATTGATTGTTATTTAGATATTCATGATATTCTTTTAATAATTTTTTGCTGCCTTTCCATATTACCAGAATATCATCAAAAATCTCCCCCAGTAAATCACCTGGTTTTCTTGTGTGAAGGAAGTATGCTGCCATGCGTGCTGAAGTTCATAAGCTCCCATATAGAGATTTGCATAAACTGGGGCAAATTTGGCACCCATCGCAGTTCCCTGCCTTTGTCTGTATAATTCTTTATTGAACATGAATATATTGTCTGTTAACGTGAAATTAAGCATTTCACATATCATTTCATTTTGTTGTAAATAAGAAATTGATCTTGTTTGTAAAAAGTGTTTGTGTTGTTTCTATTCCTTTTGATGTGCAATATGCTAGTATATAGCGAGGTAACATCAAAAGTCACCAGTGTGTAATCAGATTCCCAATTGATCAGTTCCAGCTGTTGTATTACATACTTTGTGTCTTTTATGAAAGAAGCAAGTCCAGTTACTAAAGGTGGTAGATGTTTGTCGATGCCATTTATTATTGGTCTACTTGATGGTAATGAATCATATTTTTTGTGTATTTTGTGTAGAAAATATATGTTTGCAAGGATTGGATGCTGATTTTTCATGTAATCATGTTCTTCATCTGAAAGCAGTCCTTCTTCATGCCAATGTGTACTCATTGTTTTCCATTCTTGTATTAATCTGGGCAAGGGATTTTCTTTTAGTTTTTCATAGCAATCCTTATTGCTCAAATGTACTTGTGCCATTTGGATGTAATCTTCTGTATTTAGAAGTACTATTTTCCCACCTTTATCTGCTTGTTTTACTGTAATGGTGTTGTCCATGCTTAATTCTTTGATTGCTTTTCTCTCCAAGATTGTAAGATTTTGTTTGATTGTTGTTGATTTGTTTTTAGTAAGATATTTTTTCCGTAGATCTTGTAGCACAGCCTTTTGGAAAATAGCCACCATATTGTCCATTGGTAATTGTGGGTAAAACGATTACTTGCGTTTCAATTTGGTTGTTTCCGATAGTCCTATGTCCAGATTAAGATCTGATGCAAATGTTTCTAATGTATGTCTAACTCCCAATTCTTGAATATTTCGTACATCTACTGTATCCATAGAATGTGATATTGTCAATTCGGATGGCATCTCTGATTCTTCAAGTTCTTTTGTTTCTCTTGCCGAAGCTGTTAGGCAGAAACCTGTGCAGTTCCCTCTGGGACCACTGCAAAAGATTTAAGACTACAGGTGTTTGGCAGTAAACCCACTTGGTAGCAGTCTGTACCACACAGATTCACTTGGTAGCTGTGGCTGAGCAGTCAGACTTCCCTCAAGAAGAGTTAGGCAGCATGCAAAGTATACACAATAGGCACTCAGATACAATAGCACAAGCAAACACTGACCAGAGCTTTGGTATCACGGTATATAATTATTTATTTAAAAACACACTGATTGAAACATTCCAGCACTATTATTGTAAATCACTCTCAACACAGTTACTATTATTATATATACATCCCTTATTCCTTATCAGACAAGTCTTAGTTAACACCACTTATTTCCAGACAGAGGTGAGCGCTTAACTATAGATGGCACTCCAATAAGTTAACGAAAAAGGGAGGGGAAAAAGGCAGAATGTAGGAAAATACACCACACTACTCTTTAGGAACTCTTAAGCAAGGCAGGAAAGTCAAAAGTTACTTGTGAGCCAAAGTCCATAGGCCAGGCCCACACTTGGAGAGAGCAGGGCACAAATGCACCCAAGATCACACAATGACAACAGGCTTAAAAAGTCTTGCAGGGAGTTCAGAAAGGTTTTAGTTAGGCTCAGAAAAGTTTAGCCAGGGTGTCCCAGGCTAACCCAGGTTCGAAAGCCGGGGGCTAAATCTACCCCGTACAATCGGTTGCAAGGGAAGCCAGGCGGAACACGGTACCTTATGTGGAAAGGATCCTCCAGCGGGGGCAGTTGTTCCTGGCAGCGGGTGCAAGTCGCAGCGTCGTCCAGACGAAGAGAAGATCTCGACGTGGAGGAAAGATGAAGGTCGTTGCACTGCCAGGGAAGAAACCAGCCGCGGAGTTTTCCGGCTAAAGGTTTGATTCGCGGTAGTGGTAAAACGTGGTATCCCGGTTACTGGGGTGCTTGGCACAGGCAAGGCGGCCACGAGATGCTCCAGGAAGCGAAAAAGGAAGCAGACTGGTTATCCCCACCAGTCGAAGGAAGAAGACTCTCCGGGCTGGAGATATCCTCTGTCGATGGGAAAAGTGGTGAGACGGTCCAGCAGGACTCCACCGGTGGTGTCGTCGTAGCAGGTCGGCTCAGCTTCTCCCTCGTCGGATTCTTAGGTCCTGTGGCGACTTCTAAAGTTCCAGTCCCCAAAGCCCTGCTTTTATGCAGAAAACCCCCATTTACTCAGCCTAGCTGTCACTCAAACATGCTAAGTGGTGAGCCGGGCCAATCAGGACGGAGTGCGACATGAGTTGCCTAGGCAACTCAGTCCAGGGTGCCTAAATCCCCCTCCACCCCTCCTAAGTACCCCAGACAGAGTGGCACCACTTTGGAGGGCTTCTGTGGAGAAGCCTGCCAAAAGGTGGAACAAAGGGCTCAACTTGGGTTGGAGTCACAGAAGCGAACACAAACGCCATTTTAGAACCCAGTTCTGGCAAAAAATACCAACCGGAGAATTAATATTAAATAACTAAATCGGCGGTATGTTCGAGGCTATAGGAATTAAATAATTAAAGTTGGTAGCCTCGAACAATGAGAAATCCCATAGAGATATATTCGCGGTCGAATATAAAAAGTAGTATCCACTGCCACCAGCCAAAACTCGATCAGGGGGGATGGAGACGTGCCCCCTCGACTAACAGACCCCGGGGCAATCGAATTGCCCCAGCCAGTATGTCCACAATATTATGGTTTGTACTGGTTCTGTTCAGAATTTGAGACTAGTAAAGTCAATGGTGACTTTACATGCCCTGGGAGACAGTAGTCAGTCCCAGGGTATGGAGTCTATATTGGGGGGTCACTATGACACCCCTGTGTTACTGCACTGAGGGTGCTGTGTAACACACATCACAAAAACACATGAAGCCCTATGGAGTAAAAGACCCCATAGCCCATTAAACACATCTAGAGTCAAAGAAACACACTCAAATCATGCCCAAGAGTGAGGGTAAAAGAGTCTCACTCTTGGCAGGAGAAAAAAATAAACCCCAAAAATCCAGCAAAGCTGCTGGGGGTCTCACTAGGTTAGAAAATTCAGCCTAAACAGAGAATTCACTCCTGGATGAACCTCATACCTCTAGTCGATGACATACATCCTAGAGAGTCCATCAGCATTTTGATGGTGACACCCTGACCTGTGCTCAATGGTGAAATCAAACCCTTGATGGCAGATTGACCATCTCAATAGTTTTGGATTTTCCCCTTTAATTTGCATCAACCATCTTAAGGGTTGGTGGTCAGTCTGAATGACAAAAGTAGAACCATACAAGTATGGCCTAAACTTCTTCAGTGCCCACACAATGGCAAAACATTCTCTTTCAATTGTTGCCCACCTTGTCTCAGGATCCTTCAGCTTACGGCTGATGAAGCAAATGGGGTGCTCCCGACCCTTCTCATCCAGTTGGCTAAGACTGCACCTATACCTACATTGGAAGCATCAGTCTGTACAATGAAAGTTTGGTGGTAGTCAGGAGTTCTCAGTACTGGTGCTTGGCACAGAGCTTTCTTCAGGTTTTCAAATGCCTGATTGCACTCCTCATTCCATTTGACCTTTTTAGGGAATTTTGGAGAGGAGATTACATTCAGTGGAGAAGCTATGGTCCCATAGTTCTCTTTGAAATTCCTGTAATACCCAGTGAGGCCTAGGAAGGCTCTCACCTGGGTTTGAGTAGTAGGTGTTGTCCAATTCTGCACAGCTTCGATCTTGCTGAGCAGAGGCCTTATTTCTCCACCTCCTACCTCATGCCCAAGGTAGACCGCTTTACTCTGTCCAATTTGGCCTTTACTTGCCTTTATGGTCAGATGGGCCTGCTCAAGAGCCTGCACAACATGTCCTAGGTGGTTCACATGTTCCTCCCAGGAGTGGCTGAAGACTGCAATGTCATCCAAGTATGCCATGCAGAAGTCCTCCATCCCAGCTAGAACTTGGTTTACCATCCTTTGAAATGTAGCAGGTGCATTTTTCAGTCCAAAAGGCATAACCTTGAATTGGTATAAGCCAACTGGGGTAGAAAATGCAGTTAGTTTTCTCCTTGGCATGGTCTGTCAGGGCTATTTGCCAATAGCCTGACGTAAGGTCAAATGTGCTGAGGTACTTGGCTGAGCCAAGTCTATCCACCAACTCATCTGTCCTTGGCAAAGGGTGGGCATCAGTTTTGGTGACTGCATTAAGAGCTCTATAGTCCACACAGAATCTCAACTCTTTGGATCCTGCCTTTGGTACTAACACAACTGGGCTAGACCATGAACTAGTAGATGGCTCTATTACCCCGAGATCAAGCATCTTCTTGACCTCACCTTTGATGTGGGTTCTGACATGTTCTGACATTCTGTACCCTCTGCTTTTGACTGGCAGACAGTCACCAGTGAGAATATCATGTTGGCCCCAAGGGGTCAAGCCTGGTGAAAGTGAGAACAGGGAGGCAAACTGATTTAGCATAGATTTGCACTCTTCTTGTTGCTCAGGTGTCAGATCTGAAGAGAGATTAACTCCTTCATCCTTTTCGTCCAAAGGTAAGCCTCTAAGGAGGTCAGGTAGAGCTTCACTCTCCTCCTCCTCTTCCGATGAAGCTAGAAGCAAGGCTCCTACTTCTGGTCTAGAGACATAGGCTTTGAGGCGGTTGGTGTGGAAGACTCTGGGAGCTTCCCTGGGTTTGCCCAGATCCACCAGATAGTTGACCTCTCCAAGTTTTCCCACAACCTTGAATGGTCCCATCCATTTGTCCTGCAAGGCCCTCTGCCTTGTTGGGAGCATAACGAGAACTAGCTGGTCTTGAGTGAACTCAACCATGTTAGCCTTCTGATCATGCCAATGCTTGACCAGAGCTTGTCCAGCTCTCAAGTTGTCACTTGCTTCTGCCATCATGTGTGACATTCTCCGTCGGAGACCTATCACGTAGTCAGTCATTCTGACTGGCTTGGGGGAAGGAGCACTCTCCAACCCCTCCTTGATCAGGGCCAATAGACCTCTGACCGGATGGCCATAAAGAAGCTCAAAGGGACAAAGGGAGAATAACCTACTCCCTCCTGAGGGACTTCTCTATAAGCAAAGAGAAGGCATGGCAGTAGAAGGTCCCACTTTTTTTAAGGGGTTCCTCTAAAGCATCTATCATGCTCTTCATGGTTCTGTTAAACCTTTCTACCAACCCATTTGTCTGAGGGTGGTATGCTGTTGAGAACTTGTAAGTAACTCCGCAGGTTTTCCACATGGCTTTCATGTAGTAGGACAAACAAATCGACCCCCTGTCAGAGATTACTTCCTTAAGAAACCCAACTCTGGTAAAAATACCAAGGAGGACCTTAGCCACAGCCGGAGCTGTAACAGTCCTCATAGGAATTGCCTCAGGGTACCTAGTAGCATGGTCTACTACAACAAGGATAAACCTGTTGCCTGAGGAGGTTAGGGGATCAAAGGGACCAACAATGTCAATCCCTACCCTCTCAAATGGGACTCCCACAACTGGGAGAGGCACTAAAGGTGCCACATTCTTGGAACCAACCTTACCAGACGTCTGGCAGGTATGGCAGCTCTTACAATACTTATCTACTTCAGCCCCCATCTTTGGCCAATAAAAGTAGAGAGAGAGCCGTTCCCTCGTCTTCTTGAAACTCAAGTGACCAGCCAAAGGTATCTCATGGGTTAGTTGTAAGAACTGTTGTCTGTTTTCTTGAGGTACTACAAGGAGCTTGTAGTCTCCAGGTTCAGACTCAGTTGGTTCACTGTAGAAGAGGCCATCTTCCCAGTGTAACCTGTACTTCCCAGGTTCTTCCCCATCAGCCTGAGAAGCTGCCTGTTGGCGGAGACCTTCCAGAGTTGGACATTCTCTTTGGCCCTTACGGAAAGCTGATCTGCTGGGTCCACCTTCTGCCAGTAAAGACTGCAGCTCAGGATGGTCAGCTGGATCTAAATCTCCAATAAGGTCTTGGCCTCCTACTAGCTGTTCTTCAGAGTCTAGTTCAACCACACAGGGTTCAACCGCCCTCTCAGCCTCAGCTGGAGGGGGAGTTATTGGTGTAACTTTGGACAACCTAGGGGAAGTCCTTGTTGGAACCACTGGAGTGCTGGCTGCTGGATTTTTCCTTGGAGTCTTGGGTTGCCCCTTGGCTCCTGATCTGGTAGTCACTGCAGTAAGTTGCTCCAAGGGGAGAGGAGCGATCTCTGTCATCATCTCCTGAGATGATCCTCGCAGGGTTTTCTCTCTTGCAGGTTTAGTGAGCTCCTGTAACCTTTTACTAGGAGGTCTGGGGGTATGTGACACAACTCCAAGAGCTTTCAGGTCATTACCCAACAGAACCCTTCCTGGCACCTCGCATTGTACACTGACAGGTATCTTTACAGTCATATCATTGCACTGGATGAGAACTGGTAACTGGGGACACATCTGCACAGGCCCTCCAGCTAACTTGGTGAGGCATTTGGGTGCCTTAGCAACATCCTCTGCCTTGAAAAATGATTCATCCACCACAGTTTTGCTGACCCCAGTGTCCCTAATGGCAGGAGTCTCCTGACCATTCACCTGGGCACTGTCCTTATAATACTCTTTAGTATTATCTGGGATAGAATTATATACATCTGAATTCTGTTGTTCCCACAACCCCAGAGAGACTAATGAAACACTGGCTGAGACTCCCATGGGTTCATCAGCCAGCAGTAGAAAGTTTCCACTTGCCTTTGGGATTTCCTCTTCTTGAGCGAAGGCTAAGGAGGCATGCTGGATCCCTGGAGGTTTACCCTTACATCTGGGGTCTCCTTTCACATGGTCAGTGGCCTTACAAACATAACAAGAGCCAAAGGCTCTCTGGAATGGAGGCTTGTTCTGGCCTCCTTCTGGTCTGGGACCAGAAGGTACACTAGCCTGATTCGGCTTCCCTTGTGGCTTACCCTTATGGTTTTGTTTGGGGCCCTCTTTGGAATTTGCAGTATTAGAATTCTCTTTGGAGTCCTTTTTAAGCTGTTTCCCCTCATCCTTTTTCTGAGTTACCCCAGAATCCGTGTGAGTGGCCCTGTTGGCAACCCACAAGTCAGCAGCCCTAGCTAGTTTTCTGGAGTCTAATTCCTTTGAATCAGCCAAGTGCTGTCTGAGCTCAGGAGAGCAGGCATCATAAATTGACTCCAACATAAACAGATTTCTCATACCTTCATAAGTGTTCACTTTGTAACCCTTAATCCATCCCTCTAAGTTTTTCAACCCTTCACTCATCCAGGTAGCCCAAGAGGTACCATCATGCTTTTTGAGGGTTCTAAACCTCTTAAGATACTGGGAAGGGGTCTTCCCAAATCTAGCTATCAAAGCTAGTTTCACACATTCATAATCCTTCTTATCCTCCTCCCCCAACTCCATTACCACATCAGTTGCAACAGGGGGAAGCCTAGAGAACAACCAGGTGAGTAAGTCATTTCCTGTGATGTTCTGGAGCCCATGATTATATTCAAACAGAGACAACCAATCCAACACAACCAACTTAGGCTCATACATACCAATCAATTCCTTAGGCATCCGGGGTCTTTTAGGACTGGAGCTTCTAGAGGAGTCAGAGAGAGAAGCATTGTCTACAGATAATTTCTTCATTTTTAGCTCATGCTTGAGCACCATTCCCCTTAGCCTGAGTTCTTGATTCAGTTCCTGGTGTCTTTGTTCAGCCTGAGTATTCAGTCTCTTGAATTCTAACTCAAGTTTCATTTTCTCTAGCTCAAGATATTGAGGACTAAGTGTGGGACCTGGCAAAGGTCCAGTAGGTACAGCTGGCAGAGCAGACAGAGGCCTAGGGGGGACAGTTACAGCAGCCTCACCCTCCTCTTCTGACTCTTCCTCAAGATTATCAACATTTTGATCAACATCAATCTCTATACTGTTATCTACAGTTTCTGGCATGGTAGGTTCCTCTGAACCATCCTCCAGACGTTGGTTAGCTAACAACCTTTCTATCAATTCCATTTTCTTGCCTTTAGTCTGAAGAGATTCTTATGCTTACAGAGAACTCTTAAACAATCAGCAGTTTTTGTAGCGAGGGACTCTTGACTATAATTTTCCATAGTTGATATGTTAGAAAGATTACTTTTTCAGTGCTAAGCTTTGTGGTTAGTTGCACTAAGGTCTCTTAAAGCACTCTAAAATGTATACTCAATACAAATCCCACCGCTGTACACCAGTGTTAGGCAGAAACCTGTGCAGTTCCCTCTGGGACCACTGCAAAAGATTTAAGATTACAGGTGTTTGGCAGTAAACCCACTTGGTAGCAGTCTGTACCACACAGATTCACTTGGTAGCTGTGGCTGAGCAGTCAGACTTCCCTCAAGAAGAGTTAGGCAGTATGCAAAGTATACACAATAGGCACTCAGATACAATAGCACAAGCAAACACTGACCAGAGCTTTGGTATCAAGGTATATAATTACTTATTTAAAAACTCACTGATTGAAACACTCCAGCACTATTATTGTAAATCACTCTCAACACAGTTACTATTATTATATATACATCCCTTATTCCTTATAAGACAAGTCTTAGTTAACACCACTTATTTCCAGACAGAGGTGAGCGCTTAACTATAGATGGCACTCCAATAAGTTAACGAAAAAGGGAGGGAAAAAGGCAGAATGTAGTAAAATACACCACACTACTCTTTAGGAACTCTTAAGAAAGGCAGGAAAGTCAAAAGTTACTTGTGAGCCAAAGTCCATAGGCCGGGCCCACTCTTGGAGAGAGCAAGGCACAAATGCACCCAAGATCACACAATGACAACAGGCTTAAAAAGTCTTGCATGGAGTTCAGAAAGGTTTTAGTTAGGCTCAGAAAAGTTTAGCCAGGGTGTCTCAGGCTAACCCAGGTTCGAAAGCCTGGGGCTAAATCTACCCCGTATAGTCGGTTGCAAGGGAAGCCAGGCGGAACACAGTACCTTATGTGGAAAGGATCCTCCAGCGGGGGCAGTTGTTCCTGGCAGCGGGTGCAAGTCGCGGCGTCATCCAGAGGAAGAGAAGATCTCGACGTGGAGGAAAGATGAAGGTCGTTGCACTGCCAGGGAAGAAACCAGCCACGGAGGTTTCTGGCTAAAGGTACTACCCTTTGATTTGCGGTAGTGGTAAAACGTGGTATCCCGGTTGCCGGGGTGCTTGGCACAGGCAAGGCGGCCACGAGATGCTCCATGAAGCGAAAAAAGAAGCAGACTGGTTATCCCCACCAGTCGAAGGAAGAAGACTCTCCGGGCTGGAGATCTCCTCTGTCGTTGGGAAAAGTGGTGAGACGGTCCAGCAGGACTCCACCGGTGGTGTCGTCGTAGCAGGTCGCTTCAGCTTCTCCCTCGTCGGATTCTTAGGTCCTGTGGCGACTTCTAAAGTTCCAGTCCCCAAAGCCCTGCTTTTATGCAGAAAACCCCCATTCACTCAGCCTAGCTGTCACTCAAACATGCTAAGTGGTGAGCCGGCCGGCTCACCACTTGGGCCAATCAGGACGGAGTGCGACTTGAGTTGCCTAGGCAACTCAGTCCAGGGTGCCTAAATCCCCCTCCACCCCTCCTAAGTACCCCAGACAGAGTGGCACCACTTTGGAGGGCTTCTGTGGAGAAGCCCGCCAAAAAGTGGAACAAAGGGCTCAACTTGGGTTGGAGTCACAGAAGCGAACACAAACGCCATTTTAGAACCGAGTTCTGGCAAAAAATACCAACCGGAGAATTAATATTAAATAAATAAACCGGCGGTATGTTCGAGGCTATATGAATTAAATAATTAAAGTTGGTAGCCTCGAACAATGGGAAATCCCATAGAGATATATTCGCGGTCGAATATAAAAAGTAGTATCCACTGCCACCAGCCAAAACTCGATCAGGGGGGACGGAGACGTGCCCCCTCGACTAACAGACCCTGAGGCAATCAAATTGCCCCGGCCAGTACGTCCACAATATGATGGTTTGTACTGGTTCTGTTCAGAATTTGAGACTAGTAAAGTCAATGGTGACTTTACATGCCCTGGGAGACAGTAGTCAGTCCCAGGGTATGGAGTCTATATTGGGGGGTCACTATGACACCCCTGTGTTACTGCACTGAGGGTGCTGTGTAACACACATCACAAAAACACATGAAGCCCTATGGAGTAAAAGACCCCATAGCCCATTAAACACATCTAGAGTCAAAGAAACACACTCAAATCATGCCCAAGAGTGAGGGTAAAAGAGTCTCACTCTTGGCAGGAGAAAAAAATAAACCCCAAAAATCCAGCGAAGCTGCTGGGGGACTCACTAGGTTAGGAAATTCAGCCTAAACAGAGAATTCTCCCTAACAGAAGCAAAACATTTTTTAAGTTTAAGATTTCTGCTGAATTTATCTACATCAAGATTCACTTGGAAATAATTCATGTAATTGATGGGACTGAAGGTTAAACCTTTGTTTAGGGCAGATATTAAAGCAGAAGAGCATTGTTTGTCCAATAGGTTCAGTACTAAATCTTCTTTTGTCAATGATTTTTGGATCTTGTTAGAACACCTGCATGTTCCTTTGGGATTGTGCAGTGCTTCAGCGTTCCTTGGCGGTGGTTCCATCTAGCGGAGCGGCTGAACTTGGAGCCCCCTAAAATTCCTTTTGCATTATCTCTTGCTGAGTCTAAAAACACTGCATCGAAAGACTGCATTAGCTAAATAAACACCCAAGAGACAAGAAAAGTTATCTAAAATTCTTCAGATTCAAACGTACAAGACCAGATCCAAGGATGGGTGATCGTGAAAAGACATTACTCCAGCAAGAAGTAAGAGTTATTGGTAATCCGAGAACAATTACAGAGGGACTTAGCACTGATAATGAAATGCACCACTTTCTGTAAAATGATGTGTTGTTAATGATGCAGACACCAGATTTAAGAGAAACACCTTTAGTCAAAAAATAGGATTGGTCCAGACTTAACATGGACATTGAACTGTATGAAAATATAAAAAATAATAGCACTGTCAGGAGACTCACTTTAGACATTAAGTTAAATGATGATAGAAAGAGTAACGGTAAAGATCACAAGGGCACAAGGATATACCAATAATGAGGGAAGAGGTTATTTGATTTCCGCCGACTCTTCGCAGAAATAGTAATGAAATATCCCAACATTAATCAGAAAGATAATAAAATAGTGGTGATACTGATATCATACTGATGGACCTAATGACAGATCCAACCCATAAATAGAACGAGTAAGGAATGACACCTATATATCCAATCTAACATTAGGCTAGAAATTGGTCTACAGATCTCTACTTCCTCAAAGGAATCCTTCCTTTCCTCACTTTCCCCTAGAGGCTCAATGTCTCTAGAACTCTGGTACTCTCTAGGCTGGACTATTGCAACAGCCTCTTCCTCATTCTACCTCTTCCTCTCTACGACCCCTTCAGCTTATCCAAACTAGGGCTGCAAGACTTATCCTTGGCCTCAAGCCCAGGGACTGCATCTATCCAGGCCTAAAATCTCTCAATTGGCTCCCGGTCGCTGCAAGGACCCAATTCAAATCCCTCTGCATCATCCACAAGGCTGCCTGGGGCCAGGGACAATGCCATCTATAACTGACTCTCCTCAAACACTTTCCCACTAGATCTTTACGCTCCTCCGGTGATGACTCCTTGCAGGTCAAGCGCTTCTTTAAAACAGCGAGCTAGTGGCCAAACTCTTTCCTCGGCTGGCTCCCTCCTCTGGAACAGCCTTCCCCTTCCTCTACATCTTGAGCCGGATCGCCTCAAATTCTGGAAGCTCCTCAAGACTTCCCTCTTCACCTCCTTCTTCCCCCTCTCCCTCCCTTGCTAAACCCCACAGTCGCTGATATTGGTCACCAGAGCCTTCATGTGTCCTTCTGGGTCCTAGCTCCCCCCCACCCCCAATAGTCTTCCGGCCTATGCCAGCACCCAGCACTTGCCTATTGGCTCCCATTCGCTGGTGCTATCTCACAGGCATGCACTTTTTGTTTTTGTCAGTTGACCACTCTTATCAAGTGATCTCTGCCTGGCACTTAACAGTTGCTTGCAACTTATTCCACAGCACTTCCGATTGTGGCACTCCTAGCATTTACCTACTCTCCTTATCCCCTCTCGCTCTCTGCACCTGCACGTTCTGAATGCTCACAAGGCCTAGTAGGACGCCACTTTCATTGTTATTATAATTTCCTTTTATTCCCATGTTCCCTCCCCGTTGCCCTGTGGGCGCTTTGAAACACAATTTACTTGACATATAAGCGCCTTACAAATGCACAATAAATAATTGTCATAAAGAAGATAGGAAGAGGTGTGGCTACAGGGCCATCCAGTAGGACACGTCTCCTCAGGAGCTCCTGTTGATCCGACATGATCCTATGACGAAGCAGCAGTAGCAACGTGCATTTGTTTACAGAAGTGGAAACCCAAATACACTAAATGCTGGTGCAGCTCTGTGAACAAGCTGGATTGCCATAATGAAGGAATGAAATAGAACAAGCTAAGTGAAGTCTGTGACCCAGTGCGACACGGGAGAAACAAGATGGCCGGCGCCATAGAACAAAGGATTGCATATCATTTCACCAAACAGCACGAAAGTCTGTTGCGACTGGCTTAACACTAGAAAGCGGGCCCGCAGCGTAGAAGAACAATAACAGCCCAGATGCTATATAGTGCAAGTGCTACGGCAGAAATTATGCCCCGACCGCAATAATAAGTATACAGCCGAGAGCTGTAGTGGCCAGCAGAAAACGGAGCCCCACGCGAAGGAGGCGCGCCCATAGAAAGACTGCAGTGCCAGTGAAAAAGAAGGTATTCGTGGTCGCCGCCGTGATTGAAGCAGTGAACCTGCTGAAATCTGCATGAGCCCCTGCAACCCTTAACAGCAGTGCGTGAAGAGAGTGGGAGAAAGCGAATAGAAAAAAAAAAGCCCAGCTGGTACTAGAGCCGGAGTCGCCGGAGTCGAGTGTCGGGGATAAGCGTACCAGCGTGAGCCGGCGAGGCAGGATACATTCTAACAGCGCCCGAGCTCGTAGCCACTAATTTCGAATGTTACGAGCACCAATAATCCAGTGAAGTGCCACGTCAACATGGCTGGACTACGAGAAGCGCCACATCAGCAAGCAAGGATAATAGAGAAAGCCTGCTTGATACAGAACACTGCAATAAAAATGCCTGCACACGGATGAGCAGTTGAAGCACAACACCGGCTGAATATTGTATGGAAGGAATACTAAAAGTGTTGGAATCAAGGAGTGCTAACTAAGGGGCAAGATCTTTTAAAAGCCAACACGAAGATAGTGTGCAAGGACAAAGGTGAAGCAGGGCACGCTGTAGATGAGGATAATTGCAAAAAGTGTGTACCCTGACAAGGGAAAATGCACTGACCGACCAAAGCCCAGTGTGCAATGCCACAGAGGAGGAGAGTAAAGGAACTAGGCCCCAGACAGGGCTGTCAGGTAGCAAGCCCCACAACAGCAAAAGACTGTCGCCAGTGGATGCAGCTCCTAAAACAAAGAGGTCTGGCAGAGGACATAACGGGACAAGGTGAGGGGCAGAGGCTGGGGGCACTGAATGGAGGAAAGACTAAGGCCCCATTGGGGACAGAGGCACTAAGCCCCAGTAAGAGGCGCCTAGGCAGCAAGCTTTGCTACATAAGGAGGAAGACATTGGAGGCGCACCTCCCACAAACTAAAGACAGAGGCGAACCAAAAGGGTGCGTAGAAGTGAGGAGGACACCCCCGGAGGAGTTCGTGAGAAACATTGGAGTGCCACAATAGGCACTGTACAACAAGGAGGCGCAAGTAGCCCCGCAAAATGCCATTAAACCAGCATAGCTAAAAATCAGCCCGCCGTACACCTCCAAACAGAACCCTGGTCCGGGAGGAAGGACTAAAACTCATTTTAATAGCCAGCACATGCCATGGCCTGGACAAGGAGGGCACACATGGAACACATGGGAGTGGGATCTAGCAGGGACTAGGTTAAGGCCCACGCATGGAACTGGTGAAGTGCTGGTGCCCCATTGCATAGTTATGAATACGCAGGCCGAAAGGCTGAGAGGATAAAACAGCAACCCCACATGTGGTAGACTCGTACACTGACGAATAAACACACATAGCAGACAGGGCACGAGAAGCCCCGCACCTGAGAAGTTAAGGCTGTAGATCAACACAACAACCAACATACCGCCGGCAAGACGCAATTGTGAGCAGCAGACGGGCAAGGTCGTGGACGCCCAGTGCAATGGCGCTCAAGGGGGGCAAAGGCAAGGGCAAGCAGCCAACAATGGACATTTTTACTAAACCAGAGCAGTCCCCGACCACGCCTGCGCAAACCACGGCCACTATGCCGGAAGAGACGACCTCGCCAAGGGCCGACCATTTGATCCTTGCAGCCATAACGGAACTGAACTCATCATGGGGAGCTGCGATGGCAGACCTGAAAGCAACATTGGAAATGAAGATTGGCGCAGTAGGGATAGAGGTCAACCTATTGAGGCAATATGTAAGAGCGCTGGTGGAATGGACAAGTGGCCTAGAGAGCGCCATGAAAGCAACATGGATGTTAGCACCACCAATGCTAAGGAGGTCCACATATTGAAGCAACAAGTGCCCAATCTGGAGAACCGAGCTGAGGAGGCCAAAGGGCGAGCAAGACGCAATAATATACGCGTGGTAGGCCTGCCGGAAGGAGAAGGAGGCCTGGATCCTACGGACTATGTGGAGAACATGATCAACCAGGAAATAGGGGCTGGCAAGCTCTCCCAGGGGTTTGCGATCGAACGAGCGCACAGGGCCCTGATGAGATGACCTCAACCTGCGGCTCCTCCGCATGCAATCATAGCAAAGATATTGAACTACAGAGACAGGGAAAAGATCCTGGAATTTCTTTGGAAGGGTGGAACCATAACGCAGGCTCAGTGACTGTCACTGCATACCCGGACTATACCATGCTGGTACAGAGACAATGGTACAGCTACGTGGTGGTGAAAAGAAGATTGCGGACAGCCGGATTCGAATACATGCTTTTGTACCCTGCGAAACTTAAGGTACTACACAAAGGCAAAGCACACTTCTTCGAAACCCCAGGGGAGGCGACATGCTGGCAGGACGTCCAGGGCTATCCGGAGTGTGGAGATGGTCAAGAGTGAGAAGGACAGGATAAGTGACCCGGCGGCATGTTTCGATATTGTGGGGGGTGGGCGAAGCTACAGCAGAGATATCAGAAGGGGGTGCAAAGGACGTGTTAGAAAAGTGCGAATATTGACTAGTTTAAACGAAATGTACTGGGCAACTGTGAGCTGCAAATGCGCTGCGAACCATGCCCAACACAGGAGATACTGGATGAAGACGACCTATCCACAGTAGGTAGAGTAGTTGAGGCGCCAGTAGGGCGACATATCTCTGCTGAGCCCCGAGTATTGGCGATAACCAAGAAAAGGGCTAGATGCGGTGGTGCCTGAGATCCATGGATGGAGCTGTGCATCAGTCGGGCGGAGGGCGGGAATGTAGGAAGTCGGGGCAGGGAAGGGAGAGGGGAGGGGGGAAGTTGGGGAAGTTGCAGTGTTAATAGTTAAGGGTAGTTTATGTTGGAGTACGAGCTTACACGCACTAGCATTTGCACTCCGTGCAGGGGTCCGGAAGATACAGAAGTGGCTAAAACATGGGGGACCTTCAGGTAATTTCTTACAATGTCAGGGGGCTTATTAGCAACCTAAAAAGGAACAAGGTCATGATGTATCTGAGACGGCAGAAAAGAGACATAGCTCTCTTACAGGAAACTCACCACACAAAAGAAAAATTAGAGGTGATCCAGAAGAAGTGGAGAGGAACAATCATCGGGGCGACATATTCGGCATATGCCAGGGGGGTGATCACATGGGTAGCTCCGCAAGTCCCATTTCAATTACTACAATCCACAGCTGAAGGGGATGGGAGAATGGTGGCTATACGGGGGCTGGTGGAAAATAAAGAAATATGCATTATTAATACATATGCCCTGAATCAGGACACAGTGACATACTTCAAGACCCTATATAACAGAATGAGCATGTACATGGGGGGGTGGTGATCTGGGGAGGAGATTTTAATTGCACATTAAATCCGAAGGTAGACAGGTCAGATAATAAACAGGACAGGCCCGCTCCTGCTGCCAAGGCCCTACAGACTTTGCTGACTGATTTCCGGCTAGAAGATACATGGAGGGTATGCCACCCACAAGACAGGCAATATTCCCATTACTTCGCCCCACAGAATCTATACACCAGACTAGACTACATGTTCACCACGCAGGAATTGATAGCAGAAGTAGCACAGATAGAATATAAGGCGAGGGTCCTATCGGACCACTCGCAGCTGGTCCTAATATGGCAATAACGACCCCCCAAGAGCCAACTTGGCGACTCAGAGCCGAAGCACTAAAAGATTAAAAGATACAATGTTGGGGGCGTGGCTTGGAGCGCCATCGATGTGGCTGCTCCCTTGAGGCCTCCAGAAGCGAAGTTATCCGCCTCGGTCCTCCGGGCCGACTCCAGCGCCGGATCATACAAAATGGTGGCCGCGCCTTTCCCCCAGCTCTGGAGGTGTGGGTGACGGCGCCTGAAACCACCCCCAGCAGCGACTTGGCCCCCCGGGGCTCCTGAATGTGGAGTGGAGGAACCGTGCAGCTGGCCCCCTGGCTCTCCCCCCTGCGGGACGCAGCCCCTCGCTTCCAGCGCCGGAGCGGACTACGGCACGGACGGTGCCTGCTAGGTAGGGGCTGCTGGGGGATGAGGCTTGGGCTGGGGGCCCGCCTCACATCTCGCCTGGGCTTCTTCATAGGAGCCCGCAACCATCTCTTAATGGAGGGGCTGCCCCCTCCCCCCCCGGCGGCCCCGGAACACGCTCCAGTCTCTGCTCCTCGCTCTGTGATCCACTCCGGAGGGTGTCTTTCAACTGTCCTAGACCCCCTAAGCTGCACTCCTACGCTGCACTCCTGGGGCACCCGGCCCATGCTATCGCCAGACGCCTACTCCCTGGCCTGGGACTTGGAGGCCCCTTCCCACCATCTTCTCCAGCTGTGGACTTAAGGCTGGGCTCCCATACGCAGGGCTGTCCCTGCCTGGCCTTCGTGGGGCCTACTCATCCCGCTGTCTTGAGCTTTCAGCCTCTCATGCCGCTTCCGAGGGGTAGCTGGACCTACTAAGCAACAACACCGCCCTCCCGCTCACGGCCCCAGGCACAGCTGAGCTGACCCCCCATACTGGCACCCTGTCCTAGCCAGCCCCGTCTCTGGATAGGTAATTACCCCCAGCCTCAGGACATCTCCAGAAGCGACGGCTCACTTCCTGGGGCGCCCCGGCCCACTGTTTTGTTCACGCACCTTCTTCAGGCCAGATCCAAGTGGGTGTTAGGCAATCTGTTTGCCTCCCGAGATCTGCGTACCTCACCTCCGCCCTTCACCAGACGGAGCGGACTTGTCCTCTGCACAACGCTCCACACTAAGCTGTCGTACTTTGGTGTTTGAACGCGTGATAGACTCTTTCAGCTCCTTTTCCACCCCACAGACCGCCACCATCACCAAGCAGACGAAAACAACCAAAAATGCGGACATTGCCACCATGCTCACCGCTCCAGACAAGGGAAAGAAACCTGAACTGGTTAAGCCTACCCTACCGACCTCCCATGAGGGGGGAGACACCCCAGCCACCAGGGACGACCTGTTGGCTTTCATGGTGGACATTAAGGCCGAGTTCCGGTCCTGTATGTCGGAGCTCACCACCAAACTGGAGCAAACTGACCACAGGGTGGCCGAGGCGGAGCAGAGGCTGGGTGAGGTGGAGGACCGCTCCCAAGACCAGGCAACCACACTGGGAGATATCCAGCAAGCAATAAGAGCTCTCCAAGACAAATGTGAAATCCTCAAATTCAAACAAGAGGACTTGGAAAACAGAGCCTGTCGTAACAATCTCCGGATCCGGGGGGAGTTCCATCCTCAGTTCTTGATAAAAACCTGCCAGAGTACATAGGAGACTTCTTCCAGGCCCCCCTCCCACAACTAGACAAATCCCAGCTCTTTCTGGATCAGACCCACAGACTGCGCCTGCGCCGAGGAGTGGACTCGGACCTACCTCTGGATGTCATCACAAGAGTCCACTACTTCTCCACGAAAGAAGCCATCTCCACCATCAGCCGCTTCCGCGATGAGCTCTCCTTCCAAGGCCTCCCTATTCAGATTTACCAGGATCTCTACCTTCTGACTCTACAAAGAAGAAGGGCTCTCCGGCCCCTGGCCCTCTTTCTTCAGGAGCGACAAATCAAGTACAGATGGCTCTTCCCCACGGCACTGTAATTCTCCTTCAATGGCTCTCTCTGGAAAATTTCCCACTTGGAAAATGCTGCTAAAATCATGCACCAGGCCTCCCCCGAAGGAGCCACGTCGCCGAGCCCGGGTGCATCGGAAAGCCCCAGGTCAGCCCCTCCTCCCCCTCAACCCAGGCGATCTTCGTGGACCAGGGCCTCCCGAAACAACAGGAGGAGGTAATTAGAGCCTGAGCTACCTCAAATATCCACCACCGCTTCATCTGCCCAGGCGCCCATCGCCCTCATGGCCAACCTAAAAACATCGGCTTCGGCCCTGCACAGATCTACGATCCCCAAGTGCGGCGGGCTTCATCCGCAGTTTATGCCCGTTCCAAGGTCCGTTCCATCTTAAATTCCTTGGATACACATGTTATTCCTTCAGTCTCATTTGGCCCCGTTGGCCGGGGGTGGGGCTACACCCACAATGTTACCCACCCCGCCAGTTAAAAAGTTGGCCTCCCGTTGGGGGCCTTTGTTAAAACCACAAGTGCAACACAGGTCGCTTCCAACTCACCCCTTTGATGGCAACTAATGGACAACCTGGCATCTCCCCTCCCCCCCAAGCAGGGAGTACCCGGATCCCCGACCCTGGAGCGTCAGACGCTGAGATGCCTCTCATGGAACGTTAATGGACTTAATTCCCCCCTAAACGTAAATCAATCCTTCAGAAACTACAAGATTAGGAGGCCGGGGTGGCGCTACTCCAGGAAACTCATCTCCTCCCGGCTGACTTTGGTCATCTTCGATCCAGCACCTATCCACGCCAGTTTTTTGCCTCGGGAGACACCAAGAAGGGAGGCACGGCGATCCTGTTCCGGAAGGACCTACATCCCCAGATCTTGGACTCCATGAAGTGCCCAGAGGGCCGCTTTGTGGCCGTCAAGTGCCTCCTGCTGGGGGACCTCTACACTTTTGTATCTGTATATGCACCCAACTCGGGGCAGGCAACCTTTTATGACTCATTGGGCTCCTCCCTCTCGGGCTTTGTAGAAGGCCAAACAATAATAGGAGGGGACTTCAATGGGGTACCAAACCCCACCAGAGACAAATACCACCCCCCCACCCCTGGCGATTTCGCACAGGCCCTCAGCCTCCTGCGCCTCTTCAGAACCCTGGAGGTGGTGGATACGTGGCGGGTGCTTCACCCCACTGAGAAAGACTACTCCTTCTTCTCCTTCGTCCACCGGACACTCTCCAGAATTGACCTCCTCCTGTCCTCCCCTCAAACCTTCGCTTTCACCAATGAGGTGTCCATAGGCCCACAGATTTTATCGGACCATGCGCCGATAGTACTGGAACTTCGCATCCAGAGCCCCAACAATAACGCCCCGCGCAGATGGACGCTGTACGACCCGATCCTCAACGACATGTCAGTCAGGGACAAAATTGCTACCACCATCAGGAATTTCTTTGAGGAGAACCCAGTCTCAGATACCTCCCCGGCTAACAACTGGGATGCGATGAAAGCTGTGGTTCGGGGAGCTCTGATAGCCCAAGGGGTCGCATTCCACCGAGACCGGAGACACACCCGGCAAGCCCTGGAGGAAGACCTGCGGTCAGCTGAGGAAGCCCAAAAGATAAGCGGCTGGTCCCCCAGATCTCAACGAGCTCTCTGATCAGCCCGAAAGAAATTGAAGGCCCACTACGCTGAGCATACTGCGCAGCTATTGGCTAAGACCAGACAATTCTATTACGTCAAAAACAACAAGGCTAACAAGCTTCTGGTGGCCAAGCTGGCCAAAACGAGATGCACCAACACCATTGCAGGGCTCCGAGACCCATAGGGGGTGACTCACTACTCGGAGCTGATGAAACTACAACTAGCTACGGACCACCTAACCCAGGTCATGACGGCACCTCCACGTGATCGATCTAAACAAAAAGCATACCTGTGAAAGGCTGCCCTTCCACACCTCCCCGACTCCACACGAGAGCAGCTGGAGGCTCTGATAACCGACGACGAGGTCAACGAGGCTATCAAGGCTCTCAAATCGCAGGCCCCGGGCCCAGATGTGTTCTCTCCCAGGTTTTATAAAATATTCAGACCCCTACTCATCCCCCACTTGGTATCTCTTTTCAACTCATTTAAGGGGTCGGGTTCTGTCACCCACTCAATGCAAAAGTCTATAACGGTCCTCCCTAAGCCAGGGAAGGACCCGAGAGATCCAGCCTCGTACAGACCCATCGCTCTATTGAATATTGATGCCAACCTGTACTCTAAGATCCTGGCTAATCGGCTGTCACTCATTCTCCCGGACATTATCCACCCCAACCAAACGGGCTTCATTCTCCACCGATCTGCGGGGGACAATATCTAGCGGACCCTGAACCTGATAGACATTTCCCACCGTAACTCCCAGGGTCTCGCCCTATTGGCCCTAGATGCGACCAAAGCCTTCGACAGAGTTGACTGGTCATTCATGGAATGAACCCTAGAAGCTTTTGGTTTCGGCCTGACGTTCTGGTCCATGGTCTTAGCCAACTATAAGGCCCCCAAAACCATCCTGGGGATCAATGGTGCCCTCTCAGCCCCGATACCCATGTCCTGCGGGACAAGACAAGGCTGTCCGCTATCTCCCCTTCTCTTCGCCCTCACAATGGAGCCCTTTGCCCAGAGGATCAGGCAGAATAAACTTATCAAAGGCCCGCAGGTGGGCCCATCTCAACATAAAATCGCCCTATACGCGGACGATGTTCTGTTAACGCTCTCAGAAGCTAGCACCTCAGCGAAGCATGCCCTAGCCAAAATAAAGAACTTTTGGGAGGTCACTGGCTTCACTGTCAACTTTGCCAAATCAGTGGCCCTGAGAGTCGTCCTCCGACCTGAGGAGAGGGAGGCGCTGACTAGACTGTGCCCAATTAAGTGGCGGGATCAGTCCATCCCATACCTGGGAGTTCACATCCCAGTGAACCCGAAGGACACCTACCAGGCGAATTTAGAGGGAGACCTGAAGCGCTGGACCACGCAAGAAATGTCATTAATGGGCCGGATCACAGCCACCAAAATGAACTTTCTCCCGAGATTCCTCTACGCCTGCTCCTCCCTCTCTGTCCCCATTCCGACTCCGGCCCTTCAAGACCTACAGAGGAAAATGTCAAAGTTTATATGGAGGGGCAAGAAGGCCAGTATCCCCCACAGGACCCTGATTGGTAATGCCAGGCTAGGAGGCCTAGGGGCCCCCGATCTACAGGCCTATAGGGCAGCGGCGCAGTTAGCACACATCCACGCCTGGCAAACAAGCACAGCTCACCCAGATGGGTGGAACAAGAACAAGCTCAACTTCCGCTCCCCCTCCGGTTCCTCCCACACATCCGGCCTCCCCTCAGGGAATGCTGGAAGAATATTCTGCGGACGACAAGACATACCCTAAGCTCCTGGGACTGGGCCTTGAGACGGAAGGGAATCCCGAGAGGCCAAAGCCCGCTCTCACCGATCTTTCATAATCCAAATTTCTCTCCGGGGGCCCATCCCCGTAACTTCCAAAATTGGATAGATGGGGGCCTCGAAACGCTGGAACAGCTATATTTTGGGAATAAACCCCGTACCTTCGAACAATGCAAGGAGGTCTTCCGGCTCCAGGAAGGAGATAGATTTACGTACTGCCAGCTCCGCCACTGGTGCTCCCATCCTCAGACCCTCCAGGCGGCCACCCGCCCCCCGACGTCCCTTGAGCAAACCCTCAGAGACTTACCAGCCAGAGGCAGGACCTCGACCATATACAGACGCTTCATGGGGGACTTTCTGGTGACAAAAACCCGATATATGGCCCAGTGGGAGCCGGACCTAGGGCACCCGATTGACGACCAAACGTGGGTAGATATATGGACCCGCACCCACTCTTCTTCCTCCTGTGTCACCAATAAGGAATGTGCCTACAAACTCACCCTGCGATGGTATTACCCCCCACTCAGACTTCACCACATGAATCCACAAGTGGATCCCTCCTGCTGGAGGGGCTGTGCTCAGCCGGGCTCTTTTTTTCACATGTGGTGGGCCTGCCCCAAGATCCAGCAATTTTGGACTAGGTGTCTCTCGACCATCGAACAAATTACCGGGACCGCCCTCCCATTGGACCCTGAAACTGTCCTGCTAGGGGTCCAGGTGCCCGGGATCTACTCCCGCTCTGGAAACAGGGCAAAGCTTCTAACGCAATGTATCCTAGCGGGCAAGACTGTGCTGGCCCGATTCTGGAAGTCCCCGGACAGTCCCTGCATGGCCCACTGGTGGGGGAAACTCTGGGACATTTTGATCGGCGAGAAGGTCACCACGGCGAGAGCGGGGGCCCTGCACCGCTTCCAGAACATTTGGGCCCCAGTACTGGACTATGATCAACGATTCCCCGCATTGACACTCAAACCGATCAACACCCGATGGGCTATGAGTGATCGAGGAGACACACACCAGACTGGGCCTGGGAGCGTGGAGTCAGCCAGTACATTATGGGAAGCCTTCAAAGTCATGGTGAGAGGGATAGCAATAGCCAAATCCAAAGGGCTGCAAGGAGGCATATTAAGGGACTTGCAGAAGGCTGAAACCAAACTAGAGATCACTTTGAACAGAGGGGAGTGCACAAAGGAGGAGGCCGAAACTATTAGCCAACTGCAGCAAGAATGTGCAGAATATTGGGAGAGACTATGTAATCTGAACTATAAAAAGTATGTAGAGAGGAAGCATGCGGGGGAGACAAACCAAGAAGGATGTTGGCATGGTTGTACAAAAGGGAGATCCCCAGACCCACGATCAGAGCAATAACAGGGGAGTATAGGCAAATATTAGACACCCAAGAGGGCATTAATCGAGAATGTTATCAGAAACTTTACGGGGGCGATGAAGGGAGCGAAAGCGGGGAAATAATGGACACACTGGAGGACATAGGCTTGCCAAGAATCAGTGCAGCGGAGTGAGAGGACCTAGATGCGCTGATCACACTAGAGGAGCTAGAAGAGGTGGTAGTGCAACTACCCACCAGTAAGACCCCAGGGGCTGACGGGCTCCCCAGTGAATTTTATAAAATGTACAGAGGCGAGGTGCTTCCCCCGCTGCTAACAATGCTAAATGAGGCATTCGAGACAGGGTGGCTGCCAGACTCCCTAAGAGAAGCGATTATTATCCCACTCCCTAAACCCAACAAACCAGTCAAAGATTGCGGATCGTTCAGACCGCTATCGATGCTGAACCAAGATAGCAAAATACTTACAGCAGTATTGGCAAACAGAATGAAACGGATCATAAATAAACTGATACACCTGGACCAAACAGGATATGTTCCACGTAGGAACATATCTGACAACCTTAGACGACTCCACCGGGTTATAGAACACACAAAAGAAGACTCGGTGAGATGGCTATTGTATCACTGGACGCGATAAAAGCCTCTGACTCTGTTAAATGGCCCTGGCTGATTGCAGCCCTGACTCACTATGGGATAGGATTGGGGTACCTTAAATGGGTTAAACTACTGTATAGTGCACCGCTAGCCAGAGTTAAAACAGGAGCTTTTATCTCTGAAAGATGGCAATTGAGCAGGGGTACTAGACAAGGATGCCCATGGTCTCCGATGCTGTACATTTTAGCACTGGAGCCCTGGCAATATACCTGAGACAGCAGTATGAGGAAATAGGGATCAGACTAAAAGGAGAGCTGCATTTAATTTTGCTATATGCAGACGACATGCTGCTGTACTTAAGATACCCTGAAGAAAATCTCCAATACATATTGGAAGTGATGCAGCGATTTGCGTCCCTATTGGGAATAGCAGTGAATCCCAGAAAATCATGCATATTTCCATTAGGGAGATATGTGGGAGTCCCATGTGATCAATTGCCGGTCTTACAAATACCATGGGAGCCAAACACATTTAGATACCTGGGAATAGATATATATCACATGGTGGATGAGGAACATCAGTACAACACTGAGAAAGCAGTACATAAAATAGAAAATAGTATGAGGTTCTGGTCCAAGCTCCCCCTGGCAATGATGGGAAGAGGGGCGCTGTTGAAGATGGTGGTACTGCCGAGACTGTTGCATTATTTCAGGAATATACCATATCTGATACCGGGGCGATGCTTTATGAAGGTACAGAGCATATGTAGGGGGTTTTTATGGAACGGGACTAGGAATAGAATTGCCCTTTGGAAATTGCAGAATACACATGATAAAGGGGGCATAAAACTGCCGAACTACGAGATCTATTACCTATCTAGTCAACTGCAATACGTGGCCAAGTGGTTATCAGAAGACCCCCACCTCAGAATCGAGGTTGCTAAGATTAGAATGTGCCCCGTTCTTCCTAAAGGAAATAATATGGCTTCCCAAATCAGAGTTAAAAGGGCACTCAAAGATGCTGGTACTGGGATGGAAGGTGTGGTGAATAGCCTGTCAGGTCATGGAAAGCCCAACCCGTGCTCACCACAAATACCGCTGGTTGCACTGGCGGGAAGAGATGGGCATCTAATGATGACAATTAGAAGACACTGGGAACCGGTGGGAATTGTAACAATGGAAGACATATGGCAAGAAGGGAAGATAAAGGTATTTGGGGCATTGGTGGAGGAAACAGGGCTGCATGTTGGGCAATATATCACATATAACAAAATGGCACGGCGGATTAGAGAGACATGGTCAGAAGTAACATTAGACGAGGAACCTGATGCTACCATAGAAACGATATATGATATAGCAGAAGGAGGGCATGAGATATCTAGACTATACGAGCTATTGATGTCCAAGGCGGGGAAGGAAGTGGCACAATTAAGACATGACTGGGAAGAAGAGGTGGGAGTGCCCATGAGTGACGGGATGTGGGTGCGGGCCCAAGGGTCCCACAAGAAAGTGTCTAGAAACGTGATGCACCAGCAAATACAGCTATATATAACCCACAGGGCATATATGACTCCCCAAAGAATAGCTAGATTCAAGAATGCAAAATGGCAAACATGCCCCAAATGCGGGGAAGAAAACGCAGGGATGACACATGTTTTGGGCATGCCCAGAAATTGGGAAATTCTGGGAAGAAGTAGCCCACCGGCTAGACGAGAAGGGGATCAAAATAAATTTCGGATCGGCGTGGGCATGTTTGGTAGAGGATTCCCTAGGCCACGCCAACTAAAACATGTGAATAAATTAAAAGACTTTGCGTACATACTTGCCAAGCGCAGAATCGCCATGGGATGGAAAGCGTGTAATAGACCTAGGAAGTTTGGTGGAAAGGCCTCCAGAAATGGACTGAGGCTGAAACAGCAGTATGGCATGAAACGGTGGGCAGAGAGGGGGAGGAAGAAGCAGAATCCCTGATGGCCTGGAAGGTGCAAATCGAGAGGCGGAGTAGGCTCGGGTGGGGGGTGAGGGAGAGGGTCAAGCAGCAGATATGCAAATATAAATGCAAATTCCGAAAAATTGTGATATGCACTGCAAGTTTGTTGTATATTGTTTTTGTTGTAATAAAATAAATAAAATATTTTAAAAAAGAAGATATAGGAACCTGTGCTGAAACACTTAAGAGTAGTGATGTAACTGAAGCACCAAGAGAAACACGTACCTAAAGATAAAGTAATCATAGATACAAGAAGATAAAGTAACTTACTGGCCAATAACTGTAAATACGCAGTAACGCAAGGTAGAAGAGACATATAGAAGCTTAATATAGAGGTATACATAACATGGCTAGGACGGCCATTCTAGGAAAATTGACGCCAGCTCGTTTCAGATTCAGCCAAGCTACCTCAGAGACAGACTGAGGCTGCAGAATCAGGAGATGCTGGTGAACAGGCCTATGTGCAAAGCAGAGATGAGTATATGTTGGCCTAGGATCAAGGATGCTGTTTTAAGGAATAATCGCAAGGCACAAAGGGAGGCAGAGAGATAAGCCCTGAATGTGAGACATACTTCTTATAGATTGAAGAAGAATAAAACATTCACAAGAGCCAAGTTCTGGACAATATAAAGTTCATATGCGATAGTGATCAAGTCTCTAGGGCCAAGAGGAGCAACTGCACCCAACATAATTGAATCAAATAGCAGTAAATAGAAGGTTGAAATTGACAAATGTGTGGTTTCCTAACATGTGATCCAGAAGTTGAAAACAAGGGCTATTCATCAAACCTCGGATGAAGATAGTGGTATGCTCACACTCCCTCAAATGTTCCAGAGCACTGAGCAGGCTACAAGGTCAATTACAGACAGAAGACTGCTTATGGCCGAACCGATGAGAGATGACGGATTAATTGGGAAGGCAGGGAGTATTCTGTCATGATTTAAAGCATCTAGGTTTTGTTTCGCTTAGGTGCTGCTAAAAGCCAAAAGTCCAAGGTTGGGTGGGGATGCCAACCAATCAGTGGGTGTAGTGAGCAACCTAACATACAATGTTGCATAGACCAATCTGCTGCCATTTTGTTCATTATAATCAATATTATACATATTTATAGGTAATTCTATCTTTATTGGTAATTCCATCTAGCACAAGATACTCTTCAAGGTGCTAGAGCACAGGAGCTTTACATTCCAATTTGCGATCTCTGTGCCCCTGCTCCTCACTGTCAGCTAAGCATGAAATTAAAAAGCTTAAGCTTTGCTATAAAAATTAGCTACATAACCATAAAAGCTCTCTAATACAGAGGGTCTTTGAAATATGCTTATGGCCCTTAATTCTAGGAAGTCTTTGGACTTTTGGAAATTCCTTGATTTAAACTCTAACGTCCAAGCCTCCTTACAAATAAACGCTATTCCCGAGAATGTGTGGATTAATCACTTCCAGGCCATTTACTCCATAGTTAATGCCCCATTTTATAATGTAAGCCTGTCACAACAGAGCCATCTTGGGTATTGCCTTTTGATACTGGGGATAGCTAAAACCTAATCAGCAAAGTAAAAGTTCTCGTGCCCCTGGCACCGACTGCCTTTTGCATGCTACCTTGAAGGTCCATCCACTCTTATGAACAGCCATCTTGTCTGCAATTTTCAAACACATACAGAACACTCGTACATTTACTACAACATGGAAAACACCTTTTGTTGTTCCCATATATGAAAAGGGAGATAGATCTGACCCTCAGAATTATTGTCCAATTGCGCTACTCGATGTTCCCAGTAAAATCTGCACCTCTCTGCTATTAAGGCAACTTTATAAATGGGCTTTAGAAAAGAGGAAATTTGACATCCATTTATGTGGTTTTATGAAAGGAATGGGGGACCTCTCTGAATGGATTCTTATTGCACCTCTTTAGAGACAGTGCTATCACCAATGGAAAATCTATCTATGTCGCTTTTGTTGACCTTTCCTGCTCCCTTCTTTAATATAAATTGTTAAAATTGGGATGCCCTCTTTACCTAGTGGGCAGTCTAAGATCGTTATATGCTGACACAACCATTCATGTCAGACTGAACAGAGAGGGTCTTCTTACCCCTCTTATTCCCACTGAGTGTGGCCTAAAACAAGGCTGTGTGTTGGTCCCTATTCTTTTCAATTTATTTAAAAAATTGACAACGCTTTTCTGGAAAGCAGATCGTTTCCCCCAAAATTAGAATCTTCCCACGTGAACTGGCTAACTGATGTGGATGAACTTGTGATTTTAGATCAAATGCCCATTGGGCTCCAGAGGCAACTGTGTGCTCTGGAACAATATGTTAAAGATAATCATCCAACCCTTACCACTGTAAATACTAAAGTACTAATCATAAGATTAAAAAAAGATAATTTTAAATGGAAATTAAATCAGTCTGATCTGGAGGTAGTGCTTTCTTTCATGTATCTAGGGTTTCATATGCCGTGAGCGGGTAACAACTTGAAACTATTTACTATTGTGAAGCAGAAAGCTGTAGCACTAGCATTCCAAGTCAGTAGGGTTAACTTCAAATATGTTGGTTCTCTTTGCTACCAGTCTTAAAATTTTACTAATCTAAAGTGCTTCCAATCCTTATTTATGGAGTGGAAATTCTGTTAACATACACTGCTATATTATGGTCCCGTATTGAAGGTCTCTTTTGGAAAGAATGTCTGTGCTTGCCAATAGGAGTTCCTACACCAACCATCCAATATGAATTAGGTCTAATTTCATTACAGGCTCTTGTGGACTGGAAAATCCTCTCCCCTTTTTAGGAAAATCATATTGACACAAGGAGGCTATTTGATCCTTTGAAAACGGTTTAAACACTGTCACTTTATTTTGAACTCGAAGAAACTACTGAAATGTCGATACCCTCCCCTTCCGAGCTTGAAGCTAAACTCTGGTGCACAGATTGGATGAAAATGATTAACAATAGTAAAAGGCACAAGCTATTTTCCTATGTAGTTTTGGCGAGAAACCCTTAAAATGTGGTACCAGATTACCTGAAAAATGTCCCTAACACCTATTGTAGAGGTCAATTTCTTAGGGCCTGCTTCAAACTTTTTCCCACCAATGAAATTCTGGGAGCTTAACCCAAGATAGAACGGTGCAATAGAGCCTGCAGATTTTGTAAGATTTCTACCCAAGTGGAAACGCTAGAACACCTAGTAATGGAATGTAGTGGCCTCGTAACCTCTTGACATCTATATTTGGGTAAATTTCTAGAGGATGTTAGATCCACTACTCTGGTGGAATTGTGGCACATGATGCTTGTGGGTCAGCAAGTATCCCTGAAACTTTCACTGATCACATTGTAATGCACATTTTTCCATCTGCCACATAATTACGTTCCAAACTAGGGAATATCATTAAATCTGTAAACCGATGTTAAAGCCCTACAGCAAGTTTTTACCGTTCTTTTATCTGTATATACGTTTTATTGTCGTGCCAAAAATAAAAGAAATTCTTGTGCATGGTGGGTACGGACTAAACGGACCTGAGATGTATCATAACCAATTTATGTCCATGATTTATGTCTTTTTGATATTAGGCTGTTTTTCTCTATTCAATAAGCATTTAAATTTTTAGATTAAATTACTTTTTGGAAACTAACTGATTGGATATAACTTTTAGATGTGAACATGGCGGGTACGGACCTCAGGTACATGAGATGCACTATTGTCACTTTATGTCCATAATTCTGACTTCATGACACAATGCTGGTCTTCTTTATTTTAATTCGTATTTTAATCTTTTTAACTTGATCTCATTTTTTTCACGTGATATATGTAACTTTTATTTGATGTTTTCTTTCTTCTCTCTTACATTTTTTATTTGTGAAAGGTTTCAATTTCGAGGAAAGGCTCAATTACATGTTTTTTAAAAAAAATAAATAGGTTTAGGTTCTCGTTATAAGACCTGCCTTATAAGACACATGAAAGATTCATACAGGGAATAGATGAGAAGAAATATAAAAACTCCAAGTTACATGCTAACAATCCTTTAAATCCTTTGACAAAATAAGAAGCAATCCCAGTTGGAATAAATGGCCTTGGGGCTATGCCGAATACAATCAATTTATTAACATCAGTCAGTTGCACTTTAAGTTGGTTGCCTTGAGACTAATGCTCATTTGATAATACTTCTCTGGTTCCCATTTTATATGTTTTTGTCCTCTGTATTTCACTTTGTGAAGGTTGTACATAGCTCCTTTGTTACATAAGATAGGGATTCAAGATTATCACATTGCTTTAGTTTATGCATTATCTGCAGTCAACAAACAGGCGTATTTGTGCAATTGCATTTTTTAATGGCAGAGCATGTAATATTACAAATAAACAAGTGGGGGGGGGGTACTGTTGCGCACAAACCAAGATGGCCGCGTGAGTTCCAGCTCTGACAGCTTGGCAGTTTTTGCACAGCGTGAACTATTCAATTTATGGCACTACAGAGCTTCAAACTGGGGCTGCAGGAAGATTATATTTCCAACATCCTGTGGTCCTGATTAGACACATCATGGTGCCTCCCTGCGGTGCTTTGAACAGCTTTCCCCTGTGGCCTTTGCCCGCGCTACTCTGCAGACGCCATGGACTGTTGCTGATCAAAGCGCCTGGGACAGCCTCCACTCCGACGCAGACGACTGGCCCTGAGCGACTGCCTCCACCAGCACATGTTCCCGAGCTGTGCCGGCTCCCGGCCCCAGTGTCCAGAGCTTCAAACAGAATCCAGCTGAACCGAGAGGGAGAGCAGAGCGCTCTGTGGAGTCTACGCTGCTGGGAGACCGACGAGGTGTCGGTGAAACGCAACACTTCGAGCCCGGTGTTGGGCTTCACCCTGTCCAAGGACATTGCTCTGCCCACCAGTCTCGTCACAGCTGAGCAGCGGCTCCTCCTGTGACCGTTGCAGTGCGTGGGCGTTTACCCTGCCTACCCTGCCGTACGGGGAAACTGGCACTGTGTTGCTGGTGCCTGTGCCCCCGGTGCTGCAGCTTGCGTAGCGTGGGATTCCGGCCCATATACTATTCGACCATGCTGCTCTGGGCTGGGCTCTGAAGGTGCAGCCCACCCGCATCCCATGCACTGAGCTCGCTCCCTGCCTTGGGGCCTGAACTGGACTTTGGACCTGGTGGAGTGCCGGGCTACGGATCTGGTGGCAAGCTTCCACATTTGGGCTGAGCTCCTGCCCTTCTGATCCACCTGTGCTGCGGTGTTCTGGACAGTTTCGGTTCACAGCCTGCGCCGCGGGTGGCATGGCCCCCTCTTCCCACGAGAAGCTCCTGTGGTCCTTGGCCCTGTTAGGGAAATATACTAGCAGCGACTCATGGCATGAGGGAAGGGGCAAGACTACACCTACACTGAATGGGCGGTGAGTGATTTGTGCACCATTGACTTCAGCCTTCCAGTTGGGGGGAACTTGGCCTGCCTCAAAACTCCCGATACCAGTCACCTCACAGTCTTTTGGCACCCATGGCTGCCCTATACTTGCCCCAGTGGTGAATCGCTGCACCTGGGGCCTACTCTCAATTATCCAGACCGCCGAGGCCCTGGGTATTGTGGCATTATGGAACCATATCGAGAGGAGTGCTCCCTTTGACTATACCCTGGCCACAGTCCCCTCCACGCTTCTTGCGCACGCCAGCCCCTGGGCTTATCGGACGCAGCAGCCCAACCTAATTGATAGTCTCGCTTCACGCACAGCGGGTTGACCAGGCTGCCCCACTCATCCAGTTCACTGGAACCAGTTCCTTCCTGACATACCTTGCTACAATTACATATGCAACCTTGCACGGCCATGACTAAGGCGACAGGCAGGAAACAAAGGTCCATTAATATGTTTGCCAAGTCAACGCCAAAACCTGCTGAGGCGCATGCAGGGGCCGAAGTCCTTCCCTCAATGTCGGGCGAACCCACAGAACTTCAGAAGATGATGGAGTATATGCACAAAGAGTTCACAACGCTGCATACGAAGTTAGACGATATGAGCAAGACAATAAGCTCTATCAAGGCCCGGGTGGAGAAGACCGACACTTGAGTCCCTGAGGTGGAAATTAGAGTGAGCTCGACTGAGGATAACATTGTGGCACTCAGGTCCAAAGTCGCCTCACTGTCCAGGCAGGTCCAGTCCGTTAGTAAAAAGAATGAAGATTTGGAGTCCAGGTCGAGGCCCAACAACTTGCGCATAATCAGAGTACCAGAGGACAATATTGATGGCCCCATAGAGGACTACGTGGAACGCATCCTTCTCTCTCTACTCGATGGCCCCAAGCTCTCACCACAGTTTGCGGTTGAACAGGCCCACCGATCCTTAGCTGCAAGGCCCAGGCCTGGAGCTCCAACTCGGCTCATCATAGCCAGAGTTCTAAACTATCGTGATAGGGATGCGCTATTGCGGGCCGCCAGAGTCAAGGGGGAGTTGCTGCTGGGCTCTGCTAGGATGCACCTTTACCCGGATTTTTCTGTTGCTATCCAGCAGGAACGCAAAACCTTTCTGGCCGCCAAGAAACAACTTCGCGAGTTTTGAGTCGAGTACTCCATGTTGTACCCAGCTAAATTGATAGTCGAACATGTTGATAGGGTCTACCTTTTCACCATCCCATAGGAGGCCTCCAGGTTCCTCGATGACCATTTCCGTGGCTGACTGCTACAAGCCCGTCACACCATACGGTAACTCCCCCTGTCATCCTTCAAAAGAGGAGTCCTGCCTGAGTGCTGATTGGGGGGTCCCCACAGCTTACACTACTGATACCTTCAATGTTATTTTGATACATCTGAAATGTGCACTATATTATGCTTTTTATGTCTCGCGTCTGTGCCGAAGCCGGCCTTGGTTGGCGCACAGCCCCCATGCGGAGATGGAACTGTTGTCGTTGTTGTTTGAAAGGTTGTTGGGGATTCACTCCTCCAATTGGGAGGGGGTGGGGGAGGATGGGAAGGGCCAAAGGTTTAAAGAATTGCCTGACTTGCGATTGGAGCAACGAGTTGAATTTCATCTTTGGTCTGTTTACGCCAAGAATTGCCTTTTTCTGGCCTTGGATTTGTATTCATGAGCTGGAATGCTAGACGGCTGGGCAACCCTGGTAAAATGCGCAAATTGAACCTCTATGCTGAACGATACAAAGCCTGGGTCCTTTTTTGCAAGCAACTCATTCACTTGCGGAGGGTTGCAACAGGTTTGCTAAGTCACGGGGCACACAGTGTTACTATACCACCTATTCCACTCAGAGCTGTTTTGTGATGACCCAACTGCATAAGTCCCTCAGATTCACTACCAAAACGACACATATAGATCCCCTGGGTCATTACGTCCTATTACATGGTATCTTAATGGACAGAGAAGTGGTTCTTATAAATATGTTGGGCCCAAATTTTAACGACCTGGAATTTTATTCCCAACTTGCCACTTTACTGGTCCAATTCCCCCTTGTTCCTATACTTTGGGGTGGGGATTTTAATACTATAGTTAACACCGACCTGGATAGGTCCGGCGTCAAGTCGCGTCAGTTGACAAAGGCAGCTAAAACCATTTTAGAGTCGCAAGCCTCACTGGGCATAGTCGACGCATGGAGACTGCTGCACCCCTTGACCCGAGAGTTTTCTTTCTACTCCACTGTGCATGACTCGCACTCACGGATTGACAGATAGTTGTTGTCGTATACTCTTGTTTGACGGGTCAGTCGGATGTCAATCCTGTCCAGGATCTTCTCCGACCACTCTCCAATCACGGTGTCACTCATTTGGGGTGTGGGATGTGGTACGGCGCGCTCATGGAGACTGAAACGGAATGCACTGTTGGACCCTGTCTTTGAGTCAGAGCTTGGATTGTGTATCAATTAATTGTTTGTAATCGATACTGGAACGGTAGACTCGCAGGCCACTCTATGGGGGGCCTTTAAAGCCTACATCCTTGGTGTTGCCCTGGCAAAGGAATCTGGGATCCTTACAGCGATTCGTAGTTCCATCCAGGGCAGTGAGCACCTACTTGCTCAACCTGAAGCACAGTATGCCTCATTCCCATCCACTACCACACTTATCGAGAATGGAGCCGCCCTAGACACCTTCAGGGGTCATGCGGATCAGGAACGCAAGTTCCTTGATGACCCTCGATCTACCAGACAGTATGGAGAGGGTGAACGCTCCAGCGGACTACTAGCCAGACTGGTACGTCAGGAAAACGGCACTCACTACATCCCCCTGATTAGCGGAGAGCAGACAGAACTCTGGTTCACACTGCTCATGAAGTTAACGGGGAGTTTTGCTCATTCTACGAATCACTATATGCAAACAATGACACAGGCCCCTCATCAGATATTGAAATGTTTCTGGATGATCTTCCACTCTCTGATTTATCAGCCGAAGCCAGAGAGACACTAGACTGCCCAATGACAAGTGAGGACATACTGGAAGCCATTGATTCTCTCTCGCCAGGGAAGGCCCCCAGCTCCGATGGCATCACCACCGATTTTTATAAATGCTACAAAGGGCGTCTTGCACCTCGCCTGTCCGCTGTGTCGAAAGAGGCATACATGATCAGGAAACTCCCCCCTCGCTACATGAGGCAGTCATCTCTGTGCTGCTGAAGCCCGATAAACCAGCTACTCAATGCGGTTCTTACCATCCCCTTTCACTGATAACTAGTGATGTCAAGTTCTTTGCCAAAGTGTTGGCCCTTCGGTTGGCCCTGTACATGACGTTTATCGTTCACTCTGATCAGGCTGGGTTTATACCGAGGCGCTCTACGGCTCTTAACCTACGACGCCTCTTCAACATACTGGCCAGCATAGATCCGGGGACTCAGGCAGTGGCCGCAACATTGAACATGCAAAAGGACTTTGATTCGGTCTTGTGACGGTTCCTGTGGGCCGTATTGGAGAAGAGCAACTTTGGCCCCCACTTCCTGTTTTGGATAACGCTGTTATACGCTTCTCCAGTGGCCAGGGTCTGCACCGGCGGCCTTCCATCCGCCCAATTCGAGATCGCCAGGGGGACTAGACAAGGCTGCCCTTTTTCACCTCTGATATTTGCAGTAGCCATTGAACCCCTGCCTGATATGATTCACCAGAGGCATGCCCACAGAGGCATGAGACTCACTGGTGTACCAGAGATCATTTCACCTTATGCAGATTATGCACTGCTCTATTTCTGCGCCCCAGAAGAGATCCTGGCACCAATCATACGCAATGTCTTCCTCATGGGACCTTCTGGGTTTGTTTGGTCCCCACTAGAGATAAAATACCTGGGGGTGGTTGTTATGCGCCACCAGACCTGGCTATATGACCGCAACTATGGGGGCTATCTGTCGTCACTTGAGTGGAAGCTGAGTGGCTGGGCTAAATTAAGGATCACAGTGGCTGGATGTGTGGCACTCCTCAAAATGGTGGTGCTCCCACAGCTTTTCTACAGATTCCTGAATGTTCCGCTCTGGCCGGGGATCGAATTTTTGAAGCATCTCACTTTTTGGCGATTAACAGCTTGGTCAGGTTGAAATGGGACACACTGGCGAGACCATACAACCAGGGAGGACTGAGTGCCCCAAACTTCGAGAGATATTGGATAGCAGCCCAGGCTCACTTGGCCACATTCTGGTTTGATCTCCTCAGTTCTCACCCTCATGTCAAACTGGAGCGCCAGGCAGTGGAGAACCGGGACATCCGGTCATTGGTCCTCCTCCATTTGGTCCGACAACTGGAAGCCACCGACCCTACTGGGGGTCACGATAATTGCATGGGGCAGACTCTGGACACAGGTTGGAATCCCCCACCCATTCCATGGTGACTTCCCCCTCTGGAACTGTCTGCCGGGGCCTCCCCCACCCCTGATGGACAAAACGACTGCACGTGTCTGGTCGACGGTGGGATTTGGTCTCCTGCTAGATGTTTACGCAATGGGATCCTTCATTGAATGGCAAGATCTGTCCCGAACCCTTGAGGGCGCACCCTACCAGATGGCTGCTTTACGCTGCCCTTAGCTGGAGGATTAAGGGCAACTGGCAGGAATTTCCCTCGCTCCCTCCCAATGACCCACTATTAACTTTAGTTATGGGTGCCACCTCTGCCCGCGGGGGTCAGGAGGGTGTCCAGGCTGTATGGGCTCGTACAGGAACGGGCATGCCAACCACTGAACAGGCTCTGCGGGGCCTGGAGCAGAGATCTGGGGATTCACATAACAGACAAGATTTGGGAGCCCATGTGCACTCGTACTCATGAGTTGTCCTTCAGTTCAAAATGCCACCTAATCCAATTTAAAGTCCTACATAGGGATTGCACCGTATGTCGAGGGAGCGTTCCTCTGAGTGCCCTGGATGCAACACTGACAATGCAGGAAAGATTCACATGCTCTGGGCCTGTCCAAGAATTGCTGCCTTCTGGGTGAGAGTTTGTGAGGCTGTGTCGCTGATGTTTGACTGTACTGTTGAGCTGAACCCTATGTCTTGCTTATTTCATGAGTTTCCTCACCTTCGCAGCTGTTATAGGAAACAGGCCGGTCTTTGCATGTTATTAGCAACACGCTGTAAACTGTTACTATGTTTGCGCCCTGCAGTCCCCACTATAGACCAATGGCTCCACACTGTTACGTGGGCCTCGCACATGGAAGAACGCTGGTCTGCTCTACAGCCGTCAACCAGCAGGCCATTGAACATTTGGCCCCCTTTCCGTGCTTACCTGCACTTACTGACAATTGGCAATGATGGTAGTGTTGATTTTCCCCCATCCCCCGAACTGTAATGTTGGAGGTTCAACTGTCTCCCGGCCCCTATCCCACATCCCATGTTGCATACTGTGCAAGATTTCTGTTCCCGACCCTGCGCGGTCACACTGTCGAATCCTAATTTACAAAGTATTGATTGTTAGTTTGTGTTGTAAACTCAAGCAAGTTAAATAAAGGTTTAAAAAAAGAGTTATGCCAGTAATCTTTGTATATTTGAATCATATTTTTATATTTTGTATAAAAGTGGCATGGGATAGACTATTATTTTTATATTTGTTTACGTTTAATGAGCTATTATATTTAATGTAAGATGTTGATAGCAAGGTATATTAGATGTGTTATCAAATATAAATTGTATTATGTACTCTTATGAAGAACAATGCTTTAAATACAAATGATTATTGTAAGGGCACACAGTGAAATAAATGACAAATTCAGTGTATTAAAAAAGGTTAATGGCCTCTTATGATTAAAAAAGAAATTGAAATATTTAAATAGTAAACATAAAGGAGTTACAGTGAATAACAAATAGAGGAAAACAAGAGGAAATATAAAGATAAACAACACAGGACAGTGAAGTAATGGGGAAGGAGTATTCAGTAGAGACAGGGAGGTGCTTTTAGGGGGTTAAACTCTTTCTAATGCATACTAGACAAATATAACTCAAAATGTGATGGGATGATTTGAAGTGAAATGTCCCAAAAACTATTTCTATTTAGGTGGTTTGCATTTAAATTAATGCAATGAGTTAGGCTTGCAGTGTAATGGCTTTTATTGACTTTGAAAATGGCTCATGCTAAACATTGTTAACGAGTCTTTTAGGGGTAAAGCATTGTCAACTGTTTCTCCATATGTTTTGGATATGTGACCTTTGAGTATACACTGTGCACTGGACTTTGGAATGCTACAGTATTGGTTCATTCTCATTGTTTCTTTTATATAAACCAATCCAGTTAGTAAATAAACGGCAGTATCATTTGGAATGTGGTAGAAATGGTGAACTCTTTAGGCAAATAACTCCCCCTCTGACAGTGAGAAAAATGTGTTTCAACTGCAGAGTTCTACTAGAGATCTGGACCAAAATCTGAGACAAACTAAATGCCATGTTGTTGGATAAAGCAACCATGTAATCCCTCAGTTTCCTAAAAAGCTAGCACTATTTTCGACCAAAATGGCCCTCCTTTGTGCTGTATTGAATTGTAAGAGCAAAGGGGAGATCTGACACAAATTCGATTTCATTTCAGTTATGCACATTTAAAGTGTTTTCTGGTCTGTATGGAGCTCAGGTTCTACATTGGGACCCTTCTATAAATTCAGGACTTGTGGACAACCTGTAGTTGTTTCGGAACAGTCATGGTTGGCTCATTATTCCTCCCTGTTTGGTAGTGACCGCCCAAGTATACACAGGGATAGCTCATCTGGCCGAAGCTCTAAACTGACAATCTGTGACACGATAGATATTGTTGTCTTTACAGTGGAAGAAATGTTGCTGGCTATTAAAAATCAAGGCAGAGACAAGGCTCCGGACAATGTTGCAGCAGATTTATTTATGGCACAGCCGGACTTGTGGGCTCCAGTGAAGACTCTGGGATTTAACGCTGTTTGTGCTCAAGGACCCATCCTGCCTCTTGGTCTCATAAGTTGATCTGCACTATATACAAAAAAGGGCTTAAGGGAGCAGCCAGGGTGTTATAGACCAATCTCCCTGCTAGATTCAGCTTTTAAGATTCTGGGGCAGGCTATTTTAGGGAGATTGAGTCTTGGTTTGAGAATGCAAACATCCTCTCCCCCATCCAGTTGGGCTTTAGGCAGGGTTTGGGAACAGTACACTCACTGTCTGTCAAGGAAGGACCTATTTTGTGGGCTTTCATGGAACTGAGCACGGCATTCGATAAGGTCAATTGTGCTAGACTATGGAGCAAACTCAGATCCATAAAATGCCCAGGTCCATTGGTAGATTTGATGGAGAGATTACATATCAATGCAATGTGAGACATGGAGCTGATGGACAATGCACCCCCTCTTTCCAGATGGAGCGTGGGGTGCGTCAGGGGTGTTTCCTGGCCCTCCTGCTTTTTTGTATCTACACCAATAGCCTATACAAATACCTATTGAAATCATCTGATTTCCCTAGGCTGGGCAATAGACGTCTGCCAGTTCTTGCCTATGCCGATGACGTGGTCTTACTTGTCCGTGCCCACAGATCATTTCAATGTTTGGTGAATGACTACTCTGGCTACATGTACTGGTGCCCAGTCTATGAACACTCCCGTCCCCTGCACACCTAAATGCTGAAATCAGCCAAATATTATTAATAAACATTAAAGGTTTCCAGATTTATCTCCCAATGACATATTCAATACATTCAACTCTATTGAAGAAATTGTGACTTATTTTATTCTGTAATGGTCAGGAGGAGGCCACAACAGTGCTCTAGGTGTTTCTGGGATGCTTTCCCCTTCTTCGGGAGCAAATAACGCTATAGAAAAAGATCCATAAAACAAATCAATAAAAAAACAGTGCTCGATGTACATTTCATAACACATATGTATCCGATTACATCCTGTTCAATACGGTGAAAATGTTGTGAATCTTATACCCATCACCTGTATCATCATGACAGGGGGTGTTCAGATTAAATACAATGGGATACTGTGAATAAGCCTTAGTATATTATGCAAAGTTGGCCAGACTCCTTAACTGACATTAAATGACAAAAAGCGTCATATTGTAGGCACCTTCACAGGGTGGGCACTCACCCACTTAGGGGGAGAGTTTTGAACAAGTCTACCTGGCCTCTTAAACTTATTCCAATCTTAAATGAAGACAGGTAGCAAGATTCTAGGAGTGACAAGCAAAATGGCAAGTTCACTCATATGTATTCACTTTACTATATTCTAATTTTTATAATGTGGAGCTGTTCTCATCTCAACCTTCCTGTCCCAAGAGTGTAGGACTCCAACATTCAACCACTTCCCTTTATGTGCTCGAGCATTAATAATTCTTCAGCGCGTCATCACACACTGCAAGGGACGTTTCAACAAAACAATAGACACCAATATATGTATCAGGTTCATTCAATCGTGTCCCTCATCCTATATTGTAGGTGCGATCGGTATACACATATATCAACAATGGCTCACTAATCAATCTCCTTTCTGTACGTACCTCCACTCTCCTGATTTGCCGTTTATTCCAATGCCAGCGTCCTCCATCGGAAAGTCTAATCTGCAAACCAAGTATGTGAGAGTAGATAATCACATGGACGGGGATCACGTAGGAGCCCTGTCACGTAAGCGTGTGTGTCAACCTGTCAATGTGAGAACTCATGATTAGTTCCATAATCCGAGCACCATTTTAAGAGGGACCTAATCTCCCATATCCATTCATAAAGAAACAACAAATTGTACCTAAACGGTCCATAGTGTTCTAAAGTTAACACAATACTGTGTGTATTTGCGCTCGATTCCATAATTCAGGCGACGTCTTAAAGGAACCTCATCCTACCCATTCTTAAGGAAATCCTACATTATGGCCAAACCGGTCCTAGTATTCTCAAACAACCTGTGAAGCAGTAGATTATTCTGTCAAGGTCTGCACATGGGGATACAAAATAGCTGAAAACCTGCTACTTCACAACCGTATGTCGTCTGTGTTAGTGGTAAAGAGTAGCTCAATTGAATGCTACCCCACAATACTACGTTCTGTTCACAGTATACCTTACATTGATGCATTTCAGAGTGACCCTGCCAATTGGATTCAACATGGGAGGGGAAAGGTTTGGAAAAGCAACATGCTTCCCAGCTTCAAGGATCATACTCTCTCGAAACATCGCTCTCCTGAGTAATCACTGTTACATTCCCACCACATGTTTAATGCAGTGTTAAGAAAATCCAGCCAAAGTGTTACTTATTCTAGAAACATTGATTTTGTAGAATGACTCACAAATGAACTCACTTCAAATTCACCTTTACATAGAAATTTGACAAGAATGTACATATAGTGGATTACATCATCTCATCTACTCCCTAATGGCAATTCATCAATCAAGAGTGTCTTTACCCCATGGCATGTTAGCCTGAAGTTAAATACACCAACCTATTGTGCAAATAATGACCGACTTATACACAGCCCATCACATTTCAAATATAAAAGCAAACATAATATCTTCATTATCACATTATGATGACGCCTGTATGTATATACTTCTCTATTTTATTTACATAAGTGTCCACATGGTAAAACACAATTCATACATAACAGTTTAAAAATAAAAAAAATTCTTCATTCATCATCCTGGGAAGCACAGTGTCCAACCGGTGAATCCAAAACATTTCTCTTTGTGACAAACGGGTGCTAAAATCACCCCCTAGGGGGTTGTTTCACCAGTTCCAATACCATGGTTCGCATTTCTGCAACTGAATGTTTATGTTCATTAAAGTGTCTTGCGCCTGGTGAGTTTAAACTTTTTCAATGAACATTAGATTTATGTTCAGTCCACCTTTCACAGGCAAGTCTTGATGTTTGGCCTATGTACAGAAGACCACATGGACACTTAATACAGTAAATAACACCTGAGTGACACACGTGGCGTAATCCTGTAAGGGAATCTTCTTGCCAGTGTGTGGATGGGAAATGTTCTTACCTTTCAATACATTGTTGCAATGTCTACACGAAAGACAGGGAAGTGTACCCTTCTTTCTTGTAATTAACACTGTCTGTCTATCTTTTTGTGGCCTCTCACCAATTTGTCCTTTATAATCGTTCCTCGTTTGTAGGCCATCATAGGGGGTGTCAGGAACAATTTGTGCAATAAAGGGTCATGTTGTAGGATGCTCCAGTTCTTCCTCAGTATATAGTTGATCTGAAAGCTCTGTCTAGAGAATGTCAATACATACAGTAATGGAACATCTTTATTCTTCTGTTTAGGTTTCACTACCCAAGTGCAATTACTACACCGGAAAAAATATCTTTACCTTATTTCAAGTAAAGATCTACTGGAGGGTTTACCCCATGTACACTTCACCTCTAAATACATTTAATTTTACTCTAGTTGTATGTCACACCTTCAAACCAATTGTAATAATACTTCCCCCCTTAAGAATATAAAAAAAACAGAGCCATAATAATCAGTGGTATAGTGAGAGTCTGAAAAACCGGAAGAAACTCTACAGGAGAAAGGAAAAGATATGGCTTAAAACCTGAGACCCAGCCGATTGTCAAACGACCAGGCTCACACTGGAAGAATATAAAAGAGAGAGGCAAAGTCTATTGGGAGTCTGTGGAGCTGTGACCCCTGTGCTTTTCCTGTGCTTTACCTGCGTGTACTCGTGGTTTCAGGAACTCGTACTGCAGGTTGAGGGATTGGAAGAGAGGCGAGCTGCATCTACGTTTTAAGGATTGGACTAGGGCTCTGTCCCTTTAAACCATCGTATCCTGAGCCTCTCAGCTGCGTATCCTTTCGCAGCTGATCTTGTTTTGGAAGACCAGCGGGACACGTGACTGATCACGTGATCTGATCAGCTGGATAAGAAGCTGGCCACGACACCCTTGCGGCGATAAGCCCGGAGTCGCGAAAAGGGCGGAGGCAAAGTCTGTTGGGAGTCTGTGGAGCTGTGACCCCTGTGCTTTTCCTGTGCTTTACCTGCTTGTACTCGTGGTTTCAGGAACTCGTACTGCAGGTTGAGGGATTGGAAGAGAGACGAGCTGCATCTACGTTTTAAGGATTGGACTAGGGCTCTGTCCCTTTAAACCATCGTATCCTGAGCCTCTCAGCTGCGTATCCTTTCGCAGCTGATCTTGTTTTGGAAGACCAGCGGGACACGTGACTGATCACGTGATCTGATCAGCTGGATAAGAAGCTGGCCGCGGCACCCTTGCGGCGATAAGCCCGGAGTCGCGAAAAGGGCAGAGGCAAAGTCTGTTGGGAGTCTGTTTGGAGCTGTGGGGCTGCTTGTGGCTCGAGGTAGCCGGAGATAAGGATGAGTCCCGCTTCACCAAAGGAGATGGTGAACCCACTACATATCCCAAGATGCAAATCAGGAGCTGACCGCGAAGTGGGCGCGCACTCGGAAATGGACACGCTCAAACGTTTGGAAGGTAAGAAATTAAAGGAGAAGGAGGGTCCGGGAGGGGCCGAAGACGGGGTCCCCGAAAAGGAAGAGGTAGGGATCCTGATTCCCTCTGAATTAATACCCTGCGAGAACATGGAGGAAGGTAGGGTCTCTTTGCTGCCTCTACACCCTCCATTCCCCATCCCCTATGATGCCGCTTCCACACATCTGCCAGCTGACATGTCTCTGCTACAGGTGACTGTACAATGTCCAAGTGGGAGGAGCGGAGACATGCTGGAGGGGAAATCAAAAAGTGTGATGAGACGCTCAAAGCCCTTGACGAGGGACCCGATGCAGTCCAAAATAAAATGGACTACTGCGAAGAGGGGGGAGACCTCGTGGCCCGCGAAGAAAGCAGAATCCATACTGGGGCAGCTGGAAAAAGAAGGGGGGAGAGTGGGAAATCAGGGGCCCTTACTCAGGAGCGCCCTGAAGGGCAACTCCGGAATAGGACTAACGGAATTCAGGGATAAGGAGGGGGCCAGCCACGGGGGAGTTCCTTCTTGTGACGCCCATATAGGGGTGAAACATGTGGAACACCTAGTCAATGAAGGGATAAACCCACGCATGGCGAGAGATGCTGAAAAGGCAAGAGCTATCCTAAATACTGACTTAGCAACCCAGGCGCAACCAATCATTTCAATAGAGGAAATAACAACGGAAGAAAGAGCAGAGAGGATTGAGGAGCCTCAGATGGCACAGGATGTGGAGACTATTTGCAAAGGCCTGAATGAAATAAGGCAAAAAACACAGCTTGAGGAGGGAGAGGGCACTGTGGTTGAAGTATACACAGAAGCCCCAGTTAAATTGCAAATACCAGATGAGGAAACCTTGGAAAAATGTAACATATTGATCTCGCCTGCAAAAGATGATAACCCTTTGGAGCAAACCCAGATAACAAATCAAAATGTGGAAATCATAGTGGAACTGCACTCAACTCCTAGGCAAATCCCAATCGGCAAGACACAAATCCCAAGTAAAACAACGGCAATCACGGATGAGTCATTAGAAGAAATAACATCGATATATGACGCTTTTAACATTGATGACATAGCTGCAACTCCAAACGCGGCCTTATATGATCGTCTGCATCAACCTCTGAACAGTAAGATGGATGAATCGATAGATACAAACTCAATAACTGACAAAACGCCTGGAGAGAAAAATTTAAGTGGAGGAACCGAAATGATGTATGAAATACAGACAGGATCAGATAAGGAGGATAATTCCAAGAAATGTGAGTCGGCGGATCAAGTAAAAACGAAGTCCACATCAGTGGAAAGCGGAAAAGGTGGTAGATTGAAGCAGGGAAAGAAATCTCAAAAACAACAGTATTGCAAAATACTGATTAATCCACCTAAATTTAAAGGCCAACAAAAAAAGTCTGCCTATAAAACGACTTTGTTAAATCTGACAAAGGCAGATTGTATAAAAAGCTACTTTGGCCTTAGAGAACTTAAGGAAAAGCAAACAGAAGAAGAAATATCTGATGCAGATTTACTAAATAGTGTATTACAGACGGACGACTGTGATACCATGTCAGTTAAAGAGAGAGAGGATATCAGTGGGCAAGAAGCGAAGGAAGTTAATAACGCCCCGGTTAGATATGACACCATGTCAGTTAAAGAGAGAGAGGATATCAGTGGGCAAGAAGCGAAGGAAGTTAATAACGCCCCGGTTAAATGGCATTTCAAGATACCGGCCGTTACACACAGACTACCCAGTGGAAAATCGATCTTATCTACCACGCCTTTATTGCAAACGCAGGAGACCGAGACCCTTAGGCCTGAAACATCAGCCACTAGCACCCAGACCACCCTGCTTTTAACAGAACCAATGGCAACAAAAAAAGTGTCAGTTACAACACAGACAACAGTTTTAATATGTGAAGCAAATCCTTTGGAAAAAGTGACAGCCAGGATACAAACTGAATTAAACCTTAGTAAAAATGATGAAAAGGATGGACCGGCAAAAAAACTAAACAGAAACATAAGATCTCCACAAACAAAAACGCCTGCACAAAACAAAACAATAATTACAAGCAGAAGAGGTAGTGAAGAACCTTCAACTTCAAGTATCGACTCAACACAAAAAATAGACTTAATGTCTATAATGTCGACTTTAACCATAGCTTTAGCACCCTTCACAAAGCTATATGAGGCTTTAAATGATACAGCAAGGGATCAGACTTCTTTGATCGCCCTCATGAACACGAAATTAACATATCTAGAAGGATATGTAGTAGCAAAAGACAGGTTATTGAAAATACAAGAAGACGGGCTGATAGAGAAAGAGAACGGAGGGATCTTACCCACGAACTCAGATCTGGAGAAGAAGAATGTGATAGAGGGTGGGAAAAGAGTGTCCTCAAAAGAACCAAATGGAAACATTAAAATTAAAACTGTAGGAAAGGAGACCCAAGAGGGGTTGGAAATAAAGAACAAGCAGACAAAACAACAGAAAGAAAAAGTGGTTATAACCCAGAGGGGGAAAGAGAAAGAGACAGGAACCAAAACAAATTTCACATTTGGAATATTTACCAACCAAAAATCAATTGTGAGCAATCCACAATCGTCAATAAGTACAGCGAACTCTAATGGCCAGTCTAAACAAATAAGAAAAAAAATGTGCACGGAAAAAAATGCCAATAAGATAATAAATAAAATTATCACTAACTGTAGCCAACCAGCTGATGAGACAATAGACTCAGGAAGTGACATAAGTGAATGGAGTGTATATACAGTGGACGAATACGAAACAGAAAATAATGCATCTCCAATATTTAAAAGAAAAGCAGTCATATTGGACCTCTCTAATATGGAAATGGAACCTAAGAAGAAGGTTCGTATCATAGGAGAGAAAAAAAAATGTGGAGAGGCTGAAAAGGTTGTAAGCAATCAAAATGAAAATCAAGATGATAGGTTATTTACAATAGGGAAAGGAAATTTAACCTTAGAGGAAGGCAAGCGGACACAGAAATGCACAGCAGGCCGGAAAGAAGTTCAAAGAAAGAAATACGGGCAGAAGAAGGAAATATGGGTTACTCCACCTAGAAATAAATCCAGGAACATCATGGATAGAAATTCTTCTCCGTCAAGCCGGAAACGAAGGTGGAGTAACGAGCAGAGGCAAAATATACCAAAAAAAGACCAAACTGAAAAATCATACCCGTCAAGAATACAAAGCTCCTGCATACTTCGTTTGGAACGGAAAAAAAGGTCTAAAGACAATTTGATTCTAAACAGAAATACAATCATCAATCTATTCAAGCAGAAGATTACGATGCATCCAAAATCAAGATTTATGGATGGTAGAACCTTGTGAAACTGGGAGAAAAGACTGTTCATATTTACATATTAAGTCAGAAGTTATTAAAACGATGCTTCAGAATGAAAAAGCAAACTTTGATATCCTGGGATATGATCTAAGGAAATCATGGACTAAGGCGTCAAGACAAGAGGACGAGATAAATGAAATTTCTCATAAAAACTCAGGAAAAACTCAGTGTGGAAACCTAAAAGCAAGGGAAAGGATGGGTGGAGTCGACCAAAATCAAAAACACCCAGCAAATGAGAAAAAAGAAAAGGAAAACCAACATGGATCAAGGGGAAGTAAAGATTCGGCCCGTGAGAGTAACCATGGGTCGGAACAGCAAAGAATATACCAAGATAGTTCTAAGGACAAGACGGGTATAAGGTTTAAAGAAAAGCGAGGAGATGGATCTTCTTCACCTAGTGACAACTATAGCAGGGATCTGGATGACAAACTATCACATAAAGAAAGAAAGGAGGCTAAATCAGAAAAGGGAAAAAACGATGCTTGTAATCGCACAGCGGAAATTGTGAGGAGATCACCGCCAAACTGGTCATGGAAATCGTCAGACACAGAAACCAGAAATGGATGGATATTCAACATTTGCCATAGCCGCAAAACAGGGCTCAAAGGGTCGTCCCACAGCCGGTTTATTGACAGCAATAAGATCAGGTAGTGGGTTGGAGGTAATGGAACAAAAAGACTCTTGCGATCAATTTCAAGTTCTAATAATATCCTGGAAATATATAGACAGTAGTAGTAGAGAAAAGGAAGAGCGCATACTACTAATTAACACATACTGGAACCCAGAGACAAGTAGGGACGAGCTATATCTGGAAAACCTCATAAGCATTCTAGATGATGATGCGGAAAACCAAGCGTGTAACCATACAATAATCACAGGGGATTTCAATGCTATATGCAAGAATATTGGAAACCAACGACCACATTTACCAAAATCTGCGTCAATCTTGAAAAGAGGTGAGCACCTCGAAAGAATATTGAGATCAAGAGACCTGCACAACCTGCATTGGTTACGATCAGATAAAAATCTGGAGATCCCTTCTTGGCAAAGAGTGGAACAATCAGGGACATTAGACCATACATTTGTGTCCAAGGAGCTGCTGGGAATGACGGTCAGTTTCGCGATGGTAAGGACTTTAAACTGTGATCATAATTTACAGCATACAAGATGGGCGAACCTACAGAAACCCCAACAGCTCTTTAACCAAGATATAGATGTGAACATCAAGGGAACCAGGTTAAAACTGACGGAGAATGCAATTAAGCAGATTTCTGAAAAATACTCCATGATAATGGATGGGGAAGTTAATACAAAAAAAAGTCAGAGAAGATGATGGATTATACACTCCTGTTAAAAAAATACATAAAGACGACAAATAAAATCAAAGAGACCCCAATGAACTATCTTCATGCCTATAACCAGGAATTAGTAACAAGAAGAAGAAATCTACGAAAACTAAAACGGATGGCGATCAGATCCGGTACACAATTGGCGCATGAAAGTTGGAAGAGTGCCAATAGGAACTATAAATCCTGGATAATACAAAAAAGGCATTCCTTTTACCAGGCAGACTCAGAACTAATGTTAAAAACGTTATGTGGGAAAAAATCAAGAGACTTTTGGACCCTTATAAAGGGCACTATGATGTACTGTACCACCGCATTACAAAATAGTGTGGGAGAAAGGAGGTGGATCCCCCACTTTTCCAACCTTTATGCACCACTGCCCGTCATGGAGAGCGCCTGCTTGCGAAAAAGGAAAAAGGGGACTGAGTCCCCTTGGGAGATCACAACAAAGGAAGAAGATATCCTAGCAGAAATCAAAAAACTTAACAACTCAAGGGCCCCGGGGCCTGATGGGATCACAAATAGCGACCTAAAGCAACATCAAGAAATATGGGCCCCCTTGATTAGTAACATCTTTAAAACCTGCAACCAGGAGCAAAATATACCAGCTTCATGGAGAAAAGCGATAGTGGTCCCAATCTTTAAACGCGGAAATCGAGAAGATCCATGCCACTATCGCCCAATATCCTTGTTGGATGTCATTGGGAAAATATACGGCGGGCTCGCCTTGGAAGCATTTCAAGCCTGGCTCAAAGCTGAAAACGGGGGCGATCCATTCCAGACAGGATTTGTAAAAAACGCAGGAACATCGATCAATATATTGATGCTAACAACAATCAAAGCCAAGGCTATGCAGACCGGTCAACCCGTATATATGGCATTTGTTGACCTGGTACAGGCGTTTGACCAGGTCAACAGGGACATACTATGGGAAAAGCTGGATGCTATGAAATGCCCTCCAGCTATTATGGGCCCGATTCAAACATTGTACCAGGATACATCTATTAAAGTAAGGCTTGGGCAAGATGGACTACTGTCGAGGGAAATTCCAACCTTCAGGGGGGTGAAGCAAGGCTGCCCCCTGGCCCCTGCATTATATAACGCATATATCGCTGACTATGCTGAGGATGAGAAGGAAATAAGATGCTTCCCTCCAGCTATTGGTGGTGAAAAGATATTGCGCTTGTTATATGCAGACGATATTATCCTGTTGGATAACACGCCAATAGGTCTGCAAAGACAGTTGACGAACCTGATCACATATTTGAAGCAGAATAACCTAAAGCTGAATCCAGAAAAAACCAAAATAATGGCTTGGGAAGGCAAGAAAAAGAAGAAACAAAGCAAACAGAACTGGTTCACGGAGGGGCTAAAATTGGAAAAAGTAAAAGACTTCAAGTATCTGGGAGTCACGATGTCAATCAATGAGTCCGAAATAACAATGCAAAATCTGCTATGGACAAAGATAAAAACTTTAACAATACAAGCAAGGATGATTGACAAAAAATACGGGAAATTTTCACTATTGGCAGTAATCAACTTTTATAAAGCAAAGGTGGTCCCTGCAATCCTTTATGGAGCAGATGCAATGTTCCTAATACCTGAAGTACTGTGGATTAAATTAGAGAGCTATTTCTGGAAGAAAGTGCTTAATTTGGCACAATCAACACCGATGCCACTGTTAAGGAGAGAGCTATGTCTCGTGTCACTAAAAGCGATCCAGGAGAGAAACATGCTAATGTTATACCGAAAACTCCAATTGGAGAATAAACCAAAACCTTTGGAGCTGGTGAAGAACGAGATGACAATGGACAAGATCCATGCACTAAAAAACTGGAAGCTGAGAAATATGATGTTATTGAAAGATCTAGATGTCTCGGAAGAGACACTTGAAATAAACCCAGTCAAAATATCAAAAAAACTATTTGAAGCAGATTGGATCAGGACAGAGGACATAGCGCGATCATATAAGTTGATGAAAGACTTCCCAACGGTCCAGAAAAAACTATACGACACAAGAGGTTATCTGAAAAAGTTTCCGGATAAAAGGTTGGCCAGAACATACTTGAGATTTCGATTAAACCAACTACAAACTAACGAAATTCAATTCATAAGGAAATTGTCATCAGATAATAAATGTAGATACTGCAAATCAGAGGAGACAGTAGAAACTAGTCGACATCTTTTACTCGAATGTGAAGGTATCAGTACATCGAGAGCAGTCTATCTAGGGAAAATAATGCAATTGTTTTCCACACTAACAGAGAATAACTGGTGGCAGGCCTTTAACGAAGGAGAAAATACTAAAAATGTGATTGCAGTGGCATCCTTCTTTGAAAATATTAAGCTAACAACTAAGTAAAGGTAATAGGAGGAACTTCTTTGTGGCTTAATGTGTCAAAAAAATTCCATCGAAGGAGAAGACTTCATATGTGAAAATGTCTGAGTACGTGAAGCGATCTAAGGGATTAAATAAATAAATAATGGAAGGAAGTCTGACAACAGAAACTGGTTAAAGACCTTGAGAACAACTAGATTTACGTAAGGAACCCAACAGGTCAGGCAGTGGTATCAACGGTAAGGGTCAAAATGGAGGACATGGAAGGGACTTTCTTTTCGTGTTTTCTTTAGGAACACTTAATGTTGAAGGGGATCTTACTGGAACTCTATGGAAACATAGGACTTTTTTTTTATTTTACCTTTGAAAAAATTGTTTGTACAATTGAATCAAATAACATTTAAAAAAAAAAAAAAACAGAGATTCTAGTTGTGAAATCAACCTCCTTGCAAAGACAAATGAATCTTGCTAACAACAGACCTAAAGCACTATTTATGGCTATTAAATATGTTACTAACCCAGAATGCATTAATGCCAGCCTGCCAGCTTCAACCCAAATGGACAATGAGTTTAACCTCTTTTTCTGCAACAAAATAAAAAATATTAGAGACAGTATTGACATTCAATCTATTGATCATAGCCCTATGCCCTATGCCCAATGCTAGAGGGAAAGAAAATTCAAGTGCACACGGAAATCTTAGGCCCAAAATTCACATTCTCTCCAGTTGCAATTGACGATATTGTCAACTTACTAGGCAAACTTAAGCATACTAATTTTGGATATGATCCAATCCCAGCCTGTTGATCAAGCAGCATTCAGATGCATTGGGGTGTGGGCCAGGAGGCTATACAGAGTTTAGGCAATGCCTCACTAGCCCAATGCTGTGTTCCACCTGATTTAAAAAAAATCATATCTCACTCCTTTGTTAAAGAAGCCAACATTGGACCATAAGATCTTGTCCAATTATCGCCCAATTGCTGGTCAATTATGGCCTGCTAATATTCCAGAGAAGATTGTTACCAGTCAACTACAGAGCTATGTGGATGATCATAATATCGTGGACTCATTCGAGTCAGGATTTAGACCGGGCCACAGTACTGAGACAGCCCTTGTGGCAGTCTGGGATGATCTGCTGGGGGCCGCTGACAAAGGGAATGTGGGCATGTTATTCGACACAGTTGATTTTGAGATCTTAATTTCCAGTCTGTCATCAATAGCCCAGGTATCAGATGAAGCCTTGGAATGGTTTGTGTCCTTTTTGACTGGCCGTACTCAGCAGGTTCAGATTGGCTCCTACCTTTCTGACTCACTGCCTGTGGTGTCCCTCGGAGATCGTCACTGTCCCTGCCCATTATTGAACATTGTTTCCGAATTTGGTTTGTTATCACTCATACGCCGATGACCCCCAGATTTATGTACGGCTTAAACACCCACTGGAGGCAATTGATCAAGTTTTAGCTTGTGCCAACAAAATTAAATGTGGATGCTGGAAAATAAGCTCCAGCTGAACCCATCAAAAACGGAGATCATTATTCTTGGCTCTAAGAGGAAGGTGGGGAGCACCTTGCAATGTACTCCGTGTCCAGCCTTGTTTGGCGCCCCTACAAAATTTTCAGATGCAGGTACAATTCTTGGCTGCTTCTGGCAATCTAGCATGGAATGTAACCTATATGTTAATCAGATGGTCAGATCTATTTATTACCAACTGAAACGTATCAAGCCAATCTTGCCTCTCATTACAGAAAAGGACCGTTCAACTGTGGTAGGTATACTCACAAATTCAAAACTGGACTACTGCAATGCCCTTCTCATGGGTTTCCAAAAATTTCAAATTAGGAGATTGCAGGTCGCACAGAACTCGCTGATTTTTTCATTGCCAAGGAAGGCAACAGTTTCACAATATTGGAAGAGCCTTCATTGGCTCCCAGTTCATCAGTTGTTGTTTATGGTTTTATGTTTGGTTTTTAAATGCATTCATGGCCTTGCACTAGCCTATTTGACCACAAAAATTAAAACCTATTGCCCAAACCAATCTCTCCGGTCTGCAGACCAGAACCTTCTGACAGTTTCATCTGTCAAAAACTGAAAACATGGGGTGATAGACATTTCTCACCTTTTCGGGCATCGGTCCTGGAACTCCCTTCCATTGTACCTTTGACGGACTACGTCCATGCTCACCTTTAGAAAACTACAAAAAACTCACCTTTTTTTGTAACTGTTTAGCAATTAACCTGAGTATGAAGTGATGGCTTGATGTGCTTTTGGTCTATTAGAATTTAACATCCGAGTCTAGATGAAGTTTCTGCTTGGACCCTGCGGGTTATGCGCTCTATAAATGCTAAAATCAAATCAAATCAGTAAAGTTTCTTTCAATACCCTTGTCGATCGTGCTAGTGCTTCCCCAAGCAGCTCTTCTGGGTACCCTCTTTTTATGAACCTGTTGCTGAGCTCAGTACATTCTCATGGTAATTCATAGAATTCAGCACACAAGTGGCACATGCGGCTGGCGCACAGTGTGCGCGTGCGATTTTCTGCGCCAGCCGCGTGCGCTAAAATCCATTTCCGCGCACAACGTATTCATGAATTTTAGCTTCCAAAACCAGCCGTGGCGCAGAGTGGTGCAGCGACCCTGCAGCAGCGCCAGTTACGCCCCCAACCCCTCCCCGTGCGCCATGCACAGCGCACAAATCCCATACATGGCACACAGGCACCCAACCACGAAAACGCCTGTAAAACTCCCCGCGCACCCCTCCGAATACACGTACCCCGCTGCACGGGGAGTCTCACACGCGATTGGAGCAGGGTACGTGTATAACTGGGGTTCACGGGAAGTTTCACATGCGATTGGCCCAGTGCGAGCGGGGTACGTGTATTACGGAGGTGCGCGGGAAGTTTCACACGCGATTGGCCCAGTGCGAGCGGGGTACGTGTATTTTGGGGGTGCGCGGGAAGTTTCACAAGCGATTATGCTGTCAGAGCGGGGTGTGTGTATCCAGTGGGGTGCGCGTGGAGTCCCACACATGAATTAGCACTCTGGGTCCTCCCAGGTGTCCCCTCTACCCCCTCCACGGCCCCTGCAGGCAGCCCACACCACAGGGGACTACCCTGCACCCCTGGTCATGTGCCGCAGCCAGTCCATCCACCATGGGCATGCCCCCGAGCCAGGCCACATGTCACCTTGCACTAGTGATCACCAACTAATGTCCCCCAGCACCTCCACCCCCCAGCAGTCAGGGGCACCTGCCAGCAGTCCCCCACTCATGTCCCACTCATGCCCTCCAGCACCCCCACCCCCCAGCAGTCAGGGGCACCTGCCAGCAGGCCCCCACACATGTCCCCCAGCACCCCCATCCCCCAGGAGTCAGGGGCACCTGCCAGCAGGCCCATCACTCATGTCCCCCAGCACCCCCACCCCCCAGCAGTCAGGGGCACCTGCCAGCAGGTCCCCACTCATGTCCCACTCATGTCCCCCAGCGCCCCCGCCCCCTAGTAGTCAGGGGCACCTGCCAGCAGGCCCCCACTCATGTCCCCCAGCACCCCCAGCCCCCAGCAGTCAGGGGCACCTGCAAGCAGACCCCCACTCATGTCCCCCAGCACACCCACCACCCAGCAGTCAGGGGCACCTGCCAGCAGGCCCCCATTTATGTCCCCCAGCACCCCCAGCCCCCAGCAGTCAGGGGCACCTGCCAGCAGGCCCCCACTCATGTCCCCCAGCACCCCCACCCCCCAGCGGTCAGGGGCACCTGCCAGCAGCCCCCCACTCATGACCCACTCATGTCCCCCAGCACCCCCACCCCCAGCGGTCAGGGGCACCTACCAGCAGGCCCCCACTCATGTCCCACTCATGTCCCCCAGCACCCCCAAACCCCAGCAGTCAGGGGCACCTGCCAGCAGGCCCCACTCATGTCCTACTCATGTCCCCCAGCACCCCCACCCCCCAGCAGTCAGGGGCACCTGCCAGCAGCCCCCCACTCATGACCCACTCATGTCCCCCAGTACCCCCACCCCCCAGCAGTCAGGGGCACCTGCCAGCAGGCCCCCACTCATGTCCCCCAGCACCCCCACCCCCCAGCAGTCAGGGGCACCTGCCAGCAGTCCCCCACTCATGTCCCACTCATGTCCCCCAGCACCCCCACCCCCCAGCAGTCAGGGGCACCTGCCAGCAGGCCCCCACTCATGTCCCCCAGCACCCCACCCCCCAGCAGTCAGGGGCACCTGCCAGCAGGCCCCCACTCATGTCCCACTCATGTCCCCCAGCACCCCCACCCCCCAGCAGTCAGGGGCACCTGCCAGCAGGCCCCCACTCATGTCCCACTCATGTCCCCCAGCACCCCCAACCCCCAGCAGTCAGGGGCACCTGCCAGCAGTCCCCCACTCATGTCCCCCAGCGCCCCCACCCCACAGCAGTCAGGGGCACCTGCCAGCAGGCCCCCACTCATGTCCCCCAGCACCCCCACCAGTCAGAGGCACCTGCCAGCAGGCCCCCACTCATGTCCCCCAGCACCCCCACTCCCCAGCAGTCAGGGGCACCTGCCAGCAGGCCCCCACTCATGTCCCCCAGCACCCCCACACCCCAGCAGTCAGGGGCACCTGCCAGCAGGCCCCTACTCATGTCCCACTCATGTCCCCCAGCAACCCCATCCCCCAGCAGTCAGGGGCACCTGCCAGCAGGCCCCCACTCATGTCCCCAGCACCCCCACCTCCCAGCAGTCAGGGGCACCTGCCGGCAGTCCCCCACTCATGTCCCACTCATGTTCCACTCATGTCCCCCAGCACCCCCACCCCCCAGCAGTCAGGGGCACCTGCCAGCAGGCCCCCACTCATGTCCCACTCATGTCCCCCAGCACCCCCACCCCCCAGCAGTCAGGGGCACCTGCCAACAGGCCCCCACTCATGTCCCCCCCTACATGAAATACAGATGCACAATCATGTTCCACTTCTACACCAAAATACCACAGCACGCCACCCCATTCTTGAGACGCAATGATTTCCCAATCCACCCCACACTGACATGCCTATCTCAAGACACAAACCAATAGTCAACTATGTACATCAACACATGTCCATCACACCCACACACTGGTTGGCATTGATTGTGTAAACCCACATTTTCACATGCATCAACCCAATGAGTGAATCCCACACATGGAACTAAAATATGAAAATGTATTATGTACAAAAAAAAATCAATGACATGAAAGCATAAAAAATAGCAAACATGAAATGAAAAGCATGTGCAAAAGATGAGTAAATGAAAAGTATAACCAATTCAAACAAATCCGAAAGAAAAATAGTCCAAACTCTCCCTCCAACAACGCAAATCCAAAGTAAACGTAAAAAGAAAAATCCATTGATTCGTGGTGAAATCAAATGAAAAAGGTCAAAATAATCCATTGTCCAACTATGTACAATCCATTTTCAAGGGTCCATGAGCCCAACGAAAGAAATCAAACCTACCTAATAAACTACCTAATAAAAAAACGATATACAAATGTGTGTGGCATTGTCCATTCACCACAAATCAAAGAAATAGGAAAAGGAAACCTAACTCTAAAATCTATTTACAATGGCAGCAGGCTAGTCCGACGGCTCACTTTTTGATGTCCCGGGCCAGGGCATGATCGAACTCCCGCTCAATGTCCTGGAGGCGGTCCTCTTCCATGGCCCAGAGGGTTCGCAGGGACGACGACATGTTCACCTCCAACTCCCTGCGAATTGCTTCGAGGCACTCGGCCCGCCTCAGTGCCCTCCGCATGGAGTTCTCCGCCCTGACCATTGTGAGCCGTGCCTCTTCCGCCCGCTGCCGCTCCGCATCTATGGCGTGGCCCAACCGCTGCCACACGGAAGACACTTGAAATCCTGGGTCCTCCTGCCCTCTGGCCGATGCCTGCCCTTCCGATGATGAAGGCCCCGAGCCATCATTGCTCCCACCATGTTGCTGCTGCTGCTGTGCCTGTGCCTGCGCCCTGGCTCTTGCTGCCTGCACGTCCTCCTCCGGCTGGGGTGCAGTTGTCGTGGTGGCCACCCCTGCTGGACGTCCGACTCCCGACTGTGGCAGGGATGTGTCCTCCACCAGCCTGGCCGCCGGGTCAGAGGCAGCTCCACAGGGTACCCAGGTGATACATGGGTGGGAAGGTGGCATGGAGGACGACTGGCGCGTAGGGGGTTCAGGTGAGGAGGGGGTTGCAAGAAGGTCCAGCACACGGAGGAATCCAGCACCGTTGACCCGTCCCAGCAGGTCAACATGGTCAAAGAGGCATCCGAGATGACGTGCAGTCTCTTCACGAAAAGACCGCAGGTCACCTCGCATGCCCCGTTGACGCAACGCTATCCCGGCCAGGACAGGCTCAACAAGGTCCCGGATAGCCACGTCCGCAAGGAGATGAAGGCCAGTTGTTGTGTGCTCATCCCCTCCCTGAAAACGGGTCTGGACGTTGGCATCCCTGCTGGTGCTAGATGATGCAGTGACAGGATCAGGGGCAGGATTGCACACAGGCACCTCCGCGGCGGCCTGTGCTGCCTCCTGCCCCTGCACTGCACCACTAGCACCAGTGGAAACCCCACCTCCAGACCCCGTGTGTGTCCCTTCCGCGGCCTCCTCCTCCACCAAACCCCCCACCAACCTGGATGACTCTGTGCCATCTTCCTCCGTTGGACCCTTTGGGGTCTCAGCTGCCCCTTCTGCTGCCGAGGAGTCCACCTCCGACCTCTGCCTCTTGGACCTACCCTCGGCAGCTGCGGCCTGGGACGCGGCACCAGACTCCTCACTCCCCGACGAGATGACAATCTGGGAGGGGAGCCGGGCCTTGCGTCTCCGGCTGGTGGTGCGATCCCTGCCGCTGTGCTTCACAGCACCCTCTCCGCCCTCTTCATCAGTTGACGCTGCAGACAGGGAGAGATAAAACACAGACATCAGGGCACTGTACAGTGGACTGATACACACATGACAGTTGCACATGAGTGGCAGTGTCAAACTTCAGACATGGCATCACACTCCACGACACACATGTCATTTCAACTCACACACATGAGCATTTCCACAGCAATATTGCACCAGGCAGCACCATCCATACACATACAACAGCATGAACAGCCGAAGGTGAGCCTGACATCACATGAAACACAGGGAGTGCACTAGACATGCACACACGCCACCACACTTACATGCATGTCTACATCTCCTCCAACTGTCGCAGTGATGCGATCCCCATACATGTCACATCTGGCATTCAGCCTTCTACATATCAGTGTCACGTGCATCCATGTTGCATCACAGTTGCACACTTGTCAAATACATACACATGCACATGTACACAGTGCAGATATATGCAGCAGGAACCACCATCCATGTGTGACACCACAACCAAGCCAAAGTACATACACAGAAAATCAAACAAGTGTGCTCCCACACCTGCATTTGCACAGGATGCTTACCAACACATACACCATCGATGTGTCTCACACCTAAGTGGACTCATATGTGGCAGCCTCACGCCCCTGTTCATACACATCCCTACATGGCCCTATGAAAACACATTTGCAACCCGCACACTACTGGCACACCACCACACGCACAGAGTCCAATCAGTATGCATGTACACTTACCGCTCGACTCCAGACGGGTCTGCCTCTCAAGGACCTGGACGTGGAGCGCTGGGCATATGTGTTCCAGGACCCTCATTTGGTGGTCGGACAGATCCGCTGCCTTCAAGAGGCGCCGGGCCTTGTTGAGGGTCCTGGACCTGAAGTCCTCCCAGCGTTTCTTGACATGTTGTAAGTCGCGGACTGCCACCCCCTCCGCGTTGATGGCAGTCACGATGTCCATCCAGATCCTGGTCCGTCCTTCATTGTCGGCACGCAAACTTCCAAAGAGGGCATCATACTGCCCCAGGACTTGCTCCACCAGGACACCAACTTCCCTGGCACTGAAGCTGGTGGCCCTCTGCCTCTCTGGCTGGGGGTTGCCAGTGGTGCCAGATGGTGTTGTGCCCCACATGGCAACCCCAGAGGCAGGAGTAGGTGGGCAACTGGGTCCTGGGGCTGGGCTGTGGATTGATGGTATCCCAGTCGGGAGTCTTCGGTTCCAGCAGGGGTGGTCACAGCAACTGCACCCCTGGCTGACGTGCAGGCAGCAAATAGCAGGGCACGTGGGCAGCAGGCAGTCAGGCAGCAGCAGATGGCAGGTGGGAGCGTGCTCGGGGCTCTGGGGTGCAGTAATTTGGCCTTCTGGGCAGGAGCGTGGTCTTCCGTGTGTTGTTGCGTGGCCAGCTTGATACGGAGTGATTTGGCACGTGAAAATCTTGCACGTCAGCGTGTAATTCGAGGAAAGACCCTTCACGCGTAAGCGCGTCAGCACATGTACGCGGTTTCATTGGACCAAAGGCCCTTAGCGCGTATGCGCTTCTGTGACGTGACTTGTGCGGGCGTTTCCCTCGTGACGTGGGCATAGTGGTTCAGCGCGTGAGAAAAAACTGCACGTCCGCGTGTGAATGCGTGTAATCTGAGGAAAGGGCCTACGTGCGTAAGTGACGTGACGCGCGCAGGCGTTTCCATCAACACGGGTGCATGTTCATCGTACACGTCCAAAAACTGCACGTCTGAGTGTCAGCTCGTTTAATTGGAGGAAAGGGCCTTAGCGCGTACACGCGTGAGTGGCGCTGTACGTGTGGGCCGCTTTAAAAGGTACATGTAGGACTCCATTCCCTTGTACGTGCTTTCCGTGGAGAGCGAGTGGGTGAATTCTGTACTTCTTGTCGGTTCATACGCGATTACTTCACAGCGTTTCAAGTTCGTACTCCCTGTTACCTCTGACAGCGTTCTTTATTTTTTTTGGACCTGTTTCCTCAAACAGCGTTCACTTCTTCTTTTGTCCTGTCTCCTCAGACAGCGTACAATTCTTCTTTTGGCGGGGGTGTTGCCTACGCGCACACGTGCGTTTTTTAACGTTATTTTTCCAGGCAGACGTTGAGTCGCGCACGTATTTACCAACTGTGCTTGCCCCGTGTGTCATGTACCCCTTCAGAGGTCATTGTAGGCTGCGTGTAACACGTGTACGCTTGTTTTGTGTTTCTGGGTGCCACAGCGTAGTGCGGGTTCATTTTCCCATGCACATGGTCTACGAGGGGTTGCATGCACATTACTTTTTGTTTTTGGGGTGCCTGTGCGTTGCGTGACCCATCATCTTCCCCCACGGGTCACAGACAGCCTTGCTAGAGCACTAGGGTACACAGTCCATCTAGTACCCTACTCCGTTCACCCTCAATTGCCCAGGACAATTGTTTACTGCAACTCCCATACGCACAACAACATCAGTGCCATGGTTGGGAGGTGACCAAGCGGTAAGGGAGGCAAAGGAGGCCGACCTCCAAAAGGTGGGCGTGGTGGGCACGGTAGGGGACATGGCCATGATTTGCAGGGTGCCCCTAGGCCCCCATGTGTGGAGGACCAATCAGGGACACCCATGCTCCCCACCCCGTGGTTGAGGGAAACGTGACTGACACCATCCCAGCTCAGCCCTTGTTGGACCAGCCCATTGTGGCACCTGACCCGGCACAGGATGACTCCCAGGCTGACTTCCAGGTCAGCAGGTCTAAGCCACGTGTGCCGGTGCAAGTTGGTGTCACCAGGCCACATGGATCTGGGGCAACGATGTCATCTGCTGCCCCACGTAGGCAGGGTGGGGAGGCTGCAGGGGCAGCTGCAGCTCTATCCACCCCAGCTCTGAGTCTCCCAGCCGGGACAGTGTCGGTCCTGGTCCATCAAACTGACGTTGCCCCTGCCAACATCACACTTCAGCCAATGCCTGCACCAGGACCTATGGCCATTGTGCATTCGCACACTCCCAGTACTCAGTCCACCTGCGCTTCTGCCCCCACTGACCAGAGCGGCGCAAGCCACTCAGGCTCTGCTCCACCTTTGAAGAAGAGGAAGAAGGGTGCTCTGGCACTACAGGCTGAGACCCCAGACACAGCTACACAGTCTGGCATGTCAAGGAAGACTAGCTTTAATGACCCCGAACTTGATGCACTTGTGAGCTATTTGTCGGCACACAGCCGCAAAATGGTGGTGACGGCAGGGTGCAAGACCACACCTGGTCAACCTAGGGCACACTGGCAGACCATCGCGGACCGCATAAGTGCCCTTGGATTTGTGAGGCGCACAGCTGATGATTGCTACAAGCGGTGGAATGACATGAAACGCAAATCAAAGAACAAGCTGGCCTCAAATCATGCCACTACTCTGGTGACTGGTGGTGGGTCTCCACCAGAGGACAACAAACTCACTGAACATGAGTCTGTTGCTGGGACCTTCGTCACAGAGGAACAGATCCAAGACGTGAGAGAGCTACCTGATTACGAGGCATTGTCCGGTGAGTGCCCATGCATGTGTGTGTAACCCATGTGTATGTTGTTTGGGTGACAGGTTCTGATTGAGTGCCAGGTGAGGGTGTGTACTCCTGAGTGTAATGGGTCACCCATGTGCTTCCTCCAATCCATTCATGTGCCTTTGATTTGGGTATGACAGTATCCCTTCTGCACACAGTAGCCAATTAGCCCCACCTTACTGCTGTTGCACTTGAACTATCATCTTGCAACAACATTATTCTGATTTTTTCTATGTTCATTCAGGCTGATTGTTTAGATGATCCCATTATTCATATGCTTTTTTCATCCCTAATGCCACATATGTGACATGCTTCTGTCATTGTTTACACCCCACATTGTGCCACTTTAGTTACCTGGTTATGTGAATGTTTAAACCATTCAGGTCGAGGGAGTATTGGCCTGCTGAAATTTATTTTTAGGGCCTGTTTGCATGTGGAACATGATAGTTGTTTCCTGTCATGTTGAAGTAACCAACCATTGATGTGTACATCTGCCTACAATCACTGTATTATTGTACATACACTGGATGTGTTGCAGTGTGCGGCACATGCATATTTTGCAACACTGTTCTGCATTAATCTTCTCATCATGTCCATGTGACATGGATGTGTGACAGTACTCATTCACTGACATATTACTGTAGTTGTCTAATTTACCATGGCTATGCTACATGACATCTGTGTGCTGGCATGTGTCATGTATGTGTATTGGACATGCCACTCACAGGCTGATGTGTGATGCCAGTGATACACAACATGCTGCAAATGTGTTGCTTTTCCATCTTGGTGTCCTCATTGTCTGCCTTTTTGACTCCCCTTCAGAATCATTGACAGTGCATGCATGCCAGGGTTATGGTCATGTGGGACATGTGTTAACCATGTACAGGATCTCTGTCTTGTCAGGCCTATGTGTGTGCTATGGTGCTCATGCCTGTTTCCATTTCTTGTGTTTCATGTGTTTGCAGGTGATGACACACTTGATGCTGGTGAGGTTCAGGAGATGGTGCAGACCCAGGAGGATTCTCAGACACGACCAGGCACCAGTGGGGGACGTGGTGTGGTGGTGGGTGAAAACACTTGGTACTGCAGACCATACTGTCGAGGGGTGCCTCTGGGTGCAGCTCCCCAGACCTCTATTCAGGTGCTGAGTCGGATGATGAGACTTATGTGCTGTCGCAGGTCAGTGCTTCTGGCAGGGATTCTGTTCTGTCCAACCCACCTGGACCAGGGGTAGAACCCTCTATGGGGATGTCAGTGTTGGTAGGTCCGCCTTTGGCGGTTACGGATGCAGGGTCACACTCCACAGCATCTGATACTGTTCCTGGGCCAGCAGATTAGAGGGGGAATGCAGTCCTGCAGCCTCAGGCAGTGCCAGCACAGCAAGGTGCAGATCGCCTTGCCCCAAACAGGTGTGGTGCCCATCGACGCGGTGGCCGTGCGCCACCTGGCAATACTGTATGGGAAAACTCCATGTACGGTATGGCAACCCAACAGGCAGCATCAGTAGAAATGATGGCTCATGGAAAGGGTGGCCACTTCCATTATCCCCCTTGAAAGGCAGATGGAGCAACAACAGCAGGCAACAGACTCCATTTGCCAATCACACAGGGAAGACATGTTGGCGTCCAACAGGGACTGACGGGCGGCACTGGAGACTCTGCGCAAATCCATATCAATAGAGTCCCAGGGCCACAGCGAAGCCCTGAGGGTAGAACTACATAACCTCAGGCAGACTCTGGTTGAACTTGAGGCTTTCAGTAATTTAAGGGCAGAACAGCAGCTGGAGCAGCTCACACGTTCGCTCTCAGCTGAGCTGCATGCAACACGTGAGGAGATCTGGGCATCACACAAGGTCATGCATGCAGAAATGCAGGCAACCCGTGATGTGCTGCATGGGGATCTCCGCACTTTAATCCTCCAGAATCAGACCTTCCACACCCGCATGCTTGCTGCCATGGAGGACCATACCAGGGCTTTGCGTGGGCTGCCTCCCATAGTGCCACCACCTCCTGATGCAGCAGCAGAGGGTGTGCAGAGCAACAGCAGTTCTCCCACAATGGCATAGCCGTGCAGGCCATGAGACCAAGGAGGTATTTTCTTTTCTGCAACATCCACGCAGGTGGGTGTTGGTGTGCACCCTGTCCTCGAACCTCCTGGGTGGCCTCCCCCACCACCCCCTGGCACCCACATGGCCATTTTTGATTTTTGATTTTTTTTTTTACAGTGTGTTGCCTTGTGTGGCTCCCGTGGGCATCCACTGTATTCCGGCTGGGCACATGCAGGCTTGTCCTGAGTTTGGATTAGATGCTTGGGTTTGTGAGACACACACCCCTCCTTCTTCCCGTTTCCATGGGCTTGCAAAGGGTATGACCAAGTGACAGTGAATTACACAGTGACGTTGGGCTCCCATGAGCTGTGTGGGCAGTCTGTAGTTAATACTGTGTAGACATCCCTAGTGGATATTGTTGTTGTATTGTACACTGCATGGTGTATTGATATGTGCTTGTGCATCCATGTCTTCCTCTTAATTTGCAGGTTCCTTCCTCATGTCTTCACAAGGCTGTCTACTTTGCAGATGCAGTTCATGTTGTATGCAGTACACTGATACATTTGCGTGGCAGCAACACTCTACAGTTGGAAGGGGTCAATGTGCTGGCATATTCAGGTTGTAAGACTACCACTACTTGAACTTAGTACTGTCATGTTTTTGCATTTTTCCATGGTGTGTTGCAGCATTGTGTTGGTGGTAAGTATTTGGTAATGTGTGCTGTTAGTTATACATTACTGGGAGCATATTGTGTGTGGGCAGTTTCCATTAGGGACAGTGTACTTTGTGACACTTGTGTCAGGTATTGTGCATTGCTTTGTTTGCTTTCACATTGCATGACATATCATGGTGTGTTTGGTGGTGGAGCTGGGGAGGGGTTGGGTGACATGGCACTGTTCTCATGTTGTATTTAGCAAGGCGGTAATGAATTTAGCAGCATAGATGTATGTCTTTTGATGACACAGCATTGGTTTTGTTTGGGTAGGTAGGGATGCACACAATGTAACACTTCCAGGTGACCAATCTCAGGCTGGTATGGTTGTGACAGTTGACTGTCCCTTATGTCATCATCATTGATTGTCAGCTGGTATGTGCCAGGGCTGTGTGCACTCCACAGGGGTGTGATTTTATGTGAAGTAATTAGCCACCAGCTGCGTACGTGCTGCCTCACCATGTGCCCTTTCCCCTCCCATGCGCAGTGGGCGTGCATGTGGTTGGGGATGTGGGGGCACCACCATGTCCACCGGCAGGCCCTGGCGTGTTGCAACGTTGTGCAGGACACATGCTGCCACTATGATCCTGCACACTACTGGGGGAGCGTATAACAGCTGCCAACTAGAACGGTCAAGGGAGCGAAAGCGTCACTTGAGCACTCCGAATGTGCCCTCCACTATGCCCCGGGTTGCAATATGGGCTGTTTTGTATCTTACCTCGGGTGGCGTGGTGGGGTTCCGAATTGGCGTCATCATGTGGGTGCTCAGTGGGTAGGCACTGTCCCCTGGGGAGGTGGTGATGGGTATCATTAGTGGGGTTGTGACATTACTCAGTATCTGACATGCATGCATGTGCAGTGGCATTTATACTCACCAAGCAGCCATGTATCGGCATGCCGCCCAGCTTCTAGGTCCCGGTTTAGGGTTGACATTCTGTAAATGAAACTGTCGTGGGTGGACCCTGTATAGTTGGCATATACTGAGGTGATGATTCCCTTGGCATCACATACTACCTGCACTTTGATGGAATGCCAGTTCTTGCGGTTTCTATAGATGTGCTCAGATGCCCTGGGGGGACGTAGAGCCACATGGGTGCAATCAATGACACCTAGCACTTTGGGGAATTGTGCCACCCCGTAGAAATCCTGGACGGCAGCCTGCCTTTCTGCAGGTGTTCTGGGCAGGTATATGTGCCTGCGGACTGATGGGCGTGCAGTCATGATGGCCAACACCTGGTGTAGGCAGCGTGATTGCGTGGCCTGTGACACCCCCCCACTATAGCACTTGTCTGCTGAAATGATCCAGTGGCCAAGAAGTGCAGTACATTGAGAACCTTCTCCAGGGGGCTGAGTGCTTGGGAACACAGGGTGGGTGATTTGAGGTCATCCTCCCACTCACTCACCAGGTCGAGTATTATGTGAGGTGGAAACCTGTACCTCCCATACACCTGGTCATCAGGCATCCCAAAAAGGCTGGTTCTGGGTGTAAAAATTCTGGGTCTGACTATCCTCCTCCTCCTCCTGCGGTATCCCACGACCACTGTTGCTAGGAACAGTATATTCATCTTGGCGTCTGAGCTTGTTTGTTGTTTGCGCGCACTTTTATGCTGCGCGGGTCCACGTATGCCTGCTTCCTGCTGGCGTACGTGTTTCCGGATTAGCGCGTCTTTATTGGCGCACGCATTAGCCCCGTTGGATTCCATGAATATGTGTTGTAGACGTGCGTGTGGGCGTTCCGCGCATTTGCCTCCTGTACTTCCCCCGTGACGCCCACATTTTCACGCGTTGTTCCCCATTCCGTGTGTTACGCCCCCTGTTCAGCCTACTTTTGTTGTGTGCGCTGCGCTATGTGCGCTTAGCGCACGCTGTTTGGAGACGTGTGCGCCAGCGTGAGCCACGCAGAATTTTAGCGCACATCCAGGGATTTACACGCGCACGGACTTCCATGAATCGCTGTGCGCGGGTTTCGCTGCGATTTTCGCACTTGCGCAGCGCACATTAATTCCATGAATCGGCCAATCTGTGTTTAAGACTGCCGGATCTGAGATAATCCTTTTCAATCTCAGCATCTGACTATGCAGGAGACTTCTGGTCATGGCTTTGGGATGAAAAGTTGCATAATGTAAAAGGTTGTTGACGTCAGTGGGCTTATGTTATATTGTATGCACCACCTTCCCATCAACTATCAAGAGATGAATGGCCAGGAAATGTAAATCAGGTGACACCATTCTAAAGTGTACTTAATGTGAGCATCTGCCTGGTTAAGATATTCAAAAAAGTCTGACAATTCTTGTTTGGACCCACACCAGATGCCAAAAATGTCATCTATATACCTTTTCCAAACCAGTATTTTGCTGGACTAGTGAGGATGTTCTACTAAAAACGTTTTTTCAAAAGTGTACATAACTATGTTAGCATATGCTGGGGCCATTGCTGACCCCATCGATGTTCCTGATTCCTGTGCATAAAATGTATCCTGGTACCGAAAGTAGTAGTTGTACAAAATAATATTAACTAGTTTTATGATTAAGTGTGTATTACCTCTAACTGTGTCCGAATCCAAGAGCCTCCTGAGCTGTGTCACACGAGGATAGCTCAGGGGCAACGTGCTTGCCTTGGAAGCAAGACTACACAGAGCAACACAGGTTCGATCCCCTGGTCTGCGCTTGGAAACCTCTGGGTATTAAGTGCGTTTTAAAGAACCTATCATATCATATCTATTGCCTCAATACCCTCCTTACGGGGGATGGAAGTATATAAACAAGTGAGAAAAGGAAGCATTCTGAAGACAGTGCAAGAATCTCATTAAGGCAATTGAAGAAATATGTGGTATCTCTCAGATACGTAGGGATACCCTGTACTAGGGGATGTAAAATTCTATCTACATATATGGCCAAAGGGATCAAAGACACTATCTGTCCCGGCCACAATCGGTCTTAGAGGAGGTTTTGTTTGGTGCTTATGTATTTTTGGAAGCCCATAAAACACAGGAGTGATGGGAAACCGGTTAATGAGAAAATTCCTAGTTTTGTCACTTATCCAATCCTTGTCCAATGCTTTGTCAGTTGTTGTATGTATTAAGATTTTGATTTCGTTAATGGGGTCATGATCCAATACAATATATGTAGATTCATCCCTCAAAAGTGTCAAACAACTCTCCTGATAAAAAGCTGTATCCATGACAACTATTGCCCCCATCTTTGTCAGCGGGTTGTAAGGTTAGATGTCCATCCCTTGACAATTTTTCTATCTGTTCTAACTGTGCCTTTTTGATATTATAAGGAGATATCCTCTGATCGTTGATTGTCTGTAGTTCTATCTCAACTTTTTATCTCAAAAATATGAACTGGATTTTGAATATGTGGGTCAAAATTGCTCTTCAGTCTCATTTCCAACATGTCATACATATCAGATGGTTCCTCCATGGGGGGTTGTGTTTCAAAAAATACTTTTAGGCTGTTTTCCATAATAATTTATGCAGGTTGATCTTCTTATCAAACAAAATAGTCTTACATATAGTGACAAATGAGAGACCACGGCTAAGGGCATCTAATTGTCCAGTTGTTAGCGATTTACTATATATGTTGACAACTATATCCTCACAGATTACTACTTGTTTTTTTGCCGTTTTGATCTTTTTGCCTCTCCTTGTTTTCCTCTTATGCCTAAAAAAGGACCTGATTCTAGATTGGATGGTGTTATACTGTTGCCAGGAATTGTTAACAGGGGAACCCCTGTGGGTGGTGTAAGGATACTGGTGGATGTACCTGGCCTTGATCCGTCAGTTGGAATTGGGTCTCCAATACTGCTTCTGCTACTATTATCAGATCTGGCTACATGGACAATCTTGGGCTCATGATAAATGCCCGCAAATTGGCCGAGATGGCCTGCTGCAGAAGGAAACAGTCTTTAGTTATCTTTTGTAAAGGAGAACTGATTCCTAGAGTGAACCATTTCGATTATCTTGGGGTGAGATTATCTGCAAACTTTGGGCCAGAGGAACATATCGAAAAGCAGTCAGTTAGGTTTAAGAAGGCAATCAAGGGGCGTATCTAGAGCTTTGGGCTCATTTAAAGCAAAACCACTGGACCTGGTATTGAAAGTTTGCCGTGGCAAAGCCGCATCTGTGGCAAGAAATGGTATGGAGCTGTGGGGCTTTGGCAGATTGGAGTCCGTCCAGGTGGCCGAGAATGACTTTTTGAAGAGCATTCTCGGGCTGCCTGGGTCGGCTCTTAACTTTGCAGTACACCAAGAGCTTGATTGCCGGTTCTTGGGCGATTTGGTTGTAGCCTTACCAGTCGACCATTGGCTCAGAATTTGGGGAAATATCAGAGCCACCTTGACTCAGGAACGGATTATATTTTGGGTGTGTAGAGACTCATATCTGAAAACCTCTTGGCTTAGGCACGTGAAAACTTTGTTGGATGACGCAGGGGAGGGTTACTTTTTTTTATATCAGCTTTGTTATCCTCTGAGCCTACAAATTCTGTGAAAATAAGTGTGTCTCATTTTCATTTGGCCAAAAGAGTGTCTCTAGAGCTTATGAAGCCTGCTAGCAGGACACATTCACTGATTACGTCCCCTGGTCTCCAAGAATATCTGAGCCGGGCTAATCATCCATCTCAGCACTTTCCCGTTTGAAGGGCTCGTTTTAACTGCATACACCTGGGAGCTGGGCTGTCGGCTTGGTCTAAAGGGAGGACGAACAAGTCTTGTCTCCTCTACAGGGCACCCAAACAAGACCTGGTACACATTTTTCTATTTGGTCCAACCCTGTCAACAATAAGGGAACAAACGTTAAAACCTTTTTTGCAGGGCAGCGGCTTGCGACGCTATGAGCCTGCATTACATTATTTACTACGGGCTAACTCTGCGCAGGTGGGGTGGGCTATCCTGATGTTTTTAAAACGTGCTTTGTCACAGAGATCATTTTTATTAAGGTTTGACTGCTCATGATTTAGAGTGTTTTGTCTTTTAAGTTTATGTGACGGTTTTATTTGTCTGATGTTTTTATGACTATTGTGATGTAAATTTGTTGTTGTTTTATGGTATGCCACGTCTTACCGAATAAACTTCTTCAAACAGACATAGTGGCGTAACGTGATTGTAAGGCTTTAACGCCTTTAATCACACCACGCCACATATTCAATCATTTGTATGGCAGAGAGGAGGGGTGGAATGCAACTTGCGTGTCCGCCAACTCCTCCTTCGCCATCAAACAAATGATCCAGCATCTGCACATCATGGATTTTCATGTCTGTCCAAATGCTGGAGATCCCTGTGGGGTCGGGCTGCTTTATGGAAAAGCATAAAGCAGGCAGAACCTATAGGGATCCATTGAACACGCTCCCTGAGCGTGTAGCATTGAAATTAAACCCTCCCCGACATGCAAGGGTGTTGGGGAGGGTTTACTTTCAATTGGCAGCACTGCTTTCCATGTGCAAAAAAAAAATGTGTGCCCAAATTACAAAAATATGGTGGTGGGAAGCCGCTTATGTTACAGTGTAAACATAACGGCACCCCGCTGTCAAATTACTCATTTATAGAAAATGAGCACCTTTGTGTTTTTCCTGAAGAAAAATGTTCTGAATTTTCTATGTTTTTACATTACAGAAATGTCAATAGTATTGTCAGCTTTTCAAAGACCATATATAAGTCTCAGTATTGCATAGTGACTATTATCTGATTTGTTTTCGAATCTCTCACTTTGCAATCAGATGTTATCTAAATTAGAGATATTGAACAGGAAATGGGACACGTATGGCTTTCAACGGAATTGAAAGAGATGTGCCATTTGTGTGTAACAACCAAAGCTGTATATGTAATCAGTGCTGTTCAGTGAAGTTCATCATAATACCAAAGCATCAGGTAACATTTATTTTAAAGTGCTACTAACCGTGTATTCGTATCTCTCAGCTATACCATACAACATTTGGGAACAGTTGGCTGGAGATTTTGCTCCCAGAAGAGGAAGGTTTGTTTTTCCCTATTGAATTGCATTGGTGGAAAAGACATTTTGCAACACACCCTTGTATTTGCCCAGCACATGTTTAAGTTAGTTGAGGATACCAAGAGTGGTTGGCTTCAAAAGAGAGAGAGAGAGTCAGGTTACAAGAGCAACAGCAATTGAAATGCAAACAAGAAGCTCCGGGTGACGCACATTATTGGAAAAAGCACATGGTTCTTTTTATGGTGAATATGAATGGTCGCAGTTATTGTATATATAGAGCAGCACTAGTCCAGTAAAGTGCTTTGTTGGAATAGCATACACTGTGAACTGAATCAATTCTAGGGACTACCAATTTTGGCAGATAAGGCACAGTTAGATTAAATGAGTTTCCCAAGATCACACACTTTGATTAAGTGATGAAGCCAGAGCTATGCCTAGTTATAATGTAAGCACTTGACCACAAAATGTATTAACGTTTGGTTTGAAAACGTAATACTCTATTTTTTAGAGATGACTTCAAAAGTGCACGTTGCACAATAAACCAACCTGTCAATGTATAAATCACTGTAGAAACACGTTGAGCAAAGAGAGTATGATTGTAGCTGTATGTTCCTCATCCTGAATGGCAGCCTACATGTTCCAGCATATATAATGTGAACCTACAAAAAATATCCTACAGACTATAACTGAAATAAAATTGATGGCAATGCCATTGGGCCAGATTCTCAAAAATGAGCACAAACAGAGGATGCTTTTTTTTCATTTACGCTCATTGCTAAAAAGCCCAGGTCACCTTATTCTCAAAGGTGACATGTGCATTTCAGGAGGAGCTCGACAGTGGTGAAAAGATGTGCTGTCCAGACTCCTTCCTTAAATTAGTGTTGGGAGTGGACCCAATACTAATGAATAACTGGCTACCGGGAGCGCATTTCGCAGGTCACCTCTCTGTGAAATGATTGTGAAAAAAAGCATTTCAATCCCCCAAACAAGTATGGAAATGTTTAAACCACTGCTGTCATACTTAAAGAAAAAATCATGACAGGGTGCGAAATGACCCTGCCATGATCTGTGACTGGCTCTGGGCCTGTTCCCAATAGGCGCAGGGAAGAAGACCCTAATTTCTGCGCATTTGAAAGTGCATCCCATTTGTGAATTCGGGAAGGCGCCTTTAAATGCTCAGAAGCGGACACTTATTTGCATAAATGCGCTCGGGGGAAAGCAGGCATCTGAATGAGAATCGGGCTGCTCCTTGTTTTGGAGCAAGTAAGGATATGGGGTACATTTGTAGAATGATGCCTGTAAATGCTCCTGTGGGTTTCTTCAGTGGCCAGTTTGATTAAGAATTCTTCTTGCACGTTGATCATCTAGATTTTAAATAAGCCAAGGCTCAATTACACTGGCAAACAAACAACAGAGAACTGACAGGAAAGACAGAAACAGATTAGCAAGGCAAGATCTAAAGATCAAATGCAAATTCATCAGATTAATGATTGCTCGTTTTCTTTTCTTTATTTACAGAACAATCAAAACAAGGAATACTAACTATTGCAAGAAGTGCTCCATCAGCACAGAATCGCTGAACAATTACAAAGGGACAACATAAGAAATCTATGAATTATTACTTTTTAATGCCTCCGTGGTTTACATATTCCAGCAACATGTTACCGATTATAAACCTGATGTTTAGCAACAAAAATGTTCATCAATCTGTATTCCATGCACATTTTCATATGTAGGTTATTTGTTTCATATGTTATGTGAAGAAGATCTAAATTATAGTGCCCAGTTCACAAAGATTTTCACTGGAGCAAATCATATTGACTGAGCATATAAGATTATTTTCTGTTACTTCCTCTCCGATTCACAAAACCTAAAAGTGGAGCAAATTGGGAGCTGCCTGCAGCATTTTCGAGATGCCCTTGAGCACATCTTTGTGCTTCGCATTTGCAGAACAGCATCCTAATGACTTGCACCAGTTTCAGCCTTTGTGACTAAGGTATAAGGCAGCAGGAGCAAATCTGAGATGCTCGCGGCATGTCCTGATTTGCTCCAGTGCAAACCTTCCTAAATCGGGCTCACAGACTAATTGTATTGTTAATGGAGGAGTTTAATTTGTGAAATGACAAGAATATGTTTCATCCAAAAACCTCCCCCGTTCTATTTTGTGAGTTTCCACCTCCTGTCTTTTGTTTTTATTTCCACGTGTTTTTCTTTAATACTTCAAGAAGTTTTATTAAAGTTTAATAAGTAACTTTAGTCTGTGAAAATGTTCTTTAATCGTTATAGCATTACAGAGTACAAAACATGAGGATATCCGTTATAACTTGCATGAAGCCTACAGATAGTACAGAAAAAGAGCAAATGAAAAAATAATACGAGATAAGTAGCCAAAAAATTAAGCAGTGCGAGGATAGGTAGCAGTTAAGAGAGGAGGGTGAGAGAACAAGAAAAAAAAAGGAATGGAAAGATGAGGTGAGAACGTTGGAAAACAATGTTGTTAGGATATGGTAGCTGGGTTACAGGGAAAAACACTCATTTGAAATGTATAACAAGATGAGTGGTTCCCTGTTTTAGTAGGATATAAAGGAGGTTTGAGATGTATGTATCATGTAACAGTGGGTAAGCTATGTATAAGAAGCTAGATGTGAAATGTTTTTGGATCTTAGAATGATCAGTGTTTATGGAGGCTGGTCATGAAGAGAAACGTAATCTAGAGGAATCCCAAAATGATGGTTGTTAGGACAGTCTCCAAAAACTATGTTAATGCATCTATTGAGTGCGACATACCCAAACCCATAGTGTGTCATCAGAGATCTTGCTGTAGTCTTTCCAGTTCTCCAGCATGGGGTCTGGCATGGATTCACATGCTCATGAATATTCCCCGTCGTCAGGCTGGGAATCCTCGGTAAAGAAAAAACCAGTATCAGTTTCGTTTCTGATCTGTCTTTCGTAGTAATAACCAATCACTGGTATCTGCGTCATACTGACCACAGCCAATGACTGCCCTCTACCTAAGCACCGCCTCTGGCAGCCATCTTCAGATTTTTACCGCACGTTCATGTGTTGGGATCCTCGTGCTATTGCTCTCGAGCGTTAGTGCTATTTTTTTCACGTCTTTTCTCAAAACTTCGTTTTTTCGGTCAAAAAGAGCCTCAAGCTCCACCGATTCTCCATCCGATCAACGGGGTCCCGTGTCGGATTCGTCTGCGCCCCTCAAGGGTGAAGATTTCGTCGAGCTACGCTTTTGGAGGACTCCAGAAGTTTCTCAGGCCCGGTCATGGCCCAGGAGAAGGGAAGCTCGACGCCCGGAAAGCTGTTCAGGGTCTGCCCTGGATGCCAGCTGCAGAACGTCTTCAAGGAGGACGAACACTCTTTTTGTCTTTACTGCCTACATGAGGACAAGACGCACGTGGAGAAGGACTGTGCGTTTTGCGGCAACATGTCGGAGTGGACCATGAAGGACCGCCATCAACGTCTCGCCAACTGGCTGGAAGGGAAGAGCCCGTCCGGCGAGAAGAAGAGGAAGAAAGCCGAGCGGTCTTCTAAGACCTTGTGAGGACGCCCCGGCGACGGGGGTCCAACATAAGGCCAAGCACCGCGAGTCCGCTGGCACCGGGAGCGCCGAACGGTCGGGCTCTACGGGCGCCAGGCAGGGCGCACCCTCCCTGGCACCATCAACCACGAGCCAACGCTCTGGGTCGGGTAAGAGGAAGGCCGAGCACCCGGCGAAGCTCCTGGAGAGGCCCCGGTCGAGCTCGAAGGCGGAGGGGGAGTGAGGCAGTGTCCCCCCCCTCAAGGATAAGGCAGTGAGCGCACCTAAGGTGGTGAAGGCCTTAATCCATCTGGCCAAGCCCTCTATCGAAACTGTCGCGGCGGCCCTGGCTCAGCCTGTGGAGGCTACACCAGTGGTGGCGACCTCGGGGCTCAGAGTCTCCCTGCCACCTCGGGGGGAGTCCTCTTTTGTGCCCATCGATAGGACCCCCGTGAAATCCCCCGTGGGGAAGAGAAAGGGGGGGCAGGGCGTCGTCGTAGATTCGGCCTCAACCTCGGAGGAGGAGCTGGTCGAAGTCTTAAGCCACGGCCTCGGCGTGGAAGAAGACCGACCCGTCGGGATGGATCCCGACGCAGGTGACGACGACATCGTCGAGGGTACCAACGGGGCCCCTAATCGCCCGTCGGATTCCCCTCTGCCAGCACCGCGAGACAACTCGGCGGCCATTTTGTTGGCTATACAGTCCTTATGCTCAGAGTTAAGGACGAGACTACCGTTGCCGACGGAACCTCTCCCGTCGGGGGACCCAGAACCGGGACCTTCTGGTGTTCCCCCTACCAAGAAAAGAAGGATCCACCCTCCGCCTCCTTTTCAGCCGTCGCGCCCCTTCCAGCCCTCCTCCCCGTCCACCCGAGGGGATGATACGTGGACTGACACGGCAGCGACGGGTACGGACGACGAGGTATACGACGAGGATGTACCGTCGTCGCCTCCCACCAGGGCTTCTCCGCCTGATGAGATTGGATCGTTCCACTCCATGATCACCAGGGCATCCGAGCTTTTCCAACTCTGCCCTGAGGAGAAGAAGAAGGAAGGCTTCCTTTATCAGCGGCGCGAGGCCAAGAGGAAGATGGTCCTCTCAGTGCCTCTATTGGACGACATTTGGGATGAGGGCCTCACCCTCCTCAAGAACCCTTCCACGATGCCAGCTAGAAGAGACCGGTACGAGAAGAAGTACCGGGTCCCGGACACGGCCCCCCTGTGCCTCCGGGCGCAGCCCACCCCGGACTCCGTCGTCTCCGCGGCGGCCAGGAAAAAAGCGGGGGGGGGTGCGGCCTCCACATCGACTTCCCCACCGGACGGCGAGGGAAAGAAATTGGACGCTATGGGACGCAGAGTCATCTCGTCTGCGGCGACGACGATTAAAGCGGCCAACGCCTTGGCTATCGTGGCCCGCTACCCGCTACGACAGGGAGCTCTGGTACAAACTGGCTCCCCTGCTGGACTTCTTGCCGGACGACAAGAGGGCAGAGGCCCTGGAGATCCTGCAGGAAGGTGAGGTGGCTTCGGACCACGCCATTACCGTTGCGACGGACATCGCCGACACTGGGTTCCGCCAGTTGGGCAACGGCGTTTGCCTTAGGCGGCGTGGATGGCTCAAGGCTACGGACTTCCGTCAAGACGTTCAGACCAGAGTCCTGGACATGCCCTTCGATGGGAACAACCTGTTTGGGAAAACAGTGGACGATTCCCTTCAGGCCATTAAAGCGGACACCGAGACGGCCCGGGCCCTTGGAGTTCTGCAACAACAACGGACGCCCTTTCGGAGCAGCGGAGGCAAGGGCGCCTCCAAAAGTTCCGGCGGCGGTTTCTCCACCTACCGTCAAGCGGCCCGCTCGTCGGCTCAGGAGGCCTACAGAGGACGAGGCAAGTCTGGCGGACCCCGCCGTCGTCGCCAAGGAGGTCAAGGCGGCAAAGCCTCGTCGAAGCAGGATTGAACCGGCCGTGGGGTCGGGCCCCCACCGAAGCACCCCGGTGGGAGGCCGGCTGGCGAGCTTCGTCAGCGTGTGGGAGTCCATCTCCACTGACCGTTGGGTGCTGGACGCCTTGGCCCGGGGCCACGCGCTCGAGTTTCAAAGAAGGTGTCCGCGCGTCCCCCCCGTGGCCAGGAAAGAACTTCACGTCCCTCAACTTCTCCTGGAGGTAAAGGCGATGCTCAGGAAGGGCGCCATCGAACTCGTCCCAAAGAGGCTTCGGGGCTCCGGAGTTTACTCGAGATACTTCCTCGTGAAGAAGAAGACGGGGGGATGGCACCCCATCCTGGACCTGCGACGTCTGAACAAGTTCATCAAGGCGCAAAAGTTCCGGATGGTCACCCTCCAGCACGTCCTGGGTCAGCTGGAGGAAGGAGACTTCCTGTCGTCGTTGGATTTGGAGGATGCCTACTTCCATTTTCCCATCCTAAAAGGGCACCGAAAATTCCTCAGGTTTGTGGTCCAAGGGCGTCACTACCAGTTCAAAGCCCTCCCCTTCGGACTACGGTCGGCACCCAGGGTATTCACCAAGTGCCTTGCACCGGTGGCGGCGCAGCTGCGCCGCGAGGGGATCCACGTCTACCCCTACCTGGACGACTGGCTCATCCGAGCCAAGACGAGGGAGCTCGCCGTGGATCACACGGCAAGGACCGTCCAACTTCTCACGGACCTGGGATTCTCCGTGAACTACGCCAAGTCCCACCTGGTACCCGCGCAAAACGCACTGTTTCTGGGAGCGAAGCTCGACACAGTGTCCCTTCTGGCCTCCCCGTCGGAGGAAAGGACCAGGTCCATCCTGGGCAAGGTACAGCGGATGTTGGTTTCCGACGCGGCCAAGGTGAGGTCCATCAAGTCCCTCCTCGGAATGATGTCTTCTTGCATCTACCTCATTCCCATGTGCAGGCTCCGGATGCGCCCGTTGCAGGAGTTCCTGGACGCGCGCTGGATCCAAACGACGGGCGGCTTCGAGGAGAGGGTCACACTCGACGAGAGTTTCCGCCGAGCGGTCCGGTGGTGGGGCATCCGCGCGCATCTGACGGCGGGCATGGACTTCCAGACCCCAGACCACCAGGAGACAGTGACCACGGATGCCTCCCTGGAAGGGTGGGGAGCGCACACCGAAAATCTGCACGCGAGAGGCCTTTGGCTCCCGACGGAGAAGTCCCTCCATATCAACGTCCTGGAGCTCCGTGCAGTGTTCTGGGCCCTCAGGTCCTTCCTTCCGTCCCTCAAGGGCAAGGTGGTGAGGATCTTCACCGACAACACCACCACCATGTTTTACATCAGGAAACAGTGCGGAACCAGGTCCCCAGCACTGTCCAAGGAGGCGCAGGACCTGTGGCATTGGGCCGTCGCCCAAAGGATGTTTCTGGTGCCGTTTCATCTGGCAGGGATAAAAAACACCATCGCCGACTCACTCAGCAGGGAGCTGCGCTCGTGCCACGAGTGGGAACTACGGCAGGATCTAGTGGATCGCCTCTTCCGACGGTGGGGCACACCCCAGATTGACCTGTTCGCGACGGCGACGAACTCCAAGTGCCGGAGGTTCGCCAGCAGGTTTCCCCAGGCGAGGAGCATGGGCGATGCTTTCTCGTTCCCCTGGGGGGGCCTGTTCCTCTACGCGTTCCCTCCTTTGCCACTGCTAATCCGGCTCGTCAACCAGCTCAAGAGGTCACGGTGCAGGATGATCCTCGTCGCACCTGCGTGGCCGAGGCAGATATGGTTCCCGGACCTTCTGGACTTGTCAGCGTCCCCGCCAATCAAGCTGCCGGTGGACGCGGATCTACTCTCCAGGGAAGGAGGCGCCATCCTCCACCACGACCCGAAATCGCTGAACTTGCAGGCCTGGCTCCTGCAGCGCTAGAGTTTGGAGGATACGACATACCGGCCGACTGCAGAGAGGTTCTTGCAAAGGCCAGGGCGTCCTCGACTCTTAAATGCTACGGACACAAATGGAAGAGGTTCTCTGTCTGGTGCCACGCACAGAAGATTAACCCTCTACGGATTACGGCTCCCCAGGTACTGCCGTACCTGCTGACGCTGGCCAAAGCTGGACTGGCACACGCGTCCATCAAGATTCATCTTGCTGCGATCTCCCGATACACCAGAACCACGGGCCGGACGTCCTTGTGGTCTCATCGTCTGGTAAAAGAGTTCATGAAGGGACTGTTCAGATCGTTCCCGCCGGTGAAGGCTCCGGCCCCGGCGTGGGAGCTCAACGTGGTGCTGACCAAGCTCATGGGACCTCCGTTCGAGCCTCTGCACTCGGCCCCATTGAAGTTTCTGTCGTGGAAAACAGCGTTTCTTGTGGCCATCACCTCCGCACGACGGGTGGGAGAGATCCAGGCCCTTTCCTGCAAGGCCCCGTACTTGACTTTTCACGACACGAGGGTAGTGCTCAGGACGCACCCCTCCTTCATGCCCAAGGTACCGTCGGACTTCCATCTCAACGAACCCTTGGTGTTGCCTGTGTTCTTCCCGTCGCCTTCGTCGCCGGCTGAGAGGACTTTGCACTCGCTGGATGTGGCTAGAGCGCTGAAGTTCTACGTGGACCGCACGAAGTGTTTTCGGAAGACGTCACAACTCTTTGTGAACTTTGGACCTGTCAATCAGGGGAAGGCTCTCTCGAAGGCTTCCATTTCCAGATGGCTCTCCGGCTGTATCATGTACTGTCATCGGTTGGCAAACCGACCGCTGCCTGGCCGTCCGAGAGCCCATTCCACCAGAGCGATCGCAGCTACCACGGCGTTCCTTTCTGGTGTGCCCCTGCTGGACATATGCAGGGCTGCTACGTGGAGGTCGACGCACACCTTCACGAAATTCTACTGCGTCGACCGGGATTCCAGGGAGGAGTCCAGGGTCGGCCAAGCAGTGCTGCGCAACCTGTTCGCCTGAGGTGAGCCTGGTGAGGAGGTAAGATGCTTAATGTTGAGTTTGATGTAATGCTTAATGTTGAGCCTTTGCCACCTCCCGTGGTTGTGCATGTGTGTACTGCTATGTATTCTTTATTCATGAGCATGTGAATCCATGCCAGACCCTATGCTGGAGAAGGAACAAGTTACTTACCTGTAACTGTTGTTCTCCAGCATGGGTCTGGCATGGATTCACATGCGAACCCTCCCGCCTACCCCTCTGCGGCTCTTCACTTGGTCATACTGCCACTTCACGTGCTTCCAAATCTGAAGATGGATGCCAGAGGCGGTGCTTAGGTAGAGGGCAGTCATTGGCTGTGGTCAGTATGACGCAGAGACCAGTGATTGGTTATTACTACGAAAGACAGATCAGAAACGAAACTGATACTGGTTTTTTCTTTACCGAGGATTCCCAGCCTGACGACGGGGAATATTCATGAGCATGTGAATCCATGCCAGACCCATGCTGGAGAACAACAGTTACAGGTAAGTAACTTGTTCCTTACTCGTTATTGTATTGGCTGCTGATGGCACTTGGTGTGGTCACTAATGCATCCTAAACAAGCTGAATGGGTATCAATTGTTATGCTGGTTTTGACGATTATAGATAATTCAGCTGGAACCTCTAACCAAAAAAGGTTGCATTTCATGGCAGTTGATAAGCATATGACAGACTAAAGGCACAGACAGAGGAATGGGGGCCTTCGCATCCACATGCTCAACCAAGACATTGTGGGAAATGCCCAACGCAACAATTGCACAATGACTGGTGTCCCAAGAGAGATAAATGTATATTGTTTATGAACGCTTCCATAGCCAAGGGTTTATATTCTGAGCATTGTACCTATCTCTTAGATGTACATTCTCCTATTGCTACTCCACAAAATGTGGAGTGCGCATCTTCCTCTACGATCACTGTACATTGCCACATTAAATACAGAGAATAGGCAGCTGTAACATCACTTTACCAATGGAATTTAAATTATCACAGTTTAATCAGGGAAATATAAGTTCTTGAAATTCATGAGATTTCTTATGGGGACATCTGTTGGCCATCAGTAGAGCTGCAAACTCTACTGGAGAAGAAAGGATGCAGTACCTTGGAAAAGTATAGCTGGTGGATAGGGTGAAGTTCTGAGATATGTGTGGGGCGGACAGGCTGTGAGGGAGAACAGCTTGAAGAAATTATTCCTGTGAGCTGGGTTAAATTGCTATTAGCTAGAGGGGAGCTTCAGACAAAGATGGGACATGGGACTCAACTCTAGAGAGTGGGCTAACCCATGTGCAAACGCTGACGGCAGAATGAAAATTAGTATTTAGAACAGAAAAGCTGCAAATCACTTAATATAGTCCCAGCACTAGAAAAAGATATGCAAGTCCAAAACATTGGATGGGTGGTAGGTCAGGAAATAATCTTAACCACTGGCATTGCTCGGGACAACCTTCCTCGCCATCGTTTTTAGCCCTTTGGCACCATTGCAGAAGAAGACCAGCAAATCATAGTTGGTCCTGCCAAAGATATGTAGGAGACAATCCAAATGCACAACATTCTTGGTCCTGCCACCACTGGGATCAGACGAGCCTGAAGTGCTAAGCCACGCCCTTGCACACCCCACACAGAAACAAAAGCAACCCCAGATATGTTTCAGCCTTGTTGGGCCTCATTAGTGAAGTGCAGCTTGGTTCCCTATGGCGCAGTGAGCAAGGGACCCACGTCTGGGCATACCCTCCTCACCCTTGTTGACAAACTAATACAAAAAACTGTTATGAGTGGAAGGTTATGAATTACTGTGAACGACTGGCAACCTTCCTCACCATCGTCTTTTAGGCTTTCTGCGCCATTGCAGAAGGGGACCAGTAGGTCAGTGTTCCTGTCAAAGATATGTGACAGTTGTTGCTGAAAAACAGTTGTGACTTTAATTTGTTTGATAGCACAACCCGTTTTCTTCCATTTTCCATCTGGTGTTACTGCTGACTCTGATTTCTCTCTCTCTCTCATTGCTTCATACCTTGCCACAGATTGCTGCAGCATTGTCTTTTGCTCCCCATTGTAGCATTTCAATTATCCTTCGATTGTCCTCACAAGGTGCAGGTGATTCCATTCTGGTGTTCACACTCAGGTCTGATTCTCTTCCCAATCTCAGCGAGATCTCGAGACCCTCTCCGTTGCCTCTTTCAATCCCCAAACCATCTTTAGATCCAGTGCTAATATTTCAGCCTACGATGGAATTTTCCACCTTTGTCACTGTAAGGCCACCTCTACTTTCCCCGCCACCCTCTTCTGCTCTACTGTCTTCTTTCCCAGAATTGGGGGCACCTTCCAGTCCCATTGCCCTGCCCAGAAATCAACATCTGCCCATTCCTTTCATTCATATTGGGTCACAAGACTGCATTTAAGCTCACTTATCTCATTATTCCTCCCCATCTTCCAATTCCCTGTCAACAATGATCAATCCCTAGGAGACCTCGGGGTGAACTGGCACTTTGGGATAGCCTTACTTGCCTTTCTAATAGTCAAAGGATGGGGAGAGCCCTACAACATGGACCCGGGGAACAACAGGAGATCAAAAAAGGAAAATGGTGGTCAAACGGACAATAGCTATTATAATAATGCTAAATAAATGGTTCGACTTCAATTATGCAAACTAGGGAGGGGACAGACCAGGTCAAGAATAGTATAACACATAGATATTTTCTTAAACAAATATCACCATGATAAAACACATACAATACTACATGATGGGTGATAAAATTGGATATAAATTCATAGATAAAAGTTATTAAAAATGAAATACATATCTGTAGTAATAATAATGAGTATGTTTGCCACTCTGTATGCAATATAATTATGATATAATTATCATGAATTGGATATTGTAGATATCCAATTGTATCCCAATTAACCCCACTCCAGTTGAGGCCAAGATCAATATAATCTCAAAAGTCCTGCTGTTTAAACAGTGGACTGGATCTTGTCCCGATCCCTCAATAAGTGCAAATCATTTCAGTGCTACAACAGCATACAAAGTGACAAGCATTCAGATGGATAATATGATAAAGGGCCTCATTACGAGTATGGCGGTAGGGGGTTAACGGCACCGGTAAGGATGCCGGTGCCATTAACCAACTACCGCCGCATTCTGAGGTCCCTTAGCGGGTCCCACTAGGGCCAACTGGTTTTACCAGCCACCCTCAGCGGGACCCGCTAAGGGACCAGGGAGCTAATAACGGCCCCGCTATTTGGGGGCCCGTTATTAGCTCCTTCCCCATTCCCATTGAGCCCTATGGGGGCTCGAATGGGAATGGGGAATGGTTTTCAGAAAGGGGACTTGCTGGGTCCTCCAAGGTTGGAATGATCCGGTAAATCGCCATTCCGACTACCCGGACACGGTTTGGAGGCAGCCATGGTGTTAATGGCACCATGGCTACCTCCAAACTCATAATGAGTCCCAAAGTCTTCTATTATAAAAATAGTATCAAAAAAAGACTTTAAAATGTAACAAGCTGTAAAGTGCTGATTTTAGTAACACACCATTTCAAAATAATTGGTTTACTTGCCTTTCTGACACCTTTGAACAACCAGACAAATCCCCACCGGGTGAAGAGCGGATGCCTTTCACTGCCTCTCACAAGCCTAAAGTACACTTTGTCATTGTATCACATCTAACAGTTATATACATGGGGGCGGAGGGGGGGGCACTCAGTGACTGCACCGCACAACTGCCATAAAAACCGGGCTCTACTCTTATTTCAAGACTCATCTTCCCAATGTCCTGCAGTAGTAAGGCCCACTCGCCTTACGCTTTCACTACTTCATGCCCTTTCGCCTAGTCTTGACACCTCTCTTCAGCTCCTCCTAGTCTTCCGTCCTACAACAAATCACTTCTGACTGTCACTCTCTCTCCTGATCTATCCGCCAGATAACTGTCTACTTTTCCCACCCTCTCCTGAGAAATGTGTGCATTGTTCATTTATTTCACGCCAACTACCTTGATATCCGCCTTTCAGGGTAACAGATGTTTGTGAATAGAAAACTGATTTAAAGACATATTTTCCACTAGTTTTAGCAGGAAAGATTGACATAATTCAGGGCCCTGGCATAGACTGGTCATTATTAAGATTTACGACCCTCCAGGTATGGTTCTAACTAGTCGCATTTGGGAAAATGTAAGAACACTAATAGATAATTGATGTGTATACATTTGATGGATTGTATACTGATTGCAGGGCACCTTAAAGCAAGGTATCAACATTTTGCTAGCATTATGAACTTGGCACAGGTAGTGCAGAGACCTGTCATGCTGCAAACAAATACCAAGAAATAGCACATCTGCTTATCTAATTTTGAAAGACTATTGCTAATTATTTCCTCAGCAGCCAAAATGTAAATCAAGTAACAGATGTAGAAATCACACTGAATGGTGAGCGTGACCTTTTTCCTATTTGGTTCATTTACTTTTAAAACATATCACACAAGGATAGTGGGTGCTGCTATCAAACCCAGATAAGAAATGAATGACGGTCGGAAAAAAATGTACACAAGATAACCATAAATAATTATTATAGCTGGAACCCCACTGGGATGATTATGTAACACCGAAGAAAGGTACATATATTTGTTGTAATATGTAATTGGGGATCTGAGTATGAAACCCACAGTTGGGGTTAGCATTGTTAGTTACCCGAGTAAAATTGGATGGGCCTATTGTAGAAAGTAAGAGATAACGGACGCAAAAGATAGGTAAAGCCTTGAAACAAAGTAGACCAAATTCCTCAGCCTCCAGCCAAAAAATTAAAAAACTTCAAAGATTGTACAGAAACCGGCAGGCCAAAAGTTTAATAAAAATAATTATACGACAAATACATTGAGAGGCATGCTTGAAATAATGAAATACAGTGACACCAAAATATGTTAGTTGCTGATTAATAAAGATCATGTAATTTCGGATCTGCACAAGTGACTCCCATTTCTGAAATTTCCTGGGAGGAATATATTAATGAAATATACATCTTAAGGCCCTGTTGTCATTACTTTCTGTACGAGGTTTCAATGTCAATGATTTACAAAAAAAACTCTCATAGAAACACTTACGCCCACGAGAACCCAGGCCCACATGGCCTAAGAAATATAGTGTAGCCTCCAGCTGCGAAATACATATGGTATGAACAGTGGACATACCTAGGTTGGGTAATATATGTCTTCCATTACTTGCTTATACAGATGATACAGTCTTATTAGCCTGTACCCCTAGAGCCCTACAGTGCCTTGTTGATTATTCTCGATTTATGGATTAATTGGATCTGAAAATAAATGCCCAGAAATCGGCTGTTATGGTCTGCTACAGGGGGAAGCGTCCTCTGAAATTTTTGCCAATATTTAGCAAGTGGGAGCTAATCCCCAGAGCGGACAATTTTGATTACCTAGGGGTTAGTTTCTCATTGAATTTTGGGGCTGACCCGCACGTCGATAGGCAGACCACAAGATTTAAACAGGCTATTGGTGGGTTTGCTAGAGCTTTGGGCACGTTTAAAACAAAGCCTATTGAGCTTGTCCTCAAAGTTTACAATGGCAAAACCACCTCTGTTGCTAGGTATGGTATGGAGTTGTGGGGGTATGGCAAGGTTGAGCGCATCCAGGTGGAGAACACAATTTGTAAGAGAATATTGGGGCTTCCTAGGTCAGCCCCTAATTTTGCAGTGCACCAGGAACTGGGGTGCTGGTTTCTTATTGCCTCCCATCATGTAGGTCACCGGATTAGAGTTTGAGGGAATAGTAAAGCTATTTTGACTCATGAGTTAATTAAATAATTGGTGCCAAGGGACCCCGATTTGAAGATACCGTGGCTCAGGCATGTAAAAGCCTCACTGGTGGAAGTGGATGTGACTCAATGTTTTTCACTTACGGATTACACAAACACAGACAAACACTGGCTTGCTTCCTTCGAGAATTCCACCTTATAGAAACATGGCGCTTCTTCCATCCACAAGATCGATCATACATGCATTATTCTGCAGCACACACAGGCCTTCTCACGCATAGATATGATCCTGGCCTTGGATACATTCATCCCTCAAGTTACGGGCTTGGAGATTGGGGTAAGGTATCTGACAGATCATGCACCGGTAACGGTGCAGGTAGAATCTTTGATGTTACCCCCAAAAACCATTGCGGCTGAATGAATTACCATTAAGGGACCTAGCGCTTAGAGCCCACATGGAAACAACTCGTAAAAACTATTTTAAGAATAATGATAAGCCAGGGATGGATTGGGGCATTGTCTGGGATGCCAGCAAGGCTGTAATGCGAGGAGAATTTATCCCCCAAACCTCACACTTCCTAAGGGAAAGGGAGATTGTGAGGGTGAGATTAGAACAAGAGGTGAAAGAAGCAGTGATACATCACAGAGATATGGTGTCTCAGAAGGCTTGAGGGGTGCTAATGAGGGCAAAGGCAAAATTGGAATCTCATCTCACGGATCGATCTGCACAAATTCTTATCCAGAACAAGCAGACATACTATATAAAAGGGGACAAAGCCAACCGATTCCTCGTAGCGAAGCTAAGAAAACAGGGGGCTAAAAACGATATTACTCAATAAACTCGATGTGGGAGCTAAAGATAGGGGAAACGGAGAAAGCAGATATTATGCAATCTTTCTTCTCTGGGAATCTCGGAAAAGAAAACTTAAATAGTGAGGCACAGCAGGCCTTCCTGCGAAGCTTGGAATTACCCCAGATCTCGGAGAATGATAGACTACTACTGGAACCTCCAATATCCAAAGAAGAGGTGGGTCGGGCTATAGGATCTATGGTGGGCAATAAGACCCCAGTGCCTGATGGGTTTGGGAACGCATATTATAAAACATTTCGGAACATACTAGCCGGCCCTCTGGCCAAATTGTTTAATCAGAAAAGGGACAAAGGGACAGTCACTAGAGATATGGGACCCTCAACTACAGTCTTAATATTAAAACCGGGGAAAGATCCAACAGATTGTGCTAGCTATCACCCCATCTCATTATTCAATGGGGATGCTAAACATTATGCAAAGATTCTGGCCGAGAGGCTAATGGGGGGTACTGCTGGGGATCATACACCCTGACGAAGTCTGTTTTGTCATAGGGCGACACACCCAGGATAATATACGGAGAGAGATAAATGTAGCAATTTGGGGAAGGAGGCCGGGACTAAAAAAAATCCATGCTAGCATTAGATGAAACTAGAGCGTTCGATAGCTTGGACTGGACCTCCTTAAAGTTAACATTGGAAAGGCTTGGGTGTGGGCCGACCTTTACCCATATGATCTTAGCCAACTTTTGTATTCCAACTACAAGGCTACAGGTGAATGGTCAACTCTCAAATGCAATTCCAATAAGGAGGGGTACTCGCTAAGGGTAACCTCTACTTCCATTGATATTTGCAATGGCCATGGAGCCGTTGGCAAAGGTGGTCAGGGCAGATCTGGAGATTCAGGGGGTAGTGACTAAAGGAGCCACAGACAAAATAGCATTATATGCAGACAACGTATTATTGTTCCTTTCGGAATGCGACAAATTCTCTCGCAAGGGTGATGTCTCTCCTAGATAAATTCGCAGAGGTCTCTGGGTTTCGCATAAACTACAATAAATGGAAGGCGCTTAACATCACGGGGGACTCCGAACAGGTGATAGAATGGAGTAAAAACTACTGGCAAGCTTGGGAGCAGGAGGCAATAGAATATCTGGGGGTGAAGCGAATGCCCACATATGAAGGCCTGTATGGGGTTAATGTTGCGAGATTACTGAGAGCTTTATCAGAGGACCTCAAGATGTGGGACATGCAAGTACTCTTGTAGTTTGCACATATAGCAGCCATAGAAATTACCCTAGTACCGAGATTTCTCTATACAGTGAGCTCACTTCCAATCCGGATTCCAGCCCAACTGGTTAAAAATGTGCAGCGGATGATCCTGCACTTCTTTTGGGGGGGAGAGGGCCTAGAGTACCCCAAAGGGTCCTGTTTGCCTGGGGTCCCAGAGATTAAGCGTTATTTAGTAGCTGCGCAGGAGGCCCCTGTGTTGCAATGGGTTCCACGAGAAGGTTCAAACGAATGAAGCGAGCTAGAAAGGGAAGTGACGGAAATTCCCTTTGAAAATGTGTGCTTCTTGAGTCAATCGATCAGAGGAGCCCGGGGCACCTTGTTAAACACCACAAAGACCACACTTTCTTACTGGGATAGAGCAATATGGGGTAAAAAACTACAACGGCTATGGGGTCCATACACACTGATGAGTGGAAACACTGACTTTACTCCGGGGAGACACTCTCAATTATGGACACACTGGGCGGACGTTAGGGAACTTTTACCAGGGTGGGGACCCGTTAACATTTGACAAGTGTAAAACGAAATTCCAGGAACAAGAACAATTTCATTATGTACAAATTAGCCACTGGATCTCGAATAGGGTGATTAAGGAAGCAGCCAATAGACCGCCTGTAGGGTCGGAACTCACAATAAGAGAGGCGGTATCCAAAAAGGGGGTCTTGAAATTATATTGCCTGCTGGATCTGCACTTAACCCCCTTGCACTTCCACTAGTTGGCCGCACTTCTTTTTATGTCTTCTCCTATGTCTCGTACTTCTCCTTCTCCCTTTCCCCTGGTGCTTTTCCCCTTCCCTCTTCCCTGTACTTGAGCAATCGCAATGTCACTTGATCTAGTAAGATTGTTGTCTTGTCCTCCCTTGTTCCCCTCCCTTGCCTTGTCGTGCCTTGAAACACTTGGGTATATGCACGCTATAAATAAAATATCATATCCTATATGTTAAGGATTTCAATCAGGCACACACCCAGGTCTCGCCTAGCATGTAGTGCGCAATGAAATACTTATTTATTTGTGTCTATAAGTTCAATATTCTCAATGATATACCACTCATATCACACCCTTCTCAAAATACCCCCAAGGTCACAGTGTACCAGGCATTAGACTAGTTTTTAAAGGTAAATATTTATTTATTTATTTTATTTTCAAACCACACCTAAGTTTTAATATATATATTTCTGAGTCTTGTGGAATCTTCTTAGATCACATGCTGTGCATAGGCCGACATCTAGTGGAAGCTGCGGAGTATTACAGTTTGTTTTTCGAAACTCAAAAAAGGGCGTCGACACAGGGCGTGCCAGTAATACTATCCCTAGTGTGACGTCCACTGTACCCATGATCCCTCACGCGTGTAGGACCCTCAGATTGTTTTTTCCCCCTTTCAGCCATTTTGCAAAAAATCAATATTAATTTCCCCGTTCTTTCACTCCCACGTCGAGACATCGAAGATCGACACCGGTCCGAAGAACAAACAACCGTTAAAAGCTGCACGACGGACTTTGGGCCTCAGAAGGCCTCTGGCCTCGGCCCGGGCCTTGGAAGGTCTCTGGCCTCAGCCCTACAAGTAGGGAGAGTGGGAGGTAGAAACATACTCTGACAAACAAGCCACCTGTAACCTCTGCTTGCCGAGGGATCACCCCGAGGATAACTGCAGAGCGTGTAGCCTGTTTAAGGCCAAAACACTAAAGGACTGCTCCACTAAACGTTGGGCTCACCACGCCAGGCAGCTCGAGGCCATGGAAGTGGTGGGTGCCTCCACCCCCAGGCCGAACACCAGAAGTCGGCTCCGGCAGCCCTTTCGGCGTCTGCCTCCGAGTCCCGACGTGCACACTCAAAAGAGAGAGAGAATACCCCCGAATTTCGACGCCAGGCGTCAAAAAGCTCAGAGAGGGTGAAAACCTTGGGAAAACACTCTTCTACTCAAGGGGAAGGGGATAAACAGCAAAAAAAGTCCTCACACACTACTTCTGCACCACAGACACAGAAGGACAGAAAAGAGTCTTCAGATAAGGGGAAATCCAAGACCCCTGTCCCTGCCCCTAAGACCAAATCTATTCCTCCCACTCCTCACGATATAGGAATAGAAGGGGAACCTTCACAGGAGGTTGTCATCCCCAGCTCCAGAGAATGGCGCAGTGAAGATATAGACACGGTAATGAGGAGAATGTCTTCCCTGGCTGATTTCTACTCTAAGAACCCAGAACATTTCCTCAGTTTTACTCCAGACAACGCTACTCCTTCAGGATCCAGGGACCCTCAGCCTCCCAGTAAGAAACCTCGATTTCAGACTCCAACTCAGGGCCTGCTTTCAGACCCTTACTACATCCAACCTTACCAACAGTATAGTGAGGATCCACAACACTATAGTGAGGATCCAGACTTAGAAATGTTGGACAACCAAATGGGGGTAGATTATTATGGAGATGACGTGGGCCAGGATGGGGAGGAGGAAGACGTCGCAGAGGTCTACAATATAGACTCTCCTGTTCACAAAGAACCTCAGGTTACCGACTCCCCAGTGGATAACCAACCCCTTCTAAATTAGGTCTTGGCTAGAGCGGCAGAGCACTTCCGCATAGACAGTCACGGGGAGCAGGAGGAGAGGGACTTCGCACAGGAGCTAGTGGGAGACAAAAGACCCATTGCTCAAGCCATTCCTATTCTCAAATCAACCCAACATAGAATTGATCCTTCCCTTCTCACTCCTAATCCCACGAGGGCTGTGAACCCCAGAATTGAGAAGATGTTCAGGGCCGCACAGTCAGACCCTCTTTACATAAGGGGTCAACTGAAGCGCGACTCCTTGGTAATTACAAACACCAGAAAAAGAGTGGGGACACCTCTATCATCATCTGAGGCTCCCCCAGACAAGGAGAGCAAAATAATTTATGGGTTAGGAAGGAAGGTAGCCTCCACTTCCGCTTACCAGGCAAGAATTGCCAACACCACCACTCTGCTGGCAAGCTATAATTGCCACCAATGGGAGCAGGTAGCTGCTCTCATTTACTCCGCACCAGAACCACTAAAGGGTCAGTTGGTCCAAATCGCATCGGAGGGTAGAGCCGTGTCCAATTGCATCCTGAAGACAACCTTTGACGCTGCAGATAATGCAGGCCAGCTCATAGCAGAGAGCACTGTCATTAAAAGGCACGCTTGGCTAAGACAGTCAGGGTTTAAACCCGGGACCCAGGCAACCCTTATTGACATGCCGGTGGAACCAAATGTCTTGTTTGGCAAAGCGGTAGAGGACGCACTAAAAACTGCCAAACACGAGTATGATACTCTAAACCCCCTGGAACAATTGACGAATAAGCCCCCTAATCAAAGTGGGAATAGTAAGTTTTGTCGCCCATGCAGCCACAATTCGCAGAGGGGCTCCAATTATGCACAGGGACAGGGTACATCGTGGGGTGGCAACCAGCAGACTACCCAGAGTTACGGCAGAGGTAACAAGAGGGGCCGTGGTAGAGGTAGAGGCAGCCCCGGCAGAGGCGGTACGCCTCCCGCAAATCAGTGACGTTCCACTCAGGGTACCTTCCCATGCATCCCCAGTAGGGGGCCGCATTTCCAACTTCACCCGAGCATGGGAAGGGATCACATCAGACAGATGGGTGCTGTCCACAGTGTCCACAGGATACTGCATCAAACTTCTAGAGCGCCCCCAAAACCACCCTCCACGACAGAAAATTCATTCCCTGGTCCACCAAAGGATCCTCCTCAAGGAAATCGTCAATCTTCTTACAAAGGACGCGATAGAACTCGTCCCGGGCAACCAGGTAAACAAGGGTATCTATTTAACCTGTTTCCTTGTACCAAAAAAAGATTTGACAATGTGCCCAGAATTAGACTTACGCCCTGCAAACAAGTATGTCAAGCCCCAAAGATTTCGCATGACTATTCTCCAAGAGGTAATCCCACTCCTAAAAAGAGGGGATTACATGGCAACATTGGATATGAAAGATGCCTATTTTCATATTTACATGTTCCCAGCGCACAGAAGATTCTTGCGCTTCAAGGTAGACAACCAGCACTACCGGTTCAAGGTGCTGCCCTTCGGTATAGCCTCGGCTCCAAGGGTATTCACCAAAGTACTGGCGGTGGCGGCGGCACACCTGCGCAGGGAAGCAATCCCAGTGTACCCTTACCTGGACGACTGGCTCATCACAGGGGAGACCCCAGTAATTTGCAGATCCAACATCCAAAGAACGATCGACCTCCTCTTCGAATTGGGTTTCTCTATCAACGAGATAAAATCAAGCCTGGTGCTGAACACCTCTAAACAGTTCTTAGGAGCTGTCCTAAACACTCAAGAGGGGTTGGCCTTTCCATCAGAGGAAAGAATTCAGAATCTACTTCTGCAAATTCCTCAATACCAGTCCGGTCGCCAGATAAGGGTGTGCAAAGCGATGCGTTTGCTAGGCATTATGGCGTCATGTATTTACCTGGTCCCCCAAGCGCACCTGCGCATGCGACCCATGCAAGAATGGTTGGCGAAACAGTGGTCTCAGGCAAGTGGTCAGTGGGACGATCTAGTGGTCGGTTCACCAACACTTGTACAAAGTCTTCACTGGTGGACAAGAGAGAACCTGTCAAAGGGGAAACCCTTTTATGATCCGGAGATACAAGCTGTAGTCACTACAGACGCGTCCCTGTCGGAGTGGGGAGCACACCTCCTTCACCAGACAGCTCAGGGTCTCTGGTCTCACACAGTGGCCAAGAATCATATCAATCTGCTAGAGCTTCTGGCAGTCTTCAGAGCGCTTCGAGCGTTCCAACCCCACCTGTTGAACCTGTCAGTACAGATCTTAATAGACAGTACAACAACAATGTTTTACATAAACAAACAGGGAGGGACTTGTTCGCCAAATCTGTCCAGGCTTGCCCAGAAAATTTGCATATGGGCACTCAGACAGAACATTTACCTGTCATCTCAACATGTTCCAGGAGATCTCAATTCACTAGCAGATGCTTTGAGCAGCGATCCCCTCCCAGAAGAACACGAATGGTGTCTGCACAGAGAAACCGTAGGAGATCTCTTCTCACAGTGGGGCTTCCCCACTATAGACCTAATTGCCACAAGCGAAAACAGACAATGCCCAGGATTCGCATCCGGGCCCCCAGCCAGACTCCAAGGGGAACGCCCTGTGGATGAACTGGTCAGGGATGTTTGCTTACGCTTTTCCACCAACTCCTCTCATGAGAAAAGTGGTCAACAAGATGCACAGGGAATCGATGCCGCTTATCCTAGTTGCTCCCATGTGGGCGGGACAACTGTGGTTCCCACACCTGCGCAGACTAGCAGCGTGCGAACCCATCAGACTCCCGTGCTGGCACAACCTACTATCCCAGCACCAAGGTCTAACAGTGCACCCTCAACCCAGCTCAATGAACTTGGCAGCATGGCTCCTGAAGTCATAGAGTTTGGACATCTCAACTTACCACAGAGGTGCATGGACATCCTAAAGGAATCTAGGAAACCAAACACGAGGCACTGTTATTTTGATAAATGGAAGAGATTCGTTATCTGGTGCCAGAATAAACAAATCAACCCGGTTGATTGCACTCCTTCCATTATTGTCACCTACATGCTCCACCTGCTGGATGCAGGGATGGTATTTAATTCACTCAAGGTACACCTGGCGGTGCTGTCAGCCTACACCACCTCCCATAACAAAGTTTTGTGGTGGAAAGTACCAGTGGTTAAAGCCTTCATGGAAGGGATAAAGAGACTCCATCCTCCAATTTCAAACCCACCACCTGGATGGGACCTTAATGTGGTGCTTGCTAAGCTCATGGGTCCACCCTTTGAACCCATGCATAAAGCCAGTCTCAAACACCTGACCTATAAAACTGCCTTCTTAGTAGCCATTACATCCATAAGAAGGGTCAGTGAAATTCAGGCTCTGTCAGTGCAGGATCCATTCTTTACTGTTCATAAGGATAAACTGGTTCTACGAGCACACCCTAGGTTCTCACCTGAGTTATTTTCTAAATTCCACGTTAACCAGTCCATTGAGCTTCCAGCCTTCTTCCAAGAACCCAAGAGCTCTGCTGGGGTGAAACTACACACTCTAGATGTGCGAAGAGCAGTCCTCTACTATGTAGACAAGACCAGGCCGCTAAGAAAAACAGACCAACTGTTTGTCTCCGTAGCTACAGGCAGAGAGGGCGATCGTGTCTCTAAAGGTGCCATCTCCAAGTGGATAGTCAATTGTATCCACCTATGTTACTCCCTTTCTGGAAAGACTCTGCCTTTTACGCCAAGAGCTCACTCTACAAGAGGCATTGGGGCCACTCTGGCTTTCATTGCAAATGTACCCCTTGACCCCATTTGCAAAGCAGGCACATGGAGCTCTATTCACACTTTTACTCAGCACTACTGCATTGACACCCATTCCAAGACTCAAGTGGGACAAGCGGTTCTAAGACACCTGTTTTCTCATGACCCTTCTCACATCCCACCTCCTTCTTCTAATACTGCTCGCTAATCTATGCACAGCATGTGATCTAAGCAGATTCCACAAGCCTCAGAAGGGATACATTACTCACCGTAATCGTATTTCTGATGCTTGTATCTGCTTAGATTCACAAGCGCCCGCCATTCCTCCCCTCTGAGAGAAGGTGCATGGATGCTTGTAGTCTTATCTATCTGCTTGGATAATCTGTACTCACGCTACTCCTCATGCTACCTCATGTCAGAGAAAATACAATCTGAGGGTCCTACACGCGTGAGGGCTCATGGGTACAGTGGACGTCACACTAGGGATAGTATTACTGGCACGCCCTGTGTCGACACCCATTTTCGAGTTTCGAAAAACAAACTGTAATACTCTGCAGCTTCCACTAGATGTCGGCCTATGCACAGCATGTGAATCTAAGCAGATACAAGCATCAGAAATACAATTGCGGTGAGTAATGTATCTCATATATGGGGCAGCAAGCACCAGGTGGTGACAATACAATTCAGAAAATAAGTAAAGCAATTGAATTCACTTATATTAATGCAGACTAGAAAACACAGGAAAAAGAACAGTTTTGGTTTGTGAACAGATAGCGTTTAGGTTAATATTTCCCCCTGTTCTTTAAGGTACAAATGAGCAACCCTACACAGATGTAAGTAATCAGCAGGTATTCAGGAATGAAAGACAATGGGCCTCATTACGAGGTTGGAGGTAGCAATGGTGCTATTAACGCCATGGCTGCCTCCAAACCTGTGTCCTAGTCCAGGTAGTCAGAATGGGGATTTACCGGGTCATTCCAACCTTGGAGGACCCGGTAAGTCCCCATTCTGAAAACCATTCCCAGCCGGCCCTAGTGGGACCCGCTAAGGGACCTCGGAATGCAGCGGTAGGGGGTTAACGGCACCGGCATACTCGTAATGAGGCCCAATGTCTAGAGTTTAAATGCAATCTTCCCTCCCCAAGCAAGAGAGAAAAACGTTTTGGAAATAGACACTTTTAAAATGACAGGGGAAAATGGCTTTGTGACACAATGCAAAGTGGGCAAAAATGCTTAAATGGATAAAAACTCGTAGGAAAGCAACACTAAACATGTCCTAACAAACATAAGCTACAAGCTAAACAACAGTACACACTTTAGATCAGAATGGGATTTGAGAAACACTTTGAATGGCAAAAAGACATGTGTAAACTTTTGAAACCTGCAAATTCGCAGCAAAATTTCACTATGTGATTTTGGATAAATACGGGTCAAATACACTGTTCGGCGATGTGGTTTTCGGTTGTGGAGGTAGCTAAGGGTCTTAGGTATCAGTGAGAGTTGAAATTTCGTTTCTATCTATACAATTGAAGAAGTTATGGTGGACCATCTTGAGTGGTTCTGATCCTCCAGCCCTGCAAAGAAGCTGGGGTATTCAGGGGAAAATGGCCACTTGACATATTGGATGCAACTCTGGCTATCTTTCAGATGGAAAGTATCCATCATTTGCTAGTATAACTCAAGGTGCTCCCAGACTGAATACTTGGCGTTTTTGTGATAGGGAGTTATGACGCTCCTAATGGCCTTGATCTGTTTCAGGGGATCTTTTAGTAGAGCCCTCTTAATTCTGTTGGCCTTTTTAGTCTTAGTCACCCGTGTCCACTCATCCTCTGACTCAGAGGCACTGCTACAGGAGGTGGCTATCTGATCCTCTAGGCTCTCCCTGATTCTGCGAGCTTGAGAATGGCTGGCAGAATGTGGAGGCCTAGTTTCTGGACGCCTGTGGTGCTCAGATGAATCTTCGAACTCTCCCCTGCTCCCAGGATTGGCTGAGTACCCCCCTCCCCCACTGCCTAGCTGGAGAAGAGGTCTTTAAGATACTTTTTTCGGGCCTGCTTTCCTGGAGTTCCTGACCAAATTTGACAGACTGATCCTTTGGTAGGCGGTATTTTTGGGGATCCAGTTCCCTGATTCTCCCCTCACAGGAGTCTTCCTGATCAGAGAGGCTAGCCCTAACATTTGGGAATCTGTACAGAGACGCCCGCCCATTCATTTCTGGGAGGCGCTGACCTGTCAGTCCCATGTTGCCAATTCTTCTGAAGTCTACCATCCCCCTGGCCCTTGCCTCATATGAGCCAGTGGATATGAAGGCGGCAGAGTCCATGGTACTGAAGGGTTTAGAGTCCCTGATTGCAGGGGTCCGGATGTTATGCTCAGGGGTTCCTCTGTCCCTTTCTACCTCTTCTCTTTCAGCCCCTATTCCCTGGTAACATGCCAAAATCTGACTCTTTTGCTCCTCTATTAAGGCCTTACTGGTCTCAATGATTTGCTCTTGCATGGCTATCTGTTTGTGGAGCCTATCATTCTTTTCACAGAGAGCCTCATTGTCTCTCTGTGCTTCCTTGGAAATACTGGGCCAATTTCTGCTGCAGGAGACTCACCTCCTGAGTTTTATCATTATTAGTCTGGGTGTTCTTTTCCAGAGCATCCTCCACCCGCCTGGTGTGCTCTAGTAGCTTCTCATATTCGGTGTTAACTTCACTAAGTTCCTGAAGGCCAGCTTTCTTTCCTCTAACTTGGTTTTTAATTGGCTGACTTCATGGCCTAAGGTGTCCCTCACTTGACTTAGAGTGCCCCTGTGTTCAGCCAGGTCGTCCCACTGTTTTTTAAATGCGCTGGACTTCTGGCGCTCCTCATCAAATTCTGCTTGAGATTCTAGGTCTTTAATAATTAATTTATTATTTCCCTCTTTCAAGGATTCTATGTGGTTCTTTAAGGTGACTATCTGTTCTGCGCAGACTCTATTATAATTTAATTGATGCGCCAGTTTCTGTTGACTCTGTTGTAAAGAGTCAACCCTTTCCTGACGCTCATCTTGCAGTGTCTGTAATTTGGTATCTTGCTCTGCCTTCTCTTGCTGAAGGAGGGCCAGATCTTCCTTTAGTATTGTCAAGTACTGCCTAGCTTCTGACTCTGCAGAGCAAAAGCTCCAGAAGAGCCAAGAATCAGAGTCCAGATTAGTTTGGATTGTCTGTATTGTTTCCCCTTGCTTCTTTTCCAGAACTATGTTTTCTGCTAGCTTTTCCTGTATTATTCCTATGTGGAGGTACAGGTAGGCTGCTATTTTGGTAATTTTACACTGCTCCTCTTTTTACTTTTGGTGCCATGTACAGTACACTAAGCGCTTGGTGTAATGGGCCCTTGTGCTGCCATGTATCTAGGTCTATGGCAGTGACCTGTTCTTTGATTTCTTGTAGCCAGATCTGCTCATTCTGTTCCGGCCACTCACCCCAGGCAAATAGTTTGTGCAGGGGGCGCACCCTAGCAATAATAATTTCTACTGGGATCGCCATTTTAGAAATATCAATTTCCTTATGACTGATTTTAGGGTTACTTTACTTTTACAAACAGGCCTGATTTTTTGAGTATTTATTTTCAGAGGTGCTTGTACAAGGTTGCACCGTACCCCAACCCAGTAAGGTGTCTGTACCCTGCACGCTAGTATGCTGTGCTAGACTGTCATGGGTGGTATCTCAAATTCAGAATCACAGCACAAGCCCCCAAAATCTGTTAAGGATTTCAATCAGGCACGCACCCAGGTCTCACCTAGCATGTAGTGTGCAATGAAATACTTATTTATTTGTTTCTATGAGTTCAATATTCTGAATGATATACCACTCATATCACACCCTTCTTAAAATATCCCCAGATCACAGTGTACCAGGAATCAGGCTAGTTTGTAAAGGTAAATATTTATTTATTTATTTTATATTCAAATCACGCATAAGTATATATATATATTTCTGAGGCTTGTGGAATCTGCTTAGATCACATGCTGTGCATAGGCCGACATCTAGTGGAAGCTGCGGAGTATTACAGTTTGTTTTTCGAAACTCGAAAATGGGCGTCCACACAGGGCGTGCCAGTAATACTATCCCTAGTGTGACGTCCACTGTACCCAAGATCCCTCACGCGTCTAGGATCCTCAGATTGTTTTTTTCCACCATACTGGTCGGAAGCATTTTGCAGAGTCCCCTGGCCTTAGCCATACTTTTGCTAAAATATTAATTTATTTACATCCTTCCCCTTCCCAACGTCGAACTTCGCCACTCGACGCCGGCTGGAGAAGAAATCGACCGTCGGCTGCTGCACAACGGATTTGGGCCTCGGAAGGCCTCTGGCCTCGGCCCGGGCCTTGTAAGAACTCTGGCCTCGGGCCTGCAAGTAGGGAGAGTGGGGGGTTGTACATACTCTACACTCTTGATATATAGGTACACCTTATACATTTCCTACACTTAACAGCCCGCTGCCTCAAGGTGCGTATGGAGGGTACCCCTTTTCAATTCTGCCCCAAGTGCAATCGCAAATACCCTTGGGTCGACAGGCACGCCACGTGCAATCTCTGCTTGACGAGGGACCACCCCGAAGCGAACTGCAGAGCGTGTAGTAGGTTTAAACCTAAGACACTTAAGGACTGTTCGACGAAGCATTGGGCCCACCACGCCAGGCAGGCGGCCATGGCAGTGGAAGGCGCCTTCAGCGACGTCAGCGACGCCGTACTTTCAGATGGCGAGGGCATTACGGCGTCGAAAGACAGCCGAGCGCAAGTCCCCGACCTCGGAAGGTCGTCCGGCAGGGCGGCTATGGGGAAGACCCCCGGCGACACAAGCGCTTCACACACCACACGCACTAAACACATGAAGTCCAACCGAGACTCGACGACGTCGAGTTCTCGGAAAGAGGCACAAACAGAACGGTCAGATTCAGTGTCCTCTGGGCGCTCTCGATCGAGATCGCTGCATGACTCCAGGCAATCATCCACTCTTGCCAAGAGTGCCCCGCTCCCTAGGCTAACAGAAGTTCGATTGTCGGAAGACGAAGACGACTTCCCCCCCCCAGGCCGCGCTCCAGGAGTCGGAGCCCGCAGTCAAAATCAGCGAGGCCCCACGCTCGAAGGACAGGGAGCCTACCCCTGACCCTCGACGCCAGGCGTCGAAAACCTCCGGAGCCACAAAAGGACAGGGAAAACATTTTTCCACTCACGGAGAGGGGGGAAAACAGCAGAAGAAGCAGCCTTTGCACTCTTCCACACCTGTGAAACACACCACTCCCCCTAAACAAACAGACAAAACCAGGTCTGCTGATATGTCTAAAACCAGCACATCTTCTCAAGATAAATCCCAGAGACTTGCTGAGGGAGTCATTCCCAGTTCCCAAAAATGGTCGAGTGAAGACATAGATAGGGTCATGTCAAGGATGTCTTCTTTGGCTGATTTTTACGATAAAAATCCAGAACATTTCCTTTCGTATGATCCACAAGGGGCGACACCCTCAGGCTCTAATGATCCTATCCCCCAGAGTAAGAAGCCCCGGTTTGAAACACTGATCAGGTCTACAGACCCCTTCTAGGTACAACCATACTCAGGACCATACTCACTGTATCAAGGAGAGGCTTCCTTTGGTGAGGACCAAGAATTTGGCATTGTAGAAGAGCAAACCGGGACGGGCTACTATGGGGATGATGAGGACCAAGAAGAGGAAGAGGAAGACCCGGAAACATACAGAGTATATTCCCCGGTAGAAAATGAAGCCCCGGTTACTGACTCCCCTGTCGATAACCAACCCCTCCTAAACGAGGTTCTCGCACGTGCAGCAGAACATTTCCATATTGACCCCCACGGTGTCCAGGAGGAGAGGGACTTCGCAGAGGAGTTAGTGGGAGAAAGGAGGCCTGTTGCCCAGACCATCCCTATCCTTAAGTCCATTCAGCGAAGAATAGACCCGTCCCTGGTGAACCCGAACCTCACCAGAGCAGTCAATCCCAGGGTTGAAAAACTTTTCAGGGCAGCCCAGTCTGACCCTCTCTATATAAGAGGACATCTGAAGCCAGACTCCCTACTTGTCACTAACACTCGTAAGAGGGCTGGAACACCCTTGTCATCGTCCGAAGCTCCTCCCGACAAGGAGAGCAAAAAACTATATGGTTTAGGCAGGAAAGTAGCCTCAACGTCCGCCTATCAAGCAAGGATTGCAAACTCCACCACCCTGTTGGCCAGCTACAACTGCCATCAGTGGGAAGAAGTCGCGGCACTCATAGCCTCTGCTCCTGAACCTTTAAAGGGCCAGTTAGCTCGGATTTCTGCAGAGGGTAGAGCCGTGTCTGGTTGCATTTTGAAAGCAACCTTTGACGCCGCGGACAACGCAGGCAGATTTATAGCAGAAGGCACTGTTATCAAGAGACATGCGTGGTTACGGCAGTCTGGTTTTAAGGCAGAAACCCAGGCATCCTTGTTGGACAAACCGGTGGAAGCCGATCTGTTGTTTGGTAAGGCGGTCGAAGACGCACTGAAGAATGCCAAGGACGAATACGAGACACTCAAGTCCCTTGGCCAGTTAACCAATAAACCCCCTAACCAGAGAGGGAATAGTAATTTTCGTCGCCCACGCGGCCAAAATTCCCAGAGAGGATCTAACTATTCCTAGGGGCAGGGTACACAGTGGAACAACAGCCAACAGTCTACCCAGGGTTATGGCAGGGGTAATAGGAGAGGTTGTGCTAAAGGCAGAGGAAGCCCCAGCAAGGGAGGCGGCACGCCTCCTCCAAAGCAGCGACGCTCAGTTCAGGGTCCCTTCTCACACAACCCCAGTAGGGGGACACATTTCCAACTTCACCCAGGCTTGGGAAGGGATCACATCAGACAGATGGGTGCTGTTAACAGTATCCACAGGATATTGTATAGAACTACTGCAGCGTCCCCGGAACCATCCTCCACGACAAAGAGTACACTCTTTAGAACATCAGAAGATTCTCCTCGAGGAGATCGCCATTCTGCTAGAAAAGGACGCGATAGAACTCGTCCCGGGACACCAGGTAAACAAGGGTATTTATTCAACTTACTTCCTTGTGCCAAAGAAAGATTTGACAATGCGGCCAGTATTGGATTTACGGCCTGCCAACAAGTATGTCAAGCCCCAAAAGTTTCGTATGACTACGCTACAAGAGGTAATCCCCCTCCTAAAAAAGGGGGATTACATGGCAACCTTGGATATGAAAGATGCTTATTTTCATATTTCCATGTTCCCAGCGCACAGAAAGTACTTGCGCTTCAAGGTGGACAGTCGACACTACCAATTCAAGGTACTGCCCTTCGGGATAGCTTCAGCACCAAGGGTATTCACCAAGGTACTGGCGGTGGCGGCTGCACATCTACGCAGGGAGGCAATCCCAGTGTACCCTTATCTGGACGACTGGCTCATAACGGGGGAAACCCCAGGAATTTGCAGGAAATACATTCAAAGGACTATCGACCTCCTCCACGAGTTAGGCTTCTCAATCAACGAGAAAAAGTCAAGCCTAGTGCCAAGCACCTCCAAACTGTTCCTAGGAGCAATCCTAGATACTCAAGAGGGGTTGACCTTTCCTTCAGAAGAAAGAATTCGGAATATACTACTGCAAACTCCGCATTATCAGTCCGGTCAACAAATAACGGTACGCAAAGCAATGCGTTTACTGGGCATGATGGCGTCATGTATTTACCTGGTCCCCAACGCGCGCCTGCGCATGCGTCCCATGCAGGAATGGTTGGCGAAACAGTGGTCTCAGGCAAGTGGTCAGTGGGACGATCTAGTGGTCGTTTCGCCAACACTAGTACAAAGCCTTCACTGGTGGACAAGAGAGAATCTCGCACAGGGGAAACCCTTTTACGATCCCGAAGTACAGGCAGTAGTCACTACCGATGCATGTCTGATGGGGTGGGGAGCCACCATCTCCACCACACAGCTCAGGGCCTCTGGTCTCCCTCAGTGGCCAAGAACCACATCAATCTGCTAGAGCTTCTGGCAGTATTCAGAGCGCTTCAAGCGTTCGACCACCACCTACTAAACCTGTCAGTGCAAATCCGGACGGACAGCACTACAGCCATGCTCTACCTGAACAAGCAAGGAGGGACTTGTTCGCCAAATCTGTCCAAGCTTGCCCAGAAAATATGGATATAGGCACTCAGACGGAACATCTTCCTGTCATCACAACATGTTCCAGGGGAGCTCAATTCCCTAGCGGATGCTCTGAGCAGAGACTCCCTCCCAGAGGAACACGAATGGGTTCTACACAGAGAGGTCGTAGAAGATATCTTCTCTCAGTGGGGTTTCTCCACTATAGACTTATTCGCCACAAGCGAAAACAGACAATGCCCAGGATTTGCATCCAGGTTCCCCCAACCAGACTCCCAGGGGAACGCTCTGTGGATGAACTGGTCAGGGATGTTTGCGTACGCTTTTCCACCAACTCCTCTCATCAGGAAAGTGGTGAACAAGATGAACAGAGAGTCGATGACGCTCGTCCTAGTTGCTCCCATGTGGGCAAGACAACCGTGGTTCCCACACCTACGGAGGATGGCGGTGTGCGCGCCCATCAAACTTCCAGCCTGGTACAACCTACTGTCCCAGCACCAAGGTCAAACATTGCACCAGCAACCCAACTCAATGAACCTGGCAGCATGGCTCCTGAGGTCATAGAGTTTGGACATCTCAATTTGCCTCAGAGGTGTATGGACATCCTAAAGGAATCTAGGAAACCAAACACAAGGCACTGTTACTTTGACAAGTGGAAGAGGTTCGTTATCTGGTGCCAGAGTAGACAAATCAACCCTGTTGATTGCACTCCTTCCACTATTGTTACATACATGCTCCATCTGCTAGATGCAGGACTGGTTTTTAACTCACTTAAAGTACACCTGGCAGCCCTGTCGGCATACACCACTTCCCATAGCAAGATCTCGTGGTGGAAAGTACCAGTAGTTAAAGCCTTCATGGAAGGAGTAAAGAGACTTCACCCTCCTATTTCAAACCCACCACCAGGGTGGGACCTTAATGTGGTGCTAGCCAAGCTCATGGGACCCCCCTTCGAACCCATGCATAAAAGCAGTCTCAAACACCTGACTTATAAAACGGCCTTCTTAGTAGCTATTACTTCTATAAGAAGGGTCAGTGAAATTCAGACTCTGTCAGTGCAGGATCCCTTCTTTACTGTCCATAAAGACAAACTGGTTTTGCGCACACACCCTAGGTTCTCACCTAAATTTATATCAAAATTCCATGTAAACCAATCCATCGAGCTTCCGGCATTCTTCCAGGACCCGCAAAGCTCGGCTGAGGTGAAACTACACACCCTAGATGTGCATAGGGCGGTCCTCTACTATGTAAATAAAACCAGACCGCTAAGAAAAACAGATCAACTGTTTGTCTCCGTAGCTACAGGCAGAGAGGGGGATCGCGTCTCTAAAGGTGCCATCTCGAAGTGGATTATTAACTGTATCCAGCTGTGTTACTCACTCTCTGAAAGAACTCTGCCTTTCACGCCAAGAGCCCACTCTACTAGAGGCATTGGGGCCACTCTGGCTTTCATTGCAAATGTACCCCTTGACACCATTTGCAAAGCAGCTACTTGGAGCTCTATTCACACTTTTACTCAGCATTACTGCATTGACACCCATTCCAAGGCAGATATACAAGTGGGACAAGCGGTTCTAAGACACTTATTTGCTCATGACCCTTCTCATATCCCACCTCCTTCTTCAGGTACTGCTCGCTAATCTATGCACAGCATGTGATCTAAGCAGATTCCACAAGCCTCAGAAGGGATACATTACTCACCGTAATCGTATTTCTGATGCTTGAATCTGCTTAGATTCACATGCGATCCACCCTTCCTCCCCTCTGAGAGAAGGCGCATGATTGCTTGTAGTCTTACCTTTCTGTCTATCTGCTTGGATTATCTGTACTCACGCTACTCCTCATGCTACCTCATGTCAGAAAAAATACAATGTGAGGATCCTGGACGCGTGAGGGATCTTGGGTACAGTGGACGTCACACTAGGGATAGTATTGCTGGCACACCCTGTGTCGACGCCCATTTTCGGTTTCGAAAAACAAACTGTAATACTCCGCAGCTTCCACTAGATGTCGGCCTATGCACAGCATGTGCATCTAAGCAGATACAAGCATCAGAAATACGATAACGGTGAGTAATGTATCCCATATATATATATATATATATATATATATATATATATATATATATATATATATATATTAGCAATACAATTCAGAAAATAAGTAAAGCAATTGAATTCACTTATATTAAAGCAGAATAGAAAACACAGGAAAAAGAACAGTTTTGGTTTGTGAACAGAATAGCGTTTAGGTCAATATTTCCCCCTGCAAAGTTCTTTAAGGTACAAATGAGCAATCCTACACAGATGTAAGTAATCAGCAGGTATTCAGGAATGAAAGACAATGGCCCTCATTATGACCCTGGCGGAAATCGCGGTGCTAAATGCACCGCGGAGCACGGCGGAAAGCTGCCGATAGCGCCATGGAGGTTGGCGGATTTTCCGCCCCATGCCGACCTTGGCGGGGCGGTAAATCCCCATTCCACCCTTCCCCATTCCCATTTTTGCCCCATAGGGTATAATGGGAGTGGGGAAGGCGTTAATTGCGCCACCGCAAAATACGGTGGCGTAATTAACATCAAGGTCCCGTAGCGCCATGGATTTCTCCGCCCGGAAAAACCAGGCGGAAAACGTTCCATGGCGCTACGGGAACTCGTAGTAGGGCGGACGGTAAACCAGGCGGAAAACGTTCCATGGCGCTACGGGAACTCGTAGTAGGGCGGACGGGTCCGCCGCGAATAACGCTGGCGTAAACCCACTCCGCCAGGGTCGTAATGAGGGCCAATGTCTAGAGTTTAAATTCAATCTTCCCTCCCCAAACAAGAGAGAAACCCGTTTTTGTAAATAGACACTTTTAAAATGGCAGGTGAAAATGGCTTTGTGACACAATGCAAAGTGGGCAAAAATGCTTAAGTGGATAGAAATGTGTAGGAAAGCAACACTAAACAGGTCCTAACAAACATAAGCTACAAGCTAAACAACAGTACACACTTTAGTTCAGAATGGGATTTGAGAGGTAGCTAAGGGTCTTAGGTATCAGTGAGAGTTGAAATGTCTTTTCTATCTATAAAATTGAAGGAGTTATGGAGGTTTTAGTGAGAGGCGTTTTTGAAAAATAGGCGCGAAAATGAAAACAGAAATTCAATTTTTAAAATTACAGATTGGCTTTATTACACTATATTAATGACTATGAAAAAGAGAATGCCACCCGGGAATCTCCACAGTTACGTGGCCACCATAACCCTTCACGTGGTGGATACTCCATTTCTTTCTGGTATTTACTTTAGTTACTCAAAATCACTAATGACTCATGGTTTTGTAAAACAAATTAGAAAAATCAGCACAAGAATGGTTCTGACAATACTAGGGTTCTGAAAAGATGGGATGGGTTGAGATTGGGATAAGACAATGCAAATATACTATGGGTCACTGTTCTTCTTATTAATACTTACAGTCTCTTGTGATTAAAGGTGGACCGTCAGGGTTCTGGTCATTGGATCGGGTCAGGTCTAACGGCAGCAGGGCACCTCTGGCGGGATTGGATCAGCAGTGCGGTTCTGGTCAATTTTGGACTGCACCTCAGAATGGATTTGGATGGGCCCTTCTGGTCACTGGACACGGTAGATAGCAGGATGCAAGTTTCAGCAGGCAAGCCTTAATGGTAGCAAGCCAGATTGAATCAGACTTAAATCCCCTCAAGTTTGGGATGGTTGAATTTGGATCTAGCTAGAAAGAGTTCAGCAATGCTAAAGTCTGGATTCTGCAAGAAATCTGGAGTCAGCTGCAAGGTGAAGAGTTCTGGACAAGATGAAGAAGTCAGGAACAAAGCGCAGGGTGGAAATCTGGATGTGTTCAGGAGGCAGTGTCTGTTATGTGTGGTGAAGTTCCTATATTTATCATACCAAGTGACATCACCAAGTTTATGTTGTGGGCAGAATTTCAAAACACACCCCCACGGCTGTGAGTGGCCACAGGCACTTGCCTTGTTCTGGTTGGCAGTCAGAACAGAGCTGGCATGTTCATGATGGGATTTAGGAACTCCCACATTGATTTTGACTAAAACCTAACTTTTGCACAAATGTACATTTCTAAAATTATGTCCCCCAATAAAATCAAATGAAAAATTAGACCATCCAGACCAGAGATGACTTTTTCAGTTTGTAATCCTGAACTATTTATTTTTATGACAACCTATATGTCAAATTACACAATAACAAAATATATTTATATAAAATATGGCTCTTTGAACTTAGAAAACAAACACATCCCTCCAGGCAAACTTCATTCACAACTTCTTCATACATTCATCACATTCACAAAAAAATAGAAAACAATGATATTTTGTTCATATCACAATAGAGAGCATTTCTTCGTTTCACACTCGATTAATTTACAATGTGTCCATCTGTCAACATTCAGAGGATAGAAGAACTGTTTGTCGACATGTTTTGGTTGAGTTCTTGAAGTGGGCAATAACTTCCCTTTGTGTATTATGTTCAACCTTCTTCAGGACAAGAGACGATCGCCAATTCCGCGTGGTCTCATAGACGAGTGGGGGTGTGTGTAAGGCAAAGAGGCCTAGGTCTCCTCTGATTTTTTCAGTGGCTGGCGTGTCGGTTCAATGGAGTAAATCCCGGCGTGAGAGGTCTCTTTTAATGAGTTCCACGTCGTGCATCTCAGTTGAGGGGCTCACAGAATAGTCAATTCATCCGAGCTGGGGGTACGATAAGATTCTAGGTTCTCTGGAGTAAATCCCTTGGGAGAGTGTGCACGTTGCTGGTTAATCGCAAGTCACTGGAGTCACGAAATCGGTGTGACCTCAGCTCTATCCGTCGGTGTATGCATCTGTTGACGCTCCTTTGCCACTGATCGCGGCGATCCGGCGTACGTTCCGAATAGCCGCGATCAGTGGCAAAGGTGCGTCAACAGATGCATACACCGACGGATAGAGCTGAGGTCACACCGATTTCGTGACTCCAGTGACTTGCGATTGACCAGCAACGTGCACACTCTCCCAAGGGATTTACTCCAGAGAACCTAGAATCTTATCGTACCCCCAGCTCGGATGAATTGACTATTCTGTGAGCCCCTCAACTGAGATGCACGACGTGGAACTCATTAAAAGAGACCTCTCACGCCGGGATTTACTCCATTGAACCGACACGCCAGCCACTGAAAAAATCAGAGGAGACCTAGGCCTCTTTGCCTTACACACACCCCCACTCGTCTATGAGACCACGCGGAATTGGCGATCGTCTCTTGTCCTGAAGAAGGTTGAACATAATACACAAAGGGAAGTTATTGCCCACTTCAAGAACTCAACCAAAACATGTCGACAAACAGTTCTTCTATCCTCTGAATGTTGACAGATGGACACATTGTAAATTAATCGAGTGTGAAACGAAGAAATGCTCTCTATTGTGATATGAACAAAATATCATTGTTTTCTATTTTTTTGTGAATGTGATGAATGTATGAAGAAGTTGTGAATGAAGTTTGCCTGGAGGGATGTGTTTGTTTTCTAAGTTCAAAGAGCCATATTTTATATAAATATATTTTGTTATTGTGTAATTTGACATATAGGTTGTCATAAAAATAAATAGTTCAGGATTACAAACTGAAAAAGTCATCTCTGGTCTGGATGGTCTAATTTTTCATTAGCTTTATCGCTTTGCCTGATAGACCACAGACTTAAAAGCAGGCGTCCCTTATATATTTGTTCCCCAATAAAATCAGACACATACATTGCATATTTGATAGGTTATGTTCACATTCAATCCTCATCTCTGTGAGAGCTGCCTTTGTCATTCTATAGAATTGTATCAATTTTAATCATAACAATCTGGACTAATAACTTCTAATTCAATACAGATCTGGGCGATTATCACTGGATCATATATATACAATCTTAGACTGGCATCATTAATAGTTTTGCTACAATCAGGCTTTTCCTCTAACTTTGATTCCTTAGGTGGTACAGGGTCCATTAATGTCTTCAAAGCAAAAGTCTAAAATTAGGTTAACATCTACCAATTTTTAGATGTATCCTCCTTCAGGTTGCACAGTTAAAGAGTTTCACATTTAATCACAAATAAAGGTTTAACATCAAAAAGTTCCATCAGTTTTTTTCTTTTCTTTGTAACTCCTCTTCACAGGCAACAGCTGTCACAGTCCTTTGATCAGGGAGGTGTGTCCTCCTGGAGAGGGAAGCTCCCCTGTAGAGATCAGAAGGCAGCTTGTCAACATGCGGGAACCATTAAGGCTTCCTGTAGCAAGGGAGTGTCAATTTTGAAGTGTCAATCTTTCCCAGGCTGTCACTGTCAGGTCAGAATTAAGTATTTACTTAACTCCAATACTGGGTTGCTTTAAATTCACTTTACAGTCCTTTCATTTCACACATATAAAATAAGCACAGTTTATAAGGGATTTGACCATTTAAAAGAATTAAGCCCTTCACAAACATGCTTTAAATAGGCACATTTTGCAATTTCTTCAGGAAAAAGAAACACACTTAAACTGGATTTTTGCTGGGCTGGTGTTTCAGAAAAATACACTTCTTAGCTGCTGTAGTCAGTGAGGCCCTGTTTTCTCTGAGCCACCTTAAAAATCTGTGATTTCAGCCCATTTTTCATTTCAATAGCTCACTGGAAAAATGACTGAAATTAGCGCCAAAACACCACTTTGAAGGTTGCATTTGATTAGGAAAGCTGTATTTTAAAGGCATTTTCGGATTTTAGCCCTTCTGTGGCCTTGCTTCATGTGACAGGTGACAGCACCCACTGCCATTCAGTGAGTCCTGTTTTTACACCAACTTTGATTTTGTGTGGTAGGGTGTACAGCCTTTTTGTGATTTATGAACTATGCACAGTTTTGCAGATATGGCGCGCACAGGCTTTAGCACATCCATTTTTGGCAGTTTCCTTTCCCCCATTGGCAAAGGGGTGTAGTGGGGTGCGCACTGGCATGGGTAAAAATATCCCACACATATTGGGGGACATCTTGCCATATATGACAACATGGGAGCAAGATTTGGGGATTCCAATAAGGGAGGAGATGTGGGAACAGACCTGGCCCTGCATGCTAAAAAGCTCTAAATGTGTGGCTATTATAGAATTGGCAAATAATGTATGTTTCGGGTGGTATATGACACCACACCGCCTACACTCAATCAACCCCGCATATTCTCCTTTATGCTGGCTGAAATGTGGGCAGGTTGGGGATCTGGGGCACATGTGGTGTTCCTGTCCAAAGTCAAGCATCTTTTGGAAATACATTTTGAGCCATATTAAGGACATAATGGGTGTTCAATTACCCCTCAGCCCAGCAGTGATACTATTGGGCGCAACAGTGGAAGGTAGATATGACGCCAGTGGGAATCGCGCTGCCCTCATCACCCACATGCTCGGTGCAGCAAGGATCATGCTGGCCCATGGGTGGAAGAATGAACAGGGTCCCATTGTGGCCATGTGGTGGGTAAGAATGTGGGGTATTATGGCAATGGAGAAAGTGACTGCCCTGGCTAAAGGTACATACCACAGGTTTATGACAACCTGCATCCAATTTCACGAATTTGTGGCAGATAAAAAACAGATTTACTTCAGGCCCACGATGCTCTGTAACTACTCAGTACTTTAAAAGCAACCTGAAGGAAATGTTGCTGACCCTGCAAATAGGAATTAAAACCCAAGAACTGGATATTCAACAATGGGAGAACCCTGAAAAACCACCCAAATGAGCAAAGAATTTGAAGGGAGGGAGAAGGAACAACGGGAGGTTTGGTTATATAAAAGTTAAAATGTTGTGAACTTGAATGACAATGTAGAATGAAAAGGGGGAGCTATGTGCGAATGGTTATACTCTGAAATAATCACTATATGCTTCCATTATGACTAATGTAGTTGACAGTGCTATTAAATAAAGTTTATAAAAAGGCTCACGTATCGTGGAGCACTGCGTGGAGTGCCTGAGGCGAGTGCAGTCTGGAGTATGATGTGATGTGCTCATATAATGGCTGCAATTAATTGGCCAAAAAGTGCTAGACTGTCATCAGTAACACTTGACATCTTATCGATGATCTCTGAGCAATGGGACACATGAGTGTCTAATGCACTGGAAAACGAAACTGTGCATCTTTGGGAGTTTACACCCAATTACAGGTCTTTAAAGATGGCAGGGCAATAACATAGCGGGGACAGCCCACAGCTGCGCCATCCCACAGACTCCGGCTTCCACCACCACACCAGTCGTACTGGATGCTAAACTTGTGCCCGCTCTCCCGCCACCTCCCCGAGGTGCCCCGTGGTTTCCCTGAAATAAGGAGGCAGGACAAGTTGTCAAAGGTGAAAGTCACAAATGCTGCAGCAAGCTTTATTGTACTTCTAGCCAGGAGTTAGCTTACTGGTGATCCGTTTCTCCACCACACCTAAGGATTCTGCGCTTGGTGTAGCTTCCTAAGCCCCTGCCCTGCCAGCGTCTGAAGGACCCTCGGGTATGTTCCCTCCCTCCCTAGCCTTTCCCTCTCTATCCATAGCCGTTTTCTTTTTTTTATTTTCTCTTCATCACATTTGATCCTTCTATTAAAGTTTTTCTTTCTTCACATTCTAGCCTTCTATTCATTGGTTTTCTTTCTTCACATTCGTTCCTTTTATTCCAGTTTTCTTTTCTTTCCATTCTATCCTCCTTTTGTTTGTTTCCTTCCTTCTCATTCTACTACTATCTTTTCCTTAGTTCCTATCCCTCCCTTCTATCCATTGGTTTCCCCTTTTACTTTCTTTCATTCCCCCCCACTCCGGGCCCCTTCCCTCCTTCTAACCCGTTGCCAATTCTACCATCCCCGAATATCTTCACTCCCCATGTGCTTTCTTCCCCCTTTTTGTCCTGCCCCCCCACTATAGCATTTCTCAATTCTTCATGTTCCCCAAATACCTAGGGTTCCCTCCCCAGTTCCTTCTATGCACCCCCATCTGAGTACCCACTGCTTTGCCTGCACCCCCACTCCTTCCATCGCTAGTCAATTCCATCCCCAGTACCCTCCTTCCACCGAACATCCACTACCCCAAGCCCAAGTCTATTCAACCACCCAGTTTGTTCCAGTCCTGAACTCCTCCCTTCCCCCAATGACTTTCCATCCCCCAACTCTTTCCCATTCCCCAACAGTTCCCATTCCCCAACTCTTTCGCATTGCCAACTCATTACATCCGCCAACTCTTTTCATTTCCCCAGTTCTTTCCTTACCTAAATGCTTCCTTTCCCCCAATTCTTATCCCTTCCCCAATCCCTTTCGTTTCCCTAATCCTTTTCCGTTCCCTAATTCTTCCAGTTCCCCACTACTTCCCACTACTTCCTGTTCCCCACTACTTTCCGTTCCACACTACTTCCTTTCCCCATTAGTTTTCATTCCCCCTTAGTTTACTTCCCCGTTTGCTTTCATTCCCCTCTCACAAGCTTTCCACCCTCTACCCCATTCCCTGGGCCTCCCCCGAATCTAGTACTTCTGGACGCCATTCTTTCTAAGCTAGTGGCTGCGCAGTTCCCTTGTGGTATCTGCTAGCGCTTTCTACTGGGGTCGACCTGTGACTCCGCCATGACTCTCTGCGAGTTATCGGCGGCAGAGAGTTCCCCCCAGTCACCTGGTTGTGGCTTGCCCTGGGACAAGGGAATTACAACTAACTTTCACCTAGCACATGCACCCACATTCACCACAAGCATTGATGACATCAGAAAGGCCACCCGAACTGTGTCCGGTGGCGTGATGACAATGGAGGGTGGCTCAAACTCCTGGCTCTCACCCTTGCGTGAAGTCCTCTCTCGTACAGTCTGTAGGGCATATGGGCTCCTTAACCGGAGGCCCCCCGTCTCCCGGCCGTGGCATCACAAATATGTTTAAACGACTCCCAATCAGCTCCATCCATGGAGGGCCCCATCAGAGGACAACAGCATGTTTAAAGTAATAGTAAAATTAAACCCCAATCCCACCCCCTTGTTGTAGTTAGCCCCTTCTGTCTCACCCGATGCTCCTCGCCCCATGCCCTGTTCATTCGCCCCCACGCTAGCCAAGGCATCGCTCAACTCCATGAACTTTAAGGCCACCCCTACATCTGACAGGTGTGTCCTAACCCCCACAAAGTAGCCCGGCATTTTCAAAGTGATTAGGGGATGCCTGATCCAACCCATACACATACTTTTTTTTAAATGCTCCTATTTTGGTGTTCAACTTTCTTCTGGAAGTCTCAATACCTTTGTGATAGAGAGCCGCCCCCCATGCTTGTCTGGGGATTATCTCGGACCATAGTAGCTCTGCGCCCCGAAACCTATTGCCCATCTGTGTCAGAGTTCCCCACATGGTGCTTAAAGGCATGGTCTAGTAAAAAATGTTATTGTCCCTACGGGTCGGCCATGTTTTTTTAAGCCTAAGTGGCTCGATTTTAGAAAACTTTCCTATGGACCTTACCCGAGTTTTCGTCCATTAAACGCACGCGAAAACAAGCACCAGGGAGCCGCCATTTTCTGATAATCCTATCTTTTCCCCGATCGCCCTGGCTGACCTGCTTTTGCAGCACTAAATAAATTCCCCCGCCCCTGAGCCTGTCATCAGCAGACTCGTACCGCCCATTTCCCAACGCCAAAGCACTTCTCGTGTCAACATTCGCTGCGCTTCAGCTAATGACGTGTCGCCATGGAAATGGCAGGACGCCTCTTTCCTCAATAAGTATAAACAGACCGTTTCACAACACACAGCAGCAGATTTTCGATTCCATTCCTCTCTCTGTGTTACTTTGAGTATTCTGTGACTCGTTTCAGTGCTCTGGTCAGCTACCCTCGCCGCTTGTAGCCCGTGTGAACAGATACCAGTACCACCGCTATAAATTATTTTAGTTTGTTTAACACACAATGGCTACAATAATGCCCTACATGTACGAGCCCGAGTATACCGAAAAGGAACTACTGGAAAGGGAAGCACGCGAAAAAGATGGGGATTCGGACGGCAGTTGGCAGGACGAATCAACAGATGAAGAGCCTGGGCCTAGTCGAATGGACGGCGTCTCCACCTGGTGCACATGCAATCGGTGCGAGCTAATGCCAACTGAGGACGAGAACTGCTGCTGCCGAGAAAACTCGGGATGCCTGGCCTACATTTCGGAAGGCGAGCCACGACCGCAATGCATCACCGAGCTGCCAGACTTCAGGGCAGCCTGCCTCACACGGGCCGTGTTGAGAATAATGATGGTGCTTATGCACGAACTTCGAGCAACTGTTCGTCCTCGTAATCCGAGTAACGAGTAAGTATACTCTGCTTGTCATGCCACTCCTATTTCATGTTCTTCTACTATATCCAAAATTACATCTACATATCATTGTAATGCATGTAAGTCGTTCAGTAGTGTGCATTGTCTAGATAGCATTTGTCCGTGTAAAATGTCATTAGTTACAAGAATTGTCATTGACAACAAACGTTTATTAAACTTATCTTGGTCATTTAAAAACAGTTTGTTTCATTCCTTTTCACAGGTGGTACAGGCTGGTGGCCTATCGTTCCTTTACATGGTGGCTTCACGGGAGGCTTGGACACCGCGTTCGAAGAGTGATACCCGCCTGTGCCGTTCGTGCCATTAGAGAAACGTTCCCGAGTGACAGCGATCAGTACAGGGGATTTTCTCTCGCTGTGCTGCAACCTGACCTGTATAATCTTTAAAGTCTTGTATTTTTGTGTCATGAAAATAAGATACAAAATAAAACACCACATATATTTTAACAACGGTTGTCTCAATTTTTTAAATGATTCAAGTGTGTCTCCATTCAAGGATGGACGTCAGACATCTGTGCTCCGAATGGTTGAAGGTCTGGTCGCTGTGAAGCAGGGTGGTCACTATCTATCTAAGCTAACATAACATATTCTCGATAATGCATGCACTAAATAACACTTGTTCAAAGTCTTTCAGTAGGTTATGTCTCTATAAAAGTCACACATATATCTATACTAACAATTACCATTGGATTATACAGGCCTTAGGGTCTTGACCACTATAATACACCGGTTGAAGTGTGGGTCTGTGCTCACAAGAATCTCCGGTATGTGGCATTTGTTATTGATAAGCAACGATATACTATCATTGATATAAAGGCGATATACTGTATATTGATATAAAGGCGGTTCGCGCCGGTGGATGCGCGCTGGCATGGGGGGCTGTCAGGGGCGCGAAAGGCCAAGGTGCCAAACTACATGTACACTTCAAAAGGTGACCCACGGCAAGGGGCCATCGGTCACATGGCCTCCTCAGACCCCGTGTCTCCAGCCAGGCCTCCCCTGAGGCAGGCCGCCCCCCTGCAATCCACATAAGTGTGTCTCCATTCAGCAGTCTTCCTGTGCCTTATCTGCACGCCCCAGGCCCATCCATCCCACCCCCCTCTATCAAAGGCGGTTCGCGCCGGTGGATGCGCGCTGGCATGGGGGACTGTGACGGCCGCAAACGGCCAAGGTGCCAAACTACATGTACACTTCAAAAGGTGTCCCACGCCACGGGGCCATTGTTCACATGGTCTCCTCAGACCCCGTGTCTCCAGGCAGGCCTCCCCTGAGGTAGGCCGCCCCCCTGCAATCCACATAAGTGTGTCTCCATTCAGCAGTCTTCCTGTGACTTATCTGCACGCCCCAGGCCCATCCATCCCACCCCACTGTATCAAAGGCGGTTCGCGCCGGTGGATGTCCGCTGGCATGGGGGGCTGTCAGGGGCGCGAAAGGCCAAGGCGGCAAACTACATGTACACTTCAAAAGGTGTCCCACGCCCAGGGGCCATCGGTCACATGGCCTCCTCAGACCCCGTGTCTCCAGCCAGGCCTCTCCTTGAAGCAGGCCGCCCCCCTAAGACCACGACATACATACGTCATTCATTCACAAACACACCCCTGTTTCTAATACTTTATAAACCACTTGATATGTCTCATGAGAACATCTTTGTGCTTTGCAAGTCAACTCCTGAACGTGTTACCTGGCAACCACTGAGATCTACGCTAATCTGCTCGTCGTCGTGCTATCCGTGAACTTCTGTGACCGCTTAGAGCAAACCCATCAGTGTGCTACCCGTGGCCACCCACCTATTCTCCTGCAACATACTGCTCTGCTTGCTGAATCCAACTGTTTGTTGGTCAAGGTAAGGCCATGTATCCTAGTCATATTTCGCAGATTTTTAAATTTCTATCTATTTACGAGTTGAATACACAATAGTGCTAGGTTCATTGGTCTCATTGCTATTGACTTGAGTTTCCATTGCTATGCTATCAATAGATCTATTTATTTTCATCTGTGTCTATTGTCATCGAATTGCACCCTTCGGGGGTCCAGTCTATAATGTAAGCATGTTTCCTTCTCGTGCAATACAGAACATCCAAGGGATGAGTCACATGTTCAGTTTTTAGTCACATCATTTATACATTTCTGCAACTTATGCAAATACTAAGCCGCACATAATGAACTGGTATAGTTCCTGCGACCAAAACAAACCTTGCATTGATCATTGTATGATTCATTTACTTTTGTATCAAATCTTTATTCTTGAAGATTGTATAATAATGTTGATATTTACTTTTCAGATTTATCAACAATGCCTACCTGTTCGATTAGCGGTTGCCCTTCGAAGGCCCATGCTAAATCTGAAGGCACTACAATGCATGTATTCCCGAAAACTGTTGATCGAATAAGAGAATGGGTCAGACATTGCGGATATCCACTGGATGAGCTGGAAAGTAGAGTCCAACAAGTCTCACAGGACAAGAGGGGTGATCGATACCGCATCTGCAGCCGGCACTTTTCCTTGGACACATACACAACTTCTTGGGTAACAAAGAAGAATAAACGGCGAACGACACGGAAATTGCGCGAAAACGCTATTGCCACTCTATTCGTCCACATTCCGCCACCGGTGAGTCAAGTGTCCGGATTTAGCTTTAGGCCTTGCGGTAGTGTGTAGGTAGCCGAATGGATTAATTGATATTGTAGGTGTTCTATCCCTTGTAATCATTTCGATATTGATATGAGTGTATAGTTTTTTGAATAATGACATTTATCAATATATTCTTTTTCGATTTCATAACCCACAAACACAATGTATATATATATGGGGACAGGGAACTGTGCTGTATTGAGCATTTTTCAAGTATTCTGTCGGCTTACATGGCTATTTTTAATATTGGCATTTCATTATCAATCATTAATTGACCTTTACAACTTCTTGACTATCCCTTCAATCTGAAGCAAGAACATTCTACATCCTTGACGTGGTCGCAGTTATCAACCACTTCTAGCGCGTATCAGGTAATCTTACTAGGCTAATCCGCTACATACTTGTTTTATGCATGTCAAGTAATAGTTTTATTCTATCGTGTAATTACTTTACTGAATGTTTGGTTACTGCTTTCCAATTGATATACACCTTAGTTATCGTCCACTGGTGTTTGTTTTCAGTTCTAATTAGTGTTATCCATACTAATGCAAGTACTGTCTTTCAGGGAGATGCTGAAGCGTCCGCCACATCTGCAACATTTCTAGATGTTCTTCAACAGCAGGAGGTATGGATACTGACAGCTCCATCGAGCGTCATCATCAGAGCTGGAATTCTTGTCGTTTGATTGTTCTACACAATGGTTCGTTCGTGGTTAGCCGTTGATATGTACCTGTGCTGTCGACCCCAGGTGTGTGTTATGTTTTCACAATTGTAATCCTCACTAATGCAAGTACTATGTTTCAGGCAGTTGATGGAGCGTCAACCCCTGCACTTGAAGCAGAGCCTGACATTCAAGTATACGAATCGGCGCAACAGCTTTCGGAAGTGCGCACTACATTTGCAACATCCATAGATATTCTTCAGCAGCACGAGGTATGGATAATGACAGCTCCATCATGCGTGATCATATAACGTGATTCCATTTGCTATACTTTCTTCCCTATTAACACAAGTCTGTGTTTCAGGGAGAAGACAAAGCTTCCACCACAATCACAACATCTCATTTAGATGATGCAGATGTAAAGGAATTGTTGAAAAAAGTCGATGAAATGTGATCATATTTAGATTTTCCTTGATTCTTTTGGACAATCCATCATTGGCGGTTATCTCTTTATATGTACCTGTGCGTTCGACCCCAAGTGTGTGTTATGTTTCCAATATTGAAAACCATACTAATCCAAGTACTGTGTTTCAGGGAGACGACGGAGCTTCCACCACAATCACAACATCTCATTTAGATGATGCAGATGTAAAGGAATCGTTGAAATAAGTCGATGAAATGTGATCATATTTGGATTTTCCTTGATTCTTTTGGACAATGCATCATTTGTGGTTATCTCTTTATATGTACCTGTGCCGTCGACCCCAAGTGTGTGTTGTGTTTCCAATATTGAAAAGCATACTAATGCAGGTACTGTGTTTCAGGGAGATGCGGATGCCTCCTCTCCAATACAACCATTCATGGCAGTCCATGAAGAGCCAGAGGTATTGATACTGACAGTTCCATCGAAATAGATCATCACTGGTCGAATACTTGTCGTTTGATTGTTGCACACAATGTTTAAATCGTGTTTGGCTATTGAGATGTACCTGTGTGTTCGTCCTCACGTGTGTTTTATGCTAACAATATTTTGATACATAGTAATGAAAGTACTATGTTTCAGGGAGACGATGGAGCCTCATTCCGTGCTGTCTATGTGGATACAGAAAATATAGTCGTTGCAGCGCAAGAGGAAGGGAGGACATGCGGAAACGAATCATAGCTACAGCGTGCAAATGTTGAAGGTCGGGTCAAAAAAGTTGCAAAGAAAAAAAACAAAAAAGAAGGTTAGTTACAAACAGTTCATAACTTTAAAAAAATGTTTGTGCTGGGGACTATTTTATGTTTTTTTCCAGTCAATTCTACTAAACTCCATCTTGTGTTTAAACTGAACATCCCTTTTCCAATCTCTCCTCCAGTTACCCGTGGGTGTCAGAACTATACACACACAGACAGTGAAGCGAATGAGAGATGTGGCTTGCCAGACCGTGTACACTATGGAGGAACTATTAATTGAGGCGAGGCGTGTTCAGGCTCGAGATGATCATGTCCAATGGCCAGAACATGAACTAACTGTGTTTGGAGACTACAGCAAAGTTGCATTGGACCATAGCTACAGTGCGACCGCACCACCACAAGAAGATGTTATTGAATGTATTGAAGATAGCTCTGAAGTGGTTGCAGATCAATTTGCACAATCTACACCCGCCAAAAATTTGCCACCAAAAAACCTGTCGACATTGTTGTGTTCTCCCATCAATGTTGAAGTAATAGATGTTGAAATTACAGAGAATGAACCAGCCACAGCATCCATAGACGCATCAGAACTTGATATCAGCGATATTACTTTCCAATGTGTTGAAATCTCCACAACGTCAAAGGCCGAAACAACGTTGACGCAGGATGACAGTCTAATGAAAGAGAGCAAATACATTGTATTGGACAGTTGTTTGATGGAAATTATAAGTATGCTGAAATGTGTGCATTCCATTAGAAGGAAAGTATGTGGGAAGCCATTGATTAATGTGACTTGTCAAATAAAAGGCAGTAACGTCAAAATAAATGCCGCCTGTAGATTAAATCATAGGTTCTTATGGTCTGCACAACCGATGCTGGGGAAACTGCCAGCAGGCAATCTAGTGTGTGCAGCTGCATCACTTTTTAGTGGCTCCAGTTTTAGAAAGTTGGAGGCTTTCTTTCAGTTTGTGGGACTCCATTTCATTTCTAAAGCGCTGTACTACATATACCAACGTGATTATCTGTTTCCGGCCATTAGTGATGCTTGGAAAATTGAACAATTGTCTCTAGCAAGTACATTCGAAGGCAAACGATTCAGGCTAGCCGGCGATGGACAGTGCGACAGCCCTGGATTTTCTGCCAAGTACTGCACCTACCACTTTCAGGACATGGATAGTAAGAAAATTGTGAGTTCGGTGGTCGTGCAGGTAACACAATGTACGTCCTCAGTGGCCATGGAGAAACTAGGTTTTATAAAATCAGTGGAATATCTACAATCGAGGGGAATGCACATCGACCTCATAGCCACGGATAGACACGTTTCAATTGCCAAGACAATGAGAGAGCAGTTCCCACACATTAAACATCAATTTGACGTATGGCATCTTGCTAAATCAATCAATAAGAAAATCTCGGCTGCAGGGAAAAAAAGAGGTTTTGAAAGTATTTTGCAGTGGTCACATTCTATCACCAACCATCTTTGGTGGAGCTCAAAAACTTGTGAGGGGTCAGTGGAAATACTACTTGAAAAATGGCGGTCACTGATGCACCACTGTACCAACGTTCACCGCTGGACAGCAAATGAACATTTCCACCAATGTGAACATGGCCCTTTGTCCCCAGAGGAGGCACGGAAGAAGAAGTGGTTGATTCCATCTTCAACGACACGACACACAAAGCCATTGAGAAGATTGTTTTCGAAAAAACTCTATCAAGAGATTTGAGAGGACTGACAGAATTCTGTCACACAGGAGATTTGGAGGTGTTCCACAATATGTGCCTAAAGTACAGGCCAAAGCGCTTGCATTTTAGCTTTCGGGGCATGAAACATCGCACTCTACTAGCGGTCTTGGCCCATAACAGCAATGTCGGACGTGAACAATCTAGGACTAGGGATAAAGTAAGGATGCCTCGCTACACTAAGGTGTTTTCAAAACAAAGTAAGCAATGGGTGATCAAACCAGTCTATGATGAAATGCAGTTCGACTTTGTGAAAGGCCTTATTGTTGCTGTGTTAGAGAAGCACAGATATGGAATTTTGGACGTTTCTGTGCAGAGCAGTGATCCATTGCCACCGAACATTGCGACTGTGCCATGCCCACCCGAAGCAAAGCTGATTGTGAAGTACAAATCCCGGTTTAAATAATTGCAATACGATTGTCTTTTTGTAAATAAATGTTATTGTACAGTGTACCTGTAAACCTAACCCCTACCTTCACCATCATGGGTGGCGAACAAGCTGGGTGTCATCTTTGAATTCTCTCTAGTCACCTCACATATGTGTATGTATATATTTTTCTCATGTCTCATCTCATGTAAATGTAAAAGCTGCGCACTGTTAACGGAGGGGAGGCTTGCGTATTGCAAATAATAAAACAAACAAACAATAAATCTCACTTTTAACTCAACTCCTGTGGTACCTTGTACTTTCCCTAACCTTCCGCCAAATATTAAATGTCTCAATTTGGGCTGCAAAGCTCACAGACAACGGGGACAAAATTGGGGCACTTAGAACGCGCCAGCCAAGCGGGCCGTGGCATTTGGGAGAGAAGCCAGTTCGCATTTGCACATTGAGGCGCACTACATAGACGGATTCTAAACTTGAAGTTCTCACAGATGCCTATACTACGTGATGTTGCAAATAAAGAATGCGAAGGACAGCGCCCAGAGAAGGCCCACAAGTCGCACTGGAAGTATAAGGGTCTATTGTTTTTTGACCTTGAGACAGGGACCATGCCGAAAGAACTACATTTGAAGGGAGTGCGCAATAACGTAAGAGACGATAAGGCAGAAAATTCAGAAACTAGACCGAGTTTCATTTTAGGTCAGTATACGAAAAATCATTGTCAAGAGCACGGTCCGTTTTACAGACTGCATTACGAAGAGACACAATGGAAATTTCAAATATAATGTAAGTAAATCTTTACACGCTTTTATACCGGAATGAAGATTTAATGAATGGATGCATGAATAAATGAATGAATGAAGAGCTAGGAAAAGCAAGTAAAACTGTTCGTAGTGGGCACATGAGCATGCAGGTCCACTGGTCTCACCGATCTCGGTCCTTGGCCCAGCCACTTTTCCCTGCACTGCCTACCTGCACTACGGGACTGTCTCTGTATCCTTCAGCCCCTTCTCCCGGCATTTACCTTGCACTTGCCACCAGCTGGCCCTATTATTTCATTTGTATTCAACTAACCATGTACAGCCCTTCCCCATGCGCGATCAGAAAGACACCTGGCCTAGTAGGATCGTTGTCTGTCTGCCCTTGTTCCCCACCTGCATCGTCACGCCTAGAAACACTTGAGTATAGGCGCGTTACAAATGCCATATCATATATCATATCATTCCTCACGCATGTAGACTAACTGTCGTTTATCATTGTGTGTTGGACTCGATTTATCTCGTTACTTTTCGCATTGATTTTAGAGATGGACATACTCCATTGAACTATCCTTGCAAGCAAATAGTTTCTGATCGGCCGTAATAAATAAAATCAGTAATATTAATGAAGTTCGGCTAGCGAGACTAATTATCAATTTTTTGTTTTCATAACAGGTATTTGATCCCATTCTGCCACTGTCATCTGTTTGAGACACCGGCGGATGGATTCTTCAGCAGACACCTACAGCTTCGTGTCAACAACTGGAGCACGATCACCATATTATGGGACGATCGCCAAGGGCCCACATGCCCTTACGCTGTATTAGTGGCTAGAAGCAACATAACAACCTTTAGGCTGGACTAGTGCCTAGTTGATGGAACAGCCTTGCGGTTCACCGTGCTTCCAAAGTGATTCTTTTTACGAAAATGAATACCCTGTGGACCATAAAGGAACAGCGCGTGACTCAAGATGAAACGGAACAGTTATTGCGGATACAGATTAAAGAAAATAAATGGCTTCCGGAGTTCATATGGCAATTGCTGAATATTCTCTAAACATTTAATGTCAAATAAATGTACTTTACCAAATGTACCGTGTTGCTGTTTCATTTTAAAGTACAGTTTCATATTCCGAATTGTGGCGCGCTGTGTTGTGAGTTGATCTGTGATGGTTTCCGGGTTCTGTGTGGAGTCGCGCAGAAGACGACTGGGCGCGTTTGCCTACGCAGCACAGTAACGTCACGGGGAGAGGCGGGGAATATGAATGTTTTGATAATGTCAGGCTCAGGGGTGGGGGAATTGATTTAGTGCCGCAAAAGCAGGTCAACCAGGGCGATCGGGGAAAAGATAGGATTATCAGAAAATGGTGGCTCCCTGGTGCTTGTTTTCGCATGCGTTTAATGGACGAAAACTCGGGTAAGGTCCAAAGGAAAGTTTTCTAAAATCGAGCCACTTAGGCTTAAAAAAACATGGCCGACCCGTAGGGACACTAACATTTTTTACTAGACCATGCCTTTAATAGTTCCCTTCTTCCCAATGACACCAAATCGTTTCCCTGCGAATGGATGACTAGAACATCTATGGGCGCATGGTATTGTGTACAGGTGTCTAGTATCCTCCACAATTATCCCCATAACAACCCTGCTTCAGCAATCCACAAAATGTGTGTCCATAGGGCCCTCTCACCATGCCTTTGCATTGGGAAATTTGATGAAAAATTGCAGCCTTCAGTTACGCCCCGCTCTTCCCCCAGGACTCCGACTCCTTGACCTTCACCTTGTGTATGGGCGCATTATCGATACCCAATAAATCACCAACCTTAAAGTTGAAAGAGGTGACCCCTGCCTTGTGTATAGGTACGTTATAAACACCCAATCAACCACCACCAATCTGTACCTTCAACTGAAATAAGTGCATCATATAATTTAACATTGGTGTGCATCAAGCAGGCTTCCTGGTGTCATGGTACACTGCCGCTTTCTGCAGTTGGGTAACATTGTCGTGCCCCTGCTGAAGAGATAGGGTGCATATTACAACATGCTGGTTGGGGGCAACTCTAGGACAAAGCAGACAACAGTCTAAGGCACCTGTGAGGTGCATATATTGTTACAATGGGGATAAAAATGCCAGGGGTTAATGGCCACCAATTATATGAGACGGTCTGTCAGCCGGGAGATAAAAAACTAACTGGCCACTGAAAGCTATCAATAATTGTCAGCAAGTGGCTGGTGTAGAGGACCACTGTTAAAAGGCAAGTAAAGCAATCTCTTTAGAAGGCAAAGGGTAGAAAACTGCAACGCCAGCGCTCAGCCCACTGAGCTATCTCATCTCTTTAAACCAGAAAGTTAACAAGGCCATTATTGAAGTCCTCTCCCTAGCCAAACTAGCTGTGCTGAACAAGTCTATCCCAGTCGATGGAGTACTGCCACGTGGCAGGAAAAGTCAGGAGGCACCCTGCTTACCACACAGGTCGCGCACACCATACATCGCACATAACCAGCGCCTCTCTCACACTATGCACCTGGCTGTAAATATATAATGCCTTTGGGTGGTTGCCTTGACAAACTCCGTTTGGGTCGAAAGCGTCCTGTACCTAACAGTGGCCCGGAGTACAAGCGGCACGGTTGCCGCCGCTCTCCACCAATACCCGTACCGCCGGGTCATGCTTGCCCGGTAGCCACTAACATCATATAAGATCATGGCACGAAACCAGCCCACCTCACAAAATGCTGTGTCCAACATTGACCGCTTGCCATATGGGCAGATGCTGTTTGGCACATAAAAAATCCGTTATCCAACATAATCACATAATAAACCCTTATCCTCACCCACTTGCGATTCCTAAACCTTGCCTCGCCTTAGAGATACCTAATATTAAATAATTATGTACATTTAAAGCGCTAGCGTACAAGGCTTTACATGGGACATATTCCCATGCATTACTATTACTGCCAATTGAAAACAATACTTATTTATCGATCCCCTGAAGGGGACCTTGCCGGGATTCAAAGTTGTGACCTGCAGATTCAGGCAGTGCAAGCAGCGCCACTGCCGAGGGCTGTTGATATTAGTGCACGTCCAACCCCACATTACCTAATCCCCAACCAACCCGGGAACTCACGCTGCTTTCGACCTCGTTGCCATACCATCTTACTTTTGATGCCTGCGCAACCGTCATTTTGCCATAGCCCGACTCACGTGGGCGTTTTTTACGCATTACAAAATATATATTTTTCCCCCGTAGTGCAATACATTTCCAACTAGTCAACCATCACTAACTGTTTGGTCGCCTTTCTTTTTAACCTCTGCTAATCCGCTAAAGTAATTAATTTCCGTGATCATGCAGTGACAGTTTTGGCTTCTACAATCTGCACGATCTGAATGACACCAGGCCTAGTAAAATCGTGTATCTTCTCCTCCCTCTGTCTTCCCTCCTTTGGCCTGCTTAGAAACACGTGTGTACAGGCGGTTATACATGACATGTCATATCTCCACCTCCTAAAAGGTCTTGCAACCATATCCAAACTGCATCTGTACTCCATTTACTCGCATGCTTTAATAACAAGCGAAGGGCTGGGAGAATGAGGAGCCCATCGCGCCCTTCACATGCAATTCTATACGTGGCCTGCCAAACATTTGCAGCCTCAAAATGAAATTGGTGAACACTTTCTTAACTATAACTTGTAGCCGTTGCATTATCCATAGTCAACTAACAAACTGATTCCAATGGCCGGATCTGTGACACAGCGTCGTGCAATTAACGGTTTTCCGGCATGTTAGGCAGAATCATATGCAGTACCCTTTGGGAACACTACACACAATTAAGACTTCAAGTGTAAGTACAATTTCACCTTTGGTACAAGCCTGAACTACACAGTAAAGTGGTAGCGATGGCTGAGCAGCCAGACTTATCTCAAGATTAAAGTGAACAGTACAAGAGGTTACACATAGGGCAACAATTACTAGGGTTCAGATAAACACTGATTCAAGGTTTCTGAGTAAATTAATATACATTTATTTACACCATCATTTATAAAACAGTCCACTATCATAAAGCAGCAGAAAATCACAGTCTTAATATGCTACAATAACACCCAATCAATTCTGGACAAGTTAAGCTCAAAATGAAGTGTGAGCAAAATCGTCTCAGGAGGATAGCTCAGGGGAAAAGTGCTCGCCTTGGAAGCGAGACGACACGTAGCACCACGGGTTCGGTGGGTATTAAGCGCGTTATAAATAAGCTATCACATCATCTTATCAAAATGGCACACAAGCAATTTAAAAGGGAGAAAAGACAAGGTTATCCAAAATGAATAGCACCAACAAGTTATAGGCAGGGCAATTTAGAAAAGGCTACTACAACTAGGATTCAAGTCAATAGGTCTGGGCCAATGTTAATGGTTCAGAGTCTTTGCAGAGTATCACACAGTTCAGAGTAGTTTGCGGTTAAAATGTATTCAAAGGAGAAGAGAAGGACAAGCCTTCGGCGAGGCAAAAGATTTCAAGCACTATCACCCCGGTCGGACGGAAAGAACGACCGAGTTTGCACAGTACCTTAAAAGAAGAAGAATGCTGTAGCTGAGGCAGTTGTTCCTGGCAGTTCCTGCAGGCTCGCGGTTCCTGAAGCTTCAGTCGTGGTGACAAGAAGGAGGACGGCTGGAGGGTCCTGCACTGCCCAGGGAAGAAGCCAGCAGCGGAGCAAAACGATGAATAAAAGGAGCGCTCCTTAAAACCCAAACTGGTTCTCTTCCCACTGGCTATCCGATCCACTGCAGCGATGCACAGTAAATTCGACCAGGATGAGGACCGGTGTCTGGTGTTTGGCGAGCTGGTTCTTCCCACCAAGATCAAGGGGAGAAGATTCCTTGCAGATCTCCTCTGTCGTTGAAGTTTCAGGCGATTCGGACCTGCAGCAGGGCTTCACCCGGTGTCCAATAGTTGCAGCAGTCGTCTTCCTTCAGCTTCTCGTTGGTTCTCTCGTTCCAATGGCGACTCTGCCTTGCAGTCCCAGAGATGGGCTTTTTATGCACCAAATCCCCCATTCACACAACCTGGCTGTCAATCACCCAGCAGGGTGGCTTTCCTGGCAGGGCAGCCACCTAGCCAATTAAACAAGAATGCGACTTGGGGCTCCAATTAGACCCTGTGCAGGGGGCCTCAAACCCCTCCCTCACATCCTGCCTACCCAGACACTCAGGCACCTAAGGAGGGCTTCTGTGCAGAAGCCCGCCAAAGGACGGCGAACAAAGGAACCAAACCTGGTTTGGCACGCAGAGTAAAACACTAGAAAGACCTTTACAAAAAGATATGGCAAAAGAACTCGACCGGAACAAAGTTAAAATAAACATGGGTTACCGGGTTGGAGTTCGAGGCTACCACCATTGCCTCTAACGGTACTCAGGCTATTTTCATAGACTGCGGTAGAATAAAAATGGTAGATACCACTGCCACCAGCCAAATCTTAGAGAAATGGGAACATAACAATGTTCCATGAGAATCAGATAAAAGGGGATAACTATTAACCCCTCCAGTACTCTATTGGAAGATAGAGTGCAATGGGTCTGTAAATTTAAAAAGACTAATAAAGTCAATGGTAACTTTACAGGTTCTGGGAGACAGTAGTCAGTCCCAGAAAATGAGTTTAAAGTGGGAAGTCGGAAAAAGACAACCCTGTGTCACTGCACTAAATGTGCTGGGTGACACACAGTAAACAGATGTTGCCTATAAGGGGGGGGGGGGGGGATTAAGGGAATTAAGCACTTGTGTGAGAAATCTCCCTAACACGGCATCACCATTGTCAGACACCCCAGGGTAGCCTTGAAGCTCCAACATTCTGTTCATTGCCATATGCATTTCCGGATTGTTCCGCAGACCCTGGGTCCCCCTGCCCAGGGACTCCATTTGCGGGTCGCAGTTGCGACCCCGGAGGTCTCTCTTGCTACCCCTGAAAAAAAACAAATAATTAAATGTAAGTTCCTGGGCTGTGGCCAGCACCATGTGGCTCTTTATTTTTGGAGGGGCTGGCTTTCTTGTTCAGGCCTCTTAAAAAAACAGGGGGTTCCACAGGTGTAACACTTTGAGCAGTGACCCTAAATAAGAAAAACTAGGAACAACAAATAATGGGTCTCATTCTGACCCTGCCGGTCCGGAAACAAGGGTGCCGGTAAGCTTACCGGCACCCTTGTTTCCGGACTGGCATACTGCAGGTCTGCCTGCCGGAGCCGCCGTTCCCGACAGGTCTTGACCCTGCCAGGGGCAGCGGCCATGGTAGGCAGACCCGTCACGGAAGCACTGGCACCGTTCACACTTCTGGTGCTTCCGTGTACCCATTCCCATAGATTCCTATGGGACTCCACGGGAATGGGGAACAACATTTTACCGGCACCTAACTCCCGGTCCGCCGGGACTTGTAATGTCCCGGTGGCACCAGGAAGCTAGGTGCCGGTAGCTTTTTTGAGTCCGGCAGCAACCCACCGGCACGGTTACCGCCATACTCGTAATGAGGCCTAATGTGTCTTTCTGGAATTCTATACAATAATTGCTAGACTCATTTTAGGTTTATTTCACGCACCCTTCAGGGGGTGAGTCACTGATTTAGTCTGTTCTTAAATACCTCAACTCAGCCTTTCATCCTTCTGAGGTCGATAAACGAGTCCTAACACAGGTTGGGTGAGATTGTATGTATATTTGTTCTATATAAAGCGCTTAAGAGCAAGTGCTATATAATAACAAATCATTATCATTTGGCATTGGACATCTGCTTGCATTCACAGTAATTTGGTAATATGGGCCTATACACACTGATATTAACAATACATATGGTAATCCATTCTTGTATGAAATGTATATCACATTATAGTGATATCGTAACCATATATTTTTTCATAGTATACTTAGGAACAATGATATGTGATACCACTTCCTGTTTTGTCAAGGGGTGAAAGGTCGTGCTCCATCGCTTCCCGTGGTGTCACATAGGGGTGGGGGGATCAAGTGACATCACTTCCTGTGTTCTCATGAGAGGTCATGTGATGGCACTTCTGTTACCCCTGGCATTTTGGTGAAATGAAGTCCCTGCCTCGACATCCTGGGCTGGGCTTGAACCACCAACCTTTCACATCTCCCCTATATGCATAGCCAGTTTGAGCCACTCCAACTAGCGTCACTTTCTAAATGCACTCCATTCCTGGCCAATTCCTTCTTTATTGTGCTCGGCCAACCCCCCACTCGCTCCGCCTGTGACAAATGCATCTGGTCCGGTCTTACAATATGAAATACTCTGCAGACTTCCCCCAAGACAAAACATATGCCGCAACTGCAACACATAGCACCACAGAAGCACCCTCTGCCTCATACAAAGTTGGATACATGTCACTGTGAAAGAAGCCATATATCCTAAAACACCTCCACCACCTACTGGTTCCATCATAATCTATAATCCCCGATCTTTAAATGAGGTTGAACAGAGGGGACAATCGCTGAAGCTAAAACGCAATTGAAACACCCTAAAATAAATGGCGCACTTGCCATCGCTGGCTCATGCCACAAAATCCCAGAAATAAGCTGGGTCCACACATTCCACTTGCTATTCCATTCAACATGCCCCCACTTTCACCTCCTGCCCGTCTCCCGGATCGGGCCTTCCTCACCTGTGTTCCCCAGACCTGGGGAACTCGGCGGATGGGCCAGGCCACCGCCCTCGTCCGGTACATCACTAAAGTCCCTTCTTTGCGTCACCTCTGGCCTGGTTTCTCCAACCTTCTTAAAGAAGCTGGCATTACGGGTGACCGTGGCAGTCCTGTCAGAAGCAGTCACCATTGAGCCATGCACTGCCACAATGTGCATTGGACCAGGCTCATATGTTAGCAACAGTTTGCCTTGAGGATGCCTGTTTTTTACCAGCACAACATCTCCCGGGGCTAGCTGCTGGGGCTGGAGTCCTCTCCTGACGTTCTCCTGTTCTGTCCTGAGACTCCTCTCCCGTTCCACCATTGTCAAGGACGGCCGGTTCTCTCTCTCTCACTTTCGGAATTAGGCCTCTCAGACATCTTCGGAACATGGCTTCTGCCGGGGCCACTCCTGCGGATGCATGCAGGGTGGCCCTGTACTCCTTTAGGAACTGATATAACACTCCCTGCAAGCCATGTACTTTGCCGTGGGCGATGCGGAAGACCTTATTTAGCGTCCTCATGAATCTTTCCACTTCGCCATTTGCCCGAGGCCAGACAGGAGTGATCTTACGGTGTTGGATACCATACTCCTCCATCAGTTGGGCGAAACTGTCCCCCTGGAACGGTGGTCTATTGTCAGAACAGGTCTGCGGGAGGCAACACCACAGCCACCTTGTCGAATGACACTGACTCAATGAACTCCACCTCCAGATACCAGGACCATTCATCTACGACCACCAGGAAGTGAGTGTCCCGGCCTGTGGACCCCAAAATCGGTGTGGTCAAACTCCCAGGGCTTTGTCCCTCTCTGCATGGTCTCGATCAGAGGCTCCTTCTGCGCCGGGGATGCCGCCTGGCTCCATACACAGGCAGCGACAAACTCCTCAACCCACCTCTCAAGGTCTGGGAACCACTCCTTCTGTCGCAGGCGGCCCTTGGTCTTGGCAATTCCCTGTTGTCCCTGGTGTGCCAACTCGATGACCTGGGGGAACTTGCACTGTGGTATTACTATCCGGTCCCCTTGGTGTAGTAGTCGCAACTCCACAGACGCCAGCTTGTCTTTGACCCTCCACAGCTGTTCCAACGCCGATCTTGCTTCTTGAGTCCTCCGAGCCAGCGTATCCACAACCGACTTCCATGAGCCCTGTTGAAGGGCTGCCTTCAGGATGTTGAAGCATTTATCGTCGGCCGCCGCCTGTTCCAGCTCATGGATGGGCATGTAGTTGGGAGTTGCCACCTCCACCACCAGCCTCACATGGTCGTTGACCTCCTCAGCACTGATATTACCTTGTCCATCCGGGTCACACCTGGGGTGTCTAGATGAGTAGTCAGCAGCATTATTCCTGCTGCGCCAGTACACCAGGGAGACTCAATAGTCCAACAGTGCCATCATCCACCTCTCGATACTGGCAGGGGGCTTAGACGATAAACCAGCCAGGATAGGCAGCAGGGGCTTTTGGTCCATAACCACGGTCACTGGTCGTCCCAGCACATATTGGCCAAAATGGCGACATCCCCACATGACCGTCGGGGCCTCTCTCTCAATCTGGGAATACCACTGTTCTATTTCTGATAGTGCCTTGCTTGCATACGCGACCGGCCAGGCTTCACCGTTGGCATTCACCTGGGTAAGTACGGCCCCCAGACCAAACAAACTGGCATCCACCACAATTTCTGATGACAGGGCTGGGTCGAAGAAGGCCATTGTGTCCTCTGCTGTCGGCTCCCCCTTGACATCCTCAAATGCAGCCTGCTCAAGAGGTCCGCATTGCCACGTAGAGTCCTTCTTGGTTAACGCCCGCAACGGTTCTGATCGGGACGCGAGATTCCTGATGAACATGCCACGGAATGTGACCATTCCCAAGAAGCTTCGAACCTCCATAAGTTCTCTGGGGGCTGTGCCTCCATGATGTCCTTGGCCTTACGAGGATCCGGCGACACCCCCCCTTTTTTAAACATAAACCCCTAAGAGTTTGATGGTCTTCTTGAGTGTAAAGACTGGAGGGGGGTCTGTACTTCTGCTTTCTATATGGTAGAGGAGAGGCACAGAGGACCCCAGCCAAGATTCTCTATTATTGGTATCGTGGTCGAGCAATCAAGGCCTAGGTTCTCAGGAGGTGATGCAGACTGGTTCTTAAGTACATTGTAGTCCCCAAGCCCCCACAAAGGAATGTCCACACACTGTATTAGTTAAAACACAGTCTTTATATAATTCATATTCAAGGTTATGTACACTGTCATAATAACTCACTTTCTGCTCAGAAAATCAACAATGGTAAATATATACAGTTCTACAGTGGTACCACAAATATTATCAGATCTCATTAAAGTGCATCAACAATACTGTCAAAATGTCACAGGAAACCAGCAGTAGAGAGGGGAAGGAAAGCAAGATGGTTGAACAATTGGCAGAATACTGGCCTTTACCAACTAGGCACAATTCTGTGTGGAGATCCCGCCACCTGGGCAACCTGTAAAGCAAAAATGTATCACAAGCCCAGTCCATATATTGTACTACGAGTCTTATTTCTCTCTATAATAGTTCTACAGCCCCAATGTACCTGGAATTGTAGCGTTCGTCGCGGGGAATCGATAGCTCTCCTTGAGTGCCCTCCCTTTAAGGCAGGAGTCACGGGTCGTCGAACGTCCGACGGAGAACAGGGTGAACTACGGCAGTGAAGTGGCAGTTTCGTTCCTAGCGGTGCTCGTCGACGACGGAGCGTTGGTGTCCTGCAAGGAAGAGGTGTGCGGGGCACCTCGGTGACGGTAGTTCTGGACCGCAAAGAGATGTTGAAGAACTGTGGCCCAGCAAGGGCGTCGAGTCGTCAGCGTCTCTGTGGTCTTTAGGTGGCGGGAAACCCACCAGCGCATGCTCCTCGGCGCGTCGACGTTCGGGCCTTCTCCAGCGGGATAAAGCGGGCGGCGATGCAGACGAGAGCGTCCTTGGCTCAAATTAAGTTCTTAGGCAAACGGGAGCACGGCAGCTCCAGTTGGCGATGACGGTCATCGACAGTGGCGGACAACAGTCCGGGCGCTTCTCCTTGGGATTCCGCAGCAGTGCCTGTCTCGGGTCGGCAGCCTGTCGAAGGTCTGTCTACCAGGGAGCTTTGGCAAAGATCAGCTGGTGCACGATGGTCCCTCATAGCTCGGGAAGAGGGCGCCTTACCAGGTCCTCTATGGGTCAGTTCTTGGAGACAGACCAGCATTCAGATAGTGAAGGAGAACAACAGCAATTCTTCTCTTCCAGCAGGGCTTCAAGGTTAAGCTCCAGTTACTCTTCAGCTTCTGAACACGAATTCTAGCAGTGAGAGGCCCCACGATATACTAGTTGGTCTCCCATTCATTCTGCTGGGTCACACTCAGGTAATCAATCGGTCAGAAGGGCATTCTTGCAGGCAGGCAGCCAATCAGGGGCATAGTGCATTCAGGCCATTCACTTCTCTCCAGACACTCACAACAAGTTATGTGTATTAGGACAAGTACCCAGCCATTCAACACTCCACACTGCATTCATACCAGTTTCGGGCAGGGCTGTCTCAGTCATTGTGTCAAACACCAGATACTAGACACCCACAACACAGAATGCGTATTCATCACACACTCCATTCACCCAGGTCCCACCCACATGCGTACCCACAACATACAGTAATTGGGAAGGCTCCAGCCAGTCTGGTCAGCACTTCACAACAACACCACATATGGAACTTCCACCCAACAGCCGGTCAGGGGGAAGGGACAGAGTCAGGGCTTCCCAGGACTTTGGGAAAACAAGGTAATAGTCAATAGAAAGCAAGAGGCCACAGAGGCCATCTTGTTTCCTATCAGGAATCAACTGATTCCAATGGCAGGGCCTGGGTATCCCAAAATGGAGGATACTCAGGGTACCTGTCAAATTTAGCATGGAGCTGCCACCAGCCCATACCCTGCTCTGTGGGCCACACACAGGTGCCCAAAACATACACTAGGGGCACAGGGTTGTGCCCCCACCCATTGGTGCCATAAGGGTATCCCATGGGTCTGTACACCAAACCAAAAGAGAGAGCTGCACCGCCAGGAGTCCCACATGAACTCTTGTGCGGAAAACACGACAGAACACACGATAAAAAGCAGTAAAAGACAAGGATACGGAGGCCCTGTCCCTCCGATGCATTTCCAGCATCACAGTCACCCCCCCAGACTGAGGTTAGGGTGCCTAATCTCCCACGGGATAGACACCCTCATCCAGACGGTCAACATACCTTCTGGAAAGGCCATCTGCATTATCGTGACTCTTCCCTGGTCTGTGCTCTATGGTGAAGTCTAGCCCTTGCAGACTAATGGACCACCTGAGCAGTTTCAGGTTTTCACCCTTCATCTGCATAAGCCACTTAAGGGGCTTATGATCTGTTTGGAGCTTGAAGGTAGACCCTGTAAGGTAGGGCCTAAAACGCCTAAGGCTCCAAACTATACTAAAACATTCCTTTTCAACAGTAGCTCACCTAAGTTCTCTACCCTTGAGTTCTCTACTGATGAATATGATAGGATGTTCTCTTCCTTTGTCATCTAACTGGGACAAGGCAGCTCCAATTCTGGTGTCGCAGGCATACGTCTGGACGATAAAGGGTCGGCTGTAGTCAGGCGCACACAACACAGGTGCCCTACACAGACTTTCTTTCAAGCCATCAAAGGCCCTCTGACAGTCTTCAGTCCAATTAACCTTCCTAGGTTGTTTGGATGAAGTCAGAGCTGTCAGGGGTGCAGCTATGGTTCCATAGTCTGCCATGAAATTGCGATAGTACCCAGTGAGGCCCAAAAAGGCTCTCACCTGTGTTTGAGTAGTGGGAATCTCCCAGTCACGTACATCCTGTACCTTACTGAGGAGAGGTTGGATTTGACCCCCTCCTACCTCATGACCAAGATATGTGACTTTCCCCTGAGCTATCTGACACTTGGTGGCCTTGATAGTGAGGTTAGCCCTTTTCAAGACCTGAAACACCTTATCCAGGTGTGTCAAATGCTCTTCCCAGGTGGAACTGTAGACAGCAATGTTGTCTAAGTAGGCCACACAAAAGGCCTCCAGCCCGCTGAGCGCATGATTGACCAATCTCTGGAAAGTGGCAGGGGCATTTTTCAACCCAAAAGGCATGACCCTAAACTGGTAGAGTGCCTCTGGTGTTGAGAATGGCGTCTGTTCCTTGGCATGGTCCGTCAGAGCTATTTGCCAATAGCCTGAGGTAAGCTCAAAGGTGCTCACAAACTTGGCAGCACCTATGGTGTCCACGGGCTCATTAGCCCTGGGCAATGGGTGCGCGTCATTTTTGGTGACGGCATTGACTCCTCGGTAGTCCACACAGAACCTTCAATCCTTGGTATCTGCCTGGGAACTTGCCTTGGGGACAAGGACCACTGAACTGGACCAGGGACTGGTTGAGGGTTCAGTAACACCCAGATCCAACATCTTGGCGACCTCAGCCTGGATATGGTTCTTAACTGTATCTGACATATGGTAGCACCTGCTTTTGACAGGCACACTGTCACCAGTGTCAATTTCGTGCCTACACCACGGTGTAAGGCCTGGTGTCAGGGAAAACAGAGAGGCATACTGCTGGAGCAAAGCCCTGCAGGCCCTCTGCTGCTCTGTCGTCAGATCTGGAGAGAGATGTACTCCCTCCACTGAGCCATCCTGAGGGTTGCTATGCAGCAAATCAGGAAGGGGCTCACTCTCATCCTCTTCTTGCTCTGAAGCTAGCAAGAGACATGAGACTTCTGCTCACCTGTGGAAAGGCTTGAGCCGGTTACCATGGAATACCTGAGGGGCTACCCCCGAGGCTCCCATGTCAACCAGATAAATGACCTCGCCTATCTTGGAGATTATCCTGAAGGGTCCAGTCCATTTGTCTGCCAAAGCCCGAGGCTTGGTAGGCTCCATCACATGGATTTCCTGTCCCGGAGTCCAATCCACTTGCGAGGCTTTAAGGTCATGCCAGTACTTATTTAATTCCTCGCTGGCCTTGAGATTTGCTGTTGCTTGACCCATCATCTGTGTCATCCTCCGTCTGAGGCCTAACACATAGTCCCCCACTTGCTTGGAGGGACCTGGAGTGGTGGCCTCCCAACCTTCTCTGATCAAGGCAGGTGGCCCCCTCACAGGATGTCCAAAGAGTAACTCAAAGGGGCTGAAACCAACACCCTCTTGAGGTACCTCTCTGTAAGCAAACAGCAGGCATGGCAGGAGGAGATCCCATTTCCTCCTTAGGGGCTCTTCCAAAGCGCCTAGCATGCCCTTGAGAGTTTTATTAAATCTCTCAACCAGACCATTGGTCTGGGGGTGGTAAGAGGTGGAGAACTTGTAGGTTACCCCGCACTCTTTCCAGATGGTTTTCATGTAACTAGACATGAAGTTGGATCCTCTGTCAGAGACAAAGTCCTTAGGGAATCCAACACGTGTGAAAATACCCAGGAGAGCCCTGGCAACCACCTTGGCAATTGCAGTGCGAAGGGGTATAGCCTCAGGGTACCTGGTGGTATGATCTACCAAGACCAGGATGAACCGATGTCCACCTGAAGCGGGAGGGTCAAAGGGATCAACAATGGTGATGCCCACCCTCTCAAATGGTGTCCCAACCACTGGCAATGGTTGCAGTGGGGCAATGACACTGCCTCCAGTCTTGCCAGACAACTGACAAGTTGGGCAGGTCCTACAGTGGGACTCCACCTCTACTCCCATCTGTGGCCAGTAGAAATGGACAGAGAGCCTCTGCTTAGTCTTCTTGGTCCCAAGATGACCAGCCAAGGGCACCTCATGCGCCAACTGCAGCAGGAAGGGCCTGTAAACCTGGGGTACCACCAACCTCTTGAGGGCACCAGGTTCAGGCTTAGTGGGCTCACTAACAAGGAGCTCACCCACCCAATAGATTCAGAATCACCCCTTCTGTGATCCACTTCTCCTTGTGCCTGGGACAGGGCCTGTTTCCTCAGACCCTCGAGAGAGAGTGGCACTCTCTCTGTCCCTTACAGAAGTCTGCCCGGGAGAGTCCCCCTTCAGCTAACAAGCATTGAAGGTCGGGATGATCCTCTGGGTTGAGAACCTCTCCCACAGAAGAGTCTTCTCTCTCTTCTCCCTCAGGAGTTGAGTTTGGGTTTTCCACTGGACCCAGCCCGTCCGGAGCATGGATCCCAATGGGTGCTGTAGGAACAGCAGGAAGAGAAGTTGGCCCCTGCACAGAGGTGGCCTTCTTGTTCTTCCTTCTTCTTGCTTTAGGCCTCGCCTTTGGCTCGGGTACCTGACTCACAGCCAGACCCTGTGTCACTTGTGACCTAGTGACTGCAGCAGCAGTCAGGGGAAGACAATCCGAGATCAACCCCAACTCTACTAGATCATTGCTTAACAGAATGTTAGCAGGGACATTGTCCTGAACCAGGACAGGAAGCTTTGCTGTCTTGTCTCCAATCATGAGTGTGACTAAGGCTACAGGCGATATTATGGGAGGCCCAGCAGCTAACCTGGTGGTTCTCAGAGGAGCACCTACATAGTCCTCTGGCTTGAGCAGGGTTCTGTCCACCACTGTCATGCTTGCCCCAGTGTCTCTCAAACCAGTAGAAGGCTGGCCATTCAAGAGGACACTCCTCAAAAACCTACGGGTGTTCTGTGGGATAGTCGCCAGTACTTCTGCGTACTTGTCCCAGGCCCCCAGGGACACTAAGGAAATCTCTACAGGAGCACCAAATGTGATTCCTGTAGAGGAGGGGAGGACAGTGGCCTCCACCTCAGACATGGGGTAAGGGTAGCTCAGGATGACAGCCTGTACTCCAAGTACCTTACCTTTACACTTGGAGTCACCCCTTCTGTGATCCAGAACCCCACAATCCCAACAAGTGCCGGGAGTCCGGGGTACGGTACTGGAACCACAGGGAGCCTGCTTTGCAGCAGGTTGACCACTACTCTTATTCCCACCCACAGATGACTTATCCCCACTAGGTTTTTGGGTCTTCGGAGAGGAAGGTTTTGGTTTACCCAACTGTGATTGCTTCTGGGACTCCTCAGCTTTCTGAGAGGTCCCCTTTGTAACTCTCACCTGATTCCCGTAGAGGCGCCGGTCTTGACTGGGCGTATACCGTATCTTCAAAGGTGATGTGTAACACACGGCTGGCTCTTTGGGCTGGACCTCTGTGCACTGTATGTCTGACTCGAAGGGTAAGATGTCTGCAGATAGAAAATATGGGATTAAGGAACTGGGTTATTGAATGTCTCTCTCTTCTTCCCTTTCTCTTCTCCTGTAGAACCCCAAAGGTTAACGCTCTCACCTTAGGTAAGTGAACGCTGTGCTCTCCATCTGCCTCGGGGCAGGGTGCTGTAACCAGTTTCTTCACTGGATAAGGGGAGCAGGCCTCTTGACTTCAGAGGACTGCTGTCCGTCGTTTACTGCACGAACGGTAAGTTTCGAGTAATTCTAATGTCTTTAAAGTCTTTAGTAATGATGTCTCTTGTTTTGCAGGGTTCCGGCGATGGCGGATGACGGGCTGAAGTGAGTTGAAGATGGAGCCCGTGTGATGAATAGAAGCGCCTGGAAGCACGTAAGTAAGCGCTTGTTGCCTGCTTCACGATGCGCTCTAACTGTCTTTTTATTTTGCAGGTACAAGTTCGGAGCGGCTGCAGGGTGCCGGAATACCCACTGGGTTAGATGTGGAAAGGAGTAATGGCACGTGAGTATTAAAGTTCCCCAATGTCTTTAAACGCACCTTGTTTTGTCTTTCAGATGCGGGATGCAGCGCCGAAGCCTCCGGAGCGTGCGAAGAGTTGGTAAGCTTTTGTCTTTCAGATGCCGGAATGCAGTGTGAAGACCTCCGGAGCGCACGAAGAGTAGGTAAGCCTTTGTCTTTCAGATGCCGGAATGCAGCGCGAGGCGTTGGTGACAGCCGATGGACCAGGTAAGTGAAGAGCTGTCACTGAAGACCGTAATGCTAACCTGTTCTTTCTTGTCTTTATAGGTGTTGCTGAAGACTGGATTCAGGATGGTAAGCCTTTTTCCTTAGGCCCAGGATCAGATGCAGAAGACACGATGAGCGTTCTGCTGCAGAGGATGCAGAATAACGCAAAGCAAGATTCATCCATCGGGTGTGGTTTAAATAGCCTCCTGTAGTGCTTAGGTGTCTCCTTCCACAGCCACGCCTAGGTAAGAAAAGAGTTCCTGCTTTCCAGAAGAGTTCCAGTGTTCTGAATCTAGGGAGTGGCTCCTGCCCCACCCAACAGGAAAAGTAGTTCCAAACAGAAGAGGATCAGAGGCTCAACTGGCAGGCAAGTAAGCAGCATGGTCTGCTGCAGGTAAGTCCACCCAAGCATTATGAGCCCGGCGCTTCCAGCGCTGGGACTGGGCATATTTATGAGCCTGGTGCCACTGGCGCCAGGACTGGGTCCAAAAGGTCCCAATTGGGACTGGTTGGCACTCGGAACCTGGGTTATGGATCTGCTTCCAAGGGAGTTGGGAAAACCCTGACCTTTTGGAAGCAGAGATCATGACAGTACCCCCCCTCAAGGCCCCTCCCAAACCAGGCTTCTCCGGGGGTTTTGGCTTGTCAGGAAATGTTCGGTGAAATCTTTTGATTAGGCGAGGAGCGTGGACATATTCAGCAGGTTCCCAGGATCTCTCTTGGGGGCCGTAGCCTTTCCAGTCAATTAGGTAAAATAGTTTAGATTTGGAGATCTTGGAGTCCAGAATGCTTTTGACTTCAAACTCGAGTTCTCCATCAACTAGGATAGGTTTTGGAGATTTAGTTAGTCGGGTTTGAGGTTGCACGGGTTTTAATAGAGAGACGTGGAAGACCGGATGTATCTTCATGTGCGGGGGCAAGTCCAACTTGACCGCTACTGGGTTTACTATGGTAGTGATGGAATAGGGACCAAGGTATCTTGGGTTGAATGTGCGTGGCCCTTTTAGAGGTAGATATTTGGTGGATAACCAGACTTGATCCCCTACTTGATATTGAGGGGCTTCCTTCCGATGTTGATCTGCTCCTTTCTTGTATTGTTCTTTAGCCCTTTGAAGGTGAGAAACAGCTTCCTTAAAGGCTTGGGTGATTGTAGAATGCAGGTAGTCTACTGCTGGTGTTTCAAGATCTTGGAGGGGATCCAACTCCGAGGTTCGAGGGTGACTGCCGTACAAAAGAAAAAACGGGGTTTTCCCAGTTCCCGAATGGACAGAGTTATTGTAGGCATATTCGGCTATGCAAAGGATGTCTTTCCAAGTTTTTTCAGTTTGTTGCAGCATGCAGCGTAAATACTGTTCCAGAGTTTGATTGGTCCTCTCGGTTTGTCCGTCGGTCTGAGGGTGGTGACTGATCGATAGTCTCACATCAATTTGAGCCGACCGACAGCAACTTCGCCAAAAATGAGAAATAAATTGACTACCTCGATCCGAAATTAGAACCGAAGGAAAACCGTGCAGTCGGACGATGTTTTCGAGGAATTCTCGGGCCAGAGTTGCTGCTGTTGGCAAGCCTTTGAGCGGAATGAAATGCGCCATCTTGGAGAATAAGTCCACGATTACTAGAATCGTATTGTATCCGGAGCATGGAGGTAGATCGGTGATGAAGTCCATAGAAAGCGTATGCCAAGGGCGAGGTGGGATGTCAATAGGGCGTAAGAGGCCTGCTGGTCTTTCCTTTTGACTCTTGTTTTGGGCGCATACTCCACAGGACATTATAAAGTCTCTGATATCTTTTTTCCAAGACGGCCACCAGAAGTAGCGCTTGATCTTTTCTGAGGTCTTGGCCATACCGGGATGTCCTTCCATTAAAGAATCGTGATAACAAGAGATTACTTTTTTCTGTAAATCTGTGCTGGGTAGGTATAATCGTTCTTGGAAATACAATAAGTTGTCCTTTACTGCAAAGTCCTTTCCCTGCAGATGCCAATTCTGTATGTCTGCTGGAGTTACAAGTTGCCTGGCTTTCTCCTTAACTTCCTCTATGGATTCTGTGGTGATTACACCCAGAATTCTTTGTTCGGGAATGATTGGTACAGGTTTAGGGTTGATCAAGTGTTCTTCCACTCCCATCCGAGAAAGGGCATCAGCTTTACCTTTCTTTGTACCAGGTCGATAGGTAATTATGAAGTCAAACTCGGCAAAGAATAATGCCCAACGGAGTTGTCTAGAGGATTGGGCTTTTGCGGTTTTCAAATATTGCAGGTTTCGGTGATCCGTAATCACAGTAACGGTGTGTCGGGCCCCCAGCAGATAATGCTGCCAAGCCTTAAAGGCAGACTTGATAGCCAGAAGTTCCTTGTCAGTAATCGTGTAATTGATTTCAGGAGGCGAGAATTTGCGGGACCAAAATGCCACGGGATGCAACTGATTGGTTACCGGGTCCTTTTGTGATAGAACTGCCCCCATGGCAAGGCTTGAAGCATCAGTTTCCACGATGTAGGGGAGTTCGGGGCGAGGGTGTTTTAAGATTGGTGCAGAGATAAATTTAGTCTTCAAATCCTGGAAAGCTTGTTCCGCCTCGGTAGACCATTCAAAACGTTTGTTTTTCTTTAACAAGGCAGTGATGGGCTGGACTATTCGAGAGAATTCGGGGATAAACCTGCGGTAAAAGTTAGCGAAGCCTAACATGCTTTGCACACCTTTTACGGAGGATGGTGATGGCCATTTGAGAACTGCATCGACCTTCTTTGAATCCATACGCACTCCGCCAGGTGATAATATGAATCCCAAGAATTCAACTTCAGTCACGTTGAAAACACATTTTTCCAACTTAGCGAAAAGTTTGTGTTGATGCAATCTTTCGAGGACCATTTTCACGTGTTTCCGATGTTCAGATTCCGATGAAGAATAAACGAGGATGTCGTCAATGTAAACAACAACACACACATCTATGAGCTCTCTGAGGACATCGTTCATAAAATATTGAAAGGCGGCCGGGGCATTGCAAAGTCCGAAGGGCATGACCTGATATTCAAATAACCCATACTTGGTGCGGAAGGCCGTCTTCCATTAATCGCCCTCTTTTACTCGTACCAAGTGGTAAGCTCCTCTAAGATCCAGCTTTGTATATATGCATGCTTTTCTGACTTGGTCCAGGAGTTCAGGGATCAAAGGTAACGGATATCTATTCTTAACGGTGATCTGGTTCAGGGAGCGATAATCTATACAAGTTCTAAGGTCTCCTTCCGTTTTTGGAACGAAGAACAAAGCTGAAGAAGCAGGGGACTTGGAAGGACGAATAAACCCATTTGCCAGGTATTGATCCAGGTATTGTCGAAGGTGAAGGTTCTCAGGCTCGGTGAGGGCATAAATTCTACTACAAGGAGGAGTAGATCCAGGTATCAGGTCTATCTGGCAGTCATAAGACCTATGAGGAGGTAGAGAGTTAGCCTGATCCTTCCGGAAAACATCTTGGTATTCTAGGTATTCGGGAGGTACCTGGGGAGTCTCTGAAGAAATTGCTGCCAGTGCAACACCAGGTGGAGGGTGACAAGTAGAGACACATTCTGGAAACTGGACCGTTCTTGCTCGCCAATCGATCAGAGGATTGTGTTTCTCTAACCAAGGTATTCTTAGAATAATCTGAAACTGAGGGGCCTTGATCACATCGAACACGATCTTCTCATGGTGTCCATCTTGACTTACTAGCGTCACCTCTTGAGTGGTATGCGTTACTGGCCCGGAGGCTATCTCCGTACCATCCACCGTAGTAATGACGTCCTTTACAGCCTTGGGACAAAGTGTTAGATTCATCCTCAAAACCATTTCATGATCCACATAATTGCCGATGGCACCGCTGTCGACGTAAGCTTCAATTGCATGTAATCGATCCGGATTATCAGGGCTAATGAGGACCATAGGTATCACGAAATGCGAGGTCACGGAACTGGTTTTCACGCTCGGCAAGAGGACCTCTATTCTTGTCGGGCGAGGTCGTTTCCCTGCGCAGAGTTTGTAACTTTGGTAACTGCAGCTCCTACTGCCTTCTTGGCAGGTTTCACCGGACAGTCTCGAAGAAAGTGCCCTGAGTTTCCGCAATAGAGGCATAATTGCAACTGTTTTCTCCTTTCCCGCTCCTTTTGTGTTAGAGGACCTTTCAGACCCCCTATTTGCATGGGTTCCCCGGAGTCTACTCCTTTGGAAGGAGTTGGCGGTTTGGAAAATACTCGAGCATCAAACTTGGAATGATCGGCCTTCCTGTTCTGCAGTCTGTGATCTATTTGAACGACTAAGTCTATATAGTCCGAACAATCTTGTGGGGGATTCACTACTTGGGCTAACACATCTTTGAGCTCTCCACGTAAACCTCTATAAAACAGCGTAATCCTTTTGTCCTCAGGCCATTGAGTTTCCACTATCAGTCTGTTGAAAGACGCAATATAAGCCAAAAGGTCTTGATTACCTTGTCGCAACGAAAGAAGCTCATTGTACAAGGCCTGCCCCTGTGAATGTCTTGCGAACAGTTTTTCCATACTGAGCTGAAAAGCTTGAAAATCATGGAGGACCGGATCATCTTGATTTACTAGAGGGATCGACCAGTCTGCCGCATTGCCACTAAGGTACGAAAGCACGAAAGCTACTTTAGCTTGATCAGTTGGAAAGGCTGCTGGCCGGCATAAGAAATGCAACCGGCACTGATTGATAAATACTGCAAACCTCTTTGGGTCACCAGAAAATCATTCGGGCGGAGCCAGAGGTACATTCCCAGGTAGGTTGATCTGCACTGGATTCATAGAGGATGTAGAAGGAAGATTTCCCCCAGATGCGGATAACGGGGTCTGTCCGGCTTCTGACTGTAGCAATTGTCTAGCGAGATCATCTGTTCGCTCCTTGGAAATAATCAGTTCCCTTCTTAGAGCGTTCGTTTCCTGACGGGCTGCATGCACTTCTGCCCTTAGTTCCCCAAGTAACTGGGCTAGCTGGTCGGTATCCGAGGTTTCCATAGCGCCTGGACGGGAGTTTTGTGGTAGGCTTTGCGTTCTGTTACGCTCACCTGATTCCCATAGAGGCGCCGGTCTTGACTGGGCGTATACCGTATCTTCAAAGGTGATGTGTAACACACGGCTGGCTCTTTGGGCTGGACCTCTGTGCACTGTATGTCTGACTCGAAGGGTAAGATGTCTGCAGATAGAAAATATGGGATTAAGGAACTGGGTTATTGAATGTCTCTCTCTTCTTCCCTTTCTCTTCTCCTGTAGAACCCCAAAGGTTAACGCTCTCACCTTAGGTAAGGGAACGCTGTGCTCTCCATCTGCCTCGGGGCAGGGTGCTGTAACCAGTTTCTTCACTGGATAAGGGGAGCAGGCCTCTTGACTTCAGAGGACTGCTGTCTGTCGTTTACTGCACGAACGGTAAGTTTCGAGTAATTCTAATGTCTTTAAAGTCTTTAGTAATGATGTCTCTTGTTTTGCATGACGGGCTGAAGTGAGTTGAAGATGGAGCCCGTGTGATGAATAGAAGCGCCTGGAAGCACGTAAGTAAGCGCTTGTTGCCTGCTTCACGATGCGCTCTAACTGTCTTTTTATTTTGCAGGTACAAGTTCGGAGCGGCTGCAGGGTGCTGGAATACCCACTGGGTTAGATGTGGAAAGGAGTAATGGCACGTGAGTATTAAAGTTCCCCAATGTCTTTAAACGCACCTTGTTTTGTCTTTCAGATGCGGGATGCAGCGCCGAAGGCCTCCGGAGCGGGCGAAGAGTTGGTAAGCTTTTGTCTTTCAGATGCCGGAATGCAGTGTGAAGACCTCCGGAGCGCACGAAGAGTAGGTAAGCCTTTGTCTTTCAGATGCCGGAATGCAGCGCGAGGCGTTGGTGACAGCCGATGGACCAGGTAAGTGAAGAGCTGTCACTGAAGACCGTAATGCTAACCTGTTCTTTCTTGTCTTTATAGGTGTTGCTGAAGACTGGATTCAGGATGGTAAGCCTTTTTCCTTAGGCCCAGGATCAGATGCAGAAGACACGATGAGCGTTCTGCTGCAGAGGATGCAGAATAACGCAAAGCAAGATTCATCCATCGGGTGTGGTTTAAATAGCCTCCTGTAGTGCTTAGGTGTCTCCTTCCACAGCCACGCCTAGGTAAGAAAAGAGTTCCTGCTTTCCAGAAGAGTTCCAGTGTTCTGAATCTAGGGAGTGGCTCCTGCCCCACCCAACAGGAAAAGTAGTTCCAAACAGAAGAGGATCAGAGGCTCAACTGGCAGGCAAGTAAGCAGCATGGTCTGCTGCAGGTAAGTCCACCCAAGCATTATGAGCCCGGCGCTTCCAGCGCTGGGACTGGGCATATTTATGAGCCTGGTGCCACTGGCGCCAGGACTGGGTCCAAAAGGTCCCAATTGGGACTGGTTGGCACTCGGAACCTGGGTTATGGATCTGCTTCCAAGGGAGTTGGGAAAACCCTGACCTTTTGGAAGCAGAGATCATGACACCCTTCTCTTTGTCCTTGTCCTTCCCACTGGAGTCCTTAGGGGACACCCGGTGGGAGACCCACTTGTCAGCCAACCTAGCTAGCTTAAAGGGGTCCAAAATGTTCTGGTCAGCAACATACTGACGCAGCTCTGTTGAACAGGCTTCCTATAAGTGCTCAAAAAACAAAAGGTGGGACAATTCAACAAACGTTTTCACTTTGTAACCATCAATCCACCCCATCATGTTCATGTGTGCAGCACTCACCCAGTCAATCCAAGACACATTCTCTCGTTTCTTAAATTCCCTGAACCTTTAAAGGTATTGGGTAGGCGTCTTGCCAAACTTGGCAATTAAAGCAGACTTCATGCACTCATACTGACCCCTTTCTTCCACACTCAGTTTACAGTCATATCCAGTCTGAGGCACTATGCTTAACAAACACTTAGCCCAATCTCTCTTATCAACATCATGAATTGCACAAGCCATTTCAAACGCTTCAATCCATTGGAGGATATCAGAACCCTCCGCATACACACCAACTAAGTCTTTCATAAACTTGGTTGCTGGGGACCTGACACTCTCAGCGGCTTTAGCTGAAGTCTCCACTTGAGCTTTCTCTAACTGGATTCGCTGACATTCAGTGTCCTTGTCTTTGAGTTCAAGATCCCTATTTTGCTGTGCCAACTCCTCTTTCTTAAGCACAGCATCTATTTCCAACTTGCGATATTCATTAACTCAAGCTCCAAGGAAGTGCTGGGGTTTGGAACAGAGGCAGCAGGAATGGTGGTTTTCCCAGAATCAGATTCGGCAACAACCCTTAGGGTAGAGTGCTCATTGGTTTCATCCCTCCCTTCAAGAGTTTCACAATCAGTCTGGTAGTCCACCAACGCAGCTATCAGCTCAGCTCTAGACTTAGCCACAACGTCTAACTTCCTGGCTTCACAAGCACTCTGGATCTGGAGAGCCTCTAAGCTCATCCAAGTCAATTCTCCATTCGCTATAGATTCCATTGCTTGTAATGCAGTTATCTTGTACACAACTAAACCTCAATTTAACAAAGTGCAGATATCCTTTGTAAGTGGCACGGTTATACACTGATTCTTAAAACCATAAGTATCCCACCACTGCCACCAGTGTAAAGACTGGAGGGGGGCGTCTGTACTTCTGCTCTCTATATGGTAGAGGAGAGGCACAGAGGACCCCAGCCAAGATTCTCTATTATTGGTATTGTGGTCAAGCAATCAAGGCCTAGCTTCTCAGGAGGTGATGTAGGCTGGTTCTGAAGTACAGTGTAGTCCTCAAGCCCCCACAAAGGAATGTCCACACACTGTATTAGTTAAAACACAGTCTTTATATAATTAATATTCAAGGTTATGTACACTATCACAATAACTCACTTTGTGCTCAGAAAATCAACAGTGGTGAATATATACAGTTCTACAGTGGTACCACAAATATTATCAGATCTCATTAAAGTGCATCAACTATACTGTCAAAATGTCACACAGATCAATAAAAAGGAAACCAGCAGTAGAGAGGGGAAGGAAAGCAAGATGGTTGAACAATTGGCAGGATACTGGCCTTTACCAACTATGCACAATTCTGTGTGGCGATCCCCCCACCTGGGCAACCTGTAAAGCAAAGATGTATCACAGTCCATATATTGTTCTACCAGTCTTATTTCCCTCTACAATAGTTCTACAGCCCCAATGTACCTGGAATTGTAGCGTTTGTCATCGGGGAATCGACAGCCCTTCTTGAGTGCCCTCCCTTTAAGGCAGGAGTCACAGGTCGTCGAACGTCCGACAGAGAACAGGGTGAACTATGGCGGTGAAGTGGCAGCTTCGTTCCTAGCGGTGCTCGTCGACGACAGAGCGTTGGTGTCCTGCAAGGAAGAGGCGTGCGGGGCACCTCGGTGACGGTAGTTCTGGACCGCAAAGAGATGGTGAAGAACTGTGGCCCAGCAAGGGCGTCGAGTCGTCAGCGTCTCTGTGGTCTTTAGGTGGCGGGAAACCCACCGGCGGATGCTCCTCGGCGCGTCGACGGTCGGACCTTCTCCAGCAGGATAAAGCGGGCGGCGATGCAGACGAGAGCGCCTTTGGTTCAAATTAAGTTATTAGGCAAACGGGAACATGGTGGCTCCAGTCGGCGACGGCGGTTGTCGACAGTGGTGGACAACAGTCCGGGTGCTTCTCCTTGGGATTCCGCAGCAGTCCCCGTCTCGGGTCGGCAGCCTGTCAAAGGTCTGTCTACCAGGGAGCTTTGGCAAAGATCAGTTGGTGCACGATGGTCCCTCATAGCTTGGGAAGAGGGCGCCTTACCAGGTTCTCTCTGGGTCAGTTCCTGGAGACACAGCAGCTTTCAGATTGTGAAGGAGAGCAACAGCAATTCTTCTCTTCCAGCAGGGCTTCAAGGTTAAGCTTCAGTTTCACTCCAGTTATCCTGCAGCTTATGAACACGAATTCTAGCAGTGACAGGCCTCCAGATATACTAGTTTGTCTCCCATTCAATCTGCTGGGTCACACTCAGGCAACCAATTGGTCAGAAGGGCATTCATGCAGGCAGGCAGCCAATCAGGGGCATAGTGCATTCAGGCCATTCACTTCTCTCCAGACACTCACAACAAGTTATGTGTATTGGGACAAGTACCCAGCCATTCAACACTCCACACTGCATTCATACCAGTTTCGGGCAGGGCTGTCTCAGTCATTGTGATAAACACCAGATACTAGACACCCACAACACAGAATGCATATTCATCACACACTCCATTCAACCAGGTCCCACCCACAGGCGTACCTACAACATACAGTCATTGGGAAGGCTCCAGCCAGTCTGGTCAGCACTTCACAACAACACCATATATGGAACTTGCACCCAACAGCCGGTCAGGGGGAAGGGACAGAGTCAGGGCTTCCCAGGACTTTGGGAAAACAAGGTAATAGGCAATAGAAAGCAAGAGGCCACAGGGGCCATCTTGTTTTCTATCAGGAATCAACTGATTCCAATGGCAGGGCCTAGGTATCCAAAAATGGAGGATACTCAGGGCACCTGTCAAATTTAGCATGGAGCTGCCACCAGCCCATACCCTGCTCTGTGGGCCACATATGGGTGCCCAAAAACATACACTAGGGGCACAGGGTTGTACCCCCACCCATGGGTGCCATAAGGGTATTCCATGGGTCGGTACACCAAACCAAAAGAGAGAGCTGCACCACCAGTAGTCCCACATTAACTGTGTGGAAAACACGACAGAACACATGATAAAAAGCAGTAAAGGACTAGGATACGGATGCCCTGTCCCTCCGATGCATTTCCAGCATCACATTGAGGAACTCACACTTGTCCCTATGCAGCATTAACCCGAGTGCCTGGAGCCGCTCCAAGGTCTTGACCAGCCTGTCAAGGTGCTCCGCCTCCATTCTTGCAAACACCAGGATGTCATCGCTGATGTTCAATACACCATCCAAGTCAGCAAGGGCCCCATGGATGATGTTCTGAAAGACCTCCACCGCAGACGACACACCAAAACTCAGGCCCTTATACCTGTAGAGGTTGTGTTGCATGGTGAAAGTTGTTATGTATCGAGAGTCCGGGTGTAACACCACCTGGTGGTATCCAGTCCAAAGGTCGAGTTTGGAGAAGAAGTGCACCCCTTGTAGTTCCATGATGATGTCATCAATCGTGGGAGTGATCTGACGTTCACGCTTGATCGCCTTATTTGGGAGCCTCATGTCCACACAGATTCGTACAGAGTCCGGTTGCTTAGGCTTTCTGGCAATGACGATTGGAGACACCCAAGGGGTCGGACTATCCACCTTCCCGATAATGTCCAAGTCTACCAGGCTATCTAGCTCCTTGTCCACTAGGTCCTGCAGATGAAATGGGACTCAGCAGTGTTTCGGGGCAATGGATTGAATCGACTCATCGATATGGAGCCTCACGGGGTCACCCGTCACGCGGCCAATACCTTCGAACAGCTGGCTGTATCTTGCCAGCAGCCCCTGCACATCCTCGACTGCATACGCGAAGCTCACAATGCCAAGCGCATCCACTGCCGTACAACTCAGGAGGGTGTTGCTGCTGACCGTTGTGATGTAGAACTGGGCCTTGATGGATGACTCTTCATGCTCCACGTTGGCTACAAATGCCCCAGGAAAGGGGGGGATCGGTTGTTCACCACCAAATGTAAAGATGCAGGCCTTTGGCTTCTGTAGTTTGGACGGCACCACCATAGCATCGTAGTGCACCGGCGCCATAACATTGACAGACGACCCTGTGTCCACTAGCACTGGCAACGTTAACTCATTCACCAGACACCGTCGTTATCTCCTGGTGGGGGTCCGCAGCGCACTGACGCTTGAGATGAAGTATTTATTTTCTTCCTCCTCTTCCTCATCACCTTGGTCTATCTGGGCGACATTGGGTGGGCTCTGTGACCTGAAGAATCCTGCTCTTACGGGCCCCCTGGGTATCAGAACCTGCTCTGCTCATGCAGGCGTAGTGATCCAGCGCCCTGCAACATCCACATGATTTCCCTTGCGCATGACATTCAGTGGGATGTGGGAGGTCGTGCCCACATTTCGTGCATGAATCAGAGGCTTGTGCACCCCTGCCCCGCTGACCTCCACTTGGACGTCTTGACCACAGCCCACAGCAACCACGTCTTCCACTTTCCCTGGGCACACAGCCACCTCCATCCTTGACGTCCTCACCTCAGACGCCTCTTGGCATCGTCCAAGTTCCAGTGTGTGAGGCAGTGTGATTGCAGGATCTCGCAGCACCTGCCTGCGCAGTTTGCCAGATGAACATCCCTGTATTATCTGGTTCCTTATCATCGTATTAGGATTTTCCCAGGCACACAGCACGGACATGCAGCGCAACAGTCCATAGAAATTGTCCAGGGACTCATCGTCCTTTTTCCGGTTGCTGCACATTACAAAACGCTTGTGGTCCGCATTGGAAAGCGGCATGAAATGTTCCTTCAGCGCATCCTTCGCAGCAGCATAGGTTGCATTTGCAGGTTGCAGTGACTGGAAAACCTTGTGTACTGCTGGTCCCACCGAATATAGGAGCATAGCCACCTTGCTGTCTTCGTCCGTTTCCCCAGTGGCCTGGAAATACATATCAAGCCTGTCGATCCACATTCTCCATCTCAGTCCCAGGCTGGATGGGGCCCCTTTTAGGGATAATTCTCATTTTATGGCTAATTTCGCTCACCTAGTGAGTCCCCAAGCAGCTTTGCTGGATTTCTGGAGTTATTTTTTCACTTGGTAAGAGTGTGCCTCTTTTTCCCACTCTTACCTGTGTTTTTACCATGTGTATTTCATCTGCTTTTGTGTTTGTGGACTCTGGAGTACACCATTTCAGTAGCCCCCTTATTTTGTGGGTTACACAGCATCTTCAGTGCAGTGACACAGGGTTGTCTTTTAGACTTCCCACCGACTCCATTTCTGAGGCTGACTACTGTCCCCCAGAAAAGGGTAAAGTTGCCATTAACTTTACCTAGTCATTTAACCACATATTCAGTACACCCCATCTTACATGGAGTACTGGAAAGGGTTGATCCTTAGTCCTTTTTTTATCTGTACCTCCTAGAGCATTGTTTCGCTCTTTTAACATTTAGACTTGGCTGGTGGCAGTGGTATCTACCCGAACCTTTCTACCGCGATTATAGTACATAAACGTGGTATTGTTTTAGGCTATTATATTAGCCTCGAACTTAAACCCGATGACCAAATACTTTTTCTTTTGGCTCCGGTCGGGTTTATTCACCATTTCTTTTTGTTAAAGTCCTTCTTGTGTTTTACTTTGCGTGGCAAACCAGGTTTGCCTCCTTTGTTCACTGTCTTTTGGCGGGCTTCTGCTAAGAAGCCCTCCTCCAGGCGCCTGGGTGTCTACGTGGGCTGAATGTGAGGGAGGGGTGTATTCACCCCCTGCACAGGGTATCGTAGGAAACGCAAGTCGCACTTTGCCATGATTGGCTGAGGTGGTTGTCCGGGCTGGACAACCCCCCTGCTGCGTGATTGACAGCCAGGCTGTGTGAATGGGGGATTTTCGCATAAAAGGCAGGTCTCTTGGTCTAGAAGTGAGAGTCGCCACTGGAACTACAAGGAACCGAAGAGAAGCAGAGAAGAAGACGGCTGCTGCAACTACCCCGTCCCGGTGAAGCCCTGCTGCAGTCCTGAGCTATCTACCCTTTGATGACCAGTGAAGATCCAGTCCGGAGTCTTCCTCCCTTGAGCCTGGTGGGGATAACCAGCTCATCTTCCACAGCCAGAGGATCCTCTTCTTGGTCGAAATAGCTGCACACAGCTGTAGTGGTCCGGATATCCATCTGAAGATCCTCTCCTGTTTTTAAGGAGTGCACCTTTTATTCACCGTCGCTGCTGCCGGCCTCATTTCTGTGTGGTGCAGACCCCTCCAGACATCCTCCTTCGCACCGAAGCTCCAGGAACCGTGGGTCTGCAGGAAACTACCAGGAACAACTGCCATGGCACCAGCTTCTTCATTGAATAAGGTACTGTGTTCTGCTTGAAGAATTATGTTGAACCCCTTTTCTTTGCCTCGAAGGCTTGCCCTTGTCTTCCCTCCGTCTTATAACTTTTGCTTCCTCTGTTGACAATATCTAAGTACTCCTGGCAACGTTGAATCTTGAACTGTCCGACTGTGTGATCCTCGACAACAGGAACCCGGTTCCACTCGACACTGGCTACGGCCTATTGACTCTTGAATTCCCGTCAACTAGTGTTCTCTGATTCTGTCTGCCTTGACAAAAGTATTGCCTATGATTTTTGCCCCCAATTCTCTCTGGTTAACTCAGGTGCTAAGTGTGTTTTTTCCCCGGTAACATTTCTTGCCGCGGATACGCGTTTCTTTAGTAAGACCGAACTGTCATTACTGTCAAAAAGTGATCCCGGTAATGTCTTTTGTTTCACAACACCGGTCCGTTAAAACATAGGGTACTTACCTTGAGTTAGAGGTACCAAAGTGAATTGGTTGGTTGTAGTGTATTTTACGTGTGGTTTTGAATTAATAGAAGTGTTGTGTTTATAACAAATGGTTTAAAAATAATTGTACTTATGTTTTTTACCTGAAACCTTGAGTCAGTGTTTGCTTGAGTCACAGTAATTGTGGTCCCTTTGTGTAATCTCTGCTACTGCTCATATATTCCTGAGATAAGCCTGGCTGTTTGTTAGGGAGAATTCTCTACTAAGGCTAATTTCCCAAACCTAGTGAGTCCCCCAGCAGCTTTGCTGGATTTTTGGGGTTTGTTCTTTTCTCCTGCTAAGAGTGAGACTCTTTTCCTCCCACTCTGAGGCATGATTTGAGGTATGTCTTTGACTTTTTGTGTGCTTATGGGCTATGGGGTCTTTTACTCCATAGGGTCTGATCTGTTTTTGTGTATGTGTTACACAGCACCCTCAGTACAGTAACACAGGGGTGTCATAGTGACCCCCAAACATAGACTCCATACCCTGGGACTGAGTACTGTCTCCCAGGGCATGTAAAGTCACCATTGACTTTACTAGTCCAAAATTGTGAACAGAACCAGTACAAACCATCATATTTTGGAAGTACTGGAAGGGGTTAATTCGATTGCCCCTGGGTCTGTTTCCAAGGGGGCACTGTGCAGTCTCCCCTTGTCGAGTTTCTGGCTGGTGGCAGTGGTTACCACGCAAAATATTCCACCAGAATATTTCCTATGGGATTTTCCCATTGATTTTAAACGCACCACTTTTTGGTGCAATGTTAAAGATACTGCTGGTTTATTTATTTAATATTAAATCACCGGTTGGGTCTTTTTGCCAGAACTCTTTTCTAAAATGGTGTTCGTGTCCGTCTCTGTAACTCCAACCAAGGTCGGGCCCTTTGTTCCACTTTTTGGCAGGCTTCTCCACAGACGCCCTCCAACTGGTGCCACTCTGTCTGGGTTCCACAGGATGGGTGGGTGGGGCAATTGGCACCCTGGACTGCATTGCCTTAGCAACTCAAGTCGCACTCTGTTCTGATTTTCCCAGTGCTGAGCCGCCCGGCTCACCACTTAGCATGTTTGAGTGACAGCTAGGCTGTTGAATGGTGATTTTTCTGCATAAAAGCACGGCTTTTGGGACTGGAACTTCAGAAATTGCCACAGGACCTAAGAAATCCGAAGAGGGGAGAAGCTGAGCCATCTGCAATGACGACACCACCGGTGGAGCCCTGATGCAACGACCTCACCACTTTCCCGACGACAAGAGAAGATCTTCTGCTGAAAGAGTCTTCTTCCTCTGAGCTGGTGGGATCAACCAGTTCGCCATTTCGCCTTCCAGGACATCTCTTGGTCGACTCGCCCGTGCCAAGCACCCCGGCGGCCGGATAGCCAAGCTTCACCATTGTGACCGCGAATACCAGAAGCACCTTTTAACCGACAAACTCCGCGGCTGGTTTCTTCCCTGGTTAGTGCAACGACTCCGAGTTTCAGCATCGATGAGATCCTCTCTTCCCCTGGTCGAAACCACGAACTGCACCCGCTGCCAGGAACAACTGCCACCGCTGGAGCTTCCTCACTCTTTAAGGTACTGTGTTCTGCCTGGCCTCCCTTTCTCCGGATTTCTCAAGGTGACCCTTAAATCCTTGGCTTTCCAACTGGGTTGGCCCCAGACCTTATAACTTTACCTGCTGAATCACCCCAACCTCTTTTGAACATTTTTACAAAGACTTGAATGCATTTCTAAACCGTGTGATCTTGGGCACATTTCGCCTTGCTCCATTCAAAGTGGGCCTGGCCTATGAATTTTGGCTCTACAGTATACTCTGCCTTCAGTAACTTGTTTTTGTCTCTTAAAAGTGTTGGGAACTGTTTTATTTTTATGACCTGCCTTTTTCTCTCCCTTTAACCTAATTATTGGAGTGCCATCTAAGTTACTCGCTCACCTCTGTTTTGACACAAAGTGGTGTTTTGACTTAGACTTGTCTAGTAATTGCTAAGGGAGATGTGAATACTTTTCTGATTGTGTTGGAACTTGCTTTTGATTGATAGTGCTAGTGTATTTTCTAAAGTGTGTGTTAAATAAATAATTGTATACTTTTGATACCAAGCTCTGGTCAGTGTTTGCTTGCTCTACTGTGTTTTAGCCCCATTGTGTATCCTCTGTATACTGCCTAACTCTTCTTGAGAGAAGTCTGACTGCTCAGCCACAACTACCAGGTAAATCTGGGTGGTACAGACTGCTACCAATTGGGTTTACTGCTTACTCCTGTAGTCTTAAACTTTTTGCAGTGTTCACCAAGGGAACTGCACAGGATTCTGCCTAACACTGCTCCGCTATTGCTACCACTTTAACATAGTAGTAGAGGCTTGTACCAAAGGTAAAACTTGTATTGCCACCTGTAGTCTTAATTGTGTGTAGTGGTCCCTAAGGGCACTGCACAGGATTCTGCCTAACAGCCCCAGAGATGTCAAAGTCGGGCATTGGTGTAAGTGCCCCTTGCTGTCTCGGCACATGTGGTGCTTGGGCGGCAGCCGTGTCAGCCATGGTAGCGAGCGCTCAGGCACCCCACACTAGGACTGGGGCCGCAACTCACTGACGTGCTGCTCGGGGTACAGCTACACACGGATGTTGAATGTGATAATGTTGGTCAGACACCTGTTGCAACTACTTCTGAGAATCATCCTCCACCACTACACAGCAAGCCAAATGCCCTCCCAGGCACCTTCTTCAACTGTCCATAAATGTAGGCGTAGAGCCACTTGGCACTCTAACACCCTAGGGTGCTGCATGCACTAGCCCCCTTTTCACCAATGTCCAAATAGCCAGGAATTACAAAGAAGTAACTCCAATGCCACAGATAATGGCTCCAAAAATTTAGTGGGGTGGGCCCAGGGGACCAAGATGATATGACTCCCCCAGCTCCTCACCTCACACTCAATGTGAAAGAAATGTCCAAAACACTTCAAAATACAGAAATGCACAACATCAGCTGTCCTCTCATCACGGAACCAAAATATTACATGAGGATGGGCGCACAAGCACTCTTAAACAGAGCCGCAACCCTCACCAGAACGTGTGCAAAATGGCGGCCAAGCTGTGTGGTAGCCGCCGGCTGCGCGGCATTCAGAAGAATGCGGAGAATAAAGAAAAATATTCACTGCTCCTTCTCCGCCTATGCTCGGGTTGGTGTCCCGCCTCGTCGCCACTGTTGCGATGTTTCAATGTCATCCGCACCCCCGTGAGCTCCCCATTGCTTTCACACACACACAGGATGCATGTGTTCAGTTCGGGCTTGACGGTCGCTCTTACGCGGCCTGGACCGCCCCTTTTATTTATAGCACACACAGCAGAGTTGCATCACTCCGCCACATTTGTACCCCCTTAAAACGGCAGCAACCACAATGCCTAATTTACAATGTCAAAGCTATCATTCAGAATTTTTCAACGCTCTCACATCCTCAGCACCACTTGCATTCCCAAGAGCCAGGACAGTCATCCTACCAAAGGATAGCATCCAAGTACAACGGGGTTAGGGGGTTGACATTGCTCAGAACAAAGTGACGGACTTCTTGCATTGCCGTTTCGAAAGTCAAATGTAACATTAGAAAGTGGTTTGGTCTAGATGAAGATTGGTAGGGGAGGGTAGGCCGAGAGACTGTCTCTTAACACCGACCTCGGGTCTAGAACTGCAGTTCACTAGGCCCTTCTCATCTGCACAATATAACCTAAGGGTGAAGCAAAACTGAAAAGGCACCCCTCAAGTTCGAAGAATATTTTTTTATATTTGGCGAGCCGTGCTATTTACTAGGCCCATTTGTATGGTAAAGTACCCTGAAACCAGCCTCCAATCAAATATTTAACAGTGTTTACCCCAAAATATAAATCAGGATTTAAAGACCAAGTTAAATCGTCGACCAACAAACCGAATGCTGAAAAGAGGCGTGCGCTTGCTAGTGAAGATGCCACTGTACGTGTCCAGTCGCTTCCTTGCGATACTCGACGCCCCTGGCAGCTTGTGAGAAAATGTTGATTTGTACCCTAGTTTTCCACTTCACTCTCGCCTGCCTGAAAGGTGGCTTGGAACCAGGAAACAAATACATTCTGAAAGCCCTGGAAGAGGAAGTTCTGTTTTTTTCCCTCCCTACATTTCCTTATATTTAATATCTGCAAGTATAATTGTTCCTTTTTAACACACTTTCTATCCTCCAAGCTGTTGTGTTCTACTGCAGGGGCCCCCTGTAGTGTGTGGGGCTGTGCTGTGCCATATATTCTAGTCCCACCCTAACAAAAAGGGAGGGGGAGTTGTACCGTAAGCAGTAAAGGAGAGGGACTAAGAACTATACTAAACCAATAGGGTCCGTACTGCTGTAAATTCAATTTAGAAACGTGTTCAAGTAAAAAGTTATTTATGAGTGTACCGCAAGGGTATCACTCCAATAGATTGTAGGCTGTTACAGACTCAGAAAGCAATCAGGGTAGTCTCATATTTGAAAAACAGTGAAAATATTAATTTAACAAAAAGATATGAATAATACATGAACAGCTAAAGAAAAAACAATGTGATAAACATATAAATGCATTTGTCTATTAGTTAGAAGGTTAGTAGTTGAAAACACAGGAATACAAATATAAGTTTCACTTTGAAGTTTTAAACAGAATAAACAAAAGAGAACACTGAAAGAAAACGGACAAAAGGCTGCCAATGCTGAGTGGTGACCTGAACCTAAGCCAACATTCCTATTTATGGCTTATATTTAGCCACTACACTAGTTGTTTTCAAAAGATTGGCAGAATTAGGATTGTTCTATGTCCTTCAATTTGTTGACAGGTCTGCCTACGTGTGCGTGTCAAAAATCAGTAGCATACTGAGCAAATTTAAATTGACATCTTTAGAACACGTTTCGGCAAACAAGCCACCTGTCTGGCCAATAGTTCCATGACATAATTAAAGTTGCCTTCCTCAGGGCGAGATAACACACAACAACTGGACCCTGTGGGGAAACAGACATAAACAAAGTAAATGATATGAAAGAGATGGACCCTTTCTGGGTTACTACCGAGATTGCTTAGAGAGAAAGTCAGAAGCCTAGAGGCACAAAAATTACCAAATAGATTGACTGTGGGTATGTAGAAATAGCCAGGCGCGTTGTTGGCCGGAGAATCCGGTGCAGGGCGTCTGGATGGGTGGATCCAGGATGACCCACGACAGGACTACATCATCAGAGAGGGGATCGTGTTGGAAAAGAAACCGCTCTCTAAAAAGTAAAAATGAGACAAAGTTGCAAAGACACGGGTTCGAAAAAGATGCTAGGGGTGGGAGTGTTTTTAAATTCGTTTCATAACTACCTGTCAATGAATGCTTGTGGTGAACGCTGGGAAGGATATGTTCCTGAAAAAGCATTATTCGATACACCTGGGATGAGTCCTAGGACCAGTGGTTGGCATCAAGGGATGAACCTGTGGATAATTGAATATATGTAAATATGCGTGACTAGAAATTTAAAAAGGCACATAAGTGCTTGTTAGCCCAGTGAGAATTAGGATCTGCCTACCTTGAAGAGCCAATCGACGTTGAACCCAGCTAATGGTTAGCTGTGGTGCTTGATGTGAAGGGCAAACAACCTCTTGCCTTCAAAAGGGAAGGTGAGAGAGCGACGAGGGCTGTCTCTGAAAAAAGGAAGCAAAAAGAGGCGTAAATGAAATGTACAGTCCAAAATCCAGGTCATAAAAAAGGAGGGGGTTTGTTTGCAACAGAAATTGACAAGAAAAGCTTAAAAAGCTTAAAAAGCTTAAAAACCGGCAAAACCCGACGGGGTTGGTGCCGGTCTTGGGTTGAAAAGCGAGCTGAAAATCTTCTTACCACTGGTAACTGCCGGCTGCCAGATTGCTGGTGACTGAATCCGCCCGGCACTGCAAGAAGCTCGAATGCATATGCTTGGAAGTTGCAGAACGCAGAGCCTAAGGAGAGGGCGGTGGTTTGAAAAACCGCCTTCTATTGGGTCTCGTCAAACAAGAGACTGGATTGATTGGAGGCCGACATGCCTCCTGATCCGGTAAATTCGATTGGATGATGGCAGCCCAGCCCCTGGTTGGCTAATCTGATGCCGCTCCTGCGTCAGGGGTACGATAGTACGATAAAGTAAACCCGCAGGCCTAAAGGGAGGCTCGCGGTTACGTGAATGTCTGTGATGAGTGATGCTGAGGCTCATGGAGCCAGAAGCAAATCGGGAAGTATTCACGAAAAATCTCAGTGGTAAAATATCGAAGGAGATGAAGAGAGTGCTAAATCACATATGAAGGCAGGCGAGCAAATGGATCACAGGCAAGTGCAGAGAAAGTTGAGACTCAAATGGAATGGGCATTTGTACTGGGCAATGTTTACTTAGCGAGTATCAAGCTCAAGTAAAAATGAATGCGAGAGGCACAATTTTGAAAACAGCTTGTCTGCAGTAAATTCCAATTTAAATAGCCTCAGTCTGCTCTTATTGGTGTGATTGGATAAAGATGATAGAAACCGCAGAGAGACTAGGAGGTTTGAAGCAGAAGGAAGGGAAAAGGGGGGGTGGAGCAGAATAAATGCTCAGGATATGGGGAAGAAATCCTCATTCAGCCCGTTGGTATGGGTGGATAAACAGTGAATCCAGCGTGCCTCCTTCTGAAGAAGACAGCGGGACACATTGGGAGTATTTTTGACTACGTCTAATATCCACCAAAAAATGTCATTGGCAGAATGCTGTAGTTCAATGTAGTGACTTACAAGAGGTGCGGATTCTGTCCGGCACCGAATTCTTGAACGATGCTCCGAAATTCTGATGTGAACTGGACAAGACGTTTGTCCAACATATCGGAGCCCACAGGGACATTGGATGCAGTACACTGCTTGTTTGGTTTTACAGTTTATCATAGATGATAGGGTCCACATTTTCGGCCCAATATTGAACTCCTTGAGTTTTTTTGTAAATTGGCAGACAGAACAGGATCTGCATGGGAAATGGCCAATAGTTGTTCTGAGGTCCCAGAGTCCTAGTCTTGGGGGATCCTTCTTGAAATTGGAGTGAACGAGTTTGTCGCAGATGTTTTTGGCCCTTTTCAACGCAAACCTTGGTAATGGTGTGGTGGGCAGACTAAGTTTGACAATTGGCCAATATTTAGAGATCATTTTTTTTATTGCAAAGGTTTGTGGTCCATGGGTTATGACGCACGTCATTTTGGTGCTGTCAGTGCCAGATTGGGAATCAAGGTTAGGTTTGGGGGCGAGCAGTATGTCCCTGTCTGTAAAGCGTGCCCTTTTTATAGCTTTATTAATCACTCTTTTACGGTAGCCTCTCTCAATGGAGCTTGGAAGTTCTTTCGCCACTTCCTTTTCGCTGAATCACTGGGAGATGACTGCAACATCGTCCGCATACAGTGCCAGGTCGGTCATGTGAGATCTGTCGGGATGTCGTGGATGAAGATGTTGAACAGAAAGGACCCGAGGTTCAATCCCTGTGGCACGCCTGCTCAGATGAGATGTGATGAGGCCCTTTGACCCTGGTTCCTTATATAGCCACTTCTCTGGCCCGGTTCCCCTTATGTCGCCCCTCTGTGACGTGCCCCCCCCTGGATAGCCCGGGGCTGGGTGGGCGTCGCCACTAAGGGGGGCACCTGCCAAATGCCATCCTGCCGGCGCGTTCACCTAGCAATTCACAGAGTTTTGGCATCTCTGTGCTCGCCACATGCTGACAGCCGCTCATCGGTTTCAATTTACCATGGCCGTGGCACAGGATCTGCATCGTTTTGAACTCCAGGGCACTGTACCTGGCAACCAAGGCTTTGCTGTAGTCTGCCATTTGCATGTCTATTACATTTTTGGAAAGCCTCATTACGGATATCAAAAAGGCTGGGCTCCGACACCTCTCTGAGTAATGAGGTGCACTTTTTTTGCAGGCGATTGGTGATTGATCATCATCCCACGTTAGCTGTAAATGTGTGACTTATGTGCAGGAATGGGAGAAACCCCATAGTGTTGGGATGGAAATGAGTTAATCCCGCCCCCCAGGCGCTATCAGGTGAGGTGAATCTCCTATGAAATAGTGTAGTGTATAAGGGGGGAGAGAACCGCGCTATGAAACTCAGTGCAGAGGTAATATAGCGCGAACAAGCAGATGCTTAACACTAAGAGATGCATAGAAAGAAACGCCATTTCGTAGTTATGACAAAAGCACAGGCTTACATGACCGCGCTACACCAGCCAAGTTCCATGAAAAGATTTCACTAGGCCCAACACTGTTAAGGAAGAATGAATCCACAACGCCAGTTCTCACAGACGTCCACTTCCCCCATGTACCTTCATTGTTGCAAACATTTAGTATCTTTTGAAGGAATGCACCCTGCAAGAGCGTGAGACAACACCAGGCTCCGCGCAGTGCCCATTCATCACCACTAAGCTGCCAGAAGGCCTCTAAACCCAACCCAGCCAGCCCAAAGTCAGCTCCACACCACTGACCCAACCCACACGTCCCTGCATTCCATGATAAGCAAGCTACCCCCCTGTCCTAGCACATATTAACTGACCATAAAATATCTTAGCATGCGCAACTGTTTCACCCCCCAGCAAAAAATACATCCTTTGTAACACGAGGTACAGGGAGGGATACATTATAGATCAAAACCCGGGCGGAGACCTTGGATTTGAGAGAAGTGGTATCAACGAAGCCCAGAATGTGTAGGTCAGTGTGACTGTATTTTATCCTCCCTTCCCCCTGGCACCAATCCCTGAGCTGCCCAGGTTCATGCCACAGTGATGTAGTAGTAGGCGTAGTGTCAGTGGCAGCCGCTTTTATAGGGCGGGGGGCACCACCCCCCCATCCAGGACCCCCACACCCCCCAGAGAAGTGTCTCTCAACTTGAAGTTGTGCTGTGAGCAGCAGCGCAATGATTCATAAAAAAAATATTTGCCTAAACTCACACTCTCCGGCTGTGTATGTTATTCCCTTCACCTTGCCTGCGTCATCCTCTATTGGGCTGGCTGCCACAAGGGCGCGTCCCGTTTTATGCAGATCTTTTCTGCAGTAAAGTACGTGGAGTTCTTAGCTCCACGCACTTTACTTAACCCCATCAAACTAGGAGGCTGGCGGGGCGCTAGAGGGGTGGCCCCGCCAGCATAAATATGTGCGCAAACAGCGCAGTGGATCTTCACCTCGTCAGCACATAGCAACAGAAATGTCATTGGCTGTTTGCCAGCCAATGACATTTCAGTGTGGGTTGGGTCAGGTGATGTGCGCATGGAGCGTGCCTGCCACACTGCCACCTTCACTTTGTCTTGGGAATTCTGCTGCTGATGGAGGTGTTGGAGCTGCACAGCAGGCCTGCCATTTGCCAAATCCGGGCTCCCTGGACCGGCAGCGCTGTCCGCTGGTAAGTAAAAAGCTAACTTAAAGTTAACTTTCTGTTGCAGGTAGCACTGCGTGGCCTGGCTTCATTCCCCAGTGCAGGCTGCTCCACGGCCACCTGGAACCCTGCCCTGGGAAATGCAGGGGCCTAATTTTGTTCAATGAGGACGACTCGAAACTGCACCATTTCTAGGCCAGGCCAGGTAGGCCCTGCATATCCTGGCCAGGGAGAGAGAGGAGAGCCCTCCCGGAGCGTCGATACAGGCTGGCTGCATCAATTCAGGGCCTACCCAGCCTGGCCTGCTATATGGGAGCATGTTCGAATCATCCTGATGTGACAGTACACATCATAGTTTGTTTCTCCGAGTCCAGTACTTAGCCATCAAGAAGGTTAAGCACTGGGTTCTGGCCCTTGAGATGGATGGATTGAGTAGGATAGGCAGTGCAGGGGCAGCAGGGGGCCACTGTTACCCCATTACTTTGAACAAAATTATATTCCAGACTAACGTCTTTAATAAAGACTTTAGTCTGGAATATAATTTACATGAATACTGTCTTTGGCGGATCGAGCGAGTGAGTGACGGTGTTGGTGACCCATGACGAACACCAACTGTTACGACTGTTGTTCGTCATGGGTCACCGACACTGTCGACTCTACTGCACGGTTTTCAAAATATCATATGAGATGGCATTTTGAAAACCATGCAGGGAGGGACGCGTCGTATAGCTGGCCTCAAGCAGCCCTGGCTCGCAACTCTCGCTCCCAGTTCTGTCAATTTGTTATGCAATTTTTGTGCATTTGTGTGTGTTCTAGCTATGGGCATGTTTTGGTAACTGTGCACGCATTGTGCGTGTGTGTGAGAAAGGGCAATGAAGTATCAAGGTGTAGTGGAACAAAGCTGTAGTAATGTTTCCCCTGCTCTCTAGTCCATCCATCAGTGTAGCCCAGGGTTGTCCAACATGCGGCCCGAGGGCCGCAATGCGGCCCTCCATGCCATTTTATGTGGCCCTCGAAGCCCAAGAGCACAGACAAAGCATTGGGGTTACTTTTGTACATTTTGTATTTATTTTATACACAGCAAGCGTTATGGCTGCAGTTTCAGGGTAGGAATTGTAGTCCACACACATTACGATTTCCATTGGCTGAGAAACAGCCAATGGAAATACTGTCACCATGCAAGGCACGTTGTAGTTGAAATAAATAAAATAAATAACTGCCTTGCATGGTAACAGTATTTCCATTGGCTGTTTTTCAGCCAATGGAAATCATAATCACGTAATGTGTGTGGGTGGAGTGACAGGCACACAGCGCCACCTTCACACATCTGCGTTGCCGAGCCCAGGGCAGAGCCTGCGTGAGCCAGCAGCTCAGCCCAGCCCAGGTTCACAGTGCTACGTGCGGTGCACACCGAGGCCTAGTTCTCCTTGCCTCCAGCAGTGGGAAGTACTGCCTGACATATTTCCGATGTAAGTTTGCGGCATGCAGTCTTTTGAGCCTCCGAGATACTGCTGGCCAGATACACCGAAACACAAGTATCTGGCCAGCAGTATCTCGGAGGCTCAAATGCAGCTTGGGATGCCTTAATGTTTGTACATTCTGCCTCGGGAGTGAGGGTACAATTTGCATCACTTTTTGAAAAAAACCTCCCCCGTGGGTACTGTTCAAATTGCATCACAAAAGGAATGAATTCCCACATGATTTTACCGCATGTGGAAATTAATTCCTTGCCAAAATGGCTAGGCAACACAATCACGCCATTCATGCCATCCACATACGGAAAAGCAGCACAGTGGGTAAAATGCCTGGGGCTCTATCCAGTTTTTGTTTTTGCAGCTGACAAGTGCTAACCTGGATGAGGCAAAACAGCCCTTGGCAGGTGTCCGTTCCCCTGTCGGAGGAAGGCCAGCTGCAGGAGTGATTCTTCACAGCGCATAACACCGTACCCCACCAGATCCAATGCACTGTGGGCTTTACAGCAGACACCATGAGGTCAATTCCCTCCCCGGTTCCTACAACATGGCCCTCAGCTCAGCTGGAGTGATCCGATTACCAGCACACCGGCCACCCCTGGGCGCTGGGAGAGGAGGGCACCCGGCCATGTCTAGTTCTTCATACTTTAAGATTGTGCTCACATTGCGTTTCTTCAATTAGGTTCACCTTTGGGTGATCGCTTTTCCCCCATTTTATCTGTTGAATTAGACTATGCTTCTTTCATTAGCACAGAAGTAATGGATGTGTATTACAGAGATAAGCTGCCATATGTATAGGGCACACTGCACAGGCAGCAATCAAATCAATAACACAGAAGTAATGAATGTGTATTAGAGAGATAAGCTGCCATATGTATTGGGCACAATGCACAGGCAGCATCAACCATTAACACAGAAGAAATGAATGTGTATTAGCGAGATAAGCTGCCATATGTATTGGGCACACTGCATAGGCAGCATCTCTCATTTACACAGAAGTAATGAATGTGTATTACAGAGATAAGCTGCATATGTATTGGGCACAACACTGCACAGGTAGCATCAATCATTAAGACAGAAGTCATGAATGTGTATTACAGAGGTAAGATGGCATATGTATTGGCCACACTGCACATGTTCAGGCAGCATCAATCATGCTTTGTAAAGGACAATGTTGCCCTAAATTGGGAACAACCAGGATAAACATGTTACTACAGAGGCATATTTTGGGCACAACCAGCATGACAATGTGTTACATCAGTGACAGTGCTGTCTTACACTGTGGACACATAGATAATTAAAATGTGTTGTGTTGTAAAATGTTCTCTGCTGTTGGTCACATGGAATTTTCATGTTCCCCTTTAGAACTGATTATAAACGTATGGCTTTTTGGTCAGTTTTTCTGCTGTAAAAGGCACCATTTCAACCCCATATTTGAAAAAAAATGCTTGGAGGGGGGAACCCCCTCGCCCCCCAACTCCTCCCTAGATCCTTATAGCTCCCTCGCTACGCTCGGTCGCCCCCACTATTTCAGGAAAATATTAACACATACACACTGAAAGAAATCGCAAACAACTGACCTTGGATCATTTGATGGAGGGCCTCCCTTAGATACTCATTGCTCCTGACACCAAAATCTATCTTTGGGACTGCATGGCGCATCACTGCCTGTGATGCTATTGTGTCAAAGGTCACACAATATCGCTTTTTAATATACTGCTTTGGGTGAGGTTGTTGACTTTTGGCTCACCGGCCCACAGGCTGAAAAAAAGTTAATGCATCGGCCCCACATTCAAAAAGGTTGGACAAGCCTGGTCTAGCCCATCTCCCTCTGTTATATTCCTTGCTTTCTGCACTCTTTCCATCCATCTTTTTTTCTCTTTCCCAAGAGTCCCACCTCTCCCTGTGGGTTCCCTGATGGCGCAGTGTCCATAAATAAATTCAGAGCATTCGTGTTTTATTTGCCCTGACAAGCCAGCACAGTAATGCCAAAGTGAACGCATCAGCTCCCTGGAACAAAGCATTGTTTGCAGCATCTGTGCATTACAACCTTCTAGGTCGTGTGTGTCACCTGAGCTTTCATTGAAGGAGACACTTTCATACTGGCTCCAAAATCGTGTTCACATCTTCAAGCAAAATTGAATACACCACTTTGCAGACCAGCCTTGTGCATTTATTGTTTCTTATGTTTTGGTTGCAGGGCGCCTGAAGCTGCTTTACTTTAAGTGTGCTTCTGGCTCCTATTAATTTGTTGATTCTTATAAAGTTTGCCAGCCTGTGAATGGGTGGGTCCTCCTATAAGGCACTTCTCGCCATAAGAGAATATCAAACTGCATGGGGGGGGCACAATTTGATGGCGTGAAGCTGCAAGTGAAAACATCTGCTTGTAGCCTGGTAACCTGGGAGCAATATATCATGAGTGGTCTCCATTTCTTTTGAAAGCAGGCATTGGCAGTGCCAACAGTTTGGGCTTTTATGTAGGCATGGGACAGACACTTGCCAGACAATTTCATAGTAGCATTAACTGCCCGTTGATGGTAGAAGGTGCAAAATGGTGCGAGTACCTGGGATTCTATTAGCACTGCCAGGCAAATGTCTAATACTTATACACAAGCGAAAACCTTTGGCTTTGCCAATGCTTGTTTTCAACCAGTGAATGTCAAATAGTGCTTCTAAATCGAGTACCTGAAGGCTGACCAGGTGAAGACATTTTTATAATGCCAGTAGTGCTTTTAGAGCTCCTATTACGTCATTAACGCTCAGAAGACTTCTTTGAAAAAACACTGGCAGGCACAAAGTTTGATGGTAATGCTTGATGAAGCTAGCTCCAAGAGCTCTCAGGAGGATGTATTTTGCACAGGGAAGAGCGGGTAGGAAGTGAGTGGGAATGGCCATAGGGATTAGCTTTGCCGTGGGTAAATAATCAATCAACACCTACAAGTTGTCTGTCCCTCCTCCTATGCCAATTTCTCCCTAACTGTACAAATACAATACTGTCTGGTTAGTCTGGTACTACTATATTTTCAATGTACTCACTTGTCCACAATAGTATTTCAGTCAGGGGACCCAGCAGTTACACTGAAAACGAATATTTTTAATTAAGTGTTAAACCAGTAATATTTTAGCTTAGTTTCTCTCCTTTTAGAACATGCCCAACAACCCACCTTAGTAAGAGGATGAATGCACATTAATGCCAGTAACAGCATGACAAAATTATATTCTTACAGCATTAGTGGTTATCTATATAATTCGTTTTATTCATACACCATAGTACCAGCTATTCTCAATACAAATCTGCTGTAAAATACACCATCACACTTGCACATATGAAAATAATGTACCACCATTATTATGTAAAACCTAATGCTTTTTATGTCATATTTCTGTGGGTTTGGACAGTAAATTGCATATTTTGGAAGCCATTTTTCAAAGATTTTCACAGGGGAGAACCCCTCCACACCCCTATTGATGTGGTGCGGGCTATCTCGCTGCGCTCACTCGCTTCCAAATTCGGACATGTCAATGTACGTCCCACCGCCTTTCAAAGTCACCAGCCGCCACTGCGTAGTGTGCTAGTTTAGATGTAACACTGTATTTCATGGGCGACCTGACCTTCAGCAGACAATAAGATGAGCCCAGCTGACCCAGGTGGAGCCTGACCGATGGCTAAAGAACCAACCAATTGTAGGCTGGCATCCCATATGGAGCAGGATTATGTATATTGTGCACCCAATGAAATGTGCTAGTTTGGACCATATATCTGATGTCATTTATGACGATGTGGTCCCTCAAAAAGCACGGTCATGTATTCTGGAGTCAGAACGTTCTAGAACAGCAGAGTACTTTGCTGATATTCTGTATTCTGCACCACGTCAAAAAACACCAACTCCAGCACTACCCACCACGGCCAGCCCTGCAATTTGCATGACCCTGTGTGGCAAAGGATATGTGAGCCCCCCTAATTTGCATAACTAGTGACATCAGTGATATCACAGAATGAGTCATTAGTACGCAAAGATATCATGGGAAGTTAAATTAGAAGCATGTTGCCATGCGTAAGGTAGTAGATAAATGCACTGGGACATCTATTATATGAATTCTCAATATTAATATATGCCTATGTGGCAATATCAGGAGTGAAGCATTTTTTTGAAGTAGCAGACATCGGAATACCTTGTACAGACTTCTAATTTTGGCAGATAAGGCATAGTGTGATAAAAGGATTTGCCCGGGAGCACTCACTTTGGTTAAGTGAAGAAGCCCAGATTTTAGAGCAGTCTGCAATTCAGGAACTTGAGCACATCTCGTCCCAGATGTAATTGGAAGAAATACTGTTTGCATAAGGTCTTTTCAAACGTTGGTTTGAAAACACTATCTGTGGAAGGCATTGCAAAAATGTGGTGTTTGTGTTTTGGTTTCTGAAAGGAACTGCTGTTTTTGCAGAAGTTTCACAAATGTTTTTAATTTTTATTGTGTGCATGTTTGGGCAATATTAGCGCCTAGATGCCTACAGGCTTAGTGCACTTTAAAATGTAAAAATAAATAAATCAAAGATAAATAGTGTCCAAATTAACATTATGCATTTATTTAAGAAGCTACAGATAAGGATTATTTTGACTGCCAAAAAAATGATAGCAAATAATAACTATGTTTATCAAGTGCTGCTCACTACAAAACGAGAAGGGAGCCTCATTAATGTACCCCCTGAACCCTGATTGGAGGGGTGAGCAGGCCAAAACTGTATGCCAATATCGAATAGCAGGGGATCCTACAGCAGAAAATTGTAAAGACAACTGAGCGGGTTAGGAGACTGCTGCTGAGATGTTATAGGTACAGACCTTCCTGTAAATCACGTGTCTTCTTCCCTATTCCTGCAGCAACATCTGCTGTAAAATGTGGTGTTTTCACATTGGGATGAGTACAGCCCCCTCGCTTCACTCAGTGTGGAAATGTTTGCCCCCATAGCAAAAATCAAAAGCTGGCACCCAAAAATATAAGATACACATTTTGTTCAATTGACATTTCCCCTTAGAAGAAAGAGCACTAGACAAAAGAGAATTGGCCTTTCAAAAAAAGTAATCACAACAGAAAAATAACCTGAGAGAGGAAATTTTCCAATAAATATGCTGACAAAGTATAAAAGGTGCTAACCCTTTTAAACCCAGCATTATGTAGTGAAATATTCCCTGAAAAACAAAATCTGACTAGGAGCTCGTGCTTTGATGATCATTTTAGGTGTCTGCCCTGGAAACATGACATCCTGGTAGCCAAATGCTTGAGCAAGCTTGCCAACCTCAAAAACACGCCAAGGGGTTGCGTCTGCCCTCTGAAAAATGTTACTGTCCACCCACATGTATCCTTTATTGTGCCATGAAAAGCAGCACATGGCCGCAATCAGGGACAAATAACTGTACCAGTCTCCAGGATTGGAACTTCAGGACTCACTTGTCCTCTCATCATTTCCCCTCCTCAACCTAATGTCTGGCTTTCAACAATACTCTGCTTTATGAAGATTACTTGAAAAGTACACATACCATAGTAAGGTACCCACTCAAATATATTGGCGTCTTTCCCCCTCCCTTCACACCCTGTGTCTTGCCCCTCACCCAAGTAAACCCATGGGACGTCTTGCTCCCACACTCTCTCAACAAAAGGTCCAAACCTGACTACAGACAGTTTCTAGAGACCATGTCGCAATGCCAGAATACGCTCCCCTTGCTTTGCTACTGCTACTCTGTACTCCCTCTCCAATAACATTAAACCAGGCAATTTAAATGCTCTTTATTGATTTGTACTTAAAATGCATAAGTAGAAAACGTATACAACAATTTTCTAAACTGTAATTCGTTTTTAGTTTGGGAAATTAGGTGGCGCTGAAAGCACTACCTTTAAGCCAAAAGTATTGTCATTGAAATGAAAGCTTTCGCATGTCTACAAAAAAAGCCAAACTGTTGGCATTGCGAATGCTTGTTTTATTCCCAGCCAAACTTGCATCCCTCTTTTCCCCAGTGTTCTTTGGTATCCCCAGCAGTATTCTGTTGCCACATTGTTATTTGAATATTGTTTACTAGTACAGCAGTGTGTCGTTGTAGACACAGAATCCCTTGTGTGAAATTGCTTTGTAGTAAAGATTGTACCAGAGTGCAAAATTGCACAGGCTCTCAGGGCCCGATTCAGAGGTCTGTGTAACATTGGAAAAGTGTTGTTCGATGGATGAATAACACTTTTTCTAAATGCACCATATTCTGTCAAAGAAAGTGTAGAGGAGCAGCCGAATGCCTCTGCAGGAAGTCCCACCCCCTCCCCCCCACCACCTGTGTGCTGGCAGCCTAAAATTGTGCCATGCTTGACACCAGCAGTTGTGACTATTCCACTTTGAGTCTTCGAGAAAAGGTATCAACTTAGAAAACCCTATCAGATGTATGCTCAATGAGATGACAATCTCTTGGTGGAGGTTCCCGAAGGAATATGAGAAAGAGAGAAAGAGAACTTGATGACATCACAAGAAATGAGCGTGACACACTGAAAAGACTGGCTGAAGAAGAGAATATTGTAACGCTTACCTCTGGTGCCCTACAGGAGTGCCTGATCCAGACTGTTCTGAAGCGTTGCCACCACTGGATAACTCTGCATTGGTGAATGCTCAAGCCACTCCTTCCCCCATTGGTTCGCTGAAGAACCAAAGCACAGTGAACAGTGTGGTTGGGAGGGACCCAGTAGAACTCGAGCCTCTGGCAAGATGTGTGAGGGGGTCTGGGTGAAGACCTAGGGATAAGTAAGTGCAGATATTCAATATGTGTCCCCAGCTTTCTCCCCGCCTCCCTCTTGTGTCCCCCTTAGATAGGCTGGCTGGCACGCAGGCGATTGTGCTCACTGTATTTGGATGAAGAAGGCGGGCTGGAGATGTCAGGTAAGCATCCGACTCCAGTTGGCTCACTGTGAGTAGTGGTTCAGGCCAGCTGCGATGCACTGGATGCTGAAGGTATGGAGGTAATTCTTTGTACAACGCTGCTTTGTCTTCCTGGACGCTTTAGCAGCTTGTGGCGCATAGCGCAGCTTATTTTGTGCTGTTCATTCTTGCCGGGTGGCCCTGTGCGCTTTAACAAGTCTCTTTCTCTTCCTTTCCACAGGTGCAGGTCTCGCGGAATGCCTTTTGCTCGGGTTGGCCGCTGCGTGTAGAATGAGTGAAGCGGCTAATTGCTTGTTCAAGTAAGTTTGTTCTAAATGAGAAACTCGGGTGGGAATTGACAGTTAACTTCAGTCTCTTACTATAGTTTTCTCGTTTTCAGGAGCTGTGATTGTTGCAGAGCTCGATCGGCTACGGTTCCAAGTGAGTATCAAGACGGAGGCTGAAGCGGAACTCTTACGATGAAGTCTTCAGGTAAGTACGGCTGCAGGTGAGTCCGGGGGTGCACCGGTAAGCTACAGTGTCTTTGCACGTGGAAACAGGAGCAGTAAGCATTACACTGCTCTGGTAGGTAGCAGAAGAAACGCTAAGCACAGGGTGTGGCCCGGGCGTGGTTATATAGCCTCGGCCCGCACCCACCAGGGATGTCAGATCTTCGAGTCTGCCGGGGGCCATCTTGAGTTTCATAACAGGTTCATTCTTGGTGGCCATGTTGGTGTGGGTCAAGGCAGCTCCTACTGCTCCTACTCCTGCACGAGCCAGCCACCCTGCATGTCCAGCTTCTCCCGACACTGTCATAGGAGGGTGTGTCTTGTGTCCTAGTGCATATGCTTTGTGTCCTTACTGGGATGGTGACAAATGTATCGACCTTATAGAAACTGACGATGAAGTAAAGAATCGAGTAAACTTTCATGTGCAAAATGAAGTTTGCACGTGTGAAGAGCACTGAAGAAAATGCAAATCGTTCAATAACTGTACAGATGCAGCAACTCAAGCAGATCAAGTAATCACAGAAGCTGGCTATACATAGTGAATAGACTACAGGCGAAGCCGCTATTATATAGATGCTGGACATCGGTGTCACAATTATAGTAAGCTCAAACCATGAAGAGAAGGGCTGAAAGCTGTGTGGAAGCAGAGAATTAGCTGGGAGCATGGAAGAATCGAGAAGGGCTGTCTGGCCTGGTGTCAAGACTGAGAGTAGATAACCAGTCTTGGATGCCTTCAAAGGCACAGAATGTGAGAAGCTGGAACATCCCTTATTAAGGTGCAAAAAAAGAACACCAAGAGTGCCAAGTCTTATTAATTCAAGACAATTAAATGCTGCAAAATGGGCCAAACTGTGGTCTCCTGTCATGTGATCCCCAGATGAAAATAGAGTTGGGCACACAGTTCCAGAACCATGATAAGCGTGTGCTCACACTCCCTTATATTCCCAGTGAAGAGAATACATTGCAAGGCCAAGCACAAAGACAATCTTCATGGCAGATGTGAGATGTTGGGCTAATTGGGTGGGGCGGTACAGTACAGTCTAGTCCACCCCCTAGCACCTGGGGTATGAGCTTACGTGCTGCTAAGTGAACCAAATGTTCCAGACATGGCACAAGCGTGTCAACCAATTGTAGAGGGTCATATAACAAAGGGCCTTATAGTTTGAGAGCCAATGAGGTACTGTGTTTCTAATAACTGTTGAAGATGACTTGCACTGGGGGGGCATGAGTTGTCCCCTTGACTGCAGAGACGAAACCACAACCCAATGCCTTATATAAAGTATACGTAGATGTTCTCCTTAGTCCTATCACAATCTCTCGTAGGTTTTTCTTATTTGCCACATAGTATGACGTCACGTACGACAAGTTTTTACTATAAAAGTGTTGTTTTTATGAAATGCTTTGAGAGAACACTGTGCGACGTCCGTTGATGTCTTTTGTAACTCCCTGTTTTAGATAATTGATAATAAAACAGTAAACAAACTTTGTCATCTTCCTGAGTTGGTTTGATAATTTGGTGTAAAAAGTTACTCTGTTTCCCATCCAAGTGCATGACACGCTACCCACTGTGGGCCCTAAATTCATGTGCTAGCAGTGTCGGAAGGTCCAGACCCATCGATCAGTTAGCTCCAGAGCTTCGGACAATTAGACATCCTCTGCCATCTAGCCGGAAGATCGCAGGGTTTCCTGTGGAGATTGGCCGAATAGAAATCTTGCAAGAAAGACCGAGATGGTGGGCAGGGCCCCTCTTTGACAAAATCCCTACCTGGTTTCCAAGGGCGCTCTGCGGACAGAAGGCGAAAGGGGTCGGTTGGAGGAGGAGACGATACCGAAGTCCTTGAGTCAAAGAACGACCGAATGGTGACTAGAGTAAGGGGAATGGCAAATTAAAAGGACTGGATTTTGGCAATTTAAAATTAACGGGAAATATTGTGTGGAGATGGAGATAGAAGTGCCCAGAAACCTGACCCATGGGGGTCTAGAAGTCCTCTCACACTCCAGTAGGAGTCTGTAGGCGGTGTGTGAACAGGTTCACATAAGAAGACAGGTTAAATCCTGTGACAGGATATTTGAGTGGGGACAAGAAGAATAAAGGTGATCACAGAGTATTTTTAGTAAATGTGTAAAGTTGACTAGTCTGTCTGTGTTATGTGTTGAGTTAAGGTGTTGAAAAAGTAACAAAGTTGTGAAGAAATTGAAACGAAGTTAAGGAGATAAAGAGACTATCTAGGAAAGTGGGTCTACCAATCCACAGACAGACAGAGATAAATTGGAAAAGTAAGAGGCTTGAGTGGCGATTGTTGGAGCGAGCTCATATTTGTTGTTTTAAGAATATTGAAAAGTGACGAAAGTATTGTATAAAACCTGGTAGGTATTGACAGTCAATTGCGACTCATCACAATGGAGACACTCCTATGATGCGTTTATGTAAGACACTGCCAAAGCACATGCCCAAGCTCAAACAGTATAGTGCAGGGTGAAGGGCACAGCGAATAAGATGTTCATGCAGTGGGCACAAAGGAGATCACTGTCAAAAGCAGTATTGCAACACATGACCACATACTTGCACGCTGCGTACACGGGGAAGAAATTGGAGAAAAGATTAGTGATTCTAGAGCTCTGGAAGATGTACCATTAAGAAATGGAAGACCCACCACCTGAGGAGTGGATGCTTAATCAGTGTAAGGAGGATGGTGTTGAGCCATCAGCTCCCCTTACTTTGCCTGAAGTAAAAGGTGCTAGAATGGAAGAAGGGGGGTTGTACCCTCTAAAGGAACTGAAAGGGGCGACATGGTATAGTAATCCGATATTCGAACCGCCCGCTTATAGCAGTGACGATAGTCCAGAGGAGAGTAAGAGAAAAGAGGAGATCTTTAAGCTCATACAAGACAAAGAAGAGTGAACGGTTGAATATATCGACAGAGATAGAAAGAGAGATTAAGAGATGGAAAGGGGAAAAAGACAAAGCTGACGAGGTAACACTTGTGCAGAATGAACCGATAGGAGGACAGATATTACTCAAGCTAGATGCAAAAAGTATTGAGAAAGTAAGGCAAATAGAAGATAAGGATGAACAGGATAGAAAAGAGAGCAAGAAAAGAGGTTGAAGGAAGACGTACATAAAAGAAAGAGCAGGGAGCGACACGAACAGATGTATCAGGAACAGCAAGAGGAAAAATAGGAGCGGGCAGAGGAGCAAAAAAAATATGACAATAGGCAGAGAGCAATAGAAGTTAGGGGCAGAAAAGAAAGGAAAAGAGGAGGGGAAGCACAACAATTAAGGGACAAAAGGATACAGAGACAAAGAGAAGAGGAGGAAAGGAGAGCAGGAGTCAGGAGAGAAGAGCGAAGACAAGACGAGGAGAGAATTAGAAGGGAGGCCAGAAAACAAAGAGAGTTAGATGAAGAGTTAGAACGAAGAAGGAGGCAGCGAGAGTCTGAGTCCAGCCTTATTCATATATAAGGGTGCTAGTAAGGCCGAATTCACTGATACGATGGGAGAGAATAGAAGAGTTTCTTCTGTTAAAGGGAGCAACATCAGGGGCATCTAGAGTAGCATTAGAAGAAGAAAACTTTGATATTGAAAGTATCGGAGGCAGGATCGATAAAACCTATCAAGAATTGAAGAAAGGTAGCAGATCTGGAAACCAAAGGACGGGAGATCAGTCCCTAGTATTTCAATCATGAAGCAAAGAAGGAAATCCAGTTAGCCTCAAACACAGAGCCTTATCCTTAAGTAGACTGAACTTAGATATGGGTGAAGGGGATGAGAGTCACACTATTTGGAGAATGGACATGTCAGATGAGAAAAGGGAATCCTTCCTTGGGGAAGAGGAAGAGAGCGCGTATGCCCCCAAGGGAAGCCTGCAGATGGACAAAGAAGTAAGATGGTCCCATCTGGAACAACCTAAGGATAGGACGCCAGATGCCAGAGCATCCCCAGAGCATCCAAGAGGATGATCGTGTAGCGAAAAAGGAGAATCACAGCCATATGTGTGCAGGTTAAGATCGTTACCAGTAAGGAGGTAGGCAGGGACGATTGTCCCTGCCATGAATAGACAGACCATGGGAGCCGACTGCGGGTTAGAGTTTACCCAGTTTTCCTTATTGGAAAAAGAGGGAATGAGACCACAATATATTCCATGGCCACAGATGGATAAGGATAATTTAAGGTGTAAGCTCCCGAGTTTGACTTTGGGTGCTGGAAAATGGATACATGAGTTCGGAAAAATCACAGGCGGAAACACACTGGCCATAGGAGACATTAAGGGTCTCTTGGCAGCTATTCTTGGGGAGAGAGCTAATGGCATATGGAGGAGAGCAGGCTATTAAAGTGTGACAACACAAAACACAGCGCATGATGGCGCGCCATTCAATAATTGTAGAGCAGATGTTTGGAGGGCTCTTGGGGTACAATATCCCGACACATCAGATATGGGTGCAATCATGAAATGTAAGATGTAGACCGTATTGCTTACATTCAGGACATTCAAGAGCGTTGGCAACTTGAAGCGCACGAGCCGTGGGAAAAAACAATGGCATTATTTTACCACATTATATGTCAGGGGTTGCCCGAGCAAGTACAAAGGCAAATGAAGGAACAAGTGGGAATGGTAGCAAAGCCGTGGGCTGAAATACAGTTGATGATAGTGCATAACTAACGGCTATTGCAGGAGAAAAACAAGAAGAAAGATTAGCCTAGGAAAATTGAGGAAGCCAAATTGGCTCAAAAGAATTGTCAAAACTTGCCATCGAAGGGGCGGTATTAACGAGAGGAGAAGGATTGGGAATGCACCAGGTAGTGGGTGCATCACAGGCGAATAATCAACGCCCAATGGACTAAGGAGGGAATGGGTTCATGCCACAAGGCAGAGGTATGGGCTATAGCGGAAAGGGTGGATTCCAAAACAATCAAGGTGGGTTTCAGAATGCGGAGAATGAGAATCGAAATGAGCAAGGAGGATTCAACCAAGGGGGACTAATTAGACAGCCTCCCCCTGTATATTGGACTTGCGGGATGACAGGGCACATTGCATGCGCATGGGTGAGTCCAGGGAATGTACAGAATGGCCAATTCTCAATAGGGGGGGATAGCTTATCCTCCACCATATAGCACACAAACTAGGGAAGGGTTTGCCCAAGATCAGACAGTGTATCAGACACAAGCGCCGCAAATGCAACAGACACAGCTATCAGAGCAAGTGCAAATTAATCCACTGCAAGGGCAGTCGCAACACGCCCCTGTGCAGACATAACAGTATGCAAACACAGGACAATAACTGACACCTAGAATAGGAGGTGCCACTGTGGTAGGAGGAAACCCTTTCAGAGGTACGGGGTAAGCATGTACCCACAATAGGACAGCTCACACGGTGACTTGATGTATTCAGTACTATCAGTAACGATAGGAGGCAAATCTTTTTCTTTTCTAGTAGACACTGGGGCTACTCATTCATGTATATGAGAGGGTAAATATCCAATGTCGGGAATTGCCATGAATGCTCAAGGGTTCTCTGGAGCTACAATTCACATTCCTTTTTCTGATGAACTACCAGTCTCTATAGGAGAATGTGACATGTCTGTTCCATTGTTCTATTCACGACAAACACCAGTTAACATATTAGGAGGAGATTTGATGACAAAACTTAAAATGACGATTCCATTTACTGACGAAGGAATAGTGTGTTCCACTCTCAGAATACACTACTCAAATGTGTGTGAATTCACACTGGTGTTCATGGGGCAAATGGCTCTGTGAGGTGTTCCAGTAGAGCCAGAGGTTTTTCTTTATGGGGTGAGCATTCTACTAACATGGCAACCTGGGTTAGTGGGGAAGACTGTGAGGATACCTGACAAACCTATGGACGAAGAGAGGGGACAGACTATCCCTCTATAGGAGAATGTGACATGTCTGTTCCATTGTTCTATTCACGACAAACACCAGTTAACATATTAGGAGGAGATTTGATGACAAAACTTAAAATGACGATTCCATTTACTGACGAAGGAATAGTGTGTTCCACTCTCAGAATACACTACTCAAATGTGCGTGAATTCACACTGGCGTTCATGGGGCAAATGGCTCTGTGAGGTGTTCCAGTAGAGCCAGAGGTTTTTCTTTATGGGGTGAGCATTCTACTTACATGGCAACCTGGGTTAGTGGGGAAGACTGTGAGGATACCTGACAAACCTATGGACGAAGAGAGGGGACAGACTATCCCTCTAGAGTTAGAAGCAGCCATAGTACAGAGGGAAATGGTGATGCTCAAAGGAACGGATGATTAGAGTAGACCATGGAGGACAGCAATAGCTCTCGAAGAAGGGTACAGGTTGACTGACATTACTGATGATGATATGTTTAGAGAAGAGCCAACAGACGATGAAGTAGTGTTCTTTATGAGCATCACATACTGGATAAGAATAGAGAAAAGGGAAATCCCACAGCGAATGGCAATAATGCGGCAGCGTCCAGCATTTTTTGAGGAAGACTTTTATAAGGTGCCCAGCATCCTATGGACTACAGTCCCTTATGATGTAGGATTATTAAAGGGAATAGTGGAAGTTAAAATAAAGCTGAAGCCAGGGGCAATTTTACCTCGAGCAAGACAGTATCCCATGTCTCAAGAGGCTGATGAGGGTATATTCAAGACCATTTCAGCACCAATGAAACAAGGTTTTCTGGTACCATCAGAATCATCGTGCAACACCGCAGTATATCCTATCAATAAATCAAAGGGAGGTTCTTTGAGATTCATATAAGACATGAGACCGATTAACCAGATTGTAGATACAGAGTATGCTCTAGTTCCAAACCCGACGATATTATACAGTATCCCAGTAGAAGCATGATATTTCACTGTGATTAATTTGAAGAATGTGTTTTTCTCAATCCCATTGCACAAGGACTCACAAGACTTGACTTCATTTACGTTTCACCATACTCGACTGAAGCACACAAGGCTGCCTCAAGGGTACTGTCAATCTCCATCAATATTTAACAGGGTCCTTCAGATGGACCGAGGCAATGTTGATTTGAAAAGTGCTGTGATACAATATGTAGATGACATTTTAATATGTAGCACTACAGAAGATGAGTGCAGGCAGGACTCGATTCAGTTGATGACTATCTTGGCAGACAAAGGATATACGGTAGACAAGAAGAATCTACAATATTGTCAAGAAGTGGTGTTATACATAGGACAGGTAATTTCACATGAGGAAAAAAAGGTGACACCTGAAAGAGCTGAGGCGATTATGAAAACTGCAAACCTGCACACAGTAAAATAGATGCAACCATTTTTGAGACTATGCAGTTATGTTGGAGCCTGGATGTTTGACTACAGTTCATACACAAGACCCCTTTTGCAGGCTTTAAAGAAAGCACAGGTGGAGAAGTAAAAATAGAATAGACTAAGGAGATGGAGGAAGGGTTTGAGGAATTGAAGAAATCAATTTGTACAGCCCGTTTTAGGAATTCCCAATTATGCTGAGGAATTGTATTTGTTTTTGCACACAAATGGGACAGTTATGACAGCAGTGCTTACACAGAGGACTACATTGGGGTACAAGCCTCTAGCGTATTGCAGTGGGATATTAGATCCAATTATGAAAGGACACTTTCCTTGCAAACAGTCATTGGCAGCCGCCGCGTTTGCAATTGAGAAGTCTACAAGTATTGTGAAGGGCTGCTCTATGACTCTCTTTGTGGAGCATGCTCCATTTGCCATATGTAAAATAGTGAACCCTGACACATTTGTAGCTGAGCCAGTAACAGAAGGCGATCATGTGCTTGACTGTGCAAATTATGTGGAATTTTAGGATGATATACCTTGCGTGAAAGAAAATGCTTTGCCAGGAAGGAAAATTCTCTTTATTGATAGTTCTTCAGAAATCAATCAGACTAGTGGAGAAAGGCTTTCAGGCGCAGCAGTAATAAGGCATAGATTGAATGGGGAATTTGAAGTTGTAGCAAGTGCCAGACTACTGTCTCACATTTCAGCGCAAGCAGCAGAATTGGTAGTGCTCATTGTCACGCATGAGAAACACAAAAGGCAGTAAGTTATGGTGTACAGTGACTGCGCCTATGTGATGTCAACCGTACACGCAGGGCTAGCACGCTGGAAAGGGAGGGTCTACCTCCGAATGGAAGGCACTCCAGTGCGGCACGCATCCTTATTGGACAGGCTTATTAAGGCACTACATCTCTCAGTAACCATAGCGGTCGTCAAATGCACCGCTCACACTAAGCAAACAGATGTTATTTCTTGCGGGTATGTAGCTGCAGATGCAGAAGCCAAACGGGTTGCATATTCCCCAGATATTTCAGGTTTTGACACACCAAATGTCAAAGAGGAAGTAGTCACTATTATGGTAATACAAGAAGGGTTTAATCATTTGCCAAAGAACCAATCAATGGAGATTCAAGGGAGTGCACTGCAGGATGTGCAGGAGTTATGGAAACAAGGGGATCTTCTTTATCCCCCACAGAAGCATTATAGTGATAGGTTTGCACTGGAAAGCTGGTGATGCCAGTAGCATTGTTGAATGTAGCGCTTGAACAGCTGCATTATCCTGCGCATGTAACTAGGGAAAGTCTTGCTGCAATGACTGCAGAAGACTGCCAAATTTGTTTGAACATGTTGCATTCTTTGAATTGAATTGCATTGTATGTCAAAAGTTTACGGCTGAGCATACACTGAGAACGATTGGAGGAGTAATACCATGACTGAATGGTCATTTTCAGCATTTACATATTGATTATGTTGACATGCTGCAAGTATGTAATGGATACAGATATCTGATAGTGGTGGTGTGTCCCTTCTCTAGGTGGATCGAGGCAGGTCTGTGTACATACCCTGACACCACTTGTGCAGCAAAGTTTTTAGTATGTGAAGTGAGATGGGGTGTGTGTGAAGTGCTGCTATCCGACAATGGGCCACATTTTGTTAATTAAGTGTTCGAACAGATAGGACTATTATCCAATATTAAACGCAAGTTTTCTTCTGCTTATCACCCACAAGCAAAAGGGATATGTGAGAGACTTAACAGCCTCCTTAAGGAAAGGATTGCCAAAATCAAGCAAACTTTGAAGAAGGGATGGCTACAGTGCCTGCCCTTAGCTGTGTATGCCCTATGGAATCAGCCTGGTTTGGACCAGCACCTCACCCCACACAAACTAGTGACAGGGAGACAAATGAGAATGCCTCTTGCACCTCCATCGAGGAGTAGAAGTGAATCCCAGAGTACAGCAAAACTGTGAGGTGATGAACTGCACAATTATTTGATATGTATGACCTCTAGCATCTCTCTCATTTCAGACCAACTCACATGTCAGAGGGGTCGGTCTCAGAACACAAATGAAGACAATCTAGCAACGAATCGCCTGAAATTCTATCGACACCTAAATTGTTTGTTGGTGACACCGTTCTGATTAGAAACGTTACTAGAAAGTGGCATGAGCGACATTTCAATGGCCCCTTTGTTGTTGAAAATATAACCCCTTTCAGCACTAAAAGTGCAAGGCAGACGAGCTTGGCTTCACTTTAACGATGTGAAATTGTACATCGGCGAGACCGCCCCTCCTACTGTTGCCGATCCAGAAGCAAGACAAGAAAAAGAATTTCAGCGTGTGCAGACTCGATCGATGACGAAGAAGAATGATGAAAAACCAACCAGATGTTAAATGCAGATTTAGCATTTGGATTGTAACTCATTTGGCCACTCTTTATAGATATTATAGTAGGAGTGCAAACCTTTGCTGAGAGTCACAGGAATCTTTGAAAATTAATTTAAGAGAAATACTGATGTATTACGAATATGCCTAAGCGACCATTTCTAGTTAAGAACTAAAAATGAGAGCAATACCCAGATTCCTTTTTACTGAGAAACTATTTGGTTAGCCCTATGGTCCTAACTGACAGCGATGTGCATAGGATCATGCTTGCTGTTGTTGTATTTATTCTTGAAACTTATCCTACTCTTGTCAGAAGAAACTTTGATATTCGCACTTTTTTACAGGATCCTAAAAATGGCCCCATGATTAGGAGGTTGTTAATTGTAATCATTGAGTATATACTGCAACATGAGTAAAAACATTTTCTCATGATTATATTACAAATGAGGAAAGATGAGGTAAACACGATTTTAGGGAATGAACGAGCACGACCAGCACAAGGGTGGCGAGAGAGGTGCATGTAAATCGCCTTATGCATATTGTATGCATGTGCAATTTCTCTTTTTGTCTTTCTGTTTCTCCTGGTTCACACACTCTATTATATTGGTCCAGAAAAGGCAAATGTTCCTTTGGTCCTCCCCACTACAGGAACTACTTCTGATTTGTTTTATTCCACTGAGGCAGATGGCTCCTTTGTCCCCCACCCCCCACTAGGAGAACTGCTCTTGACTTGCTTCATGAATATTACACAACCTTTACATTTGGGAGTCACAAGAGAAATGCAGAGGAATACAATGAGGGGATAAATACTTATCTAGACAATACAACAAACTTGGGTAATAACATGTGGTATCAGCACACAAAAAAGGTGGGCGAGAGTACATCTAAGGAGGGTTGCTACGTGTGTTCCCTAATACTGTAAGCTTTGGGAACCTCTAAAACTTTCATAGCCACAGTGGTATCAGTGGAAAAAGCCCATTGCCTGACACATCTCGCACTTTGCCTGACAAGAGGACAGTTCCAAGGCAGAACTGCATCCATAGTGTGGATGAATAAAGTGACATCTCAAAGAGAAGACAATTATGTGCAAGGTTTAAGGACAAGAGAGAAGCCAGAAACAAAGCATCAGATAATAAAGTATGAACAGCCTGGAATAAATGAAGCTGGAATCAGGAATGAAGAAAACAAAATTCTGCAATTCAACGATAAGAATGGGAAAGAAATATGAGAATGTTGTGAAAGAGATCAACTACAAATCAAGGGAACAGTGCTTACACACGAAGGATGGGCTTATGGACTGGTTGTGTGCAAAGCAACAGCATTAACCGGCCAGTAAGAAGCAGTTATGGCAGATGGAGAAAAGGAATGCAAAGATCAATGGCCAAAGATTGCAAGATTGTTGACATGGGTCGTCGTTAAAGGAGGACCAGCGCAGATACTACCCCTGAAGGATGCATCCTTAGGTTTAAAAAATAATGGTACAAGGAAGGTTGGAGAGAATCGATAGTGTGGCCGAGTTTTTGATGTACCAGGCATGAAGGAAGGGACAGCCGTCCTGATGGATCATTATTGGGCTAGTGGGTCCAGAGCCTACATGAAGCTGCCCAAGGACTGGGGAGGGATGTGCTCCTTAGTGCTCATCCATGTTCCAGCGCTAGTGATTCCTCAGAATGACCTGAACATTGTAGAATTTCCAAAAGCAGATGCCCATTTAAGAAGAAGATTGCTCAAATTTCTCAATTGAACAAGGAGGGAGAATTATTTCTCAACAAAATCAATAGAAGCCTTTGATGCTATCCCATATGAGCACAGGTTGTTCAGCAAGACTGTCTCAATATTCACGGTTATCTGTATGCCTGGGATCCAAATTATGGCCAGCGCTAAATGGTTGCAGATTACCAGATGGGAACTTCTGCAGACAATCAACACCACCATAAAGGGATTCAATGCTATTAGAGAAGAATTGAGGGCCATACGACTAATGACCATGCAGAACAGATGTGTCCTTGACATGATCACAGTGATGGATGGAGGAGTTTGCACCAATTCAGAAAAGTAGCAGACTTAAGGAATGCTCAGCATGACCCTGGTGCACATGCTGCCCCCACAATAGATTATATGAAACAGAAAGCACAATAGCTCCCCTCCAATCTTTCCACCTACCTAAAAATGGTGGTGCTGGAAACTGGAGGGAAGAATGACACTTTCTACTCCAATTTTTGCCACAGCTCATAATCGGGCCCACTGTCAGTTAATGGCTTATTTGCTCTTGTTTCTCTAATAGTTTGTATATCTCTTGCACAGTACACATTGCATGTACAGTACATATCTTGTGACTCCAATGCACATATTGTACAGCATTATTGCTGCCTCTTGTACTGTTATTAACTGATTTTGACTGCTAAAGACGTTGTCAGCAACTCACCAATACGGGTAAACTCCATTATATACGATGGGAGGAGAGTGAGGGGTCGAGGCAACAGGCTTGTTTTGTGGTATGAGAGGTGCCCTGGGACATGCCAACAGACACTGGCCCTCATTACGACCCTGGCGGAAATCGAAAAACGATGGCGGAAATGTAATACCGCCATCGAATACCGCTCGGTGCGATTATGACCCGTCACCGCAAAGTACGATGCCATTAGCGACACCGTAGTGAACGCCAACGCTAACTGCACCAAGTACGCGCACGCGCGCCATGCAAAACCGTAATTACCACCATGGCACAACGGTACGCGAATTCTGACCCTAGCGGACATTTACTTAACGCCATCAAGCATGGCGGAAAGTACCATTCCGCCATGGTGAGAATTACGGCATCGTGAACCAACCGTAAATGGCCCTACTGAGTGCCTGTACACCACTCCCTGCCCACATTGCACAACTCCTCGTAGGTGCAATGAAGTCACACAATGCAACCAGTGAAATGTACAAGTCACCCATGCATGCCAACGAACAAATGAATGTAGGGGCTCCAAGTGCCTTGTGAGTGGCCATCCATATTTGGCATGTCACCATTGCCGTACCGATGCAGCACAGGCATGTGAAGGTTCAAGTACAGCAATATGAACTGAAATATGAGACAAAACAACAACAGGCCCCCATCGCTTGACACCAGTGTAAGGCAACATTCAAAGCAGTATCCTGAGGGAGACTGCACTAGCCCTGTACTCTTGCCAGTAAACAAACCAACCATCAGCATAAGCATGTACCACACAAGTTGGCAGAGTGACTGAGCAGCCAGGCTCATCCCAAGAGGGGCCAATGGGAGCTGCAGGGCACAGATGGCACGAATACAGAAGCTATTCCAATGGACATGACCTCAGTCTCCCTCCAAGAAACGCACGCAAACACAGGCACCTGTGACCAGCCATTTTCTGATAATCACATCAATCCACCAATCCACCTGGCTGACCGGCATCTGTTACACAAAAGCTAATCCCCCGCCCCTGAGCATGACATCATTAAAACAGTCAAAATGGCTGCCCCTATCCCTGACCTTACTGGGCTTCGTAGGCAAACGCGGCCAGTACAGTACCACGCAACTATACTCAGAAGCCGGAACCCAATGCAGATCTTCTCACAATACATCGCTCCTTAAATAGGAATATGCTACATTACTTGCAAAGAATAACGCTACACGGTTAATATCTGAATAAAATATTAAGGCACATCAAATTCACCAAGCCCATACAGCTATTAGGTCATAAACTCCAAAATATTTTTCATTACTGTGGGCTGCATCCGCAATAAATGACCAGCTTCTTCTTGTGTGACGCCCTGTTCCTTCATGGTACACAGGGGCTACATCCACGTACAAAAAGGCAACATGGAAGCGCCTAGAACCGCAGGGCCGTCCCATTAGGTAGGCACTAGTCCAGCTGAAAGGTTGATATGTTGCTCCTAGCGACTAGTACTGCGTAAGGGCATGTGGCCCATTGGCGATCGTTCCATAAAATCGTAATGGTGCTCCACTGATTAACTCGAAGCAGCAGGTGTCGGGAGTAAAAGCCATCTGCAGGAGTGGCATACAGATGGCAGCGGCAAAAGGGGAGGAGATACCTGTCACCCAAATGAAATGAAAAAGAATAGTATGGGCATCAGAACTTCATTTGTATTACTCACTTCAATGATCACACTAAATCTACAGGCATATGCATGCTAGCCCACTCAAAAGGATTATTTCCACCCAAAAATCACTTGCGAATCATAACCATATAAATCGAGGTGAAAACACTATTACAAACGAGTGTTTGTGTGCATGCGTCTGTTAAAACAGAATCCATTAGATGGGATTAGTAACGTGCATAGACACAAGTGTTTGAAGGCGCGTCGAGACAGGGAGGGTTCAACAAGGGCAGATAGACGATGGTCCCACTATGGCAGCTCTGCATCACATAGCGCAGGGGAAGGGGATAGATTCCAAAAAGCCATGTACATGGCAAACTCTCAATTAAATCATCTGTCCATGCATCCATACATCATTCCCTCATCCCGGTATAAAAACGCCTGATTATTTACTCACATAACATTTGAAATTTCCATTGAGTCTGTGCGTAATGCAGTCTGCAAAATCCACTGTGCTCCAGCCCGGAATTCTAGTGATGTGAAGTAACATGTATTTGGGAACGTCCTGCCTTATCGTCCACTACGCTATTGCGCATCCCATACTATTCATATCAATCATTGCATTCTCGCCATGGCCCCTGTCCCAAGGACATTAAACAATAGAACGTTATATTTGCAGTCAGACCTGTGGGCGTCTCCTCGCCGCTAGCTGAAAACCGAAAGCGCTGTCCTTTGAATTCCTCATTTGCAACATCACGTCGAAAAGGCATCTGTGACCGCTCGAAATCACAAAATCATCCATGTAGTGCGGCAGTGCGTGAAAATGGCAACTGGCTTCACTCACAAATGGGACGCCCCACCCGTCGGTGAACCTCGGTACAGTGCTGCATGAGGGTCCACCGTTAATCGAGTACTACATTCCACTGACCCTTCACAAGTTTGTTCGCGACTGCAAAGATTGTATGTGAAACAATGGGACCATAGCAGAATGAACATATAAACCAATATTACACTGCCATCGGGATTAAATACATGATTGTAATAGCAAGATGCCATGCGTCACATTGCAGCGTTGTGTGCGGGACGTGCTCGCCCAAAGGGGATTGCAGCTGGCACAGGTGGAATGAATCACCACAGGTGGAGGCTATACAGCCTGAAAACACATAAATTGCACACCCAACCCCCTCCCACAACCACACCCACTCCAAAATGCTACCGGCAGGACTAGCGATGTTGGCCCTGGGGGACCTGATAGCACTGCAAGTACTCCAACTTCAAGAAGAAGACGAACACCAACTACTACAACAACCGGCCGCACAGAGGAGACGCAGGAGGAGGAGGAGGGCAAGGCAGGGCCAGCAAGGCCCACCAGCACAGCCACTACCACCACGCAGGCAGCCCGCAATCCCACGCCTCCGAGCTCATCCGTTCAACCTCACTGCTGAGCAGATCCACACCCTCTACCGTTTGGACCGGGACACCATAATCGCCATTGTGAACATGACACACGCTGACCTTGTCAGCATGATAGATAGCCCAACCGCCATCCCACCCCTACTGAAGGTGGTGTCTGTACTCCACTTCCTGGCCACAGGCACCTACCAGCACACAGTCGGACAGTTGCATGGCATTTCACAGCCACTGTTGTCACGGACACTATTGCAAGTGCTCGATGCCCTCCTGAAGCACGCAGACGACTACATCTCTTTACCACGCTCGGAGCAGGAGATTACAAACACAAAAGTGGGATTCCATGCACTTGCCGGCATACCGGGTTGCATTGGTGCCATCGACTGCACCCATGTGGAATTGGTTGTCCCACATGCCATGGAGGTCCAGTACCGCAACCGGAAACAATATCATTCTCTTAATGTACAAATGGTGTGTGACTCCAACAGGATCTTTACACATTGTTGTGCCCGATTTCCTGGATCAACCCATGATTCTATGGTCTTGAGGAACTCTACAATACCACGCTACATGGAGCGACACGCTGGGAACAGATCCTGGCTACTCGGTGAGTCTCATTTCATGCATGATAATGTGGGGTATGTGATGCGGCAATGACCTGGCAGGAAGGGGGGGGGGATGCGTACGTAGCAATGTCATTCCACAAACATCCTTTATTGTCCACATACAGGTGATGCCGGGTATCCTCTGAAGAGATGGCTCCTTACACCACTCCGGGACCCACAGAACCAGCATGAGGAGGACTACAACCATGCCCACTCACGTACCCGTGTAGTCATAGAACAGGCATTCGGCCTACTGAAGGCTCGTTTCCGCTGCCTCAGCAGGTCTGGCGGGGCACTCCTGTACCGCCATGAGAAGGTTGCAAAGATGGTCATGGCATGTGTCATGCTACACAACATGTGCGTACGTAGAAATGTGCCCATGCCCCCTGACGCAGAACTGCAAGCACCTGAAGATGGTCATGATGAGGGTGGGGATGTGGCAGCACCTCAAGGAGTCCGCGAGGCACAGGAGGCCCGTGAAATTCGTCAGAATATCATAGATTCATGCTTCTAGCACTCACGCCTGGTGGCTGATACATGGACACGGGACTTGTGGCACTGTGTGTGTCTGGAACATGCACAATGTGGACTGTACGCCTATAAAGGCCTCGTACACAAAGATCAATGTCCACACATCTCATTGGATGATTATGAAATGTTCATTGCATATCTGAAATTATATTACACACCCCATCGACCCGCCACCCAAGAAAGCCCAACACCCCCCCTCCACCCTCCTACCTCCCCCCCGAACACCAGTGTCCAAAGATGCTCATTGTCAGTGGGCAGACGCTATTGCAAGCCCCCTCTCCGGGTATCAGGGGCACCCCTGCCTGTGGAGCGCAGGTTCCTCCCAGATCTACGTTGGGGGCTGCCCTGGACGGAACTTGCAACGGATGATGTCTCTGCCTGCTCACGTCCATGCATGTCCCTAAGGGTTTGTGAGAGCTCAGTGAGCACACGGCGCACAGCGGCAAGTTCACCACATACGTCTTTGGACGTCGCATGCAGTTCCCCCCTCAGGCTCTCGGTGCTTCTCTCCATTTGTACCCTTAGTGTCTCTGTACTTCGCTCCATTTGTACCCTTAGTGTCTCTGTACTTCTCTCCATTTGTACCCTTAGTGTCTCTGTACTTCGCTCCATTTGTGCCCTAAGTGTCTCAGTAGATGTTTCTTTGGCTGCCTTAGAACCCCCACATTCATCAGCATGCTCCTTGAGGAGCGTGGCCAGTTGCTGCTGTTGCACGATCACCTGGTCGAGGGACTGTTGCCTCTGCTGGGCCATGCCCATTTGCGGTGGTGTCACAGAGGGGCTGATCACCTCATGTTGCCTTGCCACAGGGCTTGTGGGGGATGGCCAGTCGTCGTCTTGTGGGTGCCCCTGCGTGGTATCCTCATGGTGTACGGGATGAAACAAACAGGGGGATTGAGACAGGTCATGGATGGGTCCTACATCGAAAGCACCATTTTCTGTGTCGGAGCATGCTGCCATTAATGCAGTGTCACCTATGGTGCTGCTGCCACCAGAAGCAGTGCCTTCTGTGGCATCCATTGGGGGGACCTGTGGTGCTGCTGTTGTGGGCATGCTGGCTGCTGGGGTGCCTGTTGAAGTCCCCTCCTGTCTGCTGCCACTTGATTTGTGCTGCTGCCGTGTCTTGGTCCGTGCAGCTGAGGTGGAGGGTCTTTGGCCGTTGGTCTTGGCCCTCTTTGCAGGTGTGCTGGTAGGGGTGTCCTGAAGCTCGTCGTTTGAATCGGACCCTGTGGTGGAGTAAAGGAGGGCGAGCGTTATTCATGGGTCTGTGGAAATTGGAATGGCAATGTATCACATGCATTGGGGTGGTACCTGAGGGTGATTTGGGTCAGGGCCTTGGAGGTGTTTTCATTTTTGTGTGGATTGAGGATGCAGTTGTTTTGCAGCCTGCAGTTACGGTGTGCATGCTGCACGTGTAGAGGGTGTTTTTGGGATTTTTAATTATTTATGTATTTTATGTGACTTTTAGAGTGCGCTATCAGGCCAATGTATGTGGACGTTCTCCTGGACATGTGTTTCTGTTGCACTATGTGGACACATGGTGCTTCACATGATTGGACATTGTGGATTTAGCATTGTTTTATTTGGCCCACCTACCTGATTCTTCGGTTGTCTGCACTCCTTTCTCCATCCCTCCGACTCCCTCTATACTCTCCATTCCAATGGTGGAGGCACAGATTTCTTCCCAGGGGGTCAACTTGATGGGTGATTCCGATCCTCCCCCGGTTGCTGTGGCAATGTTACGGTTGGCTGATAGTATGCTCCGTACGCGTATCCGCAAGTCGTCCCATCGCTTTCTGCATTGCTGTGGGTTGCGGGGTGCGGTCCCCACCGCACTTACCCGCTGTACCACCAGGGCCCATATGGCCTTCTTGTTCGCAAGTGCCGTCCTGGTCATTTGCGTCGAGAAGACGGCAGCAGCATTCTCCTGGAGGGTCTCTGTGAGCACGGTGAGTTCCTCATGGGAGAAGTGGACCTGCCGCTTGCGGTCGCACGCTTTTTTAGCAACTTTTCCCATTTTGATTGTTTTAACTAGGGTGGCTAACTGGTTGGGAGGTGTCTCAGGGTCGGATTTTTGATGGTTCTGTTGGGATTCTGATTTTATAGGTGTACGGCGTGCTGTTTCCCGTTCCGGCCCCATGTTTTTACTTCCGTTTCCGTATATTTACGGTCACCGTATTTTGCGATTACCGCTCATTACGGTGACCGCTATGATGGGTGGCGGAATTGCACCTAGGGCGCCGTACGACGGCGGTGAGGGGCGTTTTGGGGACATTTCCGCCATCGCGGACTTTGCACTTCCGCCATGGCGTAATGCTCGTGCCCGATGGGTCAGAATTAGCCGCACTTTACTCCATCGTGCAATGGCGGAAACGCTATTTACGCTATGGCGGTCAGGTCAGTTACTTTCCGCCAGGGTCGTAATGAGGGCCACTGTTCTGTTGTTCACCGCACCCTCGTCGACCACCCTAGGGCGAGGGAGTTATTTAGGGAACTCCCTGCCCCAGAGACTTCTGGTCATTGCTGTGTTATCTCCCACAAGATGCAAACCCCCAAGATGTGCTATTGCCCGGCCTGGGGCAGGCAATACACTTGTGGTTCCATCTGCTCCAGGTCCCAGCTAGCCTGGGCCAACGAACCATCAGTACCTGCAACAGGAACCGCTCTGCCTGCTTTGCTTCCTCCACCGCTCAATTCCATCTGCTGTGCCCCATTCCATACAGCGGGACCTCTTTTATCCAGCCTCTTTTGCGGCACTGTTGCCAGAGAAACCCCACTTAATCCACCTGGACATGGCCAATAACATGCCAAGGTTCTGGCCACCACCACTGTGGACGTTTTCCTGGTGAAATGGGCCACAAGCACACTATTGGAGAGTGGACGGTACACTTGCAGACTATCTGGAAAGATGCCAAGCCCCCTGTGGGCAGTATTTACTTCCAGGCTAAAATTGATCATGCCCAGCTGCTGTTGCAGTACTGGCAATCTCCTGAGGAACAGAAGAGATGGCACATAATTGAACCTCTTTATGGGCCTGCCCTTAAACTCATCAATTCCTTACAACACAGCCAGAGCCCTCTCCAGTGGAAGACTTGCACAGGCTTTAGCACCACTGAGTCAGGTGGAGATCTGATGGTCCAGTTCTGCAAGGATCTATGTGATCACTGCAAATTTTTTCAGTGCATCACCAAAATGACCATTTGTTCTGTTTTACCCCATTTTACTGCATATATATGCGGAGGGAGACCCCGCTTTCCATCCCTCACACTCGCTCCAGACCGGTCTGGCACGGCTTTCCATCCCTCACACTCGCTCCAGAGTCCGAGGGCGGAAAACCGAGGCAGTAGCTCTACTCAGCCTTCAGCTCCATTAACCAGTATGGGAGGGCATGCAGAGGCATGGTTATCTAACAACCAGTCCGCTGGTGGCACTTCCACATAGTTCACCCAGAAGGAGTCGAGTTCGGTCTAGAGCTCATTAGAAAGCCTGCAAGCAATTTAGATTCTAACGCTTTGAAAAACTTGTGTAGAGCCCTACCAAAAAAATCTGGATTGAAAGTGGATTGCTACTGGATTTTCCCAAACATGTAAATCCTCTTTAAATCCTCTTTAACTCCAGAAACTCCCGTTGTACTCAGTGGATTGCTTTTGGATTCCTTTTGGCTTCATGCACCCTGAAATATGTTAATTAGCAATCCTCAGTGGAATGCAATCCCAAAACAATCCAAGCAATCCAATCCCCAAACAATCCACTAAAAATCCAAAAACAATCCAATCCCCAAACAATCCACTAAAAATCCAAAAACAATCCAATCCCCAAACAATCCACTAAAAATCCAAAAACAATCCAATCCCCAAACAATCCACTAAAAATCCAATCCCCAAACAATCCACTACAAATCCAAAAGCAATCCAATCCCCAAAAAATCCACCCCCCAAACTATAAAAATCCAAAAGCAATCCAATGCTCAATCCAGCAAAAATCCCAAAACAATGCAATCCCCAAAAAATCCTATAAAAATCCAAAACCAGTGCCATCCCTAAATAAATCCAAAAGCAACAGATTACATCTGGCTTCCTTTTGGCTTAATGCACCCGAAATATGTTATTTATAAATCCTTCCTCGTAGAAATCCAAAAGCAATGCAATCCCCAAATAAACCTTTTGAAATCCAAAAGCAATTAATGTAGTCACCAAATAATACTTTACAAATAAAAAAAATAAAGCAATCCCCAAAATATCCTTTAACAATATAGGCATTGTTTCGGTTTATGAGCTGGACATTTTTTTTTTTAGGAGTTTAACAAAAATAATGTTTACTATAATCCTGAAAAGAAATGCTTAAAAACACATTTGGCTCACCTTGTTGAATTGGGCTTTAAAAGCGTCACTGTGACTTAATTGCTACCCATTTCACAGTGTTGCATTTTGAATTGCTTTTATAACAATAGTGATGACTTATTAGGTCACAGTCATTTAGGTCAAATGGCCATGAAAGTCAAGACCATGTAATGGCATATTAACTATATTTAAAAAGAAGCAACACATTTTTTTTCTTCCCACTATATTTATTAAAAAGAAGCAGAGGTTAAATCGGACACTGTGTACATAGCACAAAAACACGACTGTAGCAATCCCAAACACGGGTGCTTTACAATTTAAAAATAAAGGGTGAGAGGGGACCCAGAACCAGTCAGGTGGGATCCAGCCCAGGGAGCAAAGGTGAGAGGGGACACAGAACCGGTCCAGGGGGGGGTCACACGAGTATGCAGGCCCAGCCCAGGGAGCAAGCGAGTCCGGTGGGGCCCAGCCACGGGAGAAAGTGAGTCCGGTGGGGTCCAGCCCAGGGAGCAATGTTGAGAGGGGACACAGAACCAGTCCATGGAGTCACACAATTATCCAGGCCCAGCCCAGAAAGCAAGTGAGTCAGGTGGGGTCCAGCCCAGGGAGCAAGGGAATGCCCAACTACACTGGTGTAGAAAAGACCAGGTCTGGCTCCTTCTTCATCCGGTAGTTCCCAATTTTATTTTGAAGGGCTTTTCTGTACTCGGATGCAGAGAGTATTGGAAAGCCCATTTCCCTGGCTTTAACATGGATAAATTCTGAAATGCAAAAAAAGATTTGTGTAAAAAGTTTGATAAGAGCAAGCAAAGTACAACTAGTCGCCGCTATAAACTTTATGAAACATAGCAACTAGTATGCAGGCTATGTGAGCAAAGTGGTTCATGATACGATCATATATTTATATATCGTCTATACACAATGTGTTTCAAAGCGCTTCAAGGCAAGGGAGGGAACAAGGGAAAATACAATGACATTCTTACAGGCCATGAACAGTAAGGATGTTAAATTAACTATTGTACTCGGCCTGACGACAATTCAGATTGTGCTAAGACATAGATATGATATGGCATTTATAACGCGCCTATACACAAGTGTTTCAAGGCATGACAAGGCAAGGGAGGGGAAACTGAGGGAAGACATACTACTAGGCCAGGTGACATTGAGATTGCGCAGGGGCAGAGGGAAGGGGAAAAGTGCATGGAGGGGGGGGAGAGGGAAGTGTGGAGCAGAGGAGAAACGGATAAATAGAAAATAAATAAATAATAAAGGCAACAAACAGTGGTAGTGCAGCCAACAAGTGGCAAGTGCTGGGATAAGGCAGCAGACAGGGTGTGTCTGATAAATGCATAAAGATAAAGGGCGGGGGGGGGGAACTGTATGGGTACAGATACAGACCCCAGTGCAAGGGGTGGCCCAGAGGCAGTGCGAGTGGGTGGCAGGGTGAGCAGGTACCAGGACTGGTCTAGATACCTCATCAGGTGTGACAGGGGAGAGGAAGGAGAGAAGAGGGGGGCCCAAGAGATGAATTGTGAAGCAATGTGCGCACCAGTAAGATCAATCTCTAGTGTTCCATGTGAGAAAACAGTCAGGAAATGGATATCTACACACATGACACATAGGCGCCAAACTCACTTCCCACCTAAGTTACCTTGGAATTTAGGAGGGATTGCAATGTGTATAATTTACAACGGCAACTGCAATTTCAATTTTATTCATTGCAATCCAGCACTTTGCATTTGAATAGTAATGGTTTGTATAGATCCTTTGGTATATTTGGTCCCTGCGTTTATGTTAATCTCTTCTATTGTGGCATATTTGAGTTAAGGATGCTGTGTTTAAAATATTGCTTTACTCTAACACCTGATTAATATTATCATCAGATGTATATGTACATAATTTATTAACATTGGACTGATACAAGTCTGGGTTTGCCCTGAGCCCGAACCTGCGTTTGCAGATTATGCACAACTGTTTGAGAAAGTGCCCAACTCAATGAGCTATCTTATTAAATTGTCAATTGCCCCCATCTAATTCATCAAGATGATGCATCCCTTGCATAAACTCTCTACCAACAATGTTGTCCAGTGTTTTTTTCTGACTGTTGTGTTGTAGACTTATTTAAGAAACTCTTGGACAAACTTGGCATAGACAGTGAATAGTACAGTGAACATGTGCAGAAATTCTCTTTTTTTTTTTTTTAGGAACCATTGCGACGATGCGCATACTGCATTAAAACTAGGAATTGCATTTTGTTGTGTTTCCATGCTGATAGTTTTCTTTAAAAGATGATGCTAATATAATATTTAATTATATTGACTAGAGATGGTTTGGATGTTATGCTTGTAACACAACACAACATCTGCCACTGCTGTGTCCAACAGCGTGATTCCACTGCAGTAGAAGAGTTGCCTATAGCCAGCATAAATAATGGTATCTCTATTTTTTTGTAGAGTAATAAATACCGCCCAAAAACAAGCACTGGCAATGCCAATAGTTTGGGCTTTTGTGTAGGCTTGGAAAGGCAGTTGCCAGGCAGGCACTGCCTTAGTGGCATTAACTGGCTATCAGTGGTAGCAACTGCAAAATGGAGCGAGCATCTGGGCATATAACAGTAGTGCCTGGCAAATGCCTAATACTTATACACAAGCCAAAACTGTTGGCTTTGCCAATGCTTGTTTTCAACAGAACCACATATAGTGCTTATAAATTGAGTGGGTGGGGGCAGACCTGGTTAAGACATTTTTATTACACCAGTAGCCCGTTTATAGCTTCAATTAAGGGGATCCAAGGAGTGTGTGTTTGGGCAGAGGTGGGTGGAAATGTTCCTTGTGGCTTTAATTTTCACATCCTGAATGGTAAACTATAAGTCCCAGAATGCAAAATAATGTCAACCTGAAAAATCTCTTTAACCCCACTGTATTTTCAGTGATTTAAGACATGCAAGAAGTTGTGTAATAAACAAAGGTAGATATGCAGCTTCTTTGTCACAAACTTCCATTTGAGTTGTAATTGTCCTATCATGCACATGAAAGGCACTGCCACTGAAAAAGATACGTGTTTGCAACCTAAGCACCTCAATGACCTGCAGAGCGTGTGCGCCTAGGGAAACTGGCAGTGGGCACTATATAACTTGGTGACAGTTAGGTTCTATGGGACCTTCCATCACCTTTTCCCTTCTGGTATACAAAATATACAAAATAAATGTGTTTCCTTGCAAAGAGGTGCACCAAGCTTTTAACCTAAGAGGATTGGTTTTCCTTGTCTGGAGGTCTTGCCTTACAGGTTTAAGGATGTGTGCGTTAGGGAGGGGGTTCATTACAAAACGAGAGAGTCTTAGGGCCTACCAAACCTTCAATAAAAAGCTTTAAACTGCCTGAGAGAGTTGGGGTGATTTCTGTCCCATTTGTGACGATCCCTAACCGGGCCAAACTTTCTCACCTCTTCTAACCCTGACCCACCCCTCCTTGTACTTCTCTACCCTATCCATCCTTTGTCACGCATTGCTGTCCCATCCCTTCCCATTCCCACTGTTGCTCGAGTATTCTTTACTCTTCTCTATGCACCTACTCCACCACTCTACACCATACCCCTCTCTATCCAATGTCACTTCATCCCACTTAACCACACAATCTGCCTCTCTCACCTTCTGTTCACACTACCATGCCCACCCCACCTCACCCATATCTACCAATACCAATCGAAGCTCAGGGGTCACATAGATAGGCTTTTGGTTATCAGCCCACACAAGAAGTCTGATTGTGCATGCTGTATACAATCAAGATGGCTATTTACGCAGCAGTGGGGCAGCATGTTTGGTAGAAGCATGCATGCACCACTGAAGAAAATGCACCACGTATTCTCCCTCGAGAACAGGCATAGACTGGGGGCCGAGGACCTGGAAACCTCTCCTGCTGTCCAGGCACTATACAAAAGTTCAACAAGTGAATAGACTGAAACTTCGAGGGGTGCAGCGGGGCGTGGGTCAAGAGGCAGATCGTGTCTTCCTACGCAGTCATACTGCAATTGTTAGCATTTCGGTGGTGTTCACTTCACAAGCTGCTAACACACCGGGCGATCGTAAGATTTCTTAGGCTGCTGTTGGCTATACCTTTCCCCCCACACATATAGTTCATTCTTTTATGTGAACGTGCTCTGTTCTGAAATGGTGTGTCCTCTCCCGTGAACCTGCTCGGTTTTTAAACAGTCTATTCTCTCTTGCCTGTACAGGGTCTGAACTCTGAAGCAAGTGTTCTGTGTTTTTTGTATCCCCTCTATTATTCTGTTGAGTTTAGAGGCGGTTTATATCCTCTGCTTCATGTCTACCTGATTATGCAGCCTCTGTCCTGTTCTGCTATAAACACTCCCGTTATGAAAGAGGAAATATAAGGGTTTTCTGGAAAGTTTGGCCTAAAGTCACATACTAAAATTATCATTTACTCCAGTCTTCACGCCGAGTCCAGAAAATGCTAATATTGACTATAGGCTGGATGTGTGGCTCCTTTCTTGTTCGTTACTAGGCCTGCAGAGCTGCTCACAAAACGCACATGCGTAAAATGGCGCACGAGATATGACGGCTGCTTATTTTAAAGGATTGGAGCTGTGTTTGGAATCCCTAGTATCTGTGTGGGCGCAGATATGGCACGAATGTGGGAAGCAGTAAAGCTTGTGGCTGCGGTGGGGTGGGTGTCTGCGGGCTTGCGAGGGCTCACGACTGAAAAGCTATTGCGGGCTTTGGGGACAATGCGTTTTGCATTTGCTGAATTTTCAGGCATGCGAAAAAGTAAATATCCACATGTACACAATTAGCAGTTGCTACAAACCAGGACATTTTGAGGCGCCATTGATTTGAGATGAAAATCATATTCTCTGTTAGGTTTCTACTGCATGTAGAAACCTTGGTAATCCGACTCATGCAACTAAATAATGGCAATATAATGAGACGCGGGAGCCAGGGTATTCGGATGCTAACTCCTTTATTGTCGGCGCCAGAACTGGCGTCGGAGGCGGTGGCCCCGCCTCTTCCTCCTGCCGTGTCCACGTCACAGCTTCCAATACAACAGAAAGAACGGACACAAACATTAACAGTAAATACCGTGCCCATAGAAATGGGACACGACAACTCGGACGCAACATCTCCCCCCCACTTAAAGAGGGGCGCACCTTATTACATTTCCTCTATCCATCGAGGAGGTCGACGAATAGTCCTTTTGGACGGGCTCCTCTGGGGTGTTCTCTCCCAGCGCACAGGGGTGTCACTGTCGCTGTCGTCCGCATCTCGCGCTTCCGCCTGATACTCTAACTCCACCTCTGAGGATTCCTGGTCCGACCTCAAGTGATCCGTGCTTGGTTCAGCGGGTCCCTCAAAGGGCTTGAAAAATGATGAGTTTCTCGTGATGGTCCCTGTGGGGCTGGCTGCTGTTATCATGGAGCCATTGACATGCGTCACTTCTAGTGGTTCAGGTCTGAACGCCGGGGTGTCCTTGGTATTTTGTTCTTGCCTTACCAGCACCACGTCGCCCACTTGAATGTGGCAAGGCTTGGCCTGTCGTTTCTGATCGGTGTATGCTTTTGTTAGTTCTTTGCTCCTTTTGTCTCTTTTGATGGCGTCACCTACGGCTGTTGGTGACGGACGGGCTCGGGGATTGTGGGGCAGTTGGGTACGTATGATGCGCCCGAACATTAGCGTGGACGGACACACCCCTGTGGTGCTATGTGGAGTGTTCCGGTACTCACGTAGGAGGGTGCAGATGGCCTGCATGAATGACCTGTTTGTTATGGAACATATTTGGAGTGTCCTCTTGAGAGAGCTCATGAATTTCTCAGCCATTCCATTCGCTTGTGGCCACAGCAGTGTGATTGTCCTATGCTGGAATCCAAGGTGTTCCGCAAACATTGCGAAGTCATGTCCACTGAACGGGGGGCCCTTGTCTGACTTTACTGTCGATGGTATGCCGTAATCAGCAAAGGTCTTGTCCAGGGCAGGTATAACCGCTTGGGCGCTTGTAGAGTGAATGAGGTGCACCTCGGGGAACCGTGACATTTCGTCCACAATAACCAGTACGTATTTCCCATTTGCCAGGGGTCCAAACATGTCTACAGCCACTCGGTCCCACACTTGCGGAGGCATCTCTGATGGTTGTAGGGGTGCCGGGAATGTTCGGGGACTCACCGCTTGGCAGGTGAGGCAGTTGCCTAGGATTTGTTCTAATTGTTCATCCATTTTGGGGAACCAGACCTTTGTTCTCAGTTGCCTCTTGGTGGACACTATTCCACGGTGGCCAGCGTGAGCTATGTCCAGTATTTGCCTCTGCAGGCTGGAGGGAATTACAATTCGGTTCTCTTTAAGAAGTAAACCTTCTGGAGACACGGATAACGTGTGTCGTAACAGTCTGAAAATGCGAAGTTGAGCCTTTTCTGTTTCTGTTAGGTCCTTGACATGCCACCTGCCCGTTCGCAGGCACTCTTTTATGATGGGCATCATTTTGTCTGTGGATGTGGCTTCTACGAGCTGGGTAATGGAGACATGCTTAGGGAGTGCATTGTTAACCAGGAAATTGAGGTATTGGTTCGCTTTTGTGGATTGTCGTTCCACTTGGGCTGGTAGCGGGTATCTGGAGAGAAAATCAGCGGGGTTGTTCTCTTTCCCTGGGCGATGTATAATCTTGAAGGAATACTCTTGTAAGCGTAGACCCCATCTGGCAATACGGGGTGGCATTTTGGCAGTGGGTTTGCCATATATTGTGGTTAGTGCTTGGTGGTCAGTCACGACAGTGAATGGGCGGCCATATAGGAAGAGATGGTAGTGCTCACACGCCCATACGACTGCGAGACTTTCTTTTTTGGGTTGCGAGTACACGCATTCTGTCTTTGATAGACTCCGGCTGGCATAGGCTACTATACGCTTGGGTGCATTGGGTGGTGCTCCCGGTCTGGATTGAGCTAGAATGGCGCCCAGGCCTACGGGACTGGCATCTACGGTGAGTTCCGTGTCGTAATCAGGGTCGTAATAAGCCATGCAGGACGCTGATGTTATGCATCGCTTAATTTCCTGGAATGCTTTGTCGCATTCAGTCGTCCAGTCAAATTCCTGATCCTTCCCCAGTGAGGACTCTTAGCGGGGTGCTCACCTATGCAAAGTCTTGGATGTATCTCGTGCAATAACTTGCCATGCCCAGGAATGATCGTATGCCCGATGATGAGGTGGGGAGCCCGTCCAAAAGGACTATTCGTCGACCTCCTCGATGGATAGAGGAAATGTAATAAGGTGCGCCCCTCTTTAAGTCTTTCTTGACTTCCAACGATTTATATATTATGTCATTGATGACATTCACAGTGGCGCCTGTGTCTATCAGAAACTCTAGATTTTGGCCATTCAGTTGGAGTAGGAGGGTCGGACTGTATTCAGTCGCTGTGGCATTTCCAATGGCATGTACGTATGCTCGCTTTCTTTCTCCACTGGATGAGGATGATCCGGTTGCGTGTCTGTCCTGAGGCGAATCATCCACGTATCTGATTCTGTGCCTTGGTCTGCGGTGCGGGGAGTGGCGTCTGCTCTCTCGGTGGTTAGACGTTTCTCTCTCTCTCCTCTCTTCTCGCCTCCTCGATGAAAGTGCTTGTTCCTTGGTTGAGCTGTGAGAGCGCCTTCTTCCATGCGTGGAGCGTCGATGTGAGTTTCTGCGCGGGCTTTCCCGCCTCGATCGTCCACCTTCTTGACGTCCGGTTTCCCTGTTGCTTCCTGAGTTCTGGAGGAATTTGATGTTCTTGCAGACGGACTGGAAATGATTATCCCCTCCAAATTTATCACACTGATGCCCAATCGCAGGGCATGGGCCAACATGAGGAAAACGGAAACCACATCGGTAGCACTTCTTTGGTTCTGACGGACTGACAAGCGTGCGGATGGGGCAGAGAGAGGCTGATTTGGCATTTTGCGTGATGGAGATCTTGCCTAGAGATTCTGTTTGTAGTGTTAGTGCAGCGTCTGCTCTTGCAATTTGGAGAATCTCTTCTAACGTTCTGCTTTTCTGCAACATTTTTCTGCGAAAGTCAGGGGACCCGCACCCTGCGATGGCTTGTGATTTGAGTGCCTCTTCAGTGGAATATTTGTCAAAATCGCAATACTTGGCTCTTTTTCTTAGCCTCATAATGAAATTGTCCATGCTTTCATCATTGTCTTGCGTCGTTGTGTGGAACACATGTCTCTCGTAGTCGACGTTCCGTAAGGGTGCAAAATACGCATTCAATGAGTCAATTATGCCTTGAAAAGAGTTAGTGTTGTCCTCGGGCATTTCGAACACGATGTCCCTCACCACGGGGCCCAAAGAGTGAAGCAGGATGCCTCTTAACCGGCGCTCTTCTCGCACGCCCGAGGCATCAATGTAGATGTGGAGTTCTTTCAGCCATCGAGCCCATCTGGGTGCCAGGCTGTTGGTGTCCGTCATGTCGAAATGAGGAACTGCTTGTAGCTGCAGGGACTCAGAGGAGTTGTCCTCACCTGTGCTGGCTGCTCTCGGAGTGGAGCTGGCTTGGGGGCTCTGTAGGCCACTGTCAATAGTGTCTGCTGAAGTGCTGGTGGACATGGCTGGGCTGCGCTGCTGGGGCACTCTACTCACTGGGGTGGCGTGTGTTGAAGGTCCCTCACCCCTCCTTTCACCAGCACGGCCTCGCCCGCTGAACGTGGGGGCTAGCGGCGACTTGGGTTGCATGAGGGTATCATGAGTAGCAGGTGGCCCTTATTCACTGGGCTGCAGCGCTTCCTTCCCGGTGTGTGTGGGAGAGTTGCAGGGTCTCCCTTCCCTTTCCACTGCAGCACTGAAGGGAAATGAAAACGGCCGTGCCTGGGACCGTAACGCTGGTTTCTGTGGCCCGCCCGTGACTCCGGAAGCTGCCTGCGGGAGGGCGTGGGCGGATCGACGTTGCTCTGCAGGGCTGAAAGGCAGCGGCGCTGCTCCGCGGCCCGCGCGTGACTTTGAAGCTGCCTGCGGGTGGGCGTGGGCGGGCCGACGCCTCGCAGCGGCCCTGGAGGCGGCGGCGTTGCTCTGCGGCCCACACGTGACATTGGAGCTGCTGGCAGGCGGGCGTGGGTAAGATGACCTCGTCGCCAATGTTAGGTTTCTACTGCATGTAGAAACCTTGGTAATCCGACTCATGCAACTAAATAATGGCAATATAATGAGACGCGGGAGCCAGGGTATTCGGATGCTAACTCCTTTATTGTCGGCGCCAGAACTGGCGTCGGAGGCGGTGGCCCCGCCTCTTCCTCCTGCCGTGTCCACGTCACAGCTTCCAATACAACAGAAAGAACGGACACAAACATTAACAGTAAATACCGTGCCCATAGAAATGGGACACGACAACTCGGACGCAACATTCTCTGAGGCAAAAAAATGAAACAAATTGGACCATTGAAAGAAAGCTGGGGAAAAAAAAAACAAAGCTGCATTTATCACGAGTAATTGTAAAGAGACCACTAGTCCCACGCACCGATGTAAACTGAAACATGTGTGTCTGTGTTACCTAACGACGCGAACATAAATAAGCGCGTGGTCACTTACCTTTTGTGTGGTATTTATCCTGTTTTTCGAGCCCACCAGCACGGCCGCCGTATCTTCTTCCGCCGCCATTGCTACCCACGTTGCCAGGTCCAACAAAAAAAAAAGCTCAATGCCCCTCCAAAACAAGCCGAAAACAGGCCGACTCCCATTGCAATGAGCAGAAAGTAACAGCGCTCACTCAAAACGAAGTGGTTCGGTCTCCAAAGTAAGAAATGCAACAGAATAGCATAACTATACATACACAGTGCTAAAATAAAAATATTTTACAATAAGCTACTGCTCACACAAGCAAATTTAACTCCACTCTCCTCAGAAACACTTTTTTTAAAACACCCTGGGCCTCATTACGACCCTGGCGGAGTGGGTTTACGCCAGCGGTATTCGCGGCGGACCCGTCCGCCCTACTACGAGTTCCCGTAGCGCCATGGAGCGTTTTCCGCCTGGTTTTTCCGGGCGGAGAAATCCATGGCGCTACGGGACCTTGTTGTTAATTACGCCACCGTATTTTACGGTGGCGTAATTAACGCCTTCCCCACTCCCATTATACCCTATGGGGCAAAAATGGGAATGGGGAAGGGTAAAATGGGGAATGGGGATTTACCGCCCCGCCAAGGTCGGAATGGGGCGGTAAATCCGCCAACCCCCATGGCGCTATCGGCAGCTTTCCGCCGTGCTCCATGGTGCATTTGGCGCCACGATTTCCGCCAGGTTCGTAATGAGGCCCCCTCTGTTATAAGCAGCACAGTTAAATGATATTCTCTATTTATTTAAATTATTTACTGTTCTTATATAGCGCCCAAAACCCTGAGGTGTCAAGGAGCTTTTACTTGATGATTACAGAGCAAAAGTACATACAATGCTTAAGGTTACAGTATAAGTACATAAAGATTGGAAAATACATGGTGCCAGCCACATGTTGCATGGCAACCGGGAAGGGGGGGGCATACAGACACACAGGCGACCAGAGAGAGGTGGGGAGCAAACGGACACACAGGTGACCAAGGGAGGGGCGGGGAACATACGGACACACAGGCGACCAAGGGGGGGGTGGGGAGCATATGGACACACAGGTGACCAGGGAGGGGGGTGGGGAGCATACAGACACACAGGCGACCAAGTGGGGGAGCATACGGACACACAGGCGACCAAGGTGGGGTGAGGAGCATACAAACATACAAGCAACCAATGGGGAGTGTTGTGAGGAGCATACGGACACACAGGCGACCAAGGGGGGTGGGGTGGGGAGCATCTGGACACACAGGCGACCAAGGGGGGGTGGGGAGCATACGGACACGCAGGCGACCAAGGGGGGTTGAGGAGCATACGGATACACAGGCGACCAAGGGGGAGGGGGAGTTTGGGGAGCATACAGACACACAGACGACCAAGTGGGTGGGGAGCATACAGACAGGCGACCAAGGGGGGGGGAGCATACGGACACAGGCGACCAAGGGGGTGTGGGGAGCATATGGACATACAGGCGACCAAGGGGGGGTTGGGGAGCATACGGACACACAGACGACCGTCATGGACAGGGGTAGACAGGGCCTTAGGAGTTGGCCTTGTGAGGAGGGCCGGCCAAGCCTGCCGGCCTTCCCATTAGGCGAGATGTAGACAGCCCCAGCCAATCCCATACACCCAGCAGCACCGTGCCCAGCATCCTGGTGCAGGCAGTGGAAACGACCATCTTAGAATGGCAAAAATCCATGGACGTAAGGCAGGTAAAATGCAATGCAGCAACAAACAGAGCGTTATCAAAGCTCAACAGTGTTTAAACATTCTCGCTGATAAGATGTCTATGCAGACACAATTATTGCAATATTCAACAAAGTCAATGTGCCGATGCGCGCCTCGTGTGGGAGCCCAGTGGTGAGGGGCTTACCTTTGCGTGTGCATGCAGGCATAATAGTAGAGAGCAGGGGAAGAAGAAAGCTGCAGTCGCTCCGGCAGCCGCATGTGAATGAAGAAAAAAAGATGACTAAAAGTAGGTGACCTTATTATTACAAAATACATTTTGTTGTGTGTCTTGAAAGCACATTTGCAAACCACATGGAGATTAGTCTCATATTACTTTTCCTTCTGGTAAATGTAGTTTTTCAGTAAAAATGGGGAGGAGGATGGGGTGGGGCAACTAAAATTGCACTTTCTTTTTAGTGTTACACATATTTCTATAAGGATATGTTTGTCAGCATGGTTTATCATGTGATTTGCACCTGTACCTCTTTTACTGCAATGGGCCTGTCAACTCCTGGAACTTGCTCTGGGTGGACGAGGTCTGGTATCTGTATGAGCAGTCTTCACAGCCTCGACCACACTTGGGTCAGGGTACAACACATGCCAAATACCTCCTGCAGAGGACAACCCGCCATTAATTTTCTGTGAATTGTTTAATTCATTTGTCCTTGTCTCCACTGGGGTCTTGATATCTCCCTTTCCAGTGCAGGGAACCACACAAGGGGACTTTCTGGGTTCATGTGTGGGTTTTTCAGTCCCGATGGTGGACAATTTGCTATCAGATAAGTGCAATGCTGCATATGCCCGTTGTAATACAATGGGAGGAAAGTGTTCTTAAATGAAGGCTTTATTCCGGCAGGGTGAAGTTTAATTTTATTCCACCACTAACAAAGAATAGCCACACCCACCCTTGTGTGGCAGTCTCATCTTTTTTCTGTGTTGTTTTCCCCCATGCAAAAACATAAATCTCTCCCAGTGAATGCTATGCGTACATGTCAATATGCCCCATTACGTTTTTAAAGTGCAAGTTTATTCCTGTTTTATTCCTTGCATTCTGGAGCTTGTATTCCCCCATTATAAATCCAGACTCTACGTCCCAGAAAGCAGAATGAAAATATTAGCACTGGACTAAGGTCTCTTGAACGGATGTTTGCATGTATATGGGTGCATAATGGAGATTGCAAAATTGTAGACTTTTTTAGACTCTCTGATTTAATAAAAGCGCTGCCCACCACAGCCTCTCTGAAGCTTTGTTAAACTTAATGGAAACCAATTTACTATCAAAAATAATAATCTGTAAACAAACATGTGTGTCTATAGCATGATTCAGAGATTTTTTTAAAATAATGATTTAATGAATGCTCCTGCCGTAGATCAACGTTGTCACATACAACACACACAGCAAAAGTGTTTACCAATAATAATACAACACAGCATCACAAATAACAAAAGTGGATCAGAGACCGGACTCAGTCGGGTCAGTATCGGCCACCTGCTAAAAACAAGCATTGGCAAAGCCACTGAAGCCACGTGTAAAACAAGCATTGGCAAAGCCACTAAAGTCACTGAAGACAATGGATAGAGTGCTATTCCTATGGCGGCAAATCGGTATACCCTGAAGATAAAGCTTAGCGACTGGGCATTATTTGATAAAGAAATAGTTAAGTGCAATGGAACTTTTATTGCACAAATAAAAGTTCCAAAAGAAATAAACTCTGTGACATTTTTAACCACATTAAAATCCTAAATAACGGCAAACAACGTTTAAACTAGGTAAACATTCCAACATTTAAATGCAGTAAAAATGTGTGCCTAGAGTTACTGGATTGTTTTTACCGAGAAACAAGTTGGAAAAAATCAAAAATAAATCTTCGAATGTAAGACCAAACAATCCTTGCTGGTAAAACAATACAAAATAAATGCAGTAAAAATGTGTAGTGTTGCTGGATTGGTTTTTATTGAGAAACAAATAGAAAATAATCCCAAAATAATCCTCACTTTAAAATCAAACAATCCTTGCTTGTCAAAAAATCCAAAATAAATCCAGTAAAAATGTGTGCCTGCTAATTAGTGTTAGTGGATTGTTTTAACTGAGAAACAAGTCAGTAAAAATCCAAAATAAATCCTGTAAAAATGCGTGCCTGCTAATTAGTGTTAGTGGATTGTTTTAACTAAGAAACAAGTCAGTAAAAATCCAAAATAAATCCTGTAAATATGTGTGCCTGCCAGTTAGTGTTAGTGGATTGTTTCTACTGAGAAACAAGTCAGTAAAAATCCAAAATAAATCCTCCAACCCAAGACAAATAAATCCTTGCTTGGAAAAATCCCCCAAAAATCCAAAATAAATCCCCAAAAAATCTGCAGCTTGAAAACAAGCCAGAAGCAATCCAAAAACAATCCAAAAAGTGGATTTCTTTTTTACTAGGGAGGCGCGTTATAAATGGCATATCATATCATATAACACCAGAGATAAGCAGGGTCGTATGTCGATGTACCACGCCTCCCTCGTCTTGATTGTTTTTCTAATCTTAAAGTAAGAAAAGATTTCCGTGGTTCAGAACTACTCGAAAGATTGTCCGTTCCATTTAAATGAAATTGATGGCACACATTTGAGGGAAGTGCTTTGTCAAGTGCTGTTTTGCTGTCCTTGGCTGTCCCTGCGCCAGTGCTCCTTCAAAGAAAAGGATTTGGCATTATACTGCTCTTTTTTAAAGTATTTAGTTTAAAAACTAAACTTAGCTCCACCCACTTCCACCGGAAGTCCTATATTAACGGAGCGCACACGCATTTGTGGGAAGTGCTTGTGACAAGTGCTGTTTTGCTGTCCTTGGCTGTCCCTGCTCCAGTGCTCCTTCAAAGAAAAGGATTTAGTACAGCAACGAGATTGTGAATAGATCACCCTCCTGAACTTTGTAGACTATATATATTGCTAACTGCTTGCAGTACTCTAATTGGATATTGTTTTTCCTTATCTCTTAGGCATTATACTGCTCTTTTGGAAGCATTTCATTTAAAAATTAAACTTGCCTCCGCCCACTTGCCCCAGACATCCGCTATTAACGGAGAGTGCGTGCATTTGCATGCACGCATTTGTGGGAAGTGCTTGTGTCAAGTGCTATTTTGCTGTTTGGCTGACTAGCTGTTTGCTAGTGAGTGCACCACTTTTTTATTAGTTTTTTTTTTTTTTTTTTACTTCACTGCCTAATCTCTACCCAATCAATCTATCGCAATCCCCAATCAGGTTTACAAATTCTACACACAACTCATCTGTTCCTTCACTCTCCTTTGCAAATCCTACCGCAGATGACGAGTTTTCTCGTGAACCAATCACTCCATTTCTTTACAAGCTTTCTCTGTTCCTCTTGTTGAGCTCACTCTTAATGCTATAAAAACAGCTCTTCTGTCCCTGCCCAAGCTCTTTGAAATCCTAGACACGAAAATACATTTTCAGACCTTCATGATAATGGAATTACTGCACCAGGTCTCTCGTGCTTTTACAAATACTCCCCTTGGGAATAAGATCAATAGAGTCTTACTCGCAGACGATAACCCCAGCAAGACACCTTTAGAGGGTGAGACTCTAACCTCTAAAAGATCTTCTGATGCAGTATCAGCGTGAACTGACAAGGTCATCACAGTCCCATACCCAACCCCATGATGAGCCTTTGTTGCAACAATCTACAATGAAAGCAGCATTCACCATTTTGCCAAAATGAAGAAGCTCACCAAACTCAAGAGACCTTGATTAAAAAAACAAAAAATATGGAAATCATGTTCGGCTACAAATCGGTCAAGCTCACAGCATTTCATTCATCCTCTAACTTTGCTGAGCAAACAAATTCAGATAGCGAAGACTGCGATCACTAAAAAATATGCAAACTTAGCCCGGTCAAAGAGAGATACACAGAAGAAGCTAGTTAATCTTACATCTCCTACGGCTGTGGCCGACAATTTACAATATAAACCATTAGATGATCTCTTAGAAGAGGTAGAACTTCATGACAAAAAAACTTCCAACCCCATCCCATCCTCTCAAATAGCCCTTTCCTCTGCACCCATTGATCCCACTCATGCCCTCCCGCCTCCTTGCAGTAATGATTTCCTAACCTTAGAACAAAGGCAGTCCAAAATTACAAAGTCATTTGCCCTGTTCACCACTGCCAAAGATTAGACAAAACAGCTCAACTACAAATGCTTGGAACTCCAAAAAACCAATGCAGAAGTACGCTGTAGCAAATTACTCATGGGTTGCTGCTATCTCCAGTTGAACTTGCGATGTGGCCCAGTTACTATCAACAAGTAACAGTGCTCCCATTCTTGCATAAGCCTGTCTCCAATCATAAGGACGTCACACGTACCCCCTCCAGTTATCATCATTTAACTCTCTAATGCAGAGGTGGCCCCTTCTCTATCTATGATCTGAATAGAACCAGCATCTTAAACATATTCAGTGATATTCCACTGCTGGAAGATCTTTGCTCCTCGGACATAGCCCAGGTTGAGTTCTTCGATGAGAATGATCTATCGATTGTGAGACTTTGGATGTAATCGGGAATAGTACTGAACACCATATGGCAAGCCAGAGCTGCACTATTTGGCTTGGGCTTTCTGCTTACCCAACAACCTTTGCTAAACCAATCCTCAGCATCTAGACTCTCAGGTGAGAGTGCCTTGTTGACGAATACAAACTCACATCCTTTACCTTTAAAGATAACTTGCACTTAAGGAGCCTTTGAGACGCTCCGTCAGGTAGAATCCGTCTTAAATCACTCCTACTCGCGTCATGCGAACCAAAATTAACAACCAAAGGATGATAATTTACATGCCTTCAACTTTGCCTGCTGGAATACAAAAGGCTTCAAGCATCTTTTAACACCTGCCTCAAACCCGTTAACCACCTACAACATCATTGCTTTACAAGAAGTTTGGCTAACTGAACCTCCTATCTGGGACAACTACAGCCTCTCTTTACTTCCAGCCAAAGCTTCAGCCAGGGGCAGGCCCATAGCTGGTCTTCTTGTAGCAGTGAAAGCTGCATCAGGTCTACAGCTTTAACTGTGGACTTCTCCGAACATGTTCACCCAGTTAGTAAGAATTAAGAGTCCTTCTAAAACCTTGGTCTTAATCGACATATACTGGAATCATGCTGATATAAAGGCTGATGCGTTCTTGCACGATCTAGAACATGTACTGGATCTAATCATCAATGATTGCTCGGTAGACCATACAATATTAGCTGGTGATCTTAATATACATTGTCTGCCCAAAGATTCTGCTCAAAACGCAAACCTGGTACCTCGTTGGTCCTTATTGGTGGATGACAGACAACTAATCATGCTCAATGGAACGACTTCTGGCGACATTCCTCCTCGAAATAGCTGGAAAAGAGAGAAGCAAAAAGCTATTATTGATTATGTCTATACAGACTGCAACCTATTTGCAGTCATTGATGATTTTCAAGTGAAGCCCCAGAAACATAGTGATTACAACTTGCTATATCTAACGTGGTCATGGTCTCTTCTGTCGGCTCTATCTCAGCTGTAATTTTATAGTCCTGCACTTGCCATGTCTAGTGGTAGAAATCAATTCAGATGGACTCCAAACTCACTAAGAGATGGGGGGGCGCTGTTGAGCAGCCCAGAAAATGGCTGCTTAGCCCGTGAGCTCCGCGACTGCCTGCTGTTATCCGCAAATATCGGCGCCCTTCTGCTGTATCCCCAGCCATCACCTTGACAGCTGACTGCAGATGCTCTCCTCTTTGGTCCACCGCAGTTCTGAGCAGAATCGCCGCTGGGAGCCTGAGTTACGGCCCCCTGGTACACGGCCCGGAGTGTGGCCTACCTTGTGCGACGTCACGGGAGAATCCGGCAACTGCACCCCATACAGTCTACGTGGGCTGCCGCCCTCCAGAGCACATCGCCTTGATCCCCTGCTGCTACTGGACCCATGCTACGTGCCCCGTGTCAGGGCCCTATCTGAAGACGTCTGCTTGCTTATCTGCGCTCGCCGGTGAAGTGCAGAGGTGGCCCACCGCCCCCGAAAAAAACATCCCGCAGCTCGCAGTGCCCCGGCGTGCCTGGGGCTGGCCCGCGCTGCCCACTGCCGCCTCCGACACCGGGACCAGAGGATCCAGCGAACTGCGCTGCCCCGCGGGGTGTGCTGGCTCCCCCTTAAGGCCCTTCCACATGCACCACCCTTGGAGTCCGCCCAGAGGACCTGGTGGGCTGCCCACCCTGGCCCACGACATCGCGGGGGAGCGGGGCCAACACTGGTGCACCACCGCCTAGGGGGCCACGCTGTCGCCTCGGGGGCCACGCGTCCTGCCATCGCTCCTCGATGCAGCAGCTGCCGGGCTCAGCTGATCAGGTCTGGTGAGCTGGGATCGGTGTGACTTCTCCCCTTGACCACCGCTGAGCGCTATGGAGGACACGGCCGCAGCCGCCCCCAATGGCTATAAGGTGGGTGCAAGAGACCTCCCCATAAGCCGCTGCTGGCACCGCATCAACTGTCCCCCTGTGCCCCAACAGCCTTGCGACCACCCCCCACAGGCCTACTCACCGGACAAGGCACATCCATTGAATATTGATCTACTGGGAGCCTCCTGCGTGCTGTCGCTCCGGTCCCAAGATTTGGTACGGAGGCCTAGACAGTCGCACCTAGTTTTTACTTTCTCACTCAGCCGGACCCCAGCCCTGGTGGGCTGACCTCCGCTCTACTACCCGTAATCGCGGACGCTGCTCCATCATACGCTCACCCCATGGGGCGTTTGCCTTCCTGGTGTCACCCGGTCAAATAAGTGGTGGAGCCGTATCTGCCCACACTACCCCACTGTTGGCTCTCACTACCTACTTCTGCCTAAGCGTTGTTCCACCGTATACCTTGCATCTCAACACTGGAAAGTCTACTCCTTTCTAAGGGAGGCATATTGGCAACACACCAACTCACCCCACCACTGGGTAATAGGAGCACCTCCACAGCGCTACGGGCTTCACTGTCACTGGGGCCCAGATACACCCACTGGGCCCTGCCTCCATGCCTTCGCCACCACAGCACCCAAACTCCTGAAAGCAGCAAACACCTCACATCCACCTGTATTGTCATGCCTGGTAAATCCCGGAGCACCAGCAAGACAGGAGCCATGGATAAGTTCACCAAAGCAACCCCTAAATCTGACCAAGGCCACACATCTTCCAATCAGGATGCCCCTGCCTCGCCCTCGTCTACCAATTTGCCTGATCTTGCAACGATACATGAATCTATGACAAAGAACTTTGCTCCTTTTCATGAAAAGCTTGATGACATCAATGCTAATGTGGCGTCTCTCAAAGCCCAACTAGACCACGCCGGCACTAGGATCACTGAGGCGGAAACCCGAATAAGTGCCAATGAGGATAACATACATACCCTCCAGGACACTGTCACCGCCCTTAGCCGGGACATGCAAGCGGTTAAGGCCAAATGCGACAACCTGGAATCGAGATCCCGTAGGAACAACGTACGCATAATTGGGGTTCCTGAAAACGCCCTCAAGGGCCGCATGGAGTTAGCTGTAGAGGACTTGCTGAAAGAGCTGCTCGATAATCCTGCTCTCTCCCCCCACTTCACGGTAGAGCGCGCCCACAGATCCCTAGCACCGCGCCCTGCTCCCGGTGATTTCCCCAGGCCCATTATTGCAAGAATACTCAATTATAGAGACAGAGACCTTATCCTACACTTGGCTCGCGAAAAAGGAGAACTGCGCCTGGGCTCCCAGACAATCAGGATCTTCCCTGACGTTCTCTGTGGGGATGCAGCAGGAGCGACGCCAGTTCCTTGGAGTCAAGAAAATGCTACAGGAACATAACATCCCCTATTCAATGCTGTTCCTTGCGCCCCTGAAGCTCACATTCAGAGGGAAATTGGATTTCTTCACGGTCCCCGAGGAAGCAGTAAAGTTCATAGAGGCACAGATACCTCTTAACACCCCTCCTGGGAACCACGTGGACATGGATAATGACTGACCCACTTCCTGTCATCTCCTTTTGGGGCCTTCAATGAACCAACGACGCCTATCTATGTCACCTGCCCTGTGGTATTGCACACTCCGCCTCTATAGCCGCTTTGTTACAGCCAGCCTAGCTGCTGGATGCCACGGAACTGGGTGACACTCTCATCCGCCGGCTCATATGCATTCCACGGGATACAATATGATTTACAAACTCGTGAAGCCGATCTCATGTATCCTCCTGGTACCTCAACGCTCATTTTCATTTTGCTCGCATGGCAACACAGAAACGGCGCACCCCACTGCAGTTGCAAACTCATGTTGGAATGTTTGGTTGGTGCGAGCCCCGGTTGGGCCAAATGTATGGCCGGTCCATGTTGGGATCGTCCTACTGGCACCTGGTTTTTGAGGGACGTTGGATAGGGTGGGACAGGGTAGGAACGGGCACTGCTGGTTATCTACGGGCGGCGAGGGCGGAGGGAGGGAGAGTTTGGGGATGTTGTATTAGAAATGGCAGAGGTGGACCGACGGAGCGCACTATGCTGAAGAAATTGAAAAGAGTCCACGTGGAATGCAGATGCAGGCCACAACGTCTGAACTTGGATGTACCCTAGGCAAGTGAAATGCCCACTACCATAATGTCCTGGTACATCCGAGGGCTGAGCAACCATACCAAGGCACGTAAGATTATAGCTTACGTCAATAGATATGGCTGCAAAATATTGCTGTTGCAAGAAACACACTCCACTGGCCATTTGGCGGGAAGCATAGCACCATTATGGGGCCCCAACAGATACTTTACCTCCTATTCCACTCAAGCCAGGAGCGTACTGACTTTGATCCATAAATCCCTCAAATTCACATTAGACAAGAACTATATCGATCCTGAGGGACGGTATGTGATACTACACTGCACCATAGTAAATAGAGAATATCTCTTTGTGAATTCCTATGGTCCCAATGTTGACACCCCCGAGTTCGTGGACGCCGTGGCTGCCATACTGCTGGGCTATGTGGAAGTTCAGATTATATGGGGAGGAGACATGAATTTTATATTGGACACTGGCCTGGACAGGACCGGTACCGCCGTCCGCCCCTTAACCGGGGGCGCACGGAGGCTACTCAGATATTCTACGACACTCAATATTCGTGGCGCCTGGAGGACGCTGCACCCCCAGTGCCGCAAGTATACCTATTATTCCACGGTCCACGATAGTTCCTCCAGAATTGATGTCTTCCTGGTGTCTAGCGAGTTGATGGGCCGGGTGGAGGGAGCACAAATTCTAACTCGCACACTCTCTGACCATGCCCCGATTACCATGTCAATTGACCTGGGAGCGACTAGCCCGACATTTAGCACTTGGCGTTTTAAATCCTCGGTCCTCTGGGATATCGTGTTCAGAGCGGACATACTAGCTGACATCGAGTCCTTCTTTGAGCACAACACCCCCCAAGCCACCTCTGTCTGCGTTAGGTGGGAAGCCTTTAAGGCATTTATCAGGGGGATGTCCATTTCCAGAGAGGCGGGTGTACTAAAAACGATTAGGGCGCTCTTGAGCGATCCAAAACCAAACTATGTAAGTTGGAACTGGAGTGCTCAACCGCCGGTGACCCCGCCAAACTTGCTCTAATTACAGCTGAACTCCAGACATACAATACACTTGCAACCAGCAAGATTCAATACTTTAGCCGGCCCCAAGCTGCTCGTAAATATGGCGAGGGGGATAGACCCGGGAAGACTTTGGCAACTCTTATAAAAAGGTAACGTGGTCAGGCCCATTTCGCTTCTATTAAGGATGATAGGGGTATCCCACTGTGGTCAGACCACCAGATACTGGACACCTTCACTAAATTCTACACAAAGTATACTCTCAACAAAGATGTCAGGCGCATGGCCAAATTCCTCAATATCGGCTGCATGGTGGCTAGGAAGTGTATACCTCAGAGCTGGAAGAACCCTTCCCCCCCGAAGTTCCAAAATGGTTGAACCTCCTGACATGGTCCCGAAACTGTGAAGAAGAGTACCTCCTGTCGCTCCCCTCTCGTTCCCGCCGCAAGAACATATGGACTGCATTTAACAGCTACCTCAATGGTCTAGAGAGGAGTTCACCCGATAGTAGCCTGTCTCCCTCCTCGATTGCAAATGCTTGATCACTCTGCACCTTTCTACCTTATCGTCTTCCCATGTATTATGCTATCATGTATGTGGTTTATTGTACTATATTTATGTATCTGCTGCATATTTTGTTGCTCCAGCATGTGTGTATCTGTCTTAAACCTCTGCCAACAAAAATAAAAACTTAAAAAAACAAACTCACTAAGAGATTTGAGCCCAAACAATATATTGGATCTGGAACTAATATACTCTGATGGCCTATACATTGCGGCCCTGCATATGTTCAAATTACAACCACCGTCATTTTCTAAGTGTAAACACAAACATGCATATGATCTCGAGCTTCACGAAAGGAAAATCGCCTTTCGTCTCTCAAAAAGAAAGCTTTTAAATCTACCTCTAATGACTAGATCTATAAAATGAGGGCAACTTAAAACCCAGTATAAAAAGTGAATAAAGTCGCGAAAAGCTTTAGTTATGCAGAAAGATGCTGAATAGATGCTGCAGGCCTTAGCCTCCAAAAATGCAGCCTTGATTTGTGGCTTATTGAATCGAGCTAATCAAATTACTCAAATTCCGATGCAAATTAATGCGGTCCCGGAAGAAGTCTGGGACCACTATCATATAGTACCCTGTATGCCTCTGTTCCCCTTTGCGGTCAGCTTCCAGCGCAAACAATTTTCAGTGACATTAACATTGCATTCAACCTAGAAGACATCATATTCTATATCTCAAAGTTCAATTCTAGAAGCACGAACGGGCCTGGTGGGCTCAGCAATACCATACTCAAATCGCATCCGGAGGCTTGGGCAGAATTCTCCACACCATATTTACCCATGGTTTAAAATGTCAACAAATCCCACCTTCATGACATGAGTCAATTATTGTTCCAATTTTTTTAAAAAGGTGATCGTCAATCACCAGAGAACTATTGCCCCATTGCTTTACTTGATGCGTGAGGCAAATTGTTTGCCCGCTTAATTCTAATAGATTTCAACCTTTGGTTGTCCTCTCAAAATCTCAATGATCCATTTCAAACGGGTTTTGTGCCGGGTTTAGGCATGGCAGTCAATCAGCAAACCATCAATGCAATAAAAAGGCATGAACACCAAATGAAGCAACCTGTTTACATGGCCTTGACTGAATTTAAGACTGCCATTGACTCTGTCTCCGGAGACCTGTTGAGAACAAGGCTGATCAATGCTCCATTTCCAACCCATATTCAAGCGCTGATTTTACAACTGCACACTGACAGAACGATTCAAATACACTTCACTTTAGATGGTCAACTTTTGGACCCTATTTCTACTTTTAGAGGCCTCAAACAAGGCTGTATACTGGTATCCGCAATATTCAATTTCTTTATATCTGACATGAGGCCCCACTTCACCGAAATTATCTGTGACGCCCCTAAATTAGGAAAAACAATTGTGCCCTGTTTATTCTATGCAGATGACCTTGTCCTCCTGGCCAAAACCCCCAAGGGGCTACAAAATCTCACTGCACTAGAAAAATATGCTGATTCAAACATACTCACAATCAATCTGTAAAAGACAAAAGTCTTGATATGCGCCTCTAAACACCAAGTCAACAAATGCTCCTACACCTGGTACTTTCACGGAAACTGTGTACAAGTGGTTAATGAATACCGGTACTTGGGTTTAAACACCAGCAATCATGTCTCTGATCTTCCATACCTTTTAGAACTAAGGAAAATAAATGCAGACAGCTGCGGCCCAAGCTTGCATTATACACGCTAATTACGGCAGATTCTCTGTTGTCCTGCTACTGACATTCTGCAACCAGGAAGTAGTTCCTATAATCACATACAGTGCTGAAACCAGAGCTTGGAGAGCCGAATAATTTGGGTTGCGATTGGAAGGCCTATTCTGGAATTGAATTTTATCGCTGCCTCAGAGTCAACCAATCTGTATAGTGAGGCATGAGTTTGGGCCGGCTGTCATTAAACATCTCATATGCATGGAAATTGTGCTCCTTATATAGGAAGTGCCTGTCAACTTCAAACCCAGGCTCTCTGCTAAACGCTTTATCTATGTATGTGAACTCCACTGAACATAGTTTTATGACATTTTGGAGACGAAATAAAATGGATATTATGGCAGCGGCTGATATATCTATTGAGCTATTACTAACCAATCCGACACGAGCCAAGCAAAAACTATGGCAATATGATTGGATCGTGCATGACTCGCCACCACTTCCAAACTGAACGATATGATTCAAAGAGTTTTCACAGTCCAGAATCTTATTTAGTCAGATTTCCATGTTCCAGGTGTAGGAATCTGTTCTTAGGATTCCGGTTGAACTTGTGGTCAACAAAGGACGTTCTAGCAAATTGTAGAATTCTACCTAAATCTGGCAAAATATTAAGATTCTGTCATGATTAAAAAACAATTTAAACATCTCCTTGTTTTGTGCCTGGTGCTATTACAGAGACAACTACTTTACTTGCAGCATCATTTTCAAGATGATCCAATCTTGAGATGCGGGTGTTTATGGGATAACATTTTCAATTGTCAACGCACATGTGTCAAAATTGCAACATCAATTTTCTGTTGTCCCTAAATTTGGACTGAATTAGTCCATCTCAATTAATATGTATCTTTTCTTTTTGTCTCTTGGATTCTCACTCATCACACTGAACTGAACAAATGTCAAAAACAAGTGTCGCCCAAATTAGGTGAGCGCTTGTCTCAAAGATGAAATTAATAGCTTTTTAAGAAGTTGAGTGATTTATTTCTTTTGTTTTGTTTGGATTTTCAAATATGACATGTTTTATGTTTAAAATCTTTCCACAATGATGGTATTTTTAATATTTCTGATGTTAATATTAACTCTCACATTTTGTACTTGTCTGTAAATATTGAATGGTTGATTTTCTTTCAACCATACCAATAAAACATTTTTTTTAAAGATGGCATCACAAACAAGAAATATTCCCCTGAAAAAATTTACATAGCAACATTGGAACTGAAACATGTTGGGATTGCATATGACTATTTGAAATCAAGCTGCACACAATTGATGGATTTGTTAATTAGTTTTAGTCATTGAAAAATGTTGTATTATTTTTGTCACCTACAGTCACTTGGTGGTGGGTTTCATTTTGTTCAAATGGTTTGTTAACATTTATTTTTCATTTCTTCAAATTCATCTGTCTGGACAGCTGCATTGTTTACTCGAAAACGTATGTACACGCTTCTATTCAATCATTACTTGACCCATCAAATTTGATTGATGGATTTTAAATTTGTCTTTTTAATTATTTTTACATGAAGTGAGTTTTTTTAGGGAGCGGTTTTGTACTATTAAAATATTGTGTAAAAATAAATGCATTGTTTTTCATGAGTGATGTGCAATAGTATACATTCAAGATTTGGTGACTAATGTATCAAACCAAGAGATTAAAAAAGGCAGTGTCTAGTTTGGTGTAATTTAGCAAGTACAGCAAACTGCAAATTGGGGATGTGTAGTATTTTCATGAACTTGTTCAGCACCAAGGCTGACAAGTTGCTCCAGAAGTTCCACTCCTCTAAGGGTACAGCTAAATCACTGGGGCTGGCGGTTGCAGCAGTAGCATCCAGCGAACCGAGTGAGCAGGGGCAGGGCTTTTCACCCCTTCAACTCTTACACACAGGGGGATAGAGGTCTAGCTTCCTCGGGCAGGCAAGGACAATGCTGTCTCTACAGGGGTAGGGGTAGGGGAAACAGTGCACCTAAAGGAGGTGCTTCCTCCTCCTCAGTGCCCTCTGCAACCCCCGTGCCTCTGTGAAGTGGACTTCTGCCATTCATCCCATGAGGGTGATAGAATATCCTATTTGGCGAGGTGTGGAGAATAACCGCCTCAGATGCCTAAGCCTTTCAGTTCTTCCAGCAGGGATACTGCCTCCCCTTTGCCTCTTGCCCTTCCAGAATACCCCTTGCCACCAACCCTTGCCTCTGGAACCTCTTTTGCTGGATGAGATTCATCAGCTTCTGGAAAAAGCAGTCATAGAGATGGTACCCTGCTCAGAACGGGGCTGGGGTTGGTCCTCAACAAACATTCTGGTGCCAAAGGAGGATGGATGTCTGTGACCCCTCCTGGATCTGCTGCTTCTGAACTTGTACTTGTGCAAGGACAAGTTCAAGATGGTCACTCCAGACCCTGGATAGGAAGGACTGGCTAGTTTCCCTGGACATCCAGGATGCTTACTTCAATGTGGTTATCTACAAGAAGCACAGGAAGTACCTGAGATTCAAAGTGGGGAGCTGTCACTACCAGTTCAAGGTCCTTCCTTTCGGTCTTTCTTTGGCACCCAGGGTTTTTAACCAAGCTGCTAACAGTAGTGGCGGCTCACCTCTAGAGGGAAGGCATTCATATCTTTCCGTACCAGGGCGACTGGCTCCTCCAGTCCCACTCGCCAGATCTAGCATCAGCACATCTGACGTCTCATGTTTTGCCGTCCCAGTCTCTCCGATTTATCAGGGTGGTTCCTGGTCACTTGCCTGGGTCGAGGTTTCTCACCTGAGGATAGAGTGGCGAACATCTACAAGATGGTCCAGGTTTTCGAACCTCAGATGACAGTTCCAGCCTCTGCTTTTTGGCAATTGCTGGGTCTTATGGCATCATGCATCTTGGTGGTACCAGAGGCCTATCTGTGCATGCAGCAGCAACAGGGCCTCTTGAGATCTCAATGGCCTCGGTTTCAGGGTCAGACCTTCTTCTGGTCTCAGAGAGAGTGTCCAGAGACATACAATGGTGGTCCGTGAAGGACAGCCTCCTGAAGGGGTCTCATTTCCACCAACTCTGGCCACAAAGGACCCTAGTCACAGAAGTGTGTCTGAGGGGTTGGGGCACTCACCTACAAAATCTGACGGTGAGCAGACTGTGGCCCCATCAGAGTGCCAGGAGCACATCAATCTGCTGGAGTTCAGGCTGGCCCTGGGTGCTTTCTTCCTCTTCGTGAAGGGCAAGTCGGTACTGGTCCTGACAGAGAATACTTTAGCCATACATTACCTCAACAAGAGGGGCAGCGTGGGCTCTTTGCAGCTGTGGGAATAGTGTGTTTCTGATTATGGCCCATTTGGCTGGCAAGGATAACGCTCTAGCAGACTCAATGAGCAAGCAGCCTTCAAACTCCCACGAGTGGAAGCTCTGCCAGGAAGTTCTGCAGGAGATTTTTCTCCCACTGGTGTGCTCCCCAGGTGTACCCCAGGATGTGCAAGTGATTTTGTTCCAGGGAGTTTCCTCGTCAGGGACCTCTTGGGGATGCCTTGACGATCAAATGGGACTTCGAACTGCTATATTCTTTCCCACTGATTACAGTCGTTCCGCTAGTTCTCAGGAGACTGCGTCTGTTTGGAGCCATGAGGATCTTGATCGCTCTGTACTGAACCTGAAGAATCTGGTGCTTGTAGTTGCTGGACATGGCAATCTGCCCTCTCTGGTGTCTTCTGAAGAGGACGGTCCTCCTATCTCACACAGAGGGGCCCTGCACCCAAACCTCTACAGCCTGAAACATCATACCTGGCTGCTGAAAGGCTGAGGTAATGCAGAGCAAGGTCTTTTTTCACGATCCCCATGGTCATACAATACCTGAGGGGTCTTTCCAATTTGCTTCCGTGAGCCACTGTCGAGCAAAGACCCCACCAGTTTGTTGGTCCGGCATGGGATTTAAATCTAGTGTTGATGTTTTGAATGGGTGCTCTATTTGAACCCCCTTCATTCTTGTTCTTTAAGACCCTTCACCCTAGGTGCTTTTCTTGTTGCCATCACTTCGGTGAGTGAGCTCCAGGCTCTGTCTGTTAATCCTCCCTACTTGGTTTTTTATAAGAAGGCGACATTGAGAGTTAGACCCTCCTTCCTTCCGAAGGTGGTCTCTGATTTCCATCTCTCTCAAAAGATCCATCTACCCCTCTTCTTTCCTCCACCTCACCCTTCCAAGGCAGAGGAGCATTTCCATTGGCTAGATCCAGTGCGGGCCCTCAAGATCTACGTCTCTTGGACAAGAGAGAACAACACTGATGACCAGCTTTTCATTGGTTACATGGGCGCCTGATCAGGTAGGGCTGTTACGAAACAAACCTTGTCTTGATGGATCATTCTTAGCATCTTGTAATGCTACGATCTAGCAGGCAAAGAGGTCCCTGAGGGTCTCGGGGCTCACTCCACCAGAGGGTTGGCCGCCACCTCGGCTCTGCAATGCGGAGCGACTGTTCTGGATATTTGTCAAGCAGCCACTTGGGCGTTCTTGAACATGTTTGCTAAGCATTACTGCTGGATTCTGTCTGGTCAGAATGCTTATTTCAGCAGGGCTGTCCTTCAGAGTTTTCTAGTTTAAATGGTGTGCTTGCTACCATCCCTCTTCCAGACCATTGCACTGCTTTGGGAGTCTATCTTAGATGAGGAATCTGTGGGAGGAAGGAGTCCATTATGAAAACAAATGACTTCCTATCGGTGATGTTCTTTCTGATGGAAGTTCCTCCCGCGGATTGCACATCACTCTCCCTACCTGCTCCTCTTGGAGTAGCTGTGATGCTGGAAATGCATCGGAAGGACAGGGCCTCGGTATCCTTGTCCTTTACTGCTTTTTATCGTGTGTTCTGTCGTGTTTTCCGCGCAGGAGTTCATGTGGGACTCCTGGTGGTGCAGCTCTCTCTCTTTTGGTTTGGTGAACAGACCCATAGGATACCCTTATGGCACCCATGGGTAGGGGTACAACCCTGTGCCCCTAGTGCATGTTTTTGGGCACCTGTGTGTGACCCACAGAGCAGGGTTCGGGCGGGTGGCAACTCCGTGCTGAAATGACTGGTGCCCTGAGCGTCCTCCATTTTGGGATGCCCAGGCCCTGTCATTGGAATCGGTAGATTCCTGATGGAGACAAAATGGCCCCCATGGCCTCTTGCCTTCCATCACCCGTTACCCTGATCTTCCCGAAGTCCCGGGAAGCCCTGCCTCTGTCCCTTCCCCCTGACTGGCTGTTGGGTGGAAGTTCCGTATATGGTAGTGTGGGGAAGTGCCGACCAGACTGGCTGGAGCCTTCTCAACGACCGTATGTTGTGGGTACGCCTGTGGCGGGGACCTGGGTGAATGGAGTTCTATGTTGCAACTGTCTAGTATCTGGTGTTTGACACAATGGTTGAGGCAGCCCTGCCCGAAACCGGTATGAATGCAGCTTGGAGTGTTGAATGGCTCGGTACTTGTCCCAATACACATAACTTGTTGTGAGTGTCTGGAGAGAAGTGAATGGCCTGAATACCTCGTGTGCCTGATTGGCTGCCTGCATGAATGCCTGAAGTCGTGATTGGATGCTTTAGTATGACCCAGCGGAATGAATGGGAGATCAACAGTATATCTGGGGACTTCTCACTGCTAGGAATCGTGTTCAGAAGCTGAAGTCCACTACAACGGGTAACTGGAGTGAAGCTTAACCTTGAGCGCTGCTGGACGAGAAGAATTGCTGTGGCTCTCCTTCGCAATCTGAAAGCTGCTGTGCTTCAAGAACAGACCCAGAGAGGACCTGGTAAGGCGCCCTCTTCCCGAGCTATGAGGGACCATCGTGCACAGCTGATCTTTGCCTAAGCTCCCTAGTAGACAGACCTTCGACAGGCTGCCGACCCAATATGGGGACTGCTGCGGAACTCCAAGGAGAAGCGCCCGGACTGTTGTCCGTCACTATTGTCGACCGCCGTCGCCGACTGGAGCCGCCGTGCTCCTGTTGCCTAAGAAACTTCATTGATCCAAGGACGCTCTCGTTCGCATCGTCGCCGCTGTATCCTGCTGGAGAAGGCCTGACCGTCGACGCGCCGAGGAGCATCCACCGGTGGGTTTCCCACCACCCAAAGACCACAGAGACGCCGATGACTCAACGCCATGGCTGGGCCACAGTTCTTCAACTCTCTGCGGTCCAGAACTATCGACACCGAGGTGCCCTGCATGCCTCTTCCTTGCAGGACGTTTACGCTTCCCCGTCAACGAGCACCGCTAGGAACGACGTGGCCACTTCACCATCGTAGCTCGACCTGTTCTCCGTCGGACGTTCGACGACCCATGACTCCTGCCTGAACGGGAGGACACTCAAGAAGGGTTGTCGATTTCCCCAACACGGAACGCTACAACACCAAGGTACTTTGGGGTTGCAGAACTATTGGGAAGTCTAAGGGTGAACAACATATGGACTGGGCTTGTATCTTTCTTCTACAGGTTGCCCAGGTGGGGGGATCTCCACACAGAGCTGTGTTTAACAGTAGTTACCAGTATTCTGCCTATTGTTCAACCCTCTTGTTTTCCTTCCTCTCTCTACTGCTGGTTTCCTCTTTATTTGGATCTGTGTGTCATTCTGACCGTATGCACTTGAATAAGATCTAATAACGTTAGTGGTACCACTTTAGAATTGTACATATTTACCATTGTTGATTTTCGGAGCACAAAGTGAGTTATCGTGATCGTGTATATGACTTTGAATATTAATTATATAAAGACTGTGTTTTAACTGATACAGTGTGTGGACATTCCTTCGTGGGTGCTCGGGGACTACACTGTACTTAAGAACCAGCTTGCGTCACCTCCTGAGAAGCTAGGCCTTGATTGCTCGTCCATTGCTACCGTAATAGAGAATCTTGGCAGGGGTCTCTGTGCCTCCTCTCTACCATATAGAGAGTGGAAGTGCAGACCCCCCTCCGGTCTTTACAGTAGCTACTAGAAACTTCAGCATTAGAGTGTTAGGGGAAAAAGGGTGAAACTGAGGCGACATGGTGTGGTGCCTCTCTATGTATACTGGCCCAGACGTCAAGTTCGGAGCGGGGCACGTAGAGGCATCGGGCAGAGCCGCGCTGCCCCCACTGGCGGCAGAATATTTTTCTGAAAAGGCAGCTGGTGCTGGGAGATAGATATCATAGATGAGGAATCCATGGGAGGAACGTCCATCAGAAAGAACATTACCGATAAGTAAGTAATTTGCTCATTAGTCTGCCAACAGCAATCATATATATAACACCTAAATGTTTAATGCCTTGGCAACCATGTGCCAGCACATGGCTAGACCTCACTACCTCACACACCTGACTTTGCAACCCATGTACTGAGAGGCATACATACACAAAGAACTGTAATCCAGGTCGCCACGTGATGGCCCAGTGTGGAAGGTGCACACCATTCACTATGGACAAAGAGTTGTGCCACCTAAGACCGCCATTATGGTGTCCTGCCGTGTTTGCCTTACCACCAGCCCCTATCCACTTATGCTGGTGATAGAAGCACCTGAGAAGGGGTTCCTTCCACGGGGATCACTCATGTAGCTCACAATCCTCTCCAAATCAGACATTGACATGGGCAAACTAAGGGTGCCTATTATCAACACTAGCAGCAAGTCCATCACTATTCCTGGTTTCATGATCATCGCCCCGTTCCACATGTTTGAAACAACAGCCCAGGCAAGAACCTCCCAATGAGCAGTGACAGCATTTGATACCAGGAAAATAGACTTTTGGGACTTTTGACTTGCAGATCAAGCAAAAAACGGTTATGGGAGCAGTTGGCCCAGAAAGCTGATGTGTTCTCATCATGCAACTGGAACCTTGGAAAGTCACATGGAGTGGAGCTCAGCATCTGTGTAACAGACAACACTCCCTTGACTGATCAGTAGACATTGAGTATGTTAGAGCTCACTGCGATGAATTGTTGCAATCAGGGATAATACAGGAGTCCATGGGCCTCAATGCATGCCCAAGAGAGGTGGCTCGCGAAAAAGAACAATGACTTCCGTATGTGCATTGATTATCACAAATTAAACAGCTGGATGGTGCCCAACCAATCCACCACCCCAGCATGTAGAGAAGGGTCTCTACTGTTTTACCGGAAGTGAGTGATTTGGTGTGATGGACTTAAGAGGCAGGTGTCATCAGATACCATGCACCTGATGACCGGGAGAAGACAGCCTTTATCTCCCCGGTCGGGTTCCATGAGTGTATCTAGAAGCCCAGGCATTTTCCTGAGGCTGGTGGAGAAGACTGTTGGGGACATGAATCTCCATGCGGTGTCTGCGTATCTCAATAACATCATCCTTATCTTAAAGCACTCCCTTGAGGAGCACAACCAGCGGCTCCTGAATGTTTGGACAGACTACAGGAGCAAAACCTGAAGGTTTTCTTGGACCAGTGCTACAAGAGTGTCAAGTACATTGGACACTGTCTCAGAGAATGGCATTGTCATCCATCCAGCAAAGAACCAAACTGTGTATATGAGCCCATCCTACTCTGAAGGACTTACAGGGCTTTCTGGGATTCTGTAAATACTACTGACACTTTGTGATAAACCTTGCCAAAATCAGCTAGCCACACCTGGAGCTACCTATGGGATATTGCCCCACCCATAAATAGTAAAATCACATGTCACAGAGTAAGAAGTAATTTTACTGGGAATGGAAACATTTGGTGACCGCTGGATGGGGTTATACCAATAAGCCTTCAACACCCTGATTGAGAGTTTGACTGCAGCTCTCATATGGACCCAAGGAAACCATATACACTTCATGTGGAAGCCAGTATGGAAGGCATGTGGGCTGACCTCTACAAAGTAGAGGTAAGAAAGGGAAGCCTGATTAATGTCTATGGCCCTCGAGGCAACTCTACAATATAATAAAGAGATTGGACCAACTAGACCAGAGATGACAGCTGACTATTATTCATATCATTATATCTTTCTGTTTATTATACAAATGCATGTGTCATATAAAAAATATATACAATGTTTGTATTCTTTAGTCAGCTCCACAGACCAACTGCAATACATCCCTTCAAAAACCAATCGTTCACAACTCATTCATACAGTCATCATGTTTACAAAGAATTAGAAAGAAGTGATGTTCTGTTTAGATCACAATAATAGGTCAGACAGTTGTTGAATTAAGCACTCAGTTATTTTACAATGTGCCCCTCTGTTGGTATTCAGGGGGTTTAGAAAACCATTGTCAACATGTTTCGGTTGAGTTCTCTTAACGAGGATGAAACAGTCCCCTTGTGTCGTGACTTAATATTCGACCTTCTTCAGGACAGGAGGGCAATCACCAATTCTGCGTTGCCTCTTGGTGAAAAACCAAAGGTGGAGGGTGTGTGTGGCAAGAGAGCCTTAAATCTAAAAATGAAAAAATGAATGGCGTTGTCATCTCTGTATTTACTCAAAAAATCAATTTACTTAATGTCCAGATACAGCTTTCTTAATTTACTGTATGGCATCTGCTCACCTCCTCTGAAACTTTAAGGGGCTGGCGAACTGGTGGGGTGGAGTAGATCCCGTCGTGAGTGCTCCCAGAAGTGGCGCTTCACGTGATGTATGCCCTATAGTGAGAAAGGACACGTGTATTTTTAAAAAACTAAACAATGGGGACCCAATGAGGTGATTCAACAATAGTGGGTTGGTACTCACTGTTATTTTAAGGAAGAAAAAAGCTTTTTCCTTATTTGTCTCTTGTGGTGCAGTTTAATAACAGGGCAAATTAATTCATGCGAGCAGCCGCATATTTGAAACGCCTGCAGAGGAGAAAAGATGCGGCTGCTCGCATGAATTAATTCGCCCTGTTATTAAACTGGGCCACAAGAGACAAATAAGGAAAAAGCTTTTTTCTTCCTTAAAATAACAGTGAGTACCAACCCACTATTGTTGAATCACCTCATTGGGTCCCCATTGTTTAGTTTTTTAAAAATACACATGTCCTTTCTCACTATAGGGCATACATCACGTGAAGCGCCACTTCTGGGAGCACTCACGACGGGATCTACTTCACCCCACCAGTTCGCCAGCCCCTGAAAGTTTCAGAGGAGGTGAGCAGATGCCATACAGTAAATTAAGAAAGCTGTATCTGGACATTAAGTAAATTGATTTTTTGAGTAAATACAGAGATGACAACGCCATTCATTTTTTCATTTTTAGATTTAAGGCTCTCTTGCCACACACACCCTCCACCTTTGGTTTTTCACCAAGAGGCAACGCAGAATTGGTGATTGCCCTCCTGTCCTGAAGAAGGTTGAATATTAAGTCACGACACAAGGGGACTGTTTCATCCTCGTTAAGAGAACTCAACCGAAACATGTTGACAATGGTTTTCTAAACCCCCTGAATACCAACAGAGGGTCACATTGTAAAATAACTGAGTGCTTAATTCAACAACTGTCTGACCTATTATTGTGATCTAAACAGAACATCACTTCTTTCTAATTCTTTGTAAACATGATGACTGTATGAATGAGTTGTGAACGATTGGTTTTTGAAGGGATGTATTGCAGTTGGTCTGTGGAGCTGACTAATGAATACAAACATTGTATATATTTTTTATATGACATATGCATTTGTGTAATAAACAGACAGCTTTTATGATATGAATAATAGTCAGCTGTCATCTCTGGTCTAGTTGGTCCAATCTCTTTATTACATTCTCCTCTACAAAGAGCAGAATGGCAACCTGAGACCAGAAGACTAGGGGAGTCGGGGACTGGACCAGTCTAAGAGGAATTACCCAGCCAACAAGTTGAAATTCCTCATGCTGAAGTGAGTGGTACCCGAGAACTTCACAGCAATCTTAGGGGCACAGTTTTCTGTAATGACGGGCAATAAACTACATCTTAGGTTGACTAACGTGCTTTCAATAAATACACACTACATATACACTGGTTTTTAATTGTATCATACTCACTCTAAAACATTTCTTACTGCTTGTAATTGGAATACTTTAAAAGTGGTGCTTCGCAAAATGTGCTGTCATATATTGTCTCCACACTTTACAGGTAGATCTAATTGTATTGGTCCCAATCAATAATGAAAAGTAGGCCTCTCTTGGTGTGCCTATAATATCTGGGGTTAATAATGATCCCTTGCAATTATTACTAGGAAACGTCTCAAGAAAGTGCTTCTAATGTTCCCTTGTGGTTCTCATTGGGAACGCTCAAAAATACTTTCATTTCTCAATAGGAACTCTCAAACTTCCTTGTATTGCTTCCTTGTATTTCTCAATACGAACTTGCAAAAATTGCTTTCCACTGAATTCCTTTCTTGGCACTGCTTTAAATAATGTTGACTATTAATTTAATTTAAATAGCGATAATCCAAACACAATTTAGATTCATTGGTTTGGCTTGCTTGCTCATAACCATGTCTTCAGATGTTGGCTTGGCTGTTTCAGCTTCTTTCAGATCTGATAGGCGACTTTGGATCATCTGGGCATCTCTCCCCTGCTGGGCATGCCGGGCTTGGTGTGGGGTGGCACCTCGCCTTTTCTTAGGTTCTTCTGGGGCTGCTCCCTAATCTGATCTTGTGGCAACTTTATATACTGTTTTTGGGGCTCTTTAAATGTAATCTCCAATGCAACTGCTGAGGCTCACGTTTCTTTATCAGCCACTGACGTAGTTGCCATATCTTTGTTTACTTATATGGTTATTTTTGTTTATAAAAAATGTCCCTACATAATTCGGTCTTATATTACCTAATCAGACTCCTGACGCTATTCCAGGGTCCTGTCTCTTGTTCGCTATCTTTATTTAATAAAACATCTCTACATTAACTGGGTCCTGAATGGGTCTAATTAACTAATGAGACACTAAACTTTAGTCCAGTGTCCTGTCTCCTATGATCTTAACTGATAAACTGTGTCTAAATGCATCCTTGTCCTTGCTCTATCTTTATAGATCCTCGTCATATGTTCCATCATGCTGGGCCTAATTTGTCCATGAGATTAGAGAAGGGACTTTTCACAATCGGTATTTATTTCTGACTGAGCCAGCAAGACTGCAAAATAATCTTGGTGCTTTACACTGCTAAATGCAAAAAAGATGGCTTTTTGCCTACTAGACTTTTCTACACAAATCAACCCTTAGTATATGTATCTAGCTAATATTCTGAATAAGCACATTCTTTCTATGTGCTTAAAAAAAGGTGTATATGTGTGTGCATAGAATGGATAGCTTTCAAGGCCTTCTGCTGGCGCTTCAGTAATAAGATATCTATAGTGGATGCATAGCTACATGATGCCTTGTGTGAGTGCTGCAATAATAATATATGTATCTGAAGTGAATGTATGAATGTAGTGAATGTATGCTGTACACAATTCTAATTCCCCACATGTTCAAATATACAGTGGTGTAGGAGACACATAAAATCTGTGGGGGACAGGGGACACCTTGGGGACTTTGCATGGAAAGATGACGCGATCCATCAGGTCAGGTCAGCAGCCGGACAGTCCATTTTGTGTGCCCTGCTGTGTGCTGCCCTACTGCTAAACGGGTTGTTACGTGGGTCTCCATCCCATTACAAAGCAACCGGGTTCAGGAAGTTGTCTCGGGTCTCCCCCTGCCTGTAGAAGCAGCGATTCCATAGGGAAAGTTTGGCGGGCGGTGCCCGCTCCCTGACGGCAGATGGAGCGGGTAAAATATCGCCCTGTTTGTTGGTGCGTGTAAATGGGCCGGGAACTAACGCCACTTAATGGTTGCCATTGCTTCTTCCCAAGAGTGTCAAAGTACTGTCCAAGTGGTTGGCCCAAAAAGAAACACAAGTGGTTTTAATGGGTCCATATGTTCCACCTGCGCAGTGTTGCCATGGCAACTGAGAGCACTGGGATTCTGCAACAAGAGGAGCCTGCGTATGACAGCATGACCAGGGCAATCCAACAGCATTAGACCAGAGAGCATGGCACATTAAAGAGTAGGTTGAGCTGCCCACCCCCCTTGAATGGTGCATGTAAAGTAAGAGGCGGTGGCAGTGGGTCAAGGGAGAAGACTAGAGTAATCTGGGTTAAACAGAGGCAGTGTGAAATGGCTGGAGGGGGAATGGTACCAATAACAGCACAGAGATCATTTAGCCCAAGAGCTTGGTGATGGGAAAGAGAACAGTTCAGGCAGATGGGCAGGGAAGGGGGCAGGGGAGAGAATGAGAGCTGTATGCAAGGATTGAAGAGGAATTGGGAGCAAGGATTATGTAATTGGAGGGGACAAACAGAATAAACAGTCACAGAGGAAATGGATCTAACATTGGAGAAAGCCGTCCATGCGAAGATAATGCTGGGCAACAAACAGCTAATAATGCCCAGAATTCTACAACTCTGATTGGATGGGCCACCATAAACATTCTGGAAAGGGTCCTAAAATATATTTGTATCTAAGCAGATCCAACTCTGTTCTAGCTCATATTTCTGTTTGTATTGTTCAACTGAGGCAGAAAGTGATGGAATAATAAAGCATAACTAGCCAGTGTGTCCCAACCAGTAATGGCCCACCACCCGAATTAAGGTGCAAATGCAGTGAGGGCTTTTGGCAGGTGCTGCACAGAGCTCTTTATTGCCAGTATGCCTTTAAAAGCATGCTTTATCACCACTATCACCCAATTTGTTTGTTGCAAAAAAATGCAAGCTGGAAGTGCAAAGTTGTTTTTCAAAAACAATTACAACTACAAAAAGGTGGCTGTCTTGGAGAATCCAATGGAAGCTTTATAAATATCCCCCTTTCCGTTTCAATGGCAGTCACAGTGCTTGAGTTAATGTGGGTCGGCAGCAAGGGTGGAGTAAGCAAGCAGACATGCATTTTGATTCATGGGGAGATGGATAGCGAGCAAATGCTGTTAGCCAACTAAGAAAGTGGACTGGTTAAAATAGATCAAACCCATATTCAAGCACCTTCTTTTGCTGTAGCATCCATCGATATTGCTAATGAATAATAACACATGAGTATGCAGGTGAATGAATGTATTCATTAGACGGGAATACATATTTCTCATGGATGTGTGTGAGCAACCAACCATTGTGAGAGCTTCCAAAACCAAGCAATGGGAGATCGGAGGGATAACCACCCACCACCTTAGATTTGATTATTTTAAACAAAAGATTACAATTGTTCATTTTATGGCAGAGCTTTTTTGAAACAATGGGTAAATACCTATAAAACATACAATTAGTTGTTTGGGGTATCACGTGAATACAATACAAAAATTGTATGCTAGGTTACCAAGAGTACACAAGAGTTTTGTTCAGTGCATTTCCGGATCCTTCTCCACACAATACATCCCAGTATTCTGCTTGTGTCAAAAGACATTTTCAATCTCTATGTTTCAATATACGCGAGTATTCCAAAAATAAGAACACACTCATGTCGGTATTGCCCATAATGCCAGTAATGCCACTTTAAGAAGGAAAGTTCACACTAGCCGGACTCATATATGTCAGTATTCCCACATATGTTAGTGCTCCCATGTAAGAATACTTATGATGGATTGGCCCATGATGTTGCCGCATTTTAGTTGTGCTAATTAAGGACAATATCCTTATCTAATAAAACTCAAATTGCCTTTTCACATAATACATCAGTACTGCCATGTAACTAGATTAAAAAGTGTCAATGTTGGCTGTGGCAATAGTGGCCAGTATCTCCATGGAAGAACCCTCATGATGCCACGCCAATAATGCCAGTAATATTACCATGCCATTATAAACACGCCCATGCAGGTTATGCCACAAAAGGCCATTGCCCTCCTAAGAACACTTACATTGTCTTTGCCAAAAATGCCATTATTATTGTCATGACACACGAAGAAAGTATGCCCATGCTGCCACTGTAAACATGTCCATGCAGGTTATGTAACATTTACCCATATGAACACTCATTTTAGCTTTGCTCATAATGCCAGTAACATTGCAATGAAACAGCATAAAAACATGCAGGCCGTGCCAACACAGATAAGTACCTACATGTAAGCAAACTCATGTTGGCTTGGCCCATAATGCCAGCCACATTGCCAGGCTATAGTATAAAAATATGTTCATACAAACTATGCCAAGATAGTCGATAACACCCTTGCGAACAGTCATGCTGCCATTTCCCATAATGCCAATAATATTGCCATATCACATTAAAAAAAAAGATCAATGCTTGTCCATGTTTACCAATTACCATCCTCTCGCAAAGTGGCCATGCACCAGCCTCTTCCATCACACCCCGCAACCCCCTATCTCTTTTCATCACATCACAAACACAACATCCCCACGCAGACTAAATCTCACTCAAATTCATAACCACACAAGCTCACACACAAATACTCTGACACAAACTCACACTTGAACACACACATATGCTCACATCCAGGCTCAGACTGGCCTATAGGGCAATAGGCCCATGGCCAAACCAAAAATACAAAATGCTGGTGTGGGCCAGTTGTTGGTCAAAATTGGCCACTGTCTTGGCCAATTTGGGCCAGTAGATTAGTTTATTCACTCTGCAGCTAGTAGTTTTGACCAGTGTTGCTGAATAAATATTCCTTAAAATGCACAATTTGCATCACACGTTATCAAAAAACTCCTCCTTGGTTAACATTCAAACCGTGTCACAAAAGGAATGAACTTGTACTTTTGCACAATGACGGCTGCAGCCTGCAGACATATTTTTACACACTGCATGATGCAACTGCAGACAGTGCAGACACAGTGCACTGCACTGTGCACAACACTACTTACATATTCTGGGGGGGATGAATGCCATCATATCCCCCCACTTAAAATTGTGGGTGGGATTTGTCCCCAGTGTCCCCCTATGTCCTACTCCCCATCTCATGGTACAAATGCTGTATATTGAGGTTTCAGAACTTGTGCATAGCCCAGAAATAGCCAAATACATGACAGACCCTTATACTGAAGGGATGAGTGTTGTATTAGGAGAGCCACAGCCGAGACCGGTTTCTCCAATGCCTGGTAATGAGACATTTGAATTTGTTCACAATAGGTTCTACTAGCTTCGTTTGCCAGCTCATATAGAGGACTACTGCCGCCAGTGTGCAGACCGCCTGGTCAGAAAAAAAATGCTGGACCTGCAGTTTATCTGCAACATCTTCAGATTTCTGGCTGCATGATCCTAGTATTTATTGAGTTGTTGTGCCTAGCAATGGACAATAGAGGCATTCAAAATATGTCAGCCAAAATGGACCACTTGACTCAGTACTTCCAAGCCTTTCTCACTAAAGACCAGAAGGCTGAGACTGTGGAAAAGTTTTGTGGGAGAAATGTTGCGTCAATTACAGTTGGCCGGAGCTGATTCACTTTGATGAAGGCCCACACATGGAATTCCGAAAGACCCATACCTCCTCATACCATCTCTGGGGAGATGTGCAAGCCATGCACTTTAAAATAACTCTTCTCAGCATGGTTGGCCCCCTGGAGCAAATAAGTAATTCTTGATTTTCTTTTTGCACCTTTACCTCAATAGATTTTTTTGCTTATTTTGAACCCTGTCCTGACTTTTTGGAGGCAAGTAAAGCCTTCTGCTTTACTTCCCTTGCCTGTTTTGCGCCTTCATTTGGGGAAACTGACTGGTCCCGAAGACTGAGAGACTATGGCCCCACATTACGTATTTGCCGGTCCAGAATAAATGCTAGAATAAATGCAGGTAATTCCGGCAATAGCATTTATTCCGGACCGGCAACAAGTCTTCCGGTGGACCACGGATCACCCGGCAGGCCTGACCTGGCGGTAGATCAGGCCCCTACCAGCAGATAAATGCCAGAATCACCAGAACTCACATGGATGAATCTAGTACTGTTACAACTGTATCCATCTGCCTTACAGTGAAGTGCTGCTAGGATACTTTGTAACCTTGTATCTTTTTTTTTTAATATCTTTTTATTGGTTTCAAATACAAAATTCAACTTAACTCAACCCCAACTCCCCCCCTCCCTCCCACCGGAAGATCTATACCCTCTGTTCCACACAAGCAATAATTATGCATTGAACATGTCCAGGATTCTTATTTTATGTGGACACCACTGCTCCACATAGTCCGATTGGAGATACTCCAACACATCACCCCATTCTTTTGTGAAAGATCCCTTTGTACCTTGAATATTGTGCGTTAGTCTTTCCATTGCTAATAGTGTCCACACCTTCTGGAGCCAACTGAACAGTAGGGGTGGTTCCTTTTGTTTCCAGTTTTGGGCAATCACTGCCCATGCCGCTATCAACAGACCCATAAAGCTTCTCCATTGCGAGTTTGAAAGTTTCTTTGCTATCGGGTCCCTCATCCCACACAACCATACCTTCTCACCCAATTGGTCCACCTGAGGAAACAACCCCTTCATTTGGGTCTTTACTTCAGTCCAGAATCCCTGAATCACTTTACAGTCCCACCAATATGTCTCCAACTGCCCTCCCCCTGACAGCCTCTCCAGCACCCTTTTGGTGCATGTGGTACATTGTGTTTAGTCTCTCTGGGGAATAGTGCCACTGGATCACCACCTTCAGCCACATTTCCCACATTTGGACCGATCTAGTCAGTTTAGGGATACCCTTCCAGAGATCCTCCCTCTGAGTTGTACTGATAGGTTCCCCCAAGGTACGCTCCCACTTAAGCATATAACTCCACTTGAGTACCTTTTGTTGAGCTTTTATAAATGTATACAACCACAACACCAGTTTCTTGAATCCGGGGTTGGTCAATGTAAATCTCTCAAACGGGGTGAACTCCCTTGTGGCAGCCTGTTTGACCTTAGGGGTCATTAACCAGTGTTTTAGCTGGTCATATTTATATCTGTCCACCTCTTTAAGATTCAGCAATCCCTTACAGGCCTCGAATGAACTTTTCCCCTATTTTAGTGCATCCTGCTTCTTCCCATCTACCAAATGCCCTTTTCTCCATCCCCGGGGGAAGTCTGGATTTCCAAAGATGGGTGTAAAAGGTCCCTGCTCTTCTGTTAGGATGCCCTTCTGCTGGATCTCATCCCAGACGTTTAGAGGTGCCTTCATCACTTTGCTAATCCGAAGGTTTGGATGCCTGTGTTGTTTCCCCTTCCACAATGTCTCCACCAGGGGGGATCTCGCCACCGCCCTACCTTGCTGTGCCCAAATTTTATGGGCCTCCCCCCCCAATCCATTCCTTGAGTACCCACAGCTGTGCAGCTTGATAGTATTTATAAAAATGCGGGAGAGACATTCCACCCTCCTGGATTGGGGCTGTTAGAACTGATCTGGATAGCCTGGGGGGCTTCTTTTTCCAGATAAACGCAGATATTATTTTAGTGAGTGCTCTAAAGAAAGATTTAGGGATCTGTATCGGGATGGCCTGAAAGTAGTAAACCAACTTCGGGAGAATGGTCATCTTTACTGAGGTGATGCGTCCCCACAATGAGATCGCAAGTGGGTTCCACCGTTCCATATCCCTCTTCACCTTCCTCAGGAGGTCTGGATAGTTGGCATCGTATAGCTGGTCTACTCTGTGTGTAAGAGTTATGCCTAAATATTTAATCCCCCTATGTGCTATCTTTAAATTTAGAGCTGCTGCTTTACATGTAATGGCCCCTCTATCCCCTGCGAAGATTACTATTTCCGATTTGGCTCTATTGATTTTAAGCACTGAAATTGCCCCAAAATTGTCTAGTTCCTGAATAGCTACGGGAAGGGTGTGTGCTGGTTCCGTAAGGACCACCAGCATATCGTCCGCGTAGGCAACTACTTTATGCTGCTGGCCTGACATTTCTATTCCTTTGAGGGTGGGTGACTCCCTGATTCGGATTAAGAGTGGTTCCAGAAAAATGGCGTATAACAGGGGGGAAAGTGGGCATCCTTGTTTCGTGCCCCTCTTAATCTCCACTCTGCCCGTGACTTCCCAATTTATGGCTATTCTAATGGACAGAGTATTGTAGTTGGCCTTGACCATTTCCATGAAATGTTCCCCGAACCCATATGTTGTAGCGTACTGAAAAGCATTGACCATTACACCCGGTCAAAAGACTTTTCGGCATCCAGTGATAACAAAATAGCCGGGGTGTGTGTGATGCCGATCTTTTATACCAGATGTGTCAATCTCCTCAAATTATCATGTGTTTGCCGGCCGGGGAAAAACCTGATTGATCCGCCGCTATCAGCTGCCAATATCTTGGTATAGAGCTTCGAGTCGAGGTTTATAAAGGCTATCGGGTGGTAGGACCCTGGGTTGGATGGGTCCTTCCCAGCTTTATGAAAGACCAACACCTTGGCTTCGTTCATGGATGGTGTTACATTTCCCACCTCCCTGAAAGAATTGAATAACTTCGTTAAGAAAGGGGCTAGAATATCTGCATATTGCTTATAAAATGGGGCCGTGAACCCATCTGGGCCCGGTGCTTTGTTTAGCGGAAGTCCCTTTATTGCTGCCTTCACTTCTATTTCCTCAATATCCCGATCTAAAGCTACTCTTTCCTCCTCTGTAATTTGTGGCCAGGAGATAGATCTTAGGTAAGCGTCTTGGTCAGCGGTACTAGGCTTATCGGTTGCATACAGTGATTGGTAATAGCCTCTAAAGACTTCTCCTATCTCCCTGGATCGTGTTTGGGTCTCCCCCTATGCATTCCGCACATTCTTAATCGTAAGCGCCAGCTGTCTGGCCCTAACCTGTCTGGCTAAGAGTTTATCCGCCTGGTTGGCCTTTATATAATACCAATGTCTGAGATGGATGAGGCTCCTCTTTTTTAGTACGAAGAATCTCTAATTGACCCTGCACATGTCTCATAGCCCTCTTTAAACTCAATGTGGGGTTCCTTGTGAGCTCTCTTTGCATCTCTTTTATTTTCTGTTCTAGTTCTTGCTCCCATCTATGTCTCTGTTTATCTTTGGACACCTTCAAGGCGATCATATGACCCCGCAGGACAGATTTCAATGCCTTCCAGGGTGTTCCTAACGAGGTGTCTCCTGTGTCGTTGTCGGCAAAATACTCTATTATTTTTTCACGAATAGCATCTCCCAGGACGGGGTCTACAAGTATATCCTGAGGGAGCTTCCATCTCCACAGGGAGCATTTCTTCCCTGGGGTTGCTAAATCCATCCATATGGGGGCGTGATCCGAGAGAGTTATTGGACCAATTTCAATCACTTGGACATACCCCAGAATCCCAGCTGAAACCCAGACGTAGTCTATCCTGGACATAGTATTATAAACATGGGAGAAGTGAGTGAATCCCTTTTGTGTCCCTTTAAGCTCCCGCCAAACATCACATAGCGCCATGTGGACCATTTTTTGGCTGAGACTTTTTGACGGCGCCCCCTGGTCCTGGTGGTTCCCTGAGCTCCTATCCGTTGATGGGTGCCATGCCATGTTCAGGTCCCCTCCCAGAATTACTTCCCCCTTGGCTAATTACTCCAGGTTCATTAACGTCTCCTTAATGAACCCATCCTGCCCCGAATTAGGTGCGTAAACTGACACCAGTGTGTAACCCGTCCCTTCGATTAGGGCATTGGCAAATACATAAAGTCCCTGTTTATCCACCTGTGTGCTCTGGATTTGTATATCACTGTTATCTCGAGGGGCTATAAGAACCCCCACCTTTTTGTCTGGTGCATTGGATTGCATTATCTGCTTATAACCCCTTAATCGTAATTTGGAATTGTCCTTGGATCTAATGTGCGTCTCTTGCAACAATAGAACATCTCCCCGTTCCCTACTTAGGAGGTTCTCCACTTTTTTCCTCTTTACCAGGGTATTTAGAGCCCTCACGTTGAACGTAAGGACTTTCAGCCTTGCCATGTCCCCTTTACCCATACTTGACCCAATGCTTCCTGATGGCCCGCACCGCTCATGCTTCTGGAAGAACCCCTTCCCCTACCCTCCCTCCATCTCCCTCCCCCCAAACTGAACAACTACCCCAACAAATCAACAACTGACCCGAGGAGGCCCAGGGACCTAAGGTTGCTAGGGCGCCAAGCCCGTCGCTCCTGGCTCTCGGAAAACTCAGAAAAAACCTTGCAGGGAGTCCTAAACCACGCATTTACCTCTCGTTTCATGGATTCCGGCGGTGAGGCCCTAGCCAGGCCATGTGTCCTACTGCTCTTTGGTTGCATTTGTCTCTTGTTCTCTCCAACCCCTACTTATGTTCAGCACAGCTCTGTCGATGAACCGTTCCTCTGAGTATTTCTGGTGTGTCCACCGTTTCCCTCCCCCTGCTTGCTTCTTCCTGTGTTGCACTGTTTCCCATTCCCAAGGCTTTTTGCGCATAGCCTCCCTTGACTTCAGATTCCATTCACCATTATCTTTTTCCTGGATGCCCATCACCTGCAAGCCTTCTTCGCAGGATGTTACTCTCCGTTGTCTACCCTCGCAAGTGAACAGAAGTCTGAACGGGAAGGTCCATTTATACCTTATGTTCCTTTTCCCCAGTTCTTTTAGCACCGGGGCATGGCCCTCCTTTTCTGCAGAGTCACCACTGCAAGCTCCTGATATAATTGGATCTTCACCCCATTCATCCTAATGTGATCCATTGCTCTTGCCTTCTTTAGTATCTGTTCTTTTTGCGGATATGAAACCATGGTCACCAAGACATCTCTGTGGCGTTCCCCCGGTCCCACTGATCTTCTAGGGCCCACCCTATGCACCCTGTCGATTTTGATGTCTTCTGTCTCTTCCGCTGCCAAAATGTCCCTGAAGACTTCTTGGACTGCTGTTTTGAGGTCCTTATCTTCCACGTCTCCACCATATTTTTGATACGTATATTGGACCTGCGCAAACGATTCTTTAGGTCCTCACATTGTAGTTCTAAGTTGTGCGTGAGCCTCACCAGATGTTCCTGCGTTTCACTGTTTTGCTGTGCTTCCTCTTCCACATTTTGGACGATTCTTTCCAGTGTGTTCGTCCGTTCTTCCAGCTTGGAAACATCCGTTCTGAGCTCCTGCACTGATTGTTTTATGTCCTCTCTGAAAGATGCGAACTGTTCTTGCACTGTGCTCATAAATTCGTCCTGCAGATCCTTGAACCATGTATGCATATCTTCCTTCGAAGCCTGCAGTGGTTGCTGAGGAGCCTGGTTCATATCTCCCGGCTAATCCTCATGGGTTTTCCCTTGAGTTGCTTGGTACGTCTGAGGACCACATTTGAATTAGGTTTGTATCCTGCCTGGTGGATTGGGATTGTACCTGGGGTGACCCCCCTTTCCGTTTATTCTTCGACATTTTGCATCCGGTATGGGGTTCCTCTCTTCACGAATTGGCTCCTGCTTCCCTCTCTGTATCGGTGTGGGGCACACAACGCAAAGTCCTCCGAATTCCCCCATATGGAGTATGTCTGCTTGGACAGGCCTGCTCCCGACTTTGGCTACGGTCCTGCTCGCTAAAATCCTCTTGTGCCTTCGTCCCAGTGCCCTGCGATCACTCACCACCCCAGGGGTGCTACCTTATATTGTGCCTGGCTATTTCTCTTAGGGCTGGCCCCAGTCCTGGTGGGCAGTGGGTGCTGCTCAAGCATCTTCTCGTTCTCGCTTCATGAGTATCCGTGGCACCCTTGGTCTGCGACCCTCCTGTGGACGTCAATCCTGGCGCGGCCCTGCCCCTCTCTCCACTGATGGCCCGGTCCTCGGAGGGCTCCAGCTTCTCCAGCTTCTGTCCTCCTATACTCTCTGAAGAGTTTGTCTGGACGCCTCTCCCGTTCCTGCCAGGTATCAACCAGGGGGGCTACTCCGGAGTGCCCTCTTGAGATGCTCTGTGTTAATGTCCCTCCTTCCCCTGGTCGGGATATGGGAGAGATGGGGGGCATATTGAAAATCTTCCTGCCCTACAAAACGGGGGAGCGCTCTTGTCCCTGTATCACTCTCCTCTCAATCAATTCATAATTCTCTTTGGTCAACCCCTGAGGGGCTGAGCGTCTGCCTCCAGGGAGCGCCCGCTGATGACTTTGGGAGATCCCTGCTTCTTGGGTGCCGCTCACCTCCTCGCCGGGGGCGTTCCTCACCGCCCTCCAACCCCTGTGTGTCCTCTGCGGTATCTTCCCCGTCTAATTGGGCCCCCACTGCAGTGGAGTCGAGGTGGTGGCAGACGACAGGGTGAGTCCACCTCCCAGAGGGAATCCTTGTAATATTAAGACTGCCTAGACAGCCCAAGTGCGTGGCTGTTGGGGACCCCCCCGCACGCTGGCTACTGCTCCTTTCCTGCAGGTGCCCTGCCCTCTGCGGGTCCCCGTCCTCCCCGGGGGCACTCACCACGGGTCCACCGGACTTCTCCCCCCGCGGATATCCGCAGCAGCCTCAGCGGTAGTGGGGGGGTGTGCGGGGAGCCGCAACCGACCTCCGCTTCTTCAGGTCCCGCGGGTCCTCTGTCACCACGAACTCTGTCGGCACCGCACTGGTTCGCGCCCTTCTCGTCGTCCTGGAAAGGGGGTCGGTGTGCTTCGCAGACCAGGCGGGCGTCCGGCGTTGTTTCTTCTCCTTTTTTTTTCCGACGGCACCCTATCGTCCTCCGTGGCGAACCTGGGGAGGAGAGGTATGCCCCCTTAATGCACCAAATTCCTGATGATGTGTTTTATTGTGCCGCGGCCCGGCGGGAGAGACACCTAAGTACGTCTCCTCGTTGCGGCTGAAATCTTGAAACCCCCTATATCTTTTAATCTGATTACTTTTACAATCTGCCTAAGTCAAGCTAGTGGCAGCTGTGATATTTTGACTGTTTTTATGTTATTTTACTTGTGCACTTTTGTATTTACCATGAATGACTACTAAAGGTTGCTAGCACCCTAAGATGCCTGCGCTATGAAATTTTTCACTTGTTCTTTGGCCATGTTGTTCTTTGGCCTTCTACCTTTCTCAGGTCAGGAAATGCCTTCTATGGAGATCCCTTTCCCAGAGAAAGCTGTGATTTTCGCGAACTAAGAGGCGTTGTGTGTTTTGCCGTGCCAGAGAAAGTGGCTGGGACTGTTTAGTCCAAATCCACAACTCTGATGCCAGAAAGTCATTTGCTGGGCAGATTGTGAATGGTGCAGATCCTTACCATTGGTAGGCTTGTTCCCAGCCTCAATCCTAGATAAAAGGACTGTTCATCAGATAATTTTTGGACCTGAGACTTCTATGAAGAAGACATGTCTACTGATGTCCCGAAGACGACCCCTGCAGCTGACTAGCATCAACTCCAATGTTGTCCTGTCAAAGCCCTGCTCCTCTGTCCTGATCACAAGGCCTTTGTTGATGCAATCAACCCCATGATCAGTAGGAGCAACCAGTCTTAAGCCCTGATGGAGCATCTGTGCCTGCTGAGCCTTCGGAAGTGTCCCTGGACCAACCAGTGGACTGGCCAGCTCTCTCCTGGGTTGCATCGCTGCAGCCATCGCCATTCATAGCAAAGTCTTGGAACTTTGCAGATCTTCAACTTGTGCCACAAATCGCCTGACCCTGCATTTCCAGGCGTCTCACTAACGGGAATCTGTGCTAGGTCTGCTCCTGTCTTTGCTGCATGAAGATCTCCTGTCCCTGCCTGACCACAGGGACTCCTGTTGCAACACTCCTTCAATCATGTGAGGTGTCCTGAAGTGGTCTGCCTGCAGAAGTCTTCATCTTTCCTCATTCGGTTCATCTACTGGAAGCTGTCTGGGACTGAGTCATTGTAACGCTCACCTGATTCCCACGGAGGCGCGGGTCTTGGCAGGAAGGTGTCTGTAACACGAAATGTGATGTGCAGGATTCGGTTGGCTTCTGGGGTCGACCCTCTCCGCACTGTGTGTCGAACTCGAAGGGTGAGGTTTCTGCAGGTGAAATAATATGGGGATTAAAGGTCTGGGTTGCTGAATGTCCCCATCTCTCTCTCCTCCCAGCTTGTCTGTTGAACCCCCCTCCCAGGTCAACGTGCTCACCTTAGATAGGTGAATGCTGGGCACTCCATCTGCGTCTAGTGCAGGGTGCCGTTGCCAGTTCCTTCACTGGTGAAACGTGGGCCTCTTGACTTCAGAGGATGGGTACCGTCGTTGACTGCACGACCGGTAAGTTTCTGGACACCTTTAGTCTTTATAGTCTTTTATGCGTGGCACTGAAGCGCCTGGAGTTGCGTAAGTATGGCCAGCGCTCTTACTGTCTCTTTCTTTGTCTTTGCAGGAGACGATGCAGAATGAAGAAATCCGGAATTCGCCGCATGCCGGTAAGTGTGACACTGCTGTTGTCTTTGCAGGTGAAGATGCGGCGTGAAGAATCCGGAATGCACTGCGTGCCAGTAAGTAGAATAATGCTGTTTATCTTTGCAGGTGCAGATGCAGCGTGAAGAATCTGGAGTGCACAGCGTGCCGGTAAGTATAATAATGCTGTTTATCTTTGCCGGCGAAGGTGCAGCGTGAGACACGGCCGCTGCCGATGGATCAGGTAAGCAAGCACTGCGTGTGAAAGTTCGTTCTGCTAACCTGTTGTTTCTGGTCTTTTGCAGGTGCTGATGTTGCTCGGGTACAGGAATGGTAAGTATAATTCTTGCAGGTTCAGGATCCAAAGAAGAAATGCTGGAACAGACTCGGTGAGCGTTCTGCTGCAGATGCAGAATAACGCGAAGCACGTTTCATCAATCGGGTGTGGTTTAAATAGCCTTGGAGTGATGAGGCATCTCCTTCCACGGCCCCGCCTAGGTAAGAAAAGAGTTCCTGCTTCCAGAAGAGTTCCAGTGCTGTATCCAGGGAGTGGAGCTGCCCCACCCAGGTAAGAAAGTAGTCCCAGTTCACCGAGGACTTCTAAGAGTCTGGCAAGTAAGCAGCATGGTCGGCCGCAGGTAAGTCCACCCAAGCACCTTCACACCAATGATGAGCCCGGCGCTTCCAGTGCCGGGACCGATGCTTCGGATGAGCCTGGTGCCACCGGCGCCAGGACAAGGTTCAAAAGGTCCCTGTGGGGACCGGCTGGTGCCTAGGATCAGGGTTAGGGGCCTGCTTCCAAGGACGTTGGGCTGATCCTGGCTCCTTGGAAGCAGTGATCATGACAGTATCCCCCCTCAAGGCCCCTCCTAAGTGTGTCTTCTCCGGGGGCTTTGGCTTGTCGGGGTGATTCAGATGGAATCTCTTGACCAGACGAGGTGCGTGGACGTGTTCTGAGGGTTCCCACGACCTTTCCTGGGGACCGTATCCTTTCCAATCAACCAGATAGTATAATTTAGACCTGGAAATTTTGGAGTCTAGGATGTTCTTCACTTCGAATTTGAGTTCTCCGTCTACCAAAATGGGTTCTGGGAGTTCAGTCAATCGGGTTTCTGGTTGTACTGGTTTTAATAAGGAGACATGGAATACTGGATGTATTTTCATATGCGTAGGTAATTCCAATTTGGCAGCCACCGGATTGATTATGGCAGATATGAGGTAGGGCCCAAGGTATCTCGGGATGAAAGTGCGGGGTCCTTTTAAAGGCAGGTGCTTAGTGGATAACCAGGCTTGATCTCCTACAGCGTAGTGAGGGGCCTCTTTACGGTGCCGATCGGCTGCCTTTTTGAATTGAGCTTTAGCTCTTTGCAGATGGGCAGTGGCTTCCTTAAAAGCACAGGTAATCTCCGAATGCAAGTGATCCACAGCAGGTGCTTCAATTTCTTGGGGAGGATCCAGGTTGGAGGTTCTAGGATGGTGTCCATATAATAGGAAAAAAGGAGTCTTCCCGGTTCCAGAATGAGTCGAATTGTTGTACGCGTATTCAGCGATCCAAAGAATGTCCTTCCAGGGGTTTTCTGTTTGTTGGAGCATGCAGCGTAGATATTGTTCTAGTGTCTGGTTTGTCCTTTCGGTTTGTCCGTCCGTTTGGGGATGGTGACTGGTCGAAAGTCTTACATCAACTTGGGCTAGACGAGAGCAACTGCGCCAGAAGTGGGAGATGAATTGACTTCCCCTATCGGAGACTAAAACCGAAGGAAAACCGTGTAAGCGAACGATGTTCGCCAAGAATTCCCGGGCCAATACTGAGGCTGAAGGCAGACCCTTCAAGGGTATGAAGTGAGCCATTTTCGAGAATAGATCAACGACTACTAAGATGGTAGTATATCCCAAGCATGGAGGTAAGTCCGTGATAAAATCCATGGACAGGGTATGCCATGGACAGGGAGGGATGTCAAGTGGCTGTAATAGGCCGGCTGGTTTTTGCTTTTGACTTTTATTCTGGGCACACACACCACAGGAGATTACAAAGTCTCTAATATCCCTTTTCCACGATGGCCACCAGAAATGTCTTTTAATCTTTTCCATGGTTTTGGTAATGCCAGGGTGCCCCTCCATTAGAGAATCATGATAACCGGAGATTACTTGTTTTTGTAGTCTCTCACAGGGCAAGTGCAATCGTCCTCGGAAATATGGTAGGTCTTGATCTACTGAGAAATCTTTTCCCTTTAATTGCCAGTCCTGCAAGTCGGTCGGAGTTAGGAGCGATTTTACCGTGTTCTTGATGTCTTCAAAAGATTGAGTGCTGACCAAACCCAAAATCCTTTGTTCTGGGATTATGGGTATTGGATCTGGATTGATCAAATGTTCATCTACTCCCATCCGGGAGAGGGCATCTGCCTTTCCGTTCTTACTACCTGGTCGATAAGTAATTATAAAGTCAAATTCTGCTAGGAACAGAGCCCAGCGAAGTTGTCTGGAAGACTGAGCTTTGGCTGTCTTTAGGTATTGTAGATTGCGGTGGTCAGTCATTACGGTGACTGTGTGTCTGGCTCCTAGAAGATAATGCCGCGAAGCTTTAAAGGCCGATCTGATGGCCAAAAGTTCCTTGTCCGTAATTGAATAGTTGATCTCAGGAGGCGAAAACTTGCGGGACCAAAAGGCAACCGGATGTAGTTGGTTTGTGACCGAATCTCTTTGTGATAACACTGCTCCCATAGCAAGACTAGAAGCATCCGTTTCCATGATGTAAGGAAGTTCTGGGCGAGGATGTTTTAAAACAGGTGCAGAAATGAATTTAGCTTTTAAGTCTTGAAAAGCTTGTTCCGCTTCAGAAGACCACTCAAAACGTTTGTTCTTTTTCAACAGAGCGGTGATGGGCTGGACTATCCGGGAAAATTCAGGAATGAATCTGCGGTAAAAGTTTTTTTTTTTTTTTAAATATATTTTTATTTTATCTCAACCAAACAACATTACAACGAAACATAAATAAAACACTTCAAACAACAAAACCAAACGAACAAAAAGTAAGGCACTGCAATCCCCATCCCTCCCCCCTATGAGCCTGTAGAGTGTTCGCCATCAGTGTCCGTTCCGTGCGGTGGGGCCTCATCGCTCTCAAGTCCAGCCGAGGCCGATCCTGCACAAAACAGCTCAGCTAACAACAACTTCCATGCCATAAGAGAGCCTATTTCTTCTCCATCGCCTGCCATACTGCCATCTTGCCACACTGTCGTTTCAGCATCCGCCCATTTTTGGAGATCCCGCCACCAGACCTCCACTCGCGGCTTGTGACATTTCTTCCACTCCATGGCTATCCTACGTTTGGCAAGCACATAGGCCAGATCTTTAAGTTTATCCACATGTCGAAGCTTACGCGCCCTGGGATACCCTCCCAGCAGACAAGCCCACGCCAAGTCCACCTTAAGTGTGATACCCCTTCCTGCCAGCCTCTGCGCCACTTCACCCCAGTAAGTTGCAATCACTGGGCACGCCCAGAACATATGTATCATGTCCGCATTCTCTTCGTTACACTTGGGGCACGCCTGGCGCCCACTACCTAGGAATTTGGAAATTCTAAGGGGGGTCATATATGCCCTGTGCGTAATATAGAGCTGTATCTGCTTGAACCTGGCGTTCCTCGATACCTTTTTATGGTACCCCAGGGCGCGCTCCCACATCCCATCCGACATCGGGGCCCCCACCTCTGCATCCCACTCCAGTCTCAGGTGCCCTAAATCCTTCCCAACCTTTGTCATCAACATCTCGTACAACCTAGAGACCTCGTGTCCGCCCTCTGATGCGTCATACATCGTCTCCAGCGTGGCATCCGGTTCATCGGCCAAAGTAGTTTCGGGCCACGTGCTCCGGACCTCCCGGACCACCCTGTGATATGTTACATATTGACCCCTGTGTAGTCCCGACCCTACCTCCAGTTCATCGAACTCCATCAGGGTCCCCTCCTGCCAGATGTCGCCCATTGTAATCAATCCCACTGACTCCCAATACGTCCGGATAATAGTTCTCAGCTGCACGTCCTCCTTTGCCAGGGCGATCAGAAGGAACTGCGACATACACTGCGCGGGGTCACCCATCATCCGACAGGCACGCCGCCATATGTTCCTGCCAAGGGCCAGCATCTTAGGACGCTCTCTCATCCATGAGCCAGTCACCCAAATCACCTCCCGCAGATAGAAGGGGGAACAGTCTTCCCCTAGCAGCCTATGTTCGGGGGTCTCCTCATCTGAAAGCCACCTGGCCACATATTGCAGTTGCGCCGCGATATAATAGGCCTCAAAGTTCGGCAGCTTCACGCCACCTTTCTCGTAAGAGTTCTGCAATTTCCATAATGCGACCCTGTTGCGCGTGCCGTGCCACAGGAAATTCCTACACACGCTATGCAACCTGGCGAAAAACTTCCTAGGTATCATATACGGGATGTTATTAAAGTAATGCAGGAGCCTGGGCAACACCACCATTTTAAGCATGGCTCCGCGACCCATCATTGCTAAAGGCAATCTTTCCCAGAACCTCATGCACCTCTCAATCTTTCCCACAGCTAGTTCAGTATTATACTTGTGTTCTTCCTCAGTCGTGTGATACACGTCAATGCCCAAGTACCGGAAGGAGCTCGTTGCCCACGGAATCCGCAGCACCGGCAACCTCTCCGCCGGTATCCCCACATAACTGCCCAGCGGGAATAATACGGATTTCTGAGGGTTAACCGCTATGCCGGACAACCAGGCATACCTCTCCAATACCTCCAAGATATACTGCAAGTTCTCTTCCGGGTGTTTCAGGTATAACAGCATATCGTCTGCATACAGGGATATAAGATGGCACTCTCCTCCCACCTCTATGCCCACCGGATCATACTGCTGCCGGAGGTAAACTGCTAAAGGTTCGAGGGCCAGTATGTACAACATTGGGGACCAAGGACATCCCTGCCTGGTACCTCTGCCTAACTGCCATCTGTCTGACACTACTGCACCCGTACGGACCCTAGCCAGAGGCGCACTATATAATAGCTCGGCCCACCTCATGTAGCATGGTCCCAGTCCGAACTGCCCCAAAGCCGCCAGGAGCCATGGCCATCGGACGGAGTCGAACGCTTTAACCGCGTCCAGCGCCACTATTGCCATTTCGCTGTCATCACTGCCCCCCTTTTCCACCACCCTGTGAAGGCGCCTGTGATTGTGGGTAATATTCCTGTTCGGGACATAGCCCGTCTGGTCAGGATGGATCAGCTTGCCTATTACCCTCTGCATTCTGGCCGCCAGGACCGCTGTCAGGATCTTACTGTCCTGGTTCAACATCGACAAGGGCCGGTAGGAGCCACAGTCGTGCCCCGGTTTGTTGGGTTTGGGGAGCGGTACTATAATCGCCTCCCTGAGCGACTCTGGTAGCCGCCCCACCTCGAACGCTTCGTTAAACATCTCCAGCATGGGCGGGAGCACCTCCTCCCCATACGCTTTATAAAATTCACTGGGGAACCCGTCTGCACCTGGGGCCTTACAAGTGGGCAGCTGCCGCACAATCTCCTGCAGCTCAACCAGAGTGATCTTAGCATCCATTTCCTCTCGCTCTTCGTCACTTATCTTGGGCAGGCCTATGTCTTCAAGTACTACCTCTATATCCTCCCGGCTTCCCCCCTCTCGATCCTCATATAATGCTTGATAATATTCTGCGAATGCTACATTCACCCCTTCCTGGGTGTTCTGCTCCACTCCCTTTTCAGTGATAGCTGATCGGATCGGGGATCTTGGGGTCTCGCTCTTATACAGCCAAGCAAGAAGTCTGCCCGTCTTGTCTCCCCCGGCATGCAACCTCTCAATGTACTTCCTGTAATTCAGGTTACAAAGCCTGTCCCAATGTTCTGCGCACCTCTGTTGCAGTTTAATGACCTCCTCCATGTCCGTCCCCCCCTCCCCCAGCTCTCTCTCCAACTCAGTCTCGGCTCTACGCAGATCTGCCAGGACTCCTCCCATTAATCCTTTGGATTTAGCAATGGCAACCCCCCTCATTACAACCTTAAAGGCCTCCCACAAAGTACCAGCCGACTTGACGCTGCCTGTGTTCGTTTCAAAATAAGCAACAATCTCCTCCCTCACTTCTTCTCTGAAGACTGGATCCCTGAGCGCTTCCGCCCTGAGGTGCCATGTTGGAATACGCGCACGTGGGGGACAAAGCTGCCAACGCATGACCAGGGGCGAGTGGTCCGACAGGACTCTCGCCCTGTAGTCTATCTGGTCACACTCCGCGACAATGTCCGGAGTGGCGAAAAAGTAATCCAGCCTTGTGTGTAACTGGTGTGGGGCCAAGTAATGTGAATATTGCCTCACACCAGGGTGTCTCGTCCTCCACACGTCTGCCAGGCCAAGGTCTACCAGCAACGCCTGCAGTACCCTAGCCGCCGGGCTGGGCCTGTCCACCCTGTCATCTGACCTGTCCTCCTTGGGGTCTAGTACACAATTAAAGTCCCCTCCCCAAATCACAGGACCCCCCATCCCCTCACCCAGTCTAGTGGTCAGTGTCCTGAATATGTCGCCGTGTCACGGTTGGGGGCATAGGTATTTATAACGCACACTACTTTATTTTCCACAAGCCCCCTTACCATGACCAGCCTCCCATCAGACTCCACAACCTCCCCAAGTAGCTTAAACGGGACATGTGGTGCAACCCAAATCAGCACACCTCTAGCATAGGCAGAATATGTGGATCCAACTACAGTCCCTCTCCACTTTCTCCCCACCAGTTCCAGCTTATCCCGTGTCAGATGTGTCTCCTGTAACAGGGCGATGTCTATCCTTTGTCTTTTTAGGTACAACATGACCTTGTTGCGCTTAAGGTAACTGTTAAGACCTCTAACGTTCCACGTTAGTATCCTAAGGTCCCCCATGACGCATCAGTAGCTCCCATCCCTCTCCCAGGACCCCTCGCCTCCCTCCTACCGCAAGGGCCCCCATCCCCACTTTCTCCCCCAGGCTCATATAAAAACTGACCCGCCCCACCCCCCTAACCCCCTTAACCCAACCAACTGCCCAGCTCCATCCCTGGATCTCAGGCATCCCTGTGTTCGGTTCTCTCTGGAACCCAAGTAGAGAACCCGACAGGGTGTCACCCTACACACAGTGACTAAACTAAACTCAAACTGGGGTACAAAGACCAGCCCCCGGAGGCTCCCCTCCCGCACTTCCGTATCCGCGCACACGGACCATGTTTCAAAGTCCTAACGCATACACTACCAAACAGAGTCATACCGACTATATTCCAGTCCCAATGTTCATAGCCCAACCGGGCCCGCAGCATCACTTATCCCTTCCCGTTCCATCCGCCGTCCGCTCATCTGGCTCCTGAGGACAGTTTTGTGCATCGAGCCATCCCATGGCCTCCTCCGGAGTGTCAAAGAACAGCATCTTAGTCTTGAAGAAAACCTTCAATCTGGCCGGGTAGAGCAACATATACTTGTACCCTGCTGCCCGCAATCGCCTCTTGACCGCCCCAAAGTTCATGCGACTGCGCTGCACTTGCAAGGTGTAATCGGGGTAAGCAGTAATGGTCGCCTCTCCTCGCCGTATGGTGCCCCCTTTACGAAAGTGCTCAAGGATCCTTTCCCGATCCCGATAATTGAGGATCTTGGCGATCACAGGCCTAGGTGGGTTCCCCGGCGGTGGTCTTCTACTCAAGGCCCTATGCGCCCTCTCCACCACAAACCCCTGCGACAGGGCTCCCCCAGTGATCTCCTGCAGCAGCAAGTTCTCAATAAACTCCGTGGGATTCTGGCCCTCAGCCCCCTCCGGCAGGCACACGATGCGAACGTTGTTTCTCCGGGCACGTCCTTCCGCCTCTTCAGCCCTACTTTCCAAGTTGCCCACCCGCTGCACCAGGGCATGGATATCGCGCTTATGTGCAGTGCAGTCCGCCACAGTAGGGCCCATCTCCTTTTCCAAAGTTTCCGCGCGCTCAGCCAGGGCCCGCACATCCTGCCTCAGGAGGTTCACGTCCTCCTGCACCGCCCCAACCTGTAGTTCCAACGCGGTTTTCAATTCGGCCACGGCAAGTTGGAGCCTGGTCTCCCACGTCGCCTTCAGATCCGCGATCGCAGCGAGAACCTCCTGGTTCGCACCACCGGCGGCCATCTCCTTGGTCTGAGCCTTATCCTTGCTCCTGGCACCCTCCAGGCCGGGGGACGTCTTGGCGTATTCATCGAGCGTGGGCTGTTTATTCTTCGCCCTCAGAGGCTTGTTCGACATATCTCCAGTCAGGAGCGTCCCTCCGGTCGCGCTCCGGTCCAAGCCAGGGAGGCACTATGCCCATACGCCACGACTCTGTTGAGAGTCTCAGCTCGCCCAGCAGTCTCAGGCACCGCTGTTGTCCGGCGCTCCCCCCAGATGGGCAGGGTCGCGCTGCCCCCTTCGTGCCGCTGAGAGGGCGCACGTATGTTGTGGTCCCAATCTACCGCTCCTTTGTCTCCTCGTCAAGCGGCGGCGGCCATTTTGTCATCCGTCGAGGTCTGGCCGCCAGTGCTTCATTCGGCTCTTAAGTATCCGTGCGCACTACGAACCCATATAAAAATGTGTCCTCGCGTGCAGCCGGACTTCATGTACACAGTCTTCCAATTTTCGCCAAATCACAGCGGTCCTTGCGCGGTATCAGTCGGATTATGTACGGATCAGCGGGAGCTCCCGTTCAGGCACGTCCTTTCACATGGCTACCAAGCCACGCCCCCCCCTCTGCGGTAAAAGTTAGCGAATCCTAACATGCTTTGAACTCCTTTTACAGAGGTTGGTGATGGCCACTTGATAATTGCATCAACCTTCTTTGAATCCATATGGACTCCGTTAGGTGACAATATGAATCCCAGGAACTCGACTTCTGTTGCGTTGAAGACGCATTTCTCAAGCTTAGCAAAAAGACTATGTTGACGCAATCTCTCGAGAACCTTTTTAACATGTCTCTGATGTTCTTCTTCCGATGATGAATAGACGAGGATGTCGTCAATTTAAACAACTACACACACGTCAATGAGTTCTCTAAGGACATCGTTCATAAAATATTGGAAAGCAGCAGGAGCATTACACAGTCCAAAGGGCATCACTTGATATTCGAATAGCCCGTACTTGGTGCGGAAGGCCGTTTTCCATTCATCGCCCTCTTTGATCCTTACCAAGTGGTAGGCTCCTCTGAGATCCAGCTTTGTGTATATACGGGCATCTTTGACTTGGTCCAGGAGTTCAGGGATCAAAGGTAACGGGTATCTGTTTTTAACAGTGATCTGATTCAGGGCGCGGTAATCTATGCAAGTCCTAAGGTCTCCTTCCTTTTTCGGAACGAAGAACAAAGCCGATGAAGCTGGAGATTTGGAAGGACGGATAAACCAGTTAGCTAGGTATTGGTCCAGGTACTGTCTGAGGTGAAGGTTCTCTGGCTCGGTGAGGGCATAGATCCTGCTGCAAGGAGGAGTTGTTCCAGGTATCAGATCTATTTGACAGTCGTAAGACCTATGAGGGGGTAGGGTGTTAGCTTGATCCTTCTGGAAGACGTCTTGGAACTCCTGGTATTCGGGAGGTAATTTGAGAATCTCCTCAGCAGAGATCGCCGCCAGTGAAACATCAGGTCGAGGATAACAAGTGGTAGAACACTCTGGAAACTGAACCGTCTTTGCTCGCCAATCAATCTGAGGATTGTGCTTCTCCAACCAAGGGATTCCCAGAATGATCTGGAACTGAGGGGCCTTGATTACATCGAACACTATTCTCTCCTGGTGTCCATTATGACTCAACAGCGTCACTTCTTGGGTGGCATGCGTTACTGGTCCGGAGGCTATCTCCATGCCATCCACAGTAGTGATGACGTCTTTTACTGCCTTAGGGACAAGGGGTAGATTCATCCTTGACACCATTTCACGGTCCACATAGTTACCGATTGCTCCGCTGTCAATATAAGCTTCAATTGCGTGCAAACGATCCGGACGTTCAGGACTAATGAGGACCATGGGTATCACGAAATGCGAGGTCACGGGACAGATCTTAACGCTCGGCAAGAGGACCTCTACTCTTGTCAGGCGAGGTCGTTTCCCTGCTCAGAATTTGTGGTACAGGTATCCGCGGCTCCTACAGTCTTCTTAGCTGGTTTCACGGGACAGTCCCGAAGAAAGTGTCCTGAATTACCGCAATAGAGGCATAATTGCAGCTGCCTTCTTCTTTCCCGCTCTTTCTGGGTTAAAGGTCCTCTCATGCCCCCTATTTGCATGGGTTCCACAGTGTCAGCTCCCTTATTCGAGGTCTGTGGTTTGGAAAACACTCGGGTATCAAATCTGGAGCGATCTGCCTTCCTGTTCTGTAGTCTATGGTCTAGTTGGACAACTAAGTCAATATAGTCTGAACATTCTTGTGGAGGATTCACAACCTGCGCTAGCACATCCTTGAGCTCTCCACGCAGACCTCTGTAGAAAAGCGTTATTCTCTTGTCCTCGGGCCATTGTGTTTCCACTATGAGTCTATTGAAAGAGGCTATATAAGTCAAGAGGTCTTGGTTACCCTGTCGTAATGAGAGAAGTTCATTGTCCAAGGCCTGCCCTTGTGCATGTCTTGCGAACAGTTTCTCCATGCTGGCCTGGAAGGCTTGAAAATCGTGTAAAACCGGATCATCCTGGGTGACTAAAGGGATCGACCAATCTGCAGCGCTGCCACTGAGATAAGAAAGCACGAAAGCCACCTTGGCCTGGTCTGTTGGGAATGCAGCTGGTCGACATAAGAAGTGCAGGCGGCACTGGTTGATGAACACTGCGAATTTCTTTGGATCACCAGCAAAGCGTTCGGGCGGAGCCAAGGGCACATTACCGGGCAGATTGATTTGCACTGGATTTGAAGCTGAGGCAGAAGGGTAACTTCCTCCTGGAACGGGCAAAGGTGTCTGTCCTGCCTGCGTTTGTAACAACTGCCTAGCAAGGTCCTCTGTTCGCTCCTTAGAAATTATCAGTTCTCTTCTTAGAGAGCTCGTTTCCTGGCGAGCTGCATGTACTTCTGCTCTTAATTCCCCAAGCAACTGGGCTAGTTGATCAGTATCTGAAGTTTCCATTGCGCCTGGGTAGGAGTTTAGTGGTCGGCTTCGCGTTCTGTAACGCTCACCTGATTCCCACGGAGGCGCGGGTCTTGGCAGGAAGGTGTCTGTAACACGAAACGTGATGTGCAGGATTCGGTTGGCTTCTGGGGTCGACCCTCTCCGCACTGTGTGTCGAACTCGAAGGGTGAGGTTTCTGCAGGTGAAATAATATGGGGATTAAAGGTCTGGGTTGCTGAATGTCCCTATCTCTCTCTCCTCCCAGCTTGTCTGTTGAACCCCCCTCCCAGGTCAACGTGCTCACCTTAGATAGGTGAATGCTGGGCTCTCCATCTGCGTCTAGTGCAGGGTGCCGTTGCCAGTTCCTTCACTGGTGAAACGTGGGCCTCTTGACTTCAGAGGATGGGTACCGTCGTTGACTGCACGACCGGTAAGTTTCTGGACACCTTTAGTCTTTATAGTCTTTTATGCGTGGCACTGAAGCGCCTGGAGTTGCGTAAGTATGGCCAGCGCTCTTACTGTCTCTTTCTTTGTCTTTGCAGGAGACGATGCAGAATGAAGAAATCCGGAATTCGCCGTGTGCCGGTAAGTGTGACACTGCTGTTGTCTTTGCAGGTGAAGATGCAGCGTGAAGAATCTGGAGTGCACAGCGTGCCGGTAAGTATAATAATGCTGTTTATCTTTGCCGGCGAAGGTGCAGCGTGAGACACGGCCGCTGCCGATGGATCAGGTAAGCAAGCACTGCGTGTGAAAGTTCGTTCTGCTAACCTGTTGTTTCTGGTCTTTTGCAGGTGCTGATGTTGCTCGGGTACAGGAATGGTAAGTATAATTCTTGCAGGTTCAGGATCCAAAGAAGAAATGCTGGAACAGACTCGGTGAGCGTTCTGCTGCAGATGCAGAATAACGCGAAGCACGTTTCATCAATCGGGTGTGGTTTAAATAGCCTTGGAGTGATGAGGCATCTCCTTCCACGGCCCCGCCTAGGTAAGAAAAGAGTTCCTGCTTCCAGAAGAGTTCCAGTGCTGTATCCAGGGAGTGGAGCTGCCCCACCCAGGTAAGAAACTAGTCCCAGTTCACCGAGGACTTCTAAGAGTCTGGCAAGTAAGCAGCATGGTCTGCCGCAGGTAAGTCCACTCAAGCACCTTCACACCAATGATGAGCCCGGCGCTTCCAGTGCCGGGACCGATGCTTCTGATGAGCCTGGTGCCACTGGCGCCAGGACAAGGTCCAAAAGGTCCCTGTGGGGACCGGCTGGTGCCTAGGATCAGGGTTAGGGGCCTGCTTCCAAGGACGTTGGGCTGATCCTGGCTCCTTGGAAGCAGTGATCATGACAGTCATGTTCACCACGATTGATGGAAACTAAATCATGATGCCGAAGGTGGCCTCTGCATCCGTGACCCGTGCGCCTGCCTCGGCTGAACTAAGGTTCAGAAGATAGTATCCCAACAGATTCCAGAACACTTGCTGAGGTCTCTGGAAGAATCAGAGTCAGTGGGGTAAGTTAACAAAACTGTTTCTGTCGGTCTGTGTCCTCAATAGGGTTATATGGGTGTACGGTCCTGGCCCCAACTCACTCTTACCTGACCTTTGATGGTGAATCCTTGGTTAAGGATCCTTCCCTAGCTCTATCCGATTGTTTTGGATTGAACTTTACTTGAACTTTGATATAACTTTGGAACTGCTGACTTTTGGGCACAAGTCCCCAAACCATTTTAGAGTTGGACTGTATAAGAAGTAGGGAGGTTGTTTTGTGTTGCCTGTAAGAGTCCTGTCTCTCTTTATGCCTCTGAACTAATTACCTGGGTTGCAGTGGTCATTGGGCCTCATTACGACCCTGGCGCTAAGGGATTACCGGTACCAGTAAGGGTACCCGTACCGGTAATTCCTTAGTGCCTGATTACGAGGTCCCTTTGCGGGTTCCCATCTGAAGGGCTGGTTTTACCACAAAGGGACCTTGGTGCTAATTACGGTACCGCAATTTGCGGAACCGTAATTACCGCCTTCCCCATTCCCATTGAGCCCTATGGGGCAAAAATGGGAATGGGGTAGGGCCATGGAGGAAGGGGGAATTAGCGCCCCGCCAACCTTGTAATGGGGTGGTAATTCCCCCTTTCTCCATGGCGGAGTCGGTAAGTTACCGGCATGGACCATGGTGCTATTAGCACCATGGTTTTCCGCCTGGGTCGTAATGAGGCCCATTGGGTCAAATGCTAATCTATGGGCCTCATTACAACCCTGGCGTTAAGGGTTTAACGGCGCGGTAAAAGGTGTTGGCGCCGTTAAACCATTAACGCCTGATTACGAGGTCCCTTTGCGGGACCCGACCTTAACGGCTGGTTTTACCAGTCATTAAAGTAGGGTGCCGCAAAGGGACCTTGGTGCTAAGTACGGTGCCGCAATTTGCGGCACCGTACTTAGCGCCTTCCCCATTCCCATTGAGCCCTATGGGGCAAAAATGGGAATGGGGAAGGGCCCATGGTGAATGGGGAATTACCGCCCCGCCACCTTGGAATGGGGCGGTAATTCCGCCATTCACCATGGCGGACCCCGGCATGGACCATGGTGCTAATAGCACCATGGTTTAGCGCCGGGGTCGTAATGAGGCCCTATCTCTCCTAAGAGTGAATGTATATATCGGTTTTCTAAGGGTTTTGTGTGACAATATTTGCCTAAAGGCCTAATAAATAACCGTATTCTTATATACTTACTGTCTGATTTGAACTGCTGCTGTTTCTCGCATGGACTCATTGTCGTCCTAGAGCACTCCCATACACTTTCTGAAACCAAGCCTTGCCACGATGCTACCTCACGTTGATGGGGGTTGGCTAACCTCTCAGTGTCTTCCCTGTTCTGTTCACCATAATGAGGTGGCCTCCCAAAATCTTCTGACTAGGGCTGATTTTGGAAATCCATCTCAACAAATTTGGCGAGCCAGGTAGGAGACATTCAGAGGTTAGACAAACCCAATCAAGGTGAACTGATGTTATGGAGGCTTGAATGGTGCACCCTGAACGAGGTTGGTGGACACCCACCACCAGAGCAGGGTGATGTGGAATGTGCGAATGAGTTAGAACTTGTTCCATTTGCCAGAGACTTGTTTCCACCAGGCGTCCAATAACTCCTGAAGGGCCCTCATCTGACTGGGCCTCATCCGAAGCCAGAAGTGCCACATCAAGGAGATGTAAGAAGTCATCATCCCAAGAATGTATCACAGCCATCTACTTCCGTGAGAGCAAGTTGGTCTTTGCCACAACCCTATCTGCCGGTTGGCAGGAAAGCAAGAAACTATGTCTAGTTGCGCTGCTAGGAATAACCTTTGCTAGGAAGGACTGAAGCAGGACTGGAGAATCCCAGAGAGGATAAACAGTGCATCATTGCCATGGTGTAACATATAGCCTGGAGGGGCCTTGATCAGCCAGTCACCGAGGGACGGTTACACATGGATGCCCTCCTGATGAAGGTGGGCCACCACTGCGGCCAGGCATTTGGTAAAAACCCTTGGGGTGGACCCAAGAACGAAGGGCAGGGATCTGAGTTGATAGTGCTGGCAAGCCACTGTGAACTGGAGGAATTTTCTGTGGCACAGATGGATTGGGAAGTGGAAGTATAACCATGGTGAAAACCTGAGATCCCATTAATTTGTTCAATAGACAAAGGTCAAGAATTAGCCTTTAACCGCCTGACTTTTTCTTTACCTTGAAATACCTGGAATAGACACAACTGCCCCCAAGGAACAAGCTTTATGGATCGTTTGGAAAGGGGGCATTGACCTCCTGCCAAAGCGCTGAAAGATGTCTTTCCACATTTGTTCTTGGAGGAACATTGGGTGGTCAGTTTTGAAATTCTGGGGTGTGTCCATGCTGGAGTAAGGACAGCATCCGCTTGTCTATGTGTCGTGATGTTGGACCACTCTTTGAGGAAATGGGAAAGATGCCCTCCTACAAGGGAGTGGAAGTGTGAGGTCTCACAGCCTGGTCAAGCCTGCTTACTCAATTGTCCCCTGGACTCACAGGAGCCTTGTCTCCGATGGTTGCCCTTATAGGACTGGGGCTTGATCATATAGCTGTCATTGAAGGTTTTGTATTTGATCTTTAGGACTGTGATTGATCTATAGTCCCTGTTCAAAATCAGGACTTCCCTGAACAAAAGGACTGCCAGCGTTGTTGTACGGTACCCAAAGACAGGGCAGCACCAGTTTCGACTGTTTCGATAGCCTAGAGAGTATCGTTGACCTTTTTCCCCAAAGAGGTCTTCACCATCAAAAGCCATATCCAGGATCTTTTCTATCAATTCCATCCGGAAGTTGGTAGCTTTCAGCCATCCCTGTCGGTGCAGAAACACACTGTTGCCCATCTGGAAGAAATTGGTGTCAGCATTGTCCACTGCAACCGAGATGGCATTATCATAAGTGCCCCCATCCTCATGAAGAAGTTTAAAAGCTTCTTCCTCCTTCTCATCCGGCAAGAAATCAAGAATGAGGCCTAGTTTATACCACAGTTCTCTGTCGTAACGGGACAGAATGGCAAAGGAGTTAGCAGCTTTTATTGTAGTGGCCACAGTAGAAGTAAAAATTACCACAGATTCCTCATCTTATATATATCCATATCCTACTTTGCAGTTTCTGAAATCTTTTTGAAGGCAGAGGGCGCTGTGCGACTTCGAGTCGATGACCCTCAATAGTTACCATTCCTGTGACTGAACTTGATGTCGATTATAGTATAAATAGTACACACTGCACCCGTTCTCTCAGTTCCTACTTTTTCCCTTTTTCTGCACATCCAGCTTGACTAAATAACCTGCATGGGCATTGATAGATAAGTATTTAAAAAAAATGTACCTGTAGTCAGAGGGAGAGGCTGGGAGGGTGATGAGGAATCAGTGGGAGGAACAGCCATCAGAATTAATATTAACAGGGTTAAGTACTTTGTTCTTCTAATGGATTGTGTCCACAGATTCCTCATCTTAGATTCACATTGCAGTTTTGTAGATGAAAGTAGTAGAAGGGGATTTTTGTAGAATTGTCATACTATTGATTGATATTGTGCAGAACCGCTCTTCCAAATCAGTGGTCCATTAAACAAGTGTGGCGTGTGGACCAAGTTGCAGCACTGCAACTTTCTTGCACTGGAACACCACGGTATCCCTACAAAATATCCCCACCAAAAATATTGCTGTACATATGGCCGATTGTCTAGCCATAGGCAATATTTTTGGGGGGATAATTTGTGGGAGCAGGGGATTGCGGGGGTGTCCCCCGCACAATTTAAAATAATGCAGGGGTTCCAGGGGTGTCCCCCGCAGGGTGCATTGGGTCAATATCGCTGCAAAAATATGCCGATAGTTTTGTATCGCGATTTTTTTGCTGGGACATTAACACATCAACCCAACACCACTTTGGAGAGCGGAAGTGGAATGGCCTCTTAAGATTCTCAGGGACATCTTTTCCACAATAGAGTAGCACTCCGAAATGCACAGGATGATCCAGCGTGATTAAGTCTATTTGGTCAAGGCTTGGCCTAGCCTGTAGCCAGTATAACCAATACATAGTTGGCCATCTTGATTGACATTTGCCATCCTAGAGATTTAGAAATTGTGAGCCCATTTCGGGCTAAGCCTGTGTAACCCCTCTTCATCCTTCGAAGGGTGAGGAGGTGAGCTGGTAGAGTTATGTTCTATGTTAAATGAGATTCAGACACTACTTTGGGAAGGACGGAGGGACATACCCTCAACACTAACTTCTCCTTGGAGAATATAATAAATGATGGTTTGCATGACAAAGCTTGTAGCTCACTCTGCAGGCAGAAGTGATGGCTACCAAAAATATGGTTGTCAAGATTAATAACCTACAAGTGCAAGAAGGGAGAGGTTCAAATGGAACTCTCATTAAAAAGGTTAGTACCAGGTTCAAATCCCAGGACGATAACCAAAAGGGGCAGGTGGGAATATGTTTGTCAATATTTTTAAGAATAGTATGACAATAGGCATCTTAAAGTAAAAGCCTTGTTCTGGGCATGCGTTTATAAATTGATAACACCAGCAATTATCCCTCGACGGTAGCCACCTGCAGCCCTTGATGGGCTATGTGCAGTGATAAAGAAAGTACTGCAGGTGTATTTCAAGAGAAAGGATTGGAACCCAGTGATTTTATCGGGGAGAGAAAAATAACAAGAGGCACTCGATATTTTCTTTTTAACACACTATCCAACACTTTCCTCAAACATTCTAGGACCTGAGTTTGTTTATATAATTGCACCAGTCCTAAAATATTTTGAGAAGGGTGTTTAGTGGGTTAAAGAAAATATCAAGTACCACTCGATGTTTTTTCCCAGCAATGAAAGCACATATAACCAAAGTCTATATCTTTAGCCCTGTACCAGCTGCAAAATGTGTTCCAACTGTAGCGGTATAGTACTTTTGTTGCTGGTCTTCTAGCCGAAAGCAACGCCTTCCTCAGGTCTTCCGGCAGGTCCCAATCTTGATATCTGAACCTTTCAGAAACCCACGTGAAGGCTCAGAGTTCTGATTCCAGGGTGTAGAAGACAGCCTCCCTCTTGGAAGAGTAGGTCCATTCTCTGGCGAAGATAGAATGGAGGGCAGAAGGACAGAAGGCCTGGGTACCACCACCTCCTGGCCCATTCTGGAGCAATCAGGATCATGGATTTCCCAAACTTCCTCAACCTCCTGATGACATGAGGAATGATGGGGACTGGTGGGAAAGCGTACAGGAGTGGAAAATCCCAGTCCACTATGAGCGCGTCCTCCAGAGCTCCTCTCTGTGGAAATTCCCTGCAGCAAAACAGGTTGCACATCCTGTTGATACTGGACGTAAACAGCTTTAGGGGGTCCCCAAAGCGTAAAGGTCTCTAGAAGGACTTCCTGTGCCAACTTCCACTTGTGGGAGATCCTGCTCTGTCTGCTCAGACCGTCCGCTGGTGTATTCTCTTCTCTGGCTAAGTGAACAGCTGACAGAGAGATTCCATTTTGTAGGACCCAAAACCAAACCTGCATTAACTTCCTGCACATTGGTAGCAACCGTTCACCTCTTATGTTGAGGTAATGCCCACTGTGTTGTCCGTAATTATCAGGGTGTTCTTCCGCTGTATGAATGGCAAAAAGGCCATCAGCACCAGTCTGATCGCCCTTAGATCCAACAGGTTTATGTGTAGTCTTGATTGTGATGGGGACCAAATGTGAGCTATCCATCCTGTGAGGGAAGAATCCGTGACTACGGTTATTTCCGTCCAGGGTTGCCAAAAAGGTTCCCCTATCATCACATTCTCCTTGCAGGTCCACCACAGGAGATCCTGTGCAACTATGCTCAGGACCTAAAGAAGGTCTGTCATCCTGCATGAGAATTGTGGCACTTGTGTATAGGCGCGTTATAAATGCCATATCATATCATTGGGATTCGAGGGCCCACTGGAGGGAACTCATCGTATGACAGAGTTCTGGCAGCAGGAAAATGCAGGATGCCATGAGGCCGAGCAACCTTAGAAAATCGAATGCCGGTAGATATTGGGATTTCTGAAATATTGTTACTATCTGCAAGATATGTTGAGCCTTCAACAAGGGAGGCAAAGCCTTCCCAGAGGAAAAGTCCAAGACCACTCCAATGAATTGCAGCTCTAGAGAAGGTGTCACCTGGGACTTCTTAAAGTTGAAGGAGAAGCCCAATTTGTCGAGAGTGTGGCAGGTGCTGTTGAGATGTTTTTAAGCCTGTTCGGGAGAACGAGATCTCATCAGCCAATTGTCTAGGTAGGGAAAGATGTGAATCCCTCCCCTCCTTAGATTTTCTGCCACCACTGCCATCAACTTGGTGAAGAAGACCGTTGGGGCAGAGGTGAGCCCGAAAGTCAGTACTCTAAATTGGTGGCGGGAACAGACGATGACGAACCACAGGTACTTTCTGTGCTTGGGAAGTATAGGCACATGAAAGTAAGCATCCTGAAGATAAAGTGACACCATCCAGTCCTGGATCTGGGCCTGGAGGATCTACAGAAAGAGTGCCTATCTTGTATCTGTCCTTCCTGAGAAACTTGTTCAAGCATCTCAGGTCCAAGATGGGTCTCATTCCTCCATTTTGGGAACCAGAAAATAGGTGGAGTACCAACCCTGGTATTGTTCTGCTACAGGTACCCTTTCCACAGCACCTTTCTACAACAGGGAGCACATCTCCTCGAGAAGGAGCAGATCTGGTTCCTGTAGAGATTGTTGGCTGTTGGGACAATCTGGGGATCTTTGTAGAAATGGGAGACAGTACCTTTGGGCCACTGCCTATAGTGGCCATGCATCTGAATTAATGAAATGCCATTCTTGTAGATGTGGGGTCAAACTGCCTCCCACCAGGGTCCTGTCATCAAGGTGCTTAGATAGATGTTGGGGCTGGGGCTGTAGCAGAGGGCAGTGAGGAGGTGGCTGCCTGAGCAGTTTTTTCTCCACAGCCTCTGGGGTCATGTGTGAACCTCCTTTGTCCTCACTGGGAGCTTGACCTCTTCCCCCTTTGGTCAATAGAGGAGTAGTAATGAAAAGGAATGCCCTCTCCAAGCCTGTATAGGCGGGCGTTGCTGTAGCGGCTGATGAATGGTTGCACCCAAGGATTTTGCTGCAGCCTTTGAAGCCTACAGCATTTCTAGGCTGTGGTCCACCTTTGGTCCAAAATGGTTGGAATCAACAAAGGGCATGTCCAGGAGCCTTGATTGGACATCAAAGCCATATATCGGCTGACACACTTTCACAGATCTAGGCCTGACTGAAAGGAATGGCAAGAAGCCTCATAACCATAATTGATGAGATTACTGAAACAATCATCTCCCTGTATTCTGCAGCCTGAGAAATGACATTCCATAATCTGTATGAGTATTTTGCCAGAGCACAAGATGTACTGATGGCTTTTAGTGCCATGCTTCCAGCAGAAAATACCCTATTTGCCAGTGTAGCATATCTCTTATCATTTGTATTCAGAGAGATGGTCGGATAAGCTGCAGCCTTTCAGGTGGAAGTAGCCACCTGCACCACCAAACCCTCTGGTGTAGGGTGCCTGGAATGGAAGTCAGGGTCATAGAAAAAGGTCTGTACTTCTACACCAACTCCTTGTTCACAGCAGGAGTGGCATCATGTTGATGTCAGTTTTCCAGAACGTTTTTGTAGTGCTGTATAAAAGGGTAACATAGGCTCCTTAGGAGGCCCGCTATCTAAAATATAAGGTCATCCTGGGTAGTGTCCCGAGCTGGATGCCCCCAACCCAAATACTCAATCACCCAATTCATGATCGTTCTATAGGCCGCATTTGGGTGAGAATGGATGTCTGCAGTGTGAAATTCAACCTCAGGAGAGGTAACCAGACCACTGACTTCTTTCAAACAATTGGCTAGGTCTTCAAGCTGGGATTGGTCCAAGACCATCTCCTCTAGAACATTGGGAGTTCCAAAATGTTCATCCCCAAAGGATATACTGGCGTCTTCCTCCTCATCTTCCTGATAGATGGACTGAAAGGATCTAAAGAAATCCATCTTTGATTAAGGTTTAAAACTCGACGTTGTGTATGAGGTCGGCATCAAAGGGCCGTTTGAGGAGGAAGTGACAGAAGCTTGTGCTTCAATCAAGTCTCCAGGGTCGACGCAATGGAAGACGACATCCCTGCAGTCTTCAGACTCTGGCTTTTGGACCCGCAGATCAAAGCCTTAATGCATTCCTTGCCGGTCCTGGGAGACGCAGTGGCATCAACAGCCTTTTTCGGCTCTTTCGAGGGACTAGGAGGGGCTGCTTCGAAAAGACCTCCATTATTTTTGCTCTAACATTTCCCATTCGGCTGCAAAAGCGATTGTATCAGGTAGACGTACCCGATGCTTGTCAGGTGAGGAGTCCGAGGATGACGAACGAGGGTGTCGTTTCTTCGACTTCTTCCGCGATGATGAAGAGGAAGAGTGATAGAAATCACTCTTAGATCTTGACTGTTTCGAATGCCAAGATAATTTTTTTAGGCCTTTCTGGAAACTTGTCTCTGGTGGAACTTCTACCTTCTGAAGATTTTCTTTTCGAAGGTGTGCAAGGCAGAGATTTGAAAACCGACCGACCGACCTAGAGTGAGCTTGGATGTCAACTCCTTCAAAGCCTTGCTTGTCATCGATTGGCAGGGGCCACATACAATTACTTTGTGTTCTTCGGCAAAGCACCAGAAACAAATCCTGTGCGGATCTGTGATCAACATATTTGAGTCACGCACATCTCTTAAAGCCGGTTGAAGATTTTTGGCAAAAATAATTAAGACATTAGTTGAGAGATTTGCTAAAGCGAGTCAAACCATTCTGAGAGTGTGCTGTGCATGTGGAAAAATGGAATTGAGGCTATGGATGCCGTGTGTGCTATTTATACTATCATCAATGTCATGTCTGGATGCGGGAATGGTAACTGCCGAGGGTCATCAACTCGATGCCGCACAGAGCTCTCTGGTGTTGAACATTTTTTCAAGACTGCAAAGCAGGATATGAATATAACCAAGAAGAGAAATCCATGGGAGGACACAATCCATTCCAAATAATGTACTTACTGAAAGCGTACAGCTGCCTCCCTTTCTTGTCAGGTGGAAAAGCACATGGAGAAGAAAGGTTGGCTGAGCGTTTGTGAGTAGCCCCGGAAACCAGAGAATCTGGACACCGCTGCGTTTGCAGGCATTTGTGCACACTATTCAGGGCCCTATATTACTTTTCAAACAATTGCTTTTTGGGAGGGGCCATAAAGGGGTTCTTCATGGTTAGGAGGCCATTCTCCCAGATGTCATCAAGTACAGGAATAGAGACAACTGTCTTCCGTGCCTGTTCCCTGCGCTGGTACAGGAAGCCTTCCATCCTCTATTCTTCTGGTTGCAAATCAAACATCCTAGTAGCTTTAGACATGACAGAATGAAAAGTACCACTCCCGTCAGGGAGGGAATCTCTGATGGGTGGATCATCAGGTTCACCTTCCGCTGGAATGAAGTCATCAAACTCACCCCTTGAAGTATTAGTAGAAGCGTCATACGGAGAAGTGTTGTCCTTTGACTCAGATTCTGAGGGATCAACATGAGGGCGAGAAGGCAATGGAGAGATGCAGCTGTAGCATCATAATCCTACAATGCGGATCCTGCTGTCTGTCGTGCAACTGACCCACACCATTTGCCCCAGGAGTTGCCGCACACTAGATGTAAACAGCTACCTCCAATAAGGGATACAATAAGACCTCTGGGGTCCACTCAGGATGTCCTGAAGAAAGTGCACATACCTGTATCTTCCCCTACAATGCCAGGGGGCTTTTGACCATCACCTCACTGGCAAGACAATCATGACTAGAGATACGGGCGGAGGGAAAAAGACTGGGGCCATGGATACGTTTGCAATAGCTACTCATCGGGGATACCTGGAACCTTCAACTAGCTCCCAAATGGAACAACCAACCAATAACGAGCCCCCCCCGACTTTACTCATATGATGGAGGCCATGGCAAAGGGCTTTGCTGCCGTTCATGTGAAGCTGGACGATATCTCGACCAATGTCGCATCCATGAGAACACAACAGGCCAGGGAAGCCGGGCGCATTACGGAAGCGAAGGCTAGGATCGGAGCGATGGAGGACACTGTGCAATATCTCCATAATACTGTATCATCCCTGGTGTAACGCTCACCTGATTCCCACGGAGGCGCGGGTCTTGGCAGGAAGGTGTCTGTGACTCGAAAAGTGATGTGCAGGACTCGATTGGCTTCTGGGGTCGAACCTCTTCGCACTGTGTGTCGAACTCGAAGGGTGAGGTTTCTGCAGGTGAAAGAATATGGGGATTAAAGGTCTGGGTGGTTGAATGTCCCTATCTCTCTCTCTCTCTTCCCAGCTTGTCTGTAGAGCCCCCCTCCCAGGTCAACGTGCTCACCTTAGATAGGTGAATGCTGGGCTCTCCATCTGAGTCTAGTGCAGGGTGCCGTTGCCAGTTCCTTCACTGGTGAAACATTGGCCTCTTGACTTCAGAGGATGGTTACCGTCGTTGTCTGCACGACCGGTAAGTTTCTGGACACCTTTTGTCTTTATAGTCTTTTAATGCGTGGCAGTGAAGCGCCTGGAAATTCGTAAGTATGGCAAGCGCTCTAACTGTCTCTTTCCTTGCAGATTAGTTCGTGTTGAAGAGACGCCGGAGTATTCGCAGGCGTTTGATTGCGACGAGCGCGATGGGCGTGAGTAAGTACCTGCTTAATGTCTCTTTCTTTGTCTTTACAGGCGACGATGCAGAATGAAGAAATCCGGAATTCGCCGCGTGCCGGTAAGTGTAACAATGCTGTTGTCTTTGCAGGTGAAGATGCAGCGTGAAGAATCCGGAATGCACAGCGTACCGGTAAGTATAACAATGCTGTTGATCTTTGCAGGCGAAGGTGCAGCGTGAGACACGGCCGCTGCCGATGGATCAGGTGAGTAAGCACTGCGTGTAAAGTTCGTCTTGCTAACCTGTTGTTTCTGGTCTTTTGCAGGTGCTGATGTTGATCGGGTACAGGAATGGTAAGTATAATTCTTGCAGGTTCAGGATCAAAAGAAGAAAGGCTGGAACAGACTCGGTGAGCGTTCTGCTGCAGATGCAGAATAACGCGAAGCATGTATCATCAATCGGGTGTGGTTTAAATAGCCTTGGAGTGATGAGGCGTCTTCTTCCACGGCCCCGCCTAGGTAAGAAAAGAGTTCCTGCTTCCAGAAGAGTTCCAGTGCTGTATCCAGGGAGTGGAGCTGCCCCACCCAGGTAAGAAACTAGTCCCTGTTCACCGAGGGCTTCTAAGAGGCTGGTAAGTAAGCAGCATGGTCTGCCGCAGGTAAGTCCACCCAAGCACTTTCACACCAATGATGAGCCCGGCGCTTCCAGTGCCGGGACCGATGATTCTGATGAGCCTGGTGCCACCGGCGCCAGGACAAGGTCCAAAAGGTCCCTGTGGGGACCGGCTGGTGCCTAGGATTAGGGTTAGGGGCCTGCTTCCAAGGACGTTGGGCTGGTCCTGGCTCCTTGGAAGCAGTGATCATGACACCTGGTGAAGGATATGAAAGCGGTGAAATCAAAGTGTGACGACTTGGAGTCATGCTCCAGGAGGAACATCCGGATAGTTGGAGTACCAGAGGATGCTCTGCCAGGGGTAATGAGCACGCAGTCGAGAATCTACTCAGGGAGCTTCTGGGGTCACCGGATCTTTCCCCCTTCTTTGCAGTGGAGGATGCCCATCAGGCACTAGGTCCCAGACCCAAACCTGTCAACTTCCCGCATCCCATTATAGCAAAGATTTGTAGTTACTGCAACAGGGACCACCTTCTCCGCCTCGCCAGGGAGAAAAAGGAACTACACCTGGACTCCCAGAAAATTAGACTTTTCCGGACTTCTCCATCCTGGTACAAAATGAGAGACCCCAGTTCATTGGAGTTACAAAACTACTCTGAGCCTGCAACATGCTGTTCCCGGCCCAGCTGAAATTTCAGTTCTGTAGCAAACTGTACTTTTTTACGGTCCCGGATGAAGCAGTCAAATTCATAGAGGCGCAGATCCCAATCCCAGATGACCTTGATCGGGACAGGAACAACCCATCACTGAACTGAAGAAACACCACAGGACTGCACCATGCATTATCCTTAGTGTTCTGCGAAGTTATGGTAGTTATAAGGTGACCCCGGTCAACATGGTCACGTGGTAACGTATGGTATTGTGGTACAATTGCAGAGCAGGCCATGACGGCAACAGCTTACCCCACAGCAGTTGCTAACAGTTAATGTTGTGTCAGGACGTGGGATGGAGACCATGTTGGGGTAAGCCGTGGGTTGGGGCAAGGGATCTTACACTGCTAGGTTGGGGGGAGCAGTGAGGGTGGGAGGGAGGGGAAGGAGTTTTCTGTTCTCTTTGGAACCAAGTAGACGGCTGGACGCTGGTTGTACTTCTGAGCCAAATAAGGGGACAAAATGGTGAAACTATTTGGCAGCAGAGTACATGGTTGACTGTGATTATTCTTGTGAGACAGGCAGTGTATCCGGGGATTGGGAGGGGAACCTCGGGACATTCCACAGGTTACGTAATGGAGACGAAGCCAATGTCTTGGAATGTTAGGGGGTTAGGAAACTATACTAAGTCATGTAAATTATGGCATAGCAGGTGAATATTCTCCTCCTGTAAGAGACACACCAAGGAAGGGGCGTCTATGGGTATACCACCAGCATGGGGGGCAAAAAGATTCTTCACCACCTATTCCATCGAATCTAAGGGAGTTATGACAATGATCCACAAATCTGTTAAATTCACTCTAAAAAAAAGCTACTTAGACACTGAGGGCAGATATGTCCTACTGCATTGCATAATGGCCGGTGCTGAATTGCTGTTGGTTAATACATATTATCCCAACATAGACACCCTTGAATTCTTTGACAGCGTGGTATACATCTTGATGGGGTTCATCAGGATTCCGATTCTGTGGGGGGAGGGGCGATATGAACTTGATACTTGACACTAAGTGGGACAGAACTGGGCCGGCCGATAGATCCCAATCACAGGCAGCTTGCAAACTTCTAACAAATATTGACTCCCTAGAATGGAGGAATGCATGGAGGACACTTCACCCACAAGAAAATCAATATACATACTATTCCTCGGTAGATGACAGCTCATCACTTATAGATTTGTTCTTAATCTCAAGCTCACTGATGGGCAGGGTTAAGAGTGCCGGGACACAGCCCGCACCCTTTCGTACGATTTCCCAGTGACATTGTCCTTAGTCATAGGAACAATTCCCGGACCCTGAAACTCTTTGTGGTTTAAGTCAGTGGCACTCTTCAACATTTTATTCAAGTCAGAGATCCACCCGGATAAAGAAACATACTTTGCCTGCAATGAGCCGAACGCTACCTCCGCAGGGGTGAGGTGGGAAGCTTTAAAGGTTAGATCCGAGGTATGTCCATATCCAGGGAAGCTGGAGTATTAAAATCAATAAGGAGAGATCGCCACTGCTCTGAAACTAAACTTAAACAACTAGAACAGGAATAATCCAATTAGTCGAGTCCGGAAATACTAGCACAGATATGCTGCAAGTTGCAACTCTTCGAGGCAGATGCTGTTAGGGAAATATGATACTTCACACGCCCGCAGGCAGCCAGGGGATACTGGGAGGGGGAATGGCCGGGGAGAACACTAGCCAGGCTAACCAGGCTTGAAGGCAGATGCTCCCAGATGTACTGCATCATCGATGACTTGGGGATCCCCCAATGGTCGGAACAAGAGATCCTAAATGCATTCTCGGGCTTCTGCGGCTCCTTGTACACTGATTGGCAGCAGCAGCATGTGAATGCTGTTCATTCCCACCTAGAGGGGATCCCCCTGTCGTGCTCGAGTCCCCAATCCAGGGAGGAGCTTGGAAATCCTCTCATTGGAGGAGAAACTGAAGGTGATAAGGGAACTCCCAAAGGGTAAAACCCTGGGCCCTGATGGTCTCACCCCTGAGTTCTATCAAGAACAGGCAGCCCTACTCTCCCCGTGCCTCCTTGAGGTATGGAATGAATCACTTCATGACTTTATCTTGCCTACCACCCCACGAGATGCCACCATAACCGTTCTCCTTAAACCTGGTAAACCAAGTAATGTCTGTGGGTTCTACAGACCCTTATCCCTCACAAATGTAGATCCCAAAATCTTTGCTACGGTATTGGCAAACAGGCTTCTCCCGCTCATGCCCTACATTATACATGATGATCAAGGGGGCTTTGTCCCGGGTAGGTCGACCGCTTTGAAAATCAGGAGGCTCTTCGATGTTATGGCCAGAATTGACCCTATGGTGGAGGCAGTGGCACTTGATGCTCAGAAAGCCTTTGACATGGTATCAATACCTGTGGGCGGTCCTAGAGAAAATGGGATTTGGTCCTGAAATTATTAGATACATTAAATTACTCTACACGTGCCCTACAGCAAGCGTATTGGTCAACTCTCATAGGTCGCCACCACTCACCCTAGGTAGGGGCATGCAACACGGTTGCCCCCTCTCCCTGATCCTTTTGCCCTGGTCATTGAGCCCATGGCTGACATGATTCGATCTTGTCACGGTCACTGTGGTATCCGGCTAAAGGGTCAGCCTGAGATAATATCACTGCACACAGAAGATGTCCTGCTGTACATCAGGGACCGCCAGGTAAACCTCGACCCTATTCTGCGTGACATGACCCACATAGGTGGATTATCTGGGTTCACAATTAACTATAATAAATCTGAAATATTTCCACTTACAAGTAATACCAGACAACCAAATGGAGTGTTCCCTCCGCTGGTCCCCGGGTGGTATCAGGTACCTGGGGGTAAAGGTATCCAGGTCAAGACCGACGTTATTGTCGGACATTTATGTGACTATGGAAGCCTACATTGAGAACAAATTGACCAGATGGCGGGCACTCCCCATCACTAAGGCTGGTAGGTTATCCCTGGTGAAGATGGTGTTAGTTCCAAAACTACTATATATTTTTGCCAATGTCCCCATCTGGAACGGGCAAGCCATACTTCACTAAAATACATGGGGCCTCATTACGAGTCCTTCAGTAACCGCGGCGGTAAAACCGCCTGGTTACCGCCGGACTCGTATTACCATTCCGCCTCCGTGATTCCTGGAATTACCGGGGCATTACAACCCCGGTTTCTCGGGAATCACGGAGGCGGAATGGTGTTAATCCCCATTCCCATTGAGTCCTAGTGGACTCAATGGGAATGGGGATCATGGAAACACCGGCAGCATCTCATAATGCTGCCGGTGTTTCCCCGTCCGCCTGCAGGCGGACGGTGTTAAACCCGCCAGGTCAGACCTGGCAGGAACATCACCTCCCGCCTGCAGGAGTTGTGATCGCCCGGCATGGAAACAACGGTGGCGGCGGGTCAACCGCCACCGTTGTTTCCATACCGGGCGATTTGTAATGAGGCCCATGGACTCTGTGCACAATATCTGTGGCACGCCGGGGTGTGTGGAAGAAATGGTCAGACATGACTCTGACGTACGATAGGGGAGACTTCACAGCCCCCAACCTTGAGCTGTATTGGATAGCAGCGCAGGCCCAGTACGCATCATTCTGGTATGGCGATACCCAACGACCACCTCACGTCAAGCTGGAAAGCCTAGCAGTTGGCGAGTCCGATCTTAAAACACTTATCTTGAACCGTACTTACAAAGATGACTGCCCATTTGACCCAATATCTACCACTCTGCTGGCCTGGCACCATATACTACCACTGAGCACAGAAACATGCCCATATTATAGATGGCTCCCCTTATAGCGGTTCCTGGGATTGGAACCCACATGGGATCAAGCACTGTTGACTAACTGGGGGGTGGGGGGTTGTGATACAGGGCATTTGCGTACCTATTCTCACAGGGGAAGTTCATTATGCCCCAAACCTGGCGAGGGGAACACACTGGATCTGGGCTGGAAACACTGCAATACTATAGACTGCGAGCAGCAGTACGTTCACTATGGTCATCCCTTCCGTCCGAACCCCCTGAAACTCAAGAGGTACAATATATTGCCAATGCATACACTACTTGCAGGATAGTGTCCACCCTTTACAAGATGTTGTTGAACAAGCGCCCTATCTCGGCAGCTGGGGTGCATGCCAAGTGGTCGGATGATCTGGATATAGACCTGACTGACACCCAGTGGAAATGCATGTGCTTACATACTCATCGAGTTTCCCTTAATTTCAGGTTCCGACGTATGCAGACAAACTGCTGAACAGACTGTATAACACTCACCAGAAGCTCAATCGATTTGCCCGAAATATGCACCATTCTTGTCTCCGATGCCAGTCAGGCGAGGTGTAAGGGTAGCCCAATTTACAGGGGTACTCCTTAATTATACTGGTACCCCTAATCACACTCACACCAGAGTAAAGAACACCCCTCTAGGGAAATAAGGCCAAGAGTCTATCTTGCAAGGATAACAAATGTATTCTTTACAGAAATGAGGATGAGGCCAAGAACTCTGCTCCCTAAATGGCCTCCTGTCCCTCTTCCGTTCCTTGCTCCTCCAAACTGGAACAAAAAAGTGGTTGTTCCTAAAGGGTATTTAGGAACTCCCGTCCCCTGTACACTATCTATTATCTGTAGAGCAGATCAATCATTTGATAAAGTAATCAGAGGTCCATATAAACATTTTGGTTCAATTTCTTAGCAATCAACAGTTCAATATGCAAGATAGTGTAAAGAAATACCATCTCACAAAATTTAAATCAAAAACAATCGTAGTTTTTAATTATACAATGTTAAGCCCAACGGGTTTCGAGTTTGCACTCTTCTTCAGGGGAAATATCACAATTCATTAAATATCTAGAAAGAATAGAAAAGGGTACAACTTAGCATGTTCATATAGTTAATCTTCAATGTAAACAGCATCATTTCAAATAAAAAAATAGACAAACATAGATGTATTTACTTAGAAGAAATCACACTCCTTTTGAAATTTGTAGAGTCAACTGAAACAGAAGGTATATATCACTACTAAATGTAATCATCAACACTTGTCAAAATTAAGGATCTAGGATGAGTTCACCTAGTCAAGTGTAAGATAATTCAGAGAGTAAGGTCAGGAATTAGATGTCAGCTAACAAGGCATCACTTACCACTACGAGTGGGTATCTAGGATAAGCTGACAAACTAAGTTTTCAGGGGCAATCAGTCCGCTATCCAGTAGAAAGCTGTGCTAAGAAAAAGATAATATATCCAGAGTCAAAAATCTGCTATGATAACTAGTGGGGTTATAAATCAGATGACTTATGCCTACACTCACATCCAAAAACCATTTGGTGTCCCATGGAGTATTTACTCAGGAGACGAACTCCGATTTCAAAGAGAACCTTCCTCCAGTACTCAAGGCTGAAAGTCAAAAGATAGCAAAAAACTAAATATATCTTAAGGAAGAGGAAAAAGTAAGGCAAGATAGTCAGCGAGTATCTCCAAAATACTTACATCATTTGGAAGAAAATACGTGCGAAAGAGCCATGGTGGAACACATCCCGCCGGTGGAGGATGTGTCACACTACTGGCAATCCTTCTTAAGTACCGGAGTTAAGTGATGACGCGTACAAGTGCATGCGCGGCAGAAAAATGCTATACGCGCATGCGCACGACGCAAGGTAGAGCCAGCCGGTCACTAAGGATGAGCGTCATAGGTCTGACGACACACCCGAGCATGCGCGTAGTGTCAGGGGAAGAAAAAGTAAACACACTGCGTCACAACGCGTGTGTGTGAAATGGTAAGCGAAATGTAAATATGGATATGAGTCCTACAATACTTAGGACCAGATAAGAGGATCTAAAAAACAGAGCGAGTCAATTCCCTGATTAGACTCAAAATAAGGATAAGGAGCGGCCAAAGGATACCAATTATGGAAGACTAAAAGGTGCGTAGGAGTCTAACAGTCCTAAATTAGAAACCGTCAGTGCTAGCAATCACCTGTCCCTATAGGGACGTACAATCTTTTTTTATATGTACAAAATTGGATCCGAGATCCATGAGGCATGGTGTAGCATGACAAGATACAGCAAGAAAAAATATATATGTACATTACAGGTAGAGAAAGACATTTTAAAGGGGCAATGAAACCAAGCATACACATAAATCACATGAAATGGCACATAGTCTGTGATGTGGACTTGTGAACAACTTCATACCAAATACATATTTCATGCAAAAATACACTGTAGCTCATGTTTTTCATCATTTTGTTACATTATGAAATTTATATATAAAAACATTTTCCCGTCATTCTCTCAATATTTCATTCATTTGACTGATATTTTTATCTGGTCTTATCTTCTCAAAACCTTGTTTTCCATAATTCTTCATTGTGTGCATGAGCCTTAGCCTGCCTGGGCCCTTTGACAGACAGCAAACAGCTGCTGAGTTACTTTGTGTGCTATGCCAGAGCTATCCTCCGTGAGGTAACACTGCATGAGCTCTGCAATGCATTTTTAGCACAGGCCACATTCAGTTTGGCAGAGAGCCTGCTTTGAGATTTTTAAAACTAAATAGGATTTAACATTTACCATTGTATTCAGCTAATAGTTATTTGCACCTTATATTTAAATAACTGCCTTCTTTTAGTGCCTACCTATGTCTGAGGAAGCTTTTTCATGCAAATATAATCATATATACACAGTGTCCCTCCTCCCCCCTGGTATCTTGTAGTGCCTAGAAGCAGTCAACAGAGTTCTTACCTAATTCTAAAGCACTTTGGGAATGAAGGAAGGCACTAGCTCCTTCCCAACAGAGGCTGACCAACTGCACATGTTTTGGTCATGCGTCCAACTGCGGAACGCTTACTGACATAGTAGGGCTCCCTCTTGAACGTGCTCCCCTGGGCGCCCCGTTTGGTATATGGGACGGCATCCTGAATAAAAAAAAAGCTAGCATTTCTGAATGTAAGCTATATAATTGTCAAGAGATGTATACAGACTCTTCCCGCCCAATTTCAAAATCTGGTTAGCAGCGCTAACCTGGACTTACAACTGTGAGGAGGAATATGTGAACTCATTACCCCTGCCCTCCCAACCCAAAAATATATGGTCTGAATTTCAAATGTATTTGTCCAACCTTCCGGCACACTAAGCTGTAATTACTTCAATCATACACCGTTGTTTGCCAAACCTGTGAGAATGTAATGTATCATATATATATACTGTTTCTCTCCTGGCCAGTCCTATAGTAATGTAACTCAAATGTCTGAATATATGCTAACATGTTGACATGTAACCTAATGTACTCCGATATGTTTGCCAATAAATAAAAGTTTTTTAAAAAATGAATCAAGAGAAGCAAGTCTTGGTTCCAGGGGTTTATTCCGTTCTCCTGAGTTCTCCATTAACGCCAATGTTGTAACAGTTCTTGATGTCTTTCTTGATTTATAATACTACTATGTGGGTTCTTCAACACTATGCCAGTGATTTTTGGCCTTACAATTCTTTGTGTCTTTCTTGTTGCGCAACAGTCCTTTCTGTTACAAAGCTCCTTAGCCTTGTAGTTCCTTCTTTCAAAAGTTCCTTCTTTGACTTGACTTCAACACAGTCATTTCTTGGGACTTCTTATGAACTTGTGACTGCCTGGTTTCCTCGCCTGCCAGGTCTTCTCACATTCATAGGTAAACGGTTCCTCTTTTAGTTCCACAATTGCATATATCTTATTTGGGTCAGTATGTCTGGTTGTTTCAACATTTTCTCTTGGTTTCCCCCAAATATACATTTCATAATCTCATATATGGCTGGGGCTCGTATTTGCAGTATCCCTTCTTGGTTTGCAAACAATCTTTTCAATGTCTGTGTTTCTGTGGCTTTAACATTTATGGTGTTTCGCGCAGTCGCTGAAAAGCCCCAGGGTCTCCACTTTGCTTTGGTTGACTCAACAGCTTTTTGTGGCATCTTAGGTCCCGTTCACCCTTATGCTGGAAGCCTTTGTCACCCATGAGAACAGAGCCGTGAACCAGTCCTCATCTTCAGCTTCAATAGTTTCCTGGACAATTGTTGTCTGCAAATGTTGCAGGGAATTTATCGCTTCTGTCAAGCTCTCATTCTGCTCATCATGTGCCGGTGTGAACATGCAACAGCTTGAGCCAATTTTTGCACAAACATCTCCCTCCATGGTAGTGAGGTGGTTGAGGCCATATCTATTTTGGAAAGTCATCAATCTGATAGCTCTCAGCTTATCCTTAATTGCATTGAGCCCTTTTCAGGGGTATTTATGGCCTACAGTAACGCCCATCTTGTTATCTGCAACCATTTGGCATGTGCTGTCATCTGCAAGCCAGGGGCAAGAAGAGACACAAAAAACATTGATGACTTGCTAACCAACCTGTGTTCAGATGGGATACTGTGCAGTGAGTCATTAGATTTCTTTGAGAAATAATTATCTTGTGTTGGGCATTGTGATCTTTCATATCCTGTCTCCTTCTGGTCACTTTTTAACCATAGGGTAGTTTGCTATTTGTACCACATCGCTTTGGGGGACCACCAGTGCCGGAGCATGTATCTCTGCTACTGAGCAGATGCCACCCCATTTTGGCAGGAGCTGCATATAACCCCATGAACCACAGGCCCAATAGTGGTCCCTTAGTACTGCTCTGCCTACTTTCATGCCTGGCATATCCATGATGCGTTTACATCCCACATTGTTCCCTATCTGCACTGTGCCATTATTTCTGAAAAACAACGATGGATTTTCTAACCTTGTTATGTGTACTGGCCCTTCTTCATCCTCTACCCATGTCAACAGTCTGGCATATTGTTTCTATTTTTCTATGCATTTTGTATTAGTATTTTCTACAGGATACCATGAGAACCCTAAAAGGGCATTTGCTCTTTACCCCATTATCCCTTCTACCCGACCCCTTGAGGTAAACACCTCTCCTGTTATGTGTAACTGTGATCCATCCCAGCAAAAGGGTATCTCTTTTCCTCGATTGTCAGTTCATCTAAACAATCGATGGGCAGTTACTGCTACTTCTCCCTTTTGTGGCCCGACAATGTATATTTCATCAATTTATTCACCATTGTCTTTTCCTTCATAAAGCTATCTTCATAAAGGGAATCTGCTTTTATCACCCATTTTAAGGAAGCCAAACTTCTCTGGAATTGTCTCGTTGTTTTGCATAATGCAATGTGAGTTAATCAATGTGCTTTGTTTATTGGTATTTCCTCGGCCACAAACAATCTGGAGACATTCAAGGAGTACAGAAGGAGCGAGCAAACGAAGCAGTTTTCATCAGATTTCTCTCTTCCCACCTTAGTCATATCCCTGTACCAAAAGTTGTTTATTTTCTGAGTATGACCTTGGAAAAGTCTCAAAAGAAATGAGTCATTAACTACTTCTCTTTTCATTCCTTCATTCATGTTAGCTTCTACATTGGAAGCATTACCACTAAAACATCTTACTTCTATTGTATAGGCAAACCAAAAATAACAATAGGAAAAGAAAAAAGCCCCAATCATGATATTAGTGGAGTCCATCTTCTCAGATATCTTTCTCTTCACATTTTGAGATATCAAAGTGACAGAGTCTTTAGCTATTGAGAAATACATTCTTGGCATTGAGGTTTCACGTGTCACATTGCTAGTCCGCTCTCACACTCAGCCTCATCTGCGGCCTAGGCACCTCTTTGCCTTCTTCTGGCTCCTCTTCGTCCGACAGAGGGGCCGCTCCTCGAAATCTTTTGACATCACCTTTATACACCCATGCTTTCTTTCCACGCACCTTTACTGTGGTGGGGGTTGCATAATGGACAGTAAATGGGCCATCAAATCGTGGCTTGTGCCCCTTAGGGTAAAGTTCCTCACATAGATTAGATCACTTGGTAATAATAGCAAAGGGGTTATTACAGCATTCACATCTACAATTCCCTCTCTGTTATGGCTGGTTGCTTCATGGCCCCCCTGCTGCACCTTGATCTGTTGAGAAATCAATGTCAAACATTTAGTCATGGCAGTTAAATAATCATGCATCCCATCACCTAGCACAATAGCTGAACTCTCTGCATCTAATCAAGAATGCGTGGGAGGATTAATGGGGACAAGAATCCTTCTGCCATCACTATTTCATGGGGCGTGAGGTGGTGGTCTGAGCCTGGCTGGTTGCGTAGGGCAAAGAGAACAAGGGTAAGGTAGTGCAACCAATTTTTGTTTAGTGTACCTCTTCATTTAGCAAAGAGTTCCTTCAACAGGGCGTTTAGATGCTCCACAATACCGCTGGCCTGGGGTGGTAAGCAGAACAAAGCTTGTGCTTTAATGCCAAGCAGGGATGTCACTTCAGAAAATATCTTATTTGCAAAGTGTGGCCCATTGTCTGACCACAACACTTCACACTCTCTCCATCAGGGAATCACCTCACATACGAGGAAAATAGCAGCCAGCTTGGTGTCTGCATGGGACCATGGTTCTGCTTCTATCCAGCATGAAAAGGGACACACAACCACAATCATATAATGGTATCCATTACGACTTTGGAGCATATTATCTATATGCAAATGCTGAAATGGACCTGTAGGGCGGTGTATTGCTCCTCTCACCGTTCTCAAGGTATTCCCAGCAGTATACTGCCGGCATGTGGCACAATTAACAATGAAGTACATAATGTGTTTATGCAGGTTTGGAATGAACCACTTCTCTGAAATATCTGCTGTCTGTGGTGTGCGTCCCTGCAGATCCACTATTTGTGTCAATGGTAATGCACTGTAGCCCTCCTGTACCTTCATGTTGAGCTTTATTTTGTGTGGTGCTATTGCTATATCGGCTATTTGTGGGAAATATGCTGCTCTTTTTGCTTCTGCATCTGCTGGATCATTGCCACTGGAAATCAAGTATTTGCCTCTAGTGTGGGCTGTGCACTTCACCACGGCAGCTGCAATGGGATATGCCAATGCTCTAGTAATCTTCCCATTAATGCAGCATGCTGTACTGGGGTGCGGTCTGCGCGCTGGAAGTCCCTCCTTCTCCACCATGACAGTCCTGAGTGTACCGTAGATGTCCCATACGCAGAGTCTGAATATATTGTCACTAGCTGGTCCTCGTGCTCGTCGAATGCTAATATCATCACTACTAGCTCAACTGCCTGTGCTGAAAAACGTGCTGATAATCTGATACATGCCACCATTTCAAAATCATCACCCCTACTCCTCATCACTGCTGCTCCTGAATGCCTCAATCCTGTGCCCTGATCTATCATTGATTAACCATCCATGAAGACCACCTCTCCCCCCTCTAAATTGGTTTCTTTTACTGAGGCTACATCATCATGTATGTCTGTGTATGTAGAGCAGTCATGAGCCCATTCTCCTCCCTTCTGGTTAAGCAATCAATTTCACAGGATTCACTGTGCGACATCCAGCAATATTGATCGCAGGATTGGACAGTATGACCTTGTATCCAGATGCTCGCTGCTTAGCAAGCGTGGATGTGGGTTTCTCAAGAACGGCAAACATGGTGTACTCCACATACAAAGTTACTGCACAGCGCATCATTATTTAAGAAGATTTCTCTATTGCAAAGGTCGCTGCAGGCAGTTCTTGTTCACATGGGAAATTCCCTCTCATGACTGGATCTAAGATCCCACTGTAATATGCCAAGTGCTTGTGTCTCACTGCGTGAGGACAACCGTCACCACGTATCCATTTGCATGTGAGAATAAATACAATTCTTCCTTGTAATCTGGTATCCCTAGCACTGGGGCTGTACTTATTGCTTCTGGGCCTCAAATACATTGATCATCCCGTCTGTCCACATCATGGGGCTTTTCTCTTTTGGAGCTTCCTCAATCCTTCTAAAAGGGGCCGAACATACGTAATGTAGTCAAAGACCCACACCCTAAAATAATTACATAGTCCCAGGAATTGGTGGAAGACTGTTACTGGACAGTGTGTCTTTGCAATTGCCTCTACTCTGTCAGGTGTCATCCTCCTCTCTTCCTTTGATATTATCTGGCCCAAATATAATACTTCTTACTGACAATACTGCAATTTTTCCTTGTAACCCTTCTCAGCCAATACTGTTAATAACGTTACTGGGTCTGTCCTGCACTCTTCTTGTGTGGAGCTGCACACTAACAAATCATTGACGTACTGTATAATTGTACTGGGCGTCTGTGTGTTTCCTAGGTCCATCTGTAGCACTCTGTAAAAGACACTGCGGAACTCCCAATAACCCTGTGGGACCCCCAGTCTTGTGTTTTTCAGTCCGATCCCGCAATAGAAAAACACAGATATTGAGAATCAATGTGCAATGGAATGGGAAAAAAAAAGCATTTTTTGGATCAATCACTAGAACATGTGTGGCTTTTGGCTGTATATTACACAGAATCATAGCCGGGTTGGGCACAACTGCAAACTCTGCCTGTATAATATTGTTTAAGGGGTGTACATCTTGTATGAATCTCCAAGAGCCCCCTTTAGCTTTTTTTACTGGGTACCACTGTCATCTTGCATGAGGATACAGATGGCACGATGATTCCTTGTCACATCAAGGCAGCAATCATTTCATAACTGCCTTCATCTGCCTCTCCTGACATAGGATATTGTCTAACTCAAGGTAAAATTGCTCCCTCCTTCAATTTTATTCTTACTGCTCCAAACCCTTTCAGCAGACCTACATCAGAAGGGCCGCCAGTCCCTTGTACACTTGGCACTTTTGCCAAACCTTGCTGCAACAAAGATACCTTTTTCGCCAACAGTATTATCTGAGGTGTTTCACTGCACTGTATTTGCAATTGGTATGGAATTGAAATGTATTTTGAAAATCACTTAATCATCTGTATCGCTGTCTTCAAATAGCTCATCTGTCATGTCGCTCAACCGCTGTGTTGATTCCACTGCTATGGCTGTACATCAGTTAACATCTTTGTCCCATGCAACACTACTCTGTGTGCTCGCACCACTGCAGCTTCTAAATAGATCGTTATGATCTCCCCTTCTGCCACATCTGTGGGTACTTCTGCTCTGAACAGAAACTCTGTGGGTAATCTTAACAATTTATCTTGTATTCGCTACAGTATAATATATGTATACTAGCAACACCTGTACCCCATAAAGGAATAATTCGGAGTTTAGGGGTATCCCTCATAATGCTTTCCACCCGTGAAATTCTCACAGGAACTCTTCCATTTGCATAATGAATGTCTATTGTTGATGATATTATCCCTTCCTCATTAAATTAAATTGTCTTGTTTAATATACTCATTAAGTCTCTTCTCAATATGTTAACCAATGTCATTTCGAGAAAAGCAATGGCACAGCCATCGTATATTCTACCACTGTTATAGGTAGCTCTTATGTGACTAGAACCTTTGTCATAGCCCCAGAGAACCCTTGTGCATCTGTTGTTATTTTTGACAGTGCAAGCCCTCCTTCCCTGACACAAGATCTCATTGCCACTGTGTCGACCAAAACAGAAAATGCCCGATCCCCTTTTGTTACCCCCATCCGGGGGGGTTCCTCTTCCAGGTCAGGAGTTACTGATAGCACTGGACACATTAAGCTTCTCTGTGGGCTGTCCTATTGGGGTAAATGCTCTTCCCAGTTCCTTTAAAGGGGTTCCCTCCCACCACTGTCACACCCCCTGTCGTGGGTACTGGAGTTTTTGGCAATATTTTCTTGTCCCGCTGTCCAGGCTGTTGTGTTTGCATTTGTAATGGATTCAGTGCTTGTTGCGGCAGTTGTAACTGCTGCACCTGTGGCGTGTGCTGCTGTGGTACCTGGTGTATCCGCGGCTGCGTCTGTGTGTCATCTTGAGGGAATGATTGTTGTTGCATTTATTGAAATGTGCCCTGCTCTTGCTGTGTCTGTACAAATGATTGCAGGGGAAATACACCCCTCCGCCCCTATTGGAGGGTTGCTGCCACCCTTTGTTCATTGCCCCTTTGCACGCGCATAATGCCTGATCTTCCCACACATCTAACACTATGCTCCAAAACCTCCAAATCGTAGTCCCGTCCCACCAAAACCTTCTCCATATCGACCTCCAAAACCATGCCCTCTTCCCCTCTGTGCACACCTCCTCCCTGGGGAAATAGCTACTTTCTCCTCTTCCTCCCAAATATCCACTCACCTCATGCTGTTGCTATGCCTGCCCATAATTTTCACACCAACATTTGTTATCATCACTGCCTTTACTGTTATCTTTGACAATCTCTTTTGCACCAATTTAGCTTCCTCTCTTTGCCTGCCTTCTACCTTGTTCGTTTCCTCGTTTCATTTGGCAATAATGGACAATATTCAACTGTATCTCAGGCCATTGTTTAATTTCAATCCCTACAATGTTCTTAAGTTGTTTCTGCATTTCTTTGGAAAGACCATGGCATAAAATGTGACAAAATGTAGGTATATTTTTGTTCCAGCACTCCTTGGTTTCTAAAGGCCACTTCGCTGGTATTTCTAGAATATATGCAGCTGGATCCTCATCTATTCTAATTTTGCGTGTCATAACGCACTCTTTCTGACATGATTGGGTATTGCACCCTCAATGCCCTCTAAACGTCCATTCTCCAATTGTTAAACAGCAAACCGCTATGAGCATTATTTTGTGCTGTCACATCGGGATAACCTGCCCTTTTCCATATATCATCAGATTGCTCTCCCAATATCGAAGCGAGTAAACTCTTCATGTTCCACTACTGCCAGTATCATTCCTGCCATCCTTTTCTCCAACTCATAAATCAACTCTCCTGCCCCTGATGTTAATGATGGTAAGTTAGCCATTACATTGTTTTTGTCTGTTTGGGGCCACAGTATATATGGAGATATCCCCCACCCCTTTTGAAGCAATGGTAACTGCATCATCCCTGCTTTGCGTACGGGTGCAACCGCATCCTTCGTCCCTTTTGATGTTATCGCTATACGGCTTACTCACCGGCCTGGCAAATGTCTTAATCTGTTCACATATGGTGTTTACTTTCTTGAATTTATCGGGAGAAGCTCTGGGAGCGATGGCGCCCCCCTCCATAATAGCTAGTCATCCCGCAAATCTATAAGTGGATACTCTGGTGTTTCGGGTGCACCTGTTTGAGGCGCTTGTATCACCTCCTCTTCATCTTCCTGTATCTTTACCTCTCCCAATATTTTGTTGCTGACACTTCAAAAGCCTTCCCTCCCATACACTCCTCTTTCTATCTCATCTATTATGTTCTCCTTCTCTGTCCTCTGTCACCCTTCTGCTAATACTAGCATTAACCTCCCTCCTGCAATCGTCTCTCCTGATCATCCTCTCTTTCCAGTGCTGTCACGTTGTCATTGCCAGTCTTCTGTCCATCTATTTTGAATAATATTTGTCCTCCTACCCATTTGTCTGGTGTGACTGTAGCTTGTTGTTCCCTTCCCTTTATGCCGTACACCCTTTTGAACTCTTCTTTCGCTACTTTTATCTGTGCTTCTAAACAGCACCGTTTATAGTTTTCTACTCGTGTTGCTAATGTGCTTTTCGTGCCACCTTCTTTTCCTTTTCCTTAGTATTACCTTCCGCCTCTGGGGGCACATATCAGGAATTACTGTAACCTGCGGCAGTTTACAACAGATATAATCCTGGCACGGTTAAGTACGGAACACATGGGTGAGGGGGAGGAGGTGCTGTGAGCTACATACTCCCTTACTGTCTCTTCTGCCTAAACTGTCTTTTTTTATCTGCTCCTCCTCAAACATGTTTCATAAATTGAATATGCTGATTGATTTATTTTTTGTTTGCTTGTTAGGCGCCTATAGAATAAGAATATACTGTTTCAAAGAGCCCACAGGGCAGGGAGGGTACATTAGAATACAATATTAAGAGCTGAGAAGAAGAGGAAGAGGGACAAACCTACTATGCCTTGTGAGTATTCAGAATGTGCAACTGCAGAAAGGAAGAGAGGGGAAGTGCTGGGGAGTCCGCTTAGAGAGCCATGGAGGAAATGCTAGCAATGTTGAGTGCTACACGGCCAGAGCCGCGGGAGGAAGTGCAGGTCTCCAGAGAGGAGGGCATGCAGATGCAAAGTGCTGTGGATAGACATGAACTGGGAGTAATCGGTGAGGGAGGTCAAGGCCCAGAAGATGCATAAGGGCCAAGGACACCAATTCAGCAACTGTGGGACTAGCAGAGGAGAGAAGGTGGGAAGGAGGAGGAAAAGAGGAAAGTCTTAAGGAGGTTCCGGAATTTGAGAAGGTCCAGCTCAAGGCCCAGGGGGAGGCTATTCCAGCCCGCAGAGTAAAGTGAGGGGCCCCCGCCCTCTTTTTAGCAAAATGCTTTACACACAAAGAGTTGTTGCCAGAGGAGCGAAGAGGTCTAGTGCAAGAGTATTTAGTGTGATAGTGTTGAAGATAGTGTGGTCCCTGGGCTCAGACAGTCTTGTGGATGATGCAGAGGGATTTGAATTCAATCTGTGCAGCGACCGGGAGCTAGCAAAGACTTTTTAGAGCAGGAGAAATGCAGTCCCTGGGTTTAAAGCCAAGGATAAGTTGTGCTGCTCTATTCTGGATAAACTGAAGGGATCGCAGAGTGGAGTAAGGAAGATTCAGGAGAATGCTATCACAGTAGTCAAGTCTAGAGAGAACCAGGCCTTGAGTCACATTGAGCCTCTGGCGGAAATTGAGAAAAGGTAGAATTGCTTTGAGAAGAAAGAGCTGGTAGTTGGACATCTTGGCAATATCCTGAGTGTGAGGGAGGAAGAAGAGAGTAGTCTAAGATGATCCAGGGTTTCTGGCTTCAGTTGAAGGAGCAGGAGGAGAAGCCAAGGAGGAAGGCCAGAGTAAAGGGAAGAAAGAGGGAGCAGGTGTCCCAATTGGAAGGATCTCAGTTTTACAGGCATTGAGGCAGAGTTCATTGGAAGCCCACCAGGACTGGGTGGCAGAAAGGCAGTCAGGGATGATGGAGGGTGCAAGAGGGTCAGCAGAGAGTCTGAGGAAGAGCTGTGTGTCATCTCCATAACACTGGAAGTTTCAGAAGGAGGAGATGAGGCGTGCAAGGCGAGCAAGATAGATGTTAAAGAGCCAGGAGGAGAGAATAGAACCCCGGGGGGTGCCACAGGTGGAGATGGAAGTAGGAGAGGAGAAGGTATCAGGTAATAATATCGCCATATATATGGTCGCCGTAAATAATATCGCCGGGAAAATGTCGTGGCAATATTATTTGGGTGACCATATATATGGGGACAGGGGCAAAAAAAATGTAAAAAAGAAAAATGAAAGTTTGGGGGCTGCAGGGGTGTCCCCCGCATGTTACATGCAATAATGTCGCCACAAAAAACTGCCATTTTTCGGCGATATTTTTGCAGATTTTTGTGGCGACAATATCACATGGGACCGAGGAGAATGGGCCCAGGATGACTTGGGAAGAATGGTTAGTGAGTGAGGAAAGAGGACAGCCAGTCCAGTGCCGGCTCCCAGATACTGTGTCAAATGCAGAGGAGAGATCAAGAAGTATAAGGACTGCTGCAGAGTTGGAGTCACGAGAGGTGAGCAGTTCTTCAAAGGTGTTCAGAAGAGCAGTTTCCATGCCTTTGGATGCTCGGAATCCAGATTGATGGTCATGGAGGCAACCAACAAGTTCAGTGTAAGAGTTAGGTTGGGGCAAGGCCAGCTTCTTGAGAAGCTTCCCAAGGAAGGGGGTGATGGAAATAGAGCGATAGCTGGCAGGGAAGTTAGGGTCAGAGGAAGGTTTTTTCAGGAGTTGGCGCACAAGGGAATGCTTTAGGGAGTGTGGGAAAGATCCTGTGGTAAAAGAGTGATTGCAGAAATCAGCAAGAGCAGGGGCAAGAGAGCCAATGTTATCCTTGATGTGGAGACTTGTTTAGAAGAGACCTTCATGGAGCAGACAACTCTGGTTACTTCCTCAGGAGTGACAGGTGAGAAAGAAGAAAAGGATGAAGGAGCGGTGTGGGGGAGGGGTGTGGAGGGGGCTGTGGGATAGGATGTGGGGGAGTGTAGAAAGGGAGGTCAGAATGTCCTTTGTTTTGGTGGCAAAGTGTGAGGCCAATGCATTGCAGAGGGCCTGTGAAGGAGAATGAGAGGAGACTAAGGAGGGGTTGGCTAGTTCTCTACAGAGTTTGAAAAGTCCAGCTGAGTTACTGGATGCGCCGGAGACCTGTGCCAGAATGTGGGCTCTTTTCGTGGCACGGATGGCGAGTCTGTATTGCCTTTGGAGCAGGCGGCAGGCCAGTTTGTGAGAGGATGCGCCTAGGGTTAGCCACTTCCATTCTGCTGCCCTGCAATTTTGTTTCAGGGCTGCAAGTTCAGAGTCGTACCAAGTGTTAAGCTTTGAGGCAGGTTTCAGATGAATCCTGATGACTGGGGCAAGAATGTCAAGGGTGTTGGTGATGGGCAGGTGTAGGTTGCTGAGGGCAGAGTCAGAGGTGGGAGGGTGAGGGGGTAGGTAGGTGGAGCGAAGGCAGCCGCAGTCACTCGTTTCATCGGGCTGGTGTCAGTGAACAAGATTGGTGCAACTTTTTGGGGGGCGGTAAGGGAGCCAATGGGACCCAGGTGAGAGGAGGAGTGTGGTCGGTCCAGGATAAAGGAGTGACTATTGGGGGGGCGAGAGGTCTGAGTGTCTGAGGGCATCCAGAGTGTGTCCAGCTGTGTGGGTTGGCCCAGAAGGGAGAATGGAGAGGGAAAGCGAGAAGCAGAGATCAGTGAATAGAGTGGTCGAGGAGTCAACAGAGTCCAATTGAATGATAAAGTCACCCAGGAGGAGAAGGTTAGAAGTGGAAGCAAGTATAGAAGAGCAGAAGTCAGCCCATTCAGAGGAATAGAGAGACAGCGCCTGGAGGACGGTATATGGCAGCAGTGGTCAGGGTGGAGGTGGGAGAGGTGACCAACTTGCAGACCAGTCTTTCAAAAGAGGAATATGTCTGGGTAGATAAGATAGAGGCAGGGACCCACTCAGGGAAAATTAAGGCAACCCCCTGCCCCCGCCAGTGCGGTCAAGTCGAATCTTGGAGATGATCTTGAATTCAAGAGGGAGGAGGGAGTTAAAGGCAGTGACTGAGCTGGCATTGAACCAAGTCTCGGTAAGCGCGAGAATGTCAAGGTCAATGTCTTCAAGAAGGAGACAGATGTCAGAGGAGTGTTCGTTGGCTGAGCGGGCGTTAAGAGTCGCAAGGTGGAGGTGGTCAGTGCTTTTGAAGGTTTTCTGAGGCATGGTACACCATTCAGAGGAGGGGGAATAGAGTAGAAGGGGAAGATGCAGACGAGGGAATGAAGCTGAGAGAATGCAGGAGCATACTTGCCAACCCTACCGATTTAGGCGGTAGGATACCGCTTTTTAAGCAGTCCTACCGCCTACCGATTTTTTGACACCAAATACCGATTTTTTTGGTAAAAAAAAGAATTTTTTTTTTTTTTTTTTACATTTTTTTTTTTTTGCCCACGCCAGCTCGGGGGAGTCTTTCAAGGGCTCCCCCGAGCTGGCGTACCGGGAGAATGCCCGGCATGCAGGCTTTTAATGTCAAAGGCACCCACGGCGGTAGGCCAAAGCACCCCTCCGCCGCGGGTGCCTTTGGCAAAAGGCGCCATTAGCCCCCCACCACGCCAACTCGGGGGAGTCTTTCAAGGACATCCCCGAGCTGGCGTAGCGGGAGAAGGTGCAGTATGCAGGCTTTTAATGTCAAAGGCACCCACGGCGGTGGGCTAAAAGCGCCCCTCCACCGCGGGTGCCTTTTGGCCAAAGGCGCCATTAGCCCCCCACCACGCCAGCTCGGGGGAGTCTTTCAAGGACTTCCCTGAGCTGGCGTAGCGGGAGAAGGCGCAGCATGCAGGCCTTTGATGTAAAAGGCGCCCACGGCGGTGGGCTAAGGGCGCCCCTCCGCCGCGAGTGCCTTTCACAAAAGGCGCCATTAGCCCCCCACCACGTCAACTCCGGTGAGTCTTTCAAGGACTCCCCCGAGCTGGCGTGATGGCAGAAGGCGTGGCAGGCGCCTCATTGTCATTGAATGCACGCGCGGCGGCGGGCTCATTCAATGACAATGGGCTGCTGACGCGCCCTATTCCTATCATTACCTCCTCGCCTGACTATTTTTGAAACTTTAAGATTCCTACAGATTTTTGGTCACAGAATGTTGGCATGTATGCAGGAGGCGGTCAAAGATTAGGAGGTTTGGTTGTGGGCACTGAACCAGGATGGTGCTGGTGTGATAGACATTAACAAAGCAACAAGAGTATGCGAAGCCCGGCAAGAGGACTTCCCACTTGGTTACATCGTTAATAGAAGAGTATGAGGAGGGAGAGAGAGTGGAGAGGAGATGGGGAGTCCAGCGATCAGGAGAGGGGAAAGAGAAAAGGATATCAGTGAAAACCTATCTACAGGAAGCACTGACATAGGTGTCTGCAATGGGAAGTCCCGGGTTTGCACTCAGGATATCTTTTTTGTGCTTTTTCTTACAAGACTTGGAGAGGGATGGGGGATAGGAGACAGTGTAGCAGTTACAGAATATAGGACAGATGGAGAGAGCCATACGAAGGCAGAGGTTTAAGTCAAGGAGTGTGAGAGTACTGCACAGTTCTGGCTAACTCACTAAGAGGCCTAGTAGGTTGCATGAGAGAGAATGAGATGGAGCTCAGGGAAACAGAAGCACCCACATTCGAATGTAAGTAGCACACCCCAGAAAATGATTTTAAATACAGAAAACACTGAATAGATATGGTGCACAGGGAAACAGAAGCACGGATATACATGCATGAAAGAAGTAAATGTAGTAAAAAGGAATGATATTAGTTAAGCTAATGAATTGAGAGTACAGCATTAGCAATGCCTCTGGAGAGTTAGAAATGGTAGAACAGCCAAACTCACATTAATTACTGCAGGGATCGTAGGAGGCCTTTGATCCAGAGACAGAAGAGCAGTCCAGGAATTAGTCTGGGGGATGCAGCATAGTTAGATTAGACATTTATATTGCTCTCCAGGCCCTCCACGGCACGGACAGGCAAAAGACAGGCTACTTAGAAAGTGGGCCTTTGAAACGGCACCCGGCTATTCGCCTTCTGGCTCCTGATTGGCTAGAAATGGAGCAGGCAGGCCAATCAGAGTGAGGCAGGGCTAGGTAGCTGAGCCCTTGGTGCTTGGAATAATAAAGTGCCCATTTTAAAGGTGCAAAGAAGACAAAGGCACTACTTGGCCCACTGCCCAAAAACACAGCAAGAACCAGAACATGGTGGAGAGGTGTGTAGAAGCAAAGAAGTGAAAGCCAGCTCTGTAATTCCTTTCCCTCATGTGTGGCGTGCAAATATGTGTGCATTTGTTGCAGCAGATGCTTTGAGTGTGTCCCTCCTTGAGGCCATGGCTGCACCATTTTGCCTGTTGTGTCTTTTACCCATTGTATATGATCTCTAAGTATATTTTCCTGTACTGGGGAAGCGACTTGCACAAATGAGCAATGGGGGTGTCTGCCATTTTAATAATGTAAAAACTCAACTTACCTATACATTTCAACAATCGCTGTTTCAACACACTTTCACCGTTCATTTCCTTTTTTTCACCCCCTTCCTCACAATGCTTTACAATTTCAACACAATGTTCTCCCTAACTCACGCCAACAATAGACAACCTCAATCTATTCCATACTTGCCTCCAAACAATCCTAACTACTACTCTACTCAAACACAAAAGCACCTCCACCGTCCTATTATATATTAAGGTAATATCAACAACGAAAATCAAATAAAATCTATTATTTTTCCAAATTTGTCTTTTATTGAAATCTCGATTAACATAATAAGAAATCAACATCAATATAACATTCAAAGTGGGAACATCAAAACTTCTTTTCTTATTTTCGTTTCTAAACACCCCCCAAATAATAATAAGGTTAACAAATAATATTAATAATTTATTCCACAGAGTGTTCCAGTATACTTCTATGCATCTCGAATCTTCCCCGAACAGTCCCATCCCTCGCAGGGGTCTCCGTCTGTATAAGTTGCATTAATTTTGAAATAACTGCTTCAGGGTCTGTGGCCTAAAAAACATGTGCTCCTTGTCTTGCACAAACTCGAAGAATTGGGCACAGGTTTGAGAGAATCGAGCCATGTTTTCCGTGATATGTGCAGTCAAGTTTTCCATAGCCACTATTTCGCATATCTTAACCCACCAGTATGACGGGATTGGCCCCACAGATGTTTTCCAAAAGCATGCTCGATTTAGTTTAGCTGCCAGCAATAGTTGTGTTATGTGCTCTGCCCTGGGACCTGATGCAGGAAAAATACCATCATCGGGCACATCCCCTAGTAACATGATACGAGGGCACATAAGGGGGTAAAACCCCCCGGATACCTTTTATCTTCGACCTGATGTCTTGCCAATATGGTTGACTTGTAGGACAAGGCCACCACATATGTATGAGATACCCCAGCTGCCCACACCCATGCCAACAACGGTGTGGATATTCAGGTAGGATTGCATGCAATCTCTGTGGAGCCATGTACCGATAACATTTTTATTGCACACTCCTTGGACATGCTACACCTGGAACCTTTTTGTGCTTCTGCCCATATTTTCTGCCATGAATCCATTGGGATCTCGTTACCCACAACTTTTCTAACAGGTGATAACAATTTTAGATTTTTCAAAGGTTTTGTCCCTCTGAGGCCTGGAGTTCAATTCCTATGGGGAGGTGTGTACCTGCCTGAATAACTCAGTCACTAGACACCCAATGTCTAATTTGGAAGTATCTAAAACGTTCTGTTTCAGGTAAGGTAAACTTTTCTTTACATTCTATGAATGCGAGGGGATTTCCGTCTTTGTATATGTCCCTGAGTCACAGGTTCCCAAGTGATTCCCATTGTGCAAAGATTCCTTTCGCTATTTCTGGGGAGAATTCTGAATTCTGTAACACTGGTCATAAAAGCTCAAGCCCTGTTTTAACCCCCAATTGTGTGCAAGCAATACCCCAGGTAATAAGAGTATACCAGGTGGAATCTGGCACGAGATGCCTGGCAGATTTTGGTAGGAATGGCAGAAGGGCTAGAGGGAAGAAGGTGCAGCCGTGCTCTATTTTCCATTTCGGGCGCCCGTCATCTAGCGCCCATTCCAACATTGGTGCAATCTGTGCTGCTCGGAAGTAACACTGTATCGACAAGACCCCCATTGCCCCATCCCATTCAACCTCAGGAGTATGTGGTGTGAAATTCTAGGTGGTTTATTTTTTCAATCAAATTGGCCTATTGTTTTCTGTAAGTCTAGAAGGAGAAATGACTTACCGTAATGTTGTTTCTATGGCTTCTTCTCCCACAGATTCTTCATCTGATAGATATTCCCTCGAGCTATGATGCTGCGGAAATTATGTCTTGTTCTGCGTCTGGTCGTCGGTTCCGGATGCGACGTCAGGCATCGTATAAATACCACGTCACTACGTCCCAACCTCAATTACCCCCTTCTTTCTCCACAAGCACCACACGCTGCATAGGAAAACAGAGAGAACAAACGGGCTAATGAGACCTTAAAAAAGAAGTAACTATAAACCTCTGAAGGTGGAACAATTGAACAAACACTACAAGTAATGTTAGAAAATGTTTTGCTTTAAAAATCTGTGGCAGGATGACAGCAAACAGACACAGAGGACCATCACCAAGTCAACGTGAAAGAGAAGATGCGTGCCAACCACCGACTTTCTGAGCGGGGATGGATGGGAGAGGAGATGCAGAATCTGCGGGAGAAGAATCCATGGAAAGAACATTACGGTAAGTAATTTCTCCTTTAATGGATTACCTTTCTTCTGCAGATTTCTCATCTGATAGACTACTAAAGCAGTCTTTGGAGGCAGGCAGAAAGTTATACCAAGAAATTTTGCAGCACTGTTCTGCCAAAACGCGCATCAGATATATGAGCCACATCCAAACTGTAGTGCTTTGCGAAGGTATGAAGAGATGAACATGTTGCAGCGCGGGAAATCTCTTGGACTGGGACACCCCTCTGCAATGCTGTTGATGCCGAGACACCCCTTGTCGAATGGGCCCTGATGCCTGCTGCTAATTCCTTCCCAGCGGACTGGTAGCATTCCTCTATGCAGAAAACTATCCATTGTGATAAAATCTGCTTGGTTATGGGCAGGCCCTTACGGTCTAAGGAAAAGGCCATGAGGAGCTGGTCAGCTCAACTGAAATCAGCTGTCCTGGCAATATAATAACTCAATGCCCTCTTAGGGTCTATACGATGTATCCGTTCCTCCTGCGTACAAGGGTGTGGAGGAGGGTAGAAGACCGGAAGGTCGATGGATTGCGACAGGTGAAATTCTGAAACAACCTTGGGGAGGAAGCCAGGCTTTACCCTGAGTGAAATTTTCTCCCGGAAAAAACACAGGAAGGGTGGCTTATACGATAAGGCTGGTAGTTCACTAACCCGCCTAGTGGATGTAATAGCCACAAGACGGCTGTTTTCAAAGAGCGAATCCGTAAGGGACGAGAGCACATAGGCTCAAAGGGAGCTGTCATCAGAAATGTCAGAACCAGATTAAGGTCCCAATCCGGAACTACAAAGAGAGTTTGCAGAAACTTATTTACAAGGCGTTTCAGGAATTGTGCCATTACCTGGATCGTAAAAAACAAATCTTGATCTGGGGATCTTTTAAACACAGACACAGCTGCAAAATATCCTTTGACTGTGGTGACCTGAAGGCCTGCTGAGGCCAGGGACAGAAGGAACTACATCAGTGGAGTGGTGGGGCAAGAGATGGGGTTGATCTGGCGTTCCCTGTACCACCCCTCAAATCTTCTCTATCTGCATGCATACAAAGATCTTGTAGATGGACTGTGTGCAGCCAGCAACACCTCAAGTACTTCCTCAGAGAGGTTCCAGTCATCATATCTCATCCTCTCAAGAGCCACACATGTAGGTTGAGGGATTCAGGGGTCGGATGGGGTATCAGACCTTCTGACTGCATTAGGAGATCCGGACACAGAGGCAACCACTGTGGTGGACCGATCCAAGAGGTAGGAGTACCACGTTCTCCTCGCCCAGTCCGGGGTGATCAAGATCATGGTTGCTCTCAACCTCTGGAGAACCCATGAAATTAAGGAAATCTGAGGGAATGCGTAAAGAAGAGGGAAGGTCCAATCCTCCAGAAACGTGTCCCTCAGCGCACTGTTCGCTGGGAATTACCTCGAGCAAAACTGTTAGCATTTCCTGTTGCACTGCGCTGTGAACAGATCCACTGCTGGGGTACCCCAGAGAGTGAAGACCTCCTCTAGGATTTCCTGCCACACTTCCCACTCGGGCAAGACAGTGCTCTGTCTACTCAGAGCATCCCCCAGGTTGTTCTCTTTGCCCGCCAGATGAACTGCCGAGACCGAGATCCTGTTCTCCAGCAACCAGAACGAAGCATCACCTACGTGCAGGGGGGGGCAGGAGTGCATACAACCTTGCGTGTTGAGATAGTGTATTGCCACTGTGTTGTCTGTCAGAATGAGGACATGTTTCCCTTGCAGAGACAAGGCGAATGCTTTCAGGGCTAGCCTGATAGCTCGCAACTCCAGCCTGTTGATGTGCCACCTGGCTTCCATCATTGACCAGAGGCTGCTCAACTGCAAATCCTTGCAGTGAGCACCCCAACCCTTCAGAGACGCAGCCGTGACCACTCGGGTCTGAGGCCAAGGAGGCCAGAAGGGTTCCCCCAACCAAGAGACTTGCGGTCTGCCACCTGGACAAGTTGTTGACCACTGATGCAGACCCCCTGAGGAGATCCAAGAGAGCTGAGGTACTGAGCACACTGATCCCTCAGTAGCCATTGCAGAGGTCTCATGCGCAATCTGGCCTCTGGCACTCAAAAAATGCAGGAGGCCATGAGGCCTAGGAGGCGGAGGAAGGAAGCCACTGGTATGGTTCCGGAACAAGCCGACCATTTGGGTCAAGCGGACTACTCTCTCCTCGGGGGCGGGGGGAGGCCTTCCCTACCTGGGTGTCTAGGACTGCTCCGATGAACTGGAGCTGCAGAACTGGTGTCGTGTGGGACTTCTTTAAATTTAGGGAGAAGCCCAGCTTCTGCAGCAGCAGGCAGTTGTCCTCTAAATTGGACACGACCTCAACTGCAGACTTCACTCAGATCAGCTAGTCGTCCAGATATGGAAATACGTGGACCCCGGAAGCACCTTGAACCGATAGTGCATGTCTCCTATGGTGAACCTTAGGAACTTCCTGTGCTTTCGATGGATTGGCACATGGAAATAAGCATCCTGTAGGTCTATCAACACCAGCCAGTCCTGTAGTTCGAGAGTGCAGAGAATCTTTCTCAACGTCACCATCCTGAATTTGTCTTTCCTTAAGAACTTATTCAAGGCCCTGAGGTCCAGAGTAGGATGAAGACCTCCTCCATTCTTGGATACCAGGAAATACCAGAATACCAACCTGATCCTCTTTGTTCGGGAGGTACCGCTTCCACGGCACCCCTCAACAACAGGGCTCTCAGTTCTTCCTGGAGCTCTTGTCCTGGTTGGATTGGAGGTGGGGGCTGTCTGTCAGTGGCTTTCTTACAAACGGCAGACAATAACCCCACTGAATGAGCTGTACAGCCCAGGCATCAGAAGTCATTTCTTGCCACTGGACCAAATGTTCCGTCAACCGTCCTCCAATCGGTCCGCTGTTAGAGGTGAAAATCAAAGCGGTTTCGGAGGCTGGGTCGCCCCCGCCGCTGACGCTGTCTGTTGACCTCTAAAAGCCCCTCTGCCCCTTCCGGAGCGCGAGAAATGCATCTGCCCTTGCCTGGCGGGTCAGAGCTGTGCTATCCTGCCATAAGGAGCATATCTCCTGTGGCCCTGTGTCCCTGTGTCCTAGAGGCAAAGCTAATTGCAGGTTTGACCGGCTGCACAGCTAGGTCTAAGGACATAGAGAAATTTAAGGAATCCAAAATTGCTGCTAAGGAATCATCGGCTTTCTGGCTGAATAGAAGATCGCCCTCAAAGGGCATGTCCAGAAGCCTGACTTGGACATTAGGCGACAAACCAGAGGTTTTTAAATAGGCCTGCCTTGTTTTTTTTGTTTTATTGTTTTTTATTATTTTAACCAACACACAAAACATTACAAACAATTAGGACTTCCATGTTTAAGTTTTACAGCATTACATTACAGAGTACACTCTTCTGTCCTTCCCCCTCCCACCCCATTAACTCAAGCCCCTGTGTCCATATCATCAGCCTGTTCATCTTCAGACGTATCCGCTGCCTTTGTCTCTTCTGTGTCTTCATCACTATGGTCGGCCTGGGGGGGGGGGACCCGCCATCGAGGCAACAAATTGTCTCCTTGCTATCAGGGGTCCCACCTCCCCCCCCCTGCTGACCGCCTCGTACCAGGCAGCCGTTTCTGCCTCTGCCCACTTCATGAGGTCAGCCCACCACATCTCAATTCTTGGCCTGTAGGCTGCTTTCGAGCCCATTGCAATCCTCCTTTTGGCCAGGATGTAGGTCAGGTCCTTCATCTTGCTAATGTGCCTCAGGTTGCGTGGTCTGGGAAAGCCCCAAGCATGCATGCTCAAGCTGAATCCACCTCCATCGTAATCCCTTTCTCTGCCAAGCGCATTTTCAGTTCTGTCCAAAACCTTCCCACCTCCGGGCAAGCCCAAAACATATGTAGCATCCCCGCCTCCTCCTCCCCACACTTAGGGCATTTCTGTATCACTGGGCCTCCACACCTGGAAATTTTGCTGGGGGTCAAATATGCTCTATGAGTGATATATAATTAGATCTGCTGGAGCCTCGCGTTTTGGGACACCTTCTTATGATACTTTTGGGCTCTGTCCCATTGCCCATCCGACATATGTTCCCCCACCTCCTCTGCCCAATCTCGCCTCAGTTGTAACAACTCCTTCCCCACCCTGGATCCCAGTAGCTCATATACACGGGATATTTCATGCCCACCCTCCGAGATGTCATACATCGTCTCGATGGTAGCATCAGGTTGTTCCGCTAGCACTACCGCAGGCCACCTTTCTCGTACCTGTCTGATGATTCTGGAATAGGTAATATGTTGGCCCTTGTGCTCTCCAGTGTTAGCCTCTGAAAGTCCAGCGCCTACCCCTCCTGCCATATGTCCCCAAGAGTGGCCAGGCCCACTGGTTCCCAGTATTTACGGACCCCTTTTATCATTTGTGAATCCTCTCCGCATAGCGCCACTAGTGGTACCTGCATGGAGAGCGGGGCCGGGCATCCCAAGGTCCGCCATGCTCTATGCCACACCTCCCAGCCAAGCACCAGCAGCCTCGCCATTCCCAGTGTCTTTGCCTTAGGCAACCACACGGTCTCTCTAGCTTCAGCCGTTTCCTCCTCAGACAACCACATGGCCACATATTGCAGCTGTCCCGCCAAGTAATACAACTCGAAATTCAGTAGGTTTATACCACCCTTGTCACACGAGTTTTGTAGTTTCCAGAGGACCACTCTATTCCTAGAGTTATGCCATATAAACCCCCTGCACAAGCTGTGAAGTCAGGCGAAGAAGCGCTTGGGGATCACATATGGGATGTTTACAAAGAAGTGTAACAGTCTGGGCAGGACTACCATTTTAATCAGGGCCGCTCTCCCCATCATGGCCAGGGGCAGTCTGGACCAAAATCCCATGCTATTTTTAATAGCTTCAACTGCCTTTTCCGTATTGTGTTTGTGTTCTTCTCTTGTTGTGTGGTAAATGTCCATACCCAGGTATCGGAACGTCTCGGTACGCCAGGGTATTGGCAATACCGGTAGGCTTCTCGGTAGGACACTTCTATATCTCCCCAGGGGGAACAAACTGGATTTCTTGGGGTTCACTGCTATGCCCGAGAGGGTAGCGTATCGTTCTATCACCTCCAGGACATATTATAGGTTCTCCTCTGGGAAGCATAGATATAAAAGTATGTCATCGGCATACAAGGATATAAGATGGGAACCTCCCGCCGTGTGGATCCCTATCTCCCCATATTGTTGTCGGAGGCATACTGCCAGTGGCTCCAACGCTAGGATATATAGCATAGGCGACCAAGGGCAGCCTTGTCTAGTGCCCCTGCTAAATTGCCATTTATCCGAGATAGAAGCACCCATTTTGACCCTTGCAACTGGGGAACTATATAGCATTTTTACCCACCTTAGGTACCCCGGCCCCATTCCATATTCTCTAAGAGTCGCTAGCAGCCAGGGCCATCTCACTGAGTCGAAGGCCTTAACTGCATCCAGCGAAATGATTGCCAGTTCGCCAGGGACCTCCTCTGTTTGGTCAATAATATGGTGGAGTCTCCTATGGTTGTCAGTTATATTCCTACCAGGGACGTAGCCTGTTTGGTCGGGGTGTATCAGTCTTCCGGTGACTCGCTTAAGCCTGTTTGCCAGCACAGCCGTGAGGATTTTGCTGTCCTGGTTAAGCATCGATAGGGGTCTATAAAGCCCACAATGTGTGCTTGGCTTACCTGGTTTTAAGAGCGGGATGATCACCGCCTCCCGTAGGGACTCCGGCAACCTACCACGCTCAAACACCTCATTAAGCATGGTCAGCAGCGGGGGAAGCAGCTCTTGTTTATATGTTTTAAACAATTCGCTGGGGAGCCCGTCCGACCCCGGAGCTTTGCATGTGGGTAGGTGCTGGATAACCATCTCTAGTTCGTCTAAGGTGATTGGAGCATCCAGGTCTGCCCGTTCCAGATCATCTACCGTGGGCAAGCCTATGTCTTCTAATGTGTCCTGGATCTCTTGGGCCTTATCTTCTCCTATGTCCTCATAAAGGCTCTTATCTAAGGAACTCTTCGTTACAAATCTGCCCTTCGTCTCCCCTAATTTCCCTGATCACTGATTGTGATGTTTCACATTTATATAACCAGGCCAGCAATCTGCCCGGCTTGTCTCCCCCGCATGCTGTCTTTCGACATATTGACATATTTCTTGGAGCTCAATTTACATAATCTATCCCAGGGTTTATAGTGATATTTTCGAATAACATTTTGTCGAAAGTCAAAATGTCGAAAAAATAATGCAGAAAAAAAATAATTCAAATGTCTTTTTTTGTTTGTTTTTTGTCCGATATGGGGGGGTTCCCACCAACCCCCTTTTTAAAAAAAATTCTGTTTTAAACCTTTTTTTTAACTTGCGGAACCCAAAAAAACATGTTAATAAAAAAAATAAAGCATTCAAAAAAATAAATGTCGCCATTATTTTTTCGACATTTTTGTAATTTGACCAAATGTTTTCGACATTTTAACCTGACACCCTATCCCAGTGCTCACTGCAGGCTTGTTGTAATAGCCTCACCCTTACCCCATCCTTCCGAGTGGTGCCTCCCTTATGCATTATGTCTTCCAGCTCCCTCTCCATTTTCTGTAACTCCCGTTCTATGCCCCCCTGAGCCCTCTTGATTTTGATATAGCTACGCCCCGCACTACAACTTTGAATGCCTCCCACACGGTTCCCTCAGATTGGACGCTACCGGTATTAATATTGAAGTACTCAGTGATCGCCTCCCTTAGGTCCTCCCGGAATCCCGAGTCCTGCAGGGCCTCCGCTCTGAGCTTCCACGTTGGGATTTGCGCTCTAGGGGGTTGGTGTCACCACTCCAGGATTAAGGGGGAGTGGTCCGAAAGCACTCTAGCCTTATATTCCGCGCTCATCATTTCTCCCATTAACCCAGCCGTAGCAAACACATAATCCAGCCTTGTGTGCAGATCATGAGGTGCCGTGTAGTGTGAGTACTGCCTGTCCGCTGGATGCAGCTGCCTCCAGACGTCTTCAAGTCCAAAATCTCTCAACAGGGCCTGTAACGCCTTTGCGGCCGGGGTGGGTTTGCATAATTTACCATCTGATCCATCCAATTTAGGGTTCAGTGTACAGTTGAAGTCCCCTCCCCACAGGATCATGCCACCCAGCAGGGGGCTAATTTTCCCATATAAAGTCCTAAAATAGGCCGCCGTGTCTTGGTTAGGGGCATATAAGTTTATAATGCTCACATCTTGGTTTTCCAGCATCCCCCGCACTACTATCATCCTACCTTCCGGGTCCCCCGTGGATTGTATCAGTTGAAAGGGTACATGCGGTGCCACCCATATGAGAACACCCCTTGCGTAAGCTGAGTATGTGGCTCCAGTAATGCTCCCCCTCCACTTTCTCCTGACCAACTCCAGTTTCTCCCTAGTAAGATGGGTTTCCTGTAGCAATGCTATATCGATCCTCATCCTTCTCAGGTACATCATCAATGTTACGTTTCAGGTAGCTATTGAGGCCGCACACATTCCAAGCGACCACTCTAAGACTACCCAACACCATTTATGGAGTATCCCGCCTCCCCTCCCAGTTTCCCTCCTGTCCGAAGTGACACATAATTTGGCTCGTCCCCTTCCCATTTCCAACAAACTCCCCCAACTTTAAACCACTGCACACAACCCCATCGCTTCCCCCACCCGCCCCACCCCAACACGTGCCCAGCTCCATCCCTGGATCTCAGGCTCCCCGCGTTTGGTCCTGCCTCGGAATGCCGAGGCCAGGAACCCGGCAGGGTGTCACCGGACTACCGGTGACCTAACTAGACTTCTCGTTATGGGGGTATGAGGGCAGGCTCTGTAAGGCTCCAGCCCTGATATCAAAGTTTCTCGGTGGCAACGGATCCTACATACTTATGGCCCAAGCAACACCCGCCCGTAGGCCATGTCTCAGGCTATATTCCAGTCCCATTGTCCTTGGCTATGACACCCTGGGTTACCCAGACTTCTGCTACTCATCTTCTCCTTCTCCTGTCTGGATATCCGGTTTTTGGGGGCAGCTCTGCGTGTCCAGCCATCCCATAGCATCCTCCGGGGTCTCGAAAAATAAAGTTCTGTTCTTGTGGAACACCTTCAATTTTGCCAGGTAGATCAGCATGTAGTTGTGACCTGATTCACGCAATCTTCTCTTCACAGTCCCAAAGTTCATGCGTCTGCGCTGCACCTGCAAGGTGTAATCCGGGTATGCAGGGATGTGTGCCGACCCCCTTTGTATTTTTCGCCCTTCCGAAAATGTTCGAGAATCTTTTCTCGATCCCGGTAGTTCAGGATCTTGGCGATCACCGGCCTAGTAGGGGTCTCTGGCGGCGGCCTCCTCATCAGGGCCCTGTGCACCCTCTCAACAGCAAACCCCTGGGTCAACACACCACCGGTTATCTCCTGCAGCAGCATGGATTCAATGTACTCCGTGGGGTTCGGTCCTTCAGCTCCCTCCGGCAGACCAACTATGCGGATATTATTCCTTCGGGCGTGTCCTTCTGCCTCCTCAGCCCTACTTTCCAGGTTCCCCACGCGTTGTACTAGGTCGTGAAGTTCCGATTTATGGGTTGCGCAGTCCGCTGTGTTCGGGGCCACCTCTTTTTCTAAGTTCCCTGTGCGTTCCGCCAATGATTGGACATCTTGTCGGAGAAGATTCACCTCCTCTTGCACTGCTCCAACTTTGAGCTCCAGTGCCGCTTTCAATTCGGTCATGGCCAGACCCAGTTTGGTCTCCCAGGCCACATTCAGATCTCCTGGTTCGTGCCCATGGTGGCCGTGCCCCCGACGGGGGTTTTGTCTTTGCTCCTGGCTCCTTCAGCACCCGGTGATGATTTAGAATATTCGTCGAGCGTGGTTTGCTTGCCCTTTGTTCTTAAGGGTTTGTTGGTCATCGTGTTGCAACAAAGGAGTGCGGGCGAGCCCCACAACTTGCAGCCCCCGGGCTTAGTAACGTTTTAGGATGTTATTAATGTTAGGGCCGTCTCCAGGCTGTATAGTGCCACCCGCATCCTCATACCGGAACACTACGCTCCGTGGGCCCCGGCGCCTTCATCACGACCCGGCAGTGCTCATCCTGTCCTCAAAGGTCCTCCTTCGCTGGCACACACGCCGGGCTCGGTCTCGGCTGCGCCTCGCCTGCCTCCTCTCCCTGCGACGCAGCAGTCAGTTTATATGGCCCTTTGTTCACCGTCCGCCATTTTGTTCAGTCCCGAGACTCGGGCTCCCCAAATCTTCCAGCATCCGTCCCACACCCATCACGCCGCGGATCGGGCCCTCATTGCGCTCCAATCGTGCCTCCGACGTTCATGCATCCACAGGTGTGCAGCAGGCTCATGTGGCAAAGGTGAAGCACATTCATGTCCAAGGATCAATGTCGGATCTGCGGGAGCCGTCCTGAAACACGTCCACTCACGCGGCCATGTATCGACCCATAGATCGGCCCACACAGTCGGCGATGTCCAGGCCCGTTCGCAGCGACTGTCTGGCCACCTATTTCCCATCCTCCACTAGCTGTAGGAAGCCTTCGTGCATTTCTCCTTCTGGAAAATAATGAGCAGCATGTTCAGCTGCTGTCCATAGACCAAAGGAGTATTTGGCAAAACCGCTTGCCACATTTGTAGCTTTTCGGACCATGCTACCTGAAGTGAATGCTTTCTTTGCTAATGCATCTACTTTTTTTTTAGCTTCCCTGTCGGGAGGCAGAGTGGATGTAGAAGGTGCAGGTCTAGAAGAGACTGTAGCAGCCTGCATAACAAGCCCCTCTGGGGAAGGTACAGAGGAGAGGTATGAAGGGTCTCCTTTTGCCGGCCTGTACTTCCCAGGAATGGTGGAGCTGACGGGAGGAATGAAACAAGGGTTTTGCCACATAATTGCTAAAGGATCGCCAATGGCAGGGTTTAAAAGCATAGTACATTCTGTGGTGAGGCCTTCATCTAAAGTGTCAGTAAGTTCATAACCTTGTACAGGCGCCACTGATGAATGCAATCCCAGGGTGTTAATAACCCTCTCCACCATAGCCCTGAATTTAGAAGTATTATGAAGATAGGGCTGGGATTGCTGAAATTCAAGGACTGGGGAGGTGTCCAGACCGCTTGTGTCCTGGAGGCCTTGAGCCAGTTGCAAAAGTGGATTCTGGTCGTCAAAATAATCGATCCCTCCTGAACCCAAGTAAATCGGTTCGACTTCCCCCTGGTCATCGGCATCATGATCGCCGAAGATACCTGCATAGTATCGAAAAATTCAGACCAGGGTTGTGGGGTGAATGTTTTCTTGACAACCGTCGACGTCGAGGGTTTGTCTCTCGGCGCTGATATGGTGGATGTCGATCGGCATTGAGACACCATAACGTCAACATCCTTTGATGAAGAGGGCTGATCGGGCTTCCATTGGATCTCTTCCAGTGTCGAAAGATTTATCGGCACTGACATTGTCGGTACCCGGGCACTAGAGTGGTCGGGTATACCGAGCGCCACTCTTGGCTCCGAAGCCTGCTTCATGGGGGGGTAACCCATGCTGATTGCACCATGCTTTTTGAACATTTCAAGCATCGAGTATTTGAAATCCTCCCACTCTTGGCGGGTGGTAAGCCCAGCTGACGGCTTACTTTTATCGGTTGACGACTTGGAGTCCCAACGGTGGCAGTGACGCATTTTCTTCTTTCAAGACGAAGAAGCCTGCTCAAATGGGACCGTTTCTTCTTCCGTCTATGCTCTTTCTCAGGGGCGTGCCCTCAGTTTCGGCCTTGGAAGACTGAACCATCGACCATGCCGGTCAACCCAGAGCGAGTTTTGCAGCTCGATCGCGTAGGGATCTGGGTTGCATTACGCACACAACAGACACCCCACAGTCCCATGCCGAGGCATCAGAGACACAACTCGTGTAGGTCAGTGATGGACATCTTGGTGCCACAATCAGGAATCACTGAAACCCAATATCCGAGCGACAGACATCTCGCGTCGAGGAATTTGAAAAAAGTACAACGTTATCTGCCGAAAATTGCAAGTGAGTCAAGGCTCTGTGTTCCCAAGCAGCATGTTAGCATGCGGAAAAAAGGAACTGAGGTTGGGGCATAGTGAAGTGTTATTTATAGGACACCTGACGTCACATCCGGAGCCCACGACCAGACGCCGAGCAAGACGGATCAAAGGCTGGGTCGAGGTCCACTACGCCCCCTGTTGAAATATTTCCGAAGCAGCATAGCTGGAGGGAATATCTATCGGGTGAGGAATCTGCGGGAGAAAGGCAATCCATTGAAGGTCTCTTTTGGAGATGAGGATTGGCAATGCCTGGAAGGCAAACAGGAATCTCAGTAGAATTGTCTTTTTAATTTCACTGACCCTACCAGCCACAATATGTCTTGGATTCCCCAATGTTTTAAGGTGGCTTTAATCTCCTTCCACAGGTTGGGGATTTTGGCTCCCATAAGAGTTTTAATCCTATTTAGTAATGTGCACCCCTAGGTATATGATATAATTATCTGCACACTTGAAAGAAAAGGCTGATTGCATTGCCATTTGGGTTTCAGGTGGTTCCCCAAGTGCCAGTCCCACCAACTTCTGATGATTAATGCAGAAGCCTGATACCATGAAGAATCTTTCAAGGAGCTCTAATAAAGGCAGGATCTACAGTAGAGGTTTCTGTAGGAAGCAGATGTTCACGTCGACTTACATTGCCACTTTATGTGTGTTACCCTTGTATGTCGGACCCGGTATGTGTGGATTGCTCCATATCATTTGTGCTAGGGGTTTTAAAGCCAAAGCAAAAATTAGGGGACACAACGGGCATCCTTGCCTCTTGTCCCTACCCAGAGGTAGTGAAGCTGTCCTGACTTCATTAACTTTGATTATGGTGAATGGTATTTGAAAATTAGCCAGTATTAGTTTGTTAAAGACAGTGCCAAACCCATAAACTGGCAATAAAGCTTGTAGGAAATCCCATGACATGCTATCCCATGCTTGATGGGCGTCCAGGGAAAGAAGTGACAACCACCCCCCGGAAGTTTTGGGGCCAACGCTATTAAATCAACAACCCTCCGACATCATGAGCCCCTCTATGTTTAATGTACCCCGTTTGGTCTTCGTTGATTAGGTGAGGAAGGACCTCTACCAGCCTTGTGGCTAGGATTTTACTATAGAGTTTGGCATTGATATTCAGGAGGGCTATGGGCGGTAGGAAGTACAGATCTCTGGGTATTTTTCCGGTTTCAAAAGTAGGGTGTTTATGGATTCTTCCATAGATTCCATTATTTAATTCCTTCTCCAAATCGGGGAAAGTAGAGTGGTGAGTTGCGGGATTAGAGGGCCTGCAAGTGCTTTGTAGAATCTGTTGGTAAACCTGTCTGGACCGGGGGCCTTTCCCACTGGAAGGGAACGTATGGCTTGGGCAGATATAGGATTCTCTAGTGCTTCCCTCATATTGTCAAGCATTCGGGGGAGCAGTGCTTGTTAAACAAATTCTCGAGTACGAACAGGGTTTCCCTGACGTGGGGTGGAGACCTTACAAAGAAGTCTTTTATTACCTTCATCTTCCCTGCTTCCATGATCACTCGCTTCCCGCCCTCACCCCGCAAGGCGCCAATATTATTACGAGTTGCCGGTTTCTTAAGTTTAGCTGCTAACAGCTAATTCGCCTTGTTGCCCTTAGAATAGAAGTATTGATTTGTTTTAAGTAGGGACTGTACGCCTTCCCCGTCATATGAGTTTCCAGGGCTTGCCTAGCTATTCTGAGATCCCGTAATGAGCGCCTATTCCCTTCTGTTGCATGCGCCCTCTCTTTCTCTTGTACTACCCCCTCCAGCATAGCCAGATGTAGATTCTGAGTTTTACCCCAGGCCACTGACTGCCTGATGATAACCCCCTTGAAAGACTACCGTCCCTGCATCCCACACAGTTCACATATACATGTTCTCTTTCATATTTTCCTGAAAGTAGTGGACTATAGCCTCTATATGAGCCATAGCAACCTTCTCCGTTAGTATAGCCTTGTTTAAACTCCATGGGGGATTCTGTCGTGTCGTGCCCCAGTCTAGGTCTGTGAGTGCTTTTGGTAAGATATCTATTTCTTTAGCCAGTGGGATGAGGGTGGTAGAGACCAGGAACATGTCTAGTCTGGAGAAATCCCCGTGCAATGCCGAGTAGAAGGTATATCTCCTCTCCCCTGCATGAAAAAAGGAGGAATTACCTTACAGCAATGTTCTTTGTATGGATTTTTCTCCCGCAGATTCCTCATCATGATAGATATCCATCTCCAGCTGTGCTGTTCGGAAACCTTTTCGCCAGGGGGCGGAGTAGACCTCGACTCGGCCGCCGATCGTCGGTCAGTCTTTTCTGGCTCTCGATCGATGGTTCCGGATGCAACGTCAGGCGTTGTATATATACCACGTCACTATGCCCTACAAATCAGTTCCTGTACATTTGTCCCCTTGTGATTCAATGATGCAGAAGAAAACACAGGAGGAGGCCAGCCAGCCATTAAAACATTAACAAGGGTACACCCCAACAGGGTGCCCCCACAACAATGTGTGAAGAAAAACATTTCTTTTTGTTCTACAAAACAGAAAACGGTCATCCCAGAGCCATCACCAGATACCTTCTCGTCTGGACATAAGCGACAACCCACAGAACTTTCTGAGCTGGAACGGATGGAAGGGTCGATGAGCAATCTGCGGGAGAAGAATCCATAGAAAGAACATTATAGTAAGGTAATTTCTCCTTCAATGGATTGCTTATCTCCCGCAGATTTCTCATCATGATAGACTCCCCAAGCAGTTAGGATAACGGAGGAGGGCAGAAAGATTTACACCAGTAGCTTCTGCAGAACCGCGGCCCGCCGAACCTAGCATCAGCTCCCTGTGCAACGTCCAAGGCATAGTGCTTGGTAAAGGTATGTAAGGATCACCAAGTGGCCGCCCGGCAAATATTCCTAACAGGGACCCTTCACTGGAGGGCCGCAGAGGCTGAGACCCCTCTGGTCGAGTGAGCCCCGATGCGTGCTGGAAGCTCCTTGTCTGCCGATTGGTAACACTCAGATATGCACAGGATGATCCACTGTAACAGGGTCTGTTTACAGACGGCAAGCCTTTTGTAGACAAGGAATGGCCTACAAACAATTGGTCCGATTTCCTAAACTCTGACGTACGAGCGACATAGAAACTTAACGCTCTCTTGGGATCAAGGCGGTGGAAACGCTCCTCCTTCGAGGGATGCAGAAGAGGGTAAAAGCCTGGTAAGTCAATGGACTGTGACAGATGAAATTCTGAAACCACCTTAGGAAGGAATCCTGGCATGACTTTAAGAGAGACTTTCTCACGAAAGAACTTCAGGAATGGAGGTTTGCAGCACAAGGGTTGCAGTTCGCTAACTCTCCTGGCAGACGCAATTGCGACCAAAAAGGCTGTTTTAAGGGACAACAACCGCAAAGAACATGAATGCATAGGCTCAAATGGAGCCACCATCAAAAAGGTCAAAACCAGATTAAGATCCCAATCTGGAACAACAAAGGAGGTTGGCGGAAACTTATTGAGAAGGCCGTTCAGGAACTGGGACATGACCAGAATGGTGAAAAATGAACCTTGGTCTGGGGACGTCTAGAACACAGACAGGGCCGCCAAAAACCCTTTCACTGTGGCAATCTGAAGAGGTCAGTGACAGAAGGAACTCCATCACTGTGGTGGTGGGGCAAGAGATAGGGTCAATCTTGCGTTCCCTACACCACGCCTCAAATCTTCTCTACCTGCACGCCTACAGAGATCTAGTACATGGTCTGCGTGCAGTCAGCAATACCTCAAGCACCTCCTCTGAGAGGTCCCAGTCTTTATAAGGGATGAGGGATCTGGGGATGGGTGGAGCACCAGACCCTCCAACTGGCCGAGGAGAGCTGGCCGCTGAGGCAACCAGTGAGGCAGACAGATGGTCAGATCAAGGAGACCAGAGTACCATGTTCTCCTCGCCCAATATGGGGCGATGAGGATCATGTATGCTCGAAATCTCTTCAACCTCCTGAGAATCCAAGGAATAATGGGAACCGGAGGGAAGACGTAGTGGAGAGGGATGGTCCAATCCACCAGAAACACATCCCCTAGTGCACCGTTTGCTGGGGATTCCCTCAAGCGAAACTGTTCACACTTCCTGGACTCAGATCCACTGCAGGGGTACCCCAGAGAGTGAAGACCTCCTCTAGGACTTCCGGGCACACTTCCCACTCGTGTGAGAGCGTGCTCTGCCTGCTCAGAGCATCCGCCAAGGTGTTCTCTGTCCCCGCCAGAGGAAATGCAGAGACCCAGTTCTGGTTCTCTCTCAACCAGAACCACAGCTGAATTGCCTCTGGGCAGAGTGGGTGAGAGTGCACGCCACCCTGCTTGTTGAGATAATGCATGGCCACTGTTGTCTGTTAGGATGAGGACATGCTTCCCTCTGAGAGATGGTGCAAAGGCCCTAAGAGCTAACCTGATGGCCCGCAACTCCAGCCTGTTGATATGTCACTTGGCTTCTGATGGAGACCAGAGGCCGTTCACCTAAAATTCCTCACAGTGTGCGCCCCAACCCTGGCAACAGAATCGCTGTGTGCTGTTTCACCAGCCGAGTGCGCGGACTACCTGGCTGGACATCAAAAGACGATCCATGAATGCTCCCAGGTACTGAGACCACTGGTCCCTCAGGAGCCACTGGAGGGATTGCATACACAGCCTGGCCTCTGGCACTAGAAAAATACAGGAGCCCATGAGACCCAATAGGTGGAGGAAGGAATCTGCTGGAAGAGTGGCGTGGTTCTGAAAAAACTGCACCATGTGGGCGATGTTGCTGACTCTCTCCCCGAGAGGACTGGCGTCAGATGGGACTTCAGGTTGAGGGAGAAGCCCAGCCTGTGCAGTAGTAGACAGGTGTCTTCCAGATGAGACAAGACCTGTCCTGCCGACTTCCGTCGGATCAGTTAGGCGTCCAGGTACGGACATATACGGACCCCGGATCTCCAGAGGTGAGCTGCAACTACTGCCATGAGCTTGGTGAAGACCCTTGGCACGGAGGTCAACCCAAAGGGAAGCACTTTTAACTGATAGTGCTTGTTGCCAATGAGGAACCTAAGGAACTTCCTGTGTTTTGGGTGTATCGGCACAAGGAAATAAGCGTCCTGTAGTTCTATCGACACCAGCCAGTCCTAGAGTTCGAGAGCGTGGAGAACCTCTTTCAAAGTCACCATCTTGAATTTGTCCTTCCTCTGGAACTTGTTCAAGGCTCTGAGGTCCAGGATGGGACGGAGACCCCCTCCCTTCTTGGGCACGAGGAAGTAATAGGAATACCAACCCGACCCACTCTGATCGGGAGTTACCTCTTCCACGGTACCCTTCGACAACAGGGCTCTCAGTTCTTCCTGGATCTCCTGTCCCAGTTGGATCGGGGGAGGTGCAGGTCTGTCTGGAGGCCTCTTTAGGAAAGGCAGACAACAACCCCACCAAATCAACTGCAGGGCCCAGGCGCCGGAAGTTATTTCCTGCCCTGCCAACCGTCCACAAACCGGTGCATCGTGGGAGTGGAAAAGCGGCTTAGAGGGTGCGAGTGACCCTGCCACTGCTTGTTGACCTTTAGAGGCCCCTCAGCCCCTTTCGGGATGCAAGAAGTGCCTCTGATCTTGCCTGGCTTGCGGGAGCTCCGCCTTCCTGCCATAGGGCACAACGTCTAGAGCCCCTGCCTGTGGAGGCGAAGCTGGAGGCAGGTTTGGCGGGCTGCGCCACTAGGCCCAAAGCTTTAGCAGCCAATTTTGACTCCTTGAATTTCTCCAGGGATTCGTCTGCTTTCTGCCCGAAAATTATGTCACCTTCAAAAGGCATGTCCAGCAACCTATTTTGGACATTAAGGGAGAAGCCAGAAGTTTTAAGATAAGCTTGGCGTCTCATGACAAGTGCTGAACCCATTGCTTTGCCAACACAGTCTGCCACGTCCAGCCTCGTCTGAAACAACTGTTTGACTACCTCCGTCCCATCCTCCACCAGCAATAAAAACCCATCCCGCATGGCACCCTCAGGGATGTACTCAGCAGCCTGTTCTACTGCTTTCCATAAGCCGAATGAATACACACGCCACGTTAATGGCTTTGAGCACCATCCTACCAGAAGTGAACCCCTTTCTGGCCAAGGCGTCACATTTTTTCCCTTCTCTGCCGTGGGTCTGGTGGAGACAGTGGCAGCCTGAATCACCAACCCATCCGGTGAAGGATGTGTGTGCGAGGAAAGAAGGATCTCCTCTTGCCGGCTTATACTTCCCTGTGAAATTAGCATACACAGGGGGAATGGTAAAAGGGTGCTGCCATAAGAAGGCTAAAGGGTCTGCAATGGCTGGGTTGAAAGGCATATTGTTCTTGACTCTGCGACTCATCCAAAATGTCACTAAGATCATACCCCTGAAGAGGGACAGAGGATGCCTTCAACCACAGGGGGTCCACTACCCTGGGGTTGTATAGTGTGGGTATAGGGCTGTTTTTGCTGTAACTCCAAGTCTGGTAAGTATCCAGACCACTGGGATCATGTAAACTGTGAGACAAAGCCAATAAATCGGCCTGGTCGTCGAAATAGCTGTCGTCGCTGGCTTCCATGTAAACGGGGTTGACCGTGTCCTCAGGGTCATTATGTTCCTCGATTCCAAATATGGAGTGCATGGAATCAAAGAAACCCGATTTCGACAGTGGCACAAAAGAACCATTGCAGACTGCTGGTGCCGAAGGCTTGAGGATAGACTTCGAAGCCGAAGCTATTGATGCCGAGGGTACTTTCGGCACCGAGGGACGCTCGGGGAACCGAGAGACGTCGGGAGCCTCTGCCCTACGGTGACTTATTCCTGACAGGAGTAACACCCGAAGATGCTTTTGACGCCAACGGAGTGGCTGGCTTGGGGTCGGGGGCTGGAACCACACCTACAGCCGCTTGCGTCAAACATTTGTAACATAGAGGTCTTAAAACTCTCCCACTCCTCTAGAGTGGTTGGCCCTGCAAAGGGCTTACCTCATTCCGACGACGAGCTGGACTTGCGTCGATGGCAGTGGTGCCGCTTCTTCCTCTGTGAGGAAGACGACGAGGAATGGCTCCTGGAATGGGATTGTTTCTTGGTCTTCTAACGGTGTCAGTCTTTCCCCTTGACGGGGGTGGGCTCCTCAGTTTTGGCCTCCGAGAACCAGACGAGTGACCGCACCAGAGACTTGGTGACAGGTCGGCCCAAAGCCAGTTTCCCAGCCCTCTCACACAGGGATTTCGGCTGCATCTTTACTCACAACGCGCAGGCCTCCATGTCGTGACTAGCACCCAGACACCATAGACAGATGTCATGCGGGTCACACATATTGGCCTCGCAACCGCGGCATTGCTTAAAGCTCGAAACCCTGTGGGACGACACTGCGTCGAGGTTTTTGAAGAAAAAAGCTTGAGTCGAGTTCCCAATGCATCGTGGGACTTAGTGACGTGGTATATGTATGATGCTTGAGGTCACGTCTGGAACCGACGATCGAGAGCCAGACAAGATGGATTGACAGCTGAGTCGGGGTCCACTAAGCGGCCTGGTGACAGGTTTTTCGAACAGCAAAGCTGGAGATGGATATCTATCATGATCAGGAATACATTGAAACGCCACATCTCTATTAGTGAAAACTCTCTCAAAAGTGACATCAAGGCATAGTAGTTACTTCAGTCGTCAATAGTGGAAGCCAGTAATTTATATACAGTCGGATCAACTACACAATTGAAGTCCCCCCCAGTATAATATCTCCCTCCATAAAATGTGCTAATGTCTCCAAAAACTTCCCTACAAACTCTGCTTGCATTTCATTAGGGCCGTATAATATCCCCACAGTGTGAGTTTGCGACCTCCCAGGTTAACCTTGAGTAGCATATATCTCCCTTCTGCGCCGTGCAAGACTTCCAATGTTCTCCGTGGTAGGCCTTTGCAAATCATGACGGCTACTCCCCGTTTTCTTTTTTTTTTTTTTTTAATATTCTCTTTATTGAATTTTACAACACTATGAAGAAAAGAAAAAAAACGAAAACTTTCCCCTCCCCAACCCCCCCACCTCCCTTCCCCCAAGTGATCGGACCATCCCTTCGTAGACAATATCAAGCAGTCCAGGCTCACCCTCCCCGTTCATTGCAGTTCTAACAGTTTCAGGCGCTGCGGACAGCACATCACCCTAAAGTCATCCTTAAGGAAAGTCATTAATTCCCCCCACTCTACGGCGAAGTTCTGGATCTTATTGTCCATATGTTGCCCATTCTAGGGCCACAAGTTCCCAAATTTTCCGCAGCCAGTCTTGGAGCATGGGGACATCGGAACTCTTCCATCTCTGGGCTATTAACATCATAGCTGCCAATGTCAGTATCGCTTTAGCTTTTTCCCTTGTCTTAGGTTCTCCCACCCCAGTGACACCCCTGACGCCTAGGAGGATCTGGGCCGGAGTCCTCCCATCCCCTGGGCCAAAGGCCTGATCTTGCGCCCGCCGGACTTCCCTCCAGAATGGTTCTATTTTAGGGTAGTCCCACCAGACATGAACCGCCGTCCCTACCATCTCACAACCCCTCCAACATTTCCCTGAGGATTCCAGATATATTCTCTGTAGACGGGCTGGTGTGTAATGCCACCCGAGCAATACCGTGTACCATATTTCTTGCAGTTGGGAAGCTTTCGCCAGTTTTGGTATTTTCCTCCACAATCTTTCCCAATCTGCCCTATTAAATTCCCTTCCCAAGTACCGATCCCAATCCTGCATATAAGGCCACCTATCTTCTGCACCCCCCCCTTCTAGAATCTTATACAGATTAGATATTAGACCCTTAGAGCCATCATTGGACAGGAGAAAGCTCTCAAAGTAGGTCGGTTCCCTGGTTGCTCCCTTCTAGTCTCAGGTTGTAACACCCAATTCCGTATTTGTGCATACCTTAGCCTTTCTGTCTCGTGTATAGCGAACTCCCGCTTGCACTCCTCAAAAGACAGTATCTCGCCGTTTCGAAACATATCGCACAATTTCCTGCAGCCCCTTCCTGCCACTGCCTGAACACTCCCTTCTCCAGGCCCGGGGTAAATTCCCCATTACCAAAAATAGGAGTAAATGGTGAAGGAAAGGAAGTGATTCCCCTGGATCCCACTAGTCTATCCCATACGTCCGCCATAAGTTTGGTAATGGAACTCTCATATAAGTGTCGAGGTCTGTACTTTTTGGGCAGCCACAACACCTCTGCCAGATCGCGGTGGGCCACAGCTCGATCCATCCTCACCCACAACTTGCCTTGCCCATTAACTTCACCCCTCAGCCACTCCCTAATGACCCGCAATTGCGCCGCCTCATAATACTGTCTAAAATTCGGTAGTGCCAGCCCCCCACCACACCCCTGGATGCCATAAGCAAGCGGTGTCGCAGTCTAGCCCTCTTCCCTTCCCATAGAAATTCGCTAGTCAGTGAGCCCAACTCCTTGAAAAACCCCGGTGGAATCGGTTGAGGAATTGCCTGAAAAAAATATAACAGGTGCAGGAGAGTGACATCTTATTCGCGGCTATCTGCCCGAGCCAGGAAACCCTAAGGGTTTTTCATCTCTGGTAATTTCTTTTAATCTCCCTCAGTAGAGAGGGATAATTGGCCGAGTACCAATCGGTCAGGTGTGCCGTTATCCGCACCCCCAAATACCGCACTCCCCCCGGGCTCCAAATGAATGGGGTGGTCGCCCTCAAATCCTCCCGCTCTGGAGCCTTCAGCGTTAGATTTAGAAGTTCGAACTTACTAACATTAATCTTTAGTCCCGAGGCTTCCCCAAACGACCTCAACAAGTTCGTACTTGCCAAGATCGAAGCAGCCGGGGATGTCAAGGCGAGTAGCATATCATCTGCGAGTGCCACCACTTTCTGCTGCTCTCCTCCAAAGGGGATGCCTCGTATTTCCTCTGCCTCCCTAAACGCCTGTAAAAGAGGCTCCAGGTATATTGCGTAAAGTAGGGGAGATGGCGGACAGCCTTGTTTTGTTCCCCTCTGTAAGCGCACCAGCCGCGATGTTGTCTCATTCACCACCAATCTAATGGAAGGGGTCTGATAATTAGCTTTAACCATCGTCAAGGATTCCCCCCGGACTCCCATTTTCTCCATCACCCGAAACAGAAAAGACCACTCCACGCGGTCAAATGCCTTTTCAGCATCCAAGGCCAATAGGACTGCGGGAGTGTTTGTTCTCTGTGCTTTTTCTACTAGGTGGGCAACCCGCCTAATATTATCTGATGTTTGCCTGCCCTTGACGAACCCTGCCTGATCAGGATGTATCAACTGAGGGAGAAACATTTCAAGTCTGCTCGCTAAAATCTTTGTATATATCTTGGCGTCAATATTTATTAACGCTATGGGTCTATAGGACGTTTTCTCTTCTGGATCCTTATTTGGCTTAAGTATCAGAGTTAGCTTAGCTTCCTCCATTGACGAGGCGATCCTACCCGTCTGTCGGAAGGTGTTAAATGGAGATGTCAAGTGCGGGGCCAATTGTGATACAAACATTTTATAAAAGGCTGCCGTGTACCCATCCGGGCCAGGGGTCTTGTTTGCCGGTAAAGCCCTAATTACTCTGCGCACTTCCTGTTCTGTAATTTCCTGATTAAGGAATTCACGGGCCTCCCTCCCAATGCTCGGCAGCTGCACGCTCCCCAGGAAACCATCCTGCAACTCACTCTGGGGGTTCTGCAGGGCATATAGGGACTTGTAGAACTCCGCCAAAATTTCTTGCAGGTCGCCGTCCCTCGTAACCCTCTCTCCTGAGGTGGGCTTAAGCGCTGTGATGACATTTCTCGATCTCGCCCCCCTAAGGATGCGCGCCAACAGTGCGTCTGCCTTATTTGGCTTAGCATAAAATTTCTGTCGCACAGCCAAGAGCGCCCCCTCTGCTTTTTTAGTTCGGAGGATTTCCAGCTGCTCTATTGCTCTCCTGTAGACCCTCATGGCTGCCCTAGATGGAGTCTCTCCCACCTTCCGCCTAGCCGCCTCCACCTCCGCCTCTAGTTGTGCTTCTAAGGCCCTCATTTGTTTCTGGTGACATGCGGCTAATGCTATAACCTCCCCCCTGAGAGTGGCCTTGAATGCATCCCATCTTACATCCTCCTGGGTATCCTCTTTCCTATTAATAGCAAAACAAATCCTGATCTTCTCCTCAATTTCCCTCCGAGCTTCCGGATCTCTCAGGAGAGGTCGCGGAAATTTCCAGCCCCAGAGTCCCCTGGATCCGCGGCCCATATCCATAGTAACTGCCACTGTTTTATGATCCGCGATCCCTAGCGGGCCTATGCTCACTTCCCGGATCCTACCCACTAACCCTGCTGAAACCCATATATAATCAATTCTCGACTGAGACCCTGGACTCCCGATATGAAAGTGTGGCCTTCCTCCTCCCCCTTCCCCTTCAGCTCCCTTCATGAGTCCCTTAAGCCCATCTTGTCTATTCTATCTTTCAGGTCTTTAGACATAACCGCACCCCCCCCCACTTACCCGTTCGCCAGTCCTATCCTTCTCTCTGTCCCAGGCAATATTAAGATCCCCCATCAGCACAATCTGGCCCATGGCTCGTTCCTCTAGTAGTTCCTTCAGTACTCGCCGCAAAAATTGTTCCTGCCCCACATTTGGAGCATACACCACTACTATCGTGTAGAGGGCCTCCTGATACTTCCCCTTTACCACCATGTACCTACCGTCCCTGTCCCTTATTACCTCCTCAACTCTCAAACCAACTGTATTTCTGATAACCAACGCAACCCCTTTCGATTTGCTTTGACTGGAAGGTTGCAGGATCTGGTCGAAACCCCGAAGCCTCAACTTCCCCTGATCTTTATATAACAGGTGCGTTTCCTGCAGTCCCATGATGTCCGGCTCCTCCTTCCTAATAAAGAGCTCCAACTTTTTCCTCTTGAGAGGGGTATTCAGACCCCTCACATTGTGAGTTACCCACCTGAGGGCGAACTCCCCATTAAGAAATCCTTAGCCCGCGCCATAGCCCTACCACCCTTCCCTATGTTAATTATCATATCGCCCCAGTTCCGATGCCTCCTCCCCCCTCCATCCTCCCCCTGATCCTCCCCTCCCAAAAATAGACGGTTCGCTCTCGTCCACTTAACCTGCTTAACCCGGGCATTCCCGCCCTTACCGTTCCCAAAATGTTTGCCCCCCCATCATCCCGCAGCCCCAAGTCTCCCAACCTCGACCCACCACCCCTTCCTGTTCATCTTCATGTCTGAGGCTCGTTTAGGTCTTCTTCGCTTCTTCACTAAGCGATACTTCTCGCTGTGTTTCTCCCTCCATTGTACTCTTCTTCCTTTTCTCTCCCACCATTTTCCACGCCCACGGTCTTGGCCTGGCCCGGTTGCCTGGACCTTGGGTGTCCGAGCCCGAGGGGTTATCCGCCGTCTCGATGTGAAGCAGATCCATTCCCTCCTGAACCGAGGTTATCCTTTTCTGCCGCCCCTCCCATTCGAAGACCAGGCCAAATGGAAAAGTCCATCTATACCGAATATCCTTCTCGTTCAGCGCCTTAAGCACTGGGCCCATCTGTCTCCTCTTAGTAAGAGTGCTGGCGGCCAGGTCCTGGAAAAGCGCAATCTGCTGCCCTCTAAACATGATGGGTTCCCTCTTTCTCGCCTCTCTGAGAACCGTTTCCTTCTGTGCGTATCTGGCAAAGGCCGCCAATACGTCAAGAGGCCTTGCCATCTGCCTGTTGACCAACCGTCCCGTTCTGTGGACTCTATCTAACTCAATCGCCTCTGAGTTTTCCTCACCCAGAATCTCTGCAAAGATCTCTTGAACAGTCCTTTTCAAGTCTTTATCAGATATGGATTCTGGTAACATTTTAACCCGAATATTGATCCTTCTGGACCTGTTTTCCATATCCTCCATCTGGATCTCCAGTTCCGGGTCGCCGTATCCAATCTTTCGATAGCTTCGCTATTGTCCATAGTTTCTTTGTCCACCTCTTGAAGGCCCTTTTCAAGGACATCCGTCCACTCTCCTAGCTGCCGGATCTCCTGCCTGATCTCCCCCAACGCTTCATTCAAGTCAGCCCGCATAATCTGGACCTGCTCTCTAAACGTCTTGGCCAGATTGGACTGCAGGGCATGCAGTTCCCCTAGGAATGCCTGCCTTGAAAAGGGGAGATGAGTCGTTCGAGTGTCCAGGGATCGCGCCCTCTCCAGTCTCTTCCTGGCTGCCCCCAATTCCGCCTCTCGAAAACTGTGCGGGCCACATAGCCTGGAGGGTGCCCAAGTTATCTCCTTGGGGCTGGGTCAGTTTATCCCCTTTCCCTTTAGGTTTCGCAGCCATCCTCCCCGTCGTGATCCTCAACTCTTCCTACTCTGGGCCTGGTGATTGCTTCTTTGGGGGGCACCCTTTCCCCCCCTCCTGTTGAGTGCCAACAAGCACAAGGGGAGGTCCTGCCGCATTCCCTTTACTCTTCTTCTGCCAGTACGCACCAAAGCTGGGGGGGGGCTCTCCTTACTTGCCCCCCCTGTCCTCACCAAGTAAGCTTCACCGTGTTCCTGATCAAGGAGCTGCAATGCTCCCCATCTATCACAGACCGGCCCCTCGCCCCACAATCTTTTGGAGTCAGCCTCACTTTGTCTTCTCCGCAATCCCGTGAAGGTCAGCAATGGAAATTCCCCCAATCCACTGGTGCAATCCTGTCTAGAAATCGCCTCCCCTTTCCCAATCCTAGGCAGGGGTGTGAGGGGAGCGCGCCGCCATCCTAGCCGACGCTACTGGCTCCTCCTGCAGGGTGCCCGCAATTCTTTAAGTGCCCCTCACTGCTCGTTCAGCCCTCTGCTCACTGGTGCATCCCCCGCCGAGCCAAGCAAATGCCGAGTGTTGTTCTTGGGCCCCCTCCTCACCGTTGTCCCGCGCGGGACAGCCGTCTCTCCTGCCGCTCCTGGACCGGGAGATTTCACTCTACTCCCGGCTTCCTCCTCCCGCCGCGGTTCTCCTCCTCTTCCCGAGGCACAGCCGCGCTGCAGCACGCCTCACAGCCTGCAGGCAGCGCCGCCTTGGAGACCATAGCTGAAGGGTCGCTCCTCCGCCGGACAAACGGGCGAATATCACCCCGTTGTTGGCCGGGTTTCCGCCAGCCCTTCTCGCCACACCTGGCTTCCGCGCTTCCCCGCGGCTCGGGCGAATGTCGGCCGACGCGCCTCAGGCCTACGCGCCGCTCCCTCGCTCGACAAACGGGCAAAATTCTTTCTTTGCTCCGGGTCTCGCCCTTCGCCGCTCAGCTTCTCCTGGCAGAGCGCATCTTCTTCCAGGCCGTTTCGTCCCGTTTTTGATAGAAATGTGGGGTGGTGGGCACCATACATTTCACGGGGGACCGGAGAGCGCCGTCAGCACACCCACTCCGTACTGGTGGCCATCTTGGAATCTACTCCCCGTTTTTTAAGACCACTAGTCGCGAAGTATGCTTGCGGTTACCCTTAACTGATGAGACGTTTTTCATTTTCTTTTATTAGAAGGGTCTCCTGTAAGAACTCCATATCCACCTCTAAGGAGGAGAGTCTTTGCAGTACAGCTTTCCACTTTTTGTTGGAGAGTTTAGACCCCGAACATTCAGGGTCAGGCATGAGACATCAGGGGACACCATCATGGGTCGCTTTAAGCCAAGGTCCCATCACTAAGACAAATTGGGAATCGGGAAGATCTTCTCTGAAAAACAGATTTGAGCCATAATGTTTGGGGACCTGAGTGACCACAACCAAAAAAAAAAAAAGAAGGAAAAACAAAACCCCAAAATGTGTGATCTCTCAAAAATTAAACAATTGTTATAAACATCAGAAAACCAACTTTCTGTTATTCAAATAACATTCTCTTGGGCGCCATCCCCTCATGGGAACCCTTACCCCCTAATAATGTACCCCCTGTATGAACATCGTTGCATAATCTTAAACCTCACAGGAGATTATAGTCCACTCACGCCAGATCTAAAGACATGGCAAACCTGGATCATCGATGTTCCGAGACTTGAAAGTCTGACTGTCAGCGTATCAGGAGGAGGCGCTCCGACCCATGACATTCACCTCTCCAGCAGGTGTTGTCCCTGAAAATCGCTTGCTTCTAGGTTTCCTATCGTCCCTCTTGCTGCTCCAGCTGGTTTGTGGTCTTGCCTCTCTCGAATCATCTTGAGTACCGCCTGGGATCCCACTCATTAGCTCTGCCAATGCTGGTTCTGATTCAATTGCGTGTCACTGATTCTGATATTCGAATAGGAGTTTGCAGGGAAACCCCAGCGTTAGCTGATCTATGCGATTGTAGCCAAGCCGTTACAAGGTGTAATCTCTGTCTGTTTGCTAGAGCGTGAGGTGCCAGGTCTTGATATAGGGAAATCTGTGGACCTCGGAACTGCACCAGCTCTTTTTGTCAGGCTGCTGCCACAAGCTTTTCTTTCCGCTGAAAATAGTGGTCTCTGGACAGAACATCAGCCACGAGATTATGACGCTGTTACATCGATGAGTAGCCTAGATGTGTCCAGGTGCAGCCGTGTCTGGAAAGTCTAGGCGATTCCAGAACAAATCTCACACATATTTGGCGATCAGGATGTCACGTGGTATGTCCCATATTTTAATATTGTTTCTGCACAACCTATTTTCTAGGTCCTCCTATTTTGCCCTTATTGTCTCCAGCTGTTCATCTATGACCAACACCCTATTACGGAGCTACCTGCTTTATCGTGGGCTTGTTCGCACAGTGTGTTTTCATCCTCGTTTACTTGTGATTCTAACCCCATCATATGCGAATTAAGCTCTGCAACAGTTTTGACCATTGCTTCTTTAGAAGCCTTGATCTGCATGTTTAGGTCCTGCTTTAGCGTGGAGAGCATTTCCATAACATCTTATTTAGTGAATGAGTATGAGGTGTTCGAACTGGCCTCTCCAGGAGGCAGTAAATGGATCTCTGCCTGGGTCTCTCTGGTGCTCCTTTCTTTTTCTTTCTCCTGCATGCCCAGTAAGGATTTAATAATTCCCACCTTAGTTTTCGCTCCCGCCTTCGCCATCATCTTCATATAAGGGCTTGCAACAAGTTCTATCTCTTGGGTTTGTCCTCTCTGCCCAGTGCGTTCAGCAGGATGTTGTCAATCATGAATTGGGTAAAAATTTCAAAGAAGGTAGCAGGCGCTCCTCTCCAGACAGAAAATGGCATGATAACATGTTTTGAGATGAGAGTTTGCAGCACACACTTTTTGCTCACTGTACCTTTCACAGATGGGAAATAACCATTGGCATATCAGACTTTGTCCCGCCCACATGGGCACTCCAGCACCGAAATGCTATGGCAATTCCTCTCTGAACAAGAGTACCAAAAGCAACCACATACACGTGTTTCAGCCTTGTTGGGCCTCATCAGTGAGGTGAAGCTTTGTCTCTCTGAGCACAGTGAGCAGCATTTCGGTACTGGACTGCCCATGTGGGCGGGACAAAGACTGATATGCAAATGGATATTTCCCATCTGTGAAAGGTACAGTGAGCAAAAAGCGTGTGCTGCAAACTCTCATCTCAGAACAGGTTATCATGCCATGTTCTTTCTGGAGAGGAGCGCCTGCTACCTTTATTTTGAAATGAATTGGGTAAAAACCTGCTAACTGTAGCTGTTCAAAGGAAAAGTCCCCACGTCTGGTGCTCGTGGCCTCTCTCCAAGATGCTGGCTGTGCTCTCCCCACCTCTCTTGGTCACTGTGTTCAGCTTATGCCACGAGGGAGTGCCAAATACTGTTGCTTTTGCCTGTTGTGGCCGTCTCCTTTGTTATTGCCACCCCTCGTTGCTGCTGGTGTATGAGGCCATGCGCCTCCCCCAAGGCTGGACGTTGCTGCAGGCCCCTGCCAAGTGCTTGTGGGAATGTTAACCACTTTGTCCCTCACCGGCCCTGCTCTCTGTCGCTTCGTGAGGGTCACCCTTCAGCCACAATGTATGCTGCTTTCATGAGCCGGTAGTCGTCTCCCCTTCCCACACCCCACTCTGCTGTTGGTGGCACGATGAAGCTATTAACATGCCAGTCTAGGGGATGGGGACTAACCTGCCAGTTTGGTGGAGTGATCTCATTCTGGGGGCCCAGCATGCATCAGTCTTTATCTCTCCTTAGAGTGTGCGGCCCCCTCAGGGTACAGATACCCGTGCGCCGTTCTCTGCACCCACTCCCCCAGGCCGCAGCGCACTTAATGGTCTGTATGCGCTCACCGTATTACTAACGGGCCTGAGGGGGACGCTGGAACTGGTCCTCTGGTTTCCATGCTGGTTCGCGCCCGACTTCAGTGTGACCTGAATGCCTCTGCGCCCTCCAGCGAAGCAGGCACAAGGATGGCCCCCGGCAGCATTCCAGTGATTGCTCGCTGGCTTGTGTTGTCTCGCTGGGCCACTCTCCCCTCCAGCTCTAGATCTCGACCACCATCAGATCCTGGGCCTGGTACGCTGGGGTGACTGATGCTTGCCACTTGCCAATACATTATGCTGCCATCATTAGCGTGAGGGACGAAGAATCTGCATACTGCGCCGCCATTAATCTTCTAGGGGGCGAGGGAGAAGACGGCTTAGGTGGCCATTAACTCTGCACCCCCTCGTGGTCCCCAAATAAAATATATTCTACACAGCTGTCTTCCCTTTATACAGGGTCTCTCTTCTTAACTCTTTCTGCCCCCCATCTCCATAAAGGAGGCTGGGCTTTGTACCCTACCAGGCGGCCTTCCCAAACTACTGTCATAAGGAGAAATTACCTTATCGTAATGTTGTTTCTATGGATTGTTCTCCCGTAGATTACTCATCTTGATAGATATCCATCATCTAACTCTGCTGCTCAGAAATGTTCTCGACAGGGGGCGTAGTGGACCTCGACTCGGCTGCCGATCATCGATCCGTCTTGCGCAGTGGTATATTGTCAGCTCTGGAAGTTACATCAGGTGCCATGCATATACCACGTCACTACACCCCATGCTTCAGTACCTCCCACTTTTTCCCCCAAGCTGAAACGCTGAATAGGAAAATGGAATGAGGCTAACCAGCCTTAAAAAACAACTATGGAATAGAAACCAATAGGTTACAAACATTTCAATTAGAAAACCTATTTTGTTGTTGTTGATTTTACTAACTGAGATGAGCACCCCAGAGCCATTGCCAACTCACTTCATGAAATCAGAAGCGAAGAGCCACAACACTTCCTGAGCGGGGACAGCTGGGAGGAGTGATGGGGAATCTGTGGGAGAAGAATGCATAGAAAGAACATTACGGAAGGTAATTTCTCCTTCAATGAATTGCTTTTCTCCTGCAGGTTTCTCATCTTGATAGACTCCCCAAGCAGTAAGCTAAAGGAGGGCAGAAAGGATTACACAAGTAGGTTCTGCAGAATCGCTCTGCCAAAACGTGCATCAGCCCCACGTGCAAAGTCCAAAGCATAATGCTTTGTAAAAGTATGCAATGAAGACCACGTGGCAGCACGGCAAATGTCCGAACAGAGACCCCCTTTGAAGGGATGTGGAAGCAGAGACTCCCCAATTGGAATGAGCCCTAATTCCCAGTGGAACTTCTTTTCCCACCGACTGGTAGCACTCAGCAGATGCATGAAATGATCCAGCGTGAGATGGTTTGTTTAGTAATCGCAAGACCTTTGCAGGAAAGATAATGGGCGATGTCAGTCTTCCTCAGCTCCACTCTGCGGGCAACATAAAACCTCAATGCTCTTTTTGGATTGAGACGGTGGAAGCGCTCTACCTCCTTTGAGGGGTGAGAAGGAGGGTATAACACCAGCAAGTCAATTGACTGCGAAAGTTGGAATTCCAAAACAACCTTCGGAAGGAACCCTGGTCTGACCTTAAGAGATACCTTCTCTCAGAAGAAACGCAAAAAGGGGGCTTGCAGCATAATGCCTGCAGCTCGCTAACCCTCCTGGTCGATGTGATGGCAATCAAACAGGCCGTCTTAAAGGACAGAAACCTAAGTGAACAAGAATACATAGGCTCAAAATGAACTGCCATAAGAAAGGTGAGAACTGGGGCGTGGCCATCCGAGGACCTGGACGGATGGCTCCTCGGTAAGCTCTGTGATTCCTTTCAGCCCTGAGGCCCATACTCCCTTCTGCGACACCTACATCCCTACAGAAGCAACCCATGCAATCTTGAATATCTGAGGCATACTACGACTCAGAAAGAAGGCAGCAAAATTTTCTGAAAGAAAAGTTAGAGGCAGCATTAAGTCGCGGATCGGACTACGTGCCAAAATGGCGGCTGCCGTTCGCTTAGTGGGGGAGGTTAAGTAAGGTCATCCAGGCCCCCTGAAAAGAAAGCAAAGAGCAGAATACAGCGGGCCTAATATGATATTGGGCACCCTGATCGCATCGATAAACCCTTGAAGTGACGGAGATCAGGAGCGGTCTGCGGCTCTCTCCTCCTCCCTCACCCGATCAGCGTTGGGGTGATCCCGACTGCAGCAACATGAGGAGCCGAGCACCCGGAGGACTCACGAGTGATCAAAGGAGCAGAACTATCGCGCGGGCAGAACAGAAAACAGTGGTAGCTGGAGGCAAAGCGGACGAGACCCGCAACTGCAGACGTCTTAGATTCCAGCGTGCATGGGACGAGCTTTAAAGAGGACGGCGGCGCGGACACAGGTGAGTGAGGCGGCCGCGGCTGAGCGAACAATCCCAGGTTCAGGAGACATCCGACGCACCGCAGTCCCACTCTCTGAGGCAAGGAAGCAAGAGGGAGTAGTGAAGCGAGACAAGGCTGAAGGTGGGAGCGGCGCCCGCCAGCCACAGCAAGCACCCAAGAAGAAAGTGAGCTGGAGGGGGCGAAGGGATGGAGGGGGAGAGCTTTTGTCTCTGAGGTCTGAGGAGACCCCCGGCTGCCACATAAGCCAAAGGCCCTACCTCGCAAAAGGACCGGCAAGCTGGTAGCATGATAGTGTCTTGCTTTTGGTGTTCTTCCAACCCACTCCCTTCACTGTCCTCCTCACTGAGCTGTTCTGTGCCAAGGCGTCTTGGAGCAGATGTCGTTGGGCCAAATAATCCCTCTTTTTTTGTTAGGAATATGCCTGCCTTGGGTAGAAGCCAGAGTGGCTGCCTGTAAGCTGCAGACCCGTGCAGACCTATGGCTCCTATCCCGGGGAAAGGCCGCTAAATGAGGGGGAAAAAAAGCCGAAAGCTTGAAAAAAATCCCTCTTGAAGGAATTACCGGTATGAAAAGACATCCGTTGTCCTTTGAGCAAGGTTCAGTATGAATCAGGATTCCAGTTGGCAGGTCAGCGGGTAATCAGGAACAGTAGACCAGTCCGAGGAAAAGGCAAGTAGGTAAGAGGTGCGGGAGAACCGCAAGGTAGCGGTTAGATGGTAAGCCAACCGGAAGGGAGGCAGGGGAGAAGGAGGAGACGGAGCGAGGAAAAATGAGGGAAAGTCTGCTAGCAGAGACAAAAGCTGTCACGAGAGGAGAAAAGTAGAGGAGTAAGACAGGGACGGAGAGAAAGCGTAGCGCAAGGAAAGAAAAGTTGGCAAAAGCCAAGTGAAAGAAAGAGAGAGTGAAGAGCTTCAGGGCGAAGCGAGTAAGGAACAGAAAACGAGCGTCTTAACCAAAGGGGAAACAACAAACGCTGTAACGGTTGCAACGCGCCAACCGCTGGGAGTGTATACATTAAGTACCTCCCAGCGGCGGCCATCTTGGAAACAACTAGACCGGTGAAACGCATACTGCATAACGTCATGGAACGTTAATGGTGGCGTAGCCCGCGGAACAGTCGCCAATGCGGCAGCAACCGCCAGTCGCCTCGGTGCATGACAGATAGTACCAAGTGTATATACAACTGGCAAGAGACAATAGCAGCAGCAGAGGTCCCCACTAGGAGCTAAAAGAAACCCTATACCACAATAAGAAAAGCCAGAACTCATGGAGTACATAATAGAATAAGCTGGTGACCAGAAGCACCTACGCACACATCTCACAGACCTTACGACCAGAAAACAAGGTGGCGCCAATCCCCACGCCTGAGAACCAGTGGGAGCCTTGAAGGGCAAGGAGCCAGGACAATCTTAATTAGCCAAATTAAGAGTGGATTCTGTAATTAGACTTCAGGTCTAAGTTAGATCCAGAATCCTGCACCTCACCTCCAGTAAATATGGCTAAGCAGGTGCAGAAGCAGAAAGGCTCATCTTCTAGAGATATCAAGGCACTCATGCAGGCTGCAGACACTAAGAAACGCAATTTGCAACAGACAACCGCTCAGGTACACTTCCCTACTCAAGGGGACAAGCTGTTAGAAGAGGATCTACCGCTGCGCAAGTCCGACCTGCTGGAGATGCTACAGGAACTAAAAAAAGACAGAGACAGCGCATCTGATCTAGCCAAGTCAATAGTGGACCTCAATAAAGCGATCACAGTAGTAGAGAAGCGAATTGATGAAGCAGAAACTACATTGGCTGAACAAGGACATGAACAAGATGAGCTATCCAAAGAGTTCAGGAACTGGAGCAACAAATGGACTGAGTCCAAAGCAAACAAGAAGACGCAAGAACATACGGAACCGTGCCATGCTTAAATCAATACTGGACTCTGAGCTACAACGAACATTCATAGAGCTATTTCGACAAATACTGGGCCCGGATGACGAGAGAGACATAATACTGGACAGAACCCATAGGCTCAACTCCACCTATCAAATCAATAGAAATTTGGCCTCAGTTGTGCTGACCAGAGTACACTTGTATCAATTAAAAGAGGACATCATGAAGGCAGCTCGTAGGAAAGAATCCATTTGATTCCAAACAACAACCATTCAGCTCTACCAAGATCTAGCGCAATCCACACTACAAAAGAGAAAACAACTGCGGGTGGTAACGGATTGGTTGAGAAACAAGACAATTCAATATCGATGGATCTTCCCGAATGGACTTCGCTTTGAATGGAAGGGGCAGCGATTCACAATCATGAAGGAAGAAGAGTTGGAGGAACTCATGAGAGAAGGAGAAGAGAATGAAGGTGCTACTGAAAGAAAGACTCCATCGGATCACTCTAAAGAAAGCGGGGCCCGTGAGAGAGAACAATGGAAACCAGCGCAACCTCACCCACGAGGTCGCACTAAGGAACATAAGGAGACAAACCCGGCATGACGATCCCACATGAAAGGGTAAACGATACTTGTAAGTTATAAGTTATACATTTTGGGTTGCCATTACTATTTAGGAATAAGGAACTTGAACGATGGCCCTGCAGAGGTAAATACCGAGCAGAGGGCACATTAACTCTTATTAAAGGGTCACACCATTGAAGGCAAAGATGACCAGTGCAGGGATGGGGGTTGGTTGAGGGGGTGGGGGAGCAGGAAGGGGAAACACGGGACCCTATGTTCCTGGGAAAGTTAACTCCTGGTGAGTTGCTGTGGCAGTTTATGTTAACTGTTAAGGTTGGACGTTTTGGGGAAGTTGGGATATGGGGAGGGCAAAGAACTCGATATAAAACACAACTCATGGTTGAGGACCAAAATTACATAAATGCAGTGCTCAAGGATCCTTGCGGGGAAGGGGACAGACTAACAATATGATGCTCTACTCCGAAAATAGCTGACCTAACGTTTATCACGCTTAACGTTCAAGGGCTAAACTCTCCAATAAAAAGAAGATCAATCGTGAGACAGCTGGGGGAATTGCAAGACTCAGTAGTGTGGGTACAAGAAACCCACTTGCTCACGAAGGACGAACATAGGCTACGACACAGAGCCTTTTCAACACAGTTCTTGGCCTCGAGCGGGACAAAAAAGAGAGGGATGGGAATTCTCATTGCTAAAGGGGTCAATTTCGAGAAACAGTATGTAAAAAAAAAGACCCGGAAGGGAGATACCTAAACCTGGGGGGAATGCTAATGAACCAGCAAGTGACCATGGTGGCGATTTACGCTCCCAACGAAAAGCAAGATCGGTTCCTGATCGAGCTTCTCCCAAAAATAGCAGAATGGGGAAGAGGGCAAGTCCTTATAGGGGGAGATTTTAACTGCGTCATGGACGCCTCAATGGATAAAACTCTTCCAGCAACATCCAGCGACAATGTGAACAGACGAGCCCTGGCTCAATTCCTCAGAGACTTAGAGTTAATTGAAACCTGGCACTTCTTCCGTCCTCAGGAGAAAGACTACACCTTTTACTCAGCAGTACATAAAGAGTTCTCCCGGATCACCATGATCCTAATATCAGATGCAGCTATCCCACAGGTCACGGGGTTAGAAATAGGGGTGCAATGTATATCAGACCACGCACCGGTCTCTATGATCATGGAAATGCCGCACCCAAAGCCACAAACTCGTAAACCATGGCAACTAAATGAGCTGCTATTGAAGGCTCTGGCGTTGAGAACGGATATAGAACAGTTGCTAAGGAACAATTTTACGGAAAACACCACACCAGGGATTATCTGGGGAATAATATGGGATGCTAGTAAGGCAGTGGTCCGAGGAGAATTCATCGCACACACAGCGAATTTCCTAAAGAGAAAAGAAAGAGAGAGGCAAGCACTAGAATCTAAAGTAAAGACAGCCGAAACACAATATAAAGACAAAAATCCCAAAGAGCCTGGCGAGAACTCAAACAAACTAAAGCCGCATTAGAGGCTCACTACGCGAATGAATCCGCACACCTCCTCCTTAACACAAAACAAACGTATTATATAAAAGGAGACAAAGCCAATAGGCTATAAGAAGCAGCCAAATTGAAAAAGCATAAAGACCGCAACCGCATTAACCAACTAACACATCCAGGGGGAGGGGTGGTCAAAGATGAAAAAGGGATAGCAGAGGTCATGCATGCATTTTACATTAAACATCCATCAGGGGACCATTTACAAAGGGAGACACAAACAAAATTCCTGCCACAAATGGAATCGCAGCAAATTACTGAGAGCGATAGACAAGAGCTAGAAGCACCTTTATCAGAAGAAGAGGTGAGGGGAGTCATTAACACCTTGAAAGGGAACAAATACACGGGCCCGGGCGGTCTTTGTAATGCTTATTATAAAACGTTTCAAAATGTACTGGTCGGCCTACTAACACGCCTATTTAACTATATAAAGGGACACCAGTCAAGTCACAGGGGGAATGAGCCCAGCGACTATGGTCCTCCTCTTAAAACCAGACAGAGACCCAACGGAATGTGCAAGTTATCGTCCCATTTCTTTGCTAAATGGAGACGCGAAGATTTACTCCACTATCTTAGCACTAAGATTAGCTAGAATCCTCCCCAAAATAATTCACCCGGACCAAGCGGGCTTTGTAAGAGGACGCCATACTTATGACAATATTCGGAGGGCTATAAATATCATTGAATGGGCGCAGAGAACAGGCCAGCCTATGTCGGTATTAGCGTTGGACGCCTCCAGGTCTTTTGTTAGCCTAGATTGGAGCTTCCTGCAGCTGGTCTTGGAGAAGTCTGGATGGGGCCCGATTTTCTCCCGCATGGTACTGGCCAATTTCGTACACCCATCTACAAGGTTGATGATTAATGGTCATTTAACCAAAAGCATCCCAATCCGCAAGGGTACTAGACCGGGGTGCCCCCTTTTACCGTTAATTTTTGTGATGGCCATGGAGCCGCTGGCAAAGGGAATACGAGCAGAACAAGGCATCCTGGGGGTGGAGACGGGGACTTGCGGAATCCAGAAAATAACTTTATATGCGGACGATGTCCTTCTTTTTTTGAAGGACACAGAGCGCTCACTTCCCCACACAATCACAATGCTAAAGAAATTTGCAGCAGTCTCAGCGTTTCATATTAACTACCCTAAATCTAGCACACTTAACATCACAGAAAACCCGGATAAGCTAGCAGAGTGGGAGAAGAATAATCCGCTAAAATTGAGTCAAGGACCCATAGCCTATTTAGGCATAAACCTAACACCTACCTACAGGAAGCTTTATGGGGCGAATATCCCGAGATTACGGGCAACCCTGACAGAAGACCTGAAAAGATAGGATATGCAGGAGCTGTCCTGGACAGCGCGGATAGTGGCAGTTAAGATATCCTTGCTTCCCAGATTTTTCTATATAATGGGTGCACTCCCACTGAAAATCCCCCTCCCCCCCAGCAATCCAGAACCTACAAAAGAAAGTCATGGCCTTCATTTGGAAAGGAAAGAAGCCAGGAATCCCCAAGAAAATTATTTTCCGAACTCAGGCAATTGGAGGGCTAGGAGTGCCGGAATTTCGTAGATACCTTTGGGTAGCGCAGGTGGCACCAATGCTACAATGGCCCCCAAGGGAGAACCAGAATCGATGAGTAAATCTAGAAAAAGAAGCAACAAAAACCCTGTTAGAAAGCCTGGGGTTCTTATGCTCGAGATATAGAGGGAATGGAGGTACACTGTTGGAAACAACAAAGGCCACTCTGTGGTATTGGGATAAGGCCTTACGAAATAAGAAGCTAAAACTAGGGGGGGGGGGGCTCACTCCAACCAATGGCCAATAACACAGATTTTACACCAGGTACACAACCTCACTTTTGGTCCCGTTGGGGAGGAGGGAGGAATCTTACCGAAAAAGAATTTTACATAGACGGGGTACCCCTAACATTTGAAGGATGTAAGGAGAAGTTTTCGGTCCCAGAAAGCAAACGATGATATTACACTCAAATTAAGCATTGGGTCACAAATACAAAGGTGGAGGAGGGAGCTTCCCAGCAACCTATAGGGCTGGAACTCACCATACAAGAAGGGACACCCAAAAAAGGCATATCGCGAATATATCACCTGCTCTGTGGAGCGGACCCAGAAGAAATCCTCCCATATATGAGAAAAAGGTGGGCAAGCCTATACCTAGAGAGACGTGGTGGCAAATATGGCATTCAGCAGCAAAGAGCTCTAAATGTGCCTCAATCAAAGAGGCGGCATTCAAACTATGCCTTCGATGGTAGATGACTCCACAGAGAATACATTCCATTAAAGCTAGTTACTCCTCATTGTGCGGGCGGGACTGCAAGGAAGAGGGAGCTATGATTCACATGTGGTGGACCTGCCCTCGGGCACAGACATATTGGAAGGAAATCCTGAGTCATATCAAGGAAATAAGGAAAGTGCAGCTCCCCATGGAGCCATTGGTAATACTACTAGGGGCGACAATCGAGAATATCTACGCAAACACTGGAAACAGAGCCACGCTCATTACCCACAAGTTGAGCGCAGCGTGGATTAATTTGGCTCATACGTGGAAAACCAAACAAGGACCAGTAGAAGCTATGTGGTGGGTTAAATTGTGGGGAATGATGGCCCTGGAGAAGGTAACAGCCTTGGCATTCGGCTCTTATTCGAAATACTTGAATACGTGGATGCCCCTTCACAAATTCACTAGAAACAATGAACAAATGTACTTTAAACCTAGAATATTACGGAAAGTCTCCAAATTATGATCAAAAGTTCAGAAGTGAATCATCTGGAGAAGAAAAACTGCATTGATACACAAATGGAAATGTTTTGAATGAACTCAACTGAACATTATTGAAATGAGAATAAGCAGGGAGAGGGAGGGGGGGAGGGAACAAATGTTAATTGTTATTTGTTAGCTACTATGTTCAAAAACTCAATGAACTAAGTAATAGTACGAGAACTGTAAGACAATAAGAAATGAACAATACCTTGTTTCTGCTTTATGCGCATGCTTGTTATCAGAGCTCTTGAAATAAAATACAAAAAGTTTGTAAAAAAAAAAAAAAAGAAAGGTGAGAACTATCTATTTATATTGTGTTTTGTATTGCGCCATTCCCCCGTAGGCCTCAAGGCGCTCACAGAGACATAAAGCCAACAAAACAACAGGGTGGAAAAACATTCATACAGCAGGTTCTAGTTGGTCAAAGTAAAAAATAAAAACTGGTTAGCTACTCCAATTCCTCCTTCGAACAGCAATGTCTTCAGCTGTTTTTTAAAAGGAACGACAGATGCACAATTCTTAAGATCAAGAGGGAGAGGATTGCAAATGGTAGGTGCCCAGAAGTTAAAGCTGGCTCCGCCAATCCTCTTAAGGGCCATTTGTGGCCGATGTAGCAGTTGATTTGCATTTGAGCGAAGAGTTCTTCTTTTGAAGGCTCTTTTAATCCTGTTGGTAAGATAGCTGGGTGTATTTCCTGATAGGTATTTGAACACCAATACTGCGCCTTTAAATTTCATTCACTGCTGAACATGGAGCAAATGTAGCTTCCTCCTGGCAGACGAGATCTTAGAGCGTCGACTCAAACCATAAACAGCCCTGACAGCTCCATTTTTAATTGTTTGCAGCTTCTTTATATTTGTCCTGGATGTACCGTCAGGAGACTGTTGGAATAGTCCAGTTGTGTTTATGATTGCACCAGCAATCATGGCTCTATTTTGTTCTGACAAGTATGGACGAATCTGCCAAATGAAATTTGTGTAAAAGGCACATGTAGATTTCAAGTATGAAACATGCCTCTTAAATGTTAACTGGGAGTCGAAAAAGACTAAGGGTTTTTACATGTTCTGATACGACAATGTCATTACAATTTATCCTGAAGCATGTATACTGAGGAGGGCCAAAGGTTCCGGAATCTCAGCTGCTCGGTCTAGGGCAGTTTGGACCCTGCGCAGGATCATTCATGTGGATTTGCCCGGCATAAATCTGCACTGGTCTGGGTGGACTAAAGATTCGATTACCCCGAGCATTCTGTTGGCTAGTACTCGGGACATTATTTTTGCTTCCCCATTTATTAACGATATGGGCCTATATGAGGCGCAACGTTCTGGGGGTTTTCCTGTTTTGGGAATTACCACAATGCATGTCCTCGGAGATCCAGGGGGAGCCTGCCCAGCTCCCTACTGCGGAGGAACTTGCGGTGCATGTACCCTGTCGGTGTTGCGCCCAACCTCTTCCATACCTCAACTGGAAAACCGTTCGGGCCAGGAGTCTTCCCTGTCTGGAGCTATACCAATGCTTCGCCCATTTCTTCTTTGGTGATTTCCGGGTCTAGCTGCTCTGTTGTCTAGAGAGCCGAGGAATCATGATCAAATCAATGAAGTCTGGGGTGCCTGCTGTGGGTCCAATTGCTGGGGGGGGCGGGGGAGGCTGGGGGAGAGGTACAGTTGCTCATAGTACTTGGCAAAGGCCTCTGCAATATCAGAGTCGGCCATCCACATTTCCCCTTCATCGTCTTGGATGGTCCGCACCTGTCCTTTACTTAGTTCCTGTCTCTCTAGCCAGGCCAGAATTTTGCATGCTTCGTCATCCCCCCATTCATAAATCTGGCTATGGATCGACCAGTGGGCCGCTCAAGCATTGTCCAGGGCAGTGTTCCTGAAAACCTCTTGGGCCGTTACCAGGGCTTCATGTGTGGAGTGAGTCCCTTATTCTAGCAATTGTTCCTCCCGCCTGACAACCTGGGTCTCTGCTTCAACGATCGCCTTGATGTGCCGCTTACGATGAGCAGCCACCAAGGATATCACTTCTCCCAGCAGGACCGTTTTTGTACACTTCCCATATTATAATAGGGCAGTCTACCGATTCTTTATTTAGTTCAAAATATTCCGAGGTCTTATTGGAGATTCCCTCTGTGATCTCAGGTACCCCTAAATAATAGGTATTCAAGTTCCAGGTGGGTTCTTGCTTGTGCTGCATGTCCTTACATTTTATCAATAGAGCGGAGTGATCGGATATCCCTCTCGCCAGGAATTCTACAGATAGCAGCTGGTGGGCCATATTGTTGGGAGTAAAGACGTAGTAGAGTCTGGAGAAGGACCTATGTGCATTAGAGTAAAATGAAAACCCTGTGTCCGAAGTGTGTAGTGCACGCCACGTGTCAAATAGTCCCATTGCTTCCACAAAGATATATAGTTTGGTTGGGATAGCTCCCACCCTATTGCCTCCATATGTTCTGTCACAAACAACCTCCATTACCTCATTGAAGTCCCCACCTATCACCCAAGAGTCCGCCCGTTCCTCTATCATTATAGTTTGTAGCTCGTTGAGGAGTTCTGCTGTTAGTGTGGGAGGTGCATATGCTGCTATGAGGCCCCAGGTCCAGTTGTGTTTATGATTGCACCAGCAATCAAGGCTCTTTTTTGTTCTGACAAGTATGGACGAATTTGCCAAATGAGATTTGTGTAAAAGGCACATGTAGATTTCAAGTATGAAACATGCCTCTTAAATGTTAACTGGGAGTCGAAAAAGACTAAGGGTTTTTACATGTTCTGATATGACAATGTCATTACAATTTATCCTGAAGCATGTATACTGATCATCCAACTTTTTGCCTATTATCAACAACTCAGTTTTTTCTTCGTTTAACACTAGGGAGTTTACCGCCGTCCATTTTTGTATGGCTTCAAACACATCGTTAACTCTGAGCATCATCCCTACATACACCCGACAGCTCAAAAACCAACTGTGTATCGTCGGCATAGTTTGTAAACCAGACACCCCATGTAGTGAGCAGATCACATAGGGGCTTTGAGAAAACATTGAAAAGTAATGGAGACAAGCAGGAGCCCCTGTGGTACTCCACATATCAAGTTTGATTTTCCGGGTCCCAGTAAGGACTTAAACCAGCTGGAAGCGTGGGGTGTACATTTCCCTACTTAAATTAGTCTGCCAATCAATAGATCATGATCTAACAAATCAAATGCTGAGGACAGATCCATAAATAGTAGTAGCGCTGCATTACCTTCATCAATGATACTAATACTGTTGGATTGCATGTCCAAAAGGGCTGTCTCGGTACCGCGATTTGTTCGGAAACTAGATTGTTCAGAGGCAAGAATGTCATTACTCTCTACGAATTTCTGATATTGTGTATAGGCGATTTTATCAATCACTTTCAGTATAAATGGTACATTGGTGATTGGCCTATAGTTTCTGGGAACAGAGGGGTCCATATTTTCCTTTTTAATCAGTGGGTATATCCAAGGCTCTTTTATTTTTTCCGTGACATATGCTTCATCAAAGGATCGATTCACAAACTGAGTGACCCATGGGGCCAAAGTTTCTGCAAAGTCCCTAAATAACGTAGCTGGGAAAATATCCCCTTTACACGAGGTAGGTTTTTAACTGTGAATAACTTCCAATGCATCCTTCTCAGACACTTCTTTAAATGTGAAGGACATGGAGCTATTTTGCTCAATGGCAGCAGGTAAATTTACATCAGTTTCAACATTAGGGAGTGTGTTCACCTGATCTCTAATGGCCTGTTGATGTTTCTCTGTTTTTTTAATAAAACCATCATGAATGGCCCGACACCAAGCATTGTCTTCCGGTATCAGAGTCTTAGCTGGAAAGCCTTTAAGCTCCTGTAGGATCATAAATAATTCCTTAGGCTGGGATTATGCCTGTTCTACTCTCTCGTTTAGATGTCTTGCTTCAGCTTTAAAAATTTGTTTATAGATTTTTGCTGCCTGTTTATATATGGTGGCCAGCTCGGTTGTAGGATTTTTTTCCCCAGCAGCGCTCGGCCTTACGCTTAGCTCTGCTGGCTTAGCTCTTCTGGCTTCCAAGAAAACCATGTATTGTGACCTATATTCCTATTCGCTTTGGCAGGTTATAGAGAGGCTAGAGAGTCGAATGCTTGATTAGTAGCATTCCTAAAGGAAGTAGGAAACTAGGTTAAGGTCCCAATCCAGAACAACAAAGGGAGTTGGCGGGAATTTGTTGAGAAGGCCCTCCAGGAATTGGGCCATGAAGGGTATGGTGAAAAAAGAACCTTGATCCAGGGACCTTTTAAACACAGAAAAGGCTGCCAAATATCCCCATTTTTTTATAACTCTTTTTATTAAGTTTTACAAAACAAGAAAAACAATGCGAGTATACATCAACAGTGCAAGCACAAGCAGTGGGGTCGTAGGAAGAGCAAAATAGCTGGTAGACAATAGTAGCCATAGCTGGAGCGCTGAAGTCCCAGTCTGATGGAAGGGGGTTTGGGGGAGGGAATGCCAGTGGGCAAGGTTCGCTGGTATCCTTTCGGGCACTTTTCGGTGTTCTGAACTCGGTTTTTATTCCTCCCACTTCCCCATATTTTCTGAAATTTCTGGGGGCACCCCCTAGGAGTGTAGATACGTCGCTCCATGGAGGCACATCTGCTCATTTCGTTGGACCATCGGTCTATGCATATTTTGTCTACAGAGCCCCAGGTGGCAGCAATTAGTCTCTTTCCGGCCCCTAGCGCCACTCCCAGGAATGCCTTTTCATATTTGGTGTAATCCGTCTCTCCCCACACCCCCAGCAGTATCAATTTTGGGTCTCTTGGCACTGGGGATCCCATTATCCTGGAGAGTCTAGTGAGGCACACTGCCCAAAATTCCTGTATTACCCCACACTCCCAAATCATGTGGAAAAAGGTGCCTTCTTTTCTTTTACATCGGAGGCATTCAGCATCACCGGCCCTTCCCCATTTAGCCATCATTGTTCTAGAGCAGTATGACCTGTGTAATATTCAGAGCTGTATCAGTCTCAGCTTAGCATCGATGCCTATTTCTCTGGGGGTCATCAACGCCTCTACCCATTCCTTCCACCTCTAGTGCGCCTAAGTCTTGTTCCCATTTTTCCTTTCAGTTTCATAAGTTCCCTAGTGTCAAAGGAGTTGAGCGCCTGATAAAGAGTGGAAGTGGCCTTAGACGGGATGCGGTCCTGGAGGATGTTTGTTTCTAAAGGGGAAAAGGCGGGTATGTCGGCAAGACTCAGGAATTGGGTGCTGATGGCATGTGTGAGCTGTGTGTGTCTAAAGCGGTCTATGGGTTGCAGCCCGTTTTTCACTTTCAGGGTTTCAAAGTCTACGAGTCGCCCTATCTGTATAATATCTGATAATGTGCATACCCCATTATTCTCCCAGGTTCCGAAGTATCCCATCTTCTGGATTTCGGGGAAGTGTGTGTTGTGCCACAAGGGTTGGAAACGTGTTGGTCTGCCGCCCCACCCTATGTGTTGGTGCGCCTCCTCCCATATGCGTCGGGTATGGAGTGACCCTCTTGGTATCCCTCTCAGGCTCTTGTTTTCAACATACAGTATCCAGAGGGGGAAGAGAGCGTCGCCAACGCTCATCTCTACCTGGGTGTGTGGGAGCTTTGGGTCGCCATGTAGCCATTCATTTACTACCCCCGCTTGTGCGGCCCAGTAGTAGATCCGGATGTTTGGTAGTCCTATACCACCCTACCATACTGAGGGTTGGAGAATACTGAGTGCAATGCGGGGTTGCTTTCCGCTCCAGAGTAGTGTGCACAGGGTCTTAACAATGGCTGCAAAGGTTTTGATGGGAAGTGGGTCGTTCTGGAGGACATAGAGTAGCCTTATGAGCGTCATCTTAAACAGTGCTGCTCTCCCCAATAACGATAGTGGTAGAGACTGCCAGTGCAAAACATTGTTCACAAATCTCTCCACCACCGGTTTTAAGTTAAGCCTGAGGAAATCATCTAGCGTCGTACTGACCCGTATGCCCAGGTATGTGAAGCCTAATACCGAAACACAGTACGGACAGGATTCGGGAATTGCAGTGTCCCCCCTTGAATAGCGAAGTATACCGTTTTTATGTAGTCCCCCAAAGTGTTGATATTCCACGAGAATTTGGGACACGATCGGGAAGGAAACCACTAGGTAGCCGAGGTATACAAGGAGATCATCCGTGAATAGCGAGACTCGATCTCCTCCCGTTGGTCAGTTGAACCCCGCCCAGTGTACATCTGTTCTTCTTAGTCTAATCGCCAGGGGTTCTATTGCAAGAAGGAATAGTAAAGGTGAGAAGGGGCAGCCCTGCCTGGCCCCCCAGCCCAACGGGAACATCCTGGATGATCTCCCATTCACCCTAACAAATGCCTCGGTAAGAGCATAAAGGAGTTTGACCCATGATATGAAGCCCTGCCCGAATCCCATCCGCCTCATGATTTCCCATAGAGCATCCCACCCCACCGAATCAAAGGCCTTCTCAAAGTCACTGCGAGGAGGGCCAACGGGTCCGGAATCGCAGCTGCTCGGTCTAGGGCAATTTGGACCCTGCGCAGGTTCATTCATGTGGATTTTCCCAGCATAAATCTGCACTGATCTGGGTGGACTAAAGATTCGATTACCCCAAGCATTCTGTTGGCTAGTACTCGGGACAGTATTTTTGCTTCCCCATTTATTAACAATATGGGCCTATATGAGGCACAACGTTCTGGGGTTTTTTCCTGTTTTGGGAATTACCACAATGCATGTCCTCGGAGATCCAGGGGGAGCCTGCCCAGCTCCCTACTGTGGAGGAACATGCGGTGCATGTGCCCTGTCGGTGTTGCGCCCAACCTCTTCCATACCTCAACTGGAAAACCGTTAGGGCCAGGAGTCTTCCCTGTCTGGAGCTGTGCCAATGCTTCACCCACTTCTTCTTTGGTGATTTCGGTGTCTAGCTGCTCTATCTGTTGTCTAGAGAGCCGAGGAATCATGATCGAATCAATGAAGTCTGGGGTGCCTGCTGCAGGTCCAACTGCTGGGGGGGCCCTGGGGGAGAGGTATAGTTGCTCATAGTACTTGGCAAAGGCCTCCGCAATATCAGAGTCGGCCGTCCACATTTCCCCTTCATCGTCTTGGATGGTCCGCACCTGTCCTTTACTTAGTTCCCGTCTCTCTAGCCAGGCCAGAATTTTGCATGCTTTGTCCCCCCAGTTCATAAATCTGGCTACGGATCGACCAGTGGGCCGCTCGAGCATTGTCCAGGGCAGTGTTCCTCAAAACCTCTTGGGACGTTATCAGCAGAGGCGTTGCTAGGGGGGGGATAAGGGGGCTATAGCCCCTGGTCTTTTGGTTGTAGCCCCGGATAGAATCTCAGGAGCTACAACCAAAAGGCTAGCTAGCCCCTAGTCCCAACCGTTACGACATTAGCATAGCCCAGGGTCTTTTCCAGACCTAGCAACACCCTTGGTTATCAGGGCTTCATGTGCGGGGTAAGCCCCTTCTTCTAGCAATTGTTCCTCCCTCCTGACCACCTGGGTCTCTGCCTCAACGATCGCCTTGATGTGCCGCTTACGATGAGCAGCCACCAAGGATATCTCTTCTCCCAGCAGGACCGTTTTGTACGCTTTCCATATTATAATAGGGCAGTCTACTGATTCTTTATTTAGTTCAAAATATTCCGAGGTCTTATTGGAGATTCCCTCTGTGATCTCAGGTACCCCCAGATAATACGTATTCAAGCGTCAGGTGGGTTCTTGCTTGTGCTGCATGTCCTTACATTTTATCAATAGAGGGGAGTGATCTGATATCCCTCTCGCCAGGAATTCTACAGATAGCAGCTGATGGGCCATATTCTTGGGCGTAAAGACGTAGTCGAGTCTGGAGAAGGACCTATGTGCATTAGAGGAAAACGAAAACCCTGTGTCCGAAGTGTGTAGTGCCCGCCACGTGTCAAATAGTCCCATTGCTTCCACAAAGGTATATAGTTTGGTCGGGATAGCTCCCACCCTATTGCCCCCATACGTTCTGTCACAAACAACCTCCATTTCCGCGTTGAAGTCTCCACCTATCACCCAAGAGTCCGCCCGTTCCTCTATCATTATAGTCTGTAGCTCGTTGAGGAGTTCCGCTGCTAGTGTGGGAGGTGCATATGCTGCTATGAGGCCCCAGGTCTCACCCCGGATGTCCCCTAGTACCACCACAAACCTGCCCAGAGGGTCTTTTCTCACTTTCTTGGCCTGGAATGGTATCTGTTTGTGCAAAAGAATCATGGTGCACCTAGAGAACCCAGCCTGATGTGTATGAGTAATTAGACCTCTTAAAGAGCCCACAGTTGGTGCCCACCAGGTGGGTTTCTGTGATATCGGCAAAATATGGGGAGTAACGGTTAAGATATTGGAGCACCAGTTTCCGCTTTATGCAAAACCCAGGCCATTAACATTCCAAGTCAGCAGGGAGACCTGTCCTATCTGTGTCAGGTCAGCGTTCTCTTGTCTTGGCGCTGCTGAGAAGGATGTAGTGTGTCTCGGGAATTCTCTGTGTTGGGTGCCCCCGGTAGCTCCAGGCCTCGGTGTCTTTTCCATGTCATTCCCGCTGCTGCTTCACATCTGTATAGATCAAACGCCAAATGTTGAACCATTAACTGTAGAACATAAGTCAGAGTAGTGTGAGTGTCTAAAACCCTGAGAATTAAGTTCCTGCATCGCTTGCATCAAGTGTGAAGGACGTTACATCCTGCTGTTTCATGGGTCTTTAATGTGGGTGGCTGTGTCTTTAGCCGCCCGCACTTGGCAACTGTATCCCATAAACTCCCTCCACTCTGTACTCCCCCCCCCCCAACCAGAAGCACCTGTCGCCCGAACATATAAAACCATGAACTAACAAGAACCCATTTCGGGGAACTCCCCGGGGGTTGGTCCGCTGCTCGTCTACCTCTCCCTGCCTCCATCCGGGGCTGCCAACTGTACTTCTTGTTTTTAGATGCTGGGGTGATTCACCAATGGGGGCCAGGGAGTGGGGGATTGTGGAGAGAAACACCAGGGCATATTTTGTATCGTCGGGTCTCAAGTGTTCCCTGTACTCTCCGGTGAGCCTATGCTCCTGTCTTCTTTGCGCATTGGTGTAGTTCGTCCGGAGGGCTGGATGTCTCAATCGCTCTTCTTTCTGGGCGTGCTGCTTCTCAGCCTATCGGGTCGGGGAGCAGAGAGGACCTGTGTTTCTAACCATTCCCAGGCCTCACGTGGGTTATGGAACACGTGGACCGTATTGTTGTAGTACAGTTTAAAGGTAGCCGGGAAGAAGAGTGTATATTTGATGCCCAAAGACGAGAGTTTCCTCATCAAAGAGTCATAAGACTGTCACGACTTCTGGACCTCTCTCGTGTAATCGGGGAAGAACCCTATCCGGTTACCGTAAGATGTATTTGGGCTAGTTGCTCGTGCCATATGAAGGATTGTATCACAGTCCCTATAGTTCATGAGTCTGGCAATCACTGCGTGCGGGGGGGCCCCAGAGACCGGTCTGCCAGCCGGGATCCTGTGCGCCCTCTCAATAGAGAAGTTCGAGAGTTTTTTAGGAGCCATGAGATCTGAAAGCCAGCTCTCCAGGAAGAGTTCCACAGAGGGCCCCTCTTCTCTCTCCGGAAGGCCGAGTATGCAGAGATTGTTACAACAGAATCTCCCTTCGCTGTCCTCTGCTCTGTTCTCAAGGGTAATGAGTTTCTGTTCCATACGTTTCAGGCGGTCTTCCATTTTCTTGATGGAGTCCTCGGTGTCAGATATCCACTGCTCTGCTTCTCCTACTCTGGATGTCAAATTCCTCAGGTCTTGTTGCAAAAAGGAGACTTCGGAAGTCAGGCCATCAATTTTAGTCTCTACCGAGGCCCTGGAGTCGATGATGGCTGCCATAATGTCTGAGTGACGGGATCTGTCTTGCTCCCCCAGTTGTGGTGTCACCCCCCATGTTGTCTGCCGATCCGAGGATCTTTGCTGGGGTGCTCATTGTGTATCTGTCGATTTCATTCTGTGTTGCTCCTCTGCGGGGCAAGTCTTTCACCATTTTATGGTTATGATGAAGCGACCCGAGGGCGGCCTCCCAGTATGTTGCTGCATAGCCCCATGTAATCTGGTGTTTGGTGAGGGCAGCGGTCACTCGGTAGCCCCTGCGATGTGCTCCAGGAGGGTGGGCACCAGTCTTCGGCCCTATGTCTGTTCCCGGTGCTCCAGTCTACCTGCATTAGGTGAGTTGTTCTGCTTTGGTTTCCTTGCCTGTGTGATAGTGTGAGCTCAGTCTCAAGCCGTGGCTATGTTCCAAGAAGTTTGTCTCCTCCTGTATGCCAGCATTGAAGAATGGAGGTGTTTCTGCAGGCCGCTCCTGCATTGGCTGTGACCATGCGGTCGTTTTCTCCCTTGGTCGTTACCCGGGTGCTGCTGTCCAGAGTTGCAAGGTATTAATGTGCTAATTGAGTGCCCCCTCCTCTATTTATATGGCTGTGTGCCCCCTGTGGCCTTCTGCAGGGAGGTGTGCAGTCTGCTTCTTAGTGTGGGCTGGGTGCATATCAAACTGAGTCCAGGATGTCTCAGAGCAGTGAGTGTTAATGCTGCGGGACAGGGGGCCTGGGCGGAGGGATGCGTAGTTTCGTACCTCCGGGGTGGTAGATGGCAGTTGGCCTTTGCTTATGGCCTGGGGAACGGCTGCTGGCCTGGTAAGGTTTGTGCGGTTGTTGCTGCTGGGCGCGGGCCCCGCAGTGACGGGCCGCCAGATGCACTCCGCTTCCCTGGTGTACCATTGGGTTGGTGTCCTCTTCCCTCTCCTTACCGGCAGCGTGTATAGGATGAGGGGCTGGGTCGCCTGCTGTGCCCGACAGGCCCCTTGGCGGTGTAGCCGGTCTGCTGCCACAGCGATTCCGCCCAGTGCTGTTCTTGTGTTCTGGGAGGCAGGGATCGAGAGTTCTGGCCTCAGGCACGCCACTCTTCCCAGCACTCGCTGTCTCTGCCAGTCCTCCGGTCCGTTGCTGCTTCTCCTTTCGTTGGTCTCTTCGGGCTCTGCGCGGCCCAGAGCACCGTGGTCATGCAGCCGGAGGTCACAAGAGCTCCAGCTTCACAGGGATGGCACTGGTTTCAAGTCGAGCGCCCGAGTCTCCCTTCCTTCACCACTCGTGGCACCCAGCTGCAAGCTGTGCAGTCCAACGGTGCCGGCCCTCAGAGGTGAGCAGTGTATTTTGGCAGGATCCCTGGCATCGCAGCTCCAGTTCAGCTGGTGTATTTTATTTCTGCCCCATTCAATTCGGTGCCACAAGTGCCTCCCCAGTAACGCAATCCAGCGGGGGGCAGGGGTGACGGAGTCCCAGCTGGAATGCGGTGCCCACGGCGCAATTCAGCCAGCGGGTCTCAGTCTTTCAGTCTCGGCCATCCAGTGCCGCTCCTCCCCCACGTGGCTGCGCGGCTCTTCTACGCTCTGAGTCTCTGCAGATTTGGAGACGGTGGAAAGGACCCAAACTGCTCTGATTTTTGCCGGGATTTCAGGGGAATGGTGTAGGTGCAATCTCCTTCCTAGATTGTATAGGCAAAGTGTTTGGGTCCCTCCTTCTTAATGAATTCAGAATATGGGCAAAAACGGCACCTTGCGTGGATCACCTACAATCAGGGTTTAAGAAGAACTTCGGCACTTTTGCAAACATCTTGGTAATGAACACCATGAAACACAAAGTGCTAGAGGGAGGCCCCAAGATCTTCGTCGTCTTTGTGGACCTCACACAAACCTTTGATCGCATTGACAGGACACTTTTATGGGATAAGCTAGAGGCATGGAAGTGCCCTCCCTCCATTCTTGAACCTATCAAAGCGCTATATTCAGAAACCAGCATGAGGGTGCGCCTGAACCAGCAAGGATTCTTATCCACTCCAATACCCACGCATAGGGGGATCAAACTAGGATGCCCGCTGGCTCCGACATTGTTTTTGGCCTTCCTTGGTGATATCAAAACATCGGAAAGAAACTGTCCTAAGCTTTCCACCAAAAATCGGAAAATCACACTTGGGAAGGCTCTTGTATGCGGACGACGTGATACTCCTAGACTATACTCCTATAGGACTACAACGTCAGCTGAGCAACCTGGAGCTATATATGGAAAGAAATAATCTAGAGATAAATGAAAACCAGACCAAATCCATGTCTCTCTCCAAATGCGTCAAAGACAATGCCAAGATGAAGCTAGTGTTGAACAAAAACCAGATCAAAAGCGTGGCAGAATTCAAATATCTGGGCGTTGTTTTGGATAACTCCAAAACTGAGATAGGAATGCAAAACCTTCTAAAAGAGAAAACAAGAAAACTCACGGCACAAGGTAAAGCCATTGACAGAAAATTTGGCCGATTTTCTCTGATCCCAGTTATCAACTTTTATAAAATGAAGGTGGTCCCGACCTTAGTTTATGGAGCTGACGCCTTGCCCAACATTCCTTCATCTTTTTGGCCTACCCTAGAGGCAACATTTTGGCGGGCCATCCTGGGGCTTCTAAAATGTGTACCCATAGCCTGTATAAGACAAGAACTCAGTCTTCTGTCTCTCGAGGGATCAGTTAGATGCAATTCCATAATGCTTTACCGCAAATGCCAACTAGCGGACAACCACTCTGTATACCATCTGATCCTACAAGAAACAAAAGCCCAAACCTGCACGATGTTAAATAGCTGGGCAAATCGGATCAAAGAAATCCTCCGAGACGTTTCAGCGAACGATGAAACACTCAGCAACAATCCAGTGCAGGTTTTGAACAGAGTGAAGGAACTTGACTGGATCAAAACAATTGAGAAAGCAGCCTCAAACAAGCTAATGAGACATCTCCCGGTGAACATCCGTAAGTTGAACGAACTTCAAACGTTCATTAAACAGTTTCCCTCCAAACAAGCAAGGTCTTTGGTACTAAGAGCAAGACTGAACTTGTTACGCACAAACAAGATTTTATTCATACGGGGACAGGCGACCACAAACTCCTGTAGGTTCTGCGGTCAAACAGAAATAGTGGAGACCATCCGCCACTTGATGCTTTCTTGTCCAGGAACTTTGAAGCAAAGATCGCCGTACCTGTGTCATATCTTCTCGGACTTTGTGCTGCAGGACAAAGCACTTTGCTGGGCAAGGTTAATAGCGGGGGACAAGACCCCATGGCTGTTGGCATCTTACAACATCTCACGCAGTTTACAAGAAAGCTTCCAAGACTTAACAGACCCAGTGGCGTTGTGTACCTGATCATTTTCTTTATCACAACAAATAACCTGCTATGCGGATGGGCTCCACAGAGGCTCAAGAAAGGAGATTAGACACGCAGAGTTAAACTGAAAAAACTGGAAAACTACTTCTTCATGTTCGTTTTTGTAAAAATCGTAACAGATTAAAACAAATAAAAAAATAAAAATAAAAAAAAATATCGTTACAAGACGATCTTCTTCCTAGAATCAGCAGAATAACGAAGGATGTCAGCCCCGGTGGAGAAGTGGGAAGCTACGTCTGCATCCGACGGCTGCTCAACAGCACACCGCTTGAGCGTTGCAACCTAAAGGCCTGCGGAGGCTAGTGACAGAAGGAACTCCATCACCGTTGTGGTGGGGCAAGAGATGGGATCAACCTTGCGCTGCCAACACCACGACTAAAATCCTCTCCACCTGCATGCATACAGAGATCTTGTAGATGGTCTGCATGCAGTCAACAACACCTGAAGTACTTCCTCTGAGAGGTGCCAGTCATCATACCTCATCTGCTCAAGAGCCATGCATGTAGGTTCAGTGAATCCTGGGTCGGGTGCAGTATATGACACTCCGACTGGGTGAGTAGATCTGGCCGCCGCGGCAACCGGTGAGGTGGACAGATGGACAGATCCAAGAAGTCGGAGTACCACGTCCTCCTCGCCCAATACCGGGCGATCAAGATCATGGTCACTCGTAACTTTTTTAACCTCCTGAGAATCCACAGAATAATGGGGATCAGAGGGAACGCAATGTCCAATCCAACAGAAACACGTCCCCCAGTGCACCGTTCGCTGGGAATTCCCTCGAGCTAAAATGTTCGTACTTCCTGTTGGCTTTTGTGGCAAACAGATCCACTGCTGGGGACTTCCTGGCACACTTGTCACTCGTGTGAGACAGTGCTTTGCCTTCTCAGAGCATCCGCCAAATTGTTCTCTGCCTTCGCCAGATAAACTGCCGAAACCGAGATTTGATTCTCTAGCAACCAGAACCACAGTTGCATCGCTTCTGTGCAGAGGGGACAGGAATGCACTCCACCTTGCTTGTTCAGGTAGTGCATAGTCAACCCGAAGGGCAGCACTTTAAACTGATAGTGCTTGTCCCCAATGAGGAACCGCAGGAATTTCCTGTGCTGATGTATGGGCACATGGAAATAGGCATCCTGCAGGTCTATGGACACCAGCCAGTCCTGAAGCTCGAAAGCGTGGAGAATTTCTCTCAACGTCCCCATCCTGAATCTGGCTTTTTCTCAGTAACTTGTTTAGAGCCCTGAGGTTCAGAATGGGACAGAGACCTTCGACTTTTTAGGGTATCAGGAAATACCAGGAATACCAGCCCGACCCTCTCTGATCACGAGGCACCTCTTCCACGGCAACCTTCGACAACAGGGATCTCCGTTCTTCCTGGAGCTCCTGTCCCTGTTGGATCGGTGAAGATAGGGGTCTGTCCGGAGGTTTTCTTAAAAAGGGCAGACAATAACCCCACCAAATCAACTGCAGGGCCCAGGCATCAGAGGTTATCTCCCGCCACTGGGCCCAATGCCCTGCCAAATGTCCACCAACCGGCATGTTGTGGGAGGGGAAAATCAAAGTGGCTTCGAAAGTGCCGTGGCCCAGCCACAGCTGCTGGCTCTTAGAAGCTCCTATGCCCCTTCCGGGACGTGAGAAACGCCTCTACCCTTGCCTGGCTTGTGAGGGCTGCGCTTTCCTGCCATAGGGCACAAAGCGCCTATAGCCTGTGCCTCTAGAGGCAAAGCTGAAAGCAGGCTTAGCTGGCTGCGCAGCCAGACCCAGTGACTTAGCAGCAATTTTAGACTCCTTAAAGCAGTCATCTGCCTTGTGTCCGAAGAGCATCTGCCCCTCAAAAGGCATGCCTAGAAGGCACTTTTGTACATTGGGGAGAAGGGATTTCAAATAGGCCTGCCTTCTCATTACTACTGCTGACCACGTGCCAACACGGTCAGCTATATCCAGGCCTGTTTGCAAGGATAGCTTGGCAGTTTCCATCCCATCCTCCACCAGCTGTATAAATCTGTCCTGCATATGACCTTTATGGGACGTATTCTGCCACATGCTCGACATCCTTCCACAAACCACAGGAGAAATTAGGGAAACCGCAAGCTACGTTTGTGGCCTTGAGAGCCATGCTGCCCGAGGTAAAAACCTTCTTGGCCAAAGCGCCTATCCTTTTCCCTTCCCTGCCTGTGGGGAGATTTTACGTTGATGCCGCAGGCCTGCAGGATATTGTGGCAGCCTGAACTACCAGCCTTTCCGGGGAAGAGTGTGTTGAGAGAAAGGAAGGGTCCTCTCTCGCCGGCCTGTACTTCCCTGTGACATTGGAACTCGTGGGGGGAAAAAGTGCATGGATTTTGCCAGATGGAATCCAAAGCGTCAGCTATGGCCTGACTGAAGGGCCTAATGTGCTCAATAGCCGGGGCCTCATCCAGGATAACTGTAAGGTCACACCCTTGATTGGGAGTGGCGGACGACTTGAGGCCGAGGTTGTCAACCGCCTTCTCTACTAATGTCCTAAACGTGACATGAGAGTGAGTGTAGGGTTTGTTGCATCTCAAGCTCTGAAATGTGTCCAACCCACTGGCATCTTGAAGGCCCTGAGCAAGTGCCAACAAATAGTCTCAGTCCTCAAAATAGTTGACAACACCTGATCCCACAAAGATGGGGTCAACGACTTCGTACTCCTCGGCCTGATCGGTGCCAGAAATCGACCACATTGAGTCGAAAAAGGCAGAGTGCTTAGTCACTCTGATGTATTGGGTACCGGCACCGACGGGGGCTGTGGGAGAGGCTTCTAGATGGTGATTTTCGTGCCACTTGGGGCCCGGAGCCAGAAAGCTTTAGCTGCCGAGGCCGGCTGGCTGGGGTGGGAGTGGCGCCGCCAGTTGCCAACCAATTCAAGCATTTCCTTCTTAAAAGAGTCCCATTCTTCGCGACTGGTCAGTTCCCTAGAGGGTTTACCTCGCTCAGAAGACTAATCAGATTCCCGCCGATGGTGGCTTCGCTTCTTCTTCTGTGAGGATGAGGAATGGCTTCTGAAGTGGGACCTCTTGTTTTTTGGCTGTGCCGGCCCTCGTAATGATGAGTGGGCTCCTCAGCCTCAGACAACCAGACGAGAGACCATGCCGGAGACTTTGGCGATGGTCGGCCCAGGGCCAGCTTATCGGCTCTGTCTCGTTGGGACTTGGGTTGCATCTTGGCACACAACGCACAGGCCTCGGTGTCGTGAGTGGAACCCAAACACCACAAACGGACGTCGAGTGGGTCCGTCATTGACATTTTGGCCTCCCAATCAGAGCACCTCTTAAAACCCGAGATCCATTGCAACAATATATCGAGGTGAATCGAAAATAAGCTAGTCTCAAAACATTGAGTAAAACTCAATTAGGTTTTCAATGAAGCGTCTGAGCATGTCGAAAAAAGGAACTGAAGCATGGGGCGTAGTGACGTATATGTATGGCGCCTGATTTCACCTCCGGCGCCGACGATCAACCACTGCACAAGACAGATCGATGACTGAGTCAAGGTCCACTACGCCCTCTGTCGAGAACATTTCAGACATCTATCAGGATGAGGAATCTGCGGGAGAAAAGCAATCCATTGAAGTATCTGTTTCTCTCTCGCTCTCTCTCTCTCTCTCCCTCTTCAATACTCTTTTTGAATTTAAACAACAACATAACAATACCCTCCATCTGCAGCTATTTTCATGCATGGATATACTCTCATCCTACGATCCCTGAGGTCCATCGACATCGAGTGTCCTCCATCTGCCTGCTCTGCCCTCTGCAGCCCCGGTGAGACTGTGAAAGACTTTTGCTGAAACTGGGCTACTGCCAACCTCTTCTCAGGTGTGCACTCAAACTGCTCCCTACAGGCGGACTCTGCTGCCCCACGGCTTTGCCAGCATGGGCGAGAGGTACCATGATCCTCATACACAAAAGGGTGCCATTCTCGGTCGCTGAGGTGCGAACGAACACTATGGGAAGGTTTGTGTTGATCTGTGGGGAACTTTGGGGTGCCACATGGGGTATTGTGGCTGTTTATGCACCCCGTCCCATCACACTGGACCTGCTCAACAATCTTCAGAAGCTTATAGTGTTACGTGGGGCAGAGAGATGGGTCCTGGGTGGGTATTTCAATGACGTAATGGACACTGGCCTGGATAGGTCACACATAGGCAGTAGGAATCCGGAGCTACCCACCAAACTGGGCTTCTTCATAGGCTGGTTGGACACTTGAAGAAGCTTGCATGCTGGGGAAACCGGGTTCTCCTTCTCAGGGGTTCGTTCTTCCTTTTCCAGGCTGGACTACTTTTTTATCCCGCTGGGTGATGGCCATAGTGTCCTCTTGGAGAAATTTCTAGCCAGGAGGATTTTGGACCATTTTCCGCTACTCATTATACTCAAGAGTGGGCGCGAGATGCTGGTACCCACATAGAAGCTGAACTTGTACTATCTGGGCTTCCCTGAGTTCACTGAGGCATTAGTGCATACCACACAGGAATATTTTCAATCTAACATGCCGTTGGTTGGAATTCTACTACACTAGTCAATAAGAACAACAGGGTTCGATTGACCAGTTATGTGCTCATCTGGCCTCGGCACTTTTATGCAGTGCCAAGACATATGGTGAGGAATGAGAGATGGGAGAACCGCTATGATCCAGTTTAAAGAAGCCATTCCCTTCTTTTTCCCAGGCCTGAGGTCTTATCTGCCAGTTTCTTTGTTGCCTTTCTGTGTTGTCTCCATGTCTGGATGTACTAAGAAAATAGCAGGTCCACTATCTAATTGGGCATAGAATAAACAACCACTGTTCAGATCACGTGGTAGAGGACCATTGTTCAGAGCTCAATTTTATCTATTTGTTGGATTTTCTGCTATCCTAACCCGAGTGCTTTCCTCCGGCAGCCACTTGGGTGCTGTATATTCATTAGTTATGGGATCAATTGGCACGGTAGCTACTTGCACCTGGCATTCAAGGATGTCTCTATTTCTCACTGATACCAATTGAAACTAATTAACTTCACTAATTGTATGCCCTGGGTTATGTTATAAAGTGTGGTTTCAGCTTGGTAAGCAGAACTCCATTTGGCTCACAGACCTTGGTGCTTGGGGATCGCCTGAGCATTGTTAGGCCTGGAAACTTCTGTTAAGTAATTTTATGTCTGGCTTCAGTATTTCAGAATTGAGGCCTTGCAGAGTTTGGTCTGATAAATGGTGGTACTTTTGTTCATTCTCGGAGATGTTTTATTTAATTTTTTTTATATTGTTTATTACAAACCTTTAAAAGAAAAGAAAGAATTACAGATCATCCATAAAATTGTATCAACATTAATTCAATAGAATCAACACACTCTTCTAAAAAGAACGAACTGGCATCCTATAAATGAGGTAGAGGATAACAACCAAAGGGGACTTGAGCATAAACACTAAGAATGAGAATAATGCAGGAACATATACTGGTCCTTCTTTGAACAGATCACATCATTATAATGTATATCAACTAAAAACCAGAAGGATGAAAACAGCTTATTACAATTCCTCATTTAGAGCACAAAATCGCTGCAGTATTTCCTCAAGAAAAAAAGTTAATGTAATCATCAATGCCCTGTCGGTCTCGTCGAACATTAATTGCCACCAGTCTAGCACGGTTAATGTTGAAAAATTTCCAATGAATCTTCCCAGATGTTTTGTTCTTTCCCGCCTGAGAGAAGGGCAGAACAACATTAAATGTTTGAGGGTTTCCTCCGTAGCTTTGTATAGTCTGCATTGGTCACTTGGCTTGTTTGGGCCTGCTCATATATTTGTGTTTTCTCTTGTTTTAAACAGCTTTAAATAAAATTGCGTATACAACTTTCTTCGATGGAGGTCCGGAAATAATTTCCAGAAATTTAGAATTTCGTTAAATGCTCTTTTCTCATGTGGAATGTTGGAATTATTCAATGTTTTATTTTTTGATAGCAAGTTGAGCACCAATCACGTCTCCATAACATTTTTTTTTGCGTGTTCTGGATTTGTTTGTAAAGTCTCCAGCTTGATATCGAGATCTAACATTATATTGCTGCATCGTTTCATCCATAAAGCAAAGACTGAGTTCTCGTTACAGTGAGTAGATGCTTGCAAAATCTTAAACTGTATTGGAGATTCTGTCAACGTGATTCTCCTGTATAAGGAGAGCATGTTCCAACATACTCTAGCTTTTATAGATATTAATGTGAGTTTGTGTCGGATACAATCGGTGGGAGTTCCCTTGGGCAGGCACAAAACTCTATACCAAAAGATATTCTGAAGCGAGCTCAATGGTTCTTCTGAGCAGCCAAATACGCATTCTGCACCAAAAATTAAGGCAGGGACCACTTTTTGTTTATAGAAGGCTGAAGGCTAAAGCTGGTAGCAGAGAGTATTTTCCATATTTTCGATTTAGGACAGTAGCTGGAACTGCTAGAATGTGGCATTTCTTTTTCGTTGTTTCGACCCACGGGGAGTCATTGATGTTTGAATTGATTTGCATGCCCAAATGTCGCGCCTTCATTGTGATGTTCAACACAGTTCTGTCCATATGCCATCGAAATTTGGGTGAAGTTTCTTCCTTTGGCCACTTAAATTCTCCAGAACAAGTATTTCCGGTTTTGACGCATTGATGGACAACCCATTGTCTCTTATGTATTGGCTCAGTGCGTTCAATTTTCTTTGGAGGCCAATAGGTGTTAAGTCTAATAATATTAAGTCATCTGCATAGAGGAGATGACTTAAAGGCACTCCATTTATTTTTGGTGAAAATGATCTAGGACTCTCAATGGCCCGATCACTATCGGAGATAAATAAATTGAAAATAATCGCAGCCAAAGGACATCCTTGCTTGACTCCACATAGGGTTTGCATGGGCGCTGATAGATTGCCTTTTCGATCCAAACAAATTCTTATCACTGTGTTCGTGTGTAGGTCCTTATTGCCAACAGCAAGCTCGAAGTGCAATTCCAATTAGACAGTTTTGACGATAATTTCTCGCGATCTAGGCTGTCAAATGCGTGAGATAGATCAATTATGGCTAGGTAGATCTTAGTGCTAGTTCTTATTGCATCCATCTTCAGTATGTTGACAATTAGGAGATTTAAACTACAGCCCACTCTTTTAACAAACCCTGTTTGCCTCTGGTCAATGTGCTTACTAGCTATAGCCCAGGCTAGAAGTTTGTGTTGTAGGAGCGTGGCGTAAATCTTGCTTAGGACATCCAGTAGTGCAATAGGGCGATAGTCTGTTGGATTTGCACGAGTGCCCTTCTTAAACACAGGTATGATTAAAGCACTTTTCCAGGATGTTGGGGTTGTGCACGCACGTGTGATATCTTCAAATAAAGTATAACAAAAGTCTGGCCAGGCTTCTGGATTTTCTTTCAATATGAAGTTGGTTAACCCATCTGGGCCTGGCGCACGTGATGTACTTATTCTGTTGATGGTTTCGAGAATATCAGAACGTTCAAATTGCAAATCCCACCTAGCCACGACTAAGTTCTGGGTCAACGGAATCTCCTTTCTTTTTATATAGTTGTTCATAGTGTCTTATCCAATCAGTTTCCGTGACCATACTTGATTGTAGGGCAGTCTGCGAACCCTCTTGCTCATTAACTAGGGCCCAAAACTGACCCCCGTTTTTATTTTTTATTTTTGCCAGCATCAGTTCTGCATCTTGCTGTAGCATGATTGCTCAATGTGACTTCAGCCAATTTTTATAAGACTGTTTAGCCTTTTTGATGTTAACCAGGATCTCATCGGTATACGGTTTTTCGTATGCTCTAATTTTGCTTCTTAGCTTTCTTTTTTGTTTCATGATGTCAAGATCAAAGGCATGTTTATTTGCGAATGTTTGTTTCCTCGCACCTTGTGTTTCAGCGAAGATAGCTAGAAGATGTCGATATTCAACACTTCATTCTCTGAGATGTTAATATTCTTCGTGTCTTGGAAGCATGCTGCTATTCATTGCTCCTCGCTCATGTATGCTGCAACCTGCACCCTCCCCCTGCCTGCTCAGCTCTATACTACTTGTGTAACCCTGTCTCGCTATTCTGCAAACTCCTACTTAATGTCAATTCAACTACTTTACGCCCTACTTGTGTCCCACAACCTATTCTACTGTAAATGGCTGCTGCGTGACCATGTGTGTTTTACTAGTGGTTTACTGAATCTTTCTCAGATTTTACTTTCGTTCGTGATTGGGAACAGGTGGTGCCATAGCCAGGCCTGGTGCAACTCTCATCCCCATTATTACACTGGATAGGCGCTAGCCTTTTACCCACAGTCGAAGCCCCCACCACCAAACTGTCCTGTGCTGGATGTCTGGTCAGGAATGCCAGATCACATAAAGCTAGTCTGTACTGTCTGGAAAAAATCCTTGTGGACTGCTGGCCCCGAGCAGGGAGTCTTCCATAGCTCCATAAATGGATTATGGCAAATCCATTAGCCCTCTTTCCTCCTCCAGAAAACCTTCAGGATGTTGAGGAAGACCCATGGGCTCAAACCCAAAGGAAACCGGGATGTCATCCTCATGAAAAATTTCCTGAAAAGGGACATAAAATCGCTAGTAGATTTTGGAGTGAATCTACAGAATTACACGAAAATCTATGATTTCTATATACATATGTGGCCATTAGGTCATAGCAGTGCATATAAATATATAAAGAAAAGAGCCATTAAACATAGTGGATAGTACCATCTATGCACTCAACAGTGGCGAAGCACATATATTGACACAGTACTACATTGTGTCTTACAGGATACCAAAGATGCTACCTTCCAGCCGCCTATAACAGCAACACAGCCTACAACATCTGAATAGCAGAGCTGCATGGAAGGTAAATAAATCGAATTTGAAAAAACACCTTGTTTTGGGTAAAACAGATCGATGTTCTCGCCAAAATAGACTGTCTATAAAATAATCTTTTCTTCAATAATTTAATTAATTATAACTAATTTACCAGTAATTTAACCATGTGATTATCCAGAAACAGCATGACCTCACGAACAGAAGAACCCACTTGGGTTTTCTTTTCTTTCCTCAGGCAGATGGGATGACAGGTTCTCAGACCCCACTCTTTTCCTGATCTTATCAAGACAGGCCCAAAAACCACGGTCCTGAAGAAGATAAATAATAATCATCGAAACTGGTAGACCTCTTTTTAAACCAAGGATATCTCGAGAAACAAATTGGTATAACCCTCTGAGAAGAAAGACCAAAATCAACATTTTGTTGTGGAGGAAGTATTCCCCCAGAAAAACCGCGGTGTTAAGGACTCCTGTACTAAAAATCAATCCAGGTGAAAAATGCACTAAGTGAAACATATCACACAGGCAATACTGGACCACAATTCTGGAAGAAGCCAGATAAAAACAAAATAAGACCACCTGAAAGGAGAACGTAACAACGGATGGGCCTACAAAAAAGTCCCATTTTTATTTTAATTTTATTTATTAATCACAAGAGTGATGTAATACTTGGGGCACACACACTTCTTATAAAGGTCAATAAAGAAAAAAGGTCTCATGACCTATGAAATAGTTCCTCCCTGAAATGTGGCCCTAAGCCCCACCAAGACACGAACCTCCATCCCTACCCGGAAAAGGGCAGAAGATCTGCGCACCCTACCCCTAAGGACAGTAGCCCATATATGTTATGAGGGCTAATCCAGAAGAAAAGATATTTCGAGGCCACACACTAAATGGTATATGAATCATTTCCAGTTCCCACGCTGAAAAAGTGGACCCCACGAAGTGTTCTTGTGTGTTAAAAACATACTCAAAAATAACACTTCAGGTCAAACGATAAAGTTAAACTAAATTGTTTCCCTGAGTGTTTTTCAGTATATCTTTGCGCGCCCATCCGGCCGCTGGGCAATATTAAATATAAATTGGACTGGAGCAGTTTCCAGTCTATAGAAAAAAGCTACAAGTTCTGACGGTCTTGAATCTTGACGAAGTAGACAGAGAATCTGTATACCCACTACAAAATAGAAGATGGCTGAAAATAACTATCTAGCGTTTGCAGAAGACCTTGTGGAAGGCATCTTGGCGAACCCCTCCCCATTGGGGACAAATGCAACACTAGAAGCCCTAACTAACAACGATGAATGGAATGAAATTGAGGCCCTAAGAAAAAAACTAATACGAACAGAACTCCACGGATCATTAATGATAGAATATCTAAGAGCTCATGCGGCCCCCAGTGGCCTCATCATACATATAGAACCCAGAATTTTCTTAGATGACCTACAATTCAGGAAGGATTAGTCCTTCATAGCTAATAATTGTACGAGATACTGGTTAATTCTTATCATCAACACAGCAAAGACAGTCTCAGAGAAGCTCATGAAGGATATACAAACCAAATTGCATACCAGCAAAGCTAATATTGCACTAGAGATTTACAATTCCAAATTAGCAGCATTAGAGACATCGCTGAAGGAATTCCACGAGTTAAATCTTACAAAAAAGATTAGCAAACTAAAAAAAGATCTATCAGTCTTCACGCATGAGAACATTTACCCATACACCACGGAGAATTAGTTCTCTGAGGAAGCAAAACTAGCCAGAAGAAATGCATACCTACAAAATCAACAACTGGGTGGAAGACAGTATAGAGGTAACAGATCTGGCTCCTCTAACAATTCCAGTATGAGCTCAGATGATGACCTAAGAGCACAACAACAGCAACAGCAACAACAAACAGCCCAAATAGGCATAGCAGGCCAATTCCGGAATGCTCAAGGACAAGGGCGAGGAACTAATAATGTCCGTTTTTTAGGACAACGAGGGAACCAACGAGGGAGACCATGCTGGCAACCATTCTCCCCAATGACAACCTGCAGTCGAGGAAGAGGATTCCAGCAACCCACCTTTCCCTAATTATGAATTTATCATCACACGTACTTACAGAAGCAGAAAGGACTGTCTTGGAAAAGGGACTCTCCTTCGTACCTACTGCTCGATATGATCCATTTCAAACAAGAATCGAGATAACACAATTGATCAGAAAAATAAGACTTCTTTCAGGACACAATGGAAAAAGATATGGGGAGGTTTACGGACCTACGTCCAGCCTCACAATTTTACCCACCTACTGAAAGCAATACTCCTGAGTGCAACACTTTTGAACAAGCATTATTAAAGAAGTTGGAACTAATGGAAAAATAACAAATTTGTACATAACTACAGTAAAATGGAAGCAGAAGCTCTAAAAACACTGGCTAATAATGACAAAATAATAATAAAACCAGCGGACAAGGGAGGAGCTACGGTCATTATGGACACCCATGATTACCAGCAGATGGTCAATACCTTGGTCCAAGATCAGAACAGCTATAGACCCTTACCCTGTGACCCTACTCCCTCCCTGACGAGACTGATTGCACCGATGGTGGAAGAAGCACTAAATGAGGAATATATCAAAGAAAAAGAAGCATCCTTCCTCACACCAGCACATCCAAGGTTGATAGCTTTTTATGCTCTACCAAAAGAGCATAAGGGGATAACACCGATACCAGGAAGGCCCATAGTGTCGGGTATAAACTCAATTCTGGAACCCCTTTCACAATATGTGGACAGATTTTTACGCGACAGGATTCCAAAGATGACATCATATGTTAAGGATTCAACAGCAATATTGAATCTACTTACGACCCTAACCTTTGACCAAACCACCCAATGGCTAGTGACGATGGACATCAAGGCCCTTTACACCAATATCCCCCAAGCTGAAACAGTGGAAATGGTGAGAAGAACTCTGATCAATGATCCAAAAATAGCAGGAGGACATGCAGGCTTCATTACTGAACTCGCAGAAATAGCCCTTACCAGGAATGTCTTCATTCTTGCGAAAACATTCTTCCAGCAGATCTCTGGAACAGCGATGGGCGCGACATTTGCGCCCAGCCTAGCAAACCTCTATGTTGAACATTTCAAAAAATGAATTTATCTATGCCAACACAAATCCCTTTTTGGACAAGATAAAGATATGGAAAAGATATATCGATGACGTCCTTATGATCTTCCAAGGGACAAAAGAAGAACTCACAGCCTTCCATGAGTCGTTGAATAACTGCAATATACATCTCAAATTCACCATCGATGCAAATAGGACAGAGACAAATTTTCTGGATCTCCATATCACCGCCCAAGAAGATGGATTAGGGGCTCGGGTCTATAAAAAAGAAACTGACAGAAATCCACTTCTGCGGTATAACAGCTACCACCCCAGAGCCCTTAAGGACAACCTACCCTTTGGCCAATTCCTTCGGTTCCGCAGAACATGCACAAGACTAGAAGATTTCAAAGAGCAATCCGGAGCACTGAAAAAACTGCTAAGAGAAAGAGGCTATCCGAAGAAAATTGTAAATGATACATGCAAACGAGCAAGGAACATACCGAGGGAAATCACGTTACAGCAACATAAAAAAGATCGGAAAAGAGAAGGAATAACGGCTGTAATGAGCTCTTCCCCGATGTTCAACACCATCAAAAAAGAAATTAACAAACTGTGGTCCATTTTGAACACAGGCTCAAGCACCTTGGCACAACCATCCTTTGCCATCAAAAGACGCAGAAACCTAAGAGATAGTCTTGTACATACACTAAAGGAACGAGACGACAATGAAGAAAATACACTGTGGGGAGCAGAAAAACCCATGGGACATACACAGTGTGGGGGCTGCTCCATGTGTGCACAAACCTCAAGGAGTAAGACCATCGAGATAGGATGGCACACACCCTGGCAACAAAGAAATCTCACCAATTGTAAATCCAAAGGAGTGGTTTATCTTATCACATACCCCTGCACCCTCCGATATGTGGGCATGACAACGAGGGAGGTGAAGAAGAGACTCATTGAACATAAATCATGTATCCGCACCAAAAAACGGACGGCCCCCCTGGTGAGTCATTTCGTCCAAGAAGGGCACACTCAGGATGATTTCACATGGACAATCCTCGAAAAAGGAACACCCCCAAGAAGGACAAATGCTTCTGAAACGAGAACAACTTTGGATTTTCAGACTCAACACAGTAAAAAATGGTCTAAATGAGGAAATACAGGGGAACAACCTCGCCCTAATGAAATGAAGAATGATGACTAGACCACAATACAGAGAATACAAACATGATTTAACAACGAATGATGGAGGACCAGGACATCCGAACATGAAGATGGATTCGGTCAATTTTGTGTGTACACCCTCCCCCCCCGCTGCATGGTGCATATATAATACGGGCCAGTCAGACTGCAAAAATAAGAATAACTTTGGTGCTCCCATTAAATTCACATCAAAAAAATGTCTACTTTAGATCAGCACTAAGCACGAGGGGAAAATGGCCACACTACAGTGATATAATGATTGCTGTAATGTTATAAGGACAAAAAGAATGAATATATGTCATGTCACAAAATAAGATGCTGAGATATTGCTGCCAAACATCATAAATCTCCATGAAAAAAGATGCTTTGTAAAAGTGAAAATGTTTCACCGAGTGGGGAGAATGGCCACACTATAATGATTGCTATAAGGGTATAATGTCACAATGAATGAATATATGTCTCGTTACTATCTCAGGGCAAAAAATCAAATAAGGTGCTGAAATATTGTTGCCAAATATCACGAAACTGAATGTAAAAACACAATAGGTCTGTCATCACCATACACGTCACCACTATACACGGTGCCGGACATACATAGCATCCAATAGGAGCCAACACGCTCTAAAATGGCCGCCCCATACAACCAGGGACACCGGCAGTGAAGACGGACTATAAAAAGCTGTCTCCGTTGCCGGGCAACCCTTGGTTGACACCAAGAGCGAGAGCGCCCCAAGGCCTGACAAGAGCGGAGCCGAGACCATCCGAACAATCCGGTAAGCGAATGGTATGGACATCAGAATGCGATTCCCTAAGAGGCTCTGCATAAGAAAAAGTGCACTTGCGATCACGGCAAGCGCAGCAGGTTGCCGCGCCCGAGCTGTTTCACTTCACTGAACTCTGACTCTACCTACAATGACACGGACAGCTTTGTCCTTCGCCAACCGACACCCGCGCTTTACGCGGATGTATCATGCAAATGGGTGTATGTAAATATGGAAATGCTCATGATCGCGAGTCGAGGCAAGCACAGCGGGCTGCCACGCTTGCGGTCAAGAGCATTAAATGACTGGACTCGGCACCCATTTGAGGGGATACGGGCAGCTCTGCACATGGCAGGCGCCCAGAGACACCCAGCATGTCAATTGGCCCATATGACGCTATGTTTCCACCTGGGGGTATTATTTTTTATATGATTTTTTATATATATATATATATATATGTGGCCATTAGGTCATAGCAGTGCATATAAATATATAAAGAAAAGAGCCATTAAACACAGTGGATAGTACCATCTATGCACTCAACAGTGGCGAAGCACATATATTGACACAGTACTACATTGTGTCTTACAGGATACCAAAGATGCTACCTTCCAGCCGCCTATAACAGCAACACGGCCTACAGCATCTGAATAGCAGAACTGCATGGAAGGTAAAACAATCGAATTTGAAAAAACACCTTATTTTGGGTAAAACAGATCGATGTTCTCGCCAAAATAGACTGACTATAAAATAATCTTTTCTTCAATAATTTAATTAATTATAACTAATTTACCAGTAATTTAACCATGCAATTATCCAGAAACAGCATGACCTCACGAACAGAAGAACCCACTTGGGTTTTCTTTTCTTTCCTCAGGCAGATGGGATGACGGGTTCTCAGACCCCACTCTTTTCCTGAAGACAGGCCTAAAAACAAAAACCACGGTCCTGAAGATGATGATGAATAATAATCATCGAAAACGGTCGACCTCTTTTTAAACCAAGGATATCTCGAGAAACAAATTGGGATACCCCTCTGAGAAGAAAGACCAAAATCAACATTTTGTTGTGGAGGAAGTATTCCCCCAGAAAAACCGCTGTGTTATGGACTCCTGTACTAAAAATCAATCCAGGTGAAAAAAGCACTAAGTGAAACATATCACACAGGCAATACTGGACCACAATTCTGGAAGAAGCCAGATAAAAACAAAATAAGACCACCTGAAAGGAGAACGTAACAACGGATGGGCCTACAAAAAAGTCCCATTTTTATTTTTATTTTAATTATTAATCACAAGAGTGATCTAATACTTGGGGCACACACATTTCTTATGAAGGTCAATAAAGAAAAAAGGTCTCATGACCTATGAAATAGTTCCTCTCTGAAATGTGGCCCTAAGCCCCATCAAGACACTAACCTCCGTCCCAACCCAGAAAAGGGCAGAAGATCTGCGCACCCTACCCCTAAGGACAGTAGCCCACATATGTTATGAGGGCTAATCTAGAAGAAAAGATATTTCGAGGCCACACACTAAATGGTATATGAATAATTTCCAGTTCCCACGCTGAAAAAGTGGACCCCACGAAGTGTTCTTGTGTGTTAAAAACATACTCAAAAATAACACTTCAGGTCAAACGATAAAGTTAAACTAAATTGTTTCCCTGAGTTTTTTTCAGTAAACTGCCAAATTATACATTTCATATTTTTACCTACCTTTATGTTTGCTGATCTTACCTGTAATCTGTCTCCTTTACAAGCCTTTGGTCATTTCTTTTTCATACAAAACCCTTCCATCTTGCCTGTCCATTAACTGTCAATTAATGAATAACGTGTTTCTCTGTGTGTCCTCTGTGTGTCCTACTTCCTGGAGAGCAGCATTTGCATGATGTGTTGCAAGATTTCAGATAAAACCATTACAAGCAAAGCTTGATCAAACATAAATTTACGCATTTCATTACATTTTTTATTTACTAATCCGTCAGTGTAATGAATGTTTTCTAATCGATCATAATAACGTGTGCCCATTTAAAAATACAAATCGACATTTTCGACACTATTAAGTATTTCCGCTTTGCTCTTTTCTGCCGCGTTCTTTTTTCATTTGAAAATATTTCACGCATATTTCAAAGAACGCATCAGCTGCAGATGGTGTAGGCGCCTCAACATTGCTTGAATCGACAGTTTCACCGGTCTCTGGATCTTAGGCAGAGTGCCTGCCAGCCTTATCGGGGGCGGTGGACTCTATCCTCTTCCCAGAGGAAGAGAGAATGGGCGGGACCGCTTTCTAGAAGACCTGCATCATGTTGATGCAAAAGTTTTCCAGTTTTTCCGCTGAGGAGGATTTAGACGGGAAACATACCTGTCTCTCTGGGGATGAGTTTGTGGACAAATGCCTTCTTCTCTTCTACGATGGGCGAGAAGAATGACGGGAGTTGCTCCTTAAAACCTCTTACAGTGTTTTTTCAACCAATTTTTCACTTTCTCAGGCGATTTATCACCTGCAGAGCTCTTTTCTTCGGGTCGTATCTTCGAGGGTGTCATAATTGGGGACTTCGAAAGACGAGTGACCTAGGGCTAATTTGGAGGCGCTCTCCTTTAAGACTTTTGGTGTCATAACTTGACACGATGCGCAATCCGCCAGAACGTGGTCAGTACCTAGGCACCACAGATAAACTGTGAGGATCAGTGAGCAACATTTTTGTGCTGCAATCACACCATTTATTTAAACCAGCGGGTTTCGGAGTAGACATATTGGCAAATTCTATTTAAATTTGATCAAATTTATTAAGAAAATAACTGCATCAGAGGATTTCTCTAAGGCGAATTTCCTGAGTAGCATGCAGGGAATGGAGAAGCAAGAAACTGAGTTCACGGGTCACAGAGCGTGTTATTTGTACATGCATCAACGTTAGAACTGGTCACAGAGACTCGACAGCCATCGACCCCAGTGCGTACAATGTCCCCTGCTGGGACAAGGCTTCAGAGAGCTGCAAAACAGGATGAGGTGGGAGGACACACGCCATTAGAAGGAACAAGTTACTTACCTGTAACTGTTGTTCTCCAGCATGGGTCTGGCATGGATTCACATGCTCATGAATATTCCCCGTCGTCAGGCTGGGAATCCTCGGTAAAGAAAAAACCAGTATCAGTTTCGTTTCTGATCTGTCTTTCGTAGTAATAACCAATCACTGGTCTCTGCGTCATACTGACCACAGCCAATGACTGCCCTCTACCTAAGCACCGCCTCTGGCAGCCATCTTCAGATTTGGAAGCACGTGAAGTGGCAGTATGACCAAGTGAAGAGCCGCAGAGGGGTAGGCGGGAGGGTTCGCATGTGAATCCATGCCAGACCCATGCTGGAGAACAACAGTTACAGGTAAGTAACTTGTTCCTTCTCCAGCATGGGGTCTGGCATGGATTCACATGCTCATGAATAAAGAATACATAGCAGTACACACATGCACAACCACGGGAGGTGGCAAAGGCTCAACATTAAGCATTACATCAAACTCAACATTAAGCATCTTACCTCCTCACCAGGCTCACCTCAGGCGAACAGGTTGCGCAGCACTGCTTGGCCGACCCTGGACTCCTCCCTGGAATCCCGATCGACGCAGTAGAATTTCGTGAAGGTGTGCGTCGACCTCCACGTAGCAGCCCTGCATATGTCCAACAGGGGCACACCAGAAAGGAACGCCGTGGTAGCTGCGATCGCTCTGGTGGAATGGGCTCTCGGACGGCCAGGCAGCGGTCGGTTTGCCAACCGATGACAGTACATGATACAGCCGGAGAGCCATCTGGAAATGGAAGCCTTCGAGAGAGCCTTCCCCTGATTGACAGGTCCAAAGTTCACAAAGAGTTGTGACGTCTTCCGAAAACCCTTCGTGCGGTCCACGTAGAACTTCAGCGCTCTAGCTACATCCAGCGAGTGCAAAGTCCTCTCAGCCGGCGACGAAGGCGACGGGAAGAACACAGGTAACACCAAGGGTTCGTTGAGATGGAAGTCCGACGGTACCTTGGGCATGAAGGAGGGGTGCGTCCTGAGCACTACCCTCGTGTCGTGGAAAGTCAAGTACGGGGCCTTGCAGGAAAGGGCCTGGATCTCTCCCACTCGTCGTGCGGAGGTGATGGCCACAAGAAAAGCTGTTTTCCACGATAGAAACTTCAACGGGGCCGAGTGCAGAGGCTCGAACGGAGGTCCCATGAGCTTGGTCAGCACCACGTTGAGCTCCCACGCCGGGGCCGGAGCCTTCACCGGCGGGAACGATCTGAACAGTCCCTTCATGAACTCTTTCACCAGACGATGAGACCACAAGGACGTCCGCCCCGTGGTTCTGGTGTATCGGGAGATCGCAGCAAGATGAATCTTGATGGACGCGTGTGCCAGACCAGCTTTGGCCAGCGTCAGCAGGTACGGCAGTACTTGGGGGGCCGTAATCCGTAGAGGGTTAATCTTCTGTGCGTGGCACCAGACAGAGAACCTCTTCCATTTGTGTCCGTAGCATTTAAGAGTCGAGGACGCCCTGGCCTTTGCAAGAACCTCTCTGCAATCGGCCGGTATGTCGTATCCTCCAAACTCTAGCGCTGCAGGAGCCAGGCCTGCAAGTTCAGCGACTTCGGGTCGTGGTGGAGGATGGCGCCTCCTTCCCTGGAGAGTAGATCCGCGTCCGCCGGCAGCTTGATCGGCGGGGACGCTGACAAGTCCAGAAGGTCCGGGAACCATATCTGCCTCGGCCACGCAGGTGCGACGAGGATCATCCTGCACCGTGACCTCTTGAGCTGGTTGACGAGCCGGATTAGCAGAGGCAAGGGAGGGAACGCGTAGAGGAACAGGCCCTCCCAGGGGAACGAGAAAGCATCGCCCATGCTCCTCGTCTGGGGAAACCTGCTGGCGAACCTCCGGCACTTGGTGTTCGTCGCCGTCGCGAACAGGTCGATCTGGGGTGTGCCCCACCGTCGGAAGAGGCGATCCACCAGATCCTGCCGTAGTTCCCACTCGTGGCACGAGCGCAGCTCCCTGCTGAGTGAGTCGGCGATGGTGTTTTTTATCCCTGCCAGATGAAACGGCACCAGAAAAATCCCTTGGGCAACGGCCCAATGCCACAGGTCCTGCGCCTCCTTGGACAGCGCTGGGGACCTGGTTCCGCCCTGTTTCCTGATGTAAAACATGGTGGTGGTGTTGTCGGTGAAGATCCTCACCACCTTCCCCTTGAGGGACGGAAGGAAGGACCTGAGGGCCCAAAACACTGCACGGAGCTCCAGGACGTTGATATGCAGGGACTTCTCCGTCGGGAGCCAGAGTCCCCTTGCGTGCAGATTTTCGGTGTGCGCTCCCCACCCTTCCAGGGAGGCATCCGTGGTCACAGTCTCCTGGTGGGCTGGGGTCTGGAAGTCCATGCCCGCCGTCAGATGCGCGCGGGTGCCCCACCACCGTATCGCTCGTCGGAAACTCTCGTCGAGCTTGATCCTTTCCTCGAAGCTGCCCGTCGTCTGGATCCAGCGCGCATCCAGGAATTCTTGCAACGGGCGCATCCGGAGCCTGCACATGGGAATGAGGTAGATGCAGGAAGACATCATCCCGAGGAGGGACTTGATGGACCTCACTTTGGCCGCGTCGGCCACCAACATCCGTTGCACCTTGCCCAAGATGGTCCTGGTCCTCTCCTCCGACGGGGAGGCCAGAAGGGACACTGTGTCGAGCCTGGCTCCCAGAAACAGTGCGACTTGCGCGGGCACCAGGTGGGATTTGGCGTAGTTCACGGAGAATCCCAGGTCCGTGAGGAGTTGGACGGTCCTTGCCGTGTGGACCACGGCGAGCTCCCTCGTCTTGGCGCGGATGAGCCAGTCGTCCAGGTAGGGGTAGACGTGAATCCCCTCGCGGCGCAGCTGCGCCGCCACCGGTGCGAGGCACTTGGTGAATACCCTGGGTGCCGACCGTAGTCCGAAGGGAAAGGCTTTGAACTGGTAATGACGCCCTTGGACCACGAATCTGAGGAATTTGCGGTGCCCCTTTAGGATGGGAATGTGGAAGTAGGCATCCTCCAAATCCAACGACGATAGGAAGTCTCCTTCCTCCAGCTGACCCAGGACGTGCTGGAGGGTGACCATCCGGAACTTCTGCGCCTTGATGAACTTGTTCAGACGTCGCAGGTCTAGGATGGGGCGCCATCCTCCCGTCTTCTTCTTCACGAGGAAGTATCTCGAGTAGACTCCGGAGCCCCGAAGCCTCTTTGGGACGAGTTCGATGGCGCCCTTTCTGAGCATCGCCTTTACCTCCAGGAGAAGTTGAGGGACGTGAAGTTCTTTCCTGGCCACGGGGGGGACGCGCGGGCACCTTCTTTGAAACTCGAGCGCGTGGCCCCGGGCCAGGGCGTCCAGCACCCAACGGTCGGTGGAGATGGACTCCCACACGCTGACGAAGCCCGCCAGCCGGCCTCCCACCGGGGTGCTTCGGTGGGGGCCCGACCCCACGGCCGGTTCAATCCTGCTTGGACGCGGCCTTGCCGCCTTGACCTCCTTGGCGACGACGGCGGGGTCCGCTAGACTTGCCTCGTCCTCTGTAGGCCTCTTGCGACGACGAGCGGGCCGCTTGACGGTAGGAAGCGAAACCGCCGCCGGAACCTTTGGAGGCGCCCTTGCCTCCGCCGCTCCGAAAGGGCGTCCGTCGTTGCAGGACTCCAAGGGCCCGGGCCGTCTCAGTATCCGCCTTGATGGCCTGAAGGGAATCGTCCACTGTCTTCCCAAACAGGTTGTTCCCGTCGAAGGGCATGTCCAGGACTCTGGTCTGGACGTCCTGCCGGAAATCCGTAGCTTTGAGCCATCCACGACGTCGAAGGCAAACGCCGTTGCCCAGCTGGCGGAACCCGGTGTCGGCGATGTCCGTCGCCACGGTGATGGCGTGGTCCGAGGCCACCTCACCTTCCTGCAGGATCTCAAGGGCCTCCGCCCTCTTGTCGTCCGGCAGAAAATCCAGCAGGGGAGCTATCTTGTACCAGAGCTCCCTGTCATAGCGGGCCACGATAGCCAAGGCGTTGGCCGCTTTAATCGTCGTCGCTGCCGACGAGATGACTCTACGTCCCATAGCATCCAATTTCTTTCCCTCGCCGTCCGGCGGGGAAGTCGATGTGGAGGCCGCACCCCCCCCCGCTTTCTTCCTGGCTGCCGCGGAGACGCACAGGGGGGCCGTGTCCGGGACCCGGTACTTTTTCTCGTACCGGTCTCTTCTAGCTGGCGTCGTGGAAGGGTTCTTGAGGAGGGAAAGGCCCTCATCCCAAATGTCGTCCAACAGAGGCACTGAGAGGACCGTCTTCCTCTTGGCCTCGCGCCGCTGATAAAGGAAGCCTTCCTTTTTCTTCTCCTCAGGGCAGAGTTGGAAAAGCTCGGAAGCCCTGGAGATCATGGAGTGGAAAGATCCGATCTCGTCGGGCGGAGAAGCCCTGGTGGGAGGCGACGACGGAAAATCCTCGTCGTATGCCTCGTCGTCCGTACCCGTCGCTGCCGTGTCAGTCCCCGTATCATCCCCTCGGGTGGACGGGGAGGAGGGCTGGAAGGGGCGCGACGGTTGAAAAGGAGGTGGTGGATGGATCCTTCTTTTCTTGGTAGGGGGAACACCAGAAGGTCCCGGTTCTGGATCCCCCGACGGGAGAGGTTCCCCCGTCGGTAACGGTAGCCTCGTCCTTATCTCGGAGCATAAGGACTGTATGGCCAACAAAATGGCCGCCGAGTTGTCTTGCGGCGCTGGCAGAGGGGAATCCGACGGGCGAGCAGGGGCCCCGTCGGTATCCTCGACGATGTCGTCGTCGTCACCTGCGTCGGGGTCCATTCCGACGGGCTGGCCTTCTTCCACGCCTAGGCCGTGGCTTAAGACCTCGATCAGCTCCTCTTCTGAGGTTGAGGCCGAATCACCGACGACGCCCTGCCCCCCCTTCTTCTTCCCCACGGAGGGTTTCACGGGGGTCCTATCGATGGGCACAAAGGAAGACTCCCTCCGAGGAGGCAGGGAGATTCTGGGCCCTGAGGTCGCCACCACTGGTGAGCCAGGGCCGCCGCGACCGTTTCGATAGAGGGCTTGGTCGGATGGATCAAGGCCTTCACCACCTTAGGTGCGCTCACCGCCTTATCCTTGAGGGAGGGGGCACTGCCACGCTCCTCCTCTGCCTTAGAGCTCGACCGGGGCCTCTCCAGGAGCTTCGCCGGGTGCTCGGCCTTCCTCTTACCCGACCCAGAGCGTTGGCTCGTGGTTGATGGTGCCGGGGAGGGTGCGCCCTGCCTGGCGCCCGTAGAGCCCGACCGTTCGGCGCTCCCGGTGCCAGCGGACTCGCGGTGCTTGGCCTTATGTTGGGCCCCCGTCGCCGGGGCGCCCTCAAAGGTCTTAGAAGACCGCTCGGATTTCTTCTTCTTCTCGCCAGACGGGCTCTTACCCTCCAGCCAGTTGGCGAGACGATGATGGCGGTCCTTCATGGTCCGTTCCGACATGTTGCCGCAAAACGCACAGTCCTTCTCCACGTGCGTCTTGTCCTCATGAAGGCAGTAAAGGCAGAAAGAGTGTTCGTCCTCCTTGAAGACGTTCTGCAGCTGGCATCCAGGGCAGACCCTGAACAGCTTTCCGGGCGTCGAGCTTCCCTTCTCCTGGGCCATATCCGAGACCGGGCCTGAGAAGCTTCTGGATTCCTCCGAAGTGTAGCTTGACGAAATCTTCACCCTTGAGGGGCACAGATGAATCCGACACGGGTCCCCGTTGATCGGATGTAGGATCGGTGGAGCTTGAGGCTCTTTGACCGAAAGAATCGAAGTTTTTTGTGAAAAAAGCGCGAAAAATAGCACCAACGCTCGAGAGCAATAGCACGAGGATCCCAACACATGAACGTGCGGTAAAAATCTGAAGATGGCTGCCAGAGGCGGTGCTTAGGTAGAGGGCAGTCATTGGCTGTGGTCAGTATGACGCAGAGACCAGTGATTGGTTATTACTACGAAAGACAGATCAGAAACGAAACTGATACTGGTTTTTTCTTTACCGAGGATTCCCAGCCTGACGACGGGGAATATTCATGAGCATGTGAATCCATGCCAGACCCCATGCTGGAGAAACACTGTTCTTCAGGATATAAATTTGATATGGGCCGTATGCCCGACTTGAATGGGGCCCCCATCAACTTGGATAGAATGACATTCAGTTCCCAAAAAGGGGCAGGTTTGCGTACATAGGGGAAGACTAAAAGAGAGCCTTCATAAACTCTTATTAGCCTATATGACCATAAGAAAGGCACCAATGATGTGCACCTGACAGAGGACATGTTAGCCAAGTGAACTTTGATGGAAGAGTGGGCAAGGCCGCTGGTAGCGAAGGAGAGAAAGTTTGGCAGGATCTGTTGCAGCTGGAAGTTAAGGGCATACACACCATGAATGGAACACCAAACAGTGGACTTCCCCCATTTTTTGTTGTAACAAGAAACTGTAGATGCATCGCTAGTGCATGTCAGGGTGGTGAAATTCTAAGGACGTAGGACCCAGGCTGTGAGATGGAGCCAGGATGGGTCATGGTGGAAGGCCTTGCCATTGTTCCTGGAAAGGAGGTTGTTCACCAGAAGAAGTTTTATGAACGGGGATGATGAGAACCAGAAGCTCCAAGAACCAGAACTGCCTCAGCCATGCTGGCACCACAAGAATCAGTCTGCAAGGCTGCCGATTGGCTGTGTGGAGGACTTTTGGTATGAGTTGGTTGAAAGGCGTATAGGAACCTGTTTCACAGAAACTGTCAATTTGGGAGTGTTCAACACAAATGTCAGGGTCATCCCTGAGAACTATCGCCCTTACCTGTATCTTTAGTTGAAGCCTTGAATCTTTTCCCTCCTTTCTCGTCTTTGAGTCTTTTCTCGTAGACATAGGGCCTGCCTCGGGTCCAAGCCACTCTGCTGCCTTTCTGATGATGGCAAGCAAGAGGGGCTCCTTCCCGATGGTGTCCAAAAGAGGAAAATGCCCAAAGGTGGAAAAAAAACCTCTCGAATTGTCCATGTGACACTGGAAAACTCGACGGATGGCAAACTGTAGTACCACAAGTCCTGAGGATGAAGGGTGTCAGAAAGCACTCCAAGCTGCAGCATGAGCACCACCAGCAGGGGTGTAGTAAAGGGGTGTTAACAATGGGCTCCAGGCTGCAGCGGGTTATAGTCCAGCTAATAGGAATGAGTATAATCACAGGATCGGCACCGGTGAAAGGACAGAACTACCCCAACTGGAAAAGGCTGGTAGACAGGGAAGCTCCGGAGAAAAAGAAGAAACAAGCCAGAAGGGAATAAGTGTAAAGCGGGAAAAACAGACAGGATAAGAATCCCGGAAGGAAGGACAGGTGAAAGAGCAGAGCCCAAGACAGGTGAGAAGCCGGAACGGAAGGAACCGGCACAGGCAGAACAAAGCAGAACGGAATCCGGAATGAACAAAGGTACATACCGAAGAAAGTAAGGGAGGGTGGAACGGAGTAGGCAAAAAGATACACAAGGAAATTCACAAAGAAGTTTGGAAAGAAAACACTGGCGTTAACCCCACAGGAAGCAAAAGCTGAGGGTTACAATGCAACACGGGGAAGGAAGGGGCAGAGCTATAAGGTGGAAGAAAGGAAGGCGAACAAAAAAGACTAGACCTACGCTCCCAAATAGAACAGGAGCGTAATGGAACATCCTAACGGCGATACAGTCGCCAAGCAGGCCAGATGCGCCAAGAGAGCCGGCGCTTGACAGAAACGTGAAGTTGTCTTCCATGCTTGCTGGCTAAGGGAATCTGCATGTGAACGAGCTTCAGATGGATTTATTTGTGGCAAATAGGTTGACCTCTGGTTTTGAATATGCTTTCCACTTGGTCTGGAGCAGTTCTGATTTGTGGCAGGAGCGGAGTTCCCTGCTGAGGCAATTGGCCACCCAGTTGTGTAAACCGGGAAGGTGAACAAGGGGACAGAAATGGTATCTGGGCAAGAGCCCATATCCATAGAGACTGCGCCCCGGATGAAAGGATCAGAGATCTGTTATTGCCTTGCTTCCCGTGGTAGAACATGATCATGTTGTCTGTGAACACCCATGCCACTTTCTCTTGCAGATGTGGGAGGAAACACTTGAGGGCACAGAACACTGCCATGTGCTCCAGAATGCTGATGTGGGGAGACTTTTCTTTTGTTGACCAGAGGCCTGTGGCATAAAGCTTGGCCGTGTGGGCCCCACAGCCCTGGGGCCGATTAGTGTGTTGCCCCAGTAGCTTGATGGTGTGGGACTGAGAAAGGCTGGTGAAATTATTCCACCAACGTAGCGCAATGTGAAGGAGACTGATGAGGGCTAATTTGTCGTCGCAATGTCCGGAGACTCGATTCCAGCGGGAATCCAGGAACTCCCACAGGGGGCGTATGCAGAGCCTGATATTTCTGATAAGCGTGATGCACAAGGACATCCTACCCAAGAGGAACTTGAGCATTCAGACTTATGAACCCATTTCTGGGACAGTGCTTGTACTTTTGAAAGGATTGATTAGACCTGGTTGGTTGACCGAGGGATAGTGGAAGTTGGTATCTAGGCAACAGCAGTTGCTGTGACAGTGTTATAGATGACTTATGATTGAGAGAGAAGCCCAACAAATTCAGATAGCCTTTCATGGCCATTGTGTGCTGTAGGCCTGGTTTGAGGTATGGTGCTCAGATCAACCAGTTGGGACTTCCAGGGGTGTGCTGAAGCTGGGGCAATGCATTTCATCAATACCCTTGGGGCGCACTTGAGGCCGAAGGGTAGGACCTTAAATTGAGTGGTGGCTCACCACTACGAAGTGCAGGAATTTGTGATGTCTTGGTGAATGGGGATGTGGAGATAGGCGTACTTCATGTATAGGAAGGATAGAGTCTCCCTTGGCCAGTTGGCTCAGTATTTTTGTAGCATGACCATTTGAAACTAGGAGAGGAATTTATTTAGGTATCATAGGTCTAGGATGGGTTGCCAACCACCTGCCATTTTCAGCACCATGAAATAACGCGAGCAAACAACCTGATTCCACTGGATGCATGGGACTCCTTCTATAGTGCCTTTGGACAGGTGAAGTGCATGAAGATGTTTTTCCATTTTGCCGGCAGGGTCGGGGGGAGTTATATGCAGCCTATGAAAGAATTTGATGGCATGTCCTTGGTTCACTACCCAAAGCACCCATTTGTCTTATTTGATTTCATCGATGCTGTAATGAAGATAGGCAACCTTCCCATGATGTGCTGACAAGGGCATCACTGTGCCGGAGTCAGCCAGCTTTTTAGACTGGCCTCTACGCTGAGAAGAGCCGCAACACCTTTGGGTACCTCTGCAAAGATGTCAGTGAGCCTTTTACTGCTTGCCTGAGACATATAATGCCCCCTGTATGCCTAGGAGCAGCACCATTAGTGGCAGTCTCTGCCGGATCGTGAGAAGTTGTGTTGCATTGATAGATGGGTCTAAAAAGGCCAGCATTGTTGTAGAGTGCCCAAGGACAGCACTGTGTCTGTTTTATGGCTTGCAAATTATCATCCACCTTTTTGTCAAAAAGGTCTTACCTGTAAAAAGGCATATTGACGACCTTCACCTGTACGTCAGATCTAACTTTTGTGGCCTTCAGCCAACCTTGAAGTGACAGGACTACGCCATTATTCATCTGGTGGAATATCGTGTCAGTGATAGCAACAGCTACTGAGTCATGTGCATAGGCAGATTCACCTTCCTGAGCAGCCCAAAAGCTTCTTGTTTTTTGTCATTAGGGAGAAACTCCAGGATGGGATAGATCTTGAACCACAGTTCTTGGTCATATCTGGTTAGCATGGCGACAGAGTTGGCGGCTTTTATCTTGGTTGCCGCTGTGGAAATGTCTTTACCAGAAATCATCAAGCTGCCTGCCTTCCGCAGGGACTGCACACAGTGATGAGGGGTTGGACAATCTCCTTCTGGCCACTGCAGTCACCACAGAGTTGGGTCTAGCATGAGTGTGCAGCATTTGGGGGCATTGTCTGGTTCCTTGTAGTTGTCAAATCAGTCTTTTTTATGCAGAGCTGTGAAAGGAGTTTTCTTGGCAACACGCCGTCACCCAGGATTGGAATGGAAACCACTGTTTTCCTTGACTTTTCCCTTCGCTGGCAAAGGAATCTGCCCTTTCCTTGTTCAGTGGGAAGGAGGTCGAACATCTTGGCCACTCTTGTCATGTTAGAATGGAAAAAGCTATGATCTCATCTGGAGGCGAATCCATTGGCAGACGTTCTTCCGGCTCTCCATCAGTGGGCATAAGCTCACCAAATTAATCTGTTAAGGGGGAGTGAGTCGAGGCCGCATCCGGATACATATCCTTGTGGGAATCAGAGGCTGAGGAGAGATCTTTAGGTTGTTAGTTTTCTGGAGGAGACTGGCTCTGACGGCGGCGTGGAGGCCAAGGCTCGGATTGCATAGCAAGTGTATGGTCCATTGGAGGAGGAATAGTGGAGACTGATTTGCAGCACTGACAGAAGAGTCTGAAGGGTGGAGAAAATATTCATAGACAGGTAATGCGCTTCAGGTTGTTGTTAGGGGCCTGGCAAGTCCATCTGAAGTGGTGCCAGCGTTGGAAGCACTGGCGCAGGAAGGGGCTGTGCTGGAGCAATCCAGATAACTCCTCATCCTGAGAAAACACTGATTCTGGGCCATCAAAGTCAGTATCAATGGTGTGTTCTACAATGTCCCCAGGAGCATTAGTGGAAGGTACTGTCAAGGTAGGAGGGATATAAGGCTGCAGTGTGCACATGGGTTCTCTGGGCCTTTTAAAGTGACTAGAGCAGCACAGGGACTGTGTATGGATTTGCTAATAAAAGGTGTGTAGCTGAGGCTATTGACAAGTCAATGGTCATCAACGGGATAGTCGCCAAGGATTCTGATGCAGTGGCCGTTGACGAGGGCGACAATGAAGGAGGATTGGAAGATTTTACACTCGTGGGCGTCGACAAGGAAGTCGCAGAATGAGCAGTCCACTGTTTGAGCTTCTTGGACAAAGGCGTATTTTTCCTCGACCGAGTCACAGATGTTACTGGAGTGGTGTGGCTCGAGGACGTGCTTGTTATGAAGGGCTACGCAGACGGTGTAGTTGTCAACGATTTTGTTCACAAGTTGGACCCTTTGTGCAATGAGAAGGCTTTTTCAGGCATGACATGCATATCTGCGCCTGGCAGAGCCATGGGATCTCGACCTCTTGGAAAAGGGAATTTGCCCTTGGGGATGGTTTGGACACAGTGAAGCACAGTTCCTCACTGAAACAGAGTCCAAGTCCACAGTGCCTTCGTCGAGCCAAGCCACTGGTCTCCCTTGTCCATCTTTTAGAGTCTTACACTAGCAGATGGAGCAGGAATCCAGATTGTGATCTGGGTACAGACAATAGAGACATTCCTTTATCCAAGTTACTCTCTTACCTGGTAACGTTCTTTCGATGGGATGGTCCGACGACGTATTCCATATCTATGACAGTAATTTCTGTCATAGATATGGAATACGTCGGAGGACCCAATCCCCTCGAAATATGTTTTTGAGTTTACAAGCGGAGCAAGTCTTGAAAAGGCTGTTAGCTTTGGAGTCAGCCATGGTGAGGAACGACTGGATGAACACAGATGAACCGTTCCCCTGGATGAGAGCACTAAGTAAGTGCAGGAACTTATAAACCCCAAAATAGTAGTTACTTGTAGCTTTCAAATTATGGTAAACGGAAAGCTGAGTGATGAAGATCCTTGAAGAAAATGTCAAATAAAGTGAGAACTTGAGAGGACTTCCAACTCTAAACGTGTGGTTAAGAATCTGAAGACAGGCTTGAGCGGTGGAGCTAGTGGTGGCACTACCTATTGGCGGAAGAGTAAGTGACCCAAAAAAACATGAAGAAAACATTAAAGCAAATGCAGTTTCTATGAAACTGCTTAATGTTACGGGAAATTCCCAGCCTGACGACAGGGAATAGTATAACAGCATGTGCATTTATGAAAGATCCAATGCTGGAAAAGGTGTTCTTTTTTTAATACCCTACAAGGAGGGCATTGCAGTAGTCCAATCTTGATCCGATTATTGCCCTAGCAATGGTGAGGCAGTTCTGTCGAGATAAGAAGTGTCTAGCTGCATTGAGTAATTTGGAGTAGTATGCTGAGGAGGAGGCAATGGCATTAACCTGTCTATTCATAGTCAGATTGGAGTCAAGGTAAACGCCCAAAGTCTTGACTGTTTGGGATACTGCGATAGGTATATTATCAATGGTGAAAGAACTGTATTGTTTGTCCAAATTACCCAAAGTTGTGGGTGATCCAATTAACAGAAGTTCGGTTTTCTCGCTGTTAAGGCATAACCAGTTTTCTACCATCCAGGATTGGATCGTGGAGTAGATGTGAGGGTGTTCAAGTCGGCCTCATAATCGCCCGTAAGGGGGATAAGCACCCGTGTGTCATCAGAATAGTTTGTGTATGAAATGCACAGGGCATCCAGAATGTTGAACAGGGGCCTTGTGAACAGGTTATAGAGAGTGGGCGCAATGCAGGAGCCATGTGGGACTGCGCATTTGATGTGGCTTGGAGTGGCACAGGCTGAGTCGGAAAAGCCTTTCATAGCCCTTTCCTGTAGAAAGGAAATGATCCAAGAACATGCCTTCTGGGAGAAATTAGCTGCAATGGAGAGATGGTGGTAAAGTGTGTTGTGATCCACCAGGTCAAATGCAGCAGATAAATCGAGCAAAAGGAGCGCTGGTTTGCCTGCGTCTCTGAGGTCGTCCATTTGATTTTTCAGGTCTAGGAGAGCTGTCTCGGTGCCGTCATGGACGGAAACCAGACTGCCGAAGGCCGAGGAGACAGTTGTATTTAAGGAATTTTTGTACTTGCAGGTAGGCTGCTTTGTCCAGAATTGTTAGTAAAAAAGGAACAGTGGTGATGAGCCTGTAGTTCCCCCGGTACCGTTGGGTCAAGGGAAGGTTTTTTAAGGAGCAGGCGTACACAAGCTTCCTTAAGTCAAGTTAAGCAAGTTGGGACATGGCCAGACTGGAAGGATGCCTTAATGAATGCTGCTAGAAAAGGGGCAAGGATGGTGGCAGAATCTTTAATGAGCTGGGCCGGACAGACATCCCCCTTGCAATTGGATGGTTTAATAGATTTGAGCAGGGCAATGACTTCTGGTTCACTCATATCTTTAAAGTCGAAAGGCGTGGAGGGATTAGACTTGGTGACCGTAGGCGAGTTGCTGTGAAGGTTGGCTATAAGGTGCGTCAGCACCTTCTAATGAGCTAGGATTTTAGTTTGCAGGGTATTCAGTTAATCTAGCATGGCAGATTGAATGCTGTTGCACCAATTTTCGTCCTTCAGTAAAGTAGGAGGTGGAGTGCATGGTTTTTCCAACTCTCTAAAGATGGTGAAGATGTCTTTTGACCCTGATTAAGCATGGTCTATCCTAGATTTGAATGAGGTGGCTTTAGCCTTGATTATGCTTGATTTGTAGTCTTTGGAGATAGCCTTGAAGGCCCCCCTGGTGGCATCATTGGGGTTCATTTTCCAGGCTGAGAGTGCAAGCCTCTTCTTAGAACGTAGTTCCAGCAGCTCCTGAGAGAATCAGGCATTGGAGTGTTTAGCTTTCTTGGCTTTCCTTAAGGTAAGGGGAGCGATGGCATCCACAGCTTGGGTCATGGCGAGTTTAAGAGCACTAGCGAGAGTGTCAGGGTCGTTGGAAAATGGGGGCTGGAGAGCAGACACCATAAGGAAGGGTGCAATCTGTTCAGAGGTAAGTTGACGTGAACTTCTAGCGAGTGCCGCAGGAAACAGGATCACAGGCTTAAGGGGCACTTTGTTAGTATTAAGGTCAAATTGAATATAGTGGTGGTCAGACCATGGAATGGGAGTATCTCCAGTGACTCGAACAGCACAGTTGTGGTGGCTGATCCAATCCAAAGTGTGGCCTTTAATGTGTGTAGGCTCAGAAATGACTTGAGAACCCTAAAGTGGATAGGGCTTTATTCAAGGCGGCAGCATGGGCATCCTTAGGATAATTGAGGCCAAGATTTAAGTCACCCACGAGCAAGACTTGAGAGGTCTTTTGCAAGTTGTCGGACAGAGAAAGGATGAAGGCCTCATGGAATTCTGAAATGGGACCCGGGGGTCGATAGACTATGTGGACTGCAATGGTGCAGTTATGGGAGAAGTTAATTTTGAGTAGATGATAGTCACAGTTATGGCTGTGCTCCCCTTCGATACCCCCCATCAATCATTTATGTTCCTTAAGGAAGACTGGACTTCTTGTATGCATTGATGTATTAAACAATTCTATTTCACTCTAAAGTTTGTGCACTTTTGTTAAGAAAAATAAACTACCCATGAAGCACTTTGTGTGGAAGCAGGCATAGATTTTGTAGCTAGCTGTGTTGAAAATCCTCCATCACAATTGTAATCTCCTTAACATTCAGCAATAAGAAAGGTTCTTCCAACAACAAAATGTGTTACAAAAGTAATTGTCAGGCCTTCATTTAGTTGCTGTCTGCAAGCTTAAGGTCAGCCCAGTCCAGTCAGCATTGGTGTAGGATGCTTTTTTGAGTGGAGAAAGGGAGAGGTTTTAATAGTCATATTAGATCATTGGTGTTTTGCACCTGCAACAGTCAGAAAATAGCCTTGATATCGGCTCTAGAATATAGGCTGGCACTGTTACTGCCAAACATTGCATTTTCGCAAAAAAACTAAGACTCCCACACCCTCAGCCAGTCACACTAACATACACATATATACACAAATACAGATACAGTGCCTCATTACAAGTCTTGCAGTGCAGAAATAAGGGTGCAAGTAACAGTGTACCAGCACCCTTTCCGGACTGCCAGACTACAAGTATGCCTGCAGGGGCCGTTGCTCCCGGCAGGTCTGACCTGCCGGGGGCACCGGTCCCTGCAGGCATGGTTATCACAGAAGCACCAGCACTGTTAGCAACAGTGCTGGTGCTTCCGTGTCCCCATTCCTGTGGGATTCCACGGGAATTGGGTCTTACACTTTCCGGCGCCTGACATCCCAGGTCGCCAGGACTTGTAATGTCCTGGTGGCATTGGGATATCAGGCGGCGGAACAGTGTTACGAGTTCGGCAGCAACTCGCTGGTAGCACCAGTGGTTTACCGCCGATTTCGTAATGAGGCCCTCAGTCTCACTCATTCAACTCTTGCAGACAGACACTGTATGCAGTGCATTCAAACACGTATGCAAAAACACTTTCTTTTTAGAACTTCTACTGTTTGAGGGATCTCACCAGGCGAGGTGCACCCTCGAAGGACTTGAATACATGAGGGCTGAACACAGGGAATCTGAACTTGGTTGCCTGGCACCCTGGGGGCACACTGCTACTGCCAGGCAACCAGAAGGGGCCCGACGAGGGGAGGGGGCTCTGGGTCTCGCTGACTGCCCCTCTCCCTCTTCGTTCCACTCTGTTCCTAGCATCCTCTTTAGTCCGACCCTTCATTTTAACAATGCATGTTGTGTAGTGTGGATTAACTGGTCTGCGACTTTCTAACTAAGTACTTGCCATTCTTGGATTGGTCAATGTAGGATTTGACTGCCTCTACCTCCTCCCCTCTGTGTAACATTACTCTCTTTTTGCAACGCCATTGTTGAACCATTTGCATCGGAGGTATGTGCCTCCTTTTACAAATCTACTGAATAAGTATTTTTTGTGTGTATTTTGCATATTCCATTGTCTTGCTGTTTTTCCCCTTGTTCCCTTCCCTTTGTCCTTGTGGGCGCTTTGAAACACAATTTTCTTGATGTATAAACGCCTTACAAATGCCCAATAAAATATAAATAAAATTAACGAGTGCTCTGGTTTCTGGGTTTGTATTCCCATTAGTGGCGTTGTTTGTGATGGATCTTCTGCTAATGGTTCCACCACCTCCTCATGCGCCTGATGGCTTGTCTCATTTGTTGTCAGATGGCGTGTTGCTAATTTAAATAGGCCTATACAGATGTATTTGGAACTTACATTTATTTTTTCTTTAATTTATTCTTTTACATTCTCCTTTTTTGTGTGGTTATTTCTATTTTCTTTTCCTTTTTAACATCTTCTTTTATCTTGTGTAAGGTTTCGTGTAAACCGCCTCACAATAGAAAAAATACAAAAATATAGACCTATGCCCTGTGTTGAGAGTTTATTAAAGGATTGTATGCCGTATATTATGGAGGCCCACTGTTCCTGTGTTCTAGCTCCCCTGTTAACTTGTGAGTTTGTTCCAGTTTCTAGCTTACTCGTGCTAAGCACAGAGCTCTGTTTATACTTTTTGTGCTACTTCCAGTAGATTATGAAGTTGGAAAAACATGCTGAGGGTTGCTCTGGCTCCACCAGACAGTCACACACTAAGAAATACCTGCAAAATCCTTTACGCGGGCTGTTTTTCTTGAGGGTTCTTCCCCTATGGAGTGGGATGCCACCTATATGAATTCTCCTCATCACCGAGGTACATTTCTTCAGGATTCACTTCGGGTTCCTTCCTGACAACAGTAATTGCATTTCCCTTAATGGCCCCGACAGAGGACTAGGGAAGGAAAGGGGAATCCTACATGTACTGGCACCAGGGATAGCAATGCTAAGTGTGGCGCTCACCCTATCCCCAAGTCTTCTCTGGTCTTCCTTACTGGCCAATAAAGAAGGGCCTTCATTTCAAGACCCAGACACCTAATACAGAAAGGGTACAGGCCAATCAACACAATGTTGCTTTATATTACATTTAACTCTTGAAACTGGACAGCTTGAGATGGATCCCAGTGGGAAATACTGGTAAAAAGTATGCATTGTGGTTATAATATAAGCAAAAAAGAAACAACTGTAGCTCCTTCTGTTCTAAAGGCAGTGAAACATGTTAAAAAGCAACCAAATCCACAGGCATAAGTGGATCCGTGTACACAAGCCACAATGTTTCTTCTAGTAATGCCAGTGATGATGTTCTGCTCCACAGTCGCTTTGATAATGAACTGGCACATATTACTGAGTAATAAATGGTTTTAGAGTCGAAACTAACAACTGTGCACATTTCAAACAAAAACAGGAGGAAAAGTTTAGCCATTGAAGCAAAACTCAATTCTGTTCATCAGAGTTCTGGTCATAAAAGTCACTTTGATTCACTCTGTGTTTGGATTTATTGAAAACGTTTCACTCACGCGCAATACACATACAATACCTTTTAACTTGATAAATAAAGGTTATTTTTAATTTAGAAGAAAATAAAAAGCATTTATATTTCACCTTTCAATTTACAGTCATACCTGCAAAATACAGGCAATGTTTTTTTTATAGAACAAATACACAGACACATGTACTTCAGGTAAAACAGGAATATAACATTATCATTATTACAACTGGAAGGTTGCTGAAGTTTGAGACATGCCGTTGTAAACAAAAGTATTATTAAAAATTACAAACTGCCCGGTGATTATTTTGATGACCTCCTGAGCAGCGGCTCCTGTGAATGAGAAATGGAATATATCAATATAATTGAACAAATTGTAGAAATCACATTACTTTTCTTCTGTAATCTTCTGTCTGATGAACATGATTATTCTTCCCACAGATTTCCCATTTTATGAAATACACGTCAGATGCCCTCTAGAAAATGTCCAATAGCCACTAGGCAGCGCGGTCCACCTCTGAGCTGGCTCCATCACAACTCCTTGGTACCACCTCATGCCGAAAGTGATTGTCATCCATAAATAAAGAAAGGGCCTTCAATTTCTATATTTTTGCCTTTTGGCATTGGGTATCTGCAAGGAATGGCCGAAATGTTACATGTAAATAATGTTTATACATTTGCAAAATATCTAAGTGGAGTACTGATTTGGCAGTGTAGTGGGGAAGGCAATGAGGAATCTGTAGGACGACGAGACTGAGTAGGGTATTTCCCTATATATCTGCTACAAGTTGTCTACCTCAATTCAAAATACTAAAGATGAATTCTGAAACAAAAAACAAATCAATTCAAGAGATGTGGGAGCAGAAATGTGAAAATATACTTCAGACCTTAAATACTACTAAAGAAATACTATGGACAAATCCAAATGAAGTCAGAAAGAAACTGTGGCAGAGAGATTGGTGGGAAACAGAACAACAAAGATCTCGCCACCGATGTATGCAAATCGTGCCAGCTAAGGCTTTCAATAAACTATGTTAAAATTTCCATGTAGATCTTTAAGGAATGTCTTTTTAAAGTTTAGAATGAATCAATTCCAAACAAAGGAAATATTAAACATTCTAAAGAAAAGAAATCAAAGTGACAGTCTGCAGGCTGTGTAATTGTTAACCTGAAACACTTAAGCATCTTGTTCTCTATTGCTCAGACATGGAAGAAGAGACAGAAAATCCTTGGAACCGAGATAGCACAAAGAACAACTTGGCACCCTGATGAATGGTGGAGTGCATTTTATGTTGGTTCGAACAACAAGATAACATTTGCGTTCATATCATTCTTGAATGAAATGAACGAAAAACCTGTATAACATGAGGGATAATTAATGATCTGAGCAATTTTACTTGGATGGATGCAGGAATCTTGTTTGAAAACTGTTTCTATGTTTTTAAAAGTTTTGTATGAAATTAAATAAAAAATAAAAAAAATAATGTTTATACATTTGCAAAATATCTAAGTGGAGTACTGATTTGGCAGTGTAGTGGGAGGGCAATGGGGAATCAGTAGGACGACGAGACTGAGTAGGGTATTTCGCAGAACAATCATACCCATCTTGACCAGCAATGGAATCTAAATGGTAGTGTTTGGTAAAATTGTGCATAGATGCCTATGTGGAAGGCTGGCAAATAAACAGCAATGGGTCTCCCCTCAGCAAAGCAGAAGTTGTCATCTGGTCTCTTGTGAAGTGAGCTCATAGCCTTTCTGAAACATCAACGCTTACAAAAAGCTGATTATCAAGCCTGTGCTCGTTGCATGTAGAGACAGAATTTCAGCACCTTTTTGAGATTCTGTCTATGAAATCTATTCCAAGTTTGATTGGGGAGTAGCTGGAAAAAACCAAGAGAGAGGCATTTTTGTTGCAACGTAAACTTGACACTGCTTTAGGAAATTCATAACTTTCTTAATTTTTGAAAAAAGGTGGAAAAATAGAAAGGGATTGCAACTCCAAAGGTAATGGGCGTAAAGGGCAACTGAAATGTGAGCAACTAAATCATCACCTTGTTGAGGCATTCTCGTGAAAAGGGAGAGGGCTGCAACATAGTCCTTAACAGAACCGACATTTAATCCAGATCTGTAGTTGCTTGCCTATCTCCAGAACTGTGCCGATAGAGAACAATGGGCCTAGCTCCTTATCCAGAACACCAAATTGTGTTCTTAAACTAGCGAAAGATGGAATTTGTGTCGGGGTGCTTAACAGAGAGCATCACACCAAGGAGATCCTCTTTGAGGCCCCAATCCTTGCACAACAACCTCTTAATAGCTGGGCCTGAAGGTGCAGCAACCTAGCATAGGGGTGAAGAACCCTGCCACAAGATTCCATCAGAAGATACCCTCCCCCCTCGCCAAGGGATCTTCCAAGGAAGGCACAGCAAGCTGTCCAGCAAGACTGGATACCAGGTCCTCAGTGCCCAGTCTGGAACTACATAGAGCATTGTTCTGCTCTGCTTCAACTTTCGCTGCACCAAACAAATCAGCGGGACTGGATAGAATGCATAGAACAGGCTCAACTTCCAATGATTCACTAGTGCATTGCCCAGGGAGTTCATCACATGTTCAAGCTGAAAGCGAACAGGTTGAGCTGAGGAAGCCCCTACATTAAGATCTCCTTCACAATCTCCACGTTCAGCTCCAACATGTAGGACACCCATAGCGTCACCTCGTTCTCGATCGCCCAAATCAACTTGCTCTCCCTGCAGTTTAAGCAACCTGACACCACCCATCGTGATGGTGATGTGCATGGGAGTTGTGCAACTCCAAAGCTGGCAGAATCCGCAACAGGTGGCTATCGTGAAGCGGTCCTTTCATTGGTTTTCACGAGGAGTCCCAAACTCTGAACGCCATGATCCTTTGCCATCAGGATCTTATAGAAATATCAGTCTTTATAGACTTCTACTGCTGGAACAAGCTCCCCTGTTTCCTTTAGCAGAAGTTGCGTGAACTCTCGAAGTTGGAGGACTCCATGATGTGGCAAAGTATGATGTTTTGGGTGGATTTTGAATGTAGGCAGGCAGTATCCATCATCCTCTATATGTAGGGCATATTTGTCTGTCATAATCTCCTGCCAAGGCCCTCTGAAGAGCAAAATTGTGCCCCCTAAAGGAGACTCATACTGGGTGGAGCGAAAAACCAAAGCTGTTTTGGTTGTGCTGCGCTGGATGACACAGAGGCTTTAGATTTCACAGTGTAACTGTATCTTGAAGAGTGGTATGGCTGCTTCCCTTATAGCCGATTCGGTGACTGCTGGGAATAGCCACAGAATGACACTAGAATGAACGGGCATATACCTCTTAACAGAGGAGTTCAAGAATGAGGAGGAGGAGGGTACGAAGAAGCCTAACGATTTTTCCATCTGAGGTGAAGCTTTGCACTTTTCCAGGCTCTTAACTTCTTTGGTCCCAAAATGTTCTGAAACGAACGTCAGATCTAAGAGCTTTACTTGAAATTCTGTGGCAAAATCGGCAGTATGAATCGATGAAGAGCATCTCACCACTGAAGGTGTGAGAAATGACTGCTGTTGAAGCAAAACTGGTGAAATTCGCTACAAATTTCGCATTGCTGCTGGAGTACATTTTCCACATTTTACTACTTTTTGCAAATTAAATTTTCTAGCTCAAAATTTAGTTTTTTTACCCCAAAACACCACAGCTATGTTTTGTTGCCTATTAATTGGCTGAAATTTCAGAAAAAAACCTCTGGGAAATAAAAAAAAATCCGGGTGGTGAAAATGACAGAAATTGACAATTTCGTTCAAGTGGTGAAGTTGCCAGATTGTGCCAAGAATTTGCCAATTTCTCAGCAGAGCAATTTCTGGCCATTTCTGCCACCCCTACCAACCATGTTCCCCCTCCTGCCCTGGAGCCACCCACACAATCTATGGTTTCCAAGCCATTGTGGAAAATGTCTTGCAGTCCCATCTGCCTGTAAGAGATTTTCATTTCAGGACGAAGATGCTCCTCTGATAGTTCAGTTGTCTCCCAAGGCGCATGAGAATATCTTGTCAAGATATATGATGCATTGAGCATACACAAAGTCCAACTGCCTGATGCAAAAATCTTGCATTCTCTTGTGTCCGACTTTTTTCACCCTCTATCAGGAGGGGCAGCATGGAAATATACTACAACCAAAAAAAGTGATGTGTGGAAGGCTTTGAATAAATCTGAATCACTGGCACTGTTCTGGGCAACCTTCCACACCACCGTTTTTGAGCCTGTATGCACCATTGCAAAGGTGGTCCAGCCATATGCCAATCAGTCAGGTACTACCTCCAATGGTAACAGCCCAGCCCAAACTGCTAGGCCAGGTGCCCTCTGCACGGAAACACAAGCAACCCCAGACATGTTTCAGCATTGTTGGGCCTCCTCAGTGAGGTGTAGCTTGGTTTCTTATGGTGCAGCGAAGCAAGTGACCCACATCTGGGCATACCCTCTCTCACATAGGGAGACAAACTACAACCAAAAAAGTGATGGGTGGAAGGTTTTGAATATATCTGAACCACTGGCACTGCTCTGGGCAACATTCCACACCACTGTTTTTTAGCCTGTCTGCACCATTGCAAAAGGGATCCAGCAGTTAGATATCTATGGACGACTGCAGGTTTGACCCCACAGTAGCAGTCTACACCATGAGATTCTAGGGAACCTGGTATGCATGTCTAGGCTAAACCCTTATCCACCATAGGAAAGGATGCTGGTCTGGGCACATACTGGGGTCGCTTTGTCAGTATTAGCCCCACTAAGAGGGAATAATGGCACTTTTTGAACTTTTGCTCGAATGTATCTGCCAAGGAGTGGGTCTGGAACACTTCTGAAGCAGCAAGACCTCAGGATGACCACCACTCTAGATACCAAAGTTCTAGAAGTGCCATAGTTGGGGTCCAGAGCTGTGATGGGAGACATTCCTGTCTCCAGACATGAAGTGGCATTGAACCACCTTCTCCATTCCTTCTTCAACTGCAGGAGTGATTCCTCTAAATGGGCAACAAAATGAAGCTCCTTTGTATGCTCTGTCTCTCTATAAATGTCAGTCTAGAGAAAAGAATGGACTGTCCTCAAATTCCTCACTGGTACCAAAGAGGTCCCTAAATCTCTGGAAATGTGTATGGCTATAACCGAGCAAGTAAGGCGATTCCTGCCCAACTTAACTCAGAAATAGATGCCTAAGAGGCAAAGGCATGGGGGCTGGCGAGAAGAACTTCAATGGTTTCTGTGGCGCTGATGGAGCTGTTTGGCATAGGCTTCAAGGGCACTGCCACCAACATGGAAGAGGATTGATGCAGGTCCTGGGGCAGAAGCGGTTCAAGTCTTCCAGCAACTTACTCAGGCCCAATACCTTTGTCGTGCAGGCGTGGGGTTTTGGCTTCCCGTGACTGTTCTTACAAGAAGCAGTGGCGATAAATGGCTGCATAGAATCAGGAGTATCTTCAAACACTTGACATTGCTTTTTCGGAAAGCCCCCCTTTCCTCTGGAATGGAAGACGATAGGGTAATTATACATTTTTCGCTCATCTTCTGTACCTACAGAGCAGTCATCCAACTAGAGTGACGCCTTAATCTACATTGAAAAGAGATTGAGCACACTCTTTTTGGGGGGAATTGTGTCTCCTCTTCTCTTTCTTGGTGAACCAAACATGATTCTCTTAAGCCAGCATCTTAGGCTCAAATCTAGGAGCCTTCTCAGGAGTCTCCCCAGTTGATTTCTCTAGAGTCTTGGGGAGGGCAGCAAAAGTAACCTATGCGCTCCCACACTACCATGGAGTGCTTCAATTGACACAACCCACCCTCTCTAGTGGTGTGATTCTTAACTAGACAAAAAAAACACTCCAGATCGAGCTCGATGTTAGACATCATTAAGACGCTACACATATTATGATGTTATCAGGAAAAAATGAACAAAAATAAAAAATGACAAATTATCGTGTGACTGACTAAAAACACATTCCTCTGTATGACCACAATAAACAAGGACTAGGAAAAATGGTGCTACAGGCCCTCAGTACATGTATTGATGACATCACTTCCAGCACAAACCTGCGCCAAGGAGTTGTGATCCAACTTTCTGAAGCAGACTGCAGCGAAGGTATACTTTATAAAATGAGGAATCTGTGGGAGGAATGTATCCATTGGGAGAAAAGAATTTAGTGGCACAAACTCCATACAAGTAGTATATTTTACAAGTCTCACTAGGTTGTTGGTTTAAAGTAAAGAACAAATTACTAACCTTGGGTAATGCCTGAAGGATGAGACATTCCTTCTTAAAGATGCCTAATCTTCAAAATGTCCTACATTTGTAAGCATAGCTTTGGAAACGTTTCCAAGCACCACACTCGTGATCTGCGTTATTGGAGCACTTGACACTGCATTCAACATCACAGGTGGTATACAAGGAGCCAGCTGCACCCCCACAAAATCAGTTTCACCCATATTTTCCCAGTGTTCAGAGGCTGTGGAACCCCAGAACTGTATTAGGTTATGAGTATTCGAGATTGGTGTGGGGGAATTGATGAAGACTCTGTGGGAAGAAGAACTGATCCATTGGAAAGGAGGTTACTAAAGGTACGAAACTTGCTCTTGCAATGGATTGAAGGCACACTCCTAAACGCTCACACTAGAAAAAAATACAACCCACTAGGGAAAAAGACCCAAGAAACTCTTGCAAGTATAACAAGTTTTATTTCTACAAAAATGGTGTGCCAGCAAAGAACTCTGCTGCCCAGGCACGTTCTGGGGGAAAAAGGTACACACATAAGCTTAAAAGGGGCACAGTGTCAGCAGTGATATCATTACATATGGAAAAAACATGCACAGCTGGTTGGTGCAACCCTATACATGGGCGGCCTGCTCCATAGGGGATGCCATGCCATTGGTCTCTGCCCCGCCTGTCCGTCATCCATCACGTGCTGTCTGGCTGGGCTCATCGTCTCCAGGCAACGAAGGCCAAAGGAACAATTAGCTACATTTAAAATAGTGCTACTCTATCATTATAAGGTGCACCTGGCATGCTCAAAAGACTGGCACAGGGAAAGTCCTGAGGTCACACTAACCCACACACATTTCACTCATCCCAATCGCGTCTCTGGGCTTCCAAGGCTCCCATCCTCACTTTTGAACTACAATGTATCCCTCCCTGTACCTTGCATTACAAATCATGTCCCTATCACGTGAAGGTGGGATGATCATGTGCTTAGATCTTTTATGGCTGGTGGTCTGAGGTCAACTGGTATCTTGGAATTCAGGGGTTTTAGGAGTGAGGCAGGGGCTATCATTCGTGGTTGGCTGGCTGGGGGTCGGAGGCCTGCTTTGGCTTGTTTGTGATAATACGTACACCAAGGTGTCCAAGACTGTCTTGTGGACTTGCAGAGCACATTCTTTCTTAGAACAAACATATTGATAACACTTACAGAATAAAGGAGGATTTCAGTGGAAGCTATCGGCGGTGTGGGCCTCCTCTCATCAGCGCTTGGGCCTATTTAGATTTCCTCGTCAGGTTTGCGGCTCGTGTCTAATGCACTGAGTACTTCAAGGCCATGCAGCCCCTACACTTCTGTCATAGCTACAAAAGGAGAAATTACTCACCATAATGATATTTATATGGATTGTTCTCCAGCAGATTCCTCCTCTTGATGGATATCCATCATCCAAGCTCTGCTCCTCGGAAACATTTTGCCAGGGGGTGTAGTGGACCTCGACTCGGGCGTCGATCTCTCTTGTCCTGCTCTCGATTGTCAGCTCTGCAAGTGACAAAAGGTGTTGTATATATAGCACGTCACTACACCCCATGCTTCAGTTCCTCCTCCTTTTTCCCCCTGCGTCTGAATGCTGCAGAAGTAAAAACCACAGGAGGCTAATCCACCAGTAAAAAGTTAAGGATACACCCCAACAGAGTGATCCCACACACATTGATTGAAAAATAAAATATATATATTTATATACATATATATATTTTTTAATTTTGACTTAAGTTTTTCAAGAGAAACACAGTTTACGGACATGTAATAACTTCTGCTTAGCACAGATACATAACTTTTATCCAAGTCAAATACAAAAATGCATTTCTCCCCCTACTCCCCCGACCCCCAACCCATCTCCCCTGTAGCACAACCGCCCTCCATCTTAGAACAACATCTAACTTGGATTTACAGGTGCCTTATCCCTAGACAATCCTTTACGTGGGTTCCTTAATTTCACCAACCAATTTCAATTGAATTACCATATTCTCTTCATAGGGTACGCGCCTTTGCTCAACTCTATCCCCAATGTAGAAGCCGAATTCAATACATTCTCTCTTTTCAGGGGCAGCAGCACTCTCTTCCAGTGTGTCGCCAAACATGCCCTTGCCGCCAGGTGCAAGCCGTGGACCATGTTTGGTAGCCTGATCTATTCTCCCTCCCGTTCCTGTAAACCAAACCATACCAGCATCTGGGTTTTCCCTCTCGGGATCCCACCCAGGTCTCTAATCCAGTTTAACATCTCACCCCAATAAGATTGAACCACACCGTATCCCCACCACGTGCCAATATTCGGCTCTTGAACCACACTCATATCAGCCCATTGGGCTCACACTTTGGTACATTTTGGAGAGCCTAACCGGATCATATTGCCATCTGCGTAGTAATTTAATGGCATGCAGCTTATATTGACAGGAAATTTACATCTGGAAGGCACCCCTGCATATTCTCTGCCACGTTTGAGGGTCCAGCTCCAAACCCCAGATCTCCCTCCCAGTGCTCTCTCAGCTTGTCAGTGGAGCCCCGTATTGTCTTCACCATAGCCCTGTATACAGCTGAAATCAATCCCTTGGTGTCAGGGCTGGTGTCCAAGAGCTTCTCAAAGGGTGTGAGCTCCTTCTGTATCTGTTCTCACAAGGCCTCACTCATTAATACCCCCTTTAATTGTAAATATTAGAAAATGGAGAGCACACTTATTCCCAAGACCTCCTCTAGTTCAGAAATTGTAATGAATCTGCTGTCCCTCCACATCTGTCCAACCCTCTCGAGACCTGCTTCATACCAGGTATAGAATTTCTCTAGATTCAGAATTGCATCCCTGATTCCCGGTACCCTTAGGTATCCCAACAGTGAAGGCCACATCGTAACACCACTCAAGCCCGCTCCTCGTCGCCAGATATTCCAAATGGTCACCAAGATAGGGTGCTCCCATATCCTACGTGGCAACTTGGTTCTTGGTACCCATAGCCATTCTCCTACGGTGGCTGGTCTTAGATGATAACTGTCCAATCCCACCCATTGAAGGTCTCCTTGACCTCTAAAATGTGGAATCAAAATTATAAGCTGGGCACCTTATAATACAACTGTATGACCGGTAGCCCCACTCACCTTGGGAAGACTCAGGACCTCACTTGAAACCCTAGGATTTTTCCCCTGCCACAGAAATCTCAAGAGGGTCCCTTTAGTGACTTTAAAAAAAAAAAGGCCGGGATCCGGATGGGCAGTGTCTGGAATAGTATAACATCTTAGGGAAAACCACAATTTTCAGTGCATTCAAATGACCCATCCCAGAGAACAGCAGCCTCTTCCATTTCTCTAGATCCGTGTCCACCTCGCACATCAAGGGGGTGAAATTTGCTTCATATAGTCCCTTAAATTATCTCGTAAAGTAAATACCCAAATAACGCATTGTACCCTGTTTAACTTTCATTCCAAGGCATGAGAAACAGCCCAAATCTGCATTCCTATCTCTGTCTAAGGGGAAAAGGACTGATTTACCTGTGTTAATTTTAAACCCTGCCATATAGTCATGTCCTGGAAGCAGACCAACAGCGGCTGGTACAGAAGTAAGAGGGTTTAAACACATGGAGCAGCATATCATCCGCATATAATCAAATTCTTTCCCTCCCATGACAAATCCCTCCACTCAGCTGTCTTCTCTCAACTGTGGGCAAGGGGTTCCAAGGAAAGAATGAAGAGAGGAAAGTGTACAACCCTGGCTCGTCCTTATGCCAAGACCAAACCATCGTGAGTATCCTCCATTCACAGCAACACATGCCCTCGGGGAGGAGTATATAGCCATAATATCATGTGTAAATTTCCTACTTATACCAAATTTAGTAAGCACCCCCTTCTAGGAAGTCCCACTCCACTCTATCAAAGGCCTTTTCAGCATCAACAGAGAGAAGTGTGGGATCATCCGGCGAGCCTTGTGTCTCATTTATCAAGTGCAGTAATGTCCTTATAGTGTCCGACCCCTGGCATCCACTAACAAATCCCACCTGGTCTGACTGTACCAGTCGCGGCAAGTGACTCTCTAACCTGGCCACCAGGACCCTGACATATATGTTAGCATCCATATTCAGTAGATAAATTGGGCAGTATGAACCACGCAACCTAGGGTCCCTGCCCTCCTTAGGTATTACTGTAATGAGGGCCTGAACAAATGAATCTGGGGCTCTGCCTGTCTCCATTATATTATTAAACAACAATGTCAAAAAAGTGAGCAAAAGAGACAAGAACATTTTAAAGAATCCAGAAGTGAAACCATCTTCACCTGGCGCTTTCCCCAACCGAAGCGACCTATTGCGTTAATTTCCTCCCCTATAACTGGAGTCTACAAGGCACAAGACTCATCTTTTATTAAGGATGGGAGGCAAATCTTCTCTAGATAGTTCTGCATCTCTCCTGTATAGGCCTTCCCTTCACTCTTGTATAAGACGGCATAGTAAGAGGCAAATGCCCCCTGGAGCCCTTCTACTGAGACCTCTGTGGTCCCGTCCCTTCCCTCCATCTCCGAAACCCATCCCTCTGCACTTTGTCCCCTTAACCTTGTGGCAATGAGGGCATCCACCATATACCCCTTTTCATAAAATGTCTGTTTTAGAAACTGCAAATTACGAACTATCTTCCCTTGTTCCAGAAATCTCAACTCTTCTCTCAGACCCCTAGCCTGCCTCCCCTCAGCGGAAGACTCTGCAAGTCTTTCTAGGTCTCTTACCTTGTTCCGCAATCTATTCTCGATCAAGGCACATTCCCTCTTTCTACGGGCCCCCTCTCTGATTAACATGCCTCTCCATGTGGCCTTCGCAGCATTCCAAACATTTCCCTTTTGCAACTCCCCTCTGTCATTGATAATGAAGAATTCTTTAATTCCCTTCTCCATTTCCTCTTTGAACATGCAGCCTTTACACAGGGACTCATTGCACCTCCACTTAGAATTCCTGGGGCACGGGCCACTCCATTCAAGGTCGACTGATACCATGTCATAGTCTGACCAGCTCACTGGGTGAATCCCCGAGCCCTGTGCCAGGTCCTTTAGATCCCTTGAGATACAGAGGTAGTCTATTCTCGTTTAGATTCCATGTGGGGCGGAAGATAAGCCATACGTCCCGTAGCACGTACAGTTCCATAGCTGCACAGCACTCACCGCAACCCTGTTTCAGGGATTCCAGCCCCCAGGATGCAATGTCTTCCTGTCCAAGTTGACATCCATCCATACACATACATACATACATACATACATTAAGGTCCCCAACGACTATCAGGTGCGCCGTTCCCGCATTTATTACTTTCACCAGGGTTCTCTGTAGGAATCTCATCTGACCCTGATTCGGGGCATACATTGTGGCAAATGTAAATCTCATCTTCTTGGTGAAACCTGAGGTCAACACGGCTCTTCCATCCGTGTCTGACCATACTTTGGTAACTTCCATGCTGAGTCCTCTGTGGACCAAAATCCTGACTCCCACTTTTCTCGTTATCCCTGATACCCATTACTCGTGTCCAATAAGGCTACAGGGAATCTTGTGTTCCTCGGTCCTCAAGTACTTGGTATCCTGGAGGAAAAGGACATCAAATTCCAACCTCATGAATTCTCTAGAAACCAGAGACCTTTTAGTCGGGGAGTTGAGGCCCTTTATTTTCAATGTGCATACACACAACTATCTCCCTTAGATCCCTCTTTTTGGGCAGCCATTACAAGCGCAGTCACCCAAACTGCTTCTTTGATTCAAGATGAACCGATTGAGAGTATGTTGAACAATACCATAGATAAACATTGCAAATGCCTGATCACAAGTTCCGGATCTCCTTCTCCCCCCAATACCTCCACCTCCATCCCCCCAAATGGCGCCCGAACCACCGAAACAAGCCCGACATCCAGGACCCAGCCATATTCACCTCAGTCTTCAGAGCCCTCACCGTTACCTCCTGTAAACTCGTTAACCCCAAACCGCTTCAGAATCTCTGAGACCCACCTGTCCCAACATTACCTAAACAATTTCCATGCTCATTACCATTCAGGACCTCCTCTTAGAGTCACAAGAGTAAACTCAATCATGTCTAAAACTAAACTACCAGTGTCACCCACAGATCCTTTTCCGGAGGTGTGTTCAGGTGTGTTAGACGGGAGTGTGTTCAGCTTCCTAAATGTCCTTGCTCTGGGGATTCTTCTTCTATTAGGTCTGTCTCCTTCGTTTTCACCTTGCAGGCCGGAAGTCTATTCAAGACCCCCTCCCCATTAGTTCTCCTGACAGTCTATTTATTTCTTCCTCCGTAACCAGTCTGTACGTATGACCTTCTGTAAGAATTGCATGGTATCAAGAATAGAGAGACACAAGTGGTCACAGTTCAAGGGTGTATTTTAAACTGTATAAGTAGGGTGGAAAAATGCCTAATATAAGCCTAAATCTAAGATGGGAGCAAGCTACGACCATCAAATCAAAATAAGGCAGTCCTAGTGGCGTCTTGTTAACTAAAAAGGCCTAGGCTAAGGAAACCTATTGCCAATCCTTACGCTAAATACAAAAGAGTGTGGGGTAGGGCTCATAAGAAATAAAGTGCTCACAAATAATATGTCAGGATGCGGTAGTCATGGTCTCCCTTCCCTATGTTTTGAGCGCAGGACAAGGCAGGACTCTGGAGCACAGCACACACTCGAGCTTTCCCAGCACGAGACAATAGTTCCGTTCTCAGCTATCAGGTCCGTCGCTGGCCAAGTCTCTTGCCCTGATAAAAGTCTCTTGCCTTCAAGATCCTGGTGTATTCAAAATAACAACACAAGTTCCTCTCAATAGTGTTAGGTAGAATTATATGCAGTACCCTTTGGGAACACCACACATAGGGCCTCATCACGAGATGGGCTGTAGCCCTTAAATGCGGTGGTAATAATATTACCACCGCATTTAAGGGCTGGCCCTATCACGAGTTCGGCGCTAAATCGACTGTTTTACCTCCAACTTTTTTCTGGAGGTGAAAATCCCTGTTTTCGGTTGTATTACAGTCGGCTGTATTAGCCCGCAGTATTAGCACTGAAAATTTCTCATTGATTCCAATGGACCCAATCAGGAATGGGGATTTACCGTTAAGGCCCAACCCGTGATCCGGTGGTAGTACCACCGGACTGGTCGGTGCTAGGGCTATTACAGTCGGCGGTATTACAGCCTGGAATACAGCCCAACTCGTGATGAGGCCCATAATTAAGACTACAAGTGACAGTACAAATTCACCTTTGGTACAAGCCTGTACTACACAGTTAAAGTGGTAGCAGTAAGTGTGAGTAAGTGAGCAGTATCAGATAGTTACACAAAGGTCAGCAATTACTATGATTCAGGCAAACACTGACTGAAGGTTTTCAAGTAAAAGAATATACATTTATTTCACTCTTCAGTTGTATACCATTACACCATTATAAGCAGTTCAAAAATCACTCTCTCAATACACCACACCACTTCCCTCAAATTCCAGACAAGTTAAGCTCACAAAAATGAAGTGGGAGCAAAATGGCACTCCAGCAATTTAAAAGGGAGGGAAAGACAAAGTTGTTATAAATTAAATCAAACTAAAAGTTAAGTCGTCAGACTAATTGAACAAGAGGAACTACAGTGATAAAAATCAGGTAGAAAAGGGTTAAGGCCAAAGTCAATGGGTCAAATGTCTTTTGCTCAAGATCACACAGTTCAGGGTAGTTCGCAGTAAAGTTCATGGCACGGTTTCCGGACGAGGTTGGTTGATAGAAAAGTTAGTTCAAAGAGAAGAGAAGGACAAGCCCTCGGATTGGAGAAAGATTTCAAACACTTTCACCGCGGTTGAAAGAAACGAGAAACCGGATTTGCATAGTACCTTGAAACTGAGAGGAAGCTGTAGCTGAGGCGAACGTTCCTGGTAGTTGCTGCAGGCTCACGGTTCCTGAAGCGACTGTCGGACTGACACGAAGTAGGAAGACTGGAGGGTCCTGCACTACCCAGGGAAGAAACCAGCAGCAGAGCAAAACAACAAATAAAAGGTGTGTTCCTTAAAACCCTAGCAGGGTCCGACCTTCCTGGCTATCCGGCCCACTGTAGCTCTTTACAGCGAATTTGACCAGAGGAGGGGTCCTGGCTTGCAGTTTGGGCGAACTGGTTGGTCCCACCAGCTCAAGGGAAGAAGTTTCCTGGAGGATCTTCTCTGTCGTCGGATTCTGAAGATTCGGACCTGCAGCAGGGCTTCACTGGACGGTTCAGTCATTGTAGGGGTCCTCTCCTGTCAGCTCCTCGTTGGTTCTTTCGTTCCAGTGGCGACTCTGCCTTTCCAGTCCCAGGGTCTTGCTTTTTATGCAGTTTTCCCCCATTCATACAGCCTGGCTGTCAATCACATAGCAGGGTGGCTGTCCTGGCAAGGGCAGTCCCCTTAGCCAATCAAACAGGAGTGTGACTTGGGTTACCAAGGTAACCCATGGCAGGGGTCCGAAGATCCCTCCCTCACATCCTGCCTACCCAGACTTACAGGCGCCTTAAGGAGGGCTTCTGTGCAGAAGCCCGCGAAAAGACAGCGAACAAAGGAATCATCCCCAGTTTGGCACACAGAGAAAAATACGAGAAAGACTAACAAAAAGAAATGGCGAATAAACCCAGCCGGAGCCAAAATAAAATGTATTTGGCAAAGCGGGTTTATGTTTGAGGCTAATATAATAGCCTAAAACAATACCACGTTTATATAAGATAACCGCGGTAGAAAAGTTAGGGTAGTTACCACTGCCACCAGCCAAGTCTTGATGTAAAGGGAGCGAAACAATGCTCCAAGAGACACAGACAAAAAGGGATAAGAATGAACTCTTTCCAATATTCCATGTAAGATGGTGTGCACTGGGTCTGTGGTTTAAAGTGACTAAAATAAAGTTAATGGCAACTTTACCTTTTCTGGGGGACAGTAGTCAGCTCCAGAAAATGGAGTCAGTGGGAAGTCTCAAAGAAGGTGCTGTGTAACACACATGAAAAATATGAGGCCATGGAGTAGGAGAGGCTCCAGTGCTCAAGATCACACAAAAAGTGAAAACACACACAGCAAAACACGTGGGAAAAAAGGCTCACACTCTTACCAGGTGAAAAGAATAAATCCTAGAAATCAAGCAAAGCTGCTGAGGGACTCATTAGGTAAGGGAAATCAGCCATTTATGAGAATTCTCCCTAACAAATATGTACGTTGGATGATTACTTTTCACCCGGGGATTCCCCTTCTTCCCGGCTCAGATCCCAAACAGTTCATAACCTCACAGGTTTCACAGAGGGCCAAACAGTGATGGGGGGAGACTTCAATGGGGTGCCGGACCCCACCAAAGACAAATTCCCCCCTTCCCCCCACTACAGGAGATTTCACACTGGCCCTCAGCCTCCTACGTCTGTTCAGAACCCTGGATGTGATAGATGCTTGGCGGGTGCTCCATCCGACCGAAAGAGATTTTTCCTTCTTCTCCTATGTCCACTGTACGTTCGAGGATCGACCTCCTCTTAACCTCGCCCCAGACCTTCGCATATGCAAATGAGGTCTCCATCGGCCTAAGAATTCTGTCAGACCATGCACCAATAATCATGGAACTTCGAACCCAAAAGCCTGGAGCCAACCCTGCACGCAGATGGTCACTCTACGACCCGATTCTTAACGACATGCTGGTCAGGGACAGAATCGCATCCACTATCAAAAACTTCCTTGAGGAAAACCCAGTCACTGACACCTCCCCCACTAACAATTGGGATGCCATAAAGGCTGTGATCAAGGGTGCCCTGATAGCGCAATGTACGGCCTTCCATCGGAACCGCCGACAAACCCAGCTAGCCCTCGAGGAAGAACTGCAAGAAGCAGAGGAGACGCAGAAGAGGAAGGGGTGGTCTCCCAAAATGCAGCGGGCGATCCGCACAGCTAGCAAAAAACTTGAAGCCCACTACGCGGAGCACACCGCACAACTAATGGCCAGGACCCGACAACTGTATTACGCCAAGAACAATAAAGCTAACAAATTCCTCGTAGCCAAACTGGCCAAAGCAAAGCGCTCCAATACGATTGCGGGGCTACGCGACCCACAAGGGAGGATGCACTACTCCGAGCAGGAGAAACAACAGCTGGCCACAGATTACATCACCCAAGTAATGACCGCGCCCCCACGAGACCGGGCCGCACAGCGGGAATACCTGCGGGGAGTGGCATTGCCTCAGCTGCCCGCCGCAACGAGAGAGAGCCTAGAGGCCCCAATCACCCCCGAGGAGGTCGACGAAGCCATCAAGACTGAAAGCTTGGGCCCTGGGCCCGGATGACTTCTCCCCAAGATTTTACAAGATCTTCAAACTCCAATTAATTCCCGCCATGGTGACGCTCTTCAACTCGTTCAAAGAGACAGGCACGGTGACCCCCTCCATGCAGGAATCTACGACAATTCTCCTCCCCAAGCCAGGGAAAGACCCGAGAGACCAAGCCTCATACAGACCGATCGCTCTGATGAACATAGATGCCAACCTCTATTTGAAGATCCTGGCCAATTGCATATCACACATTCTCCCGACTATAATTCACCCTGACCAAACGGGCTTCATCCGGAACAGAGCAGCGGGGGACTGTGGGATATTTTAACCCACTCATCCAAGCCCTACAACAGAACTGTGCATTACTGGCAGCAGAAACATCATAATGGCCGCCGGAAAGCATGCTGCTCGCCAGAGATCATCCAAAAATGCGCAGTAAAAATCTGAAAAATAGGCTGCCACCCACTTTTGCCATGTCAGTGAGCACCACAGGAGATCACTGCCTAAAGCCACCATTGGGATACCCACACAGTAGCCTGAAACCACTTGGAAATAGCAATACTGATTGGCAAAAGCAACCCAGAGCTGTTTGGGAATTAATTTTCTTGATCGTCAAAATTGCTAAAGTCATGGCTCACAAAACCACCAAAAGGATACAACTTCTTGTTGGGTGTTCTACATTAATCTACTGCAAGAATCCACATCAGTACAATGTCAGCAAGAATCATATGTTATTAGGACAAAATCCCATGTTAAAGACATTTGATTTAAAGACAACTGTCAAAAATGGGTGCAATACCGGTGCTCGCCACTGACAGGTGCTGACGATTCCTAATCCTGACAGGAGAGCTGTCTTGCAGAAGCTAAATAAGCCAAAGCAGAGAAGTCTATCAAAATGCCATATAGAGTACCACACATTGATTTAATGTGGAAAAAAGACTTAATTAAAGATATGTTGCTTATTTTCAGTTTATAATGTTATATTTTTTTCCATAAGGAACTCTATTGCAATTGATCAGAACAGTAACCTGATGTAGCTAAGACTTCAAAAGGCTTGCTTTTCTATGAGAACCCTTCACACCTACTCTTCTCAGGCCTCTACACCAGAAGGCAGGAAATCGCATGGTCCTGCTAATCAGATGGAGAGTGGCACCCTGGACTGATGCTATGCTGGCAGGAAAAACAAGACAATAGACTTTTTCAATTGAATAGAATATGCTGATTTTGGGTGTAACTGTCAACACTGCTCTGAGAGAAGCAAGACATGTGACCTCTGAGTCAGAGCCAATCTTCTGGGGGCGGAGATAAACCAATGGGTGAAATCAATTGAGAGCAAATATATGTTTTATAAAATTGCAATTTACAAAGTGTTCCAAGCTGACAGAAATGTACAACTTTGAGAGTCTTAAAATGAAAAATACACTCACAGTTCAAGACTAACTTGGACGCCGTGGGATGTTCTGAGGCCAAGCCCCGTAATTATTAATATTGTAGACACTGTGTTTATACTAGAAAAATGAAAACTTACGCAGAGTATGTTTAAAATATGCGCAGAGAGGGTGCGTACCTCTGTGTGAGATTTGGTGCAAAACCAATATTGCGAAACCCACTAAAATCGCAAATAAATTGTCATTTCTGAACCCAAGCTCTTAGAAAGATCAGGGTTGAACAGAGACCTGTCTTAATTAATCTGTGATGTGTACATGTATTCTCAACAACTTGTGTATCTGGGAAATGTTTGGTTATGAAAAATTGTTTTTCTAAGTAAAAGCAAAGGGGAGGGACTTCAGCCAAGCCATAAACAGAGCATCACTCTGACTCACTACTCCTTTCTCCAGTCAGAGGACAGTAAATCCTTTAACCTATCAGGATCCTCAGAGGGTTGGGCATAGAAAGTCAGCCTCCACACCCCCTTTGGAAACACATAAAAAGAACCACTGAGACCCAGATAGAGACACTCACTTTTCCCCTTCAACCGATTTCTTGCGACATGCTTTGCCGGAAGACTCCAGATCCAGATAGTATTCAGACAGAGACTCCAGATAGATCCAGAGACCAGACTCTAGAACCAAGCTCTAGAACCTGAAGCAGAGGCCTAATCCACAAGCTGAATCCTTTTCAGAGGCCTGCAGCATCTAGCAACCTAACCCAATCTTTCAACAGCTGGGCGAGCTGTTTTGCTTCTGGCTAGAACCCTGTGCCAGAACCAGATCTAGACCCAGAAAGCAAAGCTGTATCCAGAACCCGTCAGACTCAGACAAGACCGCTGTGCAGTGCCGATAGCAGACCAGAGGCCACGCTGTGAGCAGAACCAGTGCCTGAGACCGTCCTGTGGCGAGAGTGCAGTCCAAACCTGACCAGATCTGTGACGAGGTCCATTCTATTCCAAAACTAGGAGTGAGTATCCAGTCTAAGAACTGTACAGAACTAATCTCTTAGTCTAAAGTGATCTTATCGCATCCATTTCAACCTATTCAGAACTGAATTTAGAATTGTGTCCATTCTGTGATTTCAAATCTGTAAACGCGTCATCTGTCATTCTGAAAGATTGACTTTATTTTTGAAAATCTACCTCCACAAAAACTTCCGTATCTTTTGAACCGCACGTCCTAGAAGCGAAATTTAACTGTCATTTTAAAGCTAAGATCCTCAGCTTTCCAAACATTCCAACTCCTTATAGTTTTTCCGTAATTGCGATTTACACACTCGGAAAAAGTGCAGCGAATTGAAAATTAGCTTCATTTCACCACTTGTAAAAATAGCTGCTTCTTGCTTTCCACTGCTGAAATTCGTTTTCAATCTGATAATCATTCATGTATCATTGCTAGTGTTGACCTGAACTAATCCAAAGTAGATATCACCTACCCTGAATCTCCTTTAGTGAATTAAAAAGCATTTAACATATTTTCTCATCCATTGCAACCACATTTCAAAGCATTTGGCCTGTGTTTTAAAATCATCCCTGTTTCTCTAAGCTTGCTGGGGGAACTGGAAATGAACTGCATTTGATTGTATTCTGGAAACCTGGGTGCTCTCCTTTCAATCTCTTCATATTGCATACGGGGGGAGCGAGTGGAATCACAGGGGAAAAAGTGATCATATCTCTTGTTGAAACCATAACAAGTTTATTTCTGTGTTGCATTCTTTCCCATCTTGCATTTCCTTGAAACCATACAAAGTATTCTCTGCTACCTTATTCTTTCTATACCAACTCCTAAGTGATTAAATAATTGTGCTATTGTAATATTATCCATTGTTGATCACTATTATATTCATAAAGTGCTATCAAATATTAACTTATTCATAAAAGTGTGATATATATATTGTTTCATTCCTCAAATAAATCTTTTAATTTGCAAAACAAACTTACTTTTTGGCTCAATGAGGTCAGGGGGATTCAAAGAGAGGGGCGTTAAATAAGGGTTTATCATCCAGATTCAAAGAATTTGACATAAAAATATATTAATAAGGGCTTCCATTGGGCATCCCAGATTAGGCATTGACTTAGTTGGATTGCTGGATTGAAGTCACTTACAGGACAACATCAGGCGTACCCTGAACCTGGTCGAAATAGCCCACCGGTGCTCCCAGGGCCTTGTGCTGATGGCCCTAGATGCCACCAAAGCTTTCGACAGAGTCGATTGGTCATTTATGGAACTATCCTTGGTAGCCTTTGGCTTCGGCCAAACCATCCGAGCCATGATATTGGCCAACTATAAATCACCCAAAACCCTCCTGAGGATCAATGGTGTCTTATCTACTCCAATCCCCATGACCTGCGGGACGAGGCAGGACTGCCCACTGTCACCCCTTCTCTTTGCGCTAACTATGGAACCCTTCGCCCAGAGAGTCAGACAGAACGTGCTCATTAGAGGCCCTCGAGTAGGGCCATCTCAACACAAAATTGCATTGTACGCCGATGACTTACTTCTGTCGCTCTCAGATCCCATCATATCGGCAGAACAAGCCCTGGGCGAATTGGAAAACTTTGGGAAGGTCACCGGCTTTGTAGTTAACTTCGCTAAATTGGTGGCCCTGGGCTTCGGCCTCCAGCACGAAGAGCGAGAAGCCCTGTCTAGGCTGTGCCCAATCACCTGGAAGAAACAATCTATTCCCTACTTGGGAGTCCACATCACGGCGGTACCGCAAGGCATATACCAGGGCAACTTCCCCAGCCTGTTTCAGGAAATTTCGCTAATGGGCCAGACACGGCTGCCAAGATGAACCTACTCCCAAGATTCCTTTACGCGTGTTCCTCCCTTGCAGTGGCGATCCCGAACTCAGCACTCCAGGATCTGCAGAGGAAAATGCTGAAGTTCATATGGAACGGCAAAAAAGCCAGAATCCCCCTTAAAACGCTTACTTGTAACTCCAGACTAGGGGAAATGGGGATCCCCGACCTGCGGTCCTACAGGGCAGCAGCACAGTTGGCTCACGTTCGGGCCTGGCAGATACTCTCAGACCGCCCTAGATGGGTAGAACTGGAGCAAGCGCAGCTTCCGCTCCCCCTCAGATTCCTCCCACACGTTCAACCTGCCCAGAGAGAGCACTGGGCCAACCTCCTACTGACCACTAAGCACACCCTAACATCCTGGGACTCGGCTCTGAAACAAAAGGGAATCCCGAGAGGCCAAAGTCCCCTATCCCCAATCTTCCTCAACCCAAATTTCAAACCAGGGATGTATCCACGTAATTTCAGGAACTGGATGGAAGGCGGCCTCGAAAACCCTGGAGCAACTATATGTGGGGAACACCCCCCGCACCTTTGAACAATGCAAGAACGAATTCCGGCTCCAGGAAGAGGACAGGTTCACCTATTGCCAACTCTGCCACTGGTGCTCACAACCTCAGACCCTCCAGGCTGACACGCGGCCGCCCACCGCTCTAGGACTAATGCTTAAGGATCTCCCAGCCCGGGGCAGGATCTCCTCCCTGTATAGACGCTTCCTGGGAGACTTCTTAATCTCCAAAACCCGATGCATGGCCCAATGGGAGGCCGATCTGGGCCACCCGATCGACGACCAGACCTGGGTGGATATCTGGACACGCACCCTCTCCGCTTCGACCTGCATCACCAATAAAGAATGCGCATATAAGCTCATGCTGCGCGGGTACTTCGACCCCCTCAGACTACACCACATGAATCCGCGACTGAACGCCGCCTGCTGGAGGGGATGCTCTCAGCCTGGCTCCTTCTGCCACATGTGGTGGTCATGCCCAAAGATTTGGTAATTCTGGGAACGATGTTTGGAGATGATCAAGCAAATCACCGGGCGGACTCACCCCCTGGAGCCCGAAACAGTGCTTTTGGGAGTTCCAACCCCCGGATCCTACCCCCGCTCAGGGAACGGAGCAAAACTGATAACGCAATGCCTCCAGGCAGGTAAAACTGTCCTAGCCCGCTTTTGGAAGTCCCCGGACAGCTCCTGCATGGCCCACTGGTGGGGCAAACTATGGGACATCCTAATTGCGGAAGAGCGGGGGTGCTACACCACTTCCAGAATGTCTGGGCCCCAGTGTTGGACTATGATCAGCGCTTCCCCGCTTTGACATTCAAACCGCTTAACGCACGATGGACCCTGAAAGATGGGGAACCTACCTGAGCGGCAGGGGCCTCAATCATACCCGAGGAATGTGGGAACTGGGGAAGAACTGCTGGAGGTTGGGGGGGACTCCGGGGTGGGGGAGGGATAAGGGGGTGGTGGGGTTTCATTCATAATTTAAACATCATGGGTGTGTTCTTTATGCAATGTCTTTGATAATTTGTCCTGCCTTGGTTTAAAATAAACATATTTAAAAAAAAAAAAAGGTTTTGGAAAAGGGAAGTAGAGTGTTTGGATAGCCTACGGGGTAGGATGGGGAACAGGTGTTATAAGAAGGGGGATACCGCGTGTCACCCGTCGTGTCCCACTTCCACTCTCCGAGGACTTCCCATCCAGGTGATCTTCCCTCACTGGTCGACCCCCAGGAACTGGATCCAATAGCGATGGCCGTGTCCTGGCTACCTGGATGACAGACCCCCAAGGATTTGTACGTGAGACACCTTCAGGTTTCTCACACTTCCAACTGAAAAGAGATCGAGAATGGGAATCCCTATATCAGACTCCCTTCCCATTTAGCCACTTCGTCAGTGGCAAATACATCCTCCTCTTCATGAGGGAGGACAGATCTTGAAAAATTGTAATTCTCGCCGTGCCCAACATCACAGACCCTATGCCCTAGCCTTCTCCAAGATCTTGTCCGGATAGATGTGGAATAGCACAAGCACTGATCTCGGTCCTCTGGCCGAGCCACCAGCCCTATGGACTCAATTTTCTTTTAATCAATCGACTCATCTTCAAAGAGGACTTTTGGTACTTTGTGTATGTTTCTCTTCAGGTCCCTCTCAGTCTCTCCTTTCTTCGCCGGCATGTCAAGGTTATTGTGATTTTCAAAGTCATCCATTTTCAGGACAATCTCCACTTGTCTCCTCTCCATTTCGCCCATCCGCACATCCATTTGAGTCTTCAAGGTGTCCAATGAGGATTGGGTTTGATCCACATCTTGTAATCCCTCCTTCATTTTGTCCAATCTAGTGTTGATCTTGTCCACTTTACCACCAGTATCAGCTCTCACGCTCCTGATCTCTTCAAGCAACAAGGCAACATCCTTCTTGGTTGTGTAAGGAACTCATGGTGGCAACAATAAAGACAGACAAGTGATCACAGTTCAAGGATGCTTATTGAACTTTATAATGGGTGAGATAAATGCCTAATCTAAATCTAAAATGGGAACAACTACGACCATCAAATAATAATAAGGTAGTCCTAGTGGTGTCTTAAAAATAAAAAGGGTCTAAACTTAAGAAAAACGATTGCCAATCCTTACTACTAAGTTACAAAACAGAGTGTGGGATAGTTTTCACCAGAACAGAAAGACGTGTTCACAAAATGATAAGTCAGGATGGTATGGCTGGGTCTCCCTTCCCCACGTTTTTAGCACGGGACAAGGCAGGGCTTCTGAGCACAGCACACTCTTGGGCCTCTTCAGCACGAGGCTTACAATTCCAGTTAAACAATATCAGAACCTTCAAGGGTCAAGTCTCTTCTCTGCAAAGTCTTTTGCCTTAGAAGGCCAGGTGTATCAAAACAACAAACAAATCTTGTACCTTGGCCGATTTCTCTCCGCCCCTTGGATCTCCCTCTGCCGGGCTCGGATCCTTTTTGCAACATGGGCCTCCCTCCTTCAGGTTCACTACTGCCTTTCAAATACAGCTTGCAATATTCAAGAACCTTTAACACAGTTCATGATTTCCTATTACAGTTCGTAATTTGCTTTGTGTCAACAGAAAGCATGGATTCCCTTTTCCTAGCTTTGCTTCGGCATCTCTGTGTCGGGTTCACACTTGCCTAACATACAGTTCACTTTATTTTCTCACGATACAGTACTCACTTCCCTTAATCTTCTCTTGGCAATGGGTCAGAGACTTTTGAGTGTACAAGGGATTTGACGTGACCCTTGTAGGACCGATCCAACACCTCACACCGCCCTTTCGGAGGCTTTGCGGGTCCGAGTTGCAAAGGGCAATGGTGGTTCCCCCTTCGTCGTCCTTCCAGGTCTCGCCGCCTTGCTCCTCCGTTTGAACTACCAGTTTGGTGCAGCTGTTTCCTCATGCATTCGGCCTTGCTCGTAGTGTGCTCTCGTGCTCCACCTTTTATTCTTGTGGGGAAGGTAAAGGGATTGTCAGATGTGTGAGATTATTGTCAATTGCCTGACTCTGCCTGACCCTTGTGGTTGGACATGTCAGGTAAACGACTCTGGTGTTAGTCCGTTGTGTGTTACGGTGTAAGAAAGTGTTCATGTCGGAAAAGCGAGCGGGGGAGTAGAGCTTCAAAATATCCTACAGGGTAGGATGGGGAAAAGGTGTTAGAAGGAAGGGGGTACCGCTTTCTACCGATTGGTATCACACATCCACTCCCTAAGGACCCACGATCCAGGAGATTCTCCTGCACTGGTCCACCCCCAGGAACTGGATCCAATAGCGATGGCTGTGTCCTGGCCACCTGGATGACAGATCCCAGGGGAGTAGTCAGGGAGACACCTCCAGGTTTCTCACAGTTGCCATCGAGTCCTCCCTTTTAGTCACCATTTTTCACCCCAATATTGTTGTACGCTGGGTCAGGTCTACACGATATACAAATTCAGCCAGCTTTGATCTAGACTCCATATAATACTGGGCCACAGTGAATCACCCACAGGCAACAGTTTGCATCAGGCTCCCCCTTCATCCAGGGGGAAGCCACGTTATGGCTCTCGTGAGACAACCGGGCTCACGAATCAAGGGGGCTCCCAGCGAGGCAGATCTTTCACAACCGATGCTCACCAGACTCTGGGCCGCTGGGTTACTTCCTGGCCCTCTGGCGTCCCCCAAAGTCCACAGGCTAAGTGTTCCACAGGCGCAGTCCATCACCTCCCGCTCCCCAGGCTGAATCTCTCAGGCCACCTCATTAGTCTTTACTCCTCCAGAGGCCGCGTTGTGGGGAGGCGGGCACACGGCCCACTACTGGGGGCACATACCTCCTGGGTATTACTCCTCTGGTGACTTCATAGTAGCCCTGCCACCGGGACCGTGGCCTGCAAGTCGTATTCCATCCGAGCTCCCCATTTTGGCACGGTCCCAGCCCCTGCAAGCACCTTTCAGCCTCACTATCCGCCGGCATGCTTGTAGTTATATCTTATTTGTGAGAGGTCATGCCGGAAAAGCGAGGCATTCAGAAGCCTCCCTCGCTTTTCACGGAGACCAAAGCCTGTCAACTGTGAATCAGGCCCTCTTCATATGCGACACAGCACTACGTGGTCCGGGCCTCTCCAGGAACAAATACATTGCTGTGCGCCTTTTATCCACACAAGTTTCTGGCTGTTTAGGCAAGCAGGGTCCCACCTGTAGCACTTCGGCCCTCGTTCAGGGGAAGGGGAAGGGGAAGGGATCTGATCCCACGGGTGTCACGAGACTGCTCTGATGCGCCCTCTAGCACTCCCACGCTGCAGACTGAAACCTCAGCGAGGGCCCGTGGAACGGGGAGACCACTTTCACTTTCTTGCTGTATTTTCGGCAAGTCAGAGCTCGGCTGTTATGCATTGAAATTTGATGGGTTATGGGGGCAAATACAGCCCGTCAGGCTCTCTATCTGAATTCTCCAGTCTTTCCTTTCCCAGGGGGCCATAACTGGGGGCTCACTTAGTTTTCTGGGATCTGGGTGTCGGAGGAGCACTTTTAGGAGACTTCCATCCGTGTGCCCCCTGGTGGCCGTCCTATATATCTTTCAAATGAGACAGAAGCGGTCATCTAAGAGCCATCACGGAATGCCTTCTCGTTTGGACAGAAGCGACAAGCCACAGAACTTTCTGAGCGGGGTTGGATGGGAGGGGCGATGAGGAATCTGCAGGAGAAGAATCCATAGCAAGATTATTGCAGTGAGTAATTTCTCCTTCAGTTGATTGATTTTATCCTACAGATTCCTCATCTTGATCTACTCCCCAAGCAGTTACAATAACGGAGGAGCGCAGAAAGTTTTAAACAAGTACATTCTGTAGAACTGCCCTACGAACCCGTAAATCAGCTCCCCATGCAACAGCCAAGGCATAGTGCTTGGTAAATGTAGGCAAGGATGACCATGTGGCTGCCGACATATGTCCCTAAGAAAAACCCCTCTTTGGAGGGCAGTAGAGGCCGAAACCCCTCTGGTTGAGTGGGCCCTGATGCCCGCTGGAAGCTCCCTGCCTGCCGATTGGTAACACTTCGATACACAAAACAATCCAACATGACAGTTTGTTTTGTTATGGGAAGATCTTTTTGAGAGAAGGAATAGGCCACGAACAACTGATCTGACCGCCGAAACTAGGATGTGTGAGCAACATAGAAGTGCAACGCTCTCTTTGGGTCAAGGCGGTGGAACCACTCTTCCTCTTTCGAGGGATGTGGAGGAGGGTAAAAGATAGGCAAATCGATAGACTGGGACAGGTGAAACTCTGAAATCACCTTAGGAAGGAACCCAGACCTGACAGAGAGACTTTCTCACGAAAGAAACTTAGGAAAAGAAGGTTTGCAGCACAAAGCTTGCAGCTTGCTAATCCTCCTGGCAGATGTGATAGCCACTCGTGGATGCAACTCGTGAAGCAACTTGTGAAGCATCTCGCTTGTCCGCTTGGAGAGTCTGCTCCGTTGGAACTGTGGACTTGTGCAATGCTGTGGCCGCGCTGTGGACTTAACAGCCACAACTTTTCTGAGGTGACCTACTACGGCCCCCAACACTGACACTGACTTTCACATGTTCAAGTCATTCAAGTCATTGCTTGTATTAAATTTTTAGTCACCCAATACTCACAAGTGTATTTTGTTATAGGTAAAGAAACGCCCAGCCGGGCGTTACCCTTTCCAACCATCGTTCTAGCCCAGCCGGGCGTTGCCCTTTCCAACCATCGTTCTACTAATACCTGCATGCGCGCACTCCTGGAAGCAACTCGGATTAGCAAGATAGTATTGTATCACAATCATTGTATATCGTGCCTAATTACTTGGGTTTTTTTGCAGGTGAGTGGTGGCGACATTGCTTAAAACATATGTCATTCTCTAGTTCCACTCTTAAAACGTGCATGCCGGAAACAATTTACAAAACAACTGCAATGCTTACACCAGGTGGAACCCTTCGAGCCCACACATCCATTACACTCACCCCTGTTAATTCAGCCAAAACTGTTAGTACTTTTGGCTGTCCTGTGAACTCCCAGGTTGAGCGCTCTGAAGCATTCCGTGGGTGGCTCCCGGGATTTGGCCAGCACAATATGGCGGCCAAGTTTGGCGAGGGTGCCCTCTTGCACAAAAAAACTATTCACAGTAAATCGTGCTCTGTGAGCTTCTTCCCTATACTTGACACGCTTTCTGATCAAACAATCTTGCATTCTGCTGATAAGGAGATGACAATTCATCCACCTTCTCCGAAAGCGGATGCAATGTTGAATTGATAGGCAATCAGTCAAGCAGATTCAGATATGTCTATTTATGTAAATCTGGCCATTTTAAACTCTGTGTATTGAGGAAAGTTCTCCCCTTCATCCCTGCCCAATTCCATGCTCCTGTGGTTGCGGCTCTAGTTTTGAGAACAGTTGATTACTGTAACCCACTGTATCTGGGCCAACCTGCCTATATTATAAATAGACTTCATCTGCTTCAAAACGCTGCCACTAGAGCAGTCTCCTGTCCTTCCCCTCATACTCACATGTCGCCTGTGCTCAGAGAACTTCACTGGCTTCCTGTGGAGAATCGCATTTTGTTCAAATCACTGTGCATTGTCCACCATGCCTTTTATAAACAAGGAGCTGAATACCTCCAGGAAATGTTCTCCCAATATGTACCTTCACGTGCCCTCCGATCTCAGTCTGCTCTACTGCTATCGGTGCCCCGCATCAGGCTGGCTAGGATAGGGGGGACGTGCCTTCTCTGTGGTGGCTGCTAGGTTTTGTTACGGACTCCCGTTTACGCTACGTGCCACTACTGACCATCTCTCTTTTCGACGATCACTCAAAATACTGCTTTTTTAGTCCCTTATGTTCTTCCTCCTCTCTCAGCGCCATGGTGCCCTTGGATGTACGTGCGCTTTATAAATCTGCCTAACATAACATCATGCCTGCGCTGAATGTTTGACACGTGGTACAGTGTATGATCATGTTCGTGAGATGCTCCTGAAGATTTGGAATGAATCAATCTTCCTGTATGTCTGCTGCAATGTGTTGCTTTGAACTGTGGAGCTGAGCAAAAGCTATCATTAACAATGTGTACGGCATTACTGCCTTGCCAGTGCACTCTTGTCTCCACAAGAGATCAGTCAGGGATTGTTTGCACCCGCTCTTGGTCCACAGTTCTTTCTCCTCATGTGGTGCCTTTCCTTGTAGTTCGATGAGCTGTGCAAAAGGCACAACAGTATATGGGGTCTTCTGTTGATTATTTGGAGGCATTGTCACAACATACTCAGCTATTGTGGGTACCAGGAGAAAAGCCGTCATTACATTATCCAGTGAGAATGCATATGTGCTGTTGGTGTGGGCGGCGCATTTAACGACCGCCACTACAGAGGGTTGGGACAATGCGTGGATCAATATGTCTAGCAATGTGGCATGCTGTACTGGGGAAGTATCTGCTCTCCCCAAACCCCTCCTCTTTCACTGTGACAGACCGGCATGCACTGATGTGTTGACGTAGGCGGAGTCGGAATATATTATCACATGACAGCCTTGTGATGCCTGCAGCACTTCAATAAGCGCTATGAGCTCTGCTGCTTGGGGCGAATAGTGCACTGGCAGTCTTTTAATAATTCATGTTTCATATTCACCTCCCTCAAGGCGCACTACTGCAGTGCCATATATCTATGTCCTGCCAACAAAGAGGACCTCCCCTTCCTCTAATAGGGTACCTATTTCCAAGGGTATGTCATCTTCCTCCCCTTCATATGTGGCACAATCATGTATTTCTAAGTCTTCGTCTGTACATATTTCTGTCAGAAACGTGGCAGGGTTCACTGTTTTACATCGCACAACATGATTGTTTGGGCTTGAGAGGATAATCTTGTTCGCAGATGCTCCCTGTGTGGTCATGGTAGATTTCGATCCCTTCAAAATGGCAAATACTGAATGCTCCACATACAGAGTGACGGAGCATCCCATCACACATGTTGAACTTTTTTCAATCGTGAACGCAGCTGCAGCAAGTGCTTGCTCACACGTGAATTGCTCCTGCATAACTGAGTCGAGCATACCACTGAATTAGGCCAATGACTTGTGGCCTAATGTACTCAGTTGGATCAGTACGGCAGTCATGAGTTTGCCGTTAGAATGTGAGAATATGTAGAATTCCTGTGTATAGTCTGGAGTGGCGAGCAGTGGGCCTGTAGAGATCACTTCCTTCAGGTCATTAAAATGTGTTATGTCAGCTGTCCACTCGAGTTTGTGATTGCCTTTTTGTGCTTCCTTGAGGGCTTTCAGGAGTGGCCTGGTGTACGCTGCATAGTCTAGGATGCATGCTCTGCAATAGTTACATAATCCTAAGAATTCTTGCATTTCTTTCACAGTCACAGGTTTAGGGGTAGCGTGCACCGACGCCGCTCTATCTGGTATGATTCTTTTATCGTTTGCTGATATCAACTGGCCTAAGTAAAGTACTTCCTGTTGACAGAACTGGAGTTTGTCCTTGTCAACCTTGTATCCCTTGCGGGCCAGAAGTTGCAGGAGTGTGATGGAGTCTCTTCGCCAGTGCTGCTCACTGTAGTTACACACAAGGCAAGTCGTCCATGTACTGGATGATTGTGCTGGGCACTTGAATGTTTCTTAAGTCAGCATGCAATATTCTGTTGAAAAGGCTTGGGCTCTTGCAGTACGCCTTGGGTAAAGGCTATGAGGTACTGTGAGTCTGGGTGCAAAGGTATCGAGAAGAAGTCATTTTTTTTTTTTTAGATCAACCACTGAAGTGGGTTGCTTCTTTGGAGATGCTACACAAAATGGTGGACGGGTTTGGAACCACCGGAATCTCTTTCTTTACCACATCATTTGGGGGGCGTTAATCCTAGATCATTCAATTGCCCTCTGTTGCCTTCTTCACAGGGTAGATCGCTGTGTTACACAGTGATGTGGATGGCACTATTATTCCCTGATTGATAAGGGCCTGTATTGTGTCTTTTATTCCCTCCTCTGCTTCTCTTGACAATGGGTACTGCTTCACCCGGGGTAGCACTGCCCCTGCCTTTAGTGCTGTGTGTGCTGGGGTCACTTCCTTTAAAAGGCCAACATCATGTGGGTTGGTGGTCCACAACTGCTTGGGTAAATATTCTAAGTTGCCTCAGTGAAGGGGACGGGGGCACTGCACTCTGCGATATTGTACCATGTTCTCGCAGGGTATACAAATCTCTAGAATGATTTCTCCGTCACTGTCATTATTTTCAAACAGTTCTGCATCAGTCACCTCCTTAAGAGGTACAGTGTGGTCAATACAAGCACTGCACGCCACTCACATCTGTGTCTGTCCCTAGGACAACCACTCTCTTCGCTGATACCAACAACCCGTGCAAGTCTAGGGACAGGATTGTGCCTGCCACCAATTCCGGGGACATTACAGCGCAAAAGAAAAAAATCTGTCGGCACACTCCAGCAGCCCTTGGCTATCTGTGGCACCGCCTCCAAAAGCACTGTTATTCCATAAACGAACATGTCTGGGTCCACTGGCATCCCTCGGACCACCACTTCAGCTGCCATTGCATGTTTTATCACCATTGCTCTTATTGCACACAACCCTGGTCTTGCGCAAACAATGCCCTGATAAGTGAATGAGATTATGTTCAACTTACTGAGCAGGCCCATCGGGTTGACAGGAGAAGTCTCTGAATACAATAAAGGTAGTGCGCACCACCTTCCCTCCCACCTTTACATCTAAGTCTTTATAGTGTACAGAACCGTAGAAAAAGCCCCAGAGAAGCCCTGCATGTCAAGAGTTTTGCCCGATAACAGGAAGTCCCCCTCACTGATGCATGATTTCGCATCACCAGAGTCAACCATAAAAATGAAGTGTTTGTTTCCTATCTCTGCATCCACCAAGGGTTCCTCGTCAAGGTTGAGGGTCATTGACAGGACAGGACATGCAAGAGTTCTCTGTGGGCTGTCCTAGTCAGGGTAGGTTTTCGTCCCGGGGAACGAAAAAGGATTTCCTCCACTAGGCTTGCGACTTGAATAGTGGCGACCGTACCATTTGGCGCTCCATTGAATGGGTGTGTGCCGCCTGTGTTCTGGGGTGTGTATTGTTGCACCGCTTACGGCTGCTGTGCAGGTGGACCAGGTATCTGCGGGGGTAACTGTGCATAGGCCTGGTGTATCTCATAAGGTATAGAAGCAATTCTTGGCACCTGCTCTTGAGGTGGTGGGCCATAGTTGTACCCCGTCCCATGTATGCTTCTACACTTTCTTGAAAAGTACCCCCACTTCCCGCAGTTCTATAATTGTGAGGGCCCCATCCCACCTCCTCTTGGCCCCATCCCCTCTCTGTCCCTCTCTCCACTCCTCTCTCCTGGAGTGATCGCTTTCCCCTATCCTCCCACCTCACCCTCCCTACCCCTCAGGCTAAGCCACCTTCATCACTGCCACCCTCCTTCTCGGTCATCCGACCCATGAAGCGCGTGTCAGTTGAGGCTTCCGCCATCACCTTCTCGCCCCCCCTCCCCCTTCGGCTGACTCCCACCCTGACACAGCCCTCTCCACTCTCCACTCTGCTATATCTGATACTCTTGATATCCTTGCCCCTGTCATGAGAATCCGCCTGAAGCCCAAAGCCAAATGTAACTCCTGGTATGACTCGGATCTCGTCACCCTAAAACATAAGTGCAGGGTGGCAGAGAGGAAATGGCGTGCTTCATGTTCACCCTCTGACAAACTGGCCTGCCGCCTGCTCCAAAGGCAATACCGGCTCTCCGTTCTCACCAAGAAGAGAGCCCTTATCCAAGCCTGCATCTCTGCGGCATCTAACAATTCGGCCGAACTCTTTAAAATCTGCAAGGAGCTGGCAAACCCTGCTGCAGTCTCTCTCTCTCCTGTCCCCTCCCAGGCCCTCTGCACGGCACTGGCCTCACTTCATTTCGAAAATTCAGGACATCCTGTCCTCACTCTCCTCCTATCACCTCCGCCCCTCTATTCCCTGCTCTTCCTCTGACCCTTCTGCAGCCACCCCTCCTCCCTCCTTCTCTGCCTTTCCCCTTTTTTCTGCTGACGAGGTTTCCAGACAAGTCCGATCTATGAATGAAAGTCTCGTCAAAACAGGTCCACCCCTGTTCCTCCAAAACTATCAAGGACCACATCGACTCCCTGGCTCCTGCCCTGGCTGACTTCTGCAATCACTCCTTCGCCTCTGGAGTCTTCCCATCCCCCCTTAAGCACTCCCTTGTGCACCCTCTTCTTAAGAAATCCTCTTCCGACCCCTCCTGCCCGGCTAACTATCGCCCAATCTCCATCACTCCCTTCCTGGGCAAGCTCCTGGAGAAACTGGCCATCTCCCAGCTTAATCTTCATGCTGAATCTGTTGGTAGTCTTCATGACCATCAGTCTGGCTTCAGAGCTGCCAGAAGCACGGAAACTGCTCTCCTGAACATCCGTGAGGACCTGCTCTCGAACCTTGACTCTAACACTCTGTCTGTTCTCATTTTGCTCGATCTCTCTTCTGCCTTTGATACTGTCAACAATGCCATCCTGCTCAACCGTCTCCATGATAACCTGGGTATCACTGGTCAGGCCCTGGCGGGGCTGACCTCTTTCCTCTCCAATCGACCCTCCCAGGTCCAACTTGGGTCCGTCCTCTCTGACATGTTTTTCTCTACCTGTGGTGTCCCCCAGGGATCTAACCTCTCTCCCTGGCTGTTCAACCAGTATCTGGCACTCCTTGCCCACCGCATCGCCGCTCTCTGCCCCAACTTTCAGTGCTATGCGGATGATACCCAGCTCATTTTCAGGCTACCCTCAGTCTCCTCTTCTCCTTCCCTCATCTCGGACTATCTTTCTGCTATCCAGGAATGGTGTGCCGCCAATGACCTCTGCCTTAATACCAGTAAGACTGAGATTCTACCCATCGGCACACCCACTCGCTTCTTCCCTGCAGCTCTCTTCCTGCTCCTACCTGCAAGGCAAAAAACCTCTGGGTCATCTTCGACTCCACACTCTCCTTCGCTCGTCACATATCTGACGTCTCTAAGTCGTCACACTACCAGCTGCACCTCCTCAGAGGTATCCTTCCTTTCCTCTCCTTCCCCCAGAAGCTCACCCTCTCCAGAGCCCTGGTTCTCTTGAAGCTGGACTACTGTAACAGCCTCTATCTAAATCTGCCTGCCTCTACTCTCTGCAACTCATCCAGAACAGGACTGTGAGACTTGTCCTTGGCCTCAAACCCAGGGACAGTATCTCTCCAGGACTGAAATCGCTACACTGGCTCCCAGTGGCTGCGAGGATTCAGTTCAAAACCCTCTGCATTGTCCACAAGGCCTTCTGGGACCTGGGGCCAAAATACCTTCAACTCTCTTCCTAAATATCTTCCTTCTCGAGTTCTTCGCTCATCCGCCTCCAACTCCCTCAGGGTCAGCCGCTTCTCCAAGCAACGAGTTGGGGGTAGATCTCTCTACGCAGTAGGGGCCTCCCTCTGGAACAGCCTTCCTGCCTCCCTGAAACTTGAAGAGAAACATCTCCGGTTCCGGAAGCACCTCAAAACCTTCCTCTTTGCTTCTGCTTTCTCTCCCCCTCTCCCCTGCTAAATTACTGAAACTGCACTGAATCTGCAACTGGGCCACTCGCCAATCTCGGTCCTTGGCCCAGCCACTGTCCCCTGCACTGCCTCGCTGGCAACCCCTGCACTGCGGGACTGTGTCTGTATCCCTACAGCCCCCCTTCCCAGCACTTGTCTGCACTTATCTTGCACTTGTCACCAGCTGGCCCTTATTATTTATCTTGTATTTACTAACCCTGCACTGCACTTTCCCCTCTCCCTTTCCCCCTTGCACTTTTCCCTTCCCCTCTACCCATGCATTTGCGCCATCTGAATGACACCTGGCCTAGTAGGATCGTTGTCTGTCTCCCCTTGTTCACCCTCCCTGCCTCGTCGCGCCTTGAAACACTTGTGTATAGGCGTGTTACAAATGCCATATCATATTATATATCCACCATGAATCCCCCTCATCTTGCTCCTCGGAACCCACCTCTTGCCCGCTGTTGTCCTCCTTGTTGCTACTACGGGGTGGGATATTGTGGAACTCTGCCCCACTGTCCTCCTTCCTACCAAATCACAGCTATTCTTGTGTTTGTAAAGTCTTGGGCGTTTTCAGCTGTCTGCATAGGCATCGATATTGAAGCCTCTACAGCAACTTTGGCTAATTTGTTTTGTACTAGTTTTGCTTCCTCTGCTTGTTGTCTCTGGGCTGTTTCCTTGTCATGCTCCTTTATTCTTTTGTAATGGTGTACTATTATACTTTGTATTTCAGCCCACCCTTTCGCGTCGATGCCCACAATCTTATCTATTACCTTTTGCACCTCTTTGGGTACGCCCTTTTTAACGATAAAATAGACAAAAGGTATTGATTGGTTCCACGAGCTGCCTGTTAGGAAAGATTTCATAATTGTATGCAATTTTCCCTCCATGTGTACACCCCCACACTTTTTGCTGCTGTCTAGACACCATAGACCGACTCTGCCAGAGAAGCACAGCCTTCAGCTGCACTTCTCTGGGCTTTCGCTCACTTTTAATGGGGAAACTGACATGCCCTTAAGACAGTCAGTACTGGAGACTTTGTTTCCCTTAGTCCTTTTCCCATGTTGCAACTTTTGTGCAACATGTAACAAGTACACAATGTACCTTCCAGTACAGTGTACTTGGGTCTGTAGTCATTTTCCAAAGGCCCTAGATACTCCCAATGGACTTTTTGTGAGATGTGCAGATGTGTCATGGACAGGGCTGGTGGGAGCTATCGTTTCGCATTATTTTTAACTCTTTCCTGCCATGTTAACCACTTTTGGCACAAATAGGTGTCCTGGCTCCGAAATGGCCATGCCACAAGGTTCTTTGTCCTGTCCTTTGGCCATCTTGGCCCTTCACCTTCCCCAGGTCGAGTCGACCCGGGTTCGTCCTTATTTGGTCATGCATTTTCCCACGAAACACAATCCTTTTGTGGGCTTCTGCATGCTTTGTGTGTGTTCCTCCAGGATGTGGGCTGGACAGTCTGAGTCCAATACACATCCTGGGTGCCAGAGAGTCTGGAGTGTCCTGAATGACTGGGACCACCGTGGTCCGTGATTGGTCCGTGTACCGAGTGTGTTTGTGAGCAGATCTCCCATTGGGTCCACTTGGTTTTGGTACGAAGGTAACTTTGGATAACACCCATACCATGTCCATCTCTGGAGTTCTCACTGAACGAAGGATAGGATCCAAGTATCCTAAAACTACGAAGCTGAGTCGAGGAACCGCTGGTGACCCACTGGAAGGTTTGGCACCCTGAGCCCGCTGTCCTCCCATGGGGCCCCTCTGCATCTGGTCATCCTAGAAGGTCTGCAAAGACGCTTCAACCCATTGGAATAGTGGGACCAACTATTCTCGGCACCTTCATCAAAACCTGCAAGTAAGCTTTCTCGGAAGTGTCCCTGGGCCAACCAGTGGACTGACCAGCTTACCCAGTTGCTTTGCACCGTCACCGCGCCGTTTCGAGGAGGCCCTCGAAACTTGGTATACTGCTAGCTCTGTGTCCACGGCACCCTCACCCCGAATTTCGTACACTTGGCGTTCCCAGGTCTGAAGTGAGACGAGTGCGCCAGGACCGGAGCATACGCGGTTACCGTGTTGTCCTGCCACGGCAACGACCATTGCAGGTGCGCTGCATTTGTGACCCTCTTGCCCCCGAACCCTGCTGCAGTGAAACCAGGTCGATTCATCCAAATGGACCGGAGAAATCGCCACTGTCCCGTTTGGGAATCCTCACTGTATCTCAAGAACTGAAAGCCACAAAGACGTCCTTTTTGTCGCATTCGAACCTGCAGGCAAAGTGGACTGAACTGGTGAAGTTTGGATCCGAGAGCGCCTGGGACCAGTGAGTACTTCTAACACTAACTGGTGACCCCTAGCACCAGGGCCCCTTTTTACGCACGAGTGGCCCCTGAGGACCCCTCTCCTTTCCACTGCTAGTGCAAACTAGCGACTCCATCCTGCACTCTGGAACTGCCTCTGCCTTCAAGTGGTGGCGCTCCCTGAATACTGAGAACTTATTCTTCATCGCCTCATCTACCTTCCTGAGCTGCTAGAGACCCCTGAAGAGACCCTGTTTTCGCCCATTGGAACAACCGCGTGCACTTACATTGCATGTACTTTTGACCACAAGGCTCCTCTCTTCTTAGGGCTTGGACTGCCTCTTAGTTAGGTGTGTTGCTGATGTCGAAGGGGCTTAAAGACTACCTGCACTGCCTGTTTCCTGCCCATATAGGTTGTCGACATATTTCATGCAGTTACCCCTTTAGATCCCAATGGTCTTGGATATATATTGTATTGCTTGTGTTGTGTTGGTTTACTTAGTATTGCTGTGATTCTTTTGCTATGGTCCGAGTTACAAAAGCCTTGTAATAAATGTGTTTATATTTTTGATATAACACCAGTCTCTGAGTAATTTGTTAGTGTCCTTGCGCTGTGTGCTATTGAGGTCTTTCAGTCACCCTCACCCCTCCTTAGACTTAGGTCTTGACCGCCACCATAGCTACCTTGATTGGTCTGGCTTGTCTAGAGGTTACCCTGTTCCAAGAAACTAGGCTGGCCTTCTGAACTTCTGACCACCAGGTCAGAGTTCAGAAATCCATCTTAACACCTGTCTCTGCTCTCCATGTATCCTGAATTCTAAGAATAGACTGAGAGGGGTCTTCGTCATCCCCCATAGTACATTGCATTATTGACTATAGGTCTGGTGTGTCAGGGAACGCCCGCCGTAGCGTGTCCCATATTTTTGCCCGAATCTTGTTAAATGATGCTCCATCTTGTGCATCGTTCCCGTCACTCCTGGGTACACTGCTTTCGCACACACATCCCCAGCTTGGTCTCCAATCGTTGCTACCAATAAGCTTTTTATGTCACCGACTGCCAGGGGTACTCTGGCAGTCTGCTTTTCGAATGCGTAAAGCCACTTCCCCGCACCCGCTGAGAGGGTTGGGAGTGCCTTTATCAAATTGTTTTTGTCCCTCTGCGCCCATGGCACATGGTGCGGTCTGTCAGAGTCCTTATGTATAAGGGGCATCTGCATCTTTATCCTACCCCCATCAGCCCTTTTTACACTTCCCCCCTCTTCCTTGACACTGCAATCCGGCCAAACCTGCTCCTTAACCTGCCCTCCCACAAACTCTCCACTCAAGGAGCTGCCTCCTCATCCCCTTCGAACTCATCAAATGTACTCCACCCATCTTCCTCTCCTCAGTGAGATCCAAAATTCTCGTACCCTAGGCTGTCCGCCCTCTCGTCCTATTCTCCTTCCATCTCGTTATGCACATTTTTTATGGCTGTGCTGTCTATCCTGAATAAAAAGTCTCCCTCTTTCCACCCATCGCGCCCTTGTTCTGCTGGTTTGTCGGGCTTTACTTCGGTCTGTGCTGCTCGCAATCTATTAAATTCTGTTTTCGCGTAGCTGCCAATGCCACTTCTAGGTCTCTTATGAACATCGGCATGGGCAGGGACATCTGGAAGGGATGCATGGGGGGGCTATCGCCATAGTGGACACACAGGTTGGGTTAGTATAACCTACTGGGAGGGCGAGCTGTCAATGGGTATATTCCTCCATGCTCCGCTGGTGCCCCACCCTCATTCCCTGAACAGTTGCTTCTGTTACCATTTTGCGCTCCACTTCCCCCACAGTCTTCGGACATTTTCCAAAGGTCTAATATTTCCTTCCATTTGTGTATTTAGCTGTCAAAAACGTGGACATTTGTTCCACAGTATTCTTATTATGGGAGCCTTGCTCTGGCCACTAGCGGGGGGCATTGCCCATCCCCTTATCTCTGTCACCCATTGTTTGTGAAATTTCTCGATTCTGCGTCTGTACAGTGGCAGGGCCTTACACATATATTCTATGGTTGTTCTCCTCCCATTGTGATGGTCCCTGCACCTCCCTACCCTTACGCCTTTACTAGCACGCCACGAACGCTGATGCTTATTTGTCAAAAAAGTCACTCCTTCATCCACTTGCTCCTGTAAAAAAAAAAAATTACCTTTCCCCTACCCCCCCACTCACTCACACTCCACGTACTCAAAACACACTATTATTTACACAATGCCCCTCCTCGGGCCTCCACCCTACTGTTTTGCCCTGCCCCTAGCCTGCCACCCTGTGCAGCTAGCGGAATCCCTGCCACAGATGGGGAAGGCTGTAGAACTCGTTGACAAGTTCTTCCCACCAATGTACCCCTTGATGAATTGTAGGTAACAACCCAAGATGTCAATTAGTTGGAAGAGAGGGGGCACACACCACAACACCACCAGCTGTAAAGCAAGAGACACGGTTAGCACAAGTGTACAGGGAAGTACAAGCAAGGACATGAAAGAACCAGATCAGGCTAACCTCTTGGTCTGGTAGAAGTGTCCCTTAAATGAGGCTTAGAGCGAAGGCAAGAGTGGTAGATGCACAGCGGTTTCTCCTGCGGGTGATATGTGCCTACAATCAGAAAATAGCCCAATGAGCGTACCCGAAGGGTATAAGAAGGTCTATGGTCAGGAAGAGCAGAGATCTTACCAGGTATGAGTCCAAAAACAGCGAGATGGCTTGCAGAGTCAAAACATCCCAATGCGGAGTCCAGTGTTCAAATTGCAGAATCTAGAGATCCAATGCCGAGTCCAACCCTAAACCGACGGTACAAGGACGCCTAACCTTCTGGATTTGCACAAAATGAAGTCTATAGTCCGTGCACAGAAGGGGGGAAGGTTCGCTATGGAGGAGCGTTTAGGTATCAATAGGTTTTCCACAAGCAGTCTGTGGGCAGGCACAGAGGTCGGCGTTGAGCGGGCAGCATAGAACACAACGTTAGCAAGGCAGTTGGTACAGCAGACAGGGTCGGTGCAACTCTAAGCATGTAAGGTACAGAGGAGGAATTGGGAAAGGCATGAAACAAGCAAAGTTAGCAATGGGAGACCATGGCAATACACACGGTGCAAGGAACAGCGCTCTCTGTAAACGAGGGGAGAACCGTAACCGAAGACGAGAACCCACGTTCCCAGGCATGGATCGTTTTGAGGTGTTTTCAGGTCTTTTCCGTGCACGAAGCAGCCGCGGGTGCATGCACGGATGTGTTCCTGACTCCTACACAATAAAAAACACAAACAAAAAAAGCCAAAATAACAAGCTAAAATGAGAACAACTACTTTTCCCAAACCAACTAATTATGCAGGACTCCTACTTGTTTCCTTTTCCCCCCGTTACACAATATCTGTGGTACCACCTTCTCCCCTCCCCCGGGAAGGCTACCTACCATTCCATTTTCTTTTCCTTAATATTCTCCTTAAAAAACGTAATAATAAAAACAACACAATCCCCAACCACACCACACTAACAAGCTCACTTTGCTCATATTCACAACTTTCACACTTTCCTATATACCTGTCCTGTACTTGCAAGGGTATAGTCACATGTGCGTGTTCACTCAACTCCTCTGCCACAGGGTTCCCAATGATACCAGCCTGCACTCTCCTCGGAGCTGCGCCCCGCTCCAAAGAGCAGACAGGAATTCTGCAAATACGGCTTCTGTATAACCACTCTGGAATGCGCCTTTTTCGGGACTGGTCACTGTATGGGGGGTGTGCCCCCTCCAGAGAAGAGGCATGGTCACCTCCGCAAGTACGGGGGGTATTGGGATCACATCGGGGTCACCAAATGTAGGCACCCCTAAACGTTCACACCAGAAAAAATACGCTAGGGAAAAAGGCTGAAGAACCTCTTGCAAGGATACCACGTTTTATTTCTACAAAAATAGGTGTGCCAGCAAAGAACTTTGCTGCCCAGGAACGTTCTGCGAAAAAAGGGTACAACCAGAAGCTTAAAAGGGGGCACAGCATCAGCAGTTACATCATTACATACAGTAGAGAAATGTGCGGCTGATTGGTGCAACCCTATACATGTGTGACCTGCTTCATAGGGGATTCCAGGACATTGGTCTCAGCCTGTCCATCTTCCATCATGTGGGGTCTGCTGGGTTCATCAACTCCAGGGAACCAAGGCCAAAGGAACAATTAGCTACATTTGAAAATAGTGTAACTATCATTCTGTAGTGTACCTGGCATGCTCAAAAGACTGGAACAGGGGGGGGGGCTCTCTGAGTCTCTCTTTCCCCGCTCTCTGACTCTCTCCCTCCCTCCCCCTATAAGTGGGCTATTAGAGGTCTCCCAATGGGTCTCGCCTTACCTTAAAGTGCCTAGAGGGGTGGGATAGGTTTGTTCCCTTCCCAACAGGATAGATTCCTCATGTTCGAAAGACTCCAAAAGCAGTACAGAACTTGGATGAGGAGGGAGGAACCAGCACCTGGAAAGTCAGGAAACCCACAGAACAAAAGTAGACACCCTGAACTGATTAGAAATCCAGTAACTTAGGTTTGTCTAATAAGTGTAGTAATGCACATGTAGTCACACAACGGATTTTCCCAATGGTGCCAAGTGTTTTTCACCATAGATTTTATTTTACCACAATTCATTGATTTCGTTCTGCAAAATGAAGAGGGTATCCCTGCCTTCCCCACACTCTCCCAAACCCATATTGACCCATCAAAACCTCCCCCCTACACTTTATGTAAAAAATTTAAGAAAAGAAATGAGTGGTAAATAAAAAACCAATGTAAGTTTTGTGCAGTAAAAACACTGGATAACATCCACAACAGGAACACCCATTTGCAAAGAAGAGATAACACCAAGCTTCTGGCAGTATGAGCCATAACAACCGCAGACACTTCCTTGTTCACAATTTTGTAGCATTCGGAAATGCAGAGAACAATCCATCTGGTATGGTCTGCTTGCCTGCTCAATTACTATAGTGTGATGATTTACAGTATACGCTGTATGCCATAGGCTAACCTCAAACTCAAAGGTGGACAACATGGCTTCCTCGTGTGCTTTGCCTTTTGTGCTGTGCCTTTTATCCGTGTGGCGAAGTGTGATGAAGTCAGGTGTGTGTGTAATGGTCAGTAATTGCCTGACCCTGCTTGACCATTGTATTGGAACATGTCAGGTGTATGGCTCGCGTGTTGGTCCGTTTTCTCTTATAGTGAGCTGTCCGTGAGGAAATGTTTGTGTTGGGAAAAACGCGGGTGTTGAGTGCCTAAGAATCCTACTTGGTAGGATGGCGTAAAGGTGTCCCACTTCCACTCCCCAAACCCCCCTCACCCAAGTGATCCCCCCCCCCCTGTACTGGTCCACCCCCAGGAACTGGATCCAAAAGCGATGGGTTCCATGTGATAATATCCCCACAAAAATGACGCAATACAAGAATGGGTCTTTTTTTTTGCGGCAATATTACCACATGGAACCTGCGGGGGACACCCCCGCAACTCCCACATTTTGTTTAATGGAGCGGGGGACATCCCTGCAGCCTCCACTCCCCTTTACCCCATATATTATCCCCCTAAATGTCACTTATGTCGTTTCCTGGCGACTATATGCATGGCAACATTATTTATGGGGATAATATTACCTGATATCAAGTGATGGCTGTGTCCTGGCCACCTGGATGACAGATCCCCGGGAACTAGCGGATGAGACACCTTCAGGTTTCTCACAGCTTCCTAGGCTCAAAGGGAGACCACAATCTGCTCACAGTCCGGTCCGAGAGGTGAGCAACCCCAACCTATCTGGGATGCATCAATGACTATCGTCACCTCAGGCCAGAGTTGGCTGAACAACACACCTTTCAGCAGGTTGTCCCTCAGGGACCAACTCGTAAGGACGTGAGGAACTCGATTTGAGACCCGCAAAAGATCTGACATGCAGTCCTAAAACTGCAACACCTGGCAATGGAGCAGCCACTCAAGCGACCTCATGCATAACAGGGCCTCGAAAACCACCAGAATGTAGGGGGCCATGAGGCATGGTAGATGCAGAAAGGCTGGGGCAGTAACTTGTACCTAGATTTGGAGGACTTGTACCATCCAAGGGATGTTCGTCACTCAGTCTTTGGGCAAAACGGCTCTGCGCAGGCGACCGCAGGTACTGGGACAGAGACACATGGGACTTTTTTAAATTCAGAGAAAAGGCTGCAACTGTGGGGGAAATGTATCAACATCTAACATGGAGAGTGAGCTAGGATGAGCCAGTCGCCCAGGTAGGGAAAAACATGAACGTCCTCCCTACTGAGGCGAGCTGCTACCACTGCCAACTGCTCTAGGTGCAGAAGAAAGACCGAACGGCAGGACTGTGAACTGGTAGTGATGTTGACCCCCAACAAACCTCAGGTACTGCCTGTGCTTGTGATAAATGGGCACATGGAAACAGGCCTCCTGAAGGTTAGTGACACCAAACAGTTCTGCAAATCAAATGTTTTTAGTAAGTTTGCTAGAGTTACCCTCTTCGATTTGTCCTTTCGCAGGGACAAATTCAGAAGCCCCAGATACAGTATAGGACATACTCCACTCTCCTTCTCTGGGACCACAAAATAAGTACCACCCCTTTCCTCGTTTTAAGCGCAGTACCAGTTCTACCTCCAAGAAGATTGCGTCGGGAAGCAAGGTGGTGCTGTGAGGAAAGTTGTTCAGAGGATGCTAAATTAAAGGGAGGCAATAACCCTGCGCAATGACCTTTAAGGCCCAAGCATCAGACGTGGTTTGAGATCATTCGGTGCTGAACAGAGACATTGTCCCTCCCGCAGGGAACTCTTGACTGAACATCTAACAGAGGGTTTGTACCGTCTGCAGCTGAGGGGACACCTCTGACTCTTCCTCTTGGGAAGTGTCTGCTTTGCATTCTCCCAGGGGCCGCCTGACCTCTTCCCCAGGGGACACTGCAGGTAGAAGGGTGAAAATCACACCCCCTCGTAGATGGAGCCGAGGGATACTGTACAGCCAAACCCAAAAACACAGTTGTCACTTTGGAGGTCTTAAACCATTTTAGGGCATTGCTGGCCTTGGCCCCAAACAGGTTCTGCCCATCAAAGTGCATGCCCAAAAGCTTTGCCTGCATATCCTGTGCAGCGCCTGATGTTCTCATCCAAGAGTGACTACTCTTACCACCGTCCTTATGGCCATGGAACGCCAACACAGTCAACCGGTCCCGACTGCAGGATCTGGCGGTAAGCCTCACTGCTGTCCTGAACAATGGGCAAAAATCCTTCTCTCACCTTCCCCTTTGGGGATGTGATCTGCAGCGTTGGCCAATGCGGACCAAAGACCAAAAGAGAATTTTTACCAGGGAAAGGCTGCCGTAGGCAAATGCCTTCTTTCCCAAGGTGTCCAGTCTCTTACTCTCTTCTGTGCTAGGTGAGAGAGACAGAAAGGTGGACGTCTTTAAATTCGCAGTCATGGCCTGTACCACCAAGTTCTCCGGGGTGGCATGGGTAGACAAAAAAGACAGGTCTGAGGGAACAAGTGGATGCCTTTTTGCAAGCTCCATGTCGACTCCAGGTGCAGAGGCTAGCCTTTCCCACATCTCTAGCACTGGAGCTTCCACCGCTATGTTGAATGGTAGCAACACCTCCTGCTTAGATCCTTGATCCTGGATGTTCGTTAATTCGAACTAGAACTCTGATATGGACGGGGCCAACAACTCCAGGGAATCAAAAACCTTGGCAATTAATCTTTGAAAAGATGCCTGCGGTTTACCCAGAGTGGGGGCTGGTAGGATGTCCAGCTCAGGAGAGATGTCAAGACCACTAGACTCTTCAAGATCTGCAGCCAGGTCTTGTATGTTTTCACCTCAACAATGACCGATTGTTTATGATAATAACAGTGCTGAAGAGATAGGTAGATTGATTTAGACTCTTCTATTCGATAGGCGGCACACCATTGCAATGATCTAAGGTGAGCTTTCACCTCAGAGGGACATTTCAGCTTTTCTATAGGGAATCAGTAAATACCTAGAAGCACCTACAGCCATTATTTAAAGGATTCTTTCATACATGTGTTACAGTTTCTGTTAAGTATTAGAAAGAATCAAAACACTTGTTTGTATTATTGTATACCTTCACCATCCCCATAAAATTCCCCCGGAGTCCCTTTCCTCTCTGGAATACAATGGTTCCAAACCAAAGGGAATTGCCTTGCCTTCCTTATCATAGAGTTGGCTCATTTTGTGACATAAATGGCCTCATTGGAAGAGGGCATACTCCAGAGCGGCTCCAGTGTAATCGACACTGATCGGCATAGATGTTGAAGATGAGGGAAGAACCAGCGAGGAGGGCTCAATGCCAGAAGGCGGTGCCTGTCGGTGACGGGAGACATTACCCTTGGGGTCCATGTCCGAGCCCATTGGTGTGTAAGTGTCTTCCCCTGCAGGCACCCTGCCAGTTTGGAGCAATGCAGTGGGTCCCTTGGCAAAGATGACAAGCATCTTCAAGAGGAAGTTCTTGCATTTCTCTAGGTGGAGGATAGTGTGGGAAACGGTACCTACAGCACCGCTTCCAGGGAGTCTCTGGAATGATGACGACTCTTTTTTAAAGATGAAGAAGAATGATGCTGTGAGGAACCGCTGGGGAAGGGAGACCTCTTTCAGTGCTGCTTTGTCATGCAGAAGACTTGTACTCAGAGAGGCAGCTCACGACCTAGACTGCGCACCTTAATCAGTCTACTTGCAGAGGTAGGTGAAGAGTTTAGTCGCCCTTTTTCGAGAGGGGCTTGGGTGCATGGATTGGTACAATCTGAAATAGTTTTCGGCGTGCATCTCCCATTAGCAGTATAAGCATATACAATGGGGTTTCCGAAACCGACATCCGCTGGCCGCAATTCACGTATGGTTTGAAACTGAAGGCCTTGGTGTGGTTGGCCATTTCTTCGCCATTTATCAAGGCCACAGTGCCTCATAATATACTAGCCCCAATGTCATGTCCGGCTCGGGCGTAAAGAGGCGCCCGACAGGGCAGACGCAGAGCTACACCTCCTGGTAGCAGAAAATGGTTTCAAAGACAGCTGCGCTGCGCGTAGGGTTATCATAGACGAGGAATCCATGGGTGGAAGGAACCAGTTAGAATTAATGGATTATGTCTTTATGCCATTTCAGAGTTCCTTGATGACATGGTTGCCCAGGACTTCCACAGGAAAGGAACAAGTCTTTTGGAATCAGAAAATGCAGCACATAAACGCCATGACCTCATCAAACAATGCTGAACACATTTTTCCAGTTTGGTCAGCGATTCCATGAAATTGTGGAAGAGTAGCCTACCCAATACGAAATAAGATACATCATGGTCAGAATGCATGTCTCTTGAGGTTGTCCCAGCTCTTTATTGACTTCCCCAACATCACCCTTTTTCTTGGTGCCATCTTGGTGACAAGGCAGGTCTTCTCTGACAATAGGTCAACAAGAACCTAGAGCTTGTCCTCAAATTCTGCTCACCTTAAGTGCACACACAGACGCCATTCCTTGCATTGTGGATGCTGAACTTCGATGCTGCTGTACAACTTTCAGCAGTGCAATGCTCGCTTCAACCTACAGTAGGACGAAGCTGGCGTAAATTGGGTTTTAGATGGGTGCCGATCCTACTAGATTTAAATTCCCTGTCTTTGGTCACCGTGTTTTACAGAACTTGACAGGACACCTGCAGAAATCAATCCATAATTTTTACAATTAATCGATTTGTCAACTTACACTCGCTCACTCTTTCCAAATCGTAGTGAAGTAATATGGGTAATTTTGTTCCAAAGATTTTGAATCCACATCTCCAGAGACTATAATGGCCTGATTCACAAAGGCATTTTACAATGGCACAATACCATAGGAAAACGCTTTGTGAATCCGGCCCTAAAAGTTTCCATACAGTGGACATTTGGAAGATGGTTTGCAAGTTGTGTGTACAAATGTGGTTTTATCAACATTTATGTTCCAAAACATTTTGCAAACGTTCATGGTAATGTGCACACACCATATTTTTGATCCACACTTACGAATTAAACTGCCAACTCAACTTCTCAACTGATGAATGTACCAGCAAAATTTGATTATTATTAGTGTATTCAGTAGTTTCTCATTAGAGGGGAAAGTGCGATATGTAACCAAAAAATACAAACCTCCCAAAAATGAAGCAATGGTGTGCGGCTCAGCAGCTCCATAACGACAGCTGGAAGAAAAGGACATAGTATTTATTTTATACCACATGCAATGTTCTGTTTGATCAATTAATGCATATAAAGTACAATTACAAATGTATGTTTTGTTTAAAATCAAAAATTGACATACAGATGAGAATATATTGTTTTCATTCAATACTTAAAATATTGTAATTTATTTTTACTGAGGAAAACAAGAGACAAAAATGACTTACATTTTGGTAATGGTCATTCTGGTAGAAATAATTCTGGTAGATATAATCATCCTCTCATAAGTGTATGATAGAGGGCTGATTAAAAAGTACGTGGGAGGAAGACTGCATCAATCATCAAGCTAAGGCTTAGGTAAAGTAGGATATGGATTAAAAAAAGTCTGAAAGAGCTAAATTTGCTTTGCATAAATCGTAGTTTAATTACATTCATTAGACTCCACGTTAAAACTCATTGATATCTCAGTTTCATTTCAGACCTGGCGACAGTGTCATAGCACCCTACTAATTAGATGCCAGCTTAAGATAAAGCAACATTCTGTCACATGATAATGATGGCGTGTCAGTGGAAATAGATCTGTAGCCAAAAACGTTTGAACACAAATTACTCTGTGTCAATAATATATTTTTGATGGATTCATTCCTCCTAAATATCTTCCAAATATCAGTCTGGTTTTGACAACCTTTTTGACCAACAGGGGTGCACTGTGGCTTTGCGTTGGCTCTGCCTGGTGTTGCTGGTGTCCATGACTCTGGATGTGATGGGAAGTATATATGGAGCGGGTTGTGCCCCAAGAATTGCGTTCTGACCAGATTTCCCTGCACTTACCTGCCACAGAACGTCAAGAGTTAACAAGATATCGGCATGAGGGACAATCAGGGGCGTGATAAGGAATCTCTGGAAGGACTAAACTATCAAAAAGAACATTACTGAAGGCAAGTGATTTGTTCTTTTAATGGATTCCTTATCTTAAAGAAGGTTCCAAAGTAGTACTGGTTCTAGAGGGAGCAGAGTGAGAAACCATCACCTACAACGGGGAAACTGTGGAGTAATACTAGACCAAAGAGGGCATCCTTGAACAATAAGAAGTCCATACAGTAATGGTTGGCGAACCTGTACAGTGAAGCCCCCGTTGCTGCCTGACTGATTTCCACAACAATGACACCCCTTTGCAAGACAGAAATAGCTACCAGACCACTGGAAGAATGGGCCTAGAGATTCTCAAGCACATTCTTGTTGTTCAGATCATACCATTTCATCCACCTCAATAGGGTAAGTTTGGTAACAGCCCTACCAGTGCAAGCACCAGCAAAACGGACAAATAGCTGGCTATCTTTCCTGATATCTCTCATCTGAGAAACCTAGCAGCCGAGAGCTCTCTTTGGGGCCCAGACCATGAAAACCCTCATCCGTCTTGGATGGAGAGGCTGAGGGGAAAACACTAAAATGGATTTCTGTGCGACTAGTGAAAGGTAGACATAACCTTGGGAAGGGAGGACAACCTCAGATGTCAAACATTTCCTTGGAGAAGACAAGTGCAGAGAGGGTTGACAAGGATGCAGGGCTCACTCGCACGCCTTGCAGAAGTGACGGCAACCAGGAAAATCTCTTTGCTTTGACTTTCGAACAAGGATTAAACACCATTTATACCTTTCCCTCTTTACATGGGATAACAGAAGGATACATTGGTAGGAAAATCTGCCCTCAACTGCAAAGAAACAATAATTTTATCTTTTTTTGGTTTCTAACAGTCCTGGGGACAAAAAACATGCACTCTACAGTTTTTCTAATGGGTAGAATGGCTTGACTGGATAACAATTGGAAGGCCACACCTACACTTTAACAACTCAGCCCCTCCACCCTCTACTCCCCTCTTCAATGACTAAGAGGACATTCGGGTCCCATACCTTGATGATGTGAGGACCTCTCTCCCTTATTCTCCAGCATTGGATCGTTCATAGATTCAGCTGCTGTCTGACTATACCCTGTCATCAGGCTGGGAATCTTCAGTAATATTAAAGCAGTTTTTCCTTTACATTTTTCAACTGCTTGCCACTCCATTAGTGTCATATTGCCCACAGCCAATTAGATACGTCCCCTTAGCTCCACCCCTGGAGTCCACCTTCAGATTTTCTACTGTGTGTTAATTGTTGGGTGTCCTCGAGAAATCTCTCTCAGATGTTCAACGATTTTGTCTATTTTCTTCAATGAAAATCCTTTGTTTTGAGCCGCTTCCTTTTCTCGCAGGCTGGTGTGAAAAATCGGCCCATTCTGTCTCCTCCGGGCTTGCTGTTCTGCTTACATCAGTTTGAGGCATTCAAGTGTCCATGGACATCATGGCAGACACTTGGAAGAAAAGCCTGTTCAAGGCCTGTTCGACTTATCTCAAAAACATGTATATCGAGGATCTTCATGAGGAATGCCTCTATTGTCTGTATCCGGACCACAATTTGGAGAACTGCACCATTTGTCAGTCATTCTCATACGACGGTGCTTGACTCTGCCTCTAGTTAGTGTAGGCACAGCAGACCCTTTGAGCACACTCCCTCGTCAAAGATGTTGAGGTCCCATGAATAATCTTCCCGGAGGAAGGGCAAAAAAGGGGCATGGATTGCATGCTCTGGCTGCTCCTTCGTCGATGGCTTCATTGACATTGTCAACCACGACTATGGTCACTTTAGTGACTACTATGGCAGTCAGAACATCCTCAACATCTAAGCAATCTGCTTCGGAGAAGCACAGCTAGTCCACGGCTACTGCTCCTACTTCCACACCATCCTCGTTGATGAGTTGCAGACAGTCCAAGTCCACTTCAACGATGACTACCACCACCACCTTGAAGGCAAACAAATCCACTCCATTGGCGAACAAGTCGATCCAGTCCACCTCGCTGACAACCAAGTCAATCTTGTCGACGACCAAACCAATTCCATTGACAAGTACCTCCTCGTCGATGACCAGATCTAGTTCGTCAACCATTTGTAAAGCCTTGGTAGTTCCACCTCCAGTTCATAAAGGCGTTGCAGAGGATAAAGACTCTACTTCAGTACTGTCGTACCTCCCTAGGCAGACTCATGCTCAGCCACTGTTTTCACTGGCCCCATATGTGCCATCTGCCGTCCCTGGTCCAGTTATGGACCCCCCTTGAAGAGCTACTACACCATGCAGCTGACTCAGACACAGCCATCTAGCTGTTTTTCTTCGGATGATTATTCAGATGATGATGAAGGCGATGTGCTCCCGTCTACCAGCATGGCGCCACAACAAGCTCCATTAGCACGAGGTGGGCTACCGGCAAAGCAAATACCTGTTTAACTCTCCCGTTACAGGTCCCAAACAGACATCTATTCAGGTTGGCACACCTTAAGGTCCCTGCTCCTTCAGGCTCACTGGACGTGTCCATGGATATTTTGTTCACACTGCAGAGCTTCAGCAACCCCTCCTAGTTCCACCTTTACTACCGTCCTCACAACCTCATGCTTTTCCTGTGGAAGAAGGCTTGGTTCCTCCACCAACATCCAGACACCCTTCCCCGGTCCCAGTTCTTACATCAACCAACCTCACGGATATCGACAACAATGACTATCCAATGGATGGCTGTCCAAGCAGTAACTCAACTGATGAGTTTGAGGACTTCGTGCCAGGTGACAGAGAGCCGGCAGATCTGCCTCTAAGAGACCCCACTCCCGATGAAATTGGTTCTTATCATGTTCTCGTGTCTTAGGCAGTGAAAGTGTTTGATCATTTCCAAGAGAAGCAGAAAAAGGAGGGGTTCTACAAGAAAGTCATTGGTGGGCATCCCCGTGCTGGACGATATTTGGTAAGATGGCCTTATGGTCATGAGGAATCCATTCTCAGCGCCCCCCTCAAAAAGAGGTACAAGGCTCCAGCATCCGCACACAGCCCAGACCGGACTCGGTGGTGTCAGCGGCTGCATGAATACACTCTACAAAGCCTTCATCCCCTTGTATGGTACCTCCAGACAAGGAAGGCAGGTAATTGGATGCTTTTGGCAAACGTGTCATTTCTACGGTCGCTGAAACAATCAAGGCAGCAAACTCCATGGCAAGTCTTGCCTGCTTCGAACGGTAGTTCTGGTTCAAGCAGGGTCCAATACTTGACTTTCTACCTGATGACAAGCTTGAGGAGAAACCTGCGTGTCTGCATGAAGGTGAGGCTGTGTCAGATCATGCCATTTCCATTGCTGTGGATATTGCACAGACAGGATTCCGACTGGTGGGAAATGGGTCTGGGTTACACCATCAGGGCTGGCTAAAGGCCACCAATTTCTGGCCAGAAGTTCAGTCCAAGGTCATGGACATGGTGTTGAACAGCATTGATTTGTTCGGCAAGAAAGTGGATGAGGCCCTAGAGGCCACCAAGGCCGAAACCGACACTGCTCGTTCATTAGGTACTCTGCAACAGCAGAGCCAGTTCTTTCGTTCTGGAAAATCCAAATTTCCCAAGACTTTGAGGGATTATAGATCCTGCAACCGTCTACAGACAACCTACTCTAGCAACACCCAAAATGGCAACAAGGGCACATAGCAAGCCTATCTTGGAAGCCAGCATCGACACAGCTCTCCTCCAGAGGCCATGTTCCAAAAGAACCCTGACCAGGCTCCTGCTCCAACCCTCCCACTTCAACACCCTATTAGGGGGTTTGCTTAATAACATCATCACTCAGTGGGACTCCATCAACAACGACAAATGGGTGTTATCCACCTTTCAATATGGCCACACTCAGGAGTTCATTGGGCCTCTTCCCTCCATTCTTTCTGTTCAAAAGGTAGAAAACGCCTGCCTCTGCAAGAGGTGCAGTCCCTTCTAGCGGAGGGAGCAATCAAGATCGTACCACTGCCTATGCGAGGCACCCTAGAGTGTACTCCAGGTACTTTCTGGTAAGAAAGAAGTCGGGAGGCTGGAGAGCCACATTGGATCTAAGAGTCGAACGGAGGATAGCACAGGGGCAACACGGTGGACTTGGAAGCAAGACCATGCAGAGCAACAGAGGTTTGAATCCCGGATCCGTGCTTAGAAACCAAACAAGTACGGCATGGAAAAGTTACTTGCCTGTAAGGAACAAGTTACTTACCTGTAACTGTTGTTCTCCAGCATGGGTCTGGCATGGATTCACATGCTCATGAATATTCCCCGTCGTCAGGCTGGGAATCCTCGGTAAAGAAAAAACCAGTATCAGTTTCGTTTCTGATCTGTCTTTCGTAGTAATAACCAATCACTGGTCTCTGCGTCATACTGACCACAGCCAATGACTGCCCTCTACCTAAGCACCGCCTCTGGCAGCCATCTTCAGATTTGGAAGCACGTGAAGTGGCAGTATGACCAAGTGAAGAGCCGCAGAGGGGTAGGCGGGAGGGTTCGCATGTGAATCCATGCCAGACCCATGCTGGAGAACAACAGTTACAGGTAAGTAACTTGTTCCTTCTCCAGCATGGGGTCTGGCATGGATTCACATGCTCATGAATAAAGAATACATAGCAGTACACACATGCACAACCACGGGAGGTGGCAAAGGCTCAACATTAAGCATCACATCAACTCAACATTAAGCATCTTACCTCCTCACCAGGCTCACCTCAGGCGAACAGGTTGCGCAGCACTGCTTGGCCGACCCTGGACTCCTCCCTGGAATCCCGGTCGACGCAGTAGAATTTCGTGAAGGTGTGCGTCGACCTCCACGTAGCAGCCCTGCATATGTCCAGCAGGGGCACACCAGATAGGAACGCCGTGGTAGCTGCGATCGCTCTGGTGGAATGGGCTCTCGGACGGCCAGGCAGCGGTCGGTTTGCCAACCGGTGACAGCACATGATACAGCCGGAGAGCCATCTGGATATGGAAGCCTTCGAGAGAGCCTTCCCCTGATTGACAGGTCCAAAGTTCACAAAGAGTTGTGACGTCTTCCGAAAACCCTTCGTGCGGTCCACGTAGAACTTCAGCGCTCTAGCTACATCCAGCGAGTGCAAAGTCCTCTCAGCCGGCGACGAAGGCGACGGGAAGAACACAGGTAACACCAAGGGTTCGTTGAGATGGAAGTCCGACGGTACCTTGGGCATGAAGGAGGGGTGCGTCCTGAGCACTACCCTCGTGTCGTGAAAAGTCAAGTATGGAGGCTTGCAAGACAGGGCCTGGATCTCTCCCACTCGTCATGCAGAGGTAATGGCCACGAGGAATGCTGTCTTCCACGACGAGGATCATCCTGCACCGTGACCTCTTGAGCTGGTTGACGAGCCGGATTAGCAGAGGCAAGGGAGGGAACGCGTAGAGGAACAGGCCCTCCCAGGGGAACGAGAAAGCATTGCCCATGCTCCTCGGTTGGGGAAACCTGCTGGCGAACCTCCGGCACTTGGAGTTCGCCACCGTCGCAAAGAGATCGATCTGGGGTTCGCCCCATCGTCGGAAGAGTCGGTCCACTTGATCCTGGCGCAGTTCCCACTCGTGGCACAAGCGCAGCTCCCTGCTAAGTGAGTCGGCGATGGTGTTTTTTGTCCCTGCCAGATGAAAGGGTACCAGAAACATCCCTTGTGCGATGGCCCAATGCCACAGATCCTGGGCTTCCTTGGACAGGGCAGGAGATCTGGTTCCGCCCTGCTTCCGAATGTAAAACATTGTGGTGGTGTTGTCGGTGAAGATCCTCACCACCTTGCCCTTGAGGGACGGAAGGAAGGACCTGAGGGCCCAGAACACTGCGCGGAGCTCCAAGATGTTGATGTGGTGAGTCTTCTCCTCCGAGCACCAAAGGCCTCTCGCGTGAAGGCCCCTGGTGTGCGCTCCCCAACCTTCCAGGGAGGCATCTGTCGTCACCGTCACCTGGTGGGCCGGGGCTAGGAAGCCTGTTCCCGCTGTCAGATGAGCGCGGACACCCCACCATCGTATCGCCTGACGGAACGTTTCGTCGAGCGAGATCCTGTCCTCGAAGCTGCCCGTCGTCTGGATCCAGTGGGCGTCGAGGAATTCTTGCAAGGGCTGCATCCGAAGTCTGCAATGGGGCACCAGATAAATGCAGGAGGACATCATTCCGAGGAGGGACTTGATAGACCTCACTCTGGCCACGACCGTGGCCAGTAGACGTTGCACCTTTCCTAGGATGGTCCTTATCCTTTCCTCCGACGGTGAGGCCCGCAGCGCCACTGTGTCGAGCTGTGCTGCCAGAAACAGGGCGACTTGCGACGGGACCAGGTGGGATTTTGGAAAGTTGATGGAGAACCCCAGGTCTGTGAGCAGCTGGACGGACTTCGCAGTGTGTTCCACGGCGAGCTCCCTTGTCCTTGCCCGTATGAGCCAGTCGTCCAGGTAGGGGTAGACGTGGATCCCCTGCAGGCGCAGCCGTGCAACCACTGGTGCTAGGCACTTGGTGAACACCCTGGGCGCCGATTTTAATCCGAACGGGAGGGCCTTGAACTGGTAGTGCCGCCCTTTGACCACGACCCTGAGGAACTTTCGGTGCCTCTTTAGAATAGGGATGTGGAAGTAAGCATCCTCCAAGTCCAACGATGACAGGAAATCGCCCTCCTCCAGCTGTCCCAGCACGTGCTGGAGGGTGACCATCCGGAACTTCTGTGCCTTGATGTATTTGTTTAGTCGTCGCAGGTCCAGGAAGGGACGCCATCCTCCTGTCTTCTTCCTCACGAGGAAGTATCTTGAGTAAACTCCGGAGCCTCGAAGCCTCTTCGGGACGAGCTCGATGGCACCTTTTCTGAGCATCGCCCTTACTTCCAACAGCAGTTGAGGGACGTGATTTTCCTTCCTGGCCACGGGAGGAATGCGGGGACACCTCTTCTGGAACTCGAGGGCGTGCCCCAGGGCCAGGGCGTCCAGCACCCAACGGTCGGTGGAGATGGACTCCCACACGCTGACGAACTTCGTCAGCCGGCCTCCCACCGGGGTGCTCCGGCGGGGGCCCGACCCGACGGACGGTTCAATCTTGCTTGGAGGCCGCTTTGCCTCCTTGACCACCTTGGCGACGATGGCGGGATCCACCTGACTTGCCGCGTCCCCTGTAGGCCTCCTGCGACGAAGACCTTGCTGCTTGTTGGTAAGTAGAGGAGCTAATGCAGGCTCCCTTGGAGGCACCCTGTCTGCCTCCGGAGCACCGAAAGGACGGCCGTCGCTGTTGGAGCACACCCAGTGCACGGGCCGTCTCCGTGTCCACCTTAATCGCCTGAAGGGATTCATCAACCGCCTTGCCAAAAAGGTTGTTCCCATCAAAGGGCATGTCCAAAACCTTGGTCAGAACGTCCTGGTGGAAATCCGTCGCCCTGAGCCATCCTCGTCGTCTCAGGCAAACGTCGTTGCCCAACTGACGGAAACCGGTGTCGGCGATGTCCGTAGCCACCGTAATGGCATGGTCCGAGGCAATCTCACCTTCCTGCAAGATTTCCAGGGCCTCAGCCCTCTTGGCATCCGGAAGGAAGTCCAACAGAGGAGCGATCTTGAACCACAACTCCCTGTCGTAGCGGGCTATGATGGCCAGGGCGTTGACCACCTTGATGGTCGTCGCTGCAGATGAGATGACCCGTCGTCCCATCGCATCCAGTTTCCTACCCTCGCCATCCGGAGGGGAGGTTGAGGTCGAGGCCGAAGCCCCCCCGCTTTCTTCTTGTCCGCCGCTGAAACGACCGAGTCAGGGGTAGGCTGCGCTCTAAGGCACAAGGGGGCAGCGTCGGGGACCCGGTACTTCTTCTCGTACCGGTCCCTCTTTGCAGGAGCCATGGCCGGGTTCTTGAGGAGGGCGAGCCCCTCATCCCAGATGTCATCAAGAAGCGGTACGGCGAGGACTGTCTTCCTTTTAGCCTCGCGCTGCTGGTAAAGGAACCCCTCCTCCTTCTTTTCCTCGGGGCAAAGCTGGAAGAGCTCGGATGCCCTGGAGATCATTGCATGGAAGGATCCAATCTCGTCGGGCGGGGACGCCCGGGCAGGGGGCGACGGCGGACACGTCCCGTCGTCGCCTCCGTCGTCATCCGTACCCGTCGTAGTCGTGTCCATGCCTGTATCATCCCCGTGGGTAGTGGACCGGGGGGAAGGCAGATAAGGCCGCAGAGGCAGGAGAGGAGGCCTAGGATGCGTCCTCCTCCTCTTAAGTGGTGGGCTCCCCGAAGGTCCTGGCTCCGGATCCTCCGTCGGGTCTGGCTCAGGCTCCTCCGTCGGAGGAAGGGGCAACCTAGTCCTTATCTCCGAGCATAAGGACTGGATGGCTAACAAAATGGCAGCCGAGGTGTCCTACGGCGCCGGAAACGACGGGAGCGAGGGCTCTTGAGGAGCCTCGTCTGCGTCACCGTCGCCCTCGTCGTCGCCCTCGTCGGGATCCCTCCCGATGGGCTGGGTCTCCTCCATGACTTGGATGAGCTCTTCTTCAGAGGTCGTGTCCGTATCCACGATGGCCACCACCCCCCACCCTTTTCCAACGAGGACTACGTGGGGGTCTTCTCGATGGGCCTGAAAGACGACACCCTCCGCGGTGGCAGGGAGACTCTGGTACCTGAGGGCGCCTCCACTGGTGTAGCCTCCACAGGCTGAGCCAGGGCCGCAGCGACATCCTCAATCGAGGTCCTAGCAGGGTGAATCAAGGCCAACGTCACCTTCTGTGCGCCTGGGGCCTTCACCTTCGGGGGAGGGTCCGGGCCTTGCTTCCCTTCTGCCGGAGTCTTCGAGATCGACCGGGGCCTCTCCAGAAGCTTCGCCGGGTTCTCGTACTTCCTCTTACCCGAGCCAGAGCGTTGGCTCGTGGTCGATGGCGCCGGGGAGGGTGCGCCCTGCCTGGCAGCCAAGGAGCTCGACCGTTTGGCGCTCCCAGTGCCAGCGGACTCGCAGTGCTTAGCCTTTTGTTGGGCCCCCGTCGCCGGAGCACCCTCACAGGACTTAGAAGACCGCTCGGACTTCTTCTTCTTCTTCTCTCCTGGCGGGCTCTTACCCTCCAGCCAGTTGGCGAGACGGAGGTGGTGATCCTTCATGGTCCGCTCCAACATGTTTCCACAAAATGCGCAGTCCTTCTCCTTGTGCGTCTTGTCCTCATGGAGACAGTAGAGGCATAACGAATGCTCGTCCTCCTTGAAAACGTTCTGAAGCTGGCATCCAGGGCAGGTCCTGAATAGCTTCCCGGGCGTCGAGCTCCCTTTCTCCTGGGCCATGTCCGGGGTAGGCCTCGGAACTTCTGGAATCCTCCAAAAGCGTAACTCGACGAAATCTTCACCCTTGAGGGGCGTAGAAAACTCTGAAACGGATCCCCGTTGATCGGAAGTAGAAACGGTGGAGCTTGAGGCTCTTTTAACCGAAAAAATGAGAAAATCTCCTGAAAAAAGCACGAAAATGCAGCAAAAGCTCGAGAGCAAAGCACGAGGACTCCCAACACTTGAACGTGCGGTAAAAATCTGAGGATGGCTGCCAGGGGTGGGGCTTAGGGAGAGGGCAGTCATTGGCTGGGGGCAGTATGACCCAGAGACCAGTGATTGGTTACTACTGAGAAAGACAGATCAGAAACGAAACTGATACTGATTTTTTCTATACCGAGGATTCCCAGCCTGATGACGGGGAATATTCATGAGCATTTGAGTCCATGCCAGACCCCATGCTGGAGAATAGGCGTGTTATAATAAAACAATTAAATTAAATTAAAAACTCAACAAATTCATCGAGTTTCAGACTTTTCACATGGAAACGCTACAGCAGAACTTGAGCAAGCTGCAAAAAGGGGATTTTGTCGCCTCTCTAGACCTAGAGGACACGTACTTCCATATCCCCATTCATCGGCGCCAAACCAGGCATTTTCTTTGCTTCAAGGTAGCAGGAAAACATTACCAGTTCAAGGCCCTACCCATTGACCTAAAATTGGCATCACAGGTGTTCACCAAATGTCTTACTTCAGTTGTGGCCCACCTTTGTTATTTAGGAATTCAAGTTTACACGTGTCTGGATGACTGGTTGATGTGGGCCCCATCAATTCTATTAGTGACTCAGCATACACAAAAGAGACAATCTCTGTGGACTTTGCAAAGTCTTGCTTATATCCATCTCAGAACTTGCTGTTCTTGGGGTGACGCCTAAGCACGCTAGTGTGTTGCCACGCCTTTAGAGGAGAGGGTGAAATCAATCCTGACAAAAGTCCTCCACCTGTCAATTGCTTCAGTTCGCTCTCTCAAGTCCCTCCTGGGAATGATGTCCTCATGCATCCTATTTTTCGGACACTGCAGACTCTGAATGAGACCACTTCATGAGTTCCTGGAAGCCTGTTGGAAATAGGTTTGGAAACAAGATTCATCTTGCACGTCCCTTTAGTGACACTCTCCAAATGGTGGTGTCTTTGTCTCCATCTTACTCAAGATGCGCCTTTTCGCCACCCAGACCATCACATCATGGTCACAACGAATGCTTCACTAGAGGGTTGGGGAGCTCACATGGGCAGATTGCACACCAGGGGCCTGTTGTCTCCCCAACAAAAAAAAAAGACTCAACATCAATGTCCTAGCGCTATAAGCAGTGTTCCAATGCCCTGCTACGAGCAGTGTTTTGGGCAGGCAACACCACCACCATGTTCAATATTTGCAAGCAAAGAGGTACCCGCTCACTGATTGTGTCAGCAGAGGCCCAGGGATTATGATAGTGGGCACTGGCACACAACATGTTCCTAATTCCTTTCCATCTACCGGGAATCCACAACACAATAGCGGATTCCCTCAGCAGGGAACTCAGATTCTGCCATGAATGGTAGCTTTGGCAAGACCAGATTCTCTGCCTCTTCTCCAAGTGGGGAATCCAGAGATCTATCTATCTGGAACAGCAACCAACTAGAAATGCACAACGTTTGCAAGCAGGTTTCCTCAGACGGGGAGTCTGGGAGACACATTCTTGTTCCCGTGGGAAGGCATGTTCCTCTACGCTCCCCCCAGTCCCCACGCCCATGATTACGCTCATGACTCCAGCTGTCAGGGCACTCAAACAACAATGTTGCAAGATGATCCCGATAGTCCGGGGAAATTTGGTACTTGGACCTGCTACAAATGTTCCCCGCTGTCCAATCTGCTCTCCAGAGATGGTGGCCCTGTGCTACACCATGACCCAGCATTCCCTCAAATGGGCAGCCTGGTCCTGCAGCCTTTGAGTTTGGAAACGTACCGCTACCTCCAGACTGCCAGGACATCTTGGCCATTGCCCCATCACCGCAATCTTTCTACAAGTGCAAATGGAAACGCTCAACTATCTGGTGTACAGTTTATCGTCCCAACTCGTTGCACGCTCAGGCATCAGATGTCTTACCATAATTGCAGTCGTTGGCCAATGCTGTTTTAGCACACTCTCCTATCAAGGTGCATTTAGCAGCTATTTCTCGCTATATGTGTACCCCAGGTACTCCTCCTCTTTGGTCTCACAGGTTGGTCAAAGAATTCCTCAAATTCCAATGCTGGAATGGTGGAGAAGGAACAAGTTACTTACCTATAACTCCTACTCTCCAGCATTGGTATCTTTCACAGATTCACATGCAACCCTTCTTACAATGCCTCTTATGGCTCTTCTTGGCCCATACTGCCACATCGCGTGTACCACCAAATCTGAAGATCACCTCCAGGGGTAGAGCTAAAGGGACCTGTCTAATTTGTTGTGGGCAATATGACCCAAAAGGACTCTAATAGAGCCCTAAAGTGTGTAAGGGTGCTGAGGTAGACTGAGGACACAAAGGTGGCATGCTTATTGGTATAGACGTTTATTGAACTGCAAATAAGGAAGAACCCTACCCGCCCCTATGACTAAGAGGGGTTTTCCCTACCTCAAACAATACTAAGGATAATGTCAGAATGTCCGTCAAAAGTATAAAGTTCACTGTCCTATGTCCTAAACCTATTTCCATCCCTTACATTTCAACAGAAAACCTATAACTAAACTATACCCTGCTTTTAACTGTATAATTCCCTTCTTTGGGATGCATCAAGCAGTTCAAAGTTCCAAGATCCAAAACAATATTGGGAAGGCGTCTCTCTTGACCAATCGTTTCTCTGGTTCGCTTTATTAATAGTCTCACTGATCACAGTTCTATCCTCTGCCAAAGGATATGACTCCCTTCCTCTGGTCTTCCTGTGATTTGTGCCAAAAGGATATTTCTCCCCCTCCTCCCTTGGGCTCTTCTCGTGATGTGCCAAAGATTCCCTTTTCCTGGTGTTCTCGGATTTTATGCCAAAGGTTCTCTTCCCTATGACTTCTCGTGCTTTGTGCCAAATGTTCTCCTACCCTGGACTTCTCGTCTCGTTCTGTGGGTCCCAGATCCCTTGTTGAATTCTATAATGTCTGTTCGCTAGGCTGGGTTCACTCTCCTACCAGGCCTCTTTTACAGTCTCCTTGGGGCGCTCTTTCACCCTATTCATTCTCAACTGGTATCTCTCTTTGGTCTCACTGGAACGAGGAAGATGGCTCTGCACTTCCTCCCAACGCCAGCCTCTGGTGTCCCCCTGTGCCTTCCCTGTCCCCCTCTGCGTATCTTTGTACTTGGTCTGCTAGGGTTCCGGTCCTCGGCAACACCAGCAAGCTTCTGTGGCTTCCCCTGGGCTCTCACAGTCTTCCTTTGTTTCTCGGAAGCTCCACCATGTGAGTTTCTCTGCGCACGTTGGGTCTCACCTGGGCCACTGGCGTGGCTTGGGTTCTACCACCAGACACCGTTTTCTCCCCCAACCAGGTAAGTCATGGTTCTTCACCGCCTTGTTGTACTCTGCCTATCTCTTCCAGGCATTCAGGTCTACCGCAAAACCTCTCCATGGCGCTCTGCTCCCCGGCGTGAAGCTGCTCTGAGGCAGGACAGGCCCCTGAGGAGAGTACCTGGTCAGTTTTGATGTCCTGATTTTTTCCTAGCTTCCAATAGCTAGCATGTTTGTAACGGTTGCGCAAGGGCTCTGCATCGCACTGTTCTTCCTCGTGGCAGTGCTTTTGGAGTAATCCCTATTCACTCTTGCCTCACTCTACCCAGCTATAATCTCATCAGCCTGATAGACATAATTACTAGGCATGAGGAAATCAGTAGAAGTAAGAGGAGAAAGGGACGATGGGGGTATCTGAGTCCTATATGTAGGGCTGGATGACTCATGTCTGACATCATGATGGTGTGTATAGCCCATTCTCCCTTGACAGTCCTCACTTCTCTCAAAGGGGGTCCCCAACCATGGGATCATCCCACTAAGTACCACCCCCAGGGGGACTATCGGATGGTGTCCTCACCTCTCTGGCCCCATGGGAAGGGTCCCTCCCGGGGAAAAGTGACAATGAATTTGTTACATGCTCTTCCCCTAATGTCGATGGCTTCCTCATCTTCTAATGGAAATCGGGATAGGAAATCAGCATTTCCTTGATACTTTCCCTTTCTGTGTTGAACAGAGAAATAAAAGGGTTGAAGATCGAGGAACCAGCGCATCACATGGGGCTTTGTGTCTTTCCGAATGCTCAACCAAGTGAGAGGGGCGTGATCGGTGATCAATCTAAATCACCTTCCTGTGAGATAGTATTTTAGATATCCTACTACCCACTTGATTGCTAAATCCTCTAACTTGATGGCAGCATAATTAGGTTCCCGATGGGAACAGTTTTTGGGAGATATAAAGAACAAGTTGCTCAATGCCTTCATATCCAACTTTTGACGCATCAGTCTCTAGAAGGAACTCTTTTCCGAAATTAGGGACCTTCAGTACTAGTTCATTTCACAAAATAGCGTTTTAGGTGTTAAAACAGGCCTGATCTTCCTTTCGCAATTTTAGCGTTTGAGGTTTGGTGTTCTTTAGCTTATCCGTTAAAGGGGCCGTAATGGTAGAATAGTTGGAATACATCTTCTGTAGTACCCCACTAACCCGAAAAAGGCCTTTAAATCTCTTGGTTTTTGATACTGGAGTTTCCTTGACTGCCTGCACTTTTCTTTTGTTTGCGGTTGGACTAAGCCATTACCTACGAAGAACCCTAGATAACGTACTGCAGACTGCGTGAGATGGCACTTTTTGGGGTTCGCTGTGAGGCCTGCTTGTCTCAATGACTGAATTATTTTATGAAGGTGGACGATATGCTCTCCCCAAGTTTTACTGTGGATGACAATGTCGTCAAGGGAGGCACCGCAAAACTCAGAGAAAGGACGAAGGATATGGCCCAGAAGTCGCTGAAAAGTAGCCAAGGCTCCATGGGATCCAAAAGGGAGGACTTTGAAATTAAATAAACCTTTAGGGGTGGAAAAGGCGTCTTCTCTCGGTCTGCTGGATTTAACGACACCTATCAATAGCCCTTAGTGAGATCAATGGTGCAAAAATATACTGCATTTCCTAGCCGATTGATTAGCTCATCTATCCTTGGCATGGGATAGTTGTCAAATTGCAATATTGTGTTGAGCTTTCTAAAGTCAATGCAGAATCCCCACGAATGATCAGTTTTAGCCATGACGAGGGACTTTGAGAGGGTTCGATGATATATGAAGACAACATCTTTTTCACCTCCTGAAGGACTATTTTTTTTCCGGATTTCAGGAATTCTGTAGGGCTTTAAGTTAATAACCTTACCGGAAAGAGTGCATATGTAATGAAAGATTGTTTTCACTCTTTCGGGTTCCTCATTAAAAACTTCAGAGAAACCTTTAATTAGATCATGTATGTCTTTTTATTGAAAAGAGGGAAGGTCTGATGAAGTAAGGCCATCATTCTCGGGTTCTTCGGATATTCGGATAGAAAGCTGGCCATTACAACAGAGGTTGGTTCTACTGGGTGCTCTCTCCACTCTTTCAACAAATGTACGTGATATATATTAAGTGTTACTCACTGGATTGACTAACATACTCCTAGCCCATAGTCCCCTTTCCACCATACTGTATGGGGGTCTCCCGCAAGGGACGGGAACGGAACCACTTGTCCACCAGAAAAAATACATTTCCCCTTTAAATTCACTGGTGTGCAGGGGCAAGGCCTCAGGAGCACGGGCTCCCTTAACCCCGCCCACAGGCGCCACCCCTCAGTCCCCACTTGACGCGTTGGCTGTATTAGAGTCTAACAACTTCACTGGTTTTATTATGGGGGATGGATGGTGGGACGTATGGAGGAAAGGGGACTATAGACTAAGAGTATGTTAATCACTCCGGTGAGTAACACTTAAAATACTCCTACGTCCCATCCCCTTGCCTCCATCCTTTATCAGCGATTACAACTGATGCAACTCCCTGATGAGGAGAGCATGACCTTCTAGGCTTACAGATTACGTAGCACTGCTTGGCCGAACGCTGCATTAGCCTTGGCACTGGTATCCAAGCAGTAGTGCTTGAAAAAAGGCAAAGGAGTGGCCCACGTTGCCGCCCTGCTGATCGCCTGCCAGGGAACATGGCGCTGGAAGGCGACTGCTGTCACCTTGGCTCTTGCAGCATGCGCATGCATGCCCTATGGCGGGTCCTTGTGCTGCACCTTGTATGCCTCCTGGATTGCCGCCGCTATCCATCATGCTATGGATGCCTTGGAGGCCTGCTGGCCAGGCCTAGAGCCTCTGAATGTCACAAAAAGAGCATCCGTCTTGCGGATGCCCTTCGTCCTGTCTAAATGGAATTTCAACGCCCTCCTGACATCTAGGCAGTGGAGCGTTTTCTCTGCATCTTCCTTGGGACCTGGGAAGAATGTAGGGAGCACAATCTCCTCGTTGATATGGAAGGATGAAACCAGCTTTGGGGTGCGTGCAGAGCACAACCTTGTCCTTGTGCAATCTAGTGTACGGCTCTGAGGCGATGAGCGCCTGGATCTCGCTCACTCTGTGGGCCGATGTAAGCCCAACTAGAAGGGCTGTCTTTAGCATGACCAACTTAATGTCTGCTGTGGCTTCAAATGGCTTGTGCGCAATAGCGCTCAGGACTACCCTAAGGTCCCACATGGGATGAGGGTGCTTGACCAGGGAGAACAGCCTGGTTAGGCCCGTCAGGGGTCTCTTTACTACGGAATTGACCAAAGACAGGGTCAGAGTTCCTGTATGCACCAATAGCGGCCAGGTACGTTCTACAGGTATCCACCTGGATGCCCGACTTGGTGAGATAGACCGAGAATGATAATACCTGGTCGAGGGTGCATGTCAACGGTTTCACCCCATGTTCCTTAGCCCAAAAGCAGAATCTTGTCCATTTACTTTTGTACTGCTTGCGAGTAGCCATGCTCCTGGCATTTTGGATGATCTCCAATGATGGATTGTTGGAGGACAGCTGAAGGTCAGGAACCAGGTTGCTAGGGCTAGAATCTCTGCTGTGCTAGTAGAGGGCCCTTCCCGAGGGAGTCTGGGGGGGCGGGGAGTAGAATCTCTGGCTGAAGTGACATCTGCTGTAGGTCCGAGAACCAGGGCTGCACCAGCCAGCGAGGCGCCATCAGGATGATTCTGAAGTTCTTAGAGCTCCTTATCTTGCTCACTACCTTGTGCACGAGCGCTGTCGGTAGGAATGCATATGCTCACACCCTGTCCCAGGTTATCTGGAGTGCATCTCCTAAAGAGTTGCGTCCCCAGGACGCAAACTGCTGGCGCGTCCGATTGTGAGCTGTACAAACAGGTCTGTTGTTGGGTGACCCCACCTGCTGAACAATTTTTGGAGGATTTGTAATTAGCAGCGGCAAGTCAGCTGTGCTTTTCCGCTTCCAGATTGGACTCCCCACAAGGGGGACTGCTGAGAGCCACAATCCCTGGCTGATAGCCCATTCCCAGATGCCCAGGGTCAACGCACACAGTTACAGGTATCTGGTGCCCCCCGTTTGTTGATATAGAACATGCATGTCGTATTGTCTGTCTGGATGAACACCGACCTGTCCTTGATGGTCGGTTGAAAAGAACTGAGCGGCAACTGTATAGCCATAAACTCCAGCCAGTTGATGTGATTTTGCCGGTCGGTCGGGTTCCAGAGACCGTGCACATAGTGCGCTCCCAGGGTGGCTCCCCAGCCGTGGAGTGAGGAATCTGTGGTAATGATGTACTCTATGGGGGGGTGGACGGACGGGTCTGCCCACCAGAATATTCCCTTTCTGTTGCCACCATCTGAGCTCATTGTCTAGGTGTTGTGGAAGATCAAGGCCCCCTTATTGACCAATTCCTGATCTCAGGAATCCATGAAATGTAGCTCGAACCTCCTCATGCGGAGCCTGGTATATGGAATTGCCAGGAGACATGCTGCCTGCACTCCCAGAAGGTGTTGATACCACCAGGCTGTGGCGATTGATCTGCTGCAGAAATGGAAGACGGCCGATCGGATCGCTGTCACCTTGTCCCCCCCATGGGGAAAACCCTCTGCTGCTGTGTGTCCCACACCAGTGTCTGAGTAGGGTTGAGCTGAGATTTCTGGGAGTTGATTGAAAACCCCCAGTTCGAATAGGGTAGAGATGAGTCTGTTTGCCAAGTCTCGAACCTGCTCCAGAGAGCTACCCCTGACTAGCCAGTCGTCTAGGTACGGGTAGACGTGCAACCCCTCTAATCTGAGAAGAGTTGCCACTGCATTCATGAGCCTTGAGAAGACTCTCAGCGCCAAATTTAACCCAAAGGGCCGAACCCTGTACTGGAAGGGCAGACTCATGACCCGGAACCAGAGGAAGGCCCGGCGAGGCTGCATAATGGGAACGTGGAGATGTGTCCTTCAGGTCCAGGGAACACGTACAGTCTCCCTCACACGGTGTCTCAGAAATAAGTGCTGGTGTCATCATCTTGAACTTCTGCAAGGGTAGGTAAATATTCAGGGAAGGTAGATCCAACACCACTCGCAGGCCCACCTGGTTCTTCTTCTGGATAGAGAAGATGCAGGAGTAAAAGCCCAGCCAAAGCTGGGAGGAGGGACCTGCGCTACCACTTCGCTCGCGCGAAGGGAGCAAATCTCAGAAAGAGTGATGGTGTGCCGATCTGTGGAAGTGGGAGGGAACTCGGAGGGGGAGAAGGAAGAGGTAACCAGAAGCCGCAGGACACTACTGAGAGGACCCAGGCATCCGCGAACTTCGCCTGCCATGCTTGACTGTGCCAGGCCAGCCTGCCCCCAACTGGGGTGCTCTGGACCTGATGCGGAACGTCATTGTTTCTTCTGGTCAGAGGCTGATGAGGGAGACTAGAAGAACCCCTTATGAGCTGTTTTGTGGTGCTTACTGCTGTGCTGACTGACTGGGAGACATGTCCGGCTGTCTGGCTTTGCGGTCCTGGAACCCCCTGAAGCTGCCAAATGAGTGCCCCTTGTCTGAGCAGGACTGGGACTGAACGACCAGTTTAGTCACCGTTTTGGCAAATATGGCCAGAGACTTTGCTGTCTGGGAGATGATCATCTTTTTATTAAGCTCCTCGTTGGTTGAGGCATGGAGGAGATTACCCCCCCCCCCTCAAAGGGAAGATCAAGGATTCTGTCCTACCCATCCTGGTTGAACCTAGTGTACTGCACCCAGGCAGTGCGCCTCATGCCTGTTGCCAGACAGATTGCTCTACTAGACGTGCCGATGTGGCCCACAGAGGCCTTCATAATATCCTGGACCACGATTTTCGCCTCTGCCAGACCCGCCTCGAATGAGGCTTGCTTGTCTTTAGGGATATCAGGCCGAAATTCTGTGATCTCCCTCCACAGGCGTTCATTAGCAGCAGCGAGGATAGCATCTGCTTTGGCCTGCCTGAGGTGTAGCCCGGCATTTGAATAGACCTTCTTGCCACATGAATCGAGGGTCTTCTCTTCCTTGTTGAGGTGGGCTGTGGTGGCGCTACTAGATGAGGAAGCCTAGGGTATGGCATACATCGACGCAGCAGCAATTACCGATGACAGGGGCTGCGGGTGCATAGAGAGTAGTATGCGGTCTCCCTTAGTTTGCCTGATCCTAGCATCAAGCTTTTTGTTGACCGGTTGTGTGGAGTGGGGCTTGAGCATGCGCTTTTTGGCCAAAGCTACCACATCCTTTTGTAGGGGAATGCCTGACCGAGCCTCATCCTTGATGCTCAGGGATACAGAGGTATTCTGACAAGCCGGCAATCCTGTCATGAAAGGCTTTCGCTGAGGAGGGCGTATTAGAGTCTAACAACCTCACTGGCGCAGCCCACGGCAACGCACCTCACTGCTCCTCCTTGTCTGCTGGTCCACTGTCCCGTGGGGGTGGAGAGGAAAGGTGCCAGGGAGCCTCAGGGGGGGGGGGTCTCGGACCGCACCAGTGTTGCTGGAGCCTCTGTACTGGGCTGCTGCGGCGGTGGAGCCGGCAGAGGAGGCATGATGTGCGTTGCCGTGGGCTGCGCCGGGGAGGCTGGCGACAGCACGTCTTTAATAATGCCCCTGAGTATTGTGCCCATTTGAGGGGAGTGCATGAGTGACATGGACTTGTCAAAAAACCTGTCCAGGCTGGCTGTGAGCGGTCTTGTACGGGAGGTGGGGGCGAATATATCCACTGTCTACATAGCCCCTGTCCGTACATGGGGATATTGTACCCAGTCCCCGGGATGTTAGGATAAGTCGTGGAGCAGGTGACAGGTGTCAGTGGTGCCCAATCTGTCCTAGGAGCCAAATTTCTCCTTTGTTGATCGCGGCGCTGATGGGCCTCCACGCCCAACTGCTAGGCTTCCCACCTTAGTTGCTCGAGAGTGGCAGCCATCTTGTCTCGAGCCGCCACCATTTTGTCCACGCCTTGAGCATGTGGACCGTTAGCTGGCGTGTTCCTGGGCTCGGCCTGCATGCTCGATTGTACTGGCTCTGCCCCGCCCCCTGCACCTCAGGTGTACACCCGGGAGGCAGTAATCCCTCTGCCTCCCGGCCAGTAGTGCTAGCCCTGTGTGAAGGTGCCCCCCCTCGTGTAAGGACCGGTATCAGGGCGATGCCCCTCGGGACAGCTGCTGGTGGTCATAGAGCTCACAGACCCTTTGGCTGCAGGACCGTGTGGGCCCTTGGACCCCTTGGCCGTGAGGCTTGAAGCTTCTTGAGCCTCTGTACTCCCTGAGCCGGTATAAGGACCAGACTGACCCCTCCCGCCAGAGGGCTGCCCCAGGAACGAGCCACCTCTGCGGGGTGCCTTGGAGAATAACGCACCTGTCTTCTGTGTCTTCCTCTGGACTTAGTCCTTGATGTTCTGTGGAGGAGTCCTGTTGAAGGGTTCCCTCCAACGCTTGAGTCGATGCTTGAGCAACCTGGGCGTGAGGGAGTCACACGCCAAGCATCCGTCCCAACCACGGTCCTCACTGAGGCATCGAAGTCAGAACACACGTGGATCTGCTGTCGGGAAGGACCCGTCGCACAACAGACACCTGCTAAAGCCTGGCAGGGCCGGCATGCGCCAGGGACAGAGCTAGGGCACCGATGGACAGTGTTCCCAAGTCTACAATAGAAAGAGAAAAATTAGGTAAAATACTGGGAAAGCATGTAGAGTTACGAGGCAATGCCTTACCCAGGAGCACTGGTGGAGCGGTCTGCTCCCGTCGACACGGAAAAGGGGACTGAGGTGTGGAGCCAGTGTGCTCCCGAGGCCGCGCACCAGTGAGTTTATGCGGAAATGTCTTTTTCTGGTGGAAAAGAGGTTCAGTTCCTGTCCCTCACAATGGACACCCATACAGGATGGAGGAAAGGGGATGGGACGCAGGAGTACTAGGTCTTATTTCTACAGTCAGCTTGGGTAATGCAGTAATTACATGGTCCCTTTTGTTTTACCACTTCATATGGTCCATGCCAGCAAGATCGAATTTTATTATCTGAAGTGGGAAGCAATGCAAAAACCTGTCCAATTGAAAAGGAGTTAGCTACCTCTTTCTTATCATAGTGAGGTTTTTGTTGTTATTGTGCCTTAGACAAGTGGGAATAGACGGTCTCTCTCACTAGGGTCATATCTTCTTTGATCCTTTGTGCTTCCCCTCTCTCCTCCCATGTTTCTCTTAACATGTCAAGTACGTCCCGTGGATCCCTTCTATATGGCGGTTCAAATGGGGAGAACCCCAGGGATGCTTGTGGGGCCTTTCTAATTGCAAAGAGGGCCCATGGGATCATCATTTCCCAATTCTGCCTCAACAAGGTTTCTTAGGACACTCTTATGGGTCTTATTAAAAGCATTCTACTAAACCATCTTTCTGTGGATGATACATAGATGTTCGTGGGGTTCGTATTTGTAGAATTTCTTTTACTCCTCCCATGATATTGCACATAAAAGTAGAGACTTGATCTGCTAGAACTTCCTTGGAGAAACCTACTCGGGATAGGAAAGGGATGAGATGCTTTAATATTTTTTGGAATGTGTTGTTGCGCATGGGGAAAACCAGGGTATAGGGTGGCATAATCAAGGATGACAGAATATATTTATTCCCCATTCTAGAGGGTTCAATTTGCTCTAGGATATCCATACTTATCCTACAGAAGGGGTCTGTCTGGTGGGGTTGTAAGGGGGCCAGGGAAGGACGGTGTGGGGGCAGTTTTCTGACAGATGGCACAAGATGCAATAAACCCTTTCACATCTGCATAAACCCCGGGCCAATAAAACCTATTCCCCACTTGGCTTTGTGTCTTATCAGATCCAAGATGTCCAGTGGTGAAATGAGAGTGGGCAACTTCTAATACAACTCTTCAGTGACTTCTGGGAATGACAATTTGTGACTGAGTTGTTTATTTATATATGAATTTATATAACACCAAAGCCTGTAGGCATCAAGGCGCACAAGGACCTCATGAGATGGGGCAACAAAACTCACAAATGCAGCCTATCCAATGTGAAGGTAAGGGGAGATGCAAAAGGTCTGGGGTAAAAGTCGGCGACACATTATTTGAACAGGAAGGTTTTTGTTTCCGAAAATGAAGGTAGCGTTCTTCCAGTCGCAACTCGAAAGGAAAAGCATTCCATGCTTGGGCTGCGAGAACGGGAAAGGAACGTCCATAGCCTGGCATTCTTTTATATTTTGGAACTTTCAGGAGCCCACAAGAACTGGAACTGAGTGATCTAGAAAGAGCATATAATCTCATACGCTCTTTAAGATAAATGGGCATGTCCTCATGAATGCATTTGTGGGTCAAAGAAAGACCCTTGAATCTTACTCTAGGTGATGCCGCTAACCAATGAAGCTTTCTTCTTGCACCTAAGACATGCCCTTATTTAGGGAGGTCACAGATAATGCAAACAGCCTTATTCTGCAGCACTTGGAGTCTATCAACGCAGACATTATTCGCCACAATCAGCAGAGCATTACAGTAGTCTATGTGTGCCATTATAATGGCCCTGACCAATGTCTACATTTCTAGGTGACAGAAAAATGTGGTATGTACTCTGAAGTGGTGGTGAGAGTTGCCGATTACCCTGTTCAACTGTGCCTCTGAACTCATGGATGCCTCCAGATAGATCGCTATGGTCTTTACCTTATCCATAACTCCTATGTGGCTCCCTTTGATATTCATGTGTTTTTATTCCAAATTTAGTATAGCTCTAGCTTGTGAAGAGCCAAAAATCATCAGCTCGGTCTTATTACTATTTAACACATCCAACTATTGGAAATCCAATTTATAGTATCATAGATGTACTCAAGTCTGGCAGAATCAAAACTATAACAGCCATTCAACTCCATCAGGAATTGAGTATCATATGCGTAGTTGGTAAAAATGGATGCCCATAGATGTAAGAAGGTCACACATGGGTCTAATATACAAATTAAACAAAGTTGGAGCCAGGCAAGCTCCCTGCGGAACTGCACAGTGTATTAACTCAGCTGCCGAGGTGGCGTCTCCCCAGCATACCCTTGAGGATCTATTACTCAAGAAAGAGCAGATACAATTTATGGCTTCCTAAGAAAAGTCGCTGATGGTTGACAGAGTATCCAGTAGGCACATGTGATCCAGCAAATCAAAAGCGGACGATAAATCCAAGAGTATCAGCAACCCTGATCCGCTTCTCTCCAGAACTTCTAACACATGTGTCTGGAGGTCCAGGGGGGGCGCTTTCAGTTCGATGATGTACTCTGAAACCGTATTGCTTCAGATGAAAAATGCCTGTGCTTTTTTTTTTTGCTTTCCAAGTGCTGCTGAAGCTGAACAGTTGCTGCTTTCTCTATGATCTTCAGGAGGAATAACGTGTTAGTAATGGGGCACAGGATACCTGTGTCACTTGGATTTTTTTAATCAAAGGTGTCACAACCACCTACTTAATGTACTCGGGTACGGAGCTGTTACGAAGACGTCAACAGGCACAGGTAAGTCTTCATGTATGAGTTTAATTGAGTTAGACAGGAAAAAGACCCCCGACCACAACAGAGGCTCCTTACACAAACACAGAACAGGATCAACTGACAAACTTGGAATGCTGAAAGAAATGTAATCAAATACAGCCTCTATGACCTCATCAGAACCTGATGCACAGAACATTCCATGTCACCTAGCTTTACCATGCTAGGTGGCTCAGGATGCTATGTAATCAGCAACATCATAACAGGAGCCAACAATAAAGGGCGCCTTCACAAAGCGAACTAAAAAAGGGTTGAATATTTCAGCATTACTCAAGATAAGTTTAGACAGAATTATGGCACCCGGACAAGAGGTAAGACACATGTTCTTGAGAAGGCCCTTCATCTCTTCCTCAACTATCTGTCTGAAAGAGAAGCGAGGGCTCTCTCTCACTTTGTATTTCAATTTCAGGCGGGATCTTATTTTTCATACTGCTAACAATTTAAGTGTGCACTATATTAATTTTGTCTGAGAGGGCTTGTTGGACCTTACTACATTCTATAAATCTCAAATACGTTTTTGTCTGATTTCCTACACTTCGATTTGATCATTATAAAAATCCTTTTTTGCTTTATAAATTTGATTATCTCCCAATATAATATTCCTTGTTTAATGAAGAAGAAGGGACCTCCTTTTTCACTACCCTCCTCTTTGGAGATCACCTTTAGGAATGCCTCAGATAAAATTGGGTCATACTTATGTGCAAATGCTAGGTCTGCCATGATTTTGGTAGCTTTTAAGTCGGGTATTCTGGGAGGTTCAGGGTCTTGGTCAGCCTCCCCAAATCCCTTCCTTCCCCGTTCAGTGCAGTCTTGTTCCTACACCTCTAGGAGTTTGTGAAAGAGGGCTCTCTCCAGGACCCCTTGGGCAATTTTCTCCCCTGCCTTTACATGATATGTCCGTTTGCCGTTGTTATTAATTAGCACCTTTATATACCCTTTGTAATCAGGATCTACCACTACAGCCATTACGTCTAACCCATGCCTCCAGGCCAATCCCGACTTGGAAACTAATCTTATGTATGTTTCTGGAGGGGCAAGCAGTATTAGGTCGGTAGAGACACACTCTCATTGTCCAGGATCTACCATTACAGGATTACCATTACAGGCTGCTCCCTTGGCTACAGGAATTATAAAACCCTATAGACTTGAACGTGGTAATGGTGGGGATAGAGGCTTGGTCAATAAGTCTAGTGAACTTAAGGTTCCCCCAGTTTTTTATCAATGGGACTTGATCCCACTAACAGCTTATGTAAGGGTGCAGAAGTAGACCCTGGACACAAAGGTGGCATTCCTGTTGGTATGGACTTTTATTGAACTGAAAACAAGGAAGAGCCCTACCTGTCCCTACGAATGAGAGGGGTTTCCCTACCTCAAACAATGCCAAGGATGTCAGAATGTCGGTCAAAAATATGAAGTCCACTATCCTATGTCCTAAACCTATTTCCGTCCCTTACATTTCAACAGAAAACCTATAACTAAACTCTACCCTGCTTAGAACGGGATTCTTCAAGCAGTTCAAAGTTCCAAGACCCAAAACAATATTGAGAAGGTCTCCCTTCCCTAAGCGTTGCTCAGGTTCTCTTCATCAATAGTTTTATTTATTACAGTTCTATCTTCTGCCAAAGGATACAACTGCCTTCCTCAGGTCTTCTCATGATTTGTGTCGAAAGGATATTTCTCCCCCACTTGAGCTTCTCATGATTTATGCCAAAATGTCTCGTCCCCTGGTATTCTCCTAACTTATGCCAAAGGTTCTCTTCCCATGGACTTCTCATGCTTTGTGCCAAAGGTTCTCTCCCCCTGGACTTTTCGTCTTTTTCTGTGGGTGCCAGACCCCTTGTTTAACTCTACAATGTCTCTTAACTAGACTGGGTTCACACTTCGGACAGGTGCCTCTTTACGTCTAGGTGTTGAGGAGGAGAGACTCCTTGAAGAGGTGGGTCTTGATTTCTTTTCTGAATTGTAGGAGCGTGGGGGCGAGTCTGATGTTGACGGGGAGGAGGTTGTATAGTCTTGGGGCATAGGCAGAGAAGGCTTGTTTTCTGGCTCTTTCCTTTTAGCATCGGCAGATTTCCTTCTGGTGGTACACTGTGCATCGGAGAAGCAGAGTTTCTTCGCAACGTGCTGGGTGACTTGAGGCCGACTGCCTTATAGATGATACAGCAAGACTTACTTTAAAAAAATAAAAATTGTTTTATTATTTTCTAACAAACAAATGAACGTACAGACATTTGCACCCATGAGAAGCTGTATATCCCACTTGCGTCTGTCACCCCCTTATTCCTCCCCAAACATCCTCTCCCCCCCAGCCTATTCCACTTTCACTACCTCATTTTACTATGCATTTGACTATCCTAAGCCTGTATCTACATCTATATTCTCTGTATGTATTGGTGCTTGTGTTTGTATCTGGGTGTCCCCGCATGTCGAGGCTATCAATTCTTGCCCCAAGCATCCAACCCAACATTCTGTTCCCCCAGCCCGTGCCGGGATGCCTCCTGCCACACTGTAGTTTCAGCTAGTGTCCATTTCTGGAGATCATTCCACCACGCAGTGGCTACCGGACGTCTTTGCACTTTTCATCCCATTGCTATCCTGCGTTTTGCCAGGATGTATGCTAAATCTTTCAGCTTGGTAACGTGTCGTGCATGGTTTGGTCTCGGAAAGATTCCGAGCAGACAGGCCATAGGGGAATCAACGTTCAATGTTACCTCTGCTTTGGCCAAGGCCTGGACTATTTCGTTCCAATACTGACAAATTTTCGTGCAGGCCCGGAACATATGCACCAGGTCTGCATTTATAAGCCCATATTTCAGACATGTTTGTTCCGGTGCCTTGCCAAACTTAGCTATTTTCTTTGGGGTTAAATAAGCCGTGTGGGTTATATATAATATAATCAGCTAAGTTTAGCATTTCTAGACACTTTCTTGTGATACACCATAGCCCTCTCCCAGGCCTCATCTGATAAATGTTCCTGAAAATCTATTTCCCAACTGTGCCGGTCTGTGCTAACTTATCTTCCGGCTTTGCCATTAATAACTCATATATTCTGGATATTGTATGCCCGCCCTCCGAGATGGCGTAAAGTCTCTCAATTGTTTCATCGTCCAGCAGTTCCCTATCCGTACCTGGCCATTTCTGTTTTAATATATTACGGTGTGAGGCATAAATTCTGTGTTGTCCTTCCTGGACTCCTGTCTCCGATGTGATTGTACTGAAGGCCATCAGTTTCCCCTCACTTATCACATTGCCTAATGTTGCCACTCCCCTGGACTCCCAGTACTTCCTAACATTCAACCTCAATTGTGTATCTTCTCCTTTTAGCGCTACCAATGAAATCTGGAGGGGGTGGGGGAGGGGAGTAAGGTGTGTCTTTATTCAAAAAGCGACAGGCTCTATGCCATATTTTCTTGACCACGGCTAACAGCAACAGGAGAATAGAATAGAGTCTACCACCTCCTTCAAAAAGAATGGGGCGCATTCTGTTCGCAACAACTGGGCTTCCCTTGATTTATCGTCTGACATCCAGCTTGTGACTAACTGTAGTTGGCACGCCACAAAGTATGTTTTGAAGTCAGGCACTCTTATTCCTCCTTGTTCATATGGCCTTTGTAATTTCCCCAACAACATCCTGCATCTCGAATTATACCATAGGAAGCCACGACAAATGGTGTTAAGTGCCTTAAAAAAGGCTCTAGGTATATTATACGGGAGGTTAGTAAAGTAATGGAGCAGCCTCGGGAGTACCACCATCTTAAGTAACAACACCCTCCCCATCAATGAAAGTGGCAGTTTAGCCCAGAATCTCATGGACCTCTCTATGTTACCCACCACTTTCAGCGTGTTCTGAATGTGCTCTGTTTTAGGTTTGTGGTACACGTCCACTCCCAAGTATCTGAATGTATTTACTTCCCATTTAATCTCTAGTTTGGGTAGCTCCTTCAGGGGTGTCCCTTTCTATCCCGTTAGGGGGAACAAACATAACTTAATTATGATACCCGATAGGTCTGCATAACGTTCAAGCCCATCTAGAATGTACTTCAAGTTAGTTTTGGGGTGTTTTACATAAACGGAGGATATCATCAGCATATAATGAGATTAGGTTGTTGCTGCTCGGTGTATTTATGCCTGCCTCTTGGTACTCCTTCCCGAGATACACTGCCAATGGTTCCAACGCTAACATAAATAACATAGGCGACCATGGGCAGCCCTGCTGTGTGCTCTTGCCCAATTGCCATTGTTCTGAGATAGTATTGCCCGTCTTGACTCTCGCTATTGGACTGCTATATAGCAGCTTCACCCATTTGATATATGTGGGACCCACGAGAAAGCTCTTCAATACCGCTAGCAACCATGGCCATCGGACCGAGTCAAATGCCTTGACTGCATCCAGCGAAGCCATGCTAAAAACTGGAGTACTATCTTGTGCATGATCCAATATATGGAGTAACCGCCGTAGGTTACATGTCATATTCCTATCCGGAACACATCCGGACTGATCTGGATGTATGAGTGTGGAAATCACTGGCTTCAGTCTGTTAGCCATCACAGTTGTTAGTACCTTCCTGTCTTGGTTGAGCAGGGAAAGGGGTCTGTATGAGCTGCATTCGGTTTCGGGCTTGTTGGGTTTCAATAGTGGAACAATGATCGACTCTCTCAATGACTCAGTCAGGGTGCCTTTGCCCAACGACTCATTCAGCATTGCTATCAGCGGGGGTGTAACATCAGCCATATATTCATTATAAAACTTGTTCGGTAAACCGTCCGCTCCCAGAGCTTTCCCCGTCGGCAGCCCTTTAATAATATACTCTAGCTCTTCTTTGGTAATGGGGGCCTCTAGTCTATCGGCTGTCTCTGCATCCAGCTTGGGAAGGTCTATTAGTGCTAGAGCTTCATCTATTTTCGACTCTCTGGTCTCTGAGATCTCTGCATATAACGCCTTGTAATAGTTGTGAAAACAAGCAGTTATGCTTTCTTGAGTATCGCACACCACCCCATTTTCCACTGCTATCGCTCGTATCATACCTCTCCCTGATTCACTTTTATATAGCCAGGCCAATAACCGTCCTGGTTTATCCCCCTCAGCGTGCTGCCTCTCCACATATTTCCTGTTACTCAACATGCCCAATCTATCCCAATGTTCTAGGCATTCCTGCTGTAAAGTGATGGCCTCTCGAGCTTTTTCCTTGGACCAAATTCCCGGATTGTTTAAGGCTTCCAGTTTACTCTCTGCTCTATGTAGGTCCTTTTCTACCATGGCCTGCATTACTTTTGCTTAAGCAATTGCCGTCCCTCTAATTAGTATCTTGAAGGCCTCCCACAGTGTACTCGCTGATGCTACGCTTCCCATGTTATGCACAAAATAGTCCTTCACTCCCTCCCTCAAGTATTCCCGGAATGCTTTGTAGTTCAAGGAGTCACTCCTTAGCTTCCACGTCAGAATCCGAGCCCTGGGGAGGGACGTATGCCATATCACCACTAGAGGGCAATGAACTGATTATACACATATACACATGCTTTATACTCAGTCCTTGTAAATTCCCCCGAGGTTTCATCCCCTTTAAAGACATAGTCTAGCCTAGTATGTAGATTTTGGGGAGCAGCATAATGCGAATATCCACGGGTCTACAGATTTAAAGTCCGCCATATATCTGAGAGTTTAAATGTTCGTAACAGTATATTTAAGGTCTTGGCTGAAGGGGCAGGTTGCGTGAATTTATCATCAGATCTATCTAACTTGGGGTTGAGCGTGCAATTGAAGTCCCCATCCCATATTAATGTACCATTCCTGTGTGGACTAATATGTGGGTACAATGTGCGAAAGTAAGCTGCTGTCTCCTGGTTTCGGCACGTATGTGTTGATGATGAAAAATTCTGTATTTTCTACCAGTCCTCGCATTATAAACATCCTACTGTCTTTATCTTGAAAGGCCTCAAGCCCTGCAACGGTATAGACCGTGATACTCATAATCAATACCCCTCTTGCATATGCAGAGTATGGCGAACCTAGCGTTGTGCCACTCCATTTCTTGGCTAGGGTGCTCTGTTTTTCTCTAGTAAGGTGCGTCTCTTGAAGGAGTGCTGCGTCAGTTCTTTGCCATCTCAAATATATCAATTCTATTGCGTTTGATATAGCTATCAAGCCCTTTGACATTCCAGGACACTATATTAAGTTACCCCATCGCACCTCTGGGTTTTCACTTGCTCTGACAGTCCAATGCACAAATACGGCACCCCACCTGTGGATCTATAGGCTAACTCCCCCTTAACTACCCCAAACCCCTTACCTTCCGTAGCCCCAAACAATTGCCCAGCTCAATAACTTGTGCTCAGGCATCCTCCGTCCAAGATACTTGCTCTGGTGCATGGGGCGCAGCAGGCGGATACGTAACTGTTAGTCTCCGTAAAACAATTCCAGTCTTAGGTGTAGGGCGCTTCCCTGCAGTGCGATCTCTAACTGGTCACTGCGCATCGGTTCCTGCAGTTGATCAAGTCTAGGTCCTGAGGCTTCTGCCCAGAGGTGTTATCTCCACATTGTTCCATGACTGCGACCTCGTCTTCGCTCGACTTCAGTATCAGCCCTCAGTATGCGGCTCCTTCGTTGCTCGCTTGAGTGTCTGCACCGGTTGGCAAATTCTCCATGTCCATCCACTTATGCGCATCTTCAGGATTCTCAAAGAAAATGGTGTGCCATTTATTTATGACTTTCAATCTAGCCGGATACAACATGTACTTGAAGTTCGCTGTCCGCAGCCTCCGTTTGACTGATATATAGTTCATCCTCTGTTTCTGTACCTGTAGGTTACAGTCCTGATATGCAGTAATAGTAGCAGATGCGCATTGAATTGTTCTTCCTTTGCGGAAGTACTCGAGGATCTTTTCCCAGTCTTTATAGTTCAATATCCAGGCTATTATTGGCCGTGGTAGGGCTCCCGGTGATGACTTCCTCGTCAATGATCTGTGTGCCCTTTCGACCGTGAAGCCTTGGGTGAGGGCCCCCAGGCCTATTCCCTGTAACAGAAAACGCTCAATAAAGTTGGTAGGGTCCGTTCCATCTTCTCCTTCCGGGAGGCCAATAATTCTCACATTGTTGCGTCTAGCCTTTCCTACGATTGTGCCTCCCTGTTTTAACTAGGGGGTATTGGTGCACTCGTGCTCATTGGCAACTTGCAACTAGGTTAGTTACTTGGCTTCTAGGGATATACGTTATCCCTAGAAAAGTTATTAGAATAATGTTGCCAATGCTGCTAATGGAGATCGGCTGTCGGAGCATGTGGTCCTCTTCTATTATGAGACTTGGCTTGCCCTCGCGTGAAATTGACGGCAGCTCTATATTCCGTCCCTGACGAGCTGCAGTTTGAGTGCTTGCTTTCAGTACTGCTGCTCGGGCTGAGTCTTCTTTCTCACTTCAGCGCACATTCGAGCACAATATATACTGTATCTAGAGGGGCCGTTGTTGCTGCAGGCACCTTTCCGCTTCCCACAGTCTGCAATGTGGTTTTAACAGCCGGCTAGTATGCCGGTCTCGCTACTGGCCTGCGCAGAGACCAGGAGACTCAGGCACTCCCCTACTCACTCCTGGCCCTTCAGTGACTTTGGTGCCATTATTGTTAGTATGTTCCCACTTGAAGGGGCAACACGGTATGCCCTTACCTATAGCAGGGTGAACTTGAACAACTTTGTTGTTGCTGCGGCTGTAAACGACGGGCTGCACTTCTTTCCGTTTGTCCGTATTAGCTTTAGTGCCTATGATGTGGTTGCAGCTGGGATCAGAGGGGCCGCACTGCTGTAACCGCAGCAGGATTTATTCCAATGCTGCAAGTGATATCGTGACCGCGGTCCGAGGGGCCGTGCTGGTTTGTGCCCGGTGGGATCGTCAGATCGCCTGTCCTGGCTCTGCAGTCGCTGTGCGTCATTCATGTAGCTTTGGGCTCCAATTTTGTCATACACAATCCAAACACAGCCTGGCTGGCGTACACGCTCGTTGTAGCCTCCATAACAGACAGGATCAGTTGCGGATCAGCAGGAGTGACCCGGAACACGTCCTACTGTATGGCTGCCTAGCCACGCCCCGATGATGCAGCAAGACTTGAAGGTGATTTGTGCTTGCAGTGTGAGCCAGTGATGGTCAATGAGGGCCGGGCTGATCATATCTGAGTACACCCTTGATGAGGCATGCAGCCGCATGTAGGACCCTTCTCAGGGGCACAAGGGTGGATGATGGGAGACCTCTGTATTTTTGAGGAGTGCATTGCCCCTTTCCCGGTAGGATAGGACCAGTGCTTCAATGGTAGATCTAAAGCTGTCCAGAGGGAGAAAGGGCTTCACTTTTCGCAGGAGGGAGAGTAGATATTGACTTTTTTTCCCTCTTCCCCTGTTGTGCCGCTCCTCCAATCCTCCCTTCCCTGTCCCCTCTCCACCCGCCTCCCATCCCGCCCAGCACCTCCCATTGGCCCATGGGCCCAGGAACCTCCCCTGCTGAGGCCAGAGTCCCCCACTGCTGCTCCTGACGCCGGGGAAGAGCGCAGCACCGCTCAACATGCCTCGAGCCCTGCGTGTGCCTTACATCACCGTTTGGCACCGTGGCCTGGAGGTAGATGAATCCTCCCGCGTTCCTTTGTGTGTGTTTGTTTTTTATTTACTTTATTTTCCACTCCTCCAATCTTCTCTTCCCTATCCCCTCTCTACCCGCCTCCTATCCCACCCAGCACCTACCATTGGCCCGTTGGGCCCTCTTGAAGAGCCCTCCCAGGGCAGCCCTCTGCCCGGCAGCCCCTGTGGCTAAGGGCCTTTGGCAAAGGGACGGCTCCCTTTAGGCGGCTCTTGGTGTCTGCAGGTGTCCGCAGGGGACGCCAGCTGCCAGCCATCTCTCACCTAGCTAACTCTAACTTAGGTGTGTTTTCGCCCCTGTTCTAAACTTGCACTGTGTCAGTATTCCAATTTGCATTGTGAAACCTAGGCCTTTCTCCCTCGATTAAGGATTCTCAAACTTCAGCGTTTTCTCCTGTCTTTTAAAATTTGCATTGAGATAGTTCCTACATTCTGAGTATCGTCCTCCTGTACAATTTGCATCAACTGTCTTGCCTCTCGCTGTCTCGTCTGCTTGCAACCTGCCCTGTGGTCCTTCCCTAGTGTTCTCCCCTCCCTCTCGTTCCTCTCCCCTTCTACTCTATGGTGCTCTCGGTCTCTCCTATGTTTTCTAACTGCTTCTCTATTGACTATCCTGCACTCCTCACTAAATCTGGTAGGAAGAAGTTTAAAAAGGACATCCTGGTCTCCAACCCAGGTCTCCCTAACGCTGACACCTATACCAGTGCCTCCTCCAGGGAAACTTTCACAGACATCCTCTTTGTCGTTTCCTCTCCTGACCCATCGACCCTACATATGGTCTCTGTGCGCTCTCCTTTCTCCTCTTCTCCCATTAATGGTGGCACCTGGTGGGATGCCCTCCTGGCCTCCTTCCACTCCTCTAAGGTCATCATCAATGTCTATGTGAATGGCACTGTCCTGGTCCAAGGTCCTCAGGCCAACCTTCACCTCTTCGATAGACGCTTCCCACGCCTTATCAATTTCCTTTCTTCTCCTGCTGTCCCCTCTCCTTCCAACAAGGCACCCTTGGCTCCCCTTCTGCGTCCTCCTTGGCTACCTTAACCTCTCCTTCCCTCTCTGCCCCCCCCCCCTCAGGCTCATCCTACACTTCGGCAGGGCATACCTCTGATTTGTACCCCTCCCCGGAAGTCCTTCAAAGATGGCAACCTTCTCCATATTGCCACTCTTAACTCTCGCTCAGCTGTCAAACACTCCTCTGACATCTGCCGCCTTCTTGAGGAACTGGACCTCGATGTCCTTGGTCTCACTGAGACCTGGTTCACGGCCAGCTCTGTCACTAGCTTTGACATGCTCCTCCCCGACGGCTACAAAATCCTCTTCGTGCCCAGGCCCAACCGCTCCCGTGGGGGTGTAGCCCTGATTTTCCCTGAATGTATTCCTGCTTCTGTCATTCCTACGCAAGCATACTCCTCCTTTGAATGCCTCGTCTGCAGGCTTTCTCTCTCTCCTAGCCATTCCCTTATTGTGGCTACTATCTATCGGCCACATAGTCAGATCTCCTCCTTCCTCTCTGAGTGGGCGGACCTCTCCTCCTCACTCCTGGTCTCGACCTCTCAACTCCTCCTTTTTGGAGACTTTAAGATCCACCTGGATCCACCCTGTCCCCCCTCTGGACTCTTTCGCGACCTTTGCGACTCTCACTCTCTATTCTCCCTTCTGTCCCGACTCGCTCTTCAGGGCACACTCTGGATGTTCTGATCTCCTCAGATCTTCCCCTTTCTGCCCCTCTCATACACTCCTCTCTCCTGGAGTGATAACTTTCTCCTTTCCTCCCATCTCACCCTCTCTACCCCTCAGGCCAAGTCACTACCTTCATTGCCACCCACCTTCTCGGTCATCCGAGCCATGAAGCGTGTGTCAGTTGAGGCTTTTGCCGCCACTTCCTCTCCTCCGACCCCCCCCCCCCCCCGGCCGACTCTCACCTCGTCAACCTCAAACGCAAGTGCAGGGTGGCCGAGAGGAAATAGCTTGCTTCATGTACATCCTCCGACTAAGTGGCCTGCCGCCTGCTCCAAAGGCAATACCGCCTCTCTGTCCTCACCAAGAAGAGGGCTCTCATCCAAGCCTGCGTGTCTGCGGCATCAAACAATCAACTGAACTCTTTAAAATCTGCAAGGAACTGGCCAATCCCACCGCAGTCTCTACCTCCCCTGTCCCTTCCCAGGCACTCTGCACGCCACTGGCTTCTCACTTCATATCTAAAACTCAGGACATTCTGTACTCGCTCTCCACCTCTCTCCTCCCTCCCTCTACTCCCTGCTCTTCCTCTGGCCCTTCTGCAGCCACCTCTCCTCCCTCCTTCTCTGCCTTTCTCGTTCTGAGCTGACGAAGTTTCGAGACAAGTCTGATCTATGAAAGGCTCATCAAAACAGGTTCATCCCTGTTCCTCCAAAACCATCAAGGACCACATCGACTCACTGGCTCCTGCCCTGACTGACTTCTGCAACCACTCCTTCGTCACTGGAGTCTTTCCATCCCCCCTGAGGCACTCCCTTGTACACCCCTTTCTTAAGAAACCCTCTGCCGACCCCTCCTGCCTGGCTAACTATCCGCCAATCTCCATCACTCCCTTCCTAGGCAAACTCCTTGAAAAAATGCCCATCTCCCAGCTCAATCTCCACATTGAATCGGTTGGTTGTCTACATGACCATCAGTCCGGCTTCAGAGGTGCCAGAAGCACGGAAACGGCTCTCCTGAACATCTGTGAAGACCTGCTCTCCAACCTTGATTCTAACACCAACTGTGTCCTCATCTTGCTTGATCTCTCTTCTGCCTTTGACACTGTCAACCATGCCATCCTGCTCAAATGCCTCCGTGATAACCTTGGTATCACTGGTCAGGGCTTGGCGTGGCCGACTTCTTTCCTCTCTGACCGACCCTCCCAGGTCCAACTTGGGCTATTCCTCTACGCCATCTTTTTCTCTACCTGTGGTGTCCCTCAGGGGTCTAACCTCTCTCCCTGGCTTTTCAACTTATACCTGGCACTTCTTGCCCACCGCATTGCCACTCTCTGCCCTAACTTTCAGTGCTATGCAGATGACACTCAGCTAATTTTCAGGCTACCCTCGGCCACCTCTTCTCCGTCTCGCATCTCTGTCTGCTATCCAGGAGTGGTGTGCCACCAATGACCTCTGCCTTAATGCGAGTAAGACAGATTCTCCTCATCGGCACACCGCTCCCTCCTTTTCTGTCACTCTCTGGCCACCCTCTCTTGGCCCTCCTTCTGCTCCAACCTGTGAGGCTAAAAACCTCGGGGTCAACTTTGACTCCACACTCTCCTTCTCTCCTCACATCTCTGACGTCTCTAGAAGTCACACTACCAGCTGCACCTCCTCGGAGGTATTCTACCTTCCCTCTCCTTCCCCCAGAAGCTCACTGTCTCCAGAGCTTTGGTTCTCTCTAGGCTGGACTACTGCAACAGCCTCTTTCCAAATCTGCCGTCCTCTACTCTCCGGCATCTGCAACTCATCCAGAACAGTACTGCGAGACTTGTCCTTGGCTTCAAGCCCAGGGATCGTAACTCTCCAGGACTGAAATCTTTGCACTGGCTCCCAGTGGCTGCAAGGATCAAGTCAAAACCGTCTGCATGGTCCACAAGGCCTTCTGGGGCCTAGGCCCAAAATACCTTCAACTCTCTCCTCCTAAATATCTTCCTTCTCGAGCTCTTCGCTCATCCGCCTCCAACTCCCTCAGGGTCAGTCGCTTTTCCAAGCAACGAGTTGGCGGTAGAGCTCTTTCTTCGGCTGGGGCTTCCCTCTGGAACAGCCTCCCTGCCTCCCTGAAACTTGAGGAGAACCATCTCCGGATCCAGAAGCACCTCAAAACCTCTCTCTTTGCCTTTTCTCCTCCTCTCCACTGCTGACCTGGTGGATTCGGAATCTGCAGTGGTGACCTGGCCACCCTTTGATCCCGGGCCCAGGTCCTCCCCCGCCAGTCACACACGCCTGCACTGCCTGTCTGGCATCCCCACACTTTGGGACTGTTCTGTATCCCTTCAGTCCCACCACCAGCACTTGACACCAGATGTCTGCACTCACCTTTGCACTTGCCACCTGCTGGCCGACACTTTACTATCGTTATTTTATTCCCATGTACTGCACTGTCCCTGCCCCCTCCACCCGAACTCCTTGCACTTTCCCCCATTCCCCATTCCCATGCAATTGCAGGATCTGAAGGGCACCTGGCCTAGTATGATCGTGGTCTGTCCTCCCTTTGTTCCCCCTCCCTTGCCTCGTCGTGCCTTGAGACACTTCTGTATAGGTGCGTTATAAATGCCATATCATATCATATATCATACCAAGCTGTCTCAGTTTTCTTAGCTATGTGTTTTGAAGGAGAGGTGTTTGTTTATGTGGAACCCGAGGGACTTGGCGCAGGAGGTGAGCTTGGGTGTAAAGCGTTCAGAGTTCATGGTTGATAGCCAAGTCTGTATGTCTGGAAGTTCGGTGTTGTTGAGCTTCAAGTATGCACTGGACATCCAAGACTGGATCAGTGAGAGACAGGTTTTGAGCCTATGGATGTCCTTGATTGCGTCGATCTTGAGGTATAGCTGTGTGTCAATTGCGTATTGGTGGATGTGGATGTTGTGTTTGGCTAGGACGGCTCCCAGAAGCACTGTGTATAGATTCAAGATCACTGGGGAGAGTATGGAACCCTGCAGGACTCCACAGGTGAGTGGTAGCTTTGACAATCTAGAGGAAACTGCTTGCAATGGGTGGGGTAGGACTTGAACCAGCATAGGAAAAGGTTGCTGATCCCCATGCGCCTCCTCATGCGCCAATGTAGAGTGTCCGTAAGCGCTTGGTGGTCGACTGCGTCATAAGTGTCAGAGTGGTCGAATAGAACCAGGTGGCAGGGATGGCCGTCGTCAAGGATGGTGAAGATCATGCCACCTGTACGGTTCACTATCCTGCCAGGCCTCTCTTTCAGTCTGTTTGGGCCGCTCTTTCTCCTCCTGTGTACTCAACTTGTCGGTCTCTCCGGTCCCACTGGGATGAGGAAGATGGCTCTGCACTTCCTCCTAATCACACCCTCTGGCGTCACCCTATGCGTTCCCGGTACTTCCCCGCACACTTTTATACTTGCTCTGCAAGGGTCTCTGGTACTCTGCAACACCGACAAGCTTCTATGGCTTCCCCAGCGCTTTTGCGGTCTTCCTTCGGTCTCGGCGGCTCCACCATGCTGGCTTCGCTTCACGTGTCGGGTAACGCCTGGACCACACGAGCGGCTTGGGTTCCCGCACCGGGTGCTGTTTTCTCCCAAAATCAGGTAAGCCGTGGTTTTTATGTCCTGGTTTCTTCCTAGTTTCCAATAGCTAGCATGTTTGTATTGGTTGCATGAAGGGCTCTGCAACGCCCTGCTCTTCCTCGTGGCAGTGCTTTAGGAGTCACTCTTCCTTCACTCGTCCTCGTCAGTCTCATCTTCTTGATGCACATCATTACTATGTATGAGGAAATGGGAAGAAACAAGAGGAGAAAGGGAGGATGGGGTCTCTGAGTCCTATATGTAGGGCTGGATGACTCATGTCGGACAGCATAATAGTGTGTATACAGAGTTCTCAATCGACAGTCCTCACTTGTCTCAGAGGGGGACCTCACCCATGGGATCCTCCCATTGAGTACCACCCCCAGGGGGACTATCGGGTAGGGCCTCACCTCCCTGGCCCCATGGGAAGGTTTCCCTTCCCAGGGAGAAGTGACGACATCAAGGGATTCGGCACAATTAACAGGAAGTTTAGAAATGTAAAGGTAAACTGCTTTAAGGTTACCAAGTATTCCCAGTCTGATGACGATGTGAATCTATGAAAGATACCACTGGTATCTTTACAATTAACTAACTTCTTCATTCACGCCTCTTCCATTGACCATTCACTATGCACTTATGACTCCCTTTGGCCACACCTTCCTGTGGTCTCAGTCCTGGATCACCTCTGGTATTCAGACCCTCAAAAAAACAGATCTACGTTAAAATATTGAAAGTTAATGACCCTCCGCCAGTCCCCCCTTGCACAGCCACCCATTTTAATAAGTACCCCAAACCCCGCCCCCCATCTATTTTTTCATCTAAATTCATTGTTTTCAATTTGAGGTTTTTCTACCTTGCAGTAATGGTTTGCAATATTTTGTATTGATACCAAAAAAAACATGTGCCATGAGTAAGTGTAATGTTCCTTCCAAGTACTTGTTGCACTGAATTTGATAGGTTTTTCTGAGGGCAACTAAAACATAGCGTCCCTTTAAGAAGGTGCTTTCTCAGTGAATTTCATAAGTTTTTTATTAGTGCTACTTAAGCATAATGTTCCTTCAGCAACATTGTTTAGCAAGGATATCCTTACTTTTTGACGATGTACTGTACAACACACTGAATCTGTGGGCACCTTGTTCATGCGCACAGCAGTCTCAGAGTATGCATCTGGTCGTGGACATCGGTTGGCATCCAAATTGCTCAAAAAAGGCAGGGCCTCCCTTACATAGTGGTACCATTCAGCAAACACAAGGAACATATGGAAGCAGCAGCAAGTACATGCATTGCAAGGTAAAATAGAGTAGGACTGCAAACTGTGTACTTATGAAGCAAACAGCACAAACGCATAGGGACTGCACCATAACAGATTACGCCAACAACAGAAGTGACGTCTCCCTTCAACAATCTTACCTCACTGCTACTGTGCATGGGAACAAAGAACGAATGGCCAGAGTAAGGACGGGAAAGCACTAAGACCAGCACATCACTGCAACGTAGCAAGCACAGTACATTTTGTCTGATCATTGCGCAGGTGGTGCAGTATACAGTGGTACGGAGCCAGAACGTTTTGTTTCTTGTGTGTAGCAATGGCAAGCACCTTACAGTGAGTGGAAGGAAATTTCCTTCATTACGCAGTGACTTACGATAGTAACCCCATTGGTATGCACAGTAGTGTGAAATGTAATTTATGTAGTGCATATTGCTTCATGCACACCTAACACATTTTCTTTTCTTTAAGAGAACATATTGAAAAGGAAAGCAAGGCAGCTCAAGCGGCACCACTTGCGCAATAGCATACGACCATAGGAAGGGACAGAAACTCAGTAAATAGCAAAATGGATAGCCTGGAAGCCAAAGTGGAAAAATTGGGGAACAATTGTGCCGCCTGAAAAGATTGCATACAAGGGTATATTATGGACAAAATAAAACAGCACTGGCAGACCTACACGTGTACCCCTTCCCCATGTCACAGCCTGCCATCCCCTGAAAATCTGTGTGATGGGAGACGTTACGATGATACCTCCATCTCTTCCTCCCCTCACAACCAACTTGTGCAAATCCCCAATTCCCCACAATAAGTATCCACTTGTGCTACCCCTTCCCTTTCCTAATGGTGTGTATGAATGTGTGCAAGTAAACGTTGATAATTAAATTGTTGTTGAGTGTATATGTGGTATTGGCTTTTAAAAAAAATGCCGTTATGACTCAGCGGCGCACAGTCCTCGTAGGAATGGCTGCAAGTAAGCAAATGGGAGGTGTCCTACGCATACCGCACTTGCCCGGCCTATCTGCAATGACAATAGAGGCATCCGTACAACGCCACTACGACCCGCAAGTCGGCATCTTGTGCACCACCTATAATTGAGTGTGGGAGCGGACATTTCGTCATTGTGCAAGTGCACTCATGTGCACCTGTCCCTCTGTGTTCTGGTAACAATGCCACTCTACAGCATATGCAAACAAACTTTAATGTGTTTGAGCCACCCACCCACATGCTACAGGTAGCCATACACATAAATATCGCACCTGCTACACCCTATAAACACCCAGCATCTCCTAAAATGGTTGGCGTACACGTGTCACACTATTAATCAGTACAGAAGTGGCAACGGTGTGCATCGGACACCTTTGCACATGCGCACAACGTATTCCGCCCAAAACCCGTTCTGCGGACAGCCATACCAAGGGAGAACAGTGGCGACGTCACCCGGCAACCCCACCCATGCACTTATTTCGGGGACACGATCCTGACCCTTGGACATTGAAATAGTACAGTGTTGTGCAAAGAACTGAGTATTTTTCGGAAAGTACATGCTTACAAACACGCCACAATGTGCCATTGCACATGTATATATGTTTTTGAACAATGTAGGCCTGTTTTCCGGGTGCAAAGTCTCCACAGCAGCCCTGCAAATGGCTGCAACCCAGAGCTGCTCCGCAATCTGTTTGTAGCTTTTCAGAAGAGAGTCGCAGGCCACATAGGTTTGACCTGTAATTGATGTTGGACCGAATCTGCTGTGCTACACTGCCTTTGCAAGTAACGGCAACCATGTCAGCCCGGCTCACTACGCACAGTAATGGAGAAAAGTATTCATGGGCCTTCCTGTGAACCACACCCTCAGTTGCGATAGTCCCCACTGTCCCATTCCAATGGGTAGCATGCTGAAAACGGTACTATGTGGCACGTGCGTTTCCCCAAGTACGGCGAGGGCCGTGCCCCAATTAAGCAGAAACATTACTTCTTCCCTTTCCACTCCTCCTTTCCAGCACACCGTCATTGGGTACTGTTAGAATGTTCACATGCATTCACCAATCACATTGAAGAGCTCTCCATGTAACAGTATCAGTTCTGTGCAGCAGTCCTCTGCGTACACACCACACCCAGAAACGCCACTGCGCAATACCTCAGCCGGCACAGTCCCATTTCCATGGCCATCCTCAAAATCCCCGGATGTGGATTTTGTGCTGCGTGCGGGCGTGGGGGAATAAATTGCAACCAGGGTAGGGGAGTTCATTTTTAGGGGCGGCTCTGAAAAGAGCCTTTTTTTTTGGTAGGTGCTTCTAGTGAAACACCTTTTCAGTTTTTATTTGATTTTGTGTTTCCGTGTGCTCACAATGTTACAGTAAACTCTTCACTGCATCTTGTAGACAGGCTAACAAAACAGCATTACCAATGGGCGACAACGAAATGCCATTTGCTTAGAAAAACTCAGCATTTCCACAACTAATGAGAACATCCCACGAGCGGACAAAAAAGTATACATGCTTCTGTTGATGAGACTCCTTCCAACCTCTGGCTTGGAACAACTTCCAGGAGCATTGTCCCATACTCTTCTTGATGTTATGGATGAGAAAAGCACATTGGCAGTAGGAAAAAGCCTCTTCACTACATTCAACAACTTCTTCAGTCGATGGACCAAACCTAAACAAGCCACGTAACCCATATGCATACCGCCGTAGTGCATGCCGATAACATCGACAGTAGCAAAAGTGGCCAGGTCACAGCAAAGTGCATGCATATCGGCGTGACTGTAGTTATAGATACATAGATAGTGCACCACAATGCGTCCACTCCTTCCAAACCGAAATTGCCATCAAAGTGTCTTTCCTGGACATACTTTTTTTTTTTTTTTTTTTTAAGTTTTATTGATTTTATTCCAAACAAACATACAACCAAACTTGCAGTACATATTCCTATGTTTCAAATTGTGTACAACTCAATGTCTACTGCGTCTCCCAATCTCTCCCCCCTTTTCGAGCCTACTCTGCTTCACGATCTGCTATTTCATCTTGCTGAGGGGTTCCCTCTTCTGCATTTTTTTTTTTACTGGGTCCTGGTCACTCGACCAGTCCTGAGTGGGCCCAAACAGTGTGCTTATTAAATGTTTCCAGGCCACCAGAGTTTCTGCTTCTTCCTCCCCTCCAGTATTGCTAGCTTCCTGCCATACTGTAGTTTCAGCTTCTGCCCATTTCTGAAGGTCTATCCACCATACTTCTATCCTTGGTCTCTGGCATGCCTTCCATCCCTCCCATGGCTATTCTACGCTTTGCGTGTATATATGCTATATCCTTTAATTTACTTACATGCTTAAGTTTCCTTGGTTTGGGGAACCCTCCTATCAGACATGCCCCATGCTATTTCAACGGTTATCTTAATCCCTTTTTCTTTCAATCTGTGGGCTACTTCCCCCCAAAATTTCACAATTTCTGGCCATGCCCAGAACATATGCATCATACCGGCGTTTTCATCGCCGCATTTGGGGCATGTTTGTCGTTCTGCGTTTTTAAATTTAGCTATCACCTGCGGTGTCATATAAGCTCTATGGGTAATATACAGTTGTATCTGCTGCAGTCTCGCGTTCCTTGACACTTTTTTATGGTACCCTTGGGCCCGCTCCCACATCCCATCACTCATTGGGGCACCTACCTTCTCCTCGCAGTCCTGTCTCCGTTGTACCACTTCCTTCCCCACTTTGGACATCATCAACTCATATATCCTGGATATCTCGTGCCCTCCTTCTGCTATATCGTATATCATTTCTATGGCAGTATCTGGTTGCTCCTCTAATACTATTTCGGACCATGTCTCTTTAATCCGCCGCTCTATCCTATGATATGTAATATATTGTCCCTTATGCAACCCCGTTTCTTCCACCACCGTCCCAAATTCCTTTATCCCCCTTTCTTGCCATATATCTCCCACTGTTTCTATCCCTACCGGTTCCCAGTGCTTCCTGATCATCTTCATTAATTGGCCTTCTTTTCCCGTCAATGCGACAAGTGGCACTCGAGGGGAACACGGGGATGGGTTCTCCATTATCTGGCAAGCCGTATGCCATATGTTCCATCCCAGTGTCATCATCTCTGGGCGCCCTTTCATATCTGATTTGGGTAACCATATCATTTCTTTCAGGAAGTATGGGGCGCAATCCAGTCTGAACAACCTAGATTCTGGGGTTGGGTCTTCCGATTACCATTTTGCTACATATTGTAGTTGGCTCGCTAAATAGTAGATCTTGAAATCTGGCAGCTTTATACCCCCTTTATCATACACATTTTATAACTTCCAAAGGGCAATTCTGTTCCTCGTCCCATGCCAGAGGAAGTCCCTACATATGCTATGCATCCGAGCGAAAAAGCGCCCGGTATCAGATATGGTATATTCCCGGAGTAATGCAGTAATCTCAGCAGAACTACCATTTTCAGCATCGCCCCTCTTCCCATCATCGCCAAGCGGAGCTTTGCCCAGAACTTCATGCTGTTTTCGATGCTCTTGACCGCTTTCTCAGTATTATGCTGGTGTTCCGCCTCCACTGTGAGATAAATGTCTACCCCAAGATATCTGAACGTACTGACCTCCCATGGTATTTGTAGAACTGGTAATTGATCTCTCGGGATCCCTACATACCTGCCCAGCGGAAATGTACATGATTTTTTGGGGTTCACTACTATGCCAGATAGCGACGCAAATCGCTCCATCACTTCCAGAACATATTGAAGGTTTTCTTCGGGATATCTTAAATACAACAGCATATCGTCAGCATACAAGGAGACTAAGCGCGGCACCCCTTTTACATTAATCCCTATTATGTCATATTGTTGCCTTCGATATATATCGCCAGGGGCTTTAGTGCTAAGATATACAGCATAGGGGACCATGGGCATCCCTGTCTAGTCCCCCTTCTGAGTTGCCACCTCTCCGATATTATTGCTCCTGTTTTTACCCTGGCCAGCGGTGCGCTATATAGCAGCTTGACCCATTTAAGATACCCAGGCCCTATCCCATAATTGGACAGGGCTGCCATCAGCTAAGGCCATTTGACAGTCGAAGGCCTTGATTGCATACAGCAATACAATTGCAATTTCGCTTGCCTCCCCTTTTGTATGTTCTATAACTCGATGCAGTCGTCTAAGATTATTGGATATGTTCCTGCTTGGGACATTTCCAGTCTGATCGGGGTGTATTAGTTTGTTAATGATCCTTCTCATTCTGTTTGCCAGAACCGCCGTGAGCATCTTGCTATCTTGATTAAGCATTGACAGCGGTCTGAAAGATCTGCAGTCCTTGCCAGGCTGATTAGGTTTAGGGAGCGGTATGATAATCGCCTCTTTCAGCGACTCTGGCAACCTTCCTGTTTCGCATGCCTCATTTAGCATTGCTAAAAGCGGGGGGAAGCACCTCATTTTTATACATTTTATAGAATTTACTAGGGAATCCATCGGCTCCCGGAGTCTTGCAGGTGGGTAGCTGCACTACCACCTCTTCTAGTTCCTCCAGGGTAATCGGGGCGTCTAAATCCTCACGCTCCTCCGCGCTGATTCGTGGCATGTCTATGTCCTCCAGCGTTTCCCTTATTTTCCTGTAGTCGCTTCCCCCCGCATCCCCATACAATTGTTGATAGTACTCTAGGAATTCACGATTCACGCCCTCTTGAGTGTCCTCTATACACCCATCCTCTTTCATCACTATTCTAATTGTAGATCTGGGGGCCTTGCTTTTATATAACCAAGCCAACACCCTCCCTGGTTTGTCTCCTCCCGCATGTTGTCTTTCTACGTACTTTTTATAGTTTAGATTGAACAGTCTCTCCCAGTGTCCCGCACATATCTGTTGCAGTATTGGTATGGCTTCAGTATCATCCTTGGTGTTACCCTCTCTGTGCAGCGCTGTTTCTAGCTCTTTTTACTCTTCCTGTAGTTCTCTTAATATCCCTCCTTGTAGTCCCTTGGACATAGCTATAGCCATCCCTCTCACTACCACTTTAAAGGCTTCCCACAGCGTACCAGCTGACTCAACACTGCCAGTATTGGTCTCAAAGTATCTTGTTATTTCTTCTCTCAGGTCCTCCCTGAACATTGTATCTTTTAGTGCCTCAGGTCTGAGGCAGGTATCCTTGCTCTCGGGGGTCGGTATTGCCATATTAGGGCCAGTGGCGAGTGGTCTGATAAGACCCTCGCTTTGTATTCTGTCTGTACTATTTCTACCATTAACTCCTGTGTGGCAAACATATAATCTGGCCTAGTGTGCAATTTTTGTGGGGCGGAATCATGTGAATACTGTCTGTCCTGCAGGTGGCGCAGCCTCCATGCGTCCCCGAACCCAAGGTCCGTCAGCAATATCTGCAACGCCCTGGCAGCCGGGTATGGGTCTGTCTATTTTGTTATCTGATCTATCTACTTTTGGGTTTAGTGTACAGTTAAAGTCACCTCCCCAGATCACTGCCCCCCCAAATACATGCACATTTTGTTTTACAGGGTCATAAATATGCCACATGTCCTGGTTCGGGGGAAATATTTCTTTATTTTCCACCAACCCCCTTATTGCACACATCCTCCCATCTGCTTCCACTGTGGACTGTAGTAACTGGAAGGGGACATGCGGTGCTACCCAGGTGATCACCCCTAGCGTAAGCTGGATATGTTGCACTGACAACAGTCCCTTTCCATTTCTTCCCGATCACCTCCAATCTTTCTTTTGTGAGGTGCGTCTCTTGTGTCAGGGCTCTGTCTATTTTCTGTCTACGCAGATACATCATAACCTTATTCCTTCTTAGATAGCTGTTGAGCCCTCCAGCTGTTGAGCCCTCTCACATTCCAAGTGATTACATTAAGGTCCCCCATGATTCAGTCATTTCCCGCTCCTCCCTTTGCAGGTCTCCAGGTCTTATTTGGAGGCCATCGCTCGTGCTTGTAGGCTCGTTCCCCCATTTCAAACTGTCCCTCCCCTGTAACTTGGCTTCTATTTCCAACCTATAACACTTCAACTCCCCCAACAATTCCCTCAACTCTCCCCTCCCCCGCTATCCGTTCCCAACTGTTGCCCAGCTCCATCTCTGGATCTCAGGCGATCCCGCATTTAGTCCTTTCTCGGCTTGCCGGTACTAGGAACTCAGCAGGGCGGTTACCACTCTATCGGTAGCCTATCTAAACTATTGGGGTGTGAAAGTGGTTTCACTTGTTCCTGCGTTGTGCTCATTGTGTTGGACGTACTAATCTCTTCATGTTGGGCCTAGAATGCTCTGTTACTTCTGTGTATGCTCTATCTTATAATCTAGTCCCATTGTCTCAGGTCATACAGCACCTCGGTTCCCGGGTCTGCTGCTTCACTTCTCTAGTCCAGTCTCCGTCTGCTGGTCCGTCTCATCTAGACAGCTCTGTCCATCCAGCCACTCTGTTGCTTCCTCTGGTGTTGCGAAGAAAAGGGCCCTATTCTTGTGGAGCACTTTCAGCCTTGCTGGGTACATCAGCATGTACCTGTAAGCCAGCATCTCGTAGCCTCTTCTTCACCATCCCAAAGTTCAGCCATTTCCTCTGTACCTGGAGCGTAGTCTGGGTATGCCGTGATGGATGCCGTCGCCCTGCGTATTGTGCCCCCTTTGCAGAAGAATTCAAGGATCTTCTCCCTATCTCGATAGTTCAGAATTTTGGCAATTATCGGTCTCGGTGGGGCTCCAGGTGGTGGTCTTCTGGTGAGAGCCCTGTGTGCTCTCTCCACTGCGAAACCTTGAGTGAGTGCTCCTACCTGTATCTCCTGCAGCATTGTCTCTATGTATTCCGAAGGGTTTGGGCCTTCCTCGCCTTCCGGCAGCCCAACAATGCGTATATTATTTCTGCAGGCCCGCCCTTCGGCTTCCTCAGCTCTGCTCTCCAGATTGCACACTTGCTGTCGCAGAATATGAATCTCCGAGGCGTGCGATTTACAGGCCCCTGTGTTGGAGCTTACTGCTTTTTCCAAATCGCCAGTGCGTTCTGCCACCGTTTTAACATCCTGTCGCAGGATGTTCACGTCCTCTTGCACCGCTCCAATTTTGAGGTATAGTGATGTTTTGAGGTCCGCCATGGCTGCCTCAAGCTTAGTTTCCCAGGCCACCTTCAGGTCTGCAATCGCATCTAGGATTTGCTGATCGCTTCTCTCTGGCACAGTGTCCCGTTGTGTGTTTCTGTCTTTCTTCCTGGCCCCTTCCATTGCTTGGGGTGTCTTGGTAAAGTCCTCCATCATTGCTTGTTTCCCTTTTGATTTTGGCAGTTTAGAGGCCATCCTAGCACCCCTCAATGCCTTAGTCCGTCGCCAAGGGTTAGTTTACTATTTTGGGCTAGTTCGGCCCACTTGTGCGCCGGCAGGGATCTCTTTTGATTGGTAATTGCCAGTTTCTCCTCCTCCACGTGTTTTCAGCGTGACCCGGTGCTTCCCCAGGGCGTGTGGAGCGCAGGTGTGCGTGGTGATTGTGATCCAGCGCTTTACCTTCTGTTTTCCAGTACTTTCTACACCATCAGGTGCCCTGGCAGCTACCCCCTTATTGTTCCTCCTGTTTTTGTTTACCTCTTCGGTTGGCCTTGTGCAATCCTTTTGAGCCTATACCCCATTTGCCCAATCACACCAATAATGGGCTGGCCTGCTTCTTTGTCTGTGTCTCCTGAGCCTGTGTTAGGCTCCAAAACTCTGGCACGCTCCGGTTTGAATTGCGTGTGCCTCCTCCTGCAACCCCTATTGTGTCAGCCAGCCTGAAGGAGCGTGTTCGAGTTCTTGTGCTGCCGTTTAACTGGTGGGATTTAGTTTTTCAGGGCTCGTCTGCCCTGGCTCTGTCCCTGCGCGAGAGTGTCGAAACTCTCCTGTTCTTCTCCGGGCTAAACTGCCCATGTTCCGCGCTCTGCTTTCCTTGCGGGCCCGCAGCTTCGTGCTGTGCCTCGCTTCCCCTAGGGCTAGCATTGGTTCCTCCGTGTTTCTCTCAGAGTGTCATGCCTTTTGTGTCTAAGCGCTCACTGCGGGGTGATCCCGCGTCATGCGGCGGTTGCTCCTCCGCTCCTGCCAGTCCCGATCGGCCTCATACGGGGCCCCTTGACATCGCATAAGCGTCCGCTGCTGCTCGCAGCTCCAGCTTGCGTGTTGTGGATTCGCGCAGGGGGCTAGGCACCTACCGCATTTAGGTGCTCCCCGCCCAACATCAGGTCATTTAGCCGTTGCGCTGAGTCCTCCGTTCCTCCAGTCGTGAGGGGGGCACTCTCCCAGTCCTTCAGCAGGTCCCACGGCACTGGTCCCATTTCCTTTGTTCCATTGCAGTGGCCATTTTCTCACGACATTCGCAAGCGCCCGCACCCAAACTTTGTCTTTAGCTGCCGTTTCTGCACACGTTTTAAATCCTTTGTCAGACATCATACGCTGTTTATCTTCTTACGGCTGTATGTCAGTTTTGGCACCATATCAGTGAATGTTGTGTTGTCACGTTCCAGGATTCTTTCGGATCTTCAGGAGCTGCAGTGAATCCCAGCTTATCACATGGCTGGCTAGCCACACCCCCTTCCTGGGCATACTTGTGCAGATCTAGCACAAACGCATCACCCAAAATCAACACACAAGTTTTGCAATGTCAGCCAGGCTCACTACGCAGAGTAATGTACAACAGTATGACCGCCCCTTCCTGTGAAGCACACCCACATTACCTGAGTGGATAATCCCCACAGTCCCATTCCCATTCCCATTGACCAGCATGGAAAGAAGCGCAGAATGTGGCACGTGCGCTTCCCAAAGTGCTGCGGGGGCCGTGCCCCACTAAAGCAGGAGCAGTCTTCCCTTTACACTATTTTTTCTCCACCACTACCACATTGGGTACGGGTAAATAGTGTCACACGCATCCACCAATGTCATCCAAGACGTTAGCATCTAACACTGGCAGTTCTGCACAACACTTCATATGTACCGTTGCAAATTCAGCCTGCAAGTGTCCTGTCATTCGAAAGCACGTCCAGTAGAAAGTTCAATAAAAGATTGCAAGATTTGTGCATCCACATGAGCACCCATCACCACAAAATGGAGGTATGAAAACTTTTTCTGCAGTATGTTTACAACTGTGTTATAAGTGTCTCTGCGCACGGTATCCGGCAGTGAGCGTCCATTATGTTCTTTAACAGCATACTGTTTTTTTCCCCATCCCCTACCATCAAATGGCACTTCAATGGTATGTGCTTGCAACGTTTTCATTTACCCACATCATACATTGTAATAGCGAAACAGGAATGGTCTGCTTTCCTTCCTCCAATGCTACCTACCAATTGTTTTCCCCACTAACTCATCTTCTACATAAATCGTAAAAAATATGCCACCAAAAGCAGCAGTGAATCTACCTTACCAACTTAAGGCAAGGTCCCAAAAGGTCAGTGTCTGCATAGCTGTGCTTCTGTCTAGCCTGGACTATTGAAACCGGCTCAAAATCTGGCCGCTTCTACTCTCTAAGCACAAACAAAGAGGTGATGGCTGGAAGGTTTAGACTGAATCTTAACCACTGGCATTGCTCGGGGCAACCCTCCAGACCATCGTTCTTCGCCTGCCAAGCCATTACAGAAGGGGAAAGACCATATGCAAATCAGGCTTGGCCCCACCCCAAAAGGGGAAGTCCAGCCCGAACTGCTAGGTCACATCCCTTCTGCACGAGACCACAAGCATCCCCAAACATGTTTCACCCTTGTTGGGGCTCATCAGTGAGGAGTAGCTTGGGTCTCTAGGCCCAGCAGGCACGGGACCCACGACTTTGCCATGCACCCAATAGTCTAAGCCTTGCCCACACCCACCGCAACGTGATGCCCGTATGCATGGCAACATGCGCCCAAGTACCACACTCCACATACGTACCACAGCCATCGCCAGTGCTACCCAACCACTGCACCGTAATACAGCTATGCATGGAAACGTGCAACAGTTAGCGGAATCTACAACCCTAACATAGCCTCCGGCACCCATACCCACTGTCATGCACATAGTATAGCTCCCAGCACTCTATTCAGTACACAAAAGCAGTACCTAATACGGCAGTACAGTAGTCAGCACTCCGCGCAATGGACACTACGCAATCCTAGGCGATATGCAGTTTAACCCGTATACACTTCTATGCATACAATATTGAAGAACTGCGCACACTGCAGTATCCATGCACGTAGAAGATGCACTTCAACCCTACCCTCTTCTACACAGACAGTATTCCAACACCGCACTCAGTGCACACACTGCAGAGCTGTTCACTCCATAAGCTGCAGCCATGGAGTAAACAGGGTTAGATGTGCTAAGAAGCTCCACACCCATGGAATCAACAATGTAACCAATGCTGAGGAACCACACACAGAGAAGGCAACAATGGCAAACCTAATTGCAACCATGGCACATAGTTGTCTGTGCAAGGCCTCCATCCGTGCAGCGAATGGCCAACGGGCTTACCACATGCAACACACGGGAATACAATGTACATATCATGTGCGATGCACTATCCTGCTGCAACTGAGCTCCCACCAGTCAATGCAAAGAGGTGTCCGCAGCAGCTATCGTGCAGTAACAGAGTTTGCCTGCATTCAGCACACACGGTAGTCGCCTGTGCAGAGACCTGCAAATTGGTGCTGTAGGCACGGATAATGCAGGCACATCAACGTCTTCTTTCACCTATTGACATATCTCATATGCACCACTTCTCAGTCTCCCATCCTTTCCATCCCTTCTTCCCACCACCACATGCCGTACTTTATTTAGTGCACAAAGGCAGTACCTCAAAGTGCAGTACAGTAGGCAGCACTCCACACAATGGACAGTACGCAATCCTATGGAATATGCCGTTCACCCCTATCCACACACTATTTTAATATGGCACCCACTGCAATATCCATGCACATAGAAGATGCACTTCAACCCTACCCTCTTCTATGCTGACAGTATGACAGCACTGCACTCAGTGCACTCACTGCAGACCTGCTCACTCCAGTAGCTGCAGCCATGGAGTAAACACTGTAGGATGTGCTAATAAGCACCATACACATGGAAATGGAATGAACAATGTATGCAATGCTGACGAACCACACACAGAAGGCAACAATGTGAAACCTAATTGCAACCACTGCACATAGTTGTCGGTGCAAGACCTCCATCCGTGCATGGAATGGGCTACGGGCTTACCACACGCAACACACCGGAGTACACGCTATTTTACAATGTGCATGTCATGTGCAATACACTCCCCTTCTGCAAATGAGCTCCCACCAGTCACCACGGAACGAGGTCTCCGCACCAGCTATCTTGTCGTAACGAAGCCTGCCTGCATGCAGCACACATGGTAATTGGCTGTGCAGAGACCCGCGTATTGGCGCTGTACGCATGGATACTGCAGCCACATCAACGTCTTCGTCCACCTAGTGACATATCTCAGGTGATTCACTTCTTACCCCCCCCCCACCCTTTCCATCCTTTCTTCCCTTCACCACATGGCGTAATATATGTTTTGCAATGCACTCCCCGTCTGCAATTCAGCTACCACCATTCAGCACGGTAAGAGGTCGTGGCACGACCTATCGTGCCCTAACGAAGGTTGCCAGCATTCACCACACATGGTAGTCGCCTGTGCAGTGACCGGCGAATTGGCGAAGTACCCACGGATACTGCAGGCACATGACCGTCTTCGTCCACCTAATAATCACATCTCGGATTAACTACTTCTCTCTCTCCCACCCTTTCCATCCCCTCTTCCCACCACCGCCACATGGCATACATTCTGGTGGTTGTCAGTCCCTTTCAGCACTGCACTGTCCTCCGATACACCCAAAAACTTTGATGCACAGCACGCTTCCCTCCAGCCAACCACCGGCCGCGTCCAAAGTTCGCCGAAAGCATGGTGTACTGCAAGCCAATGAGCCTTCGGTCCGCGCAGCGGACAGGGAAATGGGTCAGCGGAGCGGAGCCACATATCACTAACTTTTTGAAACGTACATTTCAGATCATTGCAACAAAAGTACTGGTCGGATTTCCACCTAACACACAAAAGCATGCTTTCTGACCCAAGCCCCCGCTCCTGCCGCAAATTTGGTGCAAATCCGTCCAGCCGCTCGGACTGTAGCCGTGCGCAAAGTTTTCACCCATTCAGTCGATTGAAAAAAAATACTTTTTGGGTCTCCCCCCTATAACTCAAGCCCCCCCCCCCCCCTGCACGAAACCTCACCAAACTTGTCGAAAAAATTCAGAGCGGACCATATACTTTTTTAGCAAAATTTGGTCACGAGTATTCCTCCAGGTGGAGCGAAGTTATAAGCCGCCGAAAAAGTGGTCTTCCTATGGGTTTAGCAACTTAACCATAACTAAACGGCCGCTACTGCGGGCCGTGTAATATGACATGCATTACTTACCGTAAAATCATTTCTGATGGTTGTATCTGCTTAGATTCACATGCTCTGCATATAGTCCAACATCCAGTGGTCACCGCAGAGTATTGCATCTTCTTTTTTTCGAAAGTCGAAAAGGGGACGTTGACATAGGCGTGTCTGTAACACTATCCTATAGTGACGTGTAGTGTACCCAAAATCCCTCACGCGTCGAGGTCCCTCAGATTGTTTTTACCGCCCAGAATACTCGTCGCCTTAAGCCGAGCTCGTAAGAGACATTGCCATTGACTCGGCCCTTGTGCTGCGGAAACGGCTGGCCGTTCCTTAGTCCAGGGCATACTCCTTAAAAGGCATGCATGGCTTAAGAACTCAGGGTTCAAGCCAGAGCCCCAGGCGTCCCTCATTAACAAACCCCTGGAGGACTCCAACTTGTTTGGGAAGGCGGTTGATGACGCCCTGGAAACAGCAAAGGAGGAGCATGAAACCTTGAAAACCCTGGACCAGATCACGCGACCCCCCAATAAGCGCGGATATGGCAATAGGCGCTTTTTTTCGGTTTGTTTGTCCCTGAAAATATATGTCCCACTTGTTTTTTTTTGTTTTTTTTAACACCCTCATAAACTGGCGCACCACTTATTCTCATCTTTGTGGTATTGTACAGGTACCCTTTGAGGAAATAGCTCTGCACTTGAAGGAGAAATTACTTACCAGTAATGTTCTTTCTATGGATTCTTCTCCCACAGATTACTCATCTTGATAGATCATCCCCTCAGCGCTTGCAGTTCGGAAAATTCGACAGGGGGTGTAGTATGGTTCAACGTCATCTTCTTGACTGCTGAATGCCTGGAAAGGGCCAGTCCACAACCCTGGAGGCGACGTCAGTAGTACATATATGTCACTATGCCCCTATATCCCAGTTTCCCACTTTTTTCCCTGTGCTCAGCAGCTGAGGGAGGAATTCTCAGACACTGAATAAAAAAAACAAGTAAGAGAACTACTCAAACTCTCCTTTACATGTTTCATCTTTTTATTTTTTATGATTAACAGGCATTTGAGACAAGGTCCAAACAAACCAATCAGGATCTCTGCTTATTTATGATTTTCCTTTTTACAAGAATGCACAAAGCATCAACCTTTCCTCCAAGATTCATCCCACAAGAAGAAGTAAAACTCACTCAGAGTGCTGCAAGCCAAATAGGCTTTCATACCGTGGTAGGCAGGTAGGGCGATGAGGAATCTGTGGGAGAAGAATCTATCGAATAAACATTACTGGTAAGTGATTTCGCCTTCAATGGATTGCACTCTCCCACAGACTCCTTATTTCTCACAGCAGTACCAATTTACAGTGGTGGAATGAAAGCTTATGATTATAATCTTTGGAAAATGTGTGGAGGGAAGAGGGAAGACCAACTTGCTGCCTGACAGATCCCTCTAACAGGCACTCCACTCCCTCTGCTTTTTCGTAACATCCTGCAATGCACAAAATTATCCAACAATATATGGTCTGTTTCGTTACCGCTTGTCCCATCCTGGATTGGGAAAAGCGACAAACTAATCATCTCGCCAACCAAAAGTCTATGGAGTCTCGCTTTCTCCGGGTATGGAAGAGGCAGAGGATAAAATACTGCTAATTCCACACACTGGGAAATTTGGAAATCTGAAACCACTTTCAGTAAGATTTCTGGAAAGCCTTTTATAGAAACGTCCGCTTTGAAAGAAAAAAGGCTGCTTACACAAAAGCACCTGAAGCAGATGTGATGGCCACCAGGAAGGCCATCTTTAGAGTGTGCAGCCTGATAGACGCAGAATGCAAAGGCTCTAGCTGAGCTGCCATCAAGAAAGTAAGAACCAGATTCAGATTCTAAGATGGGACCAAAAAGGGCATTGCAGGAAACATATTTACAAGGCCCTTCAAAAATTGGGCCATTACTGCAATAGAGAAAAAGGAACTTTGTTCTGGAATCTCTTAAACAAAGAGAAGGCTACCAAATAGCCTTTTGTCTGTGCATATTTGTAACCCCAAAGAATACATTCTATTACAGTGGAAATGGGGTCCTCCCCTCGGTCCCTACAGCATGCCTCATACCTTCATCTGCATGCATAAAGAGACCTGGTGTAAGGCCTGCATGCAGCCAGCAGCACCTCTGGAACACGTCCTCAGTCCTCATATATCAGCCTCTCAGGAGCCACTCATACAGATTGAGAGACCCTAGTTTCGGGTGGAGCAATCGACCTTGTGACTGGGACAGGAGGTCCAGCCTCTGAGGAAACCGGCAAGACGAGCAGACAGCCAACTCCAGAATGTCAGGGTACCACATCCTCCTCACCCAATCCGGCACAATCAAGATCACAGAGGCCCAGAAACTCCTCAATCTCCTGAAAATCCACAGGATGACTGGAATCAAAGGAAAGGCACAGTGAAAGTCGAAGACCCACTCCACCAGAAATGTTTCTCCCAAAGCTCCCCTCTGTGGATATTCCCTCGAGCAAAACTGCTTACATTTTGCATTGTCTTTTGTGTTCCCCAGAAGAAGAAGATCTCTGCAATTACCTCTGGGCATATCGCACATTCATGGGAGACCGTGGTCTTCCTTCTCAGAGTGTCTGCCAACCCGTTCTCCATGTCTGCCAGATGGGCTGCCGAGGTGAAGATCCTTTTCTCCAGAAGCCAAAATCACAGCTACATAGCCTCCCTGCACAGGGGCAGTGACCGAACACCCACACTATGTTGTCTGCCAGAATCAGGAAATTTCTTTCCTTGAGGGATGGTGCAAAAGCAGTTGGGGCTTATATGATCACTCACAGTGAGCACCCCAGACCTTCAGGGAGACGTCCGTGATCACTTGCGCATCTGGTGAAGGTGGCCAAAAGGGTTCCCCATCATCATTCTCTCTCTGTCGGCTCACCAAGATAGGTCCCTGTCCCTGGCCACTGCGCTCGATATTCAGAGGACATCTGACAGTTTGCCCATAAACAGCGACCACCGACCCCTCTGGCGCAATTGAAGGGATCACATCCACAGCCTGGCCTCAGGCACTAGAAAATGAAAGTGGTGTAAGAAACCCGAGGTTCACTCAAGCAGACCTCGGAAAGCAGTTATTCAGGTGGCCTGGGAAGGCCCGACACCCTTAGAGCCCAACCCTAGGAACGGTTGAGCAAGAGAGGGTCACCTGGAGAGGGGAGTCTGGGGTTATGCACGGGGAAGTACCTCAGGCGAGATGCAGTACTGTACCACGGAAGAAGAGGACGAAGTCCCTGAGATGATCTTTGGTTATTCGACCTCTACCTCCCTTTCACTCAAAGAAGCTCCCGTAATAAAATCCCACCACCCCCACAACTCATGATAAAACAACTAGGAACCCTGTTACCCTAAAAAACCACAAGTCCCAGAGTCCTTATCTTCCTGTTCTCCATCCGAATATTCCCAGTCATTCTTCACGTCCCTTTGATTATTCTTTCCCGAAACCCCAGTATACTGCATTAACACACTACCATTCTCAAAATTCCCCTTATTCAGGTCACAACAAGAACTCTGACCATTCCCGTTTGTTTCACAAACCCCACCAATCTCACCCTTCCGAAAACACCCTTTTTCCATTCTACCCTATAGGATACTCCAAAATCCTACCACCTGCTTTTTCCAACACAAACACTTGCTTGCAGAGTAACCGACAAGGGGCTAATGTTAAAACTGTTTACCTGACATGTCCCGAAACAAGGGCCAGGCAGAGTCAGGCAATTAACCAGAATAGCACACACCTGACGCCCTTTCTCCTCCCCACAAAGATAAAAGGTGGAGGACAAGGGCACATGACGAGCAAGGCAGACAGCACGACTCGAGAGCTAACTCAGCACGGCAGTTCAAGAGGAGGAGAAAGACGCTGCATAACGAGGGGGTGACGAGGAGAGAATCGACCTTGCCCCTTCCAACCAAGTCCCGTGAAGCCTCCACAGAAGGAATCAGAAGACTGTAAATAATAGACAGCGTGTGTTGCAGCAGATGTCAACGGTACACAAGACCCTCCTCGGCCGATAACCAAGCCGGGGAGAGACGCTGGTCTCCGTGGTACCAACCTTGACTCAAAGGACAAGAAAGCCAAGCGGTTCATCACAGCCGGTGAGTCGAGGGGAGAGTCAATAAGAAACTGAACTGTGTTGAATGAAAAGTAGCAAGCAGCTAATTTGAACTTTCAAAGTTTTAAAGGACTATTGAGAAAAGAGGGGGGAAAAACAGCAACAGAGGAGTCCGGCACCACGTTGGAGCTCGCGCAGGAAACTCTGGGCGATTTCCCAATGATAGAGACTACATAACTAGAAGGCCATGGGAAAAGGTGAGAAGAGGTTAAAGCAGTCCTGCAGGGGGTCTTGTAAAATCCTCTGTACCGTCGAAAGTCTTTGACCGACAGAGGATTGTGAAAGAAATGGAAATGAATCCCGCTTAGTGAAATGAGCGCTTGGACAGTGGGTTGCAAAGGTTGGCAATAGTGAAGCCGGCGGAGGGATGCTAACGAGAAGGGGAGAAGTCTAAAGTTCCATAGTGAACGGTTGGTAAAAGTTGGCAAGAGTGAACCCAGCAGAGGGAAGCCGACACAAAGGGTCGAAGCCGGAAGAACTATTTAAAAAGACATTAAGACTTGTGAATGTAAGAAGTATTGGAAGACCAGGGGAAGTGAATTGTCTCCCTTGTCAAGTGGGTACGAGCCCAGTCGAGGGAGATCCAGGGGTGAAAAGCCTTCAACCAAAGTCCGTTTGGAAAGGAACTCTTTCTTTGTTTGTTTGTTGTTGAATACACCAGGCCCTCGAAGGCAAGACACTTTTTATTGAAAAGAGACACCCATCGAAGAACCCGATAGCTGGAACGGAACTGTCGGCTCGTGCTAGGAAAGCATGAGCGTGTGCTGTGCTCCAAGGTCCCACCTTGTCCCGTGCTGAAAACGTGGGAAGGGAGACCCCTGGCAACCACATCCTGACTTATTATTTGTGAACACTTTCTTTTTTGAAAACTCTATGCCACACTCTTTCTGTAATTACTTGTAAGGATTTGGCAATCGTTTTTTTTAGTATAGGCCTTTTTACTTTGACAAAACGCCACAAGGACTGCCTTATCTTTTTTATTTGATGGTCGAAGCTTGCTCCAATCTTAGAATTAGGGAAGGCGTTTTTCCACCCTGCATTTACAGTTTAATAAACACCCTTGAACTGTGATCACTCGTGTCTGTCTTTACTGTTGCCACCATGAGTTTGTTACAGAAGTCATGAGGCCCAAAAGGCGGAGGAAAGAGGATGTTGGAAAAGTGTGACCATCTGGCTGGTCACTTCTGGAAGTTCAGGGAAAAGCCCAATCTTTGAAACAGGGAGCAGGTATCCTCAGGATGCCTCAAAACCTACTCTGGGTACCATCCCCAGTTCAACATGTTGTCCAAGTAAGGGAATATGTGGATGTCGGATATCTGAGGTGTGCTGCCACGACCACCATCAGCTTGGTGAAAATTCTGTGAGTGGAGGTCAGGTCAAAGGGGAGCAACTTTTAACTGATAATGACTCCCCAAATGTCAAAACTCAGGAATCGCCTGTCCTTCCGATGGATCGGCATGTGAAAATAGGCATCCTCAATGTCCGGCAAATCCAACCAGTCCTCGAGTTGCAGAGCATGTAGAATCTCCTTCAGCGTCACCATCCTGAACTTGTTCAAGGCCCTGAGGTCCAAGATGGGATGGAGTCCTCCCCCTTTCTTTGGCCTCAGCAAGTACCAGCCCGAACCTCTCTCATCGGCTGGCACGTCCTCCACTGCACCCTTCATTTGAAAGGTTTTAAGCTCTTCCTGGAGGTTCGGCTCTAGCTGCTAGGAAGGGGTGTAGGTCTGTCGAATGGCCTTTTGAGGAAAGGGAGGCAATATCTAAACTCGACCAACTGAAGAACACGTGCATCAGAAGTTATTTCCATCCACCTGTCCCAGTGCCTGGAGACTCTTCCTCCACCCACAGAGGTGTGTGGAGAGAACTCAAAGAGACTTTGCGGGTGCCGCTGCCAAAGGTGATGCAGATTGGCCCTTTGAGGCTTCTCACAGCAGGGCGTGAGAACCATCTCTGGTCCTGCTTGGCCTGGGAAACCTGAGACTTCCTTACGAAAGGGGTATAGTGCTTGCAGCCTCTAGAGCCAAACAAAAAAGATTGTTTGGTGGGCTGCTGAACTGCCAGCCCCAACGTTTTTGCAGTGAGTTTTGACTCTTTGAAATGTTCGAGACATCGACCCTCGGTCCGAAGAGGTGCTCAACATCGAAAGTTATATCTAGTAGTCTGTGCGGCACATTCAGGAGAACCACGTCCCTCTAAGGAACGATGCCCTCTGGAGCACTGTAATTGTTCCCATCGATCGGCTGATGCAATTTGCAGGATTGAGACCCACCTGGAGGGCTTGATACACCACTCCTTTGCCGCTGTTGATTATGTCTATGAACCCATCTCTCACCTCACCTCCTAGGAGGTGTCCTCCACAGAATGGGGGAATATTTAGTAAAAGCGCAGACAGCATTAATGGCCTTTGGCGCCATACTCCTTGATGTGAAGACTTTTTTTCACTAAGGTGTCAGTCTTTTTTGACTCCATGTCCGTCAGGAAGTTTGATGTCAACGTCGCCGGCCTCAAGTCCACTGTGGAGGCCTGTACCACCAGTCCTTCGGGTGTCGTATGCGTCGCAAGAAATGGTAAATTGCCCCTTGCCGGTTCATACTTTTTTGTAAGGTCGGCTCGACCACCGGCATCGATCATGGACGCTGCCATAAAGCGGTGATCGGGTTCGATATGGCTGCTTTGAAGGGTAGAGCTCTCTCGGAGTATGGACCCTTTTCCAAGATGTCCGTTCACTTGTACAAAAGCGTTGAGTTAAGTCTGGTCTGCTATGAAACTAGGCTATTGGTGCAAATCTGTGCCTGCCATTTGCCCCATACTGAAATGGATAGGATACCCTCTTCATCGAAGATGGTTCTCATAGATTCAAAGAACCCAGACCTCGACTCCAGCTTCTAACCTTTACCCATCATTGGGGGAGCTAGGCGCCGCTGCCTCAAGGGGTATTGGCACTGGGGCTGCCTTGAATGGAGTCAACGTCGAGCTCGAGGAAGTGAGACCAGACTTCCACACCTTGGTGCTGCAACCTCTGGGCGTAACTGGTGCTAGCGCTGCCTGTGGCGTAGAGACCAAAACTGTACCTGGCATGGCTTTCTGGAAGATTTGGAGAATTGGTTGCTTAAACTCCTCTCACTTCTCCAACAGGGGCTGCTTTAGGTGGGTACGACATACCCCTTTCTCCCGAAGAGCTGGAATCACGTATATACTTGCACTTACTTTTCCTTTTGTAGGAGGAGAAAGATGAAGAGTGGTAGGATTTGGTGTGAGGGCCGGTACTCTTAATTATTTTGCTATGCCGATTTTATCCTTTTTCTCAGGTGTAGGCCATTCAGTATCGGCACCTGAGGACCTGGGGGCTGCTCAGGATGGGGTCAACTTCACAGAATGAGAGCCTTCGGGTTCATGTGCCGACAGGAACCGCATTGCTCGGTGTCATGTTCCACCCCAAGATACCACCAACACAGATGTTGTGTGGGTACGTGATGTACATTTTAGAGTGGCAGTCCTTGTAACTCGACGGCATGGACCCCAACATATTGGTGCCTGAAAGAATTTTCAAAAAAGTGTGTAGAGCGATGTTCCAAAACAGCATGCTGAGTGTGCTCAAACGGAAAAAAGGAACGGAGGTATATGGCGTAATGATGTTGTATATGTACTACCAATGTCACGTCTTGAGTACAGGAGTGGCACGGTCGAGGCCTGCAGTGGTCGAGAAGATTAAGCCAAGCTGCACTACGCCCTGTGAGAAACCGGGGGGTGTTGTCACTTCCATTCCCTTGGGATCTTCTGCGGAGGTGGCCAGGGAAAGGCTATCTCTCTTGGATCCCGACCCTGGGGGTGGACAAGCGAGGGCGGATCACCTGGATGGAGGGTCCATGGGGGTTTGGAGTGGGATACCTACAGGCGAGATGCAGTATTCCGCACTTCCTTTCCAAGGGGAAAACTTAATTCTCGAGGTAGTTATGGGATATCGTTATCCATGTCTCATTGACCAAGAAAAGGGTAGGAGATACCCTCAATCCAAACACGCCAGGAAGAAAGCGAAAAATATTACATTTAAGATGGGTGGAGGATCTCTGGAGACAGGGAGTGGGATACCCCTTTTCCTACTAATGAACAACCCAATCCTTGCCCCGCCTTCATGGGATATTATGAGTCAACTCCCCTTACTTCCTCATATAGAACTACTAAAAGTACAGAGATGAGGAAGAGGCAACCAGGAGTAATGAAGACTAGGTGCTTGTACCACTATGGTACTGGGATGAAGGGGAGGCCTACTGAGAGCAGTAGAGGTCAAGCATGTGCCCTCAATGATGGTCAGGCAGGGCTAATTGTGGATTCCCACATGCAGCCTGTTAAAGGGCTACAGGTGTATACAATGCCCTGCCCAACAGAAATAGGATATCCTGAGGGGAGAGAAGCAGTGGCAAAGAGAACCTGTGGCGTTCATGGAAGAGAAGCAGCAGAGAGGCCAAAAGAAGCAGCAAGGAGCTGTAGGCGTGTGGCACGCTGGGGGTTCAAAGGAGGGGCTCTGTGGAACCAAGCGAACGATGAAAGGGGAGCAGTGCCAGGAGGCTGCCCCTTTTGACAGAGTTTGCTGTGCTCGTTCGACTGGGGTCAGAAGCCGACCCAGGAGTGCCTGAGGGGCAGAAGGTGGAACCCAGAGGCAGAGAACCAAAGGCCGAGAGATTTGCACTGTAGGATCGCCAAAAGACGCAACCGGTTAGTTTCTATATGAACAGAAACCCAGTATGCAAGTGTTTGAAGTTACGCAAAGGATTACTTTGTATTGGAGTGGTCGCGTGCATGATAAGTCACGTTCTCGAAGGTCTCTGATTGATTATCTTTTGAATAAATGAGAATACTTTGTAGCGTAGTGGTCGTGTGTACATGAATACCCGTTTCCGAAGGTCTCCGAGTGCCGGGCACATTGCAAAGACAATTTACAAAGACTTATAACAACTAAATCAAATTAATGCAATCTTTTTCAATTGTTATGAAATCCTCAGAGTGCTGTGCACGTTATTAAAGACATTTTATTATATATACCAACAAGGTGAAATGAATGAAGATTCTTAACACTTATTGAATTCCGAACCAAATGAAAAGTATATCAAACATATCTTCATACTACCGAACTAAAAGAATAGTGTTTAAATTCATCATGTGGCAAACTCAAAAGTGAACACGACTGTAAATACAAGTCAAATTACATATGTGGAATTCACAAGTAAATAAAACTTGGAATCCAAGAAATCAATCCTTCTTGAACATTAAAGTGAACAGAATTTCAACAATGTGAGTGGGCCAAATATACCTTGGACTCCAGAGTGAATGGAACTTTGGAGGTAAACCAACACTATCCAGAGGGCACAAGTGTGGTGCAGACCTTCATGAAAGCTGGAAAATATCCTTACACAGTGAAAGTGAATTTTGGGGAAGGGAACCCTGAGGTTTAACCTGCTCATTGACTTGCGGGCCGAGTCTCAAGATATTTTGTGTTTGAAAATCTGTTTTGAAACTTGGGGAAGGGAACCCAGAGTGTTGGTTAAATCTATATCCTTTTTTAACTTAAGGCAATCCTGAGACTTTTGTTTGAAGTGCGTCATACGTGGGGAAGGGAGCTGAAAGAAAGCGGTCAGCTTGACAGAGCTGCAAAGTTTGTGTTGAACAGTGTTAGTTGTTGAAATCCTTACACATTGTGTAAGATTAGTTGTGAGGGCAAGTATTGGTTTTGGACACAGACAGATTCCTAAATTGATCTTTTGGACTTGGAATTTCCTTAGTTTTGGTTTAGTAGGGAAATTCCACCAAATGATAGGACAAGAGGTGTTTTTCCATCCTGACTTCTAAGTTAATGAAGTTCTATTGTTAATTCAGAATCTGTGGTCTGTGTCTTACTCCAAGATGCTCTCGTAGCCCCCGGTCAAAATCCTTTAAGCAACTGATGCTGAGGGTATGATCTAAGAAGACAAGGATCGTGTGGGAGATTGCAATCCATAGAAAATGTGTTATTGTATGTCTTTTCTGATCAAAACTGGCATCCCTTGTCTTCAAATGAATACAATTACATTATTTTATTTTGGTACCGCTGCATTATTGTTTGTGTTGTATTTGTAACAACTCTCACTTCTACTGAAGAGTATAACCTGCCCTCTGCCCACGTTACCAAAAAAGGTACAGGAGGTACACCTGTTGCGTGGAACCTTTTTCACCTTTGTGATTGTGGTCACTGCTAGTTTAGTACTAGTGTAAGACTGAGTAGTGTAAGGAAGGCATGGTATCAAACAGTGAAGACAGATACAAGTGATCACAGTTCAAGAGTGTTTATTGAACTTCGATGGGTTGGTAAAATGCCTATCTAAACCTAAGGATGGGAGCAAGTTACGACCATCAAATAATAACGCAGTCCTAGCGGCGTCTGTCAAAATAAAAGGGCCAATACTAATAAACCTATTGCCAATCCTTACTTCTAAATACAAAATGGTGTGGGATAACAATGTAGGCAAAAGAAAAGTGTTCAAGAAATGATATGTCAGGATAGCTGAGCAGTTAGCTTCCCTTCCCCGCGTTTTCAGCACGGCCAAGGCAGCACGTGCGGGCTTCGCACACACTCTAGCTTCTTGGCCACACGTTAACAGCTCAACACATAGGTATCGGGTCCTTCCGCCAACGTCTCTCTTGCAATGACAGTCTCTCAATGCAGAGGGCCTGATGCAGCAAACACAAAACAAAAGTTCTTTTCCTTTGTCAAGGTTTCACTTTCACAAGTTCAAGGTTGGTCCTCCCTCCTTTGGGCTTGGACCACGGGCCCCCTTCGTCCAGTCTCATACCCCTTTTCTATAATGTTCACAATTTCATCTCCCTCGTTTGGGCTCAGACCACTGTTTCCACAAGATCAGATCCCTTTTCGATATCAAAATTGAAGATTTTCGAATGTGCAATGGGTTTTGCTTAAACCATCGCAGGACCACTTCAATTCACTTCACACAATTTACACTTCACATTGCTTTTGTGCTTTTGTTTCCTTTCGTCAAGATACCCTACAGATACCTTCGACTGAGCACATTCACAGTGCTGGACCACTGTCAACGGTATTGTATCTTTTCTTCTAATGTTCAAATATTCACAAACAATTTAGCTTAACTTGCGTCTTTCATCACACAAGTTTTAACATTGTTCCTTCCAGGGCTCACTTTACAGTGCTGCCGCTTGCAACCTTGACTTCAAGAAAGACTGGTCTCCCCAATGCACCGGTTGTGTGGTTCTCTGCCGCTTCTTTGTTCTTGGAGCCAAGGACGATACAACGGCGCTTGATGCTCCTCCGCGCCTTGGTCAGTTACGCGGGAGTAGCCTCAATATCTCCGACACACAATGCAGGATTCTTAGCCTTGTTTCCTGGTCTTACGCTTTCTGCCTTGAAGGTTTCTTGAAAGTAACTGCTTCCTGTCAACGAGGTCAAGGGTGTTGCCCCTCTCACGAAACCTACTGTGCCTGGCTGTCTTTCCCCCCTCGTTCAACTGCCAACTTGAAACTGCTGTACCCTCGTGTGTTTTGCCTCGCTCAGAGTGTGCTCTTGTGCTCCGCCTTTTCTCCATGTGGGGAAGTGCGAGTGATTGTCGATAATTGCCTGACCATAGTTTTGGACAGGTCATAAACATGGCTCGGGTGTGAGTTTGCTCCCAGAGCGGGCTGTCCTTGAGGAAATGTTTGTGCAGGACAGTGGGGTGGCGGTTGAGTTTTTCTAAATAGCCCATCGGTTAAAAGATGGAATAAAGGTGTTAAAGGGAAGGGAGGGATACCTCATCTCATCATCCGGTGTCCCAGTCCCACTCCCTGAGGACCCCTCACCCAGGTGATCCTCCCACACTGGTCCACCCCCTGGAACTGGATCCAAAAGCGATGGCCTTGTCCTGGCCACCTGGATGACAAATCCCTGTGGACTAGTGTGTGGGACACCTTCGAGTTTCTCACAGTAGGCACTTTAGAAACTACTTACCCTGCAGAGCAGTAGTCCTTTCCTAACACCCATGCTGTCCTGATCCACAGAACACGCCCCTTTTGGACTTCCTGGTCCCTATCACAACGGGGCTTGCACTACTTGGTACTCCCAACATGGCCGTCTAACGTGGTACACCTTCCACCAGCCTCCACGTCGGACGTAGCACATTCTACAAATAGACCACGCCCCCGAAGCCCCGTGCGTCTCAACGCTATCGCTGGTAGTGGCTAGACGTGTGCTCCGTAGTTCGCGGAACTATTCTCCTGTTCCTGGTTCCCGGACCCTCTAAATCCCATCTCCCTTCCTCCCTCTTCTCTCTACCTTGCTTCCCGTATTTCGTGTGCCGTCTTCGTGTACACCTTCCTCGTTTCCTGGACTTCCCGGAGCCTCAGAGTATCCCGGAACACTGAACGCATGCTGGAGCCAGAAGAGGCTTACGCGGGCTTGTACAAAACCCGATCCGTGCGCAAGAAGACTCCTCCCAAGAAATCCTGCAAGGATCGATCTCAGGTGAGAAAGGGGGAAATCCGTGACAGTTTGAGACGCCAAACGACCGAAGTTGAATTTAACATGGAAGCAGTCGTTCAGTATCTCATGTGTGGCATGCAAGAATTAACGACCGAGGTGCAGAATTTGAAGGCGGAAAATGCTGCATTGAAACAATTAGTTTTGTCCCGTGATTCTGCCACAAAGAAAAGCGTACTACTGGGTGGCATTGTAGACAAATACGATGGGTCTGCAAAAACCCTTTGTGGATCCCTTGATTCCTGTTTAGTCCACTTTACCTTTAAACCCTACTACTTTTCAACTCCCAGGGCTAAGGTGGACTTTATAATCTCACACTTCTCCGGAAATGCATTAACCTGGGCTACACCTTTGGTCAATTCTGGAGATGCCCTCCTGGATGATTACGACGGATTTATACAGGCCCTTAAGACCATGTTTGACCGCCCAGAACAGATCTATAGCGCCCAGGAACGTCTACTTGATTTTCAGCAAGGATCCCAGGACATGCTTACTTTTTTAACTCGATTCAAACAATTGGCTAAGGAAGCGGATTGGTCTTCAGAAGCAAGTTTTACTCTTTTTCGAAGGGGCTTAAATGAGGCGATCAAGGACGAATTAGCCAGAGTGGCTCGCCCAAGTTCATTCCAGGCCCTTATGGATCTTGCCACGCAGATAGACTTTCGTATCCAGGAAAGGAAGGAAGAGAAGAAAAAGTCCAAGATGCCCTTCCAGAAGGTGTCCTTTGAGACCTCATAGAAACCTGACCCTACTCCAGTCTCTGTCAATGATCCAGAACCCATGCAAATGGGGGCTTTCGGTGGACCCATATCCCCACAAGAGAGGATGAGAAGGATCCATACGGGGTTATGTATGTATTGTGCCTCGGATATACACCTAGTTAGAGAGTGCCCTCTAGCCCCTCCATGGCGTTCGGGAAACGCCAGCTCCCGATCCTAGATGGAGCAAGGCTTCAGGAGAGAGATGTTTGCACCACATCTTTTCCACCCTTGAACTCTCCTGGAAAGAACAACCTAGTGATTCTACAGGCCTTCCTATTGCCATCCATCCATCCATCCATCCATCCATCCATCCATCCATCCATCCATCCATCCATCCATCCATGGTACTGGGCATGCCCTGGTTACAGAAACACAATCCATATATCAACTGGGCAGCAGGATCCTTGTTTCTTGGTTCTGAGTTTTGCATGTCTCACTGTCTATTCCTGGATTCCTCCTTGACATCTTCCGAAAACACGCCAATAGACCAGCAAGGCCCACTCATGGTTTCTAATATCATTCAGGTTCCTAAGGCCTATCAGGAATACGCTGATGTGTTTTCAACTGCTATAGTCCAGGCCCTACCCCCTCATAGACCTGAAGACTGCGCTATAGATACAGAACCTTCAGCAGTGATCCCTTTTGGAAGGATGTTCATTCTATCCGAACCGGAAAAAAGGGCCCTTCGAGAATACTTGGATACTAACCTTGAAAATGGCACCATAAGACCATCTAAATCCCCAGCTGGAGCTTTGTTGTTTTTTGTTCCCAAGAAAGACACTGTTAGGCAGAAACCTGTGCAGTTCCCTTAGGGACCACTGCAAAAGATTTAAGACTACAGGTGTTTGGCAGTAAACCCACTTGGTAGCAGTCTGTACCACACAGATTCACTTTGTAGCTGTGGCTGAGCAGCCAGACTTCCCTCAGGAAGAGTTAGACAGTATGCAGAGTATACACAATAGGTACAGGGACACAGTAGTACAAACACTGACCAGAGCTTTGGTGTAAAAGTATATAATTATTTATTTAAAAACACTTTTGTAGTTTACACTAGCAAAAAAAAACCGAGGTAAGTAAATTCAACACACAGTCACTATCATATATATACAACCATATTCACTTATTAGACAAGTCTTAGTGAGAAACACCACTTATTTTCAGACAGAGGTGAGCGCTTAACATAAGATGACACTCTAATAAGTTGTAAAGAAAGGGAGGGAAAAAGGCAGAGTTAAGGAAGCACACAAGTTTCAATACTTTTACCAAGAACCACAGTAAGGCAGGATAGGCAGAGTTCTACTGGAGAGCAAGGAAGTCAATTGCAAAGCCCACTCTTGGAGAAAGCAAGCAGAAGGGGTCCAGGTTCACACAGTGGGGTTATTCCCAAAGAGTCTTGTAGATAGTTCGCACAAAACGGATGAAATTCAAGTCAGGAAAAGTTAGCTAGGTTGTCCCAGGCTAGCCCAGGTTAGAAAGTCGAGGCTTTACTGTCACCCCGAACGATCTGTCGCAAGGGAAGCCAGGAGGGACACTACCTTAAGTGTGAAGGGAGCTCCAGCGGGGGCAGTTGTTCCTGGCAGCAGGTGCAAGTCGGTGTTTCGTCCAGAGGAAGAAGAGGTCTCGCCGTGGAGGAAAGATGAAGGTTGTTGCACTGCCAGGGAAGAAACCAGCCGCAGAGTCCTCCGGTTAAAAGGTACTACCCTTCTCTTCGCGGTAGTGGTAAACCGTGGTATTCCGGTTGCCGGGGTGCTTGGCACGGGCAAGGCGGCCACAAGATGCTCCAGGAAGGTGAAAAGAAGGCAAAACTGGTTATCCCCACCAGTCAAAGGAAGAAGACTCTCCGGACTGGAGATCTCCTCTGTCGTCGGGAAAAGTGGTGAGACGGTTCAGCAGGGCTCCACTGGTGGCGTCGTCGTTGCAGGTCGGCTCAGCTTCTCCCTCCTCGGATTCTTAGGTCCTGTGGCGACTTCTGAAGTTCCAGTCCCCAAAGCCCTGCTTTTATGCAGCACACCCCCATTCACTCAGCCTAGCTGTCAATCAAACATGCTAAGTGGTGAGCCGGCCGGCTCACCACTTGGGCCAATCACACAAGAGTGCGACTTGAGTTACCAAGGTAACTCAGTCCAGGGTGCCTAAACCCCCTCCCACACCCCGTGTGGTACCCAGACAGAGTGGCACCACTTTTGGAGGCTTCTGTGGAGAAGCCCGCCAAAAAGTGGAACAAAGGGCTCGACTTGGGTTGGAGTCACAGAAGAGAACACAAACGCCATTTTAGAATCGAGTTCTGGCAGAAAATACCAACCGGTGAATATTAAATAAATAAACCGGCAGTATGTTCGAGGCTATAAGAATTAAATAATTAAAGTTGGTAGCCTCGAACAATGGGAAAAACCCATAGAGATATATTCGCGGTCGAATATAAAAAGTAATATCCACTGCCACCAGCCAAAACTCGATCAGGGGGGACGGAGACGTGCCCCCTCAAACAACAGACCCCGGGGCAATCAAATTGCCCTGACCAGTATGTCCACAATATGATGGTGTGTACTGGTTTCTGTTCATAATTTGGGACTAGCAAAGCCAATGGTGACTTTACATGCCCTGGGAGACAGTAGTCAGTCCCAGGGTATGGAGTCTATGTTGGGGGGTCGCTACGACACCCCTGGGTTACGGCACAGAGGGTGCTGTGTAACCCACTGTTAGGCAGAAACCTGTGCAGTTCCCTTTGGGAACACTACAAAAGATTTAGGACTACAGGTGTTAGCAGTAAACCCACTTTGTAGCAGTCTGTACCACCCAGATTTACCTGGTAGCTGTGGCTGAGCAGTCAGACTTCCCTCAAGAAGAGTTAGGCAGTATGGAAAGTATACACAATAGGCACTCAGATACAATAGCACAAGCAAACACTGACCAGAGCTTTTGGTATCCAAGTATATAATTATTTATTTAAAAACACACTGCTTGAAACACTCCAGCACTCTTATTTGTAAAACACTCTAAACACAGTTACTATTATGATATATGCACCCCTTATTCCTTATTAGACAAGTCTTAGTTAACACCACTTATTTCCAGACAGAGGTGAACGCTTAACTATAGATGGCACTCCAATAAGTTCATGAAAAAGGGAGGGGAAAAAGGCAGAATATGTGAAGATACACCACTCTAAGATTTAGGAACACTTTTAGCAAGGCAGAAGAGCAAAAGTCACTTGTGAGCCAAAGTCCATAGGCTGGGTCCACTCTTAGAGAGAGCAGAGCACAAATGCGTCCAAGATCACACAGTTACACTAGGCTTTGAAAGTCTTGCAGGGAGTTTGAAAAGAGTTTAGAGAGGCTCAGAAAAGTTTAGCCAGGGTGTCCCAGGCTAACCCAGGTTTGAAAGCCGGGGGCTAAATCTACCCCGTACAGTCGGTGGCAAGGGAAGCCAGGCGGAACACGGTACCTTAAGTGGGAAGGATCCTCCAGCGGTGGCAGTTTTTCCTGGCAGCGGGTGCAAGTCTCGGCGTCGTCCAGAGGAAGAGAAGATCTCGACTTGGAGGAAAGATGAAGGTCGTTGCACTGCCATGGAAGAAACCAGCCGCTGAGTTTTCCGGGTAAAGGTATTACCCTTTATTTTGCAGTCGTGGTAAAACGTGGTATTACGGTTGCCGTGGTGCTTGGCACAGGCAAGACGGCCACGAGATGCGTCGGGAAGGCGAAAAGACGGTGAAACTGGTTATCCCCACCAGTCAAAGGAAGAAGACTCTCCGGCGGGAGATCTCCTCTGTCGTTGGGAAAAGTGGTGAGACGGTCCAGCAGGGCTCCACCGGGGGTGTCGTCGTGGCAGGTCGGCTCAGCTTCTCCCTCGTCGGATTCTTAGGTCCTGTGGCGACTTCTGAAGTTCCAGTCCCCAAAGCCCTGCTTTTATGCAGAAAACCCCCATTAACTCAGCCTAGCTGTCACTCAAACATGCTAAGTGGTGAGCCGGCCGGCTCACCACTTGGGCCAATCAGGACGGAGTGCGACTTGAGTTGCCTAGGCAACTCAGTCCAGGGTGCCTAAATCCCCCTCCACCCCTCCTAAGTACCCCAGACAGAGTGGCACCACTTTGGAGGGCTTCTGTGGAGAAGCCCGCCAAAAAGTGGAACAAAGGGCTCGACTTGGGTTGGAGTCACAGAAAAGAACACAAATGCCATTTTAGAACCGAGTTTTGGCAAGAAATACCAACCGGAGAATTAATAATAAATAAATAAACCAGCGGTATGTTCGAGGCTATCGTAATTAAATAAATAAAGATAGTAGCCTCGAACAATGGGAAAATCCCATAGAGAAATATTCGAGGTTGAATATAAAAAGTAGTATCCACTGCCACCAGCCAAAACTCGATCAGGGGGGACGGAGACGTGCCCCCTCGACTAACAGACCCCGGGCAATCGAATTGCCCCAGCCAGTACGTCCACAATATGATGGTTTGTACTGGTTCTGTTCAGAATTCAAGACTAGTAAAGTCAATGGTGACTTTAAATGCCCTGGGAGACAGTAGTCAGTCCCAGGGTATGGAGTCTATACTGGGGGGTCACTATGACACCCCTGGGTTACTGCACTGAGGGTGCTGTGTAACACATATCACAAAAACGCATGAAGCCCTATGGAGTAAAAGACCCCATAGCCCATTAAACACATCTAGAGTCAAAGGAACACACTCAAATCATGTCCAAGAGTGAGGGTAAAAGAGTCTCACTCTTGGCAGGAGAAAAAAATAAACCCCAGAAATCCAGCAAAGCTGCTGGGGGACTCACTAGGTTAGGAAATTCAGCCTAAACAGAGAATTCTCCCTAACATCCACATCAAAAAAACACATGAGACCCTATGGAGTAAAAGACCCCATAGCCCGTAAAACACATACAAAGTCAAAGGAACACCTCCAATCATGTCTAAGAGTGGGAGTAAGAGAGTCTCACTCTTAGCAGGAGAAAAAAATAAACCCCAAAAATCCAGCAAAGCTGCTGGGGGACTCACTAGGTTTGGGAAATTAGCCTTTTCAGAGAATTCTCCCTAACAGACACTAAAGAGCTTAGACCTTGTCTTGATTATCGTGGATTAAATCAATGCACCCCAAGGACCTCTACCCCTTGCTCTTAATCTCTAATATCCTGGAAGCGGTGAGAGGAGCTGTAATCTTCACGAAATTGGAACTCAGGGGTGCCTACCATCTGATCCGTATTAGGGAAGGAGACGAATGGAAAACAGACTTTAGAAAACCCTTTGGTCACTTTGAATACTTGGTCATGCCCTTCGGACTTGCTAATGCCCCCGCGGTCTTCCAACGTTTCATGGATAGGGTGTTTTCTGACATGCTGTTCCTCTTCGTCATTGTTTACCTGGATAATATTTTGATTTACTCCAAGGACCTTCTAAAGCATGAAGAGCATGTAAAGGCAGTCTTACAACGGCTACATGAACACAAACTCCTAGCTAAACCCGAGAAATGCCTTTTTCATGTCACTTCTGTTAATTACCTAGGATTTGTCCTTAGTCCAGAAGGAATTGGAATGGACCATTCAAAGGTAAAAGCCATACTATCTTGGCCGGTTCCCACTTCCGTGAAACAGATTCAATCCTTCCTGGGGCTTGCCAATTTCTACCGGAAGTTCATACCGTCCTTTTCTGAGATAGTTCAACCGATCACTGCTCTCTTGAAGAAAGATACTACCTTTCTCTGGACCTCAGCTCAAGACAAGGCGTTCCAACGATTGAAAACAGAGTTTACTCAAGCCCCCATCCTAGCTCAACCCGATATTAATCGACCATTCCTAGTGGAGACGGATGCCTCTAACTACGCCATAGGAGCAGTGCTAAAGCAGGAATTCGAGGAAAAATTGGAGCACCCCATTGCTTACCGTTCATGAACCCTAACTCCCAGCGAGACTCATTATTCCGTCTTGGAAAAGGAGCTGTTAGCCATCCACCAAGCCTTCACAGAATGGCGACATCTACTTCTGGGAGCTAAACATCCTGTCCAGGTCCGTACGGACCATCGAAATCTCCAAGTTCTACAATCTTTGGAGTGTAGGAACAGCCGTCAAGCCCGTTGGGCCTTCTTCTTTGCCCAGTACCAGCTCCACATCCATCATGTCACTGGATCACAGAACATAATTGCTGACGCCTTATCTCGACGTCCTGATTACGAAATTTGAAGATCGGGCCGACCCACAGATGTTTCCCCACACAACCTTTGTAGCCCAAGCAGTCAGTCTCCTGGAAGATATTTGAATGCAAACCCAGTCCTCTGAGATCTGGAAAGAATTTACGGGGGAAAAAAAAAAAAAAATCGGTGGAGTCTTGGAACTAGAGACAGGTACCTGTTCAAGCACAATCCCTGGTCATTCCCACACAGAGACTGCAACTACGGATCATTAACCTCTGTCATGACACTCTTCACTCCGGGCACCTTGGCGTCACCAACACCCTCCGTCTAATACAAAGACAATTTTGGTGGCCTAAAATGAAAATTGACGTTCAACGGTACATTCAAGCCTGTGCAGTCTACAATCAAAACAAGCATGATAACAAGAAATCGGCAGGTCTCCTATTTCAACCTATGTTACCTTCTAGGCTCTGGGAATTAATCGCTATGGACTTTATCATGGAATTACCACCATCTAGGGGCTATAAGACTATCATGGTCACCATTGATTTATTCACCCACATGGCCCATTTTACACCCTTATACAAGTTGCCATCTTCCTCAGAATTGGCTGGCATTTTCCTGGAACATATATTTCGCGTTCATGGACTCCCTTCCAAGATCATATCAGACGAGGACCTCAATACGTCTCACAATTCTGGAAACATCTATGTCGCATTCTAGGAATCCAACGCGCCCTCTCATCAGGTTACCACCCACAGACTAACAGAGCTACGGAACGTGTGAACCAGACCCTGGAACAATACCTTTGTTGTTTCGCCACCAAGGTACAAGACGACTGGTCGCTCCTTATACCCGTGGCTGAATTTGCTTACAACAATTCTGATCACTGGGCAGTCAAGACCAGCCCTTTTTATTGCAGCCAAGGATTCCACCTGTCAGTTCTACCTTCCATTCTCCCACATCCCACACCAGCACCAATCGTCGACTCCTGGATTGAAACTCTCATCAACGTACACAAGGAAGCCAAAGAACATTTAGAAAAGGCCCAAACACACACTAAGCTTTATGCGGATACCAAAAGAAGACCAGGGCCTTCTTATGCCGTCGGTGATCAAGTCTGGCTGTCCTCGAAACTACTGCCTCGACATTTACGACCAAACAAACTGGCCCCCCGATACTATGGCCCCTTTTCCATAAAGGAAATCATAAACCCAGTCTCATTCCGGCTCAAGTTGCCAGACTCCTAGAAGAAGATTCATCCAGTTTTTCACACTTCTTTATTAAAACCTTACATCCGATCCTCCCGGAAATCCTGCAGACCCAACCCAGTGGTTGTGGACGACCAGCTGGAATATGAAGTTTCCAGAATATGCGACTCCAGGTATAAACGGGGTCAACTCGAATACCTGGCCGAGTGGAAAGGATATCCTTCTAGTGAAAGAACCTGGGAACCAATTTCTAATCTGAATACCCCTCGACTGCTCAGAAGGTATCATCTCATACACCCGGGCAAACCTGGTGGAACAGGTTTTCGGAGGAGGCATGCTGTCATGATCCACAGAACACGCCCCTTTTGGACTTCCTGGTCCCTATCACAACGGGGCTTGCACTCCTTGGTACTTCCAACATGGCCGTCTAACGTGGTATGCCTTCCACCAGCCTCCACGTCAGACGTAGCACATTCTACAAATAGACCACGCCCCCACGGCCCCGCACGTCTCAACGCTATCGCTGGTAATGGCTAGACGTGTGCTCCATAGTTCGCTCAACTATTCTCCTGTTCCTGGTTCCCGGACCCTCTAAATCCCATCTCCCTTCCTCCCTCTTCTCTCTACCTTGCTTCCCGGATTTCGTGTGCCGTCTTCGTGTACACCTTCCTCGTTTGCTGGACTTCCCGGAGCCTCCGAGTATCCCGGAACACTGAACGCACGCTGGAGCCAGAAGAGGCTCGCACGGGCTTATACAAAACCCGATCCGTGCGCAAGAAGACTCCTCCCAAGAAATCCTGCAAGGATCGATCTCAGGTACGAAAGGGGGAAATCCATGACACATACAGCTCCACATAGTCGTCGCATACTCTGACACCACACACATGTATTGTGTGAGTCAGTGATGGACATTTTAGTGTTGGGATTCCAACAATTCTTGAACCGCAAATGCATTGGACCCGGCATTATGGCGAAACAGAAGAACAAGTTACTTTAACTTTCTTTCGACTGGATGTTCCTCTACGTATTACGCATCTTTGATAAATTCACTTCCAGCTTGCTGGCCTCAGAATTTATTTTCCAAGTAGAGGGCGCTGCGCGTCGACATCCCTCGAGTCGGTGTCCCTCGAAGGCCTTCGTATTATAAATAGTCTTGCGCAGCGTCCGTTGCTCAGTTCCGTTTTGAGGTGCTGTGTTTGTCCAGTAGGAGATGGTTAGTACCGAATTCTGAATTGCCCAGAACCAGAGCTGCATTGCCTCTCTGCACAGTGGCAGTGACCCTACTCCTCCTCGTTTGTTGAGGTAGTGCATGGCCACTGTGTTGTCTGTCATTACCAGAAATTATTTTCCCTGTACTGATGGCAGAAAAGCTTTCAGTGCTAGCCTGATTGCTCTTAGCTGTAATAGGTTTGTGTGTAGTCTGGACTCCAACAGAGACCAGCGACCGTTGATGGTTAAGTCGTTGGTATGGGCTCCCCACCCCCTGAGTGAGGTGTCTGTTACTACTGTTATGTCCGGCCATGGTTGCCAAAATGGTTCTCCTTTCAAGATGTTCTCCCGACAGGCCCACCACTGGAGGTCTTGTGCTACTCTGTTCGGGATTTGTAGAAGATCTGACATCTTTCCTGAGAATTGCGATCACTGGGTCCTTAGCGCCCACTGGAGGGATCTCATTCTCAGGCGAGCCTCTGGCACTAGAAAAATGCATGATGCCATGCGGCCGAGCATCCTCAAAAAATCGAAGGCTGGTAGACGCTGGGCATTTTGAAATCTGGTTACTATCTGTAGAATATCTTGAGCCCTCACCTCTGGTGGCGAGGCTTTTCCCAGGGATGTGTCCAGGACTGCTCCAATGAACTGGAGTTTTTGTGATGGTATCGTATGTGACTTCTTTAAGTTGAGGGAGAAGCCCAGCTTGTGGAGGAAGTGGCGAACATAATCTAGATGGATCTGCGCTTGTACTGGGGACAGTGCTCTACTCAACCAGTCATCCTGGAAGGGGTAGACATGAATCCCTCCCCTCCTTAGACTTGCTGCCACGACCGCCATTAACTTGGTGAAGACCCTCGGGCAGAGGTCAGCCCAAATGGCAGAACCCGACATTGATAGTGAGAGCTGCCAATGGCGAATCTCAGGTACTTTCTGTGCTTGAGATGGATAGGCACATGAAAGTAAGCATACTGAAGGTCCAGAAATACCAACCAATCCTGAAACTGGAGGGCCTGAAGGATCTGAGAAAGGGTTACCATCTTGAACTTGTCCTTCCTGAGGAATTTGTTAAATTCTCTCAAGTCCAAGATGGGTCTCAATCCTCCGTCCTTTTTCGGTATTAGGAAGTATGGGGAGTACCAACCCTTGTTCCTCTCCGCTACAGGTACCGGTTATATGGCACCTTTCTCTAGCCGGTCTAAAATCTCCTGCATAAGGAGCGGGTCTGGAAACTTCAAAGAGTTGCTCCCCGGTGGATGACTCTGAGGAGTGTGTAGGAAAGGCAGGCAGTAAACTTGGGCAATTGTCTCCAATGCCCAAGCATCTGACGTAATAGCTTGCCATTCTGTGAGATGTTGAGTTAACCTGCCTCCTACTGGTGTATCGTGTGGAGAGCCTTCAGAGGGGTTTTGGAGTGGCTGACGCAGGTGCTGAGGATAAGGCAGCACCTGCCGGTGCGGACTTGGTACCTTTGACCCGTCCACCACGGGTAAATCTTCGCTGTGGGGCGGTTTGGAGTTTGACGAATTGCAGCTCCAGGGGATTTGGCTGCCGCTTTGGAGGTTTGCAATTTCTCCAAACTGTCATCAGCTTTTTTGCCAAATAGAGAGGTGCCGTCAAAGACAATATTCAGAAGTCTGGCTTGTACATCAAGAGCAAAACCAGACTTTCACAACCACGCGAAACTGCGGATTGTGGTACGGCCGCCAAGGCTCTGCTGATAATGTCAGCAGAGTCGAGATCTGTTTGGAGGGACTCACATTGCATCCTTCACGTCCTTGATGATATTCAAGAATGCGTTTCGTTCCTCCCCTTCTGGGAGACGGTCAGCCGCGGTTGAAGCACACTCCCAAAGGGTGCGGCTGAATCTCATCAGCGTGCAAGTGGCTTTAGCTGACTTAAGTACCATGCTGCATGCCGAAAAGACCTTTTTGGCCAGGGCGTGAAATTTCTTGTCATCACGATCCTGTGCTATTGTGGGGTATGCCGATTGGCTGTCTGATGAAAATCGCAGCCTGAACCACTAAGCTCTCTGGGGTCGGGTGCTTTGACATATACTGAGGGTCTACAACCGACGTTCTGTATTTCACAGAGTGCCTTTTCTTTACTGCAGGGATAACCTCCGGTGTTTCCCAATTTGTAGCTATTTTTCTCTGTAATGCTGCATGAAAAGGAACTATAGGGTCTTCTTGAGGTCCCTTATTTAAGACGTCTGTTAAGTCATGCTGGTGAAAAGGGGGTGCAGGTGTTGACCACCCCATGAACTCCATAATTCTAGCCATGGCGGATCTATAAGACACCTCTGCATGCTCACAAGGGTCTTGCTTGCCGAAGTCTGCCTCTGGGGAGGTATCTATGCCACTGGCCTCCAATAAAGACTCCTGAAGCTCTTTTAACCTGACTCTCTCTGATATTCGTTCTTCTGGTATAGGAAGTCTTGTAGATTGTAAACCAAAAGGCCTTTCAGAATCCGAGTCTTCCCCTTCCTCATAAATAGAGGACAAAGCTCTGAAGTAATCAGAGCGTGCAAGAGGTGTAAAACCCATTTCAAGTGAAGGAGGAGCCAAATTGGTCATGACTACTTGAGAAGATGTTGTAGTTGTCGTTATAGACGTCATAGGTCTCGACAAATTGACAAAGGGCGTCGACATATTCGTCGTTGAGAGAATCGGAATTCTACTCGATATCGTTGATGGGGCCGAAGCCCTTTTCCGCGCCTTCGAAGGATCCTTCGATGCCTCGGGTGCAGATGGTGCGGTCGGGGCATGAGTTTCGATGACTTCTCCTTCATCGAGGTCAATGACGGCGTCATATGTGTTGAAGTTGCCTTCGATGACGCAGTCTTGTGCAAAGGGCCCTTGTCTCTACTCGAGGGTTTGTGACGCTCTCAATCGCCGAGTAAGACAACTCACAGCGTTTTTCGTTTTCGGGTCTTTCAACCTGGGTATCAGCTCTAGGCATCTCGGAGGGGAACAAGGCTGCGTTCTCGAAGACCCTTAGCATTTTTTTGCAAAATTCCTCCCACTTAGCTGAAATTGGAAGATGAAGAGGAGGGTGATCTATAGCGCCTCTTCTTGGTATGTCTCGATCTGGATGAGTGGTGGGAACCACTACGAGATCTCAAGCACAAATGTTTTCTCCGATGACGAGGAGACGAATGTCTCGACTCGGCTGAGGACAATTTCGAAGGGGTAGAAGATTTAACGGTCTTACCTTTTTCCAGCTTCCCACTACGCTCCCCCAAAGCTTTCACCGTCATGGACATACATTCCTCACACTCCGAGCACGGGTGCTCTGGGCCCAGGCACCACAGGCAGATCCTGTGAGGATCGGTTAACGAAATCTTTTTTCCACAATCCCGGCATTTTTTGAAACCGGATCGTGGCGTTGATGAAGCGGACAAAGATGTCATCGTAGATTTGAAGATTTCTTAAAGAAAATCAAAGTTTTGAAAAGATTAATGAGGAACTGAGCGTTGCGTCTCTGAGGCTTACAGAGCACGGAAAAACAGAACTGAACAACAGATGCTACGCAAGACTATTTATACCTATGATGACATTGTCACCGATACGGAGGCCTTCGAGGGACACCGACTCGAGGGACGTCGACGCACAGCACCCTCTATTGGGAAAAATGTTTCAGAGGCCAGCAAGCTGGAAGTGGATTTATCAAAGATAAGGAATACGTGGGAGGACACACTCCATTCTAAATCTTATTTTGCAAAGAGCATTCCCAAGTAGATAACGTGCTGAGCATGTGGAAAAAAGTAATTGAGGTAATGGGGTGTAGTGTACTCCATTTAAAGAGAGGACATCATTTCTGAGATCGAGGAAGCAGATTCAGAGAAGAGCTTGCGCTGGAGGACATCTAGGATAGATTGTGTCACACCCGTCACCAGAGGGCTGTGGACAGATCCCGACGCCAGTAAGAAACTATGTCAGAGTGCTTTCATTGCCTTTTGTATGTGAATAGCTTGGGTCACCATGAGAAACCAGAATCAGCATGGGTTTCTGGATACATAGGTTGGTCAGTTTAGGTTAAAACCGCTTCAGAACCAAAATTATTCTAAAGGGAGTAAATGCCAATGTTAGCGGCACGACATTACATCTGCCCTTACAGTTGTGAGACACCAACCCATGTTCGTTCTCAGCAGAGGGGCTCCCACACCCTTGTTTAATCAACCAAAAGATGTAAAAACTTTTAAAATAGTGTCAAACCTCACAGTTCACTAGTGGCAGAGACAGTGTACAAATTGGGGCTATAGAGTCTAGTGGTGCAAAAAGTGGTCTGTGCATCTAAGTTGACTTTGGAGCCACTGATCAGGATGCTGGGCTGTAGGTGAGGTGACTGGATGCTGAGGTGTGGTGTATCTGTTCAGTAGTTAAGGTTGCAGCTAAGGTTAGTGGGAAGTGTAGACAGTGAGCCACTGGCATTGTGGGCCTCCTCTGCGTGTATGGGGACTTTGTTAAGAGATCTTTGCCATGTAAGTAGTCTTTTTAACTGTAGGCTGCTGGGCTCTACCCATAACCGGCTCTCTGGTTGCTCAGTGATCCAGCACCTCATGTAAGGCCACGAAGGGTCAAGCAGCAAGCCGTCTTCTCAGAGGAGAAAAGCTCTGGAGACTTGTAACCCAGCTTAGCCAAGGGCGAAAACAGCCGATTTCATGGTTCGCTGTGGTCTTGGTAAGATTAGAATCTGCAGATCCCAGCAGTGCTTTGTTGGCAGCGTAGGTTCTTGACAGATGCTGCAGCAGAGCTTCCTCAAGATCCTTTTCCATTTTGGGCTGCCTACTCAGGTGCTTGGGCATCCTTTCCATCCATTGTCAAGGATAAGGTGCAAATTCCCTTGATTTACAGGGATAATGGCAGAAGAGCGCAAACTCAGCATCAAATAACAATCATGTATTCTTTTAAACTTCTAGTGGCCTTGGGGTTGCCATATACAAATTTTCCAGGGCAAACATACAGGATGCAGACTCAGGGCCCATTTCAGAGGTCTGTGTAGAAATAAAAATGCATTGTAAACTCATAATAATATTTTGCATTTCTAAAGCGCTATGAACCATCAGGCACCTGAGCACTGCTTATTATTACCCACGGTGTGTGGTGCTCATTTATCGACCTCGGAGGCATGAAAGGTTGAGTTTGGCCCTGCCGGGATTCGAACCTGCGTTAGCAAGTTCTGCACAGATGTCAATGCGAGCGCTATACTCACTGTGCTATCTGACCGGCTGACAAAGAATGTGGTGTAGACATGAAAGCCTTAACTTTTGCATGCGGAAAACCATCAGGACTGCAAGGCAGAGACTGTGAGGAGATTCTCCTTGCAAAGTCCTGCTTTTGCATGTAAAAAAAACAGGAGTTAAAATATGGCACAAAGTGCCGTTAACATCTACTGCACACGTTTCTCCTTATAAATTAAAGAATTTCCCAGATTGCAGTGCTTCTTTTCCAATTTAAAGAAAGCTTGAGGACACCTCTGTAAATCAGAACAGTGACAGTCTTACGAAATGGTTGCAGTGGTACTGCTGCACACACTGCCCAAACAGGGATTTTAGCGGCTTTTGCACCTGGAAAGCACAATACCTCCATTCCAATCTTTCCACCTATGTCAGAATGGTGGTACTAAATACTGGAGGGGAAAATATCTGCTCTCTACACTGCTTTCAACCTGAGCTTGGAATCGGGCACTCCGTCTTGAATCCCAGACATCCTATTCATGCACTGGTCAAGTCTGGTCTTGGCCACACCTGCCGCAGGCTTCCTGGGGAAGAAGGAGCTGTGACCCTCTATGGTCATATCCATGTCCTTTCATCCAAAAGAACCACATTTTAGCATCAGCCTTTCTCTAGAACTACTTATAAAAGAGTGGCACTTGAGGTAACTTTATCCAGGGAACACACGATTGCTCAATACTGTACTTTGCTAAGTAATGCAATACACCATCACTGCCATCCACCTCCGAGGCTCAAACTACTTGGACAACTGTGTTTTTTACCGCCTGAGGGACCATAGGCTGCTCATGTGGGGGTACATCAAAGGTACTCCATTTTCGCCTGAGTGTGTAATCTTGCTTCAAGATTACACGCCCAGGCAAACATTGAGTACCTTTGATGTACCCCACCATTAGTGGCTGAAGGTCCCTCAGGAGGTACACAACACAGAGTTGTGTCCCTACATAGGCTGAGATTAGGGTACTGTTTGAAAAAAGGTCAGTGAGACAGTTCAGAAAAAGCTAAATGTTTGGGAACTCACACCAGAGCAACAGTTGAGGATTTTCTGCCCAACAGAGAGGTGACAGGGTATACAATGCTAAACACACCTTGGGAGCTATTCCAATAAATCAAAAATGGAAGAAGGTACATCTATCTATAGCTCCAGTCTTGTCACAAGAAGTAAGGCGGTAAACCCACAGCAATAGGACCACTGGTTACAAGAGTAGTTGCTGCTATAGCCGAAGCCGAAGCTGGAGTCAAAGCTTTTGGACCCTATGAGACACATTTATTCACTCTGATGTACCCCTTTCTGATGTTCTACCTTCATGAGAGCACTATATGAAATAAGCGTGTGCACAGTTTATTTGCAGCATGACAGCTGTGTGACAGATGTGTGCGCTCAGGGTGGCAGTAGGAGAAGACAATCATACTATTTTGCCTTTAGGAGACGAATATGGAAAGGTAGGGGTTTTGAACAGACATTTTCTTTTCCTTTGAAGCTTGAAAATACAATAAATAATAAAAAAGAACATTTTAAGAATGAAAGATAACTGGGCCGAAATCTTGGGCACATATAATGGCATTTAAGAGGGACATATGGGGGCTCGACAACACTCAAACAGAGAGCGAGTTGACAATGCTGGTGACAAGGGGAAATGTCACTAGTATTCACTGTGGCACTGATCAAAATGAATAGAAGAAACCAATTTTTAATGAAATCAAGACTTATGGGGGAATCCTCTTAACCTTTACAGTCTGCTCAAGAACTGTAGACATGAATAACTTACAACTCATGTATGTAGTCATCCTTCACCATTACAGTAAGTCCATATTCCTGAAGGAAACCGATGAGGCAGGTCTTTAGTTTTCCAATGTCATCCTCTACTTGGTAGTTATATACACCTAGATGAAAAGAAAATTAAGTGTGAACCATTTGCAGAGAGTACGTGTCTTTCTTACAATTGTAGAACAGCTCTATTCTGAACGGATTAGGGATTATGCAGTTAGGTTCTTGACATTTACTTTCATGGTTAGTCTGTCAGTACAGTTGAGATCAACTTGCTCATACAGCACTGCAGGATAATGACTTTCTGCTGTCTTCCACCACCAAACACAAGCACTGACTGGATCCCTGCTCTTCCTCTGTGCAGCGGAGGCACATCTTTTGAAATGCCCCAGCTGTTGGGATGAATGGTGTGTGGCGTAGCTCCACATGATAATACAGAGCACATTCATAGGCAATATGCATAGAAAATCTGAATGTTGCAAAGAACAACCAGAGCAGTTTCTCCTTATATGACTCAGACATTTGGAGTGGTAATAGTTACAAATGTGTTCCATTACAAGTGTGTGTACGTGTTTGGTGTGGAGTGAGAATGGATTGCAGCAACACAGAATGGAACATGTAGAAGTTAAAGTGTAGGATGCAGTACAGTTCTATAATTGTAGATGGGATCTGGTGAAAACCCTTGCAGGTATATTGTCTTCTGCTAAAGTGAACCCTCTTTTATATGAAACATTCAACAACACATTTCGTCTGTGGAGGGTTTCATTACAAACTACCCATGGATAAGGAAAGTTACCAAGGCAGACTACATCATTTTAAATTTGGGCTATTAGGTTGTGCTGGAAGCACTACCTTTAAGCCAACACTATTGTCATTAAAATAAGAGCTTCAAATATGGGCTTTGAATGGGGGCCTGTAATGCTTTTCCAATGGAGATCACATTTGAGGAGGGATGCACAGTTATTAGGTTATTGAATCCCTCCCATTCCCTACCCCTAGCCATGCTAATCCCTATGGCTAATCCCACCCATTCCTGCCCATCTCAGAACTGGAGGCAGCCATCTTGGATGACTGTCTCTAAGGAAGCTCTCTTAAAACAAGCCTAAACTAGCAGCCATCTTTAAATAGGAAAGTTACCATGCATCTTCCAAATAAAACGATAGAATGAATCATGTGAGTATAATCTTTTTTAAATTGCTAATTTACAATACTTTCGACAGCAGTAATTATTTCTGTCCTTTCTATGTTTTATTTCCTTTTTTTAAAAAAAATATACCTGGGGCTGTTGATCATCCTTTTGAAATCAGTTTTAATATGTATCAATGTCTTACAACGCAGACATGGTTCAATGCCAGCTCAGTCACTGCTTTTGACTCCCTCCTCCCTGCTTTTGACTCCCACCTACCTGACGGCTTCAAGATGATCCCCAAGCCTCGACCTCACCGCACTGCCGGAGGGGGGGGTTGCCTTAATCTTCCCTGAGTGGGCTCCTGTTACCATCTTACCCACCAAGCTCTACTCTTCCTTTGAAAGGCAGGTTTGCAAGCTGGTCATCTCTCCCATCTCCACCCTGACCACTGCCACCAATGACAGGCCTCCAGGCGCCACGCCACCACCCCGTTCCTCTCTGAATGGGCTGATTTCTGTTTTTCCCGACTTTCATCCAGCTCCAACCTCCTCCTCCTACTGGGTGATCTCAACTTTCAACTGGGCTCCCTTGGCTCTGCACCCACTCTTTTCACTGACCTCTGCACCTCTCGTTCCCTCTCCATTCTCCCTTTGGGGCCAACCCATTCAGCTGAACACCCTCATACACTCTGACCTCTCTCTCTTGACTCCCACTAGTCACCCCTCTCTCTCCTGGTCAGACCATTCTCTTCTCTCCTCCCACCTGGGTTCCTTTGGCCCTCTGACCGCCCCCCAAAAAGCACTGCCAACCTCGTTCACTAACATCGGCCCAATGAAACAAGTGTCAGGTGCTGCCTTCGCTTCCACCTTCATCCCCCCCTCAACCCAACCTCAGATTCTACCTCTGACTCTGAGCTCAGCAGCCTCCACCTGTCCATCACCAATACTCTTGACATTCTTGCCCCAGTCATGAGGATCCGCCTGAAACCTGCCTCTAAGGGGAACGCCTGGTACGACACCGAACTTGCGGCCCTGAAACGAAAGTGCAGGGTGGCAGAACAGAAGTGACAAACCTCAGGCTCATCCTCTGACAAACTAGAATGCTGCCTGCTCCAAAGGCAATACAGACTCTCCATCTATGCCAAAGAAAGCGCCCACATACAGGCACGGATTTCCTGTGCATCCAACAACACAGGTGAACTTTTCAAAATCTGCAGGGAACTAGCCAATCCTTCGGCAGTCTCCACCTCCCTCTCTCCTTCCCAGGCCCTTTGTAACACACTGGCCTCAAACTTCTCGCCACCAAAACTCAGGACATCCTGAACACCATGGCTACCCACCCTCTCACCCCATCCCACACCCCTTGCCTCCCTTGGCGCGGCCCCTCACCCTCCTCCTTCCTCCTTCTCCTGCCACACCTTAAGAAGTTACCAGAGTTGTCCGCTCCATGAAGGTCTCTCTTGAACAGCTTTCCCCTTGCTCATCCAGGATCATCAAGGATAACATTGGCCCTCTTGCACCCGCACTCGCTGATTTCTGCAATCAATCTTTTGTCACTGGATCTTTCCCCTCCTCCCTTAAGCACTCCCTTGTGCGCCCACTCCTGAAAAAGCCTTCAGCAGACCCTACCTGCCCTGCCAACTACCACCCTATCTCCATCACTCCCTTCATGGGGAAGCTACTGGAAAAGCTGGCATTGATCCAACCCAACTCACATACCAAACCTGTTGATGGTCTCCACGACCATCAATCTAGATTACGAGCATCCAGAGGCACAGAAACTGCTCTTCTGAATACCTGTGAAGAACGGCTTGCGCATCCTTGGATTCCAACTCCCCAGCTGGCCTCATTCTTCTCAACCTCTCCTCTACCTCTGCCTTTGACACAGTCAACAATTCCATCCTCATACAAAGGCTCCACGATACTCTTGGTATCTCGATCAGGCACTGGACTGGTTGACATCCTTCCTAATTGACCGCTCTTCCCAAGACTTCCTGGGAATCTTCTCCTCTCCTACCTTCTTCTCCACCTGTGGTGTCCCCTGGGTTCTGTCCTCTCCCCTTGGCTCTTTAACATCTACCCTGCTCATCTTGCACGCCTCATCTCCTCCAACTTCCAGTGTTACGCATATGAGACACAACTCTTTTTCAAACTTCCTGCTGACCCTCTTTCTCCTCAATCATCCCTGACTGCCTATTTGCCATCCAGTCCTGGTGCACCTCCAACAGTCTCTTCTTCAACGCCTGTAAAACTGAGATCCTTCCCATGAAGTCCCTTGCTCCCTCCTTCTTCCCTTCACTCTGGCCTTCCTTGTTGGGCTCTCCCCCTGATCCCTCTTCTGAAGCCAGAAACCTTAGAGTCATCTTGGACTCCTCTCTCTCCTTCCTCCCTCACATGCAGGACAATGTGAGGGAGTCCCACTTTCAGATCTTCCTTCTCGAAGGAATTCTCCCTTTTCTCACTTTCCCCCAGAGGCTCAATGTTACTCGAGCCCTGGTTCTCTTTAGGCTTGGCTATTGCAATAGCCGCCTCCTCCTGAATCTACCTTTTTCCACTCTGTGACCCCCTACAGCTAATCCAGAGTAGGGCAGGGAGACTTATCCTTGGCCTCAAGCCCTATGACTGCATCTCTCCTCCCCTAAAAAGTCTTCACTGGCTCCCTGTTGCTGCACGTAATAAATTCAAATCCCTCTGCATCATCCACAAGGCTGTCTGGGCCTGCGGACCACACCACCTTCAACTTTATTTTACTAAATACTCTTCCTCTAGACCACTACGTTCCTCTGGTACAAACTCTTTATGTGTAAAGCATTTCACTAAACAGAGGGTAGGTGGTTGATCGCTTTCCTCAGCTGGTTCCCTCCTATGAAATGGCATCCCCCTGCCTCTGCGCCATGTGCAAGACTTTCTTGAATTCCAGAAGCTCCTCAAGACTTTCCTCTTTACCTGCACCTTCCCTTCTTCTCTCCTCTGCTAACCCACAGTTGCTGTCATTAGTGTCCGGGGTCCTTATGCATCCTCGGGGCCCATGACCCACACCAAATCGGCCCAGCTCCCGTCTACACTCAGCACTTGCCTTGGCACACCATCTGCCCTGGAGGTTCGCACTTACACGTGGCTCCAGGCTGTGTAGCAGTCATCAACACAAGCACTTCATCTGTGGCTCACCCTTGAGTTCAGACTCCCGAGCACTTACCCCCTCTACCCTCTTCCTTGCTGCACTTGCACATTCTGAATGCTGACAAGGCGTAGTAGGTTCGTCCTTTTGTCCTCCACTGCTCTTATTTAATATTGTGTTTTGTAATGTATTTCATTCCCGTGTTCCCTCCCCTGTTTTGAAACAGTATTTTACTTGCTGTATAAGCGCCTAAAAAGCAAACAAATAAATAAAACAAACAACAAATCGACATGCTGTGATACATCTCATATAGTGCTCGAACCCTTACTGGCTCAATGGTTGCCCCTGTTAGCTGACAAGGGACATGCAGATGCTTGCCCCGCATGCTTCCGCAATCCGACTGGTTGTGTTCGGCTTCACACAAATTGTCTGGCTCACCCCACCTCTATTTTTATCCTTCGATGCATTCCCTTTCCGTTGCTTTTCTTACTCACCACTTGTAAACCAACCGTAAAGTGTTCAAATAAGAAACGTGCATTAAGACATGAAACCCCACAGTGCTCACGTCGGAAAGGATCTCAGGGCCCTGCCCTGTGTGTTTGTGGGATTGTGTACACAAATACCAATGTAAACTGAAATGACAAATATATAAATACTTATGCGAACTAAAAATAGTATGACAATAACTTTGTTTCCCTATTTGGAATGGAAAAATACAAGTATATGAATATGGATTTTCCTTTCAGGATTTCTAGCTCCCTGATGCCGGCATGCGCCGCACTGCCGACAGCTAGAAATCCGAAGTGCAAGCAAAATCCTGCAAACACAAAGGGGACAGTGCTCACAGATTTTGGGTACGGTCTTCTGTGTGTTCGCAGGATTTTGTACACAAATACCATTGTAAACTGAAATGACAAAAATATAAATACGTATGCAAACCAAAAATAGTATAACAGTAACTTTGTTTTCATTATTTTGAATGGAAAAATACAAGTATATGAATACAAAATGATGTCAGCCTCTTCTATGCGTTATGCAGCTTTTCAGTCAAGTCATAAAGACACACAAAAATAAACTGTGTGGCAATGCTATCTATTAGTAAACATTATGGGCCTGATTTTAAAAAAAAAATCGTTTTTCAATGGGAAAATCAATGTCAATGCTTCCAGAATAAATTAACTGCTTGTAGAAAAGCCTTCTTACCGCACGAAAACTGTCTTTTAAACATTCCACCTGCTTGAGAAATGGTAAGCAAGCATATCTGTTGGTTCAGGGCAAATTTTAACCTTGCTGTGTGGCTCCCCTTTTCTCAGCAAGCAAGTCTGTCGGCTAGGACAGCATTTGACCTGTTCTGAAGCACAAAGACCACACAACAGAGATGCAAGGAGTGGCAGGTGAGTATTGCAAATAGGGCAGGCAGCCCAAGGGACATGTTTGCAAGTTACACTTGATTTTGTGTATCATTGATTAGCCACTTCCTTGACTAAACATTATAGAGCTTAAATGTGCTTCCCCTTGCCACCCCGTGAGCAAGGTGTGTCATCCCTGCTACCCAGGCGACTCGGAGAACCTGACGAAGACACAAGGTTGAACTCCTGAAGACACGGGAGGCTTGAACTCTCCTCCAATACCCTCCAAGGGACATTAGAAAAGAATGGCAAGTAAGTGTGCAGGCTCGGCACCCGGAAAGTATTTGCGGGTCAACCAAAGGTGGTTACTTGGCCATTCTGTGATGAAGCTAGGCTTTATGCCAGTTACCTGCACTAACAAACTACAGTGAAGCTTGTGTGTCTCCCAATGCCCCGCCCCAATCTTACTGGCTTGCTCTGGTTAAACCCATTCCTGGAAGGGACACTCTTAAAGCAGGCGCTGAGTGTTGCACCGAGTGTGGTTTTCTGTGTTTGGAGTGCCAGAGTCTTTCTATAGTTGCTGCTACCCTACTGGAGGCAGGGATTCTACCTCTTCACTCCAAAATGGACTACCTAGCATGATAGCGCTGCGCAGAGTGTGGCTTTCCGTGGTTTGCCAGTGGAAGCCGAGAAGCTGCCATGCTTATCTTGGCTCGAGTAGATTTTAGAGCTATTTGCTTGGTATTTTGTTGTTTCCCAAAGGAAAGGTTAGTGTATACAGATTGAAATAGGGAGACAACTTGCTCATGTCCTACTATGATTTGTTAAAAGGCAGGTAGTGAGACCACTAGGGGGCGTGGACAGGAATGGCCGCCTTAACTTCGACTCCCACCACACCGGGGAGAAAAGAGATGAAAGAGCTAATTTCGCCCCAAAATTGAGCGGGCAAACACCGGAGAGTGGTGTGACTAGAGCCAAGCACCCGGTGCCACCCGGACGCCCGCCTTGGGGGTGAGGAAACAGTGAAAATCGAGGAACGTGCCCATCCCCCACAGGTCTGGAGGCTAATGGCTCACTGACACCGTGCGCTGTGAAAGGAAAGGACCCCGACGCACGGCTGACCAGACCTTGATCCGGCATCAACCTAAGAGAGGGGAACCTTGTCGGGGAGCTGCTGGTCCCCAGCAGAGCAACCGTAGCAGGAGGACTGCGATCGCCCACGGAAATCGAGTGGGGCTGAAGTGTGCAGGGAGCCACGATGGGAGCTTAATAGGGGGCGGAAGCTCCGGAGTGCCCGAATCAGATAGAGCTTACCCAGGGCAGCTCCTCTGTCCACCCGACCGACATGCGGAGAAGCCGCAGACATAGTGAAGGCAGGACCGAGCTGGCGGGCCAAGTGAAGGACAATTGCCCAGCTGCGCAGGGCCAATGAGTCTGAAATTAACTGCACTCGCGAGGAGCAGGGCCAACGGCACAAAAACCCAGAAGCTGCCTCGCGCATACATGCATACCCGCCGAAATCCGCCTTAGCGCACATAGCCCAACTAGCAGAGGAGGACCCAAGCCAAACCTGCCCCGGTACACCACTGGGACGGGGAAGAAAAGGCAGAAGCACACCAGAGCACAGTGAGCATGGATAACTAAGCGAGCCCCAGACGGACAACACCAACGGCACGCACCCAGGAACCCCGCACAGAGAGGGAGCTGAGCCTGTGCTGACCTTCAACAATGGAGCAAGGGACCTCCGTATCGCACTGAGGCAAGATCCACGCCGGTACTGAGGCGAGGTAGCTCCAAGAGGAAGCAGAGGAGCAATTAAAGAGGTGAGAGGTCCCCCCGGCTGCCTCCACAACCCCACCCAGCCCCACAAGCAGGACAGTAAGGTGCTGAGGAGGGGAATGACAGCCCCCGGGTAGCTGAGCCAAGAGTTCACCCTAACCCCAGGCCTGGACAGTGCAGGGAGCCAGGGCAATCGAGGGGGTAGGCCCCAAGAGGGTAAATAAGAGCTCCCTCTCTGGCCGCCCGCTCCCTCAACAACTGGGACAAAAGGACATCCGAACTCCTGCGCAAAAGGGAAAGGGCCCCCCAGGGAAGTGTCAAAGGGGAGCATAAGCGATAGGATCCAGGAGAAAGCAAATCAGCCAACAGGGCCTGGGGGACATAAGCCCTCCACACTCACTGCAGGTATCGATCCGGGCGTAGTAAAGTGCAAAACAAAACTGGAAGCTGCGAAAGAGACTAAGGGGATACCCCCCCCCGAACCACCGCAGCTCGCTGGCAGGAAGGGGGAAAGGGAAGAACCAGGGCCCACACGGCCAAAAGACAGACTGCAGCAGTATAGGCGTGAAGAGGCTCCACAAGCCCAGGGTGCCAAAACGAGCACCATGGCCACAAAAGATTACATTGCTGGGATCATGGCGAAAATCTGAGCCTTATGAACAGATATACAAACAACCATCTCAGAAATTAAGGGAAAGGTGGAGCAAATAGAGGGAAGGGTCGAGAATCTGTAGCACAACCAGATCAATATGGACCTAATGGAAATGAAGCTGAATGCTCGGATGACCGTCATAGAGCTGAGAGAAGAAGAACTCACGCTCAAAATGGATGACATGGAAAATAGGGAAAGGAAATCCAACCTAAGAATCCTAGGCCTACCCAGAGGAGAAAGTGTGAAACACCTGCCCAAGTGGAGAGAAAGGTCCAGGAAATAATTAACCAACTATTTGAAGCCAAGGGGGGCTAGGAGGTGCGCTTTGAGAGAGCCCACAGAGAAGGTTGAGCATTCTTAGGAGGTCCACGCTCAATAGTGTTCAAATTTCTCAGCTATAAAGAGAACACGGAGATCCTCGTGAAAGCAAAACAGACGCAGGACCTTAAATTCTTTAGCTCCAAGATAAAGATCTTACAAGACCTCTCAAACTTCCAGAGTGGTCACCCCTGATGAAGCAAATCAGGTGCTTAGGCACTTGTCCGGACTGAACGACGATTGAGTACCAACTGGACCCAGCAGGACCCAAGCCTCACAGATGGAGAAAGAAATCCAAGGCAGGAAGGAAACGCGCACGTCTCAACCCACTGTCTCCCAAGAAGCCACCGTAAGAAGGTACACGAGAGACGGGGTAGTATAAGCACTAGTCACACACACAATTATTTTTGGACCAAAAATGGGGGGAGAAAGAAGAGACCCCTGGGAGGGAGACAAGTCTTAAACCTAGTGGCCCTCACGTATACAAGGGCGTCTCGACCTCAGGAACCTAGGACAGTTAAAATGACTGTGGTTCAGTTAATGGGTTTGTTACGTTTACATTTCAGGGGGATTTGGGAGGGTAGGGGATTGAGCAGGCTGACAAGGGGATGCAGGAAACAAAGAAAATAAGGATAAGTGCAAGCCAGAAAGCAGAATCAAGACAGAGGGTGGGGAACGAGAAACCCATTATAAAGATGGCTAGACCAGCTAAAAATTAAGCGGTAAATATGATTCTAAGGGTAGCCACGATCAATGTCAAGGGGCTAAATTCTCTGACTAAGAGGTCATTGGTGGTAAGAGAGTTCGACAGAGCAGACGTATATGTAGATGTGCTCTTAATACAAGAAACCAGGCTTAAAGCGGGGGAAGAGAGGCCATTGAAGGGAAGGGAGTGGGGCAGACATTCTGGGCTTCCGTAGATCAAAAAAGGGGAGTAGCCCTGATACTCCATAAGACAATTAAGCTCACAAACCCGGGGGTGCAATCGCTAACGGGAGGCAGACTCTTGATAGTCCAGGGTAATGGAACGATATACAGATCATCCTAGCAGGGGTCTATACGCCCAATAAGGCGCAAGCAGCATTTAATAAGGAAGCCCTCACCACCATCCTGGCGAATAGTAGGAGCCTCTTGGTGATAGGTGGGGATTTTAACACGTGGGCCGACCCACACATGGAAAGACAAGCTACAAGGGCTCTGATCAAAGACACCTCAAGCGAAGTAGGGAGCAAATTCCTTGCTTGTACGGCAGAGGGAAACCTGGTGGATGTCTGGAGAATGGCCAACCCGAACAAGAAGGGATTCACCTTTAGATCCAAAATCCACGAGACATTTACAAGAATAGACTATTTGTTGGTAAGCAGGGAAGCCAGCCCTAGAATTCAATGTAGCGACATATGTCCTGTAGGCTGGTCGGACCGCGACATGGTCCGAGCAACACAATGTGGAAGCGCTAACAGACGAGAATATAAATGACGCTGTGATGAATTGCGAAAAAAGATCACTACCCTGGAAGATAAAATGCACACCCTAAGGTCATTTCGTGAAGAACACATGGAAATGATAAAACAAAAGAGAATAGAGCTAAAAGCACTGGGTAGAGGGGATGTACCACAAAGAGCAAAGGTTAATTTATTTGTGCAACAGCGCAGAAAATGGTCAGAATGAATTGATCGATTGGTCTTCAATCTGATGATAGTGACTCTATATACAAGAGAGTCAACCTATGCTATTCAGTGGTGACCACCATCCACACAACGGTAAAATGTTGCATCAGGTTTGCTGTAGTTAAGAGATATGGCGATGGTTAGCAGAATCCAAGATATGTGCTACTATATTAAACAGGAGCAAGAGAAATAAGAGGACACGGGTAACATCGGATCGTGTGAGGTTCTAACTCACTAAACAGTGAGTGTAAGAAACTGCGCAAAAGAAAAAAAAGGTTAAGTGACAAGATTAGTGCCAATTAGCAAATGATTGGCGGTAAATATTCGTGAGGTACTGTGTGCCCGTTCACTTGGAAGAGTAAATTATATCTTGCTCGCTATATTTAGTAAAACGATTTTGTTGAGGTCGTATTAGTAAGTAGGCTTTTTGTGAGGCCGTAGTTAGGGTACATACACCCGTTCCAATATGGATGGTGAAGTGAGGCAGTACGTTATACGCTACCCGATGCACTAGCGTTTCGAGAACATGAGTAAGCCACACCTTTTCTCTTCCGGCTTAGACAACATAAGAGAAGAAGGACTAACTTAGATACCGTAAGGGACTGAAGTCGCAGATGCACGCATACAACTTGTTGGGAGGGCACAAGGACAAGTTTTTCAAATAAGATAAAGGTGAGTTTGGGTGCTTTGTCCCTTATAGAACCTTACTTGTTGGGCCAGTATAGGTCGAGGGAGTTATTAGGAGTTCTCCGAGTTGACCGTTTTATATAATAAGGAGGGTAGCACATCTCGTTAGCTAACGAGTTTAATGTTTTGCTCTCATAGAACCTCCTAAAACGCTGATTGAGTGTTCTGGCACACTGCTTACCGTATGTAATCACGACGTCTATGGATGAAGTGAAGAATATCACCAGAAGCCCAGGGTTGCTCACTGTAAGACACTTGTTCCGGAAGGACCATTCTTATTCAGGTAAATCTTCAGTTAACGAGCCACTGTCGAGTTGGGTATTAGATGATCCGACCGTGTCACAAAAAACTTTGTTGCCTAGTCTGTGCCAATAGAAAAGAGTAGAGTTTATGGAGTGATTATAATAATACCATGCAACCAGAGACTGTAGTAGAACTTCCCCATGTCTGGCGAGCCGAATTTAGGAACCTTGTCGTCGATTGATTATATAAGCCTTGGACTTACTCTAGTTGAACGTTAACAGGGTAATATCCTGTTTGGCAGGCTAAACAGGATTGTAACAGGCTTTTTAGAAGGTTTCCAACTTTTGTTTACAAAAAGGGAATGAATGGTCATTTGGAAAAAGAACAAATTTAATATCTAAACCTTTAGCAGAGATGACTTGAATAGTGTCAGTTTATCTTGTCTTCTTAAAATTAAACAGCTACGTACTAATTGGATACTATTTCTCCATCCACACCCCTGTAGATCTGGTTCCTAATAAGGAATTCCACTCTTCGCATTAGATCCAGGGTATTCAGAACAATGCGGTAAGCCTGGCCAGAATTACTAATTCGTTTTGGCACAGTTGTTGCACGATTTGAAACATTGCAATTCAACCCATATTAAGAGTTGTGCTATTTCCATAGGTCACTGTCTTTAAAGGCAGTTTAACCCTAGTGAGGAGCAGTTAGAAGCACGTACCCAGAGAAAGATGGACGACTGCCAAGCCCCAGTTTTTGACACACTGTATGATTTGTTTCCCCTGAAGAAGTTCCCTTTAACATGTTTGTGATACAAAACTGGGAATGAAACATGTCGGGATTGTTGTCACTGTTACATTAATTATGACAGTTGTATTTAGATACTGATGGTTAGTACATGCCACTAATAGATGCTGACCTAGATTAAAGACGGTGTATACACTAGACACAGGTATCTCTAGATTAAGACCTAGTTCTAGTTTAAAATAAATGTTTCATTTATAAGTTTTCCATTATTTCAATTTTTTATTATTATTTTTTCATTTTTGCTTTCTATTCTTTTTCACTTTGCATATACCTTTTCATCTGGTTTTTAGGTAATTTTTATGGTGTGGGTCCATTTGTTCCTATGAGTCTTTTGTTAGTAAAGCATATAATGGTGTTATATTGTTTTTTTAGAACACAATTGGTTTGGTGAAAATGTAAATTTCATTATTTCTTTGAGAGATGTGTGTAAAATGATTTTTTATATGAATTTTGTGTATTAAAATGAGAATCATTAAATAAGAATTCTGGTTACGTGATACTGACTACTCCGTTTAGTTTGGGGTCGGCCCTCATGTTTGGGGACCCCGACCAAGAAGGTTGTAGCAAAAGAGGTGACAGGATTTTGGTGTAAAAAATTGTCTTTTGCTGAAGGGGCACAGACCTGTCCCCTTATATAATTAATCCCCAGGTCCTTTTTTAGTTTTAAGTATGGAGGGGTCACCTGATGAGGGAAGGAGCTAGGCGGAAGAGAGAGAAAATTACAGGAAGACAAATTGCGAAAAGAGATCACTACCCTGGAAGATAAAACGCACACCCTCAGGTCCTATTGTGAAGAACACATGGAAACGATAAAACAAAAGAGAATAGAGCTAAAAGCACCGGGTGGAGGGGCTAGCATGAGAAAATGATCTTTATATAAACAAAAGTTTTACGAAAAGGGGGATAAGGCTGACAAAATGTTAGCCGCCAGACTGAGAGCACAAACAGCGGAGAGATGGGTGGAAAAGATCCCAACCGAAGAAGGAGGGTGGGAGCAAACCCCAGAGGGCATAGCTGTGCAATTTGCTAACTTCTACGCAAAACTGTATACCTCAGAGGGAGACCAAGATGAGGCGGAAATTAAAGAATACATCAAAAGAGCGGGGCTAACCCACCTAACTGCCGCCGAACAACAGCGCTTGGACTCCCCCATAAGTGAAAGCAGCAATTAAGTGACTCCCTGCGGGGGGGGCGCCCCAGGTGAAGATGGATACTCAATGGGCTTCTACAAGCATTTTGCAGAAATGTTAGCCCCACAACTCACTGTCTTATTTAACCACATATGGGATACCGGGCAAGCCCCCCTCCCCCCGTCCTTCTCAGTGGCCCACATAGCGGTCATTCCCAAGTAAGAAAAAGACATCTCATCCTGTAAATCCTACCATCCGATATCACTTCTCAATACAGATGCCAAACTGTACGCAAGAGTCCTAGCTACCTGCATGGAGGAAGATATAATGCCCTGTCTGGTCCACCCGGACTAAGTGGGCTTCATAAAGGGGAGGCAAGGTGCTGACGCCATGCGTAAGACTCTGGATATCATGGAACACTCCTGGAGGGAAGAGGGTGAGCACGCTCTCCTTAGCATTGACTCAGAGAAGGCCTTTGACCAGGTCAAATGGGGGTTCATCTGGGCCACACTGGAAAATATGGGGTTTGGTGAGCAGTTCTTAAGGGGAGTACAGGCAATCTATAAGCGCCCCAGGGGCAGAGTCGCGTTAACGGGAACCTCTCCGAGATGTTCGGCATGACCAGGGGTACCAGACAGGGAGGCCCCCCTCTCACCACTCCTTTATGCCCTATCAATCGAACCTCTGGGCAATGTAATTAGAAACTACCAATCTCTAAAGGGAATCAAGGTAGGAGATGAAGAGTACAAACTAGCGAGGTTCGCTGATGACATTTTGCTCCACCTGTCTAACCCCTATTCAGCCATACCAATAATCCTGCGCAAAATAGGACAATTTAGAAAATGGGCGGGATTGAATGTCAACGCAGAGAAGTCCAGGCACTTCCCATACAAAAAGCACTCTGGCCCTAGCAACGAAGATACCTCCCCAGGGGAAATACCAAGGGCTCACGATCACTTGAAATATCTAGGGATCAAGATCGCGCGGAGGACAAAAGATTTGTATGAAGCGGACCTCCCCCCCCCACTCTTGTCAGAGATATCAAAAGATCTAGAGAGCTGGCCAGGTGCTCCCAATCGCCATCCCTCCCTCGAAGCCACTTTCTCGAGATAAAGGCCAGCATCATAAAATTCTTGAGGCAGGGGAAAAAGCAACGCATTGCCTAGAACACCTTGATCCAGCCAAAAGAGGAAGGAGGGACAGGACTCACATACCTATACACATACTACCGAGCTGCCCAGCTCTGCGCCTTGGTCCCACACTTGAGAAACTATGCACAAAAGCAATGGGTAGTAATAGAAAAATATAGAATGCGGCCAATGACATTCGGAGAATGGCTATGGGCCCCTAAAAAATAATTCCCCTTAAGCATAATCAATAATTTTGCAATGGGTTTGCTCTTGAAGATATGGTGTTGTAGAAAGGAAATGAAAGGGCTGACGACATGGCATGCCCCCATGAGCTGTATTTGGGCCCCCCCTATAAGAAATGACCTCCATGCACCCGATCGATACCAAAAATCCTACGAAGCGGGCCTTGGAAGAGCGGGCCAGATCTTGAAACCCAATGGGTGTATGCCAATTCAAGACTTGGAAGTGGCCTTGCAACTAGGCCCATTAGAAGTATTCAAATACCTGCAACTAAAAGGAGTGCTTCAAGCGCCGAAATGGAGAGAGAAACTCCAAAGACAACTCACCCCCTTCGAGAAAATTATCAGCGAAACCTGCTCAACCAATGGGCTCATCTCGCTAATATACAAAGCCCTGATAGGGGGAGACAGAGAACAGAATTGAACACTTGCGGAAGAGATGGGAGAACGACTTAGGTGCTCCCCCGACAGACCAACTGTGGAGACTGTTAGGGAGAATTCTCTTATAAGGCTAATTTCCCAAACCTAGTGAGTCCCCCAGCAGCTTTGCTGGATTTTTGTTTTTTTCTCCTGCTAAGAGTGAGACTCTTTTACTCCCACTCTTAGGCATGATTTGAGATATGTATCTGACTATTTGTGTGATTTTGGGCTATGGGGTCTTACTCCATAGGGTATAATCTGTTTTTTGTGTATGTGTTACACAGCACCCTCAGTGCAGTAACACAGGGGTTTCATAGTGACCCCCAAACATAGACTCCATACCCTGGGACTGACTACTGTCTCCCAGGGCATGAAGTCAACATTGACATTACTAGTCCTAAATTGTGAACAGAACCAGTACAAACCATCATATTGTGGAAGTACTGGAAGGGGTTAATTATATTGCCCCTGGGTCTGTTTCCAAGGAGGCACTGTCCAGTCCCCCCTTGTCGAGTTTCTGGCTGGTGGCAGCGGTTACCACGCAAAATATTCCACTGGAATATTTCCTATGGGATTTTCCCATTGATTTTAAACGCACCACTTTTTGGTGCAATGTTAAAGATACCGTCGGTTTATTTATTTAATATTAAATCCACGGTTGGGTCTTTTTGCCAGAACTCTTTTCCAATATGGCATTCGTGTCCGTCTCTGTAACTCTGACCAAGGTCGAGCCCTTTGTTCCACTTTTTGGCGGGCTTCTCCACAGAAGCCCTCGAAATGGTGCCACTCTGTCTGGGTTTCACAGGATGTCTGGGGAGGGGAATTGGCACCCTGGACTGCATTGCCTTAGCAACTCAAGTCGCACTCTATTCTGATTGGCCCAGTGGTGAGCCACCCTGCTCACCACTTAGCATGTTTGAGTGACAGCTAAACTGTTGAATGGGGGGTTTTCTGCATAAAAGCACGGCTTTTGGGACTGGAACTTCAGAAGTCGACACAGGTCCTAAGAATCCGAAGAGGGAAGAAGCTGAGCCATCTGCAACGACGACACCACCGGTGGAGCCCTGCTGCAACAAACTCACCACTTTCCCAACGACAAGAGAAGATCTTCTGCTGGACGAGTCTTCTTCCTCTGAGCTGGTGGGACCAACCAGTTCGCCCTTTCGCCTTCCAAAGACGTCTCTTGGTCGAATCGCCTGTGCCAAGCACCCCGGCAGCCGGATAGCCAAGTTTCACCACTTTGACCGCGAATAAAAGGAACGCACCTTTTACCGACAAACTCAGCGGCTGGTTTCATCCCTGTGCAGTGCATCGACTCCACGTTTCCTCCTCGACGAGATCCTCTCTTCCCCTGGTCGAAACAACGAACTGCAACCACTGCCAGGAACAACTGCCACCGCTGGAGCTTCCTCTCTTTAAGGTACTGTGTTCCACCTGGCATCTGTTTCTTCGGATTGCTAAAGGTGACCCTTAAATCCTTAGCTTTCCAACTGGGTTGGCCCCAGACCTTCTAACCTTACTTCGTGAACCACCCCAACCTCTTTTGAACATTCTGCAAAGACTTTTAGTGCATTTTCAACCGTGTGATCCTGGGCACATTTCGCTTTGCTCCATTTAAAGTGGGCCTCGCCTATGAACTTTGGCTCTACAGTGTATACTGCCTTTATTCCCTTGCTCAAAACTCCTAAAAATGTTGTTTTATTTCTATGCTCTGCCTTTTTCTCTCCCTTTAACCTAACTATTGGAGTGCCATCTAGGTTACACGCTCACATCTGTTTTACCAAATAGTGGTGTTTTAACTCTGACTTGTCTAATAGTTATCAAGGGAGGTGTTTATACTTTATCTGACTGTGGTTGAACTTGCTTTTGATTTAGAGTGCTAGTGTGTTTTTAAAGTGTGTTTTAAATAAATAATTATATACTTTTGATACAAAGCTCTGGTCATTGTTTGCTTGTTCCACTGTGTTTTTAGCCCTATTGTGTATACTCTATATACTGCCTTACTCTTCTTGAGAGAAGTCTGACTGCTCTGCCACAGCTACCAGGTAAATCTGGGTGGTGCAGACTGCTACCAATTGGGTTTACTGCTTACTCCTGTAGTCTTAATCTTTTTACAGTGGTCCCCAAGGGAAATGCACAGGATTCTGCCTAACAGAGACAAATGCGCAGATCAGCACACAAAGCCTCCATCTCGGCGCAATACAAGCTACACGGGATAACATTATTGCACAGATGGCACTACGACCCAAAGAAACTGTCCAAAATGTTTGACCAATCTAGCCCTCAATGCTGGAGGGGATGTGGCCCCCAAGCCGACTACTGACCCATGTGGTGGTTCTGCCCCAAAATGCAGACATTCTGGAAAGAGGTCTTGGCATGGATAAGGAAAATTGAAGGAATTGCCAGGGACAGAGACCCCAGATTTATGCTCTTTGGATTGGAAGAGCAAGCGGACTGCTGGGTACGAGTTCCCCACATGACTCACTTTCTCCTCCTGGCAGCCCGGGTCTGTATCGCGATAAACTGGAAATCCAACGACCTCCCAACGGAAGCTACCTGGGCCCGCAAAGCTAGAGAACTTATAAGATGGAGAACATTACGGGAGCTTTACATGACAACTCACCAAGTAGAGAAATTGAATGGGCCTGTTCCTTGAAGCCTACAATTGACCTCAAACAGACTCAATGACGCTATCTATCCCAGATCCTATCGAGAAGTTACGATAAGTTTATTTCATCCTGCTAACCATCTATTTGCTCAAAGGAGGGTGGAGGGAAAAGGGTTGTTGGGGAAGAGGGGGAAGAGTTAAAAGTTAAAGGGGGGAAAATCTATTCTAGACATGTTGCAAAGCGCTCAAAAATGGTATACTGATGTTGAAAGTCTGAAAATGTATGTCTTTAAAATGCCAAATAAAACTATATTGGAAAAAAAGGCAGGAAGTGACGGCAGCGGGCGGTTGTAAATAATGCTATACGCATTTGGAAAGTAGCAAAGACTGGGTACATTGGTCCAAAAGTACCATGTGTTCGGCGGCGAGTTTGGGCGTTGTTGGCCTTTAAACTGTCAGCTCGTCCACAAAGAGCAGAGACGTTGTGTACATTGTGCAACTGTGCTGCGTGAGCTGCGAAGTAGGTTGGTTTCAATCAAGCCCAGACTGCAGGCCAGGCTTGGCCTTTGAACTGCTTCAGCTGAACTGCAAGCAAGCCCATAAAGTGTTCTGGTGGTTAAGTCTGCTGGGACTCAGTTTGGTGTGGAAGCTGAGCCGAATGACTGGGAAAATGAGCCTACGTAACGGCAAACAAAAGGTTGCTGTCAAAACAAAAAAGACTCCAACAAGTGCAGGGATAATAATATGCCCACATTTGGAAACTGTTTCTATACCTGAACTGGCTGAAATGGATAAAATAACTGATTTTTTTAAAGGACAGACGGCAATGATTGATATACATCCCATACCAGAAACGTGAACATTTGAAAAGGGCGTTAGCCTGTACTACAGCTGAATTCGACAACAATAATTCTTTGTTGAATCTGCGGTACTCTCTTTAGGGGGAGATTGTGGATACAGAAGCAGGGCTGAATAATGTAGAGACTGCTGTAAACATTAACGAAAATACAGTAATTGAGGTTAATGGGCAAATTGCCTGCACTACCTATTCAACTTTCCTGCTCACCACGGCTTACAGTTATTTTAGATGAAACCCCTAAAATAACTAGTGATTTGCTAGATTTTACTGAAGTTGCTAGTAGTCATGTTAATAATGATCGTATGTACAATTAAAGATTTAATGAGCAGGAATGCACATCATTTGGCTACTAGCTTTGCCCTTAAGATCTTGTTAAAACTAACCCATAATATTTCTTGCCAAGTACAAAAGAATGCATGCTTATTGTCAGATCTTGTACATGATAAATATGATTTCTCTGACAAGGTAGTATCTACGCCCCACCTTCAACCAAAAACCATTACCAATGATGTTTTGCCTAATGATATTCCACTGACAACTAATTCTGAAATAATGGAATCCACAAGGTAGAGAAATTGGTTGGTAGTGATGAGGAGGATGAATATAGTCTGCTAACAAAAAGAGAAAAACGTAGAGTCAACAATGCTAAGGTGAAAGTTTCAATTAAACCGCAGAATGTGGAGGAAAGTAATGAGCAAAGAGGTAAGGAAGGGAATAATAAGAATTGGCATGCCTCTAAAAGATCCAATAAAAAAGTGATAAGAGCTAAACGAGCTGCTAATAAAGGTGGTAATTTAACTAGCTGGCTAATTGGCTATTAGGACTATAAAAGAAAAACTGGACATTTGCATCAAGAGGTTTTAGACGAATCTAGCTTCAGCATTTCTGACGCCTCTGAAACATCCCTTAAAACAAGTATTAGATCCACAGCTGTGAGTGTTCAACCCATTAGAACTAAGCTGAAACTGAATCATGGAATGGTGGTGAGCTGCTAGTAAAACTAAAAAGCAACCTAGAGTGGTTGTGGTTCCTGTAAGGAAGGCACAGTATCAACAAGTGACCACAGTTCAATGGTGTTTACTGAACAAGAAAAAGGGTTTGAAAAATGCCTATCTAATCCTAAATCTGCACATAGGAGCAAGCTACGACCATCAAATAATAAAACAGTCCTACTGTCTTGTCAAATTAAAAAGGCCTATTCAAATAAAGCTACTGCCAACCCTTACCTCTAAATACAAACAGTGTGGCAAACAATGTCACAAAATGATATGTCAGGATGTTTAGCCCGTTGGCCTCCATTCCCCATGTTTTCAGCACGCGATAAGGCGGTTCACTCGAGTTTAGCACTCTGGCTTCTCTAGCACGAGGATACAGTTCAATCCTTAACATCAGGGCCTTCTGTGCCCAAGTCTCTTTGCCTTTCAGAGTCTCTTCATTCAGAGGGCATAATGCAACAAATAAACAATACGTTCTTATCCTCTTTCAGACTTTCACAAGTACTCAATTTCAGAGGCGATTCACGATTCACCCCAGATCCCCCTCAGCCGGGCTCAGATCCCTTTTAACACAATTAGTCTCCCTCCTCCAGGCTCAGACCAATTTCAATGTCAAGTGCAACTCTTAACACAAACTTGCTTTAACAAAAGCGCTTAGCTGATCTTCCTCCGCCGGGATCGGACCAACATCATCTACTTACTTAATATTCTTACTATCGAAGACTTTCAAATGTACCCAGGGTTTTGCTTGACCCGTTGCAGGACCACTTCGATTTCACAATTCCATTTCTCAATACATTTGCCACCTTGCAGTTGGATACCTAACTGTTACGCTCACCTGGTCTCTGCGGAGGCGTTGGGGCACGGTTGCAGCCCTCCCAGGAGTTTGATCACCCCCGTCAAGTCTGTCCCCCTGCGGATAAGCTGTGGGCGGCGACAATTGGTGGCACTGCTCCTGCGTGGATATGAGAAAACGTGAGTGCGCTGATCGGTGACTGTTGTACCTCTCAAACCCTTCTACCCAAGGTGCGATTTCTATGGGCATGTACCGGCCCATAAGGCTCACCTGTTAATTATTGATGAAGAGCTCTCCGTACTGCTACTTCTGGCAGGGCGCTTGTTGATGGGATCTAGTTCCTTCACTGATCCCTGGTAAGGAATAGTCCAGTCCAGCTGCGACTATGCTTCCCCTGGTTGGTGTTAAGTGTCTCTCAATGTCGCTTGTCTTTTCCCCTTTCTGTTTTCTGTCTTGGTCGTATTGCTCTCAATATTGTTGTTTATTCCTGAATAACGTTTTCTCTTCTGCTTTCTTCCCACCAATAGATGGAAATGCGGCACAAAAGCAGCTGTGGAGGCGCGGAAGGCGGCCGGGAGAAAGACAGATGAAACCGCAATGTGTAATGGTCATGAAGTCAGGGGCACAGGCATGCAGGGGTCGCATGCACAGGAGACCTGCGTCGACACTTTCCTGGCCTTTGGCCCCAGGCTCATGAAAAAAGTAAACAATAACATCCATGTAATACCAAAAAGCTTTTATTATGGACATAGCACTTCAGATGCATTAACCTTGAACATTCCATCGATTAAGCAGGATGCATTAACCTTCAACATTCCATCCATTAAGCAGCCCCTAGTGTATTCTTGGTTGGGGCTGCTAATGGATTGCCTTCGCACATGCTCACTCTCTAGGAGTGGCAGGGTGTGGCTGGTAAGCCGGTCCTAATGGGCGTGCCCACGATCTCAGCTATATAAACTGCACCGATCCTCAAGACAGACGCTTTTGCGTTATTCTGCACTTGCAAGCAGCGTAACGCTCACCGTCGCCTGAGGTCAGACTTACCTTTGAAGATCCTGCTTCCTGGACAGCCTGCTTCCTGCCAGCATACTTACCAACTGGGGGAAGCTGTTCTTACCTGTACATCTCTTCGGCGAACCAAGTATTCATCTTTACACTTTCCGGAACGCCGATATATCGTCATCTTGGAACCGCAGCACAACACGCTCAATCGTCGGCAGCAGCGACTGCAAGGAAAAACAGAAGACAAGGTTAGACAAAAACAGTTTAAGGTTGTGCTTCGCCATACTTCGTGCTTTTCCTTAAACCATCACTTACCTGCTGTCGAACATTGCGGTAGCATCCATCTTCCATCCGGCCGCATCTCGCGTCTCACAGCTGCATTGAGGCCGCATTTCCATCTAAGGGAAGAAAACAGAAGAGAGACATTATTGCGGGCATAAATAGGAGCAACATATAAAGACAGTAAACAGAACGAACAGCATCACAAGAGCTCAAGAAAGACTTACCAATCATAAGGAGAAGCATAGTCGCAGCTGGACTGGACTAATCCTTATCAGGGATCAGTGAAGGAACTAGATCCCATTCGACGTGCCCCTGCCAGAAGTAGCAGGATGGAGAGCTTATCATCCATAATTCACAGGTGAGCTTTATGCACCGGCGTATGCTCACAGAAACCATACTTTGGGGTGAAGGGTTCGAGAGGTACAACAATCACAGATTGGCGGACTCACACATTGTTATCTGTACGCAGGAGCAGTATCACCACGTACCACCGCTCACAGCTTTTCAACTGAGGGAGAGGCCTGAAGTGGGTGATTCAAGTTCAGGGAGGGCTGCAACCATGCCCCAACAACCTCTGCAGAGACCAGGTGAGCGTAACACAATGTCCGACAACAGGTGAATGATGGTTTAAGTAAAAGCGCGAGGTTCTGTGATAGCGCGACCTTAAAATTAATGTCTGTTAAGTGTCTAACCTTGCCTTTCTTTTTTACTTGCAGGTGCTGCAGTCGCAGGTGGAGCGCGTCGTGCTGCGGTTTCAAGATGAAGATTTCAGCGCCCTGGAAGGTTTGAAGGTGAGCTGCGGTACCAAGATGAAGATGTCAGCGTTCCGGAAGATTTGAAGGTGAGCTGCGGTGCCAACGAAGATGCGCACACGTGAGAGCAGGTTCCCCAGATGGTAAGTATGGAGGCCGAAAGCAGGATTTCCAAAGGTAAGTTTAATCCCAGGCGGCGGTGTGCTTTACGCTGCATGGAAGTGCAGAATAACGCAAAGCGTCTGCTCTGGGATTGGAGCAGCTTATTTAGCTGTGATCGTGGGCACGCCCACTAGGCCTGGCTTGCCTGCCACTCCTAGAGAGTCAGTACGTGCAAGGCAACCCAATAGCAGCAGCCCCACCCAAGAATACACGTAGGGCTGCTTCAGTGATGAAGTTCCCAAGTCAAATACACTTTGCACCCGAAATCAGGTGCTACATTCAAAATAAAAGGTATTCTTGACCCAAATAAATGTCATTGCTTATTGTTTTTCATGAGCCTGGCGCCAAAGGCGCAAGGACTGTGTCCATCGGGCCCCCTGTGTATGTGGCCTTGTAACATTTGCGTCCTTGGCCCGATGACCATGACACTAACAGAGACTTTCGAATGAGCGCCCACGTGGTGCCGGACCACTCTGTATATGGTATTGCATATTGGCTTCAAAGTTCAATCACTCATCTGCTGTTTAATTATGTTCCCGTCGCTTGCCACATATGCTTCATACGCTATTCTCTTCAGTTTTGACTATACAATGTTGTTGCCACTTGCAATCTTGGCTTCAACACAGACCGTTCTGGTATCAGTCTCCCCAACTCACTGGCTGTGCTGCTTTGTTGTAGGAGCCAAGGACAGTACCACAGCGGCAAACGATTCTCCCCACCTTGACTATCGACACAGGAGAGCCCCGGGTACCTCCGACACACAATGCAGGATTCTTCAGCCTTGATTCCAGGTCATACGTTTCCTATTGGTATGGTATGGTATGGTAATGTTTATCAATAAAGCGCCTATACACAAGGCAAGTGTTTCAAAGCGCTCAAGGAGTGAGGGAACAAGGGGAAAAACAACAGTCGTTCAGAGCCCTTGAAATTCTGAAACGATAATAGTCTGCACAGGCAGAGTAAGTGCATATAGTACAATTAACAGTGGGGATAATAGCAAATAGGTCTGACAATGATTAGCAGTTTTTCCAAGTGCAATTAAGGCATAACCACGCAGGGAGGGCAGACAAGAGGGACCAGACAGACTATCTTCAGGCATGGCGCAATCGGAGAGAGCAAGTGCAAAGATGGTTACAGGGGGAGGGGTGGATGGGGAGACAAGTCCTGGGGGGGTCGGGTCCAAGTGCACCCAGTCGGTGGAGACTGGAGTAAGTGCAGAGAGATGCTACTCTCTTGGGTCATTATAAGTGCAGTGATAATGAGGTGAGTGCAGGGCCTGGAGGCAAGTGTGAGAGGACTGGCGGGGTGCCTGGGACCAGTGAGACTCTCAGGTACACCGGGCGGCCAGTCAACAAGCTGTACGGAAAAAAAGGAGGGAGAGAGGGAAAGAGCAGAGAGATGGGTTAGCAGGGTAAGGTGGGGGGAAAGAGAAGGAAGAGGAGAAGAGGAAAGTCTTGAGGATGTTAAGGATTCCAATTGGTGTCACACACTGGACCAGGACACTTGGTCTTGGCCTGGGATGTGGTGCTCAATACGAATGCTTTTTTCTTTAATTTCAATGAATTCAAATTGAGCCGATACCCGACCCGTCTCACACCACCTTTTACAAATATCTCGGGTCACAATGGACCATGAACCAGGCCGGTTGGTGAAATACAATATTTATTTATTCTTAGATTTCACAAAAATCACACAAATTTTAATATTTGGCAGCAATCACCATTGGGGTGATCATTACAATGGAAATGGAAGCAATGCATTTGGTTAACCTTCTAGTAGAACATGTCCAAATCACAAGTTAATAGGAGCACTTTTTTGATTTCGGATGGATAGCACCCAAGTTAAGGTTTCCGCCTGCCATGTTCCCTCAACCCACAAATAACCAAATTCTGAGTTGATAGAAAGAAGCAGCAGGTAGTCAGGGATAAGAGGCAGCGATTTTAAACCCTTTGTAATAGCATGAAATGACACTCGGTAATTGACAAATAAATAATTAATGTGCGGTTAAATCTTTGAGACAAATAAGACTTCTCACGACAACAGTAATGCATAAACCCTAGCAATCGCAAGGCAAGTGATCAACAAGAAGCATACAATTCAAAAACAAGTGGAAAATTAGAACATGCTGCAGTCGAATGACACGTTGGAAAGTTGCAATTTTCTCAATTCCCATTTAAAATGATACAAACGAATTTGAGGAAAAACAGGTGAAATACTTGAATTCTCAATGCAGTTTTCGGGCTGGGGGGATGGATATATATCACAGGGACAATATAGAGGTGAAAATGGGTACCCCCGCTGCTTGTTGACATAGTTCATACAGGTGGAGTTGTCCGTCTGGATCAGGATGGTCCTGCCTTCAATGAATGGAAGGAAGGTCATGAGGTCTAGCCAACTGGCTTTGAGCTCCAGCCAGTTGATATGCAACTGCTGCTCCTGTCGGGTCCAGATTCCATGGGCGCTGTGGCTGTCCAGAGTGGCTACCCAGCCCTCTAGGGAGGAGTCCGTAGTAATGGTGACCTGCGGAGTCGGCAGCCGGAATGGCTTGCCTGTCCGCAGATTGCAGGCCTTGGACCACCACGTGAGGTCCGAGTGGAGAGATGGCGGTATGCTGACCCGCTCCGCTTGTTAGCCCTTCTGATTCCATGAGGCTGCATAGTGCAGCTGGACTCTCCTCATGCGAAGCCTCGTGTGTGGCATGGCCAAGAGGACCGCTGCCATGACTCCCAATAAGCGCTGCTACCACCAAGCCGAAGTCACTGGTCTGGTAAGGAAGTGCGTAGTGGCCCTCTTAATGGCTGTAATCTTGTCCTCTGAGGGGAAATACCTTCTCGGAGCTCGTATCCCAGATGAGGCCCAGGAAGGTGAGGCTCTGTGTGGGCTGCAGCTGAGACTTGAGGTTGATGGTAAACCCCAGGTCATGGAGTGTACTCATAAGTGCGGAGGAAGTGTGGACAACCCCCTTTGGGGATCTCGCCCTGACGAGCCAGTCAGCCAGGTACGGGTAGACATGGTGGCTCTGGGCCCTAAGGAGGGCTGCCACTGCATTCATAAGTCTGGTGAACTCCCTGGGTGCTGAGTTGAAGCCAAAGGTAGCACCTTGTACTGGAAATGACAGCCCATGATCCTGAAGCGTAGGAAGGAGTGATGGGGCTGCCAAATCGGGATGTGCAGGTAGGCGTCCTTCAGATCCAGGGAGCACATCCAATCCCCATTGTCTAGTGTCTCTGCAATGAGTGCTGGCGTAACCATCTTGAACTTTTGAAGAGGGAGGGAGAGGTTGAGGGTGGAGAGGTCCAGCACAACTCTCAGGCCAGCCCGGTTCTTTTTTTGTATGTTGAAAATCCTGGAATAGAAGCCTAATCCTCTGTGGTAGGCTGGTACTACTTCCACTGCCTGGCTCCCGATGAGCGACCGGATCTCTGCCAGCAGAGCTGCCGTCCCAATCTGTGGGAGTGGAAGGGAGGAGGGAGGTATAGGTAGGTGGTAACCCGTAGATACTACTGAGAGGATCCAAGGGTCTGCGAAGTTCTGGTACCAAAAATGTATATGAGAGGCTAGCCCCGCCCCCTACTGGAGACACGTGGACCCAGAGGTACGCGTCATGCCTTTTTGCTCTTTGAGGCTGCTGCTGAGGCGGGGGACTGGAAGAAGCCCTTGCCCCCCCCCCTTTGTTGCTTGTGCCGGTGCTGACACGGCGAGCGGTCAGGTTGCCTCGACCTCAGTTTCTGGAATCCATGGAACCCGCCAAACTGCCACCCCTTATCGCAGCGTTGATGCGACTGGGTGTACACCTTGGGCGTGGCTTTCGTAAGAATAGATAACGACTTCGCCGTTTGCGAGCTGTTGTTGTTCTTATCTAATTGCTTGTCGGTGGTAGAGTGGAAGAGGTCACTACCTTCGAAAGGAAGGTCCAATTTGCGATCCTGGACGTCGGGGTTGAACTTTGTAGCCCGGAGCCAGGTCGTCCTTATGTCCGTGGCGATGCAGATTGCCCAGCAAGAGGGGTTGATGTGGGCCACTGTGGACTGCATGATGTCTTGCGCTACCAGCTTGGCTTCTCCTAGACCCGCCTTAAAGCGTGCCTGACTCTGCCCCGGGAGTTCCGGAATGAAGTCCGATATTGTCAGCATAACCTCTAGTTAGCCACTGCAAGCATGGCATCTTCGTTGGCTTTACACAGGTGCAGGGAAGCGTTGAGTAGAGCTTTTTCCCGTACGCCTCCAAGATCTTCTCCTCCTTACCTAGCCTAGCAGCGCCGAGGACAAGGTGGCCGAGGTTGACTGAGGCTTAGAGTAGAGTGACTCTGCAATGATCACTGACGAGTGCAGCTGGGCGTGCGCTGATTGCAAGAGTGTATCCCGCTCCATCTATACTTGGCATTGAGGCACCGATTGACAGGCTGGGCTGAGTGCGGCTTGCGCCAACCCTTCTTGGCCAGAGCGACGACATCCTTCTGCATCGGGACACCCATCTTGGTAGGGGGTCTTAGTGAGAGAATCTCTGCCAAGACCCCCCCCCCCCACCCCCCTCCTCGGGCTGTCCTACCTCGGGATGAGGAAGGCCTAGATATTCTGGCAAACCTGCAAGACTGTCGTGAAAGGCCTTCGCTGAAGACGGCTTGTCAGGGTCGCCCTACTCATCTGTATCCACCTGGGTGTCCGGCTGGTCCGCCGCGGGAGCAGGGGTGCTGGGCGCCGTGGTCTGCGGTGTAGAGACCGGAGCTGGAGGCTGCTGCGGAGGTTGGCTCGGAACCGACTGCATAGGGTGCGGATTCGAAGGAGCCGGCAGCAGGGGCTGCGCCAGGCGTGTGGTGCCAGAGTCATGGGAGGAAGGACTATAGGAACCAGAGTAATGACCAGAGGGAGCAAGTCCCTGACTACATCTCTTAGGATGGCCCCCATGTGGGGGATTCGGATCAGCCCTAAAAACCTTTCAAAGAAACTATCCCCGGAGGCTGAAGAGGAGGCAGGGGATACTGACAGAGTGGCTGGGGCCTGCTCGGGCTGGAGCACACTCAGTCTGGGTTGCAGGAGGTACCTGCCCTGCATTACTGATGGATATACTGTAGGCCACATACCTGGTTGACACCAGTCCCACCTTGAAACTCGTTCACCCGCCTGCTCTGTTCCTAGGAATGGCATCGGACGAGCGGCCATGTTGTCTGGCACGGCGGCCCTTTTGTCGGGCTGCATGCCACGTGCCAGAGACGTGGTGTATGGCCCTCCGGACACGGCCTTGCCCAAGTCTCTTGATGTTGGAACATGAGGCCTATTCCGGACCTCAGGTCTAGGCCTGGAAGGCATATCGCCCTTGGCATCGTTGCCAGTAGTGCTGCATGCAGGCATCCCCTCGGAAATGGAGCCGGTACTAGGGCATAGCCCCTCAGGTGTAGACCAGGTAGAACCACCTTGCGATCCCTTAGCACTGATACCGGTAGGGTCCTAAGACCCCACAGCCGTAATGCCGGTTGCTGGGTTAGCCTCGGTGTGTGTGCTGGTAACAGAACCAGAGAGGTTCCTCCCGCTTGAGTCGCCCTTACGGGGTGGAATGGAAAATAACGTCCCTCTCTTGGGCCTCAATCTCTGCTGGACAAACTAAGACTTCTGGAGGCGACGCTTCGAGGAGTTCTCTCCACATAGCTAGCCTATTCTTCAGTGTGTGTGGAGTCAGAGAGTCGCACGTGGTGTAACCTTCCCAGCCGTGGTCAGGGCAAAGGCAGCGGAGGCAAAGAGCGTGGGGGTCAGACATGGGAAAGAGTCCCTCGCAGGCTGGACACCTGCTGAAACCTGCTGAAGTCGACATGCGCCGGGGAGGAGCGTGACGCCGGAGGACCAAGTACCTAGATGACAAAGACAAAAAGATAAAAGAAGAATCCGGGGAAGAGTGCATGGAATTACAAGGCAAGGCCAAACCCAGGAGTGCTGGTGAAATCGGGCCGTTCCAGTCGATGCGGAAAAGGGGACTGGCGCCGGTGGCGGAGTCAGAGTAGCGCATGCTCCCAGGGCCGCACCACCGTGCGCCTCTAAATTTAAAGGAGAAGAAGGTTTTTCTGGTGAAAAAGGTTCTGTCTCCCGTCCCTACAAAGGGTCGCCCATACAGTATGGAGGAAAGGGGATGGGACGTAAGAGTACTTAACGTCCGCCTATTTCCGTTACAAGTTGGCTCCCCTGTTTGCCAAGCCTGGGTGTACTTGATTTGGTTTGGTTTCTCCCCGTGATCCCTCAAACCCATTACTCTTGTTTGCTCAGGTCTTCCTGTGACCTCACGGACCTTCAGCACCTATCTCTCCGCTCGAGTATCCATTTCTCTGGCGTGCAGCACTCAGGGAGAGGTGCTTCCTCCTGTCCGGTTGGTGGTGTTTGGGTGTCTTCTGCAGTCGTCTGCTTATCTATCGCTTGCTTCTCGCTCGGCTCGCTATCCGCATATGGGTTCTCGGGCGCACCTGTCTCTGCACCTTGCTTCTCGCTTGGCTTTCCACCCACGCCTGGGTTCTCGGGCCCGGCTGTCTCTTTTCTCAGTTGGGATATCATTCCCTTGCCACAGACACACCAGAGGTTGACCGGAAGGTTGCCTTGGGCAGCCCGTCCAGGAGGTCCTCCTCCTTGGATCTCCCTCTCACTTTCTTCCCTCATTGCGCTCTCCCAGCCATGCTGGAATGGGTTATTTAACGTCCCGGGACCTATCAAATGCTCATAACAACTGAAGCGTGTCTTGTGCTTTTCACATTCATGGATCTTCATTGCTCCATTCAGCCTCCTTGTCCCAGTGTTTCCATACACATAGGGAAGGACAGTGAGTTTTTGGGGTTTTACTCGCATGATATTTAGTAGGTGTTGTGGGTAGTGGCACTATCATAGAAAGCCATACAGGCTTGAGATATGGAGGGAATAGCCCTAAAAGGGAAAGGAGAATATGTGTTCTCATCCGACGATGCTGTGTCACCCCCCTGAGTCGCCTCCCCCATATGGTCCTCCCTCATATAGCCACCCCCAGGGTCAGGATGCGGCTGCCGTCCCCTGGCCTCATGGCGAGAGGCTACCTCTGGGAAAGGAGTGATGACATCCTCTGATTCAAACCACCTTCATGAGGAAGCCCTCACTCAACGTCTCGTTGGAGAAAACCAAATAAGGTTTAACAAAGAACACCTGGAATTCATGCACCAATCTCGCAAAAGTGAAGGCTATCAGAAAAAGCATCTTAAGGGTGAGCAAACTAAAAGAATATGAGGTCAAACGAAGCACCTATATGAAATGTCAACACTAAATTAAAATCCCATGCAATAATAATGAACTGGTGCGGGGGAAGCGTTATGCAATTCCCACACAGACTGCATAACTGTGGGGATTGTGAACAACCAGCCTTGCTCAGGGGTTCTTTTGATAACCGAGCAGCATCGAGGATTTGGGACACGTAAAAGAGTTCAGATCAATCTCTTGGCACCAGGCCAAAAATCTATGCACCTACAGGCACAAATGGACTCAGTGGCAGGTCTCTGAGAGGAGCTGAGCAAATCCAGGACGTCGACTGATAAATCCCATTCTCATGTCTCAGCATCCAAGCATAACAGTTCAGGCTGTTGATGTTTGGGTGGAGGACCCACATTTCTTACTGGGAAAGCAGATCCACTCTCATTGAAAGGTGCCATGGTGGGCAGATGGACATGTCTCCTGCTACCATGGTCTTCAAACTCAATACAGAGCGATTAACATGGACACCAGGCACAACCCCCTGAAAAACAGCAGAATGGCAAGGATTGGCAGGAAAGCCTTTACTGTTCACACTGCAAGAGAAGGAACCCACATGAGGAGTCCCACGACCAGAGAAAAACTCCTCCTGAGCTCTTACTCGTGGGAGGCTGAAATCTATCTGCTCAAGGTAACCGCAATGATGTTCTCCGCCCCAGCGAGATGGGCTGCATTTAAATGCAAGTTCTTCCCCAGAGCCCAGAACCATGTTTGCATTGCTTCTCTGCCAAAGAGGCAAGGAACCTACACCACCTCACTTGTTGAGGTAACACATGTCAAGTGTGTTGTCCCTCAGAACCAGCAAATTCTTGCCCTGCACTAAGGGAAGCCAGGCACAGGGTCAGCCCAATTGCCCTCAGCTCCAGCAAGTTCATGTTTTCCTGAGAATACGGGTGAGACCACAGTCTGCTCACCGCCAAGTCTTGCAGATGAGCAGTCCTGCCCTTGCAAGGACGCATCCGTGACTCCTGTCAGTTGGAGCCAGGGGTGCCAAAGCAGAACCCCTTTCCATAGGTTGTCTAACAGGGACCACTGTGTGAGTTCTTGATAGACTCTCACCATGACGAGCAAAGGGTCTGATATGGTGCCCTGAAACTGAAAACAGAGAAGCCACTACAATGGTCTAATGCATGGCCAAACCCTTGGCACTAAAATAATGCAGGAGGCCATGGGAGCCAGCAAGCGCAGGAAGGCAGAGGCTGGGTTTCTCTTCTGGGATTGTAGGACATGAACCATCTTGAAGAGTTTTGCCACTCTATCCTCGGTCAGGAAAGCTGTGCTCAGGCAAGTGTCCAGTACCAAACCAATAAATCAAAGGGACTGGAGATGGCGAAATCTGATCAGAACTTCAGGAAGAACGCCAAGCTGTAAAACAGGCGGCACATACGGTGCAGGTGTACCAGCACCTGCTCTGGGGCGCGAGCTCAGATGAGCCAGTCATCCAGGTAGGACAAGTCATGAAGGCTATCCCCTCCAGATACACTGCCAGCCACTTGGTGAGACCGTGGGTACCAAAGGCAAACCAAACGGCAGGATCTTGAATTGGTAGCAGCAAGAATCCACCACAAATCTCAGGTACTTTCTTTGCTTGAGATAAAACAACACATGGAGCCTGAAGATCTAGAGAAGAGTCCTGCAGATTGAGGGCTTTGAGGATCTGGGCCACAGTCACCATCTGAAACTTGTCCTTGTGCAGGTATAAATTAAAGAGCCTCATATCAAAGATTGGATGCAAGCCCCCATCATTCTTTGGGGTCATAAACTAAATGGAACAGCGGCCTCCTGCTTCGTTCCGAACATGGCACCTGTTCTATCGTGCGCTTCAGCAGAAGCTGAAAAACCTCCTCCAACAGAAGAGGGACTGGAGGCAAAAGGGGTCCAGACAGAGGATAATCCAGAAGGCATTGAGCTGAAAGGCCTAAGCGTCAACGTGGTGCGATTTCATTCCTCGCCGAACAGGGTGATTCTTCCCATCCTTCACTAGGGATTGAGACTGTCGAGTTGGAGATACCACCTTCCGGCCGTTTTCCTTGGAGAGACGGCTTGGATGATGCTCTACCAAGAGCGTCTGCTCTGTACCCAGATAGGTATAGGGGTGTGGGGGGAAGAGTCAAAACCTTATCCCTCTGCTAGTCGGAGCTGAAGATTACTGTACTGCTAGGACCAGGGACTTCTGGAGGGAGTTGTCAACATTAGCCTCGAACAGGTTACGTTCCTCGCATGGCATACCTAGGATCTTTTGCCTGAACATCTTAGCCGAATCCGGAGGTCCTCATCCAGGAGTGTATCCTCATTACAGTAAAAGTAGCCATCCCCCGAGTTGCAGTCTGCGGTGTTGAGGCCGGACTGAAGCATCTGAAGAGATGCCTCCTTACCATAGTGAACCTCACTTACATCTCTGGCAGGCAGATGCTCTGCTGCGCGCATGATCCTCTATCAGAGGGCAAAATAAAATGTGGCCAGCGCACAGGTACCTTCACAGTCCTCAGGGCAAAACTACCTGAAGCGAAAACCTTACACCCCCCAAGTATCCAGCCTCTTGATTTCTCTGGCAGGAGCCAATGAGGGGAAATACCATGTTTTCAGGTTGGCCATCTCAACCTGAAACACTAAGTTCTCAGGATAGGCATGAGTGGACATAAAAGCCAGTTAATGATTCTGTGCCAGGTCTTGGTCAACTGCAGGAGCAGAAGCAAGCTTATCCTAAATCTCCAAAGCCAGGTTGAAAGGATATCAAAGACTACCTTTCATTCAGAATATCCTTAAACTCAAAATGAACTTTGTCTGGACAGGCCTAGAAGCCCAATGTCTTGACCGCCTTGGCCATCAGGCACTGGAATAAAGCCTGTGGCCTCCTCTGAGTTGGTGTCAGCAACAAATCCAAATCTGGGTAGGTGTCCAACCTACTAACCTCTTGTAGATCCAAGACAGATTCCAACATCTCCTCCCCTTCAACGTAAATAACCTTAGGGAATTCCCTCACTTCCCTATAGAGGTTCCAACCCAAAATGGATAGGGTCACCTTCTTAGACAAAGATGTGTCCAATATTCAACATAAATGCCCTCATAGGAAGTAGACCATACTCTAGAGAGTTTTCGGCATTCACAGCACAGCGGGTGAAGGAGCAGATGGCCAGCTGCTCAATGCATGAGCGGAAGAGGCCTGGAGTAGTAATGAGTCCCCCACTGAGTGATCCCGGGCCATTCCTGTAGGCATTCAGTCATGGTCCCATGCAGGCTCCCTGCCATCTCGTCCAAGCACAGTGGGGCCTGAGGGTGCTGCCGAGGCCCAAGCTGCTGGAGTCTTGGCAAAGATGCCTAGCATCTTTAGCCAAAATGCCTTTGATTCTTCCGGTGTGAAGGATTGGGTGGGAAGCAGTGCCTGCGGAGCAGTTTCCTCCAACCAGATTCTCAAGCGATTAATTTTCTACGACAAAGAGGAAGAGTGGAACCGAGAGGAACTGCTGGGTGAGCAGGACCTCTTTATGGTGATTCTTCTCTTTTCGGGTCAGAGATTAGTCTTCTGTCTTCCTGCCCCAGGACCTTGATCGGATCTACTTATCATATTGTTCCTTGTTAAAAATGGTGAACAGTTTTGTGGCACATTCTAAGAGTGACTTCAGGTATGTAGATTGGCATGACCAGCAATCCTGGGGTTCATCCTCCTCCATAAAACAGAAGAGGCATATACTGTGGGGGCCAAAGACAGACATCCATCATCCGCAGTCCCTACAGGTTTTAAAGCCTGAGCCCTTCACAGGATTCAGAATGATACAAAAACTTTCAATAGATGAAGCAACGTTCCTCAAGTGAGCAAAAGGCGTGGAAAAATATTGAACCATGTAAACCTCTTTCCGTGGCTTGTATCTGCTTAGAATCACATGCTAAGCATAGGCAGACATTTACATGGTCTGGCGTTTTTGAATTTGATGCTAAGCATATATAAGCCACAGAAAGGCGATTATAGGGTAAGTAATATTGGTCTTCTGGTGATTGCAAATCTCCTTATATTCAGATGTTATGCATAGATAAGCAAGCAGTACCTGAAGGAGATGGTGGGGGAGGGAACAAGTTACTTACCTGTAACTGTTGTTCTCCAGCATGGGTCTGGCATGGATTCACATGCTCATGAATATTCCCCGTCAGGCCGGGAATCCTCGGTATAGAAAAAATCAGTATCAGTTTCGTTTCTGATCTGTCTTTCTCAGTAGTAACCAATCACTGGTCTCTGGGTCATACTGCCCCCAGCCAATGACTGCCCTCTCCCTAAGCCCCTCCCCTGGCAGCCATCCTCAGATTTGGTAGCACGTGAAGTGGCAGTATGACCAAGTGAAGAGCCGCAGAGAGGTAGGCGGGAGGGTTCGCATGTGAATCCATGCCAGACCCATGCTGGAGAACAACAGTTACAGGTAAGTAACTTGTTCCTTCTCCAGAATGGGGTCTGGCATGGATTCACATGCTCATGAATATAAGAATACATAGCAGTATACACATGTACAACCACGGGAGGTGGCACAAGGCTCAATATCAAGCAATACAACAACTCAACATTAAGCAACTCTTAACTCCTCACCAGGCTCACCTTAGGCGAACAGGTTGCGCAGCACTGCCTGGCCCGACTCTGGACTCCTCCCTGGAATCCCGGTCGATGCAGTAGAATCTCGTGAAGGTATGCGTCGACCTCCACGTAGCAGCCCTGCAGATGTCGAGCAGGGGCACACCAGACAGGAACGCCGTAGTAGCAGCGATCGCTCTGGTCAAATGGGCTCTCGGACGGCCGGGCAGCGGTCGGTTTGCCAACCGGTGACAGTGCATGATGCAGCCGGAGAGCCATCTGGAAATGGAAGTCTTCGAGAGAGCCTTCCCTTGATTCACAGGTCCAAAGTTCACAAACAGCTGTGATGTCTTCCGGAAACTCTTCGTGCGGTCTACGTAGAACTTCAGCGCTCTAGCCACATCTAGCGAGTGCAGAGTCCTCTCAGCCGGCGACGAAGGCGACGGGAAGAAAACTGGCAACACCAAGGGCTCGTTGAGGTGGCAGTCCGACGGCACCTTGGGCATGAAGGAGGGGTGCGTCCTCAGCACCACCCTCGTGTCGTGAAAAGTCAAGTATGGAGGCTTGCAAGACGGGGCCTGGATATCTCCCACTCGTCGTGCAGAGGTGATGGCCACGAGGAATGCTGTCTTCCACGACAGAAACTTCAACGGCACTGAATGCATAGGCTCGAATGGGCCCCCCATGAGCCTAGTTAGTACCACGTTGAGCTCCCACGCCGGGGCAGGGGCCTTCACCGGCGGGAATGATCGGAACAGTCCTTTCATAAATTCCTTCACCAGACGATGAGACCACAAGGACGCCCGTCCTGTAGTTCTGGTGTAACGTGAGACGGCAGCCAGATGTACCTAGATGGAGGCGTGAGATAGGCCAGACTTGGCCAAAGACAGTAGGTACGGCAATACTTGAGGGGCCGTAATCCGCAGAGGGTTAATCTTCTGTGCTCGCCACCAGACAGAGAACCTCTTCCATTTGTGTCCGTGGCACTTGAGAGTTGAGGATGCCCTGGCCTTTGCAAGAACCTCTCTGCAGTCGGCCGGGATGTCGTATCCTCCAAACTCTAGTGCTGCAGGAGCCAGGCCTGCAAGTTCAGCGACTCTGGTTCGTGATGAAGAATGGCGCCTCCTTCTCTGGAGAGAAGATCCGCGTCCGTCGGTAGCTTGACTGGTGTGGACGCTGACAAGTCCGGGAACCAGATCTGCCTCGGCCACGCCGGTGCGACGAGGATCATCCTGCACCGGGACCTCTTGAGCTGGTTGACGAGCCGGAGTAGCAACTGCAACAGCGGGAATGCATAAAGGAACAGGCCGACCCAGGGGAACGAGAAAGCATCGCCCATGCTCCTCGGTTGGGGAAACCTGCTGCCGAACCTCTGGCACTTGGAGTTCGCTGCCGTCGCGAAGAGATCGATCTGGGGTTTGCCCCATCGTCGGAAGAGTCGGTCCACTTGATCCTGGCGCAGTTCCCACTCGTGGCACGAGCGCAGCTCCCTGCTGAGTGAGTCGGTGGTGTTTTTTATCCCTGCCAGATGAAAGGGTACCAGAAACATCCCTTGTGCGATGGCCCAATGCCACAGATCCTGGGCTTCCTTGGACAGGACAGGGGATCTGATTCCGCCCTGCTTCCGAATGTAAAACATTGTGGTGGTGTTGTCGGTGAAGATCCTCACCACCTTGCCCTTGAGGGATGGAAGGAAGGACCTGAGGGCCCAGAACACTGCGCAGAGCTCCAAGATGTTGATGTGGAGAGTCTTCTCCTCCGAGCACCAAAGGCCTCTCGCGTGAAGGCCCCCGGTGTGCGCTCCCCAACCTTCCAGGGAGGCATCCGTCGTCACCGTCACCTGGTGGGCCGGGGCTAGGAAGCCTGTTCCCGCTGTCAGATGAGCGGGGACACCTCACCATCGTATCCCCTGACGGAACATTTCGTCGAGCGAGATCCTGTCCTCGAAGCTGCCCGTTGTCTGGATCCAGTGGGCGTCGAGGAATTCTTGCAAGGGCCGCATCCGAAGTCTGCAATGGAGCACCAGATAAATGCAGGAGGACATCATTCCGAGGAGGGAGTCGATAGACCTCACTTTGGCTACGTCCGTGGCCAGTAGACGTTGCACCTTTCCTAGGATGGTCCTTATCCTTTCCTCCGACGGTGAGGCCCGCCGCGCCACTGTGTCGAGCTGTGCTCCCAGAAACAGGGCGACTTGCGACGGGACCAGGTGTGATTTTGGAAAGTTGATGGAGAACCCCAGGTCCGTGAGCAGCTGGACGGACTTCCCAGTGTGTTCCACGGCGAGCTCCCTTGTCCTTGCCCGTATGAGCCAGTCGTCCAGGTAGGCGTAGACGTGGATCCCCTGCAGGCGCAGCCGCGCCGCCACTGGTGCTAGGCACTTGGTGAACACCCAGGGCGCCGATTTTAATCCGAACGGAAGGGCCTTGAACTGGTAGTGCCGCCCTTTGACCACGAACCTGAGGAACTTTTGGTGCCTCTTTAGAATAGGGATGTGGAAGTAAGCATCCTCCAAATCCAACGACGACAGGAAATCGCCCTCCTCCAGCTGTCCCAGAACGTGCTGGAGGGTGAACATCCGGAACTTCTGTGCCTTGATGTATTTGTTTAGTCGTCGCAGATCCAGGATGGGACGCTATCCTCCTGTCTTCTTCCTCACGAGGAAGTATCTTGAGTAAACTCCAGAGCCCCGAAGCCTCTTCGGCACGAGCTCGATGGCACCTTTCCTGAGCATCGCCCGTACTTCCAACAGCAGTTGTGGGACGTGATTTTCCTTCCTGGCCACGGGAGGAATGCGGGGGCACCTCTTCTGGAACTCGAGGGCGTGCCCCAGGGCCAGGGCGTCCAGCACCCAACGGGCGGTGGAGATGGACTCCCACACGCCGATGAACTCCGTCAGCCGGCCTCCCACCGGGGTGCTTCGGCGGGGGCCCGACCCGACGGACGGTTCAATCCTGCTTGGAGGCCGCTTTGCCTCCTTGACCACCTTGGCGACGACGGCGGGATCCACCTGACTTGTCGCGTCCCCTGTGGGCCTCCTGCGACGAAGACCTTGCCGCTTGACGGTAAGTAGAGGAGCTCCTGCCGGCTCCCTTGGAGGCACCCTGTCTGCCTCCGGAGCTCCGAAAGGACGTCCGCCGTTGTTGGAGCACCCCCAGTGCACGGGCCGTCTCTGTGTCCGTCTTGATCGCCTGAAGGGATTCATCAACCGCCTTGCCAAAAAGGTTGTTCCCATCGAAGGGCATGTCCAAAACCTTGCCTGAGCCATCCTCGTCGTCTCAGGCAAACGCTGTTGCCCAACTGACGGAAACCGGTGTCGGCGATGTCCGTAGCCACCGTAATGGTGTGGTCCGAGGCAATCTCACCTTCCTGCAAGATTTCCAGGGCCTCAGCCCTCTTGGCATCCGGAAGGAAGTCCAACAGAGGGGCGATCTTAAACCACAACTCCCTGTCGTAGCGGGCTACGATGGCCAGGGCGTTGGCCGCCTTGATGGTCGTCGCTGCAGATGAGATGACCCGTCGTCCCATCGCATCCAGTTTCCTACCCTCGCCGTCCGGAGGGGAGGTTGAAGTCGAGGCCGATGTCCCCCCGCTTTCTTCTTGGCCGCCGCTAAGACGACCGAGTCCGGGGTAGGTTGCGCTCTAAGGCACAAGGGGGCAGCGTCGGGGACCCGGTACTTCTTCTCGTATCGGTCCCTCTTCGCAGGAGCCGTGGCAGGGTTCTTGAGGAGGGCGAGCCCCTCATCCCAGATGTCATCAAGAAGCGGTACGGCGAGGACCGTCTTCCTTTTAGCCTCACGCTGCTGGTAAAGGAACCCCTCCTTCTTTTCCTCGGGGCAGAGCTGGAAGAGCTCGGATGCCCTGGAGATCATTGCATGGAACTATCCAATCTCGTCGGGTGGGGACGCCCGGGCAGGGGGCGACGGGGGACACGTCCCGTCGTCGCCTCCGCCGTCATCCGTACCCGTCGTAGTCGTGTCCATGCCTGTATCATCCCCGTGGGTAGTGGACCGGGGGGGAGGCAGAGAAGGCCGCAGAGGCAGGAGAGGAGGCCTAGGATGCGTCCTCCTCCTCTTAGGCGGTGGGCTCCCCGAAGGTCCTGGCTCCGGATCCTCCGTCGGGTCTGGCTCAGGCTCCTGTCGGGGGAAGGGGCAACCTCCCCAAAAAAGAAAGTTCTACAAGTTTGAATGCCAGTTTGGAGGCATCACGCTGCGGAGAGCCAGTCCCTCTTCCAGGGACAGAGCAAGAGAAGTGGCGAGCCCTGAGCAGGGGGAGGGTGGCTGGGCGTTAGTTTGAAAGTTATGGTTTATGTGTTGGTTGGCTGTAGGCAGGTCTGGCTGGCCCACGGCATCAAGGGCGGAATATATATGTACATGGAACAGCTCGAGTGAGCGGGTATCAGGTCGCCAGGCCGCAACGCAACGAAGGAAATCACCCCAAGCACAGAGGCAAAAAGGACATGGGGGAAAGAGGCACGCCCCGAGGACCGGACGGAAAGAGAAGAAACAGGGGAAAACACAAATGGAAGGCTATGGGACAACAGAGCCAGAGTAAACAATACAAATATGGGCCCTGACGAGATAACTACAGCAACCTGGAATGTGCGAGGACTCAATGCGTATGTCAAAAGACTCAGGGTGTACGCCTGGCTGAACAGAATGAAAGTCAAGATAGCAATGCTACAAGAGACCCATCTGACAGCGGATAAACAGGCCAGGGTGAACAAGAAATGGGGAGGACAAGTATACAGCACAACATACTCGATCTATGCAAGGGGAGCATTAATATGGATTGCACTGGGAGTACCGTTCCAGCTAATAAAGCAGGAAAGTGACCAGGAGGGGAGAATGGTGCTGGTGCACGGGATGCTTGAAAGCAGGGAAATATGTTTGATCACAACCTATGCCCCAAACCACGACGCCACTGTTTTCTTCAGGAATCTAGCGCCCAAACTGTCTCAGTACAGGGGAGCCACGTTCATCTGGGCCGGAGACTTTAACTGCACCTTGAACCCGCTTCTCGACAGGTCGGATGACAAGCACAGGAAGCCAGCACCCCCTGCCAGGGGGCTCCAAAAGACCCTCACACGATTGCAGTTGGTGGACGTCTGGAGGCAGGTACATGGAGACGGGAGAGGGTACACACATTATAGCGCACCCCACGGGGTATTTACACAAATAGATTACCTATTCACGGGCAGCGACTCTCTGATAGAATTCACGGGAATCGCCATTAAAGCACGTACACTTTCAGATCACGCCCCGATACTAGCAACATGGGCGCACACCTACAGGAAAACCCCAATACTAACATGGCGCCTCCGAGCAGAAGCACTAGGAGAGGGCGAATTTGAGGCATATCTGCAGGAGGTGATAGAAGATTATTTTGAACAAAATGAGGGGAGCGTGGAGAGCAATGCAACGCTCTGGGACGCTTTCAAAGTAGTGATAATAGGGGCGGCAATTGGGAAAACGGCAGGGTTGAAGGGTACAATCGTGGCTGAACTGGACGAAATAGAAAGGGAGGTTAAAACAGAGGGCGGAAAGGGCGGGCCCGGAACCCAGGGAACTATTGGAGCTAAGAACGAATGTATAGTACTCTGGGAGAAACTGGGGAAGCTGAATTATGGGAAATACTTACAGAGATTGCACGCAGAAGGGGATAAACCCAGTAGACTACTAGCATGGCTTACTAAACAGGAAAACAAGAGGGACCCCATAGCAGTATTAAATGATGATACAGGAACAGAGGTTAGGAATCAGGAAGATATAAACCTATTTGCTGGCTTCTATGATCGGCTTTATGCTCCTAATCCGGAAGTGGAGCCGGAAGACATCCCAGACGCCCTAGCAGAGATTAGGTTACCGAAGCTAACAGCAGACCAGGCCCAACTATTGGACGTCCCGATTACCGTAGAGGAAATTGAAATGGTGATCTCTGAGCTCCCCTCGGGTAAAACCCCGGGCCCGGATGGGCTCCCAGGGGCGTTCTATAAGACATATAAAAGTACCATTGCCCCCAAAACTGCTAGAAACATATCAGGAGGCATACGAGAAAGCACAATTGCCAAATAGCATGTCGGAAACGATAATAGTCCCGATCCTTAAACCAGGGAAATCCCCAGTAGAATACACGTCATATAGGCCGATCTCCCTCATCAATCACGACACAAAAATACTTACAACGGTTCTAGCGAACCGTCTGAAATCGGTTATATCCACGTTGATCCACTCAGACCAAAAGGGCTACGTCCCAGGGCGAAACACGTCATGGAACCTTCGCAGATTACACTATGTTATAGAGCAGACGAATCAGAGACTAGGGGAATGCGCAGCAGTGTCATTAGACGGCGTTAAGGCCTTTGATTCTGTGTGCTGGAAGTGGTTGCTGAGCGTCCTCGCCCACTTTAGTATGGGGGAGGGATTTCTCTGATGGATTAGACTGCTGTACAGGGACCCTAGAGCGAGAGTAAAAATGGGAAGGCATATTTCAAAAGCTTGGAGGATATACAGAGGAACCAAACAAGGCTGCCCACTGTCACCGATGTTGTACATACTGGCTTTAGAGCCGTGGGCGGTCTTCCTCTGGGCAGAGTATGGGGACACAGGGATAGACATAGACGGGGTGGTCCATCAGATTTCGCTGTACAGGGATGACATCCTTCTTTTCGTCGAAAATCCACGTGCCAACCTAGCCTGCCTACTAGAGGCAGCGACGCATACGCCAGACTCTCAGGGATAGCCATCAACAGAGAGAAGTCGGTCTTATTCCCCTTGGCTGACTTAAAACAGGTCCCCCGAAACAGATTCCCAGATATGGGGCTAGCATGGGCTCAGGGCTCCTTCCGATATCTGGGAATAGAGACACCACAACACTGCAGAGTCACATGAATATAACACACAGGCAGCCCTAGATAGAATACCAAAGGTCATGGGTTTCGGGGAGACACCCACATTGGGGATGATAGGGAGAGCGGCCATCCTGAAGATGGTAGTACTTCCACGGCTATTATATTATTTCACGAACATTCCCCATGCCATACCCAGAGCTTTCTTCATGAAGTTGAACACAATAACACGGAGGTTCCTATGGGGTAGGGGGAGGTGTAAAATTGCCATGACAACATTGCAGAGGGACCACGAGGAGGGGGGCATTAGAGTACCGGACTTCGAAAGATATTACCTGGCAGGGCAACTGCAATACGTAGTTAAATGGTTGGGAGAAGATGAATCAATAGACAAAATACTCTTCCAACCAGCACTGAGATCCTTTTACCTACGGGAAATCCAATGGATAGACAAACCTCTGCTCAAGACCCTACCCAACATGCTTAGGTTAGCAACAGAGCTCTGGTCGAGGGCGTGGAGACTCCAAGGGACCAAAGACCCTTGCTCGCCGCAGATTCCACTAGCGGGAATAATAGGCAAGGACACAAATATACTTGCAATGTATAGATCCCACTGGGAAGCCAAAGGAGTAGTGCAAATAGGAGATTTGAGGAGGGAAGAACAATGGGCGGAGTTATGAGATATGGTGCAAGAATATGACATACACGAAGGCCAATTCCTCCTATATAATAGAATGATGCTGACAATTAAGAAGAGGTGGCCAGAGTGGCCAGAACAAGAGGACACAGGAGGAGAACTAGATGCATGGTACGATATATCGGAAGGGGGACACACAACCTCCAGGCTATACGAACAGTTGCTAAAATCCAAGAATTCACAAGTCCTACAAACAGGAGGGAGATGGGAGGACAAACTCGGAAGACCCCTCAGTGATCATGAATGGACTAGGGCGCTAAGATACCCCAAGAAAGTATCAAGGAACGCAAGGTTCAAGCAAGCACAATTATATACTACAGATAGGGCGTACCTCACACCTAAGAGAATGAATAGGTGAAGCTAGGAGATGCCCGCACATGCCCCCGCTGCCCGGAAGAGGAAGCGGACATGATATATATGTTCTGGACCTGCCCAGTGATACAGGTCTTTTGGGATGGAATCAGAAGCAAAGTGGCGGGAAGTGGAATCCAAATACAAACAGGACATCCTGAAATGTACCTCTTCCCAAGAGGAGGCAAGAATAGGTTGCACCTCGCAAAAATGAAAGACTTGATATGCATACTAGCCAAACGGCGGATAGCAATGGCATGGAAATCGAGACAGGGCCCGAGGATAGACTCATGGTGGGCAGATTTTCAGAAATGGTCAATGACTGAAACGGCAGTGTGGATGAGGGCGGTACAGAAAGGTGAAGGGGAAACAGGACAAAAAATAACGGCATGGAACTCACTGATGCAGAGCTTATTCGAAAATAGGGAGGAGAGCGGAGAGGAAGAGCCGGGAGGGGAGGATGAGCAGTAAAGGGAAAAACACACGTCAGACCTCCAAGCATGGTGGCCATGAACTAAGACACTTTCACAACCACTACAGGGAAAGAGACAACTTAATGCGAAGAGATTCCCTGCTTACTCGAAGACGGAACAGGCGGAGGAATACCCACGCTTGGGGCCGACAGCCAGCTTTGTTTGGTTTATGATTGTTTATGATATGTTGGTTTGTTTGTTTGCAATGTTACCTAAAACCCAATAAAGAGTTTAAAAAAAAAAAACACTAAAACCTGTTCCTCAGTCTTGTGTTAGTGGAGTTTCTGATTGAATGTATTTCTGTAGTTCTTTACAATTTTTGGTAAGATACAGAGGTAAGATATATCATTCCCTGTTGGGATAGTTTTCGGAGCAACGAAAACTATCCCAACAGGGAATGATATAAACGCTACCTACAATCAGAACCTAGATCAACTGAATGAACATGAACTGCAAGATGTTGCAGGATGTTCAATCCTAACAAGATCACACAATGTTAACAACTTACCAAAATTGTAAAGAACCACAGAAATACACCTCACAGAGACAATTTCAGACTTGCAGGTGAGGATGGTGAAAGTTGAGGATCGAATTGAGGCAGTAGAAAACAACCAGCTGTCTGGTGATGTGACAGTGATTAACTGTAAAGCCAGGTTTCAGGATCTGAAACAAAAAGAGAGGACATAGTACTGAAACTTGATGACCTGGAAAATCGGGAATGGAGGACAAACATACGTATCATTGGCCCCATCGAAAATCAAGGAGAAACCCCAGCCAACTTAGAGAGTAGGCTGAAGGCTCTAGTGGTGTCTGTTTGACTTGGTTCCTGACCCCCTATGGAATTTGACCGAATCCATAGGGTCGGTGGCCCACCGAGTGGCCCCAGATCAATCCTCGTAAAAGGTCATTATTATAAGCAGAGGCAGGACATATTGCAAAGAGCAAGAGAGAGAGCCCATGTAATTTGAGGGGTCAAATGTGAAAATCTTTCAGGACCTCTCTGCAGCCACGCTGAACAGACAGAGAAGCTGCCGCCCCCTTGACAGCCTTGCTGCAAGAGCACGAAATTCTCAACCAATGGGGGTTCCCTTTAAGCTTTGAACACGAAGGAGAGGGGTCCCGGGTTACTTCTGAGGAAGAGGCTCCAGGAGTTCTGGAGGGCCTACAGGCTGGCACATTAGGAACTGACAGGGATAAATCCAGTAAGCCCAGTGGGCCGCTGCATAAAGCTTTAACCTGCCGAGAAGAGGTTGAGCTCCAGGAACTAGAAAATACAAGTGTTACAACACAACCGGAAAGTACACCCCCCTTCTGGAGCACTCTGGTTGTGTGAAAGTTTCCCAGAAAGTGTTGACATGCGCTCTAACTGGGAGGCAATGGTTCGCTCTAACGAAGGCCGTATAGGAACATATGTGCCGTTAATAAGGGTAAATTGGTTTGGTGCCTTTGATAGGTCTCGTGCATTGGGATGTTCCTAAGGTACAGTTATGTTGCGGGATAGTGCCGTCTTTGAACCTTCGGTACTGTTACAGTTATGAATATTTGACTGGAAAGGGGTCCCTGTAGAATGCCCTTCTCCTGCAAGGACGTCTCAGTTGTCGAAAGGAGACTACGATGGCATTTTTCAAGTGGAATAGGGATGGGGCGGGGAACACACATCAGAGGAGTGGGGGGAGCACTTAAAAGTTCACAAAAGCTACATAAACGCAGCTTTACACATTTCTCAATCAGCAACGTTCCATGCACAGGGTAATCGCATACATCCAGTTAATCCGCCTTAGCTGGGTCACCGCGCAACAACTGATTCAACAACATGGCACTACTTGATGGGATAAAATTTGGGTCCCTCAACGTCAAAGGCCTTAACTCTCCACGCTGGCACAGGGATTTAGACTCTTGCGGACCATTTGGGGGAAAACACAGAGAAACAATGGGTAGCCTTAGAAAATGATCTTGTTTTCGCCCGTTACCCTGGGCGAATGGCTGTGGGTCCCATATCGAACTATGCCACCTAAAATTTAGGAACATCCAGTCTTAGGTGTATTGTGGTCTGTATGGAGTCCCACCCACACTATGAAGGGAGTAACATCCTGGCCATCTCCAGTCAGTTGCACATGGGCTCCTCCTATTCGAGACCAATTGACCAATGTACTTCGCTTTCAGCCCCAATATGTGGAAGGTCTGGTAGGGGTAGGGCAGATGTGGAGGGAGGGCACTTACATCACTGAGGTAGAGTTAGATGAAGCATTACATGGCATCACAATAGCACCCCTACTCTACCTGCAGTTGCAAAGTGTACTGCGTGACCCACACTGGGTCGACTCCCTCTGAAGAACCCTAATGGCTTTCGAACACACCCTGAGTGAACACTGGGGAACAAGGGGGTTGATTGCCCAATTGTATGATGCACTGTTTACTAGAGGTCACCTTGCATGACCCGCCTCAGAGTAAATGGGATGCGGAGTTAGAACTGCAAAGTCGTCCAGACACGTGGTCCATAATATACAAGGTGGTATGGAACACATCCCTTTCCATGCAATATAAAATGCACAACGCAAGGCTGTTAATGAGATGGCACCTAACTCCACAACAGCTATCGAAAATGTTTCCGGGGACGGCCCGCACTGTTGGAGGGGGTGTGGTGAAATAGGTGATTATTGGCATCAATGGTGGGGGGGGGGAGGGTGCAAGGGTGCAGTTATTTTGGAAAGAGGTCCTGGGGTGGATTCAAGCGATAGATGGTATCACTAGGAGGTTGTCCCTGTTGCTTGTTTTGTTTGGCATTGAAACTGATGGAGAAGAGGCATATACGATTCTCTCTCATATTCCTAGAAATGTGTTGTTAGCAGCAAGGGTGTGCTGAAAAGTTCAATGGAAATGCAGCTTTTTGCCAACAACAGGCGAATGGTTCACGAAAGCGCATACCATTTACCAGATGGAAAGTATTACTGCAGCCTTGCTGGAGTTCCATTCTCACATAGATATAATTTGGTTTCCCTTCCTGGAACATTATACTGAATATAGGCAGGCAATAACGGGGGAGGGATTGAGCTAAAGAGAGGGGCCCCCACCACTGGTTACACAAAGTTTATAGTGCCCTTTGGTAGTGGCCCCCTGAGGAGATTATGAAAGGATGAAAGGTTATCATCAGATATGAAAGAGGCTCAAATGCATGGATAGGAGAGTTTAGTGAAATGTAAGGGTTAAGAAAACGAAGTGTTGCTTTTGATATATCTCTGATGTGTGGGAGAAAGGGGGAGGGCAATGAGGGAGAAAATATGTAGGTTATGGTTATTGTTTTACAACTCCTACCTGGAGACGACTTGGTTAGTGCTGTCTGGCGAAAGACTTATCCTGAAGGAAATCTAATCTGAGCTCTGTAGATTCTAGTCAAAGAGATACAAGCTATACAATGGTTCTTGTGTTAACTCGCCATGTGGACGATATTGTTGATTCAAATTCTACTGTCCCTGTGAAGTTAACATGTGTACGGTGTTGCTGTTAAGTTTGCTGTAAAACCAATAAAATAAGTTAAAAAAAAATAAAAAAAGAAGAATTGCCATGTCTTGGAAATCCATGAGAGGCCTCCAATTGAAATTACAGTTGTATGACTTTCAAGCCTGGTGTGAGGTTGAAACAAGGGCATGGGCTGAATCATTGCACTATTATGAGGGAGATCCTGCTGAAGCCTTTGCACCCTGGAAATCACTCAGTCCTCAGTATGTTCAATACATCAGATGATAAATCGCCATAAACACCGTACCCACCTATAATTTTCATGGGTTTGATTCTGCGCAATAGTGGCCCCCACCGCCCCTGGCCCTGCCCTATTTTACTTATGCTTGTACCAATGCATTCTCATTCCTTGCACAATAATGAAATGTAAAAATACACTTAAAAACAGACAAAGGCACTAAGACTGTTGCCTCCTGTTGGCCTGACGGGGCCAGGGATAGAAGGAATTACATCCCTGAAGTGGTGGGGCACGAGATAGGGTCCAACTCGAGTTCTCTGCACCATGCCTCAAATCTTCTCCATCTGCATGCATACAGATATCTTGTAGATGGTCTGCGTGCAGCCAGCAACATCTTAAGCACCTCTTCTGAGAGGCCCCAGTCATCGTATCTCATTCTTTCAAGAGCCACCCATGTAGGTTGAGGGATTCCGGATTCGGGTGAAGTACCTGACCTTGTTACTGGGATAGGAGTTCCGGCCGACGAGGCAACCAGAGAAGTGGGCAGATGGGCAGTTCCAGGCGTTCCAAGTACCATGTTCTCCTCGCCCAATACCCACCCACAGGATGACAGGAATCAGAGAGAAGGCATTATGAAGGTCAAAGTCCCACTCCACCAGGAATGTATCCCCCCGTGTGCACTTCGCTGGGAATTCCCTTGAGCAAAACGGTCTGCACTTCCTGTTGGGTCTTGTAGCAAACCGGTCCACTGTCGGGGTACCCCACCGTGCAAACATCTCCTCGATACCTTCCTGTGGCACACTTCCCACTCCTGCGAGACCATGCTCTGCATGTTCAAAGCAACCGCCAACCCATTCTACTGCCGGAACTATGATCAGCCAGATGTTCTAGCAGGTTTGTGTGCCTTTTGTCTTGTAACATTGACCACCTTCCATGTGTGGTGAGGTGTGGACAATGCACCCCCACCTTTCATAGATGCATCTACTGTGATGGTTATTGGCGGGCTGACAAAACCTCTTCTATCCCCTATTTTCTTTCATCCGCCACTTGAGGGACAATATGATTTTTTGCGTTCCAATTGCCTGCTGCTTGAGACCACTGGTATGCTAACCGTTGCTCTAAAGGGCCCATGTTGACCCTTGGATGTGGGAGTATATAACTGCAAGATGCCATCATGCCAAATAGTTTCATTACTTTTCATTATCCAAGGGCTGGCAATGTAACCTGTAATGTGTACTAGGTGTCTTGAGAAATATGCTATGGACAGCTTAGTGTCTAAGATTACCACCAGAAAACATTTGCTTTGACTTGGGAAGAGGCTTTATTTATTTTCGTTGATTGAAAAGCCCAATTCGTGTAGGAGATTGACTATCGTCTGCATGTGTAGCTGACACTGTTTTGCACTGCTTCTGGTTATTAGCCAGTCATCTATGTAAGGGTAGACTGGAATTCCTCTACGGCGGAAGTGGGCTGCCAATACCGCGAGCACCTTGGTGAATATGCAAGGTGCTGAGGCAATTCAAAAAGGATGTATCTTGAACTAGAAATGCTTGTGATTTTTCTTTTTAAAAATTTGTAACATTTGTAATCGTATGTACTTTCGATGACCTGGGAACATAGACATGAAGGATGCATACTTTCATATTTCAAACGTTGCCATATAATCCCCTTTTTTGAGGAGGGGAATAACCTCATGTGGTGTGGTATTTCTGAACTTTTGTGGTTTGACATATTTGTTTGCTGGTCTTAAGTCTAAAATCTGTCTTTTTGTCTTGCCTTTTCTTTGGAACTAGGAAGTATAGAGAATACATTCCCTTGTTTACCTAGTTTTGAGGTACTTTCCCAATGGCTCGTTTTATGAGCAAGGTTTAAACTTCCTCTTGGAGTTACAGGTGGTGTTCTGGTGGTAGTGATCAGGGTCTCGGTGAATGACTGCATGGTTTGGCTGTGCGCCTAGGCCTGCATACCGAGAGCTAGTGGTAGGCATGTTCCTGGCTTGTGATGTCCTCTGGCTAGCATGTTGTGGAGAAAAAGTCTTGTGACTTGATAAAACACCTAAGTCTAACAAAACTCAATCAAGTTATTATAGCTGAGCACCAAGAATTAGACTTTAAGAGTTACTGGGGTGGCGTAGTGGTACAATTAAACTGACACATAGCAATCAAATCGAATTAGACAAGCAAAATAAAAAATATTCTATGTATTAGGTCTTAACACACACTATGCAATGGAAATAGAGATAAAAGGAACTAGTCAATCAAATGCATGCATTCACAAAGGGGTGACCTCAGAGGCCACCAACACTTTACTTTTAAAACACTTATCAGATACTCGGGGGGGGCGCTGTTGCGCCGAACGAAGATGGCCGCCTGATGTCAGAGCTCTGAGCCGGGAGAGTAGAAGATCCCGTCCCAGCACCCTTCCAGTGCACTTGTGCAAACCCACACTCGCGGAGCGGACGTGTGAATCCATCCGCTATCCCCTGGCTGAGTCTGGTGCCCCGGCATTGCTGGTTGATCCTGGTGCGGCGCCCGGCATTGAATGCGGACGCCGGCACTTAACCTACCCGCCCCGTGGCTCCGGCGCCTTCGACTCGCTCACGTAACTTTGAGCGCGGCGCAGCGGGCCTCTGTGGGGGGGGAGGGGCGCTGTGCCTTCCTCTGTCCTCCTCTGAGATCGGGCCCTACGCGGCCACGGACAGTCTCTCCGGACCCCTCCGGCGCTTCGCCCGGCTGCTGCCGCCGCGCCTTCCATCTGCGGACTTCTGAGATGCCGGGCGGCGTCGGGGCCTCTGGTCCCAGCTTTGGAGGAACACCTGTCGTCACTGTGATCCCGGTGCCGCTGCCGCATGCTTACCCTTCCTCTGCTGCCCCCCTGCTGACGCCATGCTGGACGCTTCGAGGACCAGGTAGGGGGGCGCGGGGGGGGGGCTCTACACTGTGACCCACCGGCGGGTGCTTGATCTTCCCGGCGCGGCTCTCCTCTCTGGTGGGGGGCGCGGTGCTGCGGTGGCCGGCCCTGCTGGTCCGCCCGTCGCCCTGCTCTGGAGTGCCTATTGAGCCGAGCCCTGGTGTTGCAGCGGCCCTTCACGGCCGATCCCTGAGGACTTCCTTGTGGCGTTGTTGGCCCCGTGAGTCTACCCGGCTGGCTCGCCCATCTCCCCTGTTTTCCTCTCCCGACTCCGCGTGGGCCGCGCCGGCGGCGTGGCTGTGGGGCATAACTCAGCCCTGCCCTCCCAGCTCCCTCACGACAGCGGCCCAGGTGGCCTTTGATCTCTCTCTTACTTCATCAGTCAGAGCAACCTACCATTATCCAGCCAAGGCGCCAAAAGAACTCATGTATTTGCAGTGATTAAATTGTCAACAAGTTCATCTCCCCGAGGTATGTGTTGGGCATCTGCCTTAGTCGGAGAAATTAAGGCTGGACTTTTGGTGGCCGGATTGCACTGGCCCAGACTTGCACTATACCTTGGTACTTTGGAATCTCCTCACATGCTGTGCCTCCTTCTCCTCAGGGCTCGGTGAGAACATACTTGGCATCCCCCCCCTACTTGGTCACGCATCACCCGCCCAGGGGATAATGGTCCCTTGCTCCTGAGCTCCCCCATATTTACTTTAATTCAGCTGTCCCTGGGGTTTGCACTAATCTAGGAGGCCCGGAACCTGGTTCAACTGCCTGCAGTGACAACGTGTATGCGGGGCTCTACAGGTTCAGCCTTATCATTCTAGCAGATGTTCTCCGCCTGTGGCTAAGGTCTTAATACAACAGCCGGTTGCTTGGGACCCTTTGACCCCCCCCCCCTGCAGTTACACACACCCGGTGGGCACACCCACGTAAATAACCGTATTGCTGTCGGGCTGCGCCTTCCTTCTGGATAGGGACGCGGTCCTGACCCATAGTTGCCGGCCCCGATTGGGTGGACCGGTCCCAGCTCCATTTCTACATCTCCCGTTGTTACTTCCTCCCTCGCCGGGGCCCCCCCCCCGTCTTTGCGGGTACGGACACGCGCTCCCCTGGTGGCGCTATTCGTGGTTCCGTCATCACCATGACCAAGGGGGCTGGAGCTGGTAAGAAACAAAGTTCGCTCAACATGTTTGCAAAAACTCCGTCCAAGGCTTCCCCCGATCCGCCTGAGGAGACACCCATGGTCTCGACACCCTCAACCTCGGATGACTCACAGAGGATGCTTGAGTACATGAAGGAGGGATTTACCGCACTGCACACCAAGTTGGACGACATGAGTGGTACCATCTCGTCTATTAAAGCTCATATGGAAAGAACGGACGGCCGGGTCGCCGAGGTTGAGACCAGGGTGGGTGTCGCGGAGGATGACCTGCTGTCGCTTCGGGCTGCGGTATCTACACTTACTAATCGTGTCTCAGCGGTGGAGAGGAAGAATGATGACCTGGAATCTCGCTCTAGGCGTAATAACCTGCGTATCATTGGCATTCCGGAGGATAATGTTAAAGAGCCCATGGAGGACTATGTTGAGCTTATCCTTTTAACTGTACTCGATGCCCCGCAGCTCTCCTCACACCTTGCGGTCGAAAGAGCACATCGCTCTCTCACTGCTAAGCCTAAACCGGGCGCGCCTCCCCGACCCATCATTGCCAGGATCCTAAACTTTCGGGATCGAGACGCATTGCTTCGCGCAGCCAGAGCCAAGGGTGAGCTGCGCTTTGGCTCGGCAAGAATTCATCTGTACCCCGACTTCTCGGTCACTGTTCAACAGGAGCGCAGAACCTTTCTTGCTGTAAAAAAAGAGACTTTGCGACCTGGGGGTCAAATACTCCATGCTCTTTCCGGCGAAATTAAGGATTGAACACTTGAATCAGACCTTCTTCTTCACCATCCCAGAGGAGGCATCGAAATTCATTGATGAACACTTTCCCGGTTGACGATTGTTTTCGCTCCTATAGCATGGGGCACCCCGTGGTGCCCCCCCTGCATATGACGTTGTCAGTTAAGGGGTCACTACCGCCAGGTCCCCTATGATATCCATGACCTCAGGTAACTCTTGATCACCGGTTTTGCTCTCGCTGTCTCCAGTGCCCCCCTTGAGGGTCCATCATTTGTTTATAAACGGCTCTGTTGTGCTTGGGCGGCCTTGGCCCCCTGCGGGGCTCTCGGCACGAAGACTGTGGTACTGTCGACCACGGGCACCTGGACCTGACTGTCTGGGCCCTGGTCCCACCTTGATCACGAGGGATTTTCAGTTCGCCTCAGTCTGGCTACCAGGGACCCTTAACTGTTGCATTCACCTTGATTTGCTGTTTGATCTGTTTGCTTACACGGCACTTTAGACCGTAAGCCGTTCCGATCCTGATATTCTGTAGCCATACGGCTCCCGTGAGCCACCACTATGCTTTCTTACTTACTACTATTGCACTGTGTATTATCCTTATGCTCTCCCCGGTTCAGCATGACATCGCTAGGCCGACTTGCAGCCCCCCAGGTGTAGATGCCTAGTATTTTGTTGGTGTTGTTGTTAATGGGTTTGGGTTTCTTCCCTCGAGTTTTGGGAGGGATGTGGGTAGGGTGAATGGGGGGAGGGGTAGTTATTGTTGAAAATGACTTGACAACCACTAGGGGCACCACATGCTGTACAGCACTACATCACACACACACGGCTGGAGATCCCTCCATGTCTGGATCTACAGACTCTCTCTTTTTTGACAACGCACTCCTGTTACTGTATCAATATTTCCAATTAAATGGCAAGTGAAGTCCTGACATTCATGAGCTGGAACGTTCGTGGTTTGGGCAATCTTAAAAAAATGCGCCAGATACAATTATACGCAGAACGCCACGGGGTCAAAATTCTCTGCTTACAAGAAACCCATGCCCGCTCCGAACAATGTGACCGGTTCGCAAAACAGTGGGGTTCCCAAAGATATTATACTAACTATTCTACCCAGAGCCGTGGCACATTCACTCTGATACACAGAAGTTTGAAATTTGTGTGCAATCACTCACGTATAGACCTCCTTGGCAGATATGTCCTGCTCGTTGGCACACTATAGTGCCAAGAGGTGGCCATCCTAAACATCTACGGTCCCAACGTTGACGATCCGGACTTCTATTTACACCTAGCCTCGCTCCTGGAAGGCTTTCCCTTGATCCCGATCATATGGGGAGGAGACTTTAATACTATATTGGACGTTACCCTAGACAGATCGGGCACGCGGCCTCGCCAACTCTCCAGAGCGGCCTACACCATACTTACTATTCTTCCACGTCTGACACTGGTTGATTCTTGGCGGTTAATAAACCCTGATGCCCGAGAATACTCATTCTATTCCACAGTCCACGATTCCCACTCTAGAATAGATAGATGGCTCATCACGGACAGGTTAGTAAGGTCACTGTCTCACCAGGCTATCCTTCCCAGAACAATATCTGATCATTCACCTGTCGTCATCTCGCTAAACTGGGGTCCTGACGCCAATAGACCAAGGCAGTGGAGGTTAAGCTCCCGCACGCTCCTTGACCAGGCCTTTGCGGCTGAACTCGAATCGTCCATTGAAGAGTTCTTTGAATTCAACACTGGTTCGGTGACAACTCACGCCATGCTCTGGGAATCATTCAAGGCATATACGAGGGGTGTGGCTATCTCCAAGGGAAGTGGCATTCTTAAGAGGATCCGCGCTGACATCTCCGCTAGTGAATCAACCCTTGCCGGTCTCGAGGCTCAATACGCTCTTAACCACTCTTCAAGCACTCTTTCGGCCTTGGGATCGGAACTAGATAACTTTCGTGCCTTTGCAGAGCGAGAGGTCAAATTCCTAGAGTCCCCATGTTTGGCGAGGAGATACGGCGAAGGTGAACGCCCCGGCCGTATGCTAGCCAGGCTGCTCCGTCGCGAACTCGGTGCTCCCAATATTCCGGCCATAGCAAGATCGGACGGCTCCATGGCTCTGTCCCCACAGGACATCAACTCCGAATTTCTTGCATTCTACACATCTCTATACTCCGAGGCCAATGACCCCCCCATTTCGGAAATAGATTCCTTCCTAGACTCTCTCCCTCTCTCCGTTTTATCTTCCGAGGCTGGTGCCTCTCTGGAGAGACCTATCACGTCTGAGGAGATTACCGAAGCTATTGAATCACTGGCGTCTGGTAAGGCCCCTGGCCCGGATGGATTGCCCATTGAATTTTATAAGCAATACAAGTCACTATTGGTCCCGCACATGTTGTGCCTCTGGGGGGAATCTTGCGAAAAGGGTATGCCCCCCTCTCTCTTCGGGAGGCATTGATAATGGTTCTCCCCAAACCGGGCAAGCCCCCCTCCCAATGCAGCTCATACCGCCCCCTCTCGTTGATTAACAGCGATGTTAAAATTTACGCTAAACTGTTAGCCAACCGTCTAGCCCCTATTATGCCCCACATTATTCATCCTGATCAGGCAGGGTTTGTCCCAGGAAGGTCCACATCCTTAAATTTAAGAAGACTCTTTAATGTGATCAGCAGGGTCAGCCCCACCACGCAGGCGGTAGCAGCCACTCTGGACATGCAGAAGGCCTTCGACTCGGTCTCTTGGAAATACTTGTGGCGGGTCCTTGTGAAATGTAAGTTTGGTCACAATTTCCGAACTTGGGTTAAGCTGCTTTACACCTCCCCTTCAGCTAGAGTCCGTACTGAGGACAGATGCTCCGCCCCCTTCCAGATAGCCAGAGGGACGCGCCAGGGATGCCCTTTCTCTCCATTAATTTTTGCCGTCGCCATCGAACCATTTGCTGACATGATTCGCCAGGCACATGCCCATAGGGGATTACGCATGGCCGGTCAGGCTGACATAGTTTCTCTGTACGCAGACGATGCTCTGCTGTACATTCGTTCACCAGACATTAACCTTGCTCCTATCCTTGCGGACGTCGCCCGATTTGGTGACATATCGGGATTAAAAGTGAACTGTTCCAAATCCACACTGTTCCCGCTTACTGATTGTACGTGTCCCCCCACGGATCTGTTGGGTTTCTCCTGGTCTCAATCTAGTTTCACATACTTGGGGGTCGAGGTGTCCCGATCCATAATAAGACTGCGCGAGGACAACTACTCGAATTATCTAACGGCCCTGTCCGGTAAGACGTCTAATTGGACCAAGCTCCCCATTTCACTAGCAGGTAGGATCAGCATTCTTAAAATGGTAGTATTACCCCAACTTTTATACCGATTCACCAATCTACCCGTATGGCCAGGCGATACATTCTTTAAGTCACTACGTCACATTACAAACACCTTCCTTTGGCACTCAGGTGCGGTTAGGCTTAAACTTTCTACTCTTACCACCCCGAAAGAATTTGGGGGTTTTGGCGCACCGGATTTCTTGAGGTATTGGATGGTGGCTCAATCACAATTCGCCTCTCATTGGTTTAATACCACCGATCCCCCCCCGCATGTCCGACTCGAGAAGCTATCTGCTGCTGATCGAGTGCTGGGTTCCCTCATTCTTAAGCCTATACCAGCTGACTCCGACTCGACAGATCCTGTGACATGCACCTCCCTAGCTCTTACTAAACTTTGGGCCCTGGTTACCACACCACGGCCATTCCATGGAGACCTACCACTTTGGAACTTCCTCCCGGATGTCTCACCTACCCCGCTATCTACTGTGACCCGTTGGGCTGAAGCTGGCTTCCTGTCGCTCCGCAATATATACAAACAAGGCAACTTCGTTGAGTGGGCGGACCTCCCCCCATCCCTCAAGCGCCGGCCCACTGCATGGCTACAATTTTCCTCCCTTCGTAGGAATCTCAAATTCAGATACCCTGATTTTCCCACAATACCGCCTGATGACTCCATAGTTGCGGAACTCTGCTCTTACCTATCCTTTAGGGGTAAAGTGTCAAGACTATATGCACCGGTGCAATCTAGAGCAGTCCCGGCCTTCACTAAGCTGAAGCACAGTTGGGAGGTCGACCTCGAGGTGGAGATCAGTGATGAGAGGTGGTCTCGAATGTGTGCTCGCACTCAAGATGTCTCCTATAACTCAAAATTTAAGCTTATACAGTTTAAGATCCTGCATAGATACCATCACACACCTAAGAGACTGCACCGCATGTTCCCAGATTCCCCCTCCAGTTGCCCCAGATGCGGCACGGAACAAGCAACCTACATCCATATGCTCTGGCACTGCCCACTCCTATCTCAATTCTGGATCGAGGTTTGCTCCACGCTATCAGACATGCTGGAACACCCCATTGCCCCTACCCCACTACATTGTCTCTTTCATGAATTCCCCCAGCTGGGCCGGAAATCTAGGAGGCTTGCGGGTCTCTGTATGCTGCTGGCGGTCCGCTGCATTCTGTTATGCTGGCTCCGTGCCAGACCGCCTGTGTATTCACAATGGCTTAGATCAGTTACGTGGGCTCATGACACTGAGGAAACCTGGAGTGCAATGCAACATCCGCACTGTCGGCCAATAGATGTCTGGCAAAGCTTCCGTGATTACATGGCCTCCTTGCCTTCTCCTTCATGCTCAGCTAGTGTCTCTCCCAAAAATGTATAATGATGTGTTTAACATGTTCATCTGTACGTCTGATTGACTCAAATGCTGATATCTAGTTGGATCTATGTGTTCCCGCTCCACTTCCCCACAGTTGAACAGTCGTGTGTTGCTGTTGATGCATATTTATGTATATTTACTTTTGTTGTTTTAGCTGCCATGTGGCCGCCCTTTGCACTGTCTTTTCAAGTGTGTTGTCAAGTCAAACAATAAAAACAAGTTTAAAAAAAAAAACACTTATCAGATACTCAGTTTCAGGTTTGGTGGAAAGGTTTACTTGACAGTTAGCCAAGACTTTTAATGATCAAGTGTTCCTTGTTTTTAGAGCGCATCATCTACTGCTTGGCCAAAAAGCTTCACTTCTTTGATGGACATTGTGATAAATCTCATGATGCCGTCCTAGCTCACCGAGGGGGAGAACCTTCCCATGAGGCCAGGGAGGTGAGGCCACTATCTGAGAGTCCCCCTGAGGGTGGTACTCACAGGGTGGATCTCTTGGGGAGGGATTCCCCTTCTGGGATAGAGGGTGGACATCAGGAACCAAAGCGGTACAACACACATTCACCCACCTTTCATTCCTCATCTTCTTTGCCTTCCACTAATCCTATAGGTTCCTCTATGTATTTCTGTAATAGCGGTGGTATTACTACTGGGACAAGGAAGATTAGGGCTGACTCCACTGAGCTGTCCCCTAAAAGTACTGAGACGAGGAAGATCAGTGCCACCTCCACTGAATCATCCCCTCAAGGTACTTTGACGAAGAAGATACACAATGCCCTAAACAGCCTCTCAGAAATCCAGATTGAACGTTCTGGATATCCAGTCACAAGTAGCTTAAAGGTGGACGTGGGACTAACTTTGCTGTCACTCCCTCCTCCTAGGCACCGCAAGCAGAGGTCCTCGCCTGCACCAGGAAGAGATGAGTCTGCAGCTGCTGACCAGGACGAAATGAGGAACGTTCTGGAGTCCCTACCTGCCGTGCCGAAGTGTGACGTACCGGGAACGAGCAAGACAGAAGGCCTGGGTGCAGGAGAGTGCTGCACGGCGCTTGTGAGCAGGTACGCACCAAGCGGCTCCACAGGAGAGTGCCAGAGCCCGTAAACCAGCATGAGTACAGGACACAGCTGAGGCGAACAGAGACAAACTGAGACCCGACAAGGAGGTGAAGGACCGGGAGAAGGAAACTCGGGGGCCAAAGAAATCTTTGCGATTTTTAGGGAACTGGAATTACCCTCATCTCCACCCTCCACAATTGTTAAAGATCAAACGTGGTGCAACCAAATCAAATCTGCCTTGCTTCACAAACTTGACACCCTGCACACCAAAATTCTTGCCCATCAAGAAGCCCTCGCCTCCCTTATAGCCTCCTACACAGCACCCCCCACATGCAATGCAGACAACCGGACACCTAAATTCGAATTCACTGCCATGAACGAAACTGATGTCTCGGCCCTCATAAAATCCATTAAGCCCTCCAACTGCAAGGGGGACGAATGCCCGGCACACATCATCAAAGAATGTGCACCAGCCCTTGCGCCATTTGTTACTGCCTTCATCAACTTGTCCTTCCAAACAGCTCATGTACCCACTTCCCTTAAAGAAGCATGTGTCAGACCCCTACTAAAAAAAACCTTCTCTCGATCCAATGACACCAGGGAACTATAGACCCATCACCACGGTTCCGTTTTTATTAAAAATCCTGGACAAAGCAGCCTACCTGCAAGTTCAAAAATACATTGAGGCAATCACCTTCTTGGACTGCGCCAGTCTGGCTTTCATCCTCGCCATGGCACAGAAACGGCTCTACTAGATTTGAAAAACCAAATAGATGACCTCAGAGATGCAGGCAAACCTGCTCTCCTCCTGCTACTAGACCTCTCCGCTGCCTTCGACCTCATTGAGCACAAAACCCTATGTCACCATCTCACCTCCACGGCAAACTTCTCTCCTAAGGCCTGCGACTGGATCAACTCTTTCCTTCAGGAGAGAGTAATGAAGGTCTTTTCTGAATCAGCCAATGCCACTCCGAGTCCTATCAAATGTGGGGTCCCACAGGGCTCATGCATAGCCCCTACGATGTATAACCTTTTCACCAGACCCTTATTCAAAATCTTGGACTCGCTGGGCATCTCATATACTAATTATGCAGATGACACCCAGGTGCTCATACCTCTCACAGGAGACTATCTATCTGACCCTAACACCCTCAACCTCATCTACTCCACCATACAATCTTGGATGGCAGATAATTGGCTTTGCTTAAACAGTGACAAAAACGGAACTTCTGCTGATAGGATCCCCCTTCACTCTAAATAAACTTGCCAAAGAATACCAAACATTCACAATTGATAACATCCATATCACAGTATCACAAACGATTAAAACACTAGGCGTGTACCATGAACCAAGCCTCACCATGGACAGGCAGGTCAACGCCATTGCATCCTCTGCAGCTTACCACTCTAAATTGATTAACGCTGTTAGACCATTCCTAACCCAACAGAACTGTATCACCATAGCTAGAGCCCTCATCGGCTCTAGACTGGATTACTGCAATGCTCTCTTCATTGGCACATCCCAAAAGAACTTGGCCAAACTTCAGATAGCACAGAACAACGCCTTAAGGGCAGCCACTGGCCTTTCACGCAGGGGACACATCTCCACGATCAGAAGACAGACACATTGGCTACCCATCAAGGAAAGGGTCGTGTTCAAAACACTAGTCCTAACCCACAAATGTATTCACGGCCTCGCCCCCAGATACCTTACGCAAAGGATCTCCAGACAAACAGCCTTCAGACCTGCCAGAACTGCCTATGCTAACCGCATCACAGTACCTCACTCACGCAGAGTGCGTGCTGGAGGATCCAGCTTCCCAACTATGGCCGCCACTCTCTGGAACAAACTCCCAGATCAGATCGATCGAGGCCCATGCCGCTTTCCGCAAGGCCCTAAAAACAAGGCTCTTTGTCTAAAGAGTCTATTCCTCATGTATAATGTCTCTACTCCTGCTATAACTTGAACTCGACATATTCTGTATTGTAGAACATTGTACTCAGTAACTCAACTGTATAAATAACGGTATGTTGTCAAGCTTCACATTGGGCCACTTATTGTAACCCACAAGGAAGCTTCCTTAAGTCTACTTATAGCGCCTCGTTGCCTAGAGGGCTGTAGTGCGCTTTACAAATCCAAAAATAAAAATAAGGTACGGGGGTTGTCCGGGGACCTTTGGGAAACTTTAGAAACCCTTACAAAGGGGTCTGGGACCCACACTTAAGAACGCCATAAGGAGGGGTCTGGGACCCGCAGATAAGGAGTCAATACAAGGGGATCTGGGACCTGTATATGAGAATCCTAACATGGGGTCTGGGAAAGACCCTGGCAGGAGAGTACACCAGGGCTGCCCAGTGAACTGTCAAGAACTGTCGAGAGAAGCCTGAGAAAGGCATGGGGAAGGGAGACATTTACCCAACCACATTGACTTACCAGGAAAAGCCTGAAACAAGCCCAGGGAAAGGAGACATTCGCCCAACCACAGTAGACTGTCAAGAGAAACCTAAGTAAGGCTTGGAGAAGAGAGACATTGCCCCTACTTTGCAAGCCATACCGTTAAGAAGGGAGTCATTCTTATTGGCCCTGATGAGGCGAATCCATTTTTGTTTTGTTAGAAGTAGGATTTTGGCGCAGGACGGTGGATGTTTTAGTTACGGACATTCTGAAATGTCCTTAATGTTATTTGAGGCAGGGAAACCGCTCTTAGAGTTAGATAGGTTTTTCTTTCTTTCGGCTTACAAGTCTTTGCCCAAATGCATACCTCCTGTGTGTCAGTCTCCTCCTTCCACACCCTCACATATGATGTCAGGAGTGGGAAACTGATCCACCTGTTAAAACGTGGAGGACCCAACTAGTCTGCTCTCAGAAAGTTAGAAAGACTTTCTATTTCTTCCCCTCCCCCTTTCTCTGTTTTTATTTTGTGTGGTTTCCCCATCTTCTCTCCATGTTATTGACTAGCTAAGCAATACAAGGGTCAGAAATCCAAATAAAGGTTGCCCCAGGGATATCAATATATGCCATCAAGCAAACAGTTTTGGAGAAATTGAGGATCGCAATCAAACAACAAAAACTCTTATTTGAAGGAAGCCCCCTAGTTAATGAAGCCCAACACTCTGATTACTCAATAGGACCCAAAAGTAAATTAATTCTTGCAACAAAAAAAAAACCTCTTCCTCCGATTGGGTTATTAGGTATAAAACCAAGCCTAAAGAGTCTCCCAAACACAGCCCTGGGAAACCCTGGTAACCCCTTCCTCATCAAATAGTAATCTTGAAGCAGAGGCAAGAGAAAAACAAGACACCTCTCAGACCTGAACCTGTAAACCAATATATACCAGCAGCTCTATTGATACATTTGGGAAGGACATTTTTATTTTTGGGAAATCTGAATAAATCCTTCTCCCCTCCAATACGGGTAAAGAACCTGTAAAATCCTGGTTACCCGTAAAAAGTGAAACAATAGGAAGTCCAGTTGTTTGCTTTGAGGAGAAAATTAGCCTGTTTGAAGCCTTGTTGGAATGGCTGGTATCACATCAGATACAGGCTAATGCCAGGTTCCAAAAGGGACTCGAGCAAATAGTTACCACCCAACAAAGACCCATTCTTCCTTATGGGGTTTTTACAGCTATACAGAGGGAGAAGCCCTAGGAATTTCTTTCCGAAATGTGAGCGCTTAGCGGCACAATTTAATTGCAGTGAAGAATTCTTTCCCGGCTCCCTTGCCCACACTCTCGGCACCGACAACCTTGTCATCTTTTCCCACACTGGTGCCTGTGCCACCCACTGGCAATGCATCTGGGGCTCCCTTGCCGCCTGTAGCCCCTCCTTCACTGGCTCCCTTGCCATCTACCACTGTCCCGGCTCCCTTGCCTGTACTCCCTTCTGCCCCTCTGCCTTCTCTTGCCTCTGTCAGGCTCCCGCGCTGCTTACGGGGGGGGGGGGGGACCTCTGGCCCCTTCACCCCTGTAAGTCTTTACAAAATGGCAATCTGCTCCATGTTGCGCATTTAACTCTTGCTCAGCAGTCAAGCACTCCTCCTTGAACACCTGGACCTTTATGTTCTTGCTCTCACTGAGACCTGGCTTAAGGACGGTGTGCAGTCATAATATCGAGAAAAAAAAATGTCGAAAGACAAAAATGTCGAAAAGAAAAGTCGAAAAAAAAGGTTGAATGTTTTATTTTTTTATTTATATATATTTTTTGGGTTTAGTAAGTAAAAAAAGGGGGTAAAATAAAAAAAAAATAGAAAAAAGGGGGGTTAGGGGAGAACCCCGCATTTCGAATAAAAAACATAATGAAAACGAAATTCAACTTTTTTTTTCTCGATATTTTGACTTTCGACATTATTGTTTTCGATGTAATGACTATAAACCTTTAAGGACAGTTCTGTCACAAGCTTTGCCACACTTCTGCCTGAAGGCTACAAGATCCTCTCCGAGCCCAGGCTCAACAGAACAGAAGGGGGAGTTGCCATGATCTTTGCAGTGTGGGTCCCTGTTTCCACACTTCTTCTATAGTCCACCGGGCTAGTCCACCCTCTTCCTCTCGGAATGGGCTGACCTGGCATCTTCTCTCCTTTCCTTCTCCTCCCAACTCCTCCTGCTGGGGGATCTTATCCATCTCGATTCTCCGGACTCTTCAAAAGCTTTCCGCAACCTATGTGACTCTCTCTCTCTCTCCAAGCACTCGCTTGTGCACCCTCTGCTGACCATTCCTGCCCGGCTAACTATTGCCCAATCTCCATCACTCCCTTCCTGGGCAAGCTCCTGGAGAAAGTGGCCATCTCCCAGCTTAATCTCCACACTGAATCTGTTGGTTGTTGTCATGATGCCTACCTCCAAGGTGCCAGACAAGACCCAGCTACCCCAGAGGCAGACATCATGTCTTCAAGGGAAGTCACAACAGCCTCAACTAGGGGCTCTTTGGACTCAGTCCTGGCGCCTTTGGCGCCAGGCTCATATCGGGCCACAGTCCTGCCGCCATAGGTGCCAGGCTCATAAAAGGGGACTTTGTGTTAAAGGTGCTTAGTGTTAACTTACCTGATGCAGACCATGCTGCAACATCCAGGCCTTCTGAGGCCTGAATGGGAGTACTTTATCTTTGCAACTACTTAACCACACGGGTGTGGTCAGGGGAGGAATACATACCTGAGAGGAAGGATACATACCTGGAACTACTTTAAAGGCTATTTAAGCCACGCCCAAGCAGCAACTCACGCTTCACGTTGTTCTGCATCTAGCAGCTGGACGCTCACCGTGTTTGCTCCTGCATTCTGTCTTCTGCCACTCCCGCCAGCATCCTGGAACACCTGCAAAGAGAGAAGAGAAGAGAAAAGGGTAAAGAAGAGTCCTTACCTGCTAAACCCGCATTCCGGAGACATCTCGCCGACGGTCCTAAAAAGGAAGACATCCATTTAAAAGCACATCGCATCGATCGCTGCAGCGCCGCATCTCACTCACCTGTACAAGGTACCACCACGTTCTACGGCAACATCTGGACTCGCAGCCACATCACCGCGCCTAGGGAGAAAAAGACAAGAATAAAGGTGAGAGGGGAAAGAAAACAAGGAAACCTTAATTTCCATTACAAAGCTGATCTATTGGGTTATTCCAACTTCATTTCGGGTCGGTGCCGCATCCTGGCATTTCCGGATCCCGGCCCCTAAGGGGGAAAAAGAGACATCAGCGTTAGTGGGCGCATGAAAAGACGTTACCCAACGCCCATTAAAGACTTACCTGATTTCTTCTGGATTGATCTTTGTTTCGGGTCGGTGCCGCATCCAGGCATTTCCGGACCCCGGCCCCTATGGGGAAAAAAGACATCAGCGTTAGTGGGCGCATGAAAAGACATTGCCCAAACGCCCATTAAAGACTTACCTGATTTCTTCTGGATTGAGCTTCGTTTCGGGTCGGTGCCGCATCCAGGCATTTCCGGACCCCGGCCCCTAAGGGGAAAAAAGACATCAGCGTTAGTGAGCGCATTGATACAAGGACACTGAGAGAACTCTCATCAAGCTCACCAGAGTCTCATTCTTCGGTTCCACAGCTCTTCTCGGAATAGCTTCCGCACCTGAAAAAGAGACAACGAACAATTATTATTGCGGAATCATACTCATTAACAGAATCCTTACGGTACTATACCGGGAAAACAAAACTTGAACCTCTACAATCAAAATCCCAGTGAAGTAACTGGATACAACGCGCCCCTGCATGAGAAGCAGGATGGAGAGCTCAACCTTTCAAACCCTAAGCTGAGACTTCACGTGGGGGTCGCAGGAGGGTTTCGTAGAGGGGTGAGAAGGGAGCGGGAGGCTTATACTTTCTCCCGCAGATTAATACTCCCTTTTCACATACAGAAAGATATTCCTGCGAGCCAGACAAGCCAGATTCGAAGGTCCGGTCCAGTCCCTCTTCCGGGTCCTGCGCTTCACCATAGAAGAAGCAACAACACTCCAAACCAGACCTGCGCCTCTGTGGGAGTCAGGTGAGCGTAACAGTTGTCTTCATGACCATCAGTCAGGCTTCAGAGCTGCCAGAAGCACGGAAACTGCTCTCCTGTACATCCATGAAGACCTGCTCTCCAACCTTGACTCCAACACCCTCTGCGTTCTCATCTTTCTTAATCTCTCTTCTTTCTTTGACACCGTCAACCATGCCATCCTGCTCAACCGTCCCCGTGATAACCTGGGTATCACTGGTCAGGATCTGGCGTGGCTGACTCTTTCCTCTCCGACCAACCCTCCCAGGCCCAACTTGGGTCCTTCCTCTCCAATATCTTTTTCTCTACCTGTGGTATACCCCAGGGGTCCAACCTCTCTCCCTTGCTGTTCAACCAATACCTGGCACTCCTTGCTCACCGCATAGCCGCTCTTTGCCCCAACTTTCAGTGCTATGGGGATGATGACAAGCTCATTTTCAGGCTACCCTCGGGCCTCCTCTCTCCTTCCCTCATCTCTGATTGTCTCTCTGCCATCCATGAGTGGTGTGCCGCCAATGACCTCTGCCTTAATGACAGTAAGACTGAGATTCTACTCATCGGCACACCTGCTCCCTCCTTCCCTGCAGCTCTCTGGCCGGCCTCTCTTGGCCCTCTTCCTGCTCCCACGTGCAAGGCTAAAAAACTCAGTCATCTTCGACTCCACACTCTCCTTCTCTCCTCACATCTCCGACGTCTCTAAGAAGTCACACTACCAGCTGCACCTCCTCAGAGGTATTCTTCCTTTCCTCTCCTTCCCCCAGAAGCTCACTGTCACCAGGGCCCTGGTCCTCTCTAGGCTGGACTACTGTAACAGCCTCTATCTAAATCTGCCTGCCTCTACTCTCCGCCCTCTGCAACGTATTCAGAACAGGACTGCAAGACTTGTCCTTGGCCTTAAGCCCAGGGATCGTATCTCTCCAGGACTGAAATCTCTGCACTGGCTCCCAGTGGCTGCGAGGATTAAGTTCAAACCCCTCTGCATTGTCCACAAGGCCTTCTGGGGCCTGGGGCCGCAACACCTTCAACTCTCTCTTCCTAAATATCTTCCTTCTCGAACTTTTCGCTCATCTGCATCCAACTCCCTCAGGGTCAGTCGCTTCTCCAAGCAACGAGTTGGTGGTAGTCCCTCTTGAACAGCCTTTCTGCCTCCCTGAAACTTGAGGAGAACCATCTCCGGTTCCAGAAGCACCTCAAAACCTTCCTCTTTGCCTCTGCTTTCTCTCCCCCTCTCCCCTGCTGAATTTCTGTCAGAAACTGCACTGGTTAACTGGCCACCCTTTGATTCTCGGGCACAGGCCCTGCCATTTGCCCACCTGCACTGCCTCCCTGGCAACCCCTGCACCTGGGGACTGTTTTCAGTATCCTTACAGTCCCCCTACCAGCACTCATGTCTGCACTTACCTTGCACTTGCCCCAGTGGCCGTTTTTATTTATCTTATTTATTCTACTATCCCATGTATTGCACTTTCCCCTCTCCCTTCCCCCTCGCAATTTTCCCACCCCCCTCCCCATGCACTTGCGCAATAAGAATGACACCTGGCCTAGTAGGATCGCTGTTCTGTTTTCCCTTTGGTCCCCCTCTCTTGCCTCGTCACGCCTTGAAACACTTGTGTATAGGCGCGCTATAAATGCCATATCATATATCATATCATATTCTACCATCTGGTCCGACGCACACCGCTGGCCACACATTGGATGCTCTCATCTCCACAGACATCCCTCTCATTACCTCACTCTCATGGACGGATCACACTCTCTTCTCTCCTCTCAATTCGCATCACAGATCATGCCTTCACGTGGCTAGCGTCCTTTCCCTCTGATCGTCCTTCCCAGGTGGAACTTGGGTCCTTTCTCTCCGCTAACACACTGTATACTTGTGGTGTCCCCCAGGGATCAAATCTATTCCCCTGGTTTTTCAATGTCTACATGGCCACTTTGGCCCACAAGATCTCTGCCTTCACCTCCAACTTTCAGTGTTATACAGATGACGCTCGGCTCTCTTTCAGGCTCTTCTTGGCCTCTTCCTCCTTCACGCTCATTCCGGACTGTCTGTCGGCAATTCAGTCCTGGTGTGCTGCTAATGATCTCTGCCTTAATGCCAGTAAGACAGAGATGGTCCTCATTGTGACCCAAGCTCCCACTATCACTCTGGCTGGCCTCCCTTGGTCCTGCGCCCTCACCCACCAGTGAGGCAACAAATCTGGGGGTCATCTTCGACTCTACTCTCTCCTCCTCTTCTCACATCTCTGACATCTCCAAAAAGACGCACTATCAGCTGCACCTCCTCAGAGGTATTCTTCCCTTTCTCACCTTCACCCACAGGCTCACCGTCTCCAGAGCCCTGGTTCTCTCCAGACTGGACTACAGCAACAGTCTCTTTCTCAGTCTTCCTAATTCTACTCTGCCCCTTCTTCAACTTATCCCGAACAGAACCGCAAGACTTATCCTTGGCCTCAAGACCAGGGACCGCATTTCTCTGGTGCTGAAAACCCTCACTGGCTCCCTGTGGCTGCAAGGATCAAGTTGAAGTCCCTATGCATAGTGCACAAGGCTTTCTGGGGCCGGGGCCCATACTATCTACAACACTCTCTTCCTAAATATTCTCCCTCTAGAGCCCTCCGCTCTGCCTCCTCCAACTCTGAGGGTGAGATGCTTTACCAAACAGAGAGTTGGGGGAAGATCCTTATACTCTGCAGGTGCCTGCCTCTGGAACAGCCTCCCTGCCTCTCTCTGTCTTGAGCCAGACCTCCTTAATTTCAGAAACTCCTCAAGACCTTCCTCGCATCTTCCCTGTTCTGTCTCCCTCTCCCCTGCTAACCTCTTTTCTCTTCTCTCCTGCTTCCCTCATCCTTTTTCTTACCCAACTTGCCCCAATTGCTGACTGGTTGCCTGGTGCACCTCCAGTGCCTCACAGGTCCCAGGCTCCTGCGCCAGTCCTGCACTTGCCTCTGGCCCTCTGCACTCTGCTTGGCACTACTGCAACCACTCTTCAGTGGGGCAACCACTCTACACTTAACCCAGGCCCCTGCTGGACTGGGCGCACTTGTCCCACCCTCCCTCGCACTTCCTGTCTGCGCACTTGCACGTCCTTGAATGTACTAGGCCTAGCAAGATTGTCCGCCCTCTGTCTCCTCTCCCTAGTTTGGTTGTGATTGAAATAACTGTCCTGTGCACATGCGCTTCAGTAATGACCAACCACCAATTCAATCTGAACATTGCCAGGCCTAGTACGGTAGTTTATTGTCCTGTATGTCCTTTTCCGTCAAACTCCCCCCCACCCCCCCTCCGACCCCCAACACGACTCTCCCCACTCTCGGTCACGCACTTACACTGTCTGACAAGTCGCTAGGCATAGTACAGTAGTTTATTGATTGTATGCTCTTTTCCTTCTCTCCCCCAACCCCCTTCTCTCTTTCCTTCCTGTCATGCACTTGCACTAGTAGAAATGCCTCTGGCTTAGTATGCTAGTTATTCTTTGATAGATCATTCAGAAACTTCAAGGCATAAGAATGACAACTGTATTCCCTTGTTCCCTTCCCGCCTTGAAGCGCTATGAAGCACATCCCTTGTGTATAAGCGCTTTACAAATAAAGAATTACAAAGTTATTGAAAGGAGATCTACAATCATCCAGTCAAACATTACACCCTCAAGGGACAACCTTCTTCGATGAAATTAACTGGGGCCTGTTACTCTGGGTGGGACAAACCGAGAACATCTATCGGAACAAATTCTGGGAGATAAAATGAAATCCTGGAGAAACACCAGTCAATCTAGGGGCCCAAGTTAAAAGTATCCTGGTACCTATGGCTGAGTAAAAAAGCACTCCCTGAAGTCATGGAAGCACCAGCTTTAGAACATCCCACTAACAGCTAACCCCCGTCCTTACAGAGGGCCACCTCACAGAAGAACAAACCAACTCTAGCAACTGCAACAGAGACAGCTCAGAGTTATGCTGAGGCAAATTAAAAAAATTGACGATTTTACACCGAGGTGAGGATGGACATAGAGACCAGAAACCAACCTCCCGAAATCCCATCCATTCCGAGATAAAAGGCAAAAAAAAAGAAAGCATCTATGAAAGTTCACTTAAGATAAGGGTGAAAGATACTGAGAGAGGGGATGAGAGAAACATTTAATAATTAAAGATAGAGGGAGTACGAAACCAGAGGATGCAAGACCCCCAAGAAACCCAGTGATGGAGAAATTACTCACTGCAATGATCTTTTTATGGATTCTTCTCCCGCATATTCCTCATCTGATCGATATCCTCATCCAACTTTGCTATTCAGAATTTATTTTCGACAGGGGGCGTAGTGGACCTCAACTCAGCCGTCGATCTGTCTTCATGACGTCAGGCATCATATCTATACCACGTCATTACACCCCATACCTCAGTTCCCCCTTTTTTTCCTGTGTTTAAATGCTGCAGAGGAAACAATGGGAGACAAGGCTAACCAGCCTGCAAAAAACTTGACAAAGGGAAACATCCCAGAAATGAAAAAAGCTTGGAGTAAAGCTTTCTTGAATCAATGACATTTTTCTTTTTTAAAGCAAACGACTAGCCAGATAGGAGCGGTCACCTCAGAGCCATCACCAAGCGCCTTTTAACTTAGATAGGTGCCCCAGGCCATAAGAACTTTCTGAGCGGGGATAGAAGGAGGAGCTATGAGGAATCTGCGGGAGAAAAATCCATAGAAAGGTCATTGTTAGGACAGTTTTTTTGAAGTGCTACCCACTTCTTCAAAACCATTCAACTGAGGCAGTACAAGACTCCACTCGTAGTATAAGGCTGTACCACCTGAGTTTGGGGTAGCGTAGACAAAGCAGCCAGGCTTATCTTAGTAGGGAGAGAGGGCAGTAGATACAGTACAAATGGAATTGTAATACAAAAGATCCAAAGAAACACTGAAACACTATGTATTGTAAAAATAAAGGATTTATTTAAATACAGGTAGGCCCAGATAAATCTAGGGGTTAAGTAAGTACTAACACATTATATGAAATCACAATATAAAACACAACACTATACTTGAAAGCACACAGGCCCAAGTATAAACCTTATTTGGAACACCTAACAGTAGTTGTAGGGAAGTCAAAACCTTGTTATACACATTTAGTATAGGTCAAGCCTATTCTTTGGGACTAAAAGACCAATGGTTACTTTCAGATTATTTTTGGTAATACAAGGGCAGTAGGCCCTTCCAGTTGTACAGTGACTCTTGGAACAAATCACAAACAGTCAACTGGACAATATACTTTTTGGTGAATAGTGAAACATTTATTCTAGGTGCAGTAGAAACCTATAACCACTTGTCATAACACATTGTTATACTAGGTGAGTAAAACCTAAGGGTGTAATGTACAATTACAGATGCTTTGGAAATCAAGGAACCCCAAATTGAGGTAAGCAACAACTCTGGTAACATGTTTTGGAGAGCACACAGCTAACACAAGGTAAGTAAAACCCACATACTTTAACTTCACAATGAAGGGGAAATTAAAACCCAATGTCACACTTTACTGGATAGTTATTCTAGGTAGGCAACAACCTAATGTAGACTTATTAAGGACAGGCTAGCAGCAAGTCAGGGGAAGCAAGACCCAGTTGGGGGACACTCATACAGTTATCCTAACAGGACTAACCTGGTGATACCAACAGTTGTAGGACACTCATACAATTACTATAATCTGGTGAAACCAACACATTACTTTTGTAAAGAGGGACAACCTAATCACAGGAGAGTAAAAATACCTTCACATCTACTTTCCATTAGACTGGCAAAACAGTGGCTAAGGAAGAAAAGATGTTAACCATACTTTTAAGAATAGTGCATCACACATTCAAGATCAGTAAGAACTTTTGTAACTGTTCATTCTTAGAATTACAGTTACCCACCAACTCTTTACAAGTAAGTAAAACACTTGATTTCTTTTCTAGGCAGAAGTCCCAATCCCTTCAAAGTCTTTCCCTTGTTCTTGGAGCATGAGTGTTCTCAGTGGCAGAAGGGGGGGTCACTAGGACTAGTGACCAACAGGCAGTGTTAGAATAGGTTCTTTAGTAGCAAAAGTCAGAGTTCCTTAGGAAAACTGGGCAAACAGGTGAGTACTTTCCTTCACAGAAGACACCCCAGCAGGATTCTAGCAAAGGGACTGGGTGCACTGGATGAGGGACCTTCCAATCACAGAAGACACCCCAAAGCTGCACTGAAATCCCAACAGGATTAAGGTAAGTATATACCCAAGCCAACACAGTACCTCAGCAATGAAGAAGAGATTGCAGCAGGAGAACTTCAGGGACTGCAGCCAAATACCCAGTCAGTGGATTCCTTGTCCTGGAGACTGAACACAAGACATCAGCAGGGACTTTGCAGCAGGGATCGATGAAGAAGGCTAGAGGCAAGATTTCTCTTGCGGTTGAATGCGGTTCTGCGGGTTTGGCACCTTTTCAAGGAGCACAGAAGAAGACAGAAAATCACGGTTGAATTCTCGTCGTTTAAAAGGTCCAGCTCTCTTGTGAGGGGACTTTTCAGACTCGATTCGTGTCTCTGGAGATACACCAGGATGCCCACAGGAAGACCGTGCACCGCACAGTGGCTGGAGGTCCCTGGGCATTGGGGTATTGCAAGAACGCAAGGTCGCAGCAACCCGTGGGATGGCTCAAAATGCAGGTCTTCTTGAGTCTGGTGGGTCTCACCAGGCTCTGGGTTCGGCTCGTCGTTTTTGGAGACCCCAGGTCGATTGAAAGGAAGGGCTGCAGCAGGCTCTGGTTACACAGCAAGCTCTCCCGTCGCTGGAAATCATTCCCGCCGCTTTTCCTTCATCATCCTCTTCGGTTTTCTGTTCCAGTGGTCGACATGACTTCAGCTTCCAGGTTTCCAGTATTTATCAGGAACTACAGCACAACCTCTGCATTCTCTCCCTGCATTTTACAAGAAAGAGGGGTCTGGTTGTCCAACCAGGACAACCATATGCCTCTGGTATTTGTCCCAAATCCCCCCCACTGGGATTTGTCCCAGTTGAAGGAAGGCGTAAAACAAACGATGAGGGTGTTTTGGACTCATCCCCCACATCCTGTGCTTACAGACTGACTGGAGCCTGGGTGGGGTGTCCAGGGGACTCTCGCCAAAGACAAAACTCAAACAAAGGAATTTCCCACCCTGGATGTCGGGGGAAGGAACAAGAAACGACAAGAAACACTAAAATGGCAGAAAAAGAAGACAGGGGCAATTTTGGTAAAATGAGCACCCTTATGTGCCTTTACTGCAGATGTGATTACAGCCCGCGGTAAAGGTGCACCAAATTAGTAAAAGGTATCACTGCCACCAGCCATTAAAGGTAAGCTTGCCACTGTTACAGAATTGTTACAGTTTTAATGTGAAAGGGGATACATTGTATTTCCCCAGCACTCCACATAAGGTGGGGGGTGCTGGTTTCACAGAATAAAATGTAAAAGGGATCCTAAGATCCTTTTTACCCTTGGGAACTGTAGTTCACTCAAGGTTAGCACGAGAAAGTTAAATGGGGAGCCCCTAGGGCAACCCAGCAACAACAGGCACTTATTGCCAATAAGTTGTTAGACATGATAACTTTAAAAAGACACTATGGAGAGTCTTAAAAATTACATCCATAAAAGGAGTTAAAGATTAGGTGAGTGTGGAAAAAGGTTCCCACTCACTGAGGTATTAATGAAAAATAGCCCACTAGAAAAGCAAAAAGTTCTGGAGTTGAACCAGGAAAGGAAGATTTACCAGCTCTGTGGAAATCTTACCTAACAGTCATTACGGTGAGTAATTTCTTCTTCAATGGATTGCTTTTCTCCCGTAGATTCCTCATCTCATAGACTCCCCAAGCAGTTAGGATGACGGAGGTGGGCGGCAAGTGTTACAGCAGCAGATTTTGCAGCACTGCCCGACCAAAACGTGCGCCAGCAGGCAACATCCAGACAATAGTACCTGGTAAATGTGTGCAAGGACGACCATGTGGGTGCAAAACAAATGTCCCTAATGGGAACTCTCCTATGCAAGGCCATAGAGGCCGAGACTCCTCTCGTCAAGTGTGCCTTGAAGCCACAAGGAAGCTCTTTGCCTGCAGATTGGTAGCACTGTGCGATGCAAAGGATAATCCATTGCAATACATCGAGTCTTCTTCGTTACAGGGAGACCTTTGCGAGACAAAGAATGGGCCACAAACAGCTGGTCAGATTTCCGGAACTCGGATGTCCTGGCGACATAAAAGCTCAAAGCTCTTTTGGGGTCTAAGCGATGGAACCGCTCCTCCGCCTTAGAGGGATGCAGTGGTTGCAGTGTTCCGGCAGGATGTCGGATCCCGTTCGGGTACCGCCCTCGGTCGCCCCGGAATCTTCTGTGGTGGGCCGTCAAAGGCAATCTGATAAAGGGGGCTCAATTTTGGCTACCCTGGCTGGTGGTGGGTAGAAAAATGGCAGGTCTATTGCCTGAGAAGAACAAGTTACTTTCTTACCTGGTAACGTTCTTTCGATGGATGGTCCGACGACGTAGTCCACATCTATGACAGATAATCACCAAAGCTGTGCTGCTTCGGAACATTTTCGGCGTCTGGGTCCTGCGTCGAGGACGTCGATACGCTGTCCTCGAGGGCCTTCGTCGAGCCGATGTTATAAGTAGGACGCACGACGCCCGTAGCCTCAGTTGTAGTTTTTTCCCAGAACGTGTGGCACCAATCTTCTGCCAGTATGACCACAGAAAGCCTTGCGGAAACAGAAGCTGCAATCGCATAAGAAATTCTGTAGCAGGGCAAGCTGGGAGGGTACGATGTGGAATACGTTGTTGGAACATCCCATCGAAAGAACGTTACCAGGTAAGAAAGTAACTTGTTCTTTGAAGGGATTGGTTGCTCCGACATATTCCACATCTATGACAGACTCCCAAAGCAGTACCAACGTATGGAGGTGGGAAAAGAATTTTGAATTTTAGAATGCCCAATTAAATTGCAGAATAGAGAACTGCCTTGCCAAAGGCCAAATCTTGCCCATGGATAGAATCAAGGGAGTAGTGTTTTACAAAGTATGGACAGAGGCCCATGTGGCTGCTTCACAAATGTTACGAATGAGAACACCCCTCTGCAGGGCAGTAGAAGCAGGCACACCCCTAGTAGAATGGGCCTGTAAGCCTACCGGAGGGTCCTTACCCGCCAGGCGGTAACATTCAGCAATTGTCAAGATAATCCATCTAGACAAAGCCTGCTTAGTAACAGCCTGTCCCAAATACCTTCCAGCGTACCCTACAAAGAGCTGATCGTCCACTCTGACCCGGGACATGCGTGAGATGTAGAAACTTAAAGCTCTCCTAGGATCCAACCTATGGAGCCTCTCCTCTTCCTTACCAGGATGCGGAGGAGGATAGAACGCCGGAAGAATGACCCTCTGGCTTAAATGAAATAACAACACCACTTTCGGAAGAAAAGAGGGACGAACCCCAAGGACAACCCTGTCCTTATGAAACACTGTGAAGGGTGGCTTAACAGATAGTGCCTGCAACTCACTCTGCGAGCGGAAGTAACAGCAACTAAAAATACAGTTTTAAAGGTCAACAGTCTCAAAAGACAAGAATGTAAAGACTCAAATGGAGCACCCATTAGGAATTTTAGAACCAGGTTCAAATCCCAACCGGGCACCTGGAAAGGTGATGGTGGGAACACATTAGTGAGCCCTTTCATAAACTGAGAAATTAAAGGAATCTTAAAATAAGAACACTCCTCAGACGAGCACTTAAATATGGACAGCGCTGCCAGGTAACCTTTAATGGTACCCACTTGCAGGCCCTTGTGGGCCAATGTAAGCAAAAAAGACAGACCCACAGGAATGGCACATGAAAAAGGAACCACATTCTGAACCCTGCACCAGTCGTAGAACTTTTGCCAACGGCAACGGTACAGGGACTTAGTTGCAGGCCGTCTGGCCGAAAGCAACTCCTCCATCACGTCTTCAGGGAGGTCCCAATCCTTGTACCTCAACCTTTCAGAAGCCAAGCATGAAGGTTGAGAGACTTGACCTCTGGATGGAGGACCTGACCCCCTCCCTTGAGAGCAGATCGTCTCGGTAGGGAAGACAGCATGGAGGGCAGATGGACATGTCGAGAACGTCCGGGTACCACGTTCTCCGGGCCCATGCCGGAGCAATGAGGATCATTTGAGAACCGAACCTCTGTAACCTCCGCAGCACTTGCAGAATGACGGGAACTGGAGGAAACGCGTACAGCAGTAGGAAGGACCACTCCACTACGAACGCGTCCCCTAAGGCTCCTCTTGGAGGAAATTCCCACAAGCATAATTGTTTGCACTTCCTGTTGACACTGGTGGCGAAGAGATCCACTTGTGGGGTCCCCCAAAGGGCGAAGATCTCCAGGAGAATCTCCTGAGCCAGCTCCCACTCGTGAGAGACCGTGCTCTGCCTGCTCAGAGCATCCGCCGCCTTGTTTTCGTCTCCGGCCAGATGAACTGCCGAGATCGAAATTTCCTGCTGGATGGCCCAGAACCAGAGCTGCATCGCCTCTCTACACAGAGGGAGAGACCCTGACCCCCCGCTTTTTGTTGAGGTAGTGCATGGCCATTGTATTGTCCGTCAGAATCAGGACATTCTTCCCCCGCACAGACGGCAGAAAAGCCTTCAGAGCTAACCAGATAGCCCTCAGCTCCAACAGATTGATATGGCGTCTGGACCAACGGCTGCTGACTGTCAACTCGTTGGCATGAGCTCCCCATCCCGTGAGGGATGCGTCCGTTACGATCGTCACTTCCAGCCAGGGTAGCCAAAATTGAGCCCCCTTTATCAGATTGCCTTTGACGGCCCACCACAGAAGATTCCGGGGCGACCGAGGGCGGTACCCGAACGGGATCCGACATCCTGCCGGAACACTGCAACCACTGCATCTTGAGAGCCCACTGCAGAGATCTGATCCGCAGCCTGTCCTCTGGCACCAGGAGAATGCAGGATGACATGAGGCTGAGCAACCTCAAAAACTTGAACGCCGGGAGACACTGGGCATGTTGAAACTTGTTCACCATCTGCAGAATGTGAGAAGCCCTCACCTGGGGAGGAAAACACAGCCTCAGGGATGTATTGAGCACTTCTCCAATGTACTGGAGCCGCTGTGTAGGTGTCAAGTGGGACTTCTTTAGTTGAGGGAGAAGCCCAGCCTGTGAAGGGAGTGGCAGGTGACTGACAGATGATCCAGAACTTGCTCGGGAGAGCGTGCCCTGATCAACCAATTGTCCAGGTAGCGGTAGACGTGAATCCCCCCTTTCCTGAGATACGTTGCCACCACCACCATGAGCTTGATGAAGACCCTCGGGCGGAGGTCAATTCGAACGGCAGGACCCGAAACTGAAAGTGCGAGTCGCCAACCGCGAACCTCAGGTACCTCTTGTGCTTGGGATGAATCGGCACATGAAAGTAAGCATCCTTGAGGTCGAGAGACACCAACCAGTCCTGAAGTTGAAGGGCCTGGAGGACTTGAGAAAGAGTAACCATCTTGAACTTGTCGTCCTGAGGAGCTTGTTCAAACCACGCAAGTCCATGATGGGTCTCAATCCCCAGTCTTTTTTCGGGATCAAAAAATATGGGGAATACCATCCCTTGTTCCTCTCCGCTACAGGCACCAGTTCTATGGCGCCTTTCTCCAGCAGGGATTTGATTTCCTGCGCAAGGAGTGAATCCGGACTCTTCAAAGAGAGATTCCCTGGTGGATTGTTGTGAGGCCTCTGCCGGAAAGGAAGACAATAGCCGTGGGCTATGATCTCCAGAACCCACACATCTGAAGTAATGGCACGCCATTCTACAAGATGCTGCGCCAGCCTTCCCCCAACCAGCGAACCATGGGACATGGCCTCATGTCTGAGCTGAAGCGGTGGCAGCAGTGCCTGAGGGCAAAGAGACAACTGCTCGAGCGGCTTTGGCACCTCGAGTACCCTGTTTTCCACCTCTGGTACTCCTACATTGGCTCCTTTGACTTGCAGCTCCCCTCGCACTACCAAAGGTAGAGTAGTATCGAAAGGAACCTCCCCTCTATTGCTGTCCCCTAGAACGAAAAGGCAGAGGTTGGCGGACTGCAGTGCTGAACGACTTAGCTGCAGCCTTTGAGGTCTGCAACCTCTGAAGGCTCTCGTCAGCCTTGCTGCCAAAAAAGATGTTCACCATCAAAGGGCATGTTGAGAAGCTGGGCTTGAACATCAGGCACGCAAATCTGCGCATCACGGTGCTCGGCGCCATGGACCGGCTGACACAGTCTGCCACGCCCAGACCCGATTGAACGGATTCACACATGGCATCCTTGCCATCCTGTACAAGAAAGCCATCCCGTTCCTCCCCTTCGGGAATATGTTCAGACGCTAACGAAACACAATTCCACAGAGTGAGAGTGAAACATGCTAAGGCACACACCGAGTTGGCTGCTTTCAAAGCCATACCCCCTGAAGAAAAGACTTTCTTCACCCAACCGTCAAAACGTTTGTCGTCCCTATCAGGAGGGATGGTAGGGTACGACATCTGTTTTGCTGGGGCCGTAGCCGCCTGCACCACCAAACTCTCCGGAGTAGGGTGCATGGACAAGTAGCCGGGGTCGCCACTGGCTGGGCGATACTTTTTTTCAGCAACAACTTACCCACTGCCGGGAGACTCTCCGGAGCAGTCCAAGCCGCCGTCATCCTTCTTTGCAAGGCAATATGGAATGGCAGTACCGGTTCAGTTGGTGGACCTTGGTCCAAGATATCTGTCAGGGCATCCTGCAGCAAATCCACTGGTGGCGCAGACCACCCCAAGTACTCTGTCACCTTCGACATGAGCCGCCGGTACGAAGACTTGGCGTGCGTGCTAGGCTCAGGCCTGCCAAACTCAACCTCCGGAGAGGTGTCCAGACCACTGGCGTCATGCAAAGAATGACGCATCTCTTCCATCTGGCTATGACCAGACAATAGGTCGTCAGGAACCTCATCAGGAACCAAACCTTCCTCAGACCCTTCCTCCACCTCAGAAATGTAATCCAGAGGCTGGAACAAATCCCTGGAAGAGGGCAGAGAAAAAGGCTCAAATACAGGCCTGACTGACTTTTTCAGGACCTTCCTCAGAGTTTTCACCGATGCATGTGGTACCTCCGGTAAAGCCTCCACAATAAGCGTTGAGGGCTTCAACGGAATCGGCGTCGACGTCAAGCGTGGCGCCGACGGCTTCGACACAGGCCTCGAGGGTGGAGCCCCGAGCGTGTCCTTCGACGGCCTCGGCGCCGATGGCGTTGATGACTTCCTCTGAGGCGGAGCCTCGAGAGAGTCCCTCGACAGACATGGTGCTGATGGCGTCGACGTCTTCTTAGAAGACCTCACAGGTTCCGCCGGTCTTGAGGGCGTCGAGGATCGGGACCTGGAGCGGGCATGGCTAGAGCGATACACCTTGTCCGATCGGGACCCCGACGGCTTCCGAAGATCGCGCCGACCGCCCGAGCCCGAAAGCGTGCGATCAGTGGCCCTAGCACTTTCCTTGCCGGCTTCCTTCGAAAGACGCGGACGGAACGGAGCCCTGCGATTGGAAACTCGCCATCATCTCCGTATGAAATGCATCCCATTCCGCAGGAGAGGAATGCTTGTTGGGACAAGCAACCCGCCGACGGGCGGAGTCCTCGGACGAGGAAGGCGACCGGTGACTGCCCAGCGGATTTTGACTTTCGGGGTTTGGAAACCCTACCGACAGAAAGCTTCTTCTTCCGCTTCCGCAAGGCCTTCGAAGTTAACGACTGGCAATCGTCACAGTCATCCGTGGCGTGGTCCTCATCGAGGCACCAGGGGCAGATGTTGTGCGGGTCCGTAAGTGACATCTTGGAAACGCAGTCCCGACACTTCTTGAATCCCGACCGCGGGGTAGAAGAAGACGAAGACATGATATCTTCACAAACACCAAGTTCGAAGAACCGAGGCGCGCCGAGATCTCCGAAGCGAACACGTTCAGGGAAAAAACAGAACTGATGTTACAGGTGTCGTGCATCCTACTTATTACATCCGGTGACGTCGGCTCGACGGAGGCCCTCGAGGACAGCCTATCGACGTCATCGACGCAGGAGCCGAAAATTTGCCGAAGCAGCACAGGTGTGGTGATTACCTGTCATAGGAATACGTCGGAGGAACCAATCCCTTCCAAAGGTGGATTTCAGATACCACTTTAGGAAAAAAGCCAGGTCTTACTTTAAGGAAACCTTTTCCTGAAAGGACCGTAGCAACAGCGGTTTGCAACACAAGGCCTGAAGCTCGCCAACTCTCGTGGCCTTTCTGGTTTCGCTTACATCAGCCAGGAGAGTTGGCGAGCTTCAGGCCTTGTGTTGCAAACCCCTGTTCCTACAGTTCTTTCGGGAAAAGGTTTCCCGAAAGTAAGACCTGGCTTTATTCCTAAAGTGGTATCTGAAATCCATTAAGATCCTTACTGTCAGTGCCTGCTCAGGTTCCAAGTCGGCCCCACTAGCACTGTCGGGGTACCTGTTTTTTTTACCGCTCCCCATAGAAGCTGCCAACGTGCTACAGTGCTGTTTGACAAGCGACTTGTAATTCCGGAGTACCTGTGTAATTTATGTATAAGTCTGGACGCGTGCTGCCCTGTTTTCGTTGAGTTGCGCTATATCAACGCCAGCGTCAGAGTAAAGGACCTTGATGTGCGACTCTGCATGTGGCCACCTTTAATTCAGATGAGTTTTGGACAATTATAGCATAGAGCTAGCACGGCGGCATACGTTTACGTTGCATTGTTTGTTTAAGCTGTGTATTATCAAAGGAAAATGGAAGTTCTAAGAAACTAAGGCAGCGACAGTTTCACGTGGCACAGCAATAATTATTACGGCACGCTGATAGCAGTGTTCAGAGATATATTCATTACAACACGTGGGACAGCAACCGCTGTAATCAATAATACTTATAACAGATCGGATATCATCCCATCACATTTGAGTATAAACAAGTGTTGCAGTTACTCAAAGCACAATGCAAGGTGTGACTATTCATCCTCCCCAACCATTTTTGGCAACAGCTGGAGAACCTCCAATCCCATGGAGAGAGTTGGAGTATTGGGAAAACTAGATGGACACTATACATAATGAAAGTTTCACAGCAACCAAGAAGTTGGTGTTATTACACTCCTTGGGTCCTCGAGGGCACATGATATATACAGAGTTGCGTCCTCTTAGAGTAAGTGAAGGCAAATATAATGGAATGGATGAAAATGAGTTAGTGCTGAAGGTTCTGGATGGTTACCACTATCCAAAGACAAATGTGGCTGTAAACAGATTCTATTTTTACATGAGAAAACAAGAAGTTAGTGAAACTGTGGATGAATATGACGCTGCTCTTAAGAAATTGGCTGTGACTTGCAATTTTGGCAGAGGAGTAACAGTATGAATTGATTCGAGATCAAATAATTATTCATACTAACAGCAATGTAGTCCAAGAAAGATTATGGATGGGTGGTGACCATTCCCTGGATGAAGCGATGGCGATAGTTAAAAAGGTTGAACACACAGCAACATGCAGCAAGGCCATTAAGAATCGAGAGAAGGATTTGGTGACTAAGCCTGTCAAAGTGAATGTTGTGAAGCCAAAGGAAGTACCTAAGGAAATGACAGCCATCAGAGGCCAAGACTGGAAGAGCAAGGATTCTACAAGGTCTTCTGCAGAAAATGTTAGAGATAATGCTTATTTAGGCAAAAGAGGACACTATGCCAACTCTCAATCTTGCCCTGCGTTGAACAAAACTATCTCGAATTGCTTAATTAAGGGTCATTTTGGCACAGTGTGCAGAAACAGGAAATTCAATCAGAAGGTTAAATGTGTACAAGAAGGAGATGATGATGAGGGGGAGGAACGGGAGATTGAGATAGTCACTATGGTGAGAAGTGGCAGCAAAAAGACTCCCAAGAGCATATTCTGCATTGATAGCATCGTTTCTGTTGACTAAGGTTCTCCGTACACTATAATAACAAAAGAAAAGTGGCAAGAGTTGTGTAGAAGTGGATAAACCCCTATTTTGAGGAAGCCTTATATTAGAGCTCCTGGTGCTTGAGGGCTCGGTGATCAAAGATGTGGACAACAGGCTTGCTTTAATAGAGTTCAAAGGCAGACTGGCAGAGGTCAAGGTATATGTGGTATCTAAAAGGGTGAATGTTTTAGGCTGGGAAGATCAGGCTAAGCTGCAAATTAATGTCCTGGTTGCCAAGAGCCGATTTCCATAGTTATGGCCAACAATGAGCATGATGAACTTAAATATGTCAGAGGGAAAGAAAAATAATTAAATCCCAATGTGTTTAAGGAGAGTATTGCTAAACTTCAGGGGTATAAACATAAAATACAAGTAAAGGCTGGTATGTCGCATGCAGTGAGACATATACCTATAGCCTTGAGGGAAGATTTGAAGGCAGAGCTAAATAGACTGAAGAGTGAAGGAGTGATTGAAGAATGGGTGTTCCCTTATGTGGTTGCAAGAAAACCTAATGGTAAGGTCAGAATCTGCATGGAGTTGAGAGAGTTGAAAAAGGCTATAATTGTAGGGAAGTATCCTTTACCTGTGATCTCTTAAATGTTGAATTTAATTGCTAGAGCAGATACTTTTTCCACGATAGACCTTTCTGCTGCATATCACCAAGTACAGTTGCACCAAGATTCGAAGTAGTATACAAAGTTCATTACCCCATTTGGCATGTATAGGTATATTAGGATGCGACTTGATTGTGTGTCGGAGGCGGCTGCTACAAAGAGTTCGGCAAGTTCAGTGCAGCTTGACAAAACGTTACAAGGTTCTTTCCTCCAGCCGTGGCGAGATAAGATGGGAGAGTTAAGCAAAACGGAGCTCCTGGGTTCAACTTCCTGAGTGTTGGGTGCCGTCCGGGAGTGCCATGCCTGCTGTGTCAAGGCTAAAGCTAAAGCTAGAAGCAGGTAATACATTTCTGGCATCAACCACACCTGGTTCTAAATTGCAGTACAGTGACCCACTGTAAAGCTGCCGTGCTGCCGGTGCCCTAAGGTAGGTTCTAGACCCAGGGCAGCAGCGTTGAGTGCTTGTAGAACTCCAATTGGGGGTAAGGAGTCCTTTTGGGTGTTGCTGGCTCTCTGCATGGACCCTACTTGGCTAATTGGTCTCTAAGAGTAAGGAGCCTGCTTAACATATTTATTTATTTCTCTGATTTTCCGTGTGGATCTGAACATGGAATCCACACCAAGGAAGTGTAAAAGCCCTGCTGGCACCCGAACGCAGCAGCAGGCAAGGAGAAACGCTGCCCTTGCTGGTTCTGAAGTCATCACAGAAGGTATTACCATTGCCCCCATGCCCCCTCCCCAGCTTTCGGGCCAAGATTGTAATCTGATAGCTGTAACCAGTGAAAAACAAAGCGGGGGAGGTGGGCTGCTAACCGTGAGTGGCTCACCAAGAAAACCGTGCAACGACATACTGTTGAAAGAGGCCGAGATGGCCAGGGGTATAACCATGAACCGTTCCCGAGTGAGACGACAGGTAGTCCCATTATATCGGACTCAAATTCGGCAGTCCCTCACATCGCGGATATGGATGGTAGGACCGAACGAAGGTCGGATCTATTGCTGAGAGAGGTGGAGAGGGCAGTGCTGAGCAGCCACAGAAAGGCTGCGTGTGACTGCAGCCCTGTGAGCTCACAAGTCCAAGCATGGAGGGGGCTCTGTGTTATGGACGGGGACACATCAAGGGAAGTTCTATCTTTGCTGGACACGAGGCAAGTGTGGGTGGTCAATGTCGCCTTGAATCAAACATACGTGTCATTAAGACCGGATAGGCAAGCCTCTCAGTCCGCGATAAAAGCTGGAAATGAGGATTTGGAAACAATGAATGTGGTGTATGAGACCATGGAAGGTTTCTTGGCTGGACAACTAGCTGAAGAAGTGTTCCAAGATGGCAAAGGACCTTAATGACCTTACAGAAAAAAATCACGCTCCAAAAAAGGAAGTCTTTCTACAATTAAAGATCACCTGGTGGCCCTAATCAATGTAGTCCCCAATTTGGGGGCAACAAGTAGCCCAAATGTTGCAACCGGAGAGAATGAATTGGTCAGAAAGTGTGATGCTTGGAGATTCCGAAAGGTTGGGTGTATGTTATAAAGAAATGGAATCTGAAAAGAGCAAACTGACATCTTAAACAACTTTGAAAGCTTTTGGTGAAAGGAGAAGTGAAAGGGCGGAAGAGCGGCAATGTGAGAAGGGAGATGCAAGCTCCCCAGTGGTTAGCACCCAAAAATGAGCAAAGCTGAATCGGAAGATCTAGATTTTGGAAACGGTTCCCGAAATAGTAGTAGCTCGTCTTCCTCCAACAGAAGTTCCCATAATCTTTATAGTGAAAAAAGAAATTTCAGAAATTGGGATGCAACTTCACTGAGAGAAGATCTAAACCACATACAGAACACGGTGATGGCAGCTCTATCCATCTCATTATCCCTCTTCTGTAAACTCTATGAATCCATCAAAACTATGCTTCAGGACCAAGCTACCTTGATTGTGACGGTCCATACTAAAATGTAAAAATAAATGTTGTCAACAAGGTTGAGGTAAGGCTCAACACGGAAGTGGAAGCTTCAATCCAATGGCAGACCAGACTTTGTGACCTGGAGAGATGTGAAACCACCGATAAATCCATACTGATGGAAGCAATCTCGGAGGAATGTAAGTGGATGAGGATGCAGTGGAAGGAGAAGCTGGGGCCACTTGGCAAAGGATTCTCATTAAATTCAATGGAAACACATCTACCAAATCCAGATGAGCAAAGAGTGGATCTTACTAAAGAGGTGGAATTAAATCCCCCAAGCTCAGTCATTCAAACTGCAAATAATACTCCAAATACCTTTGCAATATTTCAATTAACAAGGAGACGAGCAGAGCCGGAGGTCAATCCTATCAAGAAAAAAGCCTTGGAAAATAAAGAAAAAAAACCCTAAGAACATAAAAACAGGTATAAAGAGAAAATGGAATGGCTCGAGAACTTTAAGAAATATGAAAAGTCTAACTCCTGAGGCGCCACGCCAGATGCCAAAGAAGCCAAGAAGAAAACTAGTAATGCCCAGGGAAGCGCATACAATAGACACTAGATCACTAGCAGAGAATGGCTCAAGATCCCTAGGGGATGCGGAGGAGATGGACACCCCTACAGAAACCTGTTCAAGTGATCTAATTGAAATCATGGATAGAGATGTGGAAGATGAGGTTTGGAATAATCTCAGTAGGTCTGACTGGGCCGAGATTGAAAGGAATGAATCCCATATGATCCCAAATGACCCAACTAAAATACCCAATAAAGAATTTGGTTAAGGGTTCCACAGAAGCAATCAGCTAATCCGATCCTAAATTTCAAAACCCTGGAAGAAAAAAGGTTGGCATTGGGGGGAAAATGAGCAGTTCATACACCCCGTGAAGATGGTACCTTTGGGAATGAAATCAGACCTGGGGGCGGGATCAAAACCTTACCACTAGAAAGAAGGTGCAAGTTCCAAGGGAGTCCCCTCACACTATTATTAAAGATCGAAGAGGAGTTTGGGGCCAAAACAAGGAAGTAATAGGGCCCAAGAAAGTTCAAAGTTATCTTCTAGCATCCTTGAGCCAAGAATTTCCTTGGAGAGAATAATAACTGGCCCGGAGGTACCTATTCTCAATCACAGAAATGTAATGAACCTCTTACAGCTCATTCCAGCCCTGAGATACATTTCAACAGATATTAGGGTGGTGGAATTTGCAATGGACAAACGCTCAGATTGGGTCATCCTACATCTTGGCTCCCAACTAATCAAGGATGCACTATTGGAACATAGTGACAAACTACTGCTCTTGGGCTATGAACTAAAGGAATACCAGGAACAATATCAGGAACCCCATAACCCAAGTTGGAACAGTGAAAAAGAAGCTCAGACAAAGTCCTTGGATAAAAATAAACGAGCAAAATTAGGAGAAGATGTGGAGAAAACAATGAAGGACAAGCTGCAATAATTTACAAGAACCCATCGACCTGCTCTAAAATGTATGCTCGAGAATACACCCTTGAATAAAAGAAGTGGATCTTGCCGGCCTGCACAACAACAAAGTGAATCCAGAACAGAGAATTGGGACTGCCTAGCAGGAGCTTTGGGGAGACCCAGAGAACAATAGATTGAGGGAAATCAATTAGTGAATACAATATATATTGGCTCCTGGAGTGCCAGGGGTTTCACATTTGTATTCACAGAAGAAAATTGATCACTGGGCGGCTATGACATTTTATGTTTGCAGGAAACCCAGATGCAGACAAAGCCATCCTGTGTAGGTTATGAGGCATTTCTGAACCCGCCAGAAAAGGGGTTTTGGGAAGACCTTTTTCGTGATTGTTAAGACTGATTAAGGTAGACCAGGGTTTTAACATAAGTAATCAAATAAAGCCACACCCTTATGTGCAAATACTAAAACTGTGCAGGGTGGAACCGGGGAAGAAAAGGAAACTCCTAATAGAAAATGTGTATTGGAGCGTGAACATGTGTCAGCATGATCTTTTCATTAAATCAATAATGCATATTATAGAGGAATCCTTAATTAAATTATCTGTGGGAATCTAAAGATCAGATTTTTCAAAAAAGAAGGGTTACCATTGAATGAATGAAATATGGAGGATGGAGCGCATTGAAATGGATTCAGGAGATTAAGGCTCGAGATCTTACCATGTTAAATGCCCAAACTGATGGATACAGGTCTGGGGCCTGTACATGGGAAAGTGGTCCCCATAAAGCCTGCCTAGACAACTGTTTTGCTGCTAAAAATATTGCAGATAGGGTGGAAACATGTTAAGTAGTGAAGCAAGCTCGGAGTGACCACAATCTATCTATTACAATTCAAGAACCCAACTATGTATTAGGAGAAAAATGCCACCAGTGTAGTTAAATAGGGGAGGGAATAGATTGAGGATTAAGCAAAGGGATGTGAGACAAATTTCTGTACAATACGCTCACTGTATTAGGGAAGATCCACTTCTGGTGGAATATGCCTGGATTCTGAAAGATTTCAGAGAAGTTGGATGTAAGGGAGGTAAAACGTCTATCATCCATGCACACGCCTAGGATTATGAGCTAGTAAAGGCGCGTAGAGCCCTAAGAGCGGATACTTGAAAGCTAAAGAAAGAGGCAGGCCCTAAGAGGAATGAAAAAATAAAGCTTAGAAAACAGAAGTACCAAAATTGGCTACGAGCATCTACAGCAAGTAGGATGCAAAAGGATGCAGAAAAAATGTTGGTAGCCCTCTGTGCCCAAAATTCAAGAAATCTGTGGGACTTATTAACAATGAAGGTCATTTTTGATTAGCACATATGATGGGGCAGGTAACGGAAGAATGATGGGTTGGGCATTATGCAACTCTATTTGGCCAACATGGAGGTAAGAGGCGAGCAGACCCTCAAATAGAGGGAGAAAGATGGTCTTTTGACTTGGATGAGACAGAGGTGAAATATATGACTGGTAAACTCAGATCTTCGAGGACGTGGGGTTCACGAGTAGTAAATCTGTTTGAACAGATCATGCTAACAATACAAGTCCCTCTGTCTTGGAGAGAGGTTATAGCGGTACCAATTTTTAAGAAGGGCGATGGGGGCAACCCTAAAAACCATCGACTGATCGCCCTCCTGGACTCTCTGGGGAAATTTTCGCCTCAGTTCCCTTGAGAGATTTAAATGGGCCATGGAAACCGGTAGATTAGACCCAAGACAGTCTGGATTTGTGAAGGGTGTTGGGACCTCCCTAAACTTGTTCATCCTTAATAATCTTCAAACAGAGGGCAGTGGAATTAACGACCTGTATTTATATGGCCTTCATAGACCTGGAACAGGCTTTTGATGAGGTGGATAGGCAGAGTCTATAGATTAAGCTGAGAAAATGGAACTGTTCACAAGATTTGTTAGAGGCGATTAAATGCCTCTATAGTGGCACCCCCATCCGAATAAGATTGTCAGCTAGAGGTTCCCTATCAAAGCAAATACCACTGACTGTGGATTAAAGCAAGGCTGTCCGCTAGCCCCTATACTCTTTAGTCTATAAATGTCAGAACTTGAGACATCACAGAGGGAAATTCAAGCCTTCCTGCCAAGGATTAATTCCTCCGAGGTTCCTTAGATCCTGTACGCCGACGAAAGTCTTTGTGGACCAAACCATGATTGGTCGCCAGAGAAGGACCGACTCATTCAATTGCTTCCTTAAAATGAATGTTATGAAAATAAATGTGGGGAAGTCAAGGGTGATGGTCATGTCGTCGGCATGCAGGAAACTAAGAGAACCCTTTACATGGCGGGTGGGCATTCAACCCTTGGAGGTGGTAGAGTTGATGACCTATCTAGTAATAGGAATAGTGATCAATAAAAACATTGGTCAGTACAGGGCTGTTGCACGCCGTTGAAAATAGCCGCCTGATCCGAGAGCTCCACAACCTGCAAGCTCCTGAATCATAAATCCTGCGGTTCACCTCTGCAAATTGGCCATTTCTCCTCAAATGTTAAGAGCAGAGACCTGCGAGCTCACTCGGCCTGACTTTCAGCCTGTAATGTAGTTATGAGGGATACACTGCCCGTTTGGGGGGTTGGTGGGGGGAGGGGGATTGGACATTTATCCCTTGTTTGGGGGGGGGCTGTTGGAATATGTTGAGTTAAATAGAAAATCTGGCATGGTGAAAATGGGGAGAGAGGCACTTGGACAACGGAGTCGTAACATACACATCACACTGCAAATTCAATGGCAGCGCAAGGTATGATGGTGAACACAAGGTTCCTGTCCTGGAACATTAGAGGCCTGTCCAATCCAATTAAAGCCAGGAAAGTTATGGCATACGCTGCAAGGCATAAAATTGACATAATTCTTCTGCAAGAGGCCCATGCTACTGAGGAGGCAGTTACTTCGCTACGCCGATCCTGTGCTCAACAAGTAATCACCACAGATTATTTGACGCAATCGATGGGGGTTGCAACAATTACCCATCGCAGAATAGGCTTTGTCATATCCAAGACTAAATGTGATCCCGAAGGCAGGTACATAATAATATGGGGAACACTATGGGGACAAGACAATTATCCTCAACAGATACAGCCCTAACCTGGACACCCCAGAGTTCTACCACCAGATGCTGATGCTGATACTGCCAATAGGAAAGGCGAAGATAGTATGGGAAGGGGATTTCAATAACATCCTCGATCCCGAGTTGGACAGAACGACCACAGGCGGCAGAAAAGAGACGAAGGCAGCATCAACCTTTAAGCAGGCTATGCTCCTAATACCGCTTGCTGACACATGGAGGGAAGGAACAAGTTACTTACCTGTAACTGTTGTTCTCCAGCATGGGTCTGGCATGGATTCACATGCTCATGAATATTCCCCATCGTCAGGCTGGGAATCCTCGGTAAGGAAAAAATCAGTATCAGTTTCGTTTCTGATCTGTCTTTCGTAGTAGTAACCAATCACTGGTCTCTGCGTCATACTGACCACAGCCAATGACTGCCCTCTACCTAAGCCCCGCCTCTGGCAGCCATCTTCAGATTTGGTAGCACGTGAAGTGGCAGTATGACCAAGTGAAGAGCCGCAGAGGGGTAGGCGGGAGGGTTCGCATGTGAATCCATGCCAGACCCATGCTGGAGAACAACAGTTACAGGTAAGTAACTTGTTCCTTCTCCAGCATGGGGTCTGGCATGGATTCACATGCTCATGAATAAAGAATACATAGCAGTACACACATGCACAACCACGGGAGGTGGCAAAGGCTTAACATTAAGCATTACATCAAACTCAACATTAAGCAATTCTTACCTCCTCACCAGGCTCACCTTAGGCGAACAGGTTGCGCAGCACTGCTTGGCCGACCCTGGACTCCTCCCTGGAATCCCGATCGACGCAGTAGAATTTCGTGAAGGTGTGCGTCGACCTCCACGTAGCAGCCCTGCAGATGTCCAGCAAGGGCACACCAGATAGGAACGCCGTGGTAGCTGTGATCGCTCTGGTGGAATGGGCTCTCGGACGGCCAGGCAGCGGTCGGTTTGCCAACCGATGACAGTACATGATACAGCCGGAGAGCCATCTGGAAATGGAGGCCTTTGAGAGAGCCTTCCCCTGATTGACAGGTCCAAAGTTCACAAAAAGTTGTTTTCCACGACAAGAACTTCAACGGAGCCGAGTGCAGAGGCTCGAACGGAGGTCCCATGAGCTTGGTCAGCACCACGTTGAGCTCCCACGCCGGGGCCGGAGCCTTCACGGGCGGGAACGATCTGAACAGTCCCTTCATGAATTCTTTCACCAGACGATGAGACCACAAAGACGTCCGCCCTGTGGTTCTGGTGTATCGGTAGATCGCAGCAAGATGAATCTTGATGGACGCGTGCGCCAGTCCAGCCTTGGCCAGCGTCAGAAGGTACGGCAGTACCTGGGGAGCCATAATCCGTAGAGGGTTAATCTTCTGTGCGTGGCACCAGACAGAGAACCTCTTCCATTTGTGTCCATAGCATTTAAGAGTTAAGGACGCCCTGGCCTTTGGAAGAACCTCTCTGCAGTCGGCCGGTATGTCGTATCCTCCAAACTCAAACGCTGCAGGAGCCAGGCCTGCAAGTTCAGCGACTTCGGGTCGTGATGGAGGATGGCGCCTCATTCCCTGGAGAGAAGATCCGCGTCCACTGGCAGCTTGCTTGACAGGGACGCTGACAAGTCCAGAAGGTCCGGGAACCATATTTGCCTCGGCCACGCAGGTGCGACGAGGATCATCCTGCACCGTGACCTCTTGAGCTGGTTGATGAGCCGGATCAGCAATGGCAATGGAGGGAACGCGTATAGAAACAGGCCCTCCTAGGGGAACGAGAAAGCATCGCCCATGCTCCTCGGCTGGGGAAACCTGCTGGCGAACCTCTGGCACTTGGGAGTTCGTCGCCATCGCAAACAGATCGATCTGGGGTGTGCCCCACCGTCGGAAGAGGCGGTCCACTAGATCCTGTCGTAGTTCCTACTCGTGGCACGAGCGCAGCTCTCTGCTGAGCGAGTCAGCGATGGCGTTTTTTATCCTTGCCAGATGAAACAGCACCAGAAACATCCCTTGGGCGACGGCCCAATGCCACAGATCCTGCGCCTCTCCTTGGACAGGGCTGGGGATCTGGTCCCGCCCTGCTTCCTGATGTAGAACATGGTGGTGGTGTTGTCGGTGAAGATCCTCACCACCTTGCCCTTGAGGGACGGAAAAAAGGACCTGAGGACCCAAAACACTGCACGGAGCTCCAGGACGTTGATATGGAGGGACTTCTCCGTCGGAAGCCAAAGGCCTCTCGCGTGCAGATTTTCGGTGTGCGCTCCCCACCCTTCCAGGGAGGCATCCGTGGTCACTGTCTCCTGGTGGCCGGGGTCTGGAAGTCCATGCCCACCGTCAGATGCGCGCGGGTACCCCACCACCGGATCGCTCGTCGGAAACTCTCGTCGAGTGTGATCCTCTCCTCGAAGCTGCCCGTCGTCTGGATCCAACGCGTGTCCAGGAACTCCTGCAACAGGCGCATCCGGAGCCTGCACAGGCGGATGAGATAAATGCAAGAAGACATCATTCCAAGGAGGGACTTTATGGACCTCACCCTGGCCGCGTCCGCAGCCAGCATCCGCTGCACCTTGCCCAAGATGGCCCTCGTCCTTTCCTCCGACGGAGAGGCCAGAAGCGACACTGTGTCGAGCTTCGCTCCCAGAAACAGTGCGTCTTGCGCGGGCACCAGGTGGGACTTGGCGTAGTTTATGGAGAATCCCAGGTCCGTGAGTAGTTGGACGGTCCTTACCGTGTGCTCCACGGCGAGCTCCTTCGTCTTTGCTCGGATGAGCCAGTCGTCCAGGTAGGGGTAGACGTGGATCCCCTCTCGGCGCAGCTGCGCCGCCACCGGTGCAAGGCACTTGGTGAACACCCTGGGTGCCGACCTCAATCCGAAGGGAAGGGCTTTGAACTGGTAGTGACGCCCTTGGACCACGAACCTGAGAAACCTTCGGTGTCCCTTTAGGATGGGAATATGGAAGTAGGCATCCTCCAAATCCAACGACGACAGGAAATCGCCCTCCTCCAGTTGACCCAGGACGTGTTGAAGGGTGACCATCCGGAACTTCTGTGCCTTGATGAATTTGTTCAGTCGTCGTAGGTCCAGGATGGGACGCCATCCTCCCGTCTTCTTCTTCACGAGGAAGTATCTTGAGTAAACTCCGGAACTCCGGAGCCCCGAAGTCTCTTTGGGACGAGCTTGATGGCGCCCTTCTTGAGCATCGCCTTTACCTCCAAGAGAAGTTGAGGGACGTGATGTTCTTTCCTGGCCACAGGGGGGACGCGCGGGCACTTCTTTAGAAACTCGAGCGCGTGACCCTGAGCTAGGGCGTCCAGCACCCAACGGTCGGTGGAGATGGACTCCCACACGCCAACGAAGCTCGCCAGCCGGCCTCCCACCGGGGTGCTTCGGTGGGGGCCCGACCCAACGGGCGGTTCAGTCCCGCTTCGATGAGGCTTTGCCGCCTTGTCCTCCTTGGCGACGACGGCGGGGTCCGCCTGACTTGCCTCGTCCCCTGTAAGCTTACTGTGACGACGAATGGGCCGCTTGACGGTAGGTGGAAAATCCGCCGCTGGAACCTTTGGAGGCACCCTGTTTGCCTCCGCCGCTCCGAAAGGGCGGCCGCCGCTGCTGGAGAACCCCAAGAGCCCGGGCCGTCTCCGCCTTGATGGCTTGAAGGGAATCGTCCACTGTTTTCCCAAACAGGTTGTTTCCGTCGAACGGCATGTCCAAGACTCTGGTCTGCACGTCCTGACGGAAGTCAGTAGCCTTGAGCCATCCACGCCGCCTAAGACACACGCCGTTGCCCAACTGGCGAAATCCAGTGTCAGCGATGTCCGTCGCAATCGTAATGGCGTGGTCCGATGCCACCTCTCCTTCCTGCAGGATCTCTAGGGCTTCCGCCCTCTTGTCGTCTGGTAGGAAGTCCAGCAGGGGGGCCAGTTTGTACCACAACTCCCTGTCGTAGCGGGCTACGATAGACAAGGCGTTGACCGCCTTAATCGTCGTCGCTGCGGACGAGATGACTCTGCGTCCCATAGTGTCTAATTTCTTTCCCTCGCCGTCCGGCGGGGAGGTCGACGTAGAGGCAGCGCCCCCCCCCCGCTTTCTTCCTGGCCGCCGCGGAGACGACCGAGTCTGGGGTCGGCTGTGCCCGAAGGCACAAGGGGGCCGCGTCCGGGACCCGGTACTTCTTCTCGTACCGATCCCTTCTAGCCGGCGTCGTGGATGGGTTCTTGAGGAGGGCGAGGCCCTCATCCCAAATATCGTCTAGTAGAGGTACAGCGAGGACCGTATTCCTCTTGGCCTCGCGCCGTTGATAAAGGAAACCTTCCTTCTTCTCTTCCGGGCAGAGCTGGAAAAGCTTGGATGCCCTGGCGATCATGGAGTGAAACGATACAATCTCGTCGGGCGGGGAAGCCCGGGTGGGAGGTGACGACGGGAGATCCTCGTCGTAAACCTCGTCGTCTGTACCCGTCGCGGCCGTGTCAGTCCCCGTATCATCCCCACGTGTCGTGGACGGGGAGGAGGGCTGAACAGGGCGCGATGGCTGAAAAGGAGGTGGAGGATGAATCCTTCTTCTCTTAGGGGGAGGGCTCCCAGAAGGGCCTGGCTCCGGGTCCCCCGTCGGGAGCGGTTCCTGCGTTGGTGGTAACGGCAGTCTCGTCCTTATCTCCGAGCATAAGGACTGTATAGCCAACAAAATGGCCGCCGAGTTGTCTTGCGGCACTGGTTGAGGGGAGTCCGACAGGCGGTCAGGAGCCCCGTCGGCACCCTCGACATACTCGTCGTCTCCTACGTCGGGGTCCCTCCCGACGGGCTGGTCTTCTTCCACGCCAACGCCGTGGCTTAAGACTTCGATCAGCTCCTCCTCAGAGGTTGAGGCCGAATCCACGACGACCTCCTGCCCCCCCTTTTTCTTCTCCGTCGGAGGTTTCACGGGGGTCCTGTCGATGGGCATGAAAGAGGACTCCCTCCGCGGTGGCAGGGAGACTCTGGGCCCCGAGGTCGCCACCACTGGTGTAGCCTCCACAGGCTGAGCCAGGGCCGCCGCGACTGTCTCGATAGAGGCCTTGGCCGGGTGGATTAAGGCTTTCACCACCTTAGGTGCGCTCACCGCATTCTCCTTGGGGGGAGGGTCACCGCCGCGCTTCCCCTCCGATGGGGCCTTCGAGCTCGACCGGGGTCTCTCCAGGAGCTTCGCCGGGTGCTCGGCCTTCCTCTTACCCGAGCCAGAGCGTTGGCTCGTGGTTGATGGCGCCGGGGAGGATGCGCCCTGCCTGGCGCCCGTAGAGCCCGACCGTTCGGCGCTCCCGGTGCCAGCGGACTCGCGGTGCTTGGCCTTCTGTTGGACCCCCGTCACCGGGGCGCCCTCAAAGGTCTTAGAAGACCGCTCGGACTTCTTCTTCTTCTTCTCGCCTGATGGGCTCTTTCCTTCCAGCCTGTTGGCGAGACGTTGATGGCGGTCCTTCATGGTCCGCTCCGACATATTGCCGCAAAACGCACAGTCCTTCTCCACGTGCGTCTTGTCCTCATGTAGGCAGTAAAGGCAAAGGGAGTGTTCGTCCTCCTTAAAGACATTCTGAAGCTGGCATCCAGGGCAGACCCTGAACAGCTTTCCGGGCGTCGAGCTTCCCTTCTCCTGGGCCATGTCCGAGATGGGCCTGAGAAATTTCTGAGTCCTCCAAAAGCGTGGCTCGACGAAATCTTCACCCTTGAGGGGCGTAGACGAATCCGACACGGGTCCCCGTTAATCGGATGAAGAAACGGTGGAGCTTGAAGCTCTTTTGACCGAAAAAAGACAAATTTTTCTGAGAAAACACGTGAAAAAAAGCACTAACGCTCGAGAGCAATAGCACGAGGATCCCAACACTTGAACGTGCGGTAAAAATCTGAAGATGGCTGCCAGAGGCGGGGCTTAGGTAGAGGGCAGTCATTGGCTGTGGTCAGTATGACGCAGAGATCAGTGATTGGTTACTACTACGAAAGACAGATCAGAAACTGATACTGATTTTTTCCTTACCGAGGATTCCCAGCCTGACGACGGGGAATATTCATGAGCATGTGAATCCATGCCAGACCCCATGCTGGAGAACTCCATTTCCGCAGAGAGTTTACATACCACTCATATGTTCATGGTTCGAGCTCCCGAATAGATTACTGGCTATGTTCCACTGAGTGTATGCAGGAGGTTAAGGAATGCACTATATTGCCCGGCACCCTCTCGGACCACTCCCTAGTCATATTAGACATACAGTTTGGATGAACAAACCGAGGCCCACGGATGTGGAAAATGCTGCCTCCTCTCCAGAGAGATGAATCGCTGGTGGAGACACTCCGCATAGAATTAACTGACTTTTTTTTTAGCGCAATGAGGGCTCAGTGAAATCACAATTTGGGAAACTTTTAAGGTCTGGCTGAGAGGGCATCTGATCGCCACGATGCATGGTAGACTCCAAGAGATGCGTTCGACCCTGACCCAGACCGAAGACTGTATAAAAGAGGCGGAAGAGGCATATACCAGGTCACCTGGGCAAGACACCTTGGCTCCTCTACAGGTGGCCGCCGCAACATTTAAAACACTGGCTGAATAGGAAGTCCAATATATGATGCAGCCCTTAAGAGCCATGAGGTACGGAGAGGGAAACAAATCTTGCCGAATACTAGCCAATCTCATCAGATCGGAACAAGGCCACAGACAAATTGCCAGCATTACAGATGAAAACGGAATAACACTTAAGGACCAGAGAGGGATTAACAAGGTATTCCTACGCTTTTACTCCAAGTTGTACAAGAACATAGACCAAAAGTCGTCTGAATACCTTTGACCCACTTCCAAAGCTCACAGAGGACAACAGGGCAATTCTAGACACCCCTTTGTCGGTGGAGGACATAACCCTCTCATTTTCTTGGTCTCCCAGCTTCTCATCTTGCCCCATTTCGGTCCATTTTCCCCTTATCCATACATCTTATATGCTCCCTCCCTCTGCCAAGTTCCATCGCTGCAGACTAACTCCCTTCACTGGCTATCCTTCAAACATCATCTGCAATATCTCCTTTGTATTGCTTTCAAAAGCCTGAATGGCATGGCACCTCCCTACCTAAGTTCACTTGTATCCTGGCACCAGACATCATGCCTCCTTCGGTCCTTATCCCTTTTTTGTCTTTCTGTTCCCTGACCTCCATGTGTTTACTCCAAGTTGTACAAGAACATAGACCAAAAGTCGTCTGAAGACCTTCGACCCACTTCCAAAGCTCACAGACGACGACAGGGCAATTCTAGACACCCCTTTGTCGGTGGAGGACATAACCCAAGCAATCAAAGACCTCAAGGCGGGCAGAGCACCCGGCGCCGACGGCAGCACTCCTGATCTTTACAAAGCATTTGTCACCGAGCTAGCCCTCCGGCTTCTGAAAGTCTGGGAGGAGTCCCTGGAGGGAGGATGCCTGCCACCATCTTTACACAAGGCCATAATCACTGTCCTGCTGAAGCCACATAAGCCTCCTCAAAACTCATCCTCTTACAGGCCCTGATCGCTTATCAATGTGGACACGAAGATTATGGCTAGAGCCATAGCCAACAAATTGAACCCATATATGAATAAACTGATACACCCAGATTAATCAGGCTTCATACCTTCCCGTTCCGCTAGATGCCGAAAAGGCGTTTGACAATTTCCTGGAGTTTCATGTACGCCATCCTCCAGAAGATGGGATTCGGCCCGGGATTCCTTCGAAGTATACAGCTATTATACCACTACCCTACCGCCAAAGTCAGGACCAACACAACCCTTTCTGCTAGTTTCGCACTACAAAGGGGTACGAGACAAGGCTGTCCCCTCTCTCCGTTGATATTGGCGCTCACTATAGAGGGAATGGCGGCATTCTTGCGGACCAAACATGTATGGAGAGGGATCCGTATAATGGGGAAACCTCCATTTATTTCACTCTACGCCGATGACACCATGCTGTACATCAAGGATCCAGACACACATCTTCCTCTGATAATGCAGGACATTGCAGAATTTACGAAATATTCTGCATACAAGATTAACCAACCCAAATCAGAAATAATACCACTAACCAACTCCGCCACACAGACTGAGGCCACTACTCATTTCCGCTGGCCGTCCACCACGGCCCGATACCTTGGAATCATCCTGACGACAGATAAGAATACGCGGTACTCCAACAACTATGGTCCTTTCCTATCTCAGTTGGAGAGTAAATTCAACCTATGGGCTACGCTACCGCTATTAATGTATGGCCGAATATCCTTTCTAAAAATGGTGATCGTCCCCAAATTATTATACCTCTTCAGTGTGGCCGGGTCGAAAAATTCTTCTAAACTTTACAGAAATGAAGTATACACTTTGTATGGGGAGGAGGCACCCCCAAGATTAGCTGGACCAAGATGTGTGAACACTACGGCACAGGGGGCCTAGCTGCGCCGGACTTCCTTTTATATTATTACATGGCCCAAGCCCAATTTGCCAGATACTGGTTCAATGACATAGAACAGTACACACACATGCACGACGAAGAGATTGCAGCGGCACCCAAGGATCTTCAGAGTATGATGTTCACTTAAGTAAGGGAAGAGAAGGTGCTGGCAGACCCATTGTCGTCTACGGTCCGTGAGTGGATGCAGATCCTGAAAAGAGTTCAATGTGAGACACCGTACTGGCCACATGCCCCACTATGGGCATACCCAGACTTTGAACCAACCATGGACGGTACTCTACAGAGCCGATGGGACCCGGAACGTGAAGCCAAACTGGGTGACCTATTTCCAGAGGGCCGTTTTGTCATGATCACTGCAATACAGGACAGAATAGGCACCGGCCTGATCACACTACAGTACCACCACTTTAAGGAAGCCTGCAGAGCCATATGGCCGTCGTTCCCCAAGGAGACATTCCTTGCGGACACCCTAACATCAACAGGGCTCAAAAGAGGCATCTCAGAAATATACAGAATGGTACAGATGCACACCCTATCAACACGATGCAATCCAAATGGGAGAAAGACCTTCACATAGAAATTGATAAACACTGGACACATTACTGTAGATAAACTAAAACCATCTCCCCCAATGCCAATTTCCGGCTCATTCAATTCAAAATTCTAAACCAATTACATATTACCCCTAAAAAGATTGCCAAATTCAACCCATCCAAGCAATCATTAATGCCGCAAGTGCAGAGCGACTGCGGCAGACGCGATCCACATGTACTGGAATTGCCCTCCGATACGCCGATTCTGGGAAGACGTAGCAGAGACTGTGAGTCATATACTGGGTATCCATATCCCGATGACCCCGCTGAAATATTTACTAGGAGATATTGGAAAGGCCTCGATAAAAGTTCGTAGATTGTTTGCCATGGCGGGGGCAGTGGCCAAGAGGCACATACTTATTAAATGGAAGTCTAAACCCCCCAATCCCCCACGGTCCAAACCTGGCTTCGAGACCGGACTCACACTCAGGAAATTGAAGAGACCTACACGCAGGGCATACAAACTCACTGCAGGCCTAAAGACATCTGGGCCCCACTCAGATTATACCTAAAACCTTCTTCGGACCGGTTGGATGAAGAGGAGGGATAGACAGAGACAGTTAATAATTGCTATGAACGACGTGCATCGCAATATGTGTAAATGTGTGGTTGAATAAGTGACCTTGCTTCCTAAATGTCCAGAGTGTTTCGCCTGTTATTTGTTGTTACCATGCCAGCATTAAATAAAGGTTTAAAAAAAAAAAAAAGGTCAGTACAGAGCACTAAGAGACTAACTGAAAAAGCTTACAACGCAAGGCGCATTATTCAATAGTAGATATGGTAGTTACTCTCTTCTCCCACTCATCAACTTCTATAAACATAAGGAGGTTCACATTTTGACCTATGGTGCTGAGACTATCTAGCCTCCCATGGAAAGTGTGGGGGAATACTGGAAGGTTATTTCTGGTGGAAGAGTCTAAAACTGCCCAATTCGCTCCCAGTTGCGGACATTCGTTATGAGCTGAGACTTCAATTGCTGACATCGATAGTACAATGGAAAATAATATCAATGTACAGGAAGTGTGTGGCGAAGGAGGGTGCTGCACCTTTTGCGATTCGAAAGACCCCAGAAAAGGAGGAAGACCATGATCTGAGAAAATGGAACATGAAAGTAAAAGCTCTCCTAGCAAAGCATAACATTGAAAGGGAGACACTCAACATAAATCCTACTAAAGTGAAGGTTAAACTGGAAAGGCTTGATTGGATTGAAACTGAGGAGAACACGGGTAAGATGAAATTGTGTACTAACCTGGGGAATGTGGGTAAAGGTTTAAAATCAACTCCCCATGTACCTTCAGAAATTTCCATCAGCACATTACAGAAATCTCTGTTAAGATGGCATTTAAACATACTGCCGACTAGAAAGGTACAACTGTCAAGAGACTAAGTGGATCTTGCAAATTCACATTGTAGATATTTGAAGAACCGGGGAAAGTTGAAACACTTTTCCAATTAGTAATTTATAAGGCATTGATAGACCTGAGGATGACTTTCTTAGAGGAATGTGTAACGGAAACTTGTACTTTGAGGGCTGAAGAATGGTGGGAATGGGCTCTGTTGGGAGAAAAGACCAGTTTGGTACTTGCTGTGATGAAATTTGTAGAATAGATGATGAATGGAAAAGAATAACAGAAAGTTATGTGGAGAATAGAGGGAAATTATCAACTTTCCTTTGCTCTTCTCTCTTCTTTCTTTTTTTAATGTGACTTTGTTTAGTATGAAGATTTTAGAGGGATTCGAAAGGGAACAAACTGATTGACTAGAGGAATTGTGGAAGATATTAAAGGACGAATAAAGGGGGATTTGATGTAAAAGGTTTTAATTTTGTAAATTTTGATGACTATTGCAATCAGGAGATTGATGGTACCCCCTTCTCTACTTTACCCATAGGGCTTGTGATAAGGAAGCCACTACGCTCATCAGAAACCCAGAGATATCCTCCAGAATCCACCAAGTGGCTACACAAGACAAGAATGCAAAATTGTCCTTTTATGTTCTGTATAGAAGTATAATGTACTGGATGCCATTATATGTCCTGAAGAAAGCGGGAATACATTTATAACCACTGAAACTGGTCGACAAATTTACTGGTTTGGGAGTGATGACCTAAACCCCGACACCCACCATAACTGAACAGTGGGCTCGGCTTAGATACATCATTTTTTACCATAGACAGCAAAAAGGAATAACGCTGTTGTTGTTTTTAGAAATATTTGAACAGACATATCAAGTACTTGTGAATAATAATACACACAGACTGGAGGCGATAATAATAAAGCACATGATTGACCTCCAAGAAGTGTGCACATATTTTTAGATGTAGGAAAGTAGTGAGAGAGGATAGGGTAAGATCCTTGACATTCCCTCACCTTAAACATGCGTAACACTAGCTCACCCAAGGGTTAGCTCAGCCTTCTTGAGGGACAGCAAGACACCTTGCACAGTGATATTTAGCTAATTTTAGGGATTCAGACTACAGGAATAACTTGATAATTAATTGGTGCTGTCTATATGGTTCAACAGAGCGTTAGGCCAATCTTCCCATCCCTGCTGACTCTTCTATGAACTCAATCGCCTTCTCTGCCCCTCCTACTAATATTGCTCCCTATCTTCCCCTCTTACCGCTGATGATTTTGCCTTATTTCACTACTAAAGTAGTTCAATCTTCGAGCAACTTTTTCAAACAAATTCGTAACTATCATCTCCTAATGACCATTCTCCTCCTACTTACTGTGTATCCCATTTCTCCCATATTACTGATACGGACACTGCTTTTATTTTCATGTGCACGCCAACCCTACAGCCATGCCTACAGCCGTCCCCGCTTTTTCCTCAAATCTTCCCTCTTGTAATTCCTTATCTCACCTCCCTATTCAACAACTTTGTTTTCTGCTGTTTTTCCAACTTCTCTCAAACATGTTACAGTCATTTCCATTCTGAGAAAGCCCTCCCTCGACTCCTACATTCCTTCCAATTCCGTCCTATTTCTCTCCTCCCTTTCTCTCTAAAATCATTGAAAGGATCTCTGTTCTTACGTTTCCTAAATCTCCACTCCTTGCACCCGCCTCTGCAATCTGGGTTTTGGGCCTGTCACTCTACTGAAACCGCTTTACTTTCTGTAACCGACTCTTCTATCTGCTCTATATCTAAGCACTATTCTCTTCACATCTTACTAGACCCGTTTGCTGCGTTCGATACGGACGACCACCACATTCATTCTTCTAGGGTGTTGTCACTGGGTATTTTTGGCACTGTTCACAAATGTTCTTACTTGTCTAATCGCACTTAATTGGTCTCATGGGATAGCCACTCATCTTTTCTTTGTCTTTGCTTTTGGGTTCTCCAGGGTTCCATCCTTGGCCCCTTACTTTTTTCCCCCTCTACACTATTCCTCTTTCTGCTATTTCTTCTTATAATTTCTCCTTTTACCTATATGAAGATGACACCCAAATGGCCCGCTGCTTTCCATCTTTTTCCGAGTCTCTGCACGCTAAACTATCAGCTCGTCTTTCTTCTATCTAGTCTTGGATGTCTTCACACTTTCTGCATCTTAATTCATCTCAAACAAATTCTATTCTTTCCTTCCCATCAAATTCTTTCTCCTATTCCTCCTCCCATTTTCTTTCCCCCCGACTCAGCTAACACTGTCCTCAACTGCTCGTAATCTTGGCATTACTTTTGACTCCTCCCTGACCACCTCTGCTCACATTCTCACTGCCACCAAGCATGCCATTTTCACCTCTAACATACGCAAAGCTCATCCCTTCTTAACTCTCACAGCAACTAAGCTTATAATTCCTAGTAGTATTCTTGCCCATCTTGACTATTCCTCCTCTCTTTTTCTTGGTCTCCCAGCTTCTCATCTTGCCCCATTTAGGTCAATTTTCCCCTCATCCATACATCTTATATGCTCCCTCCCTCCGCCAAGTTCCATCGCTGCAGACTAACTCCCTTCACTGGCTATCCTTCAAACATCGTCTGCAATATCTCCTTTGTACTGCTTTCAAAAGCCTGAATAACATGGCACCTCCCTACCTAAGTGTACTTGTATCCTGGCACCAGACATGATGCCTCCTTCAGTCCTTATCCCTTTTTTGTCTTTCTGTTCGCTGACTGTAACGCTCACCTGATTCTCGCAGAGGCGCCGGTCTTGACTGGGCGACTACCGTATCTTCCAAGGTGATGTGTAGCACCCGGTTGGCTCTTTGGGCTGGACCTCTGTGCACTGTATGCCTGACTTCAAGAGTAAGATGTCTGCAGATAGAAAATATGGGATTAATGAACTGGGGTTATTGGGGTGTCCCTATCTCTTTCCTTTTTTGCTCTCCTGTAGACCCCCAAAGGTTAACGCTCTCACCTTAGGTAAGTGAATGCCGAGCTCTCCATCTGCCTCGGGGCAGGGTGCTGTAACCAGTTTCTTCACTGGATCGGTAGCGCAGGCCTCTTGACTTCAGAGGACTGCTGTCCGTCGTTTACTGCACGAACGGTAAGTTTCGAGTAGTTCTATTGTCTTTAAAGTCTTTAGTAATGATGTCTCTTGTTTTGCAGGTGCCGGCGATGGCGGATGACGGGCTGAAGTGAGTTGAAGATGGAGTCCGTGTGATGAATAGAAGCACCTGGAAGCACGTAAGTAAGCGCTTGTTGCCTGCTTCACGATGCGCTCTAACTGTCTTTTATTTTGCAGGTACGAGTTCGGAGCGGCTGCAGGGTGCCGGAATACCCACTGGGTTAGAGTAATGGCACGTGAGTATTAAAGTTCCCCAATGTCTTTAAACGCACCTTGTTTTGTCTTTCAGATGCAGGATGCAGCGCCGAAGGCCTCCGGAGCGTGCGAAGAGTTGGTAAGCTTTTGTCTTTCAGATGCCGGAATGCTAACCTGTTCTTTCTTGTCTTTATAGGTGTTGCTGAAGACTGGATTCAGGATGGTAAGCCTTTTTCCTTAGGCCCAGGATCCGATGCAGAAGACACGATGAGCGTTCTGCTGCAGAGGATGCAGAATAACGCAAAGCAAGATTCATCCACCGGGTGTGGTTTAAATAGCCTCCTGTAGTGCTTAGGTGTCTCCTTCCACAGCCACGCCTTGGTAAGAAAAGAGTTCCTGCTTTCCAGAAGAGTTCCAGTGTTCTGAATCTAGGGAGTGGCTCCTGCCCCACCCAACAGGAAAAGTAGTTCCAAACAGAAGAGGATCAGAGGCTCAGCTGGCAGGCAAGTAAGCAGCATGGTCTGCTGCAGGTAAGTCCACCCAAGCATTATGAGCCCGGCGCTTCCAGCGCTGGGACTGGGCATATTTATGAGCCTGGTGCCACTGGCGCCAGGACTGGGTCCAAAAGGTCCCAATTGGGACTGGTTGGCGCTCGGAACCTGGGTTATGGATCTGCTTCCAAGGGAGTTGGGAAAACCCTGACCTTTTGGAAGCAGAGATCATGACACTGACCTCCATGTGCCAAATCACATTTCAGCTCCTTTTCCCTCTTAGCGACTACATTCTAGAATTCTCTCGCTATACCCATTTGGTCTCCCACACTGTACTCTTGATTCCGTACTCGGCTGAAATCCCACTTTCATTGCTCGTCTTAAAGCACGATACCCTTATTAGTCTCAATTGTACCGTTAATTGACTGATTTGTCTGTATACTCTGTTCAGCGCTTTGGCGATAAGCGCTATATGAGCACAAATAAATGAAAATTAACTCCAGGAGGGGAGAAGGAGAAGACTACACCCAACTTGTTTAATGACAAAGGTACACTTAATGCAAAAGGTCATACATGTAATATTTATGATGGGAAAAATTCAGTGTATAGTGTAGATAAAAACAGTAAATGACCACTTAAGGCTTCACTCATTTCCCTAAAATGTAAGCCTATACCTGGCTGTAGATATATATATACTTTCCAGAGGAAGTTATGAGAAAATCCTAGACAATAATATACACAGTAATAATTGCCAACCAGGATCGAAGTGTACTGCACATAATTCAGAACAGGTTTCTGTAGGCTACAGAAGTTCTAGTTTGAAACAATGGTGGTATTTTGATTGGCAAAAACTTATTTAACCAAAAATGAAGAAGAATCCTTTCTCTCCCTAACTCGACGAGTGGTTTCCTGCCTCTAATAAGGAACCAAGCAGTCGGTATGAATGTTCAAGTAAATAAAAAGAGCCCACCAAGTCAACATGAAATAGAAAGATACGCACCAACCATTAACTTTCTGAACGGGGCTGGATGGGAGGTGAGATGAGGAATCGGTGGGAGAAGAATCCATAGAAAGAACATTACAGTAAGTCAATTTCTCCTTCAATGGATTTCTTATCTCCTGCAGATTCCTCATCTGATAGACTCCAAAAGCAGTAACGAAGGAGGCGGGCACAAAGTTCTATACAAAGTTTTTTTTTGCAGCACTGCCCTGCCAAAACACCCATCAGTACGAGCCACATCCAGGCTGTAGTGCTTTGCAAAGGTATGCAAAGATTACCATGTAGCAGCGCAACAAATCTCCTGGACAGGGACCCCCCTGCAATGCAGAACGGGCCCTGATACCTGCTGATAATTCCTTCCCAGCGGCCTGGTAACATTAATCTATGCTGAGAAATATCCAACGGGATAAAGTCTGCTTCGTTATGGACAGGCCCTTATGGGCTAAGGAAAAAGCCACAGAGCTGGTCAGCTCTCCTGAATTCAGCTGTCCTGGCGATATAGTAACTCAACGCCATTTTAGGGTATAGACGATGTAACCGTTCCTCCTGCTTAGAAGGATGAGGAGGATAGAAGACTGGAAGGTCGATGGACTGTGACAAGTGAAATTCTAATACAACCTTGGGGAGGAAACTAGAAGTTACCCTAAGTGAAACTTTCTCACTGAGAAAATGCATGAAGGGTGGCTTACAACATAAGGCCTGTAGTTCACTCAAACCGCCTAGCGGATCTAATAGCCATCAAGAAGGGGGTTTTCAATGAGAGAAGCCGTAAAGGACAAGAGTGCACAGGCTCAAATGGAGCCGCCATCAGAAATGTAAGAACCAGATTAAGATCCCAATCTGGGACAACAGAGGGAGTTAGCAGAAACTTATTTACAAGGCCTTTCAGGAATTGTGCCATTACCAGGATCGTAAACAACAAAACTTGATCCAGGGATCTTTTAAAACACAGACAAGGCTGCCAAACATCCTTTGACTGTAGCGACCTGAACGCCTGCAGAGACCAGTGACAGAAGGAACTCCATCACTGTAGTGGTGGGACAAGAGATGGGGTCAATCTCGCGTTCTCAGCACCAGCCCTCAAATCTTCTCCATCTGCACATGTACAAAGATCTTGTAGATGGTCTGCGTGCAGCCAGCAACACCTCAAGTACTTCCGCAGAGAGGTCCCAGTCATATCTCATCCTCTCAAGAGGTTAGGAGATCCAGACATCAAGGCAAAGGGTGAGGGACAGATCCAAGAGGTCAGAGTTCCACGAGGTCAGAGTACCACCTTCTCCTCGCCCGGTCCGGGGCGATCAAGATGATGGTCGCTCGAAACCTCTTCAACCGCCGGAGAACCCATGGAATGACGGGAATCGGAGGCAACGCGTAAAGGAGAGGGAAGGTCCAATCCATCAGAAATGCGCCCCCAGTGCACAGTTCACTGGGAAGTTTGCATTTCCTGTTGGACTCTGTTGCAAACAGATCCACTGCTGAAGTACCCCAGAGAGTGAAGAGACTGTGCTCTGCCTGCTCAGAGCATCGCAAAATTGTTCTCTGTGCCTGCCAGATGGACTGGAGAGACCGAGATCCTGTTCTCCAGCAACCTGAGCATCATCGCCTCAGTGCAGAGGGGGCGGGAGTGCACACCACCTTGCTTGTTGAGATAGTGCATTGCCACATTGTTGTAGATCAGAACAAAGACATGTTTTTCCTGCAGAGATGGGGCAAATGCTTTCAGGGCTAGCCTGATAGCAAGTAACTCCAGCCCACTGATGTGCCACCTGGCTTCCGTAGTTTACCAGAGCCCGCTCACCTGCAAATCCTCGCAGTAAGCGTCCCAACCCTTCAAGGACGCATCCGTGACCACTCAGGTCTGAGGCCGAGGAGGCCAGATTCGTTCCCCTGCCAAAAGAATGTTGTAGTTCTCATACCAGGACAGGTCGTTGACCACTGATTCAGACACTGCGTAGATCCGAGAGAGTGCCGAGGTACTGAGACCCCTGATCCCTCAGTAACCATTGCAGGGATCTCATGCGCAACCTGGCCTCTGGCAATAGAAAAATCCGCTGGTAGAGTGGCATGGGTTCCGGAACAAGTCCACCATCTGTGTTAAGCTGACTACTTTCCCCTTGGGAGGGAAGGCCTTCCTCACCCGGGTATCTAGGACTGCTCCAATGAACTGTAGCCGTTGGACTGGTGTCATGTGGGACTTCTTTAAGTTTAGGGAGAAGCCCAGCCTGTACAGCAGCGAGCAGGGGTGCTGCTGATGGAACAAGACTTGCACTACAGACTTCCCTCAGATCAGCCAATTACCCAGATATGGGAAGGAACAAGTTACTTAGCTGTAACTGTTGTTCTCCAGCATGGGTCTGACATGGATTTACATGCTTATGAATATTCCCCATCGCCAGGCTGGGAAGCCTCGGTAATAGAAAAAACGGTTTCAGTTTTGTTTCCAAACTGTCTTTCTCCTATAAACCAATCACTGAGCTCTGGGTCATACTGCCCCCAGCCAATGACTGACCTCTACCTAAGCCCCTCCTCTGGCAGCCATCTTCAGATTTGGCAGCACGTAAAGTGGCAGTAGGACCAAGAGAAGAGCCGCAGGAGGAGGTGGTTTTGCATGTGAATCCATGCCAGACCCATGCTGGAGAACAACAGTTACAGGTAAGTAAATTTTTCCTTCTCCAGCATGGGGTCTGGCATGGATTCATATGCTCTTGAATAAAGAATACATAGCAGTACATGTATGCACAACCAAGGGAGGTAGAAGGCTCAACAGAAGCAATCTCTTACCTCCTCACCAGGCTCACCTTCAAGCGAACAGGTTGCGCAGCACTGCTTGGCCGACTCTGAACTCCTCCCTGGAATCCCTGTCGACGCAGTAGAATTTCGTGAAGGTGTGCATCGACCTCCAAGTAGCAGCCCTGCAGATGTCCAGCAGGGGCACACCAAACTGGAACTCTGTTGTAGCAGCGA